>NC_056055.1:112956792-115456792 GCF_016772045.2 Ovis aries | reverse complement strand
ACAGCCTCTTGATGAAAGTAAAAGAGGAGAGTGGAAAAGCTGGCTTAAAATTCAACATTCAAAAAACGAAGATCATGGCATCCAGTCACATCACTTGACAGCAAATAGATGGGGAATCAATGGAAACAGTGAGAGACAACTTTCTTGGACTCCAAAATCACTGTAAATGGTGACTACAGCCATGAAACTAAAGGCACTTGCTCCTTGGAAGAAAAGCTATGACAAACCTAGGCAACATAGGTTTAAAAAGCAGAAACATTACTTTGCTGACAAAACTCCATCTAGTCAAAGCTATGTTTCTTCGTAGTCATGTATGGATATGAAAGTTGGAACATAAAGAAAGCTGAAGATCAAAGAATTGATGCTTTTGAACTGTTGTCTTGGAGAAGACTCTTGAGAAGACTCTTGTAGTCCAAGGAGATCCAACTAGTCCATCCTAAAGGAAATCAGTCTTGAATATTTATTGGAAGGACTGATGCTGAGGCTGCAACTCCAATATTTTGGCCACTCGATGGGAAGAACTGACTCATTTGAAAACACTCTGATGCTGGAAGATTGGAAGAGGAGAAAAAGGGGACAACAGAGGATTAGATGATTGGATGGCATCACTGACTCACTGGACATGAGTTTGAGTAAACTCCAGGTTTGGTGATAGACAGAAAAGTCTAGCGTGCTGCAGTCCATTGGGTAGCAAAGAGTTGGACATGACTCAGTGACTGAACTGTACTGAGAAATTGTCTTTGATATTCAGAAATTATCAATCCACTCTAATACCTAAAGTCTCCTACTCCTTATTTCTTCAGGGGCCAGAAGAGTTAGGAAAGGTCAAGAAGCTGTATGGATTTATTTTCTGGTCCCAGAATGTTGAACACTAGCATAATGCCAAGCCACATTTCACTCCTCTTTCCCCCTTCTGTCATCTGCCTAACTTGTTCTGAATATTGGGTAATTTTCTTTCCTTCTATGACACAAACCATCTATTTGGCAGTAAATGTATCCTAGTGCCTAACATGAATAAAGGGGAAATAATTCAGAGGTTAAGAAACAAGGCTTTCTACACATCTGTGTCTCCTTTGCTGTCTCGCATACAGGGTCATCATTGCCATCTTTCTAAATTCCATATATATGTGATAGTATACTGTATTGGTGTTTTTCTTTCTGGCTTACTCCACTCTGTATAATCAGCTCCAGTTTCATCCATCTCATTAGAACTGATTCAAATGTATTCTTTTTAATGGCTGAGTAATACTCCATTGTGTATACGTACCACAGCTTTCTTATCCATTCATCTGCTGATGGACATCTAGGTTGTTTCCATGTCCTGGTGCACAGGGATGATCCAGAGAGATGGCGTGGGGTGGGAGGTGGGAAGGGGGGGTTCATGTTTGGGAACTTATGTACACCCGTGGTAGATTCGTGTCAATGTATAGCAAAACAAATACAGTATTGTAAAGTAAAATAAAGTAAAAATAAAAATTAAAAAAAGAAATAAAGAAACAAGGCTTTCAAACCAGGCAAATCTGGATGAATCTAAAGCACTGACCTTTGGCAAGTTCATTACTTTGGAGGCAGTGAGTTAATGTACAAAACTGGAATTACATGTTGTGGGAGCTGATTAGACAGTGCAGGTTAAGTTACTTATCCTGAGTCTGGTATGGGGTATGTCCAGAATAAATGGTAACAGTCTTGACTCTCTCTTTCTTCCCCTTAATATTGCTAGTGTGACTTTGTGTGATATTTTATAACTTATGCTATGTGCCCAGGGAATACAATAGAAAAAAAAAGTATGGCCTCAATTCCTTTAAGGTTAGGAAGAAGGAAAAACTAACTTCTTTGGAAAAAATTAGGTCCATTTTCATGATGAAATCATGATTACTGGTAGACCAATCTGGAGGAAGACAGAAGTCAGACTCAGTCAGTCAGTTCAGTCACTCAGTCGTGTCTGACTCTTGGTGACCCCATGGACTGCAGCACACCAGGCCTTCCTGTCCATCACCAACTCCCAGAGTTTACTCAAACTCATGTCCATTGAGTCAGGGATACCATCCAACCATCTCATCCTCTATCCTCCCCTTGTCATCCCACCTTCAATCTTTCCGAGCATCAGGGGCTTTTCAAATGAGTCAGCTCTTTGCATCAGGTGGCCAAAGTATTGGAGTTTCAGCTTTGACATCAGTCCTTCCAAAGAATATTCCAGACTGATTTCCTTCACGATTGATTGGTTGGGTCTTCTTGCAGTTCAAGGAACACTCAAGAGTCTTCTCTAGTACCATAGTTCAAAAGCATCAATTCTTTGCCAATCAGCTTTCTTTATAGTCCAGCTCTAACATCCATACATGACTACCGGAAAAACCAGAGCCTTGACGAGATGGATCTATGTTGGCAAAGTAAAATTTAAAAGTCTCTGCTTTTTAATATGCTGTCTACAGTGGTCATTGATCACTGAGGAAGGCTTTCTTATCTCTCATTGCTATTGTTTGGAACTCTGCATTCAGATGCTTATATCTTTCCTTTTCTCCTTTGTTTTTTGCTTCTCTTCTTTTCACAGCTATTTGAAAGGCCTCTCCAGACAGCCATTTTGCTTTTTTGCATTTCTTTTCCATGGGGATGGTCTTGATCTCTGTCTCCTGTACAACGTCACCAACCTCTGTCCATAGTTCATCAGGAACTCTATCTATCAGATCTAGTCCCTTAAACCTATTTCTCACTTCCACAGTATAATCATAAGGGATTTGATTTAGGTCATACCTGAATGGTCTAGTGGTTTTCCCTACTTTCTTCAATTTAAGTCTGAATTTGGCAATAAGGTGTTCATGATCGGAGCCATAGTCAGCTCCTGGTCTTGTTTTTGCTGACTATATAGGGCTTCTCCATCTCTGGCTGCAACGAATATAATCAATCTGATTTCAGTGTTGATCATCTGGTGATGTCCATGTGTAGTCTTCTCTTGTGTTGTTGGAAGAAGATGTTTGCCAAGACCAGTGGGTTCTCTTGGCAAAAATCTATTAGCCTTTGCCCTGCTTCATTCTGTATTCCAAGGCCAAATTTGCCTGTTACTCCAGGTGTTTCTTGACTTCCTACTTTTGCATTCCAGTCCCCTATAATGAAAAGGACATCTTTGGGGGTGTTAGTTCTAAAAAGTGTTGTAGGTCTTCATAGAACCGTTCAGCTTCGGCTTCAGTGTTACTGGTTGGGTCATTGACTTGGATTACTGTGATATTGAATGGTTTGCCTTGGAAACGAACAGAGATCATTCTGTCATTTTGAGATTGCATCCAAGTACTGCATTTCAGACTCTTTTGTTGACCACGATTGCTACTCCATTTCTTCTAAGGGATTCCTGCCCGCAGTAGTAGATATAATGGTCATCTGAGTTACATTCACCCATTCCAGTCAATTTTAGTTTGCTGATTCCTAGAATGTAAACGTTCACTCTTGCCATCTCCTGTTTGACCGCTTCCAATTTGCCTTGATTCATAGACCTAACATTCCAGGCCCCTATGCAATATTGCTCTTTACAGCATCGAACCTTGTTTCTATCATCAGTCACATCCACAGCTGGGTATTGTTTTTGCTGTGGCTCCATCCCTTCATTCTTTCTGGAGTTATTTTTTCCACTGATCTCCAGTAGCATATTGGGCACCTACCGCCCTGGGGAGTTCCTCTTTCAGTATCCTATCATTTTTTCTTTTCATACTGTTCATGGGGTTCTCAAGGCAAGAATACTGAAGTGGTTTGCCATTCCCTTCTCCAGTGGACCACATTCCGTCAGACCTCTCCACCATGACACTTGCATGGCCCCACACGGCATGGCTTGGTTTCATTGATTTAGACAAGGCTGTGGTCCGTGTGATTAGATACACTAGTCTTCTGAGATTACGGTTTCAGTGTGTCTGCCTTCTGATGCCCTCTCTCAACACCTACCATCTTACTTGGGTTTCTCTTACCTTGGACGTGGGGTATCTCTTCATAGCTGCTCCAGCAAAGCGCAGCTGCTGCTCCTTACCTTGTACAAGGGTTATGTCCTCACTGCCGCCCCTCCTGACATTGATCATGGAATAGCTCATCTCAGCCCTCTTGTGCTGGTGCAGCCACCGCTGCTTGGACAAAGGGAACGTTTCATGCAAAGATGGGCTTGATAAAGGACAGAAATGGTATGAACCTGAAAGAAACAGAAGATACTAAGAAGAGGTGGCAAGAATACACAGAAGAACTGTACAAAAAGGATCTTCACGACCAAGATAATCACGATGGTGTGATCACTCACCTAGAGCCAGACATACTGGAATGTGAAGTCAAGGGGGCCTTAGAAAGCATCACTATGAACAAAGCTAGTGGCAGTGACGGAATTCCAGTTGAGATATTTCAAATCCTGAAAGATGATGCTCTGAAAGTGCTGCATTCAATATGCCAGCAAATTTGGAAAACTCAGACATGGCCACAGGACTGGAAAAGGAAAGTTTTCATTCCAATCCCAAAGAAAGGCAATGCCAAAGAATGCTCAAACTACCGCACAATGGCACTCATCTCACATGCTAGTAAAGTAATGCTTCAAAATTCCCTAAGCCAGGCTTCAGTAATACGTGAACCGTGAACATTCAGATGTTCAAGCTGGTTTTAGAAAAGGCAAAGGAACTAGAGATCAAGTTTCCAACATCCGCTGGATCATCAAAAAAGCAAGAGAGTTCCAGAAAACACCTATTTCTGTTTTATTTACTATGCCAAAGCCTTTGTGTGGATCACAATAAACTGGAAAATTCTAAAAGAGATGGGAATACCAGTCCACCTGACCTGCCTCTTGAGAAACCTATATGTCGGTCAGGAAGCAACAGATAGAACTGGACATGGAACAACAGACTGGTTCCAAATAGGAAAAGGAGGACATCAAGGCTGTATATTGTCACCCTGCTTATTTAACTTATACGCAGAGTACATCAAGAGAAACGCTGGGCTGGAAGAAGCACAAGCTGGAAGCAAGATTGCCGGGAGAAATATCAATAACCTCAGATATGCAGATGACACCACCCTTATGGCAGAAAGTGAAGAGGAACTAAAAATCCTCTTGTTGAAAATGAAAGAGGAGAATGAAAAAGTTGGCTTAAAGTTCAACATTCAGAAAACTAAGATCATGGTATCTGGTCCTATCACTTCATGGGAAATAGATGGGGAAACAGTGGAAACAGTCAGACTTTATTTTTCTGGGCTCCAAAATCACTGCAGATGGTGATTGCAGCCATGAAATTAAAAAACGCTTACTCCTTGGAAGGAAAGTTATGACCAATTAGATAGCATATTAAAAAGCAGAGAGAAAAAAAGTTTGAGTCGCAGCTGCTGGGTTGCCAGCGGAGTCGCGCGCAGGGAGCTACGTAGGGCAGAGAAGTCGTGGCTTCTCCGTCCAAAGCCAATGACTTGTCTTCGCCTGATGAGGAGGGCCCGGCGATGGTGGCCAGACCGGGCCTGGGGCCTGGGGGCGCCGAAGGGGCGGCGGAGGAGCGCCGCATCAAGGTCTCCAGCCTGCCCTTCAGTGTGGAGGCGCTCATGTCGGACAAGAAGCCGCCCAAGGAGACGTCCCCGCGGCCAGCCGAAAGCGCCTCCGCCTGGGCCACCCTGCGGCCGCTTCTGCTGCCTGGCCACGGCGTCCGGGAAGCTCACAGCCCCGGGCCGCTGGTCAAACCCTTCGAGACCGCTTCCGTCAAGTCGGAAAATTCAAAAGACTGAGCGGCGTGGATGCAGGAACCGCCGCTGCCGCCAAGACACATGAGCGCCACCACCTGCACCCTGTGGAAACACAAGACCAATCGGAAGCTGCGCACACCCTTTACCACGTCCCAGCTCCTCGCTCTGGGGCGCAAGTTCCGCCAGAAACAGCACCTCTCCATCGCAGAGCGGGCAGAGTTCTCCAGCTCTCTGAACCTCACAGAGACCCAGGTCAAAATCTAGTTCCAGAACCGAAGAGCCAAGGCGAAAAGACTGCAGGAGGCAGAACTGGAAAAGCTGAAAATGGCTGCAAAACCTATGCTGCCCTGGGGCTTCAGCCTCCCTTTCCCCATCAACTCTCCACTTCAAGCAGCATCTCTATACAGTGCATCTTACCCTTTCCATAGACCTGTGCTCCCCATCCCGCCCGTTCGACTCTATGCGACTCCAGTGGGATATGGCATGTACCACCTATCCTAAGGAAGACCAGCTCAATAGACTTCGGGACGGATGTTTTTTAAAAGCCTCCCCCCGCCCCGGCGCCCCACCCCCCCCCCACCCCGACCCCGACTCCAAGAAGACAGTCCCGCTCTGCAAACCTTGCATGCTCCACCCTCAGCCTCAGCGGCTAGATCGACAGGGCCACAGACATAGTTCGAATTGCTTCTTTGACCGGAGACACCCAAGCCCTGTTTTCTTGATTAATCTGCCAGATGCACCCCCCCTCTTTTCATAAAGATTGGCTCTGACACTTTATATATATATATATATATATATATATATATATATATATATATATTTATACAGCAGACATAAAAATCAAATTATTTTGAAAGGCTATATATATATATATATCTTTTTTCTCTATATTTCACCTTCCTAAAAGAGACTGCTTAAGTCTACCTGTTTTGTTTTGTTTTTCTTATGGGGAAGACAAATTATTTGCTAAAATTGCTGAAATCTGGTGATTTGGATGGAATAACTGACTTTAGCTTATGGAAAACAAACGTTAGAATTAGACATTACTTGCATAAGGAGTAGATATGGAAAGATTCCTCCCAGGGAAGGGACACATCATGTTTTTGCATTTTTCATGTGCATTGAAAACTCACATAGATTGAAAATTCACTAGACATGACCCTATTTGGCCCTATATTTTTTCCCCCTCTCCACCTTCTTTATTACACATTACTAAAAGTTTTTGTGAGATCAATAAAAGATTAGAATCGCGAGAGTCCTCCCGGGTAAGGTGGAAAATGGAGGTCCTTCCTAATTCCTCTCAAGGCTGTTGCTTAACTTCATTTCAGATAATTCGGGAGTGAAAAGTTAAAGCATGTTGGGAGGAATTGATGGTTTCTGTGAACCACTAGGTATGTCAGTCCTCACGCATTGCAAAGGCAATTTGGAGGAGGGGTGTAGTTAATTCTCTGCTTTAAAAAAAATGAGTATCTTGTAACCATTGTCTATATGCTAAATATTCTTGAACAATGAACAGATCCAAAAAAGAAGAAAATCATGCTTTCTCTGTGTGTACCTATTGTATGTGCTAAACTTATTAGAAAAATTTATATACTTTTTAACATGCTGGGGGCAGAGGGTAAAGCATGTTTTGACTTGGTAAAAAATGATATTGTCAGACAGTCAGTATAGCTCCTTGGTATTTAATCTTTCTATCCAGCACCCCCTCCCTGCCCCAAGTATACCTTTATCACTTTGAAAGAGTGCCTTATATAATTTTATATATCTTATTGAAGAGTTATTTCTTATTTCTTATTCTGAATTAAATTAAACGTTTGTTTTATTGCAGTAAAAAATAAAAATAAAAAAATTAAAAGGAGAGACACTGCTTTGCCAACAAAGGTCCAACTAGTCAAGGCTATGGTTTTTCCAGTGGTCATGTATGGATGTGAGAGCTGGACTGTGAAGAAAGCTGAGTGTCAAAGAATTGATGCTTTTGAACTGTGGTGTTGGAGAAGACTCTCGAGAGTCCCTTGGACTGCAAGGAGATCCAACCAGTCCATTCTGAAGGAGACCAGTCCTGGCTGTTCTTTGGAAGGAATGATGCTAAAGCTGAAACTCCAGTACTTTGGCCACCTCATGTGAAGAGTTGACTCATTGGAAAAGACTCTGATGCTAGGAGGGATTGGGGGCAGGAGAAGAAGGGGATGACAGATTATGAGATGGCTGAATGGCATCACTGACTCAATGGACATGAGTTTAAGTGCACTCCAGGACTTGGTGATGGACAGGGAGGCGTGGCGTGCTGCAGTTCATGGGGTCACAAAGAGTCAGACATGACTGAGTGACTGAACCTAACTGAACATTGGTCATAACTTTTCTCCCAAGAAATAAGCATCTTTAAATTTGATGGCTGCAGTCACCATCTGCAGTGATTTTAGAGCCCCCAAAAATAAAGTCTGCCACTGTTTCCACTGTTTCTCTATCTATTTGCCATAAAGTGATGGGGCCGGATGCCATGATCTTAGTTTTCTGAATGCTGAACTTTAAGCCAACTTTTTCGCTCTCCTCTTTCACTTTCATCAAGAGGCTCTTTAGTTCTTCTTCACTTTTTGCCATAAGGGTGGTGTCATCTGCATATCTGAGGTTATTGATATTTCTCCCAGCAATCTTGATTCCAGCTTGTGCTTCATCCAGCCCAGTGTTTCGCATGATGTACTCTGCATATAATTTAAATTAACCAAGTGACAATATATAGCCTTGACATACTCCTTTCCTGATGTGGAACCAGCCATTCATCTATGTCCAGTTCTAACTGTAGCTTCCTAACCTGCATACAGATTTCCCAAGAGGCAGGTCAGGTGGTCTGGTATTCCCATCTCTTTCAGAATATTCTACACTTTATTGTGATCCACACAGTCAAAGGCTTTGGCATAGTCAATAAAGCAGAAAGAGATGCTTTTCTGAAACTCCCTTACTTATTCGATGATCCAACCGATGTTGGCAATTTGATCTCTTGTTCCTCTACCTTTTCTAACTCCTGCTTGAACATCCGAAAGTTCACAATTCAAGTATTGCTGAAGCCTGGCTTAGGGAATTTTGAGCATTACTTTACTAGTCTGTGAGATGATTGCAATTGTGCAGTAGTTTGTACATTCCTTGGCATTGCTTTTCTCTGTTATTGAAATGAAAACTGACCCTTTCCAATCCCTGGCTACTGCTGAGTTTTCCAAATTTGCTGGCATATTGAGTGCAGCACTTTCACAGCATCATCTTTTAGCATTTGAAATAGCTCAACCGGACTTCCATCACCTCCACTAGCTTTGTTCGTAGTGATTCTTCCTAAGGCCCCCTTGACTTCACATTCCAGGATATCTGGCTTGAGGTGAGTGATCACACCATCATGATTATCATCATGAAGATCTTTTTTGTACAGTTCTTCTGTGTATTCTTGCTACCTCTTTTAATATCTTCTGCTTCTGTTAGGTCCATACCATTTCTGTCCCTTATTGAGCCCATCTTTGCATGAAATGTTTCTTTGGTATCTCTAATTTTCTTGAAGAGATCTCTAGTGTTTCCCAATCTATTATTTCCCTCTATTTCTTTGCACTGATCACTGAGGAAGGCTTTCTTATCTCTCCTTGATATTCCTTGGAACTCTGCATTCAAATGAATATATCTTTCCTTCTCTCCTTTGCTTTTTGCTTCTCTTCTTTTCACAGCTATTTGTAAAAGGCCTCCCCAGACAGCCATTTTGCTTTTTTGCATTTCTTTTTCTTAGAGATGGTCTTGATCCCTGTCTCCTGTACAATG
Source organism: Ovis aries (assembly GCF_016772045.2). Classification (NCBI taxonomy): domain Eukaryota; kingdom Metazoa; phylum Chordata; class Mammalia; order Artiodactyla; family Bovidae; genus Ovis; species Ovis aries. The sequence goes on along the minus strand of NC_056055.1, from coordinate 115,447,324 downwards.
TCAGAAACCTCCATCTGTAGCTTATCAGGCACTCTATCAAATCTAGTCCTTTAAATCTATTTGTCACTTCCACTGTTCAATCGTTAAGGATTTGATTTAGGTCATACATGAATGGTCTAGTGGTTTTCCCTACTTTCTTCAATTTAAATCTGAATTTGTCAATAAGGAGTTCATGATCTGAGCCACAGTCAGCTCCCAGTCTTGTTTTTGCTGAATGTATAAAGTTTCTCCATCATAAGCTGCAAAGAATATAATTAATCTGATTTCAGTGTTGACCATCTGATGATGACCTGTGTAGTCTTCTCTTATGTTGTTGGAAGAGAACGTTTGCTATGACCAGTGCTTTCCTTTGTGAAAACTATTAGCATTTGTCCTGCTTTATTCTGTATCCAAGGCAAAATTTGCCTGTTACTCCTGGTGTTCCTTGATGTTCTACTTTTGCATTTCAGTCCCCTATAATGAAAAGGACACCTTTTGGGGGTGTTAGTTCTAGAAGGTCTTGTAGGTCTTCATCAGTTCAGTTCAGTTCAGTTGTTCTGTCGTGTCCGACTCTTTGCAACCCCATGAATTTCAGCACGCCAGGCCTCCCTCTCCATCACCAACTCCCAGAGTTCACTCAAATTCATGTCCTTCGAGTTGGTGATGCCATCCAGCCATCTCATCCTCTGTCATCCCCTTCTCCTCCTGCCCTCAATCCCTCCCAGCATCAGAGTCTTTTCCAATAAGTCAATTCTTCACATGAGGTGGCCAAACTATTGGAGTTTCAGCTTTAGCATCAGTCCTTCCAATGAACACCCAAGACTGATCTCCATTAGAATGGACTGGTTGGATCTCCTTGCAGTCCAAGGGACTCTCAAGAGTCTTCTCCAACACCACAGTTCAAAAGCATCAATTCTTTGACACTCAGCTTTTTTCACAGTCCAACTCTCACATCCATACATGACCACTGGAAAAACCGTAGCCTTGACTAGTTGGACCTTAGTCGGCAAAGTAATGTCTCTGCTTTTTAATAGGCTGTCTAGGTTGGTCATAACTTTCCTCCAAGGAGTAAGTGTCTCTTAATTTCATGGCTGCAATCACCATCTGTAATGATTTTGGAGCCCCAAAAAATAAAGTCTGACACTGTTTCCACTGTTTCCCCATCTATTTTCCATGAAGTGATAGGACCAGATATGTAAGTCTTCATAGAACCGTTCAATTTCAGCTTCTTCTGCATTACTGGTTGGGTCATAGACTTGGATTAGCGTGATTTTGAATGGTTTGCCTTGGAAATGAACAGAGATCATTCTGTCACTTTTGAGACTGAATCCAAGTACTGCACTTCTCACTGTTTTGTTGACTGTGATGGCTACTCAATTTCTTCTAAGGAATTCTTCCCCACAGTAATAGATATAATAATAGTCATCTGAGTTAAATTCACCCATTCCAGTCCATTTTAATTCACTGATTCCTAAAATGTTGACGTTCACTCTTGCTATCTCCTGTTTGACTATTTCTAATTTGCCTTGGTTTATAGGCCTAACATTCCAGGTTCCTATGCAATATTGTTGTTTATGGCATCGGACCTTGCTTCCATCACTAGTCACATCCACAACTGGGTGTTGTGTTTTCTTTGACTTTGTCTCTTTATTCTTTCTAGAGTTATTTCTTCACTGATCTCCAGTAGCATATTGGACACCTAGCTGCCTGAGGAGTTCATCTTTCAGTGTGTAAGGTTACTTTCTTGTAGATTGGATGAGTTACACAGAGAACCTCATCCAATCCCTATATCAACCCTCTGAAATAAGTCTCTTCCTTTTTTAATACCAAAGAGCAAAATGGAGCCCTGATGAGATGAATCACTTGGCTGAGTCTGCTAAGTAAATAGGTCATGGTTGGGAGGTGGGTACGGGGGCTGCTGTACTTCTAAATCTGTGTTCTTTCTACTCTGTTGAGAATAGGGACTAGCAGGCTGAAGTTATCAGAAAGGTAATTAGGAGACAAAATTTAAATGAAATCCGAGAGTACAGTAGCATTTTACAGTCCCAGGGATATGGAGGATACAGAAGAAAGGAGTCAATACCTTGAATGACATTGTGATACTGTGGAAAGCAAGTGGGACAAGACTCACTTAGGTGGGTCAGTGTGCAGGTGCTTGTATTGAATTGTTGCTGTGGGATGATCCACCCAGCTCCACTGATTATTGAAGCCAAGAAGCAAATCAGAACCTTGGTAGATCTACTTTGAAGTTTTCTTTGGGGGAAGTTTTTACTTAAAAATGTGTTTGATATATAGGAATATATAAAATTCCTACTAATTCTTATGGCATTTAATAAATAGTGTTTTGTGGAATTTGCCAATTTTAACAAAATTTTAAAATTTATCGGTAATAAGTTTCTCATTTTAATGCCCATAGTATGTATTATATTTATCAAGCAGAAATTTATCAATTTGATTGACCATTAATAAATAAGCCAACTTATTAATTTGTTCTTTTTTTTCTATCTTGCATTTTTTAATTTTAAAAATTTTCAATATTTTTGTTGAAATACAGTTGATGTACAACATTACACTTTGCAGGTTATACAATATAGTGATTCACAATTAGCAAAGGTTGTACTCCAGTACGCTTGCCTGGAAAATCCCATGGATGGAGGAGCCTGGTGGGCTGCAGTCCATGGGGTCGCTAAGAGTCAGACAGGACTGAGCAACTTCACTTTCACTCTTCACTTTCATGCATTGGAGAAGGAAATGGCAACCCACTCCAGTGTTCTTGCCTGGAGAATCGCAGGGACGGGGAGCCTGGTGGGCTGCCGTCTATGGGGTTGCACAGAGGCAGCCACAGCAGCAGCAGTACTCCATTTTTAGTTATTATAAAATATTTGCTCTAATCCCTGTATTGTGCAATATATCCTTGCAGCTTATCTTATACCTAATTGTTTGTACCTTATCCCTATACTGCATCTCCCCACTTCCATCTCCCTAGTGGTAACTGCTAGTTTTGTCTATATATCTATGTGTCAACATCTTTTTTGCCATATTCATTAATTGGTCATATTTTTATAGATTTCATGTATAAGTGATATACAGTATTTGTCTTCCTCTCCCTCTCACTTAGCATAATACCCTCCAGTTCCATCCATGTTGCTACAAATGGAACTATTGAATCCTTTTTTATGGTTGAGTACTATTCCACTGTGTGTATGTGTGTGTGTGAGTATCACATCTTCTTTATTCATTCATCTGTTGATGAACACTTGGGTTGCTTCCATATTTTAGCAGTTGTAAATAATGCTGCTATATGTTGGGGTGCATGTCTCATCTTGAATTAGTGTTTCCTTTTTTTTTTCCTTTTTTTTTAATATATACTCTAGAGTAGAATTACTGGCTCAAATGGTAGTTTAGCTTTTTGGGGCTCATATGGTAGTTTAGTTTTTTGGGGAAGCCACGGTACTGTTTTCCCCACTGTTGTTATTCCCACCAACACTGTAGGAAGATTCCTTTCCTCCAAATCCTTACCAACATTTGTCTTTGCTCTTTTTGATGATAGCCATTCTGACAGATGTAAGATGAATTACTCTAGTTTTCATTTGCATTTCCCTGATGCTTAGTGACATTGAGCACCTTTTCATGTGTGTAATGACTGTCTGCATTTCCTTTGGAAAAATGTCTAGTCAGTTCATTTTTCTCTATATTTGTTTTCTGTTTTAGTGTTTTCTGCTTTTCCTTTATAATTTTAAATTTTGATTTCTTTCCATTTTACAGCATTTTGGTATAGACACTTAGGTTGATTTGTAGCTTTCCTTCTTTTCTAATGTATTAATTTGAAGCTCCATGTCTCCCTATAGGCCCTGCATTAGTTGCACCCACATGTTCTGTCATATTTTTACTCTTATTAAAATCAAAATAGTTTCTAATTTCCACTTTGACTTCTTCTTTCATTCACAGGTTACTTAAAAGTGAACTACTTAGTCTCCAAATATTTGGAAATTTTCTAGTTATCTATTATTAAGCTTTAATTAATTCCAATGTGTTTAAAGAACACACTGTATATAAGATTTAAATACAATATATTTTTAAAATATTTGCTCTGCAACTTAGAAAATATTTCTTTCAGAAAATATTAAAATATTTTTACTATAATGTATATTCTCAAGTGTTGGTATGTTCTATCAGGGCAATTGTTCTAGTTTGCTAATCGTGTTGTTTAAATATCCCATATATTTACTGTTTTGTGTTTGTATTTTTTATCAGTAGAGATAGATTTCTTGAAATCTTCAAGTGTGATTATTGATTTGTCTCTCTCTTTCTTTATTGCCATACATTTTTGCTTTATGTATTTGAGGCTATACGGTAGTTCAATACAGATAGAAATAATTTACATGTTTCGGTTAGAATGATGTATTTATCATTATGAACTGTCCCCCTTTATCTTATTTATTGCTTGCTGCTTTAAAATCTACTTTGTTATTAATATAAAACTTCTTTTAGTTTCTGCATGGTATTGTTTTCCTTCTTTTCACTTTCAGTCATTACGTGTCTTTTTTTGTTGGAGTATAGTTAATTCACAATATTCTGTTAGTTTCAGGTGCACAGCAAAGTGGATCAGTTATACTTGTACATATATCCACCCTTTTTAAGATTATTTTCCCACATAGGCCATTACAGATTATTGAAGAGAGTTCCCTGTTTAATACAAAAGGTGCTTATGGTTCGTAGTTTTCTATTTTATATAAATATATTTGTCTGACAAGATGGCAGAGTAGAAGGACATGCACTCATCTTCTCCTGTGAGAATTCCAAAATTACAACTAATTGTTGAACAACCATCAATAAAAGAATGCTGAATTCCACCAAAAAAAAAAAAAGATATCCCATGTCCAAGGGCAAAGGAGAAGCTGCAACAAGATGGTAAGAGGGCCAAAATCATGTTTAGAATCAAATGCCATACCTGCCAGAGTTGCTCAGAGGGCTGAAACAAAACCTTGTGTGCACCAGGACCCAGGGACCCCACAAGAGACTGACCCAGACTCGCCTCTGAGATTTTGAGTGTCTCCTGTGGAGGCATGTGTCAGCAATCGCCTGCCATGGGGACAGGGGCTCTGGCTGCAGCAGACCTGGGAGGCACAGTGTGTGAGCCCTGGTATAGAGCCGCCAAATAAACAATCCACATGCTGGAAAACAATTATACCAAAGAAGTTCTCACACTGTTGTGAAATTTCTGAGACCTACAACAGATATCCCAACCTGGGGAGCCCGCAAATGGACTAAGAACCCCCAGGGAATTTGACTTTGAAGGCTAGTGGGATTTGATCACAGAACTTCCACAGAACTGGGGAAACAGACTCTTGGAGGGCACAAGCAAAAAAGAGAAGTGACCCCGAAGAGACTGAGCCAGAGTCACCTATGAGTCTCCAGGAGTGTCTGGTGGAGGTGCGGATTTACAGCAGCTGCTATGGGGTCATTGAAACATGCATATTACCATATGTAAAATAGATGACAAATACGAGTTCAATGCATGAAGTAGGGCACAAAAAGCTGGTGCTCTGTGAAAAATCAGAGGGATGGGGTGGGGATGGATGTGGGAGGGGGTTTCAGGATTGGGGGACACATGTGCACTTGTAGCTGATTCATGTTGATGTAGGGCAAAAGCCATCACAATATTGTAAAGTAATTATCCTCCAATTAAAATTAATCTTTAAAAAAGAAATAGGTTTAACATACTATGTTCATGGATTATGTAGCTCAATATAGCAAAGTTCAATTCTCCAAATATTGATCTATATATATAATCCAGTTCCTATCAAAATTCTACCAAGCTTTTTCATAGACATAAAAGCTTATCCTAAAATTTATCTGGAAAAGTCTGACTGTAGTATAGCTAACAACATTTAATGAAAAAACAAAGCATGAGGGAGTATTCTATCTGATATTAGATTTGCTATATAAATACAACAATAAAAACACCACGGTATTGACAAGAAGATAGACATATTGATCAATGGAATGAAATAAGAATGAGGAAATAGACCCACACAAATATACCCAATTGAGTTTTTGACAAAGATACAAGAAACAATTCAGTGGAGAGCCTTTTGAACAAATAATGCAATGTTTTGTATTTTTCAGTGTATATGTCTTTCACATACTTAATGAAATTTATTCTCATTTTATTAATCTAGGAAATTCATATCTTTAGTTTGTCCAATTTGTTATCATATAATAGTCCTTAGAAGCACAAGCTGGAATCAAGATTTCTTGGAGAAATATCAATAACCTCAGATATACAGATGATACCACCCTTATGGCAGAAAGTGAAGAGAAACTAAAAAGCCTCTTGATGAGAGTGAAAGAGGAGAGTGAAAAAGTTGGCTTAAAGCTCAACATTCAGAAAATGAATATCATGGCATCTGGTCCCATCACTTCATGGGAAATAGATGGGGAAAGAGTGGAAACAGTGACAACAGTGGCTGACTTTACTTTTTTGGGCTCCAAAATCACTGCAGATGGTGATTGCAGCCATGAAATTAAAAGACACTTATTCCTTGGAAGGAAAGTTATGACCAATCTAGAAAGCATATTAAAAAGCAGAGACATTACTTTGTCAACAAAGGTCCGTCTAGCCAAGGCTATTGTTTTTCCAGTGGTCACGTATGGATGCAATAGTTGGGCTGTGAAGAAAGCTGAGCGCCAAAGAACTGATGCTTTTGAACTATGGTGTTGGAGAAGACTCTTGAGAGTCCCTTGGACTGCAAGGAGATCCAACCAGTCCATTCTAAAGGAGATCAGCCCTGGGTGTTCTTTGGAAGGAATGATGTTCCAGTACTTTGAATGAAACTCCAGTACTTTGGCCACCTCATGCGAAGAGTTGACTCATTGGAAAAGACTCTGATGTTGGGAGGAATTGGTGGCAGGAGGAAAAGGGGACAACAGAGGATGAGATGGCTGGATGGCATCACCGACTCGATGAACATCAGTTTGAGTGAACTCTGGGAGATGGTGATGGACAGGGAGGCCTGGCATGCTGCGATTCATGGGGTCGCAAAGAGTCAGACACGACTGAGCAACTGAACTGAACTGAGCTGATGATCTTTTTAATTTCTAAGACATTTATGGTAATAGCTTTTCTTATTATCTATTAATTTTATTTCTGGTATAATCTTTACTATACCATTCTCTCTTCCAACTTTGGGCTTACTTTGTTATTTTTCTACTTCCTGATGTGTTGGATTTTTTATTTGACATTTTCTTCTGTTTTAATGTAGGGATTCCATGCTATATGCTTCTTTCTCAGTACTGCTTTAACTGCATCCTATGCATTTTCATATATTGTATCATCATTTTCATTTGTCTTGTGATCTATCCTGAAGAATATTCCATGTACATTTGAGAAGAATAAATATTCTGTTGGTTTCTGGAAAGTTTTGTTTATATCTACTTGATCTATTTTAACTATAGAAATATTCAAGACTGCTGGGGGGAGGGGTTTGTTGTTGTTTTACTAATTTTCTCTTTTGATGCTCTATGCAATATTGAAAGTGGGGTATTGAAGTGTTATTGTCAATTTTTCTCTTCAGATCAATATTTTCTTTATATCTTTAGGTGCTTTGATATTGACCCTATATATACTTTTAATTCTTGCATCTTCCTTTTGAATTGGCTTTTTAACCATTATATAATATTCTTATGTAATTCTAAAGTCTGTTTTGTCTGTTTTGTCTGATAAAAGAATAATCACCCTTCCTTTTTCTGGTTACTATTTACATGGTGTATTGTTTTCCATTCTTTCACTTTCAGTCTATATATGTCCTTAAATCTAAGGTGAATTTTTTGGGTGGGAGATGGGCACAATGGGGAAAGGAGATCAGAAGGTACAGACTTCCTTTTATAAAATAAATAATTCATAGAGATGTAATGTACAATATGGTAACTATACTGCATTGCCTATTTGAAGGGAGTAGATCTTAAAAGTCCTCATCACAGAAAAATAAAATCATATCTATATATGACAGCTGTTAACTAGACTTATTATGTTGATCACTTCATAATATATGCAAACACTGAATCACATTATACATCCAAAACTAATATAATTTTTGTATGTCAGTATTCCTAAATAAAAATAAATAAATGAATAAATATAAGCAAGTGAGTTCTTCATAGACATCATATAGCTGATCCTGTTCTTTGTTTTTGTTCTTAATCTATATGGCCACACTATGGCTTTAACTGTGAAGTTAATCTGGTGGTAGTTTAGTCACTGAGTTGTGTCCAACACTTGCGACCTTATGGACTGTAGCCCGCCAAGTTCCTCTGTCCATGGACTTCTCCAGGCAAGAATACTGGAGTGGGTTGTCATGCCCTTCAGCAGGAGATCTTCCCAACCAAGGCATTGAACCCAAGTCTCCTGCATTCAAATGGATTCTTTACCAATTGAACTACCTGAACTTAATCTAATTATATTTGAAGCAATTATTATCTGATGACCTTTTGTGGCAATCTGCTTTGATTCTTTTTCCCTTGTCTTTGATGTAACTACTGTAAGCTTTTTCTTTGTGGTTACCTTGAGGTTTGCATAAAATATTTTATAAATATAACCCTCTATTTTAAGTTAGCAATTATTGAACTTCAATAACGTACAGGGACTCTACACTTTTACTTCTCCATAAACACACATTTTAAGTTCTCGTAGTTAGAGTTTGCTCTGTCTTATACTATGTATACATTAACAACTTTTTGTCTTTTAACTTTTATATTAAGGTAAAACTAATCTATGCACCATTATTACAGTGTTACTTTATTCTGTACCTGTCCGTATATCTACTTTTAACAGTGAGATTATGTTTTCATATAGTTGTATATCTCTTTGCTTCAATTTGAAGAACTCCCTAAACATAGCTTATAAGACAGACCTAAGGATGTCCACTCAAACTCCCTCAGTGTTTGCTCATCTGAGCCACTATGTCTCTTTCATTTGTAAATGATACCTTTGTTTAGTATAGGATTCTTAATTGGCAGGATTTTTTTTTTTTAATTGCGATACTTTGAATATATCAACTCACTCTCTGCCGGCCTGCAAAACTTCTGCTGAGATACTGCATTTTGTCTTATGGTAATTCCATTATATGTGAGTAGTTGATTTTCTCTTGCCATTTTCAAAATTCTCTTTTAATCATTTACTTTTGATAATATTATGCAAAATTATAGTCTTCTTTGAGTTGATTCTATTTAGGATTCGTTTGACCTCCATGAATCTGGATGTCCATTTCTTCAAAAGATTTGGGATGTTTCCAGTTATTATTTCCTTAAGTACTTTCTGCCACTTCTCTCTTTTTATCTTTTCGAGCTTCCCATAGAGCATGTATTGATTCTTTTGATGATTTTCCATATCTCATTGATGTCATCACTTTTTTACATTCTTCTTTCTTTTTTCTCCACTGACGGAATAGTTTTCTTTCTTTCTTTCTTTTTTTTTTTTTTTACTTTATTTTACTTTACAATACTGTATTGGTTTTGCCATACATGAACATGACTCTGTGTCGGGTGTACACGTGTTCCCAACCCTGAACCCCCTTCCCACCTCCCTCCCCATTCCATCTCTCTGGATCATCCCAGTGCACCAATCCCAAGCATCCCATATCCTGCATTGAACCTAGACTGGCGATTCGTTTCTTATATGATATTATACATGTTTCAATGTCATTCTCCCAAATCATCCCACTCTCTCCCTCTCCCACAGAGTCCAAAAGACTGCTATATACATCTGTATCTCTTTTGCTGACTCGCATACAGGGTTATCATTACCATCTTTCTAAATCCCATATATATGTGTTAGTATACTGTATTGGTGTTTTTCTTTCTGGCTTACTTCACTCTGTATAATAGGCTCCAGTTTCATCCATCTCATTAGGACTGATTCAAATGTATTCTTTTTAATGGCTAAGTAATACTCCATTGTGTATATGTACCACTGCTTTCTTATCCATTCATCTGCTGATGGACATCTAGGTTGCTTCCATGTCCTGGCTATTATAAACAGTGCTGCAATGAACACTGGGATACATGTGTCTCTTTTGATTCTGGTTTCCTCTGTGTGTATGCCCAGCAGTGGGATTGCTGGGTCGTAAGGCAGTTCTATTTGCAATTTTTTAAGGAATCGTCACACTGTTCTCCATAGTGGCTGTACTAGTTTGCATTCCCACCAACAGTGTAAGACAGTTCCCTTTTCTCCACACCCTCTCTAGCATTTATTGCTTATAGACTTTTGAATCTCAGCCATTCTGACTGGTGTGAAATGGTGCCTCATTGTGGTTTTGATTTGCATTTCTCTGATAATTAGTGATGTTGAGCATCTTTTCATGTGTTTGTTAGCCATCTGTATGTCTTCTTTGGAGAAATGTCTATTTAGTTCTTTGGCCCATTTTAGATTGGGTCATTTATTTTTCTGGAATTGAGCTGCAGGAGTTGCTTAAGTAGTTTTCAAATGACTAGCCTTTGAGTTCATTAATTATATATTCTGCCCTATGAAGTCTTATATCAAAGCTCTCTATTACATTTTTCATTTTATTCATTGTATTCTTCAGGTCTAGAATTTATCTTTGGTTCATTTTATGATTCTTATCTCCCTGTTAAACTTTTATTTTGTCCATGTAAAGTTTTTCTTATTTTGTTAAATTGTCTGTGTTCTCTAGCTCACTGTATTTATTTAAAACAACTATTTTAACTCTATCATGCAATTTGTTGCTATCAGTTTCTTTGGAAATTGGTTTCTTAAATTTTATTTTGATTTTTTTGTGTCATGTCTCCTTGATTTTTCTTGTTTCTTATAATCTTGCATTGGTGCCTGCACACTTGAAGAAGGTATAACCTCTTTCAGACTCTAAGGACTGGCTTCATTGAGGATAGACCTTCACTCCTATGGGCTGTCTGAGTGCGGTGTGTGATAATACCAGAACTGAGAACACACACAGGTACGTGTGAGGCACCATTGTCAGGGACACATGATTGGGCACCCATGACCTGGGCATAGATATGTAAGACTGTGACTTCAGCTCTGGGCAACAGGCAGTGGTGGCAGCTATGTCTCCAAGGGGCCACAATAGTGGCTAAGGCTCCAGTGAAACACAACAGCAAAGCCTCGAGGCAGCTTCAACAGCTGAAGTAGTGTCAGCATAAATCAAGACTACAGAAGTCCTTAGCAGCAAAGGCTGCCAATGCCCTTACTGGTGGCAAAGGCTCCTCGGGTTCTCAGTGGCAAAGTCTGCTTGGGTCTTATTGCTTTCCTTTTGTCTTATGGAGGAAAGTCGAAACCAAGAGGTCCTTCTTGGTGCCAAGCTGTACCAGCCTATGGGTTTGTGTGATGCAGGTAAATGCGTCCTTGATTTTCTATGTGGCCACAATCAGTTTTTCATCTTCTTCCTGGTTGCTTCAGCTTGTTAATTTTACTCCAGAGCTCTCCCAAGACAATTTTTGTCCATGGGTAGCTGTTAAATTATTGTTTTGGTTGGGGCATAAGGGCTGAGACCTTTTTTCCTGCCATCTTATTAATGTCACCTTCAACATATACCATGGTAGAGTGGAAACAAGAGACCTTAATAACCACAGGAAGGCACCTAGTCTGACATGGGCTGGCTGAGTTTTAACAATAGTGAAAAGGATAGATTAAGTTGATGTTATCTTTATCCTGCTCAGAACAACTTCACCCAAATCAGAAAGAAATCAACATCAAATCACAGATTGACTATGGGATAAATCACAGCATTTCATCTACACAAAGTCCCTGACATAGAGCTGTAGCTAGAACCTGAGAAATCAGGCAGCTTTCTGCCTTAGTGAGCTCTCCACCTACTCAGGTCTTAGACCAGCTACTTTCCCCATTCACTCTCTGGATTCCAGGTGCAAAGATTGGTCTTATTAACATGATATCATAATCTCCTGAACTCATAGAGTTTTATAAGATTAAAATGATATAATTGTGAATATACTTTGAAAAATCAGTTTTACAAATGTAAAGGAGCATGTATACAAATCATTTTACTAAAAACTAATTAAATTGTCTTTGGATTGGTCAGTCTCTTCTCTACTGATTTTTTTTTTTCCTATTTGTATTGAGACTGGAATGAAAAAAAAAAATCTGGAACTGGAAGCACATATATAACAAACACACTTAAATAGAGGATACTTTGAAAAAAGACTACTGTGCATTACCAATCAGTTCAAGTTCCCTGAAAAGTAATTTATGGAAAGATAAGTTCTAGAATGCAGCATGCCTTAAAACCCCCTAAAATGAGGTAATCCATGTAAAGTACTTAGAACAGTGTTTGGCACATAGTAATTGCCCAAAAAATGTTAGCTATTGCTATTATTAATATTAAAAGTCACTTTTATGCTTAGGAATAATCCTATATTTCCTTGCATGACTCTATGCGTTCATTTAAGAATCAGTAAGCAACATCTTTTCTGTTGTGTATATTTGCTGTCTTTTTATATTTTCATTTTCATGTGATATCACTAGCAGAGACTTTGGAGTCAGGAAGATTTGAATTCTAACCCCAGTCCACTCACATACTAACCTTGAGGGAGTCTGTTTACATTTGGGTAAGAAGGGAACAAATATAGGTGGTCCCTTCTCGAGAGCTAAGGTTACTATTTCCTCTCTGTTTCCCTCTGTATGTCTGCTTCGTTCTTCTCTGCCAGTTCATCCCCCCAGCTTAACCTTGTAACTGCCCCCTAGTATTTCCAGGCTTTCTATGTTAATTAGAGTCATCAACATTAGCACCTCTTGATTCTTATTCATGAGAGAATAGAGAGAATGTGTGTCTATGCACAAATCAGAGGTTCTGGCTCTTGAACTGTGTGCTCACTTCAGTATCAACCGAATTTGGTTGGCAGAGGTAGGGAGGGAGGAAGTGGCTTTTGGCATGGATCACAACTCCTGGGGCAGCAGGACTGTGTCCAGTAAAGCAGATCACTTCCAGCTCACATTTTAGCCATCACATTCACATCCTCACTTCAAGTGTTTCCTTTGACATTTACGCCCTTTCCTGGCTTTCTGCCTTGGACATACCCGTATTTCCTTCAAAGATCAGCTCCCATCTCACTTCCTCTCTAAAATCTTCTCTGAATTACCTTATCCAGTTGGCTGAAATGATTGCATCATGGTCTATATCATTCTAAAATTCCTCCAAAGGCACATATATTTGTATCACTGGGGAGTCTATGTTTTATAAAAACAGAAATCATGTAAATGCCTAACACATAATAGGTGCTCCATTTTCCTTACATTCTCCAGACCAGCAACTAGGAATTAAAGAGTCTAATTCTTGCTTTACAGCCTCTATTCTTGAGGAGATTTGGGATAAGAAGATATAAATTCCAAGAAGAGCTGGGCTAAGGAACCTCAAAGAATGTGGTCTCTTAACAATTGTTAAGGGGCATGAGTTGACAAGGTGATAAACTGGACACTTAGATACTGTAAAAAGTGCTGCAATCTGAAAGTGTGTTGCTGTCACATACAGTAATAAAACACCCATTTTCTAAACTGTCACATTACATATGCCCATTAAGCATTATGAACTCATTAAGGCCTAGAAATAATCTATAAACCAGGCTGGTCTCTGGTTTTCATGGCCATGACCTTAAAGATAGACTCTGATATCAGTAACGGTAAATAGTATAGAAGGTGACTCAAGGTTGGAGGATAAACACAAGGCTGGGAGAACACAAAGCAGGGACCAAGCAGAATATGCTGGAGAATCATACCTCAGGAGACAACATCCAAGCTGAGCTCAAAAGTGATTAGAAATACTACACGTGATTCAAAAGTAGGCAGTATATTCTAGGAAGGTAGTAGGGCTTATATCAAGGTATTTCAACAGGATTACACATAGTGAATTGAGGATTCTGTAAGTAGTCTTTCTGTGGCTATTTGTATGAGTAAGAAGTATAAGCAGTGAAGAAAAGAAAAAAAGTCTAGTGAAGGGGAAGTGGACTAGATCTCAAAGGACTTCAAAGGCCATATCTAGGAATTCAGACCTCTGCTGAGACACTGGGGAGTCAAGGGGTGTTAACACAATAATTAAGTAAAAATAAGCAGTTTGCTTTTAGCAAAGATGATTATTTTAGATGCATCTGCTTCAAGCAATTGAAAATCATGATTTGTTTGGTTTTAATATAAAGGAAACCTTAGTTGATGATCAGTTAATTGGCAACTCAAAAGTCTCCTCAAAATCTTTTTATCTTTTCATTCTCCATGCTGGATTGTTCTTATGTGATAATTCTTCATTGTTGCAAAGTGGTTACTTTGCATACTTTTTCCACCCTTTGCATACTTTTGTCTAACATGCAGTACAATTTATTTTTCAACTCTCTATGTTGGAGGGAAAAAAATCTTTACTAAGTACACAACCCCAAGTAGACTTCTTGTGTCTCATGGCTAGGTTTGCATCCACTCTTATGCCTAAATGACTGATTGGTCAGTACAGTTGACTTATATTAAATTAGACACACTCTTTGAGTCTGGATATCCCATGGTTTATCAGAAGAAGAGGAATACCTTAAAAAGTGGAATTCTTTTCACAAGGAGGCAGAGGTGAGGTACCTGTTGAGAAGACCACAATCTGGATCTGCCACAATAATTCCAGGTATAGATAAATACCTGAAGCAGGAACACTTTGTTCTTTTAAAGTACCCAAACAACATGTGATAAGGCATGATGTGTTATAACATGAGTGAAGATAAGAAGGAAAATTAGGAAGTTTTTTAGGATTGGAATCAAAGCAATTTCGTGCAAGTATTTCTGCAAACACAACCCAACAAGAAGTATTTGCTACTTGGACCAAGTTTGGCATCTACTGTGCTGTGCTGTGCTTAGTTGCTCAGTCGTGTCCAACTCTTTGTGACCCCATGGATTGTAGCCCACAATCCATGGGCTTCTCTGTCTATGGAGATTCTCCAGGCAAGAATACTGGAGTGGGTTGCCATGCCCTAAGTAAACTCAGAAAGCAAGAGGTTTAACTAGAAGCTGCTTCAACGTGAAATCTCTGGCAGCCCAGTAAAATAAGCTGCTCAGAAGGCTAAAAGGATGTCAACCTAGAGGGTGCTAAATCACTGTTTGTTTTATTTAGCAATTTTGACAATGAGCATCTTGAGAGAATCACTACCAAATGACTTGCAGGATAGAGTGCATTCAGCTTCAAAATCTGAATGTATCTATAATTACTGTGAGCCATGTGAATGTAGGAAAAGTGTTTACAGAAACAAAATAAAGACAGGGTTTTAACTGCATACAATTTACATTAATAAGCATAGTTTTACTAATACAGTCAAATTCTAATAGTTACAAGCTTAACCAAGATCAGGTGCATTTGAATCCCAGTTGTTTAATTAAAACATATTTGAACTACTCAACTGTCACTCAAAACTTCCTCTTCTAAAACACCTTTTTTAAAACCTTCACCTAGTTTAAACACCAGTTTTTCTTTATTTATCATTTTCATGGAATTAAATGTGTAAGTACAATGGTATTTCCACTTTTCTCCTGATTACCAGTGGCAGAAAACATAGATCTTCTCTATTGGAGCTATAAGAATCATGGCTACAGGACCCGGGGTGATATTTAAACTCTACAGTTCTTAATGGACACCTTCAGCTTAGGAAAGTAATGAGCCCACTTAGTTCCAAATATTTGGTATGATATGATGACCATCAAAACTAAAGTCACAATTTAAAACAATGGAAGCTAAAAGATTTCTAGTGCAAGCCTTTTCATCTTCTCTGTAGTGAAGATACAAACTCACTCTTACTCACAGCAGAAATAGTTTAGTTCAAATTTTTACTTAACTGAACTTGGATTAACTTACCTGACATGCAGCAAATCAATCTACTGACACCAGGTTGTGGTGAAGGAAAGTGCACCAATTATTTCAAGGTACCAAGAAAGAAGAATACGTACAAAAGACCAGACTCCCCATTGGCTTTCAGGAAGAGTTTAAAAAGATGAAGTTAGTTAGTGGCGTGGGCTACAGGTGCCTGATCAGCTCATGCACAGTTCTCTGATTGGTTGACGGTGAAATAACCAGGTAAGGTCACAAGAGTCAGCATTATCAATCCTCTAGACTCCAGACTATGTGGTGTCTACATGCTCACAGTCATCATGCAGTTAACCTTTTACACCTGGTGGGACTTGTAGTGTCTGCAGAACAACTCAAGTATATGGTACAAGATATTATCTACAGCCCTTGAGAAGGAACTACAGTTCTTTGACTTTGTTTGATGGCTAAACTGTTATTATTTTGTCTTGCTTGACTACTTTATTCTCTTTCTGCTCTTTCTCACTTCTTTGATTAAATGTGCTCCTTGGAATTCAGGGAAGGCCTAGGAGGTTAAAGCTTCTCTACAAACAAAAGGCAGAGGACCCTAAGGTGTCTGTCTCTAGGAAGGCCTTGAAGAGTCCTGTTCAGTTTCAAAAATGCTACTTTGCACGTGGATACAAGTGAGTTGCTGTTTTTTGTTTTGTTTTGTTCTTTATTTAATGTGGTTAGTAACTCATGGCCCCTTGCCTGGAGTCAAATACATTCTGCCGTTATCTTTTAAGTCATTCTCAAAACATAATCTGCCCAGTCTAATAGTTATGAATAGCTTCTCTCCACAGGACTTCCCTGATAGCCCAGTTGGTAAAGAATCTGCCTGCAATGCAGGAGACCCTGATTTGATTCCTCTGACAGGAAGATCCACTGGAGAAGGGATAGGCTACCAACTCTAGTATTCTTGGGCTTCCCTTGTGGCTCAGCTGTTAAAGAATCTGCCCACAATGTGGGAGACCTGGGTTCAATCCCTGGGTTGGGAAGATCCCCTGGAGAAGGAAAAGGCCTGGAGAATTCCATGGACTGTGTCCATGGGGTCGCAAACAGTCAGACTATCACTTTCACTTTCTTTCTTCTCTCCACTCTAGGCAGCAACCTTTTGTGGGAACAATATGTTTCTCCATATCATCTTATTTCTTCAGCTACACTCAGATTCAGTTTTTAAATACTCAGTTTGCTTTTGACATAGGCAATGAGGTTTTCTGTGTTCATGTATATGTGTGTGTGTGTGTGTGTGTGTGTGTGTGTGTGTACATGTGTTTGTGTTAGTACTTTCTATGAAAAGAATACCCATTAGGAATAAAAACTTGTTTTTAATAGCACATTACCAAGAATGACATTTTAGCCCAGGAAAATAAAGGAAAAAGGAGATCAAATTCACTCTATCAAGAAGTTTGTTTTTAGATAAAACCATGAGAAAGATGATGATGGGGCACTGGTGGAGTAGGGACAAATTCCACAGTTTTGGACAGATGGTCATAACAGCCTCACATCTTAGATTCCAGTGCCAAGTGCACACTGCACAAGTGCAGTTGCAGAGAGGCATTTTTTCAGGCATGGGGTGCAGACCCTCTGCTTCTCCTACAGCCTGTGATGCAGAGTGCCTACAGTACAAGTAATCTCCCAAGTATGAGGACTGGTAGCAATAAATGATGATTACCCTCTTCCCCTGGGTCTGCAAGGACTAGGAATCACTTACTAATTTTTCATGATGATTCTACTCAGTGTCTTCTACAAACTCTACACCCTTGTGTGAAGGGGAACACAAGGGTGGGGGGTGGAGAGCGTAGAGGTGTGCTCTCCAGGAACTGGGCATCATTCTCCAAACTCTTACCTCATATCCTAGGACCTCAAGACTGCCCTGAAGAATGGGTGCTCTTATAGGATGAAGTACAGGATCCTGGTAAAGGGGCAACTGAGGCTGAGCCAACCAGAGTAGGAGACACAGTCTTTATAAAAGAACTTTCTTTCCTTTATAAGTGAAATAAGCACCGACCACATACAATTGTTCTGAATATTAAATGAGGATATATACATAAAGTAGTTAGGATGGTGACTAAAAACATTAAGCCCTTGGTTTTACATTCCCTATTTTACAGATTATTATTCTAAGGCTCAAAGTAAGTATGACATCTGAAAAACTCTGATTCCACCAGACCTGTTTGATTCCAAGTTTGTCTTTCCACAACACCTTATCTCAAATAACAATACAACACATCCATAACTAAGATGTTTGAAATCAAAAGTCATTTCCACTGGTTCAATAAATATTCCAAGCTTATTTAGAATCACTCCTTTTGCCCTTTGTTTTGTGTAGATATGCTAGAATTAGCAACACTGAAGCAATTATCCATGAAATTATCCCCAAATTATAATAGCATGCCTGTAGAATGGTATTTTGCATGTAAATTAATAGTGGGTGAGTTCAATAGGACTGTCTTTAAAATGAATCCCAAGGAATTCATAACAAGAAACTATTTACTTTAGCAATTTCAGAAACTATGCAATGTGTGTAATTACAAAACACATCAAGAGGAAAAAATTCTACCTATCAGCAAGCTGAAAATATATAAATAATCCCTTGAAATTTATATGGTTTCCATTTCAGAAACAGATGTTCCTTTTTTATCATCTTCACTTATTTTCACATGTTGCTTCCTGGGGGAGAAAATGGCAACCCTCTCCAGTATTCTTGCCTGGATAATCCCATGAACAGAGGAGCCTGGCAGGCCACAATCCATGGGGTCACAAAGCATCAGACACGACTGAGTGACTGAGCATACATATATTATTACTTAGTATCTAAACACAGCAAACATTAATAAAAGTAACTCTCCTTAATTTAAACATAAAAGATCATTAGATGATCCATCATCCTATCTGATGGTAAAGGTTATGCCTTGGTCACCAGGCATCTGAACTAGTGGATTATGTAGAGAAAACATGTGATTGGAACCAACTGACTACAAACCAAAGGCACTGGCCAAGAGATCTTTGCCTCTGTCTTTAGTTTGCAGGAGGAATGCCTTAGGCCAGGATGGGTGTTGGGGAGAGAAATGATAGAATCAGTATTAGCATTCATCATAAAATTTTGTTACCCTTAGCAACTTATGCTTATCCCCACTTTGATCTTTGCTATGAGGTGAGCAAAGAATTTAGTCTCACTTTATAGAATAATTAATCTGAGGCCCAGAGGTTTTAAAAAAAATTACAAATCTGTCCCACAGGATGGAGAGAGCAGAGATTTGATCACAGTTCTACTGGCCCCATCTGTATCTGTTTCTGGTACAGAGTCCTTGGAGCTTATTTACTTTAACTCAGTATTTGATACACAAACTCCCTGGACTGTAAAGTAAGGGTAATAGTAGTCAGTGCATACCAGTTGGAAAAAGAACAAAACAAACTGCCTGAACTTGAACAACTTTAGTTCTTTCAGGGCAGACAATGAAGGATAGAGAACAGAAGGGTAAGTTGAGGAGGGAGGCAGTGGGGGGCACCTTCAAAGCAGGAGAAGAAGAAGATGGAGCTATGGGTGTTTGAGCCAGAAGTTCAGTTCAATTCATTCATTCAGTCATGTCCAACTCTTTGTAACCTAAGGGACTGCAGCACGCCAGGTTTCCCTGTCCATCACCAACTCCCAGAGCTTACGTAAACTCATATCCATCGAGTCAGTGATGCCATCCGACCATTGCATCCTCTGTCGTCCCTTTCTCCTTCCACCTCCAATCTTTTCCAGCATCAGGGTCTGTTCCAGTGAGTCAGTTCTTTATATCAGGTGGCCAAAGTATTGGAGCTTCAACTTCAGCATCAGTCCTTCCAATGAATACTCAGGACTGTTTTCCTTTAGGATTGACTGGTTGGATCTCCTTGTAGTAGAAGGGACTCTCAAGAGTAATCTCCAACTCCACAGTTCAAAAGCATCAATTCTTCAGCACTCAACTTTCTTCATAGTCAAATTCTCAAATCCGTACATTACTACCAGAAAAACTATAGCTTTGACTAGATGGACATTTGTTGGCAAAATAATGTCTCAGGTTTTAAATATGCTGTCTAGGTTGGTCATAGCTTTTCTTCCAAGGAACAAGTGTCTTTTAATTTCATGGCTCCAGTCACCATTTGCAGTGATTTTGGAGTTCCCCAAAATAAAGTCTAGCACTGTTTCCATTGTTTCCCAATCTATTTGCCATGAAGTGATTGAAATGGATGCCATGATCTTAGTTTTCAGAAAGTTTGGTTTTAAACCAACTTTTTCACTCTCCTCTTTCACTTTCATCAGAAGGCTCTTTATTCTTCTTCACTTTCTCCCGTAAAAGTGGTGTCATCTGCAAATCTGAGGTTATTTATATTTCTCATGGCAATCCTGATTCCACCTTGTGCTTCATTCAGCCTGGCATTTCATATGATGTACTCTACATATAAGTTAAATACGCAGGGTAACAATATACAGGCATGATGCACTCCTTTTCTGATTTGGAACCAGTCTTTTCTTCCATGTCCAGTTCTAACTTTTGTTTCTTGACCTGCATACAGATTTCTCAGGAGGCAGGTCAGGTGGTCTGGTATTTCCATCTCTTTAAGAATTTTCCAAAGTTTGTGTGATTCACAGAGTCAAAGGCTTTGGCAAAGTCAATAAAGCAGAAGTAGATGTTTTCATGGATCTCTTTTGCTTTTTCCATGATCCAATGAATGTAGACAATTTACCTCTTGTTCCTCTGCCTTCTCTAAATCCTGCTTGAATATCTAGAAGTTCACGTGTTGTTGAAGCCTGGCTTGGAGAATTTTGAGCATTGCTTTGCTAGTGTGTGAGACGAGTGCAATTGTGCAATAGTTTGAACATTCTTTGGCATTGCCTTTCTTTGGGATTGGAATGAAAACTGACCTTTTCCTGTCCTGTGACCACTGTTGAGTTTTCCAAATTTGCTGGCTTATTGAGTGCAGCACTTTCACAGCATCATCTTTTAGGATTTGACATAGCTCAATTGGAATTCCATCACCTCCACTAGCTTTGTTTGTAGTGACTCTTCCTAATGCCCACTGAACTTCACATTCCAGGACGTCTGCTTCTAGGAGAGGGATCATACCACTGTGGTTATCCAGGTAATGAATCTTTTTTGTACAGTTCATCTCTGTATTCTTTCCACCTCTTCTTAATATCCTCTGCTCCTGTTAGCTCAACAGTATTGCTGTCCTTTATTGTGCCCATCTTCACATGAAATTTTCCCTTGGTACCTCTAATTTTCTTGAAGAAATCTCTAGACTTTCCCATTGTATTGTTTTCCTCTATTCCCTTTCTTTGCACTGATCACTGAGGAATGTTTTCTTATCACTCCTTTGTACTTTGGAACTCTGCATTCAAGTGGATATATCTTTCCTTTTCTTCTTTGCCTTTAACTTCTCTTCTTTTCTCAGCTATTTGTAAGGCCTCCTCATACAACCATTTTGCCTTTTTGCATTTCTTTTTCTTCAGGATGGTCTTGATCACTGCCTCCTGGACAATGTCATGAACCTCTGTCTGTAGTTCCTCAAGCACTTTGTCTGTCAGAGCCAATCCCTTCAGTCTATTTGTCACTTCTACTGTATAATCATGAGGGATTTGATTTAGATCATATCTGAATGGTCTAGTGGTTTTCCCTACTTTCTTCAATTTAAGTCTGAATTTTTCAGTAAGAAGTTCATGATTTGAGCCAAAGTCAGTTCTCAGTCTTGTTTTTACTGACTATATAGAGCTTCACCATTTTTGGCTGCAAAGGATATATACAATATGATTTTGGTGTTGACCATCTGATGATGTCCATGTATAGAGTCATCTCTTGTGTTGTTGGAAGAGGGTGTTTGCTATGACCAGTGTGTTCTCTTGCCAAACCTCCGTTACCCTTGGCCTGCTTCACTTTGTACTCCAGAGCTAATTTGCTGTTACTCCAGGTATTTCTTGACTTCCTACATTTTCATTCCAGTCCTCTATAATGAAAACAACATCATTTCTGGTGTTAGTTCTAGAAAGTCTTGCAGGTCTTTATATAACCATTCACCTTCAGCTTCTTGAGAATTACTGGTCAAGGCATAGACTTGGATAGCTGTGATATTAGGTGGCTTGCCTTGGAAACGAACAGAGATCATTCTGTAATTTTTGAGATTACATCCAAGTAACTGCATTTTGAACTCTTTTGTTGACTATGATGGCTACTCCATTTCTTCTAGGGGATTCTTGCCCACAATAGTAGATATAATGGTCATCTCAGTTAAATTCACTCACTCTAGTCCATTTTAGTTTCAGTTCAGTCACTCAGACATGTCCGACTCTTTGCGACCCCATGGACTGCAGAAATCCAGGCCTCCCTGTCCATCACCAACTCCCAGAGTTTACCCAAACTCATGTCCATTGATTTGGTGATGCCATCCAACCATCTCACCCTCTGTCGTCCCCTTCTCCTTTTGCCCTCAATCTTTCCCAGCACCAGGGTCTTTTCAAATGAGTCAACTCTTCACATCAGGTGGCCAAAGTATTGGAATTTCAGTTTCAACACCAGTCCTTCCAATGAACACTCAGGACTGATCTCCTTTAGGGTGGACTGGTTGGATCTCCTAGCAGTCCAAGGGACTCTCAAGAGTCTTCTCCAACACCACAGTTCAAAAGCATCAATTCTTCAGTGCTCAGCTTGCTTTATAGTCCAACTCTCACATCCATAGACCACTGGAAAAACCATAGCCTTGACTAGTTGGGCCTTTGTTGGAAAAGTAATGTCTCTGCTTTTTAATATGCTGTCTAGGTTGGTCATGACTTCCCTTCCAAGGAGTAAGCAACTTTTAATTTCATGGCTGCAGTGACCATCTGCAGTGATTTTGGAGCCCCCCAAAATAGTCAGCCACTGTTTCCACTGTTTTCCCCATTTTAGTTTACTTATTCCTAAAATGTAAATGTTCACTCTTGCCATCTCCTATTTGACCACTTCCAATTTGTCTTGATTCATGGGCTTAACATTCCTGTTTCCGATGGAATAGTGCTCTTTACAGCATCAGACTTCCATCAGCAGTCACACCCACGAATTGATGTTGTTTTTGCTTTGGTTCCATCTCTTCATTCTTTCTGGAGTTATTTCTCTACTTTTCATTATGAGAAGGCAAAAAGATAGGACACTGAACCAGAAGATGGAATCCCAAATGTGTCCCAAGGGTCATACAACTCAATACCAGGAAAACAAACAACCCAATCAAAAAGTGGGGAAAAGACCTAAACAGACATTTTTCTCCAAGGAAGACATACAGATGGCTAACAAACACATGAAAAGATGCTCAACATCACTTATTATTAGAGAAATGCAAATCAAAACTACAATGAGATGTCACCTCACACTGGTCAGAATGGCCCTCATCAAAAAGTCTGCAAACAATAAATGCTGGAAAGGGTGTGGAGAAAAGGGGACATTTTTGCACTGTTGGTGGGAATGTAAATTGATACAGCCACTATGGAGAAGGGTATGGAGATTCCTTTAAAAACTAGGAATAAAACCACATCCCACTCCTAGGTATATATCCTGAGAAACCAGAATTGAAAGAGACAGATGTATCCCATTATTTATTGCAGCAGTATTTACAATAGCTAGAACATGGAAGCAACTTAGATGTCCATCGACAGAGGAATGGATAAAGAAGTTGAGGTACATATACACAACGGAATGTTACTCAGCTGTAAAAAGGAGTGCATTTGAGTCAGTTCTAATGAGGTGGATGAACCTAGAAGCAGAGTGAAATGAATCAGAAAGAGAAAGATAAATATCTTCTAACACATATATGTGGAATCTAGAAAAAATGGTACTGAAGAATTTACTTACAGGGCAACAGTGGAGAAACAGACATAGAGAATAGTCTTATGAACAAGAGGAAAAGGGAGGAGAGGGTGAGCTGTTTGAAGAGTAACATGGAAACTTACATTACCATATGTAAAATAGATAGCCAACTGGAATTTGCTGTATGGCTCAGGAAATTCAAACTGGGGCTCTGTGTCAACCTAGATGGATGGGATGGGTAGGGAGATGGGAGGGAGGTTCAAAAGGGAGGGGATATATGTATACTTATGGCTGATTCATGTTGAGGTTTTTCAGAAAACAGCAAAATTCTGTAAAGCAATTATCCTTCAGTAAAAAATAAATTAATTAATAATAACAATAATAAAAACTAAAACAAATGTGTCCTGAGGGAATAAAGGCAAACATCAGGTGGAACAGGGGAAGTGCCTTTAGCAGAGAGAAAAATAAATGGAAATCATGAAGGTTAAGAAGTACCAGGCATATGCAGGAAAAGTGAGTAAAATATTGAGTCTCACACACTGAGTGCCCTCTCATGAGAGGGCTGAGAGTGAGAGGTGTGAGAAAGGAGTCATACTGGGGCTTATGGACTATGTTCTGCAGTCATGCAGTGTCCATGTCAGTGGTGCTATGTGCCAAGAAAGCTACGACCAATAATGAGAGTGACAGGTTATTGCTGAAGCACAAAATATGCCGGGATTCTTGGCCTCTGAAGGAGAGTAATTCATTTTGGGGCCAGTGGGAGGCTTGATTGCTCAGAGGTTTTGTGTAATAAAGTTTTATTAAAGTATAAAAGAGATAAAGATAGCTTCTGACATAGACATCAGAAGGAGGTGGAAAGAGTGCCTCCCTGCTAGTCTTTAGCCAGATGTTATATAGCTACTAGCAGTCTGCTAATTAGAGAAAGGAAATGTCTCAAAACTCAGACTGTGGCACCAAGCCCCTCACCCACAACATGCATTTTGAGATAACGTTGGCACAGGTTGAGTTGTCCTGGCCATAAAATAATTGACATGAATCTTAAAGAAAGGCAGCTTTCCAAGCAAATACAGTCTCACTAACATAGCTTAAGAGAATATTTGCATAAGAAAACAAACTGGTTAGTCAAGTCAGTTCTGAGTCTTAGGCAGAACTGACTTGAAGACAGAGTCTAGGGTAAATACATAGTTCATTAGCATAGCTTAAGACACACATTTCTATAAGAAAGAAGCATTGGTTAGCTCAAGGTTTGAGAAAAGTTAAGTTCAGGTGGAGCCAGGTGTCCTCATGGCAACAGAATTTTAAGAGAAACCTGTTTTTGAATTTGTATAGAGAAGGGGAAAAAAATCTGATACTAGTAGTTTGTTTCCTCCTGCCATTTAGGAGAGAGATAAAAAATGTCTGACACTTGTAGCCTATTTCCTCCATTTGGAGACCCTTGGCCTTCCTGCCTGTTACCCTCTCAAGTGGACATGTGTTTGAATAATTCTAAAGTAGAAAGTGTTAGGGAATTCCAGAAGACTTGAGTCTTACTTGCATTCTGATACTCTTCTTCAGTGGGAGAAAAACTGGGGAATTGTGTATGTGCCATAATTTTATTTTTGGTGGTGTTAAGATGATGTGTGACCAAGGGGCCCAGAATGCCCCAATTCAGCCTAGAATCACAGCTATTCCTTCCACAGTTCTCTGCATTAGGGTGCTGATTCATCTCCTTTAGCCTGGAAACAAAACCTTTCCCAGAAAGTGAAACTTTCAGTACTGAACTCAGGAAAAGTCCCACATACCTGACATGGTCACACCCTGGTCACTCCCTCCCCATATATGCACAAAAGTCACTGGCAAACAGGGATCAAGGTTCCTTTCTTACTTGGATATCATTTGCTAAAAGCTTCATGTAATACTCTTGGGAATGGTGTGGAATTAAGACACAGTGTGCACTTTAGAATTAAGGCCTTAAAACAGGCATCCAGGTGGTTACTTTCTGCTAAACTCCTAGTGTCAATGAAAGGGATAGTCCTATCCTAGACTTCCCAAGTGCAAAGTAAAGAGAAATCTTACAGAGTACGTCAAGGCTGTGTATTGTCACTTTGCTTATTTAACTTACATGCAGAGTACCAGGCTGGAATCAAGATTGCCAAGAGAAATATCAATAACTCAGATATGCAGAGGTTTCCAGATATCCACACCTTTATGGAAGAAAGTGAAGAAGAACTAAAGAGTCCCTTGATGAAAATAGAAGAGGAGAGTGAAAAAGTTGGCTTAAAACTCAACGTTCAGAAAACTAAGATCATGGCAGCTGATCCCATCACTTCAAGGCAAATAGATGGGGGAAAAATGGAAACAATGATTGACTTTATTTTGGGGGGCTCCAAAATCACTGCGGATGGTGAGTGTCTATGACAAATCTAGACAGCATATTAAAAAAACAGAGACATTACTTTGCCAGCAAATGTCCATCTAGTCAAAGCTGTGGTTTTTCCAGTAGTCATGAATGGATGTGAGAATCATACCATAAAGAAAGCTGAGCACCAAAGAATTGATGCTTTTGAGCTGTGGTATTGGAAAAGACTCTTGAGAGGCCCTTGGACAGCAAGGAGATCAAACCAGGCCATCCTAAAGGAAATCAGTCCTGAGTATTCATTAGAAGGACTGATGCTGAAGCTGAAGCTCCAATACTTTGGCCACCTGATGCAAAGAACTGACTCATTGGAAAAGACCCTGACACTGGGAAAGATTTAAGGCAGGAGAAGAATGGATGACAAAGGATGAGATGGTTAGATGGCAGCACTGACTCGACGGACAGGAGTTTGAGCAAGCTCCAGGAGCTGGTGATGGACAGGGAAGTCTGGTGTGCTGCAGTCCATGGAGTTACAAAGAGTGGGACACAGCTGAGTGACTGAACTGACAACTTGGCAGAAACAGGGCAACAGAGGAAATAGGGAAGCCACACCAATGCACATGAACCAACCTATGATTAACCTGCCCACTAGTTGTGTGTATTGGAAATTGAATTAATCATTATTCCCTCTTTTGGAGGGAAAGGAGGAAGAATGGGATGGAAAAGTTTTCCCCTACAAAATCTATTATAGGTTTTTACCAAGGAAAGAACAAGATGATAGAGAATAGCCCTTCAAAAATTTTTTGCATTCATTTGTTGTCTCACTGAATAAGGATTATACAACTAGTAAGTGCCACAAGCAATCCTGTATACTGGGTATATAGCCCAGAACAAAATAGAGTAAATCCTGCTTTCATGAAGTTTGTATTCTAGTGGGACAAGACAGACATCTCTGGCTCTGGCTCTGGCTCTATCTGTCTGTGTATGTGTATGTATATTTATGTATATATATATATATATGTATATATATATATATATATGAGAAAAGTGAAGTCGCTCAGTCATGTCTGACTCTTTGCAACCCCGTGGAGCCTACTAGGCTCCTCTGTCCATTGGATTTTCCAGGCAATAGTACTTTAGTGGATTGCCATTTCCTTCTCCAGGGGATCTTCCCAACCCAGGGCCGAACCCAGGTCTCCTGCATTGTAGACAGACACTTTATCATCTGCGTCACCAGGGAAGTCCATATATATATGTATATATTTATATATAGAGAGAGAGAGTGACAGACAGATAGACAGACGGAGACAGAGGTGCCTGTCTTGTCCCACTAGAATATACACAAACACTCAGATAGGATAAATCCTAAGAGGGAAAACTGAGGGTAAATTTAAGTTTTGGAGGTGAGACGGTTGGATGGCATCACTGACTCGATGGACGCGAGCCTGAGTGAACTCCAGGAGTTGGTGATGATAGGGAGGCCTGGCATGCTGCGATTCATGTGATCGCAAAGAGTCGGACACAACTGAGCAACTGAACTGAACTGAGCTGAACCGAACCAGGTAAATCAAGCGAATCTGCCTGCCAATGCAGTAGACAAAAGAGATGTGGGTTCGATCCCTGGGTCTGGAAGATTCCTTGAAGAAGGAAATGGCAATCCACTCCAGTATACTTGCCTGGAAAATTCCATAGACAGAGGAGCCTTGGGGGCTACAGTCCATGGACTTGCAAAGAGTCATACATGACTCACCATGCACACACACATTTTAATTAGAATATTTAAAGCCAGATTATTAAGTTGATATTTGAAGAAAGTACTGGGGCTTCCCCAGTGGCTCAGCAGTAGTGAATCTGTCTGCAATACAGGAGCTATAGGAGATGTGCCTTTGATCCCTGGGTTGCAAAGATACCCTGGAGAAGGAGATAGCCTCCCTCCGGTATTCTTGCCTGGAGAACCCCATGGTCAGAGGAGCCTGGTGGGTACAGTCCATGGGTATGTGTGAAGTTGCAACTATCTCTCAGGGGGAAAGTTCTTAGACAAACAGAGTGACAAATACAAAGCCATGGAAGTGGATGATGCTGATCTATCCCACACTAGTGAGGAGGCCAATTGCAGAGAAGGTAATGGGCATTGAGGGCAGAATAGATCCCAGAGACTATGGTGAGAAGGACTTTCCCAGAGGTTGTAAAGACTTGGCTTTTCAATTTTTTGTTTCTTGGTTTTATTTGCTTTAATTTTTATCAGAGTAGAGGCACTGGTGACCCACTCCAGTACTCTTGCCTGGAAAATCCCATGGACAGAGGAGCCTGGTAGGCTGCAGTCCAGGGGGTCACTAAGAGTCAGACACGACTGAGCGATTCCACTTTCACTTTTCACTTTCATGCATTGGAGAAGGAAATGACAACCCACTCCAGTGTTCTTGCCTGGAGAATCTCTGGGACCAGGCAGCCTGGCGGGCTGCCATCTATGGGGTCGCACAGAGTTGGACACGATTGAAGCGACTTAGCAGCAGGAGCAGCAGCAGCAGGGTTGCTTTACAGTGTTTTGGTAGTTTCTACTGTACAGCCTTCAGGTCACCTTAGTCCATTAAGCAGAGCTCCCTATGCTCCAGTAGGTTCTCATTAGTTATCTATTTTATACATAGTATCAATAGTATATGCGTCAATCTCCCAATTCATCTCATCCCTCCTTCCCCTCCCCTTTCTATCCAGGTATTTGCTCTTTACATCTGTGTGTCTCTCTCTCTTTCCTTTTTTGCAAATAAGATCAAATGGACAGGGAGACCTGGTGTGCTGCGATTCATGGGGTTGCAAAGAGTCGGACATGACTGAGCGACTAAACTGAACTGAACTGATATCATTGTTCTAGATTCTACATATAAGTGTTACTATACAATATTTGTTTTTCTTTTTGTGACTTACTTTATTTCTATATGACACTCTCTAGGTCCATCCACATTTCTACAAATGACCCAGATTCATTCCTTTTTATGGTTGGTAATATTCCACTTCATATATATGTACCATATCTTCTTTATCCATTTCTTGTGAATTGACATTAAACTCAAAATTTATTAAAGCCCTGAATGTAAGTTTAGACACTATAAAACTCTTATAATAAAACATAGGCAGAAACACTCTTTGACATAAATTGCAACAAGATCTTTTTTATCCACCTCCCATGATAATGAAAATGAAAAGAAAAATAAACAAATGGGACATAATTAAACTTAAAAGCTTATGCATAGAAAAGGAAATCATAAATGAGACAAAAAGACAGCCCTCAGAATGGGAGAAAATATTTGGCTTTTTTCTTGACTGGTTGGAAGAGAATTGATTGTAAGTGTAAAAATAGAAGGAGGAAGATCAACCCAATCTAAATGAAAAGTGATGGTAGCTTGTATTAATAATAGGATGGTTGCCATGGATAGAGTGAAAAGTAGCTACAGTTTGGATATTTTTGAAGTTAAAGCCAATGGGATTTGCTGATGAAACTGATATGGCGTGTGAGAAAAAGAGGGATGTTTTCCAGATGACTCTAAGGTTTTAAACAGAGAAAAACGAATTACCATTAACTGAAATGGTAAGACAGTGGAAGGAACAGTCTATGGGCTAGAGAAATCATGTGCTGAGGTTTTGCTATTTTAAGTCTGACGTGTCTAAAATGCATTCAAATGGAGGTATAGAATAGGGAACTGGACATTCAAGTCTGCAATTGAGGGAAAGAGTGAAATAGAGATAAATGAAGAGTCCTTAGCATACAGATACTATGCAGCATCATGGAAACTGATGAGACTATCAAGAGACCAAGTCCAGGACTGAGCTTTAACATCCCAAAGTCCAGGAAGATGAGAAAGATGCAGAGAATGAGCCCCAAATGAGGTTATTTATGAAGTAGGAGTCCAGAAGGCTAAGTAAAAGGGGTGTTCTCATGAAGACCAACTGTGCCAAATGCTTCTGAGAGGGTAGGAAGATATGGACTGATGTTCAATTACCCCATGGATGGTTTGAGATAGAAGGAATGGAAGTAGGCAAAACTCTTCTGATCATCAGATGGAAGTGATACAGGAAAATAAAGTTGGATCCCAACTGACATTTAGGGGTATCTTTTGGAAAACCCTTGCCCAGTTCATCTGGTTGATGGACCAATGTAGTGATTATGACTTCTGTCTAACCATGCTCCCCTCACTTGCCCACAGATTTTTTGCAAACCTCCACCTCAGAAGCTGTTTTCCATATAATCTTTGCAACCCAACCTGGAATATCAGATGGATAAGATAGAGGGAGGGATTAGCAAGAGACGTAAGGGTGTATGTAAAGATACATGTGATGCTGAATTACAAAAGATAGGTAGAGTAAAAGAAGAAGTGAGAACCTTGGGCTGCAGGGGCATAAAATGTGGGCTGCATTCCTCTGGATGTCAGAATCATTGTAGTGCCAGTACAAAGAGTATGGACTGGGAAGTGACAAGGCAGAGCTTGCAGAATGGGATGCCCAAAGTCATAGTGATGTCACTGTTGATAAAAACAAAGTCTAAGATTATGTAGGGACAGCAGATGGCTAAAGTGAGGTGGAGAACAGGATCACTGGCAAGAAGATCATGGGTCTGAGCAACCTGGAGGTCCTGGAATTGTCTATGTGGTTATTAAAATCATAAGGAAGGGGATTTCTCTGGTGGTCAAGTGGCTAAGAATCTGCATTGCAATGGAGGGGAATCTGGTTGGATCTCTGGTCCAGGAACTAAGATCCCACATGCCCCAGGGCAACTAAGCCCACAGACCACAACTACGGAGCCCACACTCTAGTGCCTGCATGCTGCAACTGCTGAAGCCCATGCTCCACAATAAGAAGCCCATGCACTGCAACTAGAGTGGCCTCCACTTGGCACAACTAGAGAAATGAACAATAAAGAAAAACAGTGCCCAAAATTAAATTAATTTTTTTCTTTTTAAAATTTATTTATTTTTTATTGAAGGATAATTTCTTTACAGAATTTTGCTGTTTTCTGACAAACCTCAACACGAATCAGGCATAGGTATACATATATCCCCTCACTTTTGAAACTCCCTCCCATCTTCCTCCCCATCCCACCCTGCTAGGTTGATACAGAGCCCCTATTTGAGTTTCCTGAGCCATACAGCAACTTCCCACTGGCTATCTATTTTCATAGGGTAATGTAGGTTTCCATGTTACTCTTTCCATACATCTCACCCTCTCCTCCCTCTCCCCATGTCCATAAGTCTATTCTCTAGGTCTGTTTCTCTATTATTGCCCTGTAAATTAAAAAAAAAAAAATCATTAGGAAGAACTGCATCAACATTGGGGAAGGTGATCAAGGAGCCAGTTCCTCAAAGAATGAGTAGCATGGCCCAGAGGAATAACTAGTGGGAAAGCCTAATGTGTGAATTTCCATGGAACAGGGCTTTATTTCCATGAACAGCATAAGCCTTTGGTTTTGTGTTTTGTTTTGTTTTGTGTTTTTGGCAAGATTAAAAGTTTCATAAAGTATTCATGTGCTGTGCTGTGTTTAGTTGCTCAGTCATGTCTGACTCTTTGGGACCCCATGGACTGTAGCCCACCAGGCTCCTCTGTCCATTGGATTCTCCAGGCAAAATCCTGGAGTGGGTTGCCATTTCCTTATCCAGGGGAACCTCCCAGCCCAGAAATCGAACCAGAGTCTCCTGCATTGCAGGCAGATTCTTTACCAGCTGAGCTACCTGGGAAGGCTTGCACAGAGGTATGCTGCTTCCAGCGGTACTGTAAGATGTATATTATTTATTAGTGAAAAACAGTGTTATTATATGAGGTATCATGTTTTTTAAAAATTTTCACTTAAAAAAAATTGTTACTTCATATATCATTTAATAACAAGGGAAGGTGGTAAATCTACCTAAACTTTCAACACCAACTTTGGAATGGCTTAGCTTTAGTTCTCCTTTGAGGCATTAATTATCTTGTATAGTGTGTTGACTATTCAGATTATAAAAATATGCAATTTTCATATAAATAATATTTTTTCCAAGCTAAAATGGAAGAAGCACATCTACTTTTAAAAATCTAGTATCATGCAATTCTGAGTAATAGAATAAGATTCCTGTAGGGGTTATTACCAGTGACCTACCTACATTTCTTCTGCCTTTACCCTACAAAAGACACTAACTGTGAATGCCTAAAACTCCCTATTTAAAGGCTTCTTGCCAGCAGATCATAGGAGGCCTAATAGCGAAGCAAGCCAGAAATGCCAGAAAAGCAATGTATCTGAAGTATTTCTTGATAATGATGTTCTAAGCAAGAATTCTACTTTGCCTGTTTCTAACTCTAATTTCTGGTGGCTCCTCGAAATCCTTGGTGTTCCTTGACTGTAGCTTCATTAGTCCAATCTTTGATTTGTTTTATGGCTTTCTTTACTGTGTGTCTTCAGGAACGTGTCTTTTTACAAAGTCACCAGTCACTGAATTTAGGGCCCATCCTATTCCAACATGACTTTATCTTAACTAATTACGTCTGCAAAGGAACTAACTCCCATAAAAGATCCCATTCTCAGGTCTCAGGTAGACATGGATTATAGGAGAACACAATTCAATATGGTACACTGGCTAATAACTGTTACTTTGCTTTTTACACCACTCCTATGTATTTATCTTGTTCAGAAGCCTTTGCTTCTTTATGCTAAACTCACTCAGCACTTTCAGAGTATTTTCACCACAGTTTCAGGCCTTTCTTACTTCTGCTTATGTATTCTTCATTCTCTCCCAGCTGGGTAGGGCATGTTGATCACAGAACCATTGCTTTGGTTTCACAGATCTGGGCTGATTCTTGAAGCAACATGTTCTGAGTTTCTGAATCTGCTGCTTTCTGAAGATGTATCTGTGATGCAAAGAGAAAAGTTTCAGTACAGTTCAGTTCAGTCACTCAGTCGTGCCTGACTCTTTGTGACCTCATGGACTGCAGCATGCCAGGCTTCTCTATACATCATTAACTCCTGGAGCATGTTTAAACTTGTGTCCATCATGTCAGTGATGCCATCCAACCAATTTATCTTCTGTCATCCTCTTCTCATCCTGTCTTCAATCTTTCCCAGCCTCAGAGTCTTTTCTAACAAGTCAGTTCTTTGCATCATGTGGCCAAAGTATTGGAGTTTCAGCTTCAGCATCAGTCTTTCCAACGAATATTCAGGACTGACTTCCTTTAGGATTTGCTGCTTTGATCTCCTTGCAGTCCAAGGGACTCCCAAGAGTCTTCTCCAACACCAGTTCAAAAGCATCAGTTATTTGGCACTCAAATTTTTTTTATACTCCAACTCTCACATCTATACATGATTACTAGAAAATCCATAGCTTTGACAAGATAGACCTTTGTTGGCAAAGTAATGTCTCTGCTTTATAATATGCTGTCTAGATTTGTCATAGCTTTTCTTCCAAGAAGCAAGCATCTTTTAATTTCAAGGCTGCTGTTACCATCCGCAGCGATTTTGGAGCTCAAGAAAATTAAGTCTGTCACTCTTTACTTTGTTAACAATATTGCATAGGAACCAGGAATGTTAGGCCCATGAATCAAGGTAAATTGGAAGTGGTCAAATAGGAGATACCAAGAGAGAACATTGACATTTTAGCAATCAGAGAACTAAAACAGCCGAGAATGGGCGAATTTAATTCAGATAGCCATTGTATCTACTACTGTGCGCAAGAATCCCTTAAAAGAAATGGAGTAGGCTTCATAGCCAACACAGAGTCCAAAATGCAGTACTTGGATGCCATCTCAAAAATGACAGAATGATCTCTGTTCATTTCCAAAGCAAACCATTCAATATCACAGGAACCCAAGTCTATGCCTCAACCACAAATGCCAAAGAAACGGATGTTGAATGGTTCTATGAAGACCTACAAGACCTTCTAGAACTAACACCCCAAAATGATGTGCTTTTCATCTTAGGGGACTGGAATGCAAAAGTAGGAAGTCAAGAGAGACCTGGAGTAACAGGCAAGTTTGGCCTTGGAGTACAAAAACAAGCACAGCAAAGGCTAACAGAGTTTTACCAAGTGAATGCACTGGTCCTAGTAAGCACCCTCTTCCAACAACACAAGAGATGACTCTACACATGGACATCATCAGATGGTCAATACTGAGATCAGATTGATTTTATTCTTTGAAGCCAAAGATGGAGAAGCTCTATGCATGCGTGCTAAATTGCTTCAGTCATGTCTGACTCTTTGTGGCCCTGTGGACTACACCTTGCCAGGCTCCTCTGTCCTTGGGATTCTCCAGGCCAAGAATACTGGAATGGATTGCCATTTCTTCCTCCAGGGGGAAAAGCTTTATACAATCAGCAAAAACAAAACCAGTAGCTGACTGTGGCTCAGATCATGAACTCTTTATTGCCAAATGTACACAAATTGAAGAAAGTGGGGAAAACCACTTGACCATTCAGGTATGACCTAAATCAAATCCCTTATGATTATACAGTGGAAGTGACAAATAGACTCAAGGAATTAGATCTGATAGACAGAGTGCCTGAAGAACTATGGATGGAGGTTCGTGACACTGTACAGCAGGCAGTGATCAAGACCATTCCCAAAAAAAGAAATGCAAAAAGGCAAAATGGTTGTCTGAGAAGGCCTTACAAATAGCTATGAAAAGAAGAGAAGCAAAAGGCAGAGGAGAAAAGGAAAGATAAACCCATCTGAATGCAAAGTTCCAAATAATAACAAGGAGAGACAAGAAAGCCTTCCTCAGTGATCAATGCAAAGAAATAAATGAAAATAGTAGACTGGGAAAGAGTAGAGATCTTTTCAAGAAAATTAGAGAAAAGTTTAATGGGCATTTAAGCATACACATTTAAATGAATCATCACTTTCCATAAAAGGTAACTTCAGGAAGTTCACATACTGCTGAGTGATACTGCTGTTGTTCAAGCCTTTTGTTTCTTGTTGATGTGACCTCAAGCATTCTTTTAAACACTATCTTTAGCTTGCCAAGATACATTTTTATAACTTCAATAGTTTTTATTGAGAATTTTAGATTTACAGGAAAATTAAAAGACAGTACAGAGGTTCTATAACCCATATCATCGTTCCTATTGCCAACATCTTTTATTAGTATGGTACAGTTCCCACAGTGAATGAACCAATGCTGACATCTTAGTATTAGTATGAAGTCTATACTTTTCTGGATTTCCTTAATGTGTACCTCATGTCCTTTACCTACTCCATGATCCCATCCTGGACACCACAAACATTTCATCAATGTGTCTCCTTAAGCTCCTCTTCACTATCACCATTTCTTAGATTTTCCTTAATTCTGATGACCCTGACATTTTGAGGAGAACTGTTCAGGTATTTTGCAGAATGCTCCTCAGTAGGCATGTATCTGATGTTTTCTCGTGATTAGACTGGGTTATGGGTATGAGAGAGAAAGAACACAGAGTATAACTCTCATTACCTGATATCAAAGGTAAATCCTATCAACATGACTTATTGTCATCGATCGCAATTACAGGGCTGAGGTGGTGTTTGTCTGGTTAGTACAACATAAGAAAGTTATTATGTGCAGCACACTATTAAGGGATGGGGTATTATGCTCCACCTTCTGAAAGCTAATCTATACAAATTGATTGAAGTCCTTTCACATTGGAGATTTAGCTATTGTTTCTCATTTATTTATCCAATCATATATCGATAACGTTGTAAACTCATGGATATTTATTTTATACATTGGGTTGTAATCCAATACTACATTTTGGTTGTTGCTCCATTTTTCTAGTTTTATCCACTGGGAGATTTTTAATTGGATCTTGTATCTTCTTGATTCATAATTGTGGGTTGTCTTAACCACTTTCTTACTTTCTGGCACTACAAGATATGCTTGGCTAATCTTGTATATTTTCTCACCAGCCCTGGAATCATCTGTTTCTCCAAGGAACTTTAATTGTTTTTATTAGAGAATGGTATTTGAAACCAAGATCTAGGTCCTATGTGCACTCATTCTTACTAAGGTATTGTTACTTTTGGTACTTCTCAGCTAATATAGAAAGGAAATATGTGTGTGTTTATTAACCCGTTTATATGGGAAGACCCCCTGGAGGAGGGCATGGCAACCCACTCCAGTATTCTTGCCTGGAGAATCCCCATGGATAGGGGATCCTGACAGGCTACATTCCATGGGGTCGCAAAGAGCCGGTCATGACTGAGTGACTAAGCACATATACACATATCTGTAAATATTTCTCTATATAGCCATGTGTGTCTATGTTAAACTGAACAAGAGTTTATTCTCTGTCTCTAATCCAGTGCAACATGATGATTCTAACGTTTCTACCTTTAACTTCAAAAGTAAGAAACCTGGTTCCCACCATCTACCATCCTTCTAATTAGTTGCTTAATGTTAGTCCACATGTGGAATGGTTTCAGAATTGCTAGTTTACATCCCAATTAGAAGCAAATTTATCAATAGAGTAAAATGCTTAAGTACAAGTCTCTTTGCCTTTAGTCTAAGAGTCTCTAGTCATCTCCAAATTGAATTAGTTCATTTCACTTGTTTGTTAAACAGCTAAATTGT
Organism: Ovis aries; assembly: GCF_016772045.2. Classification (NCBI taxonomy): domain Eukaryota; kingdom Metazoa; phylum Chordata; class Mammalia; order Artiodactyla; family Bovidae; genus Ovis; species Ovis aries. The sequence continues at coordinate 115,410,809 of NC_056055.1, read as the reverse complement.
CCTATCAAAATATGCATCCTATCCTGGAATCCTCCAACTCCCTATTTTTAAGAATCTCCTTATATTAAGGTTTAATTTTTAAATGGACTTTGACAAACATATACTGTGATGTATCCAATTTTATATTATAACACAAAATTGTTACTGCCTAACGATTCCCTGCACTTCAACTACTCAACCCCTGCTTCCAAAGCCTGGGCAATAACTGATCCATTTATTATATCTATACTTATGCTTTTCTAGAATATCATTTTAATGGAATAATACAGTGAACTATTCTTTCATACTGGCTTCTTTCACTTAGCACCATGCATTTAAGATTCATCTATGTTTTTACATAGATTATAGCTTACTCTTGGTTTTCCACTATACGGGTATACCACAGTTTATTTAATCACCTATAAAAGAATATTTTGGTGGCTTTGAGTTTGGGTCAATTTGAATAAGGCTGCTGTGAAAATTATCACACAGGTTATTCTTTGTATTAACATTCTCATAACAGTTGTAAGATATAGATAAGCACAAGTACTGGATTATATAGTAAAACTGCATTTAGCCTTTAGGAAACGTCCAACCTGTCTTCCAAGGTAGCTATAACATTTTGCACTCCTTCCTACAATAAATGAGAGTTCCTATTGTTCTGGGTCCTCAGCAGATATAGGCATTGTCAGTTTGTGGGTTTTAGCCCTCCTAATAGATATGTAGTCGTATCTCATTTTAATATTCATATCACTAAGATGGCATATTCTGCTGAGCATCTTTTATTATGTTATTTGGCATATGTATATAAAACTCTTAAATTTCAATAAAAAACAAATAACAAAATATTTCTAGGCATATTCATTTGGATCTGTTGCCCATTTAAAAAATTAGGTTGCTTATTTTCTTATTATTGAAATTTAAGGGTGTTTAAATTTTCGATACAAGTCCTTTACCAGATGTGTTTCTCACAAATGTATTCTTGGTGACTTTTTTAACATTGTTTTTCAAAAGTAAAAAGTTTAGTTTTAGTAAAGCCCAATCTATTTTTTTCCATAGATCATGATCTGTAAGTTATATCTAAAAGCTCATCAATATTCTCAAACATGGGTTTTCTCATAGGTTTTCTCCTAAAAATTGTATAATTATGTGTTAGGCTTATAGATGCATAATTAGGCTTATGCATCTAAGTTCATTACTTTACAAATGAATATCCAGTGGCTTCAGAATTATTTGTTGAGAAGACTGTCCTCTCTCCATTGCATTGTCTTTGCCTGTTGTCCAAGAACAGTTAATTAACTTTCTAAGGCACTATCTCTTGTTTTCTATTTTTTTCAATCAATATATGTGGCAATTCTTCCTCAATTAACATGTTTCACTGATTACTGAAGCTTCATAATAAATTTTGAATTCAAGTATCATGAGTGTTTGCATTTTATTCTTAAGTTGTTTATTTTAAATCATGTTCATATAAACTTTAGAATCACTTTCTTGATATTTACAATATAGTTTAAAGGAACTTTTGGAAACTATTGAAACTACCAAGTTGAGAAGGGCTGAAATATTAACAAAATTGAATCTTGCAACCCATGAATAGAGTATGCTGTTGCTGTGCAGTCACTCAGTCGTGTCTGACTCCTCACGACCTCTTGGAATGCAGCATGCCAGGGTTCCCCGTCCTTCACCATCTCCCAGAGCTTACTCAAACTGATGCTCATTGAGCCAGTGAAGCCATCCACTCATCTCATCCTCTATCATCCCCTGCTCCTCCTGCCTTCAGTCTTTCCCAGTATGAAGGTCTTTTCTAGTGAATCGGCTCTTCACATCAGGTGGCTAAAGTATGGGCGCTTCGGTTTCAGCATCAGCTCTTGCAATGAATATTCAGGGTTGATTTCCTTTAGGATGGACTGGTTTGATCTCCTTGCAACCCAAGGGACTCACAAGAGTCTCCTCCAACAACACAGTTCAAAAGGATCAATTCTTCTGCATTCAGCATTCTTTATGTTCCAACTCTCACATCATACATGACTACTGAAAAAACCATTGCTTTGACTAGACAGAACTTTGTTGGCAATGTGATGTCTCTGCTTTTTAATATATTGTCTATGTTTGTCATAGCCTTTCTTCCAAGCAGTAAGCATCTTTTGATTTGATGACTGCAGTCACCATCTGCAGTGATTTTAGAGCCCAAGAAAATAAAGTCTCTCATTATTTTCATTGTTTCCCCACTTATTGGCCATGAAGTGATGTTACCAAATACTGTGATCTTCATTTTTAGAATGTTGTTTTCAGCCAGCTTTTTTACTCTCCTCTTTCACCTTCATCAAAAGGCTCTTTAGTTCCTCTTCTCTTTCTGCCTTAAAGATGATGTAATCTACATATTTGAGGTTATTGATAGCTCTCCTGGCAATCTTGATTCCAGTTTGTGCTTTATCCAGTCTGGCATTTTGCATGATGTACTCCGTATATAAGTTGAATAAGCAGGGTACCAATATACAGCTTTGATATACTCCTTTCCCACATTGGAACCAGTCCATTATTTCATGTCTGGTTCTAACTGTTGCTTCTTGGCCTGAGTACAGGTTTCTCAGGAGGCAGGTAAAGTAGTCTGGTATTCCCATATCTTTAAGAACTTTCTATAGTTTTTTGTGATCCACACAGTCAAATTCTGTAGCATTGTCAATGAAGCAGAAGTAGATGTTTTTCTGAAATTCTCTTGCTTTTTCAATGATCCAACAGATGTTGGCAATTTGATCTCTGGTTCCTCTGTCTCTTCTAAATCCAACTTGAAAAACTAGAAGTTCTTGATTCACATACTGTTGAAGCCTAGCTTGGAGAATTTTGATCATTGCTTTACCAGCATGTGAAATGAGAGCAACTGTGCAGTAGTTTGACAGTTGCCTCTTTGGCATTGCCTTTCTTTGGGACTGGAATGAAAACTGACCTTTTCCAGTCCTGTGGCCACTGCTGAGTTTTCCAAACTTGCTGGCATATTGAGTGCAGCACTTTCACAGCATCATCTCTTAGGATTTGAAATAGCTTAGCTGCAATTCCATCACCTCCACTAGCTTTATCTATAGTGATGCTTCCTAAGGCCCACTTGAGTTTTCACTCCAGGATGTCTAACTCTAGGTGCGTGACTACAACTTCATGGTTATCTGGGCCATTAAGATCTTTTTTGGATAGTTCTTCTGTGTATTCTTACCATTTTTCTTAACATCTTCTGCTTCTGTTAGGTCCAGACTGTTTCTGTCCTTTATTGTGTCCATCTTTTCAGGAAATGTTCCCTTGGTATCTCTAATTTTCTTGAAAAGATTAGTTTTTCCCATTCTATTATTTTCCTTTATTTCTTTGCATTGATCACTGAGGAAGGCTTTCTTATCTCTCCTTGTTATTCTTTGGAACTTTGCATTCAGATGGGCATATCTTTCCTTTTCTCCTTTGATTTTGCTTCTCTTTTCTTCACAGTTATTTATAAGGCCTCTTTAGACAACCATTTTGCTTTTTTGCATTTCTTTTTCTTATGGATGGGTTTGATCACCACTTCCTACACCATGCTATGAAACTCCATCCATAGTTCTTCAGGTACTCTATCAGATTTAATCCCTTCTATCTCTTTGTTATTTCCACTGTATAATCATTAGAGATTTGATTTAGGTCATATCTAAATGGTCAAGTGGTTTTCCATACTTTCTTCAATTTAGCTGTGAACTTGGCAGTAAGGAGTTTGTGATCTGAGCCACAGTCAGCTCCCAGTGTTGTTTTTGCTGACTATATAGAGCCTCTCCATCTTCAGCTGCAAAGAATATAATCAATTGATTTCAGTATGGACCATCTGGTGATGTCAGTGTGTAGAGTTGTCTGTTGTGTTTGGAAGAAGGTGCTTGCTATGACCAGTGTGTTCTCTTGGTGAAACTGTTAGCCTTTGCTCTGCTTCATTTTATACTCCAAGGCCAAACTTGCCTGTTACTCCAGGTTTCTCTTGACTTCCTACTTTTGCATTCCAGTCTTCTGTGATGAAAAGGAAATCTTTCTCTGTTGTTAGTTCTAGAAGGTCTTGTAGGTCTTCATAGAACTATTCAACTTCAGCTTCTTCGGCATTTGTGGTTGGGGCATAAACTTGGATTATTGTGGTATTCAATGGTTTGCCCTGGAAACGAACAGAGATCATTCTGTCTTTTTTTGAGATTGCACCCAATTCCTGCATTTTGGACTCTATTGTTGACTATGAGGCCTACTCTGTTTCTTTTAAGGGATTCTTGCCCACAGTAGTAGATATAATGGTCATCTGAATTAAATTTGCCCATTCTTACCCATTTTAATTCATTGATTCCTAAAATTTCAATATTCACTCTTGGCATCTTCTATTTGACCACTTCCAGTTTATCTTGATTCATGGACCTAACATTCCAGGTTCCTATGTAATATTGTCCTTTACAGCATTAGACTTTACTTTCATCACCAGACACATCCACAATATACAGTATGTACAATATATACCATATACCCAACCATATCTCACCATTTATTTAGATGTTTTAAATTATTTCATCAGTTATAGATTCCATATATAAGACCTGTAATATTTTTAGATTAACATGTGTTTCATTTTTGGTGCTATTGAAAATACTATTATTTCAATTCATATTCTTATTAGTGATTTGCTGGCAAGGAAACAATTGACTTTCTTTTTACATTTTTATTGCAATATCATTTACATGCGCTTAGTGCTTTGAAGGCCAGGAATGGCGGTGGTAAGGAGATACCCCTCATCCAAGGTAAGGAGCCGTGGCTGTGCTTTGCTTGAGCAGCTGTGAAGAGATACCCAACTCCCAAGGTAAGAGAAACCCAAGTAAGATGGTAGGTGTTGCAAGAGGGCATCAGAGGGCAGACACACTGAAACCATAATCACAGAAAACTAGTCAATCTAATCACACTAGGACCACAGCCTTGTCTAAATCAATGAAACCAAGACATGCCTGCAGGGCAACCCAAGAAGGGTGGGTCATGGGGGAGAGGTCTGACAGAATGTGGTCCACTGGAGAAGGGAATGGCAAACCACTTCAGTATTCTTGCCTTGAGAACCCCATGAACAGTATGAAAAGGCAAAATGATAGGATGCTGAAAGAGGAACTTCCCAGGACGGTAGGTACCCAATATGCTACTGGAGATCAGTGGAGAAATAACTCCAGAAAGAATGAAGGGATGGAGCCAAAGCAAAAACAATACCCAGCTGTGGATGTGACTGGTGATAGAAGCAATATCCAATGCTATAAAGAGCAATATTACATAGGAACCTGGAATGTCAGGTCCATGAATCAAGGCAAATTGGAAGTGGTCAAAAAAGAGATGGCAAGGGTGAACATAGACGTTCTAGGAATCAGCAAACTAAAATGGACTGGAATAGGTGAATTTAACTCGGATGACCATTATATCTACTACTGCAGGCAGGAATCCCTCAGAAGAAATGGAGTCGCCATCATGGTCAACAAAAGAGTCCAAAATGCAGTACTTGGATGCAGTCTCAAAAACGACAGAATGATCTCTGTTCATCTCCAAGACAAACCGTTCAATATCACAGTAGTCCAAGCCTATGCCCCAACCAGTAATGCTGAAGAAACTGAAGTTGAACGGTTCTATGAAGACCTATAAGACCTTTTAGAACTAACACCCAAAAAAAGATGTCTTTTTCATTACAGGGGACTGGAATGCAAAAGTAGGAAGTCAAGAAACACCTGGAAAAACAGGCAAATTTGGCATTGGAATGCAGAATGAAGCAGGGCAAAGACTAATAGAGTTTTGCCAAGAAAATGCACTGGTCATAGCAAACACCCTCTTCCAACAACACAAGGACATCACCAGACCGGTCCATCTACACATGGATATCACCAGATGGTCAACACTGAAATCAGATTAATCAATCTGATTATAGAATCTGATTAAAGAATATAATCATATTCTTTGCAGCCAAAGATGGAGAAGCTCTACACAGTCAACAAAAACAAGACTGGGAGCTGACTGGGGCTCAGATCATGAACTACTTATTGCCAAATTCAGACTCAAATTGAAGAAAGTAGGGAAAACCGCTAGACCATTCAGGTATGACCTAAATCAAATCCCTTATGATTATACAGTGGAGTGAGAAATAAATTTAAGGGCCTAGATCTGACAGATAGAGTGCCTGATGAACTATGGAATGAGGTTCGTGACATTGTACAGGAGACAGGGATCAAGACCATTCCCATGGAAATGAAATGCAAAAAAGCAAAATGGCTATCTGGGGAGGCCTTACAAATAGCTGTGAAAAGAAAATAGGCGAAAAGCAAAGGAGAAAAGGAAAGATATAAGCATCTGAATGCAGAGTTCCAAAGAATAGCAAGAAGAGATAAGAAAACCTTCTTCAGCGATCAATGCAAAGAAATAGAGGAAAACAACAGAATGGGAAAGACTAGAGCTCTCTCCCAGAAAATTAGAGATACCAAGGGAACATTTCATGCAAAGATGGGCTCGATAAAGACAGAAATGGCATGGACCTAACAGAAGCAGAAGATATTAAGAAGAGGTGGCAAGAATACACAGAAGAACTGTACAAAAAAGATCTTCACGACCCAGATAATCATGATGATGTGATCACTAATCTAGAGCCAGACATCCTGGAATGTGAAGTCAAGTGGGCCTTAGAAAGCATCACTATGAACAAAGCTAGTGTAGGTGATGGAATTCCAGTGGAGCTATTTCAAATCCTGAAAGATGATGCTGTGAAAGTGCTGCACACCATATGCCAGCAAATTTGGAAAATTCAGCAGTGGCCACAGGACTGGAAAAGGTCAGTATTCATTCCAATCTCAAAGAAAGGCAATGCCAAGGAATGCTCAAACTACCACACAGTTGCACTCATCTCACATGCTAGTAAAGTAATGCTCAAAATTCTCCAAGCCAGGCTTCAGCAATATGTGAACCGTGAACTTCCAGATGTTCAAGCTGGTTTTAGAAAAGGGAGAGGAACCAGAGATTAAATTGCCAACATCCCCTGGATCATGGAAAAAGCTAGAGAGTTTCAGAAAAACATCTATTTCTGCTTTATTGACTATGCCAAAGCCTTTGACTGTGTGGGTCACAATAAACTGTGGGCAATTCTGAAAGCGATGGGAATAACAGACCACCTGACCTGCCTCTTGAGAAATCTGTATCAGGTCAGGAAGCAACAGTTAGAACTGGACATGGAACAACAGACTGGTTCCAAATAGGAAAAGGAGTACGTCAAGGCTGTATATTGTCACCCTGCTCATTTAACTTATATGCAGAGTACATCATGAGAAACGCTGGACTGGAAGAAACACAAGCTGGAATCAAGTTTGTCTGGAGAAATATCAATAACCTCAGATATGCAGATGACGCCACCCTTATGGCAGAAAGTGAAGAGGAGCTAAAAAGCCTCTTGATAAAAGTGAAAGAGGAAAGTGAAAAAGTTGGCTTAAAGCTCAACATTCAGAAAACAAAGATCATGGCATCTGGTCCCATCACTTCATGGGAAATAGATGGGAAACAGTAGGAACAGTGTCAGACTTTATATTTTGGGGCTCCAAAATCGCTGAAGATGGTGGCTGCAGCCATGAAATTAAAAGATGCTTACTCCTTGGAAGAAAAGTTATGACCAACCTAGATAGTATATTGAAAAGCAGAGACATTACTTTGCTGACTAAGGTCCGTCTAGTAAAGGCTATGGTTTTTCCTGTGGTCATGTATGGATGTGAGAGTTGAACTGTGAAGAAGGCTGAGAGCGGAAGAATTGATGTTTTTGAACTGTGGTGTTGGAGAAGACTCTTGAGAGTCCCTTGGACTGCAAGGAGATCCAATTTGTCCATTCTGAAGGAGATCAACCCTGGGATTTCTTTGAAAGGAATGATGCTAAAGCTGAAACTCTGGTACTTTGGCCACCTCATGCAAAGAGTTGACTCATTTGAAAAGACCCTAATGCTGGAAGGGATTGGGGGCAGGAGGAGAAGGTGACGACTGAGGATGAGATGGCTGGACGGCATCACGGACTCGATGGACGTGAGTTTGGGTGAACTCTGGGAGATGGTGATGGACAGGGAGGCCTGGCGTGCTGTGATTCAGGTGGTCACAAAAGTTGGAGACGACTGAACGACTGAACTGAACTGAACTGATCATTTACATACTATAGAATTCATCAATTAAATTGTGCAAGTTGATGGCTTTAATAGTATCCATAGAGATGTACAAACATCAACACAATGTAAGCTTTGAACAATTTTATCACATCCAAAAATATCCCATATCTGGTAGCAGTCACTCCCCATTCCCCAACTACCTATTCCCCAACCTCATTGTCCTTCCACTGGCAACCCCTAATGCACTTTCTGTTTTTTGCATATTCTGGATATTTCATGTAAATAGAATCATACACTGTGTACTCTTTTGTGTTTAGTTTCTTTCAATCCCATATTTTCAAAGTTAGTCTATCTTGTAACATGTATCAGCGGTTCACTCTTTTTCTTGACAAATATAATTCTGTTGTATGGCTACATCATATTTTGTTCATCCTTTCTGTGTGTGTTCATTTGGGTTATTTCCATTTTTAAGCTATTATGAATAATGCTTCTATAAATATTATGTACACATATGGTTTTGGGGGGGTTATGAAAATTATGAAATTTTACTTTAATCAAAGCCATAGAACATGAGAAGACACTGGTTCAAACACTGTCAACACGACTATGATAAAACCAACTGGTTCACAAAGAGGGAGAGTATGAATACGAGTTTCATTTAGCTTTTAATTGAGAAATTGTACAGTCACAAGTTGTAAGAAATAATAGAGATCCCTTGTATACAGTAAGTCCCCTACATACAAACCTTCAGGTTTCAAACTTTCAAAGATGCGAAGATGCATTCACATGTCAAATCAGGTAAGTTAATCTGATGTACATTGTCACATGAGTGAATCCCTTACAAGGGGTTGTGCCTGTGTGTTCTTTCCTGTACAATGCTGTATACAGTACAGTAGTACAGTGTCTGTATCTCAAGCTCAGGGTGTCCTGAAGCAAGCATAAAGGCAGTGCTGGTGTAGTGGGTACTTTTTAAGGTACTACTAACCTGTAACATTAAAAATGCTTTCTTTATTTGTGTTTGTTTTTTATGTATTATTTGTGTGGAAAGTATTAGCAGATTCTGTTATTTGGGTACCTAGGCTAACTTTGGAGAAGGCAATGGCACCCCACTCCAGTACTCTTGCCTGTAAAATCCCATGGACGGAGGAGCCTGGTGGGCTGCAGTCCATGGGGTCGCTAAGACTCAGGCATGACTGCACTTTCACTTTTCACTTTCATGCATTGAAGAAGGAAATGGCAACCCACTCCAGTATTCTTGCCTGGAGAATCCCAGGGACAGAGGAGCCTAGTGGGCTGCCGTCTAGCGGGTCGCACAGAGTTGGACACGACTGAAGCAACTTAGCAGCAGCAGCAGCAGCAGGCTAACTTTGTTGCACTTATGAACAAATTGGATTTATGAACTTCAATCTCAGAAGAGAACTCAGAGCTCAGTTCCTATGTAGAGGATTACTGTACTTGTTCATTTTCCTCCAATGGCAACATTTTGAAAAACTGTAGCATTTGCATTACACATCCAGCTATGGACATTGATACAATCTATTAATCATATTTAGATTTACTCATATTTGTTTTGCTTGTGTGTGTGAAACTATATAATTTATTACTTATGAGATACTGTATCCACCACTATTGTCCAGACACTAAAATGTTCTAGCACCACCTGGATTCCTCTTATCTTTTTAACCACACTCACTTTCTTTCCTTTCCCTCTGCCACAATCCTTGTTTACAATACTATATTCCTTTATCATGATTTTAATGTCAGCGGAATCAGTAGTGAAGACTCTTCTCTCATTTTGATATTGGTAATCTATGTCTTCTCCTTCTTTTCTATCTTTGTTAGCCAGGCAGATATTTATTAACTTTTTGATGATTTCAATGAATGAACTCTGGTTTTGTGACTTTTCTCGATTGTTTTCTTGTTTGTGATGCCTTGTTTCTTTTCCAATTTTTATTATTTTCTTCTGTTTGCTTTAGGTTTAATTTATTCATCCTTCTCTGGTTTCTGAAGGTAATTTTTTATACCTTTATCCTTTTCTTATAAATGTACTTAATTTATAAATTAATTTAATTTAATTTAATATTAATTATAAATTAGTTTATAAATGCATTCAATATAATTAATGTATTTAATTATAAAGGAAATTCTATAAATTTCATTTAAATCAATGATTCATCTACATCCCATGTATTTTGCATGTTCTATTTTCATTTATATCTGACTCAAAATCTATTTTAAAGTTACTCTTGAAACTTCATTGACTCATAGATCACATAGAAGTATTTCACTTAATTTTCAAAATTTGGGGATTTCTCCAACTATTTTTCTATTACCTGTTTCTATTTTAATTCCACTGTGATCAGAGAACATACTTTGTACAATTTCTATTCTTTTAAACTTGTTCAAGTATGTCTATGGCCCAGAATGTGATCTAACATGATTAATGTTTCATGTGAGCTTGAGAAGAATGTGTATTATGCTGTTGATAGATAAGGTATTCCACAATGTCAATTAGATCATATTGATTGATAGTGCCTTGCAGATCATCTATATCCTTAAGTTTCTGCCTGCTTTATCTATCAATTCTATCAACTGATAGAGAGATATTGAATTCCCCAACTACAGTCCTTGGATTCATCTATCTCTCTTTGCAGTTCTATCCATTTTTACCTCATGTCTTTTGGTGCTTAGCTGTTAGGCATGCACACGTAAAGAATTATGTCTCCTCAGAAAACTGACTTCTTTATAATCATGTAATGCCCCTCATTACCCCTGAAAATTGTCCTTGCTCTGAATTTTACTTTGCAATTAATATTGCTACTCCAGTTTTCTTTTTATTAGAGTTAATATGTCATATCTTTTTCAATCCTCTTAACCCATATAGGTCTTTATATTTAAAGTGCTTTTATTTTAAGCAGCAAGTAATTCCCCTTTTTTGATCCACTCTGACAATCTCTGTTTTCAAATTGCTGTGTTTAGATCACGCACATCTAAAGTTATAAGCGATATAGTTAGCTTAATATCTAACTTTTTAAACTGTTTTCCTTTTGTCTTTTTAACCTCTTTTCATGTCCCGTTTGGTTTTAATTGAGCATTTTACATGATTGCATTTTAATCCCTTCTCTCTTAGAGTATTGCTTAAAATTCTTTTAAAATATAGTGGTTAGCCCATAGTTTCCACTATACTAAAAGTTTAATGTCTTGCTAATATGACAAGTCAGTCACAGATCAGATTGAGGAGCTGAAGACTGGCTACTGCTTTCCTACCCATCCATCTTATTCTGAAATTAAGGCTGAAGGAGTAGTCCTTACATGGTCAATGCTGGTTTCATGACAGAGGCCAATTAGGAAGCAATAAGGATAAATCGTATATTAGCTCTTAGAGTTTCTGCTCAGACGTGGAATGCATACATGGCCAAGTCTAACATAAACAGGGAGGAAAGTTTTCCTCTTCTCACTAGAATGGCATTCCACCTCACTTGAAGTCTTTTTACGAGGCAAGTAGAGAATAGCAGACACAATAACTATTCTAAAATTACTGTCAGGTCAAGCATCTCTCTAACACCTCTAACATTTCATTATTGACATCTGTTGATTAGGTTTTTTGTTGTTGTTGTTCAGTTTGAGGTCTTTGTATTTCTGGGCACAATGAATGATTTATTTCTTGAAAGTTGAACATTTGGATACTGTATTATGAGAATCTGGACCTAGTAGAGTTGTGACTCCCCACCGAGCTTCCTCTGACACCATGGGATGGGGGCTTTGTTTACCCGTGGTGTGGTTAAAGTCCTGACTTACAATGACACCATTTCTTCAGTTGGTGGGGAGGAAGCAAGGTGATGTCTTACTACATGTGAGGAGAAGGCCAGGTTCTTCATGAGGTTTCCATGGACACTGCAGTGCTGGAATTCATTACTGCCCAGCCCAGTAGGGACGGCAGTTCTGGCTCTGACACTACCCAGTCTCGGAAAGGGGAACCTCATTACTCTCTGACCAGGGTAAAGCCGACTCCCTACTCAGGTGTGACAACAAGTTTTCTGTGGCGTCTGTTTTCAGTCTGAGGTTGTTTTATAGCAATCTCTGTGTTCCTAGGCTGCCCCTCCCCTTGTCTGTTGGCAGAGAAATCAGCTTTTGTCAGGCTTTCCTTTCTCTGTGCTTATTGCTATTTCAAGATTGCTGTTTTCTCTGGCATTTCATCTGGAATATGTGAGGCAGAGGCCCAGAAAACTCCTTATGTGTCTTTCCTTGTGTACCAGGGTCCTTGGTTGGCCTGCCTTCTCTCTAACTTTCAGAATCTACTTATTTATTTCATATTTAAAGTCCAGTTATTTTAGCTTTGTTCAATGGGAAGAATAGGGGAAAGTCTGTCTAGTCCATCTTCACTAAAGTGAAAGTCCCTGGAGGAGATAGTTCCGTGTTGAGTTTGATTTTTGTCTTTTGTTGAATTGTTTGTTTACAATGAGCATGCATTGCCTTGACAATTAAACAAAGCACATGCTTATAATTGTCTTCTCCCTCATCTCCAAAACACCTTTGTCCACCAGATATTTGCCATTTTTCCACTGAGTATAACACTATGAATGGTATCCTTCTGGGAAATGAAAGCAAAGCTATGCTCTCTGTGGTTTTTGCTATTTGGAACAGAAGACATCCCAAGATATTATTTTCCATCTTTAATTATGGAATTATAATTGAACATTTTAATTAAAATTCAACCTTCCTTAGCAAATGCCACCCAAGGCTGGAAGTGAACATCTTCCAGAGCAGTGGTGAACTTTTTTTCCTTCTCTAACAGTTCTGTCAACATCTGTCTTCACCTTGGTTTTACCTGCATGGCCATATGGAACACAGACCCCTCTCAGCATTCATTAACTTCAGGGCATTCTGAATTGTTATCTGTCAGACTCAATTCAGAGAAGCAGATGGACTTAATCCTTAAATACACCACCACCCATGGAAAATAATATCATGGTGTGTGTGCATGTGTGTGTGTGTGTGTGTGTGTGTGTGTGTGTGTGTTCAGCAGCAAATCAACAATATCATTGTTATTATTTTGTGGGTAATTTGTGGGAGCTGCTATTAGGAAGTTCGCAGATTAATGGATAGGAGATGGCAGATTATAACCTCTACAATGGGGCCCTAAGGTTTAAGGCACCCCTAAGCCAAAAGCATACCCCAAAGAGAGAGAATTGAAGAAACATACTACTTCAAATAAGACTCTTTGAATATAGAGGCCAGATCTTATGATGGGCTATCTTCTAAGATGTCTAGCAATGAGCTGTAACTTCTAGCAGAGGCTCAGTAATTTTGCCATATCTCATTTGACAAGTAAGCTCTATTCATTTGTCTACAGTTGGCCACCATGTCCTACTTGCACAAAGATATATACACAGTAGGAGGTACAGAGGCATTTTAGAAATGTTCTGGGATAAACATCACCAGTTGGAAAGAATACATATAGATGTGTGTTAGAACAGGGTGCTGAGGGTGCAGAGGGTAAAACAGAGGTGTTTATGCCATTATCATGAAGGCTTTTTTTCTATTAAACATAAGATCACAAGCAATTTAAGCAAAACACAGGTCTAGGGATACCAAATGGGTAGATAATCAATATCCAGCAAGCTGGCCTACTATATAAGTAGCCACAGGATTTGGAAAACTCTTGGCTCAAGGTACTCAAGCGCCCATTCTGCATATTCATCAGTTTCTCTTTTATAATAAAATGCTGGCACACAAGTAAACCAGGAATTAAATTTGGGTTATTTTCACAGGATCCTTGCCATGCGTCCAATGCTGCACTTAATTCAGTAAGTCAAGATAAAGATAAAAAATAAGGTAAAGTACCTGTTGCCTTGGTGTATATGCTAGATTATAATACTAAAAGTCAGTCTTCATCCTCCAAGTCAGTGTCTAACAAGGGACATTTTTCAAGATTTTTGTTGATCCTTGTGGAGGCTGAATGGAAGTTTCCACTGCCTCACTGGTTTCCCTCAGTCCTCAGTTTTTCTATTAGTCAAAGGTTTCCTAGAAAGTAGATAGTGGTGATGGTGAAAAGTGTGGTGGAGAGGTTGGGCTCAGTGACGCTAGTGAAGCTGGTGAATTCTAAGTTGTAATAAGGTGACAAAGACAGCAGTCTTTGGAGGAAGTGGAGAATGTCACAAATGGTAGTTGTATTAATATCTTGACCAGAGGGCAGTGTTACAGTTTGCAGCAGTTGCCTAAATGCATATTGTTGGTGCTATCTGTGGAGCATCCATAGCTATAATGAATGTGGTATCCAATAGTCAACAATAGGCAAAGTAGTGCTGTCAGAAGCAGCATGCCGCACTAACCCACTTAACAATATTTACAGGGTTTAAGATGTGCACTGGATTCATCTCTGCAAAATAAAGATATGCCCTATAAATTTCTAGTTTTTCTTTGTTGTTCTCGCCACTCAAGGAAATCTATAGCTGCTATGACCATTATTGTCAATATTGTTCTAAGCCTATTTGCCCTGTACTACACTGGGCTAAATTTGGGTATTCAATAATAGTGCTGTACAAAGATGTGTCCTGCCATCATATACAGAGTAAATATCCATATTTTTATTTTAGCTCTACATCCAGTGTTGATAGTCTTCCCAGGTGGAGTGAGTGAGTGAAAGTCACTCAGTCATGTCTGACTCTTTGTGACTATACAGTCCATATAATTCTCCAGGCCAGAATACTGGAGTGGGGAGCCATTCCCTTCTCCAAGAGATCTTCAAAACCCAGGAATTGAATCCAGGCCTCCCACATTGCAGGCAGATTCTTTATCAGCTGAGGCATAAGGGAAGCCCTTGGCGGTGCTAATGGTAAAAAAAAAAAAAAAAACTGCCTGCCAGTCCTGGAGACATAAGAGATGTTTGTTCGATCCCTGAGTCAGGAAGATCCCCTGGAGGATGTCATGATGACCCACTCTAGTATACTTGCCTGGAAAACCCCATGGACAGAGGAACCTGGCAGGCTACAGTCTATAGAGTCACAAAGAGTCAGATACGACTTCAGTGACTTAGCATGCATGCCAGTGTTGATACAGTAGATGATGGTGCTCTTCACACCTGAAAATTTTGAAAAGGGATAATACTATTTTCTTTAATTTAATGTAAAATGCTTTTTTCCTTGGACACCCAGTAGGATTTATTAATGGCAGGTGCTGTAATTTCACCTATATTATATGCATCTTTTGATTTTTTTTTTTTTTAGTTAGCACTTTCCTTCTAACTTAGTGTCTGGGGTGCTACTAGTGATAGTTTTTTTTTTTTTTTAATTTCTGTGAGTGGTTCAGTATTAATTCTCTATTCATTTCACTATTGCCTTATTGCTTCCCATATTGCTTTAGTCTAAGTGTTCATATCTAGATTGTTAGTAAGCAATCTAAGCTTTTGTTCAAGCGAGCCATTGTACATTTCAATTGATCCAGAGGCAGCTGTAGGATAAGTGGTCATGCCACATTATGCCCTAATCTTTGGTCCACTCTTGTATTATTTGCCTGTGAAGTGGGTTTGCTGGTTACATTCTGTAGAGTGCTGATTGAAGCACTATAGTGGGAAATCCAGATTTCCAATACCCTGATGGTGGATTTTTTTAAAAACACTTTTCCTGCATGATTAGGGTAATTGTATTCCTAACTATGTGTCTACAATGGTGCCCGTACATATAGTTTAGTCTCAGATACAGGCAAAGGTCTTATAATAATTAATTTGCATAATTTGGAGAGTTCTCTCAGCTTTGACCCCTCGTCGAGGTAAGGACGCTGCACTTTGCTGGAGCAGGCATGAAGAGATACCCCACGCCCAAAGTAAGAGAAACCAAAGTAAGATGGTGAGTGTTGCAAGAGGGCATCAGAGGGCAGACACACTGAAACCATACTCACAGAAAACTAGTCAATCCAGTCACACTAGGACCACAGCCTTGTCCAACTCAATGAAACTAAGCCATGCCCGCGGGGCAACCAAGCGGGGGCAGGTCATGGTGGAGAGGTCTGACAGAATGTAGTCCACTGGAGAAGGGAATGGCAAGCCACTTTAGTATTCTTGCCTTGAGGACCCCATGAACAGTATGAAAAGGCAAAATGATAGGATACCAAAAGAGGAACTTCCCAGGTCAGTAGGTACCCAATATGCCACTGGATATCAGTGGAGAATAACTCCAGAAAGAATGAAGGGATGGAGCCAAAGCAAAAACAATACCCAGCTGTGGATGTGACTGGTGATAGAAGCAAGGTCCAATGTATAAAGAGCAACATTGCATAGGAACCTGGAATGTCAGGTCCATGAATCAAGGCAAATTGGACGTGGTCAAACAAGAGATGGCAAGAGGGAATGCAGACATTCTAGGAATCAGAGAACTGAAAAGGACTGGAACGGGTGAATTTAATTCAGATGACCATTATATCTACTACTGTGGGCAGGAATCCCTCAGAAGAAATGGAGTAGCCATCATGGTCAACAAAAGAGTCCGAAATGCAGTACTTGGATGCAATCTCAAAAATGACAGAATGATCTCTGTTCATCTCCAAGGCAAAGAATTCAGTATCACAGTAGTCCAAGTCGATGCGCCAACCAGTAACGCTGAAGAAGCTGAAGCTGAACAGTTTTATGAAGACCTACAAAACATTTCAGAACTAACACCTAA
This sequence comes from Ovis aries, assembly GCF_016772045.2. Taxonomy (NCBI): domain Eukaryota; kingdom Metazoa; phylum Chordata; class Mammalia; order Artiodactyla; family Bovidae; genus Ovis; species Ovis aries. Next base: position 115,394,041 of record NC_056055.1, on the reverse strand, counting down.
AAAAGATGTCCTTTTCATTATAAGAGACTGGAATGCAAAAGTAGGAAGTCAAGAAACACCTGGAGTAACAGGCAAATTTGGCATTGGAATGCAGAATGAAGCAGGGCACAGACTAATAGATTTTGCCAAGAAAATACCCTGGTCATAGCAAACACCCTCTTCCAACAACACAAGAGAAGGCTCTACACAAGGACATTACCAGGTGGTCAACATCAAAATCAGATTGATTATATTCTTCACAGCCAAAGATGGAGAAGCTCTATACAGTGAACAAAAACAAGACCAGAAGCTGACTGTGGCTCAGATCATGAACTCCTTATTGCCAAATTCAGACTCAAATTGAAGAAAGTAGGGAAAACCGCTAGACCATTCAGATATGACCTAAACCAAATCCCTTATGATTATACAGTGGAAGTGAGAAATAGATTTAAGGGCCTATATCTGATAGATAGAGTGCCTGATGAACTATGGAATGAGGTTCGTGACATTGTACAGGAGACAAGGATCAAGACCATCCCCATGGAAAAGAAATGCAAGAAAGCAAAATGGCTGTCTGGGGAGGCCTTACAAATAGCTATGAAAAGAAGAGAAGCAAAAAACAAAGGAGAAAAGGAAAGATATAAGCATCTGAATGTAGAGTTCCAAAGAATAGCAAGAAGAGATACGAAAGCCTTCTTCAGCGATTAATGCAAAGAAATAGAGGAAAACAACAGAATGAGAAAGACTAGAGATCTCTTCAAGAAAATTAGAGATACCAAGGGAACATTTCATGCAAAAATGGGCTCAAAAAAGGACAGAAATGGTCTGGACCTAACAAAAGCAGAAGATACTAAAAAGAGGTGGCAAAAATACACTTAAGAACTGTACAAAAATTATCTTCATGACCCAGATAATCAAGATGGTGTGATCACTCATCTAGAGCCAGACATCCTGGAAAGTGAAGTCAAGTGGGCATTAGGAGGCATCATTACAAACAAAGCTAGTGGAGGTGATGGAATTCTGGTTGAGCTATTTCCAATCTTAAAAGATGATGCTGTGAAAGTGTTGCACTCAACATGTCAGTAAATTTGGAAAACTCAGCAGTGGCCACAGGACTGGAAAAGTCAGTATTCATTCTAATCCCAAAGAAAGGCAATGCCAAAGAATTCTCAGTTACACTCATCTCACACGTTAGTAAAGTAATGCTCAAAATTCTCCAAGCCAGGCTTCAGCAATACATGAACCGCTAACTGCCAGATATTCAAGCTGGTTATAGAAAAGGCAGAAGAACCAGAGATCAAATTACCAACATCTGCTGGATCATTGATAAAGCAAGAGAGTTCCAGAAAAAGGTCTATTTCTGCTTTATTTACTATGCCAAAGCCTTTGACTGTGTGGATCACAATAAACTGTGGAAAATTCTGAAAGAAGGTAGAAATATCAGACCACCTGATCTGCCCCTTGAGAAACCTATATGCAGGTCAGGAAGCAACATCTAGAACTGGACATGGAACAACAGACTGGTTCCAAATAGGAAAAGGAGTACGTCAAGGCTGCATATTGTCACCCTGCTTATTTAACTTCTATGCAGTGTACATCATGAGAAATGCTGGGCTGGAGGAAGCACAAGCTGGAATCTAGATTGCTGCAAGAAATATCAATAATCTCAGATATACAGATGACACTACCCTTGTGGCAGAAACTGAAGAACTAAAGAGCCTCTTGATGCAAGTGGAAGAGGAGAGTGAAAAAGTTGGCTTAAAGCTCAACATACAGAAAACGAAGATCATGGCACCTGGTCCCATCACTTCATGGGAAATAGATGGGGAAACAGTGGAAACGGTGGCTGACTTTATTTTTATGAGCTCCCAAATCACTGCAGATGGTGACTGCAGCCATGAAATTAAAAGACGCTTACTCCTTGGAAGGGAAGTTATGCCCAACCTAGACAGCATATTAAAAAGCAGAGACATTATTTTGCCAACAAAGTTCTATCTAGTCAAGGCTATGGTTTTTCTAGTAGTCATGTATGGATGTGAGAGTTGGACTATAAAGCAAGCTGAGCACTGAAGAATTGATGCCTTGCATTGTGGTGTTGGAGAGGATTCTTGAGAGTCCCTTGGACTGCAAGGAGATCCAACCAGGCCAACCTAAAGGAGATCAGTCCTGAATATTCATTGGTAGGACTGATGTTGAAGCTGAAACTCCAATACTTTGGCCATCTGATGTGAAGAGCTGACTCATTTGAAAAGACTCTGATGCTGGGAAAGATTGAGGGCAGGAGGAGAGGGACGACAGAGGATGAGATGGCTGGATGGTATCACCAACTCGATGGACATGAATTTGAGTGAACTCCAGGAGTTGGTTATGGACAGGGAGGCCTGGCGTGCTGCGGTTCATGGGGTCGCAAAGATTCAGACACTACTGAGCGACTGAACTGAACTGAAAGCTCTATAGCACAGTCGCTCTTCTGCAGGTTCTCATCACAAGCCCCCAACAGTACATGTGGACAGCTGAACTGAGTGCTTACCGAGGAAAAATTCCTGGCACAGCTTCCGCCATGTAAACAACTTTATTCTTAGATCAAGACAAGTGAATTGGAAATCATAACAAGCCACCACACAACATGGGGCGACTGGAGTTCACAGGGAGTGATCCTCTGGCTCACTATATACATAAGATATATATATATAAATAGATATATAATAGATATATATATAATAGATAGCTATGCATATAAAGTGGAAAAGTTGAAGTGTGCTCAGTCATGTCCAAGACTCTTTGCGACCTCATGGACTTTTAGCCTACCAGGCTCCTCTGTCCATGGGATTTTCCAGGCAACAGTACTGGAGTGGTTTGCCATTTCCTTCTGTATATAAAGTAGATAACTAATAAAGACCCACTGTATAGCACAGGGAACTCTTCTCAATACTTCTTTATGGCCTATATGGGAAAAGAATCTGAAAAGAATGGAGATGCATATATATATAGCTGATTCACTTTGCTGTAGAGAAGAAACTGACAGTATATTTTAAATCAACTACACTCCAATAAAAATTAATTTAAAAAAATAAATAAAGGCAAAGGATGACCGTGGTCTGGTGCCAGGGTGACAACAACCATCAGCAACCAGCGTTCCCAGGTAAACTCCCATTCAGACTGTCTCCAGCAAAACAGTTCCTTGACTCCTGAGTTTGGAAAGTAAGGTGAGGCTCCTGTGTCTGCTGAGGTCTGGGACCCTGGCAGGTCCAGATCTGTGAGTCCAGCCTGTACATTGCCCACAGGTGGCCCAGGAGGGCACCCAGTCCTGTGCACCTGCCCTGAGCTCTCTGGAACCTGCCTGGCCTGTCCAGTCCAGCTATGGTCTGTGGGGTCAGAAACCATGTGGTCACATCTGGAAGTCATCCTGAGGTCATCCACTGCTGTTGCACCCATCTCATCCTTATCTTGGGAGGTTGGGCACAGGCAGAATCAAGCTTCCCATTGTCCTATACAATTTGGGGTCATGGGCTCCAGCAGGCAAGTCCTCAGATGAGCACTTTAGCATTCTTATTTGGTTCCCTTAGTTACTTCTGGTTCCCGTGACATCAGGAAGGTCCTGGAATGTGTGGTCAAGTCTTAGTTGTCACCATTTCTACTTTCTCCTGAGATTCCCTCTGTTGGTCTCTCTTCCCACCTCCTTGCTAATGTCCAGCTGCATCCCCACTCGAGTACAATGAGTAGGAGGTTCAACAAGCCTCTTCTAGGGCACTGATGTATAGTCCAGCCAAGCTCCTGTGAATGCATTTCCTTCCAGTGTGTGAGTGCTAACTCGATTCAGTCACATCTGACTCTTTGAGACCCCATGGACTATAGCCTGCCAGGTTTCTCTGTCCATGGGATTCTGCAGTGGGTTGCTATTTCCATCTCCATAATTCTAATCCCTATGTGACATTAATTCTTCTAGAATGCTTTCTTTTGGTTGGGCATTCTGCTTATGAAATATGTATTTTAAAACAGAATGATTGGAAGAAATCCAATTTTATTGCATAGAGTCATAGAGTTTACGTTTTGAGTGGAATTTTTTTTCCTGCCTTCACTTTTATCTAATTTCTTCTAGAAAATCAGTATCATAGAGTGGCCTTTAACACAGTATAGGGAAGAGTGTATTTTCATTTTTTTAATGAAAGTACTGAGGCTGAAACTGTTTGCATAACAAATGGGGTTGACCATCACCCAGAACTGATCTCTCTTTTTGTAAGAGATTTTATTTGATTACTCTAGTCTATTCATGGAGGTAATGCAGAAGTGAGAGAAATTCTAGAATGTTGTGCTTTAGAGTGTCATCTACTTTCACTAGGAAGAATGCAAAATGTTTCCCACTATGTGCCCTGGGAGCTTCTGGGCTTTTCTGCTTCAGGACAGCCATGCCAGGGTAACACAGCACCGATGTTGAGTCCTGGAGCATGAAATGTCGCTGCACTGGTCTCAGCAACTATGGATGTCCAGCATTAGATGTTCTGAAACACCAGCCTCTGCAGTCTGCTTGGAATTTCTGGTGTTCTAGAACTATTTTCACATTCTTAAGTGAAATTAATTTATCACACACATATTTAACAATCTTATTTTTAAAAGAGAGATGGAAAATTGGGATCTCACTGTTTTAATTTAAATTTTCCTAGTGACTAGTGAGGATGAAAATTTTCATAGGATTATTAACCATGTGTTATTCTTGCTGGAAACACTTGTCCATTTTTCAAATGCATTTATTGACTTTTTCTTGTCATTTTAAGAACTTTGAGGGAACTGGGTCCCAGCACAACAGAAAGTCTTCTTATAAGTAGAAGATATATTAGATAGAATAACAGCCCCACAGATGTCCAGGCCCTACACCCTGGAACCAGTGATAAGTTACGTGGCGACCCAGTGGACTGCAGCCTACCAGGCTCCTCTGTCCATGTGATTTCCAAAGCAAGAATATTGGAGTGGGTTGCCATTTTCTTCTCCAGGGGATCTTCCTGACCCAGGGATCAAGACTGTGTATCCTGCATTGCAGGGGAATTCTTTACCACTGAGCCACCTAGGAAGCCCCTGTGAGAGTTAGATTTGGGCAAATATTTCTATCTTTGAAGATGGATCAAGGAATGCAAGAGCCCTCTAAAAGCTGGGAAGGGCAAGAAAACTGATTCTCCCCTACAGCTGCACAAAGAGAAGCAGCCCAGTGAGACCCATGACATACTTCTGACTGCCAGAACTGTGAGATAATAAACTTGTGTTGTTTTAAACCACTAAATTTATGTAATTTAGTACCACAGAGAAATGAAGCTAATATGGAGGATCTGGGTGTGCATGTGTGTGTGTGTCTTAAGTCACTTCAGTCATGTCTGACTCTTTATGACTCCATGAACAATACCCCACCAAGCTCCTCTGTCTGTGGAATTCTCTGGGTAAGAATACTAGAGTGGATTGCCATGCCCTCCTCCAGGGGGTCTTCCTGACCCAGGGACTGGACTGAAGGAAAAAGTTGGGCTCTGATGTGGTAACGACAAAGGCCTCAGCCAGTCCTACAGGGAACTCTGCTGCTAAGACAGCTGTGTGGAGCCTGACAAGCAGGGAAAGCCTTGATAGCCCTGTACAATTATTGGGAGCAGACACCCCTTGGGAGGTGCTACAGAAAGGTGTCACCCTGAACCATTCCCAGATGCAGGGACAATAAAGCTTCTGTCCTGAAGAGGAATCTCCTACAACACCCACTGCACCATAACTAGGAAAAATTTGACAGAAATGTCCCATTGCAAATTATATGTCACCTTTGGGACACAGAAGTCAATTATACTTCATAAAAGAAATATTAAATCACAAGTACTTAGCAGCTAGTCTGGCTTCCCTGGTGGCCCAGACAGTAAAGAACACACCCACAATGCAGGAGACCTGGGTTCAGTCCGTGGGTTGGGAAGATCTCTTGGAGAAGGGCATGGTAACCCACTCCAATATTCTTGCCTGAAGAATCCCATGGACAGAGGAGCCTGGCGTGCTACAGTCCATGGGGTCGCAAAGAGTCAGACGTGACTGAGTGACTAAGCACAGCACACAGCACATTTAGCAGTTGTGTCAGCTTGGACATGTTATTTTTCCTCTCTGTGCCTCCATTTCCTCCCATCTAAAATGAGGATAATAATACTACCTGCCTCTTAAAATTGCTTTGATGAATAAAAAATATATTAATACCTTTGAGGCATTAAAAAAGAAATCTTGTCAGTTGGTAAATCCTCTTTACTATTTTCCTGGGCTACTTGGGCCTTTCAAAACAATGCCCTAAACTTTCAAATGCTTATTCTTGTCAAATGTGTAGATTGTGTTATGAGCAAAAGACTCTCAAAACTTAGAGGACTTCTATTCCTGGATCAGGAAGATCCCCTGGAGAAGGGAATGGCTACCCACTCCAGTATTCTGGAGTGGAGAATTCCATAGTCCATGGGGTCGCAAAGAGTCGGACATGACTGAGTGGCGTTCACTTTTTTCATTGTGTATATTACTTTAAATGCAATAATTGAGACAAAATAATTCAATGAGGAAATGAAAGTTTTTTCAACAAATGGTGTTGGAAAATTTGGAAGTTGTCTACAAATAGACACACAAAAAAATATCACCAACACAGGCACCAAACACTACTTGCTGCTGCTGTTGCTGCTAAGTCGCTTCAGTTGTGTCCGACTCTGTGCAACCCCATAGACGGCAGCCCACCAGGCTCCCTCCCCTCCCCCCCCCGCCCCCCCGCCCCCCCGCCCCCGTCCCTGGGATTCTCCAGGCAAGAACGTGGAGTGGGTTGCCATTTCCTGTTCCAATGCATGAAAATGAAAAGTGAAAGTGAAGTCGCTCAGTGTTGTCCGACCCTCAGCGACCCCATGGACTGCCACCTTCCAGGCTCCCCCGTCCATGGAATTTTCCAGGCAAGAGTACTGGAGTGGGTTGCCATTGCCTTCTCCAAACACTACTTACTGCAAACTAACTCTCATATCTGGAGGTGAACCATACTTGTATGAGAGTTAGTAAACACTTACTGCAAACTAACTCTCATACAGGTATGGTTCACCTCCAGATATATAAAGAGGTTGAGATGAACGAAATAAGGAATTCCCATGGTGTCCCTGGCACATTGCGGTGCTAAACAAAGGTCCCTTAGCAATGACTGCCATGATATTTACACAGCTTCTGAAGCTGATTGTTAATCTCTGCATTCCACTATGCTGTCTTTGGAATTTCTTCCCAAAATGACAGTACCAATGGAAAGTAACCAGCTCCCAGTTCAGAACCGCAGTCTCTGCAGCTCCTGCTAACCTGCTCCTCACTCAGCCTCTCAGCATGCTCGCCTTGCAGTGAAATGCTCACCCGCCATTTTGAAAGAGAAATTTCAGATTGTTGTCTCTCATTTTTGCCCTGATGCTTCCCACCCATAATGAGATGAGGAATTTATTGATAAAATGAATCCAAACATTTTTTTCTTCCTCTAAGTTTGCCTTTTAGCTGAATGGAAGAAGAGAGAGAGAAAGTGGGCAGGTAATATTTAAGTAGCAATCAAGTTTCAGAAAAGTACTTTCACTGCTTAAAAGCTGCTCCAGGCAAAGGCTGAGAGCAAGTAAATTTCCTGAGATTTATGATGCCGTATAAAACCTATAGTTGCACATCATGGCTTAATAACTTAATTTTATTTCAGGAAGATATTGTGCATGGTTGGGGAGCTGAAGGCTCACCCCCATGATGAAACAGAAGGGTGGCTCTTCCTGGAAGCCTGCCCCCTGCAGCTGTGTATCATTTATCTCTGCCTAGCTGGAAATGAAAGCTGCCCTAGAAGAAATGAAACAAAATAGACTGATGATTATTTTTATCCCCCCCCTCCATGTTTCACTCTCAACAACACTGAATTGAAACATTTTCTATGCCTTCCATATCTTAATAAAAAAAGTTGATTCATTGATTATGTTGATATAGTCTCTTGATATACAGAATCTCTAAATTTGGGGGTCCAGGGTCAATACTGGAGAAGGCAATGGCAACCCACTCCAGTACTCTTGCCGGGAATATCCCATGGATGGAGGAACCTGGTGGGCTGCAGTCCATGGGGTCGCTGAAGAGTAAGACACGACTGAGCGACTTCACTTTCACTTTTCACTTTCATGCATTGGAGCAGGAAATGGCAACCCACTCCAGTGTTCTTGCCTGGAGAATCCCAGGGATGGGGGAGCCTGGTGGGCTGCCGTCTATGGGGTCACACAGAGTTGAACACGACTGAAGCAACTTAGCGGCAGCAGCAGCAGCAGCGCCAATATTCGTGTTTCAGTGAGTTGCTGAAGCTACATGACCATGAAGAATTCACTTGAACTTTCTGAGCTTTAGTTTCCTCCTCTGTGTCATCTGAGGAATAATATCCTACCGGTCTGCCTCCCTGAGTTTGTTAGTGCAGCAATTCCCACAAATATTTCGTAGGTATAACTGAGCAACACGTACAAAAGACGTCAACACCAGCTCTAGTGGGCAGCTGTTGCAATGGCCCTCATGATACCTGCCTCTTTATATTCATGTTCTTATGCAATAGCCTCCCCTTGAGTGTAGGCTGGACCTAGTGACCCACTTCTAACAAACAGAATAAGGTGGGTGTATTAGTTTCCTAGGGCTGCTGTAACAGAATGCCGCAAATAATTGAGTTAAAACTATAGAAATTTATTCTTTCACACTTCTGGAGGCTGGGAGTTCTAAATCTAGGTGTCAGCAGGGCCACACTCTCTCTAACGGCCTAGGGAAGGATGCTTGTTTGTCCCTCCCTATCTTCTAGTGGTTGCCAATAAACTTTGGCATTTCTAGGCTTTTATAAGCTTCAGTCCAGTCTCTGTCTCCATTGTAATAAAGGGCATAAAGAGCTTTTGTTGTTGTATTCTGTGCTTTTCCCTTCTCTGCTTTTGTTTTCCTTATTTTTTTATGAGCTATTTGAACTACATTTTGAACTTTATTTTCATTTATCTCCACTATCATATAGTATATCTCTTTGTGTAGCTCTTTTCATAGTTGTTCTAGATGTTTCATTCTTTGTGTATAACTTACCAAAGTCTGTTGGTGTCAACAGCACTTTACTAGTTTTAGTGGAGGGTAGAAACTTTATCTCTCCTTCTGTCCCAACACTTTCCCCATTTATGATGCAATTGTCTTAGACAATTTATCTGTATACAGTGATAATCACATTAACAGTGATACACTTTTGGCATTCATTATCAGTAATAATTTAGGAAACTAAAACAAAGTAGGAAATCGATTGCATTTACCCAGTTTTGCTCTTGCCACATTCCTGATGCTCTAGATTCCTTCTTTTATTGTTTCCTTTCTGTTTGCAGTACTTCCTTTATCCAATCTGTAAGATTCAGTCTGTTAATGGCAATTTATTTTAGCTCTTTTCAGTTGTAAATGTCTTTATCTCCCCCTCATTCCTGCAGGATAGTTTTACTGGATCTTAGAAATCACACTTGAGATATTGTGTCTCTTCCTTTGTCCTTGCTGGTTTCAGATTAGAAGTCCTCTGTAGTTCAAATTGTTTCTCTATGGATTCTTTCAAGATTTGTTTCATTGTCTTTAGTTTTAAGAAATTTAACTATGATGTGTTTGGTATAGATTTATTTTGATTTATCTTATTTGGGTTTTTCTCAGTTTTATGAATCTATAGGTTTATGGGTTTTGCCAGACTGGGACATTACAGTCTTTCTTTCTTTGAATATCTTTTCAGCTTCACTCTATTTCTCTTCTTCTGGAACTTCAGCAACACAGACATTACATCTTCAGTAATAGTCTCATAGTTTTCTGAGGTTCTGTGCATTTTTTAAAAGTAGATAGCCCCAGTAGAAATAATCTCTGTTTTTCTGTTTGGGTAATTTCTACTGTTTTACCTTCAAATTCACTGATTCGTTCTTTCTGTCCAACCCATTTTGCTGTTATAAACATCCAGTGAATTTTTTTTTTTTTAATTTCTGCCATTGTAAATATTTTTGTTGTTGTTCAGTCACTAAGTCATGTCCAACTCTTTGCAATCCCATGGACAACAGCATGCCAGGCTTCCCTGTCCTTCCCCATTTCCTAGAGTTTGCTCAAACTCATGTCCATTGAGTCAGTGACACCATCCAACTATCTGATCCTCTGTCACTCTCTTCTCCTTCTGGCCTCAGTCTTTCACAGCATCAAGATCTTTCCCAACGAGTCAACTCTTTGCATCCAGTAACCAAGCTATTATACTATTATGCCATTCTGAATTTCCATTTGGTTCTTTTTATATCTTCTATTTCTTTCCTGGGATTTTTCTGTTTCTTAGCTGAGATTGTCTACTTTTTCACTTGTTTCAAAATTGTTTAAATAGCTGGTTGAAGCATTTTTATGATGGCTTTGCAGTATTTCTTATGTCACTTGAGTGTTAAGTTTCTTGGTTATCTTTTTTTCATTCAGTTTGAGATCCTTTGACTGTGTGGATTACAACAAACTGTGGAAAATTCATCGAGAGATGGGAATACCAGACCACTTGACCTTCCTCTTGAGAAATCTGTATGCAGGTCAGGAAGCAACTAACTGGACATGGAACAACAGGCTCGTCCCAAATTGGGAAAGGAGTATGTCAAGGCTGTATATTGTCACCCTGCTTATTTAACTTATATGCAGAGTACAATCATGTGAAATGCTGGGCTGAATGAAGTACAAGGTGGAATCTAGGTTGCCAGGAGAAATATCAATAGCCTCAGATATGAACATGACATTACCCTTATGGCAGAAAGTGAAGAAGAAATAAAGAACTTCTTTATGAAAGTGAAAGAGGAAAGTGAAAAAGTTGGCTTAAAACGCAACATTCAGAAAACTAAGATTGTGGCATCCAGTCCCATCACTTCATGGCAAATAGATGGGGAAACAATGAGAGACTTTATTTTATTGGGCTCCAAAGTAACTGCAGATGGTGACTGCAGCCATGAAATTAAAAGACACTTGCTCCTAGAAAGAAAAGCTATGACAAACCTAGACAGTATATTAAAAAGCAGAGATATTCCTTTGCCAACAAAAGTCTGTCTAGTCCAAGCTATGGTTTTTCCAGTAGTCATGTATGGATGTGAGAGTTGGACTATAAAGAAAGCTGAGCACCAAAGAATTGATGCTTTTGAACTGTGGTGTTGGAGAAGACTCTTGAGAGTCCCTTGGACTGCAAGGAGATCTGACTAGTCCATCCTAAAGGAGATTAGTCCTGATTGTTCATTGGAAGGACTGATGCTGAAGCTGAAACTCCAGTACTTTGGCCACCTGATGCGAAGAGCTGACATTTGAAAAGACCCTCATGCTGGGAAAGACTGGAGGCAGGAGGAGAGGGGACGACAGAGGATGAGATGGTTGGATGGCATTACTGACTCAATGGACATGAGTTTGAGTAAGCTCCAGGAGTTGGTGATGGACAGGGAAGCCTGGTATGCTGCAGTCCGTGGGGTCACAAACAGTCAGACACAACTGAGTGACTGATGTCTAACTCTTGAGGTTTTTTTTAATTTTAGGGATGGCAAGAGATTAAAATATAGACATTTTGGAGCATATATTATTAATTAATTAATTAATTAATGTTAATAATAATTAATTTTATTAAAATAAAATTATTTTAAATTTTGTTTAAATCGTGTTTCAGGCATCCTCCTTTTGAGTTGAGTCTGGTGGTAGGACTTCCCCACTAGTGCCAGGTGGGGGTTTATGTCTGGGTCCTCAATTTGACCTCCACTGACAGCTGGGGGACAAAGGATCACGTGATTCTGTTGATAAATGTTGTGAGTTCAGGCACCCCACTTGGCCTTTGCTGTACCACACATTCTCAAGGTGGGAGAGGTGCCTTGTTTCTCCCTGACACCAAAAAGGTAGGGGTTGGCCTTGTTGCCACCAGGTGATTGTGAAAATCCTGACTGTCCTCTAGGCCTCCCCTGATAACATCTCAACATGGGTTCATTGCAGCCTGGCAAGAGAGGAAGTCCAGGATTCCCACTTGGCTTTTTCTGGTACTCAGGAGTGGGAGAAAGTTTTCTCTGTAATATTTGGCTAGAGTGGACCAGCTATTATATAAAAGTTTTCCGTCTTGCTAGGTTGTCACTTTCCTGGTTTCCTGGGTGATGAAAGCAAGACTTTCTTGGGGCCATTTTATCTGTGTCCATTGTGTTTCTGAGATGCCAGCTACTTCAGTTACAAGTCTGGGGTGTATGGGGCAAAGTAAAATTCAGGTAATTTGAGAGTGTCAGTTCCTAGGCAGGTTGATAAGAAGTCTGCGAGTCCCTGAGAAGACAGGGGACTGGTGTTCTGGAGGAGGAGATAAGGGTCTAGAATTCTCAAGGAGGAGGAAAGGACAAACATTTTGTTTGTTCTTCATTCCTTAGTCTTAGTCACATAAAACGGTTTTTTCTTTAAGCCCAGAACTGATGATTACACAAAAAAAATTCAGTTTAAACTCTGTACTAGGGATTATATAACAGCAATGTATCCTGCCTGAGGACATTTTCTCCTTCCTGAAAACCTTCTGACTAATCCTGATATCTTAGAATGTGTATTATGGGAGTGGGTCTGGTAGGATTTTCTATTGTTAAGTTCTAATCCTGTTATCTTAAAATGTAAATTGTGGGAACTGGGTTTGGTAAAATTTTTACAACCTTGAGAAATTATTTTGATTTATTGTAATAACTAATTTTAAAAGTATATAATTCCCTTTCTAAAGACTAGCAAGTGGGGCACTCTCTGCCCCCCTTCTGATGTCTATGTCAGAAGACTTCTCTGTTCCTTTCCACTGTAATAAAACTTCTGCCACACAAGAGCTCTGAGTGGTCAAGCCTGGTCTCTGGTCCTGAAGCTAAATCTTCTTTGGAGATCATGAATCTGGCATCGTTCACTGTAAGCTATCAAATTAATCTTTATATTTTTCATGGATCCTGATGTCCCTATCTGATATTCAATTTTCTCTCCACCTTTCAGAGTCTCCTTGTATTTTTTAAATATATAATATTCTGAGAGTTTCATTGAAATCAGAGTAAGGAAACAGGAACTTTACATATACTCAATCTTCTAGGAAACCAAAGTCCCTCCTTCCAAACTGTTTTTGTGTAAAACTAGTTCTGTTCAAATATAAAGATTTCTTCTTTACTAGAAAGTATTTGAAATTATTTCAAATTTTTCAGCAAAATAGCACTCTCCCTCCATATATATATAGTTATATATATATATAACTATATATATATGTATATATATATGTGAAAGTGAAAGTTGCTCAGTCGTGCCTGACTTTTTGCAACCCCATGGACAGTAGGAAGTCAAGAAACACCTGGGGTAACAGGCAAATTTGGCCTTGGAATACAGAATGAAGCAGGACAAAGGCTAATAGAGTTTTGCCAAGAGAATGCACTGGTCATAGCAAACACCCTCTTCCAACAACACAAAAGAAGACTCTACACATGGACATCATTAGAAGGTCAACACCGAAATCAGATTGATTATATTCTTTGCAGCCAAAGATGGAGAAGCTCTATACAGTCAGCAAAAACAAGACTAGGAGCTGACTGTGGCTCAGATCATGAATTCCTTATTGTCAAATTCAGACTCAAATTGAAGGAAGTAGGGAAAACCACTAGACCATACAGGTACGACCTAGATCAAATCCTTTATGATTATACAATGGAAGTGAAAAATAGATTTAAGAGTTTAGATCTGACAGACAGAGTGCCTGATGAACTATGGACGGAGGTTCATAACATTGTACAGGAGACAGGGATCAAGACCATCCCCATGGAAAAGAAATGCAAAAAAGCAAAATGGCTGTCTAGGGAAGCCTTACAAATAGCTGTGAAAGGAAGAGAAGCAAAAAGCAAAGGAGAAAAGGAAATATATAAGCATCCGAATGCAGAGTTCCAAAGAATAGCAAAAAGAGATAGAAGTCTTCCTCAGCTCTCAGTGCAAATAGAGAAAAACAACAGAATTGGAAAGACCAGAGATCTCTTCAAGAAAATTAGAGATACCAAGGGAGCATTTCATTGAAAGATGGGTTCGATAACGGACAGAAATGGTCTGGACCTAACAGAAGCAGAAGATATTAAGAAGAGGTGGCAAAAATGCACAGAAGAACTGTACAAAAGAGATCTTCACGACCCAGCGGCTTTAGAAAGCATCACTATAAATAAAGCTAGTGGAGGTGATGGAATTCCAGTTGAGCTATTTCAAATCTTGATAGATGATGCTGTGAAAATTCTGCAGTCAATATGCCAGCAAATTTGGAAAACTCAGCAGCGGCCACAGGACTAGGAAAGGTCAGTTTTCATTCCAATCCCAAAGAAAGGCAATGCCAAAAAATGCTCAAACTACTGCACAATTGCACTCATCTCACATGCTAGTAAAGTCATGCTCAAAATTCTCCAAGCCAGGCTTCAGCAATATGTGAACCGTGAAATTCCAGATGTTCAAACTGGTTTTAGAAAAGGCAGAGGAACCAGAGATTAAATTGCCAACATCAGCTGGATCATCAAAAAGCAAGAGAGTTCCAGAAAAACATATATTTCTGCTTTATTGATATGCCAAAGCCTTTGACTGTGTGGATCACAATAAACTGTGGAAAATTTTGAAAGAGATGGGAATACCAGACCACCTGACCTGCCTCTTGAGAAACCTATATTCAGGTCAGGAAGAACAGTTAGAACTGAACATGGAACAACAGACTGGTTCCTAATAGGAAAAGGGGTATGTCAAGGCTGCATACTGTCAGCCTGCTTATTTAACTTATATGCAGAGTAAATCATGAGAAACGCTTGGCTGGAAGAAGCAGAAACTGGAATCAAGATTGCCAGGAGAAATATCAATAACCTCAGATATGTGGATGACAGCACCCTTATGGCAGAAAGTGAAGAGGAACTAAAAGCCTCTTGATGAAAGTGAAAGAAGAGAGTGAAAAAGTTGCATTAAAGCTTAATATTCAGAAAACTAAGATCATGGCATCTGGTCCCATCACTTTATGGCAAATAGATGGGGAAACAGTATCAGACTTTAAAAATCACTGCAGATGGTGATTGCAGCCATGAAATTAAAAGACGGTTACTCCTTGGAAGGAAAGTTATGACCAACCTAGATAGCATCTGTCACAGTAAAATAATTAGCTTAATCAAAACTGAATATTTTACATTGAATTGGGGTACTTTACTAACCTAAAATATGTGACCTTGGCTTGGTGGCAGAGAAAATAGAAGACCCATATATTGCAGGGGCAGAAAATCTGATCAAACTGCTGACTCTCCACAACTCAGAAGGCAGGTTGAATTGTTGGCGAGCCCATGGCAATGCATGCCTGCTAGGTCACTTCAGTTGTGTCAACTCTTTATGACCCTATCAATTGTAGCCCATCAGGCTCCCCTGTCCAGGAGATTTTCCAGGCAAGAATACTTTAGTGGGTTGCCATGCTCTCCTCCAGGTGATCTTCCTGACCCAGGGATTGAACCCACATCTCTTATGTCTCCTGCATTGGCAAATGGGTTCTTTAACACTAGCACCACCCACCTGGGAAGCTCTGCTCTAAGTGAGGGTGTAGGAATAAACTGTGCTGCTTTTACTTTCTTCTTTTAGCAAAATGCTATAAAGAAGGTATAAGCTCTGGGTAAAATTGGTATGTTTGCAAACAAAAATGAGAGGGAATAAAGAAGATTCAGAAATTTGGGGACTCAAACTTTTAGAATATGGGTTCTATGCCACCAAAAATTAAAGATAAGATTGAGAGAAGTTTGCTAAGGAATGTACTCCTTCAACTTATTTCTAAGGCAAAGATCAGATGTGTGCAGCTTACATCCATGCCCCGTGTTTCTGACAAACTCAAGGTTAAGAGAGCAGGACAGGGGGTGAGGAAGTAAAACAAAAAACCAAATCTGGGTTGGGACTATGCCTAGGAAAGAATTTTGTTCATGTTTTGAGGCACATAGAACTGACTAGAGACAAATAGATGAGAGATCTACTAAGCTGTAAGATTTATGTTGCCAAAGAGATCATGAACCCAGCCCAAAGAACAACCTTTCAATGTTGGAGCCTTAGAAGACCTCTTATTATGGTATTATTATGTCCATTTTCCATCACTGGGTATCTAAAGGGCCTGAAAGGGAAGCAGATAGATTGTATTGTTAATCTACAGGTGGCTGGGATGCTGGGATCCCACACTCCAGATCTTATGGAGGGCAATGGGCATCCTTTCCTCCAGGGAGTTCACTTCAGTTCAGTCGCTCAGTCATGTCCAACTCTCTGCGAATCCATGAATCGCAGCACGCCAGGCCTCCCTGTCCATCACCAACTCCCAGAGTCTACTCAGACTCACGTCCATCGAGTCCGTGATGCCATCCAGCCATCTCATCCTCGGTCGTCACCCTCTCCTCCTGCCCCCAATCCCACCCAGCATCAGTCTTTTCCAACGAGTCAACTCTTCGCATGAGGTGGCCAAAGTAAAAGAGTTTCAGCTTTAGCATCATTCCTTCCAAAGAAATCCCAGGGTTCATCTCTTTCAGAATGGACTGGTTGGATCTCCTTGCAGTCCAAGGGACTCTCAAGAATCTTCTCCAACACCACAGTTCAAAAGCATCAATTCTTCAGTGCTCAGCCTTCTTCAGAGTCCAACTCTCACATCCATACATGACCACTGGAAAAACCATAGCCTTGACTAGACGGACCTTAGTCGGCAAAGTAATGTCTCTGCTTTTCAATATACTATCTAGGTTGGTCATAACTTTTCTTCCAAGGAGTAAGCGTCTTTTAATTTCATGGCTATAGTCACCATCTGCAGTGATTTTGGAGCCCCCAAAAATAAAGTCTGACACTGTTTCCACTGTTTCCCCATCTATTTCCCATGAAGTGATGGGACCAGATGCCATGATCTTCGTTTTCTGAATGTTGAGCTTTAAGTCAACTTTTTCACTCTCCTCTTTCACTTCCATCAAGAGGCTTTTAGTTCCTCTTCACTTTCTGCCATAAGGGTGGTGTCATCTGAATATCTGAGGTTACTGAGATTTCTCGCGGCAATCTTGATTCCAGCTTGTGTTTCTTCCAGTCCAGCGTTTCTCATGATGTACTCTGCATAGAAGTTAAATAAGCAGGGTGACAATATACAGCCTTGACATACTCCTTTTCCTATTAGGAACCAGTCTGTAGTTCCATGCCCAGTTCTAACTGTTGCTTCCTGACCTGCATACCGATTTCTCAAGAGGCAGGTTAGGTGGTCTGGTATTCCCATCTCTGTCAGAATTTTCCAGTTTATTGTGATCCACACAGGGGATATAGCAGTGGCATAGCCCAGAAAAATTCTTTTTCCTAAAAGAAAATCGCATTCACTTTGTCTTCAAAGGTGGAATGATACCAGAGGGTAGACTGCTGCAGACTTCTGGCTATTCATCCAATTCATGTCTTTGTTTTCATGGGCCTGGATTAGACCAAATGCCCCATTTTCCCTTGAAGGGAGGACAGCCATGTGACCAAGTTCTAGCCAGTGGGATGCAATCAACCACGATCTGCTGAAAAAAAATTACCCATAGTTGATGCTACAAATTTGCTTATTGATGGGAAGGAGTTCAGTGGCCTTGGAAATTGTATATTGATGAAGAAAATGTAGGGAAGAAGCTTTGCTGTTGGGGAAAAGCTGCATGCTTATTGTGAGCACCTGTGTGGGGTTTTGTATTAGCTACACATGAACTTCCGTTGAGTTCAGCCACTAAGTTCAGTGGCCTGCATGTTATAGCAGCTCATGCTACCTGATACCAACATAGATGTGCTGATAAGGAGAGTATGGAATAGTGCACACAGTAGGAACCTATTTTATAATTTTAGAAAGCACAGCTATGGAGATTCCTTTAAAAACTAGGAATAAATCTACCATATGACCCAGCAATCCCACTGCTGGGCATATACCCTGAGAAGACCACAACTCTAAAATATACACATACACCTATATTCATTGCATCACTATTTACAATAGTCAGGACATGGACGCAACCTAGGTGTCCATCAGCAGATGAATGGATAAAGAAGATGCAGTACATTTATACCATGGAATATTACTAAAACATACAAAAGAACAAATTTAAGTCAGTTCTAGTGAGGTGGATGAACCTAGAGCAGGTTATACAGAGTGAAGTAATTCAGAAAGAGAAAAACAAATATTGTATATTAATGCATGTATATGGAATCTAGAAAAAAGTATTGATGAACCTATTTTCAGGGAAGGAAGCAGATATAGAAAACAGACTTGTGGACACAGTGGGGAAAAGAGAAAGTGGTATGAATGGAGAAAGTAGTATCTACATATATACACTAAAATGTGGAAAATAGCTGGTGAGAAGTAGCTGTGTAGCACAGGGGGCCCAGCCTGGAGCTCTGTGAAGACCTAGACGGGAGGGATGGGAGGAAGGGAGGGAGACTCAAGAATGGTAGAATATACATATAATTATGGTCGATTCGCATTGTTGTATGGCAGAAACTGATGTAACATTGTAAAACAATTTTCCTCCAATTAAAAAAATAAACTTAAAAAAAAGCACAAGTGAGACAGGTCTGGCATTGCTGGCCTGGACACTTCTGCACTTCTGCTTTCCTGCCCAGCCAGCATCTGCGATGACTGCCACTCTCCAGCCCTACCTGAGTGTGGAGCAGGCCACGCTGCAGGCCGCCCTCTGCTTGGAGGATTTCTCCCAGATAGTGGAGCAACACAACAAGCCAAAAGTGGAAGTCAGAAGTAGCAAAGAGCTCACTCTACAACCAATAACCATCAGCAGGGCTGAGAAGGAAAAGATCGTGATGGAACGCTCCATCAACTCTGTCAGGGTCAGCATTGCTGCGAAACAGGCTGGTGAAACAGAGACGATTCTATGTCACAAGTTCATGCACCTCATCATGATGCAAGCAGAGAACTTCTTTATCCTCTGAAGGAAACCAGTGGAGGGGTATGACATCAGCTTTCTGTTCACCAACTTCCACACAGAGCAGACGTATAAACACAAGTTTGTGGACTTTGTGATCCCCTTCATGGAAGAAATTGACAAGGAGATCAGTGAGATGAAGCTGTTGGTCAATGCCCGTGAGCACTTTGTGGCAGAGGAGTACCTCAAGAATGTTTAAACTATATGGCTGGATCTCACGGCCTTACCCCTCAGGCTCCCCCATGTCTCTGAGAAGGCATCCTGGAGTGGCAGAGGTGGCAGTAGCAGAGCGGAGCTGAGTCGGGGTGGGCATTACATGCAGGAGGTGGGTGTTGCGCTTGCTCGCTGGGCCACAAAGCAGCAGTGGACCTACCCCGAGGCCACATGTGCCTGGTCAGTCTTGCTTCTGATGTGCTGGGCCAGAACAGATAATTCTTCTTAACATCTTGAAACATAAATCTCTGTGCTTGTAGGAGACTGCAACCTTTTTGTCTTTTTTTTTTTTTAAAGAAACAAATGATCTCCACCTCCAGTGACTGTGACTGGTCCTAGTGACTGTACCTTATTGTTCGTGGGTCTGCGAGGGCCTGGGGCCAGAAGGCAATTACTGTTCCTCCCCAGAGCCACCCCAGGTGGGGCTGGAGGAAGGTTTCAGACTTGCATTCCTCTCCCTCATCCTCCTGTCTCCTTGGGCCCAGTAGAAGTGGTAGGGACCCTCTGCCAGCTTCCTGAGCTTTGCCTGCAGTTGGCCACCCAGCACTGACTGGGGACAAAGGCTGAACTGGTGGCCTCCAGGCATAGCTAGGAGCTGGGACCTAAAAGCTTGGCTGTCTTTGGCCCCAGGGGCTTCTTCTTGCCCTCCCAGCTGAGAGGGGGCACTGATTCACCTTGTCTGTCAGAGCAGTGCCTGTGCTAGACATGGCAAGGAGAGTCCTCCAGAACATCCCTACCAGGGCCTCCTGCCTGCTCTGGTTCCTCTACTCCCATGCTCGCTGTATCTTTTGTTATTCTGGTTGATCCTCCCTCCCCTTATTAAAGTCTTTTTTTGCCCCTCCAGGGCTGCATGAATAATAATATTTTTTTTTAAAAGCACAAGTATGTGAAAGATATTTTTCTGGAAGAAACTGTGGACAGTGGGGACAGAGACTTCCTGTTATGAGTAGACAGGAGATCTTTATTTTTCCTTTTGTGATCTACATCAATTTGACATTTTAAATATGTACCTATACAGATTCCATAAAAGTTATAAAAATATGCTTCTTTCTGAGACATAATCTTTTGCATGGTTGAAAATTTATAAGAAATATTGGGTATTATTTGCGCTGTTTCCAGAGAAATAAGGATTAATGAAAAAGATGTAAGGAGAAACTTGTGAGCTCAGTGTGAATTTATTTCTTAGGAACAAAAGTATTTTGCCCCACAAAGAGTTGTGTGCTGTCAGCCAAAAGGGAGGGATGCATATCAGGGAGCCTAAGAGGATTTCTCACACTGACAAGGACATTAGACAAAGCGGTGGCTGGCAGCTTGTTTCATTGAATGGTAATAGTTACTGACAGACTATTTCATAATCTAAGGGAGCTTTTAAAGATCTGAAGCAGAGTCCTGGGTGCCCCCAGCACCTGTGGTGCCTCCCAATGGCCCCAAGAATAAAGGAATCCATATTTGTGGCACCAGTAACCCTTAACCATGCCCTGTCACTGTTCACAGCCAACCAGTTCTATCATCCAAGTTTACAGCCTTCACCAGTTGGCAGCACGTGATGGTCTGTAAAGGGCCCAACTCATAATTCTCATCAATGATCATGACTGCAGGCTCTTCACTCTTAGCCCCAGGTTCCCTAGCACCCTCCTCTTCTGCAGCCTTCAGGGGCATGGTACAGAGCAGGACACAAGAGCTTGCCTGGGAGGTTAGCACAGGAGGGCAGCCAGCACTGGATGGAGGGTAGCAGGGATGAGCTGTCCACATGAAAGCAGAATAAAGAGGACAGATTTGGATTCTCTTGACAGCACAGGCCACTTTAAGACAGTGATGGGGCAGAAATACTTTTAACACTGGAATTGGGATAATGAAAGAAGAAATTCTGGATTTCCCTATAACTGGAACACTAATTGGTCACTAATTCCCAGGAAATAGGATTTATAAACAGCTCTCAACTGTATAGCCTGCTTAATTTTTTGCATATAAGAATAATTCAATAGCCAGGACATGGAAGCAACCTAGATGTCCATCAGCAGATAAATGGATAAGAAAGCTGTGGTACATATACACAATGGAGTATTACTCAGCCATTAAAAAGAATACATTTGAATCAGTTCAAATGAAGTGGATGAAACTGGAGCCAATTATACAGAGTGAAGTAAGCCAGAAAGAAAAACATCAATACAGTATACTAACACATATATATGGAATTTAGAAAGATGGTAATGATTACCCTGTATGTGAGACAGCAAAAGAGACACAGACATATAGAACAGTCTTTTGGACTCTGTGGGAGAGGGAGAGATGGGATGATTTGGGAGAAAGACATTGAAACATGTATAATATCATGTAAGAAATGAATCGCCAGTCTAGGTTCGATGCAGGATACAGGAGGCTTGGGGCTGGTGCACTGGGATGACCCAAAGAGATGGTTTAGGGAGGGAGGTGCAAGGGGGGTTCAGGATTGGGAACTCATGTACACCCATGGTGGATTCATGTTGATGTATGGCAAAACCAATACAGTATTGTAAACTAAAATGAAGTAAAAGAAAAAGAAAAAAAAAAAGAAAAAGAAGAAAAAATAATGTATTGGGATAGTTTTCAAATTTTTTAAATAATGTTTACAGATAATATAATATATTATATCAAAGTTAATTTCCTGATTTTGATAATTGTATTATGGTTACATAAGAGACTACTCTTGTTTTTATGAAATAAACACCAAAGTTTTTATGGATTAAAAAAAAGAATAGTGATATATGGATTAAACACAGCAATTTATTCATTCATTCCAAAAGCATTTTTAGGGGGTGGCTAACAACTGTTGTTGTTCAGTCGCTAAGTCATGTCTGACACTTTGCAACCCCATGAACTGCAGCATGCCAGGCTTCTCTGGTATAGTCCACCATCTGATGACAGAGAAAGGAAGTAACTATCGCCGGTGACATCCAGAGTTCTGAGGTAGCCCTAAGGACTGGGCTTCCTGTGTTACATAGCAACTTCTCACCAGCTATCTATTTTGCATGGTAGTGACATATGTCGATGCTACCTTCTACATTCATCCCACTCTTTCCTGCCTCCACTGTGTCCACAAATCCATGTTCTACATCTGCATATCCATTTCTTCCCTGCAAATGGGTTCATCAATACCATTTTTCTAGATTCCATATATATACATTAATATGCAATATTTGTTTTTCTGTTTCTAACTTACTTCACTCTGTATAACAGGCTGTAGGTTGAGAGTCCCGAAGACTATACCCGATCTCACTGAATCCCAGTGTCAGTGACATGGGCTTCATGTACTAGAACCTCTCAAGGAATAACAGTGGGGTTTCGGGACACCACAGACCACATAACCATTGCACCTCATTTTTGAGGCCCATGATGGACACACCAGATAGTCAGGACCATACATAGGGGTACCTTCTGCTAGTATCTCCATGATGCACTGGATTCTGATTCAGTGCATGAATCAAACTGATTCCTGAATCAATTTACAGGCTCACTGAGGAGACAAGGCTAATTGAGATGAAGAAGTTAGAAGCAAAGTGCCTCAGAAAGCATAGAAATGACTGTAATAATGGTCCCATCTGGCACTGAGTCAAAAATAGAGTTGCATGAAAAAATGAATGAGGGGACAATGACATGTAGAGCTGTGGGTAATCCAGTTTTTCAATGACAGAAGCATGGTGGCAGTACGCCTGATATGAGTGATGTCAGGTACTGGATGCACATAGGGATCACTGTCAGTGAAGGACACCGGGTACCCCTCCTAATGCCTGGGACTTAAGAGAAGATATGTAGTGAAAGAAAAGGATCACCACCCTTGGGACTGCCTCAAATAACCAGCATTACAAACGTTCCATTATCTAGTGCCATTGTTGTTTGGGGAACTCTGGAAATTTGCCTCGTCTTTACATTTTCATCTAAATATGTGGTAGGGTTAGACACAGGTGTACTTTCAATTAACATGAAAGAGATCTTTTTTCACTTCCTTGTTTCAAGGACAGTGTTTGTCGGTTTTATTTGGAGACCATTGGGGAAAGTTTTAAAATGCTATCACATAACATAGAGACCGTTTCATAAGAAATTCTCCTCCTGTGGGAACTGTGTAAGAATTTAAAATAAAAGAACGTCTGACACTTCTTAATTAAATCCAGCCCTTAGTTAAGTCATTATGCCACCAGATGTATTTTGCAGCTGCTGAAGAAAGGAAACAATCCTTTATGTTCCTCAGACAAGAGACAAGACTAACTGAGATGAAGATGTCAGAAAAAAAGTGCCCCAGAAAACACAGAATTGACTGTAAGTGAGGGAGAAGCAGTTCCTCCTGGAGAGGCCTGTGTATGATTTGAACCCGACTGTCTTTTTTCTTTGTCTCTTCTCTTTTTCCTTTGACATGCTTGTCAATGGCCATTTGGGCCCTCGTGTCAAGTTATAGAACGCGTATTAGGGAGAAGTGCTTTCAAACCAGCAGTTCACATAAGGCAAATGATCTTTCTTCTGCTGCCTCCAGTACTATTGAATTGTGATGTTTTCTACAAAATAACCCAGCAGTCTATTGGGACTCCGGGTGAGTTGGAGCTGTCCGTCCACTCATGTTGCCAACAGCCAGCCTGCTCTACAGCTGCCATTGGCCTCCCGTCATTTCCTAAGAACAGGTGAGAGAGCTGAATGTATGCATGACTGACTCTCCAGACACACATCTCCACCTGGGGACAAGACAGGGGAGCATGCCCTTAGTTGCTTATTCATCACGGCAAGTGTCAATGCAGGGAGATGGCTTGTCAAGCTAAGGAAGCATTTTGGCTCATTTTGTCATGTGGAGGATGTACCAAGCCACTCCAATTAGCACAAAACATCCTGACAGATCAGCCCTATTAGCACATTTATATGCTGTATTTGTCCCATTGCACTCGAGAATCAATACTGCATCGATTCACTCTTAATTGTCCTCTAAAAGTTCCATGTGTGTCAAGCCTGTCTGTTCTAAGATGACAGCTTCAAAGGAGACAGGACCACTTGTTTCACCTTTCCTGGCACTTGGGCACTATGTAGCAGATGGTGTGCTTTAGTAGAAAGAACACTGGATGAGGGCTGGATAGACCTGAATTTGCATCATATTTTGAAAAACTATTTCTGCTTTCCAAGTCTCCATTTCCTTATCTACAAAGTAGGAATACCACCACCTGACTCCCAGTGTTGTTAGGGTAATAAGCCAGTGAACAAACACAGAGCACTTTCACACAGTATGTCAGGGTTTTTCCACAATCAAGGAACACAGCTTCTTGGTTTCTTGATAGATATATCCCCCATTTAGCTGGAGATACCACAGAAAGTGACCAAGTCCAGAAAAAGGCATATGTCCCAATATGTGTGTTTTATTACTGTGTGAACACTGGGTTAGTCCTACTTCATTGTATGGTTCCTAAATTCACCTTTATGGTCACCTGGGAGATTTTACAAAGTATAATATCCCATCCCTACAGAGACTCTGATCTACGAGGTCCAGGATGGGTAGTGAGCTTGGCTAGAGGCTGTGTCCCTGCCTGGAACATAAAGCTACCTCAAGCCCTATAGGACTGAGCTCATAGTGTGACCTTCAGGTTCTCCTTTCCCTCCCAGCACAGTCTTGAGTACCAGGCCCTGAGGTCTGATTGGGGTGGGCAGGGCTGTGCAAGGATGCAGAGAAAGAAGAAGAATAGAAGCCTCCCCCAATCTGAGTGACAGCCCTTATTAGTCTCCTGGGGGTCAGTCTCTTCAACTCAGGCCCATCTGCTTGCTGCTGCCAGATGGATCTTTCTGATACACAAAAATAATCACTTCCATCACCAGCTTAAAATTCCTCCCTGATTGTTGGCTTATTGATAGTGACAATAGGTAATTTTACCTACTTCTCATCACAGAAGGGAAATCCGGAGCACAGAGATGCTCAGCCACACACAGCCAGAAAGTGAGCCAGAACCAGAAATATTTCTCCTGGGCCCTTGCCATCGTGTTCTTCCTGGAGCACTATGGCTGAGCCCTGCTCGGGGGCCTGCCGCAGTCTGTCATTCCTGTCCCATCAGGGGCCACCTGCGCCCTCCAGCGGTCACTTCCTCTCCTTGCCCTGAAGTCCAGACTGCCCTAGGGAGACTGGATGCCTCTTTTCTGTTCTCTAAAGTAATGGATTCTACACTTCAGGCGAGGCTTCCTTGCCTCCCTCTCCTTACTGGGCACTCCCCAATGATGGAGAAAATTGCCCAGACTTGGTACTAGCCTAGCATAGGGGAAGTTTTCTCTTGGTTTGAAGAATGAGTGAGTGAATGAAGGGCCTGTGGATGCCAACAGTACAGAAGGAGGGAGATGGGGATCATCAGAGCACAGAAACTCCTAGTCTTGGCAAGCTGCTGCTGCTACTACTACTACTAAGTCACTTCAGTCTTGTCTGACTCTGTGCGACCCCATAGATGGCAGCCCACCAGGCTCCCCCGACCCTGGGTTTCGCCAGGCAAGAACACTGGAGTTGGCTGCCACTTCTTTCTCCAGCCATGGCAAGAGCTAATGTGAAATCTGTGCCTCTCAATATTTCCTAGGCACCATCCTCAGTATTATCAAAAAAAAAAAAAAAAAAAAAACCTTTTATTTCATTGCAAAGAAATTCTACCAAGTAACACTGTGCCAGAAATATCTGAGAGTGAGTTATGATCCTAACACATATACTTTGCTGGGTTTTGTTTGCAAGAAAGCTTGACATACAAATGAAAGAAAAACCTATGTGGTTAATTTTTCATCAACAATTTTATCTGGCCAGCAGATAAACATAGGCTGCATTAGACATCTCTGTGAGACTGCCTTTAAAATTGTCAAAATCATCTTCTCTGTGATATTTACTATCCATCCTGCAATAGTTTGTTGTGCAATATATAACAGTAGTAACAGCAAACATAAGCAAACAATAAGCAAAAATTTAAAAGTAACCTCTGGAATGGGAGAAAATGTCTCCAAATCATCTGGTAGACGTGTATGTCCAAAATATATCTTAAAATTCATACAGTTCAAAGACAAAAAAATTAAACAACCCAATTTTAAACCCTCTTTTAAAATGAACACCCATGGCTGATTCATGTCAATGTATGGCTAAAACCATACGTTCAGTTCAGTTCAGTCCAGTCACTCAGTCGTGTCCAACTCTTTGTGACCCCATGAATCGCTGCACGCCAGGCCTCCCTGTCCATCACCAACTCCCGGAGTTCACTCAGACTCACATCTACTGTGTCTGTGATGCCATCCAGCCATCTCATCCTCTGTCGTCCCCTTCTCCTCCTGCCCCCAATCCCTCCCAGCATCAGAGTCTTTTCCAATGAGTCAACTCTTCACATGAGGTGGCCAAAGTATTGGAGTATCAGCTTTAACATCAGTCCTTCCAATGAACACCCAGGAATGATCTCCTTTAGGATGGATTGGTTGGATCTCCTTGCAGTCCAAGGGACTCTCAAGAGTCTTCCCCAACACCACATTTCAAAGGCATCAATTCTTTGATGCTCAACTTTCTTCACAGTCCAACTCTCACATCCATACATGACCACTGGAAAAACCATAGCCTTGACTAGACGGACCTTTGTTGACAAAGTAATGTCTCTGCTTTTGAATATACTGTCTAGGTTGGTCATAACTTTTCTTCCAAGGAGTAAGCGTCTTTTAACTTCATGGCTGCGATCACCATCTGCAGTGATTTTGGAGCACAAAAAAATAAAGTTTGACACTGTTTCCTTATTTATTTGCCATGAAGTGATGGGACCAGATGCCATGATCTTAGTTTTCTGAATGTTGAGCTTTAAGCCAACTTTTTTGCTCTCCTCTTTCATTTTCATCAAGAAGCTTTTTAGTTCCTCTTCACTTTCTGCCATAAGGATGGTATCATCTGCATGGGTGTTATGTGAGGTTATTGATATTTCTCCCATCAATCTTGATTCCAGCTTCTGCTTCTTCCAGCCCAGCATTTCTCATGATGTACTCTGCATATAAGTTAAATAAGCAGGGTGACAATATACAGCCTTGATGTACCCCTTTTCCTATTTGGAACCAGTCTGTTGTTCCATGTCCAGTGCTAATTTTTGCTTTCTGACTTGCATAATGGTTTCTCAGAGACAGGTCAGGTGGTCTGGTATTGCCATCTTTTTCAGAATTTCTGCAGTTTATTGTGATCCACACAGTCAAAGGCTTTGGAATATCAACAAAGCAGAAATAGATGTTTTTCTGGGACTCTCTTGCTTTTTCCATGATCCAGCAGATGTTGGCAATTTGATCTCTGGTTCCTCTGCCTTTTCTGTTTTAGAAAAGCTTGTTTTAAGCTTGAACATCAGGAAGTTCACAGTTCACGTATTGCTGAAGCCTGGCTTGGAGAATTTTGAGCATTACTTTACTAGCATGTGAGATGAGTGCAATTGTGTGGTAGTTTGAGCATTCTTTGGCATTGCCGTTCTTTGGGATTGGAATGAAAAACTGACCTTTTCCAGCCCTGTGGCCACTGCTGAGTTTTCCAAATTTGCTGGCATATTGAGTGCAGCACTTTCACAGCATCATCTATCAAGGTTTGAATTAGCTCAACTGGAATTCCATCACCTCCACTAGCTTTGTTCATAGTGATACTTTCTAAGGCCCACTTGACTTCACATTCCAGGATGTCTGGCTCTAGGTGGGTGATCACACCATCATGATTATCTGGGTCATGAAGCTCTGTTTTGTACAGTTCTTCTGTGTATTCTTGCCACCTCTTCTTAATATCTTCTACTTCTGTTAGGTCCAGACTATTTCCGTCCTTTATCGAGCCCATCTTTGCATGAAATGTTCCCTTGGTATCTCTAATTTTCTTGAAGAGATCTCTAGTCTTTCCTATTCTATCGTCTTCCTCTATTTCTTTGCATTGACCGCTGAGGAAGGCTTTCTTGTCTCTCCTTGTTATTCTTTTGATCTCTGCATTCAGATGCTTATATCTCTTCTTTTCTCCTTGGCTTTTCACTTCTCTTCTTTTCACAGCTATTTGTAAGCCCTCCTCAGACAGCCACTTTGCTTCTTTGCATTTTCTTTCCATGGGGATGGTCTTGATCCCTGTCTCCTGTACAATGTCACAAACCTCTGTCCATAGTTTTCAGACACTCTGGTTATCAGATCTAATTCCTTGAATCTATTTCTCACTTCCACTGTATAATCATAAGACATTTGATTTAGGTCATATCTGAATGGTCAAGTGATTTTCCCCACTTTCTTCAATTTAAGTCTGAATTTGGCAACAAGGAGTTCATGATCTGAGCCACAGTCAGCTCCCAGTCTTGTTTTTGCTGACTGTATAGAGCTTCTCCATTTTGGCTGCAAAGAATATAATCAGTCTGATTTCGATGTTGACCATCTGGTGATGTCCATGTGTAGAGTCTTCTCTTGTGTTGTTGGAAGAGGGTGTTTGCTATGACCAGTGCAATCTCTTGGCAAAACTCTATTGGCCTTTGCCCTGCTTCCTTCCATACTCCAAGGCTAAATTTGCCTGTTACTCCAGGTGTTTCTTGACTTCCTACTTTTGCATTCCAGTCCCCTATAATGAAAAGGACATCTTTTTTGGGGTATTAGTTCTAAAAGGTCTTGTTGATCTTCATAGAACCATTCAACTTCAGCTTCTTCAGCCTTACTGGTTCGGGCACAGGCTCGGATTACCGTGACATTGAATGGTTTGCCTTAGAGACGAACAGAGATCATTCTGTCATTTTTGAGACTGCATCTAAGTACTGCATTTGGGAATCTTTTGTTGACCATGATGGCTACTCCATTTCTTCTTAGGGATTCCTGCCTGCAGTAGTAGATATAATGGTCATCTGAGTTAAATTCACCCATTCCAGTCCATTTTAGTTCTCTGATTCCTAGAATGTCTACGTTCACTCTTGCCATCACCTGTTTGACCACTTCTAATTTGCCTTGATTCATGGACCTGACATTCCAGGTTCCTATGCAATATTGGTCTTTACAGCATCACCAGTCACATCCACAGCTGGGTATTGTTTTTGCTTTGGCTCCATCCCTTCATTCTTTCTGGAGTTATTTCTCTATTAATCTCCAGTAGCATATTGGGCACCTACCAACCATTGGAGTTCCCTTTTCAATATCCTATCATTTTGCCTTTTCATACTGTTCATGGGGTTCTCAAGGCAAGAATACTGAAATGGTTTGTCATTCCCTTCTCCAGTTGTAGTCTCTAATTAAAATAAATTAATTTTAAGAGATGAAAAGAAGACTTAAATAAGCATTTTTCCAGAGAAGACATACAAATGGTCAAAAGTTATATGAAAAGATGCTCAGCACCACTAATAATCAGAGAAACGCAAATAGAAACCACAATGCAATGTTACCTCTCATTACTGGGAAGACTGTATTCAAAAAGGCAAGAGACAAGTATTGGCAAGATGAAATATAACTCGAGTACTGTTGATAGGAACATAAATTATTATAACTACTAGGTAAAACAGTATGGTAATTTCTCAAAAAGTTTTGAGAGCTACCATACGTTTCAGCAGTCTCACTTTTTGGTATATTGCTGTTCAGTCATTAAGTTGTGTCCAACCCTTTGCTATTCCATGAACTGCAACATACCAGGCTTACCTGTCCTTCACCTTGTCCCACACTGTGCTCAAATTCATGGAAAATGCCCATTGAGTCTGTGATGTTATCTAACCATCTCATCCTTACCTGACCTCTTCTCCTTTTGCCGTCATTCTTTCCCAGCGTCAGGGTCTCTTCCAATGAGTCAGCTCTTCACATAAGGTGGTCAAAGTATTGGAGCTTCAGTTTCAGCATCAGCCCTTCCAAAGCATATTTAGAATAGATTTCCTTTAGGATTGACTGGTTTGATCTCTTTGCTGTCCAAGGGACTCTCAGGAGTCTTCTCCAGCACCACCATTCAAAAGCATCAATTTTTCATCCCTCAGCCTTCTATATGGTCCAACTCTCACATCTGTACATGACTACTGGAAAAACCATAGATTTGACCATACTTTCTTTGTCAGCAAGGTGATGTCTCTGGTCTTTAACATGCTGTCTAGGTTTGTCATAGCTTTTCTTCTAAGGAGTAAGCGTCTTTTAATTTCATGGCTGTAGTCACTGTCCACAGTGATTATGGAGCCCAAGAAAATAAAATCTGCCACTGTTTCCATATTTCCCCCATCTATTTGCCATTAAGTGATGTGACTGGGTGCCATGATCTTAGTTTTTTGAATGTTGAGTTTTAAGCCAGGTTTTTAACTCTTCTCTTTCAACCCCATCAAGAGGCTGTTTAGTTCCTCTTCATTTTATGCCATCACAGTGGTATTATCTGCATATTAAAAGTTGTTGATATGTCTCCCGGCAATCTTGATTCCAGCTTGTGATTCATTCAGCCCAGTATTTTGCATAATGTACTTTACATATAAGTTAAATCAGCAGGGTGACAATAAATAACTTTGACATACTCCTTTCTCAATTTTGAACTAGTCTTTTGTTTCATGTACAGTTCTAACTATTGCTTCTTGACCTGCATACAGATTTCTCAGGAAGCAGGTAAGATGGTCTGGTATTTCAATCTCTTTAGGAATTCTCCACAGTTTCTTGTGATCCACAAAGTAAAACGCTTTAGCATAGTCAATAAAGCAGAAGTAGATGGTTTTATGGAATCCCGTTGCTTTTTCTATGATTCAGCAGAAGTTGACAATTTGATCTCTGGTTCCTCTGCCTCTTCTAAATCCACCTTGTACATATGGAAGTTATCAGTTCATGTACTGTTGAAGCCTAGCTTGAAGGATTTTGAGTATTACCTTGCTAGCATATGAAATGCATGCAATTGTACATTAGTTTGAACATTCTTTACCATTTCCTTTCTTTGGGACTGGAATGAAAACTGATGATGTCATTATTGAGTTTTCCAAATTTGCCAGAATATTGAGTGCAACACTTTAACAGCATCATCTTTTAGGATTTGAAGTAACTCAGTTGGAATTCCATCACCTCCAGTAGCTTTGTTCATAGTGATGCTTCCCAAGTCCCACTTGACCTCACACTCTGGGATGTCCGGCTCCAGGTGAGTGATCATAACATCACGACTATCTGTGTCATTAAGATCTTTTTTGTATAGTTCTTCTGTGTGTTCTTGCCAGCTCTTCTTAATCTCTTCTGCTTCTGTTAGGTTCTTGCCATTTCTGTCCCTTATTATGCCCATCTTGGCATGAAATATTCCTTTGGTACCTCAGATTTTCTCAAAGAGATCTCGACTTTCCCATTCTGTTGTTTTCCTCTGTTTCTTTGTGTTGCTCACTTAAGAAGGCTTTCTTATCTCTCCTTGCCATTCTCTGGATCTCTGCTTTCAGATGGGTATATCTTTCAATTTCTCTTTTGCCTTCTGCTTCTCTTCTTTTCACAGCTATTTGTAAGACCTCCTCAGACAACCACTTTGACTTCTTTAATTTGTTTTTCTTGAGGATGGTTTTGGTCACCTCCTCCAATAATGAATCTCTATCCATAGTTCTACAGGCACCCTGTCTACTAGTTCTAATCCCTTGAATCATCACCTCTACTCTACAATCATAAGGGATTTGAATGGCTTAGAGGTTTTCCCTACTTTCTTCAGTTTAAACTTGAATTTTGCAGTAAGGCGCTCATGATCTCAGTCACAGTCAGCTCTTGTTTTTGCTGACTATGTAATGCCGGGAGACAGCACAAGGAATCCCGCCCATGGCAAAGGTCATGAGGAAGAGACCCAGCAGGCAAAGGTAAGTTGGATCTCGAGGGAACCTTCCTGGACCTACTCGAGCATCTACCCCAAAACCAGAA
This sequence comes from Ovis aries, assembly GCF_016772045.2. Lineage (NCBI taxonomy): Eukaryota > Metazoa > Chordata > Mammalia > Artiodactyla > Bovidae > Ovis > Ovis aries. Next base: position 115,362,095 of record NC_056055.1, on the reverse strand, counting down.
TCTGTCTGCCTTACTATATTATGCCTTTCACCAACTCCTCTGACATTAACAGGAGGCTGTCCCCCCACAACCATTTTCCGGAAGAAGTTAATTTAGAGCTTTTAGATAATAAGTCTCCTGGGCATAATAAGAGTGTTTCAATCCAAAAACCCCTTTGATGGCTTCCTAGCCTGCCTGACAGGTTTATCCCGACTCTTACAACTAAGCATGTGATTGTTTACAGCCTCCTGACTGCGAGAGGCATAGGAAGTTTAAAACATCCTAGGAATGTAGGGGCTTCCAAGGAGTCAAAATCATTAGAATAGGACTAATTAAGGGTTTCATTGTTGAGCCAATACTTGCCACCAAGTTTTCATATATTTTACTAGTTGATATAGTTGGTATGTAGAAAAAACAGGTAGTAGCCCTGGCATTGGCAACATTAGATCTTTGAGTTAAGTACTTTCTTTGTTATAACCCACTGCACCTTTGTTCTGCAGGAATGTAACTTTATTTAGTACTTTGATGGTGATGCAGATTAAAGAAAAAACACTTCAAGGGAAAATGAGTTTTCTGATTGATAGACATTTATCTAGGAAAAGAGCCATAAAAATGTTAACAGGCCTCTTGGCCAGAAGATATGTAAATCACCTGAGACCTTTTGTATATAGGAAGGTATATAAAAAGAAAGCCTGATTTCAATAAGGGTCAGGACTGCTGCCCCTGCATAACTCTGCATATTCCATTATTTCTTTATGTACAACTTGGAGTATATAAGCTGCCTTTAAAAATAAAGCTGTGGGTCTTGCACTGATGGTTGGCTCCCCCATGTCATTCTTTTCTTATTCTCCCTTTTCAGGCTGAATTCCCATCTGGAGCATAGAGGCTCGCCGTGTCTCCTTATTTGCCTGGGCTTCTAAGACCCACGTGAGAGGGAGCCCAAGGTGGGGCACACTCTGCTATTCAAGCGGGTGCCTGTGGCCTACATAGACGGTGCAAGCTCCTTGTCTTGGGACTTTATTGGCTTTCTATGTAAACCAAGGAATTTCAGCCTCTTTTCTCCTCTACACTATTCTTTCCTAATCTCTCCTCACCGACGCCGTCTCCTCTTCGAATTCCCTGGATCCACTGGGGCTAGACCCAGCAATGTAAACTGTCTTCATCTTCAGCTGCAAAGAATATCAGTTCAGTTCAGTTGCTCAGCCATGTCCAACTCTTTGTGATCCCACGAACCGCAGCACACCAGGCCTCCCTGTCATTACCAACTCCCAGATTTTACTCAAACTCATGTCCATTGAGTCAGTGATGCCATCCAAATCTCAGCCTCTGTCATCCCCTTCTCCCCCTGCCTTCAGTCTTCATCAGGGTTTTTTCCAATGAGTCAGTTCTTCGCATCAGGTCGCCAAAGTATTGGAGTTTCAGCTTCAACATCAGTCCTTCCAATGAATATTCAGGGCTGATTTCCTTTAGGATGAACTGGTTGGATGTCCTTGCTGTGTGAGGGACTCTCAAAAGTATTCTCTAACACCACAGTTCACGAGCATCAATTCTTTAATACTCAGTTTTCTTTATAGTCCAATTCTAACATCCATACATGGCTAATGGAAAAACCATAGCTTTGACTAGATGGACCTTTGTCGGCATCTGATTTCAGGTGGTCAGTATGGACCATCTGGTGATGTCCATGTGTAGAGTCATCTTTTGTGTTGTTGAAAGAGGCTGTTTGCTATGACCAGTGCAGCCTCTTGGCAAAACACTATTAGCCTTTGCCCTGCTTCATTTTGTATTCCAAGGCCAGACTTAGCTGTTACTTCAGGTATCTCCTAACTTTCCACTTTCGTATTCCAATCCCCTGAGATGAAACGGACATCTTATTTTTAGTGTTAATTCTAGAAGGTCTTGTAGGTCTTCATAGAAACATTCAACTTCAGTTTCTTTGGCATTAGAGGTTGGGACATAGACTTGGATTGCTCTGATATTGAAGAGTTTGCCCTGGAAACAAATCAAGATCATTCTGTCATTTCTGAGATTTTACTCAAGTACTCAAGTATTGCATTTCAGACTCTTTCATTAACGGTGAGGGTTACTCCGTTTCTTCTAAGGGATTGTTTTCCACAGTACTAGATACAATGGTCATCTGAATTAAGTTTGCCTGTTCTCATCCATTTTATTTCACTGATTTCTAAAATTTTGATGTTCACTCTTGCCATGTCCTGCTTGACCATGTCCAATTTACATTGATTCATGGACCTCACATTTCAGGTTCCTATCAAATATTGTTCTTTACAGCATCAGACTTTAGTTTCACCACCAGGCATATCCACAACTGAGTATCATTTCTGCTTTGGGCCAGCCTCTTCATTCTTTCTGGAGTTATTTCTCCACTCTTCCCCAGTAGCATGTTGACCATCTACTGGGCTGGAGGTCTCATCTGCCAATGCCATATCTTTTGCTTTTCATACTGTTCATGGGGTTCTTGAGGCAAGAATACTGAAATGGTTTGCCATTCCCTTTTCCATTTGGGTATGTATCCAAAGGAAGTAAAAACCTTTCTCAAATATATTCACCCTCATGTTTAATGCAGCATTATTCACAATAGCCAAGACATAGAAACATCCTACTTATCCACTGGTGAATAAATGAATAAAGAAAATGTGGTGTGTGTGTGAGCACAAAGAACTGATGCTTTTGATTGTGGTGCTGAAGAAGACTCTTGAGCATCCTTTGGGCTGCAAGGAGATCAAACCAGTCAGTCCTAAAGGAAGTCAACTCAATGGACATGGATTTGAGCAAACTCCAGGAGAGAGTGGTGTGCTGCAATCCATGGGTTTGCAAAGAGTCGCACATGATTTAGTGACTAAACAATAACAACAAATATATATATGTGTATATATATATATATATATATATATATATATATATATATATATATATTCTACTCTGGGTAAAGGAAGAATACTATCTTTTGTAACAATATGTGTGTGTGGATCTTGAATGCATTATGCTAAGTGAAATAAGGCAGAGAAAGACTTTATGCTCTCATTGATATGTATGTGTCTAAAAATGTTTGATGTCATGGAAAAGAAGAGTATAATTGTGGCTGTCAGGGCCTGAGAGATAGGGAAAATATAGTGATGTTGGTCAAAGGGTAAAAACTTCTAGATACAGAATGAATTTATTCTGGTAATAAAATGAATATACAGCATCATATATATAATTAACAATACAGTATTATATACTTGAACTTCCCAGGTGGCACTAGTGGTAAAGAACCTGTTTGCCAATGTGGGAGATATAAGAGATGCAGGTTCAATCTCTGGGTTGGTAAGAGTCCCTGAAGGAGAGCGTGGCAACCCACTCCAGTATTCTTGCCTGGAGAATCAAGAACAGGGGAGCCTGGCAGGCTACAGTCCATAGAACCACAGAGAGTTAGACACGACTGAAGTGACTTAACATGCATTATATACTTGAAATGTTGAAAGTATAGATCTTTAAAGTCATCACCACAAAAATATGGCAAGTATGTGAAGGAATAAGGTGTTAACTTACCTTGTTGTGGTAACTATTTTGCCAGATATACATACATGAAATTGCTACAGTTTACACCTTATGCTTACACATGTGTCAATATAATATTGCAATCACCTGGGGAAAAAATCTGTTTCTCTGGACTTAAGGGGGCTAACTATATTTAACTGCTTAAGATAAAACATTATGCTTTTATTTTTCTTCTAATTATCAAAGACACTCTAGAAGAAAATCTTATATAGTAGAGCCTCTTGACTAATATTGTGTTTATATTTTAATACAAATATTATCTGAGTAAGTAATATTATGATTAAAAAGTCATTCAGAAATGCTACTGTTAGTTGTCTTGGGTCTCATTCATAATAAGCAGGAAATGTACAAGGATTTTGACCATCTGGTGATGTCCATGTGCAGAGTCTTCTCTTGTGTTGTTGGAAGAGGGTGTTTGCTATGACCAGTGCAATCTCTTGGCAAAACTCTATTAGTCTTTGCCCTGCTTCATTCTGCATTCCAATGCCAAATTTGCCTGTTACTCCAGGTGTTTCTTGACTTCCTACTTTTGCTTCCAGTCCCCTATAATGAAAAGGACATCTTTTTTAGGTGTTAGTTCTAAAAGGTCTTGTAGGTCTTCATAGAACCATTCAACTTCAGCTTCTTCAGTGTTACTGGTTGGGGCATAGACTGGGATAACTGTGATATTGAATGGTTTGCCTCGGAGACGAACAGAGATCATTCTGTCGTTTTTGAGATTGCATCCAAGTACCGCATTTCAGATTCTTTTGTTGACCAAGATGGCTACTCCATTTCTTCTGAGGGATTCCTGCCCACAGTAGTAGATATAATGGTCATCTGAGTTAAATTCACCCATTCCAGTCCATTTTACTTCTCTGATTCCTAGAATGTTGACGTTCACTCTTGCCATCTCTTGTTTGACCACGTCCATTTTGCCTTGATTCATGGACCTGACATTCCAGGTCCCTATGCAATATTGCTCTTTACAGCATCGGACCTTGCTTCTATCACCAGTCATATCCACAGCTGGGTATTGTTTTTGCTTTGACTCCATCCCTTCATTCTTTCTGGAGTTATTTCTCCACTGATCTCCAGTAGCATATTGGGCACCTAATGACCTGAGGAGTTCCTCTTTCAATATCCTATCATTTTGCCTTTCCATACTGTTCATAGGGTTCTCAAGGCAAGAATACGGAAGTGATTTGTCATTCCCTTCTCCAGTGGACCACATTCTGTCAGACCTCTCCACCATGACCTGCCCGTCTTGGGTTGCCCAGGGGGCATGTCTTGGTCTCATTGAGTTAGACAAGGCTGTGATCCTAGTGTGATTAGATTGACTAGTTTTCTGTGAGTACGGTTTCAGTGTGTCTGCCCTTTGAATACCTCTTGCAATACCTACCATCTTACTTGAGTTTCTCTTACCTTGGGCGTGGGGTATCTCTTCATGGCTGCTCCAGCAAAGTACAGGCCCTGCTCCTTAACTTGGACAAGGTGTATCTCCTTACCGTCACCCTTCCTGATCTTCAACGTGGGATAGCTTCTCCAGGCCCTCCTGCGCCCACATCACCACTACTCCCCAACACCAAAATCAGATTGATTATATTCTTTGCAGTCAAAGATGGAGAAGCTGTATACAGTCAACAAAAACAAGACCAGGAGCTGACTGTGGCTCAGATCATGAACCCCTTATTACCAAATTCAGACTCAAATTGAAGAAAGTAGGGAAAACCACTAGACCATTCAGGTATGACCTAAATCTAATCCATTATGATTATACAGTGGAAGTGAGAAATAGACTTAAGGGCCTAGATCTGATAGATGGAGTGCCTGATGAACTATGGAATGAGGTTCATGACATTGTACAGGAGACAGGGATCAAGACCATCCCCGTGGAGAAGAAATGCAAGAAAGCAAAATGGATGTCTGAGGAGGACTTACAAATAGCTGTGAAAAGAAGAGAAGTGAAAAGCAAAGGAGAAAAGGAAAGATATAAGCATCTGAATGCAGAGTTCCATAGCAAGAAGAGATAAGAAAGCCTTCTTCAGCGATCAATGCAAAGAAATAGAGGAAAACAACAGAATGGGGAAAACTAGAGATCTCTTCAAGAAAATTAGAGATAACAAGGGAACATTTCATGCAAAGATGGGCTCGATAAAGGACAGAAATGGTCTGGACCTAACAGAAGTAGAAGATATTAAGAAGAGGTGGCAAGAATACACAGAAGAACTGTACAAAACAGAGCTTCACGACCCAGATAATCACGATGGTGTGATCACTCATCTAGAGCCAGACATCCTGGAATGTGAGGTCAAGTGGGCCTTAGAAAGTATCACTATGAACAAAGCTAGTGGAGGTGATGGAATTCCAGTGGAGCTCTTTCAAATCCTGAAAGATGATGCTCTGAAAGTGCTGCACTCAATATGCCAGCAAATTTGGAAAACTCAGCAGTGGCCACAGGACTGGAAAAGGTCAGTTTTCATTCCAATCCCAAAGAAAGGCAATGCCAAAGAATGCTCAAACTACCACACAATTGCACTCATCTCACATGCTAGTGAAGTCATGCTCAAAATTCTCCAAGCCAGGCTTCAGCAATACGTGAACCGTGAACTTCCAGATGTTCAAGCTGGTTTTAGAAAAGGCAGAGGAACCAGAGATCAAATTGCCAACATCCGCTGGATCATGGAAAAGCAAGAGAGTTCCAGAAAAACATCTATTTCTGCTTTATTGATATGCCAAAGCCTTTGACTGTGTGGATCACAATAAACTGTGGAAAATTCTGAGAGAGATGGGAATACCAGACCACCTAACCTGCCTCTTGAGAAATCAGTATGCAGGTCAGGGAGCAACAGTTAGAACTGGACATGGAACAACAGACTGGTTCCAAATAGGAAAAGGAGTACATCAAGGCTGTATATTGTCACCCTGCTTATTTAACTTCTATGCAGAGTACATCATGAGGAATGCTCACTGGAAGAAACACAAGCTGGAATCAAGATTGCTGGGAGAAATATTAATAACCTCAGACATGTAGATGACACCATCCTTATGGCAGAAAGTGAAGAGGAGCTAAAAGCCTCTTGATGAAAGTGAAAGAGGAGAGTGAAAAAGTTGACTTAAAGCTCAACATTCAGAAAATGAAGATCATGGCATCTTGTCCCATCACTCCATGGGAAACAGATGGGAAAACAGTGGAAAGAGTGTCAGACTTTATTTTTCTGGGCTCCAAAATCACTGCAGATGGTGATTGCAGCCATGAAATTAAAAGACGCTTACTCCTTGGAAGAAAATTTATGACCAACCTAGATAGCGTATTCAAAAGCAGAGACATTACTTTGCCGACTAAGGTCCGTCTAGTCAAGGCTATGGTTTTTCCTGTGGTCATGTATGGATGTGAGAGTTGGACTGTGAAGAAAGCTGAGCACAGAAGAATTGATGCTTTTGAACTGTAGTGTTGGAGCAGACTCTTGAGAGTCCCTTGGACTGCAAGGAGATCCAACCAGTCCATTCTGAAGGAGATCAACCCTGGGGTTTCTTTGGAAGGAATGATGCTAAAGCTGAAGCTCCAGTACTTTGGCCACCTCATGCGAAGAGTTGACTCATTGGAAAAGACTCTGATGCTGGGAGGGATTGGGGGCAGGAGGAGAAGGGGACGACAGAGGATGAAATGGCTGGATGGCATCCCTGACTCGATGGACGTGAGTCTGAGTGAACTCTGGGAGTTGGTGATGGACAGGGAGGCCTGGCGTGCTGTGATTCATGGGGCTGCAGAGTCGGACACAACTGAGTGACTAAACTGAACTGTACAAGGATGTACCAAAAATGTTATGAAAATCATTCACTAGGCATATAAGATAATTACATGTTTGAAACTTAAGAGGAAAACAAATATATGTGTAAGACTAGGTTATTTACAAAGTCTTACTGAGCGGCTTAGTAGGGAATCAACTATGCATTTATGCATCAGCAATAGTTTCTAATCTCAAATTTGAATTAGACTTCCTGGAAATAAGAAAGAGAGATGGTATTAATTTGAATAATCCTTTAAAAAATCGATGGCTTATATACAAGGCTTCCCAGGTAGTGCTAGTGGTAAAGAACCTGCCTTCAATCCAGGAGACATAAGAGACACTTTTTTGATCCCTGAGTTGGGAAGATCCAGGCAAGAAGTGGCAACCCACTCCAGTGTTCTTGCTGGGACAATCCGTGAACAGATGATATTGGTTGGCTACATTCCACAGGGTAACAAAGAGTCACACAGAACTGAAGCAACTGAACATACACAGTGGAAAAGTAATCTTTGTAAACTTACCTCTGAGGGATCATTGACACTGGACTTAACAGAAAAATAAATAAATCATCTGTTTTAAATATGTTCAAAGAACTATAGGAAACCATATGTTAAAAATTAAAGTATGACAGTGATGTTTCAACAAATAGAGAATATTAATAAAGAGAAAGAATTTAATAATAATAATAATAATAATAAAAGAACCATGTACTAACTTTGAAATGGAAAAGTACAATAATTAAATGAAAAGTTGATGAGGAGGGCCAAACAGAAGATTTTAATAGCCAAAAGAAAGAATTAGGGAATTTAGAGACAAGTCCATTGATATAAAATAAGTCAAGAAAAATTATGAGCCTCAAGGACCTGTGAAACATAATGAAGAATATCAGCAAATGTATATTGGGAGTCACAAAAAAAGGAAAGAAATAGGCAAAATATTTGAAGAAATAACAATCAGAAACTTTCCAAATGTAATGAAAAACATTAAATCAAGAAAGTTAATGGAATAAAAATAGAATAAATTCAAAGATATCCATAGCTTATGTATATTACTATCAAAATTCAGTTCAGTTCAGTCCTTCATTCGTGTCCAACTCTTTGCAACCCCATGGACTACAGCATGCCAGGCTTCCCTGTCCATCACCAACTCCTGGAGCTTGCTCAAAATCATGTCCATTGAGTCGGTGATGCCCTCCAACCATCTCATACTATCAAATTGTGGGACATTAAAGTCAAAGAGAATCTTGAAAGCAGAAGGAGTCAAATAATTTAGGTACAAGGATTCCTGAATAAGATAAACAAGTGATTTTTCATCAAAAATCATCAAAGTCAGAAAGCAATGAAGTAAGATATTCAATGTGATTAAAGAAAAAGACTGTCAATTAAGAATTCTATATGCTTATGGTGTTAGGAAGTATTTTACCTTCATTCTTTTTCACATAGCTGTCCAGTTTTCCCAGTACCACTTATTGAAGAGGCTCTCATTTCTCCATTGTATATTCTTGCCTCCTTTGCCAAACATAAGGTACCCATAGATAGATGGGTTATATCCAGGGTTTCTATCTTGTTCCATTGGTCTATATTTCTATTTTTGAGCTAGTACCACACTTTCTTGATTAATGTAGCTTTGTAGTATAGTCTAAAATCAGGAAGTCTCATTCCTCCTGCTCCATTTTTCTTTCTCAAGATTGTTCTGGCTATTCAGAGTCTTTTGTGTTTCATACAAATTAAAATTTTTGTTATAATTTTGTGAAAATGCCATCGATAAGTTGATAGTGATTGCATTGAATCTGTGGATTGCTTTGGGTAGTACAGTCATTTTCACTTTATTGATTCTTCCAATCCAAGAACATCCTCAGAATGAGAGAAAATAATTGAAAAAGCAAGTGGTAAAGGATTATACTCCAAAATATACAAGCAGCTCATGCAGCTTAATAGCAGAAAAACAAACTACCCAATAAAGAGACATTTCTCCAAAGAAGACAAAACAGGCACGTGGAAAGATGCTCAACATCACACATTATTAGAGAAATGCAAATCACTGGTCAGAATGGCCATCATCAAAAAATCTACAAAAAATAAGTGCTGGAGAGGGTGTGGAGAAAAGGGAACCCACTTGCACTGTTGATGGGGATGTAAACTGATACAACCACTATGGAGAACAGTGTGAAAGTTAAAGTTGCTCGGTTGTGTCCGACTCTTTGCAACTCCATGGACTGTATAGTCCATGGAATTCTCCAGGCTAGAATACTGGAGTGGGTAGCCTCTCCCTTCTCCAGGGGATCATCTTGGACATAGGGAGAACAGTATGGAGATTCCTTTAAAAACTAGGAATAAAACTACCATATGGCCCAGCAACCCTATTACTGGGCATATACCCTGAGAAAACCATAATTCAAAAAGACACATGTACCCCTATGTTCAATGCAGCACTATTTACAATAGCTAGGACATGGAAGCAACCTAGATGTCCATTGACAGATGAATGGATAAAGAAGTTGTGATAAATATACACAATGGAATACAAACCATAAAAAGGAGTGAATTTGAGTCCATTGGAATGAGGTGCATGAACCTATGCAGAGTCAATTAAGTCAGAAAGAGAAAAACAAATATCATATATTCACACACACACATATGTAATCTAGAAATATGGTACTGATTAACCTATTTGCAGGGCAAGAATACAGACACAGATGTAGAGAATGGACTTGAGAACACAGCAGGGGAATGAGAAGGTGGAACAAATTAAGAAAGTAAGATTGATATATATACACTATCATGTGTAAAATATTAATAAATAGCTATTGGGAAGCTTCTACATAACACAGAGAGCTCAGCCTGGTGCTCTGTGATGCCCTAGAGGGGTGGGATGGGAGGAAGGCTCAAGAGTGAGGGGATATATATATACTTAGAGCTGATTTACATTGTTGTATGCAGAAACGAACAGAACATTGTAAAGTAATTTTCCTCCAATTAAAAATAAGTTTCAAAATATAGGAAAAAAAGAAATAACAAAGAAAATGCAAGCTAATAAAAATAACCAATACCATCATGCTGCTGCTGCTGCTGCCAAGTTGCTTCAGTCATGTCCGACTCTGTGCAGTCCCATAAAGGGCATCCCACCAGGCTCCCCTGTCCCTGGGATTCTCCAGGCAAGAACACTGGAGTGGGTTGCCCTTTCTTTCTCCAATGCATGAGAGTGAAAAGTGAAAGTGAAAAGTGTAAGTGAAGTCGCTCAATCATGTCTGACTTTTCGCGACCCCATGGACTGCAGCCTACAAGGCTCCTCCATCCATGGGATTTTCCAGGCAAGAGTACTGGAGCTGGGTGCCATCGCTTCTCCGAGTACCATCATGACATAACTACAAATTTTGTTTATGGCCTTTGTTCCTCTTTCAGACACTTATTAATCATTAATCCACATCTGCCCTGTGTACATCCATCCACTGCTTTTCAGGAAATTAAGTCTTTCTAGGAGGTTCCTTAAAGCCATTATCTCTGACTCAGACCAACTGTCAGCACCACAGGAAAGGGAGCTCCAACATTCAGGTTGTCAACTTCCAGTTGAACACCTCGGTCCTGAGTCATCACCCTGATGTGCTCATACCTCATATTCTATGAACAGAAATAGCTCTGGCCAAATACACCATGGGAAATGGAACTTTCAGGTCAATCACACCTACATTACTTCTCCCCCATCGTATACACTATGATTCTCCTATCACTATATGTTTCAGTTCAGTTCAGTTCAGTGGCTCAGTCATGTCCAACTCTTTGTGACTCCATGGATTGCATCACACCAGGCTTATTTGTCCATCACCAACTCCTGAAGTTTGCTCAAATTCATGTTTATCGAGTCAGTGATGCCATCCAACCATCAAATCCTCTGTCGTCCCCTTCTCTTCCTACCTCCAATCTTTCAATATTGGCAGCATTGGGGTCTTTTCTAATGAATCAGTTCTTCACATCAGATGGCCAAAGTATTGGAGTTTCGGCTTCAGCATCAGTCCTTCCAATGAATATTCAGGGTTGTTTTCCTTTAGAATGGACTGGTTTGATCTCCTTTCAGTCTAAGGCACTCTTAAGAGTCTTCTCCGATATCACAGTTTGAAAGCACCAATTCTTTAGTGCCCCACTTTCTTTATAGTCCTACTCTCACATCCATACATGACTACTGGCAAAACCATAGCTTTGACTAGACAGACATTTTTCAACAAAGTAATGTCCCTGCTTTTTAATATGCTGTCACTGTTGGTCATAACTTTTCTTCACTATATGCTTCAGTTCAGTTCAGTTCAGTTCAGTTGCTCAGTCATGTCTGACTCTTTGTGACCCCATGAACCACAACACACCAGACCTCCCTGTCCATCACCAACTCCCGGAGTTTACCCAAACTCATGTCCATCAAGTTGGTGATGCTGTCCAGCCATCTCATCCTCTGTCATCCCCTTCTCCTCTTGCCCCCAATCCCTCCCATCATCAGAGTCTTTTCCAATGAGTCAACCCTTCACGTGAGGTGGCCAAAGTATTGGAGTTTCAGCTTCAATATCACTCCTACCAATGAACACCCAAGACTGATCTCCTTTAGCATGGACTGGTTGGATCTCTATGCAGTCCAAGGGACTCTCAAGGGTCTTCTCCAGCTCCAAAAGCCTCAATTCTTTGGCAATCAGCTTTCTTCACAGTACAACTCTTACATCCATACATGACCACAGGAAAAACCATAGCCTTGACTTGACGGACCTTTGTTGGCAAAGTAATGTCTCTGCTTTTGAATATGCTGTCTAGGTTGGTCATAACTTTCATTCCAAGGAGTAAGCATCTTTTAATTTCATGGCTGCAATCACCATCTGCAGTGATTTTGGAGCCCCCAAAAATAAAGCCTGACACTGTTTCCACTGTTTCCCCATCTATTTGTCATGAAGTAATGGGACCAGATGCCATGATCTTAGTTTTCTGAATGTTGAGCTTTAAGCCAACTTTTTCACTCCCCTCTTTCACTTTCATCAAGAGGCTTTTTAGTTCCTCTTCACCATAAGGGTGGGGTCATCTGCATATCTTAGGTTATTGATATTTCTCCTAGAAATCTTGATATAAACATCTGAATGCAGAGTTCCAAAGAATAGCAAGAAGAGATAAGAAAGCCTTCCTCAGCAATCAGTGCAAAGAAATAGAGGAAAAGAACAGAATGGGAAAGACTAGAGATCTCTTCAAGAAAATTAAAGATACCAAGGGAGTATTTCATGCAAAGATGGACTCAATAAAGGACAGAAATGGTATGGACCTAACAGAAGCAGACAATATTAAGAAGAGGTGGCGAGAATTCACAGAACTATACAAAAAAGATCTTCACAACCCAGATAATCATGATGGTGTGATCACTCAACTAGAGCCAGACATCATGGAATGTGAAGTCAAGTGGGCCTTAGAAAGCATCACTATGAACAAAGCTAGTGGAGGTGATGGAATTCCAGTGGAGCTCTTTCAAATCCTGAAAGATGATGCTCTGAAAGTGCTGCACTCAATATGCCAGCAAATTTGGAAAACTCAGCAGTGGCCACAGGACTGGAAAAGGTCAGTTTTCATTCCAATCCCAAAGAAAGGCAATGCCAAAGAATGCTCAAACCACCACACAATTGCACTCATCTCACATGCTAGTAAAGTCATGCTCAAAATTCTCCAAGCCAGGCTTCAGCAGTACATGAACTGTGAACTTCCGGATGTTCAAGCTGGTTTTAGAAAAGGCAGAGGAACCAGAGATCAAATTGCCGCTGGATCATGGAAAAAGCAAGAGAGTTCCAGGAAAACATCTATTTTTGCTTTATTGACTATGCCAAAGCCTTTAACTGTGTGGATCACAATAAACTGCAGAAAATCCTGAGAGAGATGGGAATACCAGACCACCTGACCTGCCTCTTGAGAAACCTACATGCAGGTTAGGAAGCAACAGTTAGAACTGGACATGGAAGAACAGACTGGTTCCAAATAGGAAAAGGAGTACGTCAAGGCTGTGTATTGTCACCCTGCTTATTTAACTTATATGAAGAGTGCATCATGAGAAATGCTGGGCTGGAAGAAGCACAAGCTGGAATCCCTATATGCTTAGGTGAGTACAACTCATTTTCCTTGATAATCTCTCAAATAAGATTCAGAATTATCTATCCTGAATTAATCTAAGGAAAGTTCTATAAGGAGCCCCTCTTTTGGTTATTCAATTTCAATACGTCCATCCACAGAGATCATGGGCTTGAGAGGGACTGGAGGAGGAGGAGAGAAAGAGAAGTCTTGAGTGCGTAACCCACCAAATAATTATTCATCCAACTGCATGAGTTAAAACAGAATAGTTCACCTCCTCATCTGAAAAATTGAGCTGGAGAGGGTGGTTCAGAATAATGGGGCCTGTGTGGTTTGAAAAGCTTATTTAATGTTCCTCTGAAGGCAATACCAATTGCCTCCAAAATAAATTGCACCAATAAATACCAATTGCCTTGTAAATAAAATTACAAGACAATCCTAACAGATACACAGAGAAAGGATGACTAAAAAAGAGGAGAAATATTGGCCTAGATTGTTTAAAAGACCTCTTACAGGGCAAACTTTCTTTGAGCCTAGCACCAGGATAGATTCTAGAATGGAGGATAAGGCCCTCATGCTGCCCTTTGCTGAGGGCCTGCCATACTGGACTTGAGACCAGATGTGTACAGGTATGAGCCTAAATCCTGGCAAAAACTCTACAAGGCATGTGTCACCAATGCCCTTTTACTGGGAACGTGAAAGGTGCAAGTATTTGTCATTAACTCGTGTCCAACTTTTGTGATTCCATTGACTGTAGCCTGCCAGGCTCCTCCGTCCATGGAATTCTCCAGACAGGAATTCTGGAATTGTTGCCATTTCCTTTTCCAGAGGATTTTCCTGACCCAGGGATCTAACCCAGATCTCCCACATCATAGGCAGATTTTTATTTTTTGTCTGAGCCACTATGGGGGTGCATTACATTTCAATGATTCAATAACAGCAAGTGGCAGTCCCAGGGTTTGAAGACTGACCTGTCCCACTCTAAGGTCTCAATTTTTCTCTTCTATCAGCTTCCCCCCATCAACAATATAAGATACATGGGCTAAGTTGGGTAAGGTGGACCCTTCCTAACAATTGAACACCATGGCTAATAATCTTTGTCATTCATGCTATTTCACTTTCTGCCTCATGTATTTTTTAAATTACACAAGCCAGTATACAGATGGGAACTGAAGCCCAGAAAAGTTAAATGTCATTTGGCTGTTTTACAACAGATTGGGAGTTGAGACATTGGTCTTAGAGCAACTTCTGGATAGTTGTGGATGAGCCAATACATTCAGCAGGCTCACTGAGAGCTGAATTTACAGACTTTCTCACTCACAGCCTCTTTCCTGGCCCCAGACGTTTTCTGTGGGGTAAGTAACATGATCAAGCTGGCGAACAGGAGAAATTACAAGACACTCATGTCTGCTGGCCATCCCAGTCCCCTGCAAGGGGCAGAGCAGTTGCTCCTCTGGACTTAAAACACCTTTGTGCTTCTAAACTCAAAGAATCACAAGCAGAAACATTAGGCTACTTACTGCTTTTAATTCAGACAGGAGAAATGTCACCATAACTGAACATCACCTCCCTTTCAGGCATGCCTGGACCTTGGTTTTTAGCTACATCATCTGACACGGGTTGCCATGGCAAAGATGATTCTAATTTTTAAAAGGTGACAGGAGCTTCTGTTTGGCACTCAGGACAGCAGAACAATCTGGGAGGTTTACACCCACTAAGGAGTGTCTTCACACCTCCTACTAGACTCTGGACACTTGGATATTAAAGCAGTGAGAAGCCAGAATAAACTCAGTAGCGGTAAACAGGTCCTACCTGAAGAAAATGGATTTTTAAGGGGAATCTGTTAAGTTGTTTTGTGTTTTAACAAGACAAAACAGGTGTAGAGGTTGAAAGTTAAATAGCACTACAGGACAAAAGATGTGTGATAAGGGCCCTAGCTTACTCCTTCTCACCTCAAAGAGCCCATTGCTCAGAGGCACTGCTTCAGCCTCCACACCTGACACCTGCTCCTGAGTGGAATGCACTCACCTACATACCACAGTGTGTCTGAGCTGCTGCTCCTTCAAGTTCAGGCCTTTCCTATTGAATTCCTGCCTTTTGTACCTTCTCCCCACCTACACAGACTCATTATCTTCTTAGCCTGACATTATGATTGCATCACACTTTTTGTTGAAATAAGCATTTTTCATATCAGATTCAAGAGTATACAATGATTACACTTTACTTCTTATATAACTTTTTGGGTTTTGTTTTGTTAGAGTTAACAAGTCCCTGTTTGTTTGTTTGCTGAGTTTTCTATGTGCCTTTCCCTAGCTTGGGTTCTTCAATATCAGATGCACCCAAAATGTATTAGTTCATTTATTTCTCTTGGAATGATTTCTGTGGAGTTCTCTGTGCTTCTGCTATGACCTTCACAGTTCCTCTCACCGTTGCTGGGGACTCCCTTCACTTCCCTAAGTGCATGAGGTCCCTTTTTTCCTGGATTCTATGCATTCCATTTTCTCAAGTAACTCCCTCATTTTCTTGGGGCATATCTTCCAGATAGGTTCTTGAAAAAGGATATCAAGGAGGTAAGTTTCCTAAAATCGCAAATGACCACAAACATCTTCCTTTTAGAGGAATCTAAATCTCCATTCAAGAGGCAAATGGATAACCATGATATATTTTATATAATGGAGTAATATACAGTAGCGACATAGATGAGATTTACCTACATTAACATGGATATAACTTACAATAATAATATTGAAAAATAAGAGCAAACTGTAAAAGACTGCATAGTGCAATGCTGTCATATTGCACTCAAACCCAGTCATCTCACTATTTATAGATTCTGCCTTTGCCAATTTACTGGTAACCCTCTTAATCAATACCTTCAGAGTTTTTGCAGACATGTGCAGATTGGAGAAAATTTTGTGCAGTCTTCGCACACGTCTTCAGCTGAAATCAAATAAAATGATGCCTTCCTGTTAGAGCTTTCATACCAAGATGAACAAAGGGTGGAGATGGAAGGGAGAGTGCAGTGTTCAGCTCCAGCTGAATGGGTTTGAATCCTGATTCTGGCACCTACTAGTGGGAAAACCTCAGGAAAGTCACTTAACACTTCTGAACCTTGTTTTCTCTTTTTAAATAAAGAAAATAGAATGAGTCATTTTATGATTTAAGATCATAGTCTATGCAACATATATAAATATTTCCCCTTGGAGAAATGCTTCACACACACATACGTACACACTTTGCCCGGGCATGGATTTCCCAATGAGAAAGGCATTTATTACAAAAATGCAAAGTCACTGTCCCATGATCATCTAACTTCAATGGTGCTATCAGTAGTGCTATCTTATCTGATACTTTACCTAATAAGTACCTAGTTCTTTAAATCTAGCAACTTGTTCATTCAATTCTGGATGTTTTTCTTTATTATTCTTTAAATAAGTTCTTCCATTTCGGATAATGGTTCTCTCTGTAAAACAGTCAGGCCAGTCCTGACCTGGCTAATCCACTGGGTAACTGTCTGCATTTCCTCTTAGATTTGTCCCTTTTCCCATAAAGAAAGTCTCCCCATCATGCTTTTATATAAATAAAGAGCTGATTAAGTAAAAAGATTTATTATTTTCATGGCAAGAAGGTAAAATATTATAAGCTTAAATCTATAAATACAATAAAATCACAAAATTTCTGTTTGTGGGTGTTTGTGTATGTGTCAAGCTTATCTTAAAATGCATAGGATTATAAAGAGACAGGATAATTTTGGAGAAGAAATGGAGATACACTCCCTAACAATTACCAAAGCCATTGTAAAGCTAGGGTAATTAAGGTAGAATGGGATATTAGCATAAGAATAGACAAATTAACCAATGAAATAGAAACAAGAACTCAGAAACAGGACTTGAAAAATTATACAAGAGCTTTAGAAATCAGAGGGGAAAAGATGAACTTTTCAATAAAGGATGAAGGGGCTCTCAAAGTGGCAAAATTATAGCAATAATAATAACAACAAAAATACTTATTTGCTTTCACCATTAACAAAATTAACTAAAAGTAGATTAAAAATCTAAATGTGAAGAGCAATAATTTTAAATTTTTTGAAGAAATGATAAGAGATACACTTATGATCTGGGCTTCCCTGGCAAGTCAGTGGTAAAGAATCTGCCTGCCAATGAAAGAGACACAGTAGACATGGGTTCAATCCTTGGGTCAGGAAGATTCCCTGGAAGAGGAAATGGCAACCCACTCAGTATTCTTGTCTGAAAAATTCCAGGACAGAAGAGCCTGGTAGGCTACAGTCCATGGGGCCACAAAGAGTCAGACACAACTAAGCAACTGAGTGTGCACACATATGATCTAAAAATAGAAAAGAATTTCTAATACAAGACACAAAATTAACCAACAATAAAGAAAAGCAAAGTAATAAATTTGGCTTCATTAAAACAAAAAATCTAAACAAAAGAACAAAAGTTATCCTGTAAAAGGTTAAGATACAAGCCACATGTAGGAGTTAGATAATGAAGTGTAAAGATAGAAGAAATGCATTTACCAGCATGACCATCTGTCCTGGTCAACCTGGAACAGTTCTGATGTACATCAATTGCCCTAGTGTAATTGTTATTAACCATGTTTTCAATCTGAGGAGGCCTTAAAAATAGCTGAGAAAAGTGAAAGGCAAGAGAGAAAAGGAAATATATATCCATCTGAATGGACAGTTCCAAAGAATAGCAAGGAGTGATAAGAAAGCCTTCCTAAGTGACCAATGCAAAGAAATAGAGAAAAACAATAGAATGGGAAAGACTCGAGATCTCTTCAAGGAAATTAGAAATACCAAGGGAACATTTCACACAAAGATGGGCACAATAAAAGACAAACAGTAGGGACCTAAAAGAAGCAAAAAAATATTAAGAAGAGGTGGCAGGATACACAGAAGAACTATACAAAAAAGATCGTAATGAACCAGATTGCCATGATGGTGTGATCACTCACCTGGAACTGGACATCCTGGAGTGTGAGGTCAGGTGGGCCTTGGGAAGCATTACTATGAACAAAGCTACTGGAGGTGATGGAATTCCAACTGAGCTATTTCAAACCCTAAAAGATGATGCTGTTAAAGTGTTGCACTCAATATGCCAACAATTTTGGAAAATTCAGCAGTGGCCACAGGATACAAAAAAAATCAGTTTTCAATCAAATCCCAAAGAAAGGCAATGCCAATGAATGCTCAAACTACTGCACATTGCACTCACTTCACATGTTAGCAAAACAATGCTCAAAATTCTCCTAGCCAGGCTTCAACAGTATGTGAACTGAGAAATTCCAGATGTTCAAGCTGGATTTAGAAAAGGCAGTGTAACCAGATATCAAATTGTCAACATCCAGTGGATCATAGAGAAAGCAACAGAATTCCAGAAAAACATCTACTACTGTTTCATTGACTATGCTAAAGCCTTTGACTGTGTGGATCACAAAAAACTGTGGGAAAATGTTAAAGAGATGAAAATACCAGATGACCACACCTGCCTCCTGAGAAACCTGTATGCAGATCAGGAAGCAACAGTCAGAATTGGACATGGAACAACAGACTGGTTTCAAATTGGGAAAGGAGTATGTTAAGGCTGTATATTGTCACCCTGCTTATTTAACTTATATGCAAAGCACATCATGTGAAATGTTGGGCTGGATGAAGAACAAGCTGGAACCAACATTAGTAGGAAAAAAATCAATAACCTGAAATAAGTAGATGACACCCCCTTATGGTAGAAAGTGAAAAGGAGCTCAAGAGCCTCTTGATGAAAGTGAAAGAGGATAGTTAAAAAGCTGTCTTAAAACTCAACATTCAAAAAACTAAGATTATGGCATCTGGTCCCATCACTTCATGGCAAATAGATGGGGAAACAATGGAAACAGTGGCAGACTTTATTTTCTTGGGCTCCAAAATCACTGCAGATGGTGACACTTAATCCTTGGAAGAAAAGCTATGACAAACTTAGACTGCATATTAAAAAGCAGAGACATTACTTTTCAGACAAAGGTCCACATAGTCAGAGCTATGGATTTTCCAGTAGTCATGTATGGATGTGAGAGTTGGATCATATAGAATGTTGAGTACCTAAAAATTGATGCTTTTAAACTGCGGTGTTGAAGAAGACTCTTAAGAGTCCCTTTGACTACAAGGAAACCCAACCAGTTCATCCTAAAGGAAATCAGTCATGAATATTCATTGGAAGGACTGATGCTGAAGCTGAAATTCCAATACTTTGGCCATCTGATGTGAAGAACTGATAAAGACTCTGATGTTGGGAAAGATCGAAGGCAGGACAAGAGGAGGACCACAGAGGATGCGAAGATTGGATGGCATCACCAACTTGATGGACACGAGTTTGAGCATGCTCTGGGATGCACAGAGAAGCCTGGCGTGCTATAGTCCATGGCGTCATAGAGTCGGACATGACTGTGTGACTGAACTGAACATCACTCTCAGAAGATACCTTAGTTCAGTTCACTTGCTCAGTCATGTCTGATTCTTTGCAACCCCACAGATGCAGCACACAAGGCTTTCTTGTCCATCCCCAGCTCCCGAAGCTTACTGAAACTCATCTCCCTTGAGTCAGTGGTGCCATCCAATCATCTCATCCTCTGCCGTCCCCTTCTCCTCCTGCCTTCAATCTTTCCCTACATTAGAGTCTTTTCAAATGAGTCAGTTATTTGCATCAGGTGGCCAAAGTATTGGAGCTTCAGTATCAGTCCTTCCAATGAATATTCAGGACTGATTTCCTTTAGGATGGACTGGTTGGATCTCCTTGCTGTCCAAGGGACTCTCAAGAGTCTTCCCCAACACCACAGTTCAAAAGCATCAATTCTTCGGTGCTGTTTTTTTGTTTGTTTGTTTGCTTTGTTTTTTAATAGGCCAATTCTCACATCCATACATGACAACTGGAAAGCCATAGCTTTGACTAGATGGACATTTGTTGGCAAAATAATGTCTCTGCTTCTTAATATGCTGTGTAGGTTGGTCATAGCTTTTCTTCCAAGGAGCAAACATCTTTTAATTTCATGGCTGCAATAACCATCTGCCATGATTTGGGAGCATCCCACCCCCCAAAAAAAAAAAAAAATCCATAACTGTTTCCATTGTTACCCTTCTTCTTGCCATGAAGTGATGGGACCGGATGCCATGATCTTAGTTTTCTCAATGTTGAGTCTTAATCCAACTTCTTCACTCTCTTCTTTCACTTTCATCAAGAGGAGGCTCTTTAGTTATTCTTCATTTTCTGATGTAAGTGTAGTGTCATCTGCATATCTGAGATTATTGATATTTCTCCTGGCAATCTTGATTCCACCTTATGCTTCATCTAGTCCAGCATTTCTCATGATGTACCCTGCATGTAAGTTAAATAAGCAGGGTGACAATATACAGCCTTGATGTACTCCTTAGCTGGTATGATATATGATCACTCTGTGCATGCATGCCAAGTCACGTCAGTTGTATCTGACTCTTTGTGACCCTATGGACTGTAGGCAGTCAGGCTCAGCCCATGGAATTCTCCAGGCAAGAATACTGGAGTGGATTGCCATGCCACCATCTTCCTGACCCAGGAATCAAACCCGCATCTTTTCTGTCTCCTGCATTGGCAGGCAGGTTCTTACCACTAGCACCACCTGGGAAGCCCACATAATCACTCTACATATAAAAAATGGATTACTATCATATAGTAATTACAGAACCCTTACAAATACATAAAAATTCCAAAATAGACAATAAGAAATCACATAAAACAAAGAAAAATGAGCAAAGGCTAGGATTAAGCAATTTGTGTGGAAAAAATAAAAATCCTCAATGACCATAAATTCATGAAAAGATGTTCAACTTCCCTAGTAAACAGGAAAACACAAATAAAAACCATAACCGTCACTCTGGCAACAGTTTAAAGTCTGAAAATGCCAAGAGTTGGAAGGATATGGTAAAACAAGGAAGCTCATGGTCTGAAAGTGTGAATGTGAAATAACTTAACCTCCTTGTTGGGCAACTTTGTATTACCTGGTTAAAGTGGATACACTTGGACAAGCAACTTGACTTCTTGAAACTTTTATTCATGTCCACACAGAGTCATGGGCAGGATGAGAAAAAAAATGAAATCATCTAAATGGGCAAGTAAGTTAAACCATGTTCCAGGAAAAATAATACAATATTCAAAAATAAATTATCTAGCTCTGATACATCAATAGTAGTGATGGGTAAAAATAAGTTGTGTAAAGACATAGAAAGTATGGCGCAGATGATATAGAGCTAAAAACATGCAAAGCAATTCTACTCATTGTTTAGATACAGCTTATAAAGAGTTGCCACTCACTGAATACATAAACAGTAAACTGCAGGAATGGATGAGGATGAGAAACACAAGGACCATGATAGCCATACTTCTGGAGAAAGAAACAGAAGAATGGGAAGGAGAGGGTTCATGGAGCACCTTAACACTACCAATAGGCTGTTCTTTCTTTTGAGAAAGTAAGATATGAAGTAAATACAGTGAAACCTTGAGGTTGAACAAAGCTATGTGGTATATGCATGAATATTCTATAGAATTCTCTATACTTGCCTGTATATGTGAAATATTTCATAATAGAAGCTTTTGATAGTAAAATAAGTAAATAATAATTGGTGGGTCTAGGAATTTGTTTACTTGTCCATACCTAGTTTCTAGCTGGAAGAATAGGCTCTTCTCTCCTGATCCCATGTAGGAGCCCACAGGAAGCCAGCCAGCTTTGTCTCATCATCTCAGGCAAGACACTAGACCCATGAAGGATAAGAGATGAGAATTACTTCTGTTGTGGCGGGGAGGAGATTCTTTCATATCTCCCTGTTCTTGTAAGACCACCCTACATGGAAGTTCTAGTCTCCTTTCCTTGAGTAGCTGAGCATGTTTAGCAGCAAAATGATTTTCTCTCAGAAGCAAGGATAGCCACAACCCACTCAAAGTGTAGACTTCCCTTCGCTGGAGATTTCTGTGCAAGCTGAAATATATTTTCTGGGGAGAACAGAGAATCAGACAAGGTCGGGAGTGTGTCCCACTGCTGGCAGTCATGCCTTCCTCTGGATCTCTCTGAGCTTCTATTTTTAGGGAGGTGTGTGAGGCCTGGGGCCAAGAAACTGGGTCATCCCATGGCCACATCTTCCTGTGTGGAGCTGCACCCTCCCAAGAGTGGCCTTAGAGGTGGTGTGTCCCAACACTTCCTCCTATGGCTTTTCACTCATCACCAAACTTCCACCACTGCAAATGTCTTCAGTTTAGTTCAGTTCAATCACTCGGTAGTGTCCGACTCTTTGCAACTCCATGAACCACAGCACGCCAGGCCTCCCTGTCCATCACCAACTCCCTGAGTTCATCCAAACTCATGTCCACTGAGTCAGTGATGCCATCCAACTATCTCATCTTCTGTTGTCCCCTCCTCCCCCGCCCTCAATCTTTCCCAGCATCAGGGTCTTTTCAAATGAGTCGGCTCTTCACATCAAGTGGCCAAAGTATTGGAGTTTCAGCTTCAACATCAGTCCTTCCAATGAACACCCAGGAATAATCTCCTTTAGGATGGACTGGTTGGATCTCCTTGCAATCCAAGGGACTCTCAAGAGTCTTCTCCAACACCACAGTTCAAAAGCATTAATTCTTCAGTGCTCAGCTTTCTGTATAGTCCAACTCTCACATCCATACATGACCACAGGAAAAACCATAGCCTTGACTAGGCGGACATTTGTTGACAAAGTAATGTCTCTGCTTCTAAATATGCTGTCTAAGTTGGTCATAACTTTCCTTCCAAGGAGTAAGCTTCTTTTAATTTCATAGCTTCCATCACCATCTGAAGTGATTTTGGAGCCCAGAAAAACAAAGTCAGCCACTGTTTTCACTGTTTCCTCACCTATTTGCCATGAAGTGATGGGACCAGATGCCATGATCTTAGTTTTCTGAATGTTGAGTTTTAAGCTAATTTTTTCACTCTCCTCTTTCACTTTCATCAAGAGGCTCTTTAGTTCTTCACTTTCTGCCATAAGAGTGGTGTCATCTGCATATCTAAGGTTACTGACATTTCTCCCAGCAATCTTGATTTCAGCAAATCTCTTAGCTGATAATAAATGTGGTGTGGCAAACAGAGAGTAACAGTTGTAGTTGAATATGTGTCAAATCCCTGCTTTAGTATTTTAAAAAGCAGCTCTCAAAGTCCAAGTCAAGCCCCTCAAGTCCACTGAAACTTGGATTTTCCTCTCCATGGGACAGGAGGAACAAAGCTTACCTGTGGATTTCCTGTATGTGCTGGAAACAATATATGTAAAATATTGGCCTGCAGTATGAGCTCAAATGGATTTGGATTTGGATTCAGGTGTTCTTCTTACTCCTATTCCACTACTGACCAGACCAGGCATCTGGCTTTCTGGTGGCATTAATGATAGACTCATATAGGATGTCTTCACCACTGCCTCTTCTACAGATTGGGGGCTTTGGAGAATGATATAAGAGTGCTGCCCAGGGCCTGCCCTTCACATGAGTCTGCAGCCCCAGAACCAACACCAGAGGCTGGGTGTAAAACTGAGTGAGGGAAAGGGACTGAGAGACAGAATGAATAAGGGATTGGGAAAGAGAGTGGATAAGAGATGGAGAGAGAGAAAGTAAGGGAGAAAGAGAGGTCTTTCTTGGCCCCTTGAAGGACAGCAAAGATAACTAAGTCCACATGGGGTGTCCAGACCCTCAGAATTGAGACTACAGTCCACAGAGGAACCAACAGATGAGGTGAAGGCATTCCAGGAAAATGAAGTTAACTACATTGTACCCTGAGTGGAACCTATAGTGTCAGTCCCAAATGTGTGCCTCCAAAGGTATTAGAGTTGTACCTGAGGGCCTGACCGTGGTCCTTCTCCACTAGCCAAGAACTCCCCCTGCAGGGGCTCCTTGGGGCCTAAGAGAAAGGGAGGAAGTTCTCACAGGAAAAGGTGGGAGGGCTGAGCCCCTTCCAGCAGGTAAAGGAAGTGAAGGAGACATTGATCTCTACCCAGGGCCAGATTGGGTACTTTTTATCCATTTTACAGATGAGAAGGCAGTGGTTCAGGGAGATTAAGTAACTAACCAAGGCTATGCATGCAGCCAGTAAGACATCAAGGTTACAGCTCATGCAAAGATCATGCTGTCTATATTCAATAGGCTGTAGAAGAGGAAAAGACCCCCGGGTGGGGATCACTCTGGAAGGAATCAGAGAGAGGAGCCACTGTCAACTGCTTGAATGAACAAATCGATTCTCATGCAGTACAACCTTGCCTTGCTCTCAGGTAGGCTCTTTAGCTGGAACATGTACGGGTAGTAACTGTAAACAGTTCTAAAAACCAATTAATAGCTACTATTACAGAATAGTAGCCAGATGAGAAGAGGGGCATTGAAGACATTTTACACTTGATGCTTACACAAGCCCCAGCAGGTACTGCCCATTCCATTTTACACACAAGGGCACCAAGTCTCAGTGGGTAGGTGGCATGTCCAAGATCACACAGCTGGCAAGCAGGGCTTGAACTCAGGCTGCACACCTCCAGAGACTTTTCATGTCCCAGTATCTCATGCCACCTCTCTATGTGTTAGCTTCGCCTTATGTCCACAAATAACAGTAGAAGTGATCCTCAAGAAAGTCCACAGGAAACCCACAGCCAGGAGCCAGGTCAGCCCTCACTCCAGAGAAAATCTGCATGGGAGAATTTCTTGATGGCCCAGTGGTTAGGACTTGGTGCTTTCACTGCCAGAGCCAGAATCAATCCCTGGTTTGGGGACTAAGATCCTACAAAGCAGGTAGCACAGCCAAAAAGAAAGAAAACCTGTATGGGAAACCATAGGAAAATCTGCTGAAGACACAAACTCCTCACCCTGTGGCAACTGGAGCCATGTCCTTCTACAGCAGCTCTCAACTCTCCAGAGCCTCTGAAGCAGCCAGATTCTTCCAGCTCCCACTTGCCCAGCTCATTACTCACTTTTACTGCCAAGCCCCGGGGCCTCTCCCTCTGTTTGAGAAAATGCCCACAGTGTGAGCCCTGGAGGAAGACCTCAGCCCCTCCTCAGAAGCTCATAGCCACACCCTGACTTCCCCAGACTCCTAGGTAGCCAGAGAGATGGATCAGAGCTGGAAGCTTGCAGACACCCTATCTACACTCTGTCCTGGGGGCCTGGCCCTGTGCCAGGTAAAAACTGTACTGTGCTGGGCCCAGGTGGGCTGCAGGTGGACCAGGGGCCTGGTTGCAGCCTTCCTTCCTCACTCCTACTCAGGAATGATGGCCAGGAACCATTTAATAAAATGCTTTTCTGCTTCCAATCAGCCAGAGTTGGTCTCTGGTGCTTTCGGCTAAAAATCTTCCTTCACACACTCATTTATTCATTCACTCACCAAATATCCATTGGTCCCCTGGGATCCACAGGCTCCTGAGTAATCTCCACCACCCACTGCTGGGTGACTGCAGAGGAACAATTTGTTTTTTGTGCTCAGTTTCCTTACCTATAAAATAAGAATAATTATCACCAGTAGCTCATAGGACTGCTCTAAGATTTAAATGAGTTACCATATGCCTGGTGCACGGTAGGCTGTATGTGTTAATACTAGTTAATGTTATTGTTATCATCATCATAATTGTCATTATTTATTATAGCCACAAGTACCACTAAGGGCCAGGCACACATGTGGGCTTTGGAAAGTAAGTACCACCAGGGCCTTAATCCCAGGAAGCAGAAAATCTGACTGTGAAACAGGCAGGACATGTGACCACAAATGGGAGATGGTCAGTGTTGTGGGAGGGAAGGAACAGAAGGGGTTGCTCCATGGAGGGGTCAGATTTGCATCTGAGAGGATCTACCCCAACAGAGGACCAAGAATTTTTCCCTCACTGACTAGTCTAAGATGGACCAATACCACCCTGTCTTTTTCTGTATTCTTTCAAAATACAAACATGCAGGGGGCAGGGAAGGAGGGTAGAGGTGGAGGAAGGATGTCTCTTAATGTCCTCCCTTCTGAAAAGAGGACATACAGCAGCTGCTGTCAAGGGCAAGCTGTGAGAACATCTCCAAGAGACAGAGAAAGGAGATGGGGAATAGCGGGAATGCCCAGCAAACTCCTGACTTTGCTGAGGGGGTTGTCATACTGGGCCACCTGCCTACCAGCCCTGGACCAAAACCTGACTCTGAGTTTTGATCAGAGATGAAGCCCCACAGCCACCCAGGCAGGGACCCAGCAGAAGAGAATGAAAAACTCACTTGGGGAGGTGTACCATCTACTAGTCTTCACTGAGCGCCCCTGTCCCCTCCACGTTGTCAACATCACCCCAGGGCACACGGGGAATGACGCTGTCTTAGGGGGCTGTGGGATAGGAGAAAGCAGCTCTCAGAGGAGCCCAGATAGTGGAGAGGAGCAGTTTATTTCTCTGTTTTGATCTTGTTTTCTTGGGTCCAGGGGTTCCTCGCCTCACTGTCTTCTTTCTTCCTATCCTCCCCTAGGTTTCCAGGACCCTTACAATGTCCCCAGGCAGTCTGCAGTCCCCTCTATCATAGCCCTTCCAAATGGACATCTGCCAAAATACCTCCCTGAAGCAGCCAGTAGTCTGTGCCACCTCTTTCCCCTCTACACAATCGCAGACCTTCAGGGTCCACCACCTACCACCAACAGGAGGAAGTTCCAATTTTCCACCCTCCTCATCATGGGCCATAGGAAATCCTGGGATTGCAAGTTTTCGCAAGCTGATCCTGGCTTCCTCATCCAACTCATTTATGCCCTTTCTCCAAGACCCAGCTCAGGTGCCAGGCCCCTCAATGGGTTGGATGAGGAAGCCAGGACCATCTTGAGATAAGCTTACAACCCCAGGATTTCCTATGGCCCATGATGAGGAGGGTGGAAAGGTGGGAGAGGTGTGTGCGTGGAGGGGGTGGGACTGGGGGACATGGAAGGCCCTGCCTGCAGGGCCAGCCCATTGGAACTTGCTCCTATTGGTGGTGGGTGGCAGACCCTGCAGATCTGCCAACATGTAGAAGGGAAAGAGGTGGGGGTAGAATTTTTCTCTGTTTTCTCCCTCTTATACCTCCTCTCTTTTGTGTCCAAAGCTCTCTGTTTTTACCACATTCCAGGTGGATCCTAGTGGGTCACACTCATAAAAACTTTTAAATGTAACAAAAATAATCCAAATGCACTGCTTATTTCTGACTGAGAAATGATGATTTCACTGGACATTGAACAAACATCCAGGACATAACCACAAACCACATGACAGAAATAGAAAACAAACAAACAAACAAAACCCTTTCCTTACTTCTTCCCCATAAATTCTTCCCCTTCCCAGTCTTGTCAGCTTGCCTCTTCTTTTTCCTACACTGCCCTTCACAGTCCAATTCATCTTAGCCTTCAGCAACCTCCACTCCTCACCCAGCAGCCTTAGCAGCTTTCCAGAGCATGAACGTGCATGCGAGCCCACACATTCTGCAAACCAAATATCCCCCTTATTCCAATACTCTCTGTCCTTGAGACTGTATGGTGAAGGCTCAAAGGGGGTTTGAGTGGAGAGGGAGATGCATGCCCCAGAATTCCCTTGGTTCCAGATTTGCTCCGCAAGTGGGAGAAATGTGGTTTTCATCAACAAGGCAGTCAATTTCACTAGGGTCTATTTTGATAAGAAAATAAGATTTGTGTCCAAATGGTCACATTTTTTAATGATTTATGTTAATCAGTTCTCCTATGGCTGTGAGCTTGGCTGAGGCAGGGTCCTTCTTTCCTTTCCCTGCACACTCAGGACCATGTGGAGATAGGTGGTACAGGATCCAAACCAGAGGCCCACACACCAACCCCAGCATCAAGTCCCTGTCCCACCGCCACTGTGATTGTCCTTGTCACTACTGCAGTTTCTGGTCACAGTAAATATGCCCTGAACTAAAGGAAACAGTGGTTGGGCTGTGGGCATTTGTTAACCTAGTGCCTTGAATGGAGGAAGGAGTATCTCTCAGAAACTTCCATATTCATGACTTCGATGTTATTTGTTCTGCCAACAGTGCAGCCCAGACACAAAGAAAGGGGAGAGGATAATTCACACCTTCCTCAAGAGTCAATCCTGAGTCTTATTTATGCAAAGCCTTGCCTGGGGGATCATCAGACCTAGACCACTTGGGGACCCAGCTTTAACTCCAACTTCCCAGGCAATGAACATTCCCAGAGGAGATAAGCCAACAGGCCCAGAGGCCATGGTCTCCCAGCAGGCAGACAGCAGGTGCCCCAGAGAGGTCCTTGGAGGAACATGAATAATGATAAACCCAAAGAAGAGCCTAGTGATTTCCCTTTGTGACAACAGCCTGCAACGCCTGTCACACATACTACTCATCAAACAAGTATCTCCCCTGTGCCTCATGTGAAAGGCCTCCCACGACACATTGCTTTTATTCTAGAGTGTGCCTGGGGAGTGTGACAGGTGGCAAGATCTAAGAATATCCTCATCTGCCTTCTAAAATGAGATGGAAAGGGGCCCAGCAGGGGAGTCCTGTGCTGAAATATTATTATTATCAATTACAGTGACACTTTCTGACAGTACAGTGCTTTGTGTTATTTCAAAGCCTGATAACATCTGCTCTTTTGTTTGGCCCTCACCAGGTCACTTTGCAAAACAAGGGCTGTGATCCTCTACCTCTGCCGAAAGAGAGGACTGGATTTGGACTTGGACTTCAGAGGCTGGGCTGAGGCGACATGGAGGCAGTGGCTTCAATAGTCTGGGTCTGCCTGGTGCCCTAGTGACATGCGGCAGAGCCTATGGTCCAGGGAGTAAGAAGAGCAGGTGGGAGGGAACTGATGCCCCATGCTTGAGCGCTCCCAGCTTTGCTTGGTTGCTGTTTAAGATGAAGAGTTTGCCTCACTGCTCTGCATATGGTCACCACATTCCTCCTGGCATAAGGAGCACACACGCTAGTGTGTCCTGAATTGTGAGAGTCTGTAAGAGCTTACATGTGGTGAAAATGTGTTCCAAGAACCTTTAAAATATTTGTGTCGTTTGATCTAGTTATTACACTTCTGGGAATGCATCCATAACAGTGGATAGAGAGCAGCCTTGAACTTCACATGTATCAGGGTTCACATCCTGACTCCGTATTCACTCATTTGTCATATGGGAATGTTACCTGCCCTCCTTTCATCTCCAACTCCCTCGATCGTGAATCAAGAGTCACAAGTCCAATGGACAGTGCCGAAACACAATGGTCACTCCATACTGAACAATGTTATGAATACAGAAAAACCGCATTCACAAAGATGCTTTCACAAAAATGGTTACCTAGTCTGTGCATAAAACTTTCTCATGAAATAGGACAAAAGTTTGTTTCTTCCCTGCCTTCTGCAGATAAAAAATTTTCCAAAAAAAAAAAAAAAAAAAAAGAGTAGAAAAATCAGAAACAATTAAATGGTGCAAAAATAGGGAGATTCATCCCAGAAATTTAGAATTAAATGTGAATTTAATTAATGAATGTGAATTAATTAAATGTGAATCTTTAGTAGATGCCACAAACATGGTGAAATTCCAAGGCCAAGGAGCCTGACCTACTGGCCAGAATTCGAAACCTGGAACACAACCAAGGGACAGAAAGGCCTCTGAGCAGAGGTGAGGGTGAAGAGACACAGCTGAGTTGTTCATATATTTTATGATCTGATTACAGCGAGAAATAAAAAGCAAGTCCAGCTGTCTACAAGCAGGGTGCCCAACATCAGCCCATTAGTGTCCTGGAGTCACATCCAAATTAGCATTTGCTCTGGGTTTATTAATGAAATCTCCAACATTTCCTTCTCCAATGAATGAAAGTGAAAAGTGAAAATGAAGCCGCTCAGTCGTGTCTGACCCTCAGCAACCCCATGGACTGCAGCCTTCCAAGCTCCTCCATCCATAGGATTTTCCAGGCAAGAGTACTGGAGTGGGGTGCCACTGCCTTCTCCTCATTACTAGTAGTTGTATTCAAATAATCCAAGATAAATTTTCAGACTGCCATTTTACACCTCAAGCTTCTGCTAAGGTCTGTTAAGTAGCATTTACAATGAACATGCAAAGAGCTTTTCCACCAGCAACTGAAAGGTGATAGGGATAAGTCTTGTGTAAACATCTCCCTTTCAAGGATAGAATGCCAGGTCTCTGCTCCCATGAGAAAGGTCACTCAAACATAAGGCCTTAGGGACAGTTAATTGCTCCTGGCCACTGGGGTGGTAGAAATATCCAAGGATACCACTCCTGCTCCAGAGGGGCCCATGGTCAGTCATGCCCAGGCTGTGGAATGCAGCACCCCATGTACACATGTGGGAGAGTGAAGCTGAGGACTCCAGCTGTGGCACATGCACACAGGACCTTGAAGGCTCAGCTACGGTGTTTGTGAGGCAGCCATTTACTTGCTTTATTATTCTGTAACACTTTCAAAAAAAAATTTTTTTAATAAACACTTTCAGTAGCAATAAGCTCAAAGAAAGTCATATTTAAATTTACTGAAAATTAAGTACTGAATTTCTCCTTCTGAAGGAAGTTGGTAATAGATATGCACATTAATTTGCACAAGATGTCATCATTTACCATGAGAACCCTGGAAAATCAAAGCCCCAAACTTAAAAGAAAGGGATCAACTTTTAATCCAAAATTCAAATTCTTGTGTGTGTGTGTGTTTTATTTTTTTATTTTTTCTCATTGAACTTTTTTTAATGGGTCTTAAATTCTGTGACAGATTTTTGGTCAAGTTGTTTTCATTAAAAAGTACTGATTTTAAAAACTAATAACTTAAACTGCCACACACAAAACATATGGTCCACAAAAACATTCTCCTTTCCTTCTGAAGGTTTTACGATGCATTATTATCATTAACCAGTCTTTTACTATTAAACTTAAATGGCCAATTGAGACAAACAGTTCTGAGACCGTTCTTCCACCACTGATTAAGACTGGGGTGGCAGGTATTGGGGATAATATTCATTTAGCTCTCTGAGCTTTCTGGGCAGACTTGGTGACCTTACCAGCTCCAGCTGCCTTCTTGTCCACTGCTTTGATGACACCCACAGCGACTGTCTGTCTCATGTCACGCACAGCAAAATGGCCCAGGGGAGGATAATCAGAGAAGCTCTCAACACACATAGGCTTGCCAGGAACCATATCAATGATGGCAGCGTCACCAGATTTCAAGAATTTAGGGCCATCTTCCAGCTTTTTCCCAGAACGAAGATCAATCTTCTCCTTCAGCTCAGCAAACTTGCAAGCAATGTAAGCTGTGTGACAATCCAGCACAGGTGCATATCCAGCACTGATTTGGCCTGGATGGTTCAAAATAATCACCTGAGCTGTGTAGCCAGCAGCTTCCATGGGTGGATCATTTTTGCTGTCACCAGCCACATTGCCACGATGGACATCTTTGACAGGCACGTTCTTGACATTGAAGCCCACACTGTCCCCAGGAAGGGCTTCACTCAGTGCTTCATGGTGCATTTCTACAGACTTCACTTCAGTTGTTACATTGACTGGAGCAAAGGTGACCACCATGCCAGGTTTGAGAACACCAGTCTCCACACGACCCACAGGGACAGTACCAATACCACCAATTTTATAGACATCCTGGAGAGGCAAATGCAAGGGTTTGTCAGTTGGGCGAGTTGGTGGCAGGATGCAATCCAGAGCTTCAAGCAGGGTGGTTCCACTGGCATTGCCGTCCTTATGGGTGACTTCCATCCCTTGAACCATGGCATATTAGCACTTGGCTCCAGCATGTTGTCACCATTCCAGCCAGAAATTGGCACAAATGCTACTGTGTTGGGATTGTAGCCAATTTTCTTAATGTAGATGCTGACTTCCTTAACAATTTCCTCGTATCTCTTCTGGCTATAGGGTGGCTCAGTAGAATCCATTTTGTTAATGCCAACAATTAGTTGTTTCACATCCAGGGTGTAAGCCAGAAGGGCATGCTCACGGGTCTGCCCGTTCTTGGAGATACCGGCTTCAAAGTCACCAACACCAGTAGCAACAATCAGGACAGCACAGTCAGCCTGGGATGTGCCTGTAATCATGTTTTTGATGAAGTCTCTGTGTCCTGGGGCATCAATGATGGTAACATAGTACTTGTGCTGGTCTCAAATTTCCACAGGGTGATATCAATGGTAATACCACGCTCACATTCAGCTTTCAGTTTGTCCAAGACCCAGGCATATTTGAAGGAGCCCTTTCCCATCTCAGCAGCCTCCTTCTTGAACTTTTTAATTGTTCTCTTGTCGATCCCGCCACATTTGTAGATCAGATGGCCAGTCGTGGTAGACTTCCCTGAATCTACGTGCCCAATGACAACGATGTTGATGTGGGTCTTCTCCTTTCCCATTTTGGCTTAGGTTTAATGGTGGTTTTCACGACACCTGTGTCCTGGCAGCAAACCCGTTGCGAAAAAGTGTGTGTGTGTGTTTTAACACTGCCATGTGATGATGACTAAATCCCATGACTGCAGGATGTACCACTCTATCTGTGATGCATGATTTTTCTTTTTTTTAATGTTAAGTATAACTGTATTTTTATATAGCTGGTTTCTTTGTTTTCATTTAATTTCATATTAAAGTATACTTGATTTGCAAGTATATCATCATATTAGTTTCAAGTAGTACAGCACAGCAATTCAGAATATGTATATTCCCTTCAGATTCTCTTCCCTTGCAAATTATTATTAAAACAAGATATTGAGTATAATTCCCTGTGCTATACAGTAGGTCCTTATTGGCTATCTATTTTATATATAGTAGTTGTTATTTAGTGCTCAGTAGTGTCTGACTTTTTGCGACCCACGGTCTGTCCATGGAATTTTCTAGGCAAGAATACTGGAGTGGGTTGTCATTCCTTTCTCCGGGGGATCTTCCCAACCCAGAGATTGAACCCCGGTCTCATGCATTGCAGGCAGACTCTTTACCATCTGTGCTACTAGTGAAGCCCATATTTAGTAGTGTGTACATGTAAATCCCAAACTCTTAATTAGCATGACTTTTTTTTTACATCCACAGATATGTTCTAGAATGTATTTCTTTTGTTTTAATGAAGTGATTGATATGTAGTTACAAAACACAAAGTGATAGTTGACTTCATCAGCAAAAAAGAACATCACACACAACGAAATGATGCCAGGTTTACACACTGCCCTTAGATGCCTCAAGTAGAAATTATTTCATTTCAATAATGGTTTTATTTTCTCATCAATCTAGGGAATCAACATCAAGCTTTTGTAAGTTCATTCATCAAAGGTGAAACATTTGACATTATTATGACTGTTATTATAAATCAGTTTAAAGGTTCAATGCTGAAAATGAAATTATTGTTTTGCAATGACTATATGATTAAAAAATTTTAGTAGCACACAGTATGTGGTACAAAAAAAACATTCTTAATAAATTAAAAAAGTGTAGCAGAATATATTTGGAATAAATTGTAATCTACATATAATTGATAATTGCATTCCAGAAAGCTGCACTATTTTATTCAAATAGGAAACACAGTTTTCACATTTAAAATATTTTTATACATACATAGAAAGATGGATTTCAAAATGATTATAATAAAACTGACATGGAAAACAAAAAATCACCAGATTACTCCTCTAATATCAAGCTGATATTAGAAGTATTTGAAACTTCAAAGAACTACTTTGTGAACCAGCATAAATGGCTGAGTGATACTACACCTTTCTTCAAATGAGTCCATGAAAGTTTAGTTGCATTTAGATCAAAATATTCAAAGAAATACACATACACACAAATTTGCTTTGAGTCTTTTATCAAAATTTAATTATTGGAAACAAACAGGAATCCATTGAAATGTGTTCCCTTCAAACATGAGCTTAACAAAATAAGCAATCAAAAGCTCAAATTCTATATGAGGTTTTATATAAAATGATAAATTGTACTCTGTAATAGCTTCCCTGGTGGCTCAGAGGTTAAACTGTCTGCCTGGAATGCGGGAGACCTGGGTTTGATCCCTGGGTCAGGAAGATCCCCTGGAGAAGGAAATAGCAACCCACTCCAGTACACTTGCCTGGAGAATCCCATGGAGGGAGGAGCCTGGTAGGCTACAGTCTGTGGGGTCGCAAAGAGTCGGACATGACTGAGCGACTTCACTTTCACTTTCAATATTTCAACTGTTTTTATTGCATAAACTTATACTCTAAATTGTAATAAAATAAAATCAAGAAAGCCCATGATTTCACAGTGTCTAAATTTAGCAAAATTTTCAAAAAATCATACAGATAACATGAGTAAGTTTTGTCATAGGATGCTTGGGACTGGTGCACTGGGATGACCCAGAGGGATGGTACAGAGAGGGAGGTGAGAGGGGGGTTCAGGCTGGGGAACACACGCATACCTGTGGCAGATTCATGTTGATGTATGGCAAAACCAATACAATATTGTAAAGTAATCATCCTCCAATTAAAATAAATAAATTTACATTTAAAAAAAAAAAGTTTCTTTAAAGAAACTGCTCATAGAGGAAGCTATGAGGTAATTCCTACTGACATATTTGGGCTGACATATTTTTCCATAAAACACAATTTTGAAAAAATTGCATGTAATTTTGTGGACAAAAAAAAAAATTACCACACTGAAAATTACATTCTTCAGAACAATACTAGGAACAATGTACTAGAAAAAATAAATTGCTAAAAACTAGATGAACAGCTGTCAAAATTTAAAATCAAATTTAAGATAAAGTCAAGCAAGAATTTACAACAATTGATATTTCATCAAAAATTTCTTTTAAAGAATGTATCTAAAAAAGAGGGAATATATGTATATGTGTGGCTGATTCACATTGCTGTGCAGCAGAGACTGACACAGCAGTATAAATCAACTGTACTACAATTTTTTAAAAATGTATTTTTCTACTTTATTTTAAATTATGTTTAGATAGGATGTCCATGTCTAAACAACTATTTGCAATGCAACAACTACTCCATACTGTTACTTTATGATGTTGGTTGTAGGATAAGCATAATTCTACTGTACAGTAGGTATTCTGAGGCATCCATTATTTACATGGCCATTAAATCTATTGTCAGTCTCTAAATGGCCAAATTGTTCCCCCAGTCACAATGGCTTAGTTGCTGACTCAGTGCCTAGAAGCACAGAGCTATTTCTCATTGCTTACTGTCTACTTAGTGTGTACTACGTGCCAGGAGCCACATAAATAACCTGACAAATGTTAGATCTCAGTTATCACAGTCTCCAATTTATAAACAAGGGAAATGAAACTCAGAAGGCTTAAATTCTTATGCCAGGACCTCATGAGCAGAAAATGGGCTCCACTTATCATGACCTATGAAGTTCCTGTGATATTGTACTGTCCCTCATCCCTAGAACACAAAACCTTTAAAGCCCACTTAAATTTACAGTGTCTCCTACCATTCATTTATTTCTTTTTCATGTTTTTTTTTTAATCTTAACTCCTTTGTTATAAATTATTTTTGCCAAAATGGAAAATATTAGTTTTTGCTTTTCTGATCTTACTTACATAGTCCTCCTTGAAAGTGGGGGTTTTGCCTTCTTCAATACAGCTGTGAACAAGAGAGATCGTAGGCCACTGTACATTATAAACACTGGCCAACACATTACTCAGTGAAATTTTGTTGCACAAACACCAACATAAAGTGTAGGTGGTATGATCAAGAGATATAGAGAAGAAAGAAACAGCCATGAACTGAATTTCTCAAGTCTTCATTGATGAATGGAGCTTATTATTTGTCCATGTGGTCAGTCTCCCTCAGAGGCTGGAAATTTACCTTCTGACAACTGGGAATCACCAATTGATATCTGTAACCATTAGAAACATTCTGAGATTATTTAAGCATGCACGGTTCCTCTAGGGAAGTGTAAGGAATGAAGAAAATAACCAAACTTTTTTAAATTAATTTTTATTTGCATATATTTGCTTTGCAATGTTGTGTTGTGTGAATCAGCTAAATGTTTACATATATCTGTTGGAGAAGTGTGTAATTTCTCCAGTTCTGTCTCATCACAGCAAAAATGTGGAGTGGCAGACCAGTGTTACAGCTCTGGTATAGCTGTTTAAATGGTGTACTAGTGTTACAGCTCAGTTTTATTTGGCAAGCAAAGGACAACACATCCTTGAGTCGTGAGGGAAGGCCGACCCAAAGAAGCAAAGAGAAAAGAGAAAAGCTCAATTTGGCTCCTCTTTTTATGTTTTTTCTCCTCCCCCTGACCCTGCCCTATGTAAATTGGGCTAACCAGGAGGGCTGTTCGTTTCACCTGAAGTTCTCACTCCAGTCCTCAGATCTTCCTATTTTCATGGGCTTTATTCTGCTTTGTCATTTAGCCACTGCCATTCTGGACTCCTTTTTCCTATTCTAACTACCTAACATTCCCCACTCAAGAGGCCCAATTTTTTTCAGAATAGCAGTGTTGAGTTCTCTCTGGCTACTTCCTGCTGAGCTGGGACAGCAAGGGGCATTGGGCCTCCCCTTCTTACTATTCTCAAGCCTCAGAGTCCTTACAGTGGTGTCCGTCTAAGGGTGAGTGATATTTTCTGTGGTTGCGTGTAGTTTTATATATCCTTGTTGAATTGACACTGCATGTTGTAGCTTGTTGACCTGGGCAGAGACAAAATGGGTTAGACAATTGATAATACATGGAGTAATAAATATGGTGATAACAGATATTAGTAGGGGCATTAGCTAACTCCAAATTCCCCCTCGCCAGGAGAAGGATCCCCTAAACAGAGATTGTAGCCACCCCAAGAACTCTCCAGCTTTTTCTTTAAAATCCTATGAGATCTGAATGTTTTTCTTGAAGACTGTGAGATTTTCTTTAACTTAACTGGAGGTATTGACCCAGAAATAGCATGTCTCATTCAAGATGGCTCAAGTCCCTCCTTGTTCAGAGATCAGAAG
The DNA here is from genome assembly GCF_016772045.2 of Ovis aries. Lineage (NCBI taxonomy): Eukaryota > Metazoa > Chordata > Mammalia > Artiodactyla > Bovidae > Ovis > Ovis aries. The sequence goes on along the minus strand of NC_056055.1, from coordinate 115,324,793 downwards.
ATCTATCTCCTGTTTGTTTTGGAGTACAACCCCTGCAAAGCTGTGCTGGCTCTTTAGAGCTATCCTGAGAAATCTTACCCCCAGAAACTTAATTTTGGTGGTGTTCATTAGAATGACACTCATTTGTAGTCCTGTATAGGTATCTGAGATCTCCCAGGGGCTCACAGGTGTATTGAGTGTCCTCTTCTGTTTTCTTCCACAGCTTGACTCGTGAGTAGTGAATCCAGGAATCGTGTCCTGGTACCTTGACTGCTGTGGGTGTAGAAAATATTACAGGGTAGGGGCCCTTCCATGTGGGCTGGAGTTGAGCCTTTTGGGACCCATCTTTCCCTACTTTAATTAGGACTTGAGTCCCTGAAGTATATAGTGGTGGCTCTTTAGAATCTTTTTGGTCCTGTTTGACATCCCACAAGTGTATATCTTGTTGGAATTGACAAATGGCCATGGCATAAGACTGGACAGTCTGAGCTTCTGGATCTAGGAAGAGGTCATTGTCATAAGCAAAGGTCTCCCATATAGCATCTCATCAGGACTAAGACCAACCTCTTCCTTAGGGGCAATGCGGGTGAGGAGGAGAGCTATTGGTAAAGCTCCTTCCATCCCAGGGAGGTCTCCTGGGTCATCTTTTTTATTGGTGATTTTAAGAATTGATTGGCTCTTTCTACTTTTCCTGGAGACTGAGGCCTACATGCACAATGGAGATAATAAGGAATGCCCAATTCTTTAGAGACCCCTTAGGTGGCCTTAGAAGTAAATGATGTCCCATTGTCACTTTGTAATGACCTAGGCAGACCAAATCTCAGAATGAGTTCGTGGAGCAGTTTTTTACAACCTTGTCAGCCCTTTCAGTCTGGGTGGGAAGGCCTTCAATCCATCCTGTGAATGTATCTATCATGACTAATAGGTATTTATACCCTTGAGAAACTGGCATCTGGGTGAAGTTCATCTGCCAACCCTCTCCTAGGTAGGTCCCACGCCATTGGACAGACTGGGCCAGTTGGGGCATTGAGCTCCTTGGAGGTTGTTTAATTACAAGTGGGAGAAGAAGAGACCACTTGCCTTATAGTTGTTTGGAAGCTTGTTCCTCTGAAGGACCTTTCTAGTAATCTTTGGAAGGCCTTCTCCCCTAAATGAGTGGTGGCATAAAAGGAATTAACCTACTTCCATTGGAGGTTCCCAGGTAGAAAAAGGAGTCCCTCCTTTCAGAATCACCCCCCTATGATCTTCTTGAAAGCCATCACTCTTAGCTTTAAGAGTCTCCCCTTCAGTATATGAAGGAATTTCTGGCAAATTAGTCTGTGAAACTAAGGTTTCAGTAACGAAACCTATTAAATCATTGTTCTGTAATGTTAGTCACAGCTGCCTGATTGGCTGTTTGGTTCCCTCATGCCACTTCTGTACTCCCTTTTTGGTGTCCTTTACAATAGGAGACTGAAATCTCAGACAGCAGATGGACTACCTCCAAGAACCTAAGGATTTGATCACCAAATTTGACTGGGGACCCTCGGGTGGTCAAGCGGCCTCTTTCTTTCCAAATAGCAGCATGTACATGTAGCACCATAAAGGCATATTTGGAGTCAGTGCAAATGGCTACCCTTTTTCTTTATCCCAGCTCTAAAGCTCGAGTCAGGGCTATGAGCTCAGCCAACTGGGCTGAAGTAACTTGTGGCAAAGGTTTAGTCTTTATGGTCTCAAAATTGGAGACTAGTGCATGTCCAGCTCTTCTTTTTCCATCCAAGACAAAGCTGCTTCCATTAGTGTACCAGATTTCCTCAGGATTGGTCAGACGATCTTCTGACAATCCCTCTTTGGGTTTTGTCCAGTGGTCCAAGGTTTCTAGGCAAGAGTGAAAGGGGAGAGAGCCCTTGGGGGTAGGCAGGAGGGTGGTTCAGTTAAGAACCTCACAAGGGGATATAGCCATGCCTGAATTTTCCATCAGCACTGCTTGGTATCTGAGGATTCTTTGATCAGACAACCATAAATGGCCTCTCCCATTCAGGAGTTGTTTCACTTGATGGCTGGCAAAAATAGTTACTTTGCTCCCAAGAGAGAGTTTTAAAGCATCTTCTATCAGGACTGCAATAGCTGCAAGATTTCAAAGGTAGGGAAAGATCTCTTCCCAATAAGGGAGTAGGACACTCAGGGACCCCCAGAAACTGGTGGGAAAATATTTGTCCATCCAAGCAACAAAGAAATGCTCAGGTGAATCTTTTTGTAATTGTTTTTCCTGTAGCATCCAAAATGGTACAGGTTTGGGAGGAGAAGGGTCCAGAGTAGGAGGTCAAGACAGAGTATGTAGACCCTGTGTCAACCATGAAATTCTCAGACCTACTTGCCACATCCAGTTGCACTCTTGACAACTGTGATAGTTGTCTGTGACAGGTGGGCTGGCTGGATTGGGCTGCTTCAGTCCTGTTGAACCACCATGAGGGAAGGCTTGGCACTTGACCTTGAGGCTCCTGTGTCTCAAGAGCAGAGTGTCACCCAATGTCCCAGTGGATAGTATTTGTAGCAAGCCATTTTAGGAGACTTGCCATGGTTTGAACACTCTTTGGTTCAATATCCTGTCTACAAATTAGGCATATGCCTCATGCCTTGTCTTTTAAGGACTCGGGGGTCTGCCTTAGGGCTTCCCAGGAGGGCAGCCAACATCTGGGCATGCCTTCTCTCTTTTCTTCTCTCCTTTTCCTGGACCTTGGCCTCCCTCTCCTATTCTCTGTTATAAAAGGTATTGGTGGCTATCTGGACCATCTTATCTAAAGAGGCAGCAGGGTCCTGCTGCTGTAGCTGTTATAACTTTATCCTGATATTTGATGCACTTTGGGACAAGAATTTGTTAACATCATCTGTCCCTCTTAAGAGTCAAAGTCCAGATTGGTAAACTTTTGGAGGGCCTCTTTTAGCCATTCCAGAAAGTCAACGAGGTTCTCACTGGGCTCTTGAGTTATTGCTGAGACATGGGTATAGCTGATTACTTTTTGCTGGGCTGCATACTCAGGGTCAGATAAAGTTTAACTAAATATGGCCATGATATCCTTCCACATCAAGTCAAAGGCCAAGGTAATGTGTTGGATTGTATCTATATATTTGCCTGGGTCATCTGTATAGCTTTCCAGGTCTTGTTTCATCTGTCTTCATTCTAAGAGGGAGAAAGGCTTATGGACCAGGGTTGGCCCAAATTCCCCTCCAGTTTCTACTAAGGGACATACTCGAGTTGGCTTTTGTGGAGGGGTGCTCCCAAATATGGGGGCACATTTGAATACAAGGAAGGAGGACCAAGCAACTTGGGAGCTGTGGGAGGTGAGCCATCATGACAGCTTCCTTCTCTTGGTTGTCTGCTTAACACCATTTGCCTAGTAGGCTCACTTTTAGGGCATACAACAATCCCATATTTAAGACAGAGTTCCTTCACATCTCTTAGTCAGAAGAAAATTTGGACATAGGAGATTTCTGTCCATTTCCCTTCTCTTTTGCAGAATAAGTCTAGCTGCAGGATGGTATTGTAAATTTTTTTATTTATTTATTATTTTTTACTTTACAATACTGTATTGGTTTTGCCATACATCGACATGAATCCACCACAGGTGTACATGAGTTCCCAACCCTGAACCCCCCCTCCCACCATCCTCCCCATACCATCTCTCTGGGTCATCCCCATGCACCAGCCCCAAGCATCCTGTATCCTGTATCAAACATAGACTGGTGATTCATTTCTTACATGATAGTATACATGTTTCAATGCCATTCTCCCAAATCATCCCACCCTCTCCCTCTCCCAGAGAGTCCAAAAGTCTGTTATTTACATCTGTGTCTCTTTTGCTGTCTTGCATACAAGATTATCATTACCATCTTTCTAAATTCCATATATATGTGTTAGTATACTGTATTGGTGTTTTTCTTTCTGGCTTACTTCACTCTGTATAATCGGCTCCAGTTTCATCCATCTCATTAGAACTGATTCAAATGTATTCTTTTTAATGGCTGAGTAATACTCCATTGTGTATATGTACCACAGCTTTCTTATCCCTTTGTCTGCTGATGAACATCTAGGTTGCTTCCATGTCCTGGCCATTATAAACAGTGCTGTGATGAACATTGGGATACATGTGTCTCTTTCAGTTCTGGTTTCCTTGGTGTGTATACCCAGTAGTGGGATTGAACTCTCATCCTCAGGCCAGTGTTCCTTATGCTCCAGAGGATACTGCAGCCATGTAGTGCCACAAAAGAATTTTAAGCCACTTCTCCTTAGAGTTAAAGGATCAAACATCTTCCAGTTACCAAGGATGCATCTTAAGGGTGTCCATCAGGAAGTGGATTGGTTATTTCCCATCTGAAAGACCGTGATGACAGGGAGGGGAAAAAAAAAAACTTAATAGGACTCCTTCTATTTTATTGGTGGACATTTTTAGGGGTGAGCCTTTCTGAAGCTTATCGTACCCAGTACTGTTACAACCTGGGAGTCAGATGTACCCAGGTCAGGGTGCAGATCCCCAGACAGGCTGAGATGTGACAGTCCTCTTGAGATCAAATCTCTGGTCAGGTCGAGGCAGGTCAACCTCCTGGGACCCCCTGACTGGAGTTGGGCATCCCCAAGGTCTTCAGCATGACCACTGCTGGGTAAGTTTAAGGGGTTGTAATCTTAACTCATTGGTGTTTTGTCCACCATAGATGGGAATAGATATCATGATGTAAAGCAATCCAAGCCCTGAGACTGGGAACCTGGTGAAACAGCCATAAGCCTTACCCTCTTGTTGCTCTGAGGGGATGTAAGTCATTGATTTCCTTCCCAATTCTCCATAAGAACAGCTTAGGATGTTTCCAATGCTAAACATCTCACTGTCATAGATGCACTTTAGGTAATAACAGAAGTAATGACAAAGGAGTGGGTTATCTGATCCTGTTAGGGGCATTAACAGTATTTTAATAATAAGCGGGATGTTGCCTACAAGGGGGCAGGGTCCTGGCTGTAGGAGTTAGTAAGTGGCTTAAGAACAAATTGATAAAAGGCAACAGACCAGATGTTCCATAAAAGTAAAGTGGAGATTTGATCCAGGGGATATGTTTGTAGCTTTAGGAGAAGGGTGGTAAGGGTTGGGGCCCAAATAGCCTGCAGGGCTAACTCCCAAAGTGGCAAACATTGTCCCTGGAAGCCCAGTTGCCATTGAAGGGATGCCACCAATAGATGGACTTCTAGCAGGCATTATGTGCCTGTCACCCACCCTAGTGCATTCACTGAGAGATGCTATTGTTGCACATGTTGTAGGCAACACAGAAGATGAATGCCTGAATACCTTGGCAGACTGGATATTATATAGTATTTCCCTCTCAAAAGCCAGCTATTTTCTGGTTTTCCCTCCAGAAGATGTCGAGGCAACATTGTGGGCCTGGATAGGGCTTGGGAAAAGAGCATGAAACAGGAGCAAAGGGGGCAGGCACAACTTTTGAAAGAATGACATCAGTTCAGTTCAGTTCAGTCACTCAGTCGTGTCTGACTATTTGCGACCTCATGAACCAAAGCACTCCAGGCCTCCCTGTCCATCACCAACTTCCAGAGTCCACCCAAACCCATGTCCATTGAGTTGGTGATGCCATCCATCCAACCATCTCATTCTCTGTCATACCCTTCTCCTCCTGCCCTCAATCTTTCCCAGCATCAGGGTCTTTCCCAATGAGTCAACTCTTCCCATCATGTGGCCAAAGTATTGGAGCTTCAGCTTCAACATCAGTCCTTCCAATGAACACCCAGGACTGATCTCCCTTGGGATGAACAGGTTGGATCTCCTTGCAGTCCAAGGGACTCTCAAGAGTCTTCTCCAACACCACAGTTCAAAAGCATCAATTCTTTGGTGCTCAGATTGCTTTATAGTCCAACTCTCACATCCATACATGACCACTGGAAAAACCATAGCCTTGACTAGATGAACCTTTGTTGGCAAACTAATGTCTCTGTTTTTTAATATGCTGTCTACGTTGGTCATAACTTTCCTTCCACAGAGTAAGCGTCTTTTAATTTCATGGCTGCAATCACCATCTGAAGTGATTTTGGAGCTCCCAAAAATAAAGTCAGCCACTGTTTCCACTGTTTCCCCATCTGCTCAAGGGAATAACAAACCGATTAAAATCAAATGGGTCCAAGATGACAAGTCAAATGCAACTAAACTTTGATTCTCAATCTGCAAGCTAAATGACACACCCAGATGTGCCAGGACAGTTCCAAATCAAAATCAAAAGACTGAGGGGTGGGTGGTTCCCCAACTGTTGGAACGATCCTCCACTCATTAGCATATGAAATCACCCAACTCGTGAAAACTAGCCACATCACATTCCATGGCCACTGCACTCACCCTCTGTAATGGCCCACACTCTTGGACTGTACTTCTCTCTAAATCTGAACAAATCCACCTCTTACTTATTGCTGTGTCTCTCACTGAATTTATTTTCAATGAGACATCAAGAACCTGAGCTTCATTCAGTTCAGTTCAGTCTTTCAGTCATGTCTGACTCTTTGTGACCCCATGGGCTGCAGCACACCAGGATTCCCTAACTATCACCAACTCCTGGAGCTTGCTCAAACTCATGTCCATCGAGTCAGTGATGCCATCCAACCATCTCATCCTCTGTCATCCCCTTCTCCTACCTCCAATCTTGCCCAGCATCAGGGTCTTTTCCAATGTGTCCATTCTTCATATCAGGTGGTCAAAGCATTGGAGTTTCAGTTTCATCATCAGTACTTCCAATGAGTATTCAGGACTGATTTCCTTTAGGATTGACTGGTTTGATCTCCTTGCAGTCCAAGGGGCTCTCAAGAGTTTTCTCCAACATCATAGTTCAAAAGCATAAATTCTTCAGTGCTCAGCTTTCTTTATAGTCCATCTCTCACATCCAAACATGAGTGCTGGAAAAACCATAGCTTTGAGCTCATTAGGTCCTGAAACCAGGCACCATTGTTTTTGGTTGGGCTCAAGTACCAGTAGGATACAACTGAGTGACAAAGCATAACACAGAGTCCCTGCCACGTGGGTTTGAGTCCCAGTCTTGGGTAAACTGTTTCAAACACAATTTTTCCCTTTCAGGAGGGATGGTGACCTGCTCAGTACTTGTAAGCAGTGGCATAGATGGGGAGAGGAGCGGAAGAACAGGAGGGAAAAGCAGTGGGAAAAATGTGCTGAGGAATCCCTTTCACAACCTGCTGGAAAATCTGCTAAATATCTGACTTGTGTTCACAGTTTTCATTGCCCTTATCCTTGGCACAAAGAATACTAAGGGTAGAGGAACCCTCACTGGCTTGGGCAACAGCTACTAGGGCATAGCAGATACTGGAGCCTTCAGGACACACTGGGCAGTAGCCCTTGCCAGAGCCCCTCAGTTGCACCCACTGCCACTCACCTGTTCACATGGTATTCGAGGAAATAAGAAAGGAGAGATTGTAAAGGAATTAAGAATTTGTTGGCCATATGTACTTCCAGCCATAGTAGCAAGGACCTCCTACCTTAACCTGAGGTTTTCTGGAATCTGAAACTGAGTCACGTGAGCTTTCTGCCAAGTTTGCTTTTGCTGTCCTGGTTTCCAGCATGTGGACTTCTTGTCACTTCTACTGTGCTGAGTTTTCTTTCCATTCAGCTTCCACAGCAGGAGCTTTTGCCCAGTTGGGCTTCTGCTATGTTTGGCCTCTACCTTGCGAGGGCTAAGCCAAAGTTGTTTCAGCCAAGTTAAATCTGAGTCACGCCACCAGAGATGTCAGGGGAGTGTGTGTGTAATTTCCTAGGTTCTGTCTTGCCACAACAAAAATTTGAAACAGTGGACCAGTGTTACAGCTCGGTTACAGCTCAGTTTAAATGGCAGACCAGTTTTACTGCTCAGTTTTATTTGGTAAGCAAAGGAAAATACATCCTTAAGGTGTGAGGGTGGGCCAACCCAAAAGAATCGAAGAGGAAAGAGAAGAGATCAATTTTGGCTCCTCTTATGTTTTTTCTCCTTCCCCTGAGCCTTGCCCTAGGTAAATTTGGCTAGCTAGGAGGACTGTTTGTTTCACCTGAGGTTCTCACTCCAGTCCTCAGACTTTCCTTTGTTCTATACTCATGGGCTTTCTCCTTCTTCGTCTTTTTGCCACCGTCATTCTGGACTCCTTTTTCCTATTCTAACTACCTAACATACCCATGCTTTTATAGGTTTCCTCCCAATTTAGGTAACCACAGAATATCAAGTAGAGTTCCTTGTGCTATATAATAGGGTCTCATTAGTTGTCTATGTTATACATAGTATCCTCCCTCCCTGTTTCCCCCCACCACCCTTGGAATCCATACATTTGTTCTCTACATCTGTGTCTCTACTGCTTTGCAAATAAGATCACCTATAATATTTTTCTATATTCCACATATATTCATTAATATTTTTCTCTTTCTGACTTACTTCATTCTGTGTCACAGTCTCTAGGTTCCATCCACATCACTACAAATGACCCAATTTCATTCATTTTTATGGCTGGATAATATTCTATTGTATATACGTACTTCAGCTTCTTTATCTGTTCCTCTACTGATGGACATTTATGATTTTTTCCATGTCCAGGTTATTGTAAATAGTACTGCAGTGAACACTGGGGTGCATGTGCCATTTTCAATTATGGTTTTCTCTGAATATATGCCTAGTAATGGGATTGCTTGGTCATGTGATAGTTTTGTTTCTAGCTTTTTAAGTAACCTTCATACCATTCTCCATAGTAACTGTATCAATTTACACTCTCGCCAATAGGGCATGAGGGTTCCCTTTTCTCTACACCTTCTCCAGCATTTATTGTTTATAGATTTTTTTTTTCTCATGATGGCCATTCTGACCAATATGAGGTGATACCTCATTGTAGTTTTGATTTTCATTTCTCTAATAACTATTGAGAGCTTCCAAGGTGACTCAGCGGTCAAGAAACCACCAGTCAAGGCAGTAGCCACAAGAACCAAGGGTTCAATCCCTGGGTCAGGAAGATCCCCCAAAGGAGGAAATGGCAACACGTTCAAGTCGTCTTGCTGGTATAATCCCATGGACAGAGGAGCCTGACGTGTTTCCATGTGTCCACAGGGTCACACAGAGTTGGACACAACTGAGTGACTGAGCATGTACACAATAATTAGTAATGTTGAGCATCTTTTCACGTATTTGTTAGCCATCTGTATGTCTTTTTTGGAGGAATGTTTATTTAGGTCTTCCATAAAATAACCTAACTCAACCATAGTGATTCCTTTAATTAAAACATAAGTGTTATAGTCTACCATTTTCATTTGTAATTCTTACTTTCTAAGGGCATTTTAATTGCAGACAACTTTAAGAAAAGAATTTGATAGATATCAAATATGAAAATTTATGTGGAAGTATTGATTATTATATTCCTGAGAAATACATCTACTTGGTAAGTAATGTTTTATGAAAGTTTGTTATTCCACAGAAGATCACACAAAGTATATTTGCAAAAAAACTAAACGAAGTGGAGAGAAAGGAAACTCATGCATGACCCTATCTGTAGTCTCCCAGGCTTCATCATCATCCTCTCTACTTCTTAATTAGCATTGTTTCCCTGAGAAGGTACTAAGTTCAGCGCTTTACACATTGGTTATGTATTATTTTCCTCTTCTTATAAATAAGGAAACAGGTTGAGTGAGGTTATCAAATAACTTTGGCAAGGTCACTCCACTTGTAAGTGGCATGGTAGAATTGGATAAGAGCTGCCTAATTCAAATCCATCTCAGCTTTCCTCTTCTAAACTATCTGAGAAATGAAAGTCCCCTGCACAGAGCAGCTCTCTCTTATTATGGATTTAACATATGGAGGCAGCCATAAAAAATGCCATTCTCTACACACAGACTATTTTTTGTTTATTTATCTTTTAATTGTAGTAAAATACATATAACATAAAATTTACCATGTTACCCATTTTTAAGTATATAGTTCAGTATGGTTTTTCCAGTGGCCATGTATGGATGTGAGAGTTGGACTGTCAAGAAAGCTGAGCGCCGAAGAATTGATGCTTTTGAACTGTGGTGTTGGAGAAGACTCTTGAGAGTCCCTTGGACTGCAAGGAGATCCAACCAGTCAATCCTAAAGGAGATCACTCCAGGTGTTCATTGGAAGGACTGATGCTGAAGCTGAAACTCCAATACTTTGGCCACCTGATGGGAAGAGTTGACTCATTGGAAAAGACCCTGACGCTGGGAGGGATTAGGGGCAGGAGGTGAAGGGGACGACAGAGGATGAAATGGCTGGATGGCATCACCAATTTGATGGACATGAGTTTGGGTGAACTCCGGGAGTTGGTGATGGACAGGGAGGCCTGGCGTGCTGCGATTCATGGGATTGCAAAGAGTCGGACACAACTGAGCGACTGAACTGAACTGAACTGAGTGTTAATTACATCTACACTGCTGGGCAATCAGCCTCCAGAACTTTTTCATCTTTCAAACAGAAACACCAATTCCCTGTTTTCTTTTACACCCAACCCCTGGCAACCACCGTTCTACTTTCTGTTTCTATGATTCTGAATATTCTTTAGGTACCTCACACAAGTGGAACAGTGATGTATGCAAAGTTCTCCCCCATTGTAGCATGCATCTGAATTTATTATTTTTTAAGACTGAATAACTTTTGTTCCATTGTATGTATATGCTACATTTCATTTATCCTTTCATCCATTAATGAACTCTTGGGTTGCTTCCACATTTCGGCTATTGTGAATAATGCTACTACGAACACTGACGTACACATCTGTGTTCAGATACTTCTTTGAGACTCTGCTTTCAGTCCTTTTGAGTGCTTACCCAGAATGGAATTGTTGGATCTTATGTTAATTCTGTTTTTGTTTTTATTTTGAGGAATGGCCATAGTGACTCTACCACCTTATGCTCCCTTCAATAGCATTCAAGGCATCCAATTTCTATACATCCTTGCCAAAACTTGTTATTTTTATGTGTTTTTTTATATTAGCTATCTTAGTGGGTGTGAGATGACATTTTACTTTGATTTGGATGCTTACTAGTCAATGCTATTGAGCATCTTTTCACGTGCCTCTTAGCCATTTGCACACCTTTTCAAGTCCTTTGCCACCACATTCAAAAATTAGCTCAAAAAGGTTATAAGATTTAAAATCATAAAACTACTAGAAGAAAACATAGGAGAAAAACTCATGAACATTGATCTTAGCAATGACTTTTTTTTTTAATTTGAGACCAAAAGTACAGGCAACAAAAGCAAAAATAAGTAAGTGGGACTATATCAAACTAAAAGTTTCTACACAGCAGAGGGAAATTTTTGAAAACTGAAAATGCAGCTTTTGTAATGGGAGAAAACATTTGCAAGCCAAACATACGATAAGGGGTTAATATTCAAATTATATAAGGAACTCATGCAACTTAATAGCAAAGAAGTAAATAACACAATTTTTAAATGAGTTAAGGATTTGAATAGATATTTTTCTGAAGAAGACCTACAGATGGCCAATAAGCACATGAAAGGATGACCAGCATATCAGAATTTTATAGTGTTAGGCCAGTTTATCAGGGAGATGCAATAAAAGCCACAGTGATTTTCACTCCACATCTCTTAGGATGCCTATTATCATAAAGCCAAAGGACAAGTATTCGTGAGGTTATGGAGACAACAGAATCCTCTTAATGGAAATGTAAATTGGTGTAGCCATTATGCAAAACAGTGTAAGGTTTCTCAAAAGAATTTTAAGAAAGCTATTATATGATCTAACAATTCCATTTCTGGGTACAAATCCAAAGGAAATGAAATCAAGATCTTGAAAAAATATTTGCACTCACATGTTCATTGAAGCATTATTCATAATAGTTAAGATATGGAAACACCTAAGTATCAGTTGATGGGTGAATGGATAAAAAAGAGGTGGTATATGTAAATAATGGAATATTGTTCAGCTTGAACGGAGAAGGCAATGGCAACCCACTCCAGTACTCTTGCCTGGAAAATCCTATGGACTGAAGAGCCTGGTAGGCTACAGTCCATGGGGTCAGGCTAGAGTCCATGGAGTCGCTAAGAGTTGGACAGGACTGAGCAACTTCACTTTCACTTCTCACTTTCATGCATTGGAAATGGAAATGGCAACCCATTCCAGCGTTCTTGCCTGGAGAATCCAGGGAAGGGGGAGCCTGGTAGGCTGCCGTCTATGGGGTTGCACAGAGTCGGGCATGACTGAACCGACTTAGCAGCAGCAGCAGCAGTTCAGCTTGAAAATGAATGAAATCCTGCCACTTGCTACAATATAGATAAATGTAGAGGACATTATGCTAAATGAAATAAGCCAGATACAGAACAACAAATATCCCATGATCTCAATTTTATATGGAATTTTAGAGAAAAAAAGATAAATGCACAATTAAAAAGAGTAGTATGGTAGTTACCAGAGGATGGGGACGGGGAAATAGGGGAGTTATTGATTGAAGAATACAAACTTTCAGTGACAAGATATGCAAATTCTGGAGACCTATTGTATAGCCTGGTGACTATAGTTAATAATAAAGTATTGCATACTTATATTTGTCCAGAGAGTAGGTCTCAAGTGTTCTCACCACACCACACACACACATACACACACACACACATACATACACACACACGGACACACGCACACACATGCCAAAGGTAACTATGTGAGGTGATAAATATATTAATCAGCTTGATTGTGGTAATCATCTCACAATATGTATGGATAATAAAACATCACATTATATTTCTTAAATATAAAATTTTAATATTTGTCAATCACACCTCAGTAAAACTGGGCAGAATCCTTTGCCCATTTTAAATTAGTTGTTTTATTGTATTGTTACTGAGTTTTAGGATTCTTTTTACATTCTGGATATTAACCCCTTATCAGATACATGATTGGCAAATATTTCCTCCCATTCCATAGGTTGCTTTTCACTTTGTTACTTATGTCCTTTAATGAAAAGAAGTTTTTAATTTTGATAGAGTCCAATTTATCCATTTTCACTTTTGCTGTCTGTACTTTGGTGTCATAGCCACGAAATCAATGTCAAATCCAGTGTCATGACACTATTCTCTTATATTTTCTTCTCAGAGTTTTATAATTTTAGGCCTTATGTTTACATCTTTGAGCCATGTGAGTTAATTTTTGCATATGGTAGGAGATGAGTCCAGCTTCACTCTTTTTCATGTGGATATCCATTTTTCCTGGCACTATTCATTGAAATCACCACTCATTGAATAGTCTTGGAACTCTTATCAAAATCATTTGATCATATATGTTCAAGGGTATTTCTGGGCTCTCTATTCAATTCCACTAGTTTTGCATGACTTTCTTTAGGCAGGTACCAAACATTTTGACTACTGAAATCCTGTAGTAAGTTTTGAAATTAAGAATAGTGAGTTCAACTTGTTTTTTTTCTTTCAAGATTATTTTGGATATTCAGGATTCCTTTCTATTTTTCAAAAAAAAATCATTATAATTTTTTTAGGATCTGTTGAATCTGTAGGTCACTTTAGGTAGCATTGACAACAGTGTTAATTATTGCACTCCATGAACACGTGTCTTTCCATTTATTTGTGTCTTTAACTTCTTTCAGAAACATCTTACGTTTTTCAATGTTTAAGAGTCTTTGGTCTCATGGTTAAGTTTATTCCTAAATGTTTTGTTCCTTGGATGCTACTGAAAATGAATTATATTTAATATCCACTTAAGAATGTTCACTGTTAGCAAGAATAAATGCAACTGATTTGAGTATGTTGTTTTTATACCCTGCAAGTTTGCTGAATTTATTTGTTCTAATATTCTTGTTGAGTGTTTTGGGTTTTCTACATACAAGGTCATGCAAATAGAGATAATTCTACATGCTCCTTTCCAATTTCAATGCCTTTTATTTCTTTTTCTTGTCTAAAAATTCTGCCTAAGACTTCTAGCACAATGTTGAATAGTATTGGTTAGACTGGGTATCCTTGTCTTGTTCCTGATCTTAGAAGAAAAGCTTTCAGTTTTCATCATTGAGTGTAATGTTAGTTGTGGGCTTTACATGTATAGCCTTTATTGTTTTGAGATAGTTTCCTTCTATGAACATAGATTTTTTTTTTTTTTTACTTTATTTTACTTTACAATACTGTATTGGTTTTGCCATACATTGACATGAATCCACCACGGGTGTACATGCGTTCCCAAACATGAACCCCCCTCCCACCTCCCTCCCCATAACATCTCTCTGGGTCATCACCGTGCACCAGCCCCAAGCATGCTGTATCCTGCATCGGACATAGACTGGCGATTCGATTCTTGCATGATAGTATACATTGAACATAGATCTTTTAACTGCAGCCTGCAAAAGTGATTTAAGAGTGACCTCAATGCTCCATTCAAACAACAAATATTGATATAGCACCCTCCATGGCCCTGACACTATGCAACTCTGTGTGAGGTGATTCATAGTCTTGGCCTTGAAGATAGTTATCTTTGTTGGAGAAATAAAACAGCAAAAAGAAAACATAACACAGTGTAAACTACAAAATAAAGGAGAGTAAACATGGCAGTTGTTCTGAAATGGAAATGGACCCAGGCTCTAGTGAACAAGATGCCATCCATCCTGGAAAAGGAGAACCCTGAACTGAATTTCAAAGATGAGCCTGATTTAAACAGGCAGATGGTGGAGAGTACCCTCCACAAACACTCTGCCCACATGCCACATATCAGACAGCCTTTGGGGATGATCTTATATAAATGTCCATCTCCACTAGATTGCTTTCCAACCCTTCCTAGTTCTATAGCATGAACAACCACTGAAATCTTGCTCTGTATTTATCGTTTTGCCTATTTATTGTCCCATGGCAGAATGTGAACTCCATTAGAGTTGTATTTTTGTCTGCTTTGCTCACTCCTAAATGTTCAGGTCCTATAACAAATTTTGGCATATGGTAGATGTTCAGTAAATATCTATTGAATGAACAAATTAATAAGTGGATGAAATATAAGGCCTTAGAGTCAGAGAAGTGAAAGTGTTAGTTGCTCAGTTGTGTCCAACTCTTTGCAACACCATGTACTATAGCCCACCAGGCTTCTCCGTCCATGGGATTCTCCAGGCAAGAATACTGGAGTGGGTTGCCATTCCCTTCTCCAGGGGATCTTCCATACCCAAGGACCAAACTCAGGTCTCCTGCACTGCAGGCAGATTCTTTACTGTCTGAGCCACCAGGAAAGTCTTAGAGTCAGAGAAGAAATATGTGCTAAAGACAACATCAAAGAGGTGATGAGTTGGACCAGATACCCAATGGCTACACAAAGTCTTGATACACTGATTTAGGGCAGGCAGTGACATGAAAGAAAAGTATAAGGGTTTGGTGACATCTATGCCAAAGAAACCAAAAAATCTATGACTCCCGTGGAAATTGACCAAACAGATACTGTCTCTGAATATGAAGGTTATGAGTGAGATTTAAAAATCCATTTCTCCTAATTTTCCATATTTGGGTGGTTTATATAATAAACATATATCACTTTTATAATAAAAAATATATTTTTAATTTAAAAAATCAGGAAAGTGAATATAATAGCAGTATGCAGAAGAAATAGAAAGGACAGAAGGACAGAAACTAAAGATGAAAAACCCAATTTGCCAGAATGTTAAACAAAGAAAAATTTCAACCTATGTGAGAGCTATTAAATCCCTTGTCCTCAAAAAAGTAAACAAATTATATTCAACAGGATTTTCTCAATGTTTTAAGATACAAAATTTTAATTAATGAGGATCATAAGACCAATCATAAGATATTGATGTGCCAAGTAATTAGAAAGAACAATTCAATTATCTCAGAATTTGGTTGGCTCTTGGCATCCTGCCCTGAGAACTGGAGGGCTGACTGACCTGCCAAACAACAGGTTCTCACTGAGGATTTTAACGCTATAAACAGCCTCTATCTTGAAGACTTATTTGAAATCAAAACTAATGTCTTTGAGATCCTAAGAGGTGCTCATGGGGAAATGGATTTGAGTGGCAAAGTTGGCTCTAGCACAAGGTTTCTGCAGGAGTCCTTTTACTACAAAAATATATGTTTGTAATTAATGGAGATAAGCATATGGCTCCCTGGAACCATGAAGGGACAACCTCAGGTAGAGACAATCTCAAAGAGGAGGTGATATGGAACAAGGTTCTCAAAGACAACCACTCTGGCTGCTTAATGTTTGGAACAGCACCCTTGGGTGTAATCCAGAAATAAGGGGGTGAACCAATGAGGCCCTAGAAAATTATAGAGGCTAAGGGAGAGGGGCACAGAATGATTACGACCAGAGGACACCCCACAGAGTGGAAACAGCTCATCTGGAGCTTGCCTCTCTCCTGTCAAAAGCAAGTCACTAAATATCTCTTATACTTCTTCAATATAGAAGACATGGGCATAAAGAAAAACAAGTGACAGGAGGCTGTAAAAGAATATTTACAGAGTAAACTTTGAAGGGACATAACCCTCTTTATGTTTCAGCATTTTCACTAATATTCTCAGTAGAGTAAGCTACTCCTCAAGACTTAGAATTACAGTTGGTGGTGACTCAGCTCTCACTGCATGAGTCAGAAGCAACTGTAAGTCGAGAGCAGGGTCTGTGAGAATAAAGTGCACTAGGAGAGGTTGACCTGCTGTCACAGACACCCGTGAGCATCATGACAGGCGCAGGGAATGAGCAAGAGCATGGCTAGGTCTGGCACTTCCATAGCAAGAAAGGATAGGAGTTATATCAGAAAAGAAGGCGTGTTTGTTGTATGTGCTACGCGTGTGGCTGCATGTGTTCTCTATGATATGCGTATAGAGACATACACGTGCATGAGTGAGTTATATATTACATGTGTGTGCATAATAGACATGTAGGTGTATGCATTGGGCTGCATATGCTCTACATATGCATCAACTTGCTCATATATTAGTACTATATATAGTTCACTACAGAATATGCTGGATCACAGCAAACTGTGAAATTTTTTTTTTAATTTTTATTTTTACTTTATTTTACTTTACAATACTGTATTGGTTTTGCCATACATTGACATGAATCCGCCACGGATGTACATTAGTTCCCAAACATGAACCCCCCTCCCACCTCCCACCCCATATCATCTCTCTGGATCATCCCCGTGCACCAGCCCCAAGCATCCTGTATCCTGCATCGAACATAGACTGGCGATTCGTTTCTTACATGATAGTATACATATTTCAATGCCATTCCCCCAAATCATCCCACCCTCTCCCTCTCCCACAGAGTCCAAAAGTCTGCTCTACATATCTGTGTCTCTTTTGCTGTTTCACATACAGGGTCATCATTACCATCTTTCTAAATTCCATATATATGTGTTAGGTCGGACATGACTGAGCGACTGAACTTAACTGAACTGAACTGATACTGTATTGGTGTTTTTCTTTCTGGCTTACTTCACTCTGTATAATCAGCTCCAGTTTCATCCATCTCATTAGAACTGATTCAAATGTATTCTTTTTAATGGCTGAGTAATACTCCATTGTGTATATGTACCACAGCTTTCTTATCCATTCGTCTGCTGATGGACATCTAGGTTGTTTCCATGTCCTGGCTATTATAAACAGTGCTGCGATGAACATGGGGGTACAAAACAGAAAGCCCAGAGATAAATCCACACACCTATGGACACCTTATCTTTGACAAAGGAGGCAAGAATATACAATGGAGTAAAGACAATCTCTTTAACAAGTGGTGCTGGGAAAACTGGTCAACCACTTGTAAAAAGAATGAAACTAGATCACTTTCTAACACCACACAAAAATAAACTCAAAATGGATTAAAGATCTAAACGTAAGACCAGAAACTATAAAACTCCTAGAGGAGAACATAGGCAAAACACTCTCAGACATAAATCACAGCAGGATCCTCTATGATCCACCTCCCAGAATACTGGAAATAAAAGCAAAAATAAACAAATGGGATCTAATTAAAATTAAAAGCTTCTGCACAACAAAGGAAAATATAAGCAAGGTGAAAAGACAGCCTTCAGAATAGGAGAAAATAATAGCAAATGAAGCAACTGAAAAACAACTAATCTCAAAATATACAGGCAACTTATGCAGCTCAATTCCAGAAAAATAAATGACCCAATCAAAAAATGGAAAATTCTTAAAGAGATAGGAATACCAGACCACATTACCTGCCTTCTGAGAAACGTGTATGCAGCTTAAGAAGCAACATTTACAACTGGACATGGAACAACTGACTAGCTCAAAATTGGGAAAGGAGTACGTCAAGGCTATATATTGTCACCCTGCTTATTTATGCAAAGTACATCATGGGAGATCCCAGGTTGGATGAAGCTCAAGCTAGAATCGAGATTACTGGGAGAAATAACAATCTCACATATGCAGATAACACTATCCTAATGGCAGAAAGCAAAGAGAAACTAAAGAACCTCTTGATGAAACTGAAAGAGGGAGGGTGAAAAAGCTGGCTTAAAACTCAACATTCAGAAAGCTAAGATCATGGCATCCAGTACCATCACTTTATGGCCAATAGACAGGGGAAAAAATGGAAACAGTGACAGACTTTATTTTCTTGGGTTCCAAAATAATTATGGATGATGACTGCAGCCATGAAATTAAAAGATATTTGCTCCTTGGAAAGAAAGCTATGAAAAACCTAGACAGTGTATTAAAAAAGCAGAGGTATCACTTTGCTGTCAAAGGTTCAGATAGTCAAAGTTATGGTTTTTCCAGTAGTTACACATAAATGTGAGAGGTGGACTATTAAGAAAGCTGAGCACTAAAAAACTGATGCTTTCAAACTGTGGTGTTGGAGAAGACTCTTGAGAGTCCCTTGGACTGCAAGGAGATCCAAACAGTCCATTCTGGAGGAGATCAGCCCTGGGATTTCTTTGGAAGGAATGATACTAAAGCTGAAACTCCAGTACTTTGGCCACCTCATGCAAAGAGTTGACTCATTGGAAAAGATTCTGATGCTGGGAGGGATTGGGGGCAGGAGGGGAAGGGGACAACAGAGGATGAGATGGTTGGATGGCATCACTGACTCGATGGACATGAATCTAAATGAACTCTGGGAGTTGGTGATGGACAGGGAGGCCTGGCGTGCTGCAATTCATGGGGTCGCAGAGTTGGACAGGACTGAGCAACTGAACTGAACTAATATATACATATGTAAGTATTCACATATGTGCATACTTGTGTGGATGTAAAATTCAGGTTTGTAGTAAATAGTATATAGTTCTCTTCTGTGGACTGGTTTCAATTATTGTTTCCCAGAGGCCACCATATTTTGCTCATGGATACAGCAGACCTGTCCCATATGGTCACAGCATAAACTTTCAACTCACTCCAGTGAGCTCTTGTGGATCCTCATATAGCATCCTTACAAGACCATGAGCTTCATGAGGGAGGCTGGGACCAGAGGCAAAAGGGACAGAGGTGGGCAGGCCACAGAGCTGCTCGATAATTATGGGTGAAAATGAAAGAAGGGATAGATAATGAGTAAGTGAGTGAATGAACAAACTAATGAATGAGCCCAGGAAGGTTTCCTCCACTAACACAAATAATTCACACTGCCACAATAGATGTCCATGTACTCAGTTTTCAAAATCCTAGTAAATCAATTATTTTAGAACAATAAAAGAAAAGACAGAGGGAATAAATCTTCCCAGGGCAAACAATGGTTTGAGGAAAATGTATGTTCAAGGGGAGTAAAGCCCACTGGGAAAGTCAGAACAGACCTTGCATTTCTTGGGAGAAATTCTCTTTAAATTACTGCCCCTCTGCTAATGATGTTTTACTTCCACTGGCACAGATGGTTACCATGTATTACTTGCTCTTGACCTGTGGGAGTCTATATCTTAGAGTATTTTTCACACCAAGGAAGTTTGTACTTTGTTATTACTATTACTATTATTATTATTATTATCATTAAAGCTGAATCAGGGGAGTGAATTCAATATGAGAAGCATCCCTTCATTGCAGGCCTTACCAGCTGAGACCAGCTTCATGCCCTTGGCAGCAGAGGACAGCAGAGTTGGGTGGAGACCAGCCACAGGGGGTCTCAATACAAGTGATTTCTTTTGTCACCATGTTTATTGTATTCATTCAGTGCTTATTTGAGTGTTTCATAGGCATCTGCTGTCCATGGCCAGAAGTAATGGGGCAAGTCCATTTTTTCTTAAAGGCACTCAACTTCAAAGGGAGAAAGAAAAGCAAAAAGGACACATGCTCACTCAGAAGTGAGGGGCCTTTGACCTGTGAGAGGAAAGCTGGCTTTTCTTGCAGTGGAACCCTGCCTGCTAGAAAGCCCACCCCTCAGTGGAGAGTCTGTTTCTATTTGTCACACAGCTGGAGGTTCCACTATTAGCCTAGCACCTGAGGGTCACTGCCTTCAAAACTACAGGTGACCAGGGTGTCACCAAGCCCTCCACAGGGCCAGAGTCTCCTTGCAGGATCTGGAGGGGCTGCCAGAGCCAAGGGTAGCTGCCCTCAGTACACTGCTGGAACACACTGAGCTCCACAGCTCAGCATAATGCAGGCTACCCCAACTAGTCCAACAGGAAGGTGCTACAGCGCAATGCTGGTTCTGCAACCCCTCCTGCTAAGCCAGACAAGCTTGAGTCCCAGGAAAGGCTTTCCTCAAGGACACTGCGTGACCTTAACCTAGCAGTATTTCCCTGGGTCCTTTGGTTTCCCCATCATGTAATGAGGGTAGTGAGCTGAATGATGGCTCTCTGAGGGCCTTTTAAGCTCTAGCATATACACAAGGATTTTACATTTTCCAGTTCCTTCCAACAGCTGTTTTTGCATTTTCTAAAAGAAAATTAATTTGCTTATGTGTTTTTTCATCTACTGTCCTCCTTTCCACCACAATCCCATCTCGTGAATTATGCAAATTGTGCTTGCCACCCAAGATGAAGTTAATTAAAAACGCCAAAGGAGTGCCCACCACCAGTTCATCTTGGTCAGCAGTGGTGAGTGATTATAGGTCCTCAACACAGAGCTCCCTGCCCCATCTCAGACACGTGTCATCATCACAGTGACCATGGGGACAAATCATGCTCCAAACCACACAATGAGCACTGAAGTCACTGAGTGGGAGGATTGCTCTGGGTCTTGCCTCCCCCTTCTCCATCACTTATGCCCACAAAACACACACATGTACATTAGCTTAACTTTAAATGTCTAGTACCCACTTTAGCTTGCTAATGAATCTAACAAACCTAATGAAAAGTGTCCTCAGGACATTCTCTCAAAAATTCTCTTTATTGGAAGTTTATTTTGTGGAAAAATAGTTTGAATTATAGCAAGAAAAATCCAAGCTACAGGAAGGAAGCAGCAATTCAACAATATCAGTTCCTAGGAATTTCATAAAAATGGTACCCAAGGCAAGGTGCAAATAAACAGTTGATGCTCAGCAGTGTTTGACTTTTCTTGAAACATCCTCTTCCCTGACTTCTGTGTCAACATTTCCCACAAGTTGTCTTCCCACATCTCCTGTCTCTCAAGCTGCTTTTCAATCTCCTTTGTATTCATTATCTGGGCCCTGACTACAAATGTCTGAGCTGTTCAAGGTGCTGCTCAGCCCTGACATCATCCGTGGCCTCTAGACTAGGTGACCTGCCATCCTGCCTTTCCTCAGCCCCTCCTCTCAGATGTTGCAATAGTATAGCAAACTCAATACATCCAGCTGAGTTCATCTTGTTCCCCATACCACTAGGTCCTTCTCCAGTGGAAACTCCATCAACTGGATCATATAAGTCAGAACCTGAAACTCTGTACCAAGTTGTCCCTCTCCATCCTCAGCACATCATCAAATCAACAGATATTGGCTTCAAACTCATATATATATATATGCATATCAGTTCAGTTCAGTCACTCAGTCATGTCTGACTCTTTGCGAACCCATGGACTGCAGCACACCAGGCTTCCCTGTCCATCACCAGGTCCCAGTGCTTACTCCAACTCATGTCCATCGAGTCAGTGATGCCATCCAACCATCTCATCTTCTGTCGTCTCCTTCTCCTCCCGTCTTCAATCTTTCCCAGCATAAGGGTCTTTTCCCATGAATCAGTTCTTTGCATCAGGTGGCCAAAGTATTGGAGTCTCAGCTTCAGCATCAGTCCTTCCAATGAATATTCAGGACTGATTTCCTTTAGGATTGACTGGTTTGATCTCCTTGCAGTCCAAGGAACTCTCAAGAGTCTTCTCCAACACCAGTTCAAAAGCATCAGTTCAGTGCTGAGTCTTCTTTATGGTCCAGTTCTCACATCTGTACTTCACTACTGGAAAAATCACAGCTTTGCAGAGATGGACCTTTGTTGGCAAAGTGATGTCTCTGCTTTTTAATATGCTGTCTAGGTTTGTCATTGCTTTCCATCCAAGGGGCAAGCATCTTTTAATTTCATGGGTGCAGTCACCATCTGTAGTAATTTTGGAGCCCAGGAAGATAAAATCTGGCACTGTTTCTACTTTTTCCCCTTCTATTTGCCATGAAGTGATGGGACCAGATGCCATGATATTAGTTTTTTTAGTGTTGAGTTTTAAGTCAGCTTTGTCACTCTCCTCTTTCACTCTTTCATCATCCTTAGTTTCTCTTTGCTTTCTGACATTAGAGTGGTATCATCTGCACATTTAAGGTTGCTGATATTTCTCTATGCAATCTTGATTCCAGCTTGTGACTCATCTAGCTCGCCATTTCACATAATGTACTCTGCACATAAGTTAAATAAGCAGGGTAACATTATACAGCCTTGAGATACTCCTTTCCCAATTTTGAACCAGTCCATTGTTCCTTGTCCAGTTCTATATGTTGCTTCTTGTCCTGTGTACAGTTTTCTCAGGAGGCAAGTAAAATGTTCTGGTATTCCCATCTCTAAGAATTTTCCACGGTTTGTTGTGATACACAGTCAAAGGCTTTAGAATAGTCAATGAAGAAGAAATAGATGTTTGGTCATGTATAAGGCCAAATGAAAATGGTAAATAATTCCCTAAAGCAGGAATTATACGAACCACAGTCATTATCCACAACAAAGGGACCACAAAACGATACCCCTCACCAAACTAATTCACTCGACAAACAGGCAGTTGACCTGAATAGGCCTCCTGCGTACCTTTCCTACAGGTAGGGATGAGCACAAGAAATGAAAATGCCAGGGAATTATTTGCCATTTTCATTTGGCCTTATACAGGAGGTACCAGAGCCAAGAAAGAAAGGGTTACTGTATGTGAGACAGCAAAAGAGACACAGATGTATAGAACGGACTTTTGGACTCTGTGGGAGAGGGAGAGGGTGGGATGATTTGGGAGAATGGCATTGAAACATGTATACTATCATGTAAGAAATGAATCACCAGTCTATGTTCAATACAGGATACAGGATGCTTCAGGCTGGTGCACGGGGAAGATCCAGAGAGATGATATGGGGTGGGAGGTGGGAGGGGGGTTCAGGATTGGGAACTCATGTACACCCATGGTGGATTCATGTCAATGTATGGCAAAACCAATACAGTATTATAAAGCAAAATAAAGTAAAAATAAAAATATTTAAAAATTAAAAAATAAAAAAAAGAATGTAAAAAAAAAAAAAAGAAAAGAAAGAAAGGGCTAGTCCTGAGCCTGCCTAGTTCCTGTCATAAAGCTTATGCCCCAGTACAATCCTAGAGACTAGGCTTGAGTCCTAGAAAGAGAGCTATGCGTGAAGTTGGGCATCTCACTACTGCTTCTGAGAGCAGTAGGAAGTCAGCCATGGGCAGCTTGGGTACCTCTGGATCCAGCAGGCTGAGATGTGGTGAGGGGTTGGGGGTGGGGAGGCCTTTCTGCCTGCCAAAAGACATAGTGCTCGGCATGACCAGCAATCATGGCTTTGGTGGGAAAATGGAAAAATCTTCATGACCTTGAGTGTTGCCAAGGGCAGGAGACATTGCCATCCAAGCCGTAGGAGCAGGAGGAAAATGGTAGCCCCAGAATGGCCAAGAGGTCTAGTTCATGTCACTCATGACTGACCCTTGAATTCCCAGAACTCCCTGGGGCTGGATTCTCAAAGTTTAAACCTGGCTTGAGCCAGGATAATATGGATTCCTGATTGTTGATAGTTATTTTACTTTATAAGAAGATATTTGTCTGGGTCTTTTTTTTTTTTTTTTTTTTTAACAGTTAGCTCACAAGCTCCAGACCCCTGCATCTTCACAGTGGAGGCTCAGCCAAATCTTGAGCAAAGAGTAAATACTCAACACTGAGTGATCTGGTAAGTGAGATTGTAATATTTCATATTTACAGTGTTCTTCATCAAATAAAGTACTTGCATACTTTCTCAATGGATGCTAAGTGAGGATTGCTATCTTATAGATCAGAAGATTGAGGCGTAAATCAATGCAGGGCTTAAACAGAACCACTTAGCTACTGAGTATGGGGGCAGCACAAACCCAGGTCTCCTGGCCAACCAGACTCTCAACTCACCTCCCTGTGTTTCCTTGTGTAGGAGATGTGCCCTGAGCCAGTCCTTCCCCAAGAAGGCTGCTTGGCAATGAACGTTTAGAAAGTTTTTTAGGAGGGAGGGAAAGATGGCGGAGGAATAGGACGGGAAGACCACTTTCTCCCTTACAAATTCCTCAAAAGAACATTTCAACGCCAAGCAAATTCCACAAAACAACTTCTGTAGGCTGGCAGAGGACATCAGGCAACCAGAAAAGCAGACCATTGTCTTCAAAAACAGGTAGGAAAAAATATAAAAGACGAGAAAGGAGACAAAGGAGGTGGGGAGGGAGCTCCGTCCCGGGAAGGGAAGCCCGTCCCGGGAAGGGAATTTTAAGAAGAGAGGTTTCCAAACACCAGGAAACACTCTCCCTGCCGAGTCTGTGGCGAGCCTTGGAAACACAGAGGGCAACATAACAGGAAAGAAAAATAGATAAATAATTAAAACCAACAGATTACAAGCCCAACAGTAACTCTCCCAGCGGAAAAGCAGCACAGACGCCTGCATCCGCCATTGGGAAGTGGGGGCAGGGCAGGGACGCGCGGGAGGCGCGGGCTGCAGTGCTTTGTAAGAATCGGGCAGGAATGCCCCACGCGCAACCAGAACGATCTAACTTGGGCTAGCAACCCAGACTGTGGGATAGCTACCACGCGAAAAGCTCGAACATAAGACACCACCAGAACCGAGCACAGAACAAAGGACGGAACGGAAAAGCCGGCTGCAGACCATCCCCCGCCGGGGACAGGCAGCCAGAGCCGTAAGGACTGGAAAGGGGCAATTGCAGACCTGGAGAGATTTTACTTACCTAACTGCAAGCAGGCTCCTTTGCTGAGACTTCTGGGGGTGCTGGACAGTCACAATCTGCCTCACGGGGGGCGCCAGTGGTCCACCCAGAAAGCTGAGCAGCAGCGGCAGAAAAGGTGACAAGCCACGGCGATCGTGCTCGCCAAACTCCTGAGCTACTCGGACCTGGGAAGGGTACAAAGCGCAGTCCCAGCCGAATTTGTGCCTCTGAGGGCTGCCTGAGCGCCGAACCTGAGCGGCTTGGACAGGCCCCAGACGGTTCCTGGCTGAGCATCGTAGAGCCGGAGCGGTTTGTGCGCTGCGAGAAAGGACAGGTCAAGCGGGGCTGAGATACTGGGTGCACACGACGGTGCTATTTGTTTGCAGCATCCCCCCTCCCCACAGCGCGACTGAACTAGTGAGCCTAAAAAACCAGCAAACAGAAGAAGCTAAACAGAGGGAACCACCTTGGAACTGATCCCACACGGCCCATAACATCAGAGAAGGGCCAGATATATTTTTGACTATTTTTAAAATCATTCCTTTTTTTTGTTTGTTTGTTTGTTTGTTTGTTTTTGCTTTTTTGTTTTTTGTTTTTCTCTTTTTTTCAAACTTTTTTTTAATTCTTAAGTCTTCTGTTTCTCCTTTAATTTTTATTTCTATAACCTATTATTACTATTTTTAAAAAAAAGACTTTTTTTTTTTTAAGGCAAACACCATATATAGTTTTTGGAGGGTTGTTGGTGTTTTTTTGTTTGTTTGTTTTTTTGTTTGTTTGTTTGTTTTTAATAATTCTTTTTTTTTCCTTTCTCCCTTTTTCCTTCTGCTTTTCTTTAATATTGTATCTTTGAAAATCCAACCTCTACTCTAGATTTTTAATCCTTGCTGTTAGGTTTTTGTTGTCAATTTTGTACATTTAAAAACCCAAACTTCACTACCCAAGTTTACCTGAGAGCAAGATTACTGGCTTGACCACTCTCTCCTCCTCTGGACTCTCCTTTTTCTCCACCAGGTGGCCTCTGTCTCTTTTTTCCCCCATCTCTTCTCTATCCAACTCTGTGAATCTCTGTGTGTTCCAGATGGTGGAGAACACCTAAGGAACTGGTTACTGGCAGGATTTGTCTCTCTCCTACTCATTCCTCTCTCTTATCCTCCTGGTCACCTCTGTCTACCTCCTCCCTCTCCGCTGCCCCATATAACTCTGTAAATACCTCTGAGCGGTCCAGACTATAGAGAGCACATAAGGAAGTGACTACTGGCTAGCTTGCTTTCTCCTCTTTTGATCTCACCGCATCTCATTCCAGTTACCTCTAACTACCCCCTCCATCTTCTCTTCTCCTTGTAACTCAGTGAACCTCTCTGAGTATCCCTCAATGTAGAGAAACTTTTCATCTTTAACCTAGATGTTTTATCATCGGTGCTGTATAGATGGAGAAGTCTAAAGGCTACTGTAAAAATAAAACTGAAAACCAGAAGCAGGAAGCTTAAATGCAAAGCCTGAAAACATTAGAGAGCTCTTGAATTCAGGGAACATTAAGCAATAGGAGCTCATCAAATGCCTTCATACCTACACTGAAACCAAGCTCCACCCAAGGGCCAACAAGTTCCAAAACAAGACATACCACGCAAATTCTCCAGCAACACAGGAACACTCCCCTGAGCTACAATATACAGGCAGCTGAAAAATTATCCCCAAACCTTTGATATCTCATAACCCATTACGGGTCACTCCACTGCACTCCAGAGAGAAGAAACCCAGCTCCACCCACCAAAACTCCAACACAAGCCTCCCTAACCAGGAAACCTTGACAAGCCACTAATAGAACCCCACCCAAAGTGAGGAAGCTCCATAATAAAGAGAACTCCACAAATTACCAGAATATAAAAAGGCCACCCCAAACGCAGAAATATAACCAAGATGAAGAGACAGAGGAATACTCAGCAGGTAAAAGAACAGGAGAGTTGCCCACCAAACCAAACAAAAGAGGAAGAAGTAGGGAATCTACCAGAGAAGGAATTCCGAATATTGATAGTGAAAATGATCCAATATCTTGAAATCAAAATGGAATCACAGATAAATAGCCTAGAGACAAGGACTGAGAAGATGCAAGAAAGGTTTAACAAGGACCTAGAAGAAATAAAAAAGAGTCAATATATAATGAATAATGCAATAAATGAGGTCAGAAACACTCTGGAGGCAACAAATAGTAGAATAACGGAGGCAGAAGATAGGATTAGTGAAATAGAAGATAGAATGGTAGAAATAAATGAATCAGAGAGGAAACAAGAAAAATGAATTAAAAGAAACGAGGACAATCTCAGAGACCTCCAGGACAATATGAAACACTCCAACATTCGAATTATAGGAGTCCCAGAAGACTAAGACAGAAAGAAAGATCATGAGAAAATCCTTGAGGAGATAATAGTTGAAAACTTCCCTAAAATGGGGAAGGAAATAATCACCCAAGTCCAAGAAACACAGAGACTTCCAAATAGGATAAACCCAAGGCGAAACACCCCAAGACACATATTAATCAAATTAACAAAGATCAAACACAAAGAACAAATATTAAAAGCAGCAAGGGAAAAACAACAAATAACACACAAGGGGATTCCCATAAGGATAACAGCTGATCTTTCAATAGAAACTCTTCAGGCCAGGAGGGAATGGCAAGACATACTTAAAGTGATGAAAGACAATAACCTACAGCCCAGATTACTGTACCCAGCAAGGATCTCATTCAAATACGAAGGAGAAATCAAAAGCTTTACAGACAAGCAAAAGCTGAGAGAATCCAACACCACCAAACCAGCTCTCCAACAAATTCTAAAGGATATTCTCTAGACAGGAAACACGAAAAGGATGTATAAACCCGAACCCAAAACAATAAAGTAAATGGTAACGGGATCATACTTATCAATAATAACCTTAAACGTAAATGGGTTGAATGTCCCAACCAAAAGACAAAGACTGGCCGAATGGATACAAAAACAAGACCTCTCTATATGCTGCTTACAAGAGACCCACCTCAAAACAAGGGACACATACAGTCTGAAAATGAAGGGCTGGAAAAAGGTATACCACGCAAATAGAGACCAAAAGAAAGCAGGAGTGGCAATACTCATATCCGATAAAATAGACTTTAAAACAAAGGCTGTGAAGAGAGACAACGAAGGCCACTATATAATGATCAAAGGAACAATCCAAGAAGAAGATGTAACAATTATAAATATATATGCACCCAATATAGGAGCACCGCAATATGTAAGACAAATGCTAACAAGTATGAAAGGGGAAATCAACAATAACACAATAATAGTGGGAGACTTTAATACCCCACTCACACCTATGGACAGATCAACTAAACAGAAAATTAACAAAGAAACGCAAACTTTAAATGATACATTAGATCAGTTAGACCTAATTGATATCTACAGGACATTTCACCCCAAAACAATGAATTTCACCTTTTTTTCAAATGCTCATGGAACCTTCTCCAGGATAGATCACATCCTGGGCCATAAATCTAAACTTGATAAATTCAAAAAATCAAAATCATTCCAAGCATCTTTTCTGACCATAATGCATTAAGATTAGATCTCAATTACAGGAGAAAAACTATTAAAAATTCCAACATATGGAGGTTGAACAACACACTTCTGAATAACCAACAAATCACAGAAGAAATCAAAAAGAAATCAAAATATGCATAGAAACTAATGAAAATGAAAACACAACAACCCAAAACCTGTGGGACACTATAAAAGCAGTGCTAAGAGGAAAGTTCATAGCAATACAGGCATACCTCAAGAAACAAGAAAAAAGTCAAATAAACAACCTAACTCTACAACTAAAGCAACTAGAAAAGGAAGAACTGGAGAACCCCAGAGTTAGTAGAAGGAAAGAAATCTTAAAAATTAGGGCAGAAATAAATGCAAAAGAAACAAAAGAGACCATAGCAAAAATCAACAAAGCCAAAAGCTGGTTCTTTGAAAGGATAAATAAAATTGACAAACCATTAGCCAGACTCATCAAGAAGCAAAGAGAGAAAAATCAAATCAATAAAATTAGAAATGAAAATGGAGAGATCACAACAGACAACACAGAAATACAAAGGATCATAAGAGACTACTATCAGCAGTTGTATGCCAATAAAATGGACAACGTAGAAGGAATGGACAAATTCTTAGAAAAGTACAATTTTCCAAAGCTGAACCAGGAAAGAATAAAAAATCTTAACAGACCCATCACAAGCACGGAAATTGAAACTGTAATCAGAAATCTTCCAGCAAACAAAAGCCCAGGTCCAGATGGCTTCACAGCTGAATTCTACCAAAAATTTCGAGAAGAGCTAACACCTATCCTCCTCAAACTCTTCCAGAAAATTGCAGAGGAAGGGAAACTTCCAAACTCATTCTATGAGGCCACCATCACCCTAATACCAAAACCTGACAAAGATGTCACAAAAAAAGAAAACTACAGGCCAATATCACTGATGAACATAGATGCAAAAATCCTCAACAAAATTCTAGCAATCAGGATCCAACAACACATTAAAAAGATCATACACCATGACCAAGTGGGCTTTATCCCAGGGATGCAAGGATTCTTCAATATCCACAAATCAATCAATGTAATTCACCACATTAACAAATTGAAAAATAAAAACCATATGATTATCTCAATAGATGCAGAGAAGGCCTTTGACAAAATTCAACATCCATTTATGATAAAAACTCTCCAGAAAGCAGGAATAGAAGGAACATACCTCAACATAATAAATGCTATCTATGACAAACCCACAGCAAACATTATCCTCAATGGTGAAAAATTGAAAGTATTTCCCCTAAAGTCAGGAACAAGACAAGGGTGTCCACTTTCACCGCTACTATTCAACATAGTTCTGGAAGTTTTGGCCACAGCAATCAGAGCAGGAAAAGAAATAAAAGGAATCCAAATTGGAAAAGAAGAAGTAAAACTATCACTGTTTGCAGATGACATGATCCTCTACATGGAAAACCTTAAAGACTCCACCAGAAAATTACTAGAGCTCATCAATGAATATAGTAAAGTTGCAGGATATAAAATCAACACACAGAAATCCCTTGCATTCCTATACACGAATAATGAGAAAGTAGAAAAAGAAATTAAGGAAACAATTCCATTCACCATTGCAACGAAAAGAATAAAATACTTAGGAATATATCTACCTAAAGAAACTAAAGACCTATATATAGAAAACTATAAAACACTGATGAAAGAAATCAAAGAGGACACTAATAGATGGAGAAATATACCATGTTCATGGATCGGAAGAATCAATATAGTGAAAATGAGTACACTACCCAAAGCAATTTACAAATTCAACACAATCCCTATCAAGCTACCAGCCACATTTTTCACAGAACTAGAAC
The DNA here is from genome assembly GCF_016772045.2 of Ovis aries. Taxonomy (NCBI): domain Eukaryota; kingdom Metazoa; phylum Chordata; class Mammalia; order Artiodactyla; family Bovidae; genus Ovis; species Ovis aries. The sequence continues at coordinate 115,294,123 of NC_056055.1, read as the reverse complement.
AAATAATTTCAAGATTTGTATGGAAATACAAAAACCTCGAATAGCCAAAGCAATCTTGAGAAAGAAGAATGGAATGGGAGGAATCAACTTGCCTGACTTCAGGCTCTACTACAAAGCCACAGTCATCAAGACAGTATGGTACTGGCACAAAGACAGACATATAGATCAATGGAACAAAATAGAAAGCCCAGAGATAAATCCACACACATATGGACACCTTATCTTTGACAAAGGAGGCAAGAATATACAATGGAGAAAAGACAATTTCTTTAACAAGTGGTGCTGGGAAAACTGGTCAACCACTTGTAAAAGAATGAAACTCGATCACTTTCTAACACCGTACACAAAAATAAACTCAAAATGGATTAAAGATCTAAATGTAAGATCAGAAACTATAAAACTCCTAGAGGAAAACATAGGCAAAACACTCTCAGACATAAATCACAGCAGGATCCTCTATGATCCACCTCCCAGAATTCTGGAAATAAAAGCAAAAATAAACAAATGGGATCTAATTAAAATTAAAAGCTTCTGCACAACAAAGGAAAATATAAGCAAGGTGAAAAGACAGCCTTCTGAATGGGAGAAATTAATAGCAAATGAAGCAACTGACAAACAACTAATCTCAAAAATATACAAGCAGCTTATGCAGCTCAATTCCAGAAAAATAAACGACCCAATCAAAAAATGGGCTAAAGAACTAAATAGACATTTCCCAAAGAAGACATACGAATGGCTAACAAACACATGAAAACATGCTCAACATCACTCATTATTAGAGAAATGCAAATCAAAACCACAATGAGGTACCACTTCACACCAGTCAGAATGGCTGCGATCCAAAAATCTGCAAGCAATAAATGCTGGAGAGGGTGTGGAGAAAGGGAACCCTCCTACACTGTTGGTGGGAATGCAAACTAGTACAGCCACTATGGAGAACAGTGTGGAGATTCCTTAAAAAAATTGCAAATAGAACTACCTTATGACCCAGCAATCCCACTTCTGGGCATACACACCGAGGAAACCAGAATGGAAAGAGACACATGTACCCCAATGTTCATTGCAGCACTGTTTATAATAGCCAGGACATGGAAACAACCTAGATGTCCATCAGCAGATGAATGGATAAGCAAGCTGTGGTACATAGACACAATGGAGTATTACTCAGCCGTTAAAAAGAATTCATTTGAATCAGTTCTGATGAGATGGATGAAACTGGAGCCGATTATACAGAGTGAAGTAAGCCAGAAAGAAAAACACCAATACAGTATACTAACACATATATATGGAATTTAGGAAGATGGCAATGACGACCCTGTATGCAAGACAGGAAAAAAGACACAGATGTGTATAACAGACTTTTGGACTCAGAGGGAGAGGGAGAGGGTGGGATGATTTGGGAGAATGGCATTCTAACATATATACTATCATGTAAGAATTGAATCGCCAGTCTATGTCTAATGCAGGATACAGCATGCTTGGGGCTGGTGCATGGGGATGACCCAGAGAGATGTTATGGGGAGGGAGATGGGAGGGGGTTCATGTTTGGGAACGCATGTAAGAATTAAAGATTTTAAAATTAAAAAAATAAAAAACTAAAAAAAAAAATAGAAAGTTTTTTAGGACAGTCACATTGAATGGTAACATATCAAAGGCTTGGAGAAGTTCTGCAAAAAGGAAACCTAATGTTTCCTGAAATTTTTAGAAAACCAACCAATTTTCTTTTCCTCCAATCCCCACTAACGTTGAGGAAAGCAATGTGGAAATCTATTCTTTACTAAAAATGAAACTAGCTAATATTGAGGTATTAATGAGAAGGGAACGGGTACCCATTTCAGTATTCTGGCCTGGAGAATTCCATGGACTGTACAGTCCATGGGGTTGCAAAGAATAGGACATGACTAAGCTACTTTCACTACTTCACTTAATGATTAATAGCTTAATTTATTCTCCCAGCCTATGGATTTAACATTTCAACCACCCAATAAAATCAGAAATACTGTATAATGGGAAGAAGAATCAATCAGCTAGCAGGAAGAGGCCTTTTTTTTTTTTTTTCCCCTTGACAAATGCTCCCTGAAACCTCTGAGGAAATTCTTGACAGCTAGGCCAGGGCAGTGGGAGGAGAACTGGAGTGATTTGGACCTTGAGGCCTAAGAGCAGCAGAGGCCTGGGTAGAGGCTCAGGGCAGATTTAGGGGCACTCAGGTCATCCCTCATGTCAGAATTTGGCTGTTTTAATGTGTCTAGGCCTCAGATTCACCATCAGTCAAGTGAGGAATCTTCCTGTCCTTGCACATTTGTAAATTCAATTTATTTGTAAGCCCAACATATTTAGCCAAGGTACCCAACTAACACAACCGACTATATATAGTACTGTATTGTAATAACACTTTTCACAAAAATAATACAGAAGAAACAAAAATAAAAAACAAAGAAAGCATTTTGAATCTTACAGTACAGTACCTTGAAAAGTAGTCATACAGTACAACAATTGGCATACAGGGGTACCCTCACATCTTTGAAAGTTTGAAACTTGAAGGCTCTTACATAGGAGACTTACTATAGTGGTGAAAAATGAGCAGGTGGAATGAGAAGTACTCTGCACTTAAACAGCACCCAGCTTCCCCATGCCTCAGCTTCCTTCTCTACTAGATAGATTCTTATCACCTGCCCCTCCTACACAGAGTTCCCATAAGGATACGTCATAATCTATAAGCCATCACATAAGGGGAAGTGACTTTTATTGTTATCTAAAGGGATAATATTCTTAGTAGCTCAAGTAGTAAAGAATCTGCCTGCCAATGTAGGAGACACAAGAGATATAGGTTTAATCCCTGGGTCAGGAAGATCCTCTGGAAGATGAAATGACAACCCACTCCAGTATTCTTGTCTGGAAAATTCCATGGACAGAGCAGCCTGGCAGACTACAGCCCCTGGGTTCACAAAGCATCAGACACGACTGAGTGACTGAGCACACAAAGAGATAATGGAGGTGTCTATGTTGATGGTACCCTGTATTATTTTCATTAAGTCACACTGAATTAATCATGGGCTTCCCTGGTGGCTCAGACAGTAAAGAACCTGCCAGCAATGTGGGAGACCCAGGTTCAATTCCAGGCCAGGAGGACCCCCTAGAGAAGGGTATGGCACTCCACTCCAGGATCCTTGCCTGGAGAATTCCATGGACAGAGGCTCCTGGCAGGCTATTGGTCCATGGGATCGCAAAGAGTTGGACATGACTGAGTGACTATTTTCATTCAGTAGCACTGAATTAATCAGCTGCTAATGATTAAATACCTGATGCTGTGGAAGGCCGAGGAAAAGGAGCAGGTTTGAGGAGAAAGATTATGAGTTGGTTTTGGTGCAGATGCCCCAGAAGGGATGGCACGTGCAGGTTTGGTATGGAAGATAGCAGTTAGGGAGCAGGTGAAACCACACCTGGGCCAAAGCCCAGGCCCAATCCCCACAGGCAGCCCAGCCTCCTACCCTAGGTCTCAACTAAGGAGGTTCCTCCTCCTCCCAGTAGGTGGTCATGGTCCCCCATGTGACCACAGACCCAAGTCCCTCCCCCTTTTGCAGAAGGCTCACCCTTTAGGTGTCCCTTCCCTCTAATCCCCCTGTCTCTCCCCTTCCTATGATCATCCCCATCAGCAAACAAGCATGCTCTAGAATCTCCCATGAAAACAAAGGATGATTCCTTCCAGAAACTTCTGCATTTATCTTATTCTCTCCTCACAAGAAAGCCTTTCAAAAGAATTGCACACACTTGCTTCCTCTCCTTTCCCCCTCCCATCTGCTCCATCAACTTCTCCCTTCTGGAGGAGTTCCCTCCTCCTGAAGTACAGCTGTCACACCTTCAGGACACAGCACACAGAGCCCTCTTTGTACCCCATTTCCTGGAGCAGTTCCCCCATTTGTTTTTTTGTTTGTTTGTTTGTTTGTTTGTTTTTGCTTTACAATACTGTATTGGTTTTGCCATACATCAACATGAATCTGCCACGAGTTACCTGTTTATCTCCATCATTACACAGTCCATAACTGTCCTGTTTATTCAATTGCTTACCGGCTTTTTCTTTTACTAGGATGTGAGTGAACATCATGAGGATAAGACCTTTGTCTTGCTGTCACTTACACTGTGACTTAGCATAGGAACCCAGTAGAATTTGCTAAATAAACACATGGAACATTTATTTCTGAAGGCACAAGGAAAAGCCACTCATTCATCACCATAAGTTAGGTTGTGTGCTATAGTAATAACAAGCCCCAAATCACTGAGCTCAAAACAATGAAGGCTTATTTTGTACCTAAAACTCTAAAGCTGTTGCGGGTTAGCAAAGGAGTCCTGCTTATTGCAGTGATGGGGAGCCATGTGGACAGGACAGCTGACAGTTTGGAAGGAAAAACAAACTCTGGAGCGTTATATGGCAGCATTCAAATGTCCCTGCTCAAAAGTGATATATGTCACTCTGGGCTCACTGTCCAGATCTGAGCACAGGGCCATGGAAGGCCCAAGAAAATGAGGAAGCCCAGCATCTCACATGCTTCAGGGGAAAGGTAAGGGGATGGCAGAGCACCATAGAACTGCCACAGCCACTGAGGAATGGTCAGCCCAAGAGAGAGAGAAGAACCATCCAAAGGGGTGGGGATCGGGGATCAGTAATGCCCAACCCTGCAGAGGAGTCTGCAAGTATCTGCTGCATTTAGCAACTAATAAGTGACTGGAGCACATGAATTTCCAGTGCTCTGGGAGTGTGGGAAAACCCAAATTCAATGGATTGAGCAAAAGAGAGAGGTGAAGAAATGAAAATAAAACAGACAAAATGTTCAGGAATGTAGCTGTGAAGGAGGGATTGGGGCAGTAATTTAAGACATATAGTTAAAGTGGTAATGTTCTCGGAGCAAGAGAGGAGCACGTATCCACTGGGGACTGGGGTGGGCAGACTGAAGAAACAAGGAGGAAACAGGTGGAAGTGGTAGAAGGGGACCTGGAGACACTTCTGGAAGCTTCGGGGTGGAGTGGGAAGAGGACAGTGCATGAGAGGTGAAGTGCTTTTTGGTGGAGGACTGGAGATCCTAACAGCTCTGTGGGAACTCTGAGGAGACATTGCATTTTGTCAGTTATTACAGGATTATTATCCTACATTTTGCTTCTTCAATAAGATCAGAAACTGCAGCTGTGAGAGAAGGAGGCCCAGATGAAAAATAACTGGTATTGTAGCTTCTTGGGTCATTATCACCCCACTGGAGATGGAGAGAACGGAAAGGAGAAGGGTACTACCAACAGCGGTCAGAGAGAACAAATGTTGAGGTTAACCAGCCCAGACGGAAGAGGGGGACAAATGCCAGGAAAGATATGGACAGAGGGGCTGAAAGTTCACTCCCAAAATTGGGACAAGTGAGCATGGAACCAACCGCCTCTGTCTAGGCCAATGCAGGGGCTGGCCATGATAGAGCAACTGGCTCCTGTTTGGCCAGCAGTCAAGGACTTAGGGTGAGAAGTCAGACCTCACTGCCAAGCTCAGAAATAACCTGGTGGCTCAATAGTGAAGAATCCACCTGCCAATGCAGGAGAGATGGGTTCAGTCTCTGGGTCGGGAAGATCATTGGGAAAGGAAAATGGCAACCCACTCCAGTATTCTTGCCTGGACTATTCTTGCCTGGACTAATCTTGCCTGGACTATTCTTGCTGCCCTTGTGGCTTAGCTGGTAAAGAATCAGCGGACAATGCAGGAGGCCTGGGTTCAATCCATGGGTTGGGAAGAGCTCCCGGAGAAGGGAAAAGCTATCCACTCCAGTATTCTGACCTAGAGAATTCCGTGGACTATATAGTCCAAGGGGTCGCAAAGAGTTGGACATGACTGAGCAACTTTCACTTTCTCATACATGTTTAATATTAGGGATAAGAAATTTTTACTTTATTAATTTTTCTTCATGAATGCTGAAGTGTACTGTGAAGTTTTAAATTCCACCTCAGATTATTACATTTTTTAGCACATAAAATTTTAAATTAATAAGTTCAGTTCAGTTCAGTCAGTTCAGTCGTGTCCGACTCTTTGTGACCCCATGAATTGCAGCATGCCAGGCCTCCCTGTCCATCACCAACTCCCAGAGTTCACTCAGACTCACGTCCATCGAGTCAGTGATGCCATCCAGCCATCTCATTCTCTGTTGTCCCCTTCTCCTCCTGCCCCCAATCCCTCCCAGCATCAGAGTTTTTTCCCATGAGTCAACTCTTCACATGAGGTGGCCAAAGTACTGGACTTTCAGCTTTAGCATCATTCCTTCCAAAGAACACCCAGGACTGATCTCCTTTAGAATGGACTGTTTGGATCTCCTTGCAGTCCAAGGGACCCTCAAGAGTCTTCTCCAACACCACAGTTCAAAAGCATCAATTCTTTGGCGCTCAACCTTCTTCACAGTCCAACTCTCACATCCATACATGACTACTGGAAAAACCATAGCCTTGACTAGATGGACCTTAGTTGGTAAAGTAATGTCTCTGCCTTTGAATATGTTATCTAGGTTGGTCATAACTTTTCTTCCAAGGAGTAAGCGTCTTTTAATTTCATGGCTGCAGTCACCATCTGCAGTGATCTTGGAGCCCAAAATAATAAAGTCTGCAACTGTTTCCACTGTTTCCCCATCTATTTCCCATGAAATAATGGAACCGGATGCCATGATCTTCGTTTTCTGAATGTTGAGCTTTAAGGCAATTTTTTCACTCTTCTCTTTCACTTTCAAGAGGCTTTTAGTTCCTCTTCACTTTCTGCCATGAGGGGGTGTCATCTGCATATCTGAGGTTATTGATATTTCTCCTGGCAATCTTGATTCCAGCTTGTTTTTCTTCCAGTCCAGCGTTTCTCATGCTACCGAAAATCCTTATGTTAATGAGAAACGTACTAGAACTAAGAGTTAACCTTCCCAAGATTCAAAGACTTCTGAAATGAGAAGGGGATGAAAGGGATGTTTGTAGCATAAAACATTGCTAAGATTATGTTACATATTTTATGGACCCTATTGGATTTCATGTTTTCAATGAGATCATTGCTGTTGTTCAGTTGCCGAATTGTCCAACTCTTTGTAACCCCATGGACTGTAGCACACCAGTCTTACCTGTCCTTCACCATACCTGAAGTATGCTCAAACTAATGTTCATTGAGTTTGGAATGCCATCCAATCATCTCATCCATCCTATGTCATTCCCTTCTCCTCCTGCCTTCAGTCTTTCCAACATCAGGGTCTTTTCCAACGAGTCAGCTCTTTGCATCTGGTGGCCAAACTATTGGAGCTTCAGCTTCAGCATCAGTACTTCCAATGAATATTCAAAGTTGATTTCCTTTAAGATTGACTATTTGATCCCCTTGCTGTTCAAGGGACTCTCAAGAATCTTCACCAGCCCCACAGATTGAAAACATCAGTTCTTCAGAGCTCAGCTTTCTTTATGGTCCAACTCTCACATCCATACATGGCTACTGGAAAAACCACAGCTGTGACTACACAGACCTCTGTCAGCAAAGTAATGTCTCTGCTTTTGAATACATTGTCTAGGTTTGCCATAGTTTTTCTTCCAAGGAGTAAGCATTTTTCAATATCATGGCTGTAGTCACAGTCTGCAGTGATTTTGGAGCCCAAGAAGATACAGTCTGTCACTGTTTCCATTTTTTCCCCCGTCTATTTGCCATGAAGTGATGGAACCAGATGCCATAATCTCAGTTTGTGGAATATTGAATTTTAAGCCAGCTTTTTTACTCTCCTCTTTCACCTTCATCAAGAGACTATTTAGTTCCTCTTTGCTTTATGACATTAAAGTGGTATCATCTGCATATCTGAGGTTATTGATATTTCTCCCAGCAATCTTGCTTCCACATTGAGTTTCTTCCATCCTGGCATTTCACATGATGTACCCTTCATATAAGTTAAATAAGCAGGGTGAAAATATATAGCCTTGATGAAGTCCTTTCCCAATTTTGAACCAGTTCATTGCTTCATGTCCAGTTCTAACTGTTGCTACTTGAGCTAAATACAGGTTTCTCAGGATGCAAGTAAGGTGGTCTGGTATTCCCATCTCTTTAAGAATTTTCCACAATTTGTTGTGATCCACACAGTCAAAGGCTTTCACATAGTCAATGAAGCAGAAGTAGATGTATTTCTGGAATGTTCATGCTTTTTCTATGATCTAGCAGATATTGGCAATTTGATCTCTGGTTTTTCTGCCTTTTCTAAACTCAGCTTGTACATCTGGAAGGTTTCAGTTCACATACTATTGAAGCCTAGCTTGAAGGTTTTGAGCATTACCTAGCTAGCATGTGAAATGAGTGTAATTTTGTGATAGTTTGAAGATTCCTTGGCATTGCCCTTCTTTGAGATTGGAATGAAAACCAACTTTTCCAATCCTGGGGCCACTGTTGAGTTTTCCAAATTTGCTGGCATATAGAGTACAGCACTTTCAGAGCATCATCATTTAGGACTTGAAATAGCTCAGCAGGAATTCCACCACCAGTAGCTTTGTTCATAGTAATTGTTCAAGTAAAGTTTGTAGCTTTGTTCAAGTAAGACCCACTTGAATTCACACTCCAGGATGTTTGGTTCTAGGTGAGTGATCACACCATCATGGTTATCTGGGTCATTAAGACTTTGATTGTATACTTCTGTGTATTCTTGCAACCTCTTAACATCTTCTGCTTCTGTTAGACCCATAACGATTTCTGTCCTCTATTGTGCTCATCTTTGCATGAAATATTCCCTAGGTATCTCTAATTTTCTTGAAGAGATCTCTAGTCTTCCTCATTCTAATTTTTTCCTCTATTTCTTTGCACTGTTCACTTAGGAAGGCTTTCTTATCTCTCCTTGCTATTCTTTGGAACTCTGCATTCAGATGGGTTTATCTTTCCTTTTCTCTTTTGCCTTTCTCTTCTCTTCTTTTCTCTGTTATTTGTAAGGCCTCCTCAGGCAACCCTTTTGCCTTTTTGCCTGTTTTTCTTGGGGATGGTCTTGATCTCTGCCTCCTGTGTGATGTTATAAGCTTCCATCTATAGTTTTCTGGCACTTTATTGTATCTAATCCTTTGAATATATTTGTCACTTCCATTATATAATCATAGTTCAATTCAGTTTAGTCACTCAGTCATGTTAGACTCTTTGTGACCCCATGGACTGCAGCACACCAGGCCTTCCTGTCCATCACCAACTCCTGGAGCTTACTCAAACTCATGTCCATCGAGTCAGTGATGCCATCCAACCATCTCATCCTCTATCGTCCCCTTCTCCTCTCACCTTCAATCTTTCCCAGCATCAGGGTCTTTTCCAATGAGTCGGTTCTTTCCATTAGGTGGCCAAAGTATTGGACTTTCAGCTTCAGCATCAGTGCTTCCAATGAATATTCAGGGCTGATTTCCTTTAGGATGGACTGGTTGGATCTCCTTGCTGTCCAAGGGACTCTCAAGAGTCTTCTCCAACATCACAGTTCAAAAGCATTAATCTTTGGCTCTCAGCTTTCTTTATAGTCCAATTCTCACATCCACACTGGAAAAACCACAGCTTTGACTAGATGGACTTTGATTGGCAAAGGAATGTCTATGCTTTTTAATATGCTGTCTAGGTTGGTCATAGCTTTTCATCCAAGGAGCAAGTGTCTTTTAATTTCATGGTTGTAGTCACCTTCTGCAGTGATTTTGGAGCCCATGAAAATGAAGTCTCTAACTGTTTCCATTGTTTCTCCATCTATTTGCCATGAAATGATGGGACCAGATGCCATGATGTTAGTTTTCTGAATGTTAAGCTTTAAACCAACTTTTTCACTCTCCTGTTTCACTTTCATCATAAATTTTAAAAAAAAAGTCTCTTTAGTTCTTCTTCACTTTCTGCCATAAGGGGAGTGTCATCTACATATCTGAGGTTACTGATATTTATCTGGCAATCTTGATTCCAGCTTTTGCTTCATCTAGCCCAGCATTTAACAAGCCCAGCATTTAACATGATATACTCTGCATATAAGCTAAATAAGCAGGGTGACAATATACAGGCTTGACGTACTTCTTTCCCAATTTGGAACCAGTCTGTTATTCCATGTACAGTTCTAACTGTTGCTTCTTTTTTTTTTTTTAATTAATTAATTTATTTTTTTAATTTTAAAATCTTTAATTCTTACATGCGTTCCCAAACATGACCCCCGCTCCCACCTCCCTCCCCACAACATCTCTCTGGGTCATCCCCATGCACCAGCCCCAAGCATGCTGCACCCTACGTCAGACATGGACTGGCGATTCAATTCTTACATGATAGTATACATGTTAGAATTCCCATTCTCCCAAATCATCCCACCTCTCCCTCTCCCTCTGAGTCCAAAAGTCCGTTATACACATCTGTGTCTTTTTTCCTGACTTGCATACAGGGTCGTCATTGCCATCTTCCTAAATTCCATATATATGTGTTAGTATACTGTATTGGTATTTTTCTTTCTGACTTACTTCACTCTGTATAATTGGCTCCAGTTTCATCCATCTCATCAGAACTGATTCAAATGAATTCTTTTTAACGGCTGAGTAATACTCCAATTTGTATATATACCACAGCTTGCTTATCCATTCATCTGCTGATGGACATCTAGGTTGTTTCCATGTCCTGGCTATTATAAACAGTGCTGTGATGAACATTGGGGTACATGTGTCTCTTTCAATTCTGGTTTCCTCGGTGTGTATGCCCAGAAGTGGGATTGCTGGGTCATAAGGGAGTTCTATTTGCAATTTTTTAAGGAATCTCCACACTGTTCTCCATAGTGGCTGTACTAGTTTGCATTCCCACCAACAGTGTAGGAGGGTTCCCTTTTCTCCACACCCTCTCCAGCATTTATTGCTTGCAGATTTTTGGATCGCAGCCATTCTGACTGGTGTGAAGTGGTACCTCATTGTGGTTTTGATTTGCATTTCTCTAATAATGAGTGATGTTGAGCATCTTTTCATGTGTTTGTTAGCCATCCGTATGTCTTCTTTGGAGAAATGTCTATTTAGTTCTTTGGCCCATTTTTTGATTGGGTCGTTTATTTTCTGGAGTTGAGCTGCATAAGTTGCTTGTATATTTTTGAGATTAGTTGTTTGTCAGTTGCTTCATTTGCTATTATTTTCTCCCATTCAGAAGGCTGTCTTTCACCTTGCTTATAGTCTCTTTTGTTGTGCAGAAGCTTTTAATTTTAATTAGATCCCATTTGTTTATTTTTGCTTTTATTTCCAGGATTCTGGGAGGTGGATCATAGAGGATCCTGCTGTGATTTATTTCTGAGAGTGTTTTGCCTATATTCTCCTCTAGGAGTTTTATAGTTTCTGATCTTACATTTAGATCTTTAATCCATTTTGAGTTTATTTTTGTGTACGGTGTTAGAAAGTGATCGAGTTTCATTCTTTTACAAGTGGTTGACCAGTTTTCCCAGCACCACTTGTTAAAGAAATTGTCTTTACTCCATTGTATATTCTTGCCTCCTTTGTCAAAGATAAGGTGTCCATATGTGTGTGGATTTATCTCTGGGCTTTCTATTTTGTTCCATTGATCTATGTGTCTGTCTTTGTGCCAGTACCATACTGTCTTGATGACTGTGGCTTTGTAGTAGAGCCTGAAGTCAGGCAAGTTGATTCCTCCCGTTCCATTCTTCTTTCTCAAGATTGCTTTGGCTATTCGAGGCTTTTTGTATTTCCATACAAATCTTGAAATTATTTGTTCTAGTTCTGTGAAAAATGTGGCTGGTAGCTTGACAGGGATTGCATTGAATTTGTAAATTGCTTTGGGTAGTGTACTCATTTTCACTATATTGATTCTTCCAATCCATGAACATGGTATATTTCTCCATCTATTAGTGTCCTCTTTGATTTCTTTCATCAGTGTTTTATAGTTTTCTATATATAGGTCTTTAGTTCCTTTAGGTAGATATATTCCTAAGTATTTTATTCTTTTCGTTGCAATGGTGAATGGAATTGTTTCCTTAATTTCTTTTTCTACTTTCTCATTATTCGTGTATAGGAATGCAAGGGATTTCTGTGTGTTGATTTTATATCCTGCAACTTTACTATATTCATTGATGAGCTCTAGTAATTTTCTGGTGGAGTCTTCAGGGTTTTCCATGTAGAGGATCATGTCATCTGCAAACAGTGATAGTTTTACTTCTTCTTTCCAATTTGGATTCCTTTTATTTCTTTTCCTGCTCTGATTGCTGTGGCCAAAACTTCCAGAACTATGTTGAATAGTAGCAGTGAAAGTGGACACCCTTGTCTTGTTCCTGACTTTAGGGGAAATACTTTCAATTTTTCACCATTGAGGATAATGTTTGCTGTGGGTTTGTCATAGATAGCTTTTATTATGTTGAGGTATGTTCCTTCTATTCCTGCTTTCTGGAGAGTTTTTATCATAAATGGATGTTGAATTTTGTCAAAGGCCTTCTCTGCATCTATTGAGATAATCATATGGTTTTTATTTTCAATTTGTTAATGTGGTGAATTACATTGATTGATTTGCGGATATTGAAGAATCCTTGCATCCCTGGGATAAAGCCCACTTGGTCATGGTGTATGATCTTTTAATGTGTTGTTGGATTCTGATTGCTAGAATTTTGTTGAGGATTTTTGCATCTATGTTCATCAGTGATATTGGCCTGTAGTTTTCTTTTTTTGTGACATCTTTGTCAGGTTTTGGTATTAGGGTGATGGTGGCCTCATAGAATGAGTTTGGAAGTTTCCCTTCCTCTGCAATTTTCTGGAAGAGTTTGAGGAGGATAGGTGTTAGCTCTTCTCGAAATTTTTGGTAGAATTCAGCTGTGAAGCCATCTGGACCTGGGCTTTTGTTTGCTGGAAGATTTCTGATTACAGTTTCAATTTCCGTGCTTGTGATGGGTCTGTTAGGTTTTCTATTTCTTCCTGGTTCAGTTTTGGAAAATTGTACTTTCTAAGAATTTGTCCATTTCTTCCACGTTGTCCATTTCCATTGGCATACAACTGCTGATAGTAGTCTCATGATCCATTCCTGTATTGTCTGTGTATGTGCTGTTGTATCTCTCCATTCTGATTTTGCTATTTCTATTGTTTGATTTGTCTCTCTGTTTTGCATTCTTTGATTCTGGCTTCTGAATGGTTTGTCATCTTATCCTTTCAAAGAAGTTCTGGCTTTTGAATGGTTGATGTTGCTATATTTTTATTAGAGTTTCTTTGCTGAACATTTATATTTCTTTGCCCTAATTTTTTAGAGATTTTGCTTTTATTCTCTATTCTGGAGGTTCTTTGCATTTATTTTTCAATTTTTAAGATTTTCTCCTTACTCACCTGGGGTTCTCCAACTCTTCCTTTTCTATTGCTTTAGTTGTAGAGTTAGGTTGTTTGTTTGACTTTTTTCTTGTTTCTTGAGGTATGCCTGTATTGCTATGAACTTTCCTCTTAGCACTGCTTTTATAGTGTCCCACAGGTTTTGGGTTGTTGTGTTTTCATTTTCATTAGTTTCTATGCATATTTTGATTTCTTTTTGATTTCTTCTGTGATTTGTTGGTTATTCAGAAGTGTGTTGTTCAACCTCCATATGTTGGAATTTTTAATAGTTTTTCTCCTGTAATTGAGATCTAACCTTAATGCATTATGGTCAGAAAAGATGCTTGGAATGATTTTGATTTCTTTGAATTTATCAAGTTTAGATTTATGGCCCAGGATGTGATCTATCCTGGAGAAGGTTCCATGAGCACTTGAAAAAAGGTGAAATTCATTGTTTTGGGGTGAAATGTCCTGTAGATATCAATTAGATCTAACTGATCTAATGTATCATTTAAAGTTTGCGTTTCTTTGTTAATTTTCTGTTTAGTTGATCTGTCCATAGGTGTGAGTGGGGTATTAAAGTCTCCCACTATTATTGTGTTTTAACTGTTGCTTCTTGACTTGCATAGGTATTTGATTTAGGTCATACCTGAATGGGCTAGTGGTTTTCCCTACTTTCTTCTATTTAAGTCTGAATTCTACAGTAAGGAGTTCATAATTGAGCCACAGTCATTTCCTGGTCTTGTTTTTGCTGTTTAGGGCTTCTCCATGTTCAGCTGCAAAGAATATAATTAATCTGATTTCAGTATTGACCAATGTCGATGGTCATCACCATCGGCATTGACCTTCACAAAGTGATGTCCATATGCAGAATCATCTCTTGTGTTGTTGGAAGAGGGTGATTGCTATGACCAGTGTGTTCTCTTTGCAAAGCTCTGTTAGCCTTTGCCCTGCTTTATTTTGGGGCTTCCCCTGTGGCTCAGCTGGTAAAGAATCCACCTGCAGTGGAGGAGACGTGCATTCAATCCCTGGGTTGAGAAGATCCCCTGGAGAAGAGAAAGGCTACCCACTCCAGTATTCTGGCCTGGAGAATTCCAAGGACTGCATAGTCCTTGGGGTCACAAGGAGTCGGACACAACTGAGTGACTTTCACTTTCTTTCTGCTTCAATTTGTACTCCAAGTCCAAACTTGCCTGTTAGTTGCTCCAGGTATCTCTTGACTTTTTACTTTTGCATTCCAGTCCCATGTGATGTAAAGATACCTTTTGTGTGTTAGTTCTAGAAGGTCTTGTGGGTCTTTATCAGTTCAGTTTAGTTCAGTCACTCAGTCGCGTCCAACTCTTTGCGACCCCATGAATTGCAGCACACCAGGGCTCCCTGTCCATCACCAACTCCCGGAGTTCACTCAAGCTCACGTACATTGAGTCGGTGATGCCATCCAGCCATCTCATCCTCTGTCGTCCCCTTCTCCTCCTGCACCCAATCCCTCCCAGGATCAGAGCCTTTTCCCATGAGTCAACTTTTCACATGAGGTGGCCAAAGTACTGGAGTTTCAGCTTTAGCATCATTCCTTCCAAAGAAATCCCAGGGCTAATCTCCTTCAGAATGGACTGGTTGGATCTCCTTGCAGTCCAAGGGACTCTCAAGAGTATTCTCCAACACCACAGTTCAAAAGCATCAATTCTTCGGCGCTCAGCCTTCTTCACAGTCCAACTCTCACATCCTTGCATGACTACTGGAAAAACCACAGCCTTGACTAGGCGGACCTTTGTTGGCAAAGTAATGTCTCTGCTTTTGAATATGCTCTCTAGGTTGGTCATAACTTTCCTTCCAAGGAGTAAGAGTCTTTTAATTTCAGGTCTTTATAAGACCATTCAATTTCACCTTCTTTGGCATTAGTGGTTGGGGCACAGACTTGGATTGCTGTGATATTGAATGGTTTGCTATGGAAATGAATAAAGATAATCTGTTATTTTTGAGGATCAACCCAAGTACTGAATTTCAGATTCTTTTGTTGACTATGAGGGCTACTCCATTTCTTCTAAAGTATTTTTGCCCACGGTAGTAAATATAATTGTCATCTGAATTAGATTCACCCACTCCCATCCATTTTAGTTCACTGATTCCTGACATATTCACTCTTGCCATCTTCTGTTTGACCATTTCCAATTTATTTTGATTCATGGACTTAATGGGTCTCTGTGATAGCTCAGCTGGTAAAGAATTCACTGCAATGCAGCAGACCATGGTTTGATTCCTGGGCTGGGAAAATCTGCTGCAGAAGGGACAGGCTACCTACCCCCAACTATTCTGGGGCTTCCTTTGTGGCTCAACTGGTAAAAAACCTGCCTGCAATGCAGGAGAACTGGGTTTGATCCCTGGGTTGGGAAGAACCCCTGGAGAAGGGAAGGATACCCACTCCAGCATCCTAGCCTGGAGAATTCCATGAATCATATAATCCATGGGCTTACAAAGAATCAGACACGACTGAGCAACTTTCACTTTCAAGGACTTCATATTCTAGGTTCCTATGCAATATTGTTCTTACAGCATCAGACTTTACTTTCACCACCAGATACACCCACAACTGGGCATCATTTCTGCTTTGGTTCAGCCTCTTCATTCCTTCTGGAGCTATTTCTCTGCTTTTCTCCAGTAGCACATTGGACACCTACTGACCTGGGGAGTTCATCTTTCAGTGTCATATCTTTTTGCCTTTCATACTGTTCATGGGGTTCTCAAGGCATGAATGTTGAAGTGTTTTGCCATTCCCTTCTCCAGTGGACCATGTTTTATGAGAACTCTCCACCATGACCTGTCCACCTTGGGAGACCCTACATGACATGGCTCATAGTTTCATTAAGTTACACAAAGCTGTGATCCATGTAATTGTTTTGTTTTCTTTGATTTTTATTTTCATTCTGTATGCCTTCTGATGAATGAGGGTAAGAGGCATGTGCAAGCTTCCTGATGGGAGGGACTGGTTGTGGGAATACTGAGTCTTGCTCTGGTGGTAAAGGCCATACTCAGTAAATTGTTAATCCAGTTTTCAGCTGATGGGCTGGGCTGTGATCCCTCCCTGTAGTTTGGTCTGAGGCCAAACTATGGTAGGGGTAATGCTGGCCTCCTCCAGACGGACTTATGCCAGCACACTGTGGCTGCCCAGACTGCTGAAGTCAGTTTCCCTTGACCCTGTGGCAGGCTGCTGTGAACCCATGCCTCCACTGGAGACTCCCAAACACTTCAGGCAAGTCTGCTTCAGTCTCTTGTAAGGTCACTGCTCCTTTCTCCTGGGTCCTGGTACACACAAAGTATTGTTTGTGCTCTCCAAGAGTTTCTGCTTCCCCAATTCTGTGGAAATTCTGAAATTAAATCCTGCTGACCTTCAAAGTCAGATTCCTTGGGGATTCTTACACCCCTTTGCAGATCCTCAGATTGGGAAGTCTGTTGTGGGAGGTAGAACTTTCACAACAGTGCAAGAACTTCTTTGGTATATTTGTTCTCCAGTTTGAGTATCACCCAGCCAGTGGCTTTATAGTGGGGCTCATGGCAATCTCCTTTATGAGGATTTATGCCACACACTGAGCCCCCCAGGACTGCTGCTGCCAGATCCCCTGTCCCTGTGGCAGGCTACTGCTGACCCATGACTCTGAAGGAGACCCTCAAACAGTTACAGGCATGTCTGGCCCTGTCTTTTGTGGGGGTCACTGCTCCCTTCCCTGAGTCCTGGTGCACACAAGGTTTTGTTTGTGCCTTCTAAGCATCTCCTGAGAGTATGAGGTTTGATTTAAACATGACTGCAGTCCTCCTACCATCTTGCCGCAGTTTCTCCTTTGCCCTTGGACTCAGGGCACCTTCTTTTGGTGTGTTCCAACATTCTCCTGTTGATGGTTGTCCGGCAGCTAGTTGTGATTTTGGTGTTCCTGCAGGAGGAGGTGAGCACACATCCTTCTACTCTGCTGTCTTGGACTGTAGCCTCCCAGTCTCTTCTGCCCATGGAATTCTCCAGGCAAAAATGCTGGAGTGGGTAGACATTCTCTTCTCCAGGGAATCCTTCAAACCTGGGTCTCCTGTGTGGCAGCCATATTGTTTTACCATCTGAGCCACCAGGGAAGTCTTTCCAATAAGACGTGAATATTAATATTTATTTGGTTCAACATAAAAAATTAATCAATGTAATATGTTAGATTAATAAAATGAGGAGGGAAACACATGATCATCTCAATGGAAAAAGAAAAAACAAAACTTTTGAAAAAATTCTGCCTCCATGATAAAAGTGTCAGAAAACTAGGACTAGAAAACACTTTGCTAAAGTAATAAAGAGCATATGTAAAAATTCATAGCTATTCAATGGTTAAAGACCGAAAGCTTTCTCCCTAAAACCAGGAATAAGTCAAGAATGACCACTTTCATCATTGTTATTCAACATTGTGCTGGATGTATTAGCAAAAGAAATTAAGCAAGAAAAATAAAAAGAAATGAAATACTGACACATACAAGAACATGTGGTGGCTTAGTCACTAAATTATGTCTGACTCCTGCGACCCCACTGATTGTAATCCACCAGGCTCCACTGTCCCTAGGATTTTCCAGGCAAGAATACTGGAGTGGGTTGCCATTCCCTTCTCCAGGGGATCTTCCCGATTCGGGGATCAAATCCAGGTCTCCTGCACTTCAGGCAGATTCTTTACCTGCTGAGCCACAAAGGAAAGCCAAGAATAGTGGCGTGAGCAGCCTATCCCTTCTCCAGTGAATCTTCCCAACCTAGGAATCAAACCAGGGTCTCCTGCATTGCAGATGGATTCTTTACCAACTGAGCTATCAGGGAAGCCCTACAGAAAGGTCCCTCCGAGATTTGAACTTGGATCACTGGATTCAGAGTCGAGAGTGCTAACCATTACTCTAGAAACTAACCATAAATGGGCTTCAGCACACTTTTTGGGATGCTATAAATGCTCCATCCCTGGAGAAGGGCATGGCAACCCACTCCAGTATTCTTGTCTGGAGAATCTGATGGACAGAGATGGTCCATAGGGTCACAAAGAGTTGAATACAACTGAAGTGACTTAGCTTGCATTCATGCATAAATGCTCCATATTATGATACAGATGTAGGTTACATGAACGTGTACATTTGTCAAACTCTATACTTATCTGCATTTCACTTATGTAAATTATATCTCAATATAATTATTTCATGCATATAAAATAATTGGTACTTTCTAAAGGGATGTTAAGTGTTTGACATTGTGCTTAATGTTTTTAATTTTCCTAAGTCAGGGAATTCTTTTTTCAACTTATACAGCCTATATTTAACAGAGCATCTAGAATATAGAGGCTATCAATAATTAATTGCTGTTGAATGAATGACTGAGTGGGTATGCTCTAAGGTATCCTTTAAATTATCTTCAGTTCTCTGGATTCTATTCCACTTGCTAAATGAATATAATGATTTATTTACTAAAGAAAATAATAATTTATTCTCTACATAGGTATTCTGAAAAGTAAATGAGATTCTGTTACACAAACTGCTCTATGAATGTTGGTAGTAGTTGTGGTGATGGTCACAGCCGTGGTTATAGTGCATTATATGTTGTTGATGCTGTTGAAAGTACACTCTCACAGCAAATGTTGCCTTCATTTTCCTGGGGGAATGTAAATGGGTCTATATGTAAAACTTTCAGGGGCTAAAGGAAATGATAAGACTATTCTGAAAGTTCTATTAGATGAAAAACAGTAATCCTTGGTCCCCATCCCCTTAAAGCCTCACTCTACAGTAAAATTAAAAGACATTTACACCTTGGAAGGAAAGTTATGACCAACTTAGACAGCATATTAAAAAGCAAAGATATTACTTTGTCAACAAAGATCCATCTAGTCAAGGCTACAGTTTTTCCAGTCATCATGTATGGATGTGAGAGTTGGACTATAAAGAAAGCTGAGCACCAAAGAATTGATGCTTTTGCACTGTGGTGTTGGAGAAGACTCTTGAGAGTCTCTTGAACTGCAAGAAGATCCAAACAGTCCATCCCAAAGGAGATCAGTCCTGGGTATTCATTGGAAGGACTGATGTTAAAGCTGAAAGTCCAATACTTTGGCCACCTGATGCAAAGAGCTGACTCATTTGAAAATACCCTGAAGTTGGAAAAGATTGAGGGCAGGAGGAGAAGAGGATGACAGAGGATGAGATGGTGTTATGGCATTACTGACTCAATGGACATGAGTTTGGGTG
This sequence comes from Ovis aries, assembly GCF_016772045.2. Classification (NCBI taxonomy): domain Eukaryota; kingdom Metazoa; phylum Chordata; class Mammalia; order Artiodactyla; family Bovidae; genus Ovis; species Ovis aries. The sequence continues at coordinate 115,274,614 of NC_056055.1, read as the reverse complement.
AACTCGAGGAGTTGGTGATGGACAGGGAGGCCTGGCATGCTGCAGTTCATGGGGCCTCAAAGAGTCAGACACAACTGAGTGACTGAACTGAACAGTGAAGGAAGAGGACCCCTCAAATATTTATATTGTCTCTTCAGGGCTCCTGCATGACCAAGATGATTAACAATGTACCTCAATTTATACAATATATAAATTAATGTGATACAGTCCTTAAAAATCAAATCAACTTTTGAAAATTAAATTTCTATTTTAAATTCCTTAAAGGAGTTGGATATTTATGAATAATCTTCCTTGTTTCTTTTAGGAAAGTTCTAATTTTCCCCTAATGGGTTTGCTTAAAGGCAAGGGCAACCTATCTTCAGGAATCATTTCTACAAACTGCACAGCCCTGGAATGAGCTCCAGAGAATAGTAGCCAAGTGAGAAGCACCGTCAGCTCCTAACCCTCTGGAGTCCCAGGAACCATCCTCAGTAGTTCCAGAGTTTTCACTTGATGTTTTTGTCCTTTCCAAAGAATTCTTCTTTTGCTATCAGTGAAAGTTCGTAGGGGGTTGGTCCTGATGAAAAAGGCCAGTAACCCAGATATTCCTGAACCCAAGATGAGAGTCTTATCTGTTTTTACTTACATGGGCCTACTTGAGACTCACAAAAAAGTCCTTAGGGTACACAGGTCAGGGACTGTTGGGATGATGATGATGATGATGACCACCATTCTATAAGAGCAGAGAGTGGAAGATCTGATCCCAGAACCTGAGACTAGTGGGCTTTCACCCACCCCACCCCAAGTTGCTTTCCAAGCCATATTCACCATCTCTGGAGGTAACCAATGATACCACCACTGTTACCCTAAAGCATCAGAGATGTGATCTCACCCAAAGAGCCTGAATAAGAGAGCTGAAATTTCTTTTTCTCCAGTGTTTAAGAGAAGCATTAGACAAAATAAACTCCAAACTTAAAGAATAGAGTTCAGTTCAATTGAGCAACATTTAGAGAGCAACCTATACTAAGCACTAAAGTTACAGCAATGTCTCAAAGAGTCCAGAGTCCAGAAGACAGAGAAGAGCAGGCCAGCTGCGCCTCACTGCCATGAGCAGTTTTGGGGTCGGCACCCCATCTCCCAAGGCTGCCCTGATGGGGAGAGGTTTGTGCCATCTATGGCCTGGAGGCAGGGATGTGGCATTTGTGTAGAGTGTTAGGGGCAAACAGGGCTTAGCCAGAGATGCAGCAAGTAATGAGCAACCACAAACCTGAGCAGCCCCTGGGAGATGACTTCCCTAAGCAGATTTGCTATTCTGACAATTACTTGACCTGGCTCAGCTTACAGTGGACAGCTCATGATTCCTCTCCCTCGCATCAGCCCTACCTAGGCAATCCCTTGAAAATCCCTGACTCTTTGGCCCTGGGAGTCAACCCCTGACCTCCCAGAGGACAGTACTCACTGAAAGGAGGGAGTAAAGCAGGTGCCCATGCATGCTCCAGTCCCAGGACACAGGGCTTCAGGCCAGTAGCAGAGCCTCAGCACATCAGAGTCCTCAAGGAGAGCCACCCTCCATGCTGAGAGCCCAAGGCGCCGCCCTTGCCCCTGAGCACATCTATTCCTGCACTCCTATCTCAGTCACTGCCCAGGCTCCACCCTTACAGCCTAGACCTTTCCTGGGCAGTGTGGGAAGCTCCAGGCTCTCTGGCGACTGTCTGGCACAGCCTCTGTAAGACAGACTCTCCCACAAGTCTGCAGGGCCAGCTCGACACCACCTCCCCAGAAAGCCTCAGAACAGATCCTCAGCTCAAACTCTGTCAGAGCCACTCCATGGGCCCAAAGCCTCCACTGACACCTCCCACCCCCAGCTAAGATATCTGTGTCTTGATACTTGTCCTTCAAGACACTCACTTACATTCACCTTTCCCTCTGGGCTACAAGCTAGGGTGTGTCCTGGGATGTTGATGTGGGCCTCCTGCATCTCCTATCTGATCCAGTCCCTCCTGAGAGCAGAACTTCTCAGCCTTTTGTCAACATCAGCATCAACAGATTACACTCCCCTCCCCACCTTTCACACCCGCACCCCCCACCAAGGAGAAATATTGCACTTAATTTTTATGAAAGAAATAAATGAGAGGAAAAAAAAAAGAAAAAGTGGGGTAGAGAGAGCAGGTCACAGGCAAGAGAAATAATATTAAATGATTATTCTATGTCAAATGTACACTAATTTATTGAGAGAAATTAGATATTAAGGAGTACGAGCTTGTCATATAGACGAGCTATGGAGAACAATTAACCAATATAATAGTTAAGATTTTTGTCTCCCCCAAAACCAATGTTTTGTTCCTTTGGGGGTGATATCGCCCTACTGAGAATCATGCCATAAAAGAAAAATCCTCAAGTGAAAAATGACTTTAAAATGCGACCTGAGACCAGCCCTTTCCTCCAGCTCCATGTTCCCCATGGGTCCACAGAGGTAGGCCAGGTACCCCCTCTGCAGTACATCTCCAAGTTCTGCAGGCCCCACCTCCTCCTGGCTTTGGCTGGGCATGCTTTCCAACGTTTTACATCAAAGTCAATTTGCTCCAAATTGTGAAAGAGCTCTACGTGGGCAGACAAGAGGTGCTTCCAGAAGTCCATAGGTTTGCTCCCTTTGTCAAGAAGAATTCTTCTGTCCCCAGGACCCTGACCTCCCCAAGAAAGAGCCATGGTCACTTGGTAGCTTTGCTACAACCCTATCCTACACAGACATAGGCCAGCTCACTCCCTATGGAGCAGAGGAGGTTAATTGAATTGTGAAAGTAGGTACAGCTCACTGTTTCACAGTCTTTCTAATTATTTACTTATTAAAAAGAACCATAATTGTTTATCAAGGGACTGAGTATGTATTAATGGTAGGCAGGGCTATTTGCGTGATGCCTTTGACGGGGAAACTAAATATTACTTGACACCTTACCACGAAGCTTTCTGACAAGGCTTTAAACATCAATCAATTATTTAAAGTCCTACATACATTGACTTTAATTACAGAGCTTTCCAGAGCAAAGGGAGTGTAAAGGAAGAAAGAATGAGGTTGCCGTGAAGAACATTCCATTTTCCTTAGGGTTTGACCCATTTTCCTTCTGCTTTATTAAGACCTTGCTTTGTTTTATAGATCCTATGACCAGTTGCCAATTTGTTTTCAAGACACGGAGTTTGCTTATTTTTTCCTCAGGCCAGGAGACTTTCCACTTAATTGGGCCTGTCTGGAATGGATGGAGCCTTCAGGAGAGGACATAGATTCTGAGCGGACTGAAGTTGCATCTGGGGGCTCGAAGCCTGTGGGTAACCCTTCCCCACTCAAACACCCACTCTGGTTGTTTTGGGAAAGACGTAAGAAGATTGTGCAAAATCTTTCCCCAAGGAGGAAAATGAAACCACACGTTAGAAAATAGAGCTACCTTTATAGAAACCCTTGAGTGGGTAACAGACAAGAAGGCCAGGGGTCTCCAAATGGAAGAAATAGCCTACAAGTGTCAGACATTTTTATCTCTCTTAAGCGGCAGGAGGAAACAAACTAGCGATATTTTTTCCTTCTCTATACAAATTTAAAAGGAGGTTTCTCTTAAAACTCTGTGTTGCCATAATGACACCTGGTTTCACCTGAAGTTAACTATTCTCAAACCTAGAGATAACCAATGCATTTTTCTTATGGAAATGTTTATCTTAAGCTATGCTAACGTACTATACATTTACCCCAAACTCTGTCTTCAAGTCGGTTCTGCCTTTTGGCTCAGAACCTACTTGACAAACCGGTATGTTATACTCAGATATTGTTCCTCTAATCTATGGCATCCTGTCCCATCACTTCATGGGAAATAGATGAGGAAACAGTGGAAACAGTGTCAGACTGGTTTTTTTTTTTTTTTTTTTTTGGACTCCAAAATCACTGCAGATGGTGACAGCAGCCATGAAATTAAAAGACGCTTATTCCTTGGAAGAAAAGTTATGACCAATCTAGAGAGCATATTCAAAAGCAGAGACATTACTTTGCCGACTAAGGTCCGTCTAGTCAAGGCTATGGTTTTTCCTGTGGTCATCTATGGATGTGAGAGTTGGACTGTGAAGAACACTGAGCGCTGAAGAATTGATGCTTTTGAAGTGTGGTGTTGGAGAAGACTCTTGAGGGTCCCTTGGACTGCAAAGAGATCCAACCAGTCCATTCTGAAGGAGACCAACCCTGGGATTTCTTTGGAAGGAATGATGCTAAAGCTGAAGCTCCAGTACTTTGGCCACCTCTTGTGAAGAGCTGACTCATTGGAAAAGACTCTGATGCTGTGAGGGATTGAGGGAAGGCGGAGAAGGGGACAACAGAGGATGAGATGGCTGGACGGCATCACTGACTCAATGGACATGAGTCTGAGTGAATTCTGGGAGTTGGTGATGGACAGGGAGGCCTGGTGTGTTGCGATTCATGGGGTCACAAAAAGTCGGACACGACTAAGTGACTGAACTGAACTGAACAGAATCTATGTAAATGAAACTATTTGTATGGTGATCTGCCCTTCTTCAAGATTCAAGTTAATCATTTTACGGCCCAGGATAAACCATTTGGTGCCAAGATTATCACAAAATGCATCTTATGGGTGAGGGGCCTGGTGCCATTCTGAGTTTTAAGACATTCCTTTCTTTCATTAACAGACTGCTAGTGACTATATAACATCCAGCTGAAGACTAGCAGAGGGGCACTCTTTCTGCCCCCTTCTGATGCCTATGTCAAAAGCTTTCTCTATCTCCTTTACACTTTAATGAAACTTTATTACACAAAAGCTCATAGCGACCAAGCCTTGTCTCTGGCCCCAGAGTGAATTCTTCTCCTTCAGAGGCCAAAAATCCCGGTTTCTTTGTGTGATTCAACAACAACCTTTCACCCTTATACATGACATGTTATTTTTTAAAACAGTAAGCGTCAGTGTTTCCTCATTCCAGAACACTCCACAGTCCAGAAGTCAGGCAAATTTATGCTTTATGAGCATCAAGTCTAGCCTTGTGCTGGGCACTGGAAACAGTGTAAATATGGCAGAATAGCTCCCTTCAGAGAGCTTGCTGCAGTCTTCCAGTAAAGACAACCAGTAAAATACTTAAATAAACAAGGTAACTTCAGATATGGAGAAGTGTGATGGGAAAAATAAAAGGTGCATCATAAAGAGCTGTTTATGATGGCCCAGGACAGCTCATTGAGATGGTAGTATTTGAAATGAGACCTGATGAATGAGAAATAGGCAGTTATATGTGGGTGTGAAGGAGAGGCATCCTGAGAGGGAGGAGCAGCAGATGCAAAGGCTCTGGAGCAGAGCAGAAATGAAATCAAGAAGACGTGTGGATTGGTTTCCCTGGTGGCTCAGATGGTAAAGAATCCACCTGCAATGCAGGAGACCTGGGTTCAGTCCCTGGGTTGGGAAGATCCCCTGGAAGAGGTCATGGAAACCTACACCAGTGTTCTTGCCTGGAGAATCCCCAAGGACAGAGGAGCCTGGCAGGCTATAGTCCATGGGGTCACAAAGACTTGGACATGAGTGACTAAGCACAGCACATGGATGGGAATGAGGCCAGAGTGTGGGGAGGTCACAGTGAGGGGGTGGCCAAACATTTCCAGATTTCCAAGAAAGTGCTAGCTTTTCAGGGAGACCCCAAAGCCACACTGGCTCATCTCTGTGCCACATGGTGGGCCTCCTCAGGGACACCCCACTGCCATCTTCTGGGAGAATGACCTCTATGTAGGTATAAGACTTCATTGCAAGCCATATCATCTTTATAACCAAGATCAGAGATGGGTTCTCCCCAGGATGCTCACCTTCTGGTTGGCCAGACACAGTGACATGTTTAGAATAAAGACCATGGGGATTCTCCTCAACCCTTTTTCACACTCCAGCCTTAAAGACACCCCCACCTCTACTAGTATCCCATCCCTCATTCATCTATTTGTCCATTCCAATAGCACCTGAGCCAGACAGCCAGACCACCCCAGGCCCTTGGGAGCCCCCAGTCTCAACAGAGAAGGACATAAGTAGTGCCATGCCACAGGGCACTGTAGGACTGGATGCAGGGACAAGGCACAACAAGCATACCCCACAAAGGCCACCAGACACTGCCTGGGGCAGCCAGGGGGCTTCCTGTTGTGGGTCATTCTGCTGAGGTTCAGTAGCTAAGATTTCTTCCTTTTTTTTTTTTTTTTAACTGGGTGAATACTTTATTTTGACTTAATCTTTAGAAACACAAGGCATCAGATAGAAATGCAGAAACTGACAAGCTCATCATAAGATATATATGGAAACGTAGTAGACTAGAAAGACCATAACAATCTTAAAGACTTCCAAGAATGTCAGAAAATTAATAATACCATATTTACCAATCTTAAGGTTATAATGTTCAAGATTGTGTCACAGTGGCATATGGTTAGACAAATGGAACAATGGAACAGAACTGCGTGCTTTTTATACATTAAGTCCAATGCTAAGGACATCAGCTATTCCTCAGGATACAGAAAATTCAAGTTGTAGAACAAAATTGTAAATCTAAGTACTATACATAGTAGATTGGCAAAATATAGTGCATCAACTGATTATTTCTTATGAATTTTCCTCCTGAAGGATGAAACTGTTTACATACTTGTGGAGTTACATCAAATGGAATATTAAACTGTTGTTAGGACTTGAAGGGGCCTCAAAACCACAGTGGACATTGCAGTCATCATTGGGCATCCACTGAACAATATTTCCCCTTCCTTCTTTCCAACAGACTCCAGTCTGTTCAGCTTGCCATCCTCCACCATGTATCTGTGTGCTCCAGAGGAAAGGGCCCATTCCTGAACAGGGAGCGGGATGGGACCCAAAGCATTTCTCATGCCATCAATTAATCTAGGCATGGACCTGTGACATATTAATAATCTTTGCAATGGAGACACAAAGAGTCTTCTAGGGATCATTTTGGGAAATTTTTCCACATTGATAAAAGAGACCTAGGAGAAGAAACACCCCCTCTTCGTCCACTGGAGGGGGAGTCAGCACGTGACACCTGGCACTATGGCAGCTACATTGGGAACATGAGGATGCCATCTCTGGCAGAGTGAGAATAACGAAGTGGGAATGTGGACAAGGACATGAGCCACTGTTGAAAGGCTGGATTCACTAAAACCAGAGCCATCCAACCTCAGCTGACATGCCTGGAAAATTGTCTTCTGAGGCTCCAGCATCTCCGACAGGGCAAGAGATGATCAAGTGTAACTGCAGACCCACTCAAGACCCTCCACTTACACTTGAGTGTAGACCGTTAGCAGTTTAACGTCCTAGGGTACATTTTGCTTGTGCTTTTACATATGACATAGGAGCAAAGTTTTAGATTAAAGAGGTGAAGCTCTAAGTGTCTAGTCTCAGACAGCCAGGAGTCTAGGGATCCCCCAGGAGGGAACAGAACTCAGATTCATGGAATATCTCAGCTAGTGGCAGCAAAGTGTGGGAAATGACCTAGTCCCATGATCTAGTCCTCAGTTTATCACAAAGACATACATCCCACTGTGAGTGTGAGACAGCCCAGCACAGAGCCTGGGTGCCCAGCCTCAGCCAGCAAAACTTCATTCACACTGATTCTAGGAAAAAGCAGGGACTTTAGACCAGAGACTTGCATTAGGTCAAGGCCTTGCTCCTCACCTCACCCGGGGGGGAGCCTCAGCCTCCCTGACCTCCCAGGGTCTTCCCTGCCTCCCTGTGAATAGCAGCTGTCCTCACTGCTATCACGAGGACTGGAGGAGACGATGTGGCAAAAGTGGCCAGTGTTCCCCAAGACCCTCTCCCCTTCTAGACACGGGAAGGCCGCATTCCCCAGCCTCTCTGGAGTTTGATGAGGCCAGTGGCAAGTGGCACACAGCGCCTGCAGTGCAGACCCACCCACGCTGAACAGCAAGCCCTGTTTCTCCTCTGACTGTTGGCTGCTGGATCCAGAGCAACCCGTGGAGGATTCTGAGGAAGCCCTAGCAGATAGCAACACTTACACATTGAAGAGCCTGGATTCACGAATTGCCAAGCTGAAAGCTGCCTGCTGAATGCCTGCTCAAGATTTAATGTCAACAAAACTAAACCTTTATTATGTTGGTTTGTTTGTTACATCAGCTAGCATTAAGAATCCTGACTATCACAAATGTCATGTAAGACATAATAGTAACACAGATGCTTTCAAAAATCATAATTTCCTTTTCTACACTTTGCTTTCTTCTCTCTTCCTAGAATTTGCTCCGCCCTTTAAAATTCAAGGAGCAGGCAATTAGTACTGAGATGATGAGCAGGAGGCTCTTTTAAAATCCGTTCAGTGGACTCTGCCCCCGTCAGCTCCTGTTGGTCAACTCTGAAACTCATAGAAGTTTAGGATCTATGCCATCTGCAGGAGGCTTGTACCTCCAGGCACTTCCTCTGATCCCCATTGCTGGCCCAAGATATGTGCCAATGTGCTTGGGACCTGGAGAGCAAGGCTCTCTCCTGTCTATTTTGACCTCATTAAAATTCCCTGTTTTCAGGAGGCTGGAGGAAACAGGGTAAAGCAGGCGAGGATAGGTCTCCAAAACTAGCCTTGAGGCTTCTGCTCCTTGCAGGAAGTGGGACTGAGCATGCCCAGAGACATTTCTGAAAGGCAGTTTCCACCCTTGAACAACCTCAGAAAAGAGAGAGTATATGGCCTCATATGAGATAGGATGATAATTCTGAATCTCTGTTCTTAACAGTTTATGTTTGGGGGACATAAAAGGGTTTGGTTTGTTTGCAGTTTATCTATGTGCCCAGTTCTCTGACCCCTATGTTCCACACATAGTCTCTGTTTATTTCAAAACACAGCATCTCTTCAAGGTTCCAGAAAAATCATCTCTCATAGAAAAGCCAGAAAGCATCCAGACTTTTGCTGCTGGACCGAAAATAGACAGACAGGGAAGGAATTAAACCACATACAACTTAGCCAAAAACTTTTGAATTCTTGTTAGACTTTTAGTCTTCCAAAAAACGAGCCCCATGCAGGACATATCACCACTGTTCCCTCTTTCCTCAGTGTTGCAAGGGACTCAGGGCTTTCACAGTGACTGTCCCCAAGTCTACAGAATGAGCCCCCAGTGGCCACCAGAACAAAGGCCTCCTTAGAAGATAACTGAGCTGCATCTGTTCTTTGTCAAGTTCCTCCCTCAGGAGCCAGAACTCTCCCCAATAAAGGACCCCATCCCCCCATCAGCGACCCATTGTCATCCTCCTTCAGCTGCAGAGCCGAGCCTGCCTGGCCAGTGAGGTCGGGGAGAGCAGTGCTCTCCTGAAGTAACACTGGGTCCAACTGAGAGGAAGTACAGACAGGTGGGAGTTCAGGTGACTGAGCTGACTGATGCCTTGATTATCAGGGTGGAAGAGAGAGGGCTAGAAGTGGCCTTGCTATATCAAGGAGAAGTTGAGAGTCAGAGGAGGCAGCCCCTTTCCCTGGGTCACAGTCAAGTTCCTGACCTTTAAGAAGACTCAAGCCCCCACCTGGCACTAGTGCATCTCCTAGCGTGTTCCCTCAGAAACTCAGAGCCACACAGTCCAGGAGACTCCCAGACAGAGGGTTGCAGTGGGGCTGGGGAGGAACTGGGGATCGTAGGTTGGTCCTCAGTGCCCCGTGGCAGATGCCAAATGGAGCAGCCCAATCCTACAGTCACAGGGTCTAGGCCAGGGGAACATGGGCTTGCCTGGGGTGCTTCAGATGGGAGCAACCCACAAGAGCCCTGGGTGCAAGGAACACACTCAGCCAGAAACCAGGAAGGACTGTGTGGCTGCCCTTGGGGAGTGGAAGGAGGGAGTGACACCCAGTGTGTCTGAGGAAGAGGGGGTGACCACGATGTGGGCTCTAGTGGGCCACAACCATGACTTTTGTTTTAAATGAAGGGGGGTTTTAAGCCAAGCAGTGACTTGGTTTGTAAAGACCAAATAGGCAGAAAACTATTGCATTCATCCAAATGGAAGAGGTGAAGGGTGCTTGGTGGTGGCCACGGAGAGTTGTCTGCATTCAATTATAATTCGAAGGTGGACTCAGGAAGAGAGGCCAAGGGAGCTGAAGAGAAGGTGACATCCAGAACAACCCTGAATTCACTGCCCGCGAGGTCATGAGGGGACCATTGAGATAGGTGGTCGAGGGAAACGACCCACTGGGTGGGGAAGAGCAGGACCGAGGACAGGAAGGTCCACTGGAGGTACCTCCAGGACATCAAAGAGGTAGCTGGACATGCAGTCCAGAGCCACAGAGGAAGTGACCTGGAGTGACAGCCTTGAGTGACAGTGGTGTAACGATAGTAACAGGGGTGTGGCATAGGCAGGATGACAAGCGCATGTGCCTGGAAAAGAGAGCTACAGGCTGCAGAGGTCAAGTGCAGCACCTGCCAGGCAAGGCCGTGTGAAGGGCAGCAGCAGTGTGACGGTGGGGAGGCCAGGCCCCTGGGGCCCAGTTCAGGGCCTGCTCCATGCTCTCCAGGGGATCATTACCCCATAAGCCTGGCTCAGAGCCACTGTCAGTGGGGGAGATGGGCACAGACCCACCCCCGATGGATTTATCAACAGGGGTCAAGAAAATGCAGGATGCAGCTCTTGGCAGTTCCCACACCCACAGCATCCGTCCAGTCACAGACTGTGCTGCTCTGGCCTCTCAGGCTTGTATCCATGAAAGAGGAGCTGTATTAGTTTCACCTCTGTGCAAAATTAGGAGAAGCGACCTCAGGACACAATCATTAGAATGACACAAAACAAAACATGAGGACACTAAGAAGGGAAAGGGCGGGGGATGAATTGGGAGACTGGGACTGACATGTGTATATACTACTGATACTATGTATAAAATAGATATCTAATGAGAACCTGCTGTACAGCACAGGAAACTCTACTCAGTGCTCTGTGGTGCTAGGAGGCGTTGGGGGCAGGAGGAGAAGGAGACGACAGAGGATGAGATGGCTGGATGGCATCCCTGACTCAATGGACGTGAGTCTGAGTGAATTCCAGGAGTTGGTGATGGACAGGGAGGCCTGGCATGCTGCAATTCATGGGGTCGCAAAGAGTCAGACACAACTGAGCGACTGAACTGAACTGAACTGAAATGGGAAGGAAATCCAAAAAAGAGGGGATATATGTATACATATGAGTGAATCACTTTGCTATGCAGTAGAAACTAACTCAACGTTGCAGAGCAACTATACTCAGATAAAACATTTTTTAAATAGGAAAAAAGGACACAGTTATGCATGTTGATTGTTGTTGCTTAGTTGCTCAGTCGTGTCCAACTCTTTCATGACCTCTTGGACTGTAGCCCACCAGGCTCCTGTGTCCATGCAGTTCTCCAGGTGGGAATACTTGAGTGGGTTGCCATGCCCTCCTCCAGGGGATCTAACTCACCCAGGAATCAAACCTGCATCTCCTGCATCACAGGTGGATTCTTTACCCACTGAGCAACCTGGGAAGCCACCTGATGAGTAAATGGAATCAATCATCAAAAGCAATTAGCAGATTCTTGGTCAATGAAATTGATTATGGAAAATGAATGAATTAGGAGCACCTCAAAAAATACTGAGTTTAAAAAAATTTTCAGCCCAACAATGTTTGGCAAATCAGCCAGCATAATCTCTGTGTACAGCGTATTCCATAAGCAAATAAACCTTGTAAGTTTCTCAGGAAAATACACTGATTTTGGTAATGATGTCAAGATGCAACTATTTCACTGGAAAGACACCCAGTGTGATACAGCAGTTGCCCCTACTCCCTACTTCAAAGTTCTCCTCTAGAAGTTTCTTGCCAATACTTTTTACATAGGTCTTCATTATGTCCAGACGTGGACCCACTAACCATTTTTTCTATATTCAGGAGAGAACTGATTTAATTAATGGAACAATAAGAATTTATTGGAATATTTTTCATAGCTCAAATCTGCAAAAAAATGCAAAATGTTAATTTAGAAAAGTATTAATATGTTCTTTATAGATAATACACTGCCCGTTGCCTGATACATTTTAAAGCAATTTGATACAAACACTAGACATATGCAATTATGGGTCTCATGAGATACAGAAACAGCATTTTTTCTTAAAAACAACCTGGGCAGCCTAAGAGTATTAGCAAGTGATATAAAAGAGGCTAATTATCACAGCAGACTGGGGCAGCAATCTTTAGCACATAGATAATGCAGTCTTCCTTCAAACAAACAGGTGAAAAATGATCTTTTTCCCCAAGAACCATCTTTACAGAAGAAACAGATGTAGATAAGATCACTGTGCAGAGGATGGCACCAAAGGCCTTTCTTGGCACGTTGGTGACCATAGTCCAGCTTCGCCATCTTAAGCCCATCCCCCACCTTGCAGCCCTTCCTAAAGAGCAACTTGTCCACATCACAGCTTCAAACATCTCCGTGCTTTGATGGCCCCAAGGTGCAGTCCAGACTCCTTGTTGTGGCTCACAAGGTTTGCACAACCTGGGCCAAGTGACCCATCAGCCCCTCCCACCTCTGGGGCCCCTATTCTGGCTCTAGCAGCCTTTGTGCTCCAGTCTCTGCCACACTCCCCTACCCACTTTTAGACTTTCAAAGACTAGTTCAGGTGCACTCTCCAGAACCCACCTTCCAAGGACTCCACAGCATCTCGTTAGCTGTGTCTCACCTGCAGTAGGCTCTCAGAAATATTCTGTTGAATAAATGAATAATGAGCAAATGGGGGAGTGGTTGACAGACCATCCCAAATCCCTGACCAGCTCCCACCAAGATGAGGTAAGCCTATGAGCACAATGACTAAACAGTGTCCCCTTAGAGAAAAGGGGTGCTGAATTTTGTCAAAGGCCTTCTCTGCATCTATTGAGATAATCATATGGCTTTTATTTGTCAATTTGTTAATGTGGTGAATTACATTGATTGATTTGTGGATATTGAAGAATCCTTGCATCCCTGGGATAAAGCCCACTTGGTCATGGTGTGTGATCTTTTTAATGTGTTGTTGGATTCTGATTGCTATTTATGATAAAAACTCTCCAGAAAGCAGGAATAGAAGGAACATACCTCAGCATAATAAAAGCTATATATGACAAACCCACAGCAAACATTATCCTCAATGGTGAAAAATTGAAAGCATTTCCCCTAGAGTCAGGAACAAGACAAGGGCGCCCATTTTCACTGCTACTATTCAACATAGTTCTGGAAGTTTTGGCCACAGCAATCAGAGCAGAAAAAGAAATAAAAGGAATCCAAATTGGAAAACAAGAAGTAAAACTCTCATTGTTTGCAAATGACATGATCCTCTACATAGAAAATCCTAAAGACTCCACTAGAAAATTACTAGAGCTAATCAATGAATATAGTAAAGTTGCAGGACATAAAATCAACACTCAGAAATCCCTTGCATTCCTATACACTAATAATGAGAAATATCAATAAACTCAGATATGCAGATGACACCACCCTTATGGCAGAAAGTGAAGAGGAACTAAAAAGCCTCTTGATGAAAGTGAAAAAGGAGAGCAAAAAAGTTGGCCTAAAGCTCAACATTCAGAAAACAAAGATCATGGCATCTGGTCCCATCACTTCATGGGAAATAGATGGGGAAACAGTAGAAACAGTGTCAGACTTTATTTTTTGGGGCTCCAAAATCACTGCAGATGGTTAATGCAGCCATGAAATTAAAAGACACTTACTCCTTGGAAGAAAAGTTATGACCAACCTAGAGAGCATATTCAAAAGCGGAGACATTACTTTGCTGACTAAGGTCCGTCTAGTCAAGGCTATGGTTTTTCCTGTGGTCATGTATGGATCTGAGAGTTGGACTGTGAAGAAGGCTGAGTGCCGAAGAACTGATGCTTTTAAACTGTGATGTTGAAGAAGACTCTTGAGAGTCCCTTGGACTTGCAAGGAGATCCAACCAGTCCATTGTGAAGGAGGTCAGCCCTGGGATTTCTTTAGAAGGAATGATGCTAAAGCTGAAACTCCAGTACTTTGGCCACCTCAGTCGAACAGTTGACTCATTGGAAAAGACTCTGATGCTGGGAGGGATTGGGGGCCGGAGGAGAAGGGGACGACAGAGGATGAGATGTCTGGATGGCATCACGGACTCGATAGATGTGAGTCTGAGTGAACTCCGGGAGATGGTGATGAACAGGGAGGCCTGGCGTGCTGTGATTCACGGGGTCGCAAAGAGTCGGACATGACTGAGCAACTGAACTGAACTGAACTGAATAATGAGAAAGTAGAAAAAGAAATTAAGGAAACAATTCCATTCACCATTGCAATGAAAAGAGTAAAATGCTTAGGAATATACCTACCTAAAAAGCTAAAGACCTATATATCGAAAACTATAAAACACTGATGAAAGAAATCAAAGAGGACACTAATAGATGGAGAAATATACCATGTTCATGGATCGAAAGATTCAATATAGTGAAAATGAGTATACCACCCAAAGCAATCTACAGATTCAGTGCAATCCTTATCAAGCTACGAGCGGTATTTTTCAAAGATCTAGAACAAATAATTTCACAATTTGTATGGAAATACAAAAAAACCTCAAATAGCCAAAGCAATCTTGACTCTTTGCCACACAAACCTATAATCTACTTTCCTTCAGCCATAACAGCAGAAGCTGTTCCTCCCCATGGTGGCTGAGTGAAGGATCACTACAGAAGAGGGAGGAGTTGTTAGGAACACAGGGAGTGGGGTGGGGGAATTCAGCAACAGTCTGCAGCACAAATCAGTTAGCTTCTTGTTTCCTCTCACTCTGCTTCCTGGGAGCTACCAGAGCACATGCACCAGCAAAAGGAAAACATGAATAGGCTTTTAGACACCACACCAAAAACACAGGTGACAAAATGTAAAAAATAGATGGATACCATTGAGAAAGTAAAAAGATAACTTTTTTTTTTTTTTTTACCTTTTAAAGAATAGAATGTGGAGAAAAGGGAACATTATTGTACTGTTGATGGGGTATAAATTGGTGCAACCACTGTGGAAAACAGTATGGAAGTTTATTTTTAAAAAGTCACTTCAGTCCATATGACCCAGCAATTCCTGAATATACACCTGGAAAAGATGAAAACTCTAATTTGAAAAGGTTCATGTACTCTAATATTGATAGTAGCACTATTTACAATAGCCAAGACATGGAAGCAACCTAAATGTCCATCAACAGATGAAGGAATAAAGACGATGTGATATATATATATATATATATATATATATACACACATACATACATACTACTCATCCATAAGAAAGAATGAAATTTTGCCATTTTCAGCAACATGCATGGACATGGAGGGGGTTAAGCTAAGTAAAATAAGTCAAACAGAGGAAGACAAATACATATTTGGAATCTAACAAAGAGAGCAAACTAGTGAATATAACAAAAAAAGAAACAGATGCACAGATATAGAGAATAAACTAGTGGTTACCAATGGAGAGAGGGAAAAGGGAGGGGTAATATATGGGTGGAGAATTAAGAAGTACAAACTAATTAGGTTTAAAATAAGTTACAAAGGTATGTTATAAAACACAGGGAACATAGAGAAAATGTTATATATTTCACTATAAGTGAAATATAATCTTAAAAAGAGAATGGAGAGAATATCTGTATATCATGTATCCCATGGAGGACTTGTATCTAAATATATAAAGAGTTCATAAAAATCAACAAGAAAACATTTAAATAACCTAATTAACAAATGGGCAAAGGATCAAAAAATGGATATTTCTACCAAGATGTAAAAATGGCCAATAAGCACATTTTTAAAATGCTCAACATCATCAGTTCAGTTCAGTTGCTCACTCGAGTCTGACTCTGTGACACCATGAATCGCAGCACACCAGGCCTCCATGTCCATCACCAACTCCCGGAGTTCACTGATTCATGTCCATCGAGTCAGTGATGCCATCCAGCCATCTCATCCATTGTCGTCCCCTTCTCCTCCTGCCCCTAATCCCTCCCAGCATCAGAGTCTTTTCCAATGAGTCAACTCTTCGCATGAGGTGGTCAAAGTACTGGACTTTCAACTTTAGCATCATTCCTTCCAAAGTAATCCCAGGGCTGATCTCCTTCAGAATGGACTGGTTGGATCTCCTTGCAGTCCAAGGGACTCTCAAGAGTCTTCTCCAACATCACAGTTCAAAAGCATCAATGCTTCGGTGCTCAGCCTTCTTCACAGTCCAACTCTCACATCCATATATGACTACTGGAAAAACCGTAGCCATGGCTAGACGGACATTAGTCGGCAAAGTAATGTCTGCTTTAAGGCTGGTCATAACTTTTCTTCATAACCACAATAAGATTCCATTTCACACCCCTTTAGTTCAGTTCAGTTCAGTCACTCAGTCGTGTCCGACTCTTTGTGACCCCATGAATCACAGCACGCCAGGCCTCCCTGTCCATCATCATCTCCCAGAGTTCACTTAAACTCAGGTCCATCCAGTCAGTGATGCCATCCAGCCATCTCATCCTCTGTTTTCACCTTTTCCTCCTGCCCCCAATCCCTCCCAGCATCAGAGTCTTTTCCAAGGAGTCAGTACTTTGCATGTGGTGGCCAAAGTACTGGAGTTTCATTCAGCTTTAGCATCATTTCTTCCAAAGAACACCCAGGGCTGATCTCCTTTAAAATGGACTGGTTGGATGTCCTTGCAGTCCAAGGGACACTCAAGAGTCTTCTCCAACACCACAGTTCAAAAGCATCAATTCTTCGGAGCTCAGCTTTCTTTACAGTCCAACTCTCGCATCCATACATGACCACTGGAAAAACCATAGCCTTGACTAGACAGACCTTTGTTGGCAAAGTAATGTTTCTGCTTTTGAATATGCTCTCTAGGTTAGTCATAACTTTTCTTACAAGGAGTAAGCGTCTTTTAATTTCATGGCTGCAATCACCATCTGCTGTGCTTTTGGGGCCTAAAAAGATAAAGTCTGAAACTGTTTCCACTGTTTCCCCATCTATTTCCCATGAAGTGATGGGACCAGATGCCATGGTCTTCATTTTCTGAATGTTGAGCTTTCAGTGCAGTTCAGTTCAGTCGTGTCCAACTCTTTGCGACCCCATGAATCGCAGCACGCCAGGCCTCCCTGCCCATCACCAACTCACAGAGTTCACTCAGACTCGCATCCATCGAGTCAATGCTGCCATCCAGCCATCTCATCCTCGGTCATCCCCTTCTCCTCCTGCCTCCAATCCCTCCCAGCATCAAAGTCTTCTCCAATGAGTCAACTCTTTGCATGAGGTGGCCAAAGTACTGGAGTTTCAGCTTTAGCATCATTCCTTCCAGAGAAATCCAGGGCTGATCTCCTTCGGAATGGACTGGTTGGATGTCCTTGCAGTCCAAGGGACTCTCAAGAGTCCCTCAAGAGACTCTCAAGAGACTTCTCCAGAGTCTTTTGAATTGATGTTCAAAAGCATCAATTCTACAGCACTCAGCCTTCTTTACAGTCCAACTCTCACATCCATACATGACTACTGGAGAAACCGTAGCCTTGACTAGACGGACGTCAGTCGGCAAAGTAATGTCTCTGCTTTTGAATATGCTCTCTAGGTTGCTTATAACTTTTCTTCAAAGAGTAATCTGACTGATTGTGGTCCACTGGAGAAGGGAATGGCAAACCACTTCAGTATTCTTGCTTTGAGAACCCCATGTACAGTATGAAAAAGCAAAACGATAGGATACTGAAAGAGGTATTCCCCAGGTCAGTAGGTGCCCAATATGCTACTGGAGATCAGTGGAGAATAACTCCAGAAAGAATGAAGGGGTGGAGCCAAAGCAAAAACAATACCCAGCTGTGAATGTGACTGGTGATAGAAGCAAGGTCCAATGCTGTAAAGAACAATATTGCATAGGAACCTGGAATGTCAGGTCCATGAATCAAGGCAAATTGGAAGTGGTCAAACAGGAGATGGCAAGAGTGAACGTCGACATTCTAGGAATCAGTGAACTAAAGTGGACTGGAAAGGGTGAAATTAACTCAGATGCCCATCATATCTACTACTGCAGGCAAGAATCCCTTAGAAGAAATGGATTAGCCATCATGGTCAACAGAAGAGTCCGAAGTGCAGTACCTGGATGCAGTCTCAAAAACGACAGAATGATCTCTGTTCATTTTCAAGGCAAACCATTCAACATCACAGTTATCCAAGTTTATGCCCCAACCAGCAACGCTGAAGAAGCTAAAGTTGAATGGTTCTATGAAGACCTACAAGACCTTTTAGAACTAAAACCAAAAAAAGATGTCCTTTTCATTATAGGGGCCTGGAATGCAAAAGTAAGAAGTCAAGAAACACCTGGAGTAACAGGCAAATTTGGCCTTGGAATACGGAATGAAGCAGGGCAAAGACTAATAGAGTTTTGCCAAGAAAATGCACTGGTCATAGCAAACACCTTCTTCCAACAACACAAGAGAAGACTGTGCACATGGACATCACCAGATGGTCAACACCAAAATAAGATTGATTATATTCTTTGCAGCCAAAGATGGAGAAGCTCTATACAGTCAACAAAAACAAGACCAGGAGCTGACTGTGGCTCAGATCATAAACTCCTTATTACCATATTCAGACTGAAATTGAAGAAAACAGGGAAAACCGCTAGACCATTCAGGTATGAATGTTGAGCTTAAAGCCAACTTTTTCACTTCCTCTTTCACTTTCATCAAGAAGCTTTTTAGTTCTTCTTCACTTTCTGCCATATGGGTGGTGTCATCTGCATTGAGGTTATTGATATTTCACACCCCTTAGGATGACTATAATCAGAAAGGTAAAATAACAAGATTTACTGAACATGTAGAGAAATTAGGCCCCTCATACATTAGTGGTGGGAATGTAAAACTGTTCAGCCTCTGTGGAAAACTGTCTGGTGTCTCTTCAAAAGTTAAATACTGCTTTGCCATATAACCCAGCAATTCCACTCTTAGATATACATGCAAGATGAGTGAAAACAGGTGCTCAAACAAATGCATGTACAACCCTGTTCATAGCAGCACTGTTCAGTTTTCAAAAGGTGGAAACAGCCCAAGTGTCAGTATATCAATTGATTATTTTAAATGTGGTGTATACACACAATGGAATACTGTCCATTCACAAAAGAATGAACTGCTGATAAACACTGTGTGGGTGAACCTCAAAAACATTATACTAAGTGAAATGTCAGAAGTAAACGGCCACATATTATTTGGTTCTATTTATACAAAATGTTCAGAATAGGAAAATCTATAGAGACAGAAAGTAGATTAGTAATTGCCAGAGGCTTGGAGAAAGGTACTGGGGAAGAACTGATAGTGAGTATTAGATGTCTTTGGGGTGTGATGAAATACTCTAAAATTATAGTAATTGCATAACTCTTATTACACAGAAAACCCCAAAATATTGAATTGCCCACTTTTAATGGGTGAAATGTATGGAGTGTAAATTTTATTTCACCTGACTAAACAAAATTGTCTGTGTGTGAGGTGTTTCAGATAATTAACATATTCCATACTAGCCTTGCCTGGGCAGAACATAACCATAGCCATGGGACAGAAATCATACCTCCATTGCAGAGAATCCATGGAGCAATTTATGAAGGATTATGGCTCCAGATGATGATCTAACTAACTGGAACACTCCTGAGATAACAGGAAAAACTTTTGTACAATATTTTCCATTTTGAAATGTGCTTTATAATTGATCTGAAGGCTATCAGCCTAAGTCATTTTTTCATGAATGTCCAGCAATCAGTTCAGTTCAGTTCAGTCGCTCAGTCGTGTCCAACTCTTTGCGACCCCATGAAGCACAGCACGCCAGGCCTCCCTGTCCATCACCAACTCCCGGAGTCCATCCAATTCCATGTCCATCAAGTCCATGATGCCATCCAACCATATCACCCTCTGTCGTCCCCTTCTCCTCCTGGCCCAATCTTTCCCAGCATGAGGGTCTTTTCCAATGAGTCAGCTCTTCACATCAGGTGGCCAAGTATTGGAGCTTCAGCTTCAAATCAGTCCTACCAATGAACACCCAGGACTTGTCTCCTTTAGGATAGACTGGTTGGATCTCCTTGAAGTCCAAGGGACTCTTGAGAGTCTTCTCCAACACCACAGTTCAAAAGCATCAATTCTTTGGTGCTCAGTTTGCTTTATAGTCCAACTCTCACATCCATACATGACCACTGGAAAAACCATAGCCTTGACTAGACGGATCTTTGTTCACAAAGTAATGTTTCTGCTTTCCAATATGCTGTCTAGGTTGATCATAACTTTCCTTCCAAAGAGTAAGTGTCTTTTAATTTCATGGCTGCAGTCACCATCTGCAGTGATTTGGGAACCCAGCAAAATAAAGTCAGCCACTGTTTCCACTGTTTCCCATCCATTTCCCATGAAGTGATGGGACCAGATGCCATGATCTTAGTTTTCTGAATGTTGAGCTTTAAGCCAACTTTTTCACTCTCCACTTTCACTTTCATCAAGAGGCTTTTTAGTTCTTCTTCACTTTCTGCCATAGGGTGGTGTCATCTGCATATCTGAGGTTATTGATATTTCACCCGGCAATCTTGATTCCAGCTTGTGCTTCCTCCAGCCCAGCATTTCTCATGATGTACTCTGCATGGAAGTTAAACAAGCAGGGTGACAATATACAGCCTTGATGTACTCCTTTTCCTACTTGGAACCAGTCTGTTCCATTTCCAGTTCTAACTGTTGCTTCCTGACCTGCATACAGGTTTCTCAAGAGGCAGGTCAGGTGGTCTGGTATTCCCATCTGTTTCAGAATTTTCCACAGTTTATTGTGATCCACATAGTCAAAGGCTTTGGCATAGTCAATAAAGCAGAAATAGATGTTTCTCCAGCAATCAGACACACACACAAACATGAACCCTCATACACACATACCTTACAAACATGTGACACAATTATGTTTAAGGCAGATTAAGATGTCAATCTCTTTGCAGCTTCTGATCTCCTTTTAGAAACATGTTAGCAAAAAGAGGGCTTCCCAGGTGGTGCTAGTGGTAAAGAACTCACCTGCCAATGTAGGAGATGCAAGAATCGCAGGTTTGATCCCAGGGTTGGGAAGATCCCCTGGAGAAAGGCACTGGCAACCTGCTCCAGTATTCTTGCTTGGAGAATCCCATGGACAGAGGAGCCTGGCAGGCTATGGTCCATAGGGTCACAAATAGCTGAACATGACTGAAGTAACTTAGCACACACACACACACACACACACACACACACACAAACACACACACATAACAAAAAGGACAGCTTTGAGCTGATGAATTTGATATGAGGATGATCTGGTTGTGATTGTCACATCAGTTTGGTCAGTCTCAGAAGACTGGGAAGGTCCAGGCAGTCACTGTCCTTAGCAGGTATAGAGGAGGGGGAGGAGCAAAGGGAGTCAAGCAGATGTGGCATCATTTGACTATTCTCAAGGAACGCTGTCACCAAGAGTTTATGCAAACTATTGCCACAAAGGAAGGCAAACAAGACACCACGGCAAGGCAGACAGTACTTCCAATCAGGGAGTCAGGCTCGGATTTTCAGGACCCAGGTAGGAGGATGGTGGGGGTTGTGAGGGCCGGGTGGTCAGAGGGGCAAGCCTGTGAGCATCTGCTGTTTATTTGTATGTCTTCTTTCCCCTCCCATCCTTTCCCTCAGGACCTCAGCCACTTCTGTCCTGAGACCAACCAATGAGGAAGACCACCCCCATGCCTGTAGATGATTTGTGAGTTGCTCCATCAACATGCGAGCCTACTGTGGAACTAGCTTCAGCTCCTCTGCCACTAGATTTGACAGGAAAAAGTCATTTTCAACTCAAACACAGAACAGTCCACCAGCATGTGTTCAAGGTTGTAAAGCACCCTCTCCTGAAATCTCTTTTCCCACAAATCTTCTTTACCAGCCCCCACACACCACAAGCCAGTGGCTCTCACACTTCGGCCAGCATCAGAAACACTCAAAGGGTTGTTAAGGCACAGAGCACTGGGACCCTAAGTGGAGACCCCACACGCTGATACCCATCTTCCAAAAATTCTGCCCAAGCCTTCAGGTGTCCTTGATAGCCATATGACCTCAGAGAAGTTCTTGAACCTTGCCAAGCCTCAGTTTCCTTATCTGTACAACAGGGGTGATAGTACCTCCCAGCTCACAGGATTGTTGTGAGGATGAGTAAGCTAATAGGTATGAGGTTTGGGACAGTGCCTGATGCTCACCAGGTGCTGCACCCATTTCTGAGCTTGTGACCATGCCTCAGTGACTACCGCCAGGATTAGGTGTTCGATGCATTCAGTCTCTGGTGGGGAACTCTGTTCATTTTCTCATGGGAAGTAGATCTGGTGTAGCTGTTTCTGCCTATATCATAGTTGACATTTCAATTTAGATGCCAGATGTATGCGTCTCTTCACAGGTGTGTCAATTGATCTGGCAGATTTGAGTGAGAACTTCCTTTCCAGATGTGATGTGCTGGCATCCGCCCCAACTTCTCAGCTCATTACAACCCTCCTCGCCCAGGCCAGGTTGGGGAGAATGCAGAGGCTAGCCTATCCAGCTCATTTCAATTTACAGGTAACAATTACTTGACTTGTGTTGTAGTTTTGTACCTTTAAATAAACTACAAGTTAGATATAGATAGATGGATACATAGATAGATATGCAACTGAATCACTATGCTATACATCTGAAACTAGCACAACATTGTAAATCAACTCTACCTCAATTTTAAAAATAAGCCACAAGTTCTTTGTAGGCAGTGATTCCTTCTTTTGTGCTGACAAGACATGGGAGTGCTCTGGGGAGAAACAAAGGAGCCCATGCCTGAGTGAGACCATTTGTGAAATGAGGGGTCAGGTGAGCAGAGCCACCACAGGGTCTCATGGAGAGACAGATACTTGGAAAACCAGAAAGGACTGGGGCTTGGGCAACCTTCTGGGACTCAGCTCACAGCAGGCACTCACTAGAAGTTGTGATCCAGCATCCACCATGTGGGCAGTCTTTACCGGCCTCTCTTCAGGCACAGTGGAAAGACCAGGTTGCCCCATGTGGGATCCCAGCAACCAGCACAGCCTGGCACATGGAAGGTCTCAGCTGGCATGGACAGAATGGGTGGCTGGGCTTGTAGTTGAATTCTGTGCTGCCAGAGGGCTGGGCCCCCACTCGTAAGAGCAAGTCAGGCATTCACCCCTACTCACTATCTTCTGTAGCCTATCAATTGCTACATGCTCGTTACTGCTCTCCCAAGAAGTTGCAAGTTGATCATTTGATGATCTATTCCAGCAGCTTCTCACCCTTCCTTTTAAGCTGACAGGTGCCTAATTGTAGGCCCAGGCTTCCTAAGAGTGTACAGTTTGTGACGAGAGCTCCTTAGGGGCAGCAGAGAGGCCGGGCTGTGAG
Source organism: Ovis aries (assembly GCF_016772045.2). Classification (NCBI taxonomy): domain Eukaryota; kingdom Metazoa; phylum Chordata; class Mammalia; order Artiodactyla; family Bovidae; genus Ovis; species Ovis aries. The sequence continues at coordinate 115,251,258 of NC_056055.1, read as the reverse complement.
CTGAGAAGTTCTTTCTACAAGTCTTTGATCCGCATGTCTGCAGCAGTTGTGCTCAGAGTGTGATCCTAGGCCAGCACCATCAGCATTACCTGGAATCTGTTAGAAATCCATATTCACAGGATCCAGCTGAGATTAGCTGGCTCTGACTCCTGGGGTTGGAGCCCATCACTTTGTGCTTTATGAGCTTTCCAGGTGATTTCAGTGTACAGTAAAATTTGAAAGCCACCATTCTGAGGACCCCAGGAGAAGCTTAGGCTTGAGGCAGTAACCCCATATTAAAGGTGGAGAAATTCAAAGCCAAATGCACAAGATTTGTTCAGCATGACTCATCTGTGTGTTCTTCTATTCTCTCATTAATTTGTCAAACACTTGCCGGTTGCCTGCTCTTTGCACAGCACTGAGATAGGCACATGGGCTATGAGCCCCATATTCAAGAGTTCACAGTCTGGTGAGAGGACTCAGCCCTGTGGAAGAGGGGATTAACCTCTGCTAATGCAGTCAGCAAGCACTCTCATGGCCTAGAAATGCTGGGCAGCTGCCTCCAGACATGATGGTGAACATGTCACCACATGTCCAGGATCATGGAGGCTGTGCTGAGGAGGGAGCCAGATTTCCAAAGAAATACTCAGTGCTACATGGGTTCCCAGGGCAATGTGAGCAATGATGCGACAGATGAGTATACTGGTCTGCAGGCTCCAAACAGCCTATGGGGATGAAAGCTGCACTGACGGGGGAGGATGGACAGGGTTGGGAGGAAGGGAGGGGCATCTGCATGTGCCAGGCTGCGATTCAGCACATCCAAGGGTCCAAGCATTGTTGGTCCAAGTGAGATGTCAAGAGAGCAAGAGGATATTTGGATCTGGGACTCTGGTGAGAGGCCAGGCTGAAGATGAGCAGGTGACAGTCTGCATGTTTGGGGTCTGTGAATCCCGTCACCACATGGGGAGGGAGTGCAGGCAACCCACCTGATGGATAGGGGTGGAGGGGTAAGAGACAGGGTGAGACTGGCAAAGATGAGAAGTTCCACTGTGAGGACACGACTTCCTAGCTGGTTCTCTTGTGTGCTCAGCTGGTTTTTTCTCCATACCATAGGAGACATGAGAGTTGGAGGGGAGGTCTCATGGGCAAAGAAAGATCCCAAAGCAGAAAGAAAGGGCAGAATCCAGAGCATGGGCGGCTGTTAGCCTCAGAAAGAGAAGCTCACAGCTGCTCTGCTATGACAGGAAGGGTAGGGAAAAAATGGCTATAGATGCAAGATGAGAGATAGCCTTGGAAATGGAAGCTACAGATATCCCTGGATGGCTTCCACCTTCCTAGAGAAGTATGTACGTGTTCCCTGCTAAAGGAGAGGGAGGAGCTAGAGGTGGGAGGACAGTCCAGATATATTGTTGCAGGCAGTGAAAGTGCAAGCTAGCCGGGCAGATATATAGATGTTATTGGTGTTTAGTCGCCCAGTCATGTCCGACTCTTTGCAACCCCATGGAACTGCAGCATGCCAGGCTTCCCTGTCCCTCACCATCTCCCAATGTTTGCCCAAGTTCATGTTCAATGCATCGGTGACGCCATCCAGCCATCTCATCCTCTGACACTTTCTTCTCCTTCTACCCTCAATCTTTCTTAGCATCTTTTACAAAAAGATCTATCAACACTGCCAGGCTAATGGAGGGCTGGGCAGGATGGGCAACACAGATGTACATCCTCTCCGAAAGCCAGCCCTCTGATTCCTCTGTGTGACAGATCCAGAAGAGATGCCTGTCTCCAAGCTAAGGGGAAAGACTGGAGGGCAGGCAGAAATTTTATGAAAAGGGCCATGCCTTACATGGGCCCAGGGCTTGTTTCAAGCCTTGGTTCTGATCAGGATTTAATGGTGGCCTCTGGAGCAGCCTAGGTGGCCTCACAGAGCCACACCTTCTTCCTTACCAAAGAAGGATAATCACACAGTCTGCATGGCACTGTGTTGGTCCACAACAGTGGTGCAGTCACTGGCAAGAGGTAAAGCCATCTCACAGCCTCCCCAAGTCAGACCTTCATGTAGCCACACAGCTCTTCATAAAAGTGTTCAGCGAAGGTCCCCTGGGAGAGGACCTCAGTTTAATCACTTTTTCTCACCCTAATCCAAAGTAACTTAACCATGAACAGCCATGATGCTTGTCACCCTAGGCCTTAAGTGGTCATTCCTTCAAAAGTAAATCTCTGGATTTTCTAAAGCTTTGATATCAGCTAAGCTGATCTTCACTAAAGAGGCTAAATGCACCTGACCTGTGTAATGCTCAGTGAGGTCCAGCGTGAAGAAAGCAGCTGCTTCCTGAGGCACTTGCCTGGGGCTACATAAGTGCTGCAGGGATCCCTTTTCCTCCCCATTGTCGTTGTCCCTGGGTTTGCAAGAGGAAAGAGGGGCATCATCCTGCTTGCAGACAACAAAAGGGAGAAAAATTCCAGTAAAGGATAAATTCCATATGAAGTGGCATTTAAAATGTGAGGCTGCTCCTTTAGGAAGAGTATCTGCTTAGGGAGCTTCAAAGACTGGCCTCCACAACTTACTTCAAGGCTGAACTCTAATGAAACCTGCACATCTAAAACTATATAAATTAACTCTCTCATTAGGGCCCCAGCTACAGGCTCTATGCAAAACAGGCCCATTTAAATGTAAATCTTGACATTCAACCCAGGACTAGAAAAGAAATAGTTTCCACACGTAAGCAGTGGTTAGGAGGATGAGGATTAAATATTAATTCTTTATGAAGGAAGATTTTTTAATCATGTTTACTTTTAGGCCATCATGATTCTGAGTCTCCTTTCCTTCTTGGAGAATATTGGATTTTTAATTACCTGAAACTCAGAGACAGCATCCACACACTTCTTGGGTTCTCCCTCAAGCCCACAGATAGTATGATTAAGTGTAATTTTGTTAAAAGTGGAGCTCCCAGCACTGTTAATTGGCAGGGGTCCAGGGGACACTGAAAATTTTCGAGCAGAAATGAAAACATGTGACTCTGGCCAAAAATGAAAAGAGAAACCTGCTCTGTATAATAAAGCATGCTGCTGATAAAGTTTCTGCTCTTCATAAGACAGCAGAAAAGCTAACATCCCCTATGTGTTATGTTCTGCTAAAACAATCCTGGCAGAAATGTGGTCATTTCAGCTATCTAACAGCAATGTGATTTCCCTGTCTGCTTTTGCATCAGACAGCCTGGACTCAAATCCCTACACTCCCCTAACGAGCTGGGTGAAAGGAGTCTTGTAACTCATCTGAGCCTGTTTGTTCAGTGGGGTGGAAACACCCTCCTGGCAGGATGTTATAAAGGCCAGTGTGATGGCCCAGGCCAGCATCCAGGTGCCCAGGCCCTCACAGAACCTCTCTCACCTCCCCAGCCACGCACTGGGGTGGCCACACAGAGATCACAGCAGAACAGTGGGGACCAGGTTCTAGGTTTTCTTAATTGTGGCCATGCAATCCTGAGAATATGGCCCAGAGTCCTCATTGGCAAGACAGGGAGCACCTCACTTTCCTGGACAGCTGTGAGAACACACCTAGCATCAAGTCAGTGTTAAGTTTCACCATCACCTCCATTTGCCCACAAGAACATGTGCCTGGATCATCCTGGAAAATGTGAAATAGCAGAGTGTGAATTTCCCCTCTTGAACCTACTTAGAACACATAACCTCTATACACAGGAAAGGCAACCAGGTGCTACCAACCCAGGACATCCACTGAGGCTCCATGGAGACAATGGAAAAATCCTCAGGGCATCTGCTACATCTCAGAGCTCCAGAACTGACCTGGCTGGGTGCCCTTGAGCCCTGGGCATTGCGTGCACACCTACAACTGCTGCTTCTGCTGCCCCTCCCCCAGGACCCTTGCTTGTCCTTGAAGATCTGCCCTCACACTCCAACCACATGAGAATGCGTATTTTGATTTCTTGCCCATGGACCTTGCTGCCCCACCAGCCATTCAGACGTGCACTGTGGAGTCTATGTATTTCTCGGTACCATGCACTGGCAGGAAACAGCAGTGGTCCTAAGTGGAACCTTGAAGACATTTAGAACCTCAGATCCTCACAGGCTCTAAACAACTCTAAATTATCATTTGGTCTAAGCAAAAGCAGTTTTCCTATTCAAATGCAGTCTTCCAAGAGTCATCTAGTACCCTAACCCATTCTGAGTCCCTCCACTACAGAAATTCTGGAGCTTCCACTGGGCTACAATCTGAATAAGACTAACTCTTGCTTTTAAGAGCCTCACAGTCCAGTTAGCAGCAGGGTGGTCAAGAGTCAAAAGAATACCCTGGCACCTGCAAGCCCAGGGTGACACAAGCCCCTGTGCTCCTGAAGGCCAGCTCCCAGAGCCTGTGTGGCTTAAAGAAAGATGGGCTTTAAAAATGGGCAGGAATGAAAATGGAATGGGCCCTGTGCCCCAGGACAAGGAGGATAACCATCATCAGGGCAGCTTGAATCTGGGGAGTGACTAGTCTCCTTGAGAACCACTCCAGTATAGATGTTGGATGCAGGTAGACCTCTTAGTGGAGAGACTTATTCTTGGGTCTAGGAAGACAGAGGGTGACAATGGAGAGGATGCATGTGAGGCAGAGATAGCTTAGAGACCAGGATCGGGGCTTTGTTCATTCATAGGAAGCTATTGCGAGCTGAATTAAGGGGAAGCAGATGCCATGATGTCTGGGTGTGAGATGTCTGCACTGGATACAAGATAGGCATCAAGAACCTGTGAAAAGAAGTAGAGACGGTAGGGCCAGGCAACACAGTGCAGGTTGGAGAGGGCTCGGCCAGGCAGGAAGCCCTTTGGGGCACGTGTTGCCATCAGGATGGTCCTTCACCAGGCTGAGGAGGCAGGGCCTTTGGATACCCATCTCATAAAGACCACAAAAGAGAACCTGAAGGAGCTGACAGTTGGATGCTGTCCACTGCCCTTGAAAGGGGTCAGTGGTTGACTCCATGCTCACCACTGGCACTTGCAAGAGAGGGGCGGTTGGAGGTGACAGCTCTGACTTCTGTCACTGTTTGAGGAAGCAGACATGGGGATGATGGAGGCAGGAATGGGGCTGAGTACAGTGTGGGAGGAGAGAGGACTTAGGGGCCTGCTGAAGCTGCTGGGATTTCTGTGTCCTCTTCACAGAGTCCTAAGATGTGCCCTGTTCATTTGAGAAAGCACAGGAAAGTTCCATCAGGCACTGCAAAGAAAATAAAACACTCCAGAACAAGAATTCAAAGAAAGCAAGTTCTGCTTTGCATATTTGTAGTAAAGGTAACTGCTCCCCATGAAATTATATAGACTCCTCCTTTGATAGTCCAATGTGAGAGCAAGTTGTGAAATACAGGAAATTTCAAGATTTAATTAAAACCCAGTTCACCATACTGAGTTCACTTACAAAATATAGCAAAGATTAATGAGAGATATCAAACCAAACTATTTGTGCACGACCAGTTGGGTCATAATTTATGGGTATGAGAGGAAAAGAACAAGATCATAGCCCTAAAATAAATTTACTGCTTCTCTAGCTTAAGTAAAATGGAAATAATAAAAACCCTTGGGTCAGTTAAACTGCACCAGAATGAAATGGTAGGCAGGCCAGGTAGGAGACAATCAATCAGCAGGTATCTCTCAGTCTGTTAAATACACCACTACACTCACTGGGAAGGGCATAGGGAGGGAGAAAGGGACCCCACCTTACTCCATTTACTCCTCAAATGACTACGGTGGTGATTAGCCCTGCTTTTCAGAGGAGGAAACTGAGGCTGAGGGAGACCAAGCCACTTGCCCATAGCTGAAGTGCCAGAGGGCCTGCAGGTAGCTCAGTGGTAAAGAATCTCCCTGCCAATGCAGAGATACAGAGACTTAAGTTCAGTTCCTGGGTGGGAAGATCCCCTAGAGTAGGAAATGACAACCCATTCCTGTCTTTTTGCCTGGGAAAGCCCACAGATAGAGGCGCCTGGTGGGCTATAGTCTATGAGTTGCAAAGAGTCAGACACAACAGAGCACGCATACATGCAATGCCTGAAGGTGGTGGAGCTGGGACTGGACCGGCCATCTGGCTCAGAGTCCATGCTCTCACACCGTAACCTGCAGCCACCCTTAGCCCATCATTCCAGGGCCCTGACCATCTAAGTGAGCAGATGTGGGTGGAACATGCCAAACACCAGATCCAAACAGGGACACCCAACCTAAGACAGGAATGGCTGGACAATGAATGCCCCCAAAATGTCCATGTCCTCATCCCTGGTACCGTGTTACCCTATGTGAAGGTTAATTTCAATGTGTCAACTTGGCTGGGCCACAGAAGCAGATATTTGGTCAAATATTATTGTAGATGTTTCTGTGAGGGTGTTTTTAAAAGAGATTAACACTCAGATCAGTAGACTTTTAGTAAAACAGTTGACCCTCCATAAGGTGAGTGGATTTCAGCCAATCAGTTGAAGGCCTTGAAAGCAGAGACTGAGGTTATCCAGAGAAGAGGGAATTCTGCCAGCTTCTGGACTTGAGCTGCAACACTTCTTCCTGGGCCCTCCCTGCTGGCCCACCCTGTATAGCTTAGTCTCATGGGTCAGTTCCTTAAAATGAATCTAAATGGCTAGACAGACAAACAGACAAAAGAGATAGTATTGCAGAAGGACTGGGAGAGTGATAGATATCAGCATTTATACACATATATATGCATATGTATGTATATATATATATATATTCTAACTCTCTGGAAAACCTGACAATACAGTCGTTGTTCAGTGTCTCAGTCATTTCTGACTCTTTGTGACCCCATGGACTGCAACATGCCAGGCTTCCCTGTCCTTCACAATCTCCCAGAGCTTGCTCAAACTTATGTCCATTGAGCCGGTGATGCCATCCAACCATCTCATCCTCTGTCACCGCCTTCTCCTCCTCCCTTCAATTTTTCCCAGCATCAAGGTCTTTTCTAATGAGTCAGCTCTTCACATCAGGTGGCCAAAGTACTCCAGTACTTTGACAATACATACTACGTGGTGAAAGAAGGATTTTGCAGATGTGATTGTTAAAAATGTTAAGATGGAGGGGATCATTCTGGATTTTTCTAGGCAGGCCCAGTGCAATCACAAATACCTTTATAAAAGGGAGGCAGAAGGAGTTCCCTTGTGATCCAGTGGTTAAGAATCAATACAGAGGACACAAGTTTGATCTCTGGTCAGGGAACTACGATCCTGTATGACATGGGGCAAAACTCACATGCCACAACTACAGAGCCCACATGCTCTGGAGCCATGCATCACAACTAGAGAGAAGCTCACAAATGAAGATCCCATGTGCTACAACTAAGACCAGATGCAGCTATTAAAAATAAATAAATAAATATTATAATAGAGAAGAAGAGGAAGGAGGCAGAGAGTGGAAGGAGGCAGAGAGTGGAAGGATGCAGTTAGAGGCCAAGGAAGGCCAGCAGCCCCCAGAAGCTGGAAGCAGCATGACACAGATTCTCCCCAGAGGCTCTGGAGGCTGGAGCAGGGCTAACACTCTTATTTCAGACTTCTGACACCCAGAGCTCTGAGAGAATAAATTTCTATTGTCATAAGCCATCCAGTTTTTGGCAGTTCATTATACTAGCCCCAGGAGACTAACAGGGGGCAACTTTCAGAAGAAAGCAGGAGCTCTTCCTGGTGGGTGGAGTGCCTATCATTGAACAAAGCCTCAAGGGGCACTGCTTAATGTGCTCCCTCTCACCCACCCTAGTCCCCAAAATATCCCCTCTGGCAAGCCTCCTCAACTGCACCTTTTTTCCCTTCCTGGAAGGGGCTGGCATTGAAAACAGCTTGACCACACTGCAGTCCATTGAGTGTCTTTGGGGCTGCCACACTCCTACCCCCAAGCCACAAGCACAGCCCAACTAAGCTGAGGAATCAGGACATTTGCAGGAGTACTAGGAGGATCATGGAGAGCAGGAGCTGGGGAACCTTCTTCACATATTCTGTTTAACAACTGCATACCAGGTCCCAGGCTGCTGTTAACTGTTCTGCCTTCAATCACTTTTCCAGTCTTAACAAAGCTAAGCTCCTTCTCACCACACCTAAAGACTCAAGAGGAGCGAGACTCTGAGTCAAGAGCAGGACCACAGGGCATCCCACCCATTCTACCCTCAGTTCATATGTCAGGGAGTCCAGCCACAGCTGAGTCTAGGGCCCAACCCTAGGGTCTGCTCAGGATTCCCAACTCAGACTCAAGGGCAAACTCTCAGAGCAGAAGGTGGGGAAAATGAGGGCACTGAGGGGGAAGCACTGTGGGCTGATGCACAGCAGTGTCCAGGATAATAAGTACAACACCCACCACCACAGTCCATGGACAGCCCCTCCTAGACTCAAGAACAGCTCAGTCCTTCCCTCCCTCTGGGGTCACTTTCCCAGCATCAGTGATAACACATGTGACATCCATCCCTTGTTCTGCATGGTGTTCTGAGGTGGCAGCCCATGCTAAGCTCTTGCCTTTGGACTGTGCCAAGTACTGCAATCAACCTGGGAGCCACCCAGATGAGGTTGTAGAGACAAGGAGGAGAACAGGGCAGTGCCAGACACAAGCCACATCCACCTGACCTCAGAGGAATCATCTCAACAGCCTTACTGCCTATCCCAACACACGTCTGAACACATGTGATCTTCAGAGAATCCTGTGACTTTAGGCAACAGCAAGACATGAGGGTGAAAGCAAGACAGAGGCCAGCCAACTAGGAATTGTATATCAACTACACCCAAACAGGACACCACACAGAAATGAGATGCCATAAAAAAGCATTCAACTCAGTAGGGTCACAGCGCAGCCGGCCATGTACTGATCTGTGGTCACAGTGATGCCCATTAGTGGAGGGCAGCTGCAAGGTGTGCCCACAAGGACAAGCTCCCAGGGCCAGCACTTCTCTTACTTGGAACTGTCACCCCATCCAAACTGATGTCCTTAGAGATGTGCACAGAATGTTCATCACAGTTTCACTTGTAAGAACTAAGAAGTGCAAACAACCCAAAGTCTACCAATAGTGGAATAGATACATAGATGATGGTAGACCATGGAATAATACAGAGCAACAAAAATGAGTCAACTACAGCTACACAAAACCACACACAAATCTCAAAGTAAGAAAAAAGAAACCAGACACAGAAGAGAACGTAACTATCTATACAATAGGGATCATGGTTACCTTTGAGCAAAAGAGGGCGTAATAATGGGAAAAGGCTTTGGAAATTAAAAGCATGATAGGTGAAAAGCAATCTACAGATGGATTGCAATCCTTATCAAAATATTCAGGACATTTTCCACAGAACTAGAACAAATAACCCTAATATTTATATGAAACCATAAAAGACTCAGAATTGCCAAAGCGATCCAAGAAAAAAAGAGCAAAGCTTAAGGCATAACTTTCCAGACTTCAGTTACAAAGCTATAGTAATCAAAGCAGCATGGTATTGGCACAAAAACAGATATATAGATCAATTAATCTTTGACAAAGGAGGCAAGAATATCCAATGGATAAAAAAATAGTCTCTTCAGTAAATGGTGTTGGAAAAACTGAACAGACGCATACAAATGAATGAAGTTAGAACATATCTTTACACCATCCATGAAAATAAATTCAAAGTGACTTAAAGGCCTAAATATAAAACATGATATCATAAAATTCCTGGAAGAGAATGTAGGCAGAACATCCTCTGGCCCAAATCTTAGTAATATTTGCTTAAGTCAATCTTCCAAGGTGAAAGAAATAAAAGCAAAAATTAGACAAATGGGACTTAATTAAACTTTAAAAAGCTTTTGCACAGCAAAGAAAACCATCATCAACCACCAAAAAAAAAAAAAGACTACAGAATGGGAAAAGATATTTGCAAATAATGTGACCAACAAGTAGTTAGTTAACATTCAAAATGTACAAAAAGCTCATATAACTCAATACAAGGGAAAAAATTCCATTAAAAAAAAAACAGGCAGAATATCTAAATAGACATTTCTCCGAAGAAGACATACAGATGGCTAAGAGGCACATGCAGAGATGCTCAAATGTTGTATGGCAGAAACCAATACAACATTGTAAAGCAATGATCCTCCAATTAAAAATAAAATAAAAAGATGCTCAAAATCGCTAATTATTAGAGAAATGCAAATCAAAACTGCAACAAAGTATCACCTCACACAGGTCAGAATGGTCATTATCAAAAAGTCTACAAGCAATAAATGGGGAGGATATGGAGAAAAGGGAACCCTCCTACACCATTTGTAGGAACATAAATTGGTACAGTCACTGTGGAAAAGAGTATGGATATTATTTTTTAAACTAAAAAGAAAAAAGAAAAATATAATCTGAGCCAGCAATTCCACACTTGGCTATACACCTTGAAAAGACAAAAGTCTAGTTTGTACCCCAATGTCCAGAGCATCTCTATATTTATAATCGTCAAGACATGGGAGCAAACAAAGTGCCCATAGACAAACAATTGGATTTAAAAGACGTGGAATATGTATACAATGGAATATTATGAATCCATAAAATGAATGAAATACTCCATTTGCTGAAACATGGATGGACCTACAGAATATTATGTTTAGTTAATTAAGTCAGGCAGAGAGAGACAAATAGTGTATATCACTTATATGTGGAAGCTAAAAAATACAAACACAAATGAATCTATATACAAAAAAGAAACACTCACAGGCAGAAAACAAACATGACTAACAAAGGAGAAGGGAAGGGAAAGATAAATTATGAGTATGTGATTAACAAGCATGAACTATTATACATAAAATAGATAAACAAGGGTTTACCACATAGCAGAGAATTATAACCTATCATCTTGTAATAATCTATAATGGAGTACAACCTGCAAAAATACTGGGTCAATACTGTTCTGTACACAACTAACACAATGTTGTAAATTAACTCTACTTCAATTTAAAAAAAAGATAGGTGAAATTTTAAAAGCCCTAGAAAAATTAGAAAATAAAGTTAACAAAATCTCCAAGAATTCAAGATAAGCATAAGAAACCATAAGAAAACTGAAGTTCCAATGTAGAAGATTTAATAAAGGAGGTGCAGAAAGACTGAAGACAGGTGATGCCAGGCCAGCGGTGCAGGTTTTAACACAGCCCAGTTTTCTCCTTGCAGAGAGAAACAAGTAAGGCCACCTCCCAAGCTCTACATCACAGTCATCACATCCCCCAGAGAGATTAGCTCCCTCCGCAAGCCCTATGCTCAGAAATCTGAGAAAAGGAGGCAAGTAGACTGTCTTGAATAAACAAGCCATTGTGAGTGCTGGTCAACTACAGCCAGGGCTTGCTGCTGCTGCTGCTGCTAAGTTGTGTCCAACTTTGTGCGACCCCACAGATAGCAGCCCACCAGGCTCCCCCATCCCTGGGATTCTCCAGGAAAGAACATTGGAGTGGGTTGCCATTTCCTTCTCCAATGCATGAAAGTGAAAAAGTGAAAGTGAAGTCACTCAGTTGTGTCTGACTCTTTGCGACCCCATGGACTGTAGCCTACCAGGCTCCTCTGCCCATGTGATTTTCCAGGGAAGAGTAGTGGAATGGTTGCCATTTCCTTCTCCTAGAGAGAACCAAATGTTGATCCTTAGGGAAAAGGCCCACTGACCAACAGGCCAGCCCCACACATACATTCATTCACTCACCCATTCATCAGGCTCTTGTTGAGGGCCAGCCCCGGGCTGGGAACTCACTAGTGCTCCTGACCTGTGAAGATGATGGTTTAGCAATGTCCTGCAGCCACAACTGCTAGTGTGTGGACAGCAGTGCTGTAGGAAAAGTCTATTGAGCAGCCTGCAGGATGTAACTGGGAGTTTAACAATGCAGTGAAATCTTGAGCTCTGGAATGTCTTGCTTCACTATCACTTTTGCACAGCTGATTCCCTTTGGTCAATGTCTTTGCAGGGGGTGGGGGGGGAAGGAAACTTAAATGCTTCTTTAGCTTCTACTAGGTTTTACATGTAATTAACGGAAAATCCCATGGATGGAGGAGCCTGATGGGCTGCAGTCCATGGGGTTGCTAAGAGTCAGACACGACTGAACGACTTCACTTTCCCTTTTCACTCACATGCATTGGAGAAGGAAATGGCAACCCACTACAGTGTTCTTGCCTGGAGAATCCCAAGGACAGAAGAGCCTGGTGGGCTGCCATCTATGGGGTCGCACAGAGTCGGACACGACTGAAGTGACTTAGCAGCTTAGCAACCACACATCTCAGAACACCTGCACTATGGATGAACATCTCAGAAAGGAGGCAGCTAAAATGGCAACAGGGATGTGCACAAATGGGATACTGAGGGGAAGAAGAAAAACAAAAACCTCGTGAAAAAACTATCATTTTTATGAGGCTGGAACCTCCCTTATGTTACAGGGAAACTACTCTCCACTCTGTGGAAGGAGCCATGCCAAGCGCTTGCCCCAAGGAAGAGAGAGGCTTATCCTACGGAGTGGTTAGGAGAAGGGGGCTCTCGGCCCCCTTTCCCCCCTCTCACCTGGGGTTCTCCTCTTATGAGGCTCACCTACAGAGTGTGGAATGCGTCTGACCCACCAAGGAGCCTCTCATGCTCTGCAAGTCTGTCTAAAGTTGGAGACTGGTATTAGAAAACCCAGTTTCTATCAGGAAAATAGTTCACTGCTTGCCTTTCCCTTAACTGATTCAGAAGGAAATTAGGAGAAAAACAAATGTATTGAGTTCCATCAAACCCCCCAAAGTTGACCAGCAGAGAAATCGCCCTGAATTTCTCTAGGTTTCATAGGTCTGTGGAATTTTCAGGTCTACCCCAGTATCTGCAATGATTCTCACATCATCCACACCTCAGGCCTCACCAGCCCCTCTGCTCTCTGTCCTGCAGCAAGTCCCCTGCAGGCCTGGCTGCCTCTCACACAACCCAACTTATCTCTTCCTTAAGAGGGGTTCACATGTTCCTGGTCTCCCTGGAACCCACCACTCCCACCCCCGCAGCCTGAGGCTCAGTAACACACACTCAACAAACAAGCGAGCCAGACCTCACTCACTTCCCTCAGCAAATCTGGGCTTTTCTAACTCTCTGTGGAGAAAGGCCTATTTCATTAAACTCCCATATGTTGAAGACTGATTATTTAGCACAATGCAATAAAAATAAAATAGTATATAAATGAAATGAAAAAACAACGACATACAGAATACAAGCCCCTCACATCCTTGTGATTAGACCTGCTGCTGCTGTCGCTTCAGTCGCGTCCAACTCTGTGTGACTCCACAGATGGCAGCCCACCAGGCTCCCCCGTCCCTGGGATTCTCCAGGCAAGAACACTAGAGTGGGTTGCCATTTCCTTCGCCAATGCATAAAAGTGAAAAGGGAAAGTGAAGTCTCTCAGTCGTGCCCAACTCCTAGCGATCCCATGGACTGCAGCCCATCAGGCTCCTCTGTCCATGGGCTTTTCCAGGCAAGAGTGGAGTGCCAACAGACATGAATTACTCAGAAGAACTGCTATAACAGTTTCTAGCTAAATGCCTCTATTCTGCCTTTATCTTCTTGTGTATGGGTGGTTCATGATGTGAGCACACTTGCACAGGGTCCCCTCCTTGCCACCTCTCTGCCTGTGCATAGCTCTGGAGGCTCAGCACAAGCCAGGAGGTTTGACAAAGTAGCCTATGTTCCTGAAACAAATTGCTTTTCTGGAGCCATAAAATTAACTTCTGGAGTAAAATATTAAACTTCACTCTGGAAACAGAATGATTTATGCTCTTTACTGAAGAAAAATATCAGTGCAGCTTTTAGCTTCCCAAAGTAATTTAAATCTCAACTTAGTTTCAACCTAGAGAAAAAAATAAATAAAAACAACAAAAAGCACTACTAAAAAAAGTCTTCCTTACTCAGGGAAATGTATGGCATGGGGATTTCAGCCCTTCTCAGTGCAAAGCCAGGTCCCTGTGGGACACTCCAGGAAACTTAATGGAGGCCTATCTGCTGCCCATCTGCCTATTGCCCTCACCATACTAGTCCACCACTTCTGCCTCTGACAGCCACAGCTCCCTGCAAACAGGATTAACCTGCAAGGCAGCAGCTAGCTAAGAGAGCAATTAGAGGCACTGCCTTTAGGGCTCTGTTCCTCTTTTCTACCAGGAAGGCACAGTCTGAGAGAGACTACAGGACAAATGCAGAACTGCCACCCTACTGGTCAGTGTCTGGATTCCTGAAGCCCCTGACTGTCCTAGCAATACACTGCATACACTTTCTCCATCTCCCTCTGTCCTCAAGGACACTTCCAAGTCAAGCAAGCAGGCAACTGCTAAGAGCTGAGAGGTAAACAAAGTTTTGGGCAGTCTTTCAGGACTGTGCAGTGGGAGTTGAGTCTTGCCCAATGAGGAAGAGGTGATCTGGTGAGCACAGTCATGTCTCCCAGAGGGCTCACCTCACAAACACTAAGACCCAGCTTCAACTAGAGTAGGTTAAGGAGATTTCTTCATATCAAAAGCCTGCCAGAAACACATAAATCCTCTCTGGAGAAGCATAACCCTCATCTAGAGTTTTGAATTGTATCCATGATTTTATTACAAATAATTCTGGTCTTCAACATTTAAAAAAAAAGCAAAAAAAAAGCTGTGCAAAAAGCCAAGAACTGGCCAAAACAAAAAAGAACAAGAGACATGAGAGACAGACCACTGGAGATCTGAGTTATCAGAAATTTGTATTAAATAGCTGTGATTACTATGTTCCATAAGTTAAATGATACCAGGTCTTAGCAACAAAAAAAAAAATCAAATGTAATTTATAAATTAAAAACAGAAGTGAGAACTCAATAAACAGCAGTTTAAAGATAACAAAGAGATAATTAATGAAATAAAAGATGATTCACAAGAACATATGTAGACTGGGGCACAGAAGTTAAGAAATACAGAAACAAGCAAGAAACACAGTGACATGGTGGAAATGTCTTTAATATGGTAACTGTGGTCCCAACGGAGGAGAAAAAGGATGGAGCAACAACCAAAACATGATGCAGAGAATATTCTCCCAAAGGATGAAAGATATCAAAAGACAGATTCAAAGAGATTATAACCTGTAAGAAAACAACACTGAGTATATCAAAAAGCCAAAAGAGAAAGAGATTTTTTAATGCAGCCAGAAGAAAAAATTACCTGTAACAGAGTAATAAGACTGAAATAAAATCCCTCTCAGAAGTAATGGAAGACAGAAGAAAATGGAACAGCATCTTTAAAGTGAAGAAGAAACAAAGTAATTGTCAGTCTGGGTACTCTATACCTAGAAAAATTTATCCTTAAAACAAAGCCAAAATAAAACATTTCAAACAAACAAACAAAACACAGAATTCATCATCAGGAAATTCATTCTAAAAAATACCACGGTAATTTTTTGAGCAAAAAATATGGAAGTACAAGATGAAATGAAAAATGCAAAGGATAAAAATATGGAAAAGACTAAACGAGTGCTAACTGCATAAACAAAAATAATAATAATGCCGTGTGTGGTTTAAAAAATATATGTAGAATTTGTATACATGACAAAAATATCATAAAAGTTGGAAAGGAATAAATAAAGTTAGTGTTCTAAGATCCAAACATTCCTGGAAAATAGTAAAAATACTACTTTAAATTAGACTGTAATTAGTCAAAGATACACGATATAATCTTAAGTGTAAGCCCTTAAAAAATAAAAGAAAAATAGAAGCAACCTAAGTGTCCATCAGCAGATGAATGGACAAGAAAGCTGTGGTACATATACACAATGGAGTATTACTCAGCCATTAAAAAGAATACATTTGAATCAGTTCTAATGAGATGGGTGAAACTGGAGCCGATTATACAGAGTGAAGTAAGCCAGAAAGAAAAACACCAATACAGTATATCTCACATGCTAGTAAAGTAATGCTCAAAATTCTCCAAGCCAGACTTCAGCAGTACGTGAACCATGAACTCCCTGATGTTCAAGCTGGTTTTAGAAAAGGCAGAGGAACCAGAGATCAAATTGCCAACATCCGGTGGATCATGGAAAAGCAAGAGAGTTCCAGAAAAAACGTCTATTTCTGCTTTATTGACTATGCCAAAGCCTTGACTGTGTGGATCACAGTAAACTGTGGAAAATTCTGAAAGAGATGGGAATACAGACCACCTAACCTGCCTCTTGAGAAATCTGTATGCAGGTTAGGAAGCAACAGTTAGAACTGGACATGGAACAACAGACTGGTTCCAAATAGGGAAAGGAGTACGTCAAGGCTGTATATGGTCACCCTGCTTATTTAACTTATATGCAGAGTACATCATGAGGAATGCTGGACTGGAAGAAACACAAGCTGGAATCAACATCACCGGGAAAAATATCAATAACCTCAGATATGCAGATGGCACCACCCTTATGGCAGAAAGTGAAGAGGAGCTAAAAAGCCTCTTGATGAAAGTGAAAGAGGAGAGTGAAAAAGTTGGCTTAAAGCTCAACATTCAGAAAATGAAGATCATGGCATCTGGTCCCATCACTTCATGGGAAATAGATGGGGAAACAGTGGAAACAGTGTCAGACTTTATTTTGGGGGGCTCCAAAATCACTGCAGATGGTGACTGCAGCCATGAAATTAAAAGACGCTTACTCCTTGGAAGAAAAGTTATGACCAACCTAGTTAGTATATTCAAAAGCAGAGACATTACTTTGCCGACTAAGGTCCGTCTAGTCAAGGCTATGGTTTTTCCTGTGGTCATGTATGGATGTGAGAGTTAGACTGTGAAGAAGGCTGAGCGCAAAAGAATTGATGCGTTTGAACTGTGGTGTTGGAGAAGACTCTTGAGAGTCCCTTGGACTGCATGGAGATCCAACCAGTCCATTCTGAAGGAGATCAACCCTGGGATTTCTTTGGAAGGAATGATGCTAAAACTGAAGCTCCAGCACTTTGGCCACCTCAATCGAAGAGTTGACTCATTGGAAAAGACTCTGATGCTGGGAGGGATTGAGGGCAGGAGGAGAAGGGGATGACCCAGGATGA
This sequence comes from Ovis aries, assembly GCF_016772045.2. Classification (NCBI taxonomy): domain Eukaryota; kingdom Metazoa; phylum Chordata; class Mammalia; order Artiodactyla; family Bovidae; genus Ovis; species Ovis aries. The sequence continues at coordinate 115,234,290 of NC_056055.1, read as the reverse complement.
GATGGCTGGATGGCATCAAGGACTCAATGGATGTGAGTCTGGGTGAGCTCTGGGAGATGGTGATGGACAGAGAGGCCTGGCGTGCTGCGATTCATGGGGTCTCAAAGAGTTGGACACCACTGAGTGACTGAAATGAACTGAACGCATATATATGGAATATAGAAGGATGGTAATGATAACTCTGTACGCAAGACAGCAAAAGAGACACCGATGTATAGAACAGTCTTTTGGACTCTGTAGGAAAGGGAGAGGATGGGATGATTTGGAAGAATGGCATTGAAACATGTATAATATCATATAAGAAATAAATCTCCAGTCTAGGTTCGATGCATGATACAGGATGCTTGGGGCTGGTGCACTGGGATGACCCAGAGGGATGGTAGGGGGAGGGAGGTGGGAGGGGAGTTCAGGATTGGGAACACGTGTACACCCGTGGCAGATTCATGTTGATGTATGGCAAAAACCAGTACAATATTGTAAAGTAATCAGCCTCCAAATAAAATAAAAATATTTAAATTTTTAAAAAATCTAAAAAAAAATAAAATAAAATAAATAAATGTATACCTAAAATGGTATTGTTGTTGTTCAGTTGTTCAATTATGTCCAACTCTTTGCAACCCCCTGAACAGCAGCACACCAGGACTCCCTGTCCTTCACTGTCTCCCTGAGTTTGCTCAAACTTATGTCCATTGATTCCATGATACCATCCAACTATCTCATCCTCTATCATCCCCTTCTCCTCCAGCCTTCAGTCTTTCCCAGAATCAGGGTCTTTTCCAATGAGTTAGCCCTTTGCATCAGGTTGCCAAAGTATTAAAACTTCAGCTTCATCATCAGTCTTTCCAGTGAATATTCAGGGTTGATTTCCTTTAGGATTGGCTGGTTTGATCTCTTTGCTGTCCAAGGGACTCTCAAGAGTCTTTTAATGAAGAGGTAAATAATAATAATAATAATAATAATAATACACCTGACTATTCCAAAAAAAAAGATAAGAAAGGAAAGAAAACATAGTTTAGATGAGAAAGAGAAATTGAAAAAGAAAATGATCAATTTAAGCTCAAAATATTGCAGCAATTGAATTAAATGTAAATGGATTGAATACTCCAAAAATTGAGACTTCAGAAAAACTTTCATGTTGCTTATAAGTTGTTGTTGTTGTTTAATTACTAGGTCATGTCTGACTCTTTGCAACCCTATGGACTATAACCCACCAGGCTGCTCTGTCCATAGGATGTCCTAGGCAATAATAACACATCCCTGGTGGCTCAGACAGTAAAGCGTCTGCTTGCAATTTCAGGAGACCCGGGTTCAATCCCTGAGTCAGGAAGATACCCTGGAGAAGGAAATGGCAATCCACTCCAGTACTCTTGCCTGAAAAATTCCACGGACAGAGGAGCCTGGTGGGCTACAGTCCATGGCGTCGCAAAGAGTCAGACACGACTGAATGACTTCACTTTCACTTTTAATAATACTGGAGTGGAGTGCCATTTCCTTCTCTAGGAGAGCTTTCCAGCCCAGAGATCGAAGCTGAGTCTCCTGTATTGGCTGGTGGATTATTTACCATTGAGCCACCAGGGAAACCATTGCATATCAGAGATACATCTTAAACATAAGAACAAAAAGACTGAGAGAGAATGAAAAATATATACATGAAAAAACTAATCAGAAGAAAAACTAATTAGAAGAAAGCCAATATATCAGCGAAATTTTGAAAACATGTTACTAGATAGAAACAGGAACTTCTTCATGTGATAAAAAGGATCAATCCATGAGGAAGAATTAACATTTCTAAACATGGATGCACCCGATAAAATAATTTTAATATACATAAAGCAAAAACAGATGAAACTAAAAGGAGAATCAGACAAATACACAATCATAGTGACAGACCTGAACAATTAATAAGGCAAGTAGACAAAAAAGTATTGCAAATACAGGTGATTTGAACAGCACCATCAACAAATCCACCTAGCAGACACATACAGAAGACAGTATCCCTATGCAGAATGCATGCTCCTTCCAAGCCCACATGAAATAATTATCAAATAATCCATAATATTGAGCTTTAAAATGTCTTAAGTCTTAAAATCACTCAGAGCATGTTCCTTGAGCATTCTAGATCAGTAGTCAATAACAAAAGGTAAATATAACATCCTCACGTTTGGAAATTTAAGCAAAATACTTGAAAAATAAATTCATGCATATTCAGTTGCAAAGCCGTGTCCAACTCTACAAGGCCATGGACTGCAGCCCACCAGGCTCCTCTGTCCATAGTATTTTCCAGGCAAGTCTACGGGAGTGGGTGGTCATTTCCTCCTCCAGGGGATCTCTCCAAACCAGGGATTGAATCTGGGTCTCCTGCATCTCTTGCATTGCTCGGCAGATTCTTAACCACTTGAGCCACCTGGGAAGCCCAATAAATTCAAAAGTCAAACAAAAAAGAAGTTACAGTGGAAATTTTAAAATATTTTTAACTGATGATGAAAATATGACACATAAAAGTTTGTGGGATATAGCTAGATTCAAATTTAGTGAGAATTGTATAGCCATAAATGTAGATATTAGAAGAAGGGAGGCTAAAAAATAATCTCAGAAAAAGCAAAGAAAATAAAAACAAAGAAAGTAAAGACTTCCCTTGTGACCCAGTAGCTAAAGTTTCATGTTCCCAATGCAGGGGCCCAGGTTCAATCCCTGATCAAGGAGCTAGATCCCACGTGCCACAACTAAAACCTAGCACAGCCAAATAAATAAGTAAATATTTTTAGAAGAACAAAAAAGTGTCCAAACAATAATATTAAGAATATAAGTTAAAGAAACAGGAAACATATAATACAAAAAATCAGCATCACCAATGCTTTTTTTAATCCTAAGATATCCAGTGAAGAAATAAGGAGAAAAGTCACAGTCAACTAATATCAGAAACAAAAAGAGGATCACCAATATAGACTATACAGAGATTTAAAAGATGGAAAAAGAATTTTATAAAAACTTTATGGTAATACATATGAAAATTTAAATAAAATGGATAAATTCCTTGAAAAACACAACCTACCAAGACTGAGCAAAAAGAAAATCTAAATAAGTAAATATATTTTAAAAATTGAATTATTAACTAAAATTCTTCCCACATAGACATCTTCACATTGAACTAGCTTTAACAATAAATTCTATTAAATTTTAAAAAGAAATAACACAAACTCTTCCAGATAGTGAGGGAAAAAAAGGAACATTTTCCAGCTTATTTTAATCTTGCTACAAAAAGTTGACAAAGGCATTACAAGAAAGAAAAACCACATACCAATATCTCTCATGAACATGGTTGCAAAAGTCATAAACAAAATACTAGCAAATTAAATCCAGTGACATATACAAAGAAACAAGCTATATTTATTTTAGGAAAGCAAAATTAGTTTGAAAATAAATTCAACTAATGTAATTCAAGAGAGTATCCAATAAGGGAGTAAAATCACCTGAGCATCTTAATAGATATAGAAAAAGCATTTGATAAAATTCAACATCCATTTAGGAAAACAAAGATTTTAGCAAACTAGGAACAGAGGCCACTTGCTTAATCTAATAAATCGTATCTACTATAAACAATCCCTGCAGAAAACATTTCCCCTCTGCAGTAAAATATTGAAGACCTACTCTCTGAATTCAGGGCCAAGGAGGGATGACCACTGATTATCACTTCTATTTAACACTTTATTGGAGATACTGGCCAATGCGTAAGTCATGCAAAATGTAATAAAAGAATTGGAAAGGAAGAGATAAAAGCATAATTTATATTTCTATATTTCAGCAACACAAAAACATAGAAAATGAAATTTAGAAAGGATATCCACTTATAACAGCCAGGAAACATGAAATATCTAAGATTAAATCTAACAAAGGAGGGGGGCACATCCTCTACACAGAAATACAATATTATAGAGGGAAATCTTAAGACACATAAACTCATACATTGTAAGTTTCTGTGATGCAAACATGTCAGTTCTCCCCAGATTCAGTGACAAACTCAAAGTCATCCAGTCCAGCTCCCAGTCTGCTCCCCTGCCTCATCTTGGTCAGTCCTGGTCCTGAGCCGAGCACAGTCCCCCGCCCCCAGGGCTGCCAACTCCAAGCCTGGGAGCTGCACTTGCTTCCCCAAACAGCCACAGCCTGACTGGAGGCTTTGGAACCCCCCATGTCTCCAGTTAAGGCCATTCTATGAGTCCTCAAGTGTCACCTGCCATTAGCAGACCAGCCTGCCAGCATCCTATACTCTGGAATAGCTCCTCACATGATCTGCTTCCCTGTCCTGCACTGAAGATGCTCTGCTGACTGCATACATCTGCCCCACCCCCACTGGGCATGCTCACTTTCCTCTGAAATAGGCAACCTGGAGTCAGGCCAACGCGTTTTTCTTCCAGCGTGGTCAATCTGCTGAAGCTTGTGTGTCCCCTCACCCCCCACCTGAGCTTGCATGTCCACACACACAATCTTGACATTGTAGTGCTGATGTGAGAATTAAGTACAATATAATACAGACAGTACCTGGTCAGGTGAGCACCTGACATACAGTAAATGTTTCAAAATGAAGACAGATGGGAGATGTCAGGAAAACACACTTTTCTGTGAGAGTGTTCACATCTTCCTAAACAGTGGTGAGTCTAAAGCCAAACTTAATGGGTTTTTCCTGTCCTTCTTGAAATAAACTCAGCCCTTCTGTACTTTTCTTTGCAAGTTTCCTCATAGCATGGATATTTTAAATATCCTGCTCTACTCCAGCTACCATAAAGCAAAATGGAGCCTTCACAGTACAAATTTATAGTAGGTCCTACTTAATTAATATTGATTTTATGTGATATCTTGGGACCCTCAGTTCAGTTCAGTTACTCAGTCGTGTCCTACTCTTTGTGGCCCCATGAATCGCAGCACACCAGGCCTCCCTGTCCATCACCATCTCCTGGAGTTCACTCAGACTCATGTCCATCGAGTCCGTGATACTATCCAGCCATCTCATCCTGGGTCGTCCCCTTCTTCTCCTGCCCCCAACCCCTCCTAGCATCAGAGTCTTTTCCAATGAGTCAACTCTTCCCATGAGGTGGCCAAAGTACTGGAGTTTCAGCTTTAGCATCATTCCTTCCAAAGAAATCCTAGGGCTGATCTCCTTCAGAATGGACTGGTTGGATCTCCGTGCAGTCCAAGGGACTCTCAAGAGTCTTCTCCAACACCACAGTTCAAACGCATCAATTCTTCGGCGCTCAGCCTTCTTCACAGTCCACCCTCACATCCATACATGACCACAGGAAAAACCATAGCCTTGACTAGATGGATCTTAGTCAGCAAAGTAATGTCTCTGCTTTTGAATATACTAACTAGGTTGGTCATAACTTTTCTTCCAAGGAATTCTTTTAATTTCATGGCTGCAATCACCATCTGCAGTGATTTTGGAGCCCCTCAAAAAAATAAAGTCTGACATTGTTTCCCCTGTTTCCCCATCTATTTCCCATGAAGTGATGGGACTGGATGCCATGATCTTCATTTTCTGAATGTTGAGCTTTAAGCCAACTTTTTCGCTCTCCTCTTTCACTTTCATCAAGAGGCTTTTTAGCTCCTCTTCACTTTCTGCCATAAGGGTGGTGTCATCTGCATATCTGAGGTTATTGATATTTCTCCCGGCAATCTTGATTCTAGCTTGTGTTTCTCATGATGTACTCTGCGTATAAGTTAAATAAGCAGGGTGACAATATACTTGGGACCCTAGCCACTTCATATGATCCATCCTTATTCTTGATCCCAAAACCTCCTTTGGAAACATGCTTGGTTAGATACAATTTAAGTTTTCTAGTTTATTTATTGAGCTTCCACTATGTGATACTCACTTTATATGTCTTATCTCTAAACCTCATAACAACCTTACAAAATTAAGTATTAATACCACCATTTTACAGATGAAGAAAATGATGCTTGCAGAAGGGAGATGACCCTGCCTGCAGTCACAAGTGAAACACTGCTGGAGTGGAGTTTACCATGAGTCTCTAACCCCAAATCATGCAGCCTCGCAGGGCCAACAGCTGGGAATGAGTTTCCAGACCCTCCTTCTTCTGAGCACTGGAGATTTGTCTCATCCCAGTAAGTATCAGTGGTCCATAGAATTATTAACAGGAGAGAAGGGGGTGCATCGTTTCAACAAAGTTGACATGACACTATAAATTCAGAAGTTACTTCTCCACTTGGTCTTATGAAGACCAACAGGCCAGTACTCACCTTGATTTGGTGTCAAGATTGATTTTCACTAATGATGATTATGTGTTGAGAGTAGGATCCAGAGAAGCTATAGAAAGTGACACTTCAGACATCTCACTCCCAAGGTTCTGGACAATCAGTGGGAGGAAGCAGAGTCCCCTCAAGCACACTTCACCCAGATGTCACTCAGAGTTGTACAAGCCTGGCTATGGGACCCTCGCTTGTGAATTAAGCATTTAGCTAAAAAGCAGGAAGGAATTGACAAAAAGTGAACAATGCCTCTGAGTCAGCTTGGCTGCTGTACATACAAATCTCATCATGGCATCATTTTTCTAAGAAAATTAAAAAAAAAAAAAAACACTGAAATTTAAAGAATTTACGTAGTTAGTCCAAGATCAAATAGCATCAGTTCAATTCAGTTGTCACTCAGTCGTGTCCAACTCTTTGTGACCCCATGAATTGCAGCATGCCAGGCCTCCCTGTCCATTACCAACTCCCAGAGTTCACTCAGACTCACATCCATCAAGTCAGTGATGCCATCCAGCCATCTCATCCTCTGTCGTCCCCTTCTCCTCCTGCCCCCAACCCCTCCCAGCATCAGAGTCTTTTCCAATGAGTCAACTCTTCTCATGAGGTGGCCAAAGTACTGGAGATTCACCTTTAGCATCATTCCTTCCAAAGAAATCCCAGGGCTGATCTCCTTCAGAATGGACTGGTTGGATCTCCGTGCAGTCCAAGGGACTTTCAAGAGTCTTCTCCAACACCACAGTTCAAAAGCATCAATTCTTCAGCGTTCAGCCTTCTTCACAGTCCAACTCTCACATCCATACGTGACCACAGGAAAAACCATAGCCTTGACTAGATGGACCTTAGTCGGCAAAGTAATATCTCTGCTTTTGAATATGCTATCTAGGTTGGTCATAACTTTTCTTCCAAGGAGTAAGCGTCTTTTAATTTCATGGCTGCAGTCATCATCTGCAGTGATTTTGGAGCCCAGAAAAATAAAGTCTGACACTGTTTCCACTGTTTCCCCATCTATTTCCCATGAAATGATGGGACCGGATGCCATGATCTTCGTTTTCTGAATGTTGAGCTTTAAGTCAACTTTTTCGCTCTCCTCTTTCACTTTCATCAAGAGGCTTTTTAGCTCCTCTTCACTTTCTGCCATAAGGGTGGTGTCATCTGCATATCTGAGGTTATTGATATTTCTCCCAGCAATCTTGATTCCAGCTTGTGTTTCTTCCAGTTCAGTGTTTTCATGATGTACTGTGTATATAAGTTAGATAAGCAGGGTGACAATATACAGCCTTGTTTCCCTATTTGGAACCAGTCTGTTGTTCCATGTCCAGTTCTAACTGTTGCTTCCTGACCTGCATATAGGTTTCTCAAGAGGCAGGTCAGGTGGTCTGTATTCCCATCTCTTTCAGAATTTTCCACAGTTTATTGTGATCCACACAGTCAAAGGCTTTGGCATAGTCAATAAAGCAGAAATAGACGTTTTTCTGGAACTCTCTTCCTTTTCCATGATCCAGCGGATGTTGGCAATTTGATCTCTGATGGTATACTGGAAAAAGCATACGATTGGGGGCGGTCCTAAGATGGCAGAGAAATAGGATGGGAGACCACTTTCTCCCCCACAAATTCATCAAAAGAACATTTAAACGCTGAGTAAATTCCACAAAACAACTTCTGTATGCCAGCAGAGGACATCAGGCACCCAGAAAAGCAGCCCATTGTCTTCAAAAAGAGGTAAGAAAAAATATAAAAGACAAAAAAAAGACAAAAGAGGTAGGGATGGAGCTTCATCCCCGAAAGGGAGTCTTAAAAAGAGGGAAGTTTCCAAACACCAGGAAACACTCTCACTGCCGAGTCTGTGGTGAGCCTTGGAAGCACAGAGGGCAACATAATAGGGAGGAAAAATAAATAAATAATTAAAACCCACAGATTATGAGCCCAATGGTAACTCCCCCAGCAGAGAAGCAGCGCAGATGCCTGCACCCACCACTAGCAAGTGGGGGCTGGGCAGGGAGGTGCAGGCTGCATTGCTTAGAGTAAGGATATGGCCTGAATGCCCCGAGTGCAATGTGAAAGAACTAACTTGGGCTAGCAAACCAGACTGTGGGATAACTACCATGTGAAAAGCCAGCCCTAACCTAAGACACCACCAGGTCCGTGCACAGAACAAAGGACTGAACAGTGATAGCCGGCTGCAGACCATCCCTCTCTGGTGACAGGCAGCCAGAGCTGGAAGAGCGCAATTGCAGCCCCAGAGAGACACTATCTAGAAAACTGTAAGCAGGCTTCTTTGCTAACTAAGACTTCTTGGGTTTCTGGAAGGACAACATCCGCCTGAGAAGGTGTGCCAGTTGCAAACCCAGAAAACTGACTGGCAGGGATGGGGGAGGCAATAAGTCGCAGCGACTGCGCTCACCAAACACCTCATCACCTGAGCTGCTCGGACCTGGGAAGGGCACAAAACGCAGGCCCAACCAAGTCTGCACCTCTGGGGACTACCCGAGTGCCTGAACCTGAGCAGATTAGACCTGGGAGGTGCATGCAGCCCAGGGCCGGCCTCCCAACGGTTCCCGGTGGAGCAACCTAGAGCCTGAGCAGTGTGGGGAGGGAGGGTACAAGCGCCGTGAGCTGGGGCAGGCCCAGTGTGGCTGAGGCACTGTGAGCACATGCCAGTGTTATTTGTTTGCAGTGTCCCCCACTCCCCACAGCGTGACTGAACAAGTGAGCCTAAAAAAAGTGTCCATCACTGCCCCCTTTGTGTCAGGGTGGAAATCAGACATTGAAGAGACCAGCAAACAGAAGAAGCTAAAACAGGGAACCACCTTGGAAGTGACAGGTGCAATAGATTAAAACCCTGTTGTTAGTACCGACTACATAGGAAGGGGCCTATAGATCTTGAGAAATATAAGCCAGGCCAAGGAACTATCCGAAAATGAACTGTCCCCACACTGCCCACAACAACACCAGAGAAAGTCCTGGATATGTTTTTACTATTTTTATGATCTTTTTTTTTTAATTTTTATGTCTTCTATTACTCCTTTAATTTTCACTTTTATAACCTACTATTATTTTGCAAAAAAAAAAAAGACCCTATTTTTTCAAAGCAAACTTCATATATATATATTTTATAATTTTTGTGACTTTGTTTTTTTTTTCTTTTTTCTCTTTTGTTTTTTTCTTCTTTTCTTTAATATTGTATTTTTGAAATTCCAAACTCTAGATTTTTAATCTTTGCTTTTTGGTATTTGTTATCAATTTTGTACCTTTAAGAACCAAACCTTCAGTACCCACTTTTAATTGGGAGCGAGATTACTGGCTTGACTGCTCTCTCTCCCTTTGGACTCGCCTTTTTCTCCACCAGGTCACCTGTGTCTCCTCCCTACCCCTTCTCTTCTCTACCCAACTCTGTGAATTTCTGTGTGTTCCAGACAGTAGAGAACACTTAGGAAACTGATAACTGGTTGGATCTGTCTCTCTCCTTTTGGTTCCCCCCTCTTATCCTCCTGGCCACCTCTGTCTCCTTCCTCCCTCTTCTCTTCTCTGTATAACTCGGTGAACATCTCTGAGCGGTACAGTTGTGGAGTGCACATAAGGAAGTGATTACTGGCTAGCTTGCTTTCTCCTCTATTGATTCCACCTCATCACCTCTAACTCCTTCCTCCCTCTTCTCTTCTCCATGTAACTCTGTGAACCTCTTTGAGTGTCCCTCAATGTGGAGAAACTTTTCATCTTTAACCTAGATGTTTTATCAATGGTGCTGTATAGAAGAAGTTTTGAGACTACTGTAAAAATAAGGCTGAAAACCAGAAGCAGGATGCTTAAGTCCAAACCCTGAGAACACCAGGGAACTCCTGACTTCAGGAAACATTAATTGACAGGAACTCATCAAATGCCTCTATACCTACACTGAAACCAAGCACCTCCCAAAGGCCACAAGTTCCAGAGCAAGACATCATGCAAATTCGCGAGCAACACAGGAACACAGCCCTGAACTCCAATATACAGGCTGCCCAAAGTTACTCCAAAACCATTAACATCTCGAAACTCATTACTGGACACTTCTTTGCACTCCAAAGAGAAGAAATCCAGCTCCACCCACCAGAACACCGACACAAGTTTCCCTAACCAAGAAACCTTGACAAGCCACCTGTACAACCCCACCCACAGTGAGGAAACTCCACAATAAACAGAACTCCACAAACTGCCAGGATAAAGAAAGGCCACCCCAAACTCAGCAATATAACCAAGATGAAGAGACAGAGGAATACCCAGCAGGTAAAGGAACAGGAGAAATGTCCACCAAACCATACAAAAGAAGAGATAGGGAATCTACCTCGTAAAGAATTCCAAATAATGATAGTGAAAATGATCGAAAATCTTGAAATCAAAATGGAATCACAGATAAATAGCCTGGAGACAAGGATTGAGGAGATGCAAGAAAGGTTTAATAAGGACCTAGAAGAAATTTTAAAAAGTCAATATATAATGAATAATGCAATAAATGAGATCAAAAAACACTCTGGAGTCAACAAAGAGTAGAATAACAGAGGCAGAAGATAAGATTAGTGAATTAGAAGATAGAATGGTAGAAATAAATGAATCAGAGAGGAAAAAAGAAAAACGAATTAAAAGAAATGAGGACAATCTCAGAGACCTCAAGGACAGTGTTAAATACCCCAACATTCGAATCATAGGAGTCCCAGAAGGAGAAGACAAAAAGAAAGACCATGAGAAAATATTTGAGGAGATAATAGTTGAAAACTTCCCTAAAATGCAGAAAGAAATAATCACCCAAGTCCAAGAAACCCAAAGAGTCCCAAATAGGATAAACCCAAGGTGAAACACCCCAAGACACATATTAATCAAATTAAGAAAAATCAAACACAAAGAACAAATATTAAAAGCAGCAGGGAAAAACAACAAATAACACACAAGGGGATTCACATAAGGATAACAGCTGATTTTTCAATAGAAACTCTTCAAGCCAGGAGGGAATGGCAAGACACACTTAAAGTGATGAAAGAAAACAACCTACAGCACAGATTACTCTACCCAGCAAGGATCTCATTCAAATATGAAGGAGAAATCAAAAGCTTTACAGACAAGCAAAAGCTCAGAGAATTCAGCACCACCAAACCAGCTCTCCAACAAATGCTAAAGGATATTATCTAGACAGGAAACACAAAAAAGGTGTATAAACTCGAACCCAAAACAATGAAATAAATGGCAACGAGACCATACTTATCAAAAATTACCTTAAACTTAAATGGGTTAAATGCCCCAACCAAAAGACAAAGACTGGCTGAATGGATACAAAAACAAGACTCCTATATATGTTGTCTACAGGAGACCCACCTTGAAACAAGGGACACATACAGACTCAAAGTGAAGGGCTGGAAAAAGACATTTCACACAAATGGAGACCAAAAGAAAGCAGGAGTAGCAATACTCATATCAGATAAAATAGACTTTCAAACAAAGGCTGTGAAAAGAGACAAAAGACACTACATAATGATCAAAGGATCAATCCGAGAAGAAGATAAAACAATTATAAATACATATGCACCCAACATAGGAGCACCGCAATATGTAAGACAAATGCCGACAAGCATGAAAGGGGAAATTAACAATAACACAATAATAGTGGGAGACTTTAATACCCTACTCACACCTATGGATAGAAAAACAAAACAGAAAATTAACAAGGAAACACAAACTTTAAATGATACAATAGACCACTTAGACTTAATTGATAGCTATAGGACATTTCACCCCAAAACAATGAATTTCAGCCTTTTCTCAAGTGCACACAGAACCTTCTTGAGGATAGATCATATCCTGGGCCATAATTCTAGCCTTGGTAAATTCAAAAAAATTGAATCATTCCAAGCATCTTTTCTGATCACAATGCAGTAAGATTAGATCTCAATTACAGGAGAAAAACTATTTAAAATTCCAACATATGGAAGCTGAACAACATGCTGCTGAATAACCAACAAATCACAGACAAAATCAAAAAAGAAATCAAAATATGCAAAGAAACAAATGAAAATGAAAACACAACAACCCAGAACCTGTGAGGCAATGTACAAGCAGTGCTAAGGGGAAAGTTCATAGCAATACAGGCGTACCTCAAGAAACAAGAAAAAAGTCAAATAAATGACCTAACTCCACACCCAAAACAACTAGAAAAGGAAAAAATGAAGAATCCCAGGGTTAGTAGAAGGAAAGAAATCTTTAAAATTAGGGCAGAAATAAAAGCAAAAGAAACAAAAGAGGCCATAGCAAAAATCAACAAAGCCAAAAGCTGGTTCTTTGAAAGGATAAATAAAATTGACAAACCATTAGCCAGACTCATCAATAAACAAAGGGAGAAAAATCAAATCAATAAAATTAGAAATGAAAATGGAGAGATCACAACAGACAACACAGAAATACAAAGGATCATAAGAGACTACTATCAGCAGTTGTATGCCAATAAAATGGACAATGTGGAAGGAATGGACAAATTCTTAGAAAAGTACAACTTTGCAAAACTGAACCAGGAAGAAATAGAAAATCTTAACAGACCCATCACAAGCACGGAAATTGAAACTGTGATCAGAAATCTTCCAGCAAACAAAAACCCAGGTCCAGACGCCTTCACAGCTGAATTCTACCAAAAATTTAGAGAAGAGCTAACACGTATCCTACTCAAACTTTTCCAGAAAATTGCAGAGGAAGGTAAACTTCCAAACTCGTTCTATGAGCCCACCATTTCCCTAATACCAAAACCTGACAAAGATGTCACAAAAAAAGAAAACTACAGGCCAATATCACTGATGAACATAGATGCAAAAATCCTCAACAAAATTCTAGCAATCAGAATCCAACAACACATTAAAAAGATCATACACCATGACCAAGTGGGCTTTATCCCAGGGATGCAAGGATTCTTCAATATCCACAAATCAATCAATGTAATACACCACATTAACAAATTGAAAAATGAAAGTCATATGATTATCTCAATAGATGCAGAGAAAGCCTTTGACAAAATTCAACATCCATTTATGATAAAAACTCTCCAGAAAGCAGGAATAGAAGGAACATACCTCAACATAATAAAATCTATATATGCTAAACCCACAGCAAACATTATCCTCAATGGTGAAAAATTGAAAACATTTCTCCTAAAGTCAGGAGCAAGACAAGGGTGCCCACTTTCACCATTGCTGTTCAACATAGTTTTGGAAGTTTTGGCCACAGCAATCAGAGCAGAAAAGGAAAGAAAAGGAATCCAAATTGGAAAAGAATAAGTAAAACTCTCACTGTTTGCAGATGACACGATCCTCTACATAGAAAACCCTAAAGACACCAACAGAAAATTACTAGAGCTAATAAATTAATATAGTAAAGTTGCAGGATACAAAATTAATACACAGAAATCCCTTGCATTTCTATACATTAACAATGAGAAAATAGAAAGAGAAATTAAGGAAACTTCCATTCAGCATTACAATGAAAAGAATAAAATACTTAGGAATATATGTACCTAAAGAAACTAAAGACCTATATATAGAAAACTATAAAACACTAGTGAAAGAAATCAAAGAGGACACAATCAGATGGAGAATTATACCATGCTCATGGATCAGAAGAATCAATATAGTGAAAATGAGTATAATACATGAAGTAATCTATAGATTCAATGCAATCCCTATCAAGCTACCAACGGTGTTTTTCACAGAGCTAGAACAAATAATTTTGCAATTTGTATGGAAATACCAAAAAAAAAAAAAAAAAAAAACTCGAATAGCCAAAGCAATCTTGAGAAAGAAGAATGGAACTGGAGGAATCAACTTGCCTGACTTCAGGCTCTACTACAAAGCCACAGTCATCAGGACAGTATGGTACGGGCACAAAGACAGAAATATGGATCAAAGGAACAAAATAGAAAGCCCAGAGATAAATCCACACACCTATGGACACCTTATCTTCAACAAAGGAGGCAAGAATATACAATGGAGAAAAGACAATTTCTTTAACAAGTGGTGGTGCTGGGAAAACTGGTCAACTACTTGTAAAAGGATGAAACTAGATCACTTTCTAACACCACACACAAAAATAAACTCAAAATGGGTTAAAGATCTAAACTTAGGACCAGAAACTATAAAACTCCTAGAGGAGAACATAGGCAAAACACACTCTGACATAAATCACAGCAGGATCCTCTGTGACCCACCTCCCAGAATATTGGAAATAAAAGCAAAAATAAACAAATGGGACCTAATTAAATTTAAAAGCTTCTGCACAACAAAGGAAACTATAAGCAAGATGAAAAGACAGCCTTCAGAATGGGAGAAAATAATAGCAAATGAAGCAACTGACAAACAACTAATCTCAAAAATATACAAGCAACTCCTGCAGCTCAATTCCAGAAAAATAAACGACCCAATCAAAAAATGGGCCAAAGAACTAAACAGACATTTCTCCAAAGAAGACATACAGATGGCTAAAAAACACATGAAAAGATGCTCAACATTACTCATTATTGGAGAAATGCAAATCCAAACCATAATGAGGTACCATTTCACGCCAGTCAGAATGGCTGTGATCCAAAAGTCTACAAGCAATAAATGCTGGAGAGGCTGTGGAGAAAAGGGAACCCTGTTACACTGTTGGTGGGAATGCAAACTAGTACAGCCACTATGGAGAACAGTGTGGAGATTACTTAAAAAACTGGAAATAGAACTGGCTTATGACCCAGCAAACCCACAACTGGGCATACACACCAAAGAAACCAGAATTGAAAGAGACATGTGTACCCCAATGTTCATCACAGCACTGTTTATAATAGCCAGGACATGGAAGCAACCTAGATGTCCATCAGCAGATGAATGGATAAGAAAGCTGTGGTACATATACACAATGAAGTATTCAGTTCAGTTCAGTTCAGTCGCTCAGTCGTGTCCAACTTTTTGCGACACCATGAATTGCAGCACGCCAGGCCTCCCTGTTCATCACCAACTCCTGGAGTTCACTCAGACTCACATCCATTGAGTCAGTGATGCCATCCAGCCATCTCATCATCTGTTGTCCCATTCTCCTCCTGCCCCCAATCCCTCCCAGCATCAGAGTCTTTTCCAATGAGTCAACTCTTTACTCAAACATTAAAAAGAATACATTTGAATTAGTTCTAATGAGATAGATGAAACTGGAGCCGATTATATAGAGTGAAGTAAGCCAGAAAGAAAAACACCAATACAGTATACTAACGCATATATATGGAATTTAGAAGGATGGTAACAATAACCCTGTATGTGAGACAGCAAAAGAGACACAGATGTCTAGAACAGTCTTTTGAAACTCTGTGGGAGAGGGCGAGGGTGGAATGATTTGGAGAATGGCATTGAAACATGTATAATATCATATATGAAATGAATTGCCAGTCCAGGTTCGATGCATGATACTGGATGCTTGGGGCTGGCACACTGAGATGACCCAGAGGGATGGTACAGGGAGGGAGGAGGGAGGGGGGTTCAGGATGGGGAACACGTGTATACCTGGTGCAGATTCGTGTTGATGTATGGCAAAACCACTATAATATTGTAAAGTAATAAAACTCCAATTAAAATAAATAAATTTATATATTTTTTTTAAAAAGCATGGAGCTTGAATCTTGGTTCCAACATATATTAGCTTGGACAAACTACTTAAAATCTTTGAGTCCCAACTCTCTAACCTGTAAAATGAGATAACAAGAGGTTCTTGCCTCTGACCAAGAAGGAGTGACAAGACCAGATTCTCCCTCCTATTTGAAACAGTTGAAAAAATAGACAAAACACATGAAAAAACAGTTTTTAAGATACCCTACATCAATCTGTATGCAGGTCAGGAAGCAACAGTTAGAACTAGACATGGAACAACAGACTGGTTCCAAATAGGAAAAAGAGTACGTCAAGATTGTATACTGTCACCCTGCTTATTTAACTTATACACAGAGTACATTATGAGAAACGCTGGACTGGAAGAAACAGAAGCTGGAATCAAGACTGCCAGAGAAATATCAGTAACCTCAGATATGCAGATGACACCACCCTTACGGCAGAAAGTGAAGAGGAACTAAAAAGCCTCTTGATGAAAGTGAAAGAGGAGAGTGAAAAAGTTGGCTTAAAGATCAACATTCAGAAAACGAAGGTCATGGCATCCGGTCCCATCACTTCATGGGAAATAGATGGGGAAACAGTGGAAATAGTGTCAGACTTTATTTTGGGGGGCTCCAAAATCACTGCAGATGATGACTGCAGCCATGAAATCAAAAGACGCTTGCTCCTTGGAAGAAAAGTTATGACCAACCTAGATAGCATATTCAAAAGCAGAGACGTTATTTTGCCGACTAAGGTCCGTCTAGTCAAGGCTATGGTTTTTCCTGTGGTCATGTATGGATGTGAGAGTTGGACTGTGAAGAAGGCTGAACCCTGAAGATTTGATGCTTTTGAACTGTGGTGTTGGAGAAGACTCTTGAAAGTCCCTTGGACTGCAAGGAGATCCAACCAGTCCATTCTGAAGGAGATCAACCCTGGGATTTCTTTGGAAGGAATGATGCTAAAGGTGAAACTCCAGTACTTTGGCCACCTCATGAGAAGAGTTGACTCATTGGAAAAGACTCTGATGCTGGGAGGGATTGGGGGCAGGAGGAGAAGGGGACGACAGAGGATGAGATGCCTGGATGGCATCACTGATTCGATGAATGTGAGTCTGAGTGAACTCCGGAAGTTGGTGATGGACAGGGAGGCCTGGCGTGCTGCGATTCATGGGGCCACAAAGAGTCGGACATGACTGAGCGACTGAACTGAACTGACATCAAGCAACAAAGGACAGGGGCCCCTGAGAGGTGGTCAATAAGTGAGAACAGCCTTATGATGGTTCCAGCTTACTGATCAGAAAAAAGGTCCAGGCCACAGCCAAAGGAGAAAGTTCCCTAGGACCCACAGTCTCTTTGAATTGAGGTTCTAGGGAGACTGGCAGGTTTCCAGAACAGAGCATCAGGGGAGAGAGAGAAAACTGCAGACTAGCAGAGGACCCTTCTTGAGTATTCATATAGTCTGATATATGCATAATCATGCAAGGAAACATAATCATGCAAGGATACTATGGTCGATCCTGGAAAAACTACCTTAAAAAAATGAAAGGTAGCAGTTCCAAGAACTCACATGCAGATGGAAATATTGCCTGTCTCCAACCCTCAGACTGGAAAATCTCAAGGTTAAAGGACACTAGGTGGAGTATACCAAAGGGTCTTGCCTCAAGAGTGTGGGGAAAAATTAATCTTAGAGTGAGTAAAATGGTAAAACATCCAGTTCTATTGAAAAGAATTTTAAATCCAAAAAGGATCAAAGTTGACCAAAATAATTTAGCTGAATCTCACAACAAAATTCAAGGAATGTGGTGGCACCACAAGGTAAATATACAAAGTCTGTTGTTATTGTTCAGTCACTAAGTCATGTCTGACTCTTTCCAAATCCATGGAATGCAGCACACCAGGCTTCCTTGTCCATCACCAACTCCTGGAGCTTGTTCAAACTCATGCCCATTGAGTCAGTGATGCTAACCATCTCATCCTCTGCCATCCCCTTCTCCTTCTGGCTTCAATCTTTCCCAACATCAAGGTCTTTTTTCCAATAAGTCATTTCTTCGCATTGAGTGGCCAAATTATAGGATCTTCAGCTTCAGCATCAGTCCTTCCAAAGAAATCCCAGGGCTGATCTACTTCAGAATGGATTGGTTGGATCTCCTTGCAGTCCAAGGGACTCTCAAGAGTCTTCTCCAACACAACACTTTGAAAGCATCCATTCTTCAGTGCTCAGGCTCCTTAATGGCCCAACTCTCAGATCCATACATGACTACTAGAAAAACCATAGCTTTGAATAGATGGACCTTTGTCAGTGAAGTGATGTCTCAGCTTTTTAGTATACTGTCTAAGTTTGCCATAGCTTTTCTTCCAAGAAGAAACTGTCTCATAATTTAATGGCTGTAGTCATCATCCACAGTGATTTTGGAGTCCAAGAAAATAAGTTTGCCACCATTTCCACATTTTCATTATTTGCCAGGAAGTGATGGGACCAGATGCCATGATCTTAGTTTTTTCAATGTTGTTTTAAGTCAGTTTTTTCATTCTCCTCTTTCACCCTCACCATGAGGCTCTTTAGTCCCTCTTTCTGCCATTACAGTGGTATTATCTGCATATTCAAAGTTGTTGATATGTCTCCCGGCAATCTTGATTCCAGCTTGTGATTCATCCAGTTTGGCATTTCACATGATGTATCCTGCATATAAGTTAAATAAGCAGGATGACAATATGCAGCCTTGAGGTACTCCTTTCCCAATTTGGAACCAGTCCACTGTTTCACATCTGGTTCTAGCTCTTGCTTCTTGACCTGCATAGAGGTTTATCAGAAGGCAGGTATGGTGGTCTGGTATTCCCATCTCTTTCAGAATTTTCTAGTTTGTTGTGATCCACACAGTCAAAGGCTTTCATGTAGCCAATGAAGCAGAGATTGATGTTTTTCTGGAATTGGCTTCCTATGATCCAGCGGATGTTGGTATTTGATCTCTGGTACTTCTGCCTTTTCTAAATCCAACTTGTACATCTGGAATTTATCAGTTCACATACTGTTGAAGCCTACCTTGAAGGACTTTGAGCATTACCTTGGTAACATGTGAAATGAATGCAATAGTATGGTAGTTTGAACATTCTTTGGCCTTACCTTTCTTTGGGATTGGAATGAAAACTTACCTTTTCCAGTTCTGGGACCATTGCTGAGTTTTTTAAATTTGCTGGCATATTGAGTACAGCACTTCAACAGCATCATCTTTTAGAATTTGAAATAGCTCATCCAATCAAAAATTACCAGACAGGTAAAGACACAGGGAAATACAACTCATATTTCTGACTGCAGGCTTTTAAGAAAAAGAAATCGGCAAGACAGGAAATGATGCTTCATTTAACTTTGGGTTATTTGTCTTGCCCCAAATCTTCATTAAAAAAAAAAAATGTTAATCTTCTCAGAGAATAATAGAAAAGAGATCATCTGAAATTTATAAAGTATCTCAGCTAATAGGCTCATTTTAATAATAGCTGGTCCGAGGGGAGGTTGTTCTGCCAGCTCAGCAAGTCTCCTCGAGGACTTTCCAGGGTGATATTTACTGCTAAAATATAACAAAAATACAGAGAGTGGTTGCCATTCTTGGAGAACCATAACACCCTGTTCTAAAATCTTACAAGTCATTCTATTCATTTCACTAACTAATTTTTATAAATGTCCAGCCACTGCCAAACCAGAATTAGTGAACACAGCTCTCAGTCCACACAGGAAGGACTTTACCAAGGTAAAGAATAAATTGGTGAATAAATTGTCACAGGATACAGACGCAGGACCTGGCCCAGACCTGGCCCAGAAGTCTTGCTTCTGCCAAGATGGACCCGTCAAACTGCTCTCAGGCCCCATATCTGGGTCTCTTGTGTGGCCAGCCAGAACCTGTAGCCTCTGCCTGCCTCATCCACTGCCATGAGCCCCTGTAGCCTGTCTGCCTGGATGACAGCATGTGTCCAGCACTTTTGGCTCACTGATCCTTGAAGTGCTGCAGGCTGGAATCCCTCTAAGATTATTTCTTGCCAGGCTTCCCACCCTCAGTCCCCAAAGCCTACATTCTGGACCCTGGGCAGGCTTGTTTCTGACTCTGTTGTTCCCATCAGTATTCACATGGCACTTTCTCACCAGAGTTCAGTCTCCCTTCAGCTGCCCCGACTTGGGCCCTGGGGATGCAGAGGTGAATGGAAAAACAGCCTCCCTCCACCACTGAGCAGTAGCCAGGCCAGCAGACCAGAGCTACTTCCATTATTCCTAAGGTTGGGAAGGGCTTGTGAGCAACTGAATGCCAGATTCTCTTTGGGGGACATGTACTCAAGAAAATAGTTGTTTTTGTTCCCAGAAGATCAAAGGGCAACACAAAAAGTTCTTAGAAAATATAAAACACTAAACAAGCGTGTTCATTATTGGCCACAACTTTGCTTTCCACAAAACCACCCAGATGTCCATGCCTCTAGCAGATGTTCAATAACCACAGACCACAGGGCCACACCCAGAATCTCACACCAGACCCTGCATGAAAGGTTTTATGGTTTCTTTAATTCTCACAACAATCCTACAAAAAAGGCCTATAGTTGCCCCAGTTTGTAGAAGAGAAACTGACAAGCAGAGAGTCAAAGTGACCTGCCCAGGAAGGTTATGCAGCTGAGAAATGCAGAGCAAGAATGGAGCCGAGCACATGGCTCCAGTGACTGAGTGCCTAACCACTCTACAACACTGTCCTTTACAAATGCAGCCTGCAAGATACTGCAGAGAACTGCTCCTGCTAGAAAACATACATTGGGCAAACACTATGTAGTCCTGCTACATGCCAAGTCCAGAAATGAGAATATCCAGCCCAGGCATCAAGGAATCCTCATCACAAAGACCAGTCAGATTTGCAACAAGCCAGGATGACTTGGATTGTTGGTGGACTGGCAGTGCTTATCCACACAAGGTTCAGGTGCTTCCTCACAGTTTACATGTGGAGCTTGGCTCACTGATCTACACACATCAAACCTGATCATTTTAATAGAGTTATCTCCCTTCTCCATGGTCACACCAGCAGCCTCCAATTTCCTGTGGCCACTGGGAAGCTGCCCCTGCCCAGCTCAGGCCCTGCAGACAGACACAGAAACACAGAGTATTAGGATGTATCCCCCTCTTCCTGGTCTGAAAAATCTATGCTTTTTACAATTTATTGTTTTTAATATTACCCCAGAAGTGGCAAAATCGCTTCTTTAGTCGGTCTGCAAACAGGAGTTAAATACTCATGAAGTTGTAAGAAAGAATAAATATGTTATAAAATTGATTTTAATAAGCTTCTTTCCTCAAAAAACCAATTTAATGAATACAGTTTGACTTCTATTCCATTAATAATATGCCAAATCACTCTTGCTTTGTAAGAAGTGACTATATGTAGAGGATATTACTGTAGGACTACATTTTTTTCTGTACAATTAGCTGCACACATTTTCTGACAGACTAATTTATGTACTAATGCTTTTTAAAAGCAAAGGCATTTTGCATAGAACTGTACTCCTTGGAATCCATCTGTTGACAAATGTGTGTGTTTCTCACTTTATTTGTTAATGTCGTCCCCTGCTCTGGGATGATCTGGCAGAGGAGTCAGCCTGTTTCCTGGATGAAATAAATACTAAAGGGTAATTAAAGACTAGATGTTGGAAGGTAGGAAAGTGCCCACAAGGGGTGGTGAGTTCTTGGATTGAACTTTTTGCTGCTATTAAGTGGGAATTGAATTAAAACATGATCAAAATTGCTACTTTGGATTTCCTTGTTTGCCTATCACCTTCTCTACCAGATGGAGGTCATTGCAAGTTTGTTAAACTAACCCAAGAAAGCATCAAACCACAGTCCATCAATCTGGAATATGCTGGACTTCGTCAAGCTGGCTTGATATACAGGTAGAACTTGTCATCATCCACAGGGCACAGCTAAAGCCGTCCTCTGAGGGATTCAATCCTTTATCACAGGAGAGGAATAAGCCTGCCTCATCACTTGTGGAGGGCTTTGAAAGTTACAAAGCACTTTGATTTCCAATATTTTATTTTGGCCCAATCTTAACTGTTGATGCTCACCAGCCAACGACCACCAGAAACAGAAACAGAATTGAGTGCTTTACTTGTTGGAACAAGGGAGGCAGCATACATAGGTGACATGAGGTGCTTTGATGCAAGGGAATCCAGAGAGGCTGATTATAGGATTGGGGCTTATATCGGTGACTTTGGAAAACATTCAAGGCAGCAGGAGTGTATTGTAGGTTGAGTGCTACAGGACATGGAAACAATTCAAAAAGCAGATGTCTTGGTAAATTTTATCTGGGAGGCACGGAGAAGAGATAAAGGCTGGAGTTGTTGTGGGAGGAGAGTCAGGAGCCAATGGAGTTACCAGGTCATTGTGTGGCTGCCTAGTGTCGTTTGTCCGTCTGTTCTGGAAGGACTGGGAAGTAGAATCTTGTTCTAGCATGCTCACAGAGTGTTCAAATGTGTGTGCAGCTAGGAGCTGTGGGCTGCTGCCTATGGTCTCATAGCAATCCCCTGGGCAAAGTACAGTTCCTGGGATGGAGCACCCAACAAATGTCAGTCAGATGACAGTAGCGCAGGTAGGAGGAAATAAATGAATGGGTACCTACGATCAACATCATCAGCATATTACCAATGAGGAAATTCAGGCTCTGAAGGGGGTTGGAGGTCACTTTCCCTATTAGGCTTGGGAGGCAGAGGGAAGACCCACTCAGTGCCAACCTCTGGAATCTTAGCTTAGTAAACTCTTCACAGAGCTATTAGCACCAACCTACCTTACAGGCCTGGAAACTATGGACGAAGTGATTGACTCATAATCATCACATGATTAGATACATAATTAACAAAAAGTGGCCTGTGGGTAACTCAAATATTCTGGTCTTTCTACCACTCCAGCTTGCTCAGGTCAGCTCCTATCTAGAGAGAGCTGGAAATTGAACCTCAGGTGACAAATTTGGTGGGTTTCCAGCATCAGTGGAGGTGAGTTTGGGGGTGCCTCCTGTCTGACTCTGCTCCTGTCGGAGTTTGGAATCCCAGCCAACCCTGGCCCTGTCGTCTGCAGAGGCAGAGACATAGAGAAGGAAACAGGATCCCTTGATCCTGAGGAAGGCCAGGGCCAGATGGCTATGGAAGGAGCCCGAGCTCAACCAGGCAGTTCCCTAGAGGAGGTGTCCATGAGCCAAAGGACAGGAAGAGAGCAGCTGCCCCAAGAGGGCACAGAGCAGCATGATGTTCATGATATTTATGAAACAGCTGCAGTGGGGGGGGGGGGGGGGGCGTCATTCCTGTCCCTGTCACGATGTGAAAAACCTGAACTCTGCAGAGGCACGACTCAGCAAGTTAGTGCAGCCAATGCTCAAAGTCAGGCCCACCGTGCTCCACAGTGCTATCTGGTACATGACAGATGGACAATGACTAAGCTTTGCGATGGGAGTTAGAGAGTGCAGAGGGACCCTTCCCTAGCCTCCAACTCTCTCTGAGTTCTGAGGCATCTCTAGGTCTGACATGGAGCCCTGCCCAACTGAGCACTCCCCAGGCCAGGTTCATGGAGCCCAGGGACACACAGAAACTCAGAGACCAGTGAGGCTTCTTCACCAGGTTTGTCCCCTCTCCAGAACTGCTGCCCTCCAGGCTGGTTTCCAGGTGGGAATGAACTTTGGGTTAAGGTTCTGTTCAGCTGCCATCACTCTAGGATGTTCCTATTCAGATGAGATGCCTCTGGACTGGCTTCCCCACCCCCCAGTCAGGCTCCCCAAGTCTGCAAGGCTTGCCAGTGGGGCTTGTGGAGCCACCCACAGGTTCACCCACTCTCCTTGGCAGCACTGTGGGCACTAAGGAAACACAAGCTACCTCTGCAGCTTTCCTGCCCACGCCACTGCTGCTCTCCACCCCAATCTGGGGAGGGATATGAAGGAGCAGCTCTTCACAGCAACTTCAAATACCCAATTTCTTTACCTGCTCACCTAATACTTGCCCTGCCACCCAGATGGGGAAAATGCACCTTCAGCCAATGACATATGCATCCTCCCACCCTGCACTGATAGGCAGTCACTGCTTTCTGAATCGCTCTCATCTTGACATCCTGGGACATAGGTACACCCTGTCAGTTTCCCTCTGCTTGCTTTGAGACTGAACTTAATCTTATAATTACATAAGATAAACTGATAAACTATTACTGACTTTGGGTAAAAGACCACAGTTAACTTAGAATCCTGTTCCCTCTCACTGAAAGATAGTGCATTTTGATTTGTTTGTGGTTGTTTAGTTTTTTGTTTGTTTATTTTAAGCAATTGAATTACAATTTCACTGAGCAGCTGGCAACTGTGAAGCAGAAGGTAAAGTGTGCATGTATGAGAAATCACCCTTCATTTTCCTTCCAAATGATTGAAAGCATAAATTTGCTTGAGATAGCATCTTGCAAATAGCAGGACAGCAAAAGGCAAGGAAGTGAATCTTAGCAGCAAAATCCTGGTGATTCCAAGACATGAATTTACCAAATGGTTCTCGTGAACTCCCTCTAAACACAGGTTCCTCCATCTTCTTGAAGACCCACCAGCAGAGGCCAACTCAGAGGAGGAGGAAACCAATGTTTCCAGGGAGAGAAAAGCTAGCCTGTGTCCAGCAACTCTTGCACCAATCACACATCCCACCAACACAGGCTCAGGAGGATTAATCCCCAGATTGTCTACCAGTTTGCTTGCTCCTCCCACAATATGACCACTCCCAACAAAAGTGATTGGATGAGCACAGAAGAAACCAAGTGATCCATTGTCTAATCGTCCATCAATCACCTCCACCTCAAAGGTTGGAAATGAGAGACAGAGAAAGCATGTGCAATTGGTGAGAGAATTTTAGTTAACAGGGTTGCATTGAACTCAGGTTGCATGATCATATTAGACAGAGACATAGAGAAAAGGCGACAGAAACAGAGAAGGAAAGAGACAGTGTAAACAAGCTCATACATGGAGGGGAAAATAAAAGCCATGGAAGGGAAGTTGTCACTAAAGGACAAATAGGAGGGTTCCAGCTCCCAGACCTGTACCTATAGTTCTAATGTGTCTCTGCCTGCAGCCTGTCCAATCTTCTTAACAGGCCTGTAGTGTAATAATGAGGAAACTGAGGTATCAAAATTTTAAGTGATTTACCAAAGTTATGCAAAGAATTATTATTGTTGCTGTTGTTCAGTCACTAAGTCATGTACAACTGTTTGTGACCCCCATGGACTGTAGCACACCAAGCTCCTCTGTCCTCCACTGTCTCCCAGAGCTTGCTCAAATTCATGTCCATTGAGTTGGTAATGCTATCTAACCATCTCATCCTCTGCCTCCCCCTTCTCTTTTTGCCTTCAATCTTTCCCAGCATCAGGGTCTTTTCCAATGAATTGGCTCTTCATGTCAGGTGGCCAAAGTAGAATACCTGATCCCAAGGATATTCTTGATATTTGAAGCCCCAGTCATCCAACCTCAAAAATGAAATTTGTAGGAAAGATCTCTTGGCATTGATCATATGAGTCTTTTTTTTTTTTTTTTTTTTTTTGCTCATTCAGGCATCCACTCATCAATCTTTGAAAGAACCACCAAGCTCCAAGTCCTTCCAAGGCATTGGGATACTCAGACCCTGACTCTGCCCACTATGTTTCATGAGAAGCTTGTGTCCTGACTGCTAAGTCCCACCAGAGCACTCTACAGGCATTCATCCTTCAGCCCAGCTTGTGTCCCTGTATGGCCTGTCTGGGTCCTGGTCATATATAACTTGGTACTCTTTGTTCTGGCTCATTTTTTAAAAAATTTGAGATTGTCCCCACTTACCATCTTGTGCACTTTACATACTCTCTGTCCTTAGCACTTTCATTCACACACTCACACCTAACTGGAGAGAGACTGAGTGGATAACATACGAACCTCTGTCTTTGAACAGGGATGTCCTGTTTCCCAGCTCTGCATTCATTGGGACCACAGCTCTTGTGTGGTGGGGGTGGTTTCCACCTGGCCTGATCACATCTGAAAACAAGTCCCTGGAGGCCTGCTCAGTCCCTGAAGGCCTTAAGGAAGCTGGCAGAAAAGTGGCTGCAAAAGAGCCATGCCTCATCCCCACCTCCTCTGTAATGAGGGGCTGCAGAATTCATCTGTGTGGTTACCTACACAGATTAAATGGCTCCCCAGTTTCAACTACAAAATTTGGGACAAGTTAAACCACCCCAACTAGGGCTTCCCAGGTGGCTCCATAATAAAGAATCTGCCTAACAATGCAGGAAACATGAGCTCAATTCCTGGGTCAGGAAGACCCCTTGGAGAAGGAAATAGCAACCCACTTCAGTATTCTTGCCTGGAAAATTCCATGAACACAGGAGCTTGGAGGTCTATAGTCCATGGGTTGGCCAAAGAGTTGGACATGATTTAACAACTAAACAACAAACCAACCTTTAAACTTTAATTTTCTCACTTTCAAAACAGGGGTAATAAGAAGGACCAACTCCTAAAACTAATGAAATAAAAGGGACTAAGCTCTTAACACTCAAGCAGGACCTTGATGGCACTGCACCCTCACTCTCCTCATTCTGGCCTCATTGACATCACCCTGGGCTCTCTCCCCACAGCCTTCTGCTGAAGCTTGGTACTGGGAAGGCACTTAACCTTTTTGTGAGGGGAGATACCTCCTGCCTCTCCCTTCACCAGCAAAGAGCCCAGCAGAGTCCAGACATTGTGTCCATCCTAAACCTGCATCCAGGTGTTGGGTGTGTATATATGAAGTCCTGGAGGAGCTCCTCAACCCATGGCTTGTGAAGATGAGAAAAGTGCTTGTAGCAAGGAAGACCCCACTTGGAGAACTGAGCTCAATATATGTCACATACTTAAAATAGAAAAGCTACAGTGTGGGTTCTGACCTGTCTTTACTTTCATCCATCAGTGAACAAAAACAATATAGGTCTTAATATACGGAATTCACTGTACTTTGTCACAAAAGGAAAATCATACCAAAGGGTCACAGCTGCATTGTTTTCAGCCTACATATACCACACACACATACATACATACATACATACACAAATTCACAGTCAAAGTCCAGGTGAAAAATCAGGCAGAAAACTCTCAATTCACTTAGAGAATATTTGACAGTTAATCAAAGGTGTTATAAAATTAAAATTACCATATTCACACAGTTTTCTCTTAATTTAAAAATAAAATATTGAAAGACTTTGGGCAGGGAATGGTCAAGAAGGCATAGTAAGAAGATCCTGAGCTCACCTCCTCCTATAGGCACAAGAAAATTACAGCTATTTACAGAGTAACTATCTATGAGAACAATCTGAAGGCTAGCAGAAAAGATCTCCTACAACTAAAGACATAAAGAGGGAACCACAAATAAGCATGTGGGAGGGTGGATTCACGGTACAGTCAAGGCCCAAACTCCAGGTGGGCAACTTCCATAAAGAAAGATAATCACAACTGCAGAGGTTTTCCCCAAGGAGTGAGGGGTAGAAACTCCCCAGCCAAATGTCCTGCACTGAGAAGATAAGCCCCCAGAAGGTCTGGCCTTGAAGGCCAGGGGTTTGCTTAAGGAGAGTCAGAAAGCTGTAGGAAACAGAGACTCCACTCTTGAAGGGCAAAATCTCACACTCCAAGACCCAGTGCAGAGGCAGTAATTTGAAAAAAGCCTGGATCAGACCCACTTGCTGATCTTGGAGAGTCTCCAGGAGGCAGCTAACACTCACCCTAGGGACATAGATAGTGGTGAAGCCATTTGGGGGATCTTGCTCCCCTACAAAATCACTGGTGCTGACAAATATCAAATTGGAATCTTCCCTATAGCCTCTTCTTGCCTGGGGCTCACTGCCCACCAGCCAGCTGGAGTCAGTCCTGAGACTAGGTCTCAAGCAGCCAGCCATGAGAAGAACCACACACAGCCACAAATGGGCTGGCATCAGCCCCAGGACTCCCTGGAAGCCCCAACTAGCCACTCCTCTGGGACTAGCCCTTCCTACAGTGACTGGCAACCTTCACATGAGGAACGGGCTGACAGCCAGTAGGGCCAGGAGCCAGCTCTGTGATTGTGCAATCACATCACCCAGACCCATGCAGCACACACAGGGAGCACCCCTAGAGCATGGAGCTTCAGGAACAGAGGGAACTGCTCTGCTGGGACACACACATCTCCCACATAAGGCGATTCTCCAGGACTGGAAAATGTAACTGATATACCAATGATGTTGTTGTTTAGTTGCTAGGTTGTGTCCGACTCTTTTGCAACCCCATGGACTCTGTTCATGGGATTTCTCAGGCAAGAATACTGGAGTGAGTTGCCCTCTCCTTCTCCAGGGGATCTTTACCAACCCAGGGAGTGAATCAACATCTCCTGCATCTCCTGCATTGGCAGGCAGATGCTTTACCACCTGGAAAACCTGATATACCCAATACGTAGAACTAAAAAGAGAATCAGGCAAAATGAAAATACAGAGGAATGTAGTCCAAACAAAGGAATAAGACAAAAACTCAGAATAGGAACTGAGCAAAGTGGAAATAAGTGATATGCCTAATAAAGAATTCAAGGTAATGATCATAAAGATGCTCAATGAACTCAGAAGAACTGTGAAAAGTTTAACAAATTAGAATATGTAAAGAAGAACCAAATATAACTGTAGTGACTAAAATAAAATAGATATTAGTAAGAATCAACAATAGATTAGTTTCATCCACCTCATTAGAACTGATTCAAATGTATCCTTTTTAATGGGTGAGTAATACTCCACTGTGTATATGTACCACAGCTTTCTTATCCATTCATCTGCAAGAGAGCAAAAGAGACACAGATGTATAGAACAGTCCTTTGAACTCTGCGGGAGAGGGAGAGGGTGGGATGATTTGGGAGAATGGCATTGAAACATGTATAATATCATATAAGAAACGAATCACCAGTCCAGGTTCGATGCAGGATACAGGATGCTTGGGGCTGGTGCACTGGGATGACCCAGAGGGATGGTGTGGGGAGGAAGGTGGGAGGGAGTTTCAGGATTGGATACACCCGTGGTGGACTCATGTTGATGTATGGCAAAACCAATACAATATTGTAAAATAATTAGCCTCCAATTAAAATAAATAAATTTAAATTTTTTAAAAAAAGAAAAAATAGATTAGATGATACAGAAGAATGGATCAGAAGGCAGAATAGTGGAAACCTCCCGAGCTGAACATTAAAAAAAAAAATTCAAAGAAACAATTTAAAGAGAACTCTGGAACAACATCAAGCATACTAATATTTGCATTATTCGAGGTCCAAAAAGAAGAGAAAGGTAGTGGTTGTGGTGGTTTAGTTGTTAAGTCGTGTCTGACTCTTACAACCTCACAGACTAGCCCACCAGGCTCCTCTGTCCATGGGATTCTCCAGTCAAGAATACTGGGGTGGGTTGCCATTTCCTTCTCCAGGGGATCTTCCCAAGCCAGGAATTAAACCCAGGTTTCCTGTATTGCAGTCAGATTCTTTACCAACGGGGCTATGAGGGAAACTCCAGAGAGAGGGGGAGGGACAGGGAAATATTTGAAGAAATAATAACTGAAAACTTCCCTAACCTGGGAAAAGAAACAGACATCCAGGTCCAGGCAGCACAAAGAGTCCCAAACAAGATGATCCAAAGAGATCCTCAAGACACACTGTAATTAAAAGGGCAAATATTAAAGATGGTGAGAGAATATTAAAAGCAGAAAGGGAAAAACAATTAGTTGCATATGCAAGTGAAAGTCACTCAGTCGTGTCTGACTCTTTACAACACCATGGACTGTATAGTCCACGGACTTCTCCAGTATACTGGAGTGGGTAGCTGTTCCCTTCTCCTGGGGATCTTCCCAACCCAGGGATCAAACCCAGGTCTCCCACATGGCAGGTGGATTCTTTACCAGCTGAGCCACCATGGAAGTTACATAGAGGGAACTCCATATGATGAACAACTGATTTTTCAGCAGAAATTTTGCAGATGAGAAGGGAATGGGACAAGATATACAAAGTGATGAAATGAAAAATCTACAACCAAGAATATACTACTCATTGAGGCTATTATTCAGATTTGAAGGAGACATAAAGAGTTTTAAAGGCAAGCAAAAGCTCAAAGAGTTCAGCTCCTCTAAGCCAGCTTTAAAAGAATGTTAAATGGACTCTTCTAAGCCTTAAAAAGAAAAAAGACCAAAACTAAAAATATGAAAATTATGAAAGGAAAAATCTCACTGCTGAAGGCAACATACACTAAAGGTAGAGAACAATCACTTATAAGGCTAGAAGAAGGTTAAAAGACAAAAGTAGTAACAATCATTTATATCTACAAATAGTTAAGGCATACACAAAACAAAAAACATTCACAAAACAAATAGTTAAGGCATACACATACAAAAAACACAAAACATGTAAAATATGATGTTAAAAGCTTGAACTGTAAGGGTGGGGTGTAAAAATGTAGGATTATCAGGATGAGTTCAAAATTAAGAGATTAGCAACTTGAAATAGCTATTCAATCCCTGGGTCAGGAAGATCCCCTGGAAAAGGAAATGGCAACCCACTCCAGTATTCTTGCCTGGAGAATTCCATGGGTAGAGGAGCCTAGCAGGTTACAGTCCATGGGGGTCACAAAAAGTCAGACATGACTGAGCACCTAGCATACACACACAAACTATGATTCTGGTGCAAAATTATTAATAGACAAATGGAACAGAATAGAGACCCCATAAATAAACTCACAGTTACATGGTCAATTAATCTATAGCTAAGGAGGCAAGAACATACAATGAGGAAAAGACAGTCTCTTCAATAAAAGGTGTTGAGAAACCTGTAGAACTACATGCAGAAGAATCAAACTGGACTATTTCTTCACACTGTATACAAAAATAAACTCAAATGGATTAAAGACTTTAATGTAAGATCTGAAACCATAAAGCTTCTAGAAGAAAACATAGGCAGTACGCTCTTTGACATTCTTAGCAATATTTTGTTGGAAGTCTCCTCAGGCAAGGAAAACAAAAGTAAAAATAAACCAATGGAGCTATAATCAAACTAAAAAGCTTTTGTACAGTCAAGGAAACGTATCAACAAAATGAAAAAGCAGTCTGTTGAATGGGAAAAGATAATTGCAAAGATATACTTGTTAAGGGTTTAATATTCAAAATATACAAAGAACTCACACAACTCAACATAAAAAAATAATTTAAAGTGAGCAGAAGAACTGAATAGACATTTCTCTAAAGACAACAAGCAGATACCCAACAGGTGCATAAAAATATGCTTAGTATCAATCATTATCAGGGAAATGCAAATCAAAACCACAATGAGATTTAACTTTATACCTGTCAGAATGGTTATTATCCAAAAGACAACAAATTAACAGGGGTTGGCAAGGATGTGGAGAAAGGCAACACTCTTGCATGATTTGTAGGAATGTAAGTTGGTGCAACCACTAAAGAGAACAGTATGGAGATTTCTTAAAAAACTAAAACTAGAGTTGCCATGTGATCCATCAGTTCTGCTCCTGAGCATATAACTAGAGAACACTTTAATTCGAAAAGGTACATATACCCCAATGTTCACAGCAGCACTATTTACAGTAGCCAATACATAGAAACAACCTAAATGTCCATCAATAGATGAATGAATAAAGATGTGCTACACATATGTAATGGAATACCACTCAGCCATTTTTTCTTAAGAATGAAATATTGTGATTTGCAGCAACTTGGAAAGGCCTAGAGATTATCATACTAAGTGAAGTAAGTCAGAAAGAGAAAAACAAATGAAAAGATATAATTTATCAAAATGGCTAAAATAAAATATAGTAATAAAACCTGGTGAGCATGCTAAGAAACTGGACCATTTGTACATTGCTAATAGTGATATGAAACAGAACAACCATTCTAGAAAATAGTTTAACAGTTTCTTTTAAAACTAAACATGTGCTTACCAACTGCACTTTTGGATATCTATCCCAGAGAAATGAAAACTTACATTCAAGGACTATTGTTAGCAACTCTAATCATTATAGCCAAAAACTGAGACAATGAAAATTTCCTTCAATAAATGAATGGCAAGAATGGTCCATCCATGGTGCAGTGTAAGACTCAGCAATAAAAATTGAATGAACTAGTGATATATACAGTAACTTGGATCAATATTATGAAAATATGTTGAGTGAAAAAGATAACCTCAAAATTTTCCATCCTGTATGATTCCATTTATATAACAGTCTTGAAATAACAAAATTATAGAAATGTTGAACAGATTGTTACAAAAAGCGGGGTCCAGCTGCTTGCCACTCAAAAGCCAAAAAGAGGCCTGATAGGTGAAAAGAAGTTTGCTTTATTTTGGACGCCAGCAATGCGAGGGTAAGTGTGTTGTCTGTCCAAAGTCTGACTCCCACTATTCGACAATCAGAGGGTGAGAGTTATTGTAGACAGAGGGAGAGGGCTCCATGCAAAACCAACAGTCAGCTCTGACAGTCATCTTCAAATTGGTGATCAGTGGACTGACCAGTGTCATGCTGGTTGTTCTAGGTACATTTAATATTCTGTTCCAGGATCAATTTGTTTCCATTTCTTTGAGGCCAGTTCTCAAGGAATTTTGGCAGCTTATGTCATACGGGCTGCTTAGGTGGCTCAGTGCAAAAGAATCTGCCTGCCAGTGCAGGAGACATGGGTTAGATCCCTTTGTCAGAGAGATCCCTGGAGAAGGAAATGGCAACCCACTCCAGTATTCTTGCCTTGGAAATACCATGGAAAGAGGAGCCTGGTGGGCTACAGTCCATGGGGTCTCAAAAACAGTCAGACAGACACAACTTAGTGACCAAACATGTCATGAGTATAATCTAATCATCCTGTAGTTATCTTCTTCCACCTGGTGGGGGTTTTAGTATCTACAAGATAGCTCACAAGATACAGCTCAGAATATTATCTATAGCCCTTGAGAAGGAACTAAAAGTCCTTGACAATGCTTAGTGACTACATTATTA
Organism: Ovis aries; assembly: GCF_016772045.2. Taxonomy (NCBI): domain Eukaryota; kingdom Metazoa; phylum Chordata; class Mammalia; order Artiodactyla; family Bovidae; genus Ovis; species Ovis aries. Next base: position 115,201,414 of record NC_056055.1, on the reverse strand, counting down.
TTATTATTTGGTCTCCTTTGACTGTTTTCCTTTGTTTCTATATGTTCTAATTTTTCTGATTAAACTTATTCCTTGGCTAAAATTTTTCTGCAGACAAAAAGGTAGGCTAAGGACATGGGAAGCAAAGACCATAGGGTCCTGCTTCATTTCAAAATTCGTGGTTGCAAGGACTGGGAATTGATAGAGAAGAAGTGGCTGTGGCCATAAAGAGAATGAGAGAGCCTTGTCATGCGGTCACTGTCACATGAAATTACACATGTATGTAACTGCACAGAACTGCATACACACATGTATATAAAACTGGTGAAATATAACAAGCTCTTGGGTTGTACCAAGCAATTTCCTTTTAGGTCAATGGTAGATTAATTACTAAATCTTGTATCTCTTGTATTATCTCTTGTACAAAGATAACAGAAAACTGTGGCCTTGGCATGGTGGGATCTGGTAGTCAGAGGGAAATCCATCACTTTTTAGCAGATGGAATCCCACATGTGGTCATGACCCACTTCAATAAATGGGTCATGACCCACTTTTTGAATAAATACTTGACCCTCCCCATAGGTACGCTTGGGTATGAGCCCAAGTGAAGCACTGATGTCTGCAGACCCAAGGCTCGGTGCTATTCTCAGCCTACCCTTCCCTTCTTAGAGGGAGGCTCTTGTCTTATGTTATTTAAATACATGACTTTGAGTTTTAATCAATGAGACATCAGAGGACAAACGTGATTTCCACAGAAATTTTCCAGGTCAGCTAGTTCAGATCAATGAGATGACAACTTCTCCAATGACTCGACTGAAACATTAGCACATTATCATGGTTGAGTAGGGAAGCTGGCCTAGGGTTTACAATATCTGTTCCAAGTTTAGAAATACTTCAGTCCTTGTGGCTCAATGGTTAAAGCATCTGACTCCAATGCTGGAGACCCGGGGTCGATCCCTGGGTAGGAAAGATCCCCTGGAGAAGGAAATGGCAACATGCTGGGAGCCAGCGTGAGGAATCCCACCCTTGGCAAAGGTCATGAGGAAGGAGGCTTGGCATGTGCAAATGTGGGATCAAGCCTCAGGGAGTCCCCCTGGTGATTCTCGAGCATCTACCCCCGAAACCAAAATCTGTCTGTTATGCTACAGACATATATACTATCTGTCTGTTATACTATACTCTTCTGACATTAACAGGGGATATCCCCGACCACCTTTCTCTGGAAAATTAACTTAAGAGCTCCAGATAACAGTCTCCTGCATATGAAAGGAGTGTCTCAGCTCAGACCCCTCTGGTAGCTTTCTAACTTGCCTGACAGGTCCGTCCGGACCTTTTACAACTGTGCAGGTGATTACTCACAGCCTCCCAACCCCGAGAGACACAGGAAGCTTAAAACATCCTAGGAATGTAGGGGCTGCCAAAGAGTCAAAATCACTAAAATAGGACTGATTAAGGGTTTTATTGTTGAGCCAGTACTTGCTGCCAAATTTTCATATCTTTTATTTGTTGATATAGTTGGTATATAGAAAAAACAAGTAGCAACATAGATCTTTGAGTTAAGTACCTTCTTTGTTATAACCCACTGCACCTTTGTTCTACAGGGATGTAACTTTATTTAGTGCTTTAAGGGTGATGCAGATGAAAGAAAAACACTCCAGGGGAAATGAGGTTAACATTCATTAAGGAAGAGAGCCATAAAATGTTAACAGGCCTCTTGGCCAGAAGATAATGTAAATCACCTGAGACCTTTTGTATACGGAAAGATTCGCAGAAAGAAAGCCTGGTATCGATAAGGGTCAGGACTGCTGCCCCTGCATGACTCTGTATCTTCCATTATGTAAAACTTAGGGTATATAAGCACCTTTTGAAAATAAAGTTATGGGGGTTTTTGCACAAGCTTGGCCTCCCCCGTGTTGACTCTCTCTCTTTCTCCCTCTCCCTCCCTCTCTTTTTCAGGCTGATCCCTTGGAACGCAGAGGCTCTCCATGTCTACTTATTTGTCCAGGCTTCTAAGACCCATGTGAGAGGGAGCCCAAGGCTGGGCACCCTCCGCTATTCAAGCAGGTGCCTGTGGCCTAATGTAGATGGTGCAAGTTTCTTGTCTTGAGACTTTATTAGCTTTCCATGTAAACCAAGGAATATCAGTCTCTTTTCTCCTCTATTTTTTCACTACATTATTCTTCTCTAATCTCTCTTTAAATTTCTAATTACTCTCTCTTTAATTGCCGACTCCTTCCCCGTTTCAAATTACCCTGGATCCACCGGGGCTGGACCCCGGCAGCAACCCACTCCAGTATTCTTGCCTGGAGAATCCCATGGACGGAGGAGCCTGGTAGGCTACAGTCCATGGGGTCACAAAGACTCGGACATGACTGAGAGACTTCACTTTCACTTTTCACTTTCAGACTTGACTAATTTGACTCTGATTAAATCTAGATGGAAACCCTCACAGATCCAAAGATAGAATAAAAAGTAAACTCTGCCAGCTTGACAACTCTGCCCAAATATCCCTGTTCCAGTTTGAACCAAATGTTCTCAGCAGACACTTCCTCACACCTAGATGAGGAGACCAATGCCATTAGTCCAGGTAACATCAGGGTCATTTTGCTCTTAGCTGACTTTACATCTTTATGTAAACAGGAATTTGAGTCCCTATTTTCCATCGCTAGAAATAACAATATCCAAAGTCTATGGAGTGTCTTATATGTGGCACCATCACCATTATTATCCCTATTTTGCCAATAAAGATACCTAGATTCACAGCTATTAAGCAATCTTCCTAAGGTCACAAGCCAGTAGGTGCCAGAGCTGGGTCTAACCTCAGGATAACCTGTGTCCAAAGTGCATACTCTTTCTATCCCGCCCATGCCACTGCCCTGTGCCCAGCACCCCAAACACTGTGCAAATGAAAACAAAATTAAGTCCTTGCTATTAAAATTCCCTGGTGGCTGAGATGGTAATGAATCCACCTTCCAATGCAGGAGATGCAGGTTCTATCCCTGCATCAGGAAGATCTCTTGGAGATCTACCCACTCCAGTATTCTTACCTGGAGAATCCCACGGATAGAAGAGCCTGGCAGGCTACAGTCCATGGAATGGCAAAGAGTCAAACACGACTGAGTGACTAGCACTTCATTTTCTTTCTTTCTTAGGGAGTGCAGCTCTGCATATGCATACAACACAAGAGGAGTTGTTGCATTTAGTTACACGTGTGTTCATAAAATCATGAGAGCAGGAGAGTGTCTAAGAAGGGAGTGGTCAGTAGACTAGAGGGCCAGAAGGGAGAGAGATTGGGGGGAACAGTCTCTGTGAGGACAGGCAGCATTTGGGCAGGAATAGGTAGGTTATTGTTATTGTGCTTTGTAACAAAATATATGCACTTTCATTTTATTTCCTAACCGTCTTATTTTGACTTCCCAAAGCTAGTGTCTCTGTGCGTGGGTACATAGGTCAGTATATCAGAAAACAGTGGTTTTCATTGTATTGTTTAATGTATTTATATATTTATTTTTGAGGAAAAGTGAAACTGACTTCCCACCCTGGACCCAGAGCAGCTAATCCTCCAGGCAAGTGAGTCAGGCAGCATCTCAATAAAAACAAGCACTATTTATTGAAAGAGTATGTGGTCTTCATTCTTATTTATTTGCATCCTTTTTTTCCAGGAAGTACATCAGGGGCTGGGTATCTACCTGATGTTTTTATAAGTCTTGTTTCTCAACAACATGCTCTCAACATTCCTAGGAGATTGTTCTAGTTATCAACATGTAGAGGACCAAAATATTATGGTGCCCCTAAACCCTGACACCAAGGTAAACCATTCAATATCACAGTTATCCAAGTCTATGCCCCAACAAGTAACACTGAAGGAACTGAAGTTGAACGGTTTTATGAAGACCTACAAAATCTTTTAGAACTAAAACCAAAAAAAAAGATGTCCTTTTCATTATAGGAGACTGGAATGCAAAAGTAGGAAGTCAAGAAACACCTGGAGTAACAGGCAAATTTGGCCTTGGAATGCAGAATGAAGCAGGGCAAAGACTAATAGAGTTCTGCCAAGAAAATGCACTGGTCATAGCAAACACCCTCTTCCAACAACACAAGAGAAGACTCTACACAAGGACATCACCAGATGGTCAACACCGAAATCAGATTGATTATATTCTTTGCAGCCAAACATGGAGAAGCTCTATACAGTCAACAAAAACAAGACCAGGAGCTGACTGTGGCTCAGATCATGAACTCCTTATTGCCAAATTCAGACTCAAATTGAAGAAAGTAGGGAAAACCGCTAGACCATTCAGCTATGACCTAAATCAAATCCTTAATGATGATACAGTGGAAGTGAGAAATAGATTTAAGGGCCTAGATCTGATAGATACAGTGCCTGATGAACTATGGAGGGAGGTTCGTAACATTGTAGAAGAGACAGGGATCAAGACCATCTCCACGGAAAAGAAATGCAAAAAAAGCAAAATGGCTGTCTGGGGAGGCCTTACAAATAGCTGTGAAAAGAAGAGAGGTGAAAAGCAAAGAAGAAAAGGAAAGATATAAGCATCTGAATGCAGAATTCCAAAGAACAGCAAGAAGAGATAAGAAAGCCTTCTTCAGCCATCAATGCAAAGAAATAGAGGAAAACAACAGAATGGGAAAGACTAGAGATCTCTTCAAGAAAATTAGAGATACCAAGGGAACATTTCATGTAAAGATGAGCTTGATAAAGGACAGAAATGTTATGGACCTAACAGAAGCAGACGATATTAAGAAGAGGTGGCAAGAATACACGGAAGAACTGTACAAAAAAGCTCTTCATGACCCAGATAATCATGATGATGTGATCACTAATCTAGAGCCAGACATCTTGGAAAGTGAAGTCAAGTGGGCCTTAGAAAGCATCACTACAAACAAAGCTAGTGGAGGTGATGGCATTCCAGTTGAGCTGTTTCAAATGCTGAAAGATGATGCTGTGAAAGTGCTGCACTCAATATGCCAGCAAATGTGGAAAACTCAGCAGTGGCCAGAGGACTGGAAAAGGTCAGTTTTCATTCCAATCCCAAAGAAAGGCAATGCCAAAGAATGCTCAAACTACTGCACGATTGCACTCATCTCACATGCTAGTAAAGTCATGCTCAAAATTCTCCAAGCCAGGCTACAGCAATACGTGAACTGTGAACTCCCTGATGTTCAAGCTGGTTTTAGAAAAGGCAGAGGAACCAGAGATCAAATTGCCAACATCTGTTGGATCATGAAAAAAGCAAGAAAGTTCCAGAAAAAGTCTATTTATGCTTTATTGACTGCGTCAAAGCCTTTGACTGTGTGGATCACAATAAACTGTGGAAAATTCTGAAAGAGATGGGAATAGCAGACCACCTAACCTGCCTGTTGAGAAATCTGTATGCAGGTCAAGAAGCAACAGTTAGAGCTGGACATGGAACAACAGACTGGTTCCAAATAGGAAAAGGAGTGCGTCGAGCCTGTATGTTGTCACCCTGCTTATTTAACTTATATGCAGAGTACATCATGAGAAACGCTGGACTGGAAGAAACACAAGCTGGAATCAAGATTGCTGGGAGAAATATCAATAACCTCAGATATGCAGATGACACCACCCTTATGGCAGAAAGTGAAGAGGAGCTAAAAAGCCTCCTGATGAAAGTGAAATAGGAGAGCGAAAAAGTTGGCTTAAAGCTCAATATTCAGAAAACGAAGATCATGGTTCCAGTCCCATCATTTCATGGGAAATAGTTGGGGAAACAGTAGAAAATGTGTCAGACTTTATTTTTGGGGGCTCCAAAATCACTGCAGGTGGTGACTGCAGCCATGAAATTAAAAGACGCTTACTCCTTGGAAGAAAAGTTATGACCAACCTAGATCGTATATTCAAAAGCAGAGACATTACTTTGCCAACTAAGGTCCATCTAGTCAAGGCTATGGTTTTTCCTGTTGTCATGTATGGATGTGAGAGTTGGACTGTGAAGAAGGCTGAGGGCCGAAGAATTGATGCTTTTGAAGAAGAGAAGAAATTGATGCTGGGGAAGAGTCTTGAGAGTCCCTTGGACTGCAAGGAGATCCAACCAGTCCATTCTGAAGGAGATCCACCCTGGGATTTCTCTGGGAGGAATGATGCTAAAGCCGAAGCTCCAGTACTTTGGCTACCTCATGCGAAGCGTTGACTCATTGGAAAAGATTCTGATGCTGGGAGGGATTGGAGGGCGGGAGGAGAAGGGGACGACCCAGGATGAGATGGCTGGATGGTATCACTGACTCGATGGACGTGAGTCTGAGTGAACTCCGGGAGATGGTGATGGACAGGGAGGCCTGGCCTGCTGCGATTCATGGGGTCGCAAAGAGTCAGACACGACTGAGCGACTGAACTGAAACCCTGACACCAGAGGATCAAGGACACCTCCTAGAGATCAGCTGTATAATACACAGTTAGACCAACACAAAGAAACAAAACACCACCCTAGAGATGCAGATGATTCCTTGAAGGAGATTATCTCACTAAAGACAGTAAATTACCCAAAGGTTACAGTTTATGTTCCTATAGAACTTTCAGCAGTGTTGTATCTAGCCCAGGAACTACTTTCTTTATTAAATTACCTATTATACCTAACCCCTCAAGTATTCTTCAGGCTGGCTTTGATGTTTTACTTGTTCCCTCATTAACTGGTGAGCTGAATAAGCTCTTTGATGTATGTTTGGTTTATATTTGCATCAGTCATGGTTTGTAACCTTAGGAAAATTATACTTTAACAGTTTAAACACACAAAATGTAAGATATCTCCATGAAAGAAACAAGGGCTTTGTGTCCAGAATGTGGGCTCAAACTGAAGCCTTTCTACTCATGTCTTGGGACAGAAGTTACTTCACTCTTAAATCTCCAGCTTTCACACTTGTAAAATAAGAATAATATCTACTATCCTAACTTGTTATGAAAATTAAATGAGATAATAAATGCAGGCATTTAACACATTGCATAATCCCATACATGGCATTTATTACTACTGTAAATAATGATAATATTATGAATAAATCTTGGGGTATCTGCCCATAGTGTCACCTTGTCCTTGCCTATAACTGACTAGACCAAAGATGAAGACACCAGGGCCCATAAAAATTCCATTTCTCTCTCTCTCTCTCTCTCTCTCTCTCTCTCTCAAGAATTTAGAATAAGGATTCAAAGATATTAGTTTGCTTTTGTTCATTATTTAAACTAAAGATATGTCAGCTTGGACCTGAGGCTACTTCTGTGGGGTAGCCACGTTCAGCCACATGCTTGAAGTTGTTTTTTAAAGAGACTAAATGCAAATAATGAAAGCGATAAACACTGAGGCAAAAGAAAAAGAGCAGGAAAGAAAGAAAAAAGAAAGGAAGGAAGAGATAAAGAGAAAAAAGGGCCCAGCTCAAAGAGGGTTTCAACTAAGGCAGCCCTAGGCCCTGCCCTCAGTAACACAAATAGCACTTGGGTACTTAACAATAAGTATCTCTTTATTATTAAAGCCGAAGCTATGATTAAATTGTATCACACACAGTCAGGTAAATTTTGACTAACACTAATGTTATTGTGACTACTGTTATTACTACTATTACTATCATTATTGTTGTTTAGTCGCTAAGTCATGTCCAAATCTTTTTTCTTTTATTTATTTATTTATTTTAATTAGAGGCTAATTACTTTACAATATTGTGCTGGGTTTTGCCATATTCACATGAATCGGCCATGGGTGTATGAATGTTCCCCATCCTGAAACTCCCTCCCACTTCCCTCCCCATCCCGTCCCTCAAGGTCATCCCCGTGCACCAGCCATGAGCATGTGTCTCATGCATCGAACCTGGGCTGGTGATCTATTCCACATATGATAATAAACATGTTTCAATGCTGTTCTCACAAATCATCACACCCTCGCCTTCTCCCACAGAGTCCAAAAGTCTGTTCTTTATATCTGTGTATTTTTCTCTGTCTCACATATAAGGTCAGTGTTACCATCTTTCTAAATTCCATATATATGTATTAATATACTGTATTGGTGTTTTTCTTTTTGACTTACTTCACTTTATAGGCTCCGGTTTCATCCACATCATTAGAACTGATTCAAATGAATTACTTTTAATAGCTGAGTAAGCTCAAACTACCACACAAATGCATTCATCTCAAATGTTAGTAAAGTAAAGCTTAAAATTCTCCATGCCAGGCTTCAGCAATAAGTGAACTGTGAACTTCCAGATGTACAAGTTGGTTTTAAAAAGGCAGAGGAACCAGAGATCAAATTGCAAACATCCGCTGGATCATAGAAAAAGCAAGAGAATTCCAGAAAAACATCTATTTCTGCTTTATCGACTATGCCAAAGCCTTTGACTGTGTGGATCACAATAAACTGTGGAAAATTCTGAGAGAGATGGGACTGCCAGACCACCTGACCTGCCTCTTGAGAAATCTGTATGCAGGACAGGAAGCAACAGTAAGAACTAGACATAGAACAACAGACTGGTTCGAAATAGGAAAAGGAGTAAGTCAAGGCTATATATTGTCACCCTGCTTATCTAATTTATATGCAGAGTACATCATGAGAAACGCTGGGCTGGAAGAAGCACAAGCTGGAATCAAGTTTGCCGGGAGAAATATCAATAATCTCAGATATGCAGATGACACCACCCTTATGGCAGAAAGTGAAGAGGAACTAAAAAGCCTCTTGATGAAAGTAAAAGAGGAGAGTGAAAAAGTTGGATTAAATCTCTACATTCAGAAAACGAAGATCGTGGCATCTGGTCCCATAACTTCATGGGAAATAGATGGGGAAATGGTGGAAACAGTGTCAGACTTTATTTTGGGGGGCTCCACGATCACTGCAGATGGTGATTGCAGCCATGAAATTAAAAGATGCTTACTCTTGGAAGGAAAGTTATGACCAACCTAGATAGCATATTGGAAAGCAGAGACATTACTTTGTCAACAAAGGTCCGTCTAGTCAAAGCTATGGTTTTTCCTATGGTCATGTATGCATGTGAGAGTTGGACTATAAAGAAAGGTGAGCACAGAAGAATTGAAGCTTTTGAACTGTGGTGTTGGAAAAAACTCTTGAAAGTCACTGGGACTGCAAGGAGATCCAACCAGTCCGTCCTAAAGAAGATCAGTCCTGGGTGTTCTTTGGTAGGACTGATGTTGAGGCTGAAACTCCAATACTTTGGCCAACTGATGCAAAGAGCTGACTCAATGGAAAACACCCTGATGATGGGAAAGATTGAGGGCAGGAGAAGTGTACGACAGAGGATGAGCTGATTGGATGGCATGGGTTTGGATGGACTCAATGGACATGGGTTTGGATGGACTCTGGGAGATGGTGATGGACAGGGAGGCCTGGCATGCTATGATTCATGGGGTCGCAAAGAGTCAGACACAACTGAGTGACTGAACAGTAACTGAAACTGAATGTTCCATTGTGTATATGTACCACAGCTTTCTTATCCATTCATCTGCTGATGAACATCTAGGTTGCTTCCATGTCCTGGCTATTCTAAACAGTGCTGCGATGAACATTGGAGTACACGTGTCTCTTTCAATTCTGGTTTCCTCGGTGTGTATGCCCGAGAGTGGGATTGCTGAGTTGTATGGCAGTTCTATTTTCAGTTTCTTAAGGATTCGCCTCACTGTTCTCCATAGTGGCTGTACTAATTTCCATTCCCACCAACAGTGTAAGAGACTGTCTTTTCCTCCACACCCTCTCCAGCATTTATTCTCTGTGGACTTTTTGATAGCCATTCTGACCGTCGTGAGATGGTACCTCATTGAGGTTTTCATTTGTGTTTCTCTAATAATAAATGATGTTGAGCATCTTTTCATGCGTATGTTAGCCATCTGTATGTCTTCTTTGGGGAAATGTCTGTTTAGTTCTTTGACCTATTTTTTCAATGGCTCGCTTATTTTTCTGGAATTGAGATTCAGGTGTTCCAGTTCAGCTCAGTTCAGTCGCTCAGTCATGTCCAACTCTTTGCGACCCCATGAATCGCAGCACGCCAGGCTTCCCTGTCCATCACCATCTCCTGGAGTTCACTCAGACTCACGTCCCTCAAGTCCGTGAAGCCATCCAGCCATCTCATCCTGGGCCGTCCCCTTCTCCTCCTGCCCCCAATCCCTCCCAGCATCAGAGTCTTTTCCAATGAGTCAACTCTTTGCATGAGGTGTCCAGTCAGCTTTGGCATCATTTCTTCAAAAGAAAACCCAGGGCTGATCTCCTTCAGAATGGACTGGTTGGATCTCCTTGCTGTCCAAGAGACCCTCAAGAGTCTTCTCCAACACCACATTTCAAACGCATCAATTCTTTGGCGCTCAGCCTTCTTCACAGTCTAACTCGCACATCCATACATGACGACAGGAAAAACCATAGCCTTGACTAGACGGACCTTAGTCAGCAAAGTAATTTCTCTGCTTTTGAATATACTAACTAGGTTGGTCATAACTTTTCTTCCAAGGAGTAAGCATCTTTTAATTTTATGGCTACAGTCACCATTTGCGGTGATTTTGGAGCCCCCAAAAATGAAGTCTGACACTGTTTCTAGTGTTTCCCCATCTATTTCCCATGAAGTGATGGGACCAGATGCCATGATATTCCTTTTCTGAATGTTGAGCTTTAAGCCAACTTTTTCACTCTCCATTTTCACTTTCTTCAAGAGGCTTTTAGCTCCTCTTCACTTTCTGCCATAAGGATGGTGTCATCTGCATATCTGAGGTTATTGATAATTCTCCTGGCAATCTTGATTCCAGCTTGTGTTTCTTCCAGTCCAGTGTTTCTCATGATGTACTCTGCATAGAATCTAAGTAAGCAGGGTGACAATATACAGCCTTGACGTACTCCTTTTCCTATTTGGAACCAGTCTGTTGTTCCATGTCCAGCTCGAACTGTTGCTTCCTGACCTGCATACAGATTTCTCAAGAGGCAGGTGAGGTGGTCTGCTATTCCCATCTCTTTCAGAATTTTCCATAGTTTATTGTGATCCACAGTCAAAGGCTTTGGCATAGTTAATAAAGCAGACATAGATGTTTTTCTGGAACTCTCTTGCTTTTTCCATGATCCAGAGGATGTTGGCAATTTGATCTCCGGTTCCTCTGCCTTTTCTAAAACCAGCTTGAACATCAGGGAGTTCACAGTTCATGTATTGCTGAAGCCTGGCTTGGAGAATTTTGAGCATTACTTTACTAGCATGTGAGATGAGTGCAATCGTGCAGTAGTTTGAGCATTCTTTGGCATTGCCTTTCTTTGGGATTGGAATGAAAACTGACCTTTTGCAGTCCTATGGCCACTGGTGAGTTTTCCAAAATTGCTGGCATATTGAGTGCAGGACTTTCACAGCATCATCTCTCAGCATTTGAAACAGCTCAACTGGAATGCCATCACCTCCACTAGCTTTGTTTGTAGTGATGCTTTCTAAGGCCCACTTGACTTCACTTTCCAAGATGTCTGGCTCTAGATGAGTGATCACATCATCATGATTATCTTGGTTGTGAAGATCTTTTTTGTACAGTTCTTCCGTGTATTCTTGCCACCTCTTCTTAATATCGTCTGCTTCTGTTAGGTCCATAACATTTCTGTCCTTTATTGAGCCCATCTTTGCATGAAATGTTCCCTTGGTATCTCTAATTTTCTTGAAGAGATCTCTAGTCTTTCCCATTCTGTTGTTTTCCTCTATTTCTTTGCATTGATGGCTGAAGAAGGCTTTCTTATCTCTTCTTGCTATTCTTTGGAACTCATTCAGATGCTTATATCTTTCCTTTTCTCCTTTGCTTTTCACCTCTCTTCTTTTCACAGCTATTTGTAAGGCCTCCCCAGACAGACACTTTGCTTTTTTGCATTTCTTTTCCATTGGATTGTCTTGATCCCTGTCTCCTCTACAGTTTCACGAACCTCATTCCATAGTTCATCAGGCACTGTATCTATCAGATCTAGACCCTTAAATCTATTACTCACTGTATAATCATAAGGGATTTGATTTAGGTCATAGCTGAATGGTCTAGCGGTTTTCCTACTTTCTTCAATTTGAGTCTGAATTTGGCAATAAGGAGTTCATGATCTGAGCCACAGTCAGCTCCTGGTCTTGTTTTTGTTGACTGTATAGAGCTTCTCCATGTTTGGCTGCAAAGAATATAATCAATCTGATTTCGGTGTTGACCATCTGGTAATGTCCATGTGTAGAGTCTTCTCTTGTGTTGTTGGAAGAGGGTGTTTGCTATGACCAGTGCATGTTCTTGGCAAAACTCTATTAGTTTTGCCCTGCTTCATTCTGCATTCCAAGGCCAAATTTTCCTGTTACTCCAGGTGTTTCTTGACTTCCTACTTTTGCATTCCAGTCCCCTATAATGAAAAGGACATCTTATTTTTGGTTTTAGTTCTAAAAGATTTTGTAGGTCTCATAAAACCGTTCAACTTCAGTTCCTTCAGTGTTACTGGTTGGGGCATAGACTTGGATAACTGTGATCGTGAATGGTTTGCCTTGGAGACGAACAGAGATCATTCTGTCGTTTTTGAGGGTGCATCCAAGTACTGCATTTCGGACTCTTTTGTTGACCATGATTAATTCTTTGTCAGTTGCTTCATTTGCTATTATTTTCTCCCATTCTGAAGGCTGTTTTTTCACTTTGCTTATAGTTCACTTCGTGGTGCAAAAGCTTTTAAGTTTAATTAGGTCCCATTTGTTTATTTTTGCTTTTACTTCTGTCACTCGAGTGTATGTTCCTCAAATCTTTGTCTCGTCACAACAAAGATTTGGAGTGATGGACATTAAAGCCCCCTCGGTGTGTCACAGCTCTCAGGTCTTGAATAGACCGTGTTATAGTTCTCGGGTCTCCAATGAACCGTGTTATAGCTCTTAGACAAATCATTGTTACAGTTCAGTGTTACAGCTCTATTTTATTTAGAAGATAGCAGGAAAGTCCATCCTTCAGGTGTGAGGGCATATCAACCTAAAGAGATGAGGAGAAGAGCACCCCAGTGTGCAGGAGAGAGAGAGAGAGAGCTGGCTCTGGCTCCCCTATTTATATGTTTATCTCTCCCTGGGCCTGTCCTATGTAAATTGGGCCAGCCAGGAGTGTTGTTTGTTTTACCTGAGGTCCTCACTCCGGTCCTCGGACCTTCTTTTGTTTCATTTTCGCAGGCTTTTCCCTTCCTTGTCTGTAGCCACCGCCATTTTGGACTCTTTTTCCCTGTTCTACCTACCTAACATTCCCGCCTCAAGAGATGGGAGACCCATTTCTTTGGGAATAGGGGCATCGAGGTCTTTCTGGCTACTTCCTGCTGAACTGGGGCAGCGAGGGGTATTGGGCCTCCCCCTCTTGCTAGTCTCAAGCCTCAGAGTCTTTATAGCGGTGTCTATTTAAGGGTGAGTGATATTTTCTGTGGTCGGCTGTAGTTTTACATCTTTGTTGAACTGGCACTGTATGTTGTAGCTTGTTGACCTGGGCAGAGACAAAACAGGTTAGACAATTGACAGTACATGGAATAATCATAAGCGTCATCAATATAGCATAACAAGGACTAGTAGAGGCATTAGTCAGCTTTAAATTCACATCGCCAGGATGGCTCAAGTCCCTCCTTGTTCAGGGATCAGAAGATCTATTTCCTGTCTGTTTTGGAGTATAATCTCTGTCAAGCTGTGTTGGCTCTTTAGAGCTATCTTGAGAAATCTTATTTTCTCCAGAAACTAGATTTTGGGGGTGTTCATTAGAATGGCACTCATTGGTAGTCTTGAATAGGTGTCTGAGATGTCCCAGGGGCTCACAGGTATATTGAGTGTCCTCTTCTGTTTTTTTCCATGGCTTGACTCGTGAGTATTGAATCCAGGTGTCATGTCCTGGTACCTTGATTGCTGTGGGGGTAGAAAGTATTACAGGGTAGGGGCCCTTCCATGTGGGCTGGAGTTGAGCTTTTGTGGACCCATCTTTCCAGACTTTAATTAGGACTTGAGTCCCTGGAGCATATAGTGGTGACTCCTTAGAATCTTTTGGGTCTTGGTTTATACCCCACAGGCGTATATCCTATTGGAATGGCCATGGTATAAGACTGGAGGGTCTGAACCTCTGGATCTAGGAAGAGGTCACTGACATAAACGAAAGGTCTCCCATATAGCATCTCATAAGGAGTAAGACCAAGCTGTTCCTTAGGGGCAATGCGGGTGTGGAGGAGAGCTATCGGTAAAGCCTCCTTCCATCCCAGGGAGGTCTCCTGGGTTATCTTTTTTGTCATTGATTTTAAGAATTGATTGGCTCTTTTTACTTTTCCCAAAGATTGAGGCCTCCACGCACAATGGAGATACTAAGTAATGCCCAATGCTTTTGAGACCCCTTGGGTGACCTTAGAAGTAAATGATGTCCCATTGTCACTTTGTAATGACCTGGGCAGACCGAATCTTGGAATGATTTCATGGAGCAGTTTTTTAACCACCTCCTCAGCCTTCTCAGTCCAGGTGGGAAAGCCTTCAATCCATCCTGTGAATGTATCTATCATGACTAATAGGTATTTATACCCTTGAGAAACTGGCATCTAGGTGAAGTCCATCTGCCAGTCCTCTCCTGGGTAGGTCCCACGTCGTTGGATGGGCTGGGCAGGCTGGGGTTCTTTAGCTCCTTGGGGGTTGTTTAATTGGCAAGTGGGACAAGAAGACACCACCTGTCTTATAGTTGTTTGGAAGCCTGTTCCTCTGAAGGACCTTTTTAATAATCTCTGGAGGGCATTTTTTCCTAAATGAGTAGTGGCATGTAAGGAGTTAACCAACTTCCATTGGAGGTTCTCAGGCAGAAAAAGGAGTCCCTCCTTTTGGAACCACCCCATATGATCTTCTTGAAAGCCCTCGCTCTTAGCTTTAAGAGTCTCACCTTCAGTATATGAAGGAGTTTCTGGCAAATTAGTCTGTGGAACTAAGGTGGCAATCCCTATTAGGTCATGGTTTTGTAATGCTGCTCTCCTAGCTGCCTGATAAGCTGCTTGGTTCCCTTGTGCCACTCCTATGCTCCCTTTTTGGTATCCTTTACAATGGGAGACTGAAACCTTATTGGGCAGATGGACTGCCTCCAAGAGTCGAAGAATTTGATCACCATATTTGATCGGGGACCCTCGGGTGGTCAAGTGGCTCCTTTCTTTTTAAATAGCCGCATGTGCATGTAGCACCAGAAAGGCATACTTGGAATCAGTGTAAATGGCTACTTTTTTTCTTTTCCCAGCTCTAAAGCTCAAGTCAGGGCTATGAGCTCAGCTAATTGGGCTGAAGGCTTAGCCTCTATGGTCTCAAAATTGGAGACTACTGCATACCCGGCTCTTCTTTTTCCATCCAAGACAAAGCTGCTCCCATCGGTGTACCAGATTTTCTCAGGATTAGTCAGAGGATCTTCTGACAATCCTTCTTGGGGTTTTGTCCAGTGGCCCAAGGTTTCTAGACAAGAGTGAAAGGGGAGAGAGCCCTCGGGGGTAGGCAGGAGGGTGGCTGGGTTAAGAACCTCACAAGGGGATATAGTAAGGCCTAAGGATTTTTTGATCAGACATCCATAAATGGCCTCTCCCATTTAGGAGTTGTTTTACTTGGTGGCTGGTAAAAATAGTTTGCCCCCAAAGGAGAGTTTTAAAGCATCTTCTATCATGACTGCAATAGCTGCAAGATTTTGAAGGCAGGGGGGCAAGCCTCAGGTAGTTGGATCAAGCTTTTTGAATAAGTAAGCCACAGGCTGGGGTTCAGATCCCAACCTCTGAGTTAACGCTCCCAAGGCTATTCCCTCTCTTTCATGGACATAAAGTTGGAATGCTTTTTCTGGGTCTGGCAACCTCAAAGCAGGTGCCTGAGTTAAGGCCTGTTTTAGTGTAGCCTCTGCCTTCTTTTGAGGAGTTCTCCATATCAGTGGGATTGAATCATCTCGTCCCTTTAAGCTTTCATATAAGGGCTGGGCAATTAGACCATAGTTGGGTATCCAGATTCTACAGTATCCAGTTAGCCCCAGGAAAGCTCGCAATTGTTTTCGAGTCGTGGGGGAAGGCAACTGGAGGATTCCTTGTACCCGATCAGAGGACAGCCTCCTGGACCCGTGTGTAATCTGAACTCCCATTGAACTTTGATTGAACTTTGTCTCAATCATCTGTGCCTTAGCACGGGAGACCTTATATCTTCTTTCTGCCAAGAAGTTTAGAACCTGAATTGCATGTTGTTGGGCACTTTTCTCATCTGGAGAGCAGATTAGTAGGTCATCTACGTATTGTAATATTTTCCCATTAGGTCCCAGGTCCAGATCTAGGAGATCCCAGCTAAGGGCCTGTCCAAACAGGTGGGGGCTATCTCTGAATCCCTGGGGTAATACTGTCCAAGTCATCTGTTGGTGTTTTTCTCCTGGGGCCTCCCACTCAAAGGCAAAAAGATATTGGGATTCTTTAGCCAGTGGTATGCAAAAAAATGTATCTTTGAGATCCAAGACTGTAAACCACTTGGCACTGGGTGGGATTTCTCCCAAGATTACATAGGGATTGGGTACTGTGGGGTGGAGGGGGACTACAGCTTCATTTATGATCTGGAGATCTTGAACCATTTGCCAGGTTCCATCTTTTTTTTTTTCATTGAGAGGATTTGGGTGTTACATGGTGAACTGGTGGGGACCAATAGCCCACAAACAAGGAATTTATTTATTAAAGGCTGTAGCCCCTCTAGAGCCTCTCTTTTGAGAGGGTATTGTTTCTGGTTAGGAAACCGAGTGGGATCTTGGAGGACAATGAGGACTGGTTTAGCTTGGTGGGCTCGTCCAGGAATCCCCTGGTCCCACACCTGGGGGTTAATTTTGTCTTCCCATAGTTTTTGGTCCCTCTCTATTGAAGGTGCAATGGGTTCTTCAGTAGTAACCAGGAGCTGCAGGGCTCTAGGGGCTGAAAAACTTCCCATCACAAGGGTGGTTCCCAGTTTAGTGAGTATATCTCTTCCCAATAAGGGAGTAGGACACTCAGGGACCACTAGAAACTGGTGGGAAAATATTTGTCCATCCCAGCAACAAAGAAGTGCTCGGGTGAATCTTTTAGTAGTTGCTTTTACTGTAGCACCCAAAATGGTACAGGTTTGGGAGGAGTAGGGTCTGGAGTAGGAGATCAAGACAGAGTAGGTAGCCCCTGTGTCAACCAAGAAATTTTCGGACCTACCTGCCACATCCAGTTGCACCCTTGTCTCCAGCCCCGTGATGGTTATCTGTGACAGGTGGGCTGGCTGGAGCAGGCCACTTCAGTCCTCTTGAACCATCGTGAGGGAAGGCTTGGCGCTTGACCTTGAGGCTCTTGGGTCCCGAGGGCAGAGTGCCGCCCAATGTCCCAGTTGATGGCATTTGTGGCAAGCTGTTCTAGGAGACTTGTCACGGTTTGGACACTCTTTGGCCCAATGCCCCGACTGTCTACAGATCACACATTTGTCTTGTGCCTTGTCCTTCAAGGACTCAAGGTTTGCCATAGGGCTTCCCTGGAGGGCGGCCAGTATCTGGGCATGCCTTGTCTCTTTCTTTCTCTCCTCCTGGGCCTTGGCCTTCTTCTCCTGTTTTCTGTTGTAAAAGGTATTGGTGGCTGTCTGGACCATCTCATCTAAAGAAGCAGCGGGGTCCTGCTGTTGCAGCTGTTGTAACTTAATTCTGATATCTGATGCACATTGGGACAGGAATTTGTCCTTTAAAATCACCTGTCCCTCATAAGAGTCTAAGTCCAGATTGGTAAACTTTTGGAGTGCCTCTTTTAGCCTTTCCAGAAAGGCAATGGGGTTCTCATTGGGTTCCTGAGTTATTCCTGAGACCCGGGCATAGCTAATTACTTTTTGCTGGGCTGCTTTCAGTCCTGCCTTCACACAGATTAGAAAATGATCTCTTTCCCAGATGTGCTCAGGGTCATTATAATTCCAATTAGGATCAGAGGAGGGGACTGCAGTTTCCCCTATTGGGTATCTATCACTGGACATGTGAAGTCCTGTTGCATACCTCCGGGCCTCCTTTAAGACCCTAGTATGTTCAGGGTCAGATAAAGTTTGACTAAATATGACCATGATGTCTTTCCACGTCAAGTCAAAGGCCAACGTAATATGTTGGAATGTATCTATATATTTGCCTGGGTCATCTGTATAGCTTCCCAGGTCTTGTTTGATCTGTCTTAATTTTAAGAGGGAGAAGGGCTTATGGACCCGGATTGGTCTGAATTTTCTTCCAGTTTTAACTAAGGGACATACTCGAGCTGGCTTTTGTGGAGGGGATGCTCCCGGGTATGGGGGCATGTTTGGATATAGAATTCTTTCCTTAATTTCTCTTTCTGTTTTCTCATTATTAGTGTATAGGAATGCAAGGGATTTCTGTGTGTTAATTTTGTATTCTACAACTTCACTATATTCACTGATTAGCTCTAGTAATTTTCTGCTGGTGTCTTTAGGGTTTTCTGTGTAGAGGATCTTGATTCCAGCTTGTGCTTCTTCCAGTCCAGCATTTCTCATGATGTACTCTGAATCACTGCATATAAGTTAAAGAAGCAGAGTGACAATATACAGCCTTGACATACTCCTTTTCCTTTTTGCAACCAGTCTGTTCTTCCATGTCCAGTCCTAACTGTTGCTTCCTGACCTGCGTATAGGTTTCTCAAGAGGCAGGTCAAGTGCTCTGGTATTCCCATCTCTTTCAGAATTTTCCACAATTTATTGTGATCCACACAATCAAAGGCTTTGGCATTGTCAATAAAGCAGAAATACATGTTTTTCTGGAACTCTCTTGCTTTTTCCATGACCCAGTGGATGTTGGTGATTTGATCTCTGGTTCCTCTGCCTTTTCTAAAACCAGCTTGAACATCTGGAAGTTCACAGTTCATGTATTGCTGAAGGCTGGCTTGGAGAATTTTGAGCATTTATTTACTAGCACGTGAGATGAGTGCAAGTGTGCAGTAGTTTGAGCATTCTTTGGCATTGCCTTTCTTTGGGATTGAAATGAAAACGGAACTTTTCCAGTCCTGTGGCCACCACTGCTGAGCTTTCCAAATCTGCTGGTATATAGAGTGCAGCAATTTCACAACATCATCTTTCAGGATTTGAAACAGCTCAACTGGAATTCTATCACCTCCACTAGTTTTGTTTGTAGTGATGCTTTCTAAGGCCCATTTGATTTCACATTCCAGGATGTCTGGCTCTAGGTGAGTGATCACACCATCCTGATTATCTGGATCGTGAAGATCTTTTTTGTACAGTTCTTCTGTGTATTCTTGCCACCTCTTCTTAATATCTTCTGCTTCTTTTAGGTCCATAACATTTCTGTCCGCTTTTGAGCCCATCTTTGCATGAAATGTTCCCTTGGTATCTCTAATTTTCTTGAAGAGAGCTCTAGTCTTTTCCATTCTGTTGTTTTCCTCTATTTCTTTGCATTGATCGCTGAGGAAGGCTTTCTTATGTCTCCTGGCTATTCTTTGGAACTCTACATTCAGATGCTTATATCTTTCCTTTTCTCCTTTGCTTTTCGTTTCTCTTTTTTTCACAGCTATTTGTAAGGCCTCCTCAGACAGCTATTTTGCTTTTTTGCATTTCTTTTCTATGGGGATGGTCTTGATCCCTGTCTCCTGTACAATGTCACTAACCTCCATCCATAGCTCACCAGGCACTCTGTCAGATTTAGTCCCTTAAATCTATTTCTCACTTCCACTGTATAATCATAAGGGATTTGATTTAGGTCATAGCTGAATGGTCTAGCAGTTTTCCCTACTTTCTTCAATTTGAGTCTGAGTTTGGCAATAAGGAGTTCATGATCTGAGCCACAGTCAGCTCCTGGTCTTGTTTTTGTTGACTGTATAGAGCTTCTCCATCTTTGGCTGCAAAGAATATAATCAGTCTGATTTTGGTGTTGACCATCTGGTGATGTCCATGTGTAGAGTCTTCTCCCGTGTTGTTCGAAGAGGGTGTTTGCCATGACCAGTGTATTCTCTTGTAAAAACTCAATTAGCCTTTGCCCTGCTTCATTCCATACTCCAAGGCCAAATTTTCCTGTTACTCCAGGTGTTTCTTAACTTAATACTTTTGCATTCCAGTCCCTTATAATGAAAAGGAAATCTTATTTAACATACATACAGAATACATCATGAGAAACTCTGGGCTGGAAGAAGCACAAGCTGGAATCAAGTTTGCCAGGAGAAATATCAATAACCTCAGATATGCAGATGACACCACTCTTATGGCAGAAAGTGAAGAGGAACTAAAAAGCCTCTTGATGAAAGTGAAAAAAGAGAGTGAAAAAGTTGGCTTAAAGTTCAACATTCAGAAAACGAAGATCATGGCACCTGGTCCCATCACTTCATGGCAAATAGATGGGGAAACAGTGGAAACAGTGTCAGACTTTATTTCGGGGGGCTCCAAAATCACTGTATATGGTGATTGCAGCCATGAAATTAAAATACGCTTGCTCCTTGGAAGGAAAGTTATGACCAACCTAGATAGCATATTCAACAACTTTGCCAACAAAGGTCTGTCTAATCAAGACCACGGTTTTCCCAGTGGTCATGTATGGATGTGAGAGTTGAACTTTGAAGAAAGCTGAGCACTGAACAATTGATGCTTTTGAACTGTGGTGTTGGAGAAGACTCTTGAGAGTCCCTTGGACTGTAAGGAGATCCAACCAGTCCATCCTAAAAGAGATCAGTCCTGGGTGTTCAATGGAAGGACTGGTGCTAAAGCTGACACTCCAATATTTTGGCCACCTCATGCAAAGGGTTGACTCACTGGAAAGACCCTGATGCTGGGAGGGGTTGGGGGCAGGAGGAGAAGGGGACGACAGAGGATGAGATGGCTAGATAGCATCACTGACTCAATGGACATGAGTTTGAGTGAACTCCAGGTGTTGATGGATAGTGAGGCCTGGCATGCTGCGATTCATGGGGTCTCAAAGAGTCGGACACGACTGAGCAACTGAACTGAACTGAACTGATGTAGAGTATCATGTCTTCTGCAAACAGTGAGAGTATTACTTCTTCTTTTCCAACCTGGATTCCTTTTATTTCTTTTTCTTCTCTGATTTCTGTGGCTAAAACTTCCAAAACTATGTTGAATTGTAGTGGTGAGAGTGGGCATCCTTTTTTGTTCCTGACTTTAGGGGAATTTCTTTCAATTTTTCACCATTGAGGATAATGTTCTGTGGGTTTATCTTATATGGCTTTTATTATGTTGAGATTTGTTCCTTCTCTCTTCTCAAAGAACCAGCTTTTAGCTTTGTTGATTTTGGCTATGGTCTTCTTTGTTTCCTTTGCATTTATTTCTGGCCTAATTTTTATTATTTCTTTCCTTCCACTAACCCTGGGGTGCTTCATTTCTTCTCTTTCTAGTTGCTTTACGTGTATAGTTAGGTTATTTATTTGATTTTTCTCCTGTTTGAGGTAGCCTTGTATTGCTATGAAGCTTCCCCTTAGCACTGCTTTTACTGAATCCCACAGGTTTTGGGTTGTTGTGTTTTCATTTTCTTTCATTTCTATGTATATTTTGATTTCTCTTTTGATTTCTTTTCTCATTGTTGGTTATTCAGAATCGTGTTGTTTAAGCTCCATATGTTTGCATTTTTAATAGTTGGTTTTTTCTCCCCCTGTTGCTGCTGCTGCTGCTAAGTCGCTTCAGTCGTGTCTGACCCTGTGCAACCCCATAGACGGCAGCCCACCAGGCTCCCCCGTCCCTGGGATTCTCCAGGCAATAACGCTGGAGTGGGTTTCCATTTCCTTCTCCAATGCATGAAAGTGAAAGTGAAGTTGCTCAGTCATGTCCAACTGTTAGTGACCCAATGGAATGCAGCCTACCAGGCTCCTCCGTCCATGGGATTTTCCAGGCAAGAGGTTATAAGAGTGGGTTGCCATTGCCTTCTCCCACAATAAACCATAATTGTGTAAAATAACTTAATTTGTATACTTTTCCTAAGTAAAGTCTATATTACCCTCTCCTTATCTCACTTTATTCCTCCTAAGCAACCTGACCCTACCCCAAATGTAGGTGTCAGATTCTTAAGAAGTCTGGAGGAAAGCTATGAAAAAATCAGGAGGTATGCAGATTTATGGAAGAAACCAGCCAACCGGTTCAGAGAAAAACTTTCACTGCCAGCTTTATGGTCCAAAATGTAGAGTGAGAAGCGATTACATCTCAGGAAAATTCATCTAATTTTACCCCATTGTAAAATTGTAATTCTTCTCCGGTTTTTTTTGCAAAAAGAGATGTTTGAGATGATTTCAATTTTTTTGAATTTACCAAGGCTAGATTTATGGCCCAGGATGTGATCTATCATGGAGAAGGTTGCGTGTGCACTCAAGAAAAAGGTGAAATTCATTGTTTTGGGTTGAAATGTCCTATAGATATCAATTGTGTCTAACTGGTCCCTTGTATCATTTAAAGTTTCTGTTTCCTTGTTAATTTTCTGTTTAGTTCATCTATCCATAGGTGTGAGTGCAGTATTAAAGTCTCCCTCTATTACTGTGTTACTGTTAATTTCCCTTTCATACTTGTTAGCATTTGCCTTACATATTGCAGAACTCCTTGTTAGGTGCATATATATTATAATTGTTATATCTTCTTCTTGGATTGACCCTTTGATCATTATGTAGTGTCCTTCTTTGTCTCTTTTCACAGCCTTTGTTTGAAAGTCTATTTTATCTGATATGAGTATTGCTACTCCTGCTTTCTTTTGGTCTCCATTTGTGTGAAATGTCTTTTTCCGGCCCTTCACTTTCAGTCTGTATGTGTCCCTAGGTTTGAGGTGGGTCTCTTGTAGACAGCATATATAGGGATCTTGTTTTTTTATCCATTCAGCCAGTCTCTGTCTTTTAGTTGGGGCATTCAACCCATTTACATTTAAGGTAATTATTGATAAGTGTGATCCCGTTGCCATTTACTTTGTTGTTTTGGGTTCAAATTTATAGACTTTTCTGTGTTTCCTGTCTAGAGTAGATCCTTTAACACTTGTTGAAGAGCTGGTTTGGTGGTGCTGGATTCTCTCAGCTTTTGCTTGTCTGTAAAGCTTTTGATTTCTCCTTCATATTTGAATGAGATCCTTGCTGGTATAGTAATCTGGGTTGTAGGTCTTTCTCGTTCATCACTTTAGGTATGTCCTGCCATTCCCTTCTGGCCTGAGAGTTTCTATTGAAAGATCAGCTGTTATCCTAATGGGAATCCCCTTGTGCATTATTTGTTGCTTTCCCTTGCTGCTTTTAATATTTGCTGTTTGTGTTTGATCTTTGTTTATTTGATTGATATGTATCTTGGGGTGTTTCACTTTGGGTTTATCCTGTAGGGACTCTTTGGGTTTCTTGGACTTGGGTGGCTATTTCCTTCCCCATTTTAGGGAAGTGTTCAACTATTATCTCCTTGAGTATTTTCTCATGGCCTTTCTTTTTTTCTTCTTCTTCTGGGACTCCTATGATTTGAATGTTGGGGTGTTTAACATTGTCCCAGAAGTCTCTGAGGTTATCCTCATTTATTTTAATTCTTTCTTCTTCTCTGCTTCATTTATTTCCACCAATCTATCTTCGAACTCACTTATCCTATCTTCTGCCTCCATTATTCTACTATTGGTTCCCTCCAGAGTGCTTTTTATCTCAGTTATTGTATTATTCATTTTAACTCTTTTTGAATTCTTCTAGATCCTTGTTAAACTTTTCTTGCACCTTCTCAATTCTTGTCTCCAGACTATTTATCTATAACTCCATTTTATTTTCAATATTTTGGATCATCTTTACTATGATTATTCTGAATTGTTTTTCAGACAGACCCCCTATCTCCTTCTCTTTTGTTTGGTTTGATTGGGCTTTTATCATGTTCCTTTACATGCTGAATATTTCTCTGCCTTTTTATCTTGTTTAGGTTGCTGTTTTTGGGGTGGCTTTTCTGTAGGCTGAAAGTTTGTGGTTCTTCCTTTTTATGAAGATTCCTCCCTGTGGGTGGGGTTGGACAAGTGGCTTTTCAAGGTTTCCTCTAGGGAAGCTTGCTTCAGTGTTCTGGTGGGTGGAGCTAGATCTCTTCTCTCTGGAGTGTGATGACGTGTCCAGGAGTGGGTTTTGAGGTGTCTACAGGTTTGGTGTAACTTTTGGCCTCTTGTATTTTAATGCTCAGGGTTATGTTCCTGCTTTGTTGGAGAATTAGTTGTGTATGTCTTGCTCTGAAACATGTTGGCTCTTGAGTGGAGCTTGGTTTCAGTGTAGGTATGGAGGCTTTTGGATGAGCTCTTGTTGATTAATGTTCCCTGGAGTCAGGAGTTTTCTGGTGTTCTCAAGTTTTGGATATAAGCCTCCTGCCTCTGGTTTTCCATCTTATTCTTACAGTTAGCCTCAAGACTTCTCCATCCATACAGCACCAATGATAAAACATCTATATTAATGGTGAAAAGATTCTCCACAGTGAGGAACACCCAGAGAGGTTCACAGAATTACATGGAGAAGAGAAGAGGGAGGAGGGAGATAGAGGTGACCAGGAGGAGAACAGGGGGAATCAAAAGGGGAGAGAGCAATGTAGCCAGTAATCAATTCCCTATTTGCCCTCTATGGTCTGGAACACCCAAAAAGATTCACAGAGTTAAGTAGAGAAGAGAAGGGGGAGGGAGGAGATAGAGGTGACCTGGGGGAGAAAAGGAAGAGTCTAAAGGGGAGAGAGCAATAAGCCAGTAATCACATTCCTAAGTAAAAATGGTACTGAAAATTGTATTCTTAAATGTACAAAATTGATAACAAATATCAAAAAGCAAAGATTAAAAATCTAGAGTAGAGGTTAGAGTCTCAAAACTACAATATTAAAAAAACAAAATTGCAAAAGTTATTTTTAAAATATATGAAATTTGCTTTAAAAATAGGGTCTTTTTTTTTCAAGATAATAGTAGGTTTTAAAAATGAAAATTAAGGAGTAATAAAGAACTTAAATTTTTTAATTTTTTAATGATAATAGTAAATATATATCTATAAATTTCTCTGGAGTTGTTGACAGCAATGTGGGGTCAGTTCAGTTTCAGATAGTTCCTTGTTAGAGCTTATACTTCTTTTCAAGGTCTATAGGTCCCTTCCAATGTAGCCAATGCTAACTACAGGGTTTTAATCTGTTGCACCTGTCACTTCCAGAGTGCTTCCCTCTTCTTTGTTTATTTTGGCATCCTCTGTTTGCAAACCTCTTCAGTATCTAACTTCCACCTGATACAAGGGGGCAAGGTGGTCATTTATTTAGCCTCACTTGTTCAATTGTGCTATTGCAGGGAGGAACACTGCAAGCAAATATCACTGGCATGTATGGGGAGTCCTTGCAGTGTCTGGGCCACACTGGGTTTGCCCCAGCTCACAGTGTGTGTGGTTTCCTGGTCTATACTGCTTAGACTCCAGATTGCTCTGCAGGGGAACTGTCTAAGGTGGGTCCTAGGTTGCATGCACTTCCCAGGTCTAAGCTGCTCAGGTTCAGGTTCTCGGGTACTTCATAAAGGCACACACTCGGTTGGGCCTGTGCTTTTTGCCCTTTCCAGGTCGGAGCAGCTCAGGTGACCAGGTGCTTGGAAAGCGCACACTCCCCAGGTGAGTGGTGCATCTTATCACCTCCCCGGTCCCAGCCTCTCAGTTTCCTGGGTGCGCAGTGGGAGCGCTGTCTCAGGTGTGCCGTGTGTCTCCTCTGAGGAGCTGATCTCTGGCTGTGACCCTCCTGGCAGATGTCAACCGTCCAGGATCCCAGGAAGAATTGGTTAGCAGCTGGGAGGCTACTCACTGTTTGGTGGAGGATGCCATCTCTGGGGCCAAGTTTGCCCCTTGCCCTCTGGCTCTGGCTGTCCCATGCCTGCCTCTCTGCCTCTGGCAAGGTATGGTCCAGTCTGCTGCAGGCTAGCTCTCCTCTGTTATTCACTCAGTCCTTTGTTCTGTGAGTGGCCCGGCAGTGCCTTAGGTTAGACCTTTTCACAGGAAAGGTCTTTCTCTTTCCTCTTTTTTTTTTTTTTTTTTTTAATTTCTCTCTCTGGCTATCTCACAATTTGGGTTGCTATCTCATGGTATTTCCCTCAGACTGCCCTCAGGGCATTCAGGCCCAGTCCTTACCCTAAACAGTGCAGCCCATACCTCCCTATCCAGCCCCCGCTTGCTGGTGGTAGACATGAGTGTCTGGGCTACCTCTCCAGTAGGAGTTGCAATTAGGTGCATAATCTGTGGGTTTTATTTATTTATTTTTTCCTCCCAGTTATATTCCCCTATGAGATTCCAAATCTCCCCAAAGACCCGCTTGTGAGAGGTTTTCTCCTCTTTTACAACTCCCTCCCTGGGACAGTCTCCATCCCTAACTCTTTTGTCTGTCTTTTTATCTTTTATATTTTGTCCTGTTACTGCTGCTGCTGCTAAGTCTCTTCAGTAGTGTCAGACTCTGTGTGACCCCATAGATAGCAGCCCACCAGGCTCCCCCATCCCTGGGATTCTCCAGGCAAGAATACTGGAGTGGGATGCCATTTCCTTCTCCAATGCATGAAAGTGAAAAGTGAAAGCGAAGTCGCTCAGTCGTGTCCGACTCTTAGCGATCCCATGGACTGCAGCCTACCAGGCTCCTCCATCCATGAGATTTTCCAGGAAAGAGTACTGGAGTGGGTTGCCATTGCCTTCTCCATATTTTGTCCTACCCCCTTTCAAAGACAATGGGCTGCCTTTCTGGGTGCCTGGTGTCCTCCTCCAGCTTTCAGAAGTTGTTTTGTTGTATTTTCTCAGTGTTCAAATGACCTTTTGAAGAATTTGTGGGGGAGAAAGTGGTTTCCCCACCTTATTCTTCTGCCATCTTAGGACCACCCCCGCCATGTCCAACTCTTCACAATCCCCTGGACTGTAGTCTGCCAGGCTTCTCTGTCCATGGATTTCCAAGGTAAGAATACTGAAATGGGTTGCATTTCCTTCTCCAGGGGATCTGACCCAGGGATCCAAGCCATGTCTCCTGCTTGGCAGGTGGATTCTTTACTATTGAGCCACCAGGGAAGCCATTATTATTATTAAACTCTTACTATTATAATCCCAAGGACACACAGAGGGAATGAGATGAGGCTCCCATTATCAACTGTGGGACCCAGAGAGTCACAGGAAAGGCTGGATGTTGAGTAGGACTAGATACCCTGGGTTCTTCAGCCTCAGCTCAGATTAGTCCTAGAAGCCCAAGTGGGCCTCTGGCAATCTTAGCACCAGGAAGGGTTGGCCTGAGAATCTAGGAGCCAGAGCCTCACTCATTTCTACATCAAGTAGAAATGAAGTTTAAATCCCCTTCCATCCCAAGTGCTACAGCTCACTTCACCGACATGTGCCCTTTTGAAAGTTCACCTAGAAAGGAAAGATCTGGAGGTGATTATGCAAATATCCCATCCTCTCCAGATGAACCCAACTTTAATAAATATGCATGCTCCAGCCTTATGTGTCTGACAAACCAAAGAAGGAGTTTGCTTTATAAATCTCCCTCTGACAGCCAGGTTTCTGAGTTCATTTAAACATGCATCTGGGAGCATGATAAGTTTTTATTTTGCATGCAGCAAATGCACAAATCTTAAGTGTACCTTTAACTTTGACAGATGTATGCATTCACGTAACTGTGGTCTGAATCAAGACACAGAGCATCCTGGTATCCTGAAAACCCTTTCATGATCTGGCCCAGGCTAGCTTTGGCTTCACAAGGCAGACACTGTACTGATTTTTACCAGAAGAGACTATATTTGCCAGCTCTTGAGCTTCAGATACATGGAATGACAGAAAATTGTATTGAGTCTGGTGTCTTTCACTCAGCATAATAGTCTTTTTTTTTCTGTGCATGTCAATAATACATTCTTTTTTATTGCTGAACAATATTCCAATGTATGGAAATAGTTCACACAGTCATCTGTTGATAGACACAAGTTGTTTTCCATTTTGAGCTGCTATAAATGAACTTGTTATGAGTGGCCTTGTGTAAGCCCTTGTGTGCATGTGTGCATATCTTCAGTCATGTCCAACTCTGTGAGACCCTATGGACTGTAGCCTTCCAGGTTCCTCTGTCCATGGGACTTTCCAGGCAAGAATACTGGAGTGGAATAGCAGTCCTAAGATGGCCGAGGAATAGGACGGGGAGACCACTTTCTCCCCCACAAATTCATCAAAAGATTATTTGAATGCTGAGCAACTTCCACAAAACAACTTATGAATGCTGGCTGGGGACACCAGGCACCCAGAAAAGAAACCCATTCTCTTTGAAAGGAGGTAGGACAAAATATAAAAGACAAAAGAGACACAAAAGAGTTAGGGACAGAGACCTGTCCCAGGGAGGGAGTCATGAAAGAGGGGAAGTTTCCAAACAGCAGGAAAGTCTCTCACCAGTGGACCTGTAGGGAGTTTTGGAATCTCAGAGGGCAACATAGCCGGGAGAAAAAAAGAAAAAACCCACAGAATAGGCACCTAACCACAACTCCCAGCTGAGAAGGAGCCCAGACGCTCATGTCCACCACCAGCAAGCAGGGGCTAGACAGGGAGGCACAGGTTGCATGCTTAGGGTGAAGACCAAGCCTGAATGCCCTGAGGACAATCTGAGGGAGCTAACTTGAGATAGCAACCCAAACTGTGGGACAGCCAGAGAGAGAAAAAAGAGAGAGAGAGAACTTTCCCATGAAAAGCTGTAACCTAAGGTGCATCCTGGCCCACTCACAGAACAAAGGATTGACAGAATACCAAAACAGAGCTAGCCAGCTGCAGACTGGCCCATCCCCCCACCAGAGGCAGAGAGGCAGGCATGGGACAGCCAGAGCCAGAAGACAAGGGGCAATCTCGGCCCCAGAGATGGCATCCTCCACCAAACTGTGAGCAGTCGCCCAGATGCTAACCAAGTCTTCCTGGGATCCTGGACAGTTGACATCTGCCAGGAGGGTCACAGCCAGAGATCAGCTCCCCAGAGGAGACACATGGCACACCTGAGATGGCAATCTCGTGGCACACTGGGAAATCAAGCTGCAGGGACCAGGGAGTTGATTAAGACGCACGTCTCCCCTGGGACAGTACACTTGCCAAGCACCTGGTCGCCTGAGCTGCTCAGACCTGGGCAGGGCACAAAGCACAGTCCCAGCCAAGTGTGTGCCTTTGTGGAGTACCTGAGAACCTGAACCTGAGTGGCTCAGACCTGGGGAGTCCATACAACCCAGGGCCCACTTTGAACAGTTCCCCTGCAGAGCAACCTGGAGCCTGAGCAGTGTAGACTGGGAAAGCCAATGCCACTGTGAGCTGGGGCAAATCCAGTGTGGTCCATAAACTGCAAGCACTCCTCACACAAGCCAGTGATATTTGTTTGCAGTGTTCCTCCCTCCCCATAGCACAACTGAACAAGTGAGCTTAAGTAAGTGACCACCTTCACCCCCTTGTGTCAGGGCTGAAATTAGACACTGAAGAGACTTGCAAACAGAGGAAACCAAAATAAGCAAAGAAGAGGGAACCACACTGGAAGTGACAGGTGCAACAGATTAAAACCCTGTAATTAGTGTTGACTAAACAGTGTCAGACTTTATTTTGGGGGGCTCCAAAATCACTTCAGATGATGATTGCAGCCATGAAATTAAAAGACGCTTACTCCTTGGAAGAAAAGTTATGACCAACCTAGATAGCATATTCAAAAGCAGAGACATTACTTTGCCAACTAAGGTCCGTCTAGTCAAGGCTATGGTTTTCCCTGTGGTCATGTGTGGATGTGAGAGTTGGACTATAGAGAAAGCTGAGCACTGAAGAATTGATGCTTTTGAACTGTGGTGTTGGAGATGACTCTTGAGAGTCCCCTGGACTGCAAGGAGATCCAAACAGTCCATTCTGAAGGAGATCAACCCTGGGATTTCTTTGGAAGGAATGATGCTAAAGCTGAAACTCCAGTACTTTGGCCACCTCATGTGAAGAGTTGACTCATTGGAAAAGACTCTGATGGTGGGAGGGATTGGTGGCAGGAGGAGAAGGGGATGACAGAGGATGAGATGGCTGGATGGCATCACTGACTTGATGGACATGAGTCTGAGTGAACTCCGGGAGATGGTGATGAACAGGGAGGCCTGGAGTGCTGCAATTCATGGGGTCGCAAAGAGTCAGACATGACTGAGCAACTGAATTGAACTGAACTGAACTGAAGCATTGGAAGGGGCCTATAGACCTTGAGAAGAAGTATAAGCTGGAAACTATCTGAAACTGAACTGACCCCAAACTGCCCTCAACAACTCCAGAGAAATTCCTAAATATATTACTATAATCATTTGTTTAATTTTTTTATTTATAAGTTCTTTATTACTCCTTTAATTTTCATTTTTATAACCTATTATTATCTTGGAAAAAAAAGACCTTACTTAAAAGCAAATTTCATATATATGTATTTTTTTAATTTTTGTGATTGATTTTGTTTTGTGTTTTTAATATTGTATTTTTGACAGTCTAACTTCCACTCTAGATTTTTAATCTTTGCATTTTGGTATTTGTTATCAATTTTGTACCTTTAGAAATCCAATCTTCAGTACCCATTTTTACTTAGGGGTGTGATTACTGGCTTGATTGCTCTCTCACCTTTTGACTCTCCCTTTTCTCCCCCAGGTCACCTCTATCTCCACCCTCCCCTCTTCTCTTCTCTACTTAACTCTGTGAATCTCTCTGTGTGTTCCGGGCTGTGGGGAGCACTTGGGAACTGATTACTGGCTAGATTGGTCTTTCCAATTTTGAGCCCCTCTTCTCCTCCTGGTCATCTCTATCTCTCTCCTTCCTCTTCTCTTCTCTATGTGACTCCATGAACCTCTCTGGGTGTTCCAAACTCTGGTGAGCACATAGGGAATTGATTACTGCCTGGACTGCTCTCTCCCCTTTTGACTCCCCCTCTTCTCCTCCTGGTGGCTCAGACGGTAAAGCATCTGCCTACAAAGCGGGAGACCCGGGTACAATCCCTGGGTCAAGAAGATCTCTAGCAGAAGGAAATGGCAACCCACTCCAGTGTTCTTGCCTGGAAAATTCCATGGACGTAGGAACCAGGTGGACTAGAGTCCATGGGGTAGCAAAGAATTGGACTCAACTGAGTGGATTCACTCACTCACTCTTCTCCTCCTGGTCACCTCTATCTTCATCCTCCCTCTTCTTTTCTCGATGTAACTTTGTAAACCGCTCTGGGTGTCCCTCACTGTGGAGAATCTTTTTACCATTAATATAGATGTTTTATAATTGATGCTGTATGGATGGAGAAGTCTTGAGGCTAACTGTAAGAATAAGATGGAAAACCAGAGGCAGAAGGCTTATATCCAAAACTTGAGAACTCCAGAAAACTCCTGACTCCAGAGAACATTAATCAACAAGAGCTCATCCAAAAGCCTCCATACCTACACTGAAACCAAGCTCCACCCAAGAGCCAACATGTTTCAGAGCAAGACATACACAACTAATTCTCCAACAAAGCAGGAACATAACTCTGAGCATTAAAATACGAGAGGCCAAAAGTCACACCAAACCCATAGACACCTCAAAACTCACTACTGGACATTTCATTGCGCTCCAGAGAGAAGATATCTAGCTCCATCCACCAGAAGACACAAGCTTCCCTAACGAGGAAACCTTGACAAGCCACTCGTCCAAGCTGACCCACAGGGAGGAACTTCCACAGTAAGAAGAACCACAAACTTCCAGCCTGCAGAAAGGCCACCCCAAACACAGCAACCTAAACAAAATGAAAAGGCAGGTAAATATTCAGCAGGTAAAGCAACATGATAAATGACCACCAAAACAAGCAAAAGAGGAGATAGGGAGCTTACCTGAAAAAGAATTCAGATTAATCATAGTAAAAATGATCCAAAATATTGAAAACAAAATGGAGTTACAACAGACTAGAGACAAAGATTGAGAAGATGCAAGAAATGTTTAACAAGGACTCAGAAGAAATAAAAAAGAGTCAGTCAATGATGAATAATGCAAAAACTGAGACCAAAAGCAATCTAGAAGGAACGAACAGTAGAATAACTGAGGCAAAAGATAGGATAAGTGAGTTGGAAGATAGATTGGTGGAAATAAATGAAGCATAAAGGAAAAAAGAAAAAAGAATTAAAAGAAATGAGGAAAAACTCAGGGACCTCTGGGACAATGTTAAACGCCCCAACATTCAAATCACAGGAGTCCCAGAATAAGAAGAAAGAAAGGCCATGAGAAAATACTCAAGGAGATAATAGTTGAAAACTTCCCTAAAATGGGGAAGGAAATAGCCACCCAAGTCCAAGAAACCCAGAGAGTCCCTACAGGATAAACCCAAAGTGAAACACCCCAAGATACATATTAGTCAAATAACGAAGATCAAACACAAAGAGCAAATATTAAAAGTAGCAAGGGAAAGCAACAAATAATACACAAGGGGATTCCCATTAGGATAACAGCTGATCTTTCAATAGAAACTCTCAGGCCAGAAGGGAATGGCAGGACCTACTTAAAGTGATGAAAGAGAAAAACATACAACTCAGATTACCATACCAGCAAGGATCTCATTCAAATATGAAGGAGAAATCAAAAGCTTTACAGACAAGCAAAAGCTGAGAGAATTCAGCACCACCAAACCAGCTCTTCAAGAAGTGTTAAAGGATATACTCTAGACAGGAAACACAGAAAAAGTGTATAAACTCGAAGCTGAAACTCCAGTACTTTGGCCACCTATGCGAAGAGTTGACTCATTGGAAAAGACTCTGATTCTGGGAGGGATTGGGGGCAGAAGGAGACGGGGACAACAGAGAATGACATGGCTGGATGGCATCGCTGACTCAATGGACGTGAGTCTGAGTGAACTCCGGGAGTTGGTGATGGACAGGGAGGCCTGGCGTGCTGTGATTCATGGGGTCACAAAGAGTCGGACATGACTGAGTGACTGGACTGAACTGAACTGAAAACAACAAAGTAAATGGCAACGGGATCACATTTATCAATAATTACCTCAAATGCAAATGGGTTAAATGCCCCAACTAAAAGACAGAGACTGGCTGAATGGATAAAAAAACAAGATCCCTATATATGCTGTCTACAAGAGACCCACCTCAAACCTAGGGACGCATACAGACTGAAAGTGAAGGGCCGGAAAAAGACATTTCACACAAATGGAGACCAAAAGAAAGCAGGAGTAGCAATACTCATATCAGATAAAATAGACTTTCAAACAAAGGCTGTGAAAAGAGACAAAGAAGGACACTACATAATGATCAAAGGGTCAATCCAAGAAGAAGATATAACAATTATAAATATATATGCACCTAACAAGGAGTTCTGCAATATGTAAGGCAAATGCTAACAAGTATGAAAGGGGAAATTAACAGTAACACAGTAATGGAGGGAGACTTTAATACCGCACTCACACTTATGGATAGAGCAACTAAACAGAAAATTAACAAGGAAACAGAAACTTTAAATGATACAAGGGACCAGTTAGACACAATTGATATCTATAGGACATTTCAACCCAAAACAATGAATTTCACCTTTTTCTTGAGTGCACATGCAACTTTCTCCATGATAGATCACATCCTGGGCCATAAATCTAGCCTTGATAAATTCAAAAGAATTGAAATCATTTCAAGCATCTTTCTGATAACAATGTGATAGAATTAGATGTCAACTACAGGAAAAAAAAAAACAATTAAAATATAAACATATAGAGCCTAAACAATACGCTTCTGAATAACCAAGAAATCACAGAAGAAGTCAAAATATGTATGCAAACAAATGAAAATGAAAACACAACAACCCAAAACGTACGGAATTCAGTAAAAGTAGTACTAAGGGGAAGGTTCATAGCAATACAAGCTTACCTCAAGAAACAAGAGAAAAATCAGTAAATAATCTAACTTTACACTGAACGCAACTAGAAAAAGAAGAAATGAAGAACCCCAGGGTTAGTAGAAGGAAAGAAATCTTTAAAATTAGGCCAGAAATAAATGAAAAAAAAAAAACAAACAAACAAAACAAAAGAGACTATAGCAAATGTCACCAAAACTAAAAACTGGTTCTTTGAGAAGATAAATAAAATAGAAAAACCATTAGCCAGACTCACCAAGAAAAAAAAGGAAGAAGAATCAAATCAACAAAGTTAGAAATGAAAATGGAGAAATCACAACAGACAACACAGATATAAAAAGGATCATAAGAGACTACTATCAGCAACTATATGCCAATAAAATGGACAACGTGGAAGAAATGGATGAATTCTTAGAAAAGTATAACCTTCCAAAACTGAGGCAGGAAGAAATAGAAAATATTAAGAGACCCATCAAAAGCAAGGAAATCAAAACTATAATAAAAAATCTTCCAACAAACAAAAGCCCAGGAACAGATGGCTTCACAGGTGAATTACACCAAAAATTTAGAGAAGAGCTATCACCTATCCTACTCAAACTTTTCCAGAAAATTGCAGAGGAAAGTAACTAGGAAACTCATTATATGAGGCCACCATCACCCTAATACCAAAACCAGAGATGCCACACACACACACACACACACACACACACACAATCGACAGGTCAATATCACTGATGAACATAGATGCAAAAATCCTTAACAAAATTCTAGCAAACAGAATCCAACAACATATTAAAAAGATCATACATTATGACCAAGTGGGCTTAATTTATCTCAGGGATGCAAGGATTCTTCAATATCTGCAAATCAATCACTGTAATACACTACATTAAAAATTTTAAAGATAAAAACCATATGATCATCTCAATAGATGCAGAAAAAGCCTTTGAAAAAATTCAACATCTATTTATGATAAAAACTCTCCAGAAAGCAGGAATAGAAGGAGCATACCTCAACATAATAAAAACCATATATGATAAACCCACAGCAAATACTATCCTCAATGGTGAAAAATTGAAAGCATTTCCCCTAAAGTCAGGAAGAAGACAAGGGTGTCCACTTTCACCACTGCTATTCAACATAGTTTTGGAAGTTTTAGCCACAATAATCAGAGAAGAGAAAGAAATAAAAGGAATCCAGTGTGGAAAAGAAGGAGTAAAACTCTCACCGCTTGCAGATTGCATGATCCTCTACATAGAAAACCCTAAAGACACCACCAGAAAATTATTAGAGCTAGTCAATGAATATAGTAAAGTTGCAGGATACAAAATTAATACACAGAAATCCCTTGCATTCCTATACACTAACAATGAGAAAACAGAAAGAGAAATTAAAGAAACAATTCCATTCACCATTGCAATGAAAAGAATGAAATATTTAGGGATAAATCTATCTTAAGAAAAAAAAGACCTATATATAGAAAACTATAAAACACTAGTGAAAGAAATCAAAGAGGACACAATCAGATGGAGAAATATACCATGTTCACGGATCAGAAGAATCAATATAGTGAAAATGAGTATACTACCCAAAGCAATCTACAGATTCAATGCAATCCCTATCAAGCTACCAACTGTATTTTTCAGAGAACTAGAACAAATAATTTCACAATTTGTATGGAAATACAAAAAACCTCAAATAGCCAAAGCAATTGAGAAAGAAGAATGGGACTGGTGGAATCAACCTGCCTAACTTCAGACTATACTACAAAACTACAGTCATCAAGACAGTATGGTACCAGCACAAAGACAGGAATATAGGCCAACGGAACAAACTAGAAAGTCCAGAGATAAATTCACTTACTCATGGACACCTTATTTTCTTACAAAGGAGGCAAGAATATACAAGGGAGAATAGGTAATCTCTTCAACAAGTGATGCTGGGAAAACTGGTCAACCACTTGTAAAAGAATGAAACTAGAATACTTTCTAACATTATGGACAGAAATAAACTCAAAATGGATTAAATATCTAAACTGAAGACCAGATACTATAAAACTCCTAGAGAAAAACATATGCAATACACTCTCCGACATAAATCACAGAAGGATCCTCTATGACCCACCTCCTGGAGTAATGGAAATAAAAGCAAAAATAAACAAATGGGACCTAATTAAACTTAAAAGCTTTGCACAACCAAAGAAACTATAAATAACGTGAAAAGACAGCCTTCAGAATGGGAGAAAATAAGAGCAAATGAAGCAACTGACAAAGAATTAATCTCAAAAATATCCAAGCAGCTCATGCAGCTCAACTCCAGAAAAATAAACAATCCAATTTTTAAAAAATGGGCCAAAAAACTAAATAGACATTTCTCCAAAGAAGACATACAGATGGCTAACAAACACATGAAAAGATAGTCAACATCACTCATAATCAGAGAAATGCAAATGAAAAGGACAATTAGGTACCATCTTACACCAGTCAGAATGGCTGCTATCAAAAAGCCTACAAACAATAAATGTTGGAGAGGGTTGTAGAGAAAAGGGAACCTTCTTACATTGTTGGTGGGAATGCAAATTAGTACAGCCACTAGGAAGAACAGTGTGGAGATACCTTAAAAAACTGGAAATGGCACTGCCATATGACCCAGCAATCCTACTGCTGGGCATACACACCAAGAAAACTGGAATTGAAAAAGACACATGTACCCCATTATTCATCACAGGACTGTTTACAACAGCTAGGACATGGAAGCAATCTAAATGTCCATTGGCAGACTAATGGATAAGGAAGCAGTGGTACATATACACAATGGAATATTACTCAGCTATTGAAAAGAATGCGTTTGAATCAGTTCTAATGAGGTGGAGGAAACTGGAGCCTATTATACGGAGCAAACTAAGTCAGAATGAAAAACACCAATACAGTATATTAACACATATATGTGAAATGTAGAAAGATGGTAATGATGACCCTCTATGCGAGACAGCAAAAAAGACACAGATGTAAAGAAGAGACTTTTGGATTCTGTGGGAGAAGGCAAGGGTGGGATGATTTGAAAGAATAGCATTGAAACATGTATATTACCATATATGAAATAGGTCGCCAGTCCAGGTTCAATGCATGAGACAGGGCTCTCAGGGCCGGTGAACTGGGATGACCTGAAGGATGGGATGGGGAGAGAGGTGAGAAGGGTGTTCAAGGTGGGGAACACATGTACACCTATGGCTGATTCATGTGAAGGTATGGCCAAAACCACCACAATATTGTAAAGTAGTTAGCCTCCAATTAAAATAAATTAATTAATTTTTTAATGTAACTAATACAGAAAGAATACTGGAATCAGTGGCCATGCCCTCTTCCAGGGGATCTTCCCAACCCAGTGATCTAACCCACGTCTCTTATGTTGCCTGCACTGGCAAGCAGGTTTTTCACCACTAGTGCCACCTGGGAAACCTATCTAAGTCCTTGTGTGGATGTATATTTGCATTTATCTTGGGTAAGTACTCTATTAGAGAAACATCCCAAAGCTCACCCATTGTTCATGCAGG
The DNA here is from genome assembly GCF_016772045.2 of Ovis aries. Lineage (NCBI taxonomy): Eukaryota > Metazoa > Chordata > Mammalia > Artiodactyla > Bovidae > Ovis > Ovis aries. Next base: position 115,164,130 of record NC_056055.1, on the reverse strand, counting down.
GCCACCTGAGCCCACAGAGCTTAGGTTCATCTGGCTTCTTGGGCCTGCTTTGCTCTTGTCCTCATATCCATCCTGCTTTCTGGCTGGCAATCATAATCCTTTCCCCAGGGACCAGTATCTTGCTCAAGGCCTTGTCCCTTCTGTATTAGCTGGAAGCTTACTCAAGGAGGACTAATGGAAATTATAGCTATTTATCCACCACAGCTATGAAATCATAAATTATGGCTCCCAAACCCCCAGATCATTGTACTGTGACAAATAGGATTGTTTCCTTGATTGCCCAGAGTGAGAATAGCACAGAAGGAAAGGCATCCCACATCTTCCTCTCTGTTATCTGATTATCAAGAGAATAAGCTAGGATATTTTATCAGGAGAATTCAGCTTAGGATATTTTAAAAGTATTAATCAGCTGCTTGTTAGGCATTTCAGTGAAAAGAGGCCTCTGCATCAACATACAGCCTGCCAAATTTAACACAGAATTCCAAAGTAAACAATACTTCACAGAGAGGCCACCATGGAGAGGTAGAAACAGTCTCCCAAACCAGGAGACCCTGGGTTGTCATTTCAAGCTCCTAGAGCTCCCCCTACTGACAGGTTCAGGGGCTGTCGCGAGAAAAACGCGGTCACCGATCATGCAAGGGATGAAGAGCCCAGAAGGTGGGGTACAACTGGGCACTCATGGATCAGGGAATCAGGTGATGAAGGAATCTCACAGAGTATGGGAGGGGCCTGTCATCTCAGCTGCCCCAAAGGAGGTTTCTCAGATAAGCCAGCTTTTCAGCAAAGCTTAAACATGTGAGAACACAATTTTCTATGTCAACCATATCTTTAAAAAGCTGGGGGGAAAAAGGCACGAGAACCCCATGAGAAAGAGAAATTCTGGTGAAAAAGAGTAGAAAGATCTTTCTGGTAGGAGAAGTGTCTTGTGCAAAACCACAGAATCCTGAGAGACCTATTGTTCAGAAACTTCCCAGATAATGGTGATTGGAGGACAGTTGTTGGAGCGGGGGCCGTGCACAGGAGCCAAGCCAGGTGGGGATGTATGATCCATGATAATACAGAGAGCCTAGGACATAGGCCAGGTGAGACCCAGGCAGGAGGGTGTGCTCTGCGTGTGTTAGAGAGTAAGTATGTGAGAGTATGTGTGTGTTTCACCATGTGTCAGTTTGTGCAGGTCCATGAGTCTGTGTGAATGTATGTGTGAGAGTGTCTGTGTGTGTGTGTCTGTGTTTATGTGCATGCGTTTGTATGGTCTCACTCCTGCTTCTGGCTAGTTTCTCTGCTGATTGCTCACTTTTTAAGATGGAACTGGGGCCAGTTTGTACTCATGGGGTCCCTGGAGAGCCAGAGTTCACGGGGTTACATTCCACCCAGCAGCATTGCTAGCACTTCTTAAACAATGTACACATTTCTCATTAACCCTCACAGACAACTATACATGTTCACTCTACAGAGGAGCAAACTGAGGCCCAGGGGTGGTGCTAGTCAGGGAAAGAGCTCCATGCTCATTTCTGTCCCATCTCTGGCCATCGGCTTCTTAACACAGCCACTGCATCAAACAAGGACCTTAGCCATCTCTAAATGCCCTGCCTAAAGCGGAGGGTCAGCTAGGTGCTGGCCAGCAAGCATTGTGCTGAAATGGAAAGAAGCAGAAGGTGGAGGAGAGGCCAGAGGAGAGGAGAGGCTCTACAGCTCCCTTTCTGGCTTCTCACCGTCTAACAGCTCAGCCAGGGCAGCTGACACTAAGTTTATGATCCTGAGACGGCTCAGCACAAGTGGCATGAGGCGTGAGGTTGCTGTGTATCCTCAGCCTCTTTGGAGCCACATTCAGTATATCATCCAAGAACAGACATCTTCTATTTGTGGGGGCCAGGGAGGCTCTGGATTTCTGATCTAGGAGTGATTGCCCCACGCTTGGAGGAAGCCTCATGCTACCCAGACACAGAGAAAGCCAGGGCTCTTGCCCAAAAATTCAACCTCTGTCACTGTTTTCTTCTGCCTCTGCCTTTCTTTGTACTTTGGAGATTTTCATTTAAAAATAATTTTCACTGTTTTCAGGCCTGGTTTAATGAATTATTTATTGGAAGTCTTCCAGGTAACCAGGAGCATGCATGTAGATAGAGGAGGCTTGTCACCTCATAGAGTTTTCTCTGGTCTCTGAAGTTTACTGTCAGCTTCCATGGAATGATTTCAGATTCTTTGCTTCTGTGATGAAAACCCTCTGTGGAAGGAGGGCAAACAGTGTCAACGGGGCCCAGGAGCCACTAAGAGCCATGAGATAGTATAAACCCACAAGTCACAGCTATACCAATTCCTCCCCAGGGAATAAGGTGGAGGTTAATTGACTTGAGATTGGCTGGGAAACGAAGTAATGTAATGGGTCATACACTCTCCTGAAAATATATATAATTTTTTAATTTTTAAAAACACAGAGCAATCATTAACCTGCCTCAGGGCAAACCTGTCAGCTCCATCCTTAAGAACCAAAGCTCAAAAGTCAGGTCTCAGCTTCCTTAATGGACAGGATACTAAGCAAGCACCCTGTTATTCAGTCTTTCAGATTTGGCTCAGCTCATCAATTACCAGAGCCATCTGGGTTGCCAACACAGGTAGGTAACAAACATGAAACCCAGCCTTCACATCTAGTCTTGGGAAGTGACCTGAGACAGAGAGCTCCCTTCATGCCAGTCATCAGTGAATTTAATCTAGTCAACTGATATTTATTGAGCACTTTCTGTATACTTGAGACAATTCAATCAACAGACAAACATTCTGCTCTCATAGAACTTATGTAGAGTGAGAGAAGGCAAAGAATAAACAATAAAGAAGATAAACCAGTGGTACAACAAAGGGTGATGTATACCAATTGGAAAGGTAAAACAGGGAAGCAGTAAGGAGTGCCAAGGAGGGGTGGGTGTCGCACATTTAAACATTTCATTTTTTCTTTTACTTTCTTCTTATATTTGCTGGAGTATAGTTGATTCACAATGCTGTGTTTGTTTCAGGTAATGAGCAAAGTGAATCAGTTATATACATACACATATCCACTCTTGATTAGATTCTTCTCCCATATAGGTTATTACAGAGTATTGAGTAGGTTTCCTGTGCTATATAGTAGGTTCTTGTTAGTTGTCTATTTTATATATAGCAGTGTTTAGACATTTTATTTAGAAGGATAGAGAAGTTTCAGTTGATAAACAACGTCTGCCAAGCCATGCAAACTATTTGACCCAAGCCCTTACCAAGATTTGCTCACTATTGGGAAAAATCCCATGGCCACCGCAGACACCTCCATTTCCGCTGCCAGGGCTGAGACCCGACATTGGTGTGCAAGGCCATGTGATGCTCAGGGAGCCCCCAAACTCCTGTCATCTAGTAGAGACATGCTGGCCATTGTACTGACATACACCTTATTTTATTAAAATTGCCTTCATGCCATTTCTCTTTTATGTCACCCAGAGTATAATACAGTTTTTTGAAACTGTGAGTGTAGGTGGGTGGGTTTCATTTCTGGACAGAGAGGAGGATTACCGAGGATTACTGGCAGGGCGAGATCCACTGCCTTAGAGCCTCTGGGCAGAGCAGTAACATATCATGACCTTGCTCGGGTTTGAGCAAAGTTACTACAGGCTGCTCCATGGGTTGGGCCCATGGGCAGAAGTAGTGAGAGGTTGGTGCCAAACTTACTGACAGCAGGTGGTGGCCTGAGTGTGAGCAGTGCCTGAAAAGGTGGACAGCAGTGGGCATATTTTGGTCATATCTTAGAGGTAAAATCTATGGATTTGCTGATGGATCAAATATAAATGTGTGAGGGAAAAAAAGGAGTCAAAGACAACTCCAAAGATTTTTTTCCTGGGCAATATGAAAGAGTTGTCATAAACTGAGATGGGGAGGATTAAAGAAACACAGGGTGGGACTGAGGATGGGGGTCAGAGATTAGATTTGGATTATGAAATTGGGGTCGCCTTTCATGGAAATGGCAAATGGGCAAATGGAACAATTGCAGAGGAGGCTGTAAGAGCAGAGAAGGGAAGCACACGACTCAGCCTGGAAGACAAGTAGCCTCCTGGAGAAGGAGACACTTGGACTGGGTCTTTAAAGAGTCAATAAGAGTTTGCTGGAGTAAGACATCCCAGGCAGAGAAAATAAATAGCAAGACCAAAGGAGGTGACAAAGCAGGTGTGCAGGACCTTCACACCATTCAGGTAGGCAAAGATCTGTGGGTTCAGGACTCAGGGGCAAGAGTGGGAGCTGGAACTGGAGGACCACAGGGCTCAGTTCATCCCACAGTCAAGAGAAGCTCTGAAGGACTCACACAGGTCAAGTTCTTCCATCTCCTAAGACAATAATACTGCTCCAGCCTCCATTTCCTCACTTCTGAACCATCTACTTACACATTTTAGGGCATTTTGTTTCATTTTCTCCAACCAGACTATAAGCTCCTTAGAAGGAAGGGGCTGAGTTTTAGGGAGCTTGGCAATGACAACTGCATGGCACTGGAGGGCTTGGAGACCCCCATTGCACAGGGAGCTGCGTGGGGCACAGCCCTCCAGGTGGGGAGGGTGCCCACGATTCTCCAAGTCAATGTGTGTAAGTGCCTGCGCCCAGCACCGAGTGAGGGCTCTCCCGGGTGACCTCCTTGGCTATGTGGGACACAGGCAGGGGGCAGGAGGAGTGGGGAGGGTGGGGAGGCCAGGGAACACCAAGTGCCCCCACTGTCCTTGCAGCCTGAGGACTCCCACGTGTTAGACCCCTTCTGAGTACTTCTCCATCTAACCCTCTCAGCACTGGCAAAGGACAGCCTCATAGGGACAGCCTCATACACCCTGCATCACAGGGAGCCAGTGAGACCCACAGAAGTTAGGCCCCAGATGATGGCAGATACTAGAAGGCTGGGCAGCTTATGCAGCTGCACAGCTGGGCCACAAGCACGGGATGGAGCGATAAGGCCTGCAGGGCCCCATCTGAGGAGGAAGGGGAGGAGGGCTCTGACCACTCAGAGCATTCCTGCCCTCTCATTCAGCCTTCCTATTGGGGATGCTGGGGCAGTGCCTGGCTGCAGTGAAGGTTGACTGGGCACAGGGGTACCTGGGAGCTGACCCTCCAGTTGGTGCCTGTGCCCTTCCAGAAAAGAGGGAGCAAGGTGGAGTGAGCCTGGCTTGGGTGCCCTGGGAGTGAACCTTGAAGGCTGAGCAGTAATGATTCTGCTCAACAGGTAGGAGTATGGTGGTTGCATATGAAGGTCAGGGAGTGAAGGCAGAGATGCCACCCCCACCCCTGCCTGCCAAGCATCCCTCCCTCATGCATTCCCTGGGCACAAGCCAAGGGCTGAGAGCCCCATGGACTAGGCTCTGAGCTGACTCCAGGGACCCTGGTGACGAGCAGTCCTGCCCACACAGCATCCCAGCCATCAGAGCTACTCACCTGCATCCATCTCCCTGGGAGGAGGCTTTCTAGACCTGGTTATCCTAATCACCCCCATTACACTTTAACATGACAGACATACTTCATTCTGTCTGCAAACCATGGGTATCTGTGCTTCATATCTGAAAGGGCACAAGCCTCTCCCACTCAATGCCCAGTGTTCACCATGGGAAATGCATCCTGGAGCCCAAGGAGAGAGGCACCTGCCTTCTGGGTGTCATGGGAGCCTTAAGTGCTGTACAAAGGGGTTAAAGTTAGTCCTTTGTCCTGGAGAGCTGGGGGCGGGGGGTGGGGAGGGTGGGCAAAGGGAGGCTGAGAAGAAAGGACATTGGAGCTTCAGTGATTGGGAGAATGGAAATGGAATGAAAGGAACAAGCTAACTTCGATCACAAGCTGATGCCATGATAAACATTCCCCCCCGAATTCTGTCAGTGGGCCTAGGAGTCACAGACTGTCGCTGTCCTCCTTCTGCTGAGAAGGGAACTGGGTGCAAAAGGCCTGGGCAACTGGTCCCTGTAGAAGACAGCCTGAGGCTGAGCCTTAGAGTCCCAGCCCGTGACTGTGAAGTTGCAGAGCAGAGTCAGACTCCAGCCCCAGAGCACACTGCCTTGAGGGCAAATAGACAGTAAACAGATAAGTCAGGGACCGCGGACCCCAGGGCACCAGGAAAGGGCCTCTGTGAGGACACAAAGACATGTCTAAACTCCTCTGGAAGGAGAAGACTGTGTGCTGGGGGAGCAGAGAGAGCAGATTTCCAGGCCAGAGGTCACTGCAGCTATGAGCTGCAGTCTGAGGTCATCCAGGGCTCAGCCAGCATACCAAGAAGAGGACTGAGAAGCCAGACTTGGCAGGACCACTGTGGCCAGGCCCAGAGGAGCAGCCCAGGAAGGACATCAGAGATTGCCAGACAACAGTGTTTCCAGGATGCAGGCATCATAGGAGACACTTGGGGTACAGGAGGGAACTCCTGGAGCTTCCCAGCAGCTCTGAGATTCTGCAGTGGTTCAGGAAACCAAACTCATACAGAGATGCTGAATCTTCCCTGGGGCTGAGTTCCCTTTGATTCAGAAAACAGACTCATGCATTACTGATTACAAATGTGATGCAAACTTTAGCAGCCCAGGGAACAGAACTTGTACAGGTGGGCTCACAAAGTAACAATCCACTGAAAAAACGTTCTGCCTCTTACATATCTGTCATTGCAGCAGATGCCCATGGTATGTGAGGTCACACCGTTTGTCACTCAGTTGTGTGCAACTCTTTGTGACTCCATGGACTGCATCACACCAGGTTTCCCTGTCCTTCACCATCCCAGAGTTTGCTCAAACTCATGTCCATTGAGTCAGTAATGCCATCCAACCATCTCATCCTCTGTCATCCCTTTCTTTTCCTGCCTTCAATCTTTCCCAGCATCAGGGTCTTTTCCAATGTGTCAGCTCCTTGCATTAGGTGGCCGAAGTACTGGAGCTTCAGCTATAGCATCAGTCCTTTCAATGAGTATTCAGGGTTGATTTCCTTTAGGATTGACTGTTTTGATCTCTTTGCTGTCCAAGGGACTCTCAAGAGTCTTCTCCAGCACCACAGGACCTGGGGGTTTGCATATTATTTCATAATCCTTAGAGATAAGAGATTGGTGTGATTCCGGTGCAGGGAATAAATACGAAAGGAACTGGCGGGGGGAGGGGGGGGGAGGGCGGTGGTCAGACATTTCTCCAGCAGAGTCAGCAGATCCCAGCCCTAACCACCCCCTCCTCCACCGTCCCAGCCCTGAGTCCCAGGTATAACCTATACTTCTACCATTTCATTTTGCATTTTAAAATATTGCTTTCAAAGTGACAGTTGTAAGTCACAAGTCATTTTGTCTAATTCTATGGTCTTTCTTTCACTAAACCTCAAATCTCACTGTGTCTGGAGAGACCTTCCACACGGTGGCATGATTCATACACACCATGTTTTCTCTTGGACTGGAAATGATGGGGCTGATTTCTTGAGAGAGAACATGTGGATTTTGAATGCTGGTGAGTATGTGAGTGTGTGTACATGCACATGAGCAGGTGTGAATGCCTGAGAGTGTGTGAGTGTGTTTTTGTAGGCAGCGTTTGGTAGGAAATGAGACAGGAGGTAGAAGGGCCCCTGGGCAGAGCAGTTGGAGTTTGTCAAACAGAGTAGATTGGAGTTCTATTCTCCCTGACACTCTAAGGACAGAATTAATGGCAGGGACCGAGAGATGGGAGGACCACATCTATCAATCCTGAGGTCAAGGAAGACTCCCTATCTGCACATGTGCAGTAAAGCCCCTTGAGGCTCAAAAAGGGAGGGGTGCCACTCCATAATAAGTGTGGACATATTCCCACAGGCCTCTGCACTGGAATCCGTCTTGGCATAAAGTTGCACACGCATGTTGGGGAGGGTCCTAGGGCAGGGCAGGTGTAGAAAAAGAAACCAGATAATTGTCCAAAGGTAAACAAAGACCCAGAATGACTGCCCTATCCCACCTCTTTACTGTACTCTTCCTCTTCAGGGAAGATGCCCAAACCCTTTCTCTCCTGTTCTGTAACTCTGCCTTGCTTCTGTCTTAAACAAACTGTGTCTCTGTGTGCCCTCAGGTTGTGCTGTGTCTCTGATAATAAATTTTGTACCTGTTTTTGCAGGTTTTTGTCTTAGAGAAATTTATTTTTCTAGCAGAGCAAGAGCCAGGGCTACTCTTCTTCCACACTCTGGGCCCTGGTACTCCTGACTTTCCTCCAGGCCTTGTGTGTGCATGCTAAGTTGCTTCAGTTGTGTCCAGCTTTTTGCTACACTATGGGCTGTGGCCCACCAGGCTCTTCTGTCCATGGGATTCTCCAGGCTAGAATACTGGAGTGGGTTTTTGTGCCCTCCTCCAGGGGATCTTCCCAACCAAGGATGTGAACCTGACTCAAGACCACCCTCTGCCATCTCTCTAAGATCAGAAGGTGGTCTTTGCAGGAAAGAGCTATCTGCAGGAGGTCCCTTTGGTCTAGTCACTAACCTTTAACCAGGCACCCTCTCTCCATGCTCTGCTCACATCCTGCCCCACCACAATTTTCAAATCTTTTGATCATACAATATCTTGCCTATATTCTTGGTTCTTTTCTTAGATCAAAGTAGTAGAAATGAAGAATAAGTACCTAAAAGATGATCCGATCTGTTCCCTTGCTTCCCCTTCAGTAATATCTAAACAAACTATGTGAACTTTGAAAGAAATATCACAAGAAGTCCACATGCCTGAATACAATGAGGAACGGTGACCACTCTGACCCCCATCTCAATGATTAACTTACTTCCTTTTTTCCCTTTAAAAACCTTCACGGCCTAAGAGAATCTTCATTTTGGAGGGGATACTAAGTCTACTATCTCCCCAGATATCTGGCATCCTGATTAAGAGCATTCTTCCTTTCTACCAACATTTGCCTCTCTCTTGGGTATTGATTTTCCATCAGTAAGCAGTCAGATCTGAGTTGGGTAACATTTTCTCTTCCATGCTTAGGAATTCAAGCAGGCTTTTCATCTCCTCCTCTACCCACAGACACTAATAACTCCACAGCTGGAGAAGTCATTTCTCAGCTGAGTACTGTGAATAACTCACTGATGGAAAGAACAAATGGGCAGTGGAGTTCCTTCCTTGGGTGCTGGGGCAGAGTTGGATGGTCAGGCCCTGCAGGGGCCTGGGCAGGACCATCAGGGGCTCAAAGCCAAAGGCCTGTACCCAGATGTTCCCTCACAGGCCTGTGCAATCCTTATAATTCCTCTAAAAGTGAGAGCCACCACTTTCTGGAAAGCAGAAAATGTGCCAGTGATCCATCTCCCAAACTTCACAATAACCCAGGTAGCAGGAAGGGGAGCCTCAGAAAGTCACTGATTTAATTATTGCTTTGTTTGTTCTGGGAAGGCTTTCTGCATTCACTGCAAAGAAAGAAACTAAATGTAGGTGGGGGAAGAGGCAAGAGGAAAACAACTGACAGTAAAAAACTGTAATGGAGATAAGAGCATACGAAGAAACATTATTGTCTTGTTGAAAGAGAACCATGGCCAGCAGGCTGAACAGAGAGATGACCCACTAGGGCTGCCTGAAGTGAAGTAAATCTTATGGCCCCTGCTGACAGAGGCTCTTGGTGGCAGTCCAGAGGCAAGATGATGGATATTCTCTACTTGAGCTTCAGGAAACACCTTCCCCCCATGACTCCTCTCTGCACGCAAGACCCTGCAAGATGCCCCAGTGAGCCTATACCACAGAAGACATGGAATGGGTCAGTAGACTTTGGGGTCAGACAGCAGTTTGAGCACAACTTTGGTCCAGGCTTGGTCTCCTGGCTGGTGGCCTCACAGTGTGCAAAGGCTGGGGAACATCACATGAACTTCAAGATGAAGCACAAGCTAAACTGCCTCAGTCGTGTCTGACTTATTGCAACCCTGTGGACTGTAGCCCACCTGGTTACTCTGTCCATAAGATTCCTCATGCAAGAATACTGGCATGGGTTGCCATTCCCTTCTCCAGGGGATCTTCTCAACCCAAGAACTGAACCCACGACTCCTGTGAGTCCTGCATTGCAGGCGGATTCTTTACCACTGAGCCACCATAGACCTGGGCTGAACCCCAGCTCCAGTGCTATTGATGGAAAAGGGTTCAACCTGGAACCTCTGCTCCACATCTCTAGGACATAACAGTAGTTTTGCCTGTGATGTCTTCCAGTAGCTCAAAAAATAGTCCTTTCCATCTGCATTTTCCATTGTAAAGAGGCAAGCTTCCAGAAGGGAATGGCATGTGTGGCTAGGGGAGCCCCATGCCTGTTTAATCTGTCTGGCTGGTGAAACCAGTGAGAGAAAATGGAGCATGTTGTTGGGGCACCTTCAAGCCCCCTAGGCATATCTTGCTCATCTCTTCCATCTCCCTGAAGCTGATGATTCAGACGACTCCCCTACTCCTTCATTTATTCAACAGGGATTTTTGAGCTTCTACCCCATGCCAGGTGCTAGGGGAACACAGCAGGGAAGAAGGCCCTGAAGTCCTGTCCTGTGAGCTCTACAGTGTGCTCTTATCCCCACTTTCCAGCCCACCTTCCCATTTGTGTTAGCCCATCTCCTGAACTGGCTTCTCCCATCACTACAAATCAAAAACCCATCTTTCCCTCAAGACCAACTTCAAATGGACCAGCTTCAGTACAAAGTCCTCCCTGACTGTCCCATTGGAAGGGATCTCTCACACTGCTATCTCAAAAAGACATTTTTTTCTGCCTCTTTTTCATGGCTTTTAGCATTGGGGCATTTTCTTTTTTTAATTTAAAAAGAGTTTCAGCTTCTCCCATGATAGCACCTTGTAAAATTATTTGTCCATCTCATCCCTTGCTCACATCTCAGTCTCTCTGTACCTAGTAAACTCTACTGCTGCCAGAGGACTCCAGGGATCGATCAACAAGCTTGCTGTGAAGATAAGGTAAGTGGAAGTCCCTGTCCCAGTACACAGCCCACAGTGGGCCACCTTGTATTGGGGGCTGGAGAACAGATATATTAACATGGAAATATGTTTCCCCAAAAGAGCTCATTAAAATGAGAATATTAATTTACAGGCTTCGGATTCCTTATCACAACTGTAGTTAAATAATTCTTGGTGATGATTTTGCTAAGTTTTCAAAGATTCTGTTTTGGTGGTGGGTGCACATCAGGGGCAGAACTGAGCTAGCATTCCATAATCCACAGAACATATCTATATCTTTATTAGTATTTATTTATATTTATATTTCTAGATGTTACATAAACATGTATATGGTTATCTATAACATGTCTATAGACATGTCTATAACATGTCTATATCTATATTAGTATTTATTTATATTTATTTTTCTAGGTGTTCCTAGAAATATAGGAAATATAGATAGCTCCCATTTATCTCTTACTCCCATTCTCATTCCTCAAATGCACTCAATGAATTTTGATATATGTCCTTAAATATGCACAAATCTTTGTAAAAGATATAGTATTGTTTTATATCTGTATATACATATATCTATGTAAATTACATGAGTTATATTAGCCTTTAAACTTCATTCTGCTTCTTGTTATATTTTCACTTGACCATAAGTTTTGAATTTACATCATTTCACTCTATGCACATCTAGATTACGGCTTCTCAATGCTGTTGACAGTTATTTCACAGCAAGCTTCCTCCTTATTTTATTTCCAGTGGACACCAAGTTGCCCCTATTTCATTCCATCATAAACGAAAAGACAGACGATCTCCCAACAGGCCATCAAAGATTCTCTGAGGCACTTAGCAAGAGTTGGGTTGCTGTTCATAGGGCACATGCTCTAAATTTCACCAAGTTCTGTAGGATACTCACACAGTCCACACTCCAGAGTTCCTGTCTACCCACATCCTTATCAACACTTGATCTTGCCTCCTGTCTAATTTTAACTATTCTGTTGGATGTGAAGCAGTTTTTTGTATTGATTCTAACTTGCACTGTGAACATCTCTTCATGGGTTTGTTAGTCATTGGTGCTTCCATGTCTATGAATTGCCTACTCACTTCTTTCACCCATTTTTCTACTGGAATGTCCCTTCTTTTCCTCGTATTTTGAAGGAATTCCTATTGTCTTTTCCCACACCTATTGGCTTTCACTACTATTACTCTCGTTGAACAGAAACCCCTAATTTAGAGGTAATGAAAAGTTATTTTGCTTTATGGTTATTATTTGACAACTTCATTCAAGTAGTTATTTGCTTCACCTTGTTGGCCTCCAAGCATTGGAGCTATGGCAGTTTTGTGTTCCCAGTATCTACAACAGTGCTTGTTACACCAGTTCATGAATAAATATTTGGGAATGAATGAGGCCAGCACCTGGCTTAGTGTAAGTATTTGATAAATAGAAGATATTATTTTTAACAAATGAGGTGTTTCCCAAGCAAAGATTCTAAAGAAATGTAATGAAGCAATCTTCTTCAGAGAGAAATACAAAATCAAAACAAGACAAACAAAAGCTAAAATACCAGTGAAGCTCAGAAAATAGGAAGGGTTTCCTCTTAAGAGGTTTGAATGATTTTCTTCAGTGCAGGTGAGGAGTAGATGCAGATTTCTGACTTGGGAACAGCATTGGCACAAAAGAGTTTTGTTTGCTTTCATTTTAATTGGTATTGCTTGTTTGTTTTGATTTGGTTTGATTTGAGATAGAAGTGTTACAGTTATGCTTGAGCAACGTGGAAATTCAGGATAATGTTTCATGTCCCAGTGACTTCAGCACTATGGATTCTTATTGGAATCCACTTAGAATATATGATTAGCTCCCCTAATTTGATAATAGCATCCCATGGATATAGCATTGCCTCCTCTAGATTCTTCGGGAGTCACCTGTGAGGTCTCATGCATTACAGCTGAATTGCCACATGTCTAAAGTTTTATAGCAGAAAAAATAATTGCATCTATAACAGCTTCAAGGAGTACAGCCCTGTACACAAGTTTCCCTAATCGGGTGGGACCCCTACAGCTTTTCTCCCTATTATCTGGAAACTGTCTGAAGTCAAAAATGGACATAAATGTGGGACACAGGTCGTCAGTGAAGATAATGATTCTGAAGGTCTGTTCCAGTACAACAGCATGAGGCACTCCACTGAACTGCTCACTAGTAAAAATAATGCAGATTATTTTTTTTAATATATTCATGTAAAGCCTTTAAAAATGGTCTTAAGGACAAAAAGCCAATGAAGAATTATATATTCAAGAAAATCTACACAAGTTTGGTTAGGGGGTCTGTGGTGTTTCAACATAGACAGTTCCCTTCCTCCCTTCTCCAAGCTCAGCAAAACAAAGTCTCCACTCCAGACTACTTGCAGCCAAGAACCCAGGGCTCCCTCTTCCCAGCTCCCTGCTAGAGGGCTTCTTTCCTTGGAGGAGCTGAACATCAGTGTTTCTTATCTTGTCCCCAACCACCTGTTGCTGAATGACTGCAGTTGTCGGGGGGACCTCCATTTTTCCAACCAGTTCCCACTCATGGAATCGAGGCTTTATTGTGGGGGCAGTGAACTGAGATTACCAGGCCTGTGATGGCTCTTTCTCCAGCTCATACGATGATGTTTCCACATCAGGAGAGGCAAACCAAAAGGAACTCAGTTCACCACCACCTCTTCATCAGGAATTCAGATCCTAGAGCACATGTGTCACTTAGAGAGAAGCTTGACATTGTCCCCACCTCCAGCCCAAAGCTTTAATTAAGAAATTTTCCCTGGTGAAAAATTGGCAGGCATTAAACATACAACTCTTAATTTATTCCCAAAGGAACTGACTATTTGCAACAGAGCGTGGAGAAGTTCAAGCTTAAAAGTGCTCACAAGAATGATGGAAGTTATGGTGACAGGCAATTTGAAAAGAAATGCATGAATTTAATGAAGATACTGCCCAGACCATAGGCTGGCTAGTTTGCAAGAGAGAACTAAGCAGTAAGTTAGCAGAGAGAAGCCCTCTTGGTACAGAACAGACATCAACAGAAACTAGGTCTTAAAAGAAGCAACAGAGAATAGACTTATGGACATGGAGAGAGGGGAGGAGAGGGTGAGATGTATGGAAAGAGTAACATGGAAATTTACATTGCTAAGTTGCTGCTGCTAAGTTGCTTCAGTGGTGTCCGACTCTGTGTGACCCCATAGATGGCAGCCCAACAGGCTCCCCCGTCCCTGGGATTCTCCAGGCAAGAACACTGGAGTGGGTGGAAACTTACATTACCATATGTAAAATAGATAGCCAAAGGGAATTTGCTGTATGGCTCAGGAAACTCAAACAGGGGCTCTGTATCAACCTAGAGTGGTGGGATGGGGAGGGAGATGGGATCGAGATTCAAAAGGGAAGGGATATATGTATACCTATGGCTGATTTGTGTTGAGGTTTGCCACAAAACAGCAAAATTCTGTAAAGCAATTATCCTTCAATTAAATTTTTTTAATTTTTTAAAAAAGGAGCCACAGTTTTATTGGTTTAGTTTCAAGGTTAATTTATGCCCTAGGGCATTGTTGCAATGAAGACATATAAATGACCAATAAGCACATGAAAAGATGCTTAACATCATTAGTCATCAGGAAAATGCAAGTGATGACAATAATAAATATCACTTCACACCCATTATGTGGCTAGAATATAACAGTCAGATAACAACAAGTGTTGGTGAAGGTGTGAAAAAATTTAATATTCATACACTGGTGGTGGGAATGTAAGATAATCCAGCTATCTTAGAAAACAGTGTGAAAGTTCCTCAAACAATTAAACCTGGAGCTACCCTATGACTGAAAAATTCCACTAGTAGGTGTATACTCAAAAAAGAAGAAGATGAATGTTCACATAAACACTTGTACACGAATGTTTACAGCAGCATTATCTATAATAATCAAAAAGCATAAACAACCCAAATATGTATTACCTAATGATGAAACCAAATATGGTCTAATCTGAAACCATAAAACTTTTAGAAGAAAACATGAAAACTACACTCTTTGGTGTCAGTCTTAGTAATATTTTTCTGGATATGTCTCCTCAGGCAAGAGTGGTTGCTGTTTAGTCACTAAGTCCTGTCCAACTCTTGCAACCACATGGACTACATAGATTGCCAGCCTCCTCTGTCCATAGGATTCTCCAAGCAAGAATACTGGAATAGGTTGCTTTTCAGTTCAGTTTAGTTCAGTTCAGTTCAGTCGCTCATTCATATCCGACTCTTTGCAACCCCATGAATCGCAGCACGCCAGGCCTCCCTGTCCATCACCATCTCCCGGAGTTCACTCAGACTCATGTCCATAGAGTCCGTGAGGCCATCCTGCCATCTCATCTTCGGTCGTCTCCTTCTCCTCTTGCCCCCAATACCTCCCACCATCAGAGTCTTTTCCAATGAGTCAACTCTTCTCATGAGGTGGCCAAAGTACTGGAGTTTCAGCTTTAGCATCATTCTTTCCAAAGAAATCCCAGGGCTGATCTCCTTCAGAATGGACTGGTTGGATCTCCTTGCAGTCCAAGGGACTCCCAAGAGTCTTCTGCAACACCACAGTTCAAAAGCATCAATTCTTCAGCCCTCAGCCTTCTTCACAGTCCAATTCTCACATCCATACATGACCACAGGAAAAACCATAGCCTTGACTAGATGGACTTTAGTCGGCAAAGTAATGTCTCTGCTTTTGAATATGCTATCTAGGTTGGTCATAACTTTTCTTGCAAGGAGTAAGGGTCTTTTAATTTCATGGCTGCAGTCACCATCTGCAGTGATTTTGGAGCCCCGAAAAATAAAGTCTGACACTGTTTCTACTGTTTCTCCATCTATTTCCCATGAAGTGATGGGACCAGATGCCATGATCTTTGTTTTCTGAATGTTGATCTTTAAGCCAACTTTTTCACTCTCCTCTTTCACTTTCATCAAGAGGCTTTTTAGCTCCTCTTCACTTTCTGCCATAAGGGTGGTGTCATCTGCATATCTGAGGTTATTGATATTTCTCCTGGCAATCTTGATTCCAGCTGGTGTTTCTTCCAGTCCAGCATTTCTCATGATGTACTCTGCATAGAAGTTAAACAAGCAGGGTGACAATATACAGCCTTGACGTACTCCTTTCCCTGTTTGGAACCAGTCTGTTGTTCCATGCCCAGTTCTAACTGTTGCCTCCTGTCCTGCATACAGATTTCCCAAGAGGCAGAT
This sequence comes from Ovis aries, assembly GCF_016772045.2. Taxonomy (NCBI): domain Eukaryota; kingdom Metazoa; phylum Chordata; class Mammalia; order Artiodactyla; family Bovidae; genus Ovis; species Ovis aries. The sequence goes on along the minus strand of NC_056055.1, from coordinate 115,148,030 downwards.
TAGGTGGTCTGGTATTCCCATCTCTCTCAGAATTTTCCACAGTTTATTGTGATCCACAGTCAAAGGCTTTGGCATAGTCAATAAAGCAGAAATAGATGTTTTTATGGAACTCTCTTGCTTTTTCCATGATCCAGGGGATGTTGGCAATTTGATTTCTGGTTCCTCTGCCTTTTCTAAAACCAGCTTGAACATCAGGGAGTTCACGGTTCATGTATTGCTGAAGTCTGGCTTGGAGAATTTTGAGCATTACTTTACTAAAATGTGAGATGAGTGCAACTGTGCGGTAGTTTGAGCATTCTTTGGCATTGCCTTTCTTTGGGATTGGAATGAAAACTGACCTTTTCCAGTCCTGTGGCCACTGCTGAGTTTTCCAAATTTGCTGGCATATTGAGTGCAGGACTTTCACAGCATCATCTCTCAGGATTTGAAACAGCTCCACTGGAATTCCATCACCTCCACTAGCTTTGTTCATAGTGATGCTTTCTAAGGCCCATTGACTTCACATTCCAAGATGTCTGGCTCTAGATTAGTGATCACATCATCATGATTATCCGGGTCGTGAAGATCTTTTTTGTACAGTTCTTCTGTGTATTCTTGCCACCTCTTCTTAATATCTTCTGCTTCTGTTAGGTCCAGACCATTTCTGTCCTTTATTGAGCCCATCTTTGCATGAAATGTTCCCTTGGTATCTCTAATTTTCTTGAAGAGATCTCTAGTCTTTCCCATTCTCTTCTTTTCCTCTATTTCTTTGCACTGATTGCTGAAGAAGGCTTTCTTATCTCTTCTTGCTATTCTTTGGAACTCTGCATTCAGATGTTTATATCTTTCCTTTTCTCCTTAGCTTTCCATCTCTCTTCTTTTCACAGCTATGCGTAAGGCCTCCCCAGAGAGCAATTTTGCTTTTTTGCATTTCTTTTCCATGGGGAAGGTCTTGATCCCTGTCTCCTATACAATGTCACGAACCTCATTCCATAGTTCATCAGGCACTCTATCTATCAGATCTAGACCCTTAAATCTGTTTCTCACTTCCACTGTATAATCATAAGCAATTTGCTTTAGGTCATAGCTGAATGGTCTAGCGGTTTTCCCTACTTTCTTCAATTTAGGTCTGAATTTGGTAATAAGGAGTTCATGATCTGAGCCACAGTCAGCTCCTGGTCTTGTTTTTACTGACTGTATAGAGCTTCTCCATCTTTGACTGCAAAGAATATAATCAATCTGATTTTGGTGTTGAGCATATCATGATGTCCATGTGTAGAGTATTCTCTTGTGTTGTTGGAAGAGGGTGTTTTGCTATGACCAGTGCATTTTCTTGGCAAAACTCTATTAGTCTTTGCCCCACTTCATTCTGCATTCCAAGGCCAAATTTGCCTGTTACTTCAAGTGTTTCTTGACTTCCTACTTTTACATTCCAGTCCCCTATAATGAAAGGGATATCTTTTGGGGGTGTTAGTTCTGAAAGGTCTTGTAGTCTTCATAAAACCGTTCAACAAAGGGTAAGGAGATACACCTCATCCAAGGTAAGGAGCAGCGGCTGTGCTTTGCTGGTCAGCCATGAAGAGATACCCCATGCCCAAGGTAAGAGAAACCCAAGGAAGATGGTAGGTGTTGCAAGAGGGCATCAGAGGGCAGACACACTGAAACCATACTCACAGAAAACTAGTCAATCTAATCACACTAGGACCACAGCCTTTTCTAACTCAATGAAACCAAGCCATGCCTGTGGGGCAACCCAAGATGGGCGGGTCATGGTAGAGAGGTCTGACAAAATGTGATCCACTGGAGAGGGGAATAGCAAACCACTTCAGTATTCTTGCCTTGAGAACCCCATGAACTGTAGGAAAAGGCAAAATGATAGGATACTGAAAGAGGAACTCCCCAGGTCAGTAGGTACCCAATATGCTACTGGAGATCAGTGGAGAAATAACTCCAGAAAGAATGAAGGGATGGAGCCAAAGTAAAAACAATACCCAGTTGTGGATGTGACTGGTGATACAAGCAAGATCCGATGCTGTAAAGAGCAATATTGCATAGGAACCTGGAATGTCTGGTCCATGAATCAAGGAAAATTGGAAGTAGTCAAACAAGAGATGACAAGTGTGAACGTCAACATTCGAGGAATCAGCGAACTAAAATGGACTGGAATGGGTGAATTTAACTCAGATGGCCATTATATCTACTACTGCAGGCAGGAATCCCTCAGAAGAAATGGAGTAGCCATTATGGTCAACAAAAGAGTCCGAAATGCAGTACTTGGATGCAATCTCAAAAACGACAGAATGATCTCTGTTCATCTCCAAGGTTGCTTTTAACAAATGTAAAAATAAACAAATGAGCACTCACTTTGGCAGTACATATACCAATAAATTGGAATGATACAGAGAAGATTAGCATGGCTCCTATGCAAAGAGGACATGTAAATTCGTGAAGCATTCTATATATTTCATCACTACTCACAATAGTCAGGACATGGAAGCAGCCTATATGCCCATCCACAGAGGAATGGATAAGGAAGTTGTAGTGCATTCATACAGTGGAATAATACTCAGCTATAAAAAGGAGTACATGTGAATCAGTTGAACTGAGGTGGATGAACCTAGAGCCTGCCGTACAGAGTAAGCAAGAGAAAAACAAGTACCGTATAATAAGGCATGTGTATGGAATCAAGAAAAATGGTACTAATGAACCTATTTGCAAGGAAGAAATGGAGATACAGGTGTAGAGAACAGATTTATGGGCACAGTATGGGAAGGGGAGAGTTGGACAAATTGAGAAAGTGTCATTGACATATATGTGTATAATAGATAGCTAGCTAGTGGGAAGCTGCTATATCACACAGGAAGCCTGGCCTGGTGCTCTGTGATGACCTAGAGGGATGGGATGGGGGGTGGATGAGAGGCTCAGGAGGGAGTGCACATATATATATAATTACAACTGATTCATGTTATTGTATGGCAGAAACCAACACAACATTATAAAGCAATTATCCTCCAATTAAAAAATAAATTCAAAAGGAAGTAAATGGGGCCTCCCTCAGACCCCCCGGTCCAGCGGCGCCCACCTCCTTCGCGGCCACTCCGCCTCTCCCAACCCGACGTCCCTTCCTCTGCCCCTTCCTCCTTCCCCTCCTCGCCGCCGCCCAGGACCGCCGGCCGGGGACGAGCCGGGGCAGCAGCCAGAAGTTTCCTAACCACGTAACCTCTCAGAACTGAACCAAAACGACATTGTTGCTGAAGCACTTGTTTTTAAGAAAGCATAACCCCTACTGTAGAGCTAAATGCGCTGTGCATGAAACTTGGGAAGAAACCGATGTATAAGCCTGTCGACCCTTACTCTCGGGTGCAGTCCACCTATACCTACAACATGAGAGGAGGTGCTTATCCCCCAAGGTACTTTTACCCATTTCCAGTCCCACCTTTACTTTATCAAGTTGAACTTTCTGTGGGAGGACAGCAATTTAATGGGAAAGGAAAGACAAGACAGGCTGCAAAACACGATGCTGCTGCGAAAGCCCTGAGGATCCTGCAGAGCGAGCCCCCCCCCGCCCCCCCCCCCCCCCCCCCCCCCGCCCCCCCCCCCCCCCCCCACCCCGCCCCCCCCCCCCCCACCCCCCCGCTACTGGCAGTTGTGTGATGTCAGGTCTTGTATATTTTGGTTGCCTTCATGGGAGTTATCACTATTTGATACTCACTAGGGTTAAGAGTTCTCTGGTAGTCTAGGATTGTAGAGTCAGCTCTCCCACTCCAAAGTCTTGGGGCTTGAATTCTGGCCACGAACAAGGATTCCACAGGTGGTTTATTATGGCATTAAATGGGATTAAAACAAATAGCTAAAAATAAGAGACAAAGGGCAATTACAAAATAAGGCAAATAATAATTAAAATAATGGAATACACACATAAATGCCCATCAATATAATCAAAAGAGCCCAACAAAAATGAAGTATAATAGATTGATCTGGTGAACAAAGAAAGCCAAAAATTATATCCACCGGTTAAAAGCAAAACTAACTAAACCACTGCTAGTCTGGATGAAGCACAAGCTGGAATCAAGATTTCTGGGAGAAATATCAATAACTTCAGATACGCAGATTATACCACTCTTATCACAGAAAGTGAAGAAGATCTAATGAGCCGCTTGATAAGAGTTTAAGAGGAGAGTGAAAAAGTTGGCTTAAAACACAACATTCAGAAAACTAAGATCATAGCATCTGGTCCCATGGTCCATCAATTCATGGCAAATTGATGGGAAAACAATGGAAACAGTGAAAGACTTTATTTTGGGGGGCTCCAAAATCATTGCAGATGGTGACTGCAGCCATGAAATTCTTACTCCTTTGAAGAAAAGCTATGGCCAACTTAGCACATTAAAAAGCAAAGACATTACTTTGCCAACAAAGGTCAGTCTAGTCAAAGCTATGGTTTTTCCAGTAGTCATGTATGGATGTGAGAGTTGGACTATAAAGAAACCTGAGCACTGAACTATTGATGCTTTTGAACTGTAGTGTAGGAGAAGACTCTTGAGAGTCCACTGAAGTTCCAATACTTCGGCCACCTGATGCGAAGAACAGACTCATTGGAAAAGATCCTGATGCTGGGAAATATCGAAAACAGGAGGAGAAGGGGGTAACAGAGAATGAGATGATCGGTTGGCATCACCAACTCAGTGGACATCAGTTTGAGTAAACTCTGGCAGTTGGTGATGGACAGGGAAGCCTGACATGCTGCAGTCCATGGGGTCACAAAGAATAGGACATGACTGAGTGACTGAACTGAACTGAACTAAAGCACAAGCCAGAAAACAAAACTAAACCAAGGTGCCAACTGGGGAATAAAACAATAAAAACAAAACTAATGACTATGGTGATAAAAAGAAAGGAACAATAGGGAAAAAAAAGAATACAAATGGAAATGTAAATAGAGGTAGATAAAGAAGAGTTATATACATTAAAGATTAGCTGCAAGGAGAAATGAACAGAAGGAAGAGCAAACAAAGGAATAAAGGTATAAAAAATAATAATAAATTTTAAAATATTTTAAATTTTAAAAGTTATATTTAAATTTTCTTAAATTAAATTTAAACGTAATTAAAATTTTATGAGAGGGAAAAAAAGAAACAAAAAATGAAAACTCCACAGAATTGCAAAAGGCCAATGTAGAGGCAGAAGTTTATAACAGAAATAAAAAGTGTGATTTTAAAAAATCCCAAAGCTTAGATTTAATAGTACTAATAAAATCGACAGTGGGGTAGGGAGGGAAAAAAATGAAAGCAAAACAAAACAAAAATCCAAAAGAAACTACAGAACAATCAAAATTTAAGAATAATAAATATTTTGGCAGTCCTAAGATGGCGGAGGAATGGGACAGTGAGACCACTTTATCTCCCACAGATTCATCAAAAGATCATTTGAACAGTGAGCAGATTCCACAAAACAATTTCTGAACACTGGCGGAGGACACCAGGCACCCAGAAAGGCAGCCCATTCTCTTCAAAAAGAGGTCACCTCTACCACCTCCCTTCCCCTGCTCTTCTCTACCCAACTCTGTGAATCTCTTTGGGTGTTCCGGACTGTGGAGAACACTTAGGGAACTGATTAGTTGCTCACAGAACAAAGGACTGAGCAAATGCCAGATGAGAGCTGGCTGGCTGCAGATGGCCCTGCCCCATACCAGAGGCAGACAGGCAGGCAAGAGACAACCAGAGCTAGAAGGTGATGAGCAATCTCAGCCCCAGTGATGGCATCCTCCACCAAACTTTGAGCAGGTTTCCAGTTGCTATCCAAGTCTTCCTGGTATCCTGGATGGCTGACAACTGCCGGAGGGCTGAAGCCAGAGATCAGCTCCCCAGACAAGACACACGGCAGACCTAAGATGGCACTCCCACTGCACACAGAGCAAACTGAACAGCTGGAACCAGGGAGGTGATAAGATGCCCTGCCCACCTGGTAAGAGTGCACTTACCAAGCACCTGGTTGGCTGAGCTGCTGAGACCTGGGAAGGGCCCAAAACGTAGGCCCAATCAAGTCTATGCCTTTGTGGAGTATCTGAGAACTTGAACTTGAGTGGCTTAGACCTGGGAAGTACACGAAAGCCAGGGCCTGCTTAGGACAGTTCCCATGCAGAGCAACCTGGAGCCTGAGCAGTGTAGACCAGGAAAGCACACATGCCATGAGCGGGGGCAAACCAAGTGAGGCCCAGACACTGTGAGAACTCCCCAAACACGCCAGTGATATTTGTTTGCCGTGTTCCTCCCTCCCCATAGCACAACCAAACAAGTGAGCCTAAATAAGTGACTACCCTCAACCTTTGTGTCAGGGCAGAAATTAGACAGAGACTTGCAAACAGAGGAAACCAAAATAAACACAGAAGCAGGAACTGCTTTGAAAGTGACAGGTGCAACAACTAAAACCCTGTAGTTTGCAATGACTACATTGGAAGGGGCCTATAGACCTTGAGAAGAAGTATAAGTTGGAGCAAGGGAGTATCTGAAACTGAACTGACCCCACACTACCCTCAAGAGCTCCAGGTAAATTTCTACATATATTTTACTATTATCATTTTTTAATTTTTTAAAATTTACTTTTATTTTTAAATTCTTTATTGCTTCTTTAGCTTTCATTTTTATAACCTACTATTACTTTGCAAAAAAATACCCTATTTTTAAAGCAAATTTCATATATTTTTTTATAATTTTTGTAATTTTTTTTCAATGTTGTATTTTTGAGAGTCTAACCTCTACTCTAGATTTTTGGTATTTGTTATAAATTTTGTACTTTAAGAATCAAGCTTCAGGACCCATTTTTACTTAGGAGTGTAATTACTGGCTTGATTGCTCTCTCCCCCTTTTGACTCTCCTTTTTATGCCCAGGTCACCTCATCACCTCTGTGAATCTCTTTCTGTGTTCCAGGCTGTGGAGAACACTTAAGGAACTGATTACTGGCTAGATCTGTCTCTCTCCTTTTGACTCCTCCTCTTCTCCTCCTGGTCACCTCTATCTCCTTCCTCCCTCTTCTCTTCTCTATGTAACTCTGTAAACCTCTCTCAGAGTTCCAGAATGTGGAGTGCACATAGAGAATTAATAGTTGCTAGATTGCTTTCTCCCCTTTTGATTCTGCCTCTTCTCCTCCTGGTCACCTGTATCTCCTTCCTCACTCTTCTCTTCTCCATGTAACTCTGCGAACCTTTCTGGGTGTCCCTCACTGTGGAGAATTTTTTCACCATTAGCCTAGATGCTTTATCATTAGTGCAGTATGGATGGAAAAGAATTGAGGCTACTGTAAGAATAAGACGGCAAGGCAAAGGCAGGAGGCTTAAATCCAAAACTTGAAAACACCAGAAAACTCCTGACCAAGGAACATTAATTGACTGGAGCTCATCCAAAAGCCTCCATACCTACACTGAAACCAAGCTCCACCCAAGAGCCAACAAGTTTCAGAGAAAGACATACCAAACTAATTCTCCAACAAAGCAGGAACATAACCCTGAGCATTAAAATAGCAGCCAAAAGTCACACAAACCCATAGACACCTCAAAACTCACTACTGGACACTTCATTGCACTCCAGAGAGAAGAGATCCAGCTCCACCCACCAGAACACCAAAGCATGCTTTCCTAACCAGGAAACCTTGGCAAGCCACTTGTCCAACCCCACCCACAGACAGCAAGATCCACAATAAAGAAGAAACACAAACTTCTAGCATACAGAAAGGCTACCCCAAACACAGCAATATAAACAAGATAACAAGGCATAGAAATATTCAGCAGGTAAATGAACATGATAAATGCTCACCTGAAGAAGAATTCAGAATAATCATAGTAAAGATGATCCAAAATCTTGAAAACAAAATGGAGTTACAGATAAATAAGCTGGAGACAAGGATTGAGAAGATGCAAGAAATGTTTAACAAAGACCTAGAAGAAATAAAAAAGAGTCAATCAATAATGAATAATGCAACAACTCAGATCAAAAACACTCTGGAGGGAACCAACAGTAGAATAACTTAGGCAGAAGACAGAATATGTGAGGTGGAAGATAGAATAGTGGAAATAAATGAAGCAGAGAGGAAAAAAGAAAAAAGAATTAAAAGAAATGAGGACATCATCAGAGACCTCTAAGGCAATGTTAAACGCCCCAACATTCAAATCACAGGAGTCCCAGAAGAAGAAGACAATAAGAAAGGCCATGAGAAAATATTTGAGGAGATAATAGTTGAAAACTTCCCTAAAATGGGGAAAGAAATAGCCACCGAAGTCCAAGAAACCCAGAGAGTCCCAAATAGGATAAACCCAAGGTGAAACAACCCAAGACACATAATAATCAAATTAATGAAGATCAAACACAAAGAGCAAATATTAAACGCAGTAAGGGAAAAACAACAAATACCACACAAGGGGATCCCCATAGGATAAAACCTGATCTTTCAATAGAAAGTCTTCAAGCCAGAAGGGAATGGCAGAACAAAATTAAGTGATGAAAGTGAAAAACCTACCATGCAGATTACTGTACCCAGCAAGGATTTCATTCAAATATGAAGGAGAAATCAAAAGCTTTACAGACAAGCAAAAGCTGAGAGAATTCAACACCACCAAACCAGCTCTTCAACAAGTGTTAAAGGATCTTCTCTAGACAGGAAACACAGAAAAGGTGTATAAACTCAAACCCAAAACAACAAAGTAAAGGCCAACAGGATCATACTTATCAATAACTACCTTAAATGTAAATGGGTTGAATGCCCCAATTAAAAGACAAAGACTGGCTGAATGAATACAAAAACAAGACTCTTATATATGCAGTCTTCAAGGGACCCACCTCAAACCTAGGGACACATACAGACTGAAAGTGAAGGGCTGGAAAAAGACATTTCACACAAATGGAGACCAAAAGAAAGCAGGAGTAGCAATACTCATATCAGATAAAATAGGCTTTGAAGTAAAGGCCATGAAAGAGACAAAGAAGGACACTACATAATGATCAAAGGATCAATCCAAGAAGAAGATATAACAATTATAAATATATATACACTCAATATAGGAGCAATACATAAGGCAAATGCTAAAAGTATGAAAGGGGAAATTGACAGTAATACAGTAGTAGTGGGAGACTTTAATACCCCACTTACAGCCATGAATAGATCAACTAAACAGAAAATTAGCAAGGAAACACAAACTTTCAAGGATACAAGGGACTAATTAGACCTAATTTATATCTATAGGACATTTCACCCCAAAACAATGACTTTCACCTTTTACTTAAGTGCACACGGAACCTTCTCTAAGATAAATCACATCCTGGGCCACAAATCTAACCTCGGTAAATTTTAAAAAATCAAAATCATTCCAAGCACCTTTTCTGGTCAAAATGCGGTAATAATAAATGTCAATTACAGGGGGAAAAACTATTAAAAACACAAACATATGGAGGCTAAACAACACACTTCTGAATAACCAACAAATCACAGAAGAAATCAAAAAAGAAATCAAAATATGCATAGAAATGAATGAAAATGAAAACATAACAACCCAAAACCTATGGGACACTGTAAACCAGTGCTAAGGGGAAGTTTCATAGCAGTACAAGCTTACCTCAAGGAACAAGAGAAAAATCAAATAAATAACCTAACTCTACACCTACAGCAACTAGAAAAAGAAGAAGTTAAGAAGCCCAGGGTTAGTAGAAGGAAAGAAATCATAAAAATCAGGGCAGAAATAAGTGAAAAAGAAACAAAGGAGAACATAGCAGAAATCAACAAAGCTAAAACCTGGTTATGTGAGAAGATAAATAAAATAGACAAACCATTAGCCAGACTCATCAAGGAAAAAAGGGAGAAAAATCAAATCAACAAAATTAGAAATGAAAATGGAGAGATCACAACAGACAACACAGAAATATAAAGGATCATAAGAGACTATTATTAGCAACTATATGCCAATAAAATGGACAACTTGAAAGAAATGGATAAATTCTTAGAAAAGTATAACTTTCCAAAACTGAACCAGGAAGAAATAGAAAATCTTAACAGACCCATCACAAGCACAAAAATCAAAACTGTAATCAGAAATCTTCTAGCAAACAAAAGCTCAGGACCAGACTGCTTCACAGCTGAATTCTACCAAAAATTTAGAGAAGAGCTAACACCTATCCTACTCAAATTGCAGAGGAAGGTAAACTTCCAAACTCACTCTATGAAGCCACTGTCACCTAATAGCAAAACCAGACAAAGATGCCACAAAGAAAGAAAACTACAGGCCAATATCACTGATGAACCTAGATCCAAAGATCCTTAACACAATTCTAGCAAACAAAATCCAACAACATATTAAAAAGATCATACATCATGACCAAGTGGGCTTTATCCCAGGAATGCAGGGATTCTTCAATATCTGCAAATCAATCAATGTAATACATCACATTAACAAATTGAAAGGTAAAAACCATAAGATTATCTCAATAGATGCAGAGAAAGCCTTTGACAAAATTCAACATCCATTTATGATAAAAACCCTCCAGAAGGCAGGCATAGAAGGAACATACCTCAACATAATAGAAGCTATACATGACAAACCCACAGCAAACATTATCCTCAATGGTGAAGAATTGAAAGCATTTCCCCTAAAGTCAGGATCAAGACAAGGTGGCCCACTCTCACCACTGATGTTTACATAGTTTTGGAAGTTTTAGCCACAGCAATCAGAGAAGAGAAAGAAATAAAAGGAATCCAGATTGGAAAAGGAGTAAAACTCTCACTGTTTGCAGATGACATGATCCTCTACATAGAAAACCCTAAAGACACCACCAGAAAATTACTAAAGCTCGTCAGTGAATATAGTAAAGTTTCAGGATATAAAATTAACACATAGAAATCCCTTGCATTCCTATACACTAACAATGAGAAAACAGGAATAAATCTACCTAAAGAAACAAAAGACTTATATATAGAAAACTATAAAATGCTGATGAAAGAAATCAAAGATAACACAAATAGATGGAGAAATATACCATGTTCATGGATCCAAAGAATCAATAGAGTGAAAATGAATATACTACCCAAAGCAATCTATAGATTCAATGCAATCCCTATCAAGCTACCAATGATATTTTTTCAGAGAACTAGAACAAATAATTTCACAATTTGTATGGAAATACAAAAAAACACCTCGAAGAGCCAAAGCAATCTTGAGAAAGACTAATGGAACTGGAGGAATCAACCTGCCTGACTTCAGACTATACTACAAAGCAAAAGTCATCAAAACAGTATGGTACTGGCACAAAGACAGAAATATAGATCAATGGAACAAAATAGAAAGCCAAGAGATAAATCCACATACCTATGGACACCTTATCTTTGACAAAGGGGGCAAGAATATACAATGGAGAAAAGACAATCTCTTTAACCAGTGGTGCTGGAAAAACTGGTCAATCACTTGTAAAAGAATGAAACAAACACTTTCTAACACCATACACAAAAATAAACTCAAAATGGATTAAGGATCTAAATGTAAGATCAGAAACTATAAAACTCCTAGAATAAAACATAGGCAAAACACTCTGACATAAATCACAGCAAGATCCTCTGCGACCACCTCCCAGAGTAATGGAAATAAAAGCAAAAATATACAAATGGGACCTGATTAAACTTAAAAGCCTTTGCACAACGAAGGAAACTATAAACAAAGTGTAAAGACAGCCTTCAGAATGGGAGAAAATAAGAGCAAATGAAGCAACTGACAAAGAATTAATCTCAAAAATATACAAGCAGCTCATTCAGCTCAGTTCCAGAAAAATAAACAACCCAGTCCAAAAAATGGGACAAAGAACTAAACAGACATTTCTCCAAAGAAGAAATACAGATTGCTAACAAACACATGAAAAGATGGTCAACATCACTCATTATCAGAGAAATGCAAGTCAAAACCACAATAAGGTACCATCTCGTGCCTGTCAGAATGGCTGCTATCAAAAAGTCTACAAACAATAAATGAAGAGGAGAGGGTGCAGAGAAAAGGGAACCCTCTTACACTGTTGATGGGAATGCAAATTAGAACAGCTACTATGGAGAACAGTGTGGAGATTCCTTTAAAAACTGGAAATAGTACTACCATATGACCCAGCAATCCCACTTCTGGGCATACACACCAAGGAAACCAGAATTGAAAGAGACGCATGTACCCCAGTGTTCATCACAGCAGTGTTTACAATAGCCAGGACATGGAAGCAACCTAGATGTCCATTGGCAGACTAATGGATAAGGAAGCTGTGGTACATATACACAATGGAATATTATTCAGCTATTAAAAAGAATGCATTTGAACCAGTTCTAATGAGGTGGATGAAACTGGAGCCTATTATACAGAGCGAAGTAAGTCAGAAAGAAAAACACCAATACAGTATATTAACACATATATATGGAATTAGAAAGATGATAATGATGACCCTATATGTGAGACAGCAAAACAGACAGATTTAAAGAAAAGTCTTTTGGACTCTGTTGAAGAAAGCTATGGTGGGATGGTTTGACAGAATATCACTGAAACATGTGTATTATCATATATAAAACAGAGCACCAGTCCAGTTTTGATGCATGATATGGGGTGCTCAGGGCTGGTGCACTGGGATGACCCTGAGGGATCAGATGGAGAGGGAGGTGGAAGGGGGGTTCAGGATGGAGAACACATGTACCCCCATGGCAGATTCATGTCAGTGTATGGCAAAAACCACTAAAATATTTTAAAGTAATTAGCCTCCAATTAAAATAAATTAATTAATTTTTAAAAAGAATGATAAATGTTTTTCTTTAGCCTCTGCTGTAAGTGTCCTTTCCCTTGCTGGAAGTCACAATCCACCTCTCCTCCCTAGGATGCTTTCCAACAGTGTGATGGTCTCTGAACCTGCCATGGGGGCAGCTCAGACTCTAATCTGGTCCTACTCCCCTGTGTTCTTGCCTCCAATGCCCACAGATATCAGAATTAGTGCATTTTCTATTTTGAGAGCTCTCAATATTCTTTGATATATGCCATAGACACAGAGTCTGCTTAGTTGATGGTATGGATTTAATCTGCCATTTGTACAGCTGGTGGGAAGGTTTTGGGTCCTTTTCATTAGTTACACTGCCCCTGGGATTCAGTTGTGGTTTTATCTTCATCTCTGCATGCGGGTTTTCCACAGGGTTTTGCTTCTGAGGCTGCTCTGGATGACTTAGATCTGCCCCAGTGAGTGCCATGTTTGGAGGTGGTGCAGCTGCTTGGGTCACCAGTCCCTGGCAGCACCAGATACTCAGGGTAGTTGGCAGCTAGGGCAGCAGAAAATATGGTGCTCTAGAAGGGGATGGCAACCTACTCCAGTATTCTTGCCTGGAGAACCCCCCAGACAGAGAAGCTTCACAGGCTGCAGTCCACAGGGTCACAAAGAGTTTACATGACCAAAGTGATCCCGTGTGCACAGCCACAGGACTTTTCTAGCCTGTGGAAGCTCTGCCCCAGTGAGGACTGAGCATGAAGGTGGCTCAGCTGCTTGGGTTACGGGGACCCTGGCAGCATCAAGTGTGCAGGGACAAGGACTGCCTCAGCCACAGGAGCTCTGGCCCTATTATAATATTTTTCTAGCCTCTGGCAGCTGGTGATCAGAAGGCCTCTCTGGTTAATCCTTCTCTGTTGCTCCACCTACACAAGCACTTAGAGGTCTCCCTTCCCTATGGTCCTTCTCTGTTATTCAGCGTGTAAGGCACATAAGGGGGCCCCCTTCTCTGGGGTCCTACTCTGGTGCTCTGTGTGTCAGGCTCTTAAGAGTTTCCCTGGCTGGGGTCCTTCTCTCTGTTGTTCCAAGCGTCAGGCCCTTGATGGGCTAGCATCTCTATTGTTCAGCTGCCAGTGCTGGACTGTGGAGAAAGAGAGGCTACAGTGATGGCTCCACCCTCTATGCATGACTCAGCAGTATTGCCTTGCCCCCAAGACTTCTTGGCTTTCCTCCTCAGGCATTTCCCACCATCTGCCTACAGTCAACAGCAGACCTTACCCTGGGTTTACTCCACAATCCCTACACTCCAGCTCTCAGCCCTGTGCCTTCGAGGGGACTCATGTCCCTGTCTGAGGTACAAAAGGTTGCTACAAGGATTTTTTGTGTGATTCTCATTCCATTTAGGCTGCCACAGATCAACTGCTTCACCCTCAGCCTCAAATGTTTCTCCTCTGACCCAGACAATTGCCTCAATGTGGGAATCAGACCCCTGCTTCAGTTCTCCCACCCACCAAGGGTGGGTCCAGTCCAACTAACTCTCCTATTTTCCCCCTATTTCCATGCATGGTTTTATATATTCTTTTCGTGGTCAGGTACTCTTGCCCTCTCTCAGCAGGTGTTCTGCAGGCACTTCTGTGTCTGAAGGTGTATTCCTGATATATCCATGGAAAGAGATGTACTTCATGGCCACCTACTCCTCCACCATCTTGTTCCACTTCTATTTGTTGCAGCCATTATGACAGGTGTGAAGTGCTATCTCATTGTGGCTTTGATTTGTATTTCTTAACAGAAGTAGAAGATATTAAGTAGAGGTGGCAAGAATACACAGAAGAACTGCACAAAAAAGATCTTCATGACCCAGATAATCACGATGATGTGATCACTCACCTAGAGCCAGACATCCTGGAATGTGAAGTCAAGTGGACCTTAGAAAGCATCACTACAAACAAAGCTAGTGGAGGTGATGGCATTTCAGTTGAGCTATTTCAAATCCTGAAAGATGATGCTGTGAAAGTGCTGCACTCAATATGCCAGCAAATTTGGAAAACACCAGTGGCCACAGGACTGGAAAAGGTCAGTTTTCATTCCAATCTCAAAGAAAGGCAATGCCAAAAAATGCTCAAACTACAGACAATTGTACTCATCTCACACGCTAGTAAAGTAATGCCCAAAATTCTCCAAGCCAGGATTCCAGATGTTCAAATTGGTTTTAGAAAAGGCAGAGGAACCAGAGGTCAAACTGCCAACATCTGCTGCATCATCAAAAAAGCAAGAGAGTTCCAGAAAAACATCTATGTCTGCTTTATTGACTATGCCAAAGCCTTTGACTGTGTGGATCACAATCAACTGTGGAAAATTCTGAAAGAGATGGGAATACCAGACCACCTAACCTGCCTCTTGAAAAACCTATATGCAGGTCAGGAAGCAACAGTTAGAACTGGACATGGAACAACGGACTGGTTCCAAATAGGAAAAGGAGTACATTAAGGCTGTATATTGTCACCCTGATTGTTTAACTTCTATGCAGAGTACATCATGAGAAATGCTGGACTGGAAGAAGCACAAGCTGGAATCAAGATTGCCAGGAGAAATATCAATAACCTCAGATATGCAGATGACACCACCCTTATGGCAGAAAGTGAAGAGGAACTAAATAACCTCTTGATGAAAGTGAAAGAGGAGAGTGAAAAAGTTGGCTTAAAGCTCAACATTCAGAAAATGAAGATCATGGCATCTGGTCCCATCACTTAATGAGAAATAGATGGGGAAACAGTGGAAGCAGTGTCAGACTTTATTTTGGGGGGCTCCAAAATCACTACAGATGGTGATTGCAGCCATGAAATTAAAAAATGCTAGCTCCTTGGAAGAAAAGCTATGGTCAACTTAGCACATTAAAAAGCAGAGACATTACTTTGCCAACAAAGGTCTGTCTAGTCAAGGCTATGGTTTTTCCAGTGGTCATGTATGGATGTGAGAGTTGGACTGTGAAGAAAGTTGAGCACTGAAGAATTGATGCTTTTGAACTGTGATGCTGGAGAAGACTCTTGAGAGTCCCTTGGACTGCAAGGACATCCAGCCAGTCCATTCTAAAGGAGATCAGTCCTGAGTGTTCATTGGAAGGACTGATGCTAAAGTTGAAACTCCAGTACTCTGGCCACCTCATGCAAAGAGTTGACTCATTGGAAAAGACCCTGATGCTGGGAGGGGTTGAGGGCAGGAGGAGAAGGGGACGACAGAGGATGAGATGGCTGGATGGCATCACCAACTCGATGGACATGAGTTTGAATAAACTCTAGGAGTTAGTGAGGGACAGGGAGGCCTGGTGTGCTATGATTCATGAGGTCACAAAGAGTCGGACATGACTGAGTGACTGAACTGAACTGACTGAATAATTAGTGATATAGAGCATCTTTTTACGTGCCTGTTGGCCAACTATCGAACCTAGACTGGTGATTAAACTCTGCATGCAAGACAGCAAAAGAGACACAGATGCATAGATCAGACTTTTGGACTCTGTGGGAGAGGGAGAGGGTGGGATGATTTGGAAGAATGGCATTGAAACATGTATACTATCATGTAAGAAACGAAGTGCCAGTCTATGTTCGATACAGGATACAGGATGCTTGGGGCTGGTGCACGGGGATGATCCAGAGAGATGATATGGGGTGGGAGGTGGGAGGGGGATCCAGGATTGGGAGCTCGTATACACCCGTGGTGAATTCATGTCAATGTATGGCAAAACCAATGTAGTATTTTAAAGTAAAATAAAGTAAAAATAAAATTTAAAAAAAAACAAGTTGTATATGTTTTTGCAATTGAGGTGTATGAATTAACTCTATATTTTAGATATGAATTCCTTATTTAATATATGATTGGCAAATATTTTTCCTATTTAGTAGATTACCTTCATTTTGCTGAACGTTTCCTTTGCTGTGGAGAAGCATTTCAGTTTGATATAGTTCCACTTTATTTTTCTTGCTTTGTGAATCAGGGCAAAAAGTTATCACCAAGACAAATACCAGGGGGTCTACTACCTATGTTTGCTTCTAAAACTTTTATGATTTCAGTTCTTACTTTCAAGTCTTTAATCCATTTTGAGTTAATTTTGAGTATGGTATAAGATAGCAGTCTAATTTCATTCTTTTTCATTTGATTGGCCAGTTTTCCCAAGACCATTTTTTTTACTACCTAATTGCATTTTATTCTTTTATTTTTTAATTAGACAAACTGTTTAAAAATGTTGTGTTCAGTTCTGGCATACAACAGCCAGAATCACTCATAAAGAAGTTAAGAACATACGGTTTCTCCTCTGATATCTTTATTGCCCCTTTGATTGTTTAGTAGCATGTTGTTTAATCTCCACAGATATGTGGATTTTTCCGTTTTCTCCTTGTAATTACACTCTAGCTCATACCATTGTCACTGGAAATGATATTTGATGTGACTTCTATCTTTTTTAGTTTATTGAGACGATCCATAGCCTAGTATGTGCTCTATCCTGGAGGATATTTCCCTAGAGAAAAATATATTCTGCTACTTTGGGAAGGTATATTCTACGTGTATCTATTAAGTTCATCTGATCTAATGTGTGTCTTAAGGCCAGTGTTCCCTTATTGATTTTCTATCTGAATAATCCATCCATTTATATAAGTGGGAAAGTAAAGTCTCCTATTATTACTATCAGCATTTCCCCTTCAGTCTGTTAAAATTTACTTTATATATTTAAGTGCTCCAAAGTTGCCTGCATGTTGTTGTACTTTAGTTGCTCAGTTGTGTACAACTCTTTGTAACTCCCTGGACTGCAGCACACCTGGCTTCTGAGTCCTCTACTATTTCCCTGAGTTTGTGCAACTCGTGTCCGCTGAGTCAATGATGCCTCCAACCATCTCATCCTCTATTCCCTCCTTCTCCTCCTGCCCTGAATCTTTCTCAGCATCAGAGTCTTTTCCAATGAGTCAGCTCTTTACATCAGATGACCAAAGTACTGGAGCTTCAGTTTCAGCATCAGTCCTTCCAATGACTACTCAGGACTGATTTCCTTTAGGATGAACTGTTTGGATCTCCTTGCTGTCCAAGGGACTCTCAAGAGTCTTCTCCAACACCACAGTTCAAAAGCATCAATTCTTCAGTGCTCAGCTTTCTCTATAGTCCAACTCTCATATCCATACATGACTACAGGAAAAACCATAGCTTTGACTAGATGGACCTTTGTTGGAAAAGTGATGTCTCTGCATTTTAATGCACTGTCTAGGTTTGTCATAACTTTTCTTCCAATGATCAAACATCTTTTAATTTCATGGCTGTGATCACCATCCACAGTGATTTTGGAGCCCCAAAATATAAAATCTGTCACTGTTTCCACTTTCTTTCCATCTATGTGCCATGAAGTGATGGGACTAGATGTCATGATCTTAGCTTTCTGAATGTTGAGTTTTAAGACACCTTTTTCACTCTCCTCTTTCACGTCCATCAAGAGGACATTTAGTTCCTTTTCACTTTCTGCCATTAGGGTGGTATCATCCATGTGTCTGAGGTTACTGATATTTCTCCTGGCAATCTTAATTCCAGCTTGTGTTTCACCCAGCCTGGCATTTCACATGATGTAGTCTGTATATAAGTTAAGCAGGGTGACAACATACCCTTGACATAATTCTTTCCCAATTTTGAACAAGTCTGTTGTTTCACGTCCAGTTCTAACTGTTGCTTCTTGACCAGCATATAAGTTTCTCAGGAGGCAGCTAAGGTGGGCTGCTATTCCCATCTCTTGAAGAAATTTCCAGTTTGTTTGATCCACACAGTCAAAAGTTTATTGTAGTCAATGAAGCAGAAGTGTGTGTTTTTTTCTGTAATTCCCTTGCTTTTTCTTTGATCCAGTGGATGTTGGCAATTTGATTTCTGGTTCCTCTGCCTTTTCTAAATTCAGCTTGTACATATGAAATTTCTCAGTTCATGTACTGTTGAAGCCTACCTTGAAGGATTTTGAGCATAGCCTTGCTAACATGTGAAAGAAGTGTAATTGTGTAGTAGTTTGAGCATGCGTTGGCATTTCCCTTCTTTGGACTGGAATTAAAACTCACCTTTTCCAGTTCTATGACCGCTGATGAATTTTCCAAATTTGCCGGCATATTGAGTGCAGCACTTTAACATCATCTTTTAGGATTTGAAGTAGCTCAGCTGGAATTCCATCACATTCATTAGCTGTGTTTGCAGTAATGCTTCCTAAGGCCCATTTTACTTCACACAGAATGTCTGGCTGCAAGTGAGTGACCACACCATCGTGGTTGTCAAGGTTATTAAGACCTTTATTTTATAGTCCTCCTGTGTATTCTTGCCACCACTTCTTAATCTCTTCTGCTTCTGCAAAGTCTATGCCATTTCTGTCCTTTATTTTGCCTATCTTTGCATCAAATGTTCCCTTGGTATCTCAAATTTCCTTGAAGATATCTCTAGTTTTTCCCATTCTATCGTTTTCCTGTATTTCTTTGCATTATTCCCTTAGGTAGACTTTATCTCTCCCTGCTATTCTTTGAAACTCTGCATTCAGATGGGTATACCTTTCCTTTTCTGCTTGCCTTTCACTTCTCTCATTTTCTCAGCTATTTGTGAGGCCTCCTCAGGCAATCATTTTGCCTTTTTGCATTTCTTTTTCTTTGAGGTAGTTGTGGTCACCATCCCCTGTACAATGTTATGAAGTTCCATTGATAATTCTTCAGGCATTCTATCAGATCCAATCCCTTGATCTATTTGTCACTTTCCACAGTAAGGGAATTGATTTAGGTCATACTTGAACATCCTGGTGGTTTTCCCTAGTTTCTTCAATTTAAGTCTTAATTTGGCAATAAGGAATTCATGATCTGAGCCACAGTTAGCTTCCAGTCTTGTTTTTGCTGACTGTATAGAGCTTCTCCATCTTCAGCTGCAAAGAATATAATCCATCTGATTTCGTTATTGACCATCTGGTGATGTCCATGTGTGGAGACATGTTTTGGGTTTTCGGAAGAGGGTGTTTGCTATCCAGTTTGGCAAAACTCTATTAGCCTTTGCCCTGCTTCAGAATTTATACTTCAAGGCCAAATTTTCCTGTTACTCCAGATATCTCTTGACTTCCTACTTTTGCTTTCCAAATCTCTATGATAGAAAGGACATCATTTTTGTTGTTAGTTTTAGAAGTCTTGTAGGTTTTCATAGAACCATTAAATTTCAGCTTCTTCAGCAGTAGTGGTTGGGGTATAGACTTGAATTACTATGATACTGAGAGGTTTGCCTTGGAATGAACTGAGATCATTCTGTCATTTTTGAAATTGTAAACAAGTACTGCATTTCAGATTCTTCTGTTGACTATGAGGGCTAGTCCATTCCTTCTAAGGGATTCTTGCCTACAGTAGTAGGTATAATGGTTATCTGAATTAAATTCTCCCATTCCCATCCTTTTTAATTCACTGATTTCTAAAATATCACATAAATATTCACAAATGTTATATCTTCTAGCTATTATTAGTAATACCCTTCATGTCTCTTACTATAGTCTTTGTTTGAAAATCTATTTTGTCTGATATAAGTATAGCTATCCTTGATTTCTTTCAGTTTCCATTTATGTGGAACAACTTTTTTCAGTGTTTCACTTTCAGATTTAGGGTGTCTTTACATCCGAAGTGAGTTCATTGTGGGCAGTAAAGAGACGGGCCTTCTTTGTTTTTGTTTTTCATTTATCAGGTCTTTTGATTGGAGAATTTAGCCCATTTACATTTAAGTGATTATGGATAGGTATATACTTATTTCCATTTTGTTAATTATTTCCTGACTATTTTGTAGTTTCTCTCTGTTCCATTTTTCTTCTCACTCTTCTCTTCCCTTGTTCTTTAATGACTTTGTATAGTATTATGCTTAGATTCCTTTCTCATTATATCTTATGTATCTATTATAGGGCTTTGCTCTATGCTTATCATGAGACTCACATATAAGAGCCAAAGGCAACTAAGTTGACAGCAACTTAAGTTTGAATGCATTCTAAACCTCTACATTTTTACTTCTCCCCCTCACATTTGATATCATATCTTTTATTTTATTTATCCTTTAACTAATTTGTTGTTATATTTTTACTACTTGTGTCTTTAACCTTCATATTGGTTTTATAAGTGATTAATTCACTACCTTTATTATATATTTACCTTTACCAGTGAGATATATACTTTCATATGTTTACTTTTTCCTAATTACTGCCCTTTCATTTTAGCTTTAATATTTTTTGGTAGGACCCATTTAGTGGTGATGAGCTCCTTTGGCTTTTACTTATCTAGAAAAATTCCTTATCTACCCTTCAACTCTGAACGATAGCTTTTCTAGGATTAAGTGTTGATGACTAGGATTGTTCTATCTGTACTTTCTACATATAGTGTCACTTCCTTCTGGACTGCAAGGTTCCTGCTGAATAACCTACTAATAGTCTTATTAGCATCTGCTGACATGTCAAAGGTTGCTTTCTTCTTGTTAATTTTCTATAAAGATTGTCGGTTTGGGACCATTTATAAAGTCTTTATTGAATTTGTTACAACATTGCTTCTGTTTTGTGTTTTAGTTTTTTGACATCAAGGCATGTGGGGATCAAAGATCCCTGACCAGAAGTTGAACTGCACCCCCTATATAGGAAGGCAAAGCCTTGACCACTGAACCACCAAGGAAGTTCTTTCTCTTGCTGCTTTTAAGATTCTGTCCTTAACTAGTGACATCTTAATTATAATGGGTTTAATTATAATGTGTAAAGATGTTTTCAGATATTATTTTTAACTTTCTGGAATTAATGAATATGAGGTCTGTTCCTCGGGTTAGAAATTTTTTTAGCCATATTTCTTCAAATAAATTCTCTCTCTCTTTTCTCCTACTGGGAAAATACTATGTGAATAGTGGTCTGACTGATGTACTTTGAGTGCCTTAAGCTTTTTAAATTCCTTTTTTGATTTTTTTTTCCAGTTTATATATATATTCTTTTTTGTATTTGCAATTTCCAGTACAATTTTCCCAGGCAATTCCTTTCTTTTTTATTTTTCTTTTCTACATAATAGCAGGGGGTTTAATTACTGACATGTAGTAATTATGACAATTTTAAATTAAAACTGATGTAACAATCTTTCAAATATATACAATGGAATCTATTACAATGCTTGGGTGCCAATTATCCTGATTTTTTTATTTATCTATTTTTTATTGAAGGATAATTGCTTTATAGAATTTTGCTGTTTTCTGTCAAATCTCAAAATGAATCAGCCATAGGTAAACATATAGCCTCTCACTTTTGAAGCTCCCTCTCATCTTTCTCCTCATCCCACCCTTCCAGGTTGATACAGAGCACCTGTTTCAGTTTCCTGAGCCATATAGCAAATTCCTGTTGGCTATCTATCTTACATATGGTAATGTAAGTTTCCATGTTGCTCTTTCCATATGTCTCACCCTCTCCTCCCCTCTCCCCATGTCCAGAAGTCTATTCTCTATGTCTGTTTCCCCATTGTTGCCCTGTAAATTCTTCAGTACTATTTTTTAGATTCCATATATATGCGTTAGAATATGATATTTATCTTTCTCTTTCTGACTCACTTCACTCTGTATAATAGGTTCTAGGTTCATCCATCTCATTAGAACTGACTCAAATACATTCCTTTATATGGCTGAGTAATATTCCATTGTGTATATGTACCACAATTTCTCTATTCATTCATCTGTCGATGGACATCTAGGTTGCTTCCATGTTCTAGCTATCATATGTAGTGCTGCAATAAACATTGGGATACATATGTCTTTTTCAATTTTGGTTTCTTCAGGGTATATGCCTAGGAGTGGGATTGCTGGGTCATATTGTTTTATTCCTAGTTTTTTAAGGAATCTCCATACTGTCTTCCATAGTGACTGTGTCATTTCACATTCCCACCAACAGTGCAAGAGCTTTCCCTTTACTCCACACCCTCTCCAGCATTTTATTGTTTGTAGACTTTTGATGATAGCCATTCTGGCTGGTTGTGAGGTGATATCTCATTGTAGTTTTGATTTGCATTTCTCTAATAATGAGCAATGTTGAGCATCTTTTCATGTGTTTGTTAGCCATCTGTATGTCTTCTTTGGAGAAATGTCTGTTTAGGTCTTTTTCCCACTTTTTTGAATGGGTTATTTGTTTTTCTGGTATTGAACCAGAAAAAGGTGGTATGAACCACTTGTATATTTTGGAAATTAATCTTTTGTCAGTTTTATCATTTGCTATTACTTTCTCCCATTTTGAGGGGTGTCTTTTCACCATGCTTATAGTTTCTTTTTCTGTGCAAAAGCTTTTAAGTTTAATCAGGTCCCACTTGTTTAGTTTTGTTTTTATTTCCATTGCTTTAGGAGGTGGGTCATAGAGGAACTTGCTTTTATTTATGTCATCAAGTGTTCTATGTTGTCCTCTAAGAGTTGTATAGTTTCTGGTCTTACATTTAGGTCCTGGAATTTTATTTGTTGGAAGATGTTTTTATTACCCTTTTGATTTCCATGATTGTGATGGACCTGTTAAGATTTTCTATTTCTTCCTGGTTCCATTTTGGAATGTTATTCTTTACTAAGAATTTGTCCATTTCTTCCAAGTTTTATTGCCATAATTGCTCATAGCGGTTTCTTATGATCTTTTGTATTTACTTTGTGTATGTTGTCTTTTGTGATTTTTTCATTTTCATTTCTAATTTTATTGATTTGATTCTTCTCCCTTTTATTCTTGATGCGTCTGGCTAACAGACTGTCTATTTTATCTATTTTCTCAAAGAACCAGCTTTTAGTTTTGTTGATCTTTGCTATCGTCTCCTTAAAATTTGTTTTTCAGTTATTTCTGCTCTGATTTTTAGGATCCCTTTCCTTCTACTAACTTTGGGGTTCTTCTTTTTCTAGTTGCTTTACATGTAAAGTTAGGTTGTTTATTTGATGTTTTCTTTGTTTGTTGCTGTAGGCTTGTATTGATATGAAACTCCCTCTTTGCACTGTTTTTAAGGAATTCCATAGGTTTAGGGTTGTTATCTTTTCATTTTCATTTGTTTCTTTGATATTTTTATTTCCTTTTTTATTTTTTCCATATCAGTTGGTTATTCAGGAGCATGTTGTTTAGCCTTCATATGTTTGTGCTTTTTATAGCTTTTTTCCTGTAGTTAACATCTAATCTTCTGCATTGTGATCAGGAAAGATGCTTGAATAGATTTCAATCTTTCCAAATTTACCAAAACCAGATTTTTGGCTCAGGATGTGATCTATGCTGGAGAATGTTCTGTGTGCACTTGAAAAAAGGTGAAATTCATTGTTTTGGGGTGAAATGACCTATAGATATCAATTAGGTCTAACTGGTGCATTCTGTCATTTAAAGCTTGTGTTTCCTTCCTAATTTTCCATTTGGTTGATCTATCCATAGGTGTGAGTGAGGTATTAAAGTCCCCCATTATTATTGTGTTACCGTTAATTTCTCCTTTCATACTTGTTAGCGTTTGCCTTATATATTGAGGTGCTCCTATGTTGGGTGCACATATATTTTTAATTGCTATTTCTTTTTTTATTGATCCTTTGATCATTATATAGTGCCCTTCTTTGTCTCTTATCACGGTCTTTATTTCAAAAGTCTATTTTATCTGATATGAGTATTGCTACTCCTGTTTTCTTTTGGTCTCTATTTGCATGAAATCAAATCTTTTGTCTCTATTTTCATTTTTTATATTTTGTCCTACCTCCTTTCAAAGAGATTGAGCTGCTTCTCTAGGTTTCTGGTGTCCTCTGTTAATGTTCAGAACTTGTTTCCTGGAAGATGCTCAACATTCAAATGATCTTTTGATGAATTTGTTAGGGGAGAAAATGGTCTCCTTGTCCTATTCCTCGGCCATCTTGGGATTGCTCCTCGCTTTTTTTTTTTTTTTCCTCTTGCTGCTTTATTTAGTTTAGTTCTACTACCTTGTCTTCTACCTTGCAAAAGTCTTTCTTTTCTTCGTCCACACTGCTGTTGAACCTGTCTATTATATTTTTCAGTTCCATTGTGGTATTCTTCAGCTCTGAGGCTTCTATTTGATATTTTCTTATATATTTTTCTATCACTTTGCTGAATTTTTATCTATGTTCATTCATTCTCTCCCAAAATCAGTGAGAATTTTTACGACCATTACTTTGAACTCTTTATCAGTTAAATTATCACTGTTTTACTAAGGATTTTTTATTTTACCTTATTCTTACATTTAAAACATATTCTTCTTTTCTTCATTTTGCTTGATTCCTTGTATTTATTTCTATGTACCAGGTGAAAGAGCTACCTCTCTCCATCTTGAAAGACTGACCTTGTATAAGAGATGAACCTTATGGAACCGTGTCCTAGCTCTGGGTTTTCATTCAAACATTTGTGATTATCTAAGCAACCTGGTTCAGAGAAGGCAACGGCACCCCACTCCAGTACTCTTGCCTGGAAAATCCCATGGATGGAGGAGCCTGATTGGTTGCAGTCCATGGGGTCACTAAGAGTCAGACACGATTAAGAGACTTCACTTTCACTTTTCACTTTCATGCAATCGAGAAGGAAATGGCAACCCACTCCAGTGTTCTTGCCTGGAGAATCCCAGGGACGGGGGAGCCTGGTGAGCTGCCGTCTATGGGGTTACACAGAGTCAGACACAACTGAAGCGACTTAGCAGTAGCAGCAGCAGCAGCAGCATGAAAGGGAAAATTGACAGTAACACAGTAATAGCAGAGACCTAAATACCCCCATTCACACCAATGAACAGATCATCCAGACAGACAGTTAAGAAGTAAACACAAGTTTTAAATGACATACTGGACCAGTTACACCTAGTTGATATCTATAGGACATTTCACTCAAAAACAATGAATTTCACCTTTTTCTCAAGTGCACGTGGAATATTCTTCGGGATAGAACATTCTGGACTACAAGTCAAGCCTTGGTAAAATTTTAAAACTTGAAAAATTTCAAGCATCTTTATGATCACAATGCTGTAAAATTAGACATCAACTACATGAAAAAAATTGATAAAAACACAAACATATGGAGGCTAAACAACATGCTTCTGAATAACCAACTGATCACTGAATAAATCAAAAAGGAAATCAAAGTATGCATAGAAACAAATGATAATATAAAATGACAACCCAAAACCTATGGGATTCAGTAAAAGTGATGCAAAGAAGAAAGTTCATAGCAATACAAGCCTACCTCAAGAAACAAGAGGAACTTCAAATAAACAACCTAACTTTACACCTAAAGCAATGAGACAAAGAAGAACAAAATAACCCCAAAGACAGTAGAAGGAAAGAAATAATAAAAGTCAGAGCAGAAATAAATGAAAAAGAATGAAGGAGACTATAGCAAAAATCAATAAAACTAAAACTTGATTTTTTAAAGACATAAATAAAATAGATACACCATAGGCCTGACACATCAAGGAAAAAAAAAAAAGAGTAGACTCAAATCAGTAAAATTAAAAATGAAAATTGAGAAATTACAACAGACAACACAGAAATACAAATGATCCTAAAAGACTACATTGAGCAACTATATGTCAATAAAATGGACAACTTGGAAGAAATGGACAAATTCCTAGAAAAGTAAAACTTTGGACAAATTCCTAGAAAAGTAAAACTTTCCAAAAGAAGCAGAAATTTTTTCAGACCAATCATAAGCCCTGAAATCCAACCTGCAATCAAAAATTCTCCAACAAACAGAAGCTCAGGGCCAGATGGCTTCACAAGTGAATTCTACAAAAAAATTAGAGAAGACCTCACACTTATCCTACTCAAACTCTTGCAGAAAATTCCATACAAAAGGAAACCCAAATTCACTCTACAAGACCGCCATCACCCTGATGCCAAAAAAGACAAAGATGCCACAGAAAAGAACAATTACAGTCAAATATCAATCAAGAACATAGATGTAAATATCCACAACAAAATTTTAACAAACAGAATCCAACAACATATTAAAAAGATCATACATAATGATCACATGGGCTTTATCAAGGGATGCAAGAATTCTTCAATATTTGCAAATCAATCAATGTGATATACCATATTAACAAATTTAAAAATAAAAGCCATATACTTATTTCAATAGATGTAGAGCAAGCCTTTGACAAAATTCAATGCCCATTTATAATCAAGAAAAAAATAGAAACACTCTCCAGAAAGTAGGAATGGAAGGAACATATCTCAATATAACAAAAACCGTATATGACAAACCCACAGCAACACTATCC
Organism: Ovis aries; assembly: GCF_016772045.2. Lineage (NCBI taxonomy): Eukaryota > Metazoa > Chordata > Mammalia > Artiodactyla > Bovidae > Ovis > Ovis aries. The sequence goes on along the minus strand of NC_056055.1, from coordinate 115,121,055 downwards.
TCAATGGCAAACAACTGAAAGTATTTCCTCTAAAATCAGGAACAAGACAAGGATGCCCATTCTCACCACTATTATGCAACATAATTTTGGAAGTCCTAGCCAAAGCAGTAAGAGAACAAGAAAAAATAAAATAAAAGGAATCTAGATTGGAAAAGAAGAAGTAAAACTCTCACTCTTTGTAAATGATATGCTCTTCTACATAGAAAGCCCTAAAGATGCCACCAGGAAATTACTAGAGCTAATCAATGAATATAATAAAGTTACAGGACAGAAAAATAATACATAGACATCCCTTGAATTCTGATAAAATAACAACAAAATATCAAAAAGAGAAATTAAGAAAACAATCTCATTCACCATTGCAACAAAAAGAATAAAATACTTAAGAATAAATTTACCTAAAAAACAAAAGACCTGTATACACAAAACTATGAAATACTGATGAAAGGAATCAAAGATGACAAAAATAGATGGAGAAATATACTATGTTCTTGGATTGGAATATCAATATAGTGAACATGAATATACTATTAAAAGCAATCTATAGATTCAATGCAATCCCTATCAGACTACCAATATTATTTTTCACAGAACTAGAACAAATAATTTCACAGTTTGTATGGAAACACACAAGATCCCAAATAGCCAAAGCAATCTTGAGAAAGAAGAATGGAACTGGAGAGAAAAACCTTCCTGACTTCAAATTTTCTACAAAGCTACAGTCATCAAGACTGTATGGTATTGGCCCAAAGAAAGAAATATAGATCAGTGGAAGAAAACAGAAAGTCCAGAGATAAATCCATGCACCTTTGACAACCTTATCTTTGACAAAGGAAGCAAAGATTTACAATGGAGAAAAGACAGTCTCTTCAACAAGTGGTGCTGTGAAACTGGTCAACTATATGTAAAAGAATGAAATGAACACTTTCTAACACCATATACAAAAATTAACTAAAAATGGTTTAAAGACATAAATGTAAGACCAGAAACTGTAAAACTCTTAGAGGAGAACATAGGCAGAACACTCTCCAACATAAATCACAGCAAGATCCTCTATGACCCACCCCACAGAGTAATGGAAATAAAAACAAAAATAAATGAATAAACAATAAAATATAAACAAACAAAATATTAAAAAATAAACAAACTAAACTTAAAAGCTTTTTCACAATGAAGGAAACTATAAGCAAAGTGAAAAGACAGTGCTCACAATGGGAAAAAATAGAACCGAATGAAACAAGTGACAAAGAATTAATCTCCAAAACATACAAGCAGTGCATGCAGCTCAATAGCAGAAAAATTAATCAAAATCAAAAAGTGGGCAAAAAACCTATCAGACATTTCTACAAAGAAGACATACATATGACTAATAAACACATGAAAAGATGCTCAACATCATTCATTGTTAGAGAAAAGCAGATCCAATACCATGGCCACATAATGTGAAGAGCTGACACACTGGGAAAAACCCTGATGCTGGGAAAGTTTAAGGGCAGGGGTAGAAAGTGGCGAAAGAGTTTGAGGTGGTTGGATGCCATTATTGGCTCAATGGACATGAGTTTGAGCCAACTCCAAGAGATAGTGAAGGATAGGGAAGCCTGGCATGCTGAAGGACATGGGGTCAAAAGAGTTGGACACAACTTAGCGATTGAAAAGCAATATCCATATGTCCCCTCCCTCTTAAGTCTCCTCCAAACCCCCCATCCCATCCCTCTAGGTCATCACAGAGCACCAAGCTGAACTCCCTGTGTTATAAAGCAACTAACACTAGCTAGTTGTTCTACACATGGTAGTGTATATATGTCAAGGCTATTCTCTCAATTCAACCCACCCTCTCCTTCTCCTTCTGTGTCCACAAGTCCATTCTCTACATCTGCACCTCTATTTCTGCCCATAGACATAAGTTCACCAGTACTGCTTTTCTAGATCCCATATATATGTATTAATATACAATGTTTGTTTTTCTCTTTTTGACTTTCTTCACTCTGTGTAACAGTCTCTAGGTTCACTCACTTCAGTTCAACTGACTCAAATTTATTCCTTTTTATGGCTGAGTAATATTCCATTGTATGCATGTACCACAACTTCTTTATCTGTTCATCTGAGAATGGACATCTAAGTTTCTTCCATGTCCCAGCTATTATGAATAGCACTGTAGTAAAACTTTGGGGTACATTATTTTTCTAGTTTCTTAAACTGAAAGTTTATGTCATTAATTTGAAATGTTGTTTCTTCTCTAACATAGGTGCTTTGAATACACCATTATTAATAATACTGTTTCAGCTCTACTCAACAAATTCTGATAAATTGTTTTCATTTATTTTAAATTCCTTCTAATTTTTCCTTTAATTTCTTCTTTGAGCCATGGGTTGTTTAGATGTCTGTTATTTAGTTTCCAAATACTTAGGGATTTTCCAGATATCTTTCTACTGCTAATTCACAATTTAATTTCACTGTGGCCAGAAAAATCCTCTGAATGATATAAATCCTTTCAAAATTATTGAAACTTGTTTTGTGGTCAGGGTATACTTCATCTTGGTAAATGTTCCATGTGCACTTGAAAATCATGTGTTTTCTGCCACTCAGGAGGGATCTATAAATGTCTATTATACCACATTTGGTTTGTAGTTTGTTTTTGTTTTGTTTTGTTTTGTTTTTCCATATTCTTACTGATTTTCTGTCAGCCAATTACTTAGAAACGTGGAAACATCCAGGTATATTTATAGAAGTATCTATTTCTCCTTTCAGGTCTGTCCATTTTTGCTTCATGTATTTTGAAGCTCTGTTTTTAGATGAATAAACATTTAAGATTGTTATGTGGTGATTAACTGATTCCTTCATCATTTTGGGATGACTTTCTTTATCCATGGTAATTTTTTTTGCTCTGAAGTGCACTTTATTTGATATCATTATGATTTCTGATTAGCAATAGCTAATGCTTGTACTTTTAATCTCAGTGTGTGTGTACCCACGCATGTAAACATGCACTTGTACAGTCGGCTCTTGTTTTTTAATCCAGTTGGAACAATATCTAACCTTTAAATGGTATGTAGTTTAGACTAGCTTTATTTATGTAATTATTGATTTGGTTAGGCTTAAAACTAATTTTTTTCTTCTTACCAAATCTGTTATTTATATTTTTTTTTGCTTTTTTATATTAAATGAGTGGGTTTTGTGTTTTTATTTTATTATATTTCTTCATTGGCTTATCAGAAACAACTTTTGTTGTGCTCTTTTAGTGGTTGTTTGAGCTCTTACAGAATACTTCTTGACCTCCCCAGTCTGCATTCAAGTGATCAATTCTTCGGTGCTCAGCCTTCTTCACAGTCCAACTCTCACATCCATACATGACCACTGCAAAAGCCATAGCCTTAACTAGATGGACCTTTGTTGGCAAAGTAATGTCTCTGCTTTTTAATATGTCTAGGTTGGTCATAATTTTCCTTCCAAGGAGTAAGCGTCTTTTCATTTCATGGCTGTGATCACCATCTGCAGTGATTTTGGAGCCCCCCAAAAATAAAGTCTGACACTGTTTCCCCATCTATTTCCCATGAAGTGATGATATCATTTCAACTATATAAGCCTTATAACAGTATACATCCATTTTCTTCTCTTAGCCTTTGTGTTATTGTTGTCACATATATGTTGTAAATCTCACAATGTATTGTCATTATTCTTGCTTTAAACAATTGATTCTCTTTTTAATAGATTAAAATAATTAAAAATTGTTCCTCATGTTTAACATTTCTATTGTTTTTCAGTCTTTTATGTAGGCTCAAATTTCCATCTGGTAATTAAATCAGCCCTATTTCTTACAGCACAGACTTACTGGTGATGAATTCTTTCAGATTTTTCACAATGGGAAAAAGAATATTTTGCTTCATTTTTGAGATATTTTTCCCCAATAAAGGGGTTTTTTCCTTTAATACTTTAAAAAAAAATTTTTTTGATTGCCTTCCTACTTGCACTGTTTTTAATGAAAATTTTTCTTTCATCTTTATCTCTGTTTCACTGTACATAATGTTTCTTTCTTCTTTGATTACTTTAAGGTTTTCCCTTTATCACTGTGTTTGAGCAGTTTGACTACAGTGTTTAATATAATTTTCTTCATGTTTACTGGGTTTAAAGTTTGTTGAGATTCTTGAGTCTAAGAATTATAGTTTCATTAAATTTGGAAAATTTGAAGAAAATTGTATTCCTTCAAAATTTTACCCACCCACTTCCCCTTTTACGACTTTAACTACTTGTGTATTTGGATATAAACCACTTGAAGTTGCTTTCGAACTCACTGATACTCTATTTGTTGTCAGTCTTTTTGTTCTTCTGTTTTGCCTTTTCTCTCTTGTTTGCATTTTTATAGTTTCTATTGCCTTGTCTTCTATTTAAGTAATATTTTCTTCTGTACTTTCTAATTTTTAACTCCCTCCCATGTATTTTTTATCTCACATATTGTAACTGTCATCTCAAGAAATTTGATTTGAGTCTTTTAAAAATCTTTCTTGTCTCTAATTAACATATCCAATCTTTTCCTCTATTGCACTGAGTGTATGAAATATTGTTATAGTGGTTGTCTTAATATCCTAGTCCATTTCTGGATCACTGTTGACTGACTGATGTTTACCCTTGTTATCGGTCATATTTTCTTCTTTGCAAGCCTGGCAATTGAGTGTCAGACATTGTGAATTTGATTTTGCTGGGTGCTGGATATATAACCCTTGAACTTTGTTTGACATGTGTTTAATTTACTTGGAAACAATTTGATATTTTGGATCTTTCATTAGTGCTTTGTTAAGTGGGACCAGAAACAAACATTTAGTCTGAGGCTAATTTTGCCTCCACCAAACAAAACTCCTAAATATTCTGTTCAATGCCATGTGATTTATTCTTCTTCACTCTGGTGGTGAGAACAGGCACAATTCCCAGCCTGGTTTGATCTGTGGAGAACGTGTCCTCTAATTCCTCTATGTCCCAACCAGTTTCCTCACACACATGCACTAATCAGTACTCAGCTGAATACTTGGTGGTAACCCTCTGCAGATTTCTTTAGGTCTTTTGCATGCAGTTCTCTCCTCTGGTACTGGTCCTTGTAAATCGTAGCTGCCTTGGACACCATAAACTTTAGCTCTGCTTTGTTCATGTCAGTGAGTCTGCTGAGCTTTGCCTGGTTTCCCTTTTCCTACTCAATGGCCTAGGAACTTTTTGCGAGTAATGTTCTGAAACACTGCAGAACATTGGGTTTACTTCACTCATTTCCCTATTCTCGTGGATCACTCTGCCACACTGCCTTGTGCCCAAAGTCTTGAAAATTATTTTTTCAATCATTTGTCCTATTTTTCTTAATTGGGCAAGAAGATAAATCCACTCTATTTTTGCCTGATATGCCTTTGAATTGTGGTGCTGGAAAAGACTCTTGAGAGTACCTTGGACTGCAAGGAGATCAAACCAGTCAATTCTAAACAAAATCAACCCTGAATAGTCATTGGAAGGACTGATACTGAGCTGAAGCTCCAATGCTTTGGCCACCTGATGCAAAGAGCTGACTCAGTGGAAAAGACCCTGATGCTGGTAAAAATTGAGGGTGGGAGAAGTAGATGGCAGAGAATGAGATGGTTAGATAGCATCACTGACTCAACAGACATGAGTTTGAGCAAACTCCAGGAGATAGTGGAGGACAGAGGAACCTGGCATGCTGCAGTCCATGGGTTTGCAAAGAATCAGACATGATTTAGCAACTGAACAATAACAACATCTTTGCCTGTAGTGGAAGCTATAGATATGTTCATGTCAGGCACAAAATGAATTTTGGCTGTGTCCATTCACACACAGTCTCTAGAAGGTGATACTCTGCCAGAGGACAATTGCATCTGGTTTGACAGATAACCTCAGCCCTGATATGCAGATAAAAGCCTTATGCTCTCTGAGTTTGATGCTCTTTGGAAATTTGCCTTAACAGCAAGGAGAGAATGTGCAAACCAGACGGATGTGAGCATCTGGTACTTGCATTCCTCATAGGCATTAGTAAATTGGCAGCTTTGTGGTTCCAGTTTCTCCTAGGAGCTCTATTATCCCAAGTCAACCTCAGGGACATCAGGATGTGAGGATGATCATGCATCATAATTGCAAGTGGTCTGGGACAGTGTAAGCAATTGACAATGTCAGTTCCTCCCACTTCTGGAAGCACTAAATGGTTGTGTGACTGAGGCTGAGTCTGTGGCCCTTCTGGTTCTGCTTCTTCACCTGAAATGGTGACAACAGTAACTTATCTGCCTGTGGCTCAAATCCTGTGGTAGCTTTCAGTCTTTTGAGAAGCATAAGCTGTAATTCAAATATGTGATGACTCCAAAAGCTCTTGTCTTTGTTAAATGTCACATCCATCATGCCGTCAGCAAAACCAGTCAAGTCATATGATTCCACCATATCAAATAAAACACTTCCCAGTGGAGACCTTTACCCCTACCAATAGTCTGTTTTCTTAATGGAAATATCCTGTTAAATGGTAAAGCATATGGCTTTAAAAAGCAGTCACTCAATGTTGTTATTTCTTTTTCCATACAGGTTATCCCCAAAGGGATAATCTGGGATTTTAGGAAATATGAATAACCAAATAAGTATTAGGTATTTACAAACAGAATTGGGCAAAGGCTTCAGCAACTTCCCCACATGAGTGGAAGACAAGTTACCTTGAAGACATTTTATGGGGAACTCATTGCATCAAAATGAGAGATTGAGTTGATGTTTATACCTCAGAAAACTAAAATCTATCAGCTCCCCATCCAACCCCAACAATCATCTCCTCCTCCTGTAGCCCACCTCTTCCAAAGAATGGTCCCACTTGTTCCAGTGGAAGACTGGGAGCCATCCTGGATGTAGCACCATAGGAAGTGAGTCTGATCCACATCATCTCCCTGGACTAACAATCCCCCCTCACATACAGACACCAAAGTCCACCATCATCTCTCACCACCACTCTACCACCTCCTTCTGTCCATCACTTGTTTACAAGTCTATCTCCCTCACCACCTGAGTTTCTCCCTATTCCCATCACACTACTGATAACCTCAGTGTTTGAAGAACACTCACCATCCAAGACAAGTTCAATAAAACCTATCTGACTCCCCTTCTGCTCCTTAAATTCATACTCCTGTGGTTCTAAGAGTGACAATCTGACAATATCCCTCCTGCTTACCCCCTTCTATGAATCACTCAGGCCTTTGGGTGATACTAAAAATCTGCTATGCCTGGTCTCTGCCTTTCACCCGAGTTGCATCTCTTTCTATGGCCTCCTTGAGGTCCCTTCACTCCCAATCACATGCAGCTTTTCAAAAACAGCAGAGCCAAGGTGAATGGAGAGATAGCCCACACTGAATAGATGAAAATGGGTAGAGAAAAGGCTTAAAGGTAGAAAGGAGCACATGTCTTTCTATTTGCAATCAGATCCCATTTACTGAGCACCTACTGTGTGCCAGGACAGGTATGGAGGTGAGGGATAAGCTGTGACTTCCAATCTAAGAGATCAATTTGAGATAGACATTAAGTTGAAAGCAATAATACAGCAATGTGACTCATGTTGGGGACTTAGATGAGGGAAATTAAGTTTGCCTTGGAGTTGGAGAGGTGCTCAAGGAGGTCTTACCATAAGAATGGTCATTGGAATTGTGTGTGAGAGGATGAGGAGGCAGAGGATGGTGGGAGCCCCATGGAGCTTGTAAACAAAGGTGGTGTTTGTGGCACATTCAGGAAAGAGTGAGCATAGGATAAGAAGAAAACTCTTCCTTGTCAAACACTTTCTCTGGCTCAGTTTCCTCCACTTGCTTCAAGAAGCTTCCATGAAAAAGAGATGTGAAATTTTGTGGGAAAAGAAGTCCTACCTATGAGATTCCAAATAACAGTACTTACAGACATGAAAATATCCACCATACAAGGGAGCGAGGTCCAGTTTTTTAAGTGAAAATACAGCAGGCTTCAAATCCTGCCAAGGTGTCTTCTTTGTCCTCTGCTTAGTAAATCAGTCATGTCCAATTCTTTTGCGACCCCATGGACTGTAGCCTGCCAGGGTCCTCTGTCCATGGGGATTCTCCACGCAAGAATACTGGATTGGGTTGCTATGCCATCCTCCAGGGGAACTTCACAACCCAAGGATTGAATCCAGGTCTCCTGCATTGCAGGCAGATTCTTTACTGTCTGAGCCACCAGGGAAGCCCAATGTCTACTTTAATGGTCCCCAAGCTTTACAATGTGAGCTACTTCCAATATGGCCCACAAACTCCTCTCTATCCCCTACCTCTCCCTCCCCATGGTCAGCTGATGTCAATGCCCAGTTGACGTTGGAAGCCTCATTTTGACGACGAGTTCCTGAATGACTCCATGGAGGAGGCCTCCTCTTTGTTGCCCTGTCATTGATCAGACATTCTATGAGGCATAAATAAATATTGGTTTTGTTAAGCCATTAGGGTTTCCCAGGTGGCGCTATTGGTAAACAACCTGCTTGCCAATGCAGAAGATTTAAGAGACTGGGGTTCGATCCCTGGGTGGGTAAGATCTCCTGAAGAAGGGCATGGCAACCCACTCAGTATTCTTTCCTGGAGAATCTCATGCACAGAGGAGCTGGGTGGGCTGCAGTCCAGAATCTCAAAAAGTTGGACACAACTGAAGCAACTTAGTGCACACACATGTGATAAGCCACTGAGAGTACAGGGCTTTCTGTGTATCTACTACCATTTTTTTGTAAAGACAGACAAGAAATATCCAGAAGAGCAAAGGGAAAAGGTAAAATCCATGCAGAGACTATGGGGGAATATTCATACAACTTTCAACAGCATACATAATTGCTGCTCTGCATATGTGTGTTTTCCTAAGAAGAGAGTCTATGACATTTACTAGCTTTTCCAATGGGGTCAATGATTCATTGTTTTAGATTATCTCACTTAACCATGTGAGTTAAGCATTATTGAGGCTCAGTAGTCCAAGTTTACTGAGCCAGTTCATTCATCAATTCACTCAGCACCATCTATTGAGCTACCTTTCTGCCCCCATCACCCTCTGTGCTCTTGGAATGCACTGGAGAGCAAGAGAATCTAGTCCTTGTGGAGGTATGCAGGAGAGATGGCAGTGCTGGAGGGCCCATGGCCTGGGGGTGTGCCCACTCTCAGGATGATGGAGGGTACTCTGGAAAGGAAGATGTAGCGCTGACCCATTCATACCTGGGCTAGAAGGAAGTTGCCTCCTGTGGGAAGGACCTTGTGGAGGCTCAGCAACAGGAAGGCAGTCAGGGCCATCATGAAGCCAGAAGGCTCTGTGCAGGAGCCTGCAGCTCTAGGGAAGGGGAGGAGCTGGGGAGGTGGCAGTGCTGAGTCAGGGAGGGCCCTGTGGGCCACATAACAGCCCAGAATCACTCAGAAGGAGAAACCGTGCAAGAGAGTCCTGTGACACAAAGTCAGTGCCATCACTTCTATAAACCAGCTGTGAGCCCCTCAAACCCGTGATTACTCAGTGGAAGCATTCTCCAGGTGATCCTGTCACCTGACCTGAGTCCACATGGACACACTGTCATCTCCCACCCTAGGGCCATCCTGTCTCAGGGGAAAGCTCCAAAGTGACTTACCACATCTTAGGTGCAACAGGTGTGGGTGAAACACCCAGAACTTAATTCATAATTGGCACCTTTTATCCACATTTTCCTGACCATCAAGAATGAGGAATAGCAGCCTTTTGGACTGTATCTATCTGAATTTCAGGGCTGCCACTCAGCTGCTTTGATGTCTCAGTGCCTAACAGTTTGAAATGGAAAACTGTCACACTAAGAAGATTATGCAGAATTCATTTGTCACCAGCATTTTCCCATGGCGGAGATGTCTACTTACCACCTGCTGTTAAAGTCATACTGTAAAAGACAAAAGTAAGGGAAACAAGTTAAGGTGCCAGGAGCATTGTATGGTTATAGGAAATTTAAAGAAGGGATCAAAGTCCAGTTTGTTTGTTTTTTTGTTTTTTTTAATGTGAATACAGCAGGCTTCAAATCCTGCCGTGACCTCTTCCCAACAACAAAGGCTCTGGAGAGAACACCAACCCCCTCACTGGTTACTGTTTGGCTAACCCAGCTTGCCTGCTATACAGTGAATTGACAAAAAGGCACTGTGATAGCAGAGATTATCAGCCAGCCCAAATTTGAATTAATGCAATGAAGCTGTCAGGTGAAACTATCTAGTGATACTGATAAAAAGCACATTTGAAAGCTCTCCTCAAAGAGCCAATAAGTAAGCAGTTCAGGTCATAGTTGCTGAGGCAAGAACCTGGACCCAGTCATGTTGTCATATCATGCTTTGGAGCTAAGTCTGACACTAACATGTGGTTGTCCCAGAGCCAGAACAACTAGTTATCCATATGAAAAAATGAGCTTGGGTTGCTACTGAACAGTCTACTGAGGTTTCTATGCCAGGTGGATTACAGATGTAAACATGAGCAGAGACTACAAAGCATTTAAATTATAACATAGAAGAATGTCTTAAGACTTTGGAATAGGAAAGGATTTTTTTTCTTTTTTTTTTTAATTGAAGTATAGTTGAGTTACAATGCTGTGTTATTACAATTTCTGCTATACAGAAAAGTGATTCAGTTATATATATATATTCTTTTTTATATTCTTTTCCATTATGGTTTATCACAGCATATTGAATATCATTCCCTGCGCTATACAGTAGGACCTTGTTGTTTATCCATTCTATACATAAAAGCTTACATCTGCTAACAGCAACTTCCCACCCATTTTTTCCCCAACCCCATGGCAACCAACAGTCTGTTCTCTATGTCCATGATTTGTTTCCATCTCTTAGATAGGTTCATTTGTGTCATATTTTATACTCTACATATAAGTTATATCGTATGGTATTTGTCTTTCTCTTTAGAAGAGCATTCTTTAAACAAGATATTAAAAGCACAAACCATAAAAGAAAGATGGATAATTTTAACTACGTTGAAGCTAAGAACATCTGCACATCAAATAACATCACAAAGAGAGAGAAAAAGCAAATCATAAACTAAGAAATATGTTCACAATATATATAACTGAATTATCATGGAGTACATACAAAGAATTCTTCTGACTTAATAATGAAAGGCTAACAAGCCTTCCAAAAGAAATGGGCAAAATACATGAACAGGCGTTTGCCAGGAAAAAGATAACCATGACCCCAAAACACATGAAAATTTACTTAGTCTCATTTGTAAAAAAAAAAAAAAATTGGTATAATGGGGCCATAAGAAAAGACCATTTCACATTCACAGGTTTGGAAAAATTAAGGAGCTAAAACTTTCAAGGATGTGGGTTTGCAGGAAGTCTTTACATTGCTTCTGGGTACCATTGGTCCAGTTAAGGCAGAAGTAAGTTAAAGATGCAAAAGTCTCTTTTTCAAAATATACCAAGAGCAGCAGTGCTCACACACTTTATACTCTTATACCATTTACATGCTTGGAAATAATTGAGGAAACCAAAGAAATTTATGTGGATTCTACCTATAGGTAATATATCTACCTATACTTACACCACATCAAAAATTAAAACTAAGAAAGTTTTAAATATGTATTAGTTTGTTTTAAAATAGCAATAATATTCCCATATTATGTGAGATAACATTTTATCTGTTTTCCAAAAATATCTGACTTAATAGAAACCCGACATAGTTGGATTCTCATGTCACCTTCTGTTGTGATACATTGTTTTAGTTGACTATAAGAAGAAAATCCAGCCTTGTACAGCTAAGGAGTCAGTAAAGGAAGGAGCTATTATATCTTTCAGACAACTATGGACATTTTTCTTATTTTTATATCAAAACTTGGTTAATGACTGTTCCTGAAAGATTAGCAGTAATGTGGAATCAGAAACTGCACCAGCGAAATTTTTGTACTCAGTTATTTTAAAATCCACTGGTCTAGCTTGACTTCCAATGGCTCTCTTAGCCACATATCAGTTTTGTAACAACATGCAGCAGTCATTTGGAAAGTACTGAGTCTCGGAGTTGTGCAGAGCTTCCAAATGAATACTTTTAAGAAAATGGCAGTGAAAGGGGCAAACAACATTTTAGTTATTATGAAAATGGTTTTGACCTCAAGAAACCCTCTGAAACTGTCTTGGGAACTACAGGTGTCCCCAGACCAACTCTGAGAACCACGCTATCCAGAAACTGTTGCAGATCTGCAACCAGGCAATACCAGGTATTACAATGTTCACAGAAGCAGTGTTATGATAGGAAAATATGGCAATGAACCAAATGCTCACCAAGACAGCAACAGAAAAATGAATTGTGGTAAGTGCACCCAAAAGAACACTGCACAAAGTAAGGCAAAGCGAACAGCTACAGCTATATGGTCTCCAACATGTAAAAATGAGCAGAAGGGAATCACAATAGAATACATAATGAGAGGACTATCCCAGGTCCTCAAAGTTCAAAAACAGACAAAAATTAAGCAATGTAGAGTGGGGATGCACATGTGGGTATACAAAGTACTGGATCACAGGCATCTTTTCTGGGGAGGAAGGGGACAGCAAGTTTTTGTAATCTCCTATCTCTTAACCTCTAAGGGTAGGTATGTGAGCATCTGTTTTAGCATTAGTCTTTAGACTGTGAATCCATTTTTTCACTCTTTTGTATAAATGGTACATTTCATAATAAAAAATAAACTGCTGGGGATAAGAGAAGAAAAGAATAAAAAATGAGAGAAGACAGATAAAGGTAGTTTGCTGAGAATTGCTCTCTCTGAGCCTGTTTCACTATATGAACTCTGTCTTCACGGACAGTTCTCCCCTTTACCTGGGCCATCTTCCTAAGTAAGCCATTAGCAAACCTGGAAACCTTGCTGTTTCCAAGATAACAGAATCTTTGGCAAATGGACCCTTTCTCAGGAATCCTGCTGTGACCTGGCTCTGGTCCTCTCATCAGAGCCCGCCCACTGGTGCAGGGCATCTGAGTCTTCCCTGCCTTCCTGTGAGCTCCCCAGTGCAGGACTCATGACTCACCCAGGGTCCCTGCAGAATAGAACTGCTATTGCTGTGCCTGGAGGCCAGTGTCAAATGCAAGCCAATGAACGGTGATGAGATTTCAGAGGAGAGGTGATGCTGCTTCAGGGCAATATGCACACACCCTCTCCCCACAGCATCTCTACACTCAGTTCCACTCTGTCCTGCTCCCTGAGGCAGGGCCTAAGAGACCCCCCTTCTCACCACCATCTCTCCCCTGTCCTCCTCCACAAAGGACACTGGAGGTTTCCCAGCCTTGTCTTCACCTGAGCAGGCCATCAACCTGGGCCTGGAAACCCTCTCCTTCCTCTCATCTCTCCTAGATCTAGCCACCTTCAGTTCTCAGTCATTTGTCACCTATTCCAGGCAGCCCTCCTTGTGCCCCACCTCCCCACACTTGTCCCCACACCAAGTTACAGACCATGAGAAAATATCCTCACCTGTCCCCTCTGTGCCCTGAGTTCCCCATATCTCCAGTGCTAAGCATAGGATCTGGCAGGAGTAGATGTGAAATCATTTTTGAATGCCACAAGGAATGGAAGAGACCCTTATCTCTTCTGGTCTTGTTGCAGAGAAGAAGCCAATTCTGACTCCATGTTGGAAACTGTTTCTTTGGCTTGCTTTTTGTTACTTTTGTTATTATAATCATACATAATAACCTGCCTCAAATGATTCTGCCCCTCTGCCTGACTGTAAACTAAAGTGCCTGTGTTCAGTTTATAGAGAGATAATCTGACCCTGCCCACCTGTGAATAACTACAACCAAAAGAAGTGATTAACACACCCCTTCCAGAGGCTGGCCATTCCTGGAGATGTTTCAAAAGACAGGACCCTTTCACTTTACTTCCCCACTGCCTCTTCCTCTCTATTCTGCCTTTTGAGTTTAGTTCCTCATTGCCCCTCCCTCTGGCTCTGTAAAAGAACTTGGAATCAAGGCCCTGAGAAGATGGTTACTCTGAGACATTAATCTGCCATCTGCTCTATCAACCAGCTTTCTGAATGCAATGGTATTCCTTGCCTCAACACCTCATCTCTCTGATTTATTGGCCCAATGGCAACCCACTCCAGTACTCTTACCTGGAAAATCTCATAGGTGGAGGAAACTGGTAGGCTGCAGTGCATGGGGTCGGGAAGAGTCGGACACCACTGAGTGACTTCACTTTCACTTTCATGCATTGGAGAAGAAAATGGCAACACACTCCAGTGTTCTTGCCTGGAGAATCCTAGGGACGGGGGAGCCTGGTGGGCTGCCGTCTATGGGGTCACACAGAGTTGGACATGACTGAAGCGACTTAGCAGCAGCAGCAGCAGCAGTGTGCAGACTGAGCTTGGACTCAGTAAGTCTTCCCTGGCCCAACCTTGGCAGAAGGACCTGTAATCTGCTCATCCCCCAGAGGACTGGAAGCCCAGCCAGCAGGTTCTGTGGGAAGGTGCTAAGAAGACCAAAAGCCACCCATGCTAAATTACGTGGCCCTGAACTGTAGAAGCCCCAGGCCTATAATCTGAGATCAAATCCCCCACATACACACGACTGCCCAGAGCAGCCAGAATCTCAGCTCATCTATCCCAAGCACACCAAGCCTGCATCAGGAAGACAGCCACACCTTTGCCTTCCCCACGCTCTTGTGTCACTCAGAGGACACAGACACAAGATCAGCCCTTGGGGCAGGGCAAAGACACCTCAGGGGACCTCACCACCATTCTCCTCCTCTCTGGTGTGGTTTAAAATGTAGGCAGCAGGGTCTCAGATGCACATACTGGGATAGTTAATTCTATGTGTCACCTTGGCTGGACCAAACAATATTCTGGATGTTTATGTGAGAGTACTTTTGGATACGTTTATCATTTAAATCAGTGGGCTCGAGTAAAGCAGATTGCCCCCCACCATGTGAGTGGGCCCCATCCAACTGTCAACTAGAAATTGGCACTTATCAAGAGCATTGCCAATGACTTAACAACAGAAGAATTTGCCATCTGCCTCTCCAGAGATTGAACCCGATGCTGCTATAGCTTTGACCTTAACAAACCTGAGGGAGTTCAGGGTGGAGTGAGGCACTCTGTGCTCCAGGGAATCTGGTGAGACAGGTCATTAGATAGTTGGATGTTTTCGGGAACAGATTTTATTATGATCTCAATCCTTGCATCTCCCCATATCTAGAGAAGCACGAAACCCCTTCATGGTGACATCAGATCTTCATGACTAACAAAGAAACTTCGTAAAATGAGTGCTTAATGGTACTGAACTCCCCCTTCACCAAAACCTTACATATTGACCTTCCCCACCACTGCCCCATCCCCCACCCCTGCTGCTTTGGAGCAGTCTCTCAGAGCTATCTGAGATGCTGCCTCCTGGGCTGCAGTCCTCATGTTGCCCCAAATAAAGCTTAACTTGCAGCTCTCAAGTTGTGCATTTTTTTAGTCAACACATCACCTGAAAGCCCAAATAGAACAAAAGATTGCCCTCCCTCAGAAGAGAGAGGATTTCTAAGCAGGTAGTCTTCAGCCTTGAACTGCAGCACTCACTCTCCCTGATCCCCAGCATGCTGGCTTGCTCTGCATGTTTTGAACTTATGGGCCTCAGTAAGCACAGGAGGCAGTTCCTCAAAATAAGTCTCTATTATATGCATACATATACATCTTGTTTGCTCTATAGTTCTGGAGAACTCTGATCAGTTTGCTAGGATTTCAGGGCCAGGAGCAGCCTCTTTAGGCCTGAATTGCTTACCTGTTATATGGAGTAAGAACGACCTAATGGGAGATCCTGAAAATTAAATGAGCAAGCAGGGATAGCCAGCATTGCTCAGAGGGGCATACAGTGAATGCTGGGGCACTGGTGGGGAGTGGAAGAAAAGTGTGAGAAAGAGGAGTTCAGTTCACTTCAGTCGCTCAGTAGTGTCCAACTCTTTGCGACCCCGTGAACTGCAGCAGGCCAGGCCTCCCTGTCCATCACCAACTCCCAGAGTCCACCCAAACCCATGTCCATCAAGTCAATGATCCCATCCAACCATCTCATCCTCTGTTGTCCCATTCTCCTCCTGCCCCCAATCCTTCCCAGCATCAGGGTCTTTTCAAATGACTCAGTTCTTCACATCAGGTGGCCAAAGTATTGGAATTTCAACTTCAACATCAGTCCTTTCAATGAATGTTCAAGACTGATCTCCTTTATGATGGACTGGTTGCACCTCCTTGCAGTCCAAGGGACTCTCAAGAGTCTTCTCCAACACCACAGTTCAAAAGCATCAAATATTCAGCCCTCAGGTTTCTTTATAGTCCAACTCTCACATCCACACATGACCACTGGAAAACTATAGCCTTGACTAGATGGACCTTTGTTGACAAAGAAATGTCTCTGCTTTTTATATACTGTCTAGGTTGGTCATAACTTTCCTCCCAAGGAGTAAGTGTCTCTTAATTTCATGGCTGCAATCACCATCCGCAGTGACTCTGGAGCCCAGAAAAATAAAGTCAGCCACTGTTTCCACTGTTTCCCCGTCTATTTGCCATGAAGTGATAGGACCAGATGCCATGATCTTCATTTTCTGAATGTTGAGCTTTAAGCCAACTTTTTCACTCCTCTTTCACTTTCACCAAGAGGCTCTTTAGTTCCTCTTCACTTTCTGCCATAGGGGTGCTGTCATCTGCATATCTTAAGTTATTGATATTTCACCGGGCAATCTTGATTCCAGCTTGTGCTTCCTCCAGCCCAGTGTTTCTCATGATGTACTCTGCATAGAAGTTAAATAAGCAGGGTCACAATATACAGCCTTGATGTACTCCTTTTCCTATTTGGAACCAGTCTGTTGTTCCATGTCCAGTTCTAACTGTTGCTTCCTGACCTTCATACAGGCTTCTCAAGAGGCAGGTCAGGTGGTCTGGTATTCCCATCTCTTTCAGAATTTTCCACAGTTTATTGTGATCCACACAGTTAAAGGCTTTGGCATAGTCAATAAAGCAGAAATAGATGTTTTTCTGGAACTCTCTTGCTTTTCCTGTGATCCAGTGGATGCTGCAATTTGATCTCTGTTCCTCTGCCTTTTCTAAAACCAGCTGAACATCTGGAAGTTCATGGTTCACATACTGCTGAAGCCTTGCTTGGAGAATTTTAAGCATTACTTTACTTAAGTGTGAGAAGGGTGCAGTTGTGCAGGAGTTTGAGCATTCTTTGGCATTGCCTTTCTTTGGGATTAAATGAAAACTGCCCTTTTCCAGTCCTGTGGCCACAGCTGCATTTTCCGACTTTGCTGGCATACTGAGTGCAGCACTTTCACAACATCATCCTTAAGGATTTGAAATAGCTCAACTGGAATTCCATAACCTCTACTAGCTTTTTTCATAGTAATGCTTCCTAAGGCCCACTTGACTTCACATTCCAGGATGTCTGGCTCTAGGTGAGTGATCACAATATCATGATTATCTGGGTCATGAAGATCTTTTTTGTACATTTTTCTGTGTATTCTTGCCAGCTCTTCTTAATATCTTCTGCTTCTGTTAGGTCCGTACCATTTCTGTCCTTTATTGAGCCCATCTTTGCATGAAATCTTCCTTTGGTGTGTCAAATTTTCTTGAAGAGATCTCTAGTCTTTCCCCTTCTATCGTTTTCCTCTATTTCTTTGCATTGGTCACTGAGGAGGGCTTTCTTATCTCTCCTTGCAATTCTTTGAAACTCTGCGTTCAAATGGATATATCTTTCCTTTGTTTTCACTTCCCTTCTTTTCACAGCTATTTGGAGGCCTCCTCAGACAACCATTTTGCTTTTTTGCATTTCTTTTTCTTGGGAATGATCTCGATCATTATCTCCTGTACAATGTCAGGAACCTCCATCCATAGTTCTTCAGGTACTCTTGTCTATCAGATCTATTCCCTTAAGTCTATCTCTCACTTCCACTGTATAATCATAATGAATTTGATTTAGGCAATATCTGAATGGTCTAGTGGTTTTCCCTACTTTCTTTAAGTCTGAATTTGGCAATAAGGGGTTCATGATCTGAGCCACAGTCAACTCCCAGGCTTATTTTTGCTGACTGTATAGAGCTTCTCCATCTTTGACTGCAAAGAATATAATCAATCTGATTTCAGTGTTGAGCATCTGGTGATATCCATGTGTAGAGTCTTCTCTTGTGTTGTTGGAAGAGGGTGTTTGCTATGACCAGTGCGTTCTCTTGGCAAAACTCTGTTAGCTCTTGCCCTGCTTCATTCTGTACTCCAAGGCCAAATTTGCCCATTACTCCAGGTGTTTCTTGACTTCCTACTTTTGCATTCCAGTCCCCTATAATGAAAAGGATATCTTTTGGGGGTGTTAGTTCTAGGTCTAGTAGGTCTTCAGAGAACTATTCAACTTTGGCTTCTTCAGCATTACCTGTTGGGGCATAGACTTGGATTACTGTTATACTGAGTGGTTTGCCTTGAATATGAACAGAAATCATTCTGTTGTTTTTGAGATTGCATCCAAATACTGATTTTCTGACTCTTCTATTGACTATGATGGCTACTCCATTTTTTCTAAGGGATTCTTGCCCACAATAGTAAATATAATGGTCATCTGAGTTAAATTCACCCATTTCAGTCCATTTTAGCTCACTGCTTCCTAAAATGTTGACATTCTTGCCATCTCCTGTTTGACCACTTCCAATTTGCCTTGAATCATGGACCTAACATTCCAAGTTCCTATGCAATATTGCTCTTTACAGCATCAGATATAGTAGAATTAATATACTCATCCTTTATTGTGGGACTGTTTCATCATTTCCAATTTGTTTTTCTATTATAGATGATGCTGCATTGAAAATCAATGTACATAAATATTTGATTGTATCTTCAATTACTTCTTTACAGATTGAGCCTGAACCAAGGATTATTGAGTCCAAGAGTAATCATGTGAATTTTTTTTATATAATCCCAAGCATCTTAAAAGAAAAGATTATTATCAATTTACACTCTCACAGTTGTGTTTCAAAATATTCTTTATATCTTTACCTTTTTAAGAGGCAAAATATTGTATTGTTTCAAATATTTTCTTAGGTTGGAGAAAGAAAGGCATTCCCCAGAAGCTGCAAAGTGATTGTTTGCTATTTTGATATGTTTGTTGTTTTCATTTCAATTATGTATCCTCTGCTCACTGATCAATATGGATTTTTTAACATGTGAAAAATACTATTGCCTTGAAGTACACTGTTATTTTCAGTGTGTACCTGCCTTTAAGTTTTATTTATGGTGTTTGGAAAAATAAAATTTTCTTTTAATTTTTATATACTTAAATCTTACCATATTTTTTATGCCTTTGGTGATGTGCTAGTAAAATTTACCCTGGCACAGTTTGTATAAAATATTCAATTACATAATCTCTCGATGTTTATGTTTTCTTTCTTTACACATAAATCTTAATTCCACCTAGAATTAATTTTGGTATATGATGCAATGTATGGCTTCTTCTTGATTTATGCCAATGGCTAGCAAACTTTCCAGTGCTATCTTTTATGAAACAGTCTATAGTCAAGTTGAAATGCCAACTTTATCATAAACTAAGTATATGTGTGTATATAACCAATACATTTATAAGTTTATATATATAAAGCATGCTCATGTTTCTGAACTTTCTATTCATCATAATGGTTTCTCTGTAGTTTTGTCCTCATAAAATAATTTCTCAACCTTGTCATGACTGTTTTCAATTTCAATTTTCTTTACAAATTAAAAAAATCTCAATTCTTTTAAATTGTATTAAAAGTGTGTACTAAATTCCATTCTCCACAATATGCATTCTGTTCATTGAGAAATATTACTATTAAGGAACATCCATTTTCTCAAATCTTGCTTGTGTTCATTGGCCAAGTTTATAGTTTTCTTCAACTAGTTTTTCTAACCTGTTTAAGCCACTATTTGGGGAATTTTCTGTTATTCTCAGCCAAACTTAACTCTACCTAATAACAAATACTTCATTGAAGATCATTTTTATTTCTAGTAAGTTGTTCTATTGTAGCTCTTGGACTCTCTCAGTAGACAAACATGTTGCCTGCAAATGATTAACAACTCACAGAGCTATGTCTGTGCTCTGGTTGATAGAGATGTACCTGGTATCCATCAGGTTGTTCACAGTTATTACTGACTTTGATTCCATTGGAATTTAAGATCCAACACAGAGAAGGGAGGTCAGGCCCTTCTAGTGACTATCTTTGAAGGCAGAAGCCAGCCACCCCATTATTCTGATTGATTATTTTCTTGTCTACATTTTATACTAGATTATAACTATTTTGAGAACAAAAACCATTTCCTATGTCACTGACATATAGTAGGTACTTAATAAATATTTGTTAAAGGCAGGAAGGGATGAAGGAAAGAAGAAAAGGAGGGAAGGGGATAGGAGAGCTCTGCATAGAATTCATGCTCAGAATCCCTCATCTTCACTTGTAAAAATCATAGAGAATTACATTTTCCTTAGGGCTGCTATTCACTTAATAAAATAGATACTATTTTCCTGATATAAACTTGCTCATAAATGAATGTTTTAACCAGTGCCTACTTTCAGTATCTTCGAAGACCCTTGCTTTTAAAGAATTCTCTTGGGCACACACTGGGTCCAAAATGGATCAAAAGACAATTCTGGGTCTTCACAGGACATGTTTTCAACAAGGACCTCTGCCCAGAATGATGAGATTGGAGGAGAAAGCAAGAATAATACAGAAAGTTGTGGTTAGAGGTAATGGGCAATGTTTCTGTTGGTATCTTCTTTCCTGGATTTGACTTGTTGGTGGAGAGGGCTCTAGAATGTGGTATGAGAGACCCCAACTCTGGTCCATGAAGTGAAATATGTAAAAGACTTAGAATAGGGCCTAACATCTAAACAGTACCTAGTGATTAGGGGTCCTGATCACTAGTGACTTTGATTCCATGGGAATTTAAGATCCAACATGGAGAAGGCAGGTCAGGCCCTTCTAGTGACTATGCTTTGAAGACAGAAGTCAGCTACCCATTATTCTGATTGTTTATTTTCTTATCTATATGCCATACTAGATTATAACTCTTTGGTTGCACACAGGCAATCAGTATGCTCTCTGTTGATGTTATTTCAGGAGATTCTTTGGACTATTTCAAAATATTTCTGTATAAGAAAATGCCCTCCCATACTCATAGTAAATTAAGCCAATTCTTTCTTTCTGTCTGTCTGTCACATGTTGGCAAGTGAGTGGTTGCTCTATGACCATTCCAGCTGCTCAGCACCACTCCTCCAGGGAGTAGGCCTCCATGGGACCATGCTCACTGGGCACTGTCCTGCTGGCAATCCTGTTTTCCTTTAATGTCTCACTGATAATCAAGCTAGTCTTTAAAGCTCAATATTAAGCAAATTAGGCTTACAAAACTGATTTCATTCAAAAATATATTTATATGGCAATCAGATATCCTTGAATTCCTTGATATAATAAGTTTCTACCTTACCTGTCACAGGAGCAGGGTAGAGTTGCATGTTTAAAACTCATGTTACTGACTGCCTGCAGGCTCTGACTTTCCCATGCCCATCACATAGGCAGTCCTGGGCCTGACTATTCAACAACTAGGTGTAAGTCTGTGGTCTGAGCCAGGGGTTGAGCTTCACACTGAAGGTGGAGAAACATGTGCAGATGGTACCCAGCCACAGGGAGCATCCACTCTGCTAAGGGAAGTGAGTGGCCACAGACCATGGTGGGAGCCTAGTGGGGAACAAACACTGGAGCTTGACTGAGTGGGTGATCGGGAGACCACCTGGGAAGATGACTGAAGAACAAAACAAGATTCCCTTGCAAACAGCCAAGAGAAAGTGTCCAATAAAGGCAACCACAGAGTTCCCAGGGAAGGATGAGATCACATTCAGGAACAGGTCAGGTTCCTGGGAGGAAGGGAAGGGAAGGGCTGCTGGGCAGACATGAACAGGGTCTGAGTTATATCTGTCACAAAAGCTGGAGCATTGATGAACATTTTTAAGCCCAGAAGTTGCACAATCTGATTTATATTTTCCAAAGATGACTTAAGCAGCTGTGTGGAGGTGGATTGAAGTAGGGCCTGAGGACAGGGAGTGAGAACAACAGGCTTATTGGCTTAGAACAGTGAGAAATGGCAATGTTTTCAAACCACAAGTTTAAAAGAACAAGATTTTACACTTACACTAATGTAGCAGATGAGATACACCTCCTTCCCACCACAAACAAAAAGAAATAGTAGGTGATATACAGAAAACTGGGGCTTTCCCAATGAATCAGTGGTAAAGAATCCACCTACAATGCAGGAGCTGCAGGAGACATGAGTTTGATCCCTGGTTTGGAAAGATTCCCCTGGAGAAGGGCATGGCAACCCACTCCAATATTCTTGCCTGGAGAATTCCATGGACAGAGGATCCTGGCGAGCTACAGTCCATGAGGTCGCAAAGAGCTGGACACAAATGAAGCAAGTTGACATACACACATACATACAGCAAAACGTATTTTTAAAGCAGTGTTGAATATAAACCAAAAAGTAGAGAAAATCTTCAGGAAAAAAAGCAAATGGTAACTAAAAATTAAATTGACAAGTAGGTGAGTGAGCTAATTCTATGGCTACCAGGGCCAGGTGGGTAGAAATGATTGCGCATGTTGGTAACCTAGGAGACTGGGTTTTAACAATCATGAAGAAATAAGAGGCAAAACTTTGGGCATTAGCTAGATGAAGAGTTGGGACTGAGAACCTCTATATGGAGTTAGAAACTTAGAATGGCTGTAACCTCGGGGGCCGTGGGGGGCAAGAAAATACATCTTCAAAGCATAAAAAGACAAGAAATTTGGTTATCTTAGACTAAACACTCCCCTGAGAACTTCTAATCATTTCCCTGCCTTTATGCATGTTTAAGCTTCAAATTATTATACTTATGCAGTCTGAGGACCTCTAAGACAAGAAATGAACATAAAAGTGGTCTTCAGAATATCATATCCCTGGAAACCACCAGAGCAACAAGTGAAAGTTTCTCTGGGAGAATACACAATCAAAGCAGGCTTTGCAGAACCCCTGCAGAAGACAGAATTCTGAGATGCCACAAGATTGCTATCTGTAGTGTATACACACAGCTTATCCCAGCTATTCAATCATATGCAAACCTACGTGCTGCTGGGAAGAGATGCAACTGTAACCAAGACCTAACTTAATGACTTCGTTGACATTAAGAAAGGGCTATTATCCTAGGTGGACCCTTAGTCAGGGGAGCCCTTACTTATCAGGGGATAAGGCTTTTACTGGCAAAAGCACTTAAAGGCAAGGAAATTTGATGCACAAGAAATGCTCCATTGCTGATTTTGAAGGAGAAGGGGGCCACATGGAAAGGAATGTGGGCAGCCTCTAAATGCTGACAGCCAGCAGGGAAACAGGGACTCAGATCTTTAAAGAAGCGTGTTGCACCAACAAGCTGGAGGAACTTTTAAGTATCTTATTTCCTGTCAAGAGCCACATTAGGCATTACTGACAAAATGGAGGCATGGTCCCAACCCCCTCTCCTCATCCCACAGGCACAGTCCTGGGATGAAGGAGTTAGGCCTTGTGATTCTGACTTGTTCTTTCTTTTCTTCCGTTGAGTTGGCTGGAAAGAATGTTAAGGTGCTTATTGTTCTTGAGAGAAGCATGAGAAAGCACAAAGCCTTCTGCAGTTGTGCCCAGAAAATAATCTATAATCTAGCCATTGACATTTGTTCAAGGATCTTTACAAAGAATGTTCCAGGATGAGCATGTAGGCCACAGCTTGAGGCAATGGGAAGGATTGTTATCTGAGACCTGTTTGTGAGGGAAATGTTTATGGCAAAGGAAGTTTGCTAAACTTAGAGTTTAGGAATAATTAAGGATAGCTAGAAGCCTTTTTAGGAGATAGTGAGCTTAAGATACTAGGGGCAAGCAGGATTTAGAAAGATAAGATATAAACTGAGGAATGTGGTATGCAGCCCAGACGTAAGCCTGAGTTACAATGTAATCACAAGTAAACACGATTCCGAGAGAATCACTGAAGCAGGAATTCTGTTTGAAGGGCAACAAGGAGACAATAAATCTGGGTGAGGGGGAGCTGAAAATGTAAAACCTCTGACCTAATGCTTTTGTCAAAGTATAAAAGAAGACCTGATGCTTGCAGTCCTGCACCTTGAGTCAGAGGCTGCATCATCCTCCGCCAACACCACTCATCCCTTCAGGCTGATTGCCTGGCTGCTGGACTCTGGCACTTTCCCAGAGCTTCAGATGAAAACTCGGCCCAGTCAACACTTTGATTTCAAGCTGGTGAGACTGAGCAGAAAAACCAGACATGCTTTGCCAGACTTCTAACCTTCCGAACGATGCTTCAAATGATTTAATGATTTACATATTTAACTATGTAAAAGATAATAAATAGTACTGTTTTGAGCCTCTAAGTTGGTGGTAATGTGTTATGCATCAATAGAGAACTAATACTGGTTTTGTTACCTGGAAGTGGCATACTGTTGTAATTAATACCTAAAATGGTGATAGTGGATTCAGAATTGGACAGCAAGAAAATGGAATAATGTTGAGAAGCATGACCCAAAAAAGCCTCAGTTGCAGTGACCAGTGGTAAATCTGTATTTGGAGTGTACTATAGGTGAGGTTGAGAAGGAAGTGACAAACACGTTATTGAAACTAATGGATGGGGGATACTTACTATTTATTGGCAGAACTTTGGCAAAATTGAGTCCAACAGTTAGGTGGAAAGCAAAATTCATAAGCAATAATCTTGGATATACAGCTAAGGAGATTTTTAAGCAATGTTTAAGATTCAACCAGGTTTTTTATTGCTGCTTGTGAGAAAAGAGAGGTATTGAGAGAACTATCAACCAAAAAGGAAACAGGAGTGATGATTTGGGAGATTCTCAGCCTATCCAGGTGGCAAAAGCTCATAAAATTAAAAGAGATTGCTATCAAAAGCATGGCATAGAGAAAAAGTTAAGGTGCAACTGTATAACCTTTTGCTCAAAAGGGCACACTGAGGAAACCAGAATTGAAAGAGACATGTGTACCCCAGTGTTAATCACAGCACTGTTTACAATAGCTAGGACATGGAAGCAACCTAGATGTCCTTTGGCAGATGAATGGATAAGAAAGCTGTGGCACATATACACAATGGAATATTACTCAGCTATTAGAAAGAACGCATTTGAATCAGTTCTAATGAGATGGATGAAACTGGAACCTATTATACAGACTGAAGTAAAAAAAAAAAAAAAACAATACAGTATATTAATGCATATATATGGAATTTAGAAAGATGGTAATGATGACCCTATATCAGTTCAGTTCAGTTCAGTCACTCAGTCGTATCCAACTCTTTGCAACCCCATGAACAGCAGCACAGCAGGCCTCCCTGCCCATCATCAACTCCCAGAATTCATCCAAACCCATGTCCATTGAGTTGGTGATGCCATCCAACCATCTCATCCTGTTGTCCCCTTCTCCTCCTGCCCTCAATCTTTCCCAGCACCAGGGTCTTTTCCAATGAATTAGCTCTTTGCATCAGGTGGCCAAAGTATTGGAGTTTCAGCTTCAGCATCAGTCCTTCCAATGAACACCCAGGACTGATCTCCTTTAGAATGGACTGGTTGGACCTCTTTGCAGTCCAAGGAACTCTCAAGAGTCTTCTCCAACACCACAGTTCAAAAGCACCAATTCTTCAGTGCTCAGCTTTCTTTATACTCCAAGTCTCACATCCACACATGACTACTGGAAAAACCATAGCTTTGACTAGATGGACCTTTGTTGGCAAAGTACTGTCTCTGCTTTTGAATATGCTGTCTAGGTTGGTCATAACTTTCCTTCCAAGGAGCAAGCATCTTTTAATTTCATGGGTGCAGTTACCATCTGCCATGATTTTGGAGCCCTAAAAAATAGTCTGTCACTCTTTCTACTGTTTCCCCATCTATTTGCTATGAAGTGATGGGACCAGTTGCCACAATCTTAGTTTTCTGAATGTTGAGCTTTAGAAAGCCAGCTTTTGGGGGGCAGTCCTAAGAGGGCAGAGGAATAGGATGTGGAGACCACTTTCTCCCCAACAAATTCATCAAAAGAACATTTGAACACTGAGCAAATACAAAACAACTTCTGAATGCTAGAAGAGGACATCAGGCACCCAGAAAGGCAGCCCATTGTCTTTGAAAGGAGATAGCCTGGAGAATACCATGGATGGAGGAGCTTGGTAGACTGCAGTCCATTGGGTCGCTGAGAGTCGGACATGACTGAGCATCTTCACTTTCACTTTTCACTTTCATGCATTGGAGAAGGAAATGGCAAGCCACTCCAGTGTTCTTGCCTGGAGAATCCTAGGGACAAGGGAGGCTGGTGGGCTGCCATCTATGGGGTCGCACAGAGTCAGACACGACTGAAGCGACTTAGCAGCAGCAGCAGCAGGACAAAAGATAAAAGATAAGAAGAGAGATAAAAGAGATAGGGATGGAGATCCATCCTTGGAAGGGGGTCTTAAAAAGACAGAACTCTCCTAACACCAGGAAACACTCTCTCAGGCAGGTCTTTGTGGAGCCTTGGACTCTCAGAGGGCAAAATAAAGAGGAAGAAAAATAAACAAATAATTAAAACGCACATATTACGTGCCTAACAGCAACTCCCAATGGAGCAGCAGCCCAGACGCTCTCATCCCCCACTAGCAAGCAGGGGCTGAACAGGGAGGCATGGGCTGCATTGCTTAGGGTAAGGGCCCGGCCTGAATACCCCAAGGGAAATCTGAGGCAACTAGCTTGAGATAGCAACCCAGACTGTGGGATAGCTATCCTGTGAAAAGCCCTAACCTAAGACACTGCCAGGCCTGCTCACAGAACAAAGGACTGAGTAGAGCTATCTGGCTGTGGACCAGCCCATCCCCCGCTGAAGACAGGCAGGGGAGGGCAGCCAGAAGGGGCAATCGCTGCCCCAGAGAGGCATCCTATACCAAACTGCAAGCAGACTTCATTGCTAACGAAGACTTCTTGGGATTCTGGATGGTCGACATCCACCACGAGGGTTGCTGCCAGAGATCAGCTCCCCAGAAGAGACACACGGCACACCTGAGAAAGTGGGCCCATTGTATACACAAAAAGCCAGGTAGCTGGGATGGGGAAGACGATAAATCACAGCCTTCAACTGGGGGTGACTGTGCTCGCCAAGCACCTGGTCACCTGAGCTGGGCCTGGGACAGGCACAAAATGCAGGGCCAACCAAGTCTGTGCATTTGAGGAGTACCCGAGAACCTGAAACTGAGTGGCTTAGACCTGGAGTGTGCATACAACCCAGGGCCAGCATCAGACAGTTCCCAGCACAGCAACCTAGAGCCTGAGCAGTGTAGACTGGGAAAGCACCCACAATGTGAGCGGGGGCAAACCCAGTGTGGCTGAATCACTGTAAGCAAATGCCATTGATATTTGTTTGCAGTGTTCCTCCCTCCCCACAACACAACTGAACAAGTGAGCCTTAAAATAGTGACCGCCACCACCCACCTTGTGTCAGGGTGGAAATTAGACACCCTGGTTTCTTTGCTGGAAAGAGACCAGGAAACAGAAGAAGCTAAAATAAACAGAGGGAACTACTTTGGAAGTGACAAGTGTAATAGATTAAAATCCTGTAGTTAGCACTGACTACTTAGGAAGGGGCCTCTAGACCTAGAGAAGTACAAGCTGGACCAAGGAACTATCTGAAAATGAACTGACCCCACACTGTCTGCAACAGCTCCAGAGAAAGTCCTAGATATATTTTTACTATTATCATTCATTTTAAGTCCCCTATTACTCCTTTAATTTTCCTTTTTAAAACTTACTATTACCTTAGGGGGAAAAAAAGACCCTATTTTTAAAGCAAACTTCATATATATATATATTTTATAATTTTTGTGACTTTTTAATATTGTATTTTTGAGAATCTCACCTCTATGCTAGATTTTTAATCTTTGCGTTTTGGTATTTATCAACTTTGTACCTTTAAGAACCCAGTCTTCAATACTCATTTTTACTTGGGAGTGAGATCACTGTCCTGATTGCTCTCTTCCCCCTTTGACTCTCCTTTTTCTCCACCAGGTTGCTTCTATCTCCCCCCTCCCCCTTTTCTTCTCTACCCACCTCAGTGAATCTCTTTGTCTGTTCCAGTCTGTGGAGAACACTTAGGGAACTGATTACTGGCTGGATCTGTCTCTCTCCTTTTGATTCTTCCTTTTGTCCTCCTGGCCACCTGTCTTTTTTTCCTGTGTCTTCTCTTCTTTATGTAACCCCGTGAACCTCTCTGAGGGTTCCCAATTGTGGTGAGGACATGGGGAATTGATTACTGGCTAGCTTGCTCTCCCCTCTTTTGATTCCCCCTCTTCTCCTTCTGGTCACCTCTATCTCCCTCCTCCCTCTTCACTTCTCCATGTGACTCTGTGAACCTCTCTGGGTGTCCCCCACTGTGGACAATCTTTTCACCATTAACCTAGATGTTCTATCATCAGTGCTATATAGACGGAGAAGTCTTGAGTCTACTGTAAGAATAAGACTGAAAACCAGAGGCAAGAGGCTTAAGTCCAAATCCTGAGAACACCTGAGAACTCCTGAATCCAGGAAACATTAATCAATAAAAGCTCATCAAATGCCTCCATACCTACACTGAAACCAAGCACCACCCAAGGGCCAACAAGTTCCAGAGCAAATTATACCAAGGAAATTTTCCAGCAACACAGGAACATAGCCCTAAGATTCAATATACAGCCTGCCCAAAGTCACACCAAACACATTAACATCTCGAAACTCATTACAGGACACTTCACTGCACTCCAGAGAGAAGAAATCCAGCTCCACCCACCAGAACACTGACACAAGCTTCCCAAACCAGGAAACCTTGACAAGCCACCTGTCCAACCCCATCCACAGGGAGGAACCTTCACAATAAAGAGGAACCACAAAATGCCAGAACAGAAAGTCCACCCCAAACACAGCAATATAAACAAGATGAAAAGGCAGAGAAATACCCAGCAAATAAAGGAACAGGATAAATGCTCACTAAACAAAACAAAAGAGGAAAAGATAGGGAATCTACATGATAAAGAATTTCAAATAATGAATAATGGTAGTGAAAATGATCCAAAACCTTGAAAACAAACTGGAGTTACAGATAAATAGCCTGGAGACAAAAATCAAAAAGATGCAAGAAAGGTTTAACAAGGACATAGAGAAAATAAAAAAGAGTCACTATGTAATGAATAATGCAATAAATGAGATCAAAAACACTCTAGAGGGAACAAATAGTAGAATAATGGAGGCAGAAGATAGGATTAGTGAATTAGAAGATAGAATGGTAGAAATAAATTAAGCAGAGAGGAAAAAAGAATTAGAAGAAATGAGGACAACCTCAGAGACCTCTGGGACAATGCTAAATCCCCCAACATTCGAATCATAGGAGTCCCAGAAAAAGAAAACAAAATGAAAGACCATGAGAAAATACTTGAAGAGATAATAGTTGAAAACTTCCCTAAACTGGAGAAGAAAATAATCATCCAGTCCAAGAAACCCAGAGGGTCCCAAACAGGATAAACCCAAGGCAAAACACCCCAAGAAACATATTAATCAAATTAACAAAGATCAAACAAAAAGAACAAATATTCAAAGCAGCAAGGGAAAAACAAGTAACTCACAAGGGGATCCCCATAAGGATAACAGCTGACCTTTCAATAGAAACTCTTCAGGCCAGAAGGGAATGGCAGGACATACTTAAAAGGATGAAAGAAAATAACCTACAGTCCATATTACTGTACCCAGTAGGGATCTCATTAAAATATGAAGTAGAAATCAAAAGATTTTCAGACAAGTAAAAGCTGAGAGAATTCAGCAACACCAAACTAGCTCTCCAACAAATGCTAAAGGTTCTCTAGGTAACACAGAGAGGGTGTATAAACTCGAACCCAAAACAATAAAGTAAATGGCAATGGGATTATACTTATCAATAATTACCTTAAATGTAAATGGGTTGAATGCCCCAACTAAAAGACAAAGACTGGCTGAATGGATACAAAAACAAGACCCCTATATATGTTGTCTACAGGAGACCCACCTTGAAACAAGGGACACGTACAGACTGAAAGTGAAAGGCTGGAAAAAGACATTTCACACAAATGGAGACCAAAAGAAAGAAGGAGTAGCAATACTCATATCAGATAAAATAGACTTTCAAACAAAGGCTGTGAAAAGAAACAAAGATGGATACTACATAATGATCAAAGGATCAATCCAAGAAGAAGATATAACAATTATAAATACATATGCTCCCAACATAGGAGCACCACAATAGGTAAGACAAATGCTAACAAGCATGAAAGGGGAAATTAACATTAACACACTAATAGTGAGAGACTTTAATACCCCACTCACACCTACGGATATATCAACTAAACAGAAAAGTAACAAGGAAACATAAACTTTAAATAACAAAATAGACCAGTTAGACCTAATTGATATCCATAGGACATTTCAACCCAAAACAATGAATTTCACCTTTTTCTCAAGTGCACATGGAACCTTCTCCAGGATAGATCACATCTTGGGCCATAAATCTCAAAATGGATTAAAGATCTAATGTTAGGCTGTCTTTTCACCTTACTTATAGTTTCCTTTGTTGTGCAGAAGCTTTTAATTTTAATTAGATCCCATTTGTTTATTTTTGCTTTCATTTCCAGTATTCTGGGAGATGGATCATGGAGGATCCTGCTGTGATTTATGTTGAAGAGTGTTTTACCTATGTTCTCCTCTAGGAGTTTTATAGTTTCTGGTCCTAAGTTTAGATCTTTAATCCATTTTTAGTTTATTATTGTGTGTGGTGTTGGAAAGTGATCTAGTTTCATTCTTTTACAGGTAGTTGACCAGTTTTCCCAGCACCACATGTTAAAGAGATTGTCTTTACTCCATTGTATATTCTTGTCTCCTTTGTCGAATATAAGGTGTCCATAGATGTGTGGATTTATCTCTGGGCTTTCTATTTTGTTCCATTGATCTATATTTTTGTCTTTGTGCCAGTACCATACTGTCTTAATGACTGTGGCTTTGTAGTAGAGCCTGAAGTCAGGCAAGTTGATTCCTCCAGTTCCATTCTTCTTTCACAAGATTGCTTTGGCTATTCGAGGTTTTTTGTATTTCCATACAAATCTTGAAATTATTTGTTCTAGTTCTGTGAAAAATGTGGCTGGTAGCTTGATAGGGATTGCATTGAATCTGTAGATTGCTTTGGGTCGTATACTCATTTTCACTATATTGATTCTTCCAATCCATGAACATGGTATATTTCTCCATCTATTAGTGTCCTCTTTGATTTCTTTCATCAGTGTTTTATAGTTTTCGATATGTAGGCCTTTAGTTTCTTTAGGTAGGTATATTCCTAAGTATTTTATTCTTTTCGTTGCAATGGTGAATGGAATTGTTTCCATAATTTCTTTTTCTACTTTCTCATAATTAGTGTATAGGAATGCAAGGGATTTCTGAGTGTTGATTTTATATCCTGCAACTTTACTATATTCATTGATTGACAGCCTTCTGAATGGGAGAAAACAATAGCAAATGAAGCAACTGACAAACAACTAATCTCAAAAATATACAAGCAACTTATGCAGCTCAACTCCAGAAAAATAAACGACCCAATCAAAAAATGGGCCAAAGAACTAAATAGGCATTTCTCCAAAGAAGACATGCAGATGGCTAAGAAACACATGAAAAGATGCTCAACATCACTCATTATCAGAGTAATGCAAATCAAAACCACAATGAGGTACCATATCACACCAGTCAGAATGGCTGTGATCCAAAAGTCTACAAGCAATAAATGCTGGAGAGGATGTAGAGAAAAGGAAACCCTGTTACACTGTTGATGGGAATGCAAACTAGTACAGCCACTATGGAAAACAGTGTGGAGATTCTTTTAAAAATTGCAAATAGAGGTGCCTTATGACCCAGCAATCCCACTGCTGGGCATACACACCGAGGAAACCAGAACTGAAAGACACACATGTACCCCAATGTTCATTGCAGCACTGTTTATAATAGCCAGGACATGGAAACAACCTAGATGTCCATCAGCAGATGAATGGATAAGAAAGCTGTGGTACATATACACAATGGAGTATTACTCAGCCATTAAAAAGGATACACTTGAATTAGTTCTAATGAGATGGATGAAACTGGAGCCGATTATACAGAGTGAAGTAAGCCAGAAAGAAAAACACCAATACAGAATACTGACACATATATACGGAATTTAGAAAGATGGTAATGATGACCCTGTATGCGAGACAGCAAAAGAGACACAGATGTATAGAACGGACTTTTGGACTCTGAGGGAGAAGGAGAGGGTGGGATGATTTGGGAGAATGGCATTGAAACATGTATACTATCATGTAAGAAACGAAGTGCCAGTCTATGTTTGATACAGGATACAGGATGCTTGGGGCTGGTGCATGGGGATGATCCAGAGAGATGATATGGGGTGGGAGGTGGGAGGGGGATTCAGGATTGGGAGCTTGTATACACCCGTGGTGGATTCATGTCAATGTATGGCAAAACCAAATACAGTATTGTAAAGTAAAACAAAGTAAAAATTAAAAAAATTTAAAAAAAAATCTACTGTAAGACCAGAAACTATAAAACTACTAGAGGAAAACAAAGGCAAAACACTCTCCAAATAAACCACATCAGGATCCTCTACGGCCCACCTCCCAGAATATTGGAAATAAAAGCATTAATAAACAGATGTGACCTAATTAAAATTAAAAGCTTCTGCACAACAAAGGAAACCGTAAGCAAGATGAAAAGACAGCCTTCAGAATGGGAAAAAATAATAGCAAACGAAGCAATGGACAAAGAATTAATCTCAAAAATACACAAGCAACTCCTGCAGCTCAATTCCAGAAAAATAAACGACCCAATCAAAGAACTAAAGAACTTCTCCAAAGAAGACATACAGATAGCTAACAAACACATGAAAAGATGCTCAACATCACTCATTATCAGAGAAACGCAAATCAAAACCACAATGAGGTATCATTTCACACCAGTCAGAATGGCTGCTATCCAAAAATCTACAAGCAATGAATGCTGGAGAGGGTGTGGAGAAAAGGGAACCCTGTTACACTGGCAAACTAGTACAGCCACTATGGAGAACAGTGTGGAGATTCCTTTTAAAACTGAAGATAGAAGTGCCCTATGACCCAGCAATCCCACTGCTGGGCATACACACCAAGGAAACCAGAATTGAAAGAGATACATGTACCCCAATGTTCATCACAGCACTGTTTATAATAGCCAGGACATGGAAGCAACCTAGATGTCCATCAGCAGATGAATGGATAAGAAAGCTCTGGTATATATACACAGTGGAATATTACTCAGCCATTAAAAAGAATATATTTGAATCAGTTCTAATGAGGTGGATGAAACTGGTGCCTATTATACAGAGTGAAGGCAGAAAGAAAAACACCAATACAGTATACTAACACATATATATGGAATTTAGAAAGATGGTAACAATAACCCTGTATGTGAGACAGGAAAAGAGACACAGATGTGTATAACTGTCTTTTGGACTCTGTGGGAGAGGACGAGGGTGGGATGATATGGGAAAATGTCATTGAAACATGTAAATTATCACATGTGAAACGAATTGCTAGTCCAGGTTCGATGCATGATACAAGATGCTTGGGGCTGGTGCACTGGGATGACCCAGAGGGATGGGATGGGGAGGGAGGTGAGAGGTAGGTTCAGGATGGGGAACACATGTACACCCATGGCAGATTCATGTCAATGTATGGCAAAACCAATACAATATTGTAAAGTAAATAAATAAATAAAACTGAGATTTTAAAAAAAATTTTTTTTCACTCTCCCCTTTCACTTTCATCAAGAGGCTTTTTAGTTCTTCTTTGCTTTCTGCCAAAAGGGTGATGTCATCTGCATGTTTGAGGTTATTGATATTTCTCCCATCAGTCTTGATTCCAGCTTGTGTTTCATCCAGCCCAGCTTTTCTTATGATGTACTCTGCATAGAAGTTAAATAAGCAGGGTGACAATATACAGCCTTGACATACTCTTTTCCCTATTTGAACCAGTCTGTTGCTCCATGTCCAGTTCTAACTGTTGCTTCCTGACCTGCATACAGATTACTCAAGAGGCAGGTCAGGTGGTCTAGTATTCCCTCTTTTAGCAGAATTCTTGAGCTTACATGCCCTCTCTCCATCCTCCAGAGCCAGATTGGGTGCTTTGTCTTCCCTAAGACAGTACTGAATGCTCAATTTTGTTATTTTTCCCAATTTGAAAGACTTGGGATGGCTTTCTGCTTGTGCTCACTGAAAGTGAATGCTCAATTTTGTTATTTTTCCCAATTTGAAAGACTTGGGATGGCTTTCTGCTTGTGCTCACTGAAAGTCGCTCAGTCGTGTCTGACTCTTTGCGACCCCAAGAACTGTAGCCCACCAGGTCCTTGTTCACGGGATTTCCCAGGCAAGAATACTGGAGTGGGTTGCTATTTCCTTCTCCAGGGGATTTTCCTGACCCAGGGATCGAACCCAGGTCTCCAGCATTGTGGGCAGACGCTTTACCATCTGAGCCACCAAGGAATACTAGCCATCTGCAAAGGTTTTCTCCTGCACTGTTGAGAGCATACACAGGAGCTTGACACAAATTGGGAATGGAGTAGTGTTTGGATGAAATGCTCACAGCAGTGGGCCAGTTGGGAGGATTTGCAGGCAAGGCACCCTTACTGGCACATAGGTGGACCTCCTGATGATGTTTGTGATACAGCTAGTACTACTAGTAGTTCTTTTGATATTTTCTTTTCTGAGCCCTCCCTGCTATTCTTCAAGCCACTCACTGGGTCCCCAGTTATACAGTTTATGACTCAGTCCTCTGAATGGGGCAAGAGAGAAATGGGACTCTTTGGCAGCACTCCACAAAGCTGAGTAAGCCAGACATTCAGTCATATTGTTACTGAGTCCAAGCTTGCTCTGATCATCACACAACAGGCCAATGAATTAGAGATAAGGTGTTGAGACAAAGAATACAACTTTATTCAAAAAGTCAGCAGATCAAGAAGATAGCAGACTAATATCTCAAAATAAACATCTTGTCAAGGTCTAGATACAAGGTTCTTTTATAGAACTTAGAGGGGAATGAGGTGAGAAAGTAAATTTAAAATGCCATTAATCTTGCAAATATCTTCTGGAAAGGCCAGCCTCACAGAGCGGGAGGGTGTTAATTTTTTCTATTCTGCAACTATGTGCACAGGGTCAGATTTTCTCCGTGTAAGCTGAAAAAGGGGCACTTTATTAAAACAATCATACATAGAACCAGGGTTCTCTGAGGCAGACCATTATGTAATCTCACAATAACAAAAGCAAAGGTTAAAGTCAGAGAAGCAGATCCAACATGGAGTTAATATTGGCTCTTCCCTGTAACATTTCCACACTGTCAGTGTCCATTCCACAATCTTGTGGAAAAGAGGTGACAACAATTCTAACTGCTTGTCACATGGATCCTTCTGGAAATGTCTGCCATCAGTGCCAGTGTTCCAAATACTGAAATATGTCTTCTTTTTTGGTCTTTGGAAAGTGTCCACTTTATACTGTAGACTTAAAAATATTCACAACCTAACAGTTGAGACTTGTGTTTTATTTCGCAGGAATTTTTTTGGACTTCAAACTCATGAGGCAGCATCTCAAGTTAATAAATATTGTGGTTTTCTGTGTATGAGAAGAGGCAAGAGACTGGGCTCACTGAAATCATTCCATTGCTATGTATCTCAGCTATCTGCAGACTGTAATACTAATTCTCATATCCTAAGTTCAGAGCTTAGGATAAGGAGTGGCCACAGTCTGATGGCTATATGGCAAGTATTTGCCTTCCTGCTCCTCAGGGTTCGCCAGCTTATGTTGGAGGACTACAATCACTGATGACTGAGATAGCAGCATTTTTCAGATCTTCTACTCTTTGTCAGGAATTTGACCAATATTTGGGATATATTTCATGATCTCACAGCACTCTGAGGTTCACCTCAGATCAGCTGAAAATTCTTGATATGCAATTCTCGGTGCTAAATTTTCAATTCTTTTTTTTTTTTTTAGATGCTAAGTCATGTCAGACTCTGCAACCACATGGATTATAGCCCACCAAGCTTCTCTATTTCTCTGGGATTTCCCAGGCAAGAAAACTGGAGAGGGTTGCCATTTCCTTCTCCAGGGTATCTTCCTAATGCAGGAATTAAACCTGCATTTCCTGCAAGTCTTTTGCATGGCAGGGGGATTCTTTATCACTGAGCCATTAGGGAAGACCTTAAATTTTAGATTAGAACACCATTAATAATAAAAGATTATATGGATTTTTCATATTATGATCCAGGAGACATTTTCCCTTGTTGCCTCTTCCCAAAGGTAGAA
Source organism: Ovis aries (assembly GCF_016772045.2). NCBI lineage: Eukaryota > Metazoa > Chordata > Mammalia > Artiodactyla > Bovidae > Ovis > Ovis aries. Next base: position 115,084,646 of record NC_056055.1, on the reverse strand, counting down.
TCACCCTATATAAGTATATCATGTTATAAATGTGATCTGTTTCCTCAAAATGTTTACCCATAGAAATTTCGTTTGAGACCTGGTTACACATTGGATATTGAGAGACTGAAGAGGGCAATGGCAAACCACTTCAGTATTCTTGCCTTGAGAACCCCATGAAGAGTATGAAAAGGCGAAGAGATAGGACACTGAAAGGTGAGCTCCCCAGGTCGGTAGGTGCCCAATATGCTTCTGGAGATCAGGGGAGAAATAAGTCCGGAAAGCTTGAAGAGAGGAGCCAAAGCAAAAACAACTGCTAGTCATAGGTATGACTTTTCTGTAATAAAATTTTGTTAAAGTATAAAAGAGATAAAGAAAGTTTCTGACATAGACATCAGAAGGAGGCAGACTGAGTGCCCCTCTGCTAGTTTTTAGCAGGAAGTTATATACCTATTAGCAGGCTGCTAATTAGAGAAAGGAAATGTCTCAAAACAGAGAGTGGCACCAGGCCCCTCACCTACAACATCCATTTTGAGATAACATTGGCACAGGGTGAGTCATCCAGGGCTATAAAACGATTAATATGAATTTCCAAGCAAATACATAGTCTCATTAACATAGCTTAAGAGAACATTTGCATGAGTAAAACCTACTGGTTTGTTGAGTAAAACCTACTGGTTTGTCGAGTTGGTTCTGAGTCTTAGGTGGAATCGATTTGAAGGAAGTCAGAGTCTAAGGTAAATACATAGTTCATTAACATAGCTTAAGAAAAACATTTCCCTTTAGAAAAATGCATCAGTTAGCTCAAGGTTTGAGGAGAGTTAAGTTCACATGGAAGCAAGTGTCGTCAAACCTCCTTTTAATTTTGTATAGCGAAAGGAAAAAAATCTGACACTTGTAGTTTGCTTCCTCCTGCCTCTTAAGAGAGAGATAAAAACCATCTTATACTCTTTCATCCCCTTCTCTTCCTGCCCTCAAAATTTCCCAGCATCAGGGTCTTTTCCAATGAGTCAGTTCTTTGCATCAGGTGGCCAAAGTACTGGAGTTTTAACTTCAGCATCAGTCCTTCAGGTTGGGTTGATGCTGTCCAAGGAGCTCTCAAGAGTCTTCTCTAGCACAAAAATTCAAAAGCATCAATCCTTTGGTGCTTAGCCTTCTTTATGGTCCGACTCTCAGGTCTGTACATGACTACTGGAAAAAACATAGCTTTGACTAGATGGACCTTTGTTGACAAAGTCATGTCTCTGTTTTTTTATATGCTGTCCAGGTTTGTCACAGCTTTTCCTCCAAACAGCAAGTGTCTTCTAATTTCATGGCTGCAGTCATCATCCATAGTAATTTTGGAGCCCATGAAAATAAAATTTACCACTGTTTCCAGTTTTTCCCCATCTATTTACCATGAAGTGATGATACTGGCTGCCATGATCTTAATTTTTTGAATGTTGAGTTTTAAAACCAGCTTTTTCACTCTGCTCTTTCACTTTCATCAAGAAGCTCTTTAGCACCTCTTCACTTTCTGCCATTAAAGTGGCATCGTCTGCATATCTGATGTTGCTGATATTTTTCTCTGCAATCTTGATTCCAGCTTGTGCTTCATCCACCACAGCATTTTTCATGATGTACTCTGCATATGTTAAATAAGCAGGATGACAATATAGCTTTGATGTACTTCTTTCCCAGTTTTAAATTAGTCCATTGTTCCATATCTGGTTCTAACTGTTGCTTCTTGACAGCATACAGGTTTCTCAGGAGACAGATAGGGTGGTCTGGAATTCCCATCTCTTTAAGAATTTTCCACAGTTTGTTGCAATCCACATAAAGGCTTTGGTGTAGTCAATGAAGCAGAAATAGATGTTTTTCTGGGATTTCCATGCTTCCTCTGATTCAACAGATGTTGGAAATTTGATATCTAGTTCCTCTGCCTTTTTAAAATCCATCTTGTATATCTGGAAGTTCTCAGGTCATGTACTGTTGAGACATAGCTTGAAGGATTTTGACCATTACCTTGCTAGCATGTGAAATGAGTGCAATTGTATGATAGTTTGAACATTCTTTGCCATTGCCCTTCTTTGGGTTTGGGATGAAATCTGACCTTTCCCAGTCTTGTGGCCACTGCTGAGTATACCAAATTTGCTGATATACTGAGTGTAGCACTTTAACAGTATCATCCTTTAGGATTTTAAATAGCTAGGTTGGAATTCCTTCACTTCCACTAGATTTGTCTGTAGTGATGCTTCCTAAGGGCCACTTGACTTCACACTCCAGGATGTCTGACTCTTGGTGAGTGACCACACCATCATTGCTATTCAAGTCATTAAGATCTTTTTTATACAGTTATTCTGTATATATTTACCTTATGGGATATGGTCTTTTTCAAAATTCCTATTAAACTCTTGAGCATTTAATTTACAAAGGAGAATGATGTCTGCTAGAGAATCAATCAACTTGTTCCCACTGTCAAAGTTTCCCAGGGCTCCTGTAGGGAAACTAGAATCAGATGCCTCAAGTCTAAGAGAGTACTCTGACTTTTTCCTCCAGATATAATGGTGTAAATGCTTCTACATATGGAATTTCATCTCTTTTCCCTGCTCTTTTGCAAAACATTTTTAAGTGAAGTGAAGTCACTCAGTCGTGTCTGACTCTTTGTGACCCCATGGACTGTAGTCTACCAGGCTCCTCTGTCCATAGGATTTTCCAGGCAAGAGTACTGGAGTGGTTTGCCATTTCCTTCTCCAGAGGATCTTCCTAACCCAGGGATCGAACCTGGATCTCCCACATTGTAGGCAGGTGCTTTACCATCTGAGCCACCAGGGAAGTCAAAACATTTTTAACTGCAAGATATATAATAATTGAGTGAGACATTTAGAGACTATCACACTTTGATCTTAACATATCCAATATATGCCCCAAAGAGCTTTCCTTCAGGATAAATGAAATATTTCTCATATTTATAAGTCTGATAACACCAAAACACAGAAGATGTAGACAAACTGCAACACAAACAGCACAAACACATTCTAGCATCAGTGCACACAAAACCAATGAGCAGGTTCCCAAAAAGGGTAAACTTGCCCTATGAAAATAAAGAACCAGTTCCCAAAAAAAATGGTTCCAACTCAGGTAAGTCCAACAATAATTTCCCTCTCCAACAAGGTACCATCAACCAAATTGGTCTGTCCCATAAAGGAAAAGCCTAGACTGAGGGGGGAATATGTTTCTGGTGTGCATACTGTGGTTACTTACCCTACAAAATCCAGTTGATCAGCTCACAACATAAAAGAATACACAAAACCAAGACAAATGAACTGGCTACTGAATTAAGTAGATTTACCCTACAAAACTCACTTTTTCACATTTATTTTTCTTGGGCATGGTCTTGATCCCTGTCTCCTGTGCAATGTCATCAACCTCTGTCCATAGTTCTTCAGGTACTCAGTCTGTAAGACCTAATTCCTTGAATCTATTTCTCACTTCCGCTGTTTAATCATATGGATTTTATTTAGGTCATATCTGAATGGTCTAGTTGTTGTCCTACTTTCTTCAACTTAAGTCTGAATTTGGCAACAAGGAGTTCATGATCTGAGCCACAGTCAGCTCCCGGGCATGTTTTCGCTCACTGTATACAGCTTCTCCATCTTTGGCTACAAAGAATATAATCAATCTGATTTTGGTATTTACCATCTAGTGATGTCCATGTGTAGAGTCTTCTCTTGTGTTGTTGGAAGAGGGTTTTTGCTATCACCAATGCATCCTCTTAGCAAAACTCTATTAGCCTATGCCCCACTTCATTCTGTGCTCCAAGGCCAAATTTGCCTGTTACTCCAGGTGTTTCTTGACTTTCTACTTTTGCATTCCAGTCCCCTATAATGAGAAGGACATCTTTTATGGGTGTTAGTTCTAGAAGGTCTTGTAGGTCTTCATGGAACCACTCAGCTTCAGCTTTTTCAGCATTACTAGACTTAGATTACTCTGATATTGAATGGTTTGCCTTGGAAACGAACAGAGATCATTCTGTCATTTTTGAGACTGTATCCAAGTCTATTTCAGAATCTTTTGTTGACCATGATGGCTACTCCATTTCTTCTAAGAGATTCTTGCCCACAGTAGTAGATGTAATGGTCATCTGAGTTAAATTCACCCATTTCAGTCCATTTTAGTTTGCTGATTCCTAAAATGTTGACGCTCACTCTTGCCATATCCTGTTGGACCACTTTCAATTTGCCTTGATTCATGGACCTAACATTCCAGGTTCCTATGTAGTATTCCTCTTTACAGCATCAGACTTTTCTTCGATTACCAGTCATATCCATGACTAGCTGTTGTTTTTGCCTTAGCTATGTCTCTTCATTCTTTCTGGGATTATTTCTCCACTAATCTCCAGTAGCATATTGGGAACCTATAGACCTGGAGAGTTCATCTTTCAGTGTCCTATCTTTTTGCCTTTTCACACTGTTCATGGGGTTTTCAAGGCAAGAATAATGAAGAGGTTTGACATTCTCTTCTTCAGTGGACCACATTTTGTCAGAAAATGGCTATCTCAGGAGGCCTTACAAACAGCTGTGAAAAGAAGAGAAGTGAAAACCAAGGGAGAAAAGGAAAGATATACCCATTTTAATTCAGAGTTCCTAAGAATAGCAAGGAGAGATAAGAAAGCCTTCCTCAGTGATCAGCGCAAAGAAATAGAGGAAAACAATAGAATGGGAAACACTAGAGATCTCTTCAAGAAAATTAGAGATACCAAGGGAACATTTCATGCAAAAATGGTCACAATGAAGTACAGAATGGGCCTAATAGAAGCATAAGATATTAAGAAAAGGTGGCAAGAATACACACAAGAACTATACAAAAAGATCTTCATGACCCATGATGGTATGATCACTCACCCAGAGCCAGACATCCTGGAATGTAAAGTCAAGTGGGCTATAGGAAGCATCACTCTGAACAAAGCTAGTAGAGGTGATGTAATTCCAGTTAAGCTATTTCAAATCTTCAAAGATGATGCTGTGGAAGTGCTGTACTCAATATGCTAACAAATTTGGAAAACTCAGCAGTGGCCACAAGACTGGAAAAGGTCAATTTTCATTTCAATCCCAAAGAAAGGAAATGTCAAAGAACACCCAAACTACCACACAATTTCACTCATCTAGTAAAATTCACATGCTAGTAAAATGATGCTCAAAATTCTCTAAGCCAGGCTTCACTAATACGTGAACTGTGAGCTTCCAGATGTTCAAGCTGGATTTAGAAAATCAGAGGAACCAGAGATCAAATTGCCAACTTCTGCTGGGTCATAGAAAAAGCAAGAGAATTCCAAAAAAAAACATCTACTTCTGCTTTACTGACTATGCTAAAGCCTTTGACTGTGTGGATCACCACAAACTGTGTAAAGTTCTTTAAAAGATGGGAATACCAGACCACCTGACCTGGCCCTTGAGTAATCTGTATGCAGGTCAGGAAGCAACAGTTAGAACTGGACATGGAACAACAGACTTGTTCCAAACAGGGAAAGGAGTATGTCAAGGCTGCATAATGTCACCTTGCTAATTTAACTTATATGCAGAGTACATCATGAGAAAAGCTGGGCTGGATGAAGCACAAGCTGGAATCAAGATTGCCAGAGAAATATCAGGAACCTCAGACATGAAGACGACACCACCCTTATGGCAGAAAGTGAAGAAGAACTAAAGAGCCTCTTGATGAAAGTGAAAGAGGAGAGTGAAAAGGTTGGCTTAAAACTCAACATTCTGAAAACTAAGATCATGGCATCAGGTGCCATCACCTCATGGCAAATAGATGGAGAAACAGTGGAAACAGTGGCAGACTATTTTGGGGGGCTCCAAAATCACTACAGACGGTGACTGCATTCATGAAATTAAAAGATGCTTACTCTTTGTAAGAAAAGTTTTGACCAACCTAGACAGCATATTAAAAAGGAGAGACATTACTTTGCCAACAAAGGTCCATCTAGTCAAAGCTATGGTTTTGCCAGTGGTTTTGAATAGATGTGAGAGTTGGACTATAAAAAGCTGAGCACCAAAGAATTAATGTTTTTGAACTATGGTGTTGGAGAAGACTCTTGAGAGTCTCTTGGACTCCAGCAATCCTCAAGGAAACCAGTCCTGAATATTCCTTGGAAGGACTGATGCTGAAGCTGAACCTCCACTATTTTGGCCACCTGATGTGATGAACTGACTCATTTGAAAAGGTCCTGATGCTGGGAAAGGCTTAAGGTGGGAGGAGAAGAGGACAACAGAGGATGAAATGGTTGGATGGCATCACTGACTCAATGGGCATGAGTTTGAGTAAACTCCGGGAGTTGGGTATGGACAGGGAAGCCTGGTATGCTGCAGTCCATGGGGTCACAAAGAGTTGGACATAACTGAGTGCGTGAATGGTACTGAACCCTACAAAAGTGAGCCCATCAACCCACAGAAGTTTGTCAGTTCCTTGCTTCATCTGCCAAGTGCTGGGGCAGTCAGTGCCATTTCAGGGAATTTTGAAGGGAAGATCCTCAGGACAAACAGTCCCAGTAGCTACTAGGGCCTTGCCCCAATATTCCCTGGCCAGGGCCAGGTAGCCATGAGCAGCATGGCTCCTGGCTGGCTCACCAAATTTTTTACTGAGTCCAAACTCACTCTGCTCGCCACATGACAGGCCAATGAATAGGAGATGAGGTGTAGAGACAAAAAATACAACTTTATTCAAAAAGCCAGCAGTCTGAGAAGATGGCAGACTAATGTCTCAAAATAACTGTCTTGTCAGGGTCTGGATGTTGGCTCTTTTGTAGAACAGAGAGGTAAAGGAGGTGAGGGAGTAAAGTAAGAAGGACATTAACCTTGCAAGTATCTCCTGGGATGGCCAGACTTGAGAACAGGGTGCGTTAATTTTTTTCTTTTCTGCAATCATTCACAGATGGACAGGGTCAGATTGTCTCTTTGTGAACTGAACAAAGGCACTTCAGATTAAGTTAGGCAGAGGGGCAGGGTTCTCTGAGGCAGGCCATTATGTATGATTACAATAACAAAGGCAACAGGAAGCAAAGGTTGAAGTCAAAGAAAGAGATCCAACATAGATTCAGCATTGACTCTTCCCTGTAACAATATGCTCTCTTTCTCACACAGAGGAAATCACAGGGTTTTCCTGGCACTGACCTGTGCCATTCCTGAATGGCACAGTAAGATACAAATGTTACACTTACCCTTATCAGTGCATCAATGTTGCACTAGTTAGAATGTTCAGAGCAATACTGAGTAGAAGTAGTGATAGTAGGCATTCCTTTCTGGTTGCCAATTTCAGGTAAAAAGCTTTCAATATTTCATTATTAAATATGATTTTGCTTTAGTCATTTAAGATATTTTTCATCATAGTAAGGAATTACCCATTTACTCCTGGTTAGTTAAGAGCTCTTGATATGATCTTATTTATATGTGGAATCTGAAGAAAACAAATTTATAGAAATAAATAACAAATTTATGGTAGGAGTAAGGTGTTGCTGGAGACGTTGGGTTGAGAGAAAGGGTAAAGGTGGATGAAAAGTTTAAACTTCTAGTTTAAAAAATAGAACTTTTGTCACGAAACCCCATGAAATGACTTTTTCATCTGTTTACATAATCATATGATTACTTTCTTTATTCTGATAATATAATGAATTGCGCTTTTTAGTGTTATTCCAATCTTACAACTCTTAAGCAAACCTAAATTAATGTGGTATGTTTTCCTTTGTTGAATACTTTTTTTGGATATTTTGCAACTATGTTTTTCAGTAAAATTACCTTGTAATTTTCCTTTCTTTAAATGTCTTTATCAGGTATTGGTATGAGTCCAAACTCACTCTGTTCTCTGGAGGAGTTTTATAATATTTGTATTATTTCTTTTTAAAATGTTTTCAAGAAGTCACCAAAAAAGCTATCTGAACTTGTGTATTTATTTATGAGAAAGGTTTTAAGACTAAAATTTTTTTAAGAACTATGAGAAAATATATAATTTTGATTTTTCCATGTCATTTTCAGTAAGCTGATTTTTTTTTCTCTTGGAAATTTATTTCATTTAATTTCCCTTCTTTATTGACATTAAATTTTTACAATCTTTCTTATGATCTTTTTGATGACTTTAGATTCTATAGTGATATTCTATTTCTCATTCTTGTTGTTGGTAATTTTCATTCCTGATATTGGCCAAATCAATCACATGACTATGCCCAGCTTCAAGGAACCTGAGAAGTACCATTGTCTCATGTACCCAGCAGTAGACAGAGTCAGGTATCAGTGAACATAAATATGTTTATCACTACTTCCAAGAATATGGAAGTTATTAAAAGGAGAAACCAGGATTCAATCTCCTCAGCCATGCTTGCACACAGAGCACTCACTCTCTCCTGGGGGGAAAAAGCAGTGTCCCCAGCCAGACATGATCCCTGCCCTTCCATCCTCTTGAAACAAGTCCCATGGGTTGCTGCCCAGTGATTTTTTGGGCCTTAACTTGGACCCACAGACACAATTGCTTTTGGAGTAGACAATTCTTAGAATATGTTACATCTTTATTTTGTTTCAAAGGTAGCAATCTTCCCTGGCAAAGTTTTGCAGTGAGTGAGCTAGTGTTAAACTTACTGTTAGAAAATTACTCTTGTTAATGATCTGAACTTTCAAAAATCCATTTTCTATTACTGAAATGAGATATCTCAATTTCTTTCCACATATTATTTGTTTCATAGCACAAATTGGAAATAGTATCAATTTTCTACCAGCATATTAAAACATGTTTTTATTAACTAATAATTGAAATGAGACTTGGAAATCAGCAACAAAATGCGCTTGGAGAATTGAATATGTATACTTCAAATTTCATCAATAAAAATTATAACTCTATAGTTAGTTACTATAGTTTTTTATATTCATCCTTCCTGGTACAGCAGTGCATGGCAAGAATTTTCTCAACTTTTTCCCAACACATTAATATTGAGAAGCTCAAGGTTATAGATAAGTCTAAAGACCATAAATTAGCCTTACTGTAAGTACACTAACTTTTGGAGAATTTCATAAATATAGCTGATGGCATGGAATGACATTGATTTATTGAAACACAATCCAAACATCTCAACCTGGGAGATACAGTGGAAAAGAAAAAGGGCTAGATGTGAGAGTCTGACATACCAAACCCAAATACCAGCTACCCTGATGTGTTACCTAAGAAAAGCTCAATCTCACTGAGCATTTGTTTCCTATCTGTATAGACAGAAGACTGAGCTTAGCTTGCAAATTTGCCATGAAGATCAACTGTGACATATGTAAGTCAAAATAGCATAATGGTTTCTAGACCACAGTACACAACATAATGAAAGTGATAGGGACTATTGTCATTTCCCTTACAGGACCTTCTCCAGGACTGGTTGATGTCTTTGAGGATGGCACAGCCTAAGTACTTGGTGTTAGGTACTAAAGACAGGAGAGATTTATCAGTGTTAGCCAGAAAGTGTCCACAGTCCAACTTCAGATCTGAGCCCAATCAAGAAGTAATGTTGTCTGCTAAATGGATTTCCCAGGGAACAGAGGGTGAGGCAGTTCTAGGCATGTCCAGTGGAGGAGAGGATATTAACCAGATGAAGTCATAAATGCCAATTTCTTCTGAAGAATCTATGAGAAAGAAACCAAGCATCCTTAATGAAAGTAAAGCTCATTAGTGGTGAGCTTAGGAAAGATGTGCAAGCAAAGACATCTAAAGATTTTTCTGAGAGTACTAAGACGACCTTGAATAAAAGGTGGGATATGTCAGCAGAGGGCACCTACAAGGGATCTGAGGAGAAGCTACTGGCTGACCATTACAGAACTAGGATTCTCTCTGCTGAAGGCTTTCCCCAAGTCCACTAAAGAGGAGGAACTAAAGCTTTCTTTAGAGTTTACTGAAGAAGTGTTGGATTTTCACTCTGCTGTGTTCTTCACAAATGCTTTTTGGATCTTAATAAAACTTCCAGGTGTATGAGTCACTCCAAGTATGGACTCAAATAAATGTCTGGTGTGGTCTAATGCTGTATGACTGCCGTGAATACAAGTGTCAGAATGGATAGAGGCAAGGGCTTCATCCAGAAACAGCACATGTCCCAGAACCAAAGAGCTGTGTTGGAACATGGCTCTGCTCACCACCAGCTATGGAACTGCAGACAAAATCATTAGATGCCAAATCTATAAGGAAATTTCTAAGAAGAGGGATATTTGCATGGTCTTAAGTTTGTCTCTCTGGAAGGCTTCAGAGGGTGCTGCCTGAAGGTGGGGGTGGGGGTGGCAAGCCCCATGTCCCTGGCAAAGAGTCACTGAGCAGGTCTGGGAATTCCAAAGACTGCCCTGCACATGTTTCCAGGTCTCAGACTAGAGAGGTGAGGCGATCTCCCAGAGTCCTCGGGGTTAGGGGCACTAAAACTGGGGTGGGGGTGGGGGGACCCTGTCCCCAATCCTGGGACCAGAAGACAACTCCAGGAGGCAGCCCTCCTTTCTCTCCACTCTCTGTCCTGTCCTGAGCTCGGCTTGTGATGGTCTGTTGTGATGTCCACACATGGTAAATCTTCGGGCTCCTGGAAGGCAGCTGCCAGTTTGGTGCAAGAATCATCTGTCATTTGTAGACTTTGTGCATCTTACAAAGCCACTGGCCTGTTTCATTGCTATCGTCATGGTACTCAGACAATACCCACCCTTGATCAGAGGCTGCACATGGCAAGTCAGTGGCTCTTGAGGGACGAATCTTTAAGTTTCCTGCTTCTGTACCACGAGGCGAGTAAGCATCCCCTTGGCCTCCCTTGTGGCTCAGTTGGTAAAGAATCCGCCTGCAATGTGGGAGACCTGGGTTGGGAAGATCCCCTGGAGAAGGGAATGGCTACCCACTCCAGTATTCTGGCCTGGAGAATTCCACTGTCTATATAGTCCATGGGGTTGCAAAGAGTTGGACATGACTGAGCGACTTTCACTTTCACAAGTTGGTCTCTACAGATTGCTTATCAGATGAGTTACAAGAAGAAAAAGTGTTAGTGCAAAATGGAAAAACTGGACAACACCATGACCAAATGATTAAAATCAATTTCAGCATTGAGGAATAGATGGATTCTGTATGCTTTTAGATGTAATGTCTTAAGAAGCACATAATATCGCTTTTCTAGTATCCTGACCTAAAATATGCAACCCAAATTCAGCCATGAGAAAATATTTATTCAATCCAAAATAATTATTGTATTTTAAAAGCTGACAGAGAAAGAGAAAAGAAACAGAGGGAAAAGATTTATTAAGAAAAATTGGCACATGTGATTCTGCAATCTACCATCTGCAAACTGTTCTAGATTAAAGGACATTAAAGAGATGCTGAAACTAAATGAAATACCTGATCCTAAACAGGAGAAAACTCTTGAGAGTCCTTTGGACTGCAAGGAGATCCAACCAGTCCATCCTAAAGATCAGCCCTGGGTGTTCATTGGAGGGACTGACGTTGAAGCTGAAACTCCAGTACTTTGGCCACCTGATGCGGAAAGCTGACTCATTTGAAAAGACCCTGATGCTGGGAAAAATTGAGGGCGGGAGGAGAAGGGGATGACAGAGGATGAGATGGTTGGATGGCATCACCAACACAATAGACATGCGTTTGGGTGGACTCCGAGAGTTGGTGATGGACAGGGAGGCCTGGCGAACTGTGGTTCATGGGGTCGCAGAGTCTGACAGGACTGAGGGACTGAAGTGAACTGAAACAGGATCCTGTAATGCTCCAATAAAAATGCTATACAGAATATTATTTGGTCAGTTGACGAAACTGGAATATGATCAACACATTAGGAAAAAAGTTAAATTTAATTAAGTGAATAATTGTACTGAAGATTATATGAGAACACCATCTCTTAGGAAACACATACTTAAGTATTTAGAGATAACTAAATGGCTTAGAAATTTTGTATAGAAAAATAGAGAAAGCAAATGGATGAAAATGTTAACAGATGAATCCACAGATATGAATGCTCTATGTTATATTCCAATCTTGCAACTTTCTGTGTAAAAAATAAAATATTTTTAAGTGACTTTTATTATCACCAGACTCCTTTAAAATCATTTTGCTGACCTATTTGGTTATATCTAAATAGAGAGCTTCAAAGACAAATTTGACTAAGCGAAAGAAAAAAAAAAGTGATTTAAAATTATCTAGTCAGGGGACCAAATAATAGCTGTGGAAGTTAAGCACCACTAGACCCACATATAAGGAATTCCAAAGTGTGTTCTTCAAGAAGAAATAAATATGCTATTTAACATCATAGAAATGTACACATATGTAAAACACATCAGTAAGTGTAAATATATAATCAAAGTAAGACTATCTAATATTGCAATGGTACATAAATTCCTTAGACAAGGCTGTGGTCCTAGTGTGATTAGATTGACTAGTTTTCTGTGAGTATGGTTTCAGTGTGTCTGCCCTCTGATGCCCTGTTACAACACTTACTATCTTACTTGGATTTCTCTTACCTTGGCATGGGGTATCTCTTCACAGCTGCTCCAGCAAGGCACAGCCGCTGTTCCTTACCTTGGACAAGGGGTATCTCCTTACCGCCGCCGTTCCTGACCTTTAACGTGGGATAGCTCCTCTAGGCCCTCCTGTGCCTGCAGCCACCACTCCTCAGGTTGCTCCTTCCGGCCGCCGGCCCTGGCCTCGGGCATGGGTGGCTCCTCCCAGCTGCTGCCCCTGGCCTTGGGCTCAGGGTGGCTCCTCAAAGTCACTGCCCCTGGCCTCAGGCATGAGGTGGCTTCTTGTCTAACCTAATGAAACCACGCCGTGCCTGCGGGGTAACCCAAGATGGGCTGGTCATGGTGGAGAGGCCTGACAGAATGTGGTCCACTGGAGAAGGGAATGGCAAGCCACTTCAGTATTCTTGCCTTGAGAACCCCATGAACAGTAGGAAAAGGCAAAATGATGGGACACCAAAATAGGAACTCCCCAGGTCATTAGGTGCCCAATATGCTACTGGAGATTAGTGGAGAAATAACTCCAGAAAGAATGAAGGGATGCAGCCAAAGCAAAAACAGTACCCAGCTGTGGATGTGACTGGTGATAGAAGCAAGATCTGATGCTATAAAGAGCAATATTGGATAGGAACCTGGAATGTCAGTTCCATGAATCAAGGCAAATTGGAAGTGGTCAAACAAGAGATGGCAAGGGTGAACGTCGACATTCTAGGAAGCAGCGAACTAAAATGGACTGGAATGGGTGAATTTAACTCAGATGACCATTACATCTACTACTACGGGCAGGAATCCCACAGAAGAAATGGAGTAGCTATCATGGTCAACAAAAGAGTCCGAAATGCAGTACTTGGATGCAATCTCAAAACGACAGAATGATCTCTGTTCATCTCCAAGGCAAACCATTCAATATCACAGTTATCCAAGTCTATGCCCCAACCAGTAACGCTGAAGAGACTGAAATTGAACGGTTTTATGAAGACCTACAAGATCTTTTAGAACTAACACCAAAAAAGATGTCCTTTTCATTATAGAGGACTGGAATGCAAAAGTAGGAAGTCAAGAAACACCTGGAGTAACAGGCAAATTTGGCCTTGGAATGCGGAATGAAGCAGAGCAAAGACTAATAGACTTTTGCCAAGAAAATGCACTGGTCATAGCAAACACCCTCTTCCAACAACACAAGAGAATACTCTACACATGGACATCACCAGATGGTCAACACTGAAATCAGATTGATTATATTCTTTGCAGCCAAAGATGGAGAAACTCTATACAGTCAACAAAACAAGACCGGGAGCTGACTGTGGCTCAGATCATGAACTCCTTATTGCCAAATTCAGACTGAAATTGAAGACCATTCAGGTATGACCTCAATCAAATCCCTTATGGTTATACAGTGGAAGTGAGAAATAGATTTAAGGGCCTAGATCTGATAGATAGAGTGCCTGATGAACTATGGACTGAGGTTCGTGACACTGTACATGAGACAGGGATCAAGACCATCCCCATGGAAAAGAAATGCAAAAAAGCAAAATGGCTGTCTGGGGAGGCCTTACACATAGCTGTGAAAAGAAGAGAGGTGAAAAGCAAGGGAAAAAAGGAAAGATATAAGCATCTGAATGCAGAGTTCCAAAGAATAGCAAGAAGAGATAAGAAAGCCTTCCTCAGCGATCAATGCAAAGAAATAGAGGGAAACAACAGAATGAGAAAGACTAGAGATCTCTTCAAGAAAATTAGAGATACCAAGGAAACATTTCATGCAAAGATGGGCTCGATAAAGGACAGAAATGGTATGGACCTAATAGAAGCAGAAGATATTAAGAAGAAGTGGCAAGAATACATGGAAGAACTGTACAAAAAAGATCTTCATGACCCAGATAATCATGATGATGTGATCACTAATCTAGAGCCAGACATCTTGGAATGTGAAGTCAAGTGGGCCTTAGAAAGCATCACTATGAACAAAGCTAGTGAAGGTGATGGAATTCCAGTTGAGCTCTTTCAAATCCTGAAAGATGACGCTGTGAAAGCACTGCACTCAATATGCCAGCAAGTTTGGAAAACTCAGCAGCGGCCACAGGACTGGAAAAAGTCAGTTTTCATTCCAATTCCAAAGAAAGGCAATGCCAAAGAATGCTCAAACTACCGCACAATTGCACTCATCTCACATGCTAGTAAAGTAATGCTCAAAATTCTCCAAGCCAGATTTCAGCAATACGCGAACTGTGAACTCCCTGATGTTCAAGCTGGTTTTAGAAAAGGCAAAGGAACCAGAGATCAAATTGCCAGCATCCACTGGATCATGGAAAAAGCAAGAGAGTTCCAGAAAAACATCTGTTTCTGCTTTACTGAGTATGCCAAAGCCTTTGACTGTGTGGATCACAATAAACTATGGAAAATTCTGAGAGAGATGGGAATACCAGACCACCTGACCTGCCTCTTGAAAAATCTGTATGAAGGTCAAGGAGCAACAGTTAGAACTGGACATGGAACAAAAGACTGGTTCCAAAAAGGAAAAGGAGTATGTCAAGGCTGTATATTGTCACCCTGCTTATTTAACTTATATGCAGAGTACATCATGAGAAACGCTGGACTGAAAGAAACACAAGCTGGAATCAAGATTGCCGGGAGAAGTATCAATAACCTCAGATATGCAGATGACACCACCCTTATGGCAGAAAGTGAAGAGGAGCTAAAAAGTCTCTTGATGAAAGTGAAAGAGGAGAGCGAAAATGTTGGCTTAAAGCTCAACATTCAGAAAATGAAGATCATGGCATCTGGTCCCATCACTTCATGGGAAATAGATGGGGAAACAGTGGAAACAGTGTCAGACTTTATTTTTTTGGGCTCCAAAATCACTGCAGATGGTGACTGCAGCCATGAAATTAAAAGACGCTTACTCCTTGGAAGAAAAGTTATGACCAACCTAGATAGCATATTCAAAAGCAGAGACATTTCTTTGCCGACTAAGGTCCGTCTAGTCAAGGCTATGCTTTTTCCTGTGGTCATGTATGGATGTGAGAGCTGAACTGTGAAGAAGGCTAAGCGCCGAAGAATTGATGCATTTGAACTGTGGTGTTGGAGAAGACTCTTGAGGGTCCCTTGGACTGCAAGGAGATCCAACCAGTCCATTCTGAAGGAGATCAACCCTGGATTTCTTTGGAAGGAATGACGCTAAAGCTGAAGCTCCAGTACTCTGGCCACCTCATGCGAAGAGTTGACTCATTGGACAAGACTCTGATGCTGGGAGGGATTGAGGGCAGGAGGAGAAGGGGACGACCCAGGATGAGATGGCTGGATGGCATCATGGACTCGATGGACGTGAGTCTGAGTGAACTCCGGGAGATGGTGATGGACAGGGAGGCCTGGCGTACTGCGATTCATGGGGTCGCAGAGTCGGACACGACTGAGCGACTGAACTGAACTGAACATAAATTCCTTATGACTCTACTTCAAAAATTTGAAAAGAAATATATAAAAATTAACTATAATAATTTATTGTTGTACACACAAACAAATAAGATGCACATTGTAATATCAAGCACCTAAAATCTGAGGGGAGGTGAGAAATATAAAGTTTATGTACATTATCCAAGTTAAATTGTTATCAGCATAAAAGAGGATGTAATAACTATAAAATAATTTATGTATAAGAGTAGCCAGAAAAGTGTGTGCAAAAACTTACAATAAAGTCAAAACATACCGGCTAAAAAATTCATCAAAGTACAAGACAGCATGAGAAGAAGCAAGAACAACGGATCTACGAAACAGTGAGAAAGCAATAATATGGCAATCGCAAATCCTTATCAAGTTACTTTGAAGTAAATGAATTAAATTCTCCAGTCAGAAGACATAATAGCCAAATGGATTTTTTAAAATAAATTGGAAAAGAAAAATCAGGAGAACAGGATGGCGGGGGAGTAGGTGGCCGTGGAGCACGTCTCTCTCCATGGATACATCAGGACTACAGCTTCAGACACAGACGTGCATGCAGAACACCAGCTGAGAGTGGACAGGAGTGCCTGACTAGTGGAAAGGAATATAAAAGACCACGCAAAACTTGGTAAGACAAAGGAACTAGGGAGAAAAATAGGAGTGTTGGTGGGACTTAACCTGGATGTCCTGATCCAACATCGAGGTCGTAAATCCTATTGTCGATGTGGACTCTTGAATAGGATTGCACTGTTATCCCTAGGGTAACTTGTTCCGTTGATCAAATTTTGGGATCAATAAGTGATAGTGTGATTTGACTTGTGGGTCTAGTCTTTAAAATCGCTGAGGATTTTTTGTTCTCCGAGGTCACCCCAGCCAAAACTGTTAGTCCATAAAGAGTGTTATTACCCCCTGGTGGTTGAGTTTATTTTCTTTGGACTAATTAGTTAAAGCTCCATAGGGTCTTCTCGTTTTATTAGTCTACTCCTGCCTCTTCACAAGAAGGTCAGTTTCACTGATTGGAAGTAAGAGACAGTAAAATCCTCATGTGGCCATTCATACAAGTTCTTATTTAGAGAACAAATGATTATGCTACCTTTGCATGGTCAGACTACCGTGGTGGTTTAACAATTTTCACTGGGCAAGCAGTGCCTCCACTACTGGGGATGCTGGAGGTGATGTTTTTGGTAAACAGGCAGGGTTTATATTTCCCAAGTTTCTTTTACTTCTTTTAATCTTTCCTTAAGTGCATTCCTGTGTTGGAGTAACAGTATAGTTAATAAATTGCTTATTATTGGGTTATCTTTATTCACTGTTAATAGAGTATTATCAGATACTAACTTAAACTTATGCAAGGAGAAGGTGTTTCTTGTCACTCATGTTAACATTATTACTTCTATTTTTTAATAGATTAGTCCAGTATTAGGGATGAAGAAGTGAAGTGAAGTTGCTCAGTAGTGTCTGACTCTTTGCGACCCCATAGACTGTAGCCTACCAGGCTCCTCTGTTCATGGGATTTTCCAGGCAATAGTACTGGAGTGGATTGCCATTTCCGTCTCCAAGTATTAGGGATAGGAGTTGGTTATTTATTTTGGGGATTAGTGTCATTTTTATTGTTGAGCTTTAACACCTTCTTAATTGGTGGCTGTTTTTAGGCTTACTATGGTGTTGTTGGATCTTACTCTCTAGTTAAGATAGTATCCATTTCTAAAAGGCTGTACTTTTTTAGACTAACTTTTAAAAATACAGTGGGATCTATTTGGATTTTTTGGTATCTTTAAAGCTGAACTAAGATTCATTACAGGTTCGTTAGGCGTGTCACCTCTACTTACAAATCTTCTCGCTATTTTGCCACATAGATGAGTTGGTTCTTGATAAACTGTTCATAAGTAGCTCCTCTTGTTTTGGGTCACTTATCCAAAATTTGTTTTGTTAAGTCTTATGCTAGCTAATTCATTATGCAAAAGGTACAAGGGATAATCTTTGCTTTTTTGTACTTTTTTCTTTCATCATTCCCTTGTGGTACTTTCTCTATAGCACCATGTTTAAAATTTATACCTCCTATACTTTAAATCAGAGGGTAAATGTTTTATCTTATTTTGGTCATTTAATTAGGAACAGAATTATGGGCTAGGTTTAGTTCGAGATATTCATGATATGTGAAATCTTCTAGGTGTAAACTAGGTGCTTTTTTTAAGCTATATTTTGGTTTGTCCAAGCACACTTTCCAGTATGCTTACCTTGTTACGACTTGTCTCCTCTCATATAGTTGATATATGTGAATAGATTTAAGTGCATCATTTTTATTTGAGGAGGGTGACGGGCAATGTGTGCGTGCTTCATGGCCTAATTCAACTAAGCATTCTGTCCTTAGTTTACTACTAAATCCTCCTTTGGTTATTAGTTCCATAATAACTTTTGTATTGGGTTTTCTTAAAATAGAAAATGTAGCCCATTTCTTCCTATTCCAGAGGTTACACCTTGACCTAACGTTTTTATGTGCTGTTACTGTGCTTTCTTTTATTCCTTTTTAGGGTTTGCTGAAGATGGCAGTATATAGACTGTATTAGCAAGGATTGGTGAGGTTTATCAGGGTTTATCAATTATAGAACAGGCTCCTCTAGAAGGGTATAAAGCACTGCCAAGTCCTTTGATTTTTAAGCTGTTGCCAGTAGTACTCTGGCGAATAATTTTGTTTGTACAATTATTTATGTTATGGGGTCACACAGAGTCGGACACGACTGAAGCGACGCAGCAGCAGCAGCAGCAGCAGCAGCAGCAGCAGCAGCAGCAGCAGCAGCAGCAGGGCTAAGCATAGTGGGGTATCTAATCTCAGCTTGGGTCTTAGCTATAGTGTATCAGCTATTATAAAGTTACTTTCATCATTTATTTCTGTTATAATTATGGCTTTTTACAGCTTAATTAGAATTAAACTCTATTTGGTGTAATGCTTTAGCATGCTTTATGCCATATTCCTGTTAACTTGGATTAATCTTATGACCGTGGTGGCTGGCACGAGATTTACCAACCCTAATCAATATAACTTAGTCAAACTTTCACTTATGGCTTAATTTTTATCACTGCTGTCTCCCTTGGGGGTATGGTTAAGCAAGGTGTCATGGGCTACAGGTGTGTGCTTGATACCAGCTCCTCTCAGGAAGGCTGGGACCAAACCCATGTGTTTACGGAGTTGATATACCCATCTAGGCATTTTCAGTGCCTTGCTTTAGCATTTAAGCTGCATTAACTATGCGTCATGGGGCAGACCCAGGCACTTATATACTTACTTTATTTGGAGTGGTAATGTGAGTATTGAAAGTGCAATGAATTTAAATAAGTATTTAGGGGGGAGCATGTTAAAAATGGTGGTAGATATTTAAGGTGGAAGGAGAATGGCTATGGGGAAATGGTTGATGTGTGTAACGTAATGTCTACGTCCTGTGACCATTGACTGTGATGCTTGTGCCTACCATTATGGTGGTGCTCAAGATGTAGTTAAGTCCAACTACAATACATGCTCTGGGTCAGGGCCTCAGACAGCCATAGCTGAGTCCAAGCATCCCCCAAAATTAAAAAATACCAAATGCATGACTTCACAGTTAGGTGTGAGCATGAGCTGATTACCCATTAGTCCATCGAGATGTCTCATTTAAGGGGAAAGAATGGGTGATTCTAGATGAGACGGCCCTGAAGAAAGAACCAGATGTCTGATAAAGTTCATTAAATAGCGACTCCCACAATTCATGGGCCTAGAGCGAGAAGAGGGATACCTGCCAAGTGGGTTGCTCGTTTCACGTGGCATGGTGATCAAGCTTGTGATCCAAGGGGCAAGATATGCATGTTGACGAGGATGGATTTGACTTAATGCACTATGTACGATCAATGACTACATGTACTATGTATTAATAATAATAAATGTACTTGCTTATAGGCATGGGGCATATAATATAATGTACTATATACATAATTATGTCCTATTACATTAATATTATGTATGTACCCATGTGCAAAGTAGCATTTCATGCACTAACATCCATGAAAATATGTATGTACTATTAAAGGTAGCAGGACTATAACATGTGGTTGTGAAGTGTGAAATCTGTCAGGTTGTTGAAGGTTTTGGAAAATTTAATACTAATGAGATTCTTGGTATTTGTGGGGCTATATTAATAGTGTTTCAGGGAATAGTTTAAATAGAACTTCAGCTTTGGGTGTTGATAGTGGGGCTATAGCTTCTTCCTTGAGTCTTAAGGAGGTTGGTTGTTCTCCTTTTCTGGTTTACAACTACATTCCTACAAACTACTTTGTATACTACAAAGACTTGTCTTCATTTTAAGAGATTATTTTCGATTATGCTAGCTACTGGTATTAGTACTAGGATAAGGAGGAAATATATAATAGAAGCTAGTTGTCCAAAGATGATGTATGGGTATTCGACTGGCTGTCCTCCAATTCTCCTGAGTGTTAGTAGGTATGCTACTAAAATTCAGAATAGACATTGACTGAATGGTCGGAATATCATACTTCGTTGCTTAGATGTGTGGAGTAGGGGTATAAGGATTAGGATTAGGATGGAGAGAACTAAGGCTAAGACTAAGACTAAGACTAAGACTCCTCCTGGTTTGTTAGGGATTGATTGTAGAATTGCATATGTGAATAGGAAGCACCACTCAGGTTTGATGTGAGGGGGTGTGTTGAGTGGATTTGCTGGGGTGTAATTGTCTGGGTCTCCAAGTAAGTCAGGTATGAATAATACTAATAGTATTAGGGCTAAGACTAGTAGTAAGGCACCTAGGATGTCTTTAATGGTATAGTAGGGGTAGAATCGGAAAAAGGCAATGGCACCCCATTCCAGTACTCTTGCCTGGAAAATCCCATGGATGGAGGAGCCTGGCGGGCTGCAGTCCATGGGGTCGCAAAGAGTCGGACACAACTGAAGTGACTTAGCAGCAGCAGCAGCAGCAGCAGCAGCAGCAGCAGCAGCAGCAGCAGCAGCAGCAGCAGCAGCAGCAGGGGTGGGAATGTTTTGTCCGTATCTGATGAAATTCCCATTGGGTTGTTAGATTCTGGTTTTTGGAGAAAGAGTAGGTGGACTATGGCGAGTGCTGTGATGATGAATGGGAGGATGAAGTGGAAGGCAAAGAATCGGGTAAGGGTTGCTTTGTCTACTGAAAATACCCCTCAGATCCATTTGACTAAGCTTGTACGGATATATGGAATTGCTGAGAGGAGGTTAGTAATGACTATTGCTCCTCAAAATGATATTCGTCCTCACAGTTAGACGTATCCTATAAATGCTGTGGCTATCACTGCAAATAGGAGAATTACTCTGATGTTTCATGTTTCTAGGAAGGTGTATGATCTGTAGTATAGGCCTCGTCCTACATGTATAAATAGGCAGATGGAAAACATTGATGCTCCATTTGCATGTATATATCAGATAATTCAGCCATAGTTGATGTCTCGGCAAATGTGGGTGACAGAAGAGAATACTGTTATTGTGTCAGATGTGTAGTGCATTGCTTGGAATAGGCCTGTTAGGATTTGTAGAACTAGGCAGATACCTAGTAGGGAGCCAAAGTTTCATCATGATGAGATGTTTGATGGGGCTGGGAGATCAACAAATGCATTGTTTACAATTTTTATTAATGGGTGGGATTTTCAAATGTTGGTCATTAGTGTTCTTGTATTTGAATGACAACAATGGTTTTTCATATCATTAGTCATGGTTAGATTCCATGAACGAATAATGATAACATACATTGTATTTAAGTATTATTTTTGTGATTGGTTTTATAGGGTTTTCTTCAAAACCTTCACCTGTTTATGGGGGGCTAGGCCATGAAATTAAAAGACGCTTACTCCTTGGAAGAAAAGTTTTGACCAACCTAGATAGCATATTGAAAAGCAGAGATATTACTTTGCCAACAAAGGTCCGTTTAGTCAAGGCTATGGTTTTTCCAGTGGTCATGTATGAATGCGAGAGTTGGAATGTGAAGAAAGCTGAGTGCCGAAGAATTGATGCTTTTGAACTGTGGTGTTGGAGAAGACTCTTGAGAGTCCACTGGACTGCAAGGAGATCCAACCAGTCCATTCTAAAGGAGATCAGCCCTGGGTGTTCTTTGGAAAGAATGATGCTAAAGCTGAAACTCCAGTACCTTGGCCACCTTATTCGAAGAGTTGACTCATTGGAAAAGACTCTGATGCTGGGAGGGATTAGGGGCAGGAGGAGATGGGGACGACAGAGGATGAGATGGCTGGATAGCATCACCAACTTGATGGATGTGAGTCTGAGTGAACTCCGGGAGATGGTAATGGACAGGGAGGACTGGCGTGCTGCGATTCATGGGGTCGCAAAGAGTCAGACATGACTGAGTGACTGAACGGAACTGAACTGAGGGTTGATTGTGGTGGAGTTGGTTGTGGTATCGTATTAAGTTTTGGTGGGTCTTTCTTGGGTTTAATGGTTTTCTTAATTTATTTGGGGGGTATAATAGTGGTTTTTGATTATACAATGGCTATGGCTAAAGAACAGTATCCTGAGATTTGGGTCTCTAATAAGACTGTTTTAGGGGCATTTATTACTGGTTTGTTAATGGAATTTTTGATAGTTTATTATGTGTTGAAAGATGAAGAGGTAGAAATTGTATTCAAATTTAATGGTTTAGGAAACTGAGTAATTTATGATACAGGCGACTCTGGGTTTTTTACTGAGGAGGCCATGGGAATTGCAGCTTTGTATAGTTACGGTACTTGGCTAGTTATTGTAACTGGTTGATCTTTGTTAATTGGTGTTGTGGTTATTATGGAGATTACTCATGGAAATTAAATATATTATGCTGATGAGGATTGTAACTAGGAAGGAGAGGAAATACTGTTTGATTAGGCCCTTTGGGCTTGTAACCATGGTGGATGTTTTTATTTGAATTAGCGAGGTAGTTTTTGGTAAGATATTTTTTAATCAGATTAGGTCTAGAAGGCAGGATGCTGATTTCTGGCTTATCGTTAGGTTTACGTAAGGGGTCAAGCGGTGTATGATTTTGGGAAAATATCCCAACAGGCTGGAGAATTTGAAGGCACGTGATGGATAATTAAATTTTAGGTTTTGGGTTGTGTTGCTAATTTCTAGTGCTAGAATAAAGTCTAGGATTGTTACTGCTAGAGCTATTATTTTTAGATAGTAAGGTATAGTTATTTGGGGGACTGTTGTTGGAGGAATATTGTTAGAGATAACAAATCCTGTGAAAAGCCTTCCAATTAATAGGCGTTTGATGGAGTTAATTAGAAGGGGATTGTTTTCATTGATAATGAATAGGGTTGGGAATTGGGATTGTCCTAGAAGTGTGAAGAAGATAATACAAGTACTATAGATGGCTATGAAAGAGGTGGCAACTAGTGTTATTAAAAGGGCTCAGGCATTGATATATGACGTGTTGATAGCTTCGATGATCAGATCTTTGGAGTAAAATCCAGTAAGGAGAGGTATTCCTTTTAGTGTGAGACTGCCAATGATGAGGGCTGTTGTGGTTAATGGTATAGCTTTGAATAGGCCTCCTATTTTTCGGATATCTTGTTCGTCATTTAGACGGTGAATAATGGAACCAGAGCATATGAATAACATGGCTTTGAAGAAGCCATGGGTGCAAATATGGAGGAATACTAGGTAGGGCTGGTTAATGCCAGTTTTTACTATTATAAGGCCTAGTTGGCTGGATGTAGAGAAAGCAAAAATTTTCTTGATGTCATTTTGGGTGAGGGCACATATTGCTGTGAATAGCGTGGTGATAGCCCATAGGCATAGTATAATGGACTGGGCGAATTTATTGTTCTCTATTAGTGGGTAAAAGCAGATTAGTAAGAAAATGCCTGCTACTACTATTGTGCTTGAGTGGAGTAGTGCTGAGACGCGGGTGGGGCCTCCTATTGGAGGGTAGTCATGGATGTAAGCCAAATTGGGCGGATTTTCCGGTCGCAACCAGTACGAGGCCTATTAGAGGCAGGTTGGAGTTGTCTGGGTTTAATATGAAAATTTGTTGCAGGTTCCAGGTGTTAAGGTTAGTTAGGAATCATGCTATTGCTAAAATAAATCCGATGTCACTGATGCGGTTATACAGGATTGCTTGTAGGGCTCCTGTGTTTGCATCTGCTCGTCCTTATCATCATCCGATGAGCAAGAATAATATAATTCCCACGCCTTCTCAGCCAATGAATAATTGAAATAAGGTTGTTTGTGGTAACAGGATAAGTATGGTGATGAGGTCAGTTCAGTTCAGTCACTCAGTCGACTTCGACTATTTGTGACCCCATGAATTGCAGCACGCCAGGCCTCCCTGTCCATCACCAACACCCAGAGTTCACTCAAACCCACGTCCGTCGAGTCAGTGATGCCATCCAGCCATCTCATCCTCTGTCATCCCTGTCTCCTCCCATCCCCAATCCCTCCCAGCATCAGAGTCTTTTCCAATGAGTCCACTCTTCGCATGAGGTGGCCAAAGTATTGGAGTTTCAGCTTTAGCATCATTCCTTCCAAAGAACACCCAGGGCTGATCTCCTTTAGAATGGACTGGTTGGATCTCCTTGCAGTCCAAGGGACTCTCAAGAGTCTTCTCCAATACCACAGTTCAAAAGCATCAATTCTTTGGCACTCAGCTTTCTTCACAGTCCAGCTCTCACATCCATACATGACTACTGGAAAAACCATAGCCTTGACTAGATGGACCTTTGTTGGCAAACTAACGTCTCTGTTTTTGAATATGCTATCTAGATTGGTCATAACTTTCCTTCCATTAAAAGTAAGTGCCTTTTAATTTCATTGCTGCAATCACCATCTGCAGTGATATTGGAGCACAAAAAATAAAATAAAATCTGACACTGTTTCCATTGTTTCCCCATCTATTTGCCATGAAATGATAAGATCAGATGCCATGATCTTAGTTTTCTGAATGTTGCTCAGCCATAAAAAAGGAACATATTTGAGTCAGTTCTAATGAGGTGGATGAACCTAAAACCTATTACATAGAGTGAAGTAAGTCAGAAAGAGAAAGATAAGTATCATATTCTAACACATACATATGGAACCTAGAAAAACGGTAATGAAAAATGTATTTACAGGGAAGAAATGGAGAAACAGACATAGAGAATAGACTTAAGGACATGCGGAGAGGGGAAGAGAGGATGAGATCTATGAAACGGGTAACATGGAAACTTTTATTACCATATGTAAAATAGATAGCCAACAGGGATATGCTGTATGGCTCAGGAAACTCAAACAGGGGCTCTGTATCAACCTAGAGGGGTGGCATGGGAAGGAAGATGGGAGGGAGGTTCAAAAGGGAGGGGATACATGCAGATAGCATATTGAAAAGCAGAGATATTTCTTTGCCAACAAAGGTCCATCTAGTCAAGGCTATGGTTTTTCCACTAGTCATGTATGGATGTGAGCTGAGTGCCAGTGAATTGATGCTTTTAAACTGTGGTGTTGGAGAAGACTCTTGAAAGTCCCTTGGACTGCAAGGAGATCCAACTAGCCCATTCTGAAAGAGATCAGCCCTGGGATTTCTTTGGAAGGAATGATGCTAAAGCTGAAGCTCCAGTACTTTGGCCACCTCATGCGAAGAGTTGACTAATTGGAAAAGACCCTGATGCTGGGAGGGATTGGGGGCAGGAGGAGACAGGGACGACAGAGGATGAGATGGCTGGATAGCATCACTGACTTGATGGACAGGAGTTTGAGTGAACTCCGGGAGTTGGTGATGGACAAGGAGGCCTGGCATGCTGTGATTCATGGGGTCACAAAGAGTCGGACTCAACTGAGCAACTGAACTGAACTGAACTGAACTGATATATATACCTATGGCTGATTCACATTGAGGTTTGTTAGAAAACTACAAAATTCTGTAATGTAATTTACTTCAATAAAAAATCAATTTTAAAAAAATTAAATGACATGCTGCCCGCAAAAGACTTGTATTAGCTTTAAGGACTCACATAGATAAAAATGAGGTGGTGGAAAAAGATATTTCAGGGAATTTTAAGCTAAAATAAAGCAGGAGAAGCATATACATAAATCATACAAAATAGACTTATAGATAAAAATGGTCAAAATAAATTAAAATGGTCATAAGACACAAAGAAAGTCATTATATAATGATAAAGAGTAAATTCATCAAGTATATAAAACAATCATAAGTATTTATGTACTCAACATCAGACCACCTAATTTAGAAATAAAATACAACAAAACTAAAAGAAAAAATAAACAGCAACATAGTAACAATTGAGGACTTTAAAATTTTACCCTCAACAATGAATAAATTATCCATACAGAGAAAAAAGGAAACAATAGATCTAAACAACAGCATAGAACAAATGAACTTAATAGACATACACTGCTGTCGCAACAGCAGTAGAAAAAACATTCTTCTCAAATGTATGTGAACTGTTTCCTAGAATATATTGTATGTTAGGCCACAAAATAAGTGTCAACAAATTCAAGATAGAAATTATATCAGATATCGTTTCTGAACACAAAGTTATGAAACTAGATATCAAAAAGAGTGGAAGCAACCTAGATGTCCATCAGCAGATGAATGGATAAGAAAGCTGTGGTGCATATATACAATGGAGTATTACTCAGCCATTAAAAAGAATACATTTGAATCAGTTCTAACGAGGTGGATGAAACTGGAGCCGATTATACAGAGTGAAGTAAGCAGAAAGAAAAACACCAATACAGTATACTAACACATATATATGGAATTTCGAAAGATAGTAATGATAACCCTGTATGCCAGACAGCAAAAGAGACACAGATGTATAGAACAGACTTTTGGACTCTGTGGGAGAGGGAGAGGGTGGGATGATTCGGGAGAATGGCATTGAAACATGTATAATATCATGTAAGAAACAAATAGCCAGTCTAGGTTCAATGCAGGATACAGGATGCTTGGGGCTGGTGCACTGGGATGACCCAGAGAGATGGTATGGGGAAGGAGGTGGAAGGAGGGTTCAGGATTGGGAACTCATGTACACCCGTGGTGGATTCATGTTGATGTATGGCAAAACCAATACAGTACTGCAAAGTAAAATAAAGTTAAAAAAAAAAAAAAAACCCAACACTGAATAGGATACAGTAGTGAAAAGCTGAATTGCTTTCCCTATGAGCGCATAAAAGGAGGTCTGCTCTTGTCACTTGTATTCAACATTGCTCTTGCAATTTTATTGTGTAATAAGGCACACACAAAAATTAAAATATTATTGAACTAAAAAGAGAAAGAGTAAGAAAGAGGAAAATTTCAGAAATACCTTGAAATTTAAAAACACACTCTTAAACAATTATAAAATTAACTAAACAAGAAGGTCACTAGACTGAGATGGTCAGAAGTAAACCTATGATTCTATAGTAATCCATGACAAAGGAGGCAAGAATCTACAATAGGGAAAAGACAACCTCTTTAATAAATAACATTGGGAAAATTGGACAGCTACATGAAAAAGAATTAAACTGGACTATTTTCTCACATGGTATGCAAAGGTAAACTCAAAGGATTTAAAGACTTAAGTGCAAGACCAGAAACCATAAAACTCTGAGAAGAAAACACAAGCAGTACATTCTTGGCCACTGGTCTTATTTATATTTTACTGGATCTGTCACCTCAGGCAAGAGAAACAGAAGCAAAAATAAACACATTGGATTATATCAAACTAAAATCTCTTGCACAGTGAAGGAAACTACAAAATGCAAAAGCCACCTATCAAATAGAAGAAGATATTTGCAAATCATATGTCTGTAAAAGTTCATATCCAAAATATATAAAGAACTCATACAACAGCATCAAGAAAAAACAAACCCAATTAAAAAGTAGGCAGAGGATTTGAATAGGCAGTTTTCCAAAGAAGACTTAGAGGTGACCAAAAGGCATATGAAAAAAGGCACATCAATCGTTAGCAGTTCAGTTCAGTTGAGTCATTCAGTCGTGTCTGACACTTTGCAAACCCATGAACTGCAGCACGCCAGGCCTCCCTGTCCATCACCAACTCCTGGAGCTTGCTCAAACTCATGTCCATGGAGTCAGTGATCCCTTCCAACCATCTCATCCTTCTACTTCTGACTTCACACTTTCCCAGCATCAGGGTCTTTTCCAATGAGTCAGTTCTTCGCATAAGATGGCCAAAGTATTGCAGTTTAACTTCATCATTAGTCCATCCAATGAATATTCAGGACTGATTTCCTCTAGGATTGACTGGTTTGATCTCCTTGCAGTCCAAGGGACTCTCAAAAGCCTTCTGCAACACCACAGTTCAAAAGCATCAATTCTTCGGTGTTCAGCTTTCTTTATAGTCCAGCTCTCACATCTATACATGACTACTGGAAAAACCATAGCTTTGACTAGATGGACCTTTGTAGGCAACGTAATGTCTGCTTTTTACTATGCTGTCTAGGTTTCTTATAGCTTTTTTTTTCCCCCAAGGAGCAAGTCTTTTAATTTCATGGCTGCAGCCATCATCTGCAATGATTTTGGAGCCCAAGAAAATAAATCTGACACTGTTTCCATTGTTTCCCCATCTATTTGCCATGAAGTAATGGGACCAGATGCCATGATCTTAGTTTTCTGAATGTTGAGTTTTAACCCAGCTTTTTCACTCTCCACTTTCACTTTCATCAAGAGGCTCTTCAGTTCCTCTTTGTTTTCTGCCATAACGATGGTGTCATCTGCGTATCTGAAGTTATTGATATTTGTCCCAACAACCTTGACTCTAGCTTCTGCTTCATCCAGCCCAGTGTTTCTCATGATGTACTCTGCATAGAAGTTAAATAAGCAGGGTGACGAAACACAGCTTTGAAATACTACTTCCCCAATTTGGAACTAGTCTGTTGTTTTATATCCAGTTCTAATTGTTGCTTCTTGACCTGCATAAAGATTTCTCAAGAGGTAGGTAAGGTGGTCTAGTATTCCCATCACTCGAAGAATTTTCCACAGTTTGTTGTGATCCACACAGTCAAAGCCTTTGGCATAGTCATTAAGCAGAAGTAGATGTTTTTCTGGAACTCTCTTGCTTATTCAATGACCCAGTGGATGTTGGCAATTTGATCTCTGGTTCCTCTGCCTTGTCTAAATCCAGCTTGAACATCTGGAAGTTCATGGTTCATGTACTGTTGTAGCCTGGCTTGGAGAATTTTGAGTATTACTTTGCTAGCATGTAAGATAATAGCAATTGTGTGGTAGTTTGAACATTCTTTGGCATTTCCCTTCTTTGGGATTAGAATGAAAACTGACTTTTCCAGTCATGTGGCCAGTGCTGAGTTTTCCAAATTTGCTAGCATAATGAGTGCAGCACTTTCACAGCATCATCTTTTAGGATTTGAAATAGCTCAACTGGAATTCCATCATCTCCACTAGCTTTTTACATAGTGATGCTTCCTAAGGCCCACTTGCCTCCACATTTCAGGTTTTCTGGTTCTAGTTTAGTGATCACACCATCGTGGTTATCTGGGTCATGAAGATCTTTTTTGTATAGTTTTTCTGTGTATTCTTGCTATCTCTTAGTATCTTCTGCTTCTGTCTTGACCATTTCTGCCCTTTATTGTGTCCATTTTTGCATGAAATGTTCCCTTGATATCTTTAATTTTCTTGAAGAGATCTCTAGTCTTTCCCATTATATTGTTTTTCTCTATTTCTTTGCACTGATCACTGAGGAATGGCTCTCTTTTCTCTCCTTGCTATTCTTTGGAACTCTGCATTCAGATGGATATATCTTCACTTTTCTCCTTTGCCTTTCACTTCTCTTCTCTTCTCTTCTCAGCTATTTGTAAGGTCTCCTTGGACAACCATTTTGCCTTTTTGCATTTGTTTTTCTTGGGGATAATCTTGTTCACTGCCTCCTGTATAATGTCATGAATGTCCGTCCATAGTTCTTCAGGCACTCTGTCTATCAGATCTAATCCCTTGAATCTATTTGTCGTTTCCACTGTATAATTGTAAGGGATTTGATTTAGGTCATACCTGAATGGTCTAGTGGTTTTCCCTACTTTCTTCAATTTACGTCTGAATTTTCCAATAAAGAATTTATGATCTGAGCCACAGTTAGCTCCTGGTCTTGTTTTTGCTAACTGTATCGAGCTTCTCCATCTTCGACTGCAAAGAATATAATGTAATCAATCTGATTTCTGTATTGACTATCTGGTGATGTCCATGTGTAGAATTCTCTCTTGTTAGAAGAGGGTGCTTGCTATGACCAGTGTGTTCTCTTGGCAAAACTGTGTTAGCCTTTTCTCTGCTTCATTTTGTACTCCAAGGCCAAACTTGCCTGTTAAACCAGGTATCTCTTGACTTCCTACTTTTGCATTTCCATCCCCTATGATAAAAAGGACTTTTTTTCATTTTTTGTGTTAGTTCTAAAAGTTCTTGTAGGTCTTCATAGAACCATTCAACTTCAGCTTCTTCAGCATTACTGGCTGGGGCACAGACTTGGATTACTGTGATATCAAATGGTTTGCCTTGGAAATTAACAGAGATCATTCTGTCATTTTTGAGACCGCACCCAAGTACTGCATTTTGGACTCTTTTGTTGACTATGAGGGCTAGCCCATTTCTTCTAAGAGATTCTTGCCCACAGTATAGATATAATGGTCATCTAAATTAAATTTGCCCATTCTAGTCCATGTTAGTTCACTGATTCTTAAACTGTCAATGTTCACTCTTGCCATCTCCTGTTTGACCGCTTCCAATTTACCTTGATTCATGGACCTAACATTCCAGGTTCCTATGCAATATTTTTCTTTACAGCATTGGATACTACCTTCACCAATCACCTCCACAACTGGGCATTGTTTATGCTTTGGCTCCATCTCTTCATTCTTTCTGGAGTTATTTCTCCACTCTTCTCTGGTAGCATATTGCACACCTACCAACCTGAGGAGTTCTTTCAGTGTCATATCTTTTGCCTTTTCATACTATTCATGGGGTTCTCAAGGCAAGAATGCTGAAGTGGTTTGCCATTCCCTTCTCCAGTGGACCACGTTTTGTCAGAACTCTTCACAATGACCCATCCATCTTGGGTGGCCCTACACAGCATGGCTCACAGTTTCATTGAGTTAGACAAGGCTGGTGGCTCAGTGGTAAGGGACCCATCTGCCAATGCAGGAGACATGGGTTTGATCCCTGGGTCACGAAGATCCCCTGGAGAAGGATATGGCAACCTACTACAGTATTCTTGCCTGGGAAATCCCATGGACCAAGAAGCCTATTGGGCCACAATCCATGGGATCACTAAAGAATTGGACACCCCCTGGCAACTAAACAACAACAATAACTATGAATGTTGAGCATCTTTTCATGTACCTGTTGGCCATTGAATCTCTTCTTTGATGAAATGTTTATTTAGGTCTTTGCCCATTTTTTGAATAGGTTGTTTTTTTTGATATTAAACTGTATGAGTTGTTTGCATACTTTAGAAATTAATTCCTTGTTTGTCACATGATTTGCAAAGTTTTTCTCCCACTCCACAGATTGTCTTTTTGTTTATGGTTTCCTGTGTTGTGCAAAAACTTATAAGTTTGATTAAGTCCTATTTGCTTATGTTTGCTTTTGTTTCTTTTGTCTTGACTGACCTAAGCAAGCATTGGTACAATTTATGTTAGAAAATGTTTTGCCTATATTCACCTTTAAAAATGTTATGATGTCATGTCTTACGTTTAAGTCTCTAAGCCATTTTCAGTTTATTTTTGTGTATGGTGTGAGGGAGTGTTCTAATTTCACTGATTTGCATGCAGCTGTCCAGCTTTCCCAACACCACTTGCTAAAAAGACTGTGCTTTCTCCATTGTACATCCTTGCCTCCTTTGTTGAAGATTAATTGACCATAGGTGTGCTTGAGGACACTCTGTTTGTTTTGCTGCATTGGGTCTTAGTTGCAGTACATGAGTCTTTGTTGTGTCATGCGGTATCTTTCATTGCAGCATATAGACTCTCTAGTTGTGGCACCTGGGCTCCAGAGCATGTGGGCTCAGTAGTGGCAGTGTGATCTTAGTTTCTATGTGAGATCTTAGTTCCCTGACCAGGGATCAAATCCACATTCTCTGCATTGCTAGGCAAATTATTAACCACTGGACCACCAGGGATGTCCTGAGGAAATCCTTATAAACTGAAGCAAGTGCCTAAAAATCTGATCTTCATCAAAAATAGAGTCAGCATCTACTTGTACTAAAAAAAAGAAAGGAAAAAAAAAAAACAACACCTGGGCATGGAGTTTTGTCTGTGTTCTTCAGCTCAGCTCACAGCCCTAACCTGAAAGCAAGATTCAAACAGATGTAGAGAATAGCTTGCTGATGTCTCTAGATGTCACATTATTCACCACTGGAGAGAAAGATCCATTTCATGCAAGCTGGGAATTTGGGCTCTCCCCTGAGAAAGACAATCCCTTTGATTCAGTTGGTAGAGAAGAGACAGATGTTCTGTCTATGTGGGAGCATGAGCTGAAGGAAAATCTACCTCACTGCAGTCAGGACACCTTATGTTGTGAAAACCAAGTGCCATCATGCATTTGATCCCTCATTTCTCACAGCAACACTATGGTGGAGGCCAGTGAGCTGTTTACCAAACCCTTTCCTTTCCCTTCTGGGCACAAATAAGAATTACATTTCCCAGAAGCCTTTGTAGTTTATGCTGTGTGACATGGAATGTGAATGGAGGTGAAGTGTGTGCTCTTCTCCACTGTCTGGAGCCAGATGTCAATGCCAAGGGCATTCCAGGAGCTGAGTCCCGCCTGGGTCAGTGGATGACACAGACTGCCATCCACCCCCGCCCTCCATGAATTGACTGGACTTTATGTTAGCAAAGAGCACAGTGCTAAAGTGTTTAGCCAAGCCACCCAGAAGCTGAGGTTTATCTATTGTAACAGCAGACTTTATCTTAACTGATAAAAACTGAGTGGCACCCAGGATCACATTCAGCCATAAGCCAAGGAAGAAAGAAAGAAAGTGAAGTCGCTCAGTCCTGTCCAGCTCTTTACGACCCAATGGACTGTAGCCCACCAGGCTCCTCCCTCCATCAGTTTCTCCAGGCAAGAGTACTGGAGGGGGTTGCCATTTCCTTCTCCAGGGGATCTTCCAAGCCCAGGGATTGAGCCCAAGTCTCCAGCATTCCAGGCAGACACTTTAACCTCTGAGCCACCAGGGAAGCCCTAAGCCAAAGAAAACTCAAATCACAGTAGCTTAAACATAAAGGGGTACTTATCTCTAACAATAAATCCCAAAGGGGAAAGTCCTAGGAAAGCATATGCCCCCACTTCTGGCCACAAATAGCTATTCCTCTGACCACATCTTTGCCTACTAACAAGAGGGAAGCAGAGAAAGACTAACCCCAGGTCATAAAACCAAAAGCGTTACTGGAAACCGTCAGCTTGTACCTCATCAGCAAGACTGCATCGCTTGGCAGCAGGAGTTGCACAAGAGGCAGAGAAGTGAAGGCTTCATTCAGGCATATTAACAAAACCAAGATTCTGTTACAAAGGAATAAGAGCAACAGATTCTAAAAGACAAACAGCTCTGTCTGCCACCTTAGACAACATAAAGAAGAACTACTCTTGAAGAGCAGCCCAAGCCTCGTGTTGACACTCTGTGTCATGGTTGTCATTTGTAAGGACTAAGCATCTGCCAGATCTGTGGGAGCCTGGCCTGAAAGGGCATGCATGTGGGTTTTATGAATGCATGAAACATATCACAATTTCATTCCATCCTCAAGTTTCCATCTACAGGTGCTGCGTGCACACCACAGAGCATGAAAACAAAGTTTGTGGTCACCTCTATAGGTTCAAAATACCTCAGTAATTACCAGGGTACCACGCAGTTGGCCATACCTCTTGGGGGCCCTCTTTCCCTGTGAGTTTTCTAAGAGGTCCCACAGGCATGAACAACTCAGCTGGTACCACAAATTCTAAAGCTTTCTGGACCACATTTATGTTCAGATTACCTAACTGGTTTCCAAGTATTAATCATACAAGTCAACACCAAAAACAAGGCTAAGAGCAAGGCAGCCATCAAAGAGTCCCTGTGGGAAGAATTGTGGGCATGCAGGGGCACTACCCCAGTGGACACAAGGGCTATGACACCTCTTCACTTGATACCAGGTACAGAGGTTATGAAGAAAACCACTCAGAGGTCGTGCCGAGACCTCCAGGAGTGTGCAATTTGCAGGAACATCTCTGACTCAACCAAGAGAAGTCTAAAGGCAAAGGGTAAGTTCAGGACATCTAAGACAGAACAGAAAGATGAATGCAGCATCAGGAGAGGGCCAAACTTCTTCTAAAAGTGAGGAAAGGTCACAGGCCTCCCCAACATCACAGAAACAAACAAATCTGTAATCTTCTCAAAAGGAAACACACCTAAAAAGTCACCAGGTAGAGGGAGATGGAAAATCCTCTAACAAGGAGTGGTCCAAGGACCCCATTGAGAGATGGAAAGAAGATCTCATGAAACCTCCAAGGTACCCATGAGACAAAGTCAGAAACTGTGCATGACTGATGTCCAGTGCTAGGTGACAACCATACCAGGCAGGTGAGACATCCCTGCCTCTTCTGTCTCATACCAGTCCTGCAGGACCAGAAATGAAAGCTAGCAGGCAAGGTGAAGTAAAGCAAGATAACAGTGAAGATGGCCTCCTAGGCTCTGTCCCCATTTCAGGCCTACAAACCTGGTTGAAGTTCCAGGGTATGGGGAAACAAGGGAGGAAAGAAGATTCAAATTGGATGTATTCGGAGTTTACTATTACAGAGGAACTAAGAGGTATTTTGAAGCCTATCCAAAATACTCAGAGAGGGTATTGAAGGGAGCAGTGAGAAAATGAATAAATGTGATGTCTGTTTTGATTTTATGAAGTATGCTAAGACAATGAAATAGCCAAACTGAATTTACTTATAAATATCTTTCCAGAATCAAAGTAAGGTTACTAGGTTAAAAAAAACTTCTCAAAGCAAAAAATAAAACCAATAGAATTAAATAAAGCCTTCTTCATTTATATTCCAAAATTCATTCTTTAATTTTAAATGTTTCAGTTCCACAGAGTTCAAAAGCTTGAAGAAACTCCACTAAAAGGAGAGATTTTCCAAAATATCTCTACTGGGAAAATTCCAATGAGGTGTGATGCTCATACCTCATCCTTTACAACAGAACAGAGGAATTCCCAAGAAAGATGTCTCTTAAGATTTCAGTTCATTCTTGAGGTATGTGCAACCTCCAAGTATGTGAAGTGAGAATTCAGGCTTCTTTTATACTAAAAGGGGAGTGGGTGTGGTTGGTTGTTTCAGCTTCTTGGTGTCAGACTCCTTTGTTCTTGCTGCTTTCCATGTGGGTCAGGTCATGAATGCTCCTGTGAACCTCCAACAAGACAAGTGTTATTCTCTGTTCTGCAACTTTTTATCCCTATATGAATGGAAGTCTTACATCTTTAAAGGCCAGAGCCTTAAGAATGAGATATCCTGTATATTTCAGGCTATAGACAACATTCTTCAGTTCAGTTCAGTTCAGATCATTCGCCCAGTCGTATCCGACTCTTTGTGACCCCATGAATCGCAGCACGCCAGGCCTCCTTGTCCATCACCAACTCCCGGAGTTCACTCAGACTCATGTCCATCGAGTCAGTGATGCCATCCAGCCATCTCATCCTCTGCCATCCCCTTCTCCTCCTGCCCCCAATCCCTCCCAGCATCAGAGTCTTTTCCAGTGAATCAACTCTTCGCAAAGTACTGGAGTTTCAGCTTTAGCATTCCTTCCAAAGAAATCCCAGGGCTGATCTCCTTCAGAATGGATTGGTTGGATCTCCTTGCAGTCCAAGGGACCCTCAAGAGTCTTCTCCAACACCACAGTTCAAAAGCATCAATTCTTAGGCACTCAGCCTTCTTCACAGTCCAACTCTCACATCCATACATGACCACTGGATAAACCATAGCCTTGACTAGACGGACCTTAGTCGGCAAAGTAATGTCTCTTTTCAATATGCCATCTAGGTTGGTCATAACTTTTCCTCCAAGGAGTAAGCGTCTTTTAATTTTACGGCTGCAGTCACCATCTGCAGTGATTTTGGAGCCCAAAAAAATAAAGTCTGACACTGTTTCCCCATCTATTTCCCATGAAATGATGGGACCGGATGCCATGATCTTCATTTTCTGAATGTTGAGCTTTAAGCCAACTTTTTCACTCTCCTCTTTCACTTTCATCAAGAGGCTCTTTAGTTCCTCTTCACTTTCTGCCATAAGGGTGGTGTCATCTGCATATCTGAGGTTATTGACATTTCTCCCAGCAATCTTGATTCCAGCTTGTGTTTCTTCCAGTCCAGCGTTTCTCATAATGTACTCTGCATAGAAGTTAAATAAGCAGGGTGACAATATACAGCCTTAACGTACTCCTTTTCCTATTTGAAACCAGTCTGTTGTTCCATGTCCAGTTCTAACTGTTGCTTCCTGACCTGCATACAGATTTCTCAAGAGGCAGGTCAGGTGGTCTGGTATTCCCATCTCTTTCAGAATTTTCCACAGTGTATTGTGATCCACATAGTCAAAGGCTTTGGCATAGTCAATAGACAACATTCTTAATTTGTAACAAAAACAATAGCATACAAAGGTTAGAGTAAAAGAAATATGCTGTACGGAATCAGATTTGTTTTTCCCTATTACATGGGCTACCCAAGTGGCACTAGAGATAAAGAATCCACTTGCCAATGAAGGAGACAAGAGACACAAGTTCAGTCCCTGGGTCATGATGGTCCCCTCAAGTAGGAAATGGCATCCCACTCCAGTTTTCCCTGATAGCTCAGCTGGTAAAGAATCCGCCTGCAATGCGGGAGACCTGAGTTTTACCCAGGGTTGGGAAGACCCCTGGGAGAAGGGAAAGGCTACCCACTCCGGTATTCTGGCCTGGAGAGTTCCACGGACCATGTAGTCCATGAGGTCGCAAAGAGTCAGACATGACTGAGCAACTTTCACTTTCCAGTATTCTTGCCTAAAAAATTTCAAGGGCAGAGGAGCCTGGCGGGCTACAATCCTTGGGGCTGCAAAGAATCAAACACAACTGAGCATATTACATGTATACTTGAGCACACACACATGTGCACATACGTGCTCACGTGCACACATCTCTCAGTTAAGCCATTCAAAGATTACACTAAAATTATCAGAGTATTAAGTACTGTCTATTTACCTAGCTGTTATGGTAAGCAGTCCCCCTCATTTCACCACATATTAAGTATTACCAGTTGTCTCCAAGCTGTCTCTTTTACCAAGTAAGTTTAATACCAACTGGAAAAGGGAAAGCTACACACATACACAGAATTTCTTTAAGAATATTGTTACAATTATCTCACTTTGGGAAAAGAGAATGAGACTCAAGAGAAAGCTGAAAATGTTAAGAGTGGATTTATTGTTTTGTGGAAAGGGAGTAGCTAAAACCCCATACTGATGAGCAGAATCTTCCTTTTTTGGTTTGTGTTATTAAACTGTATTTCGCTGCATAGATAAAGCCAATAAAATGAAAATCCGACTTCTTCTGTTGCCATTCTGGGAGCACTGGAGCTTAACCTTGTGTCTGACCACAGTGATGCACACAGGGCAGAAGGAAAGCCATGGCCTCAGACAAGCCTCAGACAGGCGCCCCCTTGGTGCCTGACCAAGCAGCTGAGGCCCAGACTGGCCGCCTCACCCAAGGGTGAAGACGCCAGCAGTTAGAGATTAGGGGATAAGTGATTGGTGCCTCCTTTGTTCCCTGTGTGCCTAACAACTAGGTCTCTACTTTGAGGACCCAGATCTTAGAGTGCTTAATAAATTCAACCCACACACAGGAGTTTTGAAAGGGCTGTGTCCACACATGAACATGCAAATAACAGCTGCACAGCACAGACACACCTAAAGCAACAATAAGAGCTCTCCTCCTGCTCTCCCCAAGGCCATGACTTGTAGTACACCACCCTTCACGACAGAGGTCCCAAAGCATCTGAAAGGAAAGCCATCCACTTCTGCCCCAACAAAGATGATCCTCATCCTCCTTCTAGAAAGAGATGTATGCCTGGAACACCCATCCCATAGGAGTCTACCCTTTGCATTCGTCTATGCTCAAGTCCCTGACATTTGCATATCTGTTTCCACATTGCTTAATTACAGGACCTCTCTTATTTTACCTTTCTTATTATTTCCACACCCAGAGAAACTACAGTGAATGACTGATGAGTTAAAGGCTTTTTGCCTCCAAATCTCACTTTGTTCCCAAGAAATCTTATTTCTCCTCTCACAAGGTTTGTGTTACAACCAGCACCCCACCCCTAGACCTTGCTAATTTCTATAGTTTATTGCCATGTTTCACACTGCCATTTATACAGATTTCCCTAGAATTTGAAAAAGAATTCATTTTTCCACTGATGGACCCAAGGAAAAAAAAAATTATACATTCTGGGAAAAAAAAAACCCACACTTGAAGGCAGCCACCAACTGGCCAGTTCCTTCTCAGCAAATTGGCATCTGCCACCCAGGGAGGGTAACACTGTAATAGGGAAGAACAAATCTGACTCTATATTAGATCTCTTCTTTTTACTTTAAACTTTTATGCTCTGTTGCCTGTGCTTAGTCACGCTGGCTCTGCACTGTTTGTAAAAGAATGTTGCCTCTATCCTGAAATATACAGACTAGCCTAATCTCAAGACTCTAAACTTAAAAAGAGTCCATTCATAGGAGATTTTTAAGTTACAGAACAGAGAATAACATTCGTCTTATTGTATGTTTACAGGAACATTGTGACTGATCTACTGTAGACAGCTAAAAGAACAAAGGATTCCTACACAGAGAAGTTGCAATAACTTAAGCACACCCCTCACTCACGTTGCCTTTAAAATGCTTTACCCTTCAAGAAGTTCAGGCCTGTTGGGCACAAGCCAGCTTTCTTCTTACATGGCCTTGCAATAAACCTTTCTTTTCTCCAAACTGTAATGTTTCAGCTTGCTTGGCCTCACAGTGTGTCAGGCACATGAATTTGCATTCAATAACAAATTCAGTGACTGCTACTCTGCACAGTTCACCTTGGCCAAGAGTTGGCATCCTTCTGGC
Organism: Ovis aries; assembly: GCF_016772045.2. Lineage (NCBI taxonomy): Eukaryota > Metazoa > Chordata > Mammalia > Artiodactyla > Bovidae > Ovis > Ovis aries. The sequence goes on along the minus strand of NC_056055.1, from coordinate 115,045,672 downwards.
AGGCAAGAAACATATAGCTTCCTTGCTGCACCCAAGCTGTTGCATCTTTCAATATAAACAATTTCCTCAGGGAACAGGATCCCCACTGAATGCTAAGGGATACCCAACTTTACAACTGAGTTTATAATTTAAGTTTTTATCATGAAAATAACTTAAATAGAAAATAACATAAAACATACATTTCAGTTGAGTTCAGCTCAGAAGCTCAGTCATGTCCGACTCTTTGTGATCCCATGAATTGCAGCATGCCAGGCCTCTCTGTCCATCACCAACTTCCAGAGTTTACTCAAACTCATGTCCATCGAGTCGGTGATGCCATCCAGCCATCTCATCCTCTGACATCCCCTTCTCCTCCTGCCCCCAATCCCTCATTGAATCAGAGTCTTTTCCAATGAGTCACCTCTTCACATGAGGTGGCCAAAGTACTGGAGCTTCAGCTTTAGCATCAGTCCTTCCAACTGATCTCCTTTAGGATGGACTGGTTGGATCTCCTTGCAGTCCAAGGGACTCTCAACAGTCTTCTCCAACACCATAGTTAAAAGCATCAATTCTTTGGCACTAAGTTTTCTTCCAGTCCACCTCTCACATCCATACATGACCACAGGAAAAACCATAGCCTTGACTAGATGGACCTTTGTTGGCAAATTAATGTCTCTGCTTTTGAATATGCTTTCTAGGCTGGTCATAACTTTCCTTCCAAGAAGTAAGTGTCTTTTAATTTCATGGCTTCACTCATCATCTGCAGTGATTTTGGAGCCCCCAAAAATAAAGTCTGACAATGTTTCCACTGTTTCCCCATCTATTTCCCATGAAGCAATAAGACCAGATGCCATGATCTTCATTTTCTGAATGTTGAGCTTTAAGCCAACTTTTTCACTCTCCTCTTTCACTTTCATCAAGAGGCTTTTTAGCTCCTCTTCACTTTCTGCCATAAGGGTGCCATCACATGTATATATGAGGTTATTGATATTTCTCATGGCAAACTTGATTCCAGCTTGTGCTTCTTCCAGTCCAGCATTTCTCATGATGTACTCTGCATATAAGTTAAATAAGCAGTGCGACAATATACAGCCTTGACGTACTCCTTTTCCTATTTGGAACCAGTCTGTTGTTCCATGCCCAGTTCTAACTGTTGCTTCCTCACCTGAATATAGGTTTCTCAAGAGGCAGGTCAGGTGGTCTGGTATTCCCATCTCTTTCAGAATTTTCCACAGTTTACTGTGATCCACACAGTCAAAGGCTTTGACATAGTCAATAAAGCAGAAATAGATGTTTCTCTGGAACTCTCTTGCTTTATCAATGATCCAGCAGATGTTGGCAATTTGATCTCTGGTTCCTCTGCCTTTTCTAAAACCAACTTGAACATCTGGAAGTTCATGGTTCACATAATGCTGAAGCCTGGCTTGAAGAATTTTGAGCATTACTTTACTAGCATGTGAGATGAGTGCAATTGTGCGGTAGTTTGAGCATTCTTTGGCATTGGCTTTTTTGGGGATTGGAATGAAAACTGACCTTTTCCACTTCTGTGGCCACTGCTGAGTTTTCCAAATTTGCTGGCATATTGAGTGCAGCACTTTCACAGCATCATCTTTCAGGATTTTAAATAGCTCAACTCGAATCCCATCACCTCTACTAGCTTTGTTTGTAGTGATGCTTTCTAAGGCCCACTTGACTTCACATTCCAGGATTACTGCCTATAGATGAATGATCACACCATCATGATTATCTTGGTCGTGAAGATTTTTTTTTTGTACAGTTCTTCTGTGTATTCTTGCCACCTCTTCTTAATATCTGGTCCATACCACTTCTGTCCTTTATAGAGCCCATTTTGCATGAAATGTTCCCTTGGTGTCTCTAATTGTCTTGAAGAGATCTCTAGTCTTTTCCATTCTGTTGTTTTCCTCTATTTCTTTGCATTGATCGCTGAAGGCGGCTTTCTTATCTCTTCTTGCTGTTGTTTGGAACTCTGCATTCAGATGCTTATATCTTTCCTTTTCTCCTTTGCTTTTTGCTTCTCTTCTTTTCACAGCTATGTGTAAGGCCTCCCCAGACAGCCATTTTGCTTTTTTGCACTTCTTCTCCATGGGGATGGTCTTGATCCCTGTCTCCTGTACAATGTCATGAACCTCTGTCCATAGTTCATCAGGCACTCTGTCTATCAGATCTAGTCCCTTAAATCTATTTCTCACTTCCACTGTATAAGTCATAAGGGATTTGATTTAGGTCATACCTCAATGGTCTAGTGGTTTTCCCTACGGTCTTCAACTTAAGTCTGAATGTGGCAATCGGGGGTTCATGATCTGAGCCACAGTCAGCTCCCAGGCTTGTTTTTGCTCACTTTATAGAGCTTCTCCACTTTTGGCTGCAAAGAATATAATCAATCTGATTTCAGTGTTGACCATCTGGTGATGTCCATGTGTAGAGTATTCTCTTGTGTTGTTGGAAGAGGGTGTTTGCTATGACCAGTGCATTCTCTTGGCAAAACTCTATTAGCCTTTGCCCTGCTTCATTCTGTATTCCAAGGCCAAATTTGCCTGTTGTCCCAGGTGTTTCTTGACTTCCTACTTTTGCATTCCAGTCCCTACATTACATTTTACAATTCACCAAATAGTAAAATGAATACCCAACCACAGCCAGCTAAAAACAAAGGACACTATAGTCATTCAAAAGCCCACAAGTCTTTTCCTGATCCTTGCCCCGCATCAAAGGTGCTCATATGAATTTTATGATCATCAATTCCTTGCTTGTATTTTGTTTTTCCACTAAAAACTAAATATGAATGGGATATGAATCTCTAAACTATTTATCATATTTCATAACATCTAAAACTCTGTTGATTATGAAATGTGTCATTATTTATGCTCCTCTCTCCATGGAATTTTCAGAATAGAATACTGGAGTGGGTTGCCATTTCTTCCTCCAGGGGATCAAACCTGTGTCTCCAATGTCAACTGACACCTTCTTGACTAGAATTTTTATTTTATACTTATTGAAAGAATACATGGCTTATAGGAACATAGATTTTATCACATATTATCCTGGTGCTTACATTGAAAAGAAAAATTAAGCAAAATATATTGGCTAAGGTTGTCTTAAAACTTTTTTTATATTCAGATTCCACACCCATGTTGTCCACCTTTGTTTTACTCATGATACATCATCCTCTGTGCAAAAAGTGTGCTGGGAATTGGGAATTTCCTGTAATGAGCTACTTCACTGTCTCCTGGCTCTGTTGCAAATCACTGGCATTCATTCAACAAGCTTGCACGTCAGTCTGTTCATCGTGACCTTCACAGTAATTACCATAATAGTCACGAATATTTGACTTCTTTAGCCAATAGGTGGCATCATCTTCAAACTTGTAACTTCATCACAATTAAAATAAATAAATTTTTTAAAAAAAGACAATTCTCAAACACTTAAATAGATTTAATACTACTAATGAAATCAATCAATACAACACCTGAAGGGGGAAAAATGGGAGAAGAAAAAAAAATCTAGAAGCAAGTACAGAAGGAGTTAAAATATACAAATAATAAACGTTTTTCTTGAAAAAAGAAAAAACAAAAAACTCACATAGAGATGCTGCTTGTACCTTTGCTTGATATCTGATTGAGGCCCTTTGCACAGCTGGCCATTTTGGCAGTTTAGGCTACTTAAAAAAAAAAAAAAATTTAAGTTCACTTTCTTTTGTGAAGCATTAACGGGTTATTTTCATTTATGCCATGATTTATGGGTCAGGAATTCAGACAGGGCTCAGCTGGGCTATTCTGAGTAAGCTGTTCTGCTTTCTTAGCAATGCTCAGCTGATAAACAGGTTTGTCTTGGAGGTACAAGACCGGTTCACTCACCGTAGGCCACCTTGGAGGGGATGGCTGGAAGACCAGGCTCACCTGAGACTGTTGATCACAGTGTCTACATGTGGTCTCTTCAGCAAGTCATCTTCAGGCTAGTTGGCCTTCTTACATGGTAGCTCAGGGCTCCCAAACAGAATGTTACAGGAACAAGAAGATCAAGAGATACCAGATGAAATTTTTATCTTGATTATTGCTAGAGGCTCTGCTATTATTTTTTCAAATTTTCTAAATAACTTTCTGCTCCCTGCAGTTATTTCCAAGCATGTCCTTAATTTATTAAATAGAGTAAGCAGAGTTGTTTTATATATTTGTTTGATGATTTCAATACCTGAGTCTGAGTCCATTGTTAATTTCTCAGAGTGATGGGATGATGCTTCTAATTTTCATTCATGGTATTGTATTTCCATGTGTATCCTATTGTCTTTGACTGCACGTACGCATTATAGTTGAAAAATTGCTTCAGGACTAATTTTTGAAGTCCTGGATGAAAGTATCTTCCTCCAAAGAAAATTGAAAATACCTCCTAAAATACTACTTCATGCCCCACAATATCTGCATAACCCATAATATTTTATGTCCTTCTGCTCGGCTTTGCCTAGTGTTTGGTTCTCTTGTGAGGATAGCAGGAGCCCGCTTCTTCACCTCACATGCTTTGTGATCAACAGGTAGAGTCTGCCAGTTCCTCACTTCCCATGCAGATCTCAGATCTCCAACTATTTTCTAAATCCCTCATAACAAAAACAAAGAAAAAGCTTGTTCCATTTGGATTAACAGCATTCAGCTAAATAATGCCTTAAATCTCAAGTGTTTTATCCCCTAGCTCTATTGTATGAGATTTTTCCACCCAACCCACAATATTCCTTTCCATCAGAGACAGGAGGGACAGGGCAGAACATAGCTGCTAGATACATGAAGAAGAGCACCACTGTTAGGATGCACTGAAAACCAGCTGGAAATCCAGGTGACTTTGAGGATGGCCTGGTCATTGATCTTTAGCTCATTATATTTCATAATAATGCTACAAATCACTCCCCTTTACTCCATGACAGGTCACAGGAAGACCATAAAAAGCCAAAAAGTGGGCAATGACCCAGTTCCTCTGAACCCCGACTCTTTCCCAAATAGCAAAAATACTCCTCTGATTCATTAGCATATGAAATAACTCAGCCGGTAAAAACCAACAACCCCAGGCTCTGGGGCCACTCTCACTTTCTGAGAAGGACCACATTTGGTCTATGCATCTCTCTAAATAAACCTGCTATCATTTTGCTTTGGCTCACTCTTGAATTCTCTCCTGCAGGAAGACAAGGAGCCTCACTTGGCAATTCTCCCTAGTGGGGCAAGCCCTGGGATCCAACATTTCCCTCTCCTGCAACACATCCAACTTCTATTTTCAACCAGAGTGATGTAAACATTTATTTACATAACCACCTTAAATTCAGTGTGACCAAAAATGAGTCCTACAAACCTGCACCCTCATCCAGTATTCCCATAAATGGTGAAAGTCGCAACTATTTACCCCACTGCCCAGTCCAAAAGTCTAGGCACTTTCCTAGATGCTTCTGTTAAGGGAAACATTGACTGAAACCACCCACTCTGGCCAAGCACCACAGTAGCAATTTGCATGAGTTATTTTACTACAGGAGATCCTGGTAAAGAACACAGAACTAACAAGCCACCACCAACCAGAAGAATTCAGGAAAGGTCTAAAGGAAAGAGGAGATGCCAGTCCATATGCCCTTCCAGAATCCATCTTGGATTGTCCTTCACTGAAATCCATCTTGACTGAACACTGCCTGTACCACTGAGTCAGAGTAGTTGACCAGAGACCACCCAGAAACTAATCCTATCACCGTAAGACCTGAAGCTGCAAGCCACATGGCAGAGCAGCTACCCTGCTCTCTGCCCAGGCACCCCTTCCCAGTGAAGTCTCTAGCTTTGTCAGCATGTGTGTCTCCTCAGACACATTTCCAAGTGTCACTCTTGGGTCCTGGAAGGGGTCTCCCTTCCCGTTATATTTCCTTCCGTCTCCTTAACCTTCTAGTCAGCACCAAGTACTTTCTTTACATTTATCCCATTTATCCCTGTTCCTGTCCTCACTGCCCAGCCTAAACACAGCCTGCCCCACCCAGCAGGCTTCAATGGCCTCAGTGCCTCCATATCCCACACCCCACCCCCAGCCTCCACAGAGCCAGAATGAATTATAGAAATGAGATGGTGAACTTTTAATGACTTCAGCAAGTCAGCAATTAGTCTCCCTTGAGATATTTTCACCCCCATTAGTGTTAGAAAACATTTTCTTTTTTTCATTTGCCTCAAGCATGACACACCCAAACACATATTCACTATCAGTATAGATATTCCCATTAAGACCAGTGGCTAATTTAACAGCTCATCTAACAGCTGTGAGTTCCAGGGCTTGGGATGGTTTTATGTTTGGGAGACCATAAGCCGCTAAAGTCCTCTGAGGACTGACTGTTACATACAACACTCGCATTTTCCTGTGTGACTCTCACATAGGCTCCACTGGTGAACAGTATAAGTCAACATTAGGAATAAGAATGTGCGATGAATCAAACCAAGACTGAGAGTTTTCCTCTGCAGCTGTGAGGTGGTCATGTTCACCCATCTGCTCAGGATCTAGCAACAGTGTGGCTGGGTTCCAGAGTTCACCCCTGCCTAGCATCACATAGGATTAGACAATAAGGTCTGCAGCCCACTGACAAGTGTCATAGGAATGTGGAAAACTGCAGTCAGGCCTGGATTCACATGAGGAAGTCAATGTCCCAGAGTCACAACCAGGCACTTTTCAAGCAGAAGCACTGCTGGTGTGATTCCTGAACTCAGCATCCAGAGTACACACAGGTGAGACAGGAGGGGATACAACATAAACTGGTTAGAACTCACTAGGTCCAAGATGGCAGAAGGTTTAACTTCCAATGGACCTTGAGCCTCCTTTATATGATCTTCATAATACATCAGCTAAATAACACACCCACATGTGCCGTGGACAGTTCTGAGGCTGACCATAAAAGGCCAAAAAGTGAACCATGGCACAAATACTAGAAATCCCCACCCTTCCCCAAAATAGTTGGAATAATCCTCTCATGCGAAGAGTTGACTCATTGGAAAAGACTTTGATGCTGGGAGGGACTGGGGGCAGGAGAAGAAGGGGACGACCAAGGACGAGATGGCTGGATGGCATCACGGACTTGATGGACGTGAGTCTGGGTGAACTCCGGGAGTTGGTGGTGGACAGGGAGGCCTGGCGTGCTGCGATTCATGGGGTCGCAAAGAGTCGGACACAACTGAGCGACTGAACTGAACTGAACTGAATCCTCTCACTCATTAACCTATGGAATTAGCCAGCCTACAAAAACCAACCAACCCCCAGGACTTCTCTGGTGGCACAGTGGATAAGAATCCATCTGCCAATGTAGGGAACACAGGTTTGAGCCCTTGTCTGGGAAGAGTTCACATGCCTTAGAGCAACCGGGCCCACAGGCCACAACTGCTAACCCTGCACTCTGGAGCCCAGGAGCCGCCACTGCTGACGCCCGCACACCCGGAGACGACGCTCCACAAGAGAAGCCACTGCAGTGAGAAACGTGTGCACCACAGCAAAGCTCGCCGCAGCTGGAGAAGGCCCACACAAAGCGGCAGAGACCCAGGGCAGCCAAAATAGAAAGAGAGAAAATCCTTTGAAAAGACTAACCTCCCCCACACTCCAGGGCTGCTCTCTTTGCCTATGGAATGTGTATCTCTGATTTCATTTTACTCTGGTTCACTCTTGAATTCTTTCCTGTGTGAAGCCAAGGACCCTCACTTGGCAGCCCATCCCAGGGACTCACTAGGGTTAAGACATGACCATCCTCTTGTACCCCATTTTTTAGCAATTTATCTTTATAGAGGAAGAGGATGAATGCAGTCTCCTCACCTTCCTCACTTTTCCTTTGCTTATAAAAATGTAGCCTACTTAGTTCTCAGGGCAGAGTCACCTTGCCTGCTTACATCCTTCACAAGCATCCTGTATTAATAAATCTACTTTTTGCCTAACACTGCCTCTCGCTGAATTCTTTCTGTGCTGAAACATAAACAACCTGAGCTTCATTAAGTCCTGAGATGAGTTGTGTGGTTTCAGCTGGAAGATTATGGTGTGAGGTGTGCAGATTCACAGGCAGACAAGCAGTTAATTTGGGTAAGCATAAATTTTGAGTAAGCATACCACCAACAGCCCCCTGTTTTTCTACAGTAAAGATGGAACAGTTTGTCAATGAGGAGCTCCTAACACAAGTGTGAAAACAGTACTTGCAAAGTTGGAAACCTTCATTTCTTTGGACCACAGTAAGTAAGCATGAGTGATGCTTGCTGTACCACCTCTGTGAGTGGCTGAGCCTCTCAGAGAAGGCAGGGATCCTCAACGTGGTGCAGTTGCTCCTCGTGGTGGGTCATTTCATTTGTAAAATAGGTTGGCTTGGGGATGGAACTGTTTTCCACTCAACAACTAATAACAAATATCCCAAATACTTGACATCAGTGTGACGATATTGTAAATTATCTAGGACGGTTTATGTTCTTGAGAGGCTAAAATTTTAGTAAAGCTCAAGTATCTTCTTTACAGGCACAGAAAGTGTTAACTATCTAACTAAGTTTTGGAAAATACATTTTATATACACACACAGAGTTTAACTGATAGGCAAGGGACATAAGTATTTCCTAATGGCCTTGCTTAACGACTCTAATTTACCTTGTGTCTCCTTCATTAAGAAGATGCTTTAATTTTCCCTAGGTTATGAGATGCTCTCTGAAAATTAGTTCAAACAACTCCAGTGAACATGGATTCACTTTTCAGCTTCTTATTAATCTTACTCCAAAAAGATGTAAATTCTCCATCTGAAACATTTCCAAATTCCTTTCAATGTGGTATTTTGATATTCATTTGAAATTACTTACCAGAGTGATCCAAAGAAAATAATTTGCTTTTGTTTGAGTATGGAGGTAAGTTGCAAGTGTCCCACAATTAAAATCCTTGAAGAGGTTTAACTGCCTCAAATAGACACTGAAGAGAAGTTGAATTGGGCCCTGGTGGGTGATCAATTTAAGAACAGCACTAATAACTGAGAAAGCAAAATAACACTTACCTGTATGCTTGTCTTTCAAAGATCTATCAAAAGATCATGTTTTATGGCCTTTTAAAGTAACTTTGCAATGGGAGCAAGAATGTCTAACACAGAAATCAATTGGTGTCCATCCCTTTTCAATGTATAATTAACAGGGAGTCAGCAAGCACTGCCCAAATGAAGTGAATTATCCAGAAAAGAACTGTAGTAATGGCCAAGGAGAAGTTTCTACAAAAGGTCCCCACTAGTGGATGGAGCCCAGAGTAGAGCACACCCAAATGCTTTCTGGCCAACTGTGATTCCTTGATGCTTCACAATGCGAGGATAAACAGAAACACAAGGCAGCAATTTTAAATACAATTGTGTCTCAATTACCAAGTTGACTTGAAGGGTCTGCCACTCTGAAGCCTCTTAGGAATCATTTTTGCTTTCTGCCACCATGGAGTTCAGAAAAGCAAGAGAATCAGACAGAAAGAAAATGCTATCACTGCACAACCTGTCAGAATGACTGTGAGGACACTCCAGACAAGAGGCATCTCAAGATGTGGTTGAAAAGACAGTGTGGCCAAGTCACCTTGCTGATTCTGGAAGAGACTCAAGGGTGCCACCATAACCAGTGTTCCATTTCAGCTGATCAGGCCCTACTTTCAGCCCTGCTCAAGGAAGCAATATTGGACTGCTTGTTGCCTGTGGGTAGTTGTTTTGTGTACCTGAATGCACATTCCCACAAAGGTAGCCCATCGGTAAGTTATCAGCTACTCCCCAGCTGGACTGCTCATAAAGATCTCACACACAAGGAATGAGTTGACTTACTAAAGTGACCAGAACAGTTCCTCCTGGAATTCAGTCTGAGAGGTCAGTTCAGAAGCAAGAGAACAAGAAGTTACTGTGAGAAGGCAAGAGAGGCTCTTCCTAAATGGTACTACAATTCCAGTTCATAGACATCCTTGCCATAATTCCCCCTGAAATTAGGTTCTTTGCCCGTATATAAGCTCACCCTTCACCAGGGCCACTCAAGCCACGTTTCCAGGAGTGGGAAACGTACTCTTGGCTTGGACTTTAGACAAGATGGACATTTCCTTGCCTCAGATCCCACTCCCATGGCACCGAAGGGAGAGAGAAAGAGCTTACCATTCCTAGTTATTCTAAATCCTAATAGATAGACCCAGCATCCAGCGCACAAAGAATGGTAGGAAAGCAAACCCACCATGGCAATCAGGTGATTAGGTCTGAGCCCTAAGTGGTCAGGCCAGAGGCATGTGCAGAAGAAAACCAAGATCTAGCTCTGATGCCCCAGAAGGAAGATGTTGGCATCCAGCACCTCCAGACCAAGTATGGAATATGAGAAAACCTCAGAGGAATTCCAACATGCCACAAGTATTCCTTATGTTCTATATGTCCTGACTTGCCAGGGATGATCCAAGTTTATGTCTGTCATTCCAGCATAATTTTATTCTCAGAATTGTTCTAAACAAGGTGGTTAATTATATGGTCTCCCTACTGAAAGCAGATTTACAGGTTCTTGGTAGGAGTAGGAAATGTAATAATTGCTTATTGCTGCCTAACAAATTATCCCAAAACTTATCTACTTAAAACAACAAGCAAGGAATTCTGTGGCTTCCCAGTGATTAGAACTCTGAATTCCATCCCTGATCAGGGAACTAATCCTGCATGCAGTATGGTACAGACAAAAACAAACAAAAAGGCGAATATGAACTCACAGTTTTTGCAGGTCAAGCATTCAGGTATGACTTACCTGGGCATCTCAGACTCAAGGTCTCTCTTGAGGTCACCGTTAAGCTATTGGTTTCATCTTGTAGTCTCATCTGAATGCTCAGCTGTGGTAATGGGGTAGGGATGGTGGAGCAACCCAGTTCCAAGGTCATTCACAAGATTTTAGTGAGCTTCACGTCCTCTCAGACTACTGGACTGAAGCCTCAGTTCCTTCCTGTGGTCTCTCCACAGGGTTGCTCACAAGGAAGCTGGCTTCCCCACTGCAAGGGAGAAAGAGAAGGGCAGAGAGAGACAGAGAAGAGAGCCCATGACAGCCACAGTTTTCTTATAACCTTATCTTGGGAGTGACTTCCTAACATTCGGCCATATCCTATTCTTTAGGAGTGGATCACTAGGTCCAGCTGACACACAAAGGGAGGAGATTCCATGAAGGCCCAGCACCAGAAGGCAAGTTATGGAGGCCAGGTAAGAAGCTGCCAGGGCTTCCCCGGTGGCACAGTGGTGCAGAATCTGCCTGCTAATGCTAGAGAGCCTGGAAATGTGGGTCCGATCGCTAGGCTGGGAAGATCCCCTAGAGGAGGAAATGGCAACCCACTCCAGTATTCTTGCTTGGAGTATCCTGTGGACAGAAAACCTTGGTGGGATGCAGTCCATGGGGTCACAAAAAGTCAGACACGACTTAATGACTAAATGACAACAAGAAGCTGCCAACTACAGTGAGTATAAGTCCTTTGTGGTCTTGCATTGTCCCCAGCGATCGTTCTCACCCGTTTCTGTTTCACCTCATTGCTATCACTTCCAGAGCTCTGGATTGAAAGAATCTCTCTGGAGACCACTATTGATGTAAGATGCAACCGGTGGACATCATCTGGCTATTGGAGAGACAGAGGTGCTGTGGCATCACCCTAGAGTGGAAACCGAAATTGGACTACTAGGTTTAAACCCCAGCTCCTCACCATTACCTTTGTGACCTGACCTTGAGCACATTATATTTTCTCTGCCCATCTGTCCATCTTGGTGGATAATAGTGCCTATTTTTCAGAACCATTCTGAAAATTAATGGACCTACCACACATAAGATGTTTAGTGGACTTTCTTGGCGGTCCTGCTGCTTCTGCTGCTGCTAAGTCGCTTCAGCAGTGTCCAACTCTGTGCGACCCTGTAGAAGGCAGCCCACCAGGCTCCACCGTCCCTGGGATTCTCCAGGCAAGAACAGTGACGTGGGTTCTTGGCGGTCCAGTGGTTAAGAATCTGCCTGCCAGTGAAGGCGATATGGGTTCCATCCCTGATATGGAACGATTCCACATTCTGCAGAGTAACTAAGCCCACACACCACAACTACTGAAGCCTGCACACCTAGAGCCTGTGCTTTGCAACAAGAGAAGCCACTTCAAAGACAGCCCTGCTCACCACAACTAGAGAAAGCCGCAGCAATGAAGATCCAGTGTAGCTAAAAATAAATACATAATTTTTTTTTTAATGCTTAGGATTATCAGCTCACAGGAAATGCTCAGAGGATGGTTGTCATCCTCATCCTCATCTTTATGGAAAACTGTGCCCCTCGAGTTAGAAGAGCAGGGATCTGCACCCCTAACACGTGGGTCTCAGAAGGGCCAATTTCCAAGTGAATATCTGCACTACTCACAGTGGCTCCACATTTCCTCCCCAACCCAGATGACCCATTCTCTGAGCCCTCATCTCCAGGGAAATGGTCCTGGAATCTAGCCCTCTGTCCAGGCCCCAGTCACTCTGCTGATTTTCCTGAGATAAGCTCCCAGCTACCCCCCACCCAGCCTCTTTCTCCCCTTTCCTCCTCCCCTGCTCTCTCTAAACCCATAGTTCCCAGACCTGCAGTTTTTTCTCAGCTCTCTCACTATGTCTCTCCCCACCACAAAGATGTACACTCCTGACACCCAGCTCTGGGCTGACATCCCTTTCCAGTGCAGCATGCAAACATCACAAACGATCATCCAATCCTGAGAAGGCCCTTTCTCTGGCAACACTGACTCACTTCAAATCATTTGCCTGCATTTTATCAGTAGAGGGGTAGTTGCCACAAGAGTTCAAACTGACAGATAAGAAAACTGAGTCAATCTGTGAGGGGAATTTGCAAAGCAAAGAAACATGTGCTCCTAACCCAGAAAACCACTCAAATCCTCACCCTTCCTTTTACAGACATACAAGCTGGAGCCTCGACCTCCCCTGCCCTTGCCCCATGGGAGACACACTTCACAGCTCTGTGGGAGGATTAACCAAGGCCATGCCACCAACACACACACAAGCTCAGGCAGGTCCTAAGTGCTTCAGCAGAGCCCCAGAGCAAGGGAAGACACACCAACTCGGACAATGGGTACACTGAGTTCCCTTGCAGGTAACAGGGGATTGTAGCATTAGCTATCTTGCTAGCATTAGAGCAGAGGCCAGAGGACCAAGAGCTGCCCAGCCCCAGGGCTGTGACCCTTGCCTGCTGGTAGTCTCTGATGAGCTCCCAGAGGAATGACACCTACCTGCCCTTGTGACCTCTGCAAGCCTCTCGTAGGCACAGGGCCAGTGTGCTTCCTGTTGCTTTTTTGCTTTTAGTTTCATTTGGTATTTTATTCTAAGAATAACCTGTTTGGATATATAAAATCTAACTTTCCTCTCATTCTGGTCACTCTCCAGTAGTGCAATGGGCCTGGTTGAGCAATAAAATCCATTAGAGGACCAAGTCTGACCCCTGTGTGCTGGTGGCCAGGGCAGCTCCCTCAGTGTCAGGAAACAGGACTTTTGAGCTTTCACTCCTCAGAAACCAGTAAGGGTGGGCTGCTTGGCCACCTGTGACACCTCGTATGGACAGGGGCAGCCCCCACCAGCAGACACACGGACAGGGGCAACCTGTGCCATTAGACTCTTGGACAAGGCAGGCCCCTACCACCAGGCAGACAACACGTTGGAAAAATAGGAGTTGGAGTAAGGGAAGGCAAAGCCCGCCAGTTCCAGATTGATTGCACAACACCACCTTTTCATCCGGCAGACTGTTTTGAGCTGTGTTCATTGTCCCTCTTTGGTACAAGGAGGCTGGGGCCTCTGGGGGACATGACATGTCCAGAGCTATACAGCTGGTATGTGGCAGATCTCACTGAGTCTGGTCTGAACTCCAAGCCCATGCTGTGATGACCAGGCTTTCTTCAGCTGGATCCAGGGTGGCATTTTCTAAAGCCATCCAGAAGTCCTCATTCTGGGTGTGGGGGAAAGCATTAAACTGAATCCACTGGTTTGTAGCCCACACACAACGCCAGCCTCCTGAAGGCTCAAAATGCACAGCCGTACACTAGCCTCTTGGCCCTCCAGGACTGAAGTCTGTGCAGACAGCAGTGCTTGACAACCAGGGCTACAGGGACAAACCCCAGCTCTGCCTTTGTCAACTATGGGATCCTGGACATTTCACTTTCCCTCCTCATGCTTTCGTTTCATCCTCTATAAAGTGAGGTAAGAACTGCACCTACTCCAAGGAGAAAGTGAGAAAATTAAGTGAACAAAATATGTACATCCCTGGCAGCTGTGTCCATGCTGTATAGCATCTGGAGGCTAGAGAATGAAAATTTATAACAGTAAGCTCGAAGCTTTGAATACACGCTTGAAAATATCCACAGTGTTAAAATAGAGCCTTCAAAATAGTAATACCATACTTCTAATACAAATATAAAATAAACACTTCCCAAAGATTTCACTTAACTTATTAATTAATGAGAGATTCAGATGTTGAAATAGTGCAAACAAAACTGACTTATAGAGATTTATATGTTCTCAGTTCAGTTCAGTTCAGTCCCTCAGCCGTGTCTGACTCTTTGTGACCCCATGGACTGCAGCACGCCAGTCTTCCCTGTCCATCACCAACTCCTGGAGCCTACTCAAACTCAAGTCCATCAAGTAAGTGATGCCATCCAACCATCTCATCCTCTGTCATCCCCTTCTCCTCTCGCCTTCAATCTTCTCCAGTATCAGGGTGCTTTCCAATGAGTCAGTTCTTCACATGAAGTGGCCAAAGTATTGGAGTTTCAGCTTCAGCATCAGTCCTTCCAATGAATATTCAGGACTGATTTTCTTGAGGACTGACTACTTTGATCTCCTTGCAGTCCCTCAAGAGTCTTCTCCAACATCACAGGTCAAAAGCATCAGTTATCTGGCACTCAGCTTTCTTTATAGTCCAACTCTCATATCCATACATGACTACTGGAAAAACCATAGCCTTGACTAGATGGACCTTTGTTGGCAAAGTAATGTCTCTGCTTTTGAATGTGCTATCTAGGTTGGTCATAGCTTTTCTTGCAAGGAGCAAGTGTCTTTTAATTTTATGGCTGCAATCACCATCTGCAGTGATTTTGGAGCCCAAAAAAATAAAGTCTGACACTGTTTCCACTGTTTCCCCATCTATTTGCCATGAAGTGATGGGACCAGATGTCATGATCTTTGTTTTCTCAATGTTGAGCTTTAAACCAGCTTTTTCACTCTTCTCTTTCACCTTCATCAGCAGGCTCTTTAATTCCTCTTCACTTTCTGCCAAAAGGGTGGTGTCATCTGCACATGTGAGGTTATCGATATTTCTCCCTGCAGTCTTGATTCTGGCTTGGGTTTCATCCAGCCTGGCATTGTCTATCTGGGCCTTATATTTTTCCCTTTTCCCCAGACAAGAATTCCTGACAGAGCAGCAGGGAGACAGAGCAAGTGTGAGATATAACATTTCCTGGCCTCTGTCAGCTATAGAATCATTCATTGCCAGAGGCCAAGACCCCAGCTGTTGGCCCAGGACAGGGCTCTGCCTAAAGCAGCAGCAAGGAAAAAGGGAAAAGCAAGGGCTTCATGTTCAAATAAATCCAGATACAAATCCCCTCCTCAGCACAAAGGAACTGAGAGACTGTGCCACTGTCATGGAATCATATTCCAAGACACTAAATGAGGTTTTATTCCTCAGATTTCTCTGTACCCCTGGGCCACTCTCAGCCTGACAACTGAGAGAAGCATCCCACAGGTAACAATTGTGTTGGGCATTTCAAATACTCAGGCTCAGGGGAGGAACAAGAGGTTCAGAAGAATATGAAAAAAGTCAGAGCAAATCCTCCCCCCATAATAGATATTGTTTCCTAAATTGAGGGAAGAGAGGAAACCAGAGGGAAAGTAGAGACAGTTTGTTGTGGCATCTGTGAGAAGGGCCACCTGACTGCCCACCAAGTCTGAGGGCTGAGTGCTGCATAGAGGGCAGATGGATAGGCCTTCTAGTCCCATACCAACTTCCAGAGAGCAGAAAGGGGCACTCAATTCATTCTATGAGTCAACGAGAACCTGGATGTCCAAAGCAGGCAAGAACAGTATGGGAAAAAAAGGGAAACTTAAAGAATGATTTCACCTATGAACATAGATTATTCATTTTGACTAAATGGGTCTATGCCAGAAACACAAGGTTAGCATAACAGCAGAAAATCAAAACAAAATCTACGTAATAGATCAAAGGAGAAAAACTATTATCTTGTTAAAGTCAGGGGAGAAGCATTTTATAGAATCCCTAAACCTATTTAGTATAAAAGTCTTATAGTAATTGGAATGGAAGGGAACTTTTTTGGCCCAAAGAGCTCATCCACCAAAAACCCCACAGCAAACATTATTCATCTGTGTGATACAGTCATAGCTTCCCCTTTAAAATTAGGAATAAGACCAGGTTGCCATTATCCCCATTTCGTATTTGATTTTATACTGTAGGCAAGGCAGAAAGGCAAGAAAATGAAATTTAAAACTATACAAAATGAAAAAGAAATGGGAAAAATCTCTTTTGATAGCTGACATAACTGCCTTTATTTTTAAAAAGACACCTTCAGATAAAATTTTAGAAATATTAAGGCTTTTTCAAAGTACTGGTGAAAATAAAATAAAATCAATTATACTTCTTCATATCAGCAACAACCTGTTCAAAAATGTAATTTTTTAAATATATGCCATTTCCAACAGATATAAAACATATGAGGTACATAAAGATAGATCTAACAAAAGATATTACAAACATATAAAGAAAACCATATAGCTATTAAAAGGAAGTAAAGAAGAGAGATCTAAATGGAGAGATATACCATGCTCCTTATCAGGAAAACTGAATATTAAAAAGAGGCTGGTTTTCTCTAAACTGAACTATAGATTCGATAAATTCCAATCAAAATCCCAATACGGTCTTGAAGGAACTTGACAATTTGATTCTAAAGTTTTCAGAAGGTCAGCAAAGACCAGGGAATTCACGAAGAATTGGGAAGGGGAGTTTGCTCTATCAGTTATCAGTTCAGGGACATACAAAATGACCAGTGGAACACAATAGAGCATTCAGAGAAAGGCAAATTATCACAGACTTCATAACTGATGTTAGTGAAACCATAGATCGTTGGGGACTATTCAAAACATGGAATAAACAATTCTAAGTTTATCTGTATGGGGGAAAAAACTGACATCTCTTCACTCCAAATGACTTAGTTATTTAAATTTTAAAACTTTTCATTAAAAAATCATAGAAGACTCTTTTCATGACTTTGGAGTAGGAAAGACTTTCTTAAACCTGAACAACAAAACACAAAATATAAAGGGAAAGACTGGTAAATATTGTTGCATTAATACTAAAATTGTCTGACGTCAAAAGATACCATAACAAAGGTGAAAAGACAAGACACAAGTTTGGAAAAGATATTTGTGACACATACAACTGACTGATGATGAGTATGCAAAATACACATAAAAAGAATTTCATTAAAACAAAAAGAAAAACAACCCATAAAAAATAAACAAAAGACATAATAAGCATTTCATAACAAAAGAAACACAAATGGCAAATAAACATATAACCTTTATATATTTTCATATAGATATAAACATATACGTATAGCATCTTTAATCATAAAGTAAATAAAAATCAAGATCACACTGAGCTATTACTCTACTCCCACTAGATTGGTAAAGAGTTAGAAATCTGATAATTCTATGTGCTGAGATGTGGAGCAAGCGACAGTTCTATATGCCACCAGAGGGCGAGTACATTAGTTCAACCACTTGGCAAACAATTTAGCACCATCTGATAATGCTAAGAGCACCTTTAAAAAGCAAAATAAAATGACATTGTTTAGTGACAATATATATTTAATAAAACTGTCTTAAATAAGGAAATAATAAACAGATTTCAGAATGATGTTACCTCTGGAGAGGCTGAGGATTAAGAAGACAGACATGTGACCCTGGAGACATTTTAGGACGAGCTATGAAGGGCTTCGAGGAAAGTGCTATATTGTCGTTGTACTCCACAAACTACAGGTATGTTGCATGTTTTATTTTGTGTACTAGATAGTACATAGTGAATACCCTTTCCTTTTAAAGGGTATCCTTTACCCATAGTAAATACCTTTTCCTAGAAAGTACCCCCACTTTCTAGCTCTGAGGGACACCGTCCCCATCGCCCCACTGCAGAGTCTGCACCAGACCCCAGACATGACGCCTGCTGTTCTTCTGCCTCTCCTCCCTGGTCTCACTCGCTGGTTCCTCCCAGCGTCTCACTTCCAGAAGACAAACTTGGCCCCCCTCCTCTCTGGCCGCTCTCAGACCTTTCTGGGGCTCATCCAATCTCCTGGCAACCACACTCACTGAAAACCCCCAAGGCATGAGTCCAGCAGGTGGCTCTCCCTTGATCCATCCCCCTGTCCCCTGAGTCCTTCTGTCTGCTCTCCACCCACAGGCATCGCAGCCCCACCCGGAATGGCCTGCCCTGTCCATCCTGGCCATCACCACTCCAGGCAGCCAGCTGCTCAGCCACAAACCACGGTGTTTCAGCTTCAGTCCCACTTGGGCTCCTGTACAACCAGACAAGACATCAGCGGTCTCCGCATTCAAATAGACTCGGGTTTCAAATGCTTCTCACCACCCCTCTGCTAACCCCTGGCCCGAGGCACCTACTATCCTGCTGTGTTCCTGCTCAGCACCCTGTTCCTCCCCCCACCCTTGCACTTCAGTTTCCTCTTTAAATGAAAGTCAGCTCATATCCATCCTTTCTGCTCTCTGGAGACTTCCCATCTCACTGACAGCGAGGGCTAAGCCTCTGAACTGGCCCAGCAAGCCTGGTTAATTCTGGCCTTGCCCTCCCACACACTCACCACAGCGCCTTTGCATGTCTCTTTGCCTGGAACACTCCTCCCAGACGACACACGGTGTGGGGCCCTAAATGGGAAACCTTAAAAAAGAAGGGCTAGCTTTGCCGTTGGAAACTAAGATGGCGCCTGGCGGAAGAGATAGGGGCGTGGTCTGTTACAGCTTTTGATTGGCTCTCTTGATTTCCGTGCACGTGGACAGCGCGTGATCACCATAGACTCCTGTTACAATGACGGCGCCTGACGATTTGACCTTTAACGTGATTGGTGCAACTATGGCATATTACAATTTGAGCTTTAACGTGATTGGTGCAACTATAGAAAGTCCCTCGCAAAGCCCCCTTGCTTGCCTATATAAACCAAGATTTTTGTGGCAATAAAGCAGAACTGCTTGTATGGAACCCCTGTTGCCTTTGATTGTCTCTGGTTCGCCGAGGGACTGGGTTGGCGGACAGCAGGCTCACGTCTCCTCGGGACCCGTCGGCTTTGCTGAGGGAAGTTCTGCTGCCTCTCTTTTTCTGCGGAGCGCCCCCCGCAGCACGGCTTCCTTCCTCATCTTCTTCAGGCTTCTACTCAAACAACTGTTCAGGTCACCTACTTGTAGTCACAAATCTCCTACTTGACACTCCACTCCCTCCACCGTTCCTTCTCTTCTTAGCATTGGGTTGGCCCAAAAGTGTGTTCAGGTTTTTCCATAAGATGTTACAGAAAACACGAGTCAACTTTTGGGCCAACATAATAGTATTTTCCATGTCACCTGTTCTACCTTTTATTGACCTGTTTGTTTCTGCACAATATGTAGGCTTCTGGAGGGCAAAGGTATCTGTTTTGATCACTGCTGAATCTCTAGCCCTTAAAGTGGAGACCTACACCTGGGAAGCCCTTAGTGTGTATTTGCTGGACATGGAACAGCAGCTAATTCGAGCTTTGGGAATGTGATGCAACATCAGTGCAAGCCCCACCCTGGCATCCAGGGAGAGTAGGCATTCAGGGTGGTCATTCCCTTCCAAACTCCCCTCAAAAGACACAGAACTACAGGAGGGGCAAGTGAGACAATGGAGGGGAGGGGGAGGGGAAGGGCAGGTGTCTCAACAGCCCTGCTAAGAAGCAGAGATCATAGTCAGAATTTTGCAAAGTGAGAAAACCAAGGCTGTGGAAAGGCCTTGGACACTCAGATAGCCCATGGACAGGTCAGCTTTGCCCCAAAGTCTGTCAACAGCAGAGTCTATCAAAATGCACTCATCACACTCTGCCCACCAATGTCTGGGAAGCTGGTCATCTGTAAGGGAATATTGAATCTTTTTACACAATCTCATACAGACAGCTGACCTTGGTTCAGAACCAGAAAGTCTATTGGAGGGAGCATACTGATGGAGAGAAAGCCACAGATTGGGAGACATGTGGCTTCCTTGGACCTGAAAGTCCCTGTAAGACAGGGTGTACATGTGCATCTCACAGGACTTCCCTGAGGACTCAGTGGGGCTGTGTATGGGAAGGGAGGCCAGCTGGCCTCACTCCTCATGCATGAGTGCAGTCAGCCTCTTGGGCTCCACAGGCCCAGCCTCGTCTCCAGGTGAGGTATCCTCTGGAAGTCAGGAGTCCAAACTCCTGACAGTCTTCATTCAGCCCATAATATTCCACTGGCCCCTCAGTTCATGTCCTTCTTGCAGACACAAAGTGCATTCATAATATTTCAACAGCCCCAGAACTGAACTCCAGCATCAATGCTAAAGGCCAAAGTCTCAACTAAACATCACCTAAATCAGACATGAGTGAGAGAGCTTGATAAAATGGTTGGAGTTTCCACATCTCAGAGGCAGGGGAATCTGATTTCATAAGAGAAGAGAGCTGAAGCAAAACTCTTCTCCAGCTTGACATATGAAACCAGACAAGTTATGCTTCCAAAATACAATGGTAAGACAGGCAGAGGATAGATAATCCCATTCCAAAACAGTGAGGTGGGGGTAATGGGAGAGAAGGAAGGGGTGATGGGTCCCAAAGAAGTACAAAACCTAGCAAGGAAGTTCCACCAAGGAACAAGGCTGGAGATCAGCCTCCTTGGTGTGATACTCTGCCCTCCAGGCTCACTGGGTGGCAGTCCCTTCCACAGTGCTGCCCTGAAGGTCTTGTGACCCCAAGGCTGGGACCACCTCTCCCCTAGGTTTCCACAGAATGGTCCCACAGCTTAAGCCAGATGCCATCTGGCCTGTTGAAATGAAGCCATGATCTCTGAAAACCTAGTTTCTTTGCTGTCCTTGAATTGCTCACATCTGCATCCTAACAGGGCTTCCCTGGTAGCTCAGCTGGTAGAGAATCCTCCTGCAATTCAGGAGACTTCAGTTCGATTCCTGGGTCAGGAAGCTGTCCTAGAGAAGCGATAGATCACCAACTCCAGTATTCTTTGGCTTTCTTGGTGGCTCAGATGGTAAAGAATGCGCCCGCAATGCAGGAGACCTGGGTTCAATCCCTGGGTTGGGAAGATCCCCTGGAGGAGGGCATGGCAACCCACTCCAGTATTCTTGCCAGGAGAATCCCCATGGCAGGCTACAGTCCATGGGGTTGCAAAGAGTCAGAGAAGACTGAGGGACTAAGCAAAGCACAGAAGCCTAATAGCTCTAGGTCAGTTCCCCTGAAATACGACTCTTAGTTACATGGCTTACAAAGAAGGAAGAAAGCTTGATAAAAAGACTGGATTTTCTGCCACTCTGGAGGAGGGAAAACTGACTTCATAAGAGGATAGAGTCATCAAGTTTCTGTATTCCAATGCTTTTAAAGTGTGTTTCATAAAAACAGAGGCAATTTAAATAAATTCATGTTAAGAAAGGAGGATTTGGGAGAAGCTTAGCCACATCTCCATGGGAAGGCTCAACCCAATAACAGGCTCCACTTGCAGGAGAGATGTTTATGGCATTTGTGAAACATTTCATTTCAAGGGACTCAACCCCAGAAATATCTAACATTATAACTATAGGAAATTGGAAAGGTCTACTTTAAAAGATCAGTAGTGAGACAGGACATGAAATTAGCAGAGAGAAAAAGTATCCCAGAAGCCACAATATGATCACCTAGGAAATATGGTTATCAGAGAAGTTAAGTTCAAATGAGCTCATCCTCTGGGTCTGGTGGTTGTCACCACCTGGATTCTCCACAGTCTCATCAGCGTCATTTCTCTGCAGTTCACTGAAGGACAGCCCAGGCAGGAGGGGCTTCAGTGGAGCATGTGGGTGAGACATGGCAGGTTAAACTCTCCCACCATTGATTTCACTGCATGTGTATCATTGTGCTTCACCAAGTCTTCTCATTTCAGTTTTGAAAATGCACCTAGGCTTTTAGAATCTGCAGACATGTACACAATATTCACAAAGACTAAAAAAATTGTATGCCCTGAGTAACGTTCTCTGGCAAACGTAGGCCTGGTTGTGAGAGCATATACAGAGATAGAGACTTGACTATTCTCACAGCAGACCCCAGACTCACACCTCGCAGAGGCAGGACTTCTCTGGGACCTTGAGTTCCTTGCACAGTGACTGGGCAATCTTAAAGCAGGACTGAATGAAGACCACACAGGGATTTGTTGAAATGGCTGAGCCCAAGTTCTGGAATGAAAACTATATCATGGTGAGTCTTGCAAACTTAAGCTAGTTAAGCTCTAAGACACTCGGGGCACACCTGGGGCAGTCTCAGTTAAAGTGACTTCATCAGGAAGACGCATCAAACCCAAGGCATTGCTAACCTCACCCCCTACCCATGCATCCTTGGCGGTACCCTCTGCCAAGTGTGGCATCACCAGCAGGCTGAGAGCAGGCCACATCTAGATGTGGAAATCCCTTGAAGCAGAGAGGGGCCTCCTTGCTTCCCTTGCATGGAAGGGGCCTTGACTCAGAGCTAAGACACTTTCCCAGAGTCCCAATATCTGCCTCCCCCACCCAACCCCACTGAGCCTAAACAGCAAGCAGTGGGAGGGCAGCCCCCACATGGGTACTGCCATAAGTGACAGTGACAGCAAGGTTTCTGCTCACATAGGAAGCAGGTCAGGGGACAGGAGCTGAGTGAGCAGAACTTCCCCAACCACCTGTGCCGCTGACTAGTTTTGGGATCTCACATAGGCTAGTTGTCTGAAGGTTTGTGAGATAATGTACAAGAAGTGCTGGTTTATTGTAAACACTCAAGAATGCATGGCTTAATATTGTCATTTTATCACAAAAAGATCTCACTTAAAAAACTATTTATCATTGTTCAGATCCTCCAATTATTCTCCTACCTGCTGGCTGAGGGCTCAGAGTTTTCTGTAATCTAATCAGGCATGAGACTGTAAATAGAAATCCTGCAGTGAGAGCCTGATGGCTCAGAGGGAGGAGTAAACCTAAGTGTTGACAGTAACCTGTAACTGGTCAAAGCAAACCCCACATGAGCCCAGCCCTGCTCCACAAATAAGCCCAACTGGTTCCTGGGCAGGATGTTGTCAAACCCTTGCCTGAACAGATTTATACCTGCGGTTGGGAATGAGACCATCAGAGAAAGGAGAACTCCTGAAAGGGAAGGACAGTGACAGGGACAGTGGTTCTGGTACAAGCCTGAGGTGCTTCTATTTCTGCTGTTTGTGCATTGGGTGGACCGTGGGCTTGCCTCTACCCCAGGTTCTCCATCTCTGAAGCTGGACTTAGCCTGTCCTCTTCCTCCTGCACTAGTGACTATAAGTTGATAGGTTAGAGGGTCCCTGGAGAAAGAAAACCAAGCATGGCTTTCTTGACATAAGAGAAGCCATTTTGGCCTAAGTCATTTGGGAATGGAATCTAAGCCTGGTCATAATGCTTGCCCTTAAACAGGTCTCAGTAATAAAGGATCTTTAAGAGAAGGCAATGGCACCCACTCCAGTACTCTTGCCTGGAAAATCCCATGGACGGAGGAGCCTGGTAGGCTGCAATCCATGAGGTCGCTAAGAGTTGGACACAACTGAGCAACTTCACTTTTACTTTTCAGTTTCATGCATTGGAGAGGAAATGGCAACCCACTCCAGTGTTCTTGCCTGGAGAATCCCAGGGACAGGGGAGCCTGGTGGGCTGCCATCTATGGGGGCGCACAGGGTCAGACACGACTGAAGCGACTTAGCAGCGGCAGCAACAGCAGCAAGGGAACAAAGGAATGCGGGAATAAAGGGAAAGCAGCCAAGAAACAATAGTTCAGTCATAAAACAGAGTCCTAGTTCCTCCTTAAGTTCTATGTGTTATTCAGGTAGCCACTGTCTTTTTCAGGTGCTAAGTTGCTTCAGTCATGTCTGTCCCTTTGCAAACCCATAGATTGTAGCCTGCCAGGCTCTTCTGTCCAAGGGATTCTCCAGGCAAGCATACTGGAGTGGGTTGCCATGTCCTTTTCTAGGGGATCATCCCAACCCAGGGATCAAACCCTCATTTCTTATGTCTTCTGCATTGCCAGGTGGGTTCTTTACCACTAGCACCTCCTCTTTGTGATGGAACCAAGGCCCTGACCCAGTGGAGGAGGCAATGATGATGTTGACCCTCCTGATGTCAATCAACTAAAGCTTGGACTCTAGAATTTTGCTGCAATTTTACACTGAATTCTCTGCTCAAGCCCCGTTCATGAATATGCATGGGCCTTTAGCTTAAAACTTCCCCAGTTTTGATGTTCAGTAGAAGTGACTTAGCAGCAGCAGCAGCAGCAGACACTGCTTTACGAAAGATCCTCAGTGTTTTCCTTACTTGCTGCAAGTCATAATAAATCTTTCCTTCTCACAATTTTTGGCTTGATTTTATCTTTTGGCTTGACACTCACCAAAAAGAAAACCCAGTTTGTGGGGTAACATAACTTGACTGCTCTTTTCTGTCTGCCCGACCAGTGGGGTCCACTGGCTGCAGTCCAGGGAGGTCCTGCCTTCCTCTGGTTACCCATGGAGCAGCTCTGAGTCAGGAGCCCAGCCCTGAACTTCTGCTGCAGCCTCCAGGGTTCTTATCCCTAGAAATTTCCCTGCCATTCCTGGAGAAGGGTGTGTAACCTTGCCAGGGCCCACAGAGTGAGAGCAGGGAATTGCAGTCTGATGCTCTGGGCCAGACGCCCAGCCAGCCCTGTGTCCTGGGCCCCACACCTGCCCCTAAATCCTTAACCCTTCTGCTTGCATAAGATAGAAAGAGGCCATCTCTTTCTGGTGGATCTGGTATGAGATTTACCCTCTGGCTGTGGGCTGCTTCTGACTCACTGGAAATGCCCCAGCTCATCTTCCATCCACCATTGCGTGCTTCTGGGCTCTGCATGGAGGGCTCACACATCTAGGCAAGCGTGGGGAGAGAGCAAATTAGCCAAAATGGCGTGTTCAGTCTCTCTCACCCCATGTTTTGTAAATAATGACTATGTAAGAGCTGAGATCATTTGTAGCACTGTGCATGCACGTCATGAGGAAGTCGTTTGGTCACGAGATACTTTGTGCTGTACAGATATGTGAGCTCCACCTTAAAAAGCAGCAGCAATTACTGCTGGGTCATGGCCATGTCCACTGTGTCAGCCAGGAGAGAGGTTGTGTGGTGTTATGTTATGGCTGCTGCTATGGCTGCTGAGTCCCCCAGGAGAGAATAAACGTGTCTGCAGTTCCTATGGCTCTTCACATCTCCTTCCAGCCTCTGAGCCTGCACCTTGCCTACCCTGGGTTCAACGAACAGAGTGCACAGGGTGAACAGAGAGACAGTTGGCCTCACAAACAGGATGAGAAACAACACAACTGGTGTAGACGGCAGGATACCCGGCGGATGGAGGGACCTGAGTTTCCACAGAAGAAGAGCCAGCAGAATGCCCAAGATAGGGGAGCCTGAGGCTCCACTGGATGTAGGAAGCCAGTGGCCACCATGTAGCATGTGATACCATTTGGCCACGATTCTCTCAGTGTGGGCTCCAGTTGAAGACTGGGAGGAGGTGGATGGGTCACTGGATAGCACTGAAAAGGCCTTAGAGGCGGTGAGTTCCCATTTGCTGAACAAGGCAGCGTGGACTGCCACTGGCACCGTGGGGTGGATTTTCCTGACTGCCCTGCATGTGATATGGATAGTGCCCTACACGATGCCACACCAGTGCTCCATGTGCAGTAACACTTGGAAGAACTAGAGCAACATATATTGGTGTTAGAGCAAGAACCCCATGGCCCTGGGCACCCAGTGTCTCTGACAGAGAGGAGGTAAGTGACTGTGATGATGAACGTTATGAGACTGCGGGTCCCCATTTGTCAGTGAGACCCATTGTACAGCAAAAAGTAAGCCATGAGCAGCCTATGGCCCAGGGCCAGGGGCATCCTCAAGGGGCCCCCAGTGTGACTGAGTTCACGACGTATCAACCATATACACAGGCAGAGCTGTTCGACTTGGGTAAGCAGTTTTGGCAAAAGCAAGGGGAAACTTGCCAGCTTGGCTTCTGCGATTCTGGGACACAGGGGTGCACCCAGAACCTGTGGGGGGGTTTGCGGGTCCTTATTGAGAGAAGTAGAAGAATGGCATGAGAGATACCATTTAGAAAGTGTGAAGATCCCGAAGGGGGCCCAAGCTGGCAGGGGTCCCATCCAGGTTATGCAGATACAAATGTGGGCTGATTTGTGAGGAGGTATACTGTATAGGCTGTGTCCTATATAGAACATTGCCGTGTCCTCTCTTGCAGATTTAGAACAGAGTACTGTAAAGTCTGTGTAGAGCAGTGTATAAAGGCCGTGTCCTATGATACGCTACTACCCTCTAATTCTCTTGCAGATTTAGAACAGTGTGAAAGCATTTTTAATCCCTTCCTTGAAGGGGTGGGCCCAGCACCTGTGGGGGTGTTTTCAGGTCCTTAATAAAAACCCTACAGGGTTGGAGTTGCCCCTGTGGGGCTTTCCCGCAATTTCACAAGGACAGATGGTGGAATGGACTTGGCCATGGAAGATAAAGGCACTCCGCATGTAGTGATTGGCTCTTCTAGCCCCATGAGGGCGAGGACTGCAGCATGAGTTCACGTGATGCCTGGCACTGGGTTTTATTATATATTGGGCATGTGTTTGCTGTTGTACCACTGCTGTAGCAAGACATAAATCCAAGGGTCAGTTGTCACTTGCCAAGGAAATATCACAGAAGATGAACTATGCCTAGAATGCAAGGCGAGAGACCCCAAAGGGGTGGAGTGTGGGGAGAGAGCAAATTAGCCAAAATGGTGTATTCAGGCTCTCCCGACCCATGTTTTGTAAATAATGACTACAAAATAGCTGAAATCAATGATAGCGTTGCACATGTGTGTCATGAGGTACTCGCTTGGCCATGGGTTGTGTGCAGTACGCTTGTACAAGCTCCACCTAAAGAGAGGGGGCAATTACTGCTGAGTCACACTCATGTCCAATGGGTCAGCCAAGAGAGAGGTTGTGTTATGTTAGGTTATGTTACGGCTGCTGCTACAGCTACTGCATCCGCCAGAAGAGAATAAACGTGTCTGCAATTCCTATGGCTCTTCGAGTGTTCTTCCAGCCTCTTAGCTCGTGCCATGCCTACCCAGGGTCCAACAAACAGTGTGCACAGTGTGAACAGCGAGACACTTGACACGATGAGAAGCAATACAGCAAGTCTACCAGACTCCCGGGTGTTAATCCTTCTACCTCCAGGCTACACTACTGGGCCTGCTCCCAACAGAGGAGTGCCTCCAAACCCACTTGACACAAGTCAGGATTTCCACCCAGACAGCTCAGGCCATGGAAGACAGAATTGTCTTCTTTAAGCTCATTCTTCAGGGAAACAAAAGCTCATGAGTTTCTACCAACTCAGTGAGAGCAAAGCAGACATTCCCCAGGGCTATGCAAGCAGGCACCTCTTTGCATCCATTTTCAACCAGTCAAGGCTGCATGCTTTCCCTCTGCCACTGCCTTCGCATTTGTTGTGTGAGCAAACACAGTTTCAGAGCTTGTCTCTGGAGTAAGTAGGTCATGCAGTCAAACTGTGGGGAGCATGCTCTCTCCACAACCCTCCCAGGGCAGCAAGAGCACCCTGATGCCAGGGCAGGGTCTGTGTGGATCAGAGTCCCTTGGCACCTGCCCCTCATCTTCCTCCAAAAGCCTGGGGTTGCCGTTGCAGCCCACGCTCTGCTTTGTAAGAATCAGAGGAGAAAAAAAGTAGATCCTCCAGAGAAAAGAAAGTCAAGGAGAGTGATGGAGGAGGCCCATGTCTCCTGCTGGCTTTGCCAGGCCAGTGGCTGATTTAGTTCCATCAGATTGCAGCAGGCCTCCCAAGTCAGCCAAAATCAGTCAACACCGACCATGTCAGGAGAGTAGAGGAGGGCCTCCTTGTAAATTACAGCATGTAATTTTGTAACATTTTTTTTTCTGATTATAAATCTGTGTTCATTGCAGAAAATTAGAAAATGAGGGGGAAGAGGGAAGGTGAAGAAGAAATAAAAGCTATTCATAATTCTCCTGCCCAAAGAAAACCGCTGTTAATAATTCAGTATTTTTCCTACTGGTCTATATGTTTCAAAGGTGAGCTATTGAATATTCAGCTGAGTACCCTGCTTTTTTCAGTTAATACTTTATACTATCATTTCTTACTTCCTTAAATATTGCCTAAAACAAGACCTTTTATAGCAGTGCTACATTATACTAAGTAGATATTTTTGCTAATATCTCACTGCTAAACACCAGTTTTTCACCATTGCAAATGGCAATACAATGCCAATTCATGTTCACAGACAGTTTCTACCATCTCTAAAGCATCCTTTGTAATTGTAGCAGTGGCTAGCTGGTCATCCCTATCCCCCAGTTGCTAGCTGGTCATCCTCTTTGGTACACAGTCAGGCTCCACTCAGTCTCTGTGCCTGTGCCTGCACCCTGGCCACCCTCGAAACCCCCATAACTCCTCTCCTTGGAAGTCACATGTTCAAATGGCAGAACCACCCTCAGCTCTGCCCCTGAGTAGCTACATGGAAAAGAATGACCCTAGAGATCTTCTGAGCAGCCCAGGAGAGCCATATGAACAACAATTCAGCTTCTGTTGTATTGACCCACTTGGGTCTTGTGAACAGTTTAGCTAGGCTACTGCATGGTGCTGCCTTGATAGCCACTTTGCTTGGCCAAGGAGGGGTGATGGGGCCTTAAATTGGCTTCAGTTCAGTTCAGCTGAGTTGCTCAGTTGTGTCCGACTCTTTGTGACCTCATGGACCGCAGCACACCAGGCCTCTCTGTCCATCACCAACTCCTGGAGTTTACCCAAACTCATGTCCATTGAATCAGTGATGCCATCAAACCATCTCATCCTCCCTCAATCTTTGTCTTCCCAGTCTGTTGTTCCATGTCCAGTTCTAACTGTTGCTTCTTGACCTGCATACAGATTTCTCAAGAGGCAGGTCAGATGGTCTGGTATTCCCATCTCTTTCAGAATTTTCCACAGTTTATTGTGATCCACACAGTCAAAGGCTTTGGCATAGTCAATAAAGCAGAAACAGATGTTTTTCTGGAAATCTCTTGTTTTTTTGATGATCCAGTGGATGTTGGCAATTTGATCTCTGGTTCCTCTGCCTTTTCTAAAACCAGCTTGAACATATCGCAGTTCACTGTTCACATACTGTTGAAGCCTGGCTTGGAGAATTTTGAGCATTACTTTACTAGCATGTGAGATGAGTGCAACTGTGCAGTAATTTGAGCATTCTTTGGCATTGCCTTTCTTTGGGATTGGAATGAAAACTGACCTTTTCCAGTCCTGTGGCCACTGCTGTTTTCCAAATTTGCTGGCATGTTGAGGGCTGCACCCTTATAGCATGATCTTTTAGGATTTTTAATAGCTCAGCTGGAATTCCATCACTTTCACTAGCTTTGTTCGTTCGTAGTGATGCTTCCTAAGGCCCACTTAACTTCACATTCCAGGATGTCTAGCTCTAGGTGAGTGATCACACCATCATGATTATCTGGATCATGAAGATCTTTTTTGTATAGTTATTCTGTGTATTCTTGCCACCTCTTCTTAATATCTTCTGCTTCTGTTAGGCCCATACAATTGTTCTCCTTTATTGAGCCCATCTTTGCATGAAATATTCCCTTGGTATCTCTAATTTTCTTGAAGAGATCTCTAGTCTTTCCCATTCTATTGTGTTCCTCAGTTTCTTTGCACTGATCACTGAGGAAGGCTTTCTTATCTCTCCTTGCTATTCTTTGGAACTCTGCATTCAAATGGGTATATCTTTCCTTTTGTCCTTTGCTTTTCACTTCTCTTCTTTTCACAGCTATTTGTAAGGCCTCCTCAGACAGCCATTTTGCTTTGTTGCTTTTCTTTTTCTTGGGGATGGTCTTGATCCCTGTCTCCTATACAATACCACGAACCTCCATCCATAGTTCATCAGGCATTCTGTCTATCAGATCTAGTCCCTTCCACTGTATAATCTTAAGAGACTTTATTTAGGTCACACCTAAATTGGCTTAGCCTCTCACATAAGCACTTGTCTCAGACAGCAGCCCACAGGGTCACAAGTAAATATAAGTTACTTGCAGGACTGCCCCTAAGGCAGAAGACAGATGGGTCCCAGATTGAGCAGGTGGAGTCTGTCCCCTGTGGACAGATACTCCAAGATGGAGATAATGGCAAGAATGAGAAGGAGCTGAGTCCTGCCCAGGTCAGATATAAAGAGACCACATATTTCTCATTCTCAAGTTCAAGGAGACCTTCCTGATTACACAAGTACAGAAAGTTTCCTCTGGGATCAGAAATGGAGGATGCACCACTGCTTAGTAGGTAGTGTCAGTCTACTCATAGGCCTCTCCTAGGATCCATCTTGGCTAAGAGATGCATGCATACATTGGAGAACCCTGAGATAAACCAAATATGGGCCCAGAACAAGGCAAAAAAAAGCAAGATGACTGGCCAGAGGAAACTTGGAAGAAATGCCCCATATAAGTGATTTAAACTACTGCAAGGGTGCCACTCTCTCTCTCTCTCTGGGCCTGCGCATGTATGCCTATTCACATGTACACTTTTCCTCCTAATAACCATTTTTACTTGTTTAACCACTTTCCATTTCTTTGCTGAAATTCATTTCTGTGAACAGACAAGCCAGGGCCTTGTCACTGGCCACTGGCCCTCATGGTCTAGTGGCTAGGATTCAGTGCTCTTGCTGTAGAAGCCTGACTTCAATCTCTGGCTGGAGTACTGAGATCCTGCTTCAAGTCACTGCAGACCAAGGTCACCCAAGATCACCTCAGTGACCCTTGGATCAACAGTCTCCCCCCACCTCCAAGGGCTTCCCTTTGTTGGCCTCTTGGGATAAGACCCAGTAGAGCTTTACCAAAACTCCACTCTGGTTCAGACTGAGCAATCCAGACAGCCCAGAAACAAGAAAACACCCTGCCACAGACTCGAGCAAAGGCATGTGCCTGAGGCTTAATCTCACTGTCTGTCTGCACTCTACCTGGACCTCCCTATGTGCCCACTCCCAACCCAGGCCTGCTACGAACATCCTCCAGGACTGGAAGTAACAACTTTCTATTGCACTTCCTCTGCTGCTTTATTGTTGAATCTCAGCTTGCCCTCCAGCAGCCTGTGCTCCACTTAAGGAAATTTAATCTAACATTGTCAGCAAAATAGGAGGATGCCTCATGAAGACCTCGCATATTACTCAGGAGGCCTTGGAGGGTCTTCCACAATGGCCTCCTGAGAAGGAACCATTCATCCAGACTCCCAGGTTTTATAGCTTCAAAGCGGCTTACAACCCCAAGGACAGTCCTCAGGGGGCAGGCCACACAACCCACCTCACAGAGCAGGCTCTTGGCTCCTGGTCCTGGAGCCCTCATGTCACCAAGGTTAGGAGAAAGCACCTGGGGTGGTTCTAACCAGTGGAGGGCCTTATGTTGGCACCTCTGCCAATCGGGATCCCCAACACTCTTATATCTGGGCCGTCCTGGTGCAAGTTCGTCTCCTTAAAATAAGCCATTGCTTCACCCCAGACTCCAGTCTCAAAGGCCCAGACAGACGCCTCAAAAGGCATGTATTAGAGGCCTTCAGAGAGTCGTGCAGGCCCCTCTGCTGTAAGCACTTCCCAATCTGCAGCCCCCCGGAGCATTCCCCTGGGAATGTCAGGGATGGTCCCTCATTTAGAACTCCGGTGGTCCACTGGGACAACGGCCATCATCACCAGACTATTCTGGCTCAGTCACAATGATTTCATAGTGACTCTAAATCCTCCAAGAGAACCTCATACAGCCTAGAAGGCATAGCAGGTAAAACTGGAAAGGGAGTGCCAGTGAAGCTGGGTGTTTCTATCGGCACCATATTTCTAAAATAGTTTCCAGTGGTGGGAGCCACCTCTGGCTCTCTTTTCCTATTAACTCAACCAGAGACATACTTGGAATAAACCTAAATCCCTGGACTTCCTCATCAGTTCAGTCATGTCCGACTCTTTGCAACCCCATGAATTGCATCACGCCAGGCCTCCCTGTCCATCACCATCTCCCGGAGTTCACTCAGACTCACGTCCATCAAATCAGTGATGCCATCCAACCATCTCCTCCTCTGTCATCCCCTTCTCCTCCTGCCCCCAATCCCTCCCAGCATCAGTCTTTTCCAATGAGTCAACTCTTCTCATGAGATGGCCAAAGTACTGGAGCTTCAGCTTTAGCATCATTCCTTCCAAAGAAATCCCAGGGTTGATCTCCTTCAGAATGGACTGGTTGGATCTCCTTGCAGTCCAAGGGACTCTCAAGAGTCTTCTCCAACACCACAGTTCAAAAGCATCAATTCTTCGTCGCTCAGCCTTCTTCTGAAGAAGGACTTCTTCATAGGAGCTGCCAAACGGGAGCCTTTCCAACTGCCTCCTCCAGTACAAACAGTAAATGCATCACAATATAGGCTAAAATAAGGTGCAGATGACCTTGGCCCATCATTAGAGATAAGTTTGATATTAGGTCATAAGGCCATCATCTCACCCTGTAATAGCCTATCTTGCCAGAGTCAAAACTGACCATCAGTGAAGGAGATTAATAATTGATTAATGATACTCTTAAATGCACAAGTTCCCACCATTAAGGTCCTCATGCCCAGCATCTTAGAGATAGTAGATGTTGTCCAGAAGATTCTAGGTTCCAACTTTGCTGCCCTAGATCTAGCCAGCATGATCTGCTTGGTCTTGATAACCGAAGACTCACAGCCTCAAACTGCCTTCAATTTCAAGGGTGTCCACCATACCTTACTTGGGTGCCCATGGTTTTCTTGATCTGAATTCACTTAGAATAACCCACTCCTCCTTTTTGCATTATATAGACAGCATTCTACCATGGGGGCCTCATTAGGATGCCATCTGAGAAGGCTTGTACCTAATTACACAATATTTACAG
The DNA here is from genome assembly GCF_016772045.2 of Ovis aries. Lineage (NCBI taxonomy): Eukaryota > Metazoa > Chordata > Mammalia > Artiodactyla > Bovidae > Ovis > Ovis aries. The sequence goes on along the minus strand of NC_056055.1, from coordinate 115,012,497 downwards.
CAGAGAAGATGAACCATTGCTGCCGTAAGATCCAAAGACCACCACTTTGTTTGTCAAGCTTCTGGGCAAAGAGTCATCAGCAGGCTGTAAAATTCCTCTTGTTAAAAAATGTCAGCTCCTCACAATCAAGGCTCCAGCACACTATAACAGATATGGCATGTATTAGAGGAAACACCTCTCCACACCTACCCATTCAACTTAGGTTATTTGTGCCATGACACAAAAATTAGCTTCTTTCCACCAGAATTCGGCTAACTGCTTTATGATGGGCCAGCCAGCCACACAGCAGACCCTGGCCTTAGTCCCTCTGGCCCAGACGGCTGAGCTGAATCACTGGTGACATCTGACTACTCCTCTTAGAGTCTGGCTAAGCACAGTTCCACAGAGCTTTGCATGGGGCTCTGGATGAAATGTCCAGCCAGACAGCAGCCACTTCGGTGACAAATCTCAGAGCCTACTGGGCTTGACGCACAACTCCCCACTCAAACAAGACTCTGGAAGGCTCCCATGTGGGGATGCATGTCTCAGGGTGACAAACTGTATCATAATAGCAAATTGACTTTGTTGGGCCGCTGCTGCCCTCTGCTGGAACTAGAAGGTGTGCACCCACCATCAGAGATACCTTGCCTGGACTTCTGCTGGCTACACCAAGTCACCTTCTTAATCAGGTATGTGCTCACCCTCTTTGGCCCACCAGACATGATAGATTCACATCAGTGTACCCATTTCACCAAGTTGTTCAGCCAGAGGCTCTAGATTGTGGAATCTTGTGAAATTTCCACCTGGCTGACCAGCCCCAAGCAGCTGAAACACGTGCCCCTCACGCTTTCAGACAATAGGTCATCCCTCATATGGACAGAAATTTTACCCCAGATTCTAACCCTGCTCAATGTGTGGGCCTCAGGTCTCCAAACTCCCAACCAATAACCAGTCAACAAAGACTCCTCTACGATTATTTACAGGGACCACCACCTCTTTGACATCAGAGAGGATGTCATTTATATTTGCTCACCAGATGAATACTCCCCTTATATCACGATTTTTCTATCGTCTTACCATCTTCTATGAGCTGGCAACCCAACTGAACTTGGATTATGTGATACGATCCCCTTATAATAGAAAGCCAAGGGGACAAACCCTACTGATTTGCTTAGAGACTGTGATTATACAGATTTCCTTGGCCCACATGGTGGCCTAGCGCCAGCCACAAAGCAGGCTAAGGCTACCAACTTTGCCTCACCATTTGGGTTATAAGTGAAAGTTGTTCAGTCGTGTCCGACTCTTTGAGACCCCATGGACTATACAGTCCATGGAATTCTCCAGGCCAGAATACTGGAGTGGGTAGCCTATCCCTTCTTCCCAATCCAGGAATTGAACTGGGGTCTCCTGCATTGCAGGCAGATTCTTTACCAACTGAGCTATCAGGGAAGCCCTGTATTATAAAGCCTGGCTAATTAAGCCAAATTCATCACAAATTTTGCAGGATAGTGATATTATGGCTTCAGGACAAACAGCAGAATTGTGTGAGTCTCAGAACATGGGAAAAAGTTTCTCCATCCAGTGGATGGCAATCACACTATGAAATGAAACCCAAACCCAAACCCTGGAATCTAGCAACCTCTGCCCTGCCCTAGAGGAAGAGGGAAGAAACATCTTGCCCCAAAGCAACAACACTTGGCCTTTGGTGTTCAGTCCCCAAAGGAGGTCTCCTGGACACTAACCCAATTCAGATGTTCTCCTTGGGTGGCTCCTACCATTACCATGTACAACCTGGGTAACAGGGATGCCAGTAGACCGCTCTGGCCAAACCCTGTGTCAGGTAATGTGCTGGAACAAAATAGGGTGACTAGCAGGCATGGACACTGACCAAGAGAACACCACCCTCTGTATTTAGAGGTGCCAACAGAAGTGATGCTTGAAAGAGTTGCTCCCTCCTTATAACAAGCCTCAAATTATATCTCAGACAGGATGGCTGAGATATAATTGGTTACCCTCCCAGGGTAACCGAGGCAGATCCATCTGGCTGACAGGTTTGTGCTTTAATGGTTTTATAGTCTGAACAGGGCTAACTCTGGATTGTAAATCTGTCATCCGCAAAATGTCACTACAGTAGACCAGAATCTATATGCATTGCAGGTGGAGTCCCCACAAAGCTTGGTCATGGACATCACATGCTCTTTTGTAAGGGGCACCCCTGAAGACCTGCTGAAGGAGCAAGAGAGCCTGCACTTGTGGGGCTTCCTGACCCAGGCCTCCAGCACTCACATGCAGTCACCCTGACCTTTCATGACTCTCCACCTGGGAAGACTCCTCCCCAGTCAGCTCCGATTACCCCCAAGCAGACCAGTGCCCCAGACAACCTGGCCCTGGCCCAAGAGCTCGCTTTGTGAGGCGGCTGTACCAAGGCTTTCCAGAAGGGACCCTCCATTCTGCTCAGCATCCCTGTGTGCTGGCCTCCTCCCTGGATGACTGGGCCTTCCCGTTTTACAGATAGGCTTTTTGTGGACATGATGTTGGTCTGGTTGTGTTCATCATCTTTAGCCAGCGCCCTTCCCTGGCCTCTTCTTAGGCAGAGGTAAACTGACACCATATCATCACCACACACCAAGAATTTGCCACTCGGACTTTCACAGACACTGCTTATAAGGGCCAGCCGGGCACTAGCACTCTAGTCACCACCAGAAGCTGTGGGCAGAAAGTATGGCCCCCAGCAAACTATGGAGTCACCTAGGAGGTTCCTGTACCACCAGGGAACTCGGTAAGCTGCTGTGGGAGACACCGCATCACTCCAGTGCCCTCACCAGCTTCTGAGAGTTCTGGGGTCCTCAGAGGTCTGCCTCCATGTGCAGTTCAGATCCACCCACCCCTGCTCCTCCACTGCTGTCTGAGGCATTTAATCAGATTTCCATAGAAACAGTGGCCAAATTCTAGCCTTGGACTTCTGTCTGCAGCTGAATCAACCTTCCAGTCATTGGATTAATCTTTTCATGTGTTGAACCATTTTTGCCTTTTCATTCCGGTTATTTCCACTCCTGCTCCTTGTTTTCTGTCAAGTGGAGGAGGGTGTCTTATTAGTGACTCATCCAACTTTGACTAAGAAATTTGGGGGAAAATAAGAAGGGCAAAGAAACACTCATCCTTAAATCTACTGTGTGCCCTGCAGATTCTTGGAAGGGAAAATGAATTACATGTAGAAGGGAGCATGCTACAGATGCTACCGGCCTCTGGGCTCCATCCCTCAGACCCACACTCAGTGCATTGTGCTCCTCCGCCTCATGACTGGGCCATTGCTTTGACAGATGGGGTTCCAGCAGATGCGTCACCCATGTTGACATGGTCAGGCATCCAACTGCACTTCTAGCAGGACTTTGCATCTCTGCTGCCTCCCAGCCTTGGAGCTTAGCCATCCTAGCCAACCCACAGGCCTGAGAGCAAGAAATACATGCTGGTGGCTGTAAAAACATGGAGGTATTATCAATGCATGTTACAGAGCAAAACCTGACTGGGGTGGAGAGCAGTTTCTCCACTACATGAGTTCATCATCATGTCCCAGCGTGGCGACCACAAGTCCCCATACAGCCTGAGGCCAGCAGAGGCATGTGCAGTGAGAGCTTTGACAAGGGGACATTGAGTGGAAGACTGGGCAGAAGTGTGAGCAGGTGGGTGCGGTGAGGAGCAGTGAACCCGAGACAGGAGGTGTGCGCCTGCATGTGAAGGACACAGGAGAAGGGCCAGGGTGACAGCAGGAACAGGGGCAAACAACCAGGAGTCGATCCAGAGGAGCCTTAGGGAGTCCCTGGAGGGCAGGAAGTGTCCGAGATCCCAAGGGTCTCCCCACAGACAGGCGGCAGGCAGTAGCAGGACCCAAATAGAACCCGGTGCCCTGGGCCAGGCCAATGGTAAGGAAGGGGGTTCAGCTAGGCCTAGAATCCATCTTGAAGACAGAGGTAAATGCCTTTGCTGTAAGACAAAGAGGGCTGGACAGGAAAGAGAGGGATGAAAGGTGCCAAGGTCTGAAGAGGGGTGTGAAAGAGAGCCTAGCTGCCTTCCACTGGAGGATCTAAGCCTTCCCTTGGAGAAGACAGTGGGATTTGGTGTTCCCTCACTGGGCAGTGACTGAGAGAGCACCCCACAAACCATCGCCACCCTCAGGTGCTTGCCGACAGTGCCCAGGCTAAGGCAGATGCATGCGTGTCCCCAAGCCCAAGAATATTAATCTACTCCATCTTCCTGGAAAGCTGCTGGATTCTGCTAACACAGCAAGGACAGCCCAGGAGGACATGGCCAAAGTCACTTTCTTTTCTCATAATCACTACGGCTCATTCCCTCCAGGCAAATATGAGCCAGAAACACCAGTACATGCCCCTTGGAGATCCTAAAAATCAGTCTCTATCACCCAAAACACCGTGGTGTGTTCATTGTGTGCCCCTAACTTTGTCGTTCATTCCACAGCCAACATTCCAGAAGCTTGTATATTACCTGGACAGGCACATAAAAATGGGACCTCAGGTCACATCAGTTCAGAAAGGTCCTAACTCGCGTTGTGCGCAGAGAAGGCCACACAGTGCAGCAGGTACAGCACAAGAAAATGCTGTAAGTGCAGAGCCTTTAAGGAGAACTAGGACACACACTCAGATCCTGTGACTTCGATAAGCTGCTTAATCTCTCTGATCCTCAGATTATTCAAGTGGGAAAAGCATAAGAGAGCCCATTTCACAGGTACTGGTGAAATTTGATGAATCATATGTGAAACTCCAGCCCATCCCATTCAGTCCCCACCACAAAAACAGCCTTCACAGAGTGGTCAGGACATCTGATGACAGGCAGAGAGGAAACAATGGGCCCAGAGGATGGAGTGAATGAGCCAGATTCTCCAGGACATCTGCAAGGCCCAAAGGACATCACAATAACATAGTAGGGTCTGCTCCCTAACCACAGACAGCAGATAAGCAGCAGCCGGTGACCACAGCGAGCTGCTCTTATTCACAATTACTTTCTAAGTGCGCATCAATCACCTCCTTTATTCCTCCAGCAACTTCAGGAGGAAAGTGCCAGCGATCACAGCTGCAAAACTCATGGCTGTGGCTCAGCCTCATGGCCCCACATTCAGGCAACAGAGGGCCCATGTGCAGCTCGGGGTCCCCATACTCTACAGCCAGGCTCCCCACTTCCTGGGCAAACTCTCAGACAGCACCAGGACCCAAGGCACTGATTGAACCCCTAGCTAACTCTCACCTGGGTCAGGCTGACACCTGACCTCTTCTAGACCTGGGTCCTCTGTGAGAGGAAGAGGATCATAGCCTGGCACTGCCAAGGTGTCCTAGAGGAAGGATCAGTGCATGGAGAAGGTGCCAAAAGCCTCCAGGTAATCCTGGACCCCTCCATTCAGAACACATCATGGGCCTTCTAGCTGCGGCGGTTTAGCACTGGCACAGCCTGGCCCCTCCATCTCCGCCTGGCTCCCACCTCCACCCCCACGGAGCATTCCTCCCCACCAGCACAGTGGGCCCCTCCTCAGCAGCGAGTGCCTGAGCCCCACTCTCCCCCTGCTGTCTCACGCTTGTCAGGAAGGACTATTTACCATGGTGGGAAGAATTCTTCAGTCAAGCTGCCATCCTTCAACAATATTTATGAGGCTGTCACAAGGTGAAACAGAAATATTCACGAATATAAGAGGGCCTGCCTCCTGATACCCATATATTATAGTAAGCTATGGGTGCAGACAGTTTTGGCTACACAGAAGAAAAATGACTCTGGCATGATTATTAAACTCATGAAGCAAGTCTTTCCACATTTATCCACAAATGGAGCCTCAAAGTTATCCCAACAAAAGGTGCTCTACAGTGCCTGAATCCACCCCATGGTATCTACCCTACGTGTCATACAAGGTCCTCCCGTGTTCCCAGCAGCCAGCTCCACGGGGGCCAGCAGGGCAGCAAGGGGGAGGGGAAGAGGACAAACAGAGGGAATGCCAATATGGGCCCGCCAAGGGCACTGACTTTCCACACCAAATCAATGCTGCCTGTTCTGCTGCTCAATGAAATGTTGCTGCTGCGAGCCATGGGTTACATCGTGATTTGTGACCTCCAGAGGACAGGATTTTGATCCAGGGTCAGAGGCGAGGCTTGACCACTTGGAGCTTTTTGTGTAGCAAAGTTTTATTGAAGTATAATAGAGATAGGGAAAGCTTCTGACATAGACATCAGAAGAGGACAGAAAGAGTGCCCCCTTGCTAGTTTTTAGCAAGGCATTTTATGTCTGTTAGCAAGCTGCTAATCAGATAAGAGAGACTCCTCAAGGCTGAGCGACTTTCACGAGGTCGCTCTCCCGAGCTGTGTCATCCCCGGCCATAAAATGATTGACATGAATACTGGTTTATTGAGCCATTATCAGTCCAAGGGCTGAGAAAAGAAAAAAAAAAAAGTTAGTCTTAGGCAGAGCTAGTTTCGTCAACAGAGAACGGGTTGGGGGGCGGGGGTGGGGGGCGGGAATGTCTGCCACTTGCAGTTTATTTCCTCCTGCCACTTGGGGACCTCTGGCCTTCCTACCTGTTACCCTCTCATTTCCCCTTTTCTTTTAGGAGAATTATGTTGCCTAGGGGAAGGGGCAGCGTTCTCATTCCACAATCACTTCTGAGCTGATAAGGAGCATCATCCCTAAATTGGTGAGGCAACATATTCCCCTCACCCTCATATTGGTAGTCTCTGGTCCAAAGGCCCCAGGTAGTAGCTGGAGGAAGCTGTGGCACTCAGTAGGAGTTTGGACAACCTTTTGTAACTTAAAAGCCTTGATGCAGCTATAAGCAAATCAAGCTACACAGTTACAGATGCAGGGAGCAAACAGCAAGAACAGAACAATCAGAATTATTACAATTAAGATACTTCTCCACCATGCGGAGCTAGTTAACATCTCCCAAAGTGAAGGGACTGAGACTTCAGGAGTATCCATAGCCTGGATCATCATGTTCATGTGTTCAGTAAAGTGAGTAACATTAGTGCTCATATCTGGTATATATGTACAGCATCGGGTATGAATAATGGCACAAGTTCCTCCTTGTGCAGCTCTTAGAATATCTAAGGCCAATCTGTTTCGTAAAACCACCTTTCTAATTTGTATTTGTTCAGCGTTAAGGGCTGAAACAACTTTTTGAGAATCTTGTAAGGTTTGTTGAGTAAAGGTAGGCAGAGGATCAACTCGTAGCATAACGTCTGTAGTTCCCAGAGAGGGAAGGAATATTGCAGCCAAATAATCAACCAGTAAAATACAGACCTTATCCAATGAGTTCCAAGTTGTGGCAAATCAGCAGGCTTCTTTGGAAGCTCTGAAAATATGAAGCCATGAGTAAAAGCTGGACCTAGGGTGCATCTCCCTATCCAGCTACGGTGAAGCCACGCCCATAGGCAAGAGTCACATATCCAATAGGCCCAGTTTGAAGCAAGCCAGCATGACTGAGGGATCCAGTCCCAATCAGTGCCTGGCCAGGCAAAAGCAGGACCTGTACTGGGGTTAGAAAACACAGGAATTATTATATTGCATATTTCATATGAGGCAAAAACCCCAGTTGTTTCCAATCATTATAATTAAGTTGTCAGCTAACTTCTGGAAATGGTTCTGTTTGCTCCCAGCATATAGGGTCACTAGATATTAGGCACCCCTTTTCAGGAGCTAGCCATATGACGTCATCCCATATTTGATAAGCATCAGGTAAAAAACCTGACCCGTAAATCTAGACCCATTTGTCTTCTTAAGTACAGCAAAATAGTCATTAAACCAAGACAAAGTATAATCAAAGTTAAAAGTTACAATATGTCCATAGTTAAGCTACAAAGTGTTTCATCAGTCCATTTTAGGATCATTAAATGTGATCAGATTAAGAAGAGGCACCACATACAATTGTTGTTGGCAAAGGTAGTCACAGACTTGGAGAAAGTCCTTCCCCTGAAGTGGAGATGCCCGCCACGGGAAGCCTTCCACTGAGGATGGGGGAAGTGCCCTGCAGATCCAGCAAGTAGACCGATTGTGGAATGCAGCATAGGAGTGAGCCCAGGACAGGAAGGCATTGCCTTGAGGGTCAAATGGCAGGCTCAGGACTTTTGGAGTTAGCAGAAGCAGACCCATACAGATTATCAGGAACATCTAAAAAGTGAAGAGTAAAATCAAAGAAAATAAAGACATAAAAATGACATGGCTTAGCCTGAGGGGTCAGGATGCCACTTTTTAATTCGAGTATGGTACACCCACGAATTAATTCCTGGCACTTTGACATTTGTGGGAGAAGAAAGAATTACCTCATAAGGGCCTTCCCAGAGGGGCTCTAGAGATTGCCCCCCCAAGGTCCCAATGTCTTTATCAGGACCTCTGTTCCTGGCTCAAACAACAGCTTGTTTGACTCAAAGGCTGAATCAGGAGTCACCTCCCAGAGTTCCCATAAAGTCTGTTGAAAAGCTGAAATTTGAGTTATATAACAAAAACTGATATTTAAGAAGCCAACTGTCTGTCATCCAAATATTAACTTTAGAGTTTAAGATTCTACTCACATCATGAGAAGTCAGTACAAGAAGATTTCACCCATTAGTAAACTAAAGAGCTTTAGGCACTATTAAAGCAATAAAAGCAATTACTCTTAGACGATGTGGCATCCAATTTTCTACTCAGGTATCCTATACATTTCTGGTGAGGCCCTTGGGGTTGTGTCATAACTCCCAAGGCCATACTTTTTCTTTCAGTGACAAACAAATTAAGCTCTGACACTGTGGGCAAGCTCAAAGCAGGAGTTTGCAAGAGAGCAATTTGAAGAGCCTTAAGTGTCTTTTGAGTATCTCAAGACCAAATCAGTTTGTCAGTTTGGGTTTGCTGAGTTTCAGTTATAAGTTTATATAAAGGCCAGGCAAGTTCCACATGACCTGGAATCCAAATGCAGCCGTAGCCTGTGATGCCCAAAAATCTTCTCAATTGTCTTAAAGTAATAGGTAAGGGATGATTTAGCATAGGCTTACTTCTCTGGGGCCTATGGCCCTCATCCCTTTAGCTATGATTAGGCCTTCAAATCAATGACTGAAAAATATTTGGCTCATTCAGAATTTCGGATAATAGATATACCTCACATCCTTTCAAGTAAGGTCATAAAGAAGAGTAGCACCCTTAAAGGCTCTAATATATTTTTCTGGGTCCTCCAAACAGTCTCCCAGGTCCTCCTTAATTCTCTGTATTTCTTGATAAGAAAAGGGCTTATTAACTCTCATCAATTGATTGTTTTTCCCGGTGGGTGCTTCATGGAGAGGCAACAGCTTCTGTAGCTGCTCCTCAGCCCCTCTGGCTGCCCTTCGCATATGATCCCAGGAATAGATTGGAGAAATCTGTTTTTCCTTATCTGTCTGTCTCCTGTCCTCCATCTCAACCTGTATTTCACCCTTCGTTTTACCTGTCTGAGCTTCCCTTACTTCATTGATCTGAGTTTCACTTGAATCCTGTGTAGTCCAAAGTCATACTGAGACAGGAATTTGAATCTCTACTGACGCTGGAGCAGTTTGAATTTCAGTTTGAGTTTCTACCAAGAACAAGGACACCGTCCCCTGAGGGGTGCCCTGACTCTCAGTTTGCTCAGATGGAAGCCCTGGATATGGGGGCAAAGTAGGAGGACAGGAGGGAGCTGAAGGTTTCACACCCGAACCTATACCCTTAGGACAGAAGTCTGGCATGTCACACAGAGAGAAAAAAAGGTAACACCTATGCCATTTCTACCCATTTCCCTTATTTTCTATAGAACCGGTCTAATTGTAAGACAGTATTGTAATTAAGAGACCCTCCAACTAGCCATTGTTCGCTGTCCTCCAATGGAGACTGTGGCCATGCAGTATCACATAGGAAGTTCAGGCGTGTCTTCTTGAAGCTCTGGGGGTCAAATCTATCCCAGTTTCTCAGGATGCAGTTCAAAGGAGTGAGGCTTGAATTCTTAGCTCCCATCAGTAAGAGAGAAAAAGCAGCGTCCAGCAGCCTTTTCTACCGGAGGCATCCCTCCCTGCTCTAGATGGGGGTGGAGACAGGTCTTCCACCTAAGCTTCCTTCCCTGGCCAGAGTCAACCTATCTCTTACCAAAGCAGATGTTCACTACCATCCCTTCCTGTTCTATCACCAAGGTGGGCTGGAGATGCACCAGGCGTTAGACCTGGTGGCCTCCCAGATTGATGTCCTGTTCCTCACCATTAAAACTTTGCCTGATTTCTGCTCCTCCTCTGATGCCACCCTGGGTGCAACAGAGTAGCTTTCCAGAATGCCTCTCAAGCTAAGACCACCAGGGGAAACATCTGTCTCCTGCACGGCTGTGCACAGGCCTGAGTATATTCCTGACCATAATAGAACTATACAGTGAAGTCGCTCAGTCGTGTCCAGCTCTTTGTGACCCCATGGACTGTAGCCTACCAGGCTCCTCTGTCCATGGGATTTTCCAGGCAATAGTCCTGGAGTGGATTGCCATTTCCTTCTCCAGGGGATCTTCCCAACCAAGGGATTGAACCCAGGTCTCCCACATTGTAGACAGATGCTTTACCGTCTGAGCCACCAGGGAAGTCCGATAGAACTGGCAAATCATAAAAGGATGAACATAAAAGCCAAGATGTCCCTTTTGAGTGTCACCACACCAGTATATGTGATAGCAAAAGAGGTGGTGAAGGGCTGGCCAGCAAGGAAAAAGTGATTTTTGTCCTCGAGCTATATAGCTGGCCAGCAAGGAAAAAGTGATTTTTGTCCTCGAGCTATTAGGGCCAATTCTTCCAAAGCCACAAGAGAGCCGCCTCTGGTCCACTAAGAGCTAGCTTTACCAAAGGAAGCATTACCACTGCACCTCCAATCTGACCAGATCCTGGGATTCCAGATCTGTGTCCTCAAAACCTCTGTGTCCTCAAAAGCACTAGTCACCAGCAGTGCTTCTATCCACATAGATCAGAGGCACAGCTATAATAAAGACTCACTTTCAGGTCGCTAGCCCCTGAGGCAGGCAGCTAAGAGAACACCTTATAGCCTGAGAGATGTTCTTAGAACTAGAGCTCCACCTAGCTACCAAATGTGCTCTTGTCTGTTGCTGCTGCTGCTAAGTCGCTTGAGTCATGTCCGACTCTGTGCGACCCCATAGACGGCAGCCCACCAGGCTCCCCCATCCCTGGGATTCTCCAGGCAAGAACACTGGAGTGGGTTGCCATTTCCTTCTCCAATGCATGAAAGCGAAAAGTGAAAAGTGAAAGTGAAGTCGCTCAGTCGTGTCCGACTTTTCATGACCCCATGGACCGCAGCCTTCTAGGCTCCTCCGTCCCTGGGATTTTCCAGGCAAGAGCACTGGAGTTGGGTATTGCACAATAAAACAACCAACAACACAGAACTGCAAGTCCCTTGAAAGTCTGTGATCTGACAGGTTTGGTTATTAGTTCTAATTCCTCAGGCAGTTACAAAATGGCCAAAGAGACCAGGAAAAGGTGACCGAGAAAGGAATGTTTTGTCCACATGAATCACCCATGTCTGACCATTCCTCTCACAGGGACATTGGGTGCCTCTTGGTATTGGCAGGTTGGTATAAACCCCCAACAAGTCTCCCCTTGGGGGCTGCCTTCAGTCACTACGAGGCACCGCAAAACTGCAGAGCAGGGTTCAACACTCACTTCGTGAAACACTATTTTTAAGTCTGTTAGCAAGCTGTTAATCAGATAAGAGGGACTCCTCAAGGCTGAGGGAGTTTCACTAGGCCCCTCTCCTACAATATGTGTTTTTGAGATAGGATGGCACAAGGTGTGTCGTCCCCAGCCATAAGATGATTGACATGAATCCTGGTTTGTTGAGCCATTATCAGCCCAAAATTTGAGGAAAAAAAAAAACCAAAACAAAACAGGTTAGTCTCAGGCAGAATTGGTTTCATCAACAGAGAAGGGGGTGAAAAAACATCTGCCATTTGCAGTTTATTTCCTCCTGCCACTTGGGGACCTCTGGCCTTCCTACCTGTTAGCCTCTCACCAAACAGTGCCCGGAGGCTCAGACAGAAGTGATGCAGGGGACTGGCTGGCAGCCTGCTTGTGAAGCCCACAGTGCTCCAGGCACTTTAAGTGGTAGACTTCTTTTCCAAACGAAGATTTAAAAGGAAGTACCACATATGAACCAGGAATGAGTGACACAGATCTGGATACAGTGGGTGAGGGGACTCAGAGTCCAGCCCCCTCTGCTTTCCCTGCCCGCCTCCAGCCAGCACAGGGACCCCAAGGCAGAAATCCGCAGAGAAAACACTGCTCCTGTCCCCTGCCTCAAGCCCGCTGTCAGTTGCAGTACAATCTGGAGCTCTGTGAACTGCACAGCCTAAGGCTGGTCCCAGGAAACCAGCTGCATCTCTTGTGGAAGGCGGTAGCCAGGGCCCTGTCCACACAGCACACAGGGCACCTGCTCAGCCTTTATCCCTGGGACACTGTGACCCATGCCCAGGGCCCCCAGGGAGGCAGACATCAGTCCAACCCATCTCCACCTGAAGCCTGCTGGCCCCACAGCAACAGACCAGGTTTCCCATCTCTCAAAGAGGTCTATTTTTACTAAAGACATAAAAGCAGAAATGTAATCTGCCATCACAATATTGTTATAATCTCTGATTTGAGTTCAACTCCTTTGTCTCTCCCACCTGACCCATAAAGAAAAGAGGTGGTCAAGGCCACACTCAGTACAGCATGGAGGTCCCAGGACAGGACTCCTGTGCTGGGCAAGCAGCAACCCCGTGCCGGGCTCTCACCTGCCCTCAGGACCGCCCCCAGCCTTGGCCTCAGTTATAACAAACGAACGCCTGCAAACAAGCCTTGTGCAGGGATGAAGGGGAACCATATGAAGGCTGAAGGAGCCTTGGCCTTGCAGGGATTCTGTCTAATTCTCAGTAGACAAGGAAATATGAAGGCCACTATCTCAGACCAAGCCCTGCGTAGATGCCAGCTCAAGACACTGCACCCCAGGCCCCACCACAAAAACAAATTCCAGACATTTTACCTTTTTCCTTTGACCAGAAGGAACACACACATTGTGTGTGCGGAGCCCCTCATCCTGGCCCGTCTTATTTCCTTCACCAACAGGTCTTATCTGCTTGTTTGTTGTTACCATTGGGCTCTCAGTAAGGAGCCCTGGATCTTCCCAGCATGTGAAGACGGTCAAAGCCCAGCAGCTGAGTGACAGATGAGGCTGGGTCCTGGGAGAGAGGGGTGCACCCTCCATGTGGCCCAGGACTGTGCGCAGGCTGCCCCTGTCATAGCAGGAGCAGCCACGGGAAGACCACACAGACAAGGGGTCAGCTCCCAGGTCTCCATGCAGGACCGGACTCCCTCGGGCGAGGTGGCCCAGCAGGGGCATGGCTTCCCCACATCTCACCACGCGCTGCCTGGTGGCCCAGTGGCCAGTGCGGGATCTGGGCCCAGGTGAGAGCTGGGACATCACTCACTTCTCATGCCACCCCCACTTCATGCAAGAGAAGTACAATAATACCACCTCCCAGGGTTGGCTCCTCCCCTCTGGCCCCCTGCTGCAGCCCTCTACACCTTAGACCACCCCAGCCCAGCCCCAGTTGCCACCAGGGCTCCTGCTCTCCCCATTCCAGCAGGAACACAGTCCTTCCCATCTGTGGGCCTGAGGACACGACACGACCCTGGAGGCCACCACACCAGCTGCAGGACCACGTACCCAGTCTCAGTGGGAGGGGATTAGCCCTGCTCAGCTTCCTGTCAGGCTGCCATTTCCAGGTGCTGGGCAGCTCCTGTCAACAGCTGGCACCCCAACCCAGACCACCCAGTGCTGAGCATGTCTGCCGCTCACACGCACAGAGAAGGCTGCTCTCACTCTCACCCTAAAGGATGGCCATCAGTAGGGCAGGGCTCCCTCCCCTGGAATATAACACCCTAGTGGAGGAACAAGAAAATCAGGGGACTCAGGCTTCCTCTTTTCTGGCTTCTCTTCTCTTCTCTCCAGGGTCTATGTGAATGCTCCCTGCCAGGCATATTCCTTGATCCCTATGGAGTGACATCACAAACTGTCCGAGACAGGCAAGCAGCCTCTGCAGTGAGAGCAGAACAGGCCAAGCCCAGGGCATCAGTGGACAGGGCAGTCTCACAGCAGGGGCTCTGCCCTGCCAGTCAGTCAGGAAATCCTCAGGCTGCTTCTGTGATGAGCCAGGCCTGCCGAGGGCAGGGGGAGGGCAGTGCAGTAAACAGAAAAACCCTTGGCCCTCAGGGAGCTTACCTTCTAGTGAGACTGAACAGGCAGTAAACAAAAGATCAAGTGTGTTAAGTGGTCTTCCCTTGGAGAAAAAATACAGCAGGGAACGTGGGGACAGGGAGGGGTGCAGATGCAGACATTCTTCCATCATTGAGGCTTTCTGTGGACTCATCTCAATGAAATAATATTTTGGGGAGTCCTCTGTTGAAATAATATTTGGGGGAGTCCTCTATTTGCCACAGGCATAAATGTCCAACCAACTGGCCAGAGCATAGCCTCCCATAGTCTCAGATCAAGAGAACTGGGAAAAACAGGAACTCAGTTTATTCTATACTTAGAGAAATGCCAAAGAATGACTCTTGTCATAGGAATCTTCTAACTCCCTTTCCATTCGTAAATCAGCATCCTAAACAGCACTGCTGTAGTGAGCTGGTGACAGATGCACTAGAAACGCATTCTCCCGCATGCCCATAAACTGATTTACTGTTTCAATTAATCTGACTCTTCCTCTTCCACAATTCATGTGGCTGCTTTTTAAGTAAGTCATCTTTGGAGCTTAAATGAGCACAAGCATAAACACCAGTTAATTTATGTTTTCACTGTAGATGATTCTACATCCCTCAAGTATCTCTCAGTCCCCTCAATGGGCCAGCAGAAGGGTTCCCCCAACCAGCAATGGAGTGACAGTAGTCCCTTAACCGCTTGGCCAGTGAGAGTACCCAACATACTGTGTCTTGTCTACTTGGAGAGACCAAAATTTCAGATGCCCATATGAAAGAAAAACAATCATTTCCCCCACAGAAAAGAGTGCTGAGCCTGGGCAACCCAGAAATGGAAATAGGAGGAGGCCGAGGGAGACTTGTGGAAGGAGCAGGGAGCAAGTGGCCAGCAGCCTTGCCAGCATAGAAGGTGTGTCAGCCAGCATTGCTGACCTAAGTTCAGCTCTAGACTTCCTGTTCCCTACAGAGAAAACACTGGAAAGCCCCACCGTAACCCCTCTCTGGATCCTGGCAAGGAGATTTCATGTAGGTTAAAGAAGAAAGTCACATGGCCTGTTCCCAGCCTGGCAGGAGAGCTGGGAGGACACTGCAGAAAGGATGGAAAACCAGACTACATGAGACCAGACTACAGTGTGGAGATGCTGGGTGAAAGAGCAGGGCATCCCAGGAGCTGAGTTGGAGAGATCACTCAGACACAAACCCGCAGTCTCTAGGCTTTGTCCCTCCCTTGCCACCCCTCCCCTGCCTTCTCTGGCACTATCACCCCACCCCCAGAGGACCCGACCTCCTGGACCTTCCTTTGGCCGTCTCTTCAGTCAGCCTCTCCCTTCCCTTCATACCCTTCAGTGACTCCTCAGGGCCTCAGGATAAAGTCCCAAGTCCTCTGATGGCATTCCATGGCCTTCCTGATTTTCCTCTTGAATCTCACTCCCCATCCCCACCTGGAGGTCCATTCTCACTCAGGGGCCTGCAGTCCCCAGGACAGTCCAAGTCTCCAGGTACCTGCAGGCTAAGGCTCAAGTGACAAAACTCTTCCCACCGGTCCTGTGCCTGACAACTCAGACTTGAGTCTGACCTCAATCATGACCAGGTTTTCCACACATCTCCTGATCCTGATGCTCCCCTGGTGCTCAGCACTCCCTTGTGCTTTACCCATCAGAACCTTTCTCATCCAGTCCTGGACTCTGCTTATTTCTCTCCACTACCAGCCTGTGAACTCCCTTAGTAGAGGAATGGTGCCTCCTTACTGACTCAGTAAGACATGCAGCCACAGACGCCTGTGTAAGGGAAGACTGGATGGATGGAGGGATGGATGGAAAATATATTATAAACCATAAATACTTAAAGAGAGGGACCTAATCACTTTCAGGAAACTAAGTCTTTGAGTCTCAAAGAGCCAAAAAGTGAAATGCCATTTAATGTGTGGTGTATTAGGAGATAGCATGTTCTTTTTTAAATGTATATTTATTTAGCTTTGGCTGCTGAATAAAGTGAGTCTCAGTTGTGGCCACGGGCTTTTCATTGCAGCATGTGGGCTTTGTAGTTGCAACACACTGGCTTAGATGCCCCCACAGCATGTAGGATCTTAGTTCTCATTAAAAAGTGTGTTAGTCATTCAGTCATCTCCAACTTGCGACCCCATAGACTGTAGCCCACCAGGCTCCTCTGTCTATGGAATTCTCCAGGCAAGAATACTGGAGTGGTAGCCATTCCCTTCTCCAGAGGATCTTCTTGACCCTGGCATTGAAACAGTGTCTTCTGTATTGCAAGGATATTCTTTACTATCTGAGCCTCCAGGGAAGCCCAGACCAGGGATCAAACCTATGTCCATTGGAAGGCAGATTCTCAGCCACTGAACCACCAGGGAAGTCCCAGGAGATAATGAATTCTTTTTCAAACTCTGCCATGGACTTGCTGGTTGATTTTGGCCAAGGCGCTTCCCCACTGTGGACTCAGTCTCCCCATATAAACAAAATACTCTGATTTCCAGGTCTTATAAGATGGTGGACTAAAATAACCTCAAAACCCTTCTAATACAAAAATCAAGAAATACTCAACCGAATATTCAACCAAGAAATACTAAGAGTATAATAATTTTTAAATGCATAACTGGGCTCATAAGATATAAATGAAGGGACTTCCTTGTTGGTTCAGTGGCTGAGACTCTGTGCTCCCAATGCAGGGGGCCCAGGTTCAACACTTGCTCAGGGAACTAGATCCCACATGCTGCAACTGAAAAAAAATAAAAAATGATGCCCCAGCTAATGATCCCACATGCTACAACAAAGATCAAAGATCCTAAGTGCCAGGCACAGCCAAATAAAGAAAGAAATAGAAATAAATGAACATCTTTACATGTCAGAAACAAAAGGAACACCAAAATCTGCACCCTGAAATATATAAGCTGATGCTGTGACTGTCCAGTTAGTGGCTTGAGAGAGTTTTGGATCCAGCTGATTACAGCCTAAAGTGTTTATACCTACCCAAGACTCATGAAGATGATGTAATTCTTCTAAAGCACAGAATTTTGAAAGTTACACAAATAAAACCTCCTGAAATGAAAAATTTAATAATTCAAATTAAAAATCCAAAGGGATGGATTCAACAGCAAATTAGATATATTTGAAGAGAAAAATAGTAAAGTAGAAGAAAGAACTGAAAAAGTTAGAATAAAGATCAAAAGATGGCAAGTATGACAATAAGGTTAAGAAACATGGGGTAGAGAATATGAACGTACAACATCCACTGAACAGATGCTCCAGACGAGAGAACAGATAGAATGGAAGAGATACAATTTTTAAAAAGAAAATGGCTGAGAATTTTCTCAAATTTTTATTAAAATATGAATCTTCAGGACTTGCCTGGTGATCCAGTGGTTAAGAATCTGCCTGCCAATGCAGGGGACATGGGTTCGCTCCCTGGTTGAGGAGGATCTCACATGCCACAAGGCAAATAAGTCCATGCACCGCAATTACTAAAGTTGGTGCAGCTAGAGACTGTGCTCTATAACAAGAGAAACCACTGCAATAAGAAGCCCTTACACCTCCGCTCACCACAATAAGAGAAAGCCCACATGCAGCAATGAAGACCCAGCACAGCCATAAATAAATACATAAAATTAAAATAATAATAATATATGTGAGATATATACTGTATTATAATTATTTTTTAAATGAATCTTCAAAAAGGAACCCTCCTTACACTGATGGTGGGAATATAACTTGGTGCAGCCACTATGGAGAACAGTATGGAGAGTCCTTAAAAACCTAAAAATAGAGTTTCCATGTGATCCTACATAGTCACTCCTGGATATATCTGAAGAAAATTCTAATTTGAAAAGATGTGTGCACCCCAGTGTTCATTGCAGCAGTATTTACAATAGTCAAGACATGGAAGCAACTGAAATATCCATCAACAGATAAATGGATAGAGAAGCTCTGGTGTATATATTTGCAATGGAATGTTGTTGTGTTTTCAGTCTCTAAGTCATGTCTGACTCTTCGTGACCCCATGGACTATAGCACACAAGGCTCTTCTCTCCTCCACTATCTCCCGGAGTTTGCTCAAATTCATGTCCATTGAGTCGGTGATGTTATCTAACCAACTCATCCTCTGCTGCCCTCTTCTGCTTTTGTCTCCAATCCTTCCCAGCATCAGGGTCTTTTCCAGTGAGTTGACTCTTTGCATCAGGTGGCCAAAGTATTAGAGTTTCAGCTTCAACAACAGTCCTTCCAATGAATATTCAGGGTTGCTTTCCTTTAGAATTGACTAGTTTGATCTCCTTGTAGTCCAAGGAACTCTCAAGTCTTCATCACCACAATTTAAAAATATCAGTTCTTCAGGACTCAGCCTTCTTTATGGTTCAGCTCTCATATCTGCACATGACTACTGGGAAAACCACAGTTTTGACTTTGTTGGCAAAGTGATGTCACTGCTGTCTAGGTTTGTCATAGCTTTCCTTCCAAGGAGCAAGCATCTTCTAATATCGTTTAACAGTAGTCAATGTCCACAGTGATTTTGGAACCCAAGAAAAGAAAATCTAAACTGCCTCCATACTGCCACCCTTCTACTTGCCATGAAGAAATGGGACTGGATACCATGATCTTAGTTTTTTTAATGTTGAATTTTAATCCACCTTTTTCACTCTCCTCTTTGACCCCCACCAAGAGGCTCTTTAGTTCCCCTTCACTTTCTGCCATTAGAATGGTATTATCTGTATATCTGAGGTTGTTGATACTTCTCCCAGCAATCTTGATTCTAGCTTGTAATTCACCCAGTCCAGCATTTCACATGATGTACTCTGCATAGAAATTGAACAAACAGGGTGACAATATTCAGCCTTGTCATTTTCCTTTCCCGATTTTGAATCATTCAGATGTCTTATGTCTGGTTCTAAGTGTTGCTTCTTGACCCTCATACAGGTTTCTCAGGAGACAGGTAAGATGGTCTGTTATTCCTATCTCTTTAAGAATTTTCCCTTAGAAGAAATGGGGTAGCCCTCATAGTCAACAAAATTGTCTGAAATGGGTGCTGGCTCTGCAGCAGGGAACAAATACTTACATTGAAAATGTATGATCAACTTTTATTATTTTATTAAACATTCAGTAAGCACACTTGTTTACAACATACCAGATACTAGAGATTGTATAAATTTTTTGAAAGTGTCTGAAATGCAGTACTTGCGTATAATCTCAAAATGGAGTATTGCTGCTACTGCTGCTGCTAAGTCGCTTCAGTTGTGTCCAACTCTGTGCATCCCCATAGACGGCAGCCCACCAGGCTCACCAATCTCTCTGGGATTCTCCAGGCAAGAACCCTGGAGTGGGTTGCCATTTCCTTCTCCAATGCATGAAAGTGAAAAGTAAAAGCGAAGTCGCTCAGTCGTGTCCGACTCTTAGCGACCTCATGGACTGCAGCCTACCAGGCTCCTCCGTCGATGGGATTTTCCAGGCAAGAGTACTGGAGTGGGGTAAAATGGAGTATTACTCAACCATAAGAAAGAATGAAATAATGCCATCTGTCCCAGCATGGAAGGACCTAGAAGTTACTAGAAGTAAGCCAGAAAAAAAAAATCAGTTATATATGACATCTTAAATAAAAGTGATACAGATGAACTTATATATAAAACAGAATCAGACTCACAGACATAGGAAACAAACTTATGTTTATCAAAGGGGAATGGAGAGGAGAGAAAAATTGAGAGTTTAGGGTTAACATACACATACTAATATATATAAAATATGTAACAAACAAGGGCCTACTGTATAGCGCAGGGAACTACACTCAGTATTTTGTAATAACCTGTAACAGAAAAGAATCTGAAAATATATACATATATATGTATGTATGACAATCATTTTGCTGTACACCTGAAACTAACACATTGCAAACTAACTATACTTCAATTAAAAATAAATAAATATAAATAAATAAACAAAGGAAATCTTCAGATGCTTAAATCATGACTTTCAAAATAAATTATGTTTAAACTATACATGTTGTGATGAAACTGATAAAAAGCAAAGACAAAGAAGAAACAAAGAAGTAACTAGAGAGAAAAGATACATTACTAACAAAATGAAGAGAAATTGTATTGAAAGCAAGCCCCAAAATCACAAACTTTCACAAAAGATTGTGAAATACCTTAAATGTTGATCCAAAAGAAAAAGAATAACTATCAACATAGTGTTCTATTTTAAGTTGCAAACACTCATTCAAGAGTGATAGGAAAATAAAGATATTTGCAGACAAAAGCAGGGGAAGTTTATCATCCGCATACCCAACAGAATGACTACTAAAGGAAAGAGATTGCACATAGAAGGAGAAGGGGATACAAGAAGTCAGGATGAGCAATGAAATAGCAAATGTAGAAAATATAAACATCTGTTTACCATAAAAATAATAATGACAAAAAAGATGGAACTAAAATACTAGACAATAATAGAGAATGGCTGGAAATAATAGGAGTTAAAACATTCTAGGGATCCAGCATCACTGAGGAGGAAAATTTGACTTTATCAAGTCTGTTACACAGACTGAAGAATAAGCACTAAAATCTATAACCTCCAAGTCATGGAAGGGAGAAGGTTAAAAAAATTTTTTTTAATGGAGAATTCCCTGGTGTTCCAGTGGTTAGGACTCTGTGCTTTCACTGCAAAGGACCCAGGTTCAATCCCTGTTTGGGAAACTAAGATCTCACAACCTGCACAGTGTGGTCAAAATTTTTTTCTTTTCTTATTCACTCAAATAGAGCAAAACAGAAAAGTGTGCTTAAAACAAACAAACAAACAAACAAACAAAAAAAAAAAAAAAACAGAGAGAACTAGTTCTGCACAAGATAGCACAGGCCCAATTCTCCCTGCTTCTCTCCAAGTGTAATTATAAACCCTGGAAATGACACAAAAAGCAGCAAAGGAGAATTCTGAAATGTAGTAAGGAGGAAAGCTAGCCTAGGACCCCAATTAGGACTGGAAGAACATATTTATATCTTACATCCCTCCACCCAACAGAAGGTGCCCCAGACCTGTTGTTTCCCAACCGAATCAGAACAGGTGGCACAGGAAGGTCAGGCCTTTTCTAGATGTTAACAGGAATCCCTCCAATCAAGTCAGCACCCCAGGTAAGGTGGCTGATCAAGAAAGAACCCAACTGACAATTAGCGGCAAGGTAGGCCCACTTCTTCCTGGGCAGGCCTGAGACTCTTCAACCCTAGTGGCCAGTTAGAACTAGCAGCCCAGGCCAGGGAGCCTCTTCACTGCCGGGGCCTGAGACTGCCCTGGCCATCAATTACCCAGGGGCAGCAGGGAGGCGTTGGGAAGCACAGGGGAGAGGGCTTCCACTACAATGAGTGAGCTGAGCAAAGATAGGCAATGGGGCTTTTTCATGCCCTTGAACCAGAGAGGCCCTTTCATGACTGGGACACACTGAAACAGCTGAAGGGAAACATTGCACTAAACCGGGGACCCAAAACTCATCTTTGTGCTGGTGGGCCTGAGATGCCAAGATGCACTGAGAAATTACAAGAAGTTACAGGGAATTCCCTGATGATCCAGCGGTTAGGACTCATCACTTTTACTGTCAGGGCCTGGGTTCCATTCCTGGTCAAGGAACTAAAATTCTACAAGCTTCACAGTGTGGCCAAATAAACAAATAACAATAAATTACAAATTATCTTGAAAAAAGTGAAAAATAGAAAAATTACAATAAAAGCTATTTTGAAAAACAAGTAGAAATTATAAAGTTGAAAATTTCAATAACAGAGAGAAGAAACTCACTGAATTGGCTCAGTAATATATATAAAGATGACAGAAGATAGAATCTGTGAAGCTGAAGACAGATCAATAGAACTTACAAAAGAGAGAATACAGAAAATAAGTCAAACTAATAGAGCCTCAGAGTCCTGTCGGAAAAGATCAAAAGAGCTAACATTCATATCTTCAATGTCACTGAGAGGAGAAAGAAAGTGAGTTTGAAAGAATATTCAAATCAATAATGGCTAAAAACTTGCTAAATTTGATAAACAACACATACTCACAGATTTAAGAAGCTGAGAAAATCCCAAACAAGATAAACCCAAATAAGTCCATTTCAAGATATGTCGTAATTAAACTTCTGAAAACTACAGACAGAAAAGAATCTTGAAAGCACTAAAGAAAAACATGATACCTATAGAGGAACAATCAGAATGACAGAGGACGTTTCAACTGAAACCATAATGGAAAAGGAAGTGGCACAATATCTAAGAAGTGCTGAAACAAAAAACTGTCAAGGGTGACTTTTTTCTGAAAGGACAATTTATTTTTTATTGAGGTCACATTGATTTATAAAAGTATATAAACTTTATGTGTACAATATTATATTTCTATTTCTGGATCGCCTACAACATGCATGCATGCATGCCCAGTCACTTAGTTGTGTCCAACTCTTTGTGACCCTCTGGACTATAGTCCACCAGGCTCTTTTGTCCATAGGATTTTCCAGGCAAGAATACTGGTGTGGGTTGCCATGCCCTCCTCCGTCCACAACATGCTAACTACCAAAAATTTACTTTCTATCTATCACCAAATAGTCAATCCCTTTTAACCATTTCACCCTGTCTGCCCCACCCCTTCACCTCTGGTAACCACTATTCTGTTCTTTATATCTACATGTCTGTTTTTGTTTGGCTTGGTATGTTCATTTATTAATACTTTGGTTTTTCATTTGTATTTATACTCCACATTTGAATGAAACCATACATTATCTATCTTTCTCATTTCATTTAGCATAATACCCCCAAGATTCATTTATGTTGTATCAAAGTATAATATTTAATCTTTTATGGATGAGTAATATTCCATTGTACTTAAATACTACATTTTCTTTATCCATTCATCCATTGATTGATATCTAAGTTGCTTCCATATCTTGGCTATTGTAAATAACATTTTCAATTTAATGTTTTCATATTCTTCACATGAACTCTCAGAAGAGAGATAGCTGGATCATCTAATAGTTGTGTTTTTAATTTTTTGAGGAACCTCCATACTGTTTTTCATAATAGCCGCATGAACCTATATTCCCACCAACAGTGTACAAAGTTTCCCTTTTCTCCACATCCTGGCACACCCTTTTTTAAATCTTTTTGATAATAGCCATTCAAACAGAAATAAGAAGATACTACATTGTGGTTTGATTTGCATCTCCCTAATAATTAGTGATGTTGAACATCTTTTCCTATGCCTGTTGGCCATCTGTATGTCTTCTTTGGAAAAACATCTATTCAGGTCCTCTGCCTATTGCTTAATCAAATTATTTTGGGGTTTTATTGTTGAGTTGTATGAATTCTTTGTACATATTGCTTAATCAGATTGTTTTGGTTTTCTGTTGCTGCTGAGTTGTAGGAATTCTTTATATATATATATATATATATATATCACATGTATGGTTTGCAAATAGTGTCTCCCATGCAATAGGCAGCCTTTTATTTTGTTTATGGATTCCTTTGCAGTGAAGAAGTTTTAGTTTGATTTAATTTAATTTGTTTATTTCTGCTTTTGTTTCCTGTGTCTAAGGAGATATACCTAGAAATATTTTGCTATCACCTATGTCAAAGAGCATACTGCCTATATTTTCTTCTAGGAGTTTTATAGTTTCAGGTCTTACATTATTTAAGCCGTTTTGAATTGATTTTTGTATATAGTGTATAACAGTTGTCTAGCTTCATTTTTTTTACATCTGGTTGTTGAGTTTTCCCAACACTATTTATTGAAAAGACTGTCCTTTCTCCATTGTAGGTTCCTTACTCATAAGTTAGCCATTCCTACATGTATGCGTTTATTTCTGGGCTCTCAGTTCTGTTCTGTTGATCTATGTATCTCTTTTTTCTGCCAACACCATGTTGTTGCTGTTGTTCAGTCGTTCAGTCACGTCCAACTCTTTGTGGACTCCCATGCACTGTAGCTCGCCAGGCCTCCCTGTACCTCACTATCTCCCAGACTTTGCTCAAATTCATGTCCATTGAGTCGGTGGTGCCATCCAGTCATCTCATCCTCTGTCATCCCCTTCTTCTCCTACCTTCAATCTTTCTCAACATCAGGGTCTTTTCCAATGAGTCAGTTCTTTGCATCAGGTGACCTAAGTATTGGAGCTTCAACTTCAGCATCAATCCTTCCAATGAATATTCAGTGCTGATTTCCTTTAGGACTAAAAATGTTATAAGTTAGTTGTTCCTATATGAATGGGTTTGTTTCTGGGCTCTCAATTCTGTTCCATTGATCTATGTATCTCTTTTTTCTACCAATCAACACCATACTGCTTTGATTATAGTATCTTTGAAATATTGCTTAATATTAGGACATAGGATACTTTCAGCTTTGTTGTTTTTCTCAGAATTGCTTTGGCTATTCAGGGTCTGCTGTGGTTCTGTATAAATTTTAGAATTTTTCTTTTATATGAAAAAATGGGATTTTGATAGGGATTACATTTAATCTGTAGATTACTTTTGGAATAAAGGACACTTTTAACAACGTTAATTCTTCTAACCCATGAACATGGGATATCTTTTCATTTATTTGTTTTCCTCAATTTATTTTCATTTATTTGTGTTTTCAACAATGTATAACAATTTTAAGTGTATGAATCTTTCACCTCCTTGGTTAAATTTACTCCTAAGTATTTTGTCTGTTATAATTATGTGAAATTGTTTTCTTAATTTCTCTTTCTGCTAGTCATTGTTAGCATATAAAAATGCAACAGATTTTTAATGCTTATTTTATAGCCTGAAACTTTACTGTATTCATATATTTCTAATAGTTTTCTGGTTGAAATATTTAGGGTTTTCTATATATAAAATCATGTCAAGGTGCTGGTGAGGGACCTCTGACAACCAGGCGGACAGGAGGAACCCCCAAGTGACTGGGGAGGATGTGGAAGGAAGCAAGGAAGGGAGAAGAAATAAGGCCAGACAGGACCAGTGCACATGATGGGTAGCTGGGGGAGGGAAGAGGAGAGGTTTACAAGCCAGAAGAGGAATGCTTGCCAAAGGGGGACCCTTGGGACCTGGAGGACGGGGGAAGGTGCTTGGCATTCCCTGCCCCACCCACTTGATCCCAGGGGGCCTGCTGAGACCCTAGGACTAGTCCCATACACCCTAAGGCCAGAGGTACTCCAGAGGCCCCGCCAGGAGGGGCTGAGCCTGGGCCTTGCCCTCCAACTCACCCCAGGCCTTTCCAGTGGCATAGGTCCTGAACCTAGACCTTGCCCCCACCTTAGGTGACTAAGCCCTTCCCTGGCTAAGGCCTCTCCCCTGGCTTTTTCCTTTTTTTCTTATTGTTGTTCTTTGCTATTGGAGTTCAGTTTTACCCTCAGGTGATTGTTTCACATATAGTCTAATTTTTTTCTGTTATACCTGTTAGTTTCATAAATATATTTTATTTTTATTCTTGGTCATTGTTCTCTTCCCTTTTTTTTGGTTTTTTTTTGTTTTTTTTCCTGCTGCAACCTGTGGCTTGCAGGATCTCAGTCCATGGGCCAAAGATTGGGTCTGAGTTCCTGTGATGGAAGTGCCAAATCCAAACCACTGGACTAACAGAGAATCTCAGGCTCCAGGGAATATGAACTGCAGTGAGGTATTCCAGAGATCTACATCTCTACCAAGACCCAGCTCTACCAAACTGCCTGAAAACTCCACTGCTGGAAACCTCAGGCCAAACAACTAGTAAAACAGGAACACAGTCCCAAAAATCACAAAGAGAGAGAAAGAGACAACAGAAAAATATGTTACAGATGAAGGAGTAAGGTAAAAACCTACCAGACCAAATAAATGTAGAGGAAATAGGCAACCTATCTGAAAAAGAATTCAGAGTAATGATAGTAAAGATGTTCCAAAATCTCAAAAATAGGATGAAGAAAATACAACAAATATTTAATAAGGAGCTAGAAGAACTAAAAAATAAACAAACAGTAATGAACGAAACAACAACTGAAATTAAAAATACTCTAGAAGGAATCAGCAGAATAATTGAGGCAGAAGAATGAATAAGTGAGCTGGAAAACAGACTAATAGAAATAACTGCTGAGGAGTAAAATAAAGAAAAAAGAATGAAAAAAATTGAGGACAGACTCAGAGACCTATGGGAAATATTAATGCAACATTTGAATCATAAGGGTTTCAGAAGAAGAGAAAAAGAAAAGAATCTGACAAAATATTTGAAGAGATTATAGTTGAAAACTTCTCTAACATGGAAAAGGAAATAGCCACTGAAGTACAGGAAGCACAGAGTCTCATACAGGATAAGCCCTAGGAGAAACACATAAAGACACATAGAAATCAAATGTTTAAAAAAATCAAGACAAAAAAGTATTTAAAAAAACAGGAAGGGGAAAGGAAAAAATAACATACAAGGGAATCCCCATAAGGCTATCAGCTGATTTTTCACCAGAAACTCTGCAGGCCAGAGGGAGTGGATATCTTTAAAGTAATAAAAGGGAAAAACCTACAATCAATATTACTCTACTCAGCAAAGATATCATTTAGATTTAATGGGGAAATCAAAAGCTTTCAGTTCAATTCAGTCACTCAATCGTGTCTGACTCTTTGCGACCCCATGAATCACAGCACGGCAGGCCTCCCTGTCCATCACCAACTCCCGGAGTTCACTCAAACTCATGTCCATCGAGTTGGTGATGCCATCCAGCCATCTCATCCTCTGTCGTCCCCTTCTCCTCCTGCCCCCAATCCCTCCCAGCATCAAAAGCTTTACAGACAAGCAAAAGCTAAAAGAGTTCAGCATCACCAAATCAGTTTTACAACAAATGCTAAAGAAACTTCTCTAGGCAGGACACACAGGAAAAGAAAAATATCCACAAAAACAAACACAAAACAATTGATAAATAAACATGTTGATAATTACATTAAATGTAAATGGATTAAATGCCCCAACAAAAAAGACACAGACTGGCTGAATGGATACAAAAACAAGACCTGTATATGTGCTCCCTACAAGAGACCTACTTCATACCTAGGGACATATACAGACTGAAAGTGAGGGAATTTAAAAAGAAATTCCATGCAAATGGAGATCAAAAGAAAGCTGAAGTAGCAATACTCATATCAGACAAAATAGACTTTAAAATAAAAACTGTTACAAGAGATATGGAAGGACAATACATAATGATCAAGCAGCAATAATTATAAATATTTATGCACCCAACATATGAATGCCTCAATACATAAGGCAAATACTACCAATCAACCATAAAAGGAGAAATCAACAGTAACACGATGATAATGGGGAATTTTAACAGCTTCCCTGGTGGCTCAGATGGTAAAGCATCTGTCCACAATGTGGGAAACCTGGGTTCGATCCCTGGGTCAGGAAGATCTGCTGGAGAAGGAAATGGCAACCCACTCCAGTACTCTTGCCTGGAAAATTCCATGGACAGAGGAGCCTTGTAAGCTACAGTCCATGGGGTCGCAAAGAGTTGGGCATGACTGAGCGACGTCACTTATACCAGTGGACAAATCATCTGGACAGAAAATAAATAAGGAAACACAAACTTTAACTGACACAATAGACCAGATAGATTTAGTTGATATTTATAGGACATTTCACCTGAAAGCAGCAGAATAAACTTTCCTCTCAAGTGCACATGGAACATTCTCCAGGATAGACCGTATCTTGGGTCATAAATCAAGCCTAGAAAAATTTTAGAAAGTGGAAATTGTATCAAGCATCTTTTCTGACCACAACACTATGATATTAGTAATCAATTATATGAAAAAAAAAACTACAAAAAACACAAACACATGGAGGCTAAATGATATGCCACTAAATAACCAAGTGATCTTTGGAGAAATTAAAGGGGAAAATACAACAATACATGGAAACAAAAGACAATGAAAACACGATGACCCAAAACCCATCATGTCTTTTCTTTTTTTTTTGCTTAGTCACTGAGTCATATCCAACTTTTTGTAAGCCCCATGGTCTATAGCCTACCAGGTTCCTCTGTTCATGGGATTTTGCAGGCAAGAATACTATAATGGGTATCCATTCCCTTCTCATGACTGCAGTCACCGTCTGCAGTGATTTGGGGCCCAAGGAAAAAACTCTAGCACTGTTTCCATTGTTTCCTCATCTATTCGCCATAAAGTGATGGGACCGGATGCCATGATCTTCATTTTTTGAATGTTGAGTTTTAAGACAGCTTTTTCACTCTCTTCTTTGAGCTTCAACAAGAGGTTCTTTAATTCTTCTTTGCTTTCTACGACTAGGGTGATGTCATCTGCATGTCTGTTGTTGCTCAGTCACTCAGTTGTGTCCAACTCTTTGCAACCCATGTACTGCAGCATGAAAGGCTTCCCTGTCCTTCACCATCTCCTGGAGTTTGCTCAGACTCATATCCATCAAGTTGGTGATGCCATCAAACAATTTCATCCTCTGTCATCCCCCTTCTCTTCCTGCCTTCAATCTTTCCCAACATCAAGGTCTTTTCCAATGAGTCAGTTCTTTGCATCATGTGACCAAAGTACCAGAGCTTCAGCTTCAGCTTCAGCATCAGTCTTTCCAATGAATATTGATGGTTGATTTCCTTTAGGATTGACTGGTTTGATCTCCTTGCAGTCCAGCGGACTCTCAAGAGTCTTCTCCAACACCACAGTTCAAAAGCATCAATTCTTCAGTGCTCAGCCTTCTTTATGATCCAACTCTCACATCCACACTTAACTACTGGAAAAATCATCACTTTGACAAGATGGACCTTTGTTAGCAAAGTAATGCCTCTGCTTTTTAATACACTGCCTAGGGTTTGTCATAGCTTATCTTCCAAGGAGCAAGCATCTTTTAGTTTCAAGTCTACAGTCACCATCTGCAGTGATTTTGGAGCCCAAGAAAATAAAGTCTGTCACTATTTCCATTCTTTCCCCATCTATTTGCCATGAAGTGATGGAACCAGATGTCACGATCTTCGTTTTTTGAATGTTTAATTTTAGACCAGCTTTTTCACTCTCATCTTCATCAAGAGTCTCTTTGGTTCCTCTTCACTTTCTTTCTCCCAGCAATCTTGATTCCAGCTTGAGCTTCATCCAGCCTGGTACTTCACATGATGTACTCTGCATAGAAGTTAAATAAGCAAAATGACAATGTACAGCCTTGACTTACCCCCTTCCCAATTTTGAACCAGTCCCCTTTTCTATGTCCAGTGCTAACTGTTGCTTCTTGACCTGCATACAGATTTCTCAGGAGGCAGGTCAGGTGATCTGGTATTCCCATCTCTTGAAGAATTTTCCACAGTTTGCTGTGATCCACACAGTCAAAGGCTTTAGTGTAGTCAGTGAAACAGAAGTAGATGTTTTTCTAGAATTCCCTTGCTTTTTCAATGATCCAACAGATGTTGGCAATTTGATCTCTTGTTCCTCTGCCTTTTGTTAATCCAGTTGTACTTCTGGAAGGCCTTGGTTCACATATTGTTGCAGCCTAGTTTGAAGGATTTTGAGCATTACCTTGCTAGCATGTGAAATGAAGAGAATAATATGAAGGTTCTTTAAAAAGCTAAACATAGAACTACCATATAACCAAGCAAGTAATTCCACTATTGGGCATATACCTTGAGAAAATCATAACTCAAAAAGATACATGTACCCCAATGTTCATTCCAGTACTATTTACAATAGCCAAGACATGGAAGCAACCTAGATGTCCATTGAAAGATGAATGGATAAAAAGATGTGATACATATATACAATAGAATATTTACCATAAAAAGGATTGAAAATGAGTCAATTGTAGTGATGTGGATGAATCCAGAGCCTGTTATACAGAATGAATTATGTCAGAAAGAGAATAACAAACATTATATATTAACATATACATATGGAATCTAGAAAAATGGCACTGAGGAACCTATTTGCAGGGCAGAAATAGAAAATGCAGACACAGAGAATGGACTTGTGGATACAGGGGGAAGGAGTGGGTGGGATGAACTGAGAGACTAGCATGACACACACACACTGCTATGTGTAAAACAGATTGCTAGCAGGAAGCTCAGCTTGTTCCTCTGTGATGACCTAGAGGGATGGAAAGGAGGAGGGGGTGGGAGGGAGAATCAAGAGGGAAGGAATATATGTATACTTATGTCTGATCCATGCTGTTGTACAGAGAAACTAATACAACATTATAAACCAATTATATTCCAAAAAATAAAAATAAATAATTTTTTAAAGCATGTCATCTGATTTCTCCAGACATATGGATGGATAATAAACACATGAAGAGATGCTCAACATCACTCATTATTAGAGAAACACAAATCAAAACTACAGTGAGACGTCACCTCACATTGGTCAGAATGGCCATAACCAAAAAATGCACAAACAACATGTGCTGGAGAGGGTGTGGAGAAAAGGGAACCACCTTGTACTGCGGATGAGAATGTAAATTGATAGGGCCACTATGGAAGACTATATGGAGATTCCTTTCAAAATTAGGAATAAAGCCACCATATGACCCAGCAATACCACTTCTAGGCTTATATCCTGAAGAAACTGAAAAAGACACCTGTACCCCACAGCTACTTATAATAGCTAGGACATGGAAGCAACCTAGATGTCCATCAGCAGATGAGTGGATAAAGAGGCTGTCGTACATATACACAATACAATACTACTCAGCCATAAAAAGGAATGCATTTGAGTCAGTTCTAATAAGGTGGATGAACTTAGAGCCTATACAGAGTGAAGTAAGTCAGAAAGAGAAAAACAAATATCATATATTAACACATATACATGGAATCTAGAAGGATGGTACTGATGAACCTGTTTGCAGTTCAGCAATGGAGATGCAGACATAGAGAAGAGACTTATGGACAAGGGTAGGGGAGAAGAGAGAGAGAGTGAGATAAATTGAGAGAGTAACATGGAAACATATACACCAACATATGTAAACAGATAGCCAATGAGAATTTGCTGTATGACTCAGGGAATTCAAACTGGGGCTCTGTAATAACCTAAAGAGGTGGGAACCTAGGGAGGTGGGAGAGAGATTCAAGGGGGAAGAGACATATGTACACCTATATTTAATTCATGTTGATGTATGAATGAGATGGATGAAACTGGAGCCAATTATACAGAGTGAAGTAAGCCAGAAAGAAAAACACCAATACAGTATACTAACACATATATATGGAATTTAGAAAGATGGTAATGATGACCCTGAATGCAAGACAGCAAAAGAGACACAGATGTGTAGAGCGCACTTTTGGACTCAGAGGGAGAAGGAGAGAGTGGGATGATTTGGGAGAACAGCATTGAAACATGTATACTATCATCTAAGAAACGAATCGCCAGTCTATGTTCGATGCAGGATACAGGATGCTTGGGGCTGGTGCACGGGGATGATCCGGAGGGATGATGTGGGGTGGGAGGTAGGAGGGGGTTCATGTTTGGGAGCTCATGTACAACCATGGTGGATTCATGTCAATGTATGCCAAAACCAATAAAGTATTGTAAAGTAAAATAAAGTAAAAATAAAAATTAAAAAAAAGAAATCAAACCAATATTATAAAGCAATCATCAATCAATTAAAAATAAATATTTTTAAAAAACATGTCATCCACAAATAGTGACAGTTCTACTTCTTTCTTTCCAGATTTGATGACTTTTATTTCTTTTTCTTGCCTTTCACTTTGGCTGAGACTTCCAATACAATTGTGAATAAGAGTGGTGAAAGTCGGCATCCTGGCCTTCTTCCTGACTTTAGAGGGATTGATTTCAATTTTTCAACATTAAGTATAATGTTAGCTGTGGATTTGTCATACATGACCTTAATTATGTAGAGGTGCATTCCTCTATGGGTTTCCCAGGTGACACAATGATAAAGAATCCACCTGCCAGTAAAGGAGATGCAAGAGATGTGGGTTCAGTTCTTGGGTTGGGAAGGTAAGATCCCCTGGAGCAGGAAATGGCAACCTGATCCAGCATTCTTGCCTGGAAAATTCCATAGACAGAGGAGCCTGGTGGACTACAGTACATGGGGTCGCAAAAAGTCAGACATGACTAAGCAACTGAGTGCACACACAGACATACATTCTTCTATGCCCATTTCATTGAGAGCTTTTTAAAATCATAAATGGGCTTCAAATCTTGTCAGATGTTTTTTTTTTCTGTATGTATTGAGATGATCATATGATTTTTATCCTTCATTTTGTTACTGTGATGTAGCATGTAGATTGATTTGTGGATGTTGAACCATCCTTGCATCCCTGGAATAAATCCTACTTGATTTTGGGATCCTTTTAGTGTATTGCTGAATTTAGTTTGCTAATATTTTGTTGAGGATTTTTGCATCTATGTTCATTAGAGATATTGACCTGTAATTTTACTTTTTGTCTGATTTTGGTATTAGGCTTCATAAGATGAACTAGGAAGCATTCATTCCTCTAATTTTTTTGCTATTTTGAGACGTATAGACCTTAAGTCTTCTTTGACTGGTAGAATTCAACTGTAAAGCCGTCTTGTTTGGGGGAAGTTTTTTGATTACCATTTCAATCTCTTTACTAGTGATTGGTCTATTCAGATTTTATATTTATGATTCATCTATAAGGTTGTATGATTCTAAGAATTTTTCCATTTCTTCTAGTGTGTTCAATTTGTTGGCATATAGTTGTTCATAATATTTTCTTATAATCATTTATATTTCTATGAATGTTATTTCTCCTCTTTCATTTCTGATGTTATTTTTCAGTCTTCTCTCTTTTTTAGTCAAAGGTTTTGTCAATTCTTTTTCTTTTCAAAGAACCAATTCTTAGTTACATTGACCCTTTTAATTTTATCTTTAGTCTGAATTTATTACTGCTATGATCTGTACTTTTCCTACCTTCTACTGACTTTGGGCTTTGTCTGGCCTTCATTTTCTAGTTTCTTTAGGTGTAAGGTTGTGTCTGTGTGTGTGTGTGTTCACCCATGTGCAACTCTTTGCAACCCCATGGACTGTAGCCCACCAGGCTCCTCTGTCCATGAAATTTTCCAGGCAAGAATACTGGAGTTGCTATTTCCTACTCTAGGGATCTTCCTGACTTCAGGGATCAAATCTCTTGCATCTCCTACATTGGCAGGCAGATTCTTTGCCACTGAGTCACCTGAGAAGTTCCGAGGTGAGCATAAGGTTGGATTGTTTATTTAAAATTTTGCTTATTTCTTATTGTAGGCCTGGACTGTTATAAACTTCCCTCCCAGTACCATTTTTTGCTGCACCCCATAGATTTTTTCCTATGTTGTATTTTCATTTTCACTTGTCTTCAGGAAATGTAGATTTATCCTTTGACTTTTCAATAGCATGGTGTTCAGTCTTCACATATTTGTGATTTTTCCAACTTATTTATAGTCGATTTCTAGTTTCATAACACTGTGAACAGAAAAGATTGATATGATTTCAATCTTCTCAAATTTAATTAGACTAGTTTTGTGTTGCAAGATAGGAATGGCTCTTGAGAAGGTTCCATAGGCACTTGAGAAGAATGTGTATTAGGGTGCATTTAGATGGAATGTTCTGTATAAACCTATTAAGCTCATCTCATCTAATGTTTCATTTAAAGCTGCTGTTTCATTGTTGACTTTCTGTCCAAATGAGCAATCCATTGATGTAACTAGAGTGTTAAAGTCCCCTAGTGTTATTGTGCTGCTGTAAATTTCTCTTTAAGTGTGTTAAAAATTGTTGTATATATTTTGGTGCTTTTATGTTAGGTGCATATATATTAATCACTGTTATTGTCTTATTACTGAATTTTCTCCTTTATTTTTATATACTGTCCATTTTCATCTCTTCTTACCTTCAAAACAGTGTGAACTCTGTTTTGGCTGATATAAGAATGACTAAACCTGGTATATTTATGCTGCCATTTGCTTGGAGTATCATCCCTTCGCTTTGAGCCTACATTTGTCTTTAGAGCTGAGGTGAGTTTCCTGGAGGCAGCATTAGTTAGGTCTAATGCTGTGTCTTTTGATTTGTTAATTCTCTTCACTTACATAGAGTAATTATTGCTATGCGAGGGATCAGTACTGCCATTTTATGTTTTTTGGTTGCTCTGTATCTCCATTGCTTCTTTTCTTTGTTTTTCTGTCTACTATTTCAGTTTGGTCTTTTTCCGTGATTGTCTTTTTAGTTTCCTCTTTTTCTGTATTTCATGTCTCTGCTCTAAGTTTATGTTCTGTGATTACCATAATGTTTGTATAAAACATCTCACAGATGAAACAGTTCTTTTGCTGCTGACAGCAACTTGTCTTCATTTGCCTATTTGGGTTTCATCATTTTCCTTTTCCCCTTTGGCTTTTTTGTTGTCTCAAATTACTCATTTTTATGTTGTGAGTTTGTTACCAAATTTAAGTAGCTATAGTTATTTTTTCTGCCTTTTTTCCTTTAGCTTTTATGCTCTGATAAAGTGTTTAAAAAACCTATTCTGAGGAAGAGTTGCAATTTTCTGATTCTATCTATCACCTTACTCAAAGTTTGGGTACTTTTGCCTTTTCATCACTCATAGGAAAGTTCCTTTCAATTTTTCTTACAAATCTAGTTTTGATGAACTCTCAGTTTCTATTCATCTCTGAAAGCCCTTATTTCTCTTTCACATCTAAAGGAAAATTGCTGAAATAGGATATTTTTGGATGACAGTTTTAATCTTTCAATATTTTGAGAATGTCATTTCACTTCCTCCTGGCCTGTAGAGTTCCTGCTGAGTAATCTGCTGATGGCCTAACGGAGGTTCCTCTGTAGGCTACCATCCTTTGGTCCCTGGCTGCCTTCAAAATTTCTTTGTAATTTATTTTTATAATTTTAATATAATGTGTCTTGGAAAGTCTTTTTGCACTGAGGTAATTAGGTATTATTTTAGCTTCATGGACTATTCAATTCCTTCCCCAAGTTTGGGAAGTTCTCAGCTACTATTTCTGGGAACTCTTTCCTCCCTCTGTCTCTTTTCTCTTTCTGGGATGGCCGTTACCATGATGTTTTCCGTCCTAAAAGAGTTTTATAGCTCTTGTAGAATTTTCTCTCTTTTTAGGCCTTAATCTCTTTCCTATTCTGCTTGCATCATTTATAGATTTCTATCCTCAAGCTCACCTAATTCTCTCTTTCATTAGGTTTGTTCTGTTTTAATAATTTTAAAGCATTCATCATCTCATTCATTGAGTTCCTCAGCTCTAGAGTTTCTGTTTGTTTTTTAAGTTTGGTAAAGCAAAGGGAATTTGTTCCTCATCAGCGCATCCAAAGTAGTGAATATCTTTCTACTTTAGATAAAACTTTTTAAAAAAAACTTGATTCTAAGTATTCAGTTCAGTTCAGTTGCTCAGTCATGTCTGACTCTTTGTGACCCTATGAATTGCAGCACACCAGGCCTCCCTGTCCATCCATCACCAACTCCCGGAGTTCACTCAAACTCACGTCCATCGAGTTGGTGTTGCCATCCAGCCATCTCATCCTCTGTCATCCCCTTTTCCTCCTGCCCCCAATCCCTCCCAGCATCAGAGTCTTTTCCAATGAGTCAACTCTTCTCATGAGGTGGCCAAAGTACTGGAGTTTCAGCTTTAGCATCATTCCTTCCAAAGAACACCCAGGGATGATCTCCAAGGGACTCTCAAGAGTCTTCTCCAACACCACAGTTCAAAAGCATCAATTCTTCAGCACTCAGCTTTCTTCACAGTCCAACTCTCATATCCATACATGACCACTGGGAAAACCACAGTCTTGACTAGACGGACCTTTGTTGGCAAAGTAATGTCTCTGCTTTTCAATAGGCTATCTAAGTATTCAACATGTTAGAAATTATGGGCCTTTCTTTTGCTTTTCAGTAGCTGAACATATGTTCTTAGTTTCTCTTACCTGAGAAGCCTCTGCTTAACTGCAAGTCACACTTTCCAACTCTCCACTGTCTCAGAGTTATCACCCAGAGTCATCATCACTGTTCGCTGCTTTGGAGCGATGGGTGCTTGACTGCTGCCAGGTTGCTGACATGCTGCCTGGAGCACCAAGATGGTAGGCTCTACCACCATGTCCATGATCTCCTGGGTCACAGGCTCCACCCCAACAAGGGGAAAGGGAGGGTGGGAAGGTCACAGGAGCCTCTGCTGTGTCAGGTATTGCCAGGTTGGCAGATTCTACCACTGTGAGGGATGGGAGTCCCAGGCCCCACTGCTGCTATTACCCAGTTACCACGTCTACAGGCAGCCAGGAGGCCAGAGTCCTATGCACCGCCTCCCCTACTCCTACCAGGTTCCCTGGGGCTGTGGCTTAGTAGCCTCAGCCAGGGGACCAGGATTGTAGGCACCAACTCCACTGTTCCACTTCCTCTATGTGTCCAGTCCATTTACCTATTCTCTGGCATCCTGGTGTGTTGGCCAGAGGTACCTTTCCTGAGTTATGTATGTTTTGCTGGCTATAGATTGAAAGAGAGAGACAAAGAGATCATCTTCCTCTGCCATAATGCTGAGGTAATTCCAAATATAATTTTCTATATTTAGTGAAATTATCTTTCAGAAACAAAGAGGAAATAAAGGTATTTGGAAACGAAAGAAAGTTAAAATAATTTGTCATAAACAGACTTAAAGATAGACTAAGGCTAGTACTTGCAATACTTCCAACATTAAGGAAATGATCAAAGAAGAAATAAAAAAGAAAAACAGTAAGAGAAGAAATATAAATATATACAATAGATTATACTTCTCTCTAAATAACCTATAAATTATACTTGGTGACTAAAACAGAAATCATTTATATCAAAAACAGCAACATTTTTAAATAGGAGAGGTAAACAGAACTAAAAGGAAGGATGTACAATTATGATTTATAGTTATCAAGATTTTCCTCTGCCTACTCAAATTTGCTGTTGAATGACTCTAGTGATTTTCATTTCAGCTACTGTGCTTTTCACTTCCAGAACATTGGTTTTGTTCTTTTTTATAATTTTATGTTAACTGATATTCTCATTTCGGGAGAAACATATTTCCTTACTTACATTTAGCGTCATCTATCTTCATATATATGTGTATATATACACGTTTGTGTGTATTTAGAAAAGTCACTAAATGACGGTCAGCCCTCAGCAGTCTTTAAAGATGGAAGAAACAAATTTCCAGAGTAAACACATTATAATATTCAGGATGCCCAGCTCTCAAAAACACCAACAACAAAATTACAAATCATACAAAGGAAAAGTCGATTCACAGGAAAGTAAGTATTTGACAGAAACCATTCCTGAGGAAGCACAGACAATGGAAGGAAATATCAGTCAAAAACATTAAATAAGCTATCTTATAAAATAAATAAATTTATATATTTTTTAAAAAGCTATCTTAAATATGCTCAATGATTTAAAGGAAACCATGGAAAAGAACCAAAGGAAATCAAATACAACTATGTGAGCAAATTGAGAATATCAACAGATACAATTATTAAAAGGAGTCAAACCAAAATTCTGGAATGGAAAAGCACAATGGCTGAAACAAAAATCACTAGAGGTCTTCAACAGAAGATGTGAGCAGGCAGAAGAAAGGACCAATGAACCTGGAGATACGGCAGCTGAACTGAACCCATCTAAGGAACAGACGAAATATACAAAAAAGATCTTCAAGACCCAGATAATCACAATGGTGTGATCACTCACCTAGAGCCAGACATCTTGGAATGTGAAGTCAAATGGACCTTAGGAAGCATTGCTACAAACAAAGCTAGTGGAGATGATGGAATTCCAGTTGAGCTATTTCAAATCCTAAAAGATGATGCTGTGAAAGTGTTGTACTCAATATGCCAGCAAATTTGGAAAACTCAGCAGTGGACACAGAACTGGGAAAAGTCAGTTTTCACTCCAATCCCAAAGAAAAGCAATGCCAAAGAATGTTCAAATGTTGCACTCATCTCACACTCTAGCAAAGTAATGCTCAAAGTTCTCCAAGGCAGGCTTCACTAGTACATGAACCATGAACTTCCAGATGTTCAAGCTGGATTTAGAAAAGGCAGAGAACCACAAATCAAATAGCCAACATCTGCTGGATCATCAAAAAAGCAAGAGTTCCAGAAAACCATCTACTTCTGTTTTATTGACTAAGCCAAAGCATTTGACTGTGTAGATCACAACAAAATGTGGAAAATTCTTCAAGAGACGGGAATACCAGACCACCTGACCTGCCTCCTGAGAAACCTGTATGCATGTCAAGAAGCAAGAGTTAGAACTGGACATGGAACAAAAGACTGATTCCAAATTGGGAAAGGAGTACATCAAGTCTGTATTGTGTTACCCTGCTTATTTAACTTATATGCAGAGTACATCATGAGAAATGCTGGGCTGGATGAAGCACAAGCTGGAATCAAGACTGCTGGGAGAAATATCAATAACCTCAGATATGCAGATGACACCACCCTTATGGCAGAAAGTGAAGAACTAAAGAGCCTCTTGATGACAATGAAAGAAGAGAGTGGAAAAGTTGGCTTAAAACTCAACACTCAAAAAATGAAGATCAGGGCATCTGATCCCATCACTTCATGGCAAATAGATGAGGAAGCAATGAAAACAATGAGAGATTTAATTTGAGGGGCTCCAAAATGACTGCAGATGGTGACTGCAGCCAAGAAATTAAAAGGCACTTGCTCCTTAGAAGAAAAGCTATGACAAACCTAGACAGCATAGTAAAAAGCAGAGACATTATTTTGCCAAAAAGGTCCATCTAGTGAAAGCCATGGTTTTTCCAATAGTCATGTATGGATGTGAGAGTTGGATGATAAGGAAAGCTAAGAACCAAAGAATTGATACTTTGAACTGTGGTGCTGGAGAAGACTCTTGAAAGTCCCTTGGACTTCAGGGAGATCAAACCAGTACATCCTAAAGAAAATCAGTTCTGAATATTCTTTGGAAGGACTGATGCTGAAACTCCCATACTTTGGAGACCTGATGTGAAGAACTGACTCATTGGAAAAGATCCCGATATTGGGAAAGATTGAAGGCAGGAAGAGAAGGAGATGACAGAGGATGAGATGGTTGGATGGCATCACTGACTCAATGGATATGAGTCTGAGCAAGTTCTGGGAGTTGATGATGGACATGGAAGCCTGGTGTGCTGCAGTCTATGGGGTCGCAAAGAGTCGGATATGACTGAGCGACTGAATTGAACTGCACTAAAGGAGCAACCTAGATAGCATATTCAAAAGCAGAGACATTACTTTGCCGACTAAGGTCCGTCTAGTCAAGGCTATGGTTTTCCCTGTGGTCATGTATGGATGTGAGTTGGACTGTGAAGAAGGCTGAGCGCCGAAGAATTGATACTTTTGAACTGTGGTGTTGGAGAAGACTCTTGAGAGTCCCTTGGACTGCAAGGACATCCAACCAGTCCATTCTGAAGGAGATTAACCCTGGGATTTCTTTGGAAGGAATGATGCTAACGCTGAAGCTCCAGTACTTTGGCCACCTCATGAGAAGAGTTGACTCACTGGAAAAGACCCTGATGCTGGGAGGGATTGGGGGCAGGAGGAGAAGGGGACGACCCAGGATGAGATGGCTGGATGGCATCACGGACTCAATGGACGTGAGTCTGAGTGAAGTCCGGGAATTGGTGATGGACAGGGACGCCTGGTGTGCTGCGATTCATGGGGTCGCAAAGAGTTGGACACGACTGAGCAACTGAACTGAACTGAAAGGAACATAAAGAAAAAAGAATGGAGAATAATTAATAAGCTTGACTGACTTGTGTAATAGCATCAAAAATGCCAACATATGCATAACAGAGTTTCAGGAGAAGATGGAAAGGAACAATACGGAACAGAAAGAATTCTTAAGAAATAATAGCCAAAAACTTCCCAGAGCTGCTGATGCATATACACATTCAAGTTGCTCAACAAATACCAAGCTGAATAAGATATCCACACCAACTCACATTACAGTAAGTTATCAAAGGACAAACATTAAGAATGCTTAATGCTTAATACAGCCTCATCACATACAAGAGATCAGCTGATATTCCACCTGTACCATGGAAGTCAGAAGACGTTGGATGGCATATTTAAAGTCCTGAAAGAAAAGAACTGTCAGCCAATAATTTTATATCCAGCAAACTATCCTTCAAAAATGAAAGTGAAATTGAGACATTTTCAGATGAATAAAAACTGAGGGAGTGAATTACAAGTAGACCTACACTACCAGAGATGCTAAGAGAGTCCTTCATGCTAATATGAAAAGACCGTAGACACTAACTCAAAGTTAGAAGAAATGAAAAACAA
Source organism: Ovis aries (assembly GCF_016772045.2). Taxonomy (NCBI): domain Eukaryota; kingdom Metazoa; phylum Chordata; class Mammalia; order Artiodactyla; family Bovidae; genus Ovis; species Ovis aries. Next base: position 114,972,047 of record NC_056055.1, on the reverse strand, counting down.
TGGCAAAGGTGACTACATAGGTAAATATAAAGGCTGATGTTATTGCACTTTAGGTTTGTAACTTTTCTTTTTTTCTTATATGATTTAAAAGGCAACTATATAAAGCAATAATTAAAAATCAACATCAATGAGAAAATAATCTATTAAGATGTAATCTGTAACAATAATGATTTAAAATGCTTGGGGCTGGTACACTGAGACGACCCAGAGGGATGGTACAAGGAGAGAGGAGGGAGTGGGGTTCAGGATGGGGAACACGTGTTTACCTGTGGTGGATTCATGTTGATGTATGGCAAAACAAATACAATATTGTAAAGTAATTAACCTCCAATTAAAATAAATAAATTTATATTTAAAAAAATAAAAATAAAAATAAAAAAATAAAATGTAAGGGATGGCAAGGTATACAAGCAGAATATTTCTATATTGTTGATACTAAGTTGATATTATTCAAATAAAATTTGTTTAATTGAAACAATGGCTAATGGTTGTTAATTGTTAAAGGTAACCACTTTAAAATAACTAAAAATTACACAGAAAAATAAAAAAAGAAAGGAATCAAAATGTACACTACAAAAAAAATCAACTAAACACACACAAAAAATAAGGCAGGAACACAATATATGTAAGACACAGGTAAAACAAATAGGCAAATGGCAGAAGTAAATGCTTCCCTGAAGTAGATTTCTTTAAATATTAGTAAACTCTCCTATTAGAAGGCAAAGGTTGGCCTCCCCATAGGGGCAGTGCCAGCTGTTTCCAGACTGGAAGTGGGCCATGCAGTGGGCATGGAAGAAAGCTGACCACACACAAGTCTGGCATTGTGGGGCCTAAACCCCCCATGTGGGCAGTCCTCATGAATGGAGATCCCAAAGATCCCCTTTCAAGCAGGCTTTAAATTTCCTCAAAGTGCCTCTGTGCCATGGTGGGCTCGTCTCTGGTGACTTCCGCTTGCAAGTGATAGGAAGAAAATTGAGATTAAATAAATGGAAGTTCATTCATTCAGTATCTCCAGTCCTCCAACTGCCACAGGAGGCCTGAAGCTAGAAAAGGAACAGAGATAAATTCCACTCAGCGACTGACAGTCTTGATTGGATAATTACAAAAATATACATGTATTGAAGGAGCCCCAGAGTAGTAGCGAAGAAAAGGAAAGCACCATAAGAGAAAAGAGATGCTTGTCTCCAAGGTCGGGGCAGGAGGTGGAGTTCCCTGAGAAAGTGCTCTTTTGGTTGAGAGTTGAAAGATGAGCTGCAACTAACTGGGGAGCAGATGCATGCTGTGAGGGAGGCAGAATAGGGTGGGGAATGGGAAGACACTGGGTAGGGAGCAATGTCCACCCTGGGAAGACAGTGAGTGAAGAAGGGTCGGGGGACACCGGGGCACGGAATGTTCAAGGGGTAAGAACAGCAAGTGCAAAGAGTGAAGAGGGGTGGGGGAGGGGGACACTGGGACAGGGAACAGAGTCCATGCAGGGGGAAGACGCCCCCTGTGGCTGAAAAGAAGGGAGGCTTGGGACAGTGCAGTGCTGGGAAGGTGCGCAGCCTGAACCCTGGGGGAAATGGGAAGTCTGCAGTGCCCGAGGACTCCGTAGCTATGGGACCAGAGGCCTTTCCCATTACTTGGTACCAGGTTTCTTGCTGCTTCATGATGTAGTCTGGAAAAACTGGCCAGTCAGTCTACACTGTCTATACACTGGCCGCTTCAGTCCAGGGCAAGCTGACGTCACTCCTTCACCAGCGTGGTCACTCGTTGGCCCAAGTGTTGGTCTAGTAAGATGCTTCTGTTCATCCCTGAATATTCAACAAATGTTAGTGAATTCCACCACTGCTAAGCACCTTGCCCCATGTCAGCCACAAGTACATGCTGGAACCCAGTTCTAAAAGAGGGGAGAGTCACAGGAGCCCTGACTGAGTTACCTTCCTGGGCTTTGGTGTCCTCACCTGCGAAAACAGTCCTAGGAGGTGCACACAGGGTGCTCACCTATGCTGGACACTCTTTCAGAGTGTCCTGCATGTTAGCTCTGGGGCAGCTGCTGCCACGTCCCCCTTTTACAAATGAGACTGATGAGACTTCAGAGGGGAGGAGGGCAGGAAAGGAAACAGCTGGGCACATCTCTCTCCAGGGCTCTCCTTCCTGGTCACTGAGCAGGCACTCACCTCCCTGCACTGGTGATCAGGGCTTCCTTACAGACCTTGCGGCATGTGGCACACAGCCGCCAGGAACAGCCTGGCCCAGACACTCAGAGTGTGTGCAACTCAGGGCCAGACTCGACCCTGGCAGCAAATGACAATAATGGGGATACCCACTTCCAACTTCAGATGTGGAGCGCACCTTGAGGGTGCCATCTGGAGAGCACATACAGTGTGTGCACAGCTGAGCGTCTCCTTGTGGCTCCTCCTGAAGCCAAAATGCGGCCCCTGGACCTCTCATCCTCATGTGCCACAGCCCCCTAGGTGAAGGTCTCAAAGTCGATGAAGCCCACTTGCACTGCACTCTCAAAGACGCTCAGCTTACATCACCTGGTGTGCTCAGAGGCTTAATCCCCAAAGAAGAGGAGGAGCTTCAGAGCTGGCTGATAGCCCTAATGCCTGAGACCAGGCCCTTGAGATAGGTGCTTGGGGATGGAAAGCTGGGGTGGGAGTGTGGAGTGACGGGGGTGGGAGGGGGTTGTCATGCACAGTCTGTGTGCAGGCCTTGTCCCAAAGCAATACTCCTGCCCTCTCCATCTTCCACTGAAGCATGTCAAGATACTGACCTCCACTTGCCAAACCTCTATGGCCACATCCCCTGACCACTGTGTCCACACCTCTAGTAACCTAGCTACTCTTTACATGCGCCCACCACCCTGTCAGCCCTCCTTATCCCTCACCCTGGCTGGTTGGCTGGCAGGGTGGTTGCTAAGTCCTTGCGGGCTCCACAAGGTGGCGGCCTTATCTGTCTGGCCCCAGGGCTGTGCCTGGCACTGAGCAGGGTGCAGGAGTTTGCTGAGCACATGGGAGAGTAGGCTCTGAGTGAGCTTGAGCCAATTCACACAGAGGAAAGGACAGGGCAAAGACCTCATCCTGTCAAGGCTCAGGGGTGATCTCAGGCAGGCCCCTTAGCCTCTCGGGACCTCCCTGAGGCCCCTTCTCAGCCCAGAGCTCAGGCTCTGGAGGCAGAGCCATGGAGCAGGTGCTTCAGCCCAAGCCTGTGACAAGGAAGCAAAGCATGGGTACAGGACTTTGAGACACTGCAATCAACCCCATGCCCTGATCCAAGCACTTCCCTTTCTGGGCTAAGTCTGGGAAGCCCCAGGAGACACAGCAGACGTTGGAAGGACCTGAGAGCAGGTGTGACAGCAGGGACATTCCTGGGGCTGCTCTGACACCCAGTGGTGACTCTCAGAACCAGTTGTGGCAAGGAAGAAGTGCAGCTGCTTCCAAGGTGGAGAGAAAGAGCATGAGGGAGAAGGAAGAGAGAATGTGAACGAGTCTGTTCTAGACCAGTGATTCTCAAGATCTGAACATGCAGTGGAATCAATTTAAAGGCCAGTTGGTGACTCAAGTTTCTGAGCTGAGCCTGAGAATGTGTTTCTAATAGGTTCCCATTGGCCACTAAAGAACCACTGTTTCGGAGCGGAATGGAAGAGAAGGGATGGGTGTGTTAGCACTGTCCTCTGGGGTGGAACTTCCACTATTACCCTTACTTTATGGAAGAAGTGGGCTTCTCTGGTGGCTCAGCTGGTAAAGAATCTGCCTGCAGTGCAGGAGACCTGGGTTCGATACCTGGGTTGGGAAGATCCCCTGGAGAAGAGAACAGCTACGCACTCCAGTATTCTGGCCTGGAGAATTCTATTAACTGTATAGTCTACTGGGTCACAAAGAGTCACACAAGACTCTCAGTAGTTGAGACTTGCAGAGCCCACGCTGTCTACGTTCCCACAGTGCTGGCCCCAATTCCTGCATGTGGTCCCTACTGCATGTCTGTGGGGGTGGTTCTTGCCTGCCCTTGTACCTGCCGTACCTACTTGGACAGGTGAGGTGGCTGAAACTGGGATAAACAGTCTCCATGGCACATTGCACAGGACACCTCCCTGCAGAAACTCTAGGCCTCAGTCACCCATTGCACCCAGGATGTATTCCCTGCCCAGGCAGTGCTCACCTGGCCTCTGATGGGTAACTGCAAGAACCAGGCAGGCCCTGCCTGAGAGGACTAAAGAGCACACCAGGTCCACTGCCCACTGGGCAGTGGAATGTCACCTGGAGGCCACTGCATCACCAGCCCTCCTAGGCCCCACAGGGAAGCACTTCTGATTTAACTTCCCATCAGCCAGGCAGAGAAAAGGCCAGACAGACATGCAAGGCCAGTGCCAGGCACCCACCCCTTGCTGTGTCCCACTACATTTCAAGTGAGGTAGGGAGGTCTATTCTTCCCAGTGCAAGAAGAGACCCTGAAAATAACATAGCAACAAGCAAAAATGTGTAACTCACAGAGAATCAGGGGACTGGAAATGGTGAGGAGGCAGGATATAATCTGCCATGATGCTCAATGAATACTTGACAGTAGACGGAATGAATTTAATGTATTAAAGAATGGATGTAATGACTATATTCCTTGTTGGAAAGGGTGAATGTCTTTCTCTAGGTGCAAACCTACCAACCAGTTGGTAAGAAGGGAAAGAAATAATGAAGCAACAAAAAAAATTGTGACGAAACAACATCTGTATTACATGAACCAACAATTTACATGTAATTTGCAACTGTCCACTGTCAACTCAGTTCAGTTCAGTCACTTACTTGTATCCGACTTTTTACGAGCCCATGAATTGCAGCGAGCCCCTCCCCATCCATCACCAAATCCCGGAGTTCACTCAGACTCACGTCCATCGAGTCAGTGATGCCAACCAGCCACCTCACCCTCTGTCGTCCCCTTCTCCTCCTGCCCCCAATCCCTCCCAGCATCAGAGTCTATTCCAATGAGTCAACTCTTCACATGAGGTGGCCAAAGTACTGGAGTTTCAGCTTTAGCATCATTCCTTCCAAAGAACACCCAGGACTGATCTCCTTTAGAATGGACTGGTTGGATGTCCTTGCAGTCCAAGGGACTCTCAAGAGTCTTCTCCAACACCACAGTTCAAAAGCATCACTTCTTCAGTGCTCAGCTTTCTTCACAACCCAACTCTCACATCCATACATGACCACTGGGAAAACCATAGCCTTGACTAGACGGACCTTTGTTGGCAAAGTAATGTCTCTGCTTTTTAATATGCTATCTAGGTTGGTCATAACTTTCCTTATTAACCAGTAATTGCTGTACAAGTGAGGGTGAATAGAAATCTGACTTCCACTGAGTGTTCAGGATAGTTGATCATCAGTAGATAAGCCCTGGGTGTTCTCTGGAAGGAATGATGCTAAAGCTGAAACTCCAGTACTTTAGCCACCTCATGCAAAAAGTTGACTCATTGGAAAAGACTCTGATGCTGGGAGGGATTGGGGGCAGGAGAAGGGACGACAGAGGATGAGATGGCTGGATGGCATCACTGACTCAATGGACGTGAGTCTGAGTGAACTCTGGGAGATGGTGATGGACAGGGAGGTCTGGCGTCCTGCGATTAATGGGGTCGCAAAGAGTCAGACACGACTGAGTGACTGAACTGAACTGAATTACCATTTACTCTGGCTCAACAGCAGCTGCAGCCAGGGCAACTTCTTCCTGAGCTCAGATTTACACCTCCCCAGACCCCTTGCAGGAGAAGGCAATGGCAACCCACTCCAGTGCTCTTGCCTGGAAAATTCCATGGATGGAGGAGCCTGGTAGGCTGCAGTCCACGAGGTCACGAAGAGTTGGACATGACTGAGTGACTTCACTCTCACTTTTCACTTTCCTGCATTGGAGAAGGAAATGGCAACCTGCTCCAGTGTTCTTGCCTGGAGAATCCCAGGGACGGGGAAGCCTGGTGGGCTGCTGTCTATGGGGTCGCACAGAGTCGGACACAACTGAAGCTACTTAGCAGCAGAAGCAACAGCAAACCCCTTGCATGGCACTAGGGCCCCATGACTAGCTCTCACCACTGGAATGAGAGAAGATTGAGCACCACTGCCAAGCTGAGAAGGGCTCTTCCCCATCGTCTTCCAGCAGGGTGCAGAAGCTCCCTGAGGACTCCAAGGTACCAGATGGAAGCAGCTCTTATCTCCACATGACTACCAGGAGCAAAAGTCTTGCTCCCACACAGGCCTCATGGATGCAGACTTGAGCAAGAGAGATTTTGGCCCTCAGCCCCTGAGGTGGCTTATCACAGCAGTCAGCCTCTGTGCACACCATTCTCCAACTCCCAGTCTCAGGTGTTGGTGTGATCCTGGAGGCACCAACCAATGGAGAAGCTCCAGATATGCTCCAAATAACCTTGTCATCCACTAGTTCCACAAGGTAAAAAAAAACACAATACCTCCACAAGCCCCACACTGAGACAATACATTTGAACTATATTTCATTCCTTGTTAGTGAAAGTACTGGGCTGGTCAAAACCTTTGTTCAGGTTTTTCGTAGCATTTTAGGGAAAAACTCAAATGAACTTTTTGGCCAACCCAATAAAAGGGTATGAATGGGCAAATTCCTTACATGCTGATATGGAAATACCTCAGATACATTAAGTGAAAAAATGGATAAAACAGCATATATCAGCAGTTTTTAAGGTATGATACAAGGATCCCTGAGGGTGCAAAAGACCCTTTTAGAGGGTCTGCAAGGTTCTCCAACTCTGTGTCTGCCGGGGTCCAGCCCCAGTGGATCCAGGGAATTCGAAGGGTGGACGGCGTCGGCGTGGAAAGACTTGTTTATTTATTAAAGTAAGATTAGATTAAGAAATTATAGTGTAGTAAGAAGATTAAGTGGAGGAAGAGGGCTGAATAGCTTGGTTTACGCGGAAGGCCAATAAAATTCCAGACAAGGAATTTGCACCATCTACGTTGGGCCACCGGCGCCCGCTTGAATATCTAAGGGTGCCTCGCCTTAAGCTCCCTTTCTCGCGGATCTTAACAGCCGGGGCAAGTAAGTAGACCTGGTGAGCCTCCGCGCTCCAGGTGGAAATTCAACCCGAAATTAAAGTAAAGAGCAGAGAGAGGGAAAGAGAGAGGAGAAGAAAGAGAGAGAGAGATACGGGGGGAGCCAGAGTGCCAAGAAACCAGGCCGGGAGACTAGTTAGAGAAGCTGGTCCAAGAAGCTGGCCCCCGGCCCCAGAAGCTGGCCCCATCCTTTATTGTTCAGAAGGCCTTTTATACTTTTGATAAAACAGAGATCAATGGGTAACACAAGATTATGTAGCGTTTGCAGCTCAGGCTCTTTCTATACATCATTTGGTATACAAAAGGTCTCAGGTGATTTACATTATCTTCTGGCCAAGAGGCTTATTAACACTTTTTGGCTCTCTTCCTTAATGAATGTTAATCTTGTTTCCCCTGAAGTGTTTTTCTTTAATCTACATCTCCTTAAAGCATTAACGTTAAAGTTACATCTCTATAGAACAAAGGTGCAGTGGGATATAACAAAGAAGGTACTTAACTCAAAGATCTAATGTTGCTAACACAAGGTCTACTACTTGTTTTTCTAACTATATCTACAACTAAAGGATGTGAAAATTTGGCAGCAAATGTTGACTCAACAAATGAAACCTTTAATCAGTCCTATTCTAAAGATTTTGACTCCTCGGAAGCTCCTACATTCCTAGGATGTTTTAAGCTTCCTGTGCCTCCTGCGGTCAGGAGGCCTCAAACAATCACACGCGCAGCTGTAGGAGTCCTGCAGGCAGGCTAGAAAGCCATCAGAGGAGTATTTGGATTGAAACACTCTTTCAAATGCAGAAGACTAAAGCCCTGAATTGACTTTTTCCAGAAAATGTCAGAAGAGTGGAAAAGCAGAGCACAAAAGCCGGCAGATTTTTGTTGGGGTACATGCTTAGGAATTTCCAGAGGGTCCCTGAAGTCTGAGCACGCCTTGCGTATGTCAGCTTCCTTCCTCATGACCTTGTCACGGGCGGGATTCCTCACACTGGCTCCCGGCATGTGTCTACATGAGGCCTTATTTCCTTCTATCCTTCAATCAAAAACAAAAAAACCAGACTGAATGCATAAGTAGATAAACAAATCCAGCTAATAAGCTAGATGCTACAATCTTTCAAATATAAAAAAAAAACTTGGCCTCACTGATTTTGTATTGGAAAATATTTTTTATAAAATTTATTTTTCAAATACAATGGGTTTACAATTTTGTAAAGTTTTTAAATTTTTCAACTTTATTATCTAATATAGTAAATAATGATAGATATAACTCACCCTAAAGAGTTCTTGGGAGGCCTCAAAACTTTAATCCTATAGAAGGATCCTGAGACTAAAAAGTCTGACTACCACTGGTATATACACTGTTTTCGTTAAAAAAAAAAAAGGCAGGAAAATAAGAATTTATCTTTTTACTAGTTTATATATGCATGAAGAAAAACTCACAAAGGATAAATAAATCACTATGAGTAGTTAAGCAAAGAGAAGGTAGGAAATGGGTAGACAGAAGACCCTTTAGTGAATCTTTTTCATTCTGAATCTCTGTGTGTGTGTGTGTGTGTGTGTGTGTGTGTGTGTGTGTATGAGTAGTTAAGCAAAGAGAAGGTAGGAAATGGGTAGATAGAAGACCCTTTAGTGAATCTTTTTCATTCTGAATCTGTGTGTGCATGACTTCGTGTGTGCGTGTGTGTGTGTGCGTGTGCTTGTGTGTGTATATGACTTCCCTGGTGGCTCAGATGGTAAAATGTCTGTCTACAATGCAGGAGACCTGGGTTCAAGCCCTGGGTTGGGAAGATCCCCTGGAGAAGGAAATGGCAATCCACTCCAGTACTATTGCCTATAAAATCCCACAAGCAGAGGAGCCTGGTGGGCTACAGTCTATGGGGTTGCAAAGAGTCGGATATGACTGAGCTATTCAAAAACAACTAAAATATTTTTAAGAAAAGAGCCAGAGACAGCATGACAGAAGATGAGAATGAAGTCCAGCTGAAAAGTAAAACAGCTTACAAAGTTTGTGTGGAGTGTCACCCCCCACCACCCATACCCAGAAATAACTGTCCCCAGGCAAAATACTAGAGAATTATTCTCTGAAAAAACGAAACCAAGAGACTCAGAGCTTTCAGTATGAAGACTCCTCATCTTAAACTATGACAAGCAACCACACATCATAACTTAATGTAGGTCTGCAACAGAGGAGATAGACATAAAAGCCCAGAGGAGAGTAATTTAGAAACGAAAGAAAATTTTAAATAATTTTTTAAAACAAAACAACAAAAACACAAAGTCGTACCCAAAGATATCTGAAAAGTTACTGAACCCACACTGCCAAGTTGAGGAACACACTGTCAAGTTGAGGAAGATAACTGTGCTCTCAAAAAAAGAATTTTAACTTCTGAGCCTCAGTTTCATGCAGTGTAGCCCAGATAAATACCTCCTTTACAGAGTTAAGACAGGAATTTAATGAGGTATAGTTTTCCGATGTGACAATACATTCCTAGCACTTAGGGAAAGCTCAATAAATGGCATTCTTATTGCCTGTGATGTAGCAGAAAATGCTGTGTTACTACAAAATAATTTTTAAAAAAACAGATCAGTGTTTGCCAGAGGAGACAGTGGGGAATGGGATAAATGCCTGAAATGTTTTTGTCTTTATAGTTTAAATAAACTGAATTTTAAAAAAAACAATAGAAGTCAGTGAAATATGCTTTAAGGTTAACAATCATTTAATGTATTAACATTTTCACTTATAAACATACAATTTGCATATACAGGGAAAAACTGGTTCAGAGGACACAAAAGAATACTGGACACAGGCAAGCAATCAGAAGAGAAAAGAAAAGATCAACCCGAGGGGAAAAAAATGGAACTGCATTCCATGCCGGTGTCTATAAACTTGGGAGGAGAGAAAGATCGCACAGAATCACAATTAATGTAGAAAACAAACGTGGGTCATTCTGTATCAATGGCAGGAACTTCTCCCATGATCCAGATCTTGCATCCCGGTCCACCCCATTTCATGAATGTTGATCTGAAACACAGTCGCTCATCTCTCCCTTCTCTTTAAATCTAACCCTGAAGTTAACTCGAGAAATTAAACACACAGAGCTAAGAAACAAGCAGACTGGCATGTGCGCAATATCAACGGCCAGCTATTTAAAAGTGCACATGGAAATAAAATGCTGACTAAACATTTTACTTTAGTTAAAGTGAACACGTTCCTTCCAACTCACCTAACTTCTTGATTTAGGACTACCTAAGCGAGGTGACCAAAAGATTGGCATCTATGAGAACTGGAGCCAGGGAAATGAGGCAGCTCAGCCCATCATTATGCTGAACATGCATTTCCTCTCAGGATCAAGTCACCAGGGACAGTGAACTTCCAGACTCAACTACAGTTGCCCAGCGTGGCTTGCTTGGCGAGGGACAGGGACTGGAGATGGGGGAGCACATGTATGTCAGGACTTCAGTCCACAGCTCCCCCTACTCTGTCAGGGAGCGGAACACAGGGAGACCATCTGCTTTAAGGGCATTTCAGCGACATAACTCAGAATCTGTGGTTCCGGTAATTCCTAATTCAAAATTAACACTCCAGTGCAACATTAAAAACTGAGTTTAGTATTTTGCTTGTAAAGGATACAGCTTGAATAATGATTACCATCTGAACAAAGCTATTCTTATTACATATGATGTAAAATAAGTAACATTTTAACCATCAAAACCAGTATTGTCACAAATCACATGTGGCAACTTTCTACCACATGACACATCCAAAGAGATGACAGCCAAGTATACTTCTTTTCAAGCTGGAAGCAGACTCTCCAGTGTCAAGAGGTACAGTAGAACCGGCTGGGAAACAGACCTGTGGTCACCACAACGTGCATTTGGCATCTAGTTTCCATACAGAGATAGATCTATTTAAGTCTGCCTTAGAGGTGGAGTGGACTGATAAGTGAAACAAAAGACTGTGCCTATAACTGGCCACATAAAATAAAAACAGAATTTGTGCTACCAGGAGTGTATTTTAAGGAAACATGGCCACATGGAGTATACAGGCAGAGACCTTCAATATGCCTTTGTAAATGTACATTTTTTAAAACATGGGACAGAAAACTGGAATAACTGAAGTTTTAAAATTTACATAGCTAAAGAAATAAGAAAATTACAGAAATGCAGGACCCTTGGTTTTTCAGAGCTTCACATGTAAGTTGGGGCTCAAAATTAAATGGTTCAAGCTTCTCTGTCACACTAGAGTCAGAAATAAAAGCAAGGCTGGTGTCCTGGTCAGGTGGAGAGGTATCCTGAGCAGGTCATTCATGTCTCCGGGCTGAAATTCCCATCTATAACCTGAGTTTCCCCCACCATGCAGCACAGGCTCAGGGGCAGCACAGTGCCCAGTCCTACACAGGACAGGAGATCGGCTCATCAACAGCCTTCAGAAGGACATGAACACATCCTCCGTGCAGCCCAATCCCCTGAACAGGAACACTGCAACTATGGCTCTCATTTCACTTTCCTCACCATTCTCTTAATAATACTTTCTCAGCAAGTAGAAAAATAAGCTATAAGTAGGCTGAAGTGGCCATAAAAAATGCCCAAAGCAAACACGAAAACCATGATGCCTCTGAAAAAAATAAATCTACCTCCACACACCTTTTTGTAGTTGTTGTGCCTTCTTCAAGTTTTAAATGATAAAGCCCTAAAATGTTGACACTCAAGTCTACTCCTAATTTGGGATGCTTTCCAAGTATCACTACCAAAAACAAACAAATAAGAATAAAATGAAAAAGAATCATTTTCAAGGGGGGAAACTGCCATCCCATCCATCGTCCTGAGCAGTCAGCTTTGCTGGAGCCCCAGAGGCTGTGGGATATCACACTGCTGCCTAAGGAAGGTTCCAGCCTATTAACTCCTGAAGTAACATGCAGCCAGTTCTGGTCTGAGGTTTCAAAGTCCGATATTAAACCAAAAAAACTGCAGCTTTTCTCGCCACGGTCACTCACTCACTCATACATCACCCATGTTACCAGCAAAACACTAAAATAAATTATCCCTTAAGAAGTAAGATCTAACTCTAAAAAGAAAATGGCCTTTCAAAACGGGTGTGTTCAAATAAAGCATTGAGAGAGTTTTATAAGGAAACCCCTCAAATGAGCCAGTGCTGCCATAGAGTCCACATTTTAGCTAAACAGCAGTCCAAAGCTTTCTCTGCAGTACTTCTATGTACTTATAAGCATTTTGTCACTACTTTCAAAAGAACTATTAAACCTATTACTAAAAACATTTATAACAAACAGAAATGCCCTGCAAATCATATTATTGCACACGGGGTTTCAGAAGCTATGCACACCGAGGTTCCATGGACTCTAGAAGACCCAGAACAGAGACCCCAGGGCCATGCCTGTGGCTGCTCCGGCCAGCATGCCCAGCGCCAGGTCGCTATCGTTGTCTCGGTACCGCTCACGAATGATGACTTGGTTGGCAGGCTGCTGTCCATAAAGCCCTGGAAAAGAAGGAAAGAACAGACTCCTGAGGAGCAGTTTGTGAAGCTCAACACTCACTCAAAACGAGAGCTCATTTGCCTGGGACCCTTCCTGAGGTTTCTCCATGCACAGCACTCTTCCTACAGACTCGTCTCCCTCAGAGAGCTGGGCGTGGGGGGGGGAGGTGACTTTGGTGAGCGCTCCCCAGCTCTCCTTCACCACAGATGAAGGGGACTCGGCTTGGCCGAGTGAGGGGGACACTCCGTATCTAAGATGGAACTAAGAGAAAATCAAGATGCTCAGTTTCCCAAGGTCCACAGTCCCGGACACTACAGAGAGCAGAATCGTAATGAAGTTGCAAACCCCAGCCCACAACGTCTGCTTTAGCCCCCACAGTGTTCATCAGGATGGCAGGCAGACCAGGAACACAGGAGACACACAGAGCCTAGAGACTGTGGGAAAGCCAAGGATCCCCATCCAGAAGCTAAACAGCTTCTTAGTATTCATGGAAACGATATGTAAATTAAATTAAACCTTAAATCTGCTAACATAATCCGCTCTTCATTTTTAATGTTATGCCTTTATGGAGAAAAATATTTGTCAAAGGTAAAACATCTAAAAAACAAACTTTAAACAAATTTAAACTTAGCTGCACAATTAAAGTTCTCAACTGGAAATGTTTTCTTCTATATTTCACAATATGTTGTCCAAAAGCTAGTTAGCTTTAAAATTGTTCCCACAGGACTTCCCTGGTGGCGCAGTGGATAAGAATCCACCTGCCAATGCAGGGGACACAGGTTCGATCCCCAGACCAGGAGGAGCCCACACTCCAGAGCCCACAAGCCACAACTACTGAGCCTGCAGGCCGTAGAGCCTGTGCTCTACAACAAGAGAAGAGCCCCCAGTCTCTGCAACTAGAAAAAGCCCACATGAAACCACGAAGACCCAGCACAACTGGAGATAAATTTCCTCACATACAGTGCTAACGTTCCTCCTTAACCCATTATTCTCTTAACAGTTCAACCCTAGGAAAGTGAGAAATTGATCCAATAGTGATACGTCCATAAAGAATGAAGATACTAAATGATAAGTGCTTACCAGTCTAAGCACTTTCAGTATTACAAGCATTTATATGTACAGACTCACTTAATCCTCACAACAATCCTTGCAGCTGAGCTTACTGTTACCCTATTCTATAAACAGGGAAAGAGAGAGGTGCATGGGGCCTGAGCACACTGGGTGCAAGCCAACCCAGGCGCTCTGGCTACAGTGCGCACTCAGACACCAATGCCCCTAATACGATGAAGGAAAGAGAAGCATCAAAGCCACAGGGCAGGAAAATGCGACCATTACAAACCTAGAGTCGTCAGGCAATAACATTAGAAGCAAAGATTTTTTTTTAATGTAATATTTAAACTACATAACTGGTGAACTGTGGCATTCAGAATCACAGCCTTGAAATTTTAAAAATTTCAACTAGGCAACTCCAATTAGTAACATGTAATACAGCAGGACCCTATAGCTGACCTAATTTAAAGACCCCTGGAAAATCTAAATCTGCATTCCAGCTTTAGCTCCACAGAAGGACCCCCTCACTCCATGACCAGGAGCCAACTTCTCCTACAGCTCATCTCTGTTCCTACCAAAAGCTAAGTCTTTACCAAAGTCAGCTGGGGAACATTTCCAAACTGTACTCATTTTAATCATCTAATTTAATCTTTACATAAATGATCCAACCATGAATGTAGAAAAGGAAGATACTGTTAGATATTTTAAGAACAACTAAGTCAGATACTTTTCAGCTTCCCTGGTGGCTCATATGGTAAAGAATCCGCTTGCAATGCAAGAGACCTTGGTTCGATTCCTGGGTTGGGAAGATCCTGGAAAGACTAAATAAAGGCAGATAACTTTTACAAATTACTATCAAACTAAGAAATTGAGAATTACAAAATCTAGAGGTGTTCTCTCAGACTTGGCCCTGGAAACTGCAGAGCAATTACGTGTCATGAGTACCATCTCAACAAGACAGAAACAGAGGACTCCAACTAAAGGAGCCAATTCAAACCAAAGACCTCAAGCTCACATCAATAGACAACTGAACAAATGTCTACTAGTGTGGGAAAATTAAAACAGAATACTTACAGTGTGTACACAGCACTTTTTAAACTGGTTGACTGACCACCAGTTCCAGTAATATTAAAGAGAAGGCCTTTAACCTTCTCTGCACAACAAGGGCCTCTATGGACACTGCAAGGCAGTGCGTCATGAAGCTGGCAAAGCACCAGAGTCCTAGAAAGGCCGACTGAAGAGCTCCTGTCTGGTTACCAGCATGATGCTGCTGTGGGACAGCCCCAACTAAGCAGCCCTTTCACAGCAAGCACACTTACAGTGTGTACACAGCACTTTTTAAATTGGTTGGCAGGCATTTGGCTGTCATGATGCAAATGCCAAATGCCAACCAACTGCACTCAGCCTTCAGCAGCAAGTTGTCTGAGGTTGCGCTGAGAATGCTATCTTGTTTTTCATGATGAAAGTCAAAGGCAGGGATGGAATCCTATATATAAAAATTCCCTTCACAAGCACAAAACTTCCGCTCTTCTACAGAGTAAGAAACAGCTAGGATTATCGCAATCTATGGCCTAGGGGCTGAATAAAAGTCTGGCTCTCATCAGACAAATAGGCTGACTTAGAAACTGAACACAAACCCCAAAATAAATGTGAAAAAAATAATTCATACAAGAAAAGAATTAATTTGTAAACAATTAATTATACAATCTTTATCTTTGCCAGTAATTAGAAATGTAAACTAAGGCAACCTGGTTCCATGTTAAGACCTAATGAGGTTACCAAAACTTTCAGAGCACAACAAAAACAGCAGGCAATCTTGATGCAACTGCAGAGAAACCAGCACATCAGTAACTCCTGCTGCTGCTGCTGCTGCTGCTGCTAAGTCACTTCAGTCGTGTCCAACTCTGTGAGACCCCATAGACGGCAGCCCACCAGGCTGACCCGTCCCTGGGATTCTCCAGGCAAGAACACTGGAGTGGGTTGCCATTTCCTTCTCCAATGCATGAAAGTGAAAAGTGAAAGTGAAGTCGCTCAGTTGTGTCCGACTCTTTTCGAGCCCATGGACTGCAGCCCACCAGGCTCCTCCGTCCATGGGATTTTCCAGGCAAGAGTACTCGAGTGGGGTGCCATTGCCTTCTCTGCAGTAACTCCTAGGGGCATTATAAACTGCTGAACTACTCTGGGAAATAACTTAGTAAATGCACAGCATCAAGAGTTACTGTAATACTGTCAGATGAAATGAAATAAAGTATAAACTTCCCTCAAAACAATCCAGAGCTGGGGGAAAAAGGTACAGATGAAACAAGATGCTGTAACTGTTAAAGCTGGAACCGGTAGATTTAACAGCTCATTTACTGTCCTTACTGTAAACTTTTATAATTTTAAAATGTATCAAAAACAAAATGTTTATGCCCTTTGACATATTAACATACAGAAATCAAAAATGTATTCTAAGACATACTTAACAGGAATAAAAAACAAACTGATTAGAAACAGTCAAAGCAGTATCTATGAGAGAAAAACTTAAAGAAGAAGTAAACAGCCAGTAAGTACTAGAAGACTTAATATTACCCCATATGATAGGATGTAATCATTAAAAATAGTAATGAAGATTATGTAGCACTCTGGACAAAATATACAAAATTTTTAAATGAGAATGAAATATAAAATCTAATGTAATGCCATTAACAAAACAAAACATAATAAAGCAAACACACTCTAAAAAAGTAATGTAAGATAACAAAGATGAAACTATTGGTTTACAAGAAGAAAATACTTAAACAAAAATAGCTGTGCTCGGATCAGAGGATAGACAAATAGCTCATTTTTTAGTATCATTATTTCACTGGTTTTCAACTTGACATTGAAAAAAAAAATCAAGCAAGGCAAAACTTCAGAGTCTACACTACCTTAGTGATCAGCATCAGATTTCCAAAACAGGTTAACTGGAGAAACTCTCCTCTATTAGGTGCTAACGCACCACTAACCACCACTACTGTGCGTCTGGGGAAATCCAGACTCTGTGGCAACCCCACTAGCTTCTTTGCGGCATTAATACCAGTGACCACTCACTCTTGTGGTAACAGTCCTTCCACTGCTTCTGCGATAAGGCACTGTGCTAGACTGCTGATCTCTCAGCAACCTGTGGGCGTGCGTTCCAATCCATGCATCAGTTCCCTCTCACGTGTGTCGCTCTGACATGCCACACTCACTGAGAACTGCCCCTGACTTCACCTGCTCATTGAGGTCTGGTATGGCCTCACTCTTCAGGCCATCAGCCACACAGCTCAGGTCACCACTGCCCTGGCTGCAGGCTCCAGCACCATTCCCCGCATATTCCTGACCTCCACCCTACAGACATCCCTCTGCCCAGGCTGCACCCAGGACTTGACGCTATCTCAGTTCAGTTCAGACACTCAGTCATGTCTGACCCTTTGCTACCCCATGGACTGCAGCACCCAGGCTTCTCTGTCCATCACCAACTCCCAGAGCTTGCTCAAACTCATGTTCATTAAATTGGTGACGCCATCCAACCATTTCATCCTCTGTCATCCCCTTCTCCTCCTGCCTTCAATCTTTCCCAGCATCAGGGTCTTTTCCAATGAGTCAGTTCTTCACATCAGGTGGCTAAACTATTGGAGTTTCAGCTTCAGTATCAGTCTTTCCAGTGAATATTCAGGACTGATTTCCTTTGACACTATCTACACAGGTCAATCGCTCACACCTAACAGTTTCAGGTGAGATGAAAATGAAAGGAGTAAATGTAAGCCTTCCCCAGAGTAAATATAAGCCTTTCTATGCCTCTACTTCATCTTCAAAATGAAACATCACCTCCGTAGTGAAAACTTTTGAAAGCTACAACCAGAAGGAAAAAAACAGGAGAAAGATTACCTCTTATTCCTTAAAACAGGACTCTTAGGTTATTTCTTAATGTAAGTGTATTTCAGTAAGCACAAATTCTCATCTTGGGAATGAATCTGAATACAACAGTGAAGTTTTAAAAATCAAGCCTACTCTAACTTTGTAAAGTAGTGTGAAAACATATAGTGCTTTCTTTTTTTTTTAAATAGCACAGTGACTTGTCATCTATAACCAGAAAAATTACAGTTCACTTACCTCTAAACTGAGAAACAAAAATTCCTCAGGCTTCACTGATCTACACGCTAAACGACGAGAAACTAGGAATGAAAGGCTAGCATGAGTTACCTGCATACGGGTACTGATAGGGTACAGCGTAAGCCTGTCCGTTTGCAGCATAGACAACTTGAGTTCCTGGTGGGTATGCACCACTGTATGGACCATAGCCATATGCCTGCTGAAAAAAATATAAGCCCATTAGAAATACAATTTTAAAACTCAACATCCATTTATAATAAAAACTCTCAACCAAATGGTTATAAAGAGAACATACCTCAACATAAGAAAAGCTACATATGACAGGCCCATAGCTAGCATCAACACTCAATGGATGATGAAAAGCTAAACAATTTCTCTATGATCAGGAACAAGACAATGATGCCTACTGTACCCACTTTTATTCAACATACTATCAGAAGGCCAAGTCAGAGCCATGTAGACAAGAAAAGGAAATAAAAGGCATCCAAACTAGAAAGGAAAAGGTATTGAGTTAGCCAAAAAGTTTGCTGGGGTTTTCTGTAAGATGGTATGGAAAAAACCAAATGAAATTTTTGTCACTGTTTGCAGATGACAGAATAGTATATACAGAAAACCCTAAAGACTCTACAAAAAAACTAAGAATAAATGAATTCAGTAAAGTTCCAGGATACAAAATTAATACACAGAAATCTGTTGAATTTCAATACACTAGGAACAAACTTTCCGGAAAAGAAATTAAGAAAACCATACTATGTACAATTGCATCAAAACAATAAATTATGATCTTCCCAACCCAGAGAGCAAATCAGGGTCTCCTGCACTGCAGGCAGATTCTTTACCATCTAACACACCATGGAAGCCCATGATAAACATACTACTATATATAAAACAGATAATCAACAAGGACCTACTGTATAGCACTGGGAACTCTACCCAAAACTCTGTAATAACCTATAAGAGAAAAGAACCTGAAAAATAACAGACATACATATATGTACAGATGAATCAATTTGTTGTACACTTGAAACTAATACAATATTGTAAACCAAGTATGTTGTTGTGCAGTCGCTCAATCGTGTCCAGCTCTGCCATCTCATGGACTGTAGCACGCCAGCCTTCCCTGTACTATCTCCTGGAGTTTGCTCAGATTCGTGCCCACTGAGTCAGTGATGCAGTCCAATCAGCTCATCCTCTGATGCCTCCTTCTCCTGCCCTCAATCTTTCCCAGCATCAGTGTTTTCCAATGAGTCAGCTCTTCTCATCAGGTGGCCAAAGTATTGGAACTTCAGCTTCTGTCCTTCCAATGAATATTCAGGGTTAATTTCCTTTAGGATTGACTGATTTGATCTCCTTACTGTGCAAGACACTCTCAAGAGTCTTCTCCAACATCACAGTGCAAAAGCATCAATTCTTCAGCACCCAGCCTTCTTTGTGGTCTGGCTCTCACACCCTACATAACTACTTGAAAAACCATAGCTTTGACTATACAGACCTTTGTCTGCAAAGTGATGTCTCTGCTTTTTAATACACTGTCTAGGTTTGTCATAGCTCTTCTTCCAAAGAGCAAGTGTCTTTTGTGGCTGCTGTCACCATCCACAGTGATTTTGGAGCCCAAGAATATAAAATCTGTAACTGTTTCCACTTTTTCCCCTTCTGTGTCCCATAAAGTGATGGGACCGAATGCCATGATCTTATTCTTAGTTTTTTGAATGTTGAGTTTTAAGCCAGCTTTTCACTCTCCTCTTTCACAAAGAGGCTCTTTAGTTCCTCTTTGCTTTCTGCCATTAGAGTGGTATTATCTGCATATCTGAGACTGTTGATACTTCTCACAGCAATCTTAACTCCAGCTTAGGATTCATCCAGCCCACGTTTTGCATGATATACTATGCACATAAGTTAAATAAGCAGGGTGACAATATACAGCCTTGACGTACTCCTTTTGCCAATTCTGAACCAATCCACTGTTTCATGTCTGGTTCTAACTTCCTTCTGAAGCTACTTACAGGTTTCTCAGGAGACAGGTAAAGTGGTCTGGTATTCCCATCCCTTTAAGAATTTACCACAGTTTGTTGTGATCCACACAGTCAAAGGCTTTAGCATAGTCAATGAAGCAAAAGTACATGTTTTTCTGGAATTCCCCTGCTTTTTCTATGATCCAACAGATGTTGGCAATTTGATCTCTGGTACCTGCCTCTTCAAAACCCAACTTGTTTATCTGGAAGTTCTTGGTTCATGTACTCCTAAAGCCTAGATCGAAGAATTTTGAGCATAACCTTGCTAGCATGTGAAATGAGCGCAACTGTACAGTAGTCTGAACATTCTTTAGTGTTGCCTTTCTTTAGGATTGGAATGAAAACACCTTTTCCAGTCCTGTGGCCACTGCTGAGTTTTCCCAATTTGCTGGCATAATTGTGTGCAGCACTTTAACAGCATCATCTTTTAAGATATGAAATAGCTCAGCTGGAATTCCATCACCTCCACTAGCTTTGTTTGTAGTCATTAATTCTTCTTAAGACCCACTTGACTTCACACTCCAGGATACCTGGTTCTAGGTGAATGACCACACCATTGTGGTTACCTGGATCATTAAAATCTTATTTGTATAGTTCTGTATATTCTTACCACTCTTAATTTCTTCTGCTTCTGTGAGGTCCCTGCTGTTTCTGTCCTTTATTGTGCCCATCTCTGGGCACAATAAAGATACCATGAAATTGTATCTTCCAATTTTCTTGAAGAAATCTCTAGTCTTTCCCATTCTGTTGTTTTCCTCTATTTCTTTGCACTGTTTACTTTAAAAGGCCTTTTTATCTCTCCTTGCTGTTCTCTGGAACTCTATATTCAACTGGGAATATCTTTCCCTTTGTCATTTGCCTTTTGCTTGTCTCCATTCTCAGCTGTTTGTAAGGCATCCTCAGACAACCACTTTGCCTTCTTGCATTTCTTCTTCTTTGGGATGGTTTTGGTCACCACCTCCTATTCAATGTTACAAACCTCCACCCACAGTTCTTCAGACACCCTGTTTACCAGATCTAATCCCTTGAATCTATTCATCACCTCCACTGTATAATCATAAGGGCTTTGATTTAGATAATACTTGAATGGTCTACTGGTTTTCCCTACTTTCTTCAATTTAAGTCTGAATTCTTCAGTAAGGAACTTAATCTGAGCCACAGTCAGCTCCAGGTCTTGTTTTTGCTGACTGTAAGAACTTCTCCATCTTTGGCTACAAAGAACGTTATCAATATAATTTCAGTATTAACCATCTGGTGATGTCCACATGTAGAGCTGTCTCTTATGTTGTGGAAGAGGGTGTTTGCTATGACTAGTGCATTCTCTTGGCAAAACTCAACCTTTGTCCTGCTTCTTTTTGTACTCCAAGCTAAACTTGTCTGTAACAGGTATCTCTTGAGTTCCAACTTTTGCATCCCAATCCTCTATGATGAAAAGAACATTTTTATGGTGTCAGTTCTAGAAGGTCTTGTAGGTCTTCATAAAACTGGTCAACTTCAGCTTCTTTGGCTTTAGTGGCTGGGGCACAGATTGGATTACTGTGATGCTGAATGGTTTGCCTTGGAAACAGACGAAGATCATTCTGTCCTTTTTGAGATTACAACCAAGTATTTCACTCTGAACTCTTTTGTTTACTATAAGGGCTAGTCCATTTCTTCTAAGGGATTCTTGACCACAGTAGTAGATACAATGGTCATCTGAATTAAATTCGCCCATTCCCATCCATTTTGGTTCACTGATTCCTAAAATACTGATGTTCACTCTTGGCATCTCCTTCTTGACCATGCCCAATTTACCTTGATTCATGGACCTAACATTTCAGGTTCCTATTCAATATTGCTCTTTACAGCACTGGACTTTATTTTCACCACCAGACACATCCACAGCTGAGCCTCATTTCCTCTTTGGCCAAGCTACTTCATTCTTTCTGGACCTATTTCTCCACTCTTCCCCAGTATCATATTGCATAACTACTGACCTGGGAGGCTCATCTTCTGGTGTCATATCTTTTTGCCTTTTCATTCTGTTCATGGGGTTCTCAAGGCAAGAATACTTCAGGGATTTGCCATTCTCTTCTCCAGTACATCATATTTTATCAGAACTCACTACCATGACCCATCTATCCATCACAGTATAGCTCACAATTTCACCGAGTTACACAAGGCTGTGATCCCTGTGATCATTTTGGTTAGCTTTCTGTGACTGCGGTTTTCATTCTAGAGGTGGTGGGATTGTAGTCAAGTATATGCTAATATAAGTACACTTGATATCTAAGTGTATAAAGTATACTCTAATATAAAATGAAAATTATAAAACAAAACAAAAAAGCCATAAAATGGCTAGGATAAATTTAACCAAGGAGGTGAAGGGCCTAAACACTGAAAACTATACAACAGTGATGAAAGATACTGAAAATACCAATAAATGAAAATATATTCCAAGCTAATGGATTGGAAGAATAATTAAAATGTACATAGGATCCAAAATAATCTATAGATTCAATGCAATTCCTATCAAATTTCCAATGGCATTTTTTGTAGAAATAGAATAATTCTATAATTTGTATGGAACTACAAAGGACCCAACATAGCCAAAGAAAGAAGAATAAAGCTGAAGGTATCACGCTCCCAGATTTCAAACTAAACTACAAAGTAATCACAACAGTATGGTATTGGCATAAAAACAGACACAGAATCAATGGAACAGGAGAGCCCAGATACAAACCCACATATATATGGTAAATTCAGTCAGTTCAGTCGCTCAGTCGTGTCTGACTCTCTGCAACCCCATGAACCAACCGCAGCACGCCAGGCCTCCCTGTCAATCACCAACTCCTGGAGTTCACTCAGACTCACGCCCATCGAGTCAGTGATGCCACCTAGCCATCTCATCCTCGGTCGTCCCCTTCTCCTCCTGCCCCCAATCCCTCCCAGCATCAGAGTCTTTTCCAATGAGTCAACTCTTCACATGAGGTGGCCAAAGTACTGGAGTTTCAGCTTTAGCATCATTCCTTCCAAAGAAATCCCAGGGCTGATCTCCTTCAGAATGGACTGGTTGGATCTCCTTGCAGTCCAAGGGACTTTCAAGAGTCTTCTCCAACACCATAGTTCAAAGGCATCAATTCTTCGGCACTCAGCCTTCTTCACAGTCCAACTCTCACATCCATACTTGCCTACTGGTAAAACCATAGCCTTGACTAGATGGACCTTAGTTGGCAAAGTAA
Organism: Ovis aries; assembly: GCF_016772045.2. Lineage (NCBI taxonomy): Eukaryota > Metazoa > Chordata > Mammalia > Artiodactyla > Bovidae > Ovis > Ovis aries. The sequence continues at coordinate 114,949,119 of NC_056055.1, read as the reverse complement.
CGTCTCTGCTTTTGAATATGCTATCTAGGTTGATCATAGCTTTCCTTCCAAGAAGTAAGCATCTTTTAATTTCATGGCTGCAGTCACCATCTGCAGTGATTCTGGAGCCCAAAAAAATAAAGTCTGACACTGTTTCCACTGTTTGCCCATCTATTTCCCATGAAGTGATGGGATCGGATGCCATGATCTTCGTTTTCTGAATGTTGAGCTTTAAGCCAACTTTTTCACTCTCCTCTTTCACCTTCATCAAGAGGCTTTTTAGTTAACTTACCATAAAGGAGCCAAGAATAATCAAAACAATGGGGAAAGGAAAGTCTCTTCAATAAATGGTGCTGAGAAAGTTAAGATGGTCATATGCAAAAGAATGAAATTTGACCATACATGGTATCTTATCGCAAAGAGTTGGACACAACTGAGCGACGTCACCTCACCTCACCTCTGGTATCTTATACCATACACAAAAATTGACTCAAAGTGGATTAAATATGTAAGATCTGAAACCCTAAAACTCCTAGGAAAAAATCATACGTGATAAGCTCAATAGTGGTTACAGTGATGATTTTTTTGGATCTGATTCCAAAATCAAAGGCAACAAAAGCAAAAATAAACGTGAGACTACATTAAACTAAAAAGCTCCTGAACAAGAACGGAAATCGTCAACAAAATGAAAAGGCAAGCTATCAAATGGGAGAAAATATTCACAAATCATGTTATCTGATAAGAAGTTAGTATCTAAAGTATCAACATATAAGAAACTCATACAACTCAAAGGCAAAAAACAATCTGATTAAAAAACAGACCAAAGAACTAAACAGACATCTTCCCAAAGAAGAAATACAGATGGCCAACAGGCACATGAAAACGATACTCAACGTCACTAATCATCAGGGAAATGCAAATCAAAACCACAATGAGTATCACCTCACACTTGTTAGAATGACTATTATTAAAAAGACAAAAAATAACAACTGCTGACAAGGATGTGAAGAAAAGGAACCCTCATACACAATTATGATAAGATTTTATCTTATCTGGTGCCTCCTGTATCTAAAATAATAATAGAAAGGAGTTTCTGAATGAGGTACCACTTCACACCAGTCAATGTCTGCGATCCAAAAATCTGCAAGTAATAAATGCTGGAGAGGGTGTGGAGAAAAGGGAACCCTCCTACACTGTTGGTGGGAATGCAAACTAGTACAGCCACTTTGGAGAACAGTGTGGAGATTCCTTAAAACATTGCAAATAGAACTACCTTATGACCCAGCAATCCCACTGCTGGGCATACACACCGAGGAAACCAGAATGGAAAGAGACACATGTACCCCAATGTTCATCGCAGCACTGTTTATAACAGCCAGGACATGGAAACAACCTAGATGTCCCTCAGCAGATGAATGGATAAGAAAGCTGTGGTACATATACACAATGGAGTATTACTCAGCCGTTAAAAAGAATACATTTGAATCAGTTCTGATGAGATGGATGAAACTGGAGCCGATTATACAGAGTGAAGCAAGCCAGAAAGAAAAACACCAGTACAGTATACTAACACATATATATGGAATTTAGGAAGATGGCAATGACGACCCTGTATGCAAGACAGCAAAAAAGACACAGATGTATATAACGGACTTTTGGACTCAGAGGGAGAGGATGGGATGATCTGGGAGAATGGCATTGTAACATGTATACTATCATGTAAGAATAGAATCGCCAGTCTATGTCCGACGCAGAATACAGCATGCTTGGGGCTGGTGCACGGTGATGACCCAGAGAGATGTTATGGGGAGGGAGGGGGGAGGGGGCTTCATGTTTGGGAACGCATGTACACCCGTGGTGGATTCATGTCAATGTATGGCAAAACCAATACAGTATTATAAAGTAAAATAAAGTAAAAATTAAAAAAAAAAACATAAAGAATAGAATTATCAGTTGATCCAGCAATTCCACTTCTGAGTATTTATTCAAAGGAAACAAACACTAACACAAAAAGGTATCTGTATCCCCATGTTCACTGCAGCATTACTTACAACAGCTAAGATATGAAAACAATGTAAAGTGCCCATCAGTTAACAAACATATAAAGAAAATGTGATCCAAATATACAATGGAATATTATTCTACCATTAAAAAAGGACATCTTGCCTTTTTTGCCTGCATGGATAGACCCTGAGTGTTAGAAAGAAGTCAAAGACAAATACCATATGATCTCATCTGGTATCTCATAGATTCCGTATGTGGAATCTATCTTTAAAACAAACAACAAAAAAAGTTCACAGATAGAGAACAGACTAGTAGTTGCCAAAGAGAAGGGGGAACCAGAGAGGTGGGGTTGCAGGGTGGGCAGGGGATGAACAAATTGGTTAAGGGAATCAAAACGCACAAACTTCCAATCATAAAATAAATAAGCCATGGGGATATAATGCACACCACGGTGGTTATAGTTTATACTACTATATTGCATATTTGAAAGTTGCTAAGAGAGTAGATCTTAAAAGTTATCAGCGTTTAAGAAACAATTTTTTACATACGGTGACAGATGTTAAACAGACCTACTGCAGTGATTATTCTGCAGTAACATTATTTTGAAATAATACCAATACAGATTATGCTGTACATTGGAAACTAACATAATGTTGCATGCCAAATATACCTCAATATTTTTAAACACAATTTGAAACCACTGGCAATGTATTAAAATTGGTTCTCCAAGTTCCAGTCTATAAAGTATGGTAGTCTATTAAAAAAGTAAAGAATATGAGACAGTATGCTTATATACTTTAAGGTTCTAAAAATACAAACCCATAACTGAAATCTACTTTCAGACTATAAAATAAAGAAAGCAGAAAAATACAACAAAAAAGAGAACCGGACTTGCCAGTGATTCCAATTTCAATTCAGCTCTACCATTAACCTGACCTTCAGTAAGTCATCTATCTAACTACTGTAGGCCTTATTTGGTTCATCTCAAAAATGATCAGTTTGGACTAAGTGATAAATGAGATTCATCCAATGTCAGTTTTCTCTTGATAAAACCAACCTAGTAGCAAAACCCTTCCCACAAAACCCTCCCCAGTCCAATTTCCAGAAGTTCCTGTGTGGAGAATATAAAAGACTGAGGCTATTAAGGAGTCTGAAGACAGAGGCCTGGACAGGTAACTGGCAGTTTCCCAACAGGACATGCCTATGAAAGAACACAGGCAGAAATGAGCAGTGGACTGCTTCCACTGACCAAGTACAGGACTGGAAAGCAGAGGCCTGGCCTCCCTTACCGGCTCACAGCTGGTGGGAAGGTAGATGTGTTTACAGACAATTACAATTATTGTCACTGCGTGACAAAGGCTACCGCACAGGGACAGGGAGCAGCTGCAGCCTGGCAAATACACAGGTAGATCTGAATCTGTTATCTTACAAAAGCAGGAAATAAGAGTTATGCTTCTGGAGGATAAAATAGATGCAGATGTTTTCCCTATTCGTCCTGCTACATACAACTGAAAACCTGGACATGACACATACAACAAACGTAAGGAGACTCTGAAAGGTGGAGAGAAGGCGGTCAACGTCTGCAGGCTTCATGACCCTAAGAAGGACATGCCGTGAGTCCCCTGAGTTTTCTTTTTGCCTCCTACATCCTAGACTGGATAAAGCAGAAGCGGCAACATAGAAATGCCAGTATGTGCAGACCTTTCTTTGCCTGCCTCAAAGAAAGCCTGCTGTCTCTACCCAAAGAACCTGGGAAGGAAAAGGGTAATCTAGCAAGAGAGACCATCTTTAGGCAATAACTGCTCCACTCCAGCCAAACAACACAAAAACAGCTGTGGCTGTTACTTCCACCGGCAAAGTCAAGTCTGGAGAAAGGCTCTCGCCCACCCCATCCTGAACAGTGTCAGAGAAGGTCAAGTGGGAAGCCGGAAATATCACCCCTGCCAGACAGAAACATGGCAGCCCCAGTCCCATGCCAGTGTCAGTGGAGACCGTGCAGGGAGCCAGAACTCCCATCTCCGCCCAGCGGGAAGAAGGTGCCCCTTCCCATCCTGCTGGGGTAGGATCAACAGAGACCCAGTGAAGAACAAGTACGCTCACAAACTCCTACTAGTAACCATAGTTACATAGTTACAGAGAGGCTTATGGGAAACAGCAGAAAAAGTCCCTCCAACTCCCAGGCAGGCTGGTGTCAGCAGAGACCTAGAGAAGGGCCTGAATTCCCAGGCCTGCGAGCAATGACAATGAGCTACAGTCAACTGGGACCCAGTGGAAGACCTGGACTTCCACCCCTTACATGGAAGAAACAAAGCAATCCTCACCCACCAGAGAGGCTTTAGAAGGAACTCTGCTAAAATGCAGGACTTGAATAGATTCAGTCTTATAATATTTAAAATTTCCAGGTTTTGATAAAAAATAATTTGTCATACCAAGAACCAGGAAGATCTCAAACTAAAATGAGAAAAGACAAAAGAGACCAACACCAACATAACAAAGATGTTGGAATTACCTAAGAAGGACTTTAAAGCAGCTACCATTAAGAAATTACAGACAGGTAGTGCCGGGGGCCAGCGTGAGGAACTCCGCCCATGGCAAAGGTCATGAGGAAGGAGGCTTGGCATACGCAAAGGCGTGATCAAGCCTCAGGAAACCCCCTGTTCCCGAGCATCAACCCCAAAACCATAGTCTGTTTTACGCTCTCACCTACACCTCTGACTTTACGGGGGGCTCTCCCCCATAACCGTTTCTCTCTGAGAAGGAGTAAACGTGCAGCTCCAAGGCAATAAAAATTCTTGGGCGTGACAAGAGTGTTTCAGCTTACGGACTCCTCTGAAGGTTATCTAGCCCACCTGTATAGGTTTGTCCAGCCACATGTGATTGCTTGCAGCCTCCCAACCTGAGAGGCACGAGATGTTTTAGACTTACTAAAGGCAAATTATTTTGGGGAGTTAAAATTATTAGTATAGTTGGTTAGGAATTATATTGGTGAAGGGTCTCTTCATTTGTTGTGTCAATAATTGCTGCTAATTCCCTGCTCTGGGTGGGACAAGGATGTCTCAGGTCAAACCTCTCTGCTGACAGACTAGCTTGTGTGACAGGATTATCCTTACTGCTGCCACTAGGCACATGACTGTTTACTACCTCTCAACCATAAACAGCACAGAGAGTTTTGGAGTATTTTGAGAGTCTTAATTAGCGTAGGACTTTCTCTTCTTGTTGAGTCAATGATCGCCGCCAGGCCTCTATATCCTTAGGTACCTGGGAATATATTAATCAATGTATTTGGAATATAGCAAAGGAAATATGGTAGTTTTTGATGTTAGCAATACTAGACTTTTTGAGTTAATGGATTTTCTCTTTTGTAATAGATCACTGTACTTTGTTATATATCACTGTGTCCTTGCTGTGTAAGAATGTAACTTTATCATATCTTAAGACTAAATAGATCTTAAGGGGAGCATTGGTGAAAAGGATTTTCATTTGTTGGGTTGATGTTTGCTGCTAAATCTCCATGTTCCCTACCCTTATAATGAATATAACTAGCATATAGGAAGAAATAAGTATTAACCTTTAAGCATATAGGAGAAATAAGTATTAACCTTTAAGACTAATCATGTTAACCTTGGGTTGAATAAATTCCTTTCTTGCTTGTAACTCACTACACCCTCACCCTATAGGAATGTAACTTTATTTGGAGGGTGGTGCCTGGTTTAAGAAAAAACACCCTTGGAAGAAATAAGTTTTTTTGGTTATCAGAAAGAAAGGATCATAAAATGTAAGCAGGTCTCACTCATGGCCAGAAGATAATGTAATATCCCTAAGACCTTTTTTTTATACATTTATGTGAAGCACCTGATTTTGACAAAGGTCAGGACTGCTGACCCCCACGTGACTCTGTATTCATCCCTATGTGTAACAAAAGGTATATAAGCAAACCCAAAAATAAAGAAATCGGATCAGTTTCCGGAAAGACTGATTCCCCCATGTCGCTTCTTTCTTGCTCCCGTTTTTCTGGCTGAATTCCCATCTGGAGCATGGATGCTATTCCACGTAATCCAAGTTATTCAGCCTCCTTTTCTCCACTAATCTTCCTACTACACTATCCATTTCTAATCTCTATCTGTGATTAAATATGTATTTTTCCAAAGACGCCAACTCCGTCCCCACCTTCGAATCACCCTGGATCCACCGGGGCTGGACCCCGGCAAGGTAGTAATGACCTTGGCTTTCCGGGTGACGCAGTCGTAAAGAATCTGCCTACCATTGCAGGAGATGCATGCGGGTCCAATCTCTGGGTCAGGAAGACCCCCCCAGAAGAGAAAATAGCAACCCACTCCAATATTCTTGCCTGGAAAACTCCATGGACAGAGAAGCCTGGCAGGCTACCATCCATGGGGTCACAAAGAGTCAGACATGACTGAGAGACTGAGCAAACGTGCACCATTAAAATATTTCAATAAGTAAGAACACATTTGAGATACACTTAAAACAAAAACAGGGTCTTCACAAAACCAGAAAAATCTCTGTAAAAGCTATATAAAGATATATATCAATAATAACCAAATAAAAACTTTAGAAATAAAAAAATAATGAACTGTTCAGTGAAGAGACTCAACAACAAATAGAGATGATGAATAATCAATGAACATGAATATAAAGAGTAGAAATTACCCAGTTGGAACAGAGATAAAACAGATTAAAGAAAAAAAAAAAGATCAAAAACTTTTAAACATGTGGGACATCTAACCTCTGCGTCATTAGTTTTAGAAGAGAAAGAGGGTGGGGCTAAAAAAAATTCCAGAAATAATAGCTTAAAATTTCCCAAATTTAGCAACAAACATAAACCTGTGTGAAACTGAATGAACACCAAATAAGACTAACTCCAAATGTACACTTCACAGGCAAACCTCTGAAAACCAAAGACAGAGAGAGCAGCCAGAAACTATGCACTGCCTTAAGGGGGAAGAAAATTCGAATGATAGCAAATGTGTCGTCAGAAATCAGGAGGGCCAAAGGAAAAAGCACACATTTCCCCAGTGCTGAAAGAAATGTCAACTCAATTCTATACTAGTGAAAACATTCTTCAGAGAAAAAGATGAAACTGAGACATTCTCAAATGAAGGAAAATGGAGAATTTGTTGCTAGCAGATCTGTCCTAAAAAAATGACAAGAGGAAGTTCACTAAACAGTAAATAATAATAAAAAAAAGAAATCTGGAAACATCAGTAGGTAAGAAAGTATGGTCACACCAGAATACATGTAAATATAATAAAAACCACATATTGATTTTTCTAAGTTTGACAGCCATATTTTTTTATACACCATACTCAATATATGTAAAAGAAATACTTAAAACAATGATACCATAAAACGAGAGAGAAAAACAGAATTTAGAGGCAGTGGTTTGGGCTTCCCTGGTGGCTCAGCGGTAAAGAACCCGTCTGCCAGCGCAGGAGAGACAGGCTCAGCACCTGATCTGGAAAGGTCCCACACGCCACAGAGCAACTAAGCCCACACACCGCAATCCTGAGCCTCTGCTCTAGAGCCCCAGAGCCTCACTTCCAGAGCCCGCGTGCCGCAGCTCAAGAGGCCCCCACACCCCAGAGCTGCTGCTCCGCACAACAGAAGCCACTGCAATGAGAAGCCTGCGCATCACAACTACAGAGCAGCCCCCACTTGCCGCAACTAGAGAAAAGCCTGGGCAGCAACGAAGACCCAGCACAGCCAAAAATAAATACATACACACAATCATAGAGGCAATGGTTTGACACTTCACTGCACTTGATAAAATGCAATCATCTGACTGAAAAACATGTATATATGTATAATAACTAGAACAACCACTAAAATATTAATAGCAACAGAAAAAGATACTCAAAACATTACAGATAAGTCAAAATGTAATTCTAAAACATGTTTTATGGGAATTCCCCGGTGATCCAGCGGTTAGGACTCCATGCTTTGACTGCTAAGGGCCCAGGTTACATCCCTGGTCCAGGAAATAAGGTCCCACAAGCTGTGTGTGGTACAGCCCAAAAAAATAAAAATAAGTAAAATAAAATAAGACATGTTCCAATAATCCACAAAACGCTTAAGACAAAGAACAGAGACATGAAAAAATAGAGCCAAAAACACAAACAATAAAACAGTATGCTTAATGTATCAAAATCACATTATATGCAAATGATTTACAGGAAAGGATGCCTGATGTGTTTTGATACAAACTTGAAACAAGTATCATATAAGCTCTGAGATCCAATTCACCATATAATGACTAGAGACAATAATATTATATTGTAATTATGTAAAGTAATAAATATTGCCACACTGGCATTCATTTACCCTACATAAAGGTCCCAAAGTAACAGGGTACACCTTAAACTCACACCATAAAAATGCAAATGTCCTAAATATACGAACTACAAGTTAGAAATCTGTCAGATGAGGGGGTGAGGGCATCACCCAACTACGTGTTGCCTACAAGAAACTACATGCCGTCTATAAGAAACACGCTTCAGTGTAATATGTACGTTGAAAGAAAAAAGACTAAGCCCATGCGCCACAACCACTGAGCTGTAAAGAATCCGCCTGCAATGCAGGAGACACGGAAAACACAGGTTTGATCCCTGGGTCAGGAAGATCCCCTGGAGAAGGATATGGCCATCCACTCCAGTATTCTTGCCTGGGAATTCTCATGGACAGAGGATCCTGGAGGGCTACAGCTCACGGGCCGCAGAAGAGTCGGACACGACTGAGCACATAGCACAAGCTTTACTTGCATGCCTGCTATGTGTGTGTACATCCTGGAGCCTGGGAGCTGGCACTACTGAGCCCGCGTGCTCCGACTACTGAAGCCAGCATGCCCGAGAGCCCCGGCCCCACCACAAGAGAAGCCACCACAATGAGAAGCCCACGCACTACAGGTGGAGAGCAGCCTTCGCCTGCCACAGAGAAGAGCCACACACAGCAGTGAAGGCCCAGCACCGCCAAAAGTAAATGCGAACAAGTAAACAAACACAAATTTAAAAAGTTAACTGCTAATGGAAATGACTCGTATGTAAATGCCAGGACTATGAACTACCAGAAGGTAACACAGGAGAAAACCTTGGGAAGCGTGGTCTAGGTGAAGTGTTAAATGTGACAACAAAGCACGATCCATACAAGGAAAGACCAACAAATTAGACTGTGTTAAACACGGTGAAAGGCACTGTCAAGAGGATACAGAGATACGTTACAGATCACACATCTGACAAAGGATTATTCCTATCTCACATATATAAGAACCCTCAAAACTCAACAATAAAAAAATAATTAAAACAATTAGAAAATGAGCAAAAGACAAGAAAACACGGCTTACTTGAACAGCATACACAGATGGCAAATAAGCACAAAAAGATGTTCAGCATCACAGACTACTACGGAAATGCAATTAAGACCACAATGAAATATCACTACATACCTATTGAACAATTAAAATAAAAAACAGTGACAATACCAAAAGCTGGTGGGATACAAAGAAAATGAATCCTTCACACACTACTGATGGAAAAGTGAAATGGTAGAAAAATTCTGGAAAGTAGTTTGCCAGTTTTTTTAAAAAATAATCATATACTTTAATATATTCAACTTAGCAACAGCATTTTTGGGCATAAAACTTTATGTCTGCACAACAACCTGTACATGAGGGTTCACAGTAGGTTTACTGGTAACAGCCAAAATCTAGCACAATGAAAATGTCCCCCAACAGGTAAATGTCTCTCAATACAAAACGTGGTACACTCATATCATGGCACACCACTCAGCAATAAAAAGGAAAAGACCACTGACACATGTATTTGAGTGCTGCAATTTAACAATGCAACAAGGGCACTGTGCTGAGTAAAAAAAACATCAAACTCAAAAGATCACAGGCTATATGATTCTGTTTACACACACTGCAGAAATGACACGATTATATAGACGGCCAACAAATCAGTGATTGACAGCAGTTTAGGAAGGGGAAGGAGGGTATGACTAGAAGAGGGTGTAGTAGGAAGATGTTATAAACAGTTTCACATCTTGACAGGTAGGAGATATATATATCTACATGCATGATAAAATGACAGAACCAGATATAAACACTACACCAATTTCAAACATCTGGTTTTGATTTTATTTACCATGTAACAGCTAGGGAACAGGGTAAAGAGTACATGAGATTTTTCCATATTATCTTTGCAACTTCTTGTAAGTCTATAATTATTTCCAAATTAAAAATGAAAAAAGAAAAAAAAAAAAAAGCAGAAGTGCCTCCCGCGAGAGAGGCTTCCATATGCAGCACTGAACCCCTGGCCCTCTAATTAGGGCACACCCAGACCCACTCCAGTGTTCTTGCCTGGAGAATCCCAGGGACGGGGGAGCCTGGTGGGCTGCCATCTATGGGGTCACACAGAGTCGGACACGACTGAAGTGACTTAGCAGCAGCAGCAGAGGGGTTTGGCATGTGACTTTAAGGTTCTGGTTTTGTATCTTCAAATTAAAAAAGCATATTTTTCTGATTATAAAGAGTAAGTAAAAAAATTAAGTATAAACTTAAATCATCAGAATCATATTATTAATACCATGATTCATTTTTGGGTCTATCTTGAAAATATGAACATGAAGATTATATAAAGCAGTTGCTTTATAAAAGCAAAAGACAATAGATAATCTGTTTAAGATAGAAAAAAGTTTAAAGAAGGAAAGGGTTTCAAGTACATTTCTAATTTCTCTAATACTGTTTGGCTCAAAGTTTTCTTTTAGTTTTAAAAGGATGGTGGCACAGAGACCCCAAGTTTCCCTCAGTTGGATTCTGTAAAGTGAAGATCGGCTCCCTACCTCAGGGGTCGGTGCAGCATATGCTGTGTAAGGAGGTGGAGAGGAAGCCACAGCTGTCTCATCATACATGACTTCTGAGCCAACGTAAGCCTTAAGAGAGAAATTGTGAAAAAAAAAAAAAAAATTAAAGGCCAAAAAGTTTAATCTTTGAAGGGGAAATATAACAACTCTCTGAGAAGCAATGACTAGCAAGATGACCTTCTCCTTGCCCCCAACCCTGCATTTAGTGTCCTTTGAATTAAAGAGGAGTTGGTCCTCCTCAGTCACCAGTAGGGGGTAAAAGAGTTCTCACTGCCCAAGAAAGCCAGAGCCTCCAGTGTTACCCAGGCCCTTTAAAAGATGTGATACCACTCTCAACAAGACTTTTGTTCACAAATAAAAATCCTACAGTCTAAAATGTAGCAGGCAGGGATACATCCTGTACTCACAATCCGGTTTCTACATTAAAAACTTTTTCAATCTTGCATTAAATTACCCCTCAGTGGGAAACAAAAACATATGCGCTCCTTAAAAAAAAAATCCACAAAGAGAATCACCTTGGCTCTTGTCCCTAACTATATGAATCATCAATACTAAATAACTTCATTTGAGTAGAGGATTTTCATCAAAGAAAAGGCAATGGGAGTTTCAGAGTAAGCTTAGGGGGAAGAATAGTCCTGAGCTAACAAAAGTAGTAAAAAATAGCATTTGAATATTAAGTCTTTTTACTTTCTTCTCCCACCTGTACAAATCATTTAAAAAGCTCCATCTATCTCTTTTCCTCCTAGAGAAATAAAGGAAAAAATAAAATCCTATCTGAAGAATGAAAGAAAATGTTGACCACGGAGGGAACTGCCTTTTACTCCCTGACAGACACAAAGATGGTACCACTATCCTCTACAAATGGGGTTTACTGTCTCAGTTACCTCCTAAAGTCGAAAGAAACTAGAGACAAGTACAAGACTCAAAAATGTTTATTTCACAGGCTGAGATGCTATACATGGAAAGGGCCCTGTAATCCCTTTTGTGCTTTCTCTGCAAACCACAGCAGAATTCAAAGTGCTGTAAATCTTTGTGAGATACAGACATTTCTAAAAAATAAAACTGGGATTAATGTACCTGTGTTAGATTGGCTCCTGCCAAAATGTTTTCCAAAATCCAGCTGTCAGTGAAACTCAGCCTGTCTATCTCTGCTTGCTCATCTAGGGCCAAGTGGCAAAAACACTGCCATTTTCCTTCTCACCCTCCTATTCTCCCATTTTTTACAGCAAGACTATGAGAAAACATTGTAAGTGACTGCCATTAGCAACTTACTGTGTTTGTCCTGGAATCCTGGAGTGTAAATTTCCAGGCCCTAAAGAAAAGAAAAAGAAAAAAAGGTACTTTATCTGAGGCAATCCAACATCCATCTCAAACCTGGAGTGGCATCAGAATTTTTGAAAAACCTTGTTTTAATAACAGACATTTAGCCCTTTTCATATTGTTCGTGGGGTTCTCAGCCACCTCACCTGCCTGCTGAGAAATCGGTATGCAGGCCAAGAAGCAACAGTGAGAACTGGACATGGAACAACAGACTGGTTCCAAATTGGGAAAGAATACATCAAGGCTGTATACTGTAACCCTGCTTATTTAACTTATATGCAGAGTACATCATGTGAAAGGCTGGGCTAGATGAAGCACAAGCTGGAATCAAGACTGCCAGGAGAAATATCAATAACTTCAGATACGCAGATGACACCACCCTTACGGCAGAAAGTGAAGAAGAACTAAAGAGCCTCTTGATGAAGTGAGAGGAGAGTGAAAAAGTTGGCTTAAAACTTAACATTCAGAAAACTAAAATCATGGCATCTGGTCCCATCACTTCATGGAAAATAGATGGGTAAACAATGGAAACAGTGACAGACTTTATTTCACGTGGTCCAAAATCACCGCAGATGGTGGCTGCAGCCATGAAATTAAAAGACACTTGCTCCTTAGAAGAAAAGCTATGACAAACCTAGACAACATAATAAAAAGCAGAGACGTACTTTGCCAACAAAGGTCCATCCAGTCAAAGCTATGGTTTTTCTAGTAGTCATGTATGGATGTGAGATTTGGACTATAAAGAAGCTGAGCACCAAAGAGCTGATGCTTCTGAACTGTGGGGTTGGAGAAGACTCTTGAGAGTCTCATGGACTGCAAGGAGATCCAACCAGTCAATCCTAAAGGAAATCAGTCCTGAATATTCACTGGAGGGACCGATGCTGAAACTGAAACTCCAATACTTTGGCCACCTGATGCGAAGAACTAATTTGAAAAGACCCTGATGCTGGGAAAGATTGAAGGCAGGAGGAGAAGGGAACAACAGAGGATGAGATGGTTGGATGGCATCACTGACTCAGTGGACATGAGTCTGAGTAGGCTCCGAGAGTTGGTGATGGACAGGGAAGCCTAGCTAGCATGTTGCAACCCATGGGGTCGCAAGAGTCAGACATGACTGAGCGACTGAACTTAGCCCTTGCTTCAAGACTCACTCAGTCAACTCACTTGAGACATGCACTAGGAATATATAATATGTAAAGAAAAAAATCTACAGTACTGATACATATGTAATATTTAAACTATAATCTATACTACAGTTTTTCCTTTTTTTTTTTTTTTTTAAATTTTTGGCTGAGCCGCGGGTATATGGGATCTTAATTCCCTGACCAAGGATTGACCCACGCTCCACGTAGTGGAGGCATTGAGTCTTAACCACAGGACCACAAGGGAAGTCCTTCACTTTTTAATAAATGTAAAATGCACCATGCTTAATTAACTACACTAAACAGTCAAGGCTATGGTTTTTCTAGTAGTCATGTATGGATGTGAGAACTGGACTGTGAAGAAAGCTGAGCGCCGAAGAATTGATGCTTTTGAACTGTGGTGTTGGAGAAGACTCTTGAGAGTCCCTTGGACTGCAAGGACATACAACCAGTCCATTCTAAAAGAGATCAGTCCTGGGTGTTCTTTGGAAGGAATGATGCTAAAGCTGAAACTCCAGTACTTTGGCCACCTCATGTGAAGAGTTGACTCACTGGAAAAGACTCTGATGCTGGGAGGGATTGGGGGTAGGAGAAGAAGAGGACGACAGAGGATGAGATGGCTGGATGGCATCACCGACTCGATGGATGTGAGTTTGAGTGAACTCCAGGAGATGGTAATGGATAGGGAGGCCTGGTGTGCTACGATTCATGGGGTTGCAAAGTCAGACACGACTGAGTGACTGAACTGAACTGAAGTGAACTGAAACCTATATTTATCAGGTCATGTTACATATATAGATCTATTAATATTTGATTTTTTAAATGGCTACATAAAGTTCCACATATGAGATACAGAAGGTCAGCAATATTTTGCACTTAAAAATATTGCTGGTATTTGAGAAGCTGATATATAACAAATTAAGTTTAAGGTGTACAGTATGATGATCTGAATCACATATGACATAATTGATTGCTACAATAAGGGACCTCTACCCCTACACATCTGATTAATTTTTTACTTCTTTGGTGATAACATTTAAGATCTACTCTCTTAACTTTCAAGCATATGAAACAGAACCATTAATTATAACCACTGCTGTACAAGAGATGCCGAGAACTTACTCATCTTACAGCTGGAAGCTTATACCCTTTGTTCAATATCTCATCATTTCCCTCAACCACTGGTAAACACTATTCTACTCTCCACTTCTATGAAAATGAAAGTCTTAGTTGTTCAGTCATGTCCGGCTTTTTTAGATTCTTCACATTAATGAGAAATACAGTCATTTTTCTTTCTTTGTCTGCCTTACTTCACTTAGCATAAGGCCCTCAGGATCCATTTATATTGTTGTGAAAGCAGCGTTTCTTTTTCCACAGTTGATTAACAGTCCATTGCTCACACATGTGCAAGTCTGTGTGTGTGTATATGTATCATTTTATCAATTCATTCATTCTTCAGACACTTAAGCTGCTTCCATGTGTTGGCTACTATGATTAATGCAAGAGACACAAGGTGCGGCTATCTCATCAACACAACCATTTAATCCCCTTCAAACATATGTTGAAAAGCGGCATTTCAGAATCATACGTTAGTTCTAGTTTTGTTTTTTTGAGGAACCTCCATACTGTTATCCATAGTGGCTTCACAAATTTACATTCCCACCAAAAGTGCACAGGATTCTTTTCTCCACATCCTCACCCAGCAACTTATGTTTTGTCTTTTTGTAACAGCCATTCTAAGGTAGCCATACAATTGCACTCATTTCACATGCTAGCAAGTTAATGCTCTAAATCTTTCAGGCTAGGCTTCAACAGTACATGAACTGAGAACTTCCATATGTACAAGCTGGATTTAGAAAAGGCAGAGGAATCAGTGATCAAACTGCCAATATCCACTGGATCATAAAAAGCAAAGGAATTTCAAAAAACATCTACTTCTGCTTCACTGACTACCCTAAAATCAGTAAACTGTTGAAATTTCTTAAAGACAGGGGACTACTAGACCACCTTATCTGCCTCCTGAGAACCCTGCAGGCAGACCAAGAAGCAACGTTAGAACTGGACATGGAACAGTGGACTGGCTTAATACTGGGAACGGAGTGCGTCAAGGCTGTGTGTTGTCACCCGTACTTGTTTAACTTATGCACAACGCTGGTGTGGATGAATCCAAAGCTGGAGTCAAGACTGCTGGGAGAGGGCTTCCCAGGTGGTCTGGTGGTTGAGAATCTGTCTGCCAATGCAGGGGATATGGGTTCACTCCCTGCTCCAGGAAGATCCCACATGCCACGGGTGGAGCGACTGAGCCCGTGTGCCAGGCGACTGAGCCAGCACACATGCTTCACACAGGAGAAGCCACTGCGGCGAGAAGCCCGCGCACCACAGCTGGACAGTAACCCGCACTCTCCACAACTAGAGAAAGCCCCAGGGCGGCAGCAAAGGCCCCGCACAGCCGCAGATAGATAAAAGAGTGCTGGGAGAAACACAAACATCAACCACCTCAGATATGCAGCTGACACCAACCTAATGCCAGCAAGTGAAGAGGAACTAAAGAGCCTGTTGGTGAAGGTAAAACAGGAGAGTGAAAAAACTGTTTTAAAAACAGGGTTCTGTAACAACCTAGAGGGGTGGAATGGGGAGGGAGGCAGGAGCGGGGGTTCAACAGGCAGAGGACATAAGTACACCTATGGTTGATTCATGTTGATAATTGGCAGAAAACAACACAATATTGTAAAACAAGTATCGTTCAATTAAAATAAATTTAATTTTTTAAAAATTCAGCATTCAAAAAACTAATAAGCTCATGGTCTCCGGTCCCATAACTTCATGGCAAATAGGTGGGGGAAAAATGGCAACACTGACAGACAGACTTTATTTTCTTGGGCTTCAAAATCACTATGGATGGTGACTGTAGCCATGAAATTAAAAAACACTTGCTCCTTGGAAGAAAAGTTATGACAAAGCTAGACAGCATAATAAAAAGCAGATAAGACATCATTTAGCTGACAAAGGGTCTATCTAGTCAAAGCTAAGGTTTTTCCAGTAGTCATGTATGGATGTGAATTACCATAAAGAAGGCTGAGTGCTGAAGAACTGATGCTTAAAATCAACATATTAATAAACCTCTATTTTCCCATACAGATTAAGAAACAACCTCCTCTGACTCACCTAGCTCTTCAAATCCAAACAAGGCAAGTCTTTCAGTGTATTTTTAACTCTTCTCCCTCCTCTATGACAACACCTCCCATGTTTCGTTATTAAACTATTCTAAAATTTTAGTTCTACATGTTTTTTTCCACTACTACTTAAAGGAACAGTCCACACACGACATCTCAGCACACAGCAGAATAGAGCAGTTAAGAACAAAGGGCTATAAAGACAAACACCTTCTTCCAACAACCCAAGAGATGACTCTACACATGGACAACACCAGATGGTCAATACCGAAATCAGACTGATTGAAATCTTTAAGGTCAAAGCAGGAGAAGCTCTATACAGTCAGCAAAAACAAGACAGGGAGCTGACTGTGGCTCAGATCATGAGCTCCTTATTGCAAAATTCAGGCTTAAATTGAAGAAAGTGGGGAAAACTATTTTCTTCCACTCAGGTATGACCTAAATCAAATCACTTATGATTACACAGTGGAGGTGATGAATAGATTCAAAGGATTAGATCTGGTAGACAGGGTGCGTGAAGAACTATGGATGCAGTACTGCACAGGAGACAATGACCAAAACTATTCCACAGGAAAAGAAATGCAAGAAGGCAAAGTGGTTGTTCCAAGGAGCCTTGCAGATAGCTAAGAAAAGAAGACAAGGAAAAGGAAAAAGCGAAAGATATATACCCAACTGAATGAAGAGTTCCAGAGAGTAACAAGGAGAGATAAAAAAGCATTCTGAAGTGACAAATGCAAAGAAATAGAGGAAAAACAGTAGAATGGGGAAGACTACAGAGATCTCATCAAGAAAATTAGAGATACCAAGGGAACATTTCATGCAAAGATGGGCTCAATGAAGTGCAGAAACAGTCTGGACCTAACAAAGGAGGCAATATTAAGAAGAGGTGGCAAGAATACACAGAGAACTGTACAAAAACGGCCTTAATGACCCAGATAACCACGACAGTATGGTCACTCACCTAGAGCCAGACATCCTGGAGTGTGAAGTCAAGTGGGCCTTAGGAAGCATTACTACGAACAAAAGCTAGAAGAGGTATGGAATTCCAGTTGAGCTATTTAAAATCCTAAAAGATGATGCACTCAATACGTCAGCAAATTGGGATAACTCAGTAGTGACCACAGGACTGGAAAAATGTCAGTTTTCATTCCAATCCCAAAGAAAGGCAATGCCAAAGAATGTTCAAACTACCAAACAATTGTGCTCATTTCACATGCTAGCAAGGTAATGCTCAAAAATCCTTCAAAGTATGCTTCAACAGTATGTAAACCCAGAATTTCCAGATGTACAACCTAGATTTAGAAAAGGCAGAGGAACCAGAGATCAAATTGCCAACATCTATTGGTTCACAGAAAAAGCAAGGGAATTCCAGAAAAATATCTACTTCTGCTTCATTGACTACACGAAAGTTTTTGACCATGTGCATCACAACAAACCCTGGAAAATTATTAAAGTGATGGGAATACCAGACCACCTTTTCTGTCTCCTGAGAAACCTGTATGCAGGTCAAGAAGCAACAGTTAGAATCAGACATGGAACAATGGACTGGTTCAAAATTGGGAAAGAAGTACAGCAAGGCTGTATTTTGCTACGCTGCTTATTTAACTTGTATACAGATTACATCGTGCAAAATGCTGGTCTGGATGAACCCCAAGCTGGAATTAAGGTTGCTGGGAGAAATATCAACAACCTCAGATATGCAAATGATACCACTATAATGGCAGAAAGTGAAAAGGAACTAAACAGCCTCTTGAATTTTTTTTAATTAATTAACTTTTTATTGAAGGATAATTGCTTTATAGAATTTTGTTGTTTTCAGTCAAACCTCAACATGAATCAGCCATAGGTATATATGTGTCTCCTCCCCTTTGAAACTCCCTCTGATCTCTTTCCCCATCCCACCCCTCTAGGTTGATACAGAGCCTGTTTGAGTCTCTTGTTAACTATCAAAGAGGAGAGCAAAAAAGCTGGCTTAAAATTCAACATTCAGAAAACTAACATCATGGCATCCAGTCCCATTCTGTTCAGTTCAGTCGCTCAGTCGTGTCCGACCCTGCAACCCCATGAATCACAGCACGACAGGCCTCCCTGTCCATCACCAACTCCCAAAGTTCACCCAAATTCATGTCCATCAAGTCGGTGATGCCATCCAGCCATCTCATCCTCTGTCGTCCCCTTCTCCTCCTGCCCTCAATCCCTCCCAGCATCAGGGTCTTTTCCAATGAGTCAACTCTTTGCATGAGGTGGCCAACGTACTGGAGTTTCAGCCTCAGCATCAGTCCTTCCAATGAACACCCAGGACTGATCTCCTTTAGGATGGACTGGTTGGATCTCCTTGCAGTCCAAGGGACTCTCGAGTCTTCTCTGACACCACAATTTAAAAGCATCAATTCTTCAGCGCTCAGCTTTCTTCACAGTCCAACTCTCACATCCATACATGACCACTGGAAAACCATAGTCTCGACTAGCCTTTGTTAGCAAAGTAATGTCTCTGTTTTTTAATACTCTATCTAGCTTGGTCGTAACTTTCCTTCCAAGGAGTAAGTCCCATTACTTCATGGCAAATAAATGGGAAAAAGTAAAACAGTATCAGATTTCATTTTCTTGGGCTCCAAAATCAGTGCAGACAGTGACTGCAGCCATGAAATTAAAAGATGCTTGGTCTTTGGAAGGAAAGCTATGACAAATCTAGACAGCGTACTAAGAAGCACAGACCTCACTTTGTCAACAAAGGTCCATCTAGTCAAAGGTATGGTTTTTCCAGTAGTCATGTACAGACTGAGAGCTGGACCATAAAGAAGGCTGAGCACCGAAGAACTGTTGCTTCAAACTGTGGTGCTAGAGAAGAATCTTGAGAGTGTCTTGGACAGCAGGGAGATCAAACCAGTTACTCCTAAAGGAAATCAATATCATGGAATATTCATTGGAAGGACCGATGCTGAAGCTCCAATACTTTGGCCACCTGATGCAAAGAGGTGACTCCTTGGAAGAGACTCTGATTGTGGCAAAGACAAAGCAGGAGTCATCGACTCATGGACATGAGTTTGAGCAAACTCTGGGTGACAGTGAAGGCCTGGTGTGCTGCCATCCATGGGGTCACAAAGAGTCAGACACAAATGAGCGACTGAACAACCACCACCTACATTATAAAGTGAGGATTAAACAACATATATAAAGCAGTCAGCACAGAGCCCAGGTCAAAGGATGACTAGTAAAAATACACAGAGATCCAATTCATAAAACAGTAGCAAACTGGCTTGATGTGTTCATGTCTCCATTCGTCTGTATGAAAGCTACATCTCTTCCAGAAAGTGACATTTATGATTCACTAATATAAATAAGAATGTAAAAAAGAAACATCTGGCATTTAAACTAAAAAGTTCAGCATGCCTGTAATGAGGATAAGCATATATGTAAAATGCAGGGTCAGACACTCTAACAAACTGGCCACCTGGATTTTATAAAAATGTCATATACATATGAATATTTTAATATACAGGAATATTATTATAATCTCTGTTAATGAATTCTCAAAATGTCCAGAGTTAACCTATGGTAGTGGTAGAGTGTGGACAGAAAAAAAAAATCCGTTTTCAAGATTCTCATCCTACATTAATGCTATGTATGGGATGTTCTGGGATGAGAATTAATAAAGTTGGGCTTTCCTTCTTGTATTTCTATACTCTTTCTTCAGAGATAGCAAATTAAAGTGAGAACCATCAAAAGAGGGAAAAGGCTATACAGATGTCAGTGCTATTTAAAAAGACATTTACATTAAAATAACAGGATTTAATGGTGATTCCTTGCTAGTCCACAGGTTAGGATTCTGCATTCTCACTGCTGTGGGCCCAGGTCTGATTACTGGTTCAGTCAGTTCAGTCGCTCAGTTGTGTCCGATTCTTTGCGACCCCATGAATCACAGCACACCAGGCCTCCCTGTCCATCACCATCTCCCGGAGTTCACTCAGACTCGCGTCCATCGAGTCAGTGATGCCAACCAGCCATCTCATCCTCTGTCGTCCCCGTCTCCTCCTGCCCCCAATCCCTCCCAGCATCCCAATCCCTCCCAGCATCAAAGTCTTTTCCAATGAGTCAACTCTTCACATGAGGTGGCCAAAGTACTGGAGTTTCAGCTTTAGCATCATTACTGGTTAGGGAACTAATATCTCACAAGCCAGGCAGCACAGCCAAAAAAATCACAAGATTTCAGAACCCACTTAAGCCATGCCCAACATCCAGTGCACGTCTAGTAATGAGGAAAGAACGCAAATCCAGGGTATCTAATACTTCCTGCCATACTCACTGTATCAGCACACTGCATGAGCAGCTCTGCAGAGGCAGAAACCAGCATCAGGGCATCAGATATCGACTAAGACACTGTTAACATTCCTTTCACACACCTCTAAGTCACTTATTATGCTGCCTAAAGAAAAACTTAACTCCTATTCTTTTCCCTTCCTGCAACTGGAAGCTAAAACAGAAAGTACTTTTTAAGTTAAACACATCAGAAAAAACTTACAAACAATCATCTGTGCTTTCTGCACAAAGACTGATGGTTTTTCCATCTCGGCAAACAATCTGCAGCATACAGTCTTTTGGCTTCCCATCTGGTGGCTGAATATCTATAAAAAACATACAGAAATATTAACACCACTTTTTCCCCCCAAGGATTTCTTCTTAGCAGCTCAGATAAGCAAAGGACCAGTACTTCAGAACACTGTAATTATAAAACATCTTTATTCTGCCCTACAGAACCAAACACGTGAATCATTACTCCGTACTATTTCGACTGCCTGTAGGAGAAACAAGTAAGCCCCTTCAAGAGGGCATCCACATATGATGACACACAGAACAGGCCAGCCATCAGAACAATAAGCACAATGAAAAGTGCTGCAGAGCATCAGTCACTAGAATACTTACTTCTTTTAGTCACACGAAGCATCAAACTACATCAGTGCTTTAGAAGCGGAAATCAGATGTTCAAGTGTCTCTGGGACTTCTCCGGTGGTCCAGTGGTTAAGAACCTGTCTTCCAATGCAGCGAATGGGGGTTTGATTCCTGGTTAGGGAACTAAGATCCCACATGCCACGGGGCAACTAAGCCCGAGCAAAAGCCCGTGTGGCACAACCAGAGAGACTGTACGCCACAACTGCTAAGCCCACACACTCTACAGCTCACCACAACTAGAGAAGTTTGCATGCTGCAACAAAATACCCGGCAACCAAGATCCCATGTGCAGCAGCTAAGACTCGACACAACCAAAATAAATATTTTTTAAAAACAAACTGAAAAACTCAGAAAAAGAAATAAAGTGTATCTGTGTACCAAGAAGTATAAGGTCTATGATATCTGAGCCTGGTTCAAGTAAGTATTTCAACAACTAGTCCATAGAAACTTGTGTTTCAAGAACTTATATGGGCAGGATGTTACAACACCAATGGTTACTACAGCGGACTCTACTCCAGAGCTAAGAAAACAAACAGAGAAGTCCACATATGCCATTAATTAGAAAAGTCTGTGCTTATTAAAAAACTATTCCTTCAAAATTTATATAAGAGGTAACTCCAGGAAAGACATCAGATTTTTAAGAAACTGACTGGAGCTGCTATCAGTAAGCCAGTTTCTGAGTCACAAAATCTAAACTACCTAGAGTAGCTCCATCCTTCTTGGGGTTCCCAGCACTCTGATTCCTTAGTTCTCCACCACTTTCTTCATGAGAGAGAACAGAAATGTGGACTGATGGATCTATTCAGAGGAGAAAATTAACCTGCCGACGCATACGGGTTATAATCAGGGGTCTGGTTTCATCTGGCTACCTCTTCCTACATGAAGCCCTTCTTTGATCTGTAAATGAAAGCAAAGTGGCTAAGAAAGAGGAATCGCTCCCACCAAGAATGGAGAAGGGTAGGTGACAGAAGCTGGACACGGCAAGCCCACTTACCCCGACACTCATGTCCCATGCGAATGTTGATGCAGTCCACTGGCATGTGGACCTTATCTTCTACACTCTGCCGAGTTTGGTCATCATAATAGATCAGGTGACCATCTGACCACAGGTCAAACCAATTCTTCTTCCAGCGCTTCAAAATAGTACCTGAAAAAAAGTGGAAATGTTGGCTTTGAATGGAAAAGCAAGGACTTTGTCCTCTGACTCACAAGTATCAGAAACAAAAGAAACTTTCCTCTTGCCCCAAAAGTATCCCTGCATATGCCTGCCCAGGGCAGTCTATCAAAACCGAAGTGGAAGCAGACCCGGGCTGCACGAACACTCATGCTGCACCAGGGTTGCAGGCAGCACACGCTAAGATGACAATTCCACTCCTACTGAGAACGCTGCCTCTTAAGTTTCAAAACACAAAAGAAAACAAAAGCTGAATAAATTTCGAGCTAATGAAATATGTCTAGCATTTAACTCTCCATGTGGTATATCTAAACCTTCTGAGTAGTATCTAACTGCTAGATCAATTAGAAAATGTTGGACTATAAACTTTCTATTTAGAAGTAACAGTAATACCTTCCTCTTCCGGAAAATATCTTTCTTTTTCTTGAAAGACTTTCATGTATACTTTTCTCTAACATTCACCTTCCCTTACAGCCCCCAGTGTGGGAGAGTCTCCCTGCCTGAGGCTATGCAGAGGCAGGCTCAGATACTGGACACCTCCACTCCCAGGGCCTGGCTCCCGTCCAGCATGCACCCATCACAGTCTATCAGTTTGAGAGAATGCATCCTTTCATTTGTAATCTTGGACTAGGCATTTAACTTCACAAAATTCTCATTTCCTTGTCAGCCAAAAAGGAAAACTAAGTCATCCCCGCACCACATCTATACTTAACAGCTACATCTTTTGTTCCTATAGATCCCAATTCCAGGCCAAACGTGCACAAATTCGATTGCATGTGCCTCTCCATATCTCCCATGTCCACTGCAGGTATCAAAAGAATGCTCATCACAGCAGCCTTCCGAGTTTCTTTTACCACTATCAAGCACCCACCTTGCTGAGAGGGGCAACTACAGCACTTGCCCAAATTGATAAATAACTGGCATCCAGCATCTATTTGATTGGCAGCGCCTGAGCTGTGCAAAAACTACTGAAGAGAGCCACCCAAATATAGACAGGTGTGATCACAAGGCTGGGGAGTGCCAGCCAAGCACCACAGCTGCCGTCAAAGCCCCAACTGCAGAATCCTAAACCCGACTGTCAGGCCCACAGAGATGAGTCCAAGAAAATGAACTCAATCTCACAGGGAAAGAACTGAGTCTCTTCTCCAGAGTCCTTTAGGAGATAAAAAAAAGATTCGGCTTTAGGTAAATGCACTCCCTCAGATCAAATCTTAATCTATAATTGAAGACTCCAGTATTTCAGAATCTCATCACTGTTCAATTCCTAGGATGAGACAGCTATTTCCTACAAAGTAAGCAATACCGTCATAGTAATATACCAGCTCAGCTTGGGTAGACTTAAGAACCTCAGGTCAGCCATTAATAATAGAGAATGCTAGTAAGAAAAACCAGCAGGGACTACTATCCCCTGGTTTCTGTCAAGGAAGCAAGCAAGAAGAAGCTTCATGTGTGCAGAAAAACAGTTCACAGAAATCTAAAAATCTGCAAGAGGAAATCCAGAGCAACAGCATTAATAAGACTTTGTTATTTGTTTGTAAATGTCAGCAGTATCAGCCACAGAAATAAAAGATGAGTCCTAAGGCAACTCTAAACCCAGACCAAGGGGCTCATGTCCTATACTTACTCTGTCGCAGCAACCATCCACTCTTCACAAATGCCATTTTCTCACCTACAGAAAAAAAACAGGCAGGTTCAAAATCATATTCAGAAAAGAGAAATGACCCATATGAGCTGTTTTTACTCACTTCTGACACCAAATGTGTGTGGTTTTTCCATACCAGTAACCAATTCTCCAATTCTCAGGACACCAATTGGATGCCTACTGATTCAGGTGGATTCCAACACTGACTATGTGGAGTGAGCATCAGACCTCACAGCTTAAAGGTTCAGTCCCACAAGAGTGCTCCCACTTTAAAGAAAAGTCCTAGGCCTATTGTATTTCTGATGTATAAATCGGGAGATTGATACATATAAATTGACTTATTTATACATACAAATTCATATATATATTGACCCCTTCCTGAGATTCAATAATCTGCTATGGCTCACAGAACTCAGGAAAGCACTTTACAATTTTGTTTATTATAAAAGGATTCAACTCAGGAACAGCCAAATGGATGCGATGAAGTGTGCAAGCAGAGCTTCCACTGCCTCTCCAGGCACCACTTCCCAGCATCTCCAGGTGACCATTCAAACTCTGTCACTTATGGGTTCCTAAGGAGATTCCATTAGGTAGCTATGATTATATCACTGGACACTGGTGATTAAGCGGCAGTCTCTCTGCCATCTCTGGAGGTCCAGGAATGGGGTTGAAAGTTCTAACCTTCTCATAACAAGCTTGGTTCCTCTGGCAACCAGCCCCATCCTTACGTCACCTAGGTGCACCCCACACCAAGAGTCATCTCATTAGTATAAACTCAGGTATGATTGAAAGGGATTTATTGTGAACTAAAGAAAAAACAAAAAAAAACAACTCCTAATGCCTCTAATCTCTCAGAAAATGCCAACATTTTAGAAGTTCATATGTTTCTTATCATATCACAAAATCACAGTTGTTTTGGTCTCTCTGTCCTTACTCCGTTCAGCTAGGTAAAGGACCAAAGTCATTTTATGTCACTGGCCATCTGGAATTTACTTAATACCTCGTTAACTGGGCCAATACAACCCCCGACACATACATTCTAGTTTTTAGCCTCAGCACCCTGCCCACCTTTTTAAAAGTAAGACTGATACTGAAACTCCAATACTTTGGCCACCTGATGCAAACAGCCAACTCATTGGAAAAGACCCTGAAGCTGGGAAAGATTGAAGGCAGAAGGAGAAGAGGGCAACAGAGCTGAGATGGTGGGATGGCATCACCGATTCAATGGACAGGAACTTGGGCAAATTCCAGAGATGGTGAGAGACAGGGAGGCCTCGAATGCTGCAGTCCGTGGAGTCAAAGAGTCAGACAGAACTTGGCAACTGAAAAACAACAATCCTGCCCACCTTACTAAGTCTAACTCCACTTAGGTCTAATAGACATAAAGCAGCTCCAGAACACAAAGATTCAGCTTTGTCAAGAACTTGTGACTTCTCCTAACATGCCTGGAATGGTGGGGCTCTGGGGTCCAGCTGCCTAAACCCTACCCTGGGTGTACCCTGCTGCTGTTGTTGCTAAGTCGCTTCAGTCATGTCCAACCCTGTGCGACCCCACAGACGGCGGCCCACTAGTCTCCCCAGTCCCTGGGGATTCTCCAGGCAAGAACACTGGAGTGGGTTGCCATTTCCTTCTCCAATGCATGAAAGTGAAAAGTGAAAGTGAAGTCGCTCAGTCATGCCCTACTCTTAGCGACCCCATGGACTGCAGCCCACCAGGCTCCTCCGTCCATGGGATTTTCCAGGCAAGAGCACTGGCGTGGGCGGCCATTGCCTTCTCTAGGTGTGCCCTAATGACTTTACATAGCCCAGTTACAGCTGGGCGTGCATGGGTGTCAGCCGGTCGAGTGGCCAGGTCAGAGCAGAACAAAAAACTCAAAGAGCAGAACTCACCAAAAAAAAAAAAAAGTCTAATAACTTTAACTCCATAAAAATAAAAATCTGAGTGGCAAAACTAAAGAAGACCAATAAAAGACTAAGAAAAATACATTTTACAACCATACACATGGCAGCAGTGAGTTAACCTTCCTTCACTTACAAAGCCGACTGACAACAGAAACAGCAATCATTTGACAGTTCAGAGAAAAAGAAACATGAATGGGCAAAAAACTCAAAAGCTGCTCCATTTCTCTCTCAATTCAAATAACAAAATCCAAATCACAAGTTAACAACGTTACCTATTATAGGGCCACAAATGAAAGAAACTATGATACCCAGAAAGGAGAAAGCATAATGTCAGGAATGAAAACTGCGGTAATCTTTTGGGAGGAGAATCTGACAATATCCATCCAAACTTTAAATATTCATACACTCTGACCTAGCAACCTCACCGTCACCAGGAATATGCCTCCCTGATACACACATGCAGTTTCACCCACATATGCATAACACTGTCCCCAACCAGAGGCCCCTCCACACATGGCGGATCATCATACAGATGTGGAAAGGGCTGCAGCAGAACAGCATGTGCTAATGAACACACAGAGCCGGCGTCAACCAGCACAACTGCTTTCTGGAAGGTATCATAAAACTGTTAATAATGTGTACCTCTGAGGAGAGGAATGGGCAATGCTGAGCGTCAGAAAAGAGGGTGAATACTCAGGCCTATTACAACTTTCTGTACTATTCAAGTTTTTAAAAACAACTTGCAAATGTTGTATCATTTCATTTATTTAATTCTTGGCTGCACTGGGTTCACTGCTGCCTGAGGGTTCTCTCTATGTGTGGTGAGCAGGGGCTACTCTCCTCTCGGGGAGCACGGGTTCTGGGGTGCGGGCTGCAGCGCTCCTGGCACACAGGCGCCGTAGCTGCAGCCTACGGGCTCAGAGCATGGCCTCAGCAGTCGTGACACACAGGCTTAAGCTCCCCGCGGCACGTGGGATCTTCCCAGGCCAGGGACTGAACACATCAACAGATACTACTTGGAAGCTGAACTTATGAGCTACTTTTGTTTTCTACTTTAGCATTTTTAGGTATTCTCTTAAGACATAAGTTTTGGAAGGTTGGCAAAACGGAGCACAAGCCCAAGTAGCCACCTCAAAGGAACAAATGAGCTCTCCCTTGTTTAATGTTTCCCATGCCTAAGTACAGCTCACAAGTCATCCTACACTTCAGCGTCTTCAAAATGAATGTTCTTAGTCTCCCGGAAGTTTTTGCCAATTCATGCTGCTTGTCCTCACCAAGAAAGAAAAGATGTTTTTTCATCTTTCTCTCCCACATTTAGGTACTCAAACATACAGTCTCAGATGAACTAGATGCACAAAGTCAGTCTCTTCCTTCTCCCAGAGGATGTGCATGCTGCTTACTGCTGCTGCTGATGAGGTTACACGCCCGAGGCAGCTGACTGTTGAGAAGGCAGTGCTAACTGCTGAGCCACTGACTCATCCGACCAGGAAAATTCCCGCTAATGCAAGGCTTTCCATTAAGCAAAATGATGGGTTTCATCATTACTTAAACTGAGTTGAACTATTTTTCTGAAACTTGCAGCCTATAATAAGGGTCCCAACCCCCAGGAAGCAGACTGGTGTGGTCTGTGACACAGCAGGAGGTGGGTGGCAGATAAGCAGAGCCTGCTACCCATAGCCTGCTGGCCGCTACTCCACGGAAACAGTCCCTGGTGCCAAAAGAATGTTACAGGTGGCCTGTAACATCCCTGAAACAATCATTTACTTCCAAAAGCATTTGAGGCAGAGAAATAATACTATTATATTTTCATTCAACAAATATTCTTTGAATATCTGATGTGTGCCTAGCCTTGCAGCACACACTAAGGATAAAGCAGTGACCAAGCCAAAAGCCCAGCTTTCATGCTAGTTGACACTCCAATGGAAGAAAAAGATTAAACTTGGAAGTTAAAAAGACAGGGGATGGATGTTACAGATGCCATCACATCTCTGCAATGATATTATTACCCCAAAACATAAAACTGAAGGGTATTCACTCATGCCAAAGCCTGGATATTTATACTAAAACTTCCTACAATCGTTAACAGAAACTCGTTTATTTTCCTTTTCATGTGAAAAGGAAAATAGTTCGGATTAGGCCAAAAATTACCTGTAGGTACTGGGAGCCATTCACATGTGAACTGACCATTCACATCCTGGACCCACTAGCACCCAGGAAAGGGAAGAGTAAAAAGAGAGCTCCTTAAGGGCCAAGAAGTTGCCAGTTATTTACTAACTGCATACATTAGCATTCGAGTTGCCAGATGTCGCGCCTACGTTTTCTTTGACATTTGCTTGGGGGTGAGGCTGGGTTTCTTTCACTTTTCAGGTAGATGTGACTCAAGGGGATGTCAACAAGAGAAAACTGAAAACCCAACTTGGAAATCAATTTCAGGCCACTTGAGGCAAGATTTAAAACAGGAATAAAACGGAAAAAAAAAAAATTCTACATAGATAGGACAACATTATAAATGTACCTCTGGCATGGCTAAATAGTTCAAAACAAATGAAGAAAGGGAAAGGTAGATTATTACAAGGTAGAAAGAAACTTAAACTGAAATTAGCAACAGAAACTCATTACTTTTTGAAAAACGGTAACTGTTCTGCAGACTCAGGTAGCTTCTTACCTGGCATCACCCTGTCTACCCTTAGTCATTACATGGACAGTCTTACATGCCCAGGTATTTATCTCTAATACTGGTCTCCTCTAAAAGGAACCTGTACTCCTTGAAAATGAGCTGGTTACAATTCAGGGACAAGATACCTCAAGATGTGCCTAAGATGTCTTACTGTCAAAAAAACAAAGGTGCTCTCAGGAAAAAAGTCAACCAGCTAAAGAAAGGCTATTTAATGGCCAAACTGTGACAACACAAGTGCCAATGTGAAAACAGTAATTACAGTTCATTAAAACCAACTGAGGCTAAAAGGCATCCTAAGTATAAAAATGATTAAAACCATACAGCCACATCACTATAGAATGTGCCTGAGAAAACATACACTGTGACTTCAATTTCACAATGAAGGGGATGGTGGTTACAAAAAACAGGTCAAACTATTTGATTTGTGTAATTCCTTCCCCTTACTAAATAACTCAAAGTTACAGCATTAACAGTAAGAGATATTTGTTATTTACAGCCTAAAATGTTAGAATTTCCTTTTTAAGACAAAACGTCTAGAGTTCTGAGTTAAGGACTCAAATGTACTGAAACACAGGCAGCAGAGAAGACTGCAGGAACAGGCTACAAACCATCCAAAAACTTAAAAAACAAGCTCTTTATCTCCATTAAAGAGGTGTGCTTCCTTTGTGTCTGCCAGCCTCTTCTGTCAGGTACCATGTCACACCACTATGCGGAGCATAGTGCCTCAATAGCAGGAGCATCCTCAACCTCTGGCTCCCAACCTATAAGTGAGACATAACACAATACAGACCCCAACACTGAGCCGCATAAATAAGAGACACCAAGGTAACAAGTACATAAACAGGAGCAGCTGCTTCATCTGCTCCTAAATGACCCACCTTACCAATGCTGGACCACAGCTACATCTTTTTATCTAGAGTCTGTCCCCTGCCAAGCTCCTCCAGCATATCCTGAGCCCTGATCACAGAGCGGAGGAGGAGGGATACTGCCCATCACTCAGCCTACTTGCCCTCAGCCTTGTAAAGCATTCACATGCCACTGCCCAAAACAGGTCCATCATCAGCCTAGACCAACTCAGTGCTCAGAAGGGAAAAGGAAAAAAAGGCAGACTTTAAATATCCATCTTCCCATTTTCCCATCCACAGTATTTAGAAATATTTCTTCAAGTCCATATTTCTTGTCACTAAACACTTCAATTCACATGAGAGTTAGTTTCAAAGAGAGAAAACGCAACAGTGACATTAAAATGAGAATCCAAGACAAACAATCTATTAATAATGTAAAGATCACCCCTCCTGGACTGCTTTGCTATTTTCAACATTAATGACAAATTAAACACCTAATCTGCTTTCTCATGAAATGAATTTTAGTTGCATAAATCCACAAAGGCAAAAAGAATGGCAACAGAAACAAAAGCAGATGAGCTGCTAAGAACATAGTGAAAGGTCTAAAGTAAATGAACAAGTAGTAACTAATAAATATAAAATTTAGCTTTCTCTGCTTTTCATGTGCTAACAATCAAAACACAGCAAGCCAACCCTAGTCACAGAACACTGTGAAGATTCAGGATTTAGAAATATGAGATAATTCTAAAGGTGGGGGAGATTATTAGAATTTACTGAAAGTCTTTAAGAAGAGTCACTAGGCCCTCTAACACATCCAGGCTACTATCCTCCCCAATCCTGAGGATTTCCTTTCTGGAAAGGCTGAAACACAGAGGATTTATCTACTCTTGGTGACATCAGGGATAGCTCAGACTGGAAGTGAGATGCCACACTTAGAGGAGTAACAGAGTAAGTGAACATCCTGAACTTCCTGTTCTCTTCCTTTTCTTAACTCCCAGACTCTTCAGGTGTGGGCAAAGGCCACAGCCCAAGGCTCATTAATACTGAAAAAAAATTTTTTTCTATAAAACAACTGACCTCTGCCTAAAACCCTAGAAGAAAGCTCACCAAGTAGTAAACTTTAAACAAACACACAAACCTCCAGGCAGTATTTTTAACATCTTAAGTAGAAACAGCATGTGTGTTCGGGCTTCGCAGGTAGTGCTGGTGGTAAAGAATTCGCCTACCAATGCAGGAGATATAAGAGACACGGGTTTGATCCCTGGGTTGGAAAGACACCCTGGAGTAGGAATATCCCCTGGAGTGGCACCCTACTCCAGTATTCTTGCCAGGAGAATCTTTTGAACAGAGGTGCCTAGTGGGCTACCATCAATATGGCTACAGAGAGTAGGATCTGACTGAGAGTCTGAGCACAGCATGTATGTTCAGGCATCTGAGGAAGCCTCGAGATAAGAGACTAAAAAATATAAGATTAGAAAAAAAAAAACTGACACTTTCACAGGAATTAGAAACAACTGCAGGGAGCAAAGGAAAACTTTTAAGAAAGTTATTACGTTGGTGAAAAAGTAACTACAGTTTTTCACTGTTGAACTTTGCCATTTGATATTGGAATACATCCTTAAATAAAAATAATTAAGTTATACATCATTTTAATATGAATTTCTCAATTTATGTTTTTTGGCTAATGACTCATTACTTGCTGTTTATTTTATATTTATTTTAGACCATGGAAATGATGTTAGACAAAAAGCAAATTCAAGCCATTTTCTTACTCGAGTTCACAATAGGTCATAAAATAGTGAAGACAACTCGAAACATCAACAACCCATCTGGCCCAGGAACTGCTAATGAATGTACAGTGCAATGGTGGTTCAAGAAATTTTGCAAAAGAGATGAGAGTCTTGAAGATGAGGAATGCAGTGGCTACCCATGAGAAGTTGATAATGACCAACTGCGAGCCATTACTGAAGCTGATCCTCTTAAAACTACAGAATAAGTAGCCAAAGAACTCAACATCGACCACTCTACAGTCATTAGGCATTTGAAGCAAAATGGAAAGGCAAAAAAGCTCAATAAGTGGGTGCCTCATAAGCTGACCACAAACCAAAAAAACGCTTGAAGTGTTTGTCTTCTCTTACTGTACACAGCAACAATAAACAATTTCGCAACCTGATTGTGACATGTGACAAAAAGTGGATTTTATACAAATGGTGAAGACCAGCTCAGTTGGTGGACCAAGAACCAGTTTCAAAGCACATCCAAAGCCAGACTTACACCAAAAAAAGGTCAAGGTCACTGTTTGGCAATCTGCTGCCAGTATGATCCACTACAGTTTCCTGAATTCTAGCGAAACCATTACATCTGAGAAGTATACTCAGCAAATCGGTGAGGTGCACTGACAACTGTCCCACAGTCATCAACAGGAAGGGCCCAACTCTTCTCCGCGACAACACCCAACTGCATGTCACACAACCAACGCTTCAAAAGTTGAATGAATTGGCCTACGAAGTTTTGCCCCTTGCGCCATATTCACCCGACCTCTTGCCAACCAACTACCATTCTTCATGCATCTCGACAGTTTTTTGCAAGGAAAACGCTTCCACAACCAGGAGGAGGCAGAAAATGTTTTCCAAGAGTTCATCGAATCCAGAAGCATGGATTTTTTTATGCCACAGGAATGAACAAACTTATTTCTCATTGACAAAAATGTGCTGATTGCAATGGTTTCTATTTTGATTAATAAAGATGTATTTGAGCCTAGTTATAATGATTTAAAATTCATGGTCTGAAACCGCAACTACATTTGCACCAACCTAATACTGTTACCAGAGAAATGACACACAATATTGTAGCCAAACAACAAAATGTTCTAAAATATAAACATTCAGAGCTCTCAGTTTAAAATGATGAATCAAATCTAAAATACAAGAGCATAAAAGATTATAATGGGAGAACTCCCTCTGAAAAGGGAAAAAAAAAAGGCCAAGAAATGAAAACAATAAAGGATAACCTGGTTATAAAGCATCCTGCTTACAAGAGAGTTACATAAATAAACC
This sequence comes from Ovis aries, assembly GCF_016772045.2. Classification (NCBI taxonomy): domain Eukaryota; kingdom Metazoa; phylum Chordata; class Mammalia; order Artiodactyla; family Bovidae; genus Ovis; species Ovis aries. Next base: position 114,916,382 of record NC_056055.1, on the reverse strand, counting down.
ACTGGAAAAAAGTAGAAAAAATACTATACAAACATTTTCCAGAAGATGACAATGCATTTCTAGACACAAAAGCTTCACTGAGTGTCCAGCAAGATGAATTTTAAAAGATCCTCAGTAAGATTTAATTGAAACTGCAGACTCTACAGACAAAAAATAGAACTTAAAACTTCCAGGGGGGGGGCGGGGGTGGGCGTCGCAGAGTCACATAATGGATAAACAAAGCATAAGGACATTTTTATCAACAATACTGGAAGCCAGAAGGCGATGAATCCGTATCTTCAAAATGCTGAGAGAAAATTATTTTCAAGCCAGAATTCCATACCGAATTATTAATCAAATAGATAAAATAAGGACATTTACACACATGCTCAAAGACTTAAGATTTACCTTCCATGCACCCGACTCTGTTTCCAGAACCTAGTGAAGAACGTATTCCACCATAATAAGAGAGGAACTAGGGAGCCAATAATGAACAAAGGGAAAGAAAATGCCCAGGATGAAGGTGAAGGAAGGTCACAGGAAGATAACTGTGCCACAGGCCCAGAAAAGAAACCAGTCCAGATTGGAGGACAGTGGAAAGGGACAGAAACTGACATTATCTAAGAGACTCTGGTAAACTCAAAAAGTGTGTTTACAGGAGGCAAAAGTCCTCCATGGCAGGAAGTCAAAGATTACATCTAAATCAATAGCAATGTTACTATATCTCAAACATAAAAAAGGCAGCTAAAAAAACTAGTTGTCTCTAGTTAATGGAAAGGGAGTGGGTTTTTCACTCTTAGGTTTAAAGTGCTATTTGGATTTTCAATTTATGTATATACATTATTTTGATAAATGTGAACATGTAGGCAATAATTTTTATTATTCTTAATTTTTTTTAATCCCTAAATGAACAGCATTTACCTGAACCTTCCTTCTAATAGTTCTTTGTTTTCAAAATGGAGGGGGAAACTTGTTATATTTTTAGGAATCAAAAATCATAAAGTATGATTCTGATAATATGCTTTTAAAAAATTCATAGAACCTAATGCTTCAGAGTACAGGGTTTGAAGTCAAAAGAACTGCGTTTAAATCCTGGCTCAATCACTTATAAATCACCTTGGGCAAGTTACTTAGCTTTTCCAAGGCTTAGTTTCTTCATCTATAAAGTGAGAATACTAATTCCTACTTGGATAAGATGTTTCGAAAATTGGGTAAAATAGCTTGTGCTTGCATAGTGTGTGACAGTTACTAAAACCAACAAATGGTAGCTACTCCCACAGCAATTATTACTACTATTTTTGCTATTATTTCCTCACCATCCACCTAAAATTTGCCCGAAACATTCTAGAAGACAGAAGCACATGAGGCTGCTTCTCAAATGGCTTAGGAGACTTACTAAGATGCCCCTGGCTGTCAAAATTTGAACACACAGTAGAAGGGGGAAAAAAAAAAAAAAACATAAACCAAAAAACCCTTCCCAGAATACCTAACTAAATCAGTCTCTGAAGAAACAGTAATAGCTTTCTGACATACCTTGCTGAATTTCACTTTCCGTGTGTGTTTGTGTGTGTGCACACGCACACAAGCGCTTAATCGCTCAATCGTGTCTGACTCTTTGTGACTTCACGGACTGTAGCCTGCCAGGCTCCTCTATCCATGGGATTCTCCAGGAAAGAATACTGGAGGGGGTTGCCATTCTCTTCTCCAGGGGATCTTCCCCACCCAGGGATCAAACCCACGTCTCCTACACAGCAGGCAGATTCTTTACCTTCTGAGCCACCAGGGAAGCTATACCCTGAAGTAGGATCTAATGCATAAACTAAAACTCTACAGGAGTAGAGTTCTACAGGACAGAATACCTACCAGCAAACTAGCTGCAAAATAGCCACCTTACTCACATACCAATAAAATCTACAAAAAGTTTTAAAAATACAAATCATATTCAACATTTCATTTTTTGGGGGGCGCACCTCTTGCCTTATGGGATCTTAGTTCCTTCCCCATCTAGAGATCAAACCCAGAACACACACCCTGCCCTCACCCCAACCTTGGGGCAGTGAGAGCACCCAGCCCTAACCACTGGACTGCCAGGGAATTACTCAAGTCACTTTGAATATGAACTCAAATCACTTTAAAAATCATTGAATCTTAAAGGGGACCAATTTAAAAGTTGGAAAGAATATTGCCTTTGGAATCTGACAGTTCTGACTAAAAGCCCACTTTACCTGGCTTATTTAGTTAGCACTGTCTACCTTTCCAAGGAATATGACTACCTCAAGAGTGGTATCTGGAGACTTCCCTCACAGTCCAGTGATTAAGACTCCAAGCTCTCACTGCCAAGAGCAGTTCAATCTCTGGCTGGGGAACTAAGATCCCACAGTTGCACAGCTGGACAAAATTTTTTAAAAAGTGGTATCTGTTCATTCTGTACCTACACATTTCACAAATTCACTCCCTGAGATTATCAGGAAATTTACCTACTAGGGGCTTCCCTGGTGGCTCAGCCGGTAAAGAGTCTGCTTGCAATGCAGGAGACCCTGGGTAGGGAAGATCCCCTGGAGAAGGGAATGGCAACCCACTCCAGTATTCTTGTCCGGAAAATCCCATGGACAGAGGAGACAATCCATGGGATCCCATAAGAGTTGGACACGACTGAGTGACTAACACTTTCACTTTCAGAGGAACTAGTATTTTAGCTGTAAAATTACTTCCTTACCAAAGGAAGGAAAACTTTGTTCTTCAAGGACTCCAAAACAACACAGGGGACAAGGATTGGGTAATCTATTATCATTCAGAGGTCAGTTCATATTTGGTGTTGGCCATTTTACATACTGATCAATTTTTAATAACAAATCCAATACAAGCACCCATCAAAGGACAGACAGACTAAAACAAAGAGGCAAGAAAGTTCAATACTCTGTACTCAGGATCAAATTCAGAAGCAGATATACAGCCAATAAAATAGGACTGATTCAACCAGCCCACTTTTTGTAACTTTTCAAAGAATATTTGTTTGGCTGCACCAGTCTTAGCTGTGGCAGGCACGATCTTCCATCTTCATTTTTATTGCCGCGTGCAGGATCTTTAGTTGCAGCATGTGGATCTAGTTCTTTGACCAGGGATTGAACCCCAACCCGTGCATTGGGAGTGCAGAGTCTTAGCCACTGGACCACCAGGGAAGTCCTTTTGTAACATTTTTAACAGTTAATTTTACTCAACAGTTTTTGGTAGTTACTGACACTAATAAAGTAATTCTTTAATTTCTTTAGACATTCAGTAAGAAACAAAAAAACAGGACAGGAGAAAGAACCCAAATATTAATGTAGGATAGCAACCTGGTAAGTACAGCAGCAAACCTTCTAGAGTGAAATCAAGAAAAACCTCTATTTTCCCAAGAAGTAATATGACTACCTCAAGAAGGTATCTGTTCTTTCCACACCACTTACACATTTCACAAATTCAGTCCCTGAGATTATCAGGCTACTTACTTGCAGAATATGCTAACACCATTAAAAACATGCTAGTAAAGAAACGGCATTAGGTTCTGAGTTCTTTTCTGCAATCTCCTTCAGTAAGCATTTACTGACCACCTATATTGTGCCAGACACTCTCACCTGCCAGGATAATCCTGCAACATATGTTTGATTCCTGCTCTCAAGAGATTTGAGGGGGAGTTGGGGGAAGGGCCGGGGCATTACTTAAGTCATCACTACCAACAAGAGTAAACACTAATCACAGGGAAGACCAGACAAGCACCTGCCCAGCTCTCTCCCCAACAACCACCTTCTATCAATAACCGTCAGACCAGTCCAACCCAGCCCAGGGTTAAGAACTTCCTGGGCCGAGGGGACGTGCTGAGCACAAGAAAACCAGCTGCAGGAGCAGTCTTGCTGCACATGCACGTAACACTTCTATTGTACTTTGGTCATTATTTGTCAGACAAACATTAAGGGTCGTAAACAAACAGGTAGTTAACAGGTAAGTAGCTCGGGGCCCTAATTCCCCCTCCCTTCGTAACTGAGACAAGTCACTTCCTGCACTGGAACTGGTCTCCTCAAAGTTCAACAAGACCCAGGAACTTCCTTTCCTTTATAGACAAAAGCGCTGCTCCCTCTGGCAGTGGCTCTACCCCGTCCTAGACAGAAAAGACATTAAAAAAAAAACGAGAGCTTCTCAGGAGTCAATTCCAACATGATTTAAAATTAACTATGTCCCCCTAGATTTTTTTTTATACTGTGACCGTCTCACCTCATTCCTTTCCCCCGCTCACCCCGGAAACCTGGAATTTTACTATTCGGTCATTTATAAACACGTTCCTGTGTAAGCTACTCTACCTTTGAGTTAAAAGAACAAAAAACCCCTGAGCTCTGAGATTCCTAATGTAACTGGCAGGTGAGACAATCTGTCAAAAAAAGACATAATGCAACTAGGAGCACCTAAAAACTAAGACACTGCAAAACCGAGAGTAGATGAAACCAAGCGGAGAAGGGCCCCACACGCGAGCGCAAAGCTTCAATGCCACTCCAGACTCCTTCTTAAGGAGGACGAGACCTCCAGGTGTGAGGAGAACCAAAGAGTCCAAATCCCCTGGGCTGGCGGGGCAGCAGGGGTGGAGTTCTGCGCCCACACTGCAGATGGGCAGCGGGCCGGCGGGGGGCACCTGCAGGAAGGGGGGCAGCAGCAGGAGCTGTCCAGCAGGCCGGGCGGCTCCAGAGGAGGCTCTAGGGAGAGAGGGAAGGAGCCGCTGAGGGGTCAACTCGGATGGGGCGCGGTCGCGCAGCTCCAAGGGAGGCTCCAGAAGGAGAGAAAAAAGGGACGAAGGGAGGGGGGTTTCCTGTGGAGAAGACACAGGCGGACGGCTATAGGGGAGGCTCCGAGGGATCGGAGGGGCGGAGCGCGACGGTCTGGAAGGGGGGTCCGCTTGGAGGAGGCGAGGGCGGCGGCTCTTGGACAAGCTTGGGAGGGCCCGGGGGAAGGAGGGAAGCAGAGAAAGAGGGTGACATGGAGGAGAAAGGAAGGGGAGAGGAAGGGCTCGGGCGGGGCTGGGGGGCGCGGATGGGCCTTTCCAGAGGAGACTCCGGGGGGACCGCCGCCTGGGTGGGGAACGGAGGGCACGGGCCTGGGGTCTCCTCGGATGGGCGCAGGGTGGGTGGGCCCGGCCGGAGGGCGTCTGGGTCGCCGAAATCGGACAGGAATATTCACCTGGAAAGCGTCCGGCCACCACCGCGCACAGAAACAGGGCCGAAGCGAAAGGACACTGCCCGGTTACTCGGCACCGGCGGCCTCACGCTGGCGTCCCGGCCGCCGTCAGACGTCACGCCTCCCGGCGCGCATGCGCAGGGCACGCGAGGCAGGCCGGACGTGCGGCGGGGCCCGAACGGGCCTGACTAACGGGGGCGGCGTGGGCAGGGTCGGGCTTAAGTTTCAACTGGAAGGGCACTGTAGACTCCCCTGACATGGCTTGTAAATACCACTTTCCCGCAAAAGGAGCTGGGCAGGGCTCTTGAGAGATACCGGTGACTCTAGAACTGGGACGGGGAAAGTACGACTGAGTCCGCAGCATCCCACAGCGCCATAAGTCAGGAATACCCAAAAATACGTGTAGGTGTGTCAAGGGACAAAGGACTCAACCAGCAACAGCCCCCAGTGCCCAAACCTGGCACAGTTTTATTTAGAATGTAAGGTAAGTATACTAGAGTCTACTCTGCTGTAAGTAAATATATTATTTGGGAAGGGAGCTAAGTCTTCCTTATAGAAGAATTCTAATGAATCACACTCCATCCAGAAGATTTATTAATCGCCACCCACCCATCCCTGAGCATGAGCTGTGCCTAGTCATTTCCTCCCAGGGTAAGTGTTGGCAAAAGGAAAAATTACTTCACGATGAAGAAACCTGTCACACACTGCTCAACCGCATGATCAAGGTTAACATAAACAGCAATGTCTTTTTGGTAGTATTTACCCTTGATATGACATAATGACAAGGTCACTTTTCCTACAGTCTTACTCCCCCGAAAAAGCATAGCCCTAGTCTAACTATGAGAAGAACATCAGACAAATCTCACTTGAGGAATATTCCGCAAAATGCTTCACCAGTATTCCTCAAAACTCAGGTAGTGAAAAACAAAGAAAGACTGAGAAACTCGCATGCAATGTACTGTCCTAGATGAGATCCTGTAACAGATAAAAAGAAAAAAGATGTTAGTGAAAGAATTCATAAATTCCAAATTCTCATTTTAGTTAACAGTAATTATTGGCCATCTTTAGCTCTGACAGTCCTACCATGGTTATGTAAGATGTTAACATTAGGGGAAACTGAGTGACAGAAATACTCTTTCAGTATCCTGGGGGATGCTGACCGTCTCAGTAGAGCTACAGGTCTAACTCTGACTACCTTCAGTGTTAGATATCTTGCAGAGCTTGGATTTGGAGGGTCCAAAAAATACACTAGCATATTGTCTTTGAGTGACAGGACTCCAGATGACTTATTTCTTCTTCCTGCTTTTCTGTACGTTCGAAATTTTCTTTAACGAACCAGTGAAACAAAACCACTTGAACAAATGAACAAGAAAAAGTAGTACTTGAGTCCAGTTGTAGGTAGATAGATGTTCTGGGAACTGGAGCAGGTACACCTGTTGAGTAAGTTTTCTGCTTTAGTAAAATTGGCTTTCTGTCCAAGCTTGCTGACAAGAAAAGTACAGTAGGGAGAAAGCTAACCTTGGGTAATTCACACATTTCCCAATACTGAATATGTGGCCAGTACTGAAAGGTGTGCCTCAGGGAACCACACTGAAACTGTTTCCATCAGTTGCCTGACTCTGTCTCCATTGATTGTGGGGTACTCAAGTCAAGCAAACCAAACTATGATCTGATTAGCCCCACTTCCCAGTTACTAGTACTGCTTTATATTGAAAAACTGAAAGTGATAAGTTCTTGTGGTTAAAAAAGAATGTCTAGATAAGACATGGAACTTGCCTGGTGGTCCAATGGTTAAGAATCCACCTGCCAATGCAAGGGACACGAGTTTGATCGCTCACGTGAGAAGATTCTACATGCTGCAGGGCAATGAAGCCCATGGACCACAACCACAGAGCCCACGCTCTAGAGCTAGAGAGCTGCAAGTACTGAGACCCAAGCCCTGCGAGCCAGTCCTCCTCAGCGTGAGAAGCCACCACGATGAGAGACCCGTACGCCCCAAAGAAGAGTAGCCCCTAATCGCTGAAACTAGAGACCAGCAAGGAAAACCCAGTGCAGCCAAAAATAAATTTAAAAAATTTTAAAAACAGGACATGAAGTAAAATGTCATCTCCCTGCCACACCCCACATAATCTGGAATGAGAATCTTCCAAGCAACAGGAGGTAATAGACATAGAGACGTTCTTTTATTTCCCGCTTCCTTTACCTGTTCTAAATGAATCATAACTGCTCCTGTTCTATTTATGGATTACTGTCCCCCTGCCCACCCCTCACAGTATCTGTCTGTCTATCTAAAGCAGAGGTACCACTTGGGGTAGAGCAGTGGAACTTCACCAGCTTCACAGTTTTCATCAGTACCCCAAATCTCTCCCAATAGACATACAGTTCTAGTGAGAACTGACTGCAGGGCAAGTCAAAGCGAAGTCTAACCCAGAACAGAAGCTCTTCCACCAAACTTGATACACTTTTGCTCCTACTATGAGGAAGTGCAGGAACTGCCGCTAAGAAAGAAGTTTTTGTATGCTTAGATTTGACTTTATTTTGCCCTCAACATCTCCTGAGAAGCCTCGGCTTTCTTCAGTTGAGTTCATTTCTTCTGAGGAGATCAGTTAGGTTTTTGCTCACTATAAACATGAAACTAACATCATATGAGAATGGGGAAGATAGACGAGGTCCAGCTGTGGCACAGGCAGCCTTGCAGTTACTCTTCCTGTTTCCAGCTTCGTTTCTCACCACCTTTCCCCTCTGCCCCCTCACACCTGCTCTGGGTTGCAGCTTTTTCTGCCTATTTGAATTATCCACTTAAAAGTGAGTCCCTTCCCTCCCCAACTGTATGCACCAGGGCCTCTACTGCTGCTTCAGCTTTCTCTGATGTCTATTATTTTTTAAACATTTATCATCTATTTCATGAAAGTGTAAGGAGAAATGGAGAAGTATGTTCTTGATCTGCCATCTTGAATCAGAAGCCTCTGACCCCAATTGCTTACTTTTATGATCAGTTATCTCAAATTTTCAGTTAACTGACAGCGTCCTTTAACTTGTTTTCTGAAACTATTTGGGACTTTAAAAAATACCTTCTTGGGGGACTTCCCTGGTGGTCCAGTGGTTAAGAAGCTACCTGTTAATGCAGGGACACCAGTTTGGTCCCTGGTCAGGGAAGCTTCCACATGCCGCGAGGCAGCTAAGCCCGTGAGCGCACCTGTGTCAGCACACTAGAGCCCTCGGGCCTCAGCAGTGGGACACAGCACAGGAAGAAGCTCGTGCACCACACACTGCCACTAGAGAGCAGCCCCCTCTTGCACCCACTAGAAAAAAATCCATACGCAGGACCAAAGACCCAGTGCAGCCAAAAAAAAAAACCTGGGGACTTCCCTGGTGGTCCAGTGGCTAAGACTGAACTCCCAAAGCAGGGGGCCTGAGTTTGATTCCTGGTCAGAGAACTAGACCCCACCTGCCACAGCTAAGACCCAGTGCAGTCAAATAAATAAATATTGAAAAGTAATTTTAAAATACCTTTTCTTTTACCTTAACAGGGCCTTGGAAGGGAAGAGACGTAGATCTCTGTGTTCATCCCAATGTGCAAAACCAGAACAGAGTTATACGTTGCCTCCAAAAACGTTGCCTCCAGATAGTGAACAGAAAACAGTATTTTCCTACTAAACCTTCAATTTATATATAGCTGACAAGAAAAAACACTGACTCCAATAAAAAAAAAAACAGGCAAAGTATATATGAATAAATCATTCTTATAAGAAAACATGCAAATATAACAAAGATTTTTAAATAACTCTTGGCTGGAATCTAAAATGCAAATTAAAACAAATGAAATATCGATTTTCAGTGATCAATTTAAAAAAGATTTTTAGTGAAATACTCAATAGAAGTGATAGGGAAAAAAAAAAGTGATAGGGACAGAGTAACGGGACAAAGCAGGTGATTAAGTAGCTAATCCCACTTGGAGATTAAAGTAGAAAAAAGTATGAGACACCCCTGTAAGTTAATGATTACTCAAGAAGGCAGGTATACTTAAGCACAAAACCAAGCAGGCTTGCTTAGCAATAAAACCATGCGTCAGAAGCATGAGACAAGACCCAAAACAATAAAACAGTGGGGGCAAGATCCATATCCTGCTCACAGAGCTCAGTGTTAATGACCCCTAGCACATGCTCTCTGCACACATAAAAAATAATTTAGGGGAAGGTGACATTTCAAAGTGAAAGACCTTCATTGTACTGAGACCTCAAATTATTTTTTCATAGTGCCGTGACAGTCCTGGCTTGACAGTGTAGGGAAAATAAAACTCTCCTGCCCAACCTGGAAGAGGAACTAATGATGGAAACCTGACGTCCGTCTACTCATGCATGAGGAAGAATGTGGTTTTTCTCCCTCCCCACTTTCCCTTTGATTATAAAGTTGTAGCCCACTAAGTTCTCCCTCTCACACCACTGCTTGTAAGCCTCACAAGCATCCCACTCTAATAAATCACTTCTTTCCTTGTTGGAGCTTCAAGTAACTTCTTTGTTGAATGAGATAGTAATAGTTTTTGAATATTAGAAGAATAGTTTTGTGCTATTCAAGGTATGACACCTACATATACTATCCTTTTAAATTCTTCATCTGTATTGTTAATACTATTTCAATCATGTTCATAAATGCATAAAATTAAAAAATTAACAAAGCAAGAAATAAAACCCAGATCACTACTCTCCCATGAGTTGCATTCCTGCCATGGTGCGTTTCAGGCTCTAGAGGCAGTGCTGTGAAAGGGACGCAGGAAGGGAGCCCACAGCCAAATATTAATATAATAGCTCAGAGTTTCCACCTGGCAAAGCCCAGAGCTCCCCAAAACCTTAGGGAACAGGCAACAAGAAAGTAATTAGAAAAGTTTGAATTGTATTTATTCCTTTTGTTTTTACATCAAGTTCCTATAATTCAGTGTTTAACAAAGTCTGGCTTGCCAAATTCCTGAAAATGTACTCTTGGATTCCCAGAGATGGTGCAAGCACTGAAAGCAGCCTGCACGCCACTGAGCCTGAATAGCTATCGTTCTCCTAAGGACTGCCATGTTGTCTTATCCGAAGTTTTGGTTGTTATCAATAAAACTGCTACGAACATTTCTGTACAACTCTTTGCATGGAAGAATGCTTTCATTTCTCTTTGGCAGATACCTTCAATTTACTGGCTGACAGGATAGGTGTATAGGTGTGCGTATTTCTGAAGAAATGACCAGACCTTTTTCCAAAATGATTATACCATTTTATATTCTTCAAAACATGAAAATTTTATTTCTTTTTAATTTAATTGTATAACGTGATACATTCCTATTGTTGTTGTTTCAGTCACTAACTTGCATGTGGCTGTGACCCCACAGACTGTAGTACGCCAGGTCCTACTGTCCTCCACTGTCCCCCAGAGTTTACTCAAATCCATGTCCATCAAGTCGGTGATGCTACTTAACTCTCTCAGCCTCTGCCACCCCGTTCTCCTTTTGCCTTCAATCTTTCCCAGCATCAGGGTCTTTTCCAGTGAGTTGGCTCTTCACATCAAATGGCCAAAATACTGGAGCTTCAGCTTCAGCATCAGTCCTTCCAATGAATATTCAGGGTTGATTTTCTGTAGGATTGACTGGTTTGATCTCCTTGCAGTCCAGGGGAGTCTCAAGCGTCTTCTCCAGCACAACAGTTCAAAAGCATTTATTCTTCAGCACTCAGCCTTCTTTATGGTCCAACACTCACATTTATACATGACTACAAGAAAAACCATAGTTTTGACTAGATAGAATTTGTCAGCAAAGTGATGTCTCTGCTTTTTAATATGCTGTCTAGGCTTGTCATAGCTCTCCTTCCAAGGAGCAAGTGGCTTTTAATTTCATGGCTGCAGTCACCATCTACAGTAATTACAGAGCCCAGGAAAATAAAATCTGTCATTGCTTCCATTCTTTCCCCTTTTATTTGCTGTGAAGTGATGGGGCTGGATGCCATTAATATTAGTTATTTTTGATGTCAACTTTCAAGCCAGCTTTTGGACTCTCTTTCACCCTCATCATGAGGCTCTTTAGCTCCTCTTCACTTTTTGCCATTAGAGTGGTATCATCTGCATATCTGAGGTTCTTGATATTTCTCCTGGTTATCTTGATTCCAGCTTGTGATTCATCGCTGAATCACAAGCTGAGTTGCTGGCATTTCACATGATGTACTCTGCATATAAGTTAAATAACCAGGGTGACAATATGTAGTTTTGTCATACTCCTTCCTCAATTTTGAACCAGTCAACTATTCCATGTCTGGTTCTAACTCTTGCTTCTTAATGCACATACAAATTTCTCAGAAGACAGGTAAGGTGGTCTTGTACTCCCATCTATTTAAGGACTGTCCACAGTTTGTTATGATTCATATAATCAAAGGCTTTAGCCTAGATAATGAAGCAGCATTAGATGTTTTTCTGGAACTCCTTTGCTTTCTGCATGATCCAATGAATGTTGGCAGTTTGATCTCTGGTTCCTCTGCCTCTTCAAACCCACCTTGTACACCCAAAAGCTCTTGGTTCACATACTGCTGAATCCTAGCCTGAAGGATTTTAAGCATAACCTTGCTAGCATGGGAAGTAAGTGCAATTGTATGGTAGGTTGAACATTCTTTGGCATTGCCCTTCAGGATTGGAATGAAAACTGACCTTTTTCAGTCCTGCGGCCACTGCTGAGTTTTCCAAATTTGCTGGCATACTGAGTGCAGCACTTTAACAGCATCATCTCTTAGGATTTGGAATAGCTCAGCCCGAATTCCGTCACTTCCACTAGATTTGTTCACAGAAATGCTTCTTATGGCCTACTTGACTTCAAACTCCACAATGTATGGCTCTAGGTGAGTGACCACACCATCATGGTTATGTGGGTCATTAAGACCTTTTTTGGTATAGTTCTGTGTATTCTTGACACTTCTTAATCTCTACTGCTTCTAGTAGGTCTTACCTTTTCTGTCCTTCATCATTCCCATCCTTGCATGAAATGTTCCCTGATATCTCCAATTTTCTTGAAAGGATCTCTAGTCTTTCCCATTCTATTATTTTCCTCTAACTCTTTGCATTGTTCATCTGAGAAGGCCTTTTTATCTCCCTTGCTCTTCTCTGGAAGTCTGCATTCATTTGAGTATATCTTCCCCTTTCTCTCTGCCTTTTCTCTTCTTTCCTAAGCTATTTGTAAAGCCTCCTCAAACCACTTTGCCTTTTTGCGTTTCTTTTTCTGTGGGATGGTTTTGATCACTGCCAATGTGGGAGACCTGGATTCGATCCCTGGGTCGGGAAGATCCCCTGCAGAGGGGAATGGCTACCCACTCCAGTATTCTGGCCTGGAGAATTCCATGGACTGTATAGTCCATGGGGTTGCAAAAAGCCAGGCGCGACTGAGTGACTTTCACTTTCAGTTTCCTGTTACAAACTTCCATCCATATTTCTTCAGGCACTCTTTATCAGATCTAATCCCTTGAATCTATTAGTCGCCTCCAGTGTATAATCATAGGGAATTGACTTATTAATAGGTCATACTTGAATGGCCTAGTGGTTTTCCATTTGCTCAGTTACTCAGTCATGTATGACTATTTGTGACCTTGTGGATTTTAGACTACCAGGCTCCTCTGTTCATGAGATTATCCAGGCAAGAATACTGGAGTGAGTTGCCATTTCCTCATCCAAGGGACCTTCCTGACTCAGGGATCAAACCCATATCTCCTGTGTCTCCTACATTAGCAGGCAGATTCTTTACCACTGAGCCACCTGGGAAGCCCAGTGATTCTCCCTGCTTTCTTCAATTTCAGCCTGAATTTTGCAATAACGAGTTCATGATATGATCCACAGTCACGTGGCAGAGCTGTTCTCCTGGGTTCCCTCACCCTACTGCTCTCCACCCGGGTGCCCTTTCCCAATAAAATCCCTTGCTTTGTCAGCACATGTGTCTCCTGGGACAATTCATTTCCGAGTGTTAGACAAGAGCCCAGTTTCAGACCCTGGAAGGGGTCCCTCTTCCTGCAACAATTTGATCATCTTTTCTCATGTAATTTAACCAACCAAATAAACACAGTTTAATTTCTCTGTTTGGGATGTTTCAGTTCAGTTCAGTCGCTCAGTCGTGTCCGACTCTTTGCGACCCCATGAATCGCAGCACGCCAGGCCTCCCTGTCCATCACCAACTCTTGGAGTTCACTCAGACTCAACGTCCATCGAGTCAGTGATGCCATCCAGCCATCTCATCCTCTGTCATCCCCTTCTCCTCCTGCCCCCAATCCCTCCCAGCATCAGAGTCTTTTCCAATGAGTCAACTCTTCACATGAGGTGGCCAAAGTACTGGAGTTTCAGCCTTAGCATCATTCCTTCCAAAGAAATCCCAGGGCTGATCTCCTTCAGAATGGACTGGCTGGATCTCCTTGCAGTCCAAGGGACTCTCAAGAGTCTTCTCCAACACCACAGTTCAAAAGGGGCCCTCTAAATCATCCCAAAGTTAGCTAGAGGTCTAAGGAACTTCAAAAAAATTTGATTTAGGAAGTTTTATCAAAAAGATCAATTAAAAGCATTTAGAACATTTGGTCAGATTTAGTCAGTGTTGATGGGTATATCATTTAGCTTGTTGATATGTCACATGGGAGTAAATACCAAGACTAGAGGTCTAGTGAAAGTCAGCTCCACCATCTTGGACCTAGTTGACTCTAACCAGTTTTTTTTATGGCTGTGTAATTTTTAACAAAATCCATTTATCTACCTAATTGCAATCCAATTTTAGAAAATCCTGACCATGCATAAATCTTTTTAGTATTTTTTATACCTTTTACTTTTTTTTAAAATGAAAACACACTTCCTACTTTCCTTTAGTAACCAAGAACTAACATTTATATTAGCATTTTATAGATTGGTGAGCATAAATACCAGTGATAATTTCTAAAACCCTTGCTTTCTTAGAACATTTTGCTGCTGCTGCTGCTGCTAAGTCGCTTCAGTCCTGTCCAACTCTGTGCCACCCCATAGACGGCAGCCCATCAGGCTCCCCAGTCCCTGGGATTCTCCAGGCAAGAACACTGGAGTGGGTTGCCATTTCCATCTCCAATGCATGAAAGTGAAAAGTGAAAGTGAAGTCGCTCAGTCGTGTCCAACTCAGCAAGAGTACTGGAGTGGGGTGCTAGTGCCTTTAGGATGGCACCAACCATTATTTATTTATAGTCCCAAATCTCTTTAGTTTCTCTGTAAAAGGAAATTCGTGTTTAGTAGTAAATGTTTCAAAATCTTATTTTATTTGGAAATGACCTAACTATTTGATAGACTGCCAACACTTAGCACACTTGGCACAACTTTTAGAAATTTAAGTTCCACCAATCTGGAGAGACTATTTTAGACAGATATTTCTAAAGAATAATTATTTTTAATAGCTTTTATATAAAAGCTCATATTCATTTACATTTTTTTAGAAGTTTCTTCACTCGAGGTAATTTCCTTGTTGACAAACTAGTAAGAGGTATAATATTTAACTTATATTAAACCTAGGTACAATGAAAATATTCTACTTAATGTTAATTACTCTAAGACATGTCTATATTCGATAGGTCAACAAACAAACATTAATATCAAGTATTTAATACTAAATATTTCCCAGTTCACATGAACCTGGAATTTATTGTTTAATTTAGAATTATTTGATTTGTAACTGCTTACCTTTTTTTAAGCCAATTAAATAGAGCTCATTTACAAATTAACCTCAAAAATATTACCCAGAGACAAAGACATACCAAGACATATTTAGACAGACACAGTGCAAGATCTAGCTTCATTTTCTAAGTTTAGTCATGAATTAGATATTACAATATAAAATTTACTAGTTTATAAAAAAACAGTTAAAATAAATAAAAATTTTAAAGTCTTTTTCCCCTTTTCCCTCAGTCTCAGGAGTTAGAGATGGTCTAGATAAGTGTTCCTGAGAGCCCTGGTCTCAAGGCACAGGGAAAGAAAATCAAGTTCTAACAAAATGGTGACAGGTCTAAACCAAATGGTGGCCAGACAAAGCAAAATGGCCATCAAAAATCACAACACAGCACACAGAGTTAAAACACACTCATATAAACCTGGCGGTCCTCATCAGACATTCCCTTAAATACGAGAATACAGTCTCTCAGAAAGCCTCCTATAGAGACACAGAACTTCAGATCCAAGTACTAACAGCTTCAAAGATTTCACAGGGAGCAAAGGAAGCCAGCTTGAAAGAAAAAGGGGGAGGAGGCGGGAGAGCAGGGCAAAAGGGGTAGCCTTACAGACGTCTCCTGCCACCTGCAGCTACCCAGGCGTTATGGGGCTTTTCCCTGGGCCTCCAGAGAATGGAGGACTGGGACTCGGCCCTACCAGAAATCAGACCAGAACGGAACCAGAATTCGAGATCTCTGCCAAGAGGAGGCGATCAGTCTCCAATCCTCAGCCCAGGCTGAGGCCCTTCAACCAGATTCCTGCATCCAGGACCGGGGAACTAGAAAAACGAGGAAGGATAGGAAGGGTTAAGGAGAGGAAAGAGAGGGAAGGGGAGAGAGGTCAATAAAGTCTCTTGTTCCTTACCCGGTCGGGGCACTCTAGCCAGTTGTCCGCATCAAGAGGAGACCAGGAACAAAAGGGTCCCAGTTGTGGTTGCTGGGTATGGTCCATTGACAGGCAAGCTGGCCTCTGAGTACCTGGAGTGGTCAGGATGTCAGTCTCAGGGAAGAAGAGTCCCCGCCAGAGTCGCCATTTGTAGAAGGAAGGGGGACCCCGTCCAGGGCCCAAAACTGGGCTCTTGTCTAACACTCGGAAATGAATTGTCCCAGGAGACACATGTGCTGACAAAGCAAGAGATTTTATTGGGAAAGGGCACCTGGATGGAGAGCAGTAGGGTAAGGGAACCCAGGAGAACTACTCTGCTGCATGGCTCGCAGTCTCATGTTTTATGGTGATAGGATTAGTTTCCGGGTGGTCTTTGGCCAATTACTAATTCAGAGTCTTTCCTGGCAGTGCACGCTTTGTTCAGCCAAGATGGATGCTAGCAGGGATTCTGGGAAGTGGACGGACTAGACCTTTCCCGAACTCTTCCGGTTGGTGGTGGCTTATTAGTTCCATATTCCTTATCAGGATCTCCTGTCATAATACAATTCATGCAAATGGTTACTATGGTGCCTGGCCAGGGTGGGCGGTTTCAATCAGTGTGCTTCCCCTAACAATATCACAGAGAAGACAGTTTAGACAACGGAAATTGATGTTCTCACAGTTCTGTAGACTGGAAGTCCAAAGTGCCAACAAGTTAGGCCTCTCCTGAGGCCTTTCTCCTCTCTCCTTGGCTTACAGATGGTCACCTACTCACTGTGTCCTCACTTGGTTGTCCATAGATCTACCTTGTCTGTATCGTAATCTCCTCTTATAAAAACATCAATCAGATTGAATAAAGGCCCACCCTACTGACCTCATTTTAACTTAATTACCTCTTTAAAGCCCCATCTACAAATACAGACATTTTGAGGCATTGGGCTTTAGGGCTTCTACACACCAATTGAAAGTAGGTGACATATCTCAGCCCATAACAACAGTTCTACTCTTTGCTTTGTCCATTTAACAGTTTCAGTTCAGTTCAGTATTCAGTCGCTCAGTCGTGTCCAACTCTTTGCGACCTCATGAATCGCAGCACGCCAGGCCTCCCTGTCCATCACCAACTCCCGGAGTTCACCCAAACTCATGTCCATCAAGTCGGTGATGCTATCCAGCCATCCCATCCTCTGTCATCCCCTTTTCCTCCTGCCCCCAATCCCTCCCAGCATCAGAGTCTTTTCCAATGAGTCAACTCTTCACATGAGGTGGTCAAAGTACAGAGTTTCAGCTTTAGCATCAGTCCTTCCAATGAACACCCAGGGCTGATCTCCTTTAGGATGGACTGGTTACATCTCCTTGCAGTCCAAGGGACTCTCAAGAGTCTTCTCCAACACCACAGTTCAAAAGCATCAATTCTTCGGCGCTTAGCTTTCTTCACAGTCCAACTCTCATATCCATACATGACCACAGGAAAAACCACAGTCTTGACTAGATGGACCTTTGTTGGCAAAGTAATGTCTCTGCTTTTCAATATGCTATCTAGGTTGATCATAATTTTCCTTCCAAGGAGTAAGTGTCCTTTAATTTCATGGCTGCAATCACCATCTGCAGTGATTTTGGAGCCCCAAAAAGTAAACTCTGACACTGTTTCCACTGTTTCCCCATCTATTTGCCATGAAATGATGGGACCAGATGCCATGATCTTCGTTTTCTGAATGTTGAGCTTTAAGCCAACTTTTTCACTCTCCACTTTCGCTTTCATCAAGAGGCTTTTTAGTTCCTCTTCACTTTCTGCCATAAGGGTGGTGTCATCTGCATATCTGAGGTTATTGATATTTCTCCTGGCAATCTTGATTCCAGCTTGTGCTTCTTCCAGCCCAGCGTTTCTCATGATGTACTCTGCCTAGAAGTTAAATAAGCAGGGTGACAATACACAGCCTTGACGTACTCCTTTTCCTATTTGGAACCAGTCTATTGTTCCATGTCCAGTTCTAACTGTTGCTTCCTGAACTGAATATAGGTTTCTAAAAAGACAGGTCAGGTGGTCTGTTATTCCCATCTTTTTCAGAATTTTCCACAGTTTATTGTGTTCCACACAGTCAAAGAATTTGGCATAGTCAATAAAGCAGAAATAGATGTTTTTCTGGAACTCTCATGCTTTTTCAATGATCTAGCAGATGTTGGCAATTTGATCTCTGGTTCCTCTGCCTTTTCTAAAACCAGCTTGAACATCTGGAAGTTGTTTACCTTGAAGATATTTCCATTTTATTATATAGATAACCTGCTCATTTCTATCTCGAGTTATAGAGTCAACTATTTAGTCAGTCCCAATATGACAAACACTGGGATTGTTTCAGATATTTTGCTACTCCTAGCAAAGCTGCAATGAATAAGCCTGAACCTATTTCATTTTACACTTCAGAGAGCATTGCTGTAGACAAACTCCCGGAAGTGGAATTGTAGAATGAAAAGTTTTCTTCTGTATACTTTCTTGATTTGATGTTGTATAGCTGCTAAATTGTGTTTGACTCTTTTTCAACCCCATAGACTGTAGCCTACCAAGCCTTTCTGTCCATGGGATTTCCCAGGCAAGAATACTGGAGTAGGTTGCCATTTCCTTCTCCAGGGGATCCTCCCCACCCAGGGACTGAACCTGAGTCTCCTGCACTGGTGGGCAGTTTCTTTACCACCGAGCGACCTGGGAAATCTATATTTGTCTTGATATACATCACTGAATGGTCCCCTCTGCAATCCAGCTATGTGTCTGCTTCCCCACAGCCTCACCAATAGAGAGTATTTCTGTTCATATGTCAAAATTTCTTTTTGGTGCTTGTCAATCTAAGAGGGGAAAAGATGCTATCTCAAAGAGTTTTTTTTTTTTTAATATTTATTCTATTTTTATTTGACTGTACCGGGTCTCAGCTGTAGCACTCGAAATCTTCCATCCTCGCTGTGACTTGTAGGATCTTTAGTTGTGGCATGTGAACTCTTTGTTGTGACACGTGGGATCTAGGCCCCCGACCAGGGACTGAACCCAAGCCCCCAGCGTTGGGAACGCGGAGTCTTACCACTTGACCCCAGGGAAATCCTCTCTCAAAGAGTTTTAACTTTCTTTTTATGAGTGAGGTTGAATATTTTTATTTTTTATTTTTCATGTAATTAAGAGAAATTTATTTCTTTTTCTGTGAACTTTCCTCATTTTTTGATGGGATTTTAGGGCTTTGTCTTACTGACTTCTGGAAGCTCTTTAAATACTAAGGAGATTAGTTCTTTGCCTATGGTTTGTGTTGGAGCTATTTGTTAATGTTAATCATTTGTCTTTTAATGTTAATCATTTGTCTTTTAAAGTGAAATTGAAAGTTGCTCAGTTGTGTCCAACTCTTTGCGACCCCACAGACTATAGAGTCCATGGAATTCTCCAGGCCAGGATACTGGAGTGGGTAGCCTTTCCCTTCTCCAGGGGACCTTCTCAACCCAGGGATCGACCCAGATCTCCCATATTAAAGTCAATTTGTCTTTTAATGTTAATGTTAATCAAAGACAAATGGTTAATCATTTGTTAATCCGTCTTTTGGCTGTTCTCATGGCACTTTTTTTGTCAAACCAAAGCTTTTCATACCCACGATGTCTAGATTTTGATAGGCAGCTTAAAAAGGTTTTCTTGGAACTCTGCTCAACGTCATGTGCCATGCTGAATGCGAGAGAGGTTTGGGGGAGAATGGTATGTCAGATCAGTTTACTTCTCTTCCTGGGTTCTTGTCTCATTGCAACAAAAATTTGGAGCAATGGGCTAAACGGTCTGACAAGTTACAGCTGTTCAGCTCAAGCAGACAGATCTTTTATTCTGAGAAGGCAATGGCAACCCACTCCAGTACTCTTGCCTGGAAAATCCCATGGCTGGAGCAGCCTGGTGGGCTGCAGTCCATGGAGTCGCTTATTAGACACTTGAATGACATGAGAACAGGCCCACCCCGAAGGAATCCTCCTCATTCTTCCTGTTGATCCCTCTTGGCTTCCTCCTTTCATACTTCCAGTCTCCTCCTTTGGGCCCGTGCAAAGTAGCGCTTATCATGGAAAAAGCAAGAGAGTTCCAGAAAAACATCTGTTTCTGCTTTATTGACTATGCCAAAGCCTTTGACTGTGTGGATCACAATAAACTGTGGAAAATTCTGAAAGAGGTGGGAATACCAGACCACCTAACCTGCCTCTTGAGAAATCTGTATGCAGGTCAGGAAGCAACAGTTAGAACTGGACATGGAACAACAGACTGGTTCCAAATAGGAAAAGGAGTACATCAAGGCTGTGTATTGTCACCCTGCTTATTTAACTTCTAGGCAGAGTACATCATGAGAAACGCTGGGCTGGAAGAAGCATAAGCTGGAATCAAGATTGCCGGGAGAAATATCAGTAACCTCAGATATGCAGATGACACCAACCTTATGGCAGAAAGCAAAGAGGAGCTAAAGAGCCTCTTGATGAAAGCGAAAGTGGAGAGTGAAAAGTTGGCTTAAAGCTCAACATTCAGAAAATGAATATCATGGCATCCGGTCCCATCATTTCATGGGAAATAGATGGGGAAACAGTGGAAACAGTGTCAGACTTTATTTTTCTGGGCTCCAAAATCACTGCAGATGGTGATTGCAGCCATGAAATTAAAAGACGCTTACTCCTTGGAAGAAAAGTTATGACCAACCTAGATAGCATATTGAAAAGCAGAGACATTACTTTGCTGACTAAGGTCCGTCTAGTCAAGGCTATGGTTTTTCCTGTGGTCATGTATGGATGTGAGAGTTGGACTGAGAAGAAGGCTGAGCACCGAAGAATTGATGCTTTTGAACTGTGGTGTTGGAGATGACTCTTGAGAGTCCCTTGGACTGCAAGGAGATCCAACCAGTCCATTCTGAAGGAGATCAGCCCTGGGATTTCTTTGGAAGGAATGATGCTAAAGCTGAAACTCCAGTACTTTGGCCACCTCATGTGAAGAGTTGACTCATTGGAAAACACTCTGATGGTGGGAGGGATTGGTGGCAGGAGGAGAAGGGGATGACAGAGGATGAGATGGCTGGATGGCATCACTGACTCGATGGACATGAGTCTGAGTGAACTCCGGGAGATGGTGATGAACAGGGAGGCCTGGCGTGCTGCAATTCATGGGGTCGCAAAGAGTCAGACACGACTGAGCGACTGAACTAACTAACTAAAGTAGCTCTTGTACTCACCTCCAATCAATGAAAGGGAATGCAAATGGGCATATGCTATATAACAGTAGACTATGCTCTTTCTCGGAGAAGGAAATGACATCCCACTCCAGCGTTCTTGCCTGGAGGACCCCAGGGACTGGGAAGCCTCATGGGCTGCAGTCTATGGGTTGCACAGAGTCGGACACGACTGAAGCGACTTAGCAGCAGCAGCCTGCTGTTTATGTCTTTCCATAATTCAGTCTGTTTTAATTAGATGTAGAATATTCATGATCCCTTACTGGGCTCCTAACTGCCTAAGGTTACTTGGAGAAGCCCCTGTGGTCATTTTGTGGTGCCTAAGACACAGATGCAGAAGTTGAAAAGTCTCTGTGTTTATTTTGCAGCCTATCAGTGAGCTCTCCTGGGTGTGTCTAAGATGGAGTTCAGAGATCAGCTTGCATCCATTTCAGCCAGGCCTCCCCTTGTTGCTTTTGTCTAACTTCCTACCTAACAGATACATGTATATGTGAGGCTAAGTCCTTTAGCTGTTCACCTGAAACTGCCACAACATTGTTAATCAGCTATACCCAAATAAAAAATAAAAAGTTTAAAGTTTGATTTTTTAAAAAAGGCTTTTTTATTCCAAGATAAAAAATTATTATTATTATTTTTTAATAATTCCATTGTTGTACATTGTATCTTTTTTGATTTGGATTTTATTCTGGTATGGTAACCTATAGATTCAATTTTATATTTTTTCAGATGGCTGTTTCTGTCCAAATACCATTTATTTAGTAGTCCATCTTTCTTCGCAGTGACTTGAGATGCTGCCTTTATCAGATATCACTTCTGAAAATAATCTGAGTGTATTTCTGAATGTTCTATTTCACTGATCTGTCTATTCATGTATCCGTGACACACTGCTTTGTTGGTTGAGTGTAAGGCTCAGAGAACCGTGCTCTGAAAGGAACACTGAGGGACAGCCTCTACTGGACTGACAAAGTTTATTATCCAGCTGCACAGTTTTATAGTCTCAGGGAACAGAGCATAAAGCAGACTTGCACGTAGCCTTTCTCGATAAACATCAAAGCATTCAAGCATAAAATACAGTTCCCACCGCCCAAGACATAACATAGCCTTGTCGAAACTCTAAAGGGAGTCTTATCATGAAACAACAGTCCTTGCTCCAAGAAACAGGTGGTCAAAAGGAAGCCTTTGAATGCCTCAAGGCCGGGCGTATTGACCCTTCGTCATCCGTTCCCAGCCTCAGGCACTCGATGAATGCTTATAACCCTCCGTTATGGTTGTTCCAGCTCCCAACCTTCATCATGAGTGGAGCAAATATTTGTTCAAAGCCTTCCAGCTCCTCCACATTGAGGATTTTAAATACATTTTCTTATTTCGATAGGTCTAGTAGCACCCTTACTATTACTCTTTGCCCTCAATGTTTTCCTGGCAAATATTCTATTTTTTGGCTTGAAGGATCTTAGTTTCCCAATCAGGAACTGAGCCTGGGTCCTGGGCAATGAAAGCTGAGTCCTAACTGCTAGGGAATTCTCCAGATACTCTTGCTTTTGATTTTTCTTGTTGATTTTTTCATGTGTAAATCAGAATCACTTTACCTAATTAAAAGTAATTATTGGTGTTTGATAGGAATTGTATTACATTCATAAATTTAGAAAAAATTATCCAAGAATAATATGTTTTTCTCCATGTATTTAAGAGGTTTTTTGTGTGATTTGGTGCATATTTTAAATTTTATTCATATAGACCTTTCACAACTATTATGCAAGTTTTATCTCTGGGTATTATTGTTATTTTTATATATTGTTTTATCTATAAATAATCAACCTTGTATAAAATGGATCTTCTCTTCCATCATATCTTCTAATTCGTTGTTAATTTAGATACCTTATATTTTTTCCCATTTTGATAATCACTGGTTGCTCTTGTTAGTATAGTTTTTTAGATGATTCCACTTGCTCCAGATGTGATGTTTAAGTGAGAAATAAACTTCTCTATTGTGTGAAAACACTGAGATCTGGGGCTTGTTACTGCAGCATTTCCTAGCTATCCTGACAGATACAAATGATTTTAAAAAATAGAGAGACTAAATACACAAATATATTAATATTAGGGTTAAATTCTGTGCGGACAGTGGTATGCAAACAGGAGTTTAAGAAGAAAAAGCACAATGGAATTCTGTACTGTTACAGAACTTATTCATGTATTTCTAAATTATCTTTGGCTTATTGGGTCTTCCTTAAACTGCAAGGACTTTTTCTAGTTTCCATGAGCAAAGGCTACTCTTCCTTAGGGTACATGGGCTTCTCATTGCAGTGCCTTCTCTTAAGGTGGAGCACAGGCTCTAGGGCTGGCAGGCTCAGTAGTTGTGCTGCTCTGGCGTAGTTGCTCTTCTGCATGTGGATTTTCCCAGACCAGGGATCTAACTGCATCCCTTGCATCAGCAGGTGAATTCTTAACCATTAAACCACGAGGAAAAGCCCTTTATTCATGTACTTTTAAAATGGAAACTAAGGAAATGGCAACCCACTCCAGTACTCTTGCCTGGAAAATTCCATGGATGGAGGAGCCTGGTGGGCTACAGTCCACGGGGTGGCAAAGAGTAGGACACGACTGAGCGACTTCACTATCACTTTTCAGTGGGACTCAAATCACCATAGTGTCTGTATTACAACGGTTAAGAGTAACATCTAGTTGTATTTAAAACCATCTTCTAACGTGTGACAAAAATCAAGTCCTTTGCAACTATTTTAGTGAATGTGGCTGTCATGTCCGACTGTTTGCAACCCTATGGACTATACAGTTCATGGAATTCTCTGGTCCAGAATACTGGAGTGGTAGCCTTTCCCTTCTCCAGGGCAGTTTCCCAACCCAGGGATTGCACCCAGGTCTCCCACATTGCAGGCTGATTCTTTACCAACTGAGCCACAAGGGAAGCACAAGAATACTGGAGTGGGTAGCATTTTAACATGCACTTCTATCTTAGAAATGTCAACCAGTCTTTAGGAACTGTAGATGTTCTCGGCTTGGTCAGGGAAAGATAGACTGTCTGGACCCTCCCAGCTGAGCAGAGACCACAGGATTCCTCCACCTTTCTCCAAGGCAGAACCACTGGCTCTCAGATCCACGCAGGGAACCTGGGAGCCCTAGTAACGTTACAGAAATAGTTGAGAGCAGCTCTGGGAAAGCGCAAACCCCGAAGTCCCCTTTTAAGAGCAAGTGCCCTGAAGTCAGACGTTCGGGTTTCAATCTGGTCGGCTTCCAAGAAGTTGTCTGCTCTCGAAGGAACTTGTCAGCCTCTTCGTGCCTTAACTGCTTCATTTGTAAAACGACTTATTGTGTCAAGTGACTTAACGAATGCAGAGCACTCAGAACGGCGAACGCGAAGAGCGCCGAGCGCGCGAGCTCGGGAGGTCCCGCAGTTGAGCCGACAGCCGACCACACAGGCCGGGGGACGGAGCCTGGCGTTGGGGAGGAGCGCGCCCCCACCGCCGCGCCTGCATTTACACAAGGGTTCCTGTAGTGCGGGGCTATTTAAACACACGAAATCGAATACATTTTTTTTCCCTTAAGAAGTTATTATGTTCCACTATAATTATGTTCCACTGGGTCCTTTCCATACCATGAGAGTAGGAACCCAAAGATGGCCTAAGGAAAAATATTCCACAGGAGCGTTTATTCGAATGAGTCAACAGATATCCTGCGGGCGCCATTTGACTTCTGTCTGAACCCCCCCGCCCTGGACGCGCCAGACGCCGAGACCACAGAAATTCGGCCCGACGGCCTCTGTTCGCGACAGTTCCCGGAGGCCTCCAGCTCCCGTCGCCTCGCGGCCGTCGGCGGGAGCGCGCACGGCGACACGGAGCCCGGAAGGCGCCGGCGGGTCACGTGTCGGCGCGCCCCCGCCAAGGCGGGCTCCAGGCGGAAGTGAGGTTTGGGCTAGGCGGCAGCGCAGCGTCGGCGAGGAGCGCGGGCTGCGGAGAGGCGGGCCGGGCAGAGCGGGGCGAGCGGGAGCGCGGGCCGGGTAAGCGGCGGCGGCGGCGACCCGGGCCTCGCGGCTCAGCCCCGCAACGGGCAGGCCTACGCAGCGCGCGCCTCTCACCGACCCCGACCGCTGAGCCCGCCCTGGGCCGGCGAGCTCTGATCACTGAGGCCCAGTCTGCCCTCGCGGCGCGGTGAGTGCGGGCGGGGCGGGCGGCGGACTTGGCGGCGGCGTGCGCGGCCGGAAGTGCGGCGCTTTGTGCGGCCGATTTGGGCGGCGCCAAGGTCGGGCCCGCG
Organism: Ovis aries; assembly: GCF_016772045.2. Classification (NCBI taxonomy): domain Eukaryota; kingdom Metazoa; phylum Chordata; class Mammalia; order Artiodactyla; family Bovidae; genus Ovis; species Ovis aries. Next base: position 114,891,150 of record NC_056055.1, on the reverse strand, counting down.
GCGGCGCTTTGTCCCGCGGGGCCAGGCGGGCGGGTGCTGCCGGAGGGAGGCGGGGCTGGGCTGCAGGGCGCGCTGGCAGGTGCGGCGTGGGCGGCGGGGAAGCTGCCCCTGGGCGGGCGAGAGCGGCGTTTGTTGCACAGCAGTGTTCTCTGGGTCTTTTTTTTTTTAAGGTCCAGGTGATCAGATCAGGAAAATGCAAAAAATGGGGAAGCAATGGGGTGGTGTTTCGGTTCGTAGGATCTTATCGTTTCCAGTGTGTAAACTATCCACTTTTCTCACAAAGTAAACATTATTCCATTTGCTTGGCAGAAGCTTTAGCTTGAAAGGGTTTCAATGTTTTATCCAGAAAAGACGTGTCGTGGCCCAGCCTTGGTTCACTTTGAAAGAGAGGTGCGCCTTTACAGCGTCCACGAATAGGGTCTTCCTGTTTTATAGTGTATATAAGCGTGCATCTAATGGATTGTATGAGTTAGTGCTTCATTAAACTCATATATAAAAGTATTTTGGAATGTTTTGCCAAGCAAGGCTTTCTTTAAGTGAAAGGTTTGTCTCCTTCCCCCTCCTTAAATTCTCAAGTCACCCTTGTGTAATTTTTAAGATTATTGTCTCAAGTAGTATATGAAAAACTTGGCAATAATAGTAGGGACACATTTTAGAACTTTGGTTAAGTAAACAAGGATTGGGTTAATTTTGCTCTGACAGGAAAGAATTAGGCCAACTGTTCTGTTGTTGAAGGTACTATGGTGCACATTGTGAAGTTTTTTTGTTTTGAGGTTTATAGGGTGGGCTTGCTTTAGTATGTGTTTGCATAATTACTTCCGTTCAGTCGTATTTGTGACTAAATGGACAAACTAAGGTGTGCCTACAAAGGTGCCTCTAGTCAAAGCTGTTTTTCCAGTAGTCTTGTATGGATGTGAGAGTTGGACTATAATGAAGGCTGAGCGCCGAAGAATTGATGCTTTTGAACTGTGATGTTGGAGAAGACTCTTGAGAGTCCCTTGGACTGCAAGGAGATCCAACCAGTCCATCCTAAAGGTCAGTCCTGCGTGTTCATTGGAAGGACTGATGTTGAAGCTGAAACTCCAATACTTCGGCCACCTGATGTGAAGAACATCGGAAAAGACCCTGATCCTAGGCAAGACTGAAGGCGGGAGGAGTAGGGGACTGCAGAGGATGAGATGGTTGGATGGCATCACCGACAGGATGGACAGTTTGAGCAAGCTCTGGAAGTTGGCCATGGACAGGGAAGCCAGGCATACTGCAGCCCATGGGGTCGCAAAGAATTGGACACGACTGAGCAACTGAACTGAAGGTGTGGTAGAGGTCCCTGCAGGCTTTAAGAGTTGGAAACTGCAGCCTTTCTCTAGGTTCTGTGTAGCAGTCACTCTAGACACGCGGAGCAGGTAGCATCCCCTCTTCCTGCCTCCTGCTCTTCAGAATAGGGGAAGGATCCTACAAGCCAGAAGGGCGGAGGAAACTGCTATTGGTATTACTGCCTCTGCCCTCTTATCCAGGCCTGATAGATTTGTTAGATTTTTACTTAGTATTCTACTCGACAACTGCCATTCAACTCATTTGCGTTTTAAGGTTAGACGGAATTGTGATGTCAAAATTATTTCAATTTTCAAATGAGAAAATGAGGAGTGTAATGCCACAGAGGTAGAGGATTAGAGTTGGGAAAAAGAAGCTTAAGTGCGTATAAATAATATTATTTTAAGGTTTTTTTTAAATAGGTTTGGTAGCCTAAAGGCAAATTTTTGCCTCCCAAACTTGTCTTATTTAAACAGCTTCTTTTCACTGATCAGTTGAGAGCAATTTTAAAACAGTAGCACACCAGCCAAATAGAGGTATGGTTACTTTTCTTATGCCTGTGTTCCACTTTATGCCTATATCTTTGAAGTTCTGTGCAGAAATATGTGGATGTCTCCCAGCAGATTGGAAATCTTGATAGTGAAGCTCGAGTTTGGAGGCGTTCAGAGTCTGTCTTATTATGTGCTCTTCTTGATGTTATCAGGTGTTACCTAGACTTTCCAGTGTTGATTGTGTTCGGATTTTATCTTGTATATTGCTGTCTGAGAGAGAGAATTTAAGCCCCTTGACCTTAGTTTTCTTGGTATGAAGAAAAATAATACACAAGGCCTCTACAGTCCACAGGGTAGCAAAGAGTCAGACACGACTGAGTGACTTCACTTTCTTTTTTTTAAAGTTTTAGAATTACTGTTTTGTGTGGGAACTTTGTGTAGGTCATGGTATATTTTGAGACTAGAGAAATTAGTACAGTGATGGATGCTAAATATACTTTTTTTCTGAGGATTATTAGATTTCAAGTTGAGAAATTTTTGCTGTTATCTTTTTTAAACCCTAATCTGCTGCTGCCAAGTCCCTTCAGTTGTGTCCGACTCTGTGTGACCCCATAGGTGGCAGCCCACTAGGCCCCGCTGTCCCTGGGATTCTCCAGGCAAGAACACTGGAGGGGGTTTCCATTTCCTTCTCCAATGCATAAAAGTGAAAAGTGAAAGTGAAGTCATTCAGTCGCGACCCCATGGACTGCAGCCCACCAGGCTCCTCCGTCCATGGGATTTTCCAGGCAAGAGTACTGGAGTGGGGTGCCATTGCCTTCTCTGAAACCCTAATCTGAGACTTACCTATTTTGCTGCAGATGTCAAACCACCCATAGGAATTCTGACATTTTCATCATTACAAATGCGAAACTTAAAAAAAAAAGTGACACTAGCTTCCCTGGTGGCTCAGAGGGTAAAGCGTCTGCCTGCAATGCGGGAGACCTGCCTTTGATCCCTGGGTCAGGAAGATCCCCTGGAGAAGGAAATTTGGCAGCCCACTCCAGTATTCTTGCCTGGAGAATCCCATGGATGGAGGAGCCTGGTAGGCTACAGTTCACGTGGTCGCAAAGAGTCGGACAGGACTGAGTGACTTCGCTTTCTTTCTTTCTTTCTGGCTCTAGCCTTGAAATTGGGATTCTTGGACCATACCAAATCAGACTGGGAAATTGGTGGTTTCTGGGTGACCATAGGCACTAAAATCCCAGGCAGAGTGGTGATGGTGGTTTTTTACCTTTACCTTTTCATTACTTAAAAAGTATGCAAATGCAACATACAGCCATGTGCCCAACGTATCAATCCCATTATATAGGTTGCTCAGGGCTGGTGCACTGGGATGACCTTGAGAGATGGGATGGGGGGGGGGAGTGGGAGGGAGGGTCAGGATGGGGAACACGTGTGCACGCATGGCTGATTCATGTGAATGTATGGCAGAACCACCACAATATTGTAATTAGCCTCCAATTAAAATAAAAAGAAAAAAAATGTTTTAGATTACAGACATCGTGTCATTTTTACCCTTGTACAGTTTAATACGCACTTCTAAAAATCAATGCATCTTTACATAACAAAATGCTATTCTCACATATAACAAAATTAATGATTGTTTAATGCCATTTGATATCTAGCCCATGTTTGTTTGTACCCCTCAATCCTTAAAATACCTTTTTATAATTTTTTCCATCTTAAAATCAGGATTCAAACAAAAACCTCCTGTGGCCTTTGTTAAATCTATGTTAATCTAGAACCATCCTTCTCCCTACTGTCCGCCTTTTCCCAGACCATTGACTTACTGAAGAAGTGACCCCTTGCCCTCTAGATTCCCTCTTTTTGGCTTTGTCTGATTGCTTTATGGTGTTCAGTATTTTTCTCTAACTCCTGCCTTTTTCTGTCACCTGGGAGGTAGATGTGTAGGGTGCACTGGATTCAGATTTTAGTATTTTTGTAGCAGTACATCTCAGATGATGCAGAGTGATTCCGTGGTATGAGGATGCACGTAACAGGTGGCCTGGGGGGGCTTCCCTGGTTGCTTAGTGGTAGTAAAGAGTTCACCAGCCAATGCAGGAGACATGGAGTCAATCCGTGATCTAAGAAGACCCCACTTGCCTATGTGCCACAGCTGCTGAGCCTGTGCTCTAGAGCCCAGGAGTGGCAGCGATGAAGCCCGCACACTCTAGATCCTGTGGCGTGTAACGAGAGGGGCTGCCAGATGAGAAGCCGGAGCAGCAGCTGGAGAGTAGCCACCTCCCAGCACAACTAAAGGAAAGCTCGAGCAGCTGTGAAGACCCAGCACAGCCAAAATAAATAAAAATTTAAAAAAATAAGTAGTTTGCTCTTATTGATGTTAAGATTGGTCAGTGGGTTCAGCATTCATGTCCACTGATCGATAAACTGAGCACAATTATATGGTAGTTTGAACATTCTTTGACGTTGGGAAAACTGTCCATTTCCAGTCCTGTGGCCACTGCTGAGTTTTCCAAATTTCCTGGCATATTGTGTGCAGCATTTTAACAGCATCATCTTTTAGGATTTGAAATAACTCTGCTTGGAATTCCATCACCTCCACTAATTATTTGTAGTAATGCTTCCTAAGGCCTACTTGACTTCACACTCCACGATGTTTGGCTCTTGGTGAGTGACGCCACCATCATGGTTATGTGTGTCATTAAGACCCATTTTTGGTAGTTTGTCTGTGTACTCTTGCCGCCTCTTTTTAATCTCTTTGTCCTTTGTTAGGTCCTTAACATTTCTGTCCTTTATAGTGTCTATCCTTGCATGAAATGTTCCTTTAATATCTACAATTTTCTTGACATGATCTCTAGTCTTTGCCATTCTATCTTTTTCCTCGATTTCTTTGCACTGTTCACTTAAGAAGGCCTGAGTTTAGAAAAGGCAGAGGAACCAGAAATCAAATTGCCAACATTCATTGGATCTTACAGAAAGCAAGGGAATTCCAGGAAAACATCTACATTTGCTTCATTGACAGTGCTAAAGACTCACTTTGACAGTGTGGGTCACAACAAATTGTGGAAAATTCTTAAAGAGATGGGAATATCAGATCACCTTCCAGTCTCCTAAGAAATCTATGTGGATCAGGAAGCAACATTTAGAACCAGACATGGAACAACAGACTGGTACAGAATTAGGAAAGGAGTATGTCAAGGCTGTAATATTGTCATCCTGCTTATTTGATTTTTGTGCGGAGTACATTATTTGAAGTGCTGGCTTGGATGAAGCACAAGCTGGAATCAAGATTGCTGGGAGAAATGTCTACAACCGCAGATACGCGGATGATACTGCCCTAATGGCAGGAAGTGAAGAGAAACTGAAGAGCTTGATGAGGGTGAAAGAAGAGAGTGAAAAGGCTGGCTTAAAACTCAATATTAAAAAAAAAACAACTAAGATTGTGGCATCTGGTCCTGTCATGTCATGTCAAATAGAAGGGGAAAAGGGGAAAGAGTGACAGATTTTACTTTCTTGGGCTCCAGAATCACTGCAGACAGTGACTGCAGCCATGAAATTAAAAGGCGCTTCCTCTTTGGAAGGAAGCTAAGACAAACTTAGACAGTGTATTAAAAAGCAGAGATATCAGTTTGCCACAAAGGTCTGTATAGTCAAAGCTATGGTTTTTTCAGTAGTCATGTACAGATGTGAGAGTTGGACCATGAAGAAGACTGAGTGCCAGAGAATTGATGCTTTCAGTTGGTGCTGGAGAAGACTCTTGAGAGTCCCTGCACTGCAAGGCTATCAGACCTGTCAATCCTAAAGAAAATCCACCCTCAATATTCATTGGAAGAATTTTAGCTGAAGCTCCAGTACTTTGGCCATGTGATGTGAAGAGCTGACTCATTGAAAAAGACCCTGATGCTGGGACAGATTGAAGGCAAAATAAAGGATGAGATGGTCAGATAGCATCACCGACTCAGTGGACATGAATTTGAGCAAACTCTGGGAGATAACGAAGGACAGGGAAGCCTGGCGAGCTGCAGTTCATGGAGTTGGAAAGATTCGGACATGATTTAATGACTGAACAACAACAATCAATAAGCATATATTCCAACAGTTCTAAATTAGATTTTATATAACCATCTCAATTTCATGTTTATTGCTATGCAGATTCCTGTATTTTCTGTTGGACAGTTCTATTTATTAGAGAACATTCAGAGCATATGAACTATCTTTGGACTAGAGAGATGCAGGGGGCCAGGGCTGAATAAGCTATTTTCTCTGCCCTTGAGGGTCAGCATCTTAGGGGAATCTCATCATTTGAACAAGTAACTTAAGAAGCTGGTACGGTATTGTTCATAGACCTTGTGCAAACCTTTTTGTTGAAGTGGGAACTGCAACTTTTTCTTTCATTAATCCTGTTATTTTTTTACCTGTAAGTTTTAATTATAACTTCTTAATCACTTTAGGAAATAGTTATTAGTCTCTTGGGAAGCATAAATGCTTTTAGGAACTATAACTTCTGGGTAGTTTGGATGTATGATATTTAGAATTCAAGTGTAATTCCGTACATTTTTTTTAGTGGCAAATGTAGAGTAAGATTTTATTAGTAGTTTAGACTGTAAGGTTGTGAAAGGAAAGCCTTTGTGGTATTCAGTGCTTTGAGTTGTCTGCAGTTCTTGGCTGTAATGAATAATTTTGTTACAAACAGTTCAGGTACAGGTTTTTGTGTGGATATGTGTTTTCACTTCTCTAGGGTATATACCTAGGGGTGGAGTTGCCAGGTCAAATGGTAGCTCTTGTCTTTAACTGCTATGCTGTTCATCAGCTTCATTGCCTACCAGATGACATCTGCACAGCCCCACATTTAAGGGTCTCCATGTGATAGTTCCAACCTAACCTATGTCTCCATAATCTTCTTTGTTGATTCACATGTAGCCCAAGCTCCAAACAAGCCCAGTTGCAAAGTGTCCCTAAAGTGCATCTTGCATTTTCTAATTTCTGTGGCTTTTCAAGATCCTACCTGTTGAGAGCTTATACCACCTTTGCAATCCCAAGTTATTCCTGACCATTCCTCTCCTCCTGCATTAAACTTTTGCTCTTCCCACTCAACCTTCACAACACTTTATTCCTTTATGGCCCTTAACACTCTGGCCCCGAATCATCATTGTTATGTCTTCTGACTTGCAGACCTGCCTGTCCAGTACAGTACCCACCACCTACATGTTACTATTCAGAGCTCAGCTAACGTGTAGGTCCTTGGTCTAGCCACATTTGAAGCGTTCAGGTAGTGACTACTGTATGTGGGCAGAGCAGATGTACATTTCCATCTTCACAGAAAGTTCTCTGGGACAGCACTTTTCTAGATGGTGAGCTCAGAACAGGGACTGTGACTTGTCTTTTTCCCCCCTCTGTGGCCTTTGTGTAGTGCTTTACGTATTCAGTTAAGAAAATGAAATTAGATCCTGGCACAGAATAGAGAAATAGTGTTGAAAAGTATTCAGTTTTCCAGAAATGATCGTTGAACCAGAGAAGTAGATGAAATATGTGAAAAATCTCCACATCTTATGTTGTAGATCCACCAAGAATGGGTTAAAAGTGCAAGCTCATGGGGATTGACAAGTTACCGATTTGTTTCTTCTTAAACTGTGATGTAAAATACAGTTGGTTTTCATGTCTACTTCTTAGGCTTTGCTCTCCTTGTTTCTAAACTGTTCTGTAGATTTGCATTGTCCAGTATGGTAGCCTACAGCCAAACACGACTATTTAAATTCAGACTGAAGTTAAATAAAAAATCAGATCCGATCCTAGCCACATTTTTCAGGTGCTCATTGTTTCCTTGTATTAATAGCTAATGGATGCTCTATCAGACAGCACAGATAGGGAGCATCTTCATCCTTGTTCTTTTGGACAGCACTGATCTAGATTTCTGTCTTAGCTGTGGTTGTGGATGTCATGTCAGATTTTGTTCTGCCTTTTGGTTTGGAAGTTAAAGAAATAAGACAGTTATTTAGGTAATGAATGTCCCAGTCACTGACATCTCCAATTAATGTCTGCTTTGGAACTTAACTGCGCAGGCTAAGGACTTGACCAGGTATACTTTTCTGTGTACTGAACTGCTTGGTTGTGAATATTCTAAGTCAGTAAGCTGAGGTAGAAATTTGAAGTGGTGTGTTTTTGTATTTTGTCTTTGTTATGGAATTTGATGCCAAGAGTGTTTGGAAGTACATGTGTCTTTTTGAAAGTCAGCAGATAGTGGCACCTTTTTGTGTGTGTCATTGTCTTTGGGGCTCGAGGTACTGCAAACAGGACTAAGTTCCAGTTCCCTGTGTACAATCTAGCTGAGGATGCAGTGGGGCAGGCTGCTGCTGCTGCTGCTGCTGCTTAGTCGCTTCAGTTGTGTCCGACTGTGTGATCCCAGGGACGGCAGCCCACCAGGCTCCCTCTTCCCTGGGATTCTCCAGGCAAGAACTGGAGTAGGTTGCCATTTCCTTCTCCAAGTGGGGCAGGCAGACACTGGCAAATACATGTACACTTTATGTTTTTCTCTTTTTTTGGCCAAACCACATAGCTAGTGGAATATCAGTTCCTCAGCCAGGGATTGAACGTGGGTCATGGCAGTGAAAGCCCGGAATTCTAATGGCGAGGTCACCAGAGAACTGCCTGTTTTTCTTTTTAAATAGATTTAATTTTTTAAGAGCAGTTTTGGGTTGAGAGCAAAACTGAGCAGAAAGTGCAGAGTTTCCATATGCCTGTTGCCCCCTCCCCCATTGCTGTTTTTATTTTTAAATTTAAGATCCCTTTAATCCTTACTACCAAGTAAGTCAGTGATTGACTTACTGGATAAGGAATACTGAATAGTCTTAATTAAGCTCACACTTTAAGAATGCATTGGGTGATAAAATTCAGAGGAAGGGATAAAACCATGGTTGTAGCTGTGCAAATTCTTGAACTTGTCAGGCAAAGAAGATTGTGAATTATAGAACATTGACTGGGTTAGTAGAGTTGCTGTAGTTAATTTGTCTCTTTTAGGAAATACACATAAATTTTATTTATTTTTAGGAAGTATATAATTTAACGTGTTGTTTCAGATATAGAGAAAGGTGCAAAAAGAACATTAAACCGCTCCATCTAGAGGCATTCATGGTTCATGCTTCATTCTCCTCCCAGGTAGTTTTCCGTCTAAGCTGGAGGTGCGCATGCCCAGGGCGTAGGTGCGCATTTGGGGTCACACTGCATTTCAGTGTTGCACTGCCTCCCCTTTTACCCCAGTTATCGTTATAACATCCTGTGCTTTTAAACACTTAAAAAAGCAGCTGCATGGTATTTCATGCTCTGGATAGATCTCGTTAAGACTGTTCTCTGCAATAAGGACATTTAGATTACTTATAGTTTTTTTTGTTTTTAACTGTTTTAAAAAACAGGGACATGGAGAACACTTTTTTCCTTAGCTTCTGATGGACGCGAGTGTTATAAAGCAAAGCGTGCCGTGTCCTGGGGGGCGCCCGTTAGGGCTTTGGCATTCCTTTTCTGTTCTCTGTTGGTTAGCAGCAGCGTGGAGTGCCTTGTCTCTACATTTCAGAACAGATTAGAGAAGGGCCTCTTGCTACCTGCTCTTTTGAGACTGATGATGGAGAAAAACCTGAGAACAAAAGTGCTTGGCTAAATCCCTTTTTTTCCCTTTTTAGTTCTTGAAATCATGAATCCTGTTTATAGCCCGGGTTCTTCTGGGGTACCCTATGCAAATGCCAAAGGAATTGGTTATCCAGGTAAGCACGTGAAATTTTGTTTCCATTATTAAACTTTGAATACATGGTCCATTTCTGTGTCATTAAGAATGCTGTTAATGGACAGACCCAGCTCACGTGGCTTAGATAAGGAAGAAAATGTGTCAGCTCATGGAACTGAAAAAGAGCCTGATCTGGTGGTTCCAAGGGTAGGGACTGGGTCTGGTTTCTTTGCTTCCTGTGCTCAGCTTCACTTCCTCAGTGTTGTCGCAGTGTGGGTCACAGGTCACACTTCTCCCCGTTGTGGTATGGTGCTCAGCCCCTCCCTTGGCTGTGAGTCTCTTCATCCGGCTCTATAGGAAAGCCCCGTGGGACTTCTTGTTCTCTTCATGCCAGCCCCCTGGATCAGGAAGGGGAGCCCACTGGTGAATTTATGCCTGAGCCACATTCTCCACCTTGATGAAGCCTACTATTCAAACATGGGCTGAAATAGGGTGAAGCAAAATTTGTGAGAATAGGAATTGATGGTCAAAAATAGCAAATGGTTGCCCTAGTTGAAAGGAATAGTTGTCTGTAACATTACAATTTTGGGTTTAGATAATATGGTGGGACAGATACTCTTAAAGCCCTGTTGCTCAAAACCCCTGAAAAATTGAAGAAACATTTCAAAAATGTTTAACTGAACTTTTGCAAGAAAGCCATTTCTACAGCTAAGTATGAAGGTGACATAAAAACCAGAGTATTTGGCCATTGAGTTGATGTGCCTACCCTAGGGGCATTTGTTCTTTTTGGGTTTTAGCAACCCTTTTGGGGACGAAGTAAAGTCTCTGCTCTTCTTAAGGCTGGGATTTGGAGTGGGACCCCTCGTCAGTCTGATTCCTCCAGAGGGTGATACTCCTCCTATAAGAGAGGTAAGTAAATCAGTCCATACTGGTTCCATGGAGAAGTTCATTTCAGCTTGGGCTCTGGGAAGGAAGAAGTCTTTTCTAAGAATTTGTAACCATTCAAGAATGTTTTGGATTCTGCTTTGAATTACTTGTCCTTCCGAGGGGTCCATAAATTGAGAAACTTAACAAAAAACATAGTCTCTGGGCTGCATTGCCGCTGAAGCACCTGACAGCAACAAGTGCAGAGCTGTGTGAAGGCAAGCGCTCCCAGTCCAGGTTGTGCGGGTGGCCCAGAGTTCTGCCTGGTAAGTCAGAGTCATTATGAAACACCGTGCTGCTGTTCATCGTGTCTGCGTCACCAGTCATGATAGACAGCAGGAATGGAACATCAGGTGGAAACCACATCAGACAAGCGTGCTGAAAATAACTGAAGATGCAAGAGAAAGAATCACAGCGAAAAAGAACCAACTGGAACTTTAAAAAAAGCATTTGAACAGAATTCCAGTTAAACCACAGGCAAACACTGCTAGAGGAGGGACCAGTCTGCAGCATGAGGAAGGGGAAGTAGACTGGTTACAAAATAGAGGTGTTAGGTTGAGAAGTTTTGAGGAGAATTAAAAGCTCCAGAAGGACTGAGTAGAGAGACTAGAAGAAAAATAGTGACAGGATTTTCTGGAATTGGTAAAAAATAGTTCAGTGGTGAGACCTCCTGTCTTGAATGTATTTGCACTAGTTTAAACAGAGTTCCAGGTAGTCTGCTGAAGAGAATCCTGTGTAGATCTGAAGTCAGGGACTAGGTAAAACCTGGTGGTGTTAGCATTGCCTGATAGACTATGTAATGAAATACTGGTTGCCTGCCATATACCAGGTCTGTACTTCTTAGGGTTTTTTTTGTTTTTGCTCTTTAAAAGGAAATTTCTGAAACTTTAAATCTTTAACATTTTATAACTGATCCTTATTTTATTCATTTCTTTATACCTTGGAGAAGGCAATGGCAACCCACTCCAGTACTCTTGCCTAGAAAATCCCCATGGATGGAAGAGCCTGATGGGCTGTAGTCCATGGGGTTTCGAAGAGTCAGACACGACTGAGCGACTTCACTTTCACTTCTCACTTTCACCCATTGGAGAAGGAAATGGCAACCCACTCCAGTGTTCTTGCCTGGAGAATCCCAGGGATGGGGGAGCCTGGTGGGCTGCCGTCTATGGGGTTGCAGAGTCGGACACGACTGAAGTGACTTAGCAGTTAAACCTATCTCTTGCCTTGCTTTTAGTATTTTGACCTCCTTGACTTTGATAAAACTCTCTGATCAGCAAAAGTTCAGTGTAGAAACTTGTAGCCACTCTAGGTATTTTGATTTTAAGGCTAGGATAACTTTAGTACCAAAAACAAGACATCACAAGGGAAGAAAGTACCTTTATACCATTTTATGCTTACGATTCTATACTTTAATACGAACAGATGGAGAGGCTTGTCCATAATTTTCTAAAATTCACACTTAATGGGAAAAAAGGAACATCTAATTGTAGTTACATGAGAGCTGACATACAGTCCTTCATACCTGTGAATTTTGGGTATCATGTCCTGGAACCTGGGATACTGAGGGATGACAATAATTGTGTTCGTATACACCATCTTACTATTGTTTCCTAATTCATAGCTCCTGTATTTGTTTTGTTCACTTTCTTTTTCTTTTGGATTAACCAAATATTTTACATTAAATTTTTCCTTCTATTAATTTTTGAAAAAATTACTATTTAGTGATGACTAACAATTACAACACATTTTGCCCCCCCTTCTTTTGTATATCATTACCATGCCTTAAGACATTACTGTTTTTATTCTGTGCAGTCAACATTAACTCACACATTATTTTCATTGCTTTCTGTATCTATATGTTTTTTGTTTGGGATCATTTTCCTTTTACTGGGATAAATCCCTTTAGTTACCCCTCCTCCCCCACTCTTACTGCGTGTCTGCTAGCAGGGAATTTTCTTTGTGAAAATGTTTTTATTTTGCTTTCATTTGACCCTATTTTTGATGAGTGTACTGGTTTTCTGTGACTGCTGTGACAAATAGCTACAAGGATGGTGGCTTTAAAACCATAGAAATTGATTCTCTCACAGCTGTGGGAGTCAGAAGCCAAAATCCAGGTGTGGCAGGGCCTCACACCCTGTGGAGCTGGAGGGGAGAATCCTTTCTTGCTTCTTGAAATTTCTGGGGCGTAGATTGCTTTGTGCACACATCATCCCAGCTTCTGTTTTCTTGTTTACATCATTTCCTTCTTACCTGTGTTTCACAGTGTGGACACTTGGGTTTAGGCCCCCACCACCTGTAATCTATGATGAGTATCTTGAAATCCTTAACTTATGTCAACAAAGAACCTTTTCCCAAATAAGGTAACATTTATAGGTTCCAGGGATTTGATGATATTTCTTCTGAGGAGTTCCCCCCCCCCCTTTTTTTTTTTTTTGCCTGCCGCACTGAGTGTGCAGTTTCAGGCTGGCAGTTATTTTCTCTCAGCACTTTAAAGGCAGTTGTGTCGTCCTCTGGTTTCTGTCATTTTTGTTTCTTTGAAAGTAGCATTTCCCTGCTCCCTCCTTGCTGCTTTTAACATATCTATGTTTCTCCTGTGGAATGACTAGACGTGACTGTGTTTTGTGTTTATTCTGCTTAGTGCTCAGAGTTGTTTGACTGGCCTTTTTTTTTTTTTTAAATTTATTTAGGTTATGTCAGGTCTTAGTTGCAACATGTGGGATCTAGTTCCTTCACCAGAGATAGAACCTGGGCCCCCTGAATGGGGAGCGCAGAGTCTTAGCCGCTGGACCATCAGGGAAGGAAGGAATGGGAAGAAAAGAATATCTCCTCTGAAGTGAAGGTAGTTTTTCCAAAAGAGTAGAGTTTAGTCTCAATTTAAGGAGAACACTTTTAAATAGCTTGGACAGCTCAAAACTGCTATTTAGGGAACTGAAAACCAAGTAAGCCAAGAACAATATTAAAAAAAATTCTGGCAAAGTAGCAAGAGGATGAAAAGTTGGGTTTGTGTAGTTTTCAACACAGAAGTAAGGGAAGAGGCATCTCTTCTCAAAAGGCTCTGAAAACCTGTGGCATCAATGGATAGTTGCAGGGGGTTGGGGTTTCTTTCTCAAAGGCTCCTAGGGCACTCACCCCTGTCTACCCTACACCGTTGCTACATTCACCCTTTCTCCCTCCACTTCCACACCGAAGGGGCAGCACTTTCTAGACTTGAACCTCCAGGGACCATCTCTGCAGCCTAGATTCTCCCTGGAGCCTGGGGAGTTCTGCAGCTGGAAGCCAGACTTGCAAGGCTGCCAGAAGTGCGTCGGACCTGGAGAGAGCTGGATGCGGGCGACTGGAGCCTTAAAGCTCACCCACCAAGGGAGAGAAGGAGCACATCTTTTTATGGAGCAGGATCAGCCTGCTCCCTACCCCTTTTGTGATTGATAGTCACTTGATGAGACAGGGACCACCTTCTGACTGTCCCCCTGGACTCTGCCCTAAGAGGCCTCTGGCATCTGTGATAGTGCGGGTCCCGACTTCAGTCAGCTGAGGCCAGCGCTTCAGGGGTCCCTCCAGTCCCATCTCAGACCCCTCCTCCCTGGAGCACAGAGGGACTTGGCTGAATCAAGGGTTCCACGAGCCTATGGACCAGTTTTAATCCCTAGAGCTTGAGATTCAATTAAATATTACTGGAACCTACTGTAAGGTAGGTAGTCTTTCCTGTAGCCCAGATGGTAAAGAATCTGCTTGCAATGCAAGAGACCAGCTGGGTTGGATTCCTGGGTTGGAAAGATCTTCTGGAGAAGGGAATGGCAGTCTACTCCAGTATTCTCGCCTGGAGAATCCCATGGGCAGAGAAGCCTGGCGGGCTCCGGTCTGGCTGCAAAGAGTTGGACACGACTGAGCGAGTAACACTACTGCTACTACTGTAAGGTTGGGAGACTAGGAGACTGAGACTCAGCACCGTGGGTGCAGCCCTGGGACTTTGCACAGGGCACCCCCTCAACTTCAGGAGGAGGGCTGCTGCAACTCCGCCAGGCCCTCTGCAGCTCCTGCTCCCAGATTCCCCCTGGACTTGTAGGTTACTGGTGGAGCAAGCCTGGCTGGTGGAGGGCAGGGGCAAGATGAGGGACCAAAGACTTAAGACACTGTGCACAGGTCTCCTAAACAGCTGCAGCAGCTCAGAGCGAACCTGAGCTCTAGTTTTCAAAGAAATACAGAGTTACTTTGAAGACCACGTTGCAGTCTCTGGATCCGTGGTCTGTTATCAGTTTATCTTTTTTGTTCTTTTTCACTCATATATGGTCCTATGCCTTAGCATTCCTAGTATTTTTTTCATGGAATGTAATACATGGTGTATTAAAAAGTATAGGTGGTCCGGTTGATGTCTTACCCCCCCATTTGAGGTATGATAAGAAAAAAACTGTAAGTATTTAGTTTGTACAGCACTTTTTAAAAAATGTATGTGATGATTTGATGTATGTATATGTTGTAAAATGACTACCACGATTGAGTTTCCCCAAATACCACCACACTGGGGATTCGAGTTCCAAACAATAAATTTTGGAGGGCACATTGACATTCAGTCATACCGTGCCCTCCGTCCAACTGTGTCCATATATCCTAACTTATCCTTTGTTATATAAAGGGTGTTGTGCACTGAGATGGAATTAGGAGTGCAGACCTCATTGTGGTGGATGACACCTGTGAAGGATCTGGTGGGTGGAAGCAGCGTTGGGGAGGGGGAGCCTCAGGACTGTGGTGCGCGTGTGCAGTGTCAGCTGGCTCACTGAGGAGCCCTGCTTTGGAGCCCTGCTGAGGAGCCCTGCGTAGCATCGGCAGGGGAGGTCTCAGCAGGCGGAAGTGGCCCGAGAGTGTGCTGCTGCTGAACGCCGTCAGCCTCCTTCCTCCTTGAGGCTGAAGAGGCTTCTGGAATAGAGGTGCCGGTGGTGGTGTTCACTTTGCTTTGTCAGCTTCATCATTGTTCCCTCAGCTCACAAAGGTTGGCCTTGATCTTTGTGTTTTACATAATACTGCTGCATAAGCCTGCAAGTTGTGGGGTTTCCATAGTTTAATTCAACCAGTTCTTTGGATGGATATGTTGTTTGAAGGATTTTGCTATTCCAGTAATACTGTAGTGGATTGTGTTTGAGGAAATTATCTTCAGGGTGGATTCCTGGCGGTGAAATGGCCAGGGGAGCAAGTGCATGCAGATGTAATGTTTTTCCTGTTCTTAAACATTTTTTTTAAATTTTATATTGGAGTATAGTTGATTAGCAGTGTTGTGTTAGTTTCAGGTCTACATGTACATGTATCCTTTTTCAGATTCTTGTCCCATTTAGGTTATGACAATATTGAGCTGAGCTCCCTGTGCTCTATAGCAGGTTCTTGGTTACCTGTTTTAAATATAGCACCAACTTTACTCTTGTTTACCATAAGTCCTTCTCTAAGTCTGTGAGTCTGTTTCTGTTGTGTAAATAAGTTTATATCATTTTTTTTTTTTTTAAGATCCCACATAGAAGAGATACCCCATGATACTTGTCTTTGTCTTGCTTCACTTAGTATGATGACTTTTGGGTCTGTCCCTGGTGCTGCAAATGGCATTATTTCATTCTTTCAGTGGCTGAGTAATACTTCATAGTACATATACTACATCTTCTAACGCAAATGTAATTTTAAAGGTACTAGGGAAAAATCGTACTTCTTTGTATTCCTACCAGAAGTGTGTGAGTCTGTTGTTTCCCCCACAGCCTTGCCAGCAGAGTGTGTTGTCTCCTTCTGGATTTTCTCCAGTCTGAAGTGAGAAATGTGGTTGGCAGTTCTCTCTGTTCATGTCTTCTGTTGATTGTTTTTTTCTATTTTTTTAACTTTAAAAATTATTTGCATATTGTGTATTTGCCCATTGTCTAAATAATTTGCAAGTATGTTTCTTGTGAAAAGCTGTCTTTTTTTACTCAGCTAATGGTATTTTTTGCTATTCTGAAGATTTTGTTTTCATGAAGTGATTAGGATTTGAGATCACTTCCAATTTCTTGCAAGAGAGGAGTGCAATATTTAGCTTTCCAGCCCCTGTGTGCCAGAAGAGAGGTAGAGTAGATGTTGGAGACAGTTTATGGTGCTTGCCAAGGGGCATTTTCAGGAGGACAGTTCTGTGGCCAGTGCAGTGGGCAGGAACAGGAAGGGACAGTGGTTCTCAACCTTGCTGATTGGAGCCTTGCAAATTAGAATCTCCTGGAGGCATTATAGCTCCTCACAGCTAGTTGTGTTGTTAGTAAAGACTAGCAGACCTTGGCTCTGTGTCCTGTAGTGCCCCAGTGACTCGTAACTGGGTCCAGCTGAACTGTGAGGGCCCTAGAGCAGATAACTGAGGCCCCTCTGGTTTTGACCGAAATTTCTTTTGTGTTCACATGATTGATAAGTGGTTATAATTTAGTTATATTAAGGATCCCTCATTTGTGTTAATAAAAGTCAGGTTGCTTGCAAATGGATTGTGAGGTTGGATTTTTCCCAGTTCCATGTGTATATACACTTGTGTATGGTTAGAGCCTCTTTAGTGCATGAAGCTCTTAGCGCTCTTATTAATCTTGCTAAGTAATGAATTATGTGAATAAACTCTAGAGTACAGCTGCCAGAAATACTGTGAGTTTTCTGACTTCATTTTGGGTTTTTGTTTTTCCTTCTTCATTTAATTCCACTTCTGTCAAATGTTTTCAGTTATAGAAAGTTGTAAGCATTTACTCATAGGTTTGAATGACATGTTTGTGATCACGACCCATCACAACTCTGAGGCAAGGAGACACCTAGAGGCAGCCTGCTGAGTACCCACGTGCTGTTGGGCTCCTGAGCTCAGTCTGGGAGTTGTGGTGAAGAAGGTGAGAACAGTCAGGTCTTTGGGAGCCCTGGTTTTAAAATCACACTGTTTTTTATTTTTCTCCAGCTGGTTTCCCAATGGGCTATGCAGCAGCAGCTCCTGCCTACTCCCCCAACATGTACCCTGGAGCGAATCCTACCTTCCAAGCAGGTATGCAAGCCCGCATGTGCTGGGTGGCAAAAGTGTTTTGTTAATGTGACTGTGGGAGAATGCAAAGGGGATGAATTTCAAGAAGAGTGGTTATAGAATTCGAATTTGGGGTTTGTATTGATTTCTTGGTTCATAGGATTAGGCTTCTTGATAAGTAGAATAAAAATTTAATTCGTTTTGCATTTAAAGCTTTGTATATTGCATTTCAGATATCCTTCCACAACACAGAACTTCACTCCAGTCATAGCTTGGTACAAGTAACTGTGCCAGACTTTGTATGTATTTATGAAATAGTGTTATTACTAGAAACTAAAGATCATCTTGCCATATTAATGGGTAGAATTTCCATGTTGCTAACATTTTTAGAGATAACTGATCTCTCTCTAGTACTTTAGCACTTTGATTATGGTTTTAAAAGAAAGTCTTATTTTCTGTGTAAGGTCCATAATAATATTTTCAGATTTTAGAAATCAGTGGTACAGTTGAAAGTGGAATTTGTTTGAGTCTGAATCTTGTAAAGATAGTTTTTCTTAAATGGGACTTTCCTCTGTGAGCCTTCATTTTGGTGTTGGCTCATTCCAGGCTTTATTCACCCAGAGTGGACTTTGTGATTGTGTTGCAACTGTGGTGGCCTACACTCTGACCCAGAGGCTCAGCCTCCTGAGTCTGCTGGGGTGTGTTTGTCCCTCGGAACCCATAGCCTCACATAGTTAACTTCACAGGAGAGGAGACAGCAGCAGGGTCGTTGTCCTGAGTTCTTGGTTTGATAATCATAAAATTCTTCCTTCCTTCTGCTCGTGTCTCCCATTCGAGTCCCATCCTTACTGCCTTTGTTCGCCTTGTAGCTCACACCCAAAGGAAGGCCTTCTTGGCATGGTCTTCTTGCCTCCAAGGTTTCTCTCCTTGACTTCGTGTTCCTTGGCCTTATACCAGAGTCATGTTTGCAGGTTGATTTCCCATGACTCTTGAGACACACTGAAGCCTAGAGTCTCCAACTTGGAATTCCTAGGTCTTTGCCACAGTGACCTGTTCTTTCCGAAAAATACTCTTCTTTTGTTTCTGCATGGCTTTTGCTTGCCCTCTTTCTCTTACACCTGGGCTGGAATACCTGCTCCTTCATCTTTGGGGATCTGTAAGGGAACGTCCCTTCCCTGGGATGAAGCAGTATTTTTCCCTGTTACTACTCACTGAATTCTTTAACTGCTAAATGGTACTACTATCTCCTTTTATAAGACATCTTATATGGTTTAACTTTCTAAACACAGCTGTCTGCAGGTATGACTGCCTCTCAGTAAACCGCATGTATTTCAAGGGCACTCGATGTGACGTGTGGCATCCTTTCAGTTTCACGTGTTCACTCATTCCTCATCCCCAGAAGTTTTCTCCTGCCCCTTCGTGACCTTGCCTAGGCTCCAGGAAACAGCTCATCTGTTTTCCCTCACTGCAGATTACTTGTAGTTAATCTAAAATTTTGTATAAGTGAATCATATATAACGTATTTTGGAGGGTGCTGGCTTTCATTCAGCACAATTTTTGACATCCATGTTGTAGTTTATATCAGTAGTTCATTTCTTATTATTTTTCCATTGTACAGAAATTCCACTAATTGCTTATTCGTTCGCCAGTTGATGAACATTTGGCTTGTTTGCAGTTTGAGGCTGTCACAGATGAAACTGCTGTGAATATTTGTGTACATTTCTTTATATGAGCATACACTTCCATTTCTCTTAATGAATACTTCAGGCAGGTAGGTATATGTTTAACTTTGTAAGAAACTGCCAAACTATCTTCCAAAGGGGTTGTGACATTGTATGCTGCCACCAGCAGTGAAGGAGAGTTCAAATTCCTTTATATCTCTGCCAATACTTGGTAGTCATTCTTTTTAATTTTAGACATGCTAGTGAATATGTAGTGATATGTTAATGTAGTTTTAACTTGAACTTATCTAATAACTAATAATGTTAAACCTTGATTCATGTGCCTGTTTGCCATTTGACTTTGGTTAACTGTGTACATCTTTTTCTGCCTGTCTGTTTTTAAGTTTGTTTTCTTATTATTGGGTTTGAGAGGTCTTTATCAGATACATGATTTGCGAATATTTTTTCATAGTCTGTGGCTCTTTTCAGTCTCAACATCGTCTTTAAAAGAGCAGGAGGTTTAAAATTCAACGAAGTTCAGTTTATCATTTTTTTCTTTCATGGATCATGATTTTGGTATCATTTCTAAGACATCTTTGCCTAACCCAACATCACAACAGTTTTCTTCTAGAAGTTTTACAGTTTTAGATTTTACTTCTAGATATATGGCCCATTTTAGGCTGACGTTTCTAGATGGTGGTACGAATGAATTGAAGTTATGTTTTGCATAAGTACTCGTTTTTCTGCTATATGTGATCATGCTGCAGACCTCCAGAACATGTCATTGTTCTAGAATTCTCCAGTGTAGCTCACTTGTACTCATTTTCTGTGCGGTACAAGTTAATGTAAAAATGTACTAGAAGCTTCCAGTTTTTTCTTACTTTCACAAAAAGAGCCTCAGGTTTGTTTGCGGCTGGTCAAGCTCCTTTGCTTGGCCTGCAGGTATGAAGTGCTCCCCTGAGGAGGAGGTTTGGTGTGTAGAGGGCAGGTACTGCTGTCTGATAGCTTTCTCCTCTTGCCAGCCTGTGGAACAGCTGCCATTCCTCTTCCTTCTTGTAGAGAACTGGGTCCTTTCTTTCCCAGGACTGCTCTTAAGCTGTTCCTCTAACCCAGAAGCTGGGGCCTGCAAGGGGGGAGTAGTGGGCGCAGTGGGCGTGGTGGCTGCCGAGAGGACCTGCCTTTGAACGGGTGTCCCCTGCTGAGTGCTGGATGGCTGTTGACTGCCGCCCTGCTGGCCCAGCATTGCCAGATCTTCAGATTGTTAGGAGATGCTGGGAATCAAGATGTATGTAAAATTTGCAAAAAAAATAAATGGTACTTTGAAAGCCCCACCAGTGTCCTGTTGAGTGCTTTTAGCCACCTGACTGGAGTCTGAGCTACAGCTGTGTCCCTTCTTTTTCTGAGATCTTGTCAGTATTTTTATAACTTGAATTTTTAAATTTCCTTTTTTAGTGGGCCTTTTTTCTTATCTGTTGATTAAGTCAAAATTTGTCACTGTAAAACAGTTAAAAATTTTCTCCATTTCTGCTGCTTTCTCAATCTTCTGGTTCTCTCACCACCAGATTTTCAGACAAAGCTGATGTGTAGTATATGGAATGTGTATGTGGCCTTTAAAGCACTTTTGAAGCCCTAACACTGTTTATGTCTTAGTTCTTAGAAGTGTGACATAGGGAGGGTTTAGAGAACCTTAACAATGAGACGTCGTGTCTTTTGCTGAAAGATTGCATTACTCAGACTCTGGAGATGAGGGTGATATTAGTTGCATTCTCATGAACAGGCATAGTAAGCTGACTACATGTGCATCTGGAGAGGAATGTCCGGTTTTGGAATCAGAACAATATATTGGGAAGTGTTCAGGCTGTTGTGTTAGCAAGATGTGGCGCAAATCCTGACTGTGTCACTCCTGGGAAAGACGTTTCATTTTTGGCATGTATTCAGTGACTCATTACATCTCCTCAGCTATGTTATTTGAGGATTCCAGCCGCAAGCATGCAATTGTACTCGCAAGGCACATTCAGGCACACGTTCAGGATTCTTTTCTACTCCCATTGACAGCCAGCAGTATCTGTAACTAACATCATATCTGCATTGATCATCAAGAAAACATTCAGTTTTTTGTAGTAAGCGCTGTGTAAGAGGTGATTTAGGTATTACATTGACAATGTCTTTTTACAGTATGGAAACATTGCTAAGAGTGATGCAAAGGCTTCTGTGATTGCTTCCGTGCATGGCTTGGTGGCGGATAAATTAGGGAAACATGTTTGGAGGACAGTTGGGCAGTATAATAGAAAGAAGCTTAAAATTGAGATAGGCATGCAAATAGTTATGTGTAAGTGCAAATCTACCTGGTAAAGTAATGGTTTGATTAAACTGTTGGTTTATTTCAGTGTTTAACTGGTCTTACTATTTGTTTGAGAGGGATATTAAATAAGTGAAAATGCTTTATGATATGCTGCTTTTTTTCTTTTTAAACTCAGAATTATGTCCATGAAGTAAGATCCCAGATTTGTTAAAAATTAAGGTTCACTTTGAACTTACGGTTGATGTGGGGAAGGGGTAGTTAGGGAGTTTGGGATGGACACGTACACATTGCTGTATTTAAAATGGATAGGGCTTTCCTGGTGACTCGGTGAAGAGTCCACCTCCCAGTGCAGGAGAACGTGGGTTTGATCCCTGGTCTAGGAACACCCCACATGCTGTGAAGCAGCTAAGCCCGTGCGCCACAGCTGCTGAGCCTGTGCCCTGGGGCCTGGGAACAGTAACTCCTGAGCCACATGTTGCAACTGCTGAAGCCCAAGCACCCTGGAGCCTGTGCACTGCAGCAGGAGAGGCTGCTGCAGTGAGAAGCCTGTGTGCACTGCAGCTGGAGAGGTGCTCCCGCCGTCTCTCTGCTGCGGTGACCGTGTCAGGGTGCACACTGCTGTGAACGTGTGGCTGCTTTCTCCTGCAGTTGCTTGCTTCTTCCCTGGGCCTAGTGTCCTTTATTAGATTTCTGTGACTGCATAGTTAATTCAACCCTCAGCTTCCGCCCAGGTGTGGAATCTCTTCTTAGCTTTTTAGACCATGTAAGGTGTTCGTGTTTTCCCCTCTTGGTGATGTCTTTTTGAAACCTTCTCTCATCTTCTGGCCTTGGCTGCTTGTCTTCTGGGGCTTACGCTGGGTCTTTCTCCTCCATCATCCCAGGGAGTTCGCGCCTCTTCCCTTCCACGTGATTCTTTGTCTACTTTTTTAGTTTATTCCTTGGTGTTAGTGGAGGATCTTTGCTCAGTAATCTCTCAGGAGAATATTAGAAAATCATAGTTTTAAGATTTTTCATGTCTGAAAACAATTTATTCCGTACTCACAGTTCATGGTTAGTTTGTCTGGATATAGAATTCTAGGCTAACAGTTATTTCCCCTTAGAGTTTTGGGAACATCGCTGAATTATTTGCCAGTTTTGTTGTTGCCATTAAGAATGCCATTACCTCTTGAAGAACATTTTATGTATCTA
The DNA here is from genome assembly GCF_016772045.2 of Ovis aries. Classification (NCBI taxonomy): domain Eukaryota; kingdom Metazoa; phylum Chordata; class Mammalia; order Artiodactyla; family Bovidae; genus Ovis; species Ovis aries. The sequence continues at coordinate 114,868,583 of NC_056055.1, read as the reverse complement.
CTGGCTGCGCTTGGTCTTTGTTGGTGCACACGGGTTTCTCTGGTTGCAGCGAGCGGGGGCTGCTCTCCACGGTGGTGTGCAGGGCCCTCATTTCGGTGGGTGCTCCTGTGGAGCACAGACTGTAGGTTGTGGCTTCAGCAGTTGCAGCATTCGGCGCTAGGGCCGTTGCTCTGCATGTGGGATCTTCTTGGACCAGGGATTGAACCCCTGACCCCTGCATTGGCAGGTGGATTCTTAACCACTGGACTCCCAGGAAGACCCAGTATCTTTCTGATGCTTGGTTGGCTGAGCTGGGCTTATCTTTGGTGCTCTGTCTCCGGGTTCTGAAATTTCATGATGCTGTGTTTGGTGCAGGTTTATCCTCTTCACGTGTTCTATATGTTTCTGAATTTCCATATTTCCTAAGTAAATGTCTTACACTTGGAAAGTTATTATATGAAATCTGTGTGGTATGCAGTACTTTGGGGGAAACATGATCTGTTTCCAAGTGAAAAGCTTCTGCCCCTCAGAGTTCACAGTTGGAGAGCTATGGCCCTGTCTGTGCCCAGAGAGGGCAGCCCGTGGCAGTGTGTGTTTCCTGAGAGTCCTTATGAATGACCTCTAGGAAAGGAGCATGTGGAAAGCCGTTAACTGTTTTTGAAAGACCAAGCAGTGAATGTATTTGGTTTTGCATTATGAATCATTGGCACATCTAAAAATTATTTCACAAAAGCTTTGTCTGTTTCTGATATTATGAGATGTATATGCTTTTGTTTGTATTTTTTAATTTTAAGTTTGTAAGACTCCTGTTGAGGTTGTTTGTTGTGATACAATGAATCTAGTGCTATATAAAAGAAAAAGGAATGTGTCTACACACATCTGGTTTTTAATTGACTGAGAGACAAGTTTGCATCCCTTGAAATTGATTCACATTTGCCTCCCTTGAAATTGATTTGTCTTCAGTGTTGGATAGAAAGTGATGTAATATTTGTGCCCATACGAAAAGCCAAAATCAATTTCCAAGTTTAGGACATAGTTCACAGTTATAAGAATAAGCAGTAGGATAATATATATATTAGAAATTGTTGTTATAATTAGCAGAAATAGTGGGTGACTGTTTTTCCAATATACAGAGAAGCTGGAAGAAACTCAGTGAACATCGATAAATGGACTGTCAGAGTTCTACAGTTAAACTTTAAAATCAACTGTTAAAATTAAACATTTACTCCGTCCATCCTAAAGTGTGCCTTGTTTTTTCATGTGTTTTGAAGAAAGCTGTGAACGTTGATAACACTTTCCCCTATTTATTTCAGTGTGCATATTGTTTGTATTTGTTTACAGTTCTTTTAGGTTTTGATTCTAGGGGAAATATACACGTATGAGATGTGTACATTTTAAGTACCTCATCAGTCATCTTTTCATCTTCAGTAAAATGCACATGTGAGGCAGGTGCTAAAAAGGACACTTCAGGTGATTGAGAGACCTCAGGCCAGCTGGATGGACCTCTGCCACAGGAGGCCTCTGCTGCTGCTGCTAAGTCGCTTCAGTCGTGTCCGACTCTGTGTGACCCCACAGACGGCAGTCCACCAGGCTCCCCCGCCCCTGGGATTCTCCAGGCAAGAACACTGGAGTGGGTTGCCATTTCCTTCTCCAATGCATGAAAGTGAAAAGTGAAACTGAAGTCGCTCAGTCGTGTTCGATTCCTAGCAACCCCATGGACTGCAGCCTACCAGGCTCCTCCGTCCATGGGATTTGCCAGGCAAGAGTACTGGAGGGGGTTGCCATTGCCTTCTCCAGTAGGCCTCTAGCGTCTCTTAAAAAAAAGCTTGACATCTTCTGTTGGCCTGTTGTTGATTGTGGTAAATAAAGGACTTCACCTTTTTTCAGTGGGTGTGGTGGGGCAAAAGAGTGCTTCAGAGTCAGAGGGCTCAGACTCTGGAGGGGTGTGTACTTAGATCTTCCTAACTTGGCTTTATACTATGTCCTTGAGGCTTATTTAGGTGGACAGCTTCCTTTTTCTCTTCAGTCCAAGCTTCAGGCTCTTGCTGAAGTTAGAATAGTGACACAATGGTCATGGACTTTCTTATTAGGAATATTGAACTTTGAATATTCAGTATTGAATATTGAATAGTTTTTCTAGAGGCTCTTTTCTCCTGATTTTTCTCTCAGGTCATGGACATGTTACTTGTATGTTTTCACTTCCTCAGACAGTTTCTCCGTTTTCTGTTCTGTTTATGAAATAGTTTGTCCTGTAGAGCCTTTCTATAGAACATTGGCTGTATGTATTGACCATTGGCATATTTTACCTTTATTTGCTTTTGTAGATCAGATAATAATATATCAGATAATAATAATCCGATCAGGTTATTTTTCAGAACAGATTGCTGAAGACCATGCCGTCCGAAATCACGGCCGCCTTAAGGGCTCAGCAACCTTCCGTGTTTGTTCCTAGTAGTGGTGGGCCTCTGCTTGCTCCTTCCTTGTCCCTTCCGCTCCTGCAGGACTGTTGTCTCCTGGGGCGTTTTCTTAGATCCTCTCTCGGCTGTGTGCCACCGTCTGAAGGCATTATTTTTTTCACTTTATTTTCCTACAGAACGTTTTCAAATATACAGAATAATGGAGTGAACAATATAGTGAATCCGTAATACCAGCACTGAGACTCATCAGTCACTGTTCCGCCACGCGTGCTTTACCTACTGTATAAGAGAGAGAGTGTGTGTGTGTTCCGAACCAAACCAGAGTTACGGTCTTTGAGGCTTTTGTCCCTCGGTATGGCCCTTAACATAATGAAGACATTCCATTGCATGACCACAGTAGTTATCATACTTAGAAGCTGTAATTCTCTCAGTTATTTGATAGCTCATATTTCAATTTGCACAGTTGTCCCAAAAATTAAAGAAAAAAAATGGAAACAAGATCTATTCAAAATTTACATGTTGAATTTGTTTGAAAAGTTGAATTCATTATGTCTCGTCTGTTTTAATCCATAAGTTTACTTCACCTTTGTAAAACACTTTGAAAAACCTTTTATTGTGAACATTTTCTAATACAAAAATACATAAGTACACAGCAGTATGATGTCCGCTTACCCGCACCCTAAGCCTCAGCAGTTAAATATACCCAAGTACACAGCAGTATGGGGTCCACCTGCCCGTGCCCTGGCCTTAGCAGTTAATAGCTTCTAGGTGATTTTTTTTTTTCCATCTGTATTTCTGTCAGTTTCCCCTGTGTTATTTGAAGCCAATGTCAAGACGTCATATTCATCAGTTTTACAATACTATCTTTAAATGATGAATTTAAAGTATGTATCACCACACCTAAAATATAACATAACAGTAATTCTTGAATAGTATCAAATACTACAGTCAGTGTTTATATGTCCAGTTGTTACATCTATGTCACAGATATTTTTTAATTGTACAGTGAAGAAGGGGGCCCTTGCTGGTTCTTTTCAACCTGTGAAAACTGGCTAGCCCCAGAGAATGTGATTTTCAAGTTTGAAGTCTTAGCAGTTGTTCTGAAAATATGCAATTTTGTGACTGTTTTGATTATCTGACATTTTTATAAAAAACTGGTATCCTTTTGGTCAGATGTAAGTTTAGTGACTCCTGTGAGGGTCTCTTAATTCAGGCCATTGGGACCGCATTTAGCAGTGTTCTGTGAGTTACTAACTCAAGGACGTGACTGCTGCATGGTTTTGAGAAGTGGGAAGGAGAGGTTAGTTCTGGGAAGAGGAAGCTGTCCAGACATACTTTGCCTTCGTCCGCAGCCTTCCATTCCTGAGACTGCCTGCTCCTCCTCCTGTCTGCAGGACTGTGTCAGCGCTGCCCTGGGCGTGTTCTCTTTCCCTGTGCTTTCAGCCTGAAGGCGGCACCTTGTCAAGAGGGCTGGACCTTCTCTGGTGGGCCCTGTTGGCCCTGAGCATGGCAGCTGATGTTGGTGATGAAGAGCCACTCTGCCCTGATACAGTGCTTCCGTCACTGTGACTGGTCATGAGTGTGCCCCCCAGGCACCAGTGTCTCATTTCCGTCTCTGATTAGGAGCTGTTACTGAGCCATCTCCTGGGAGTGTCAGTGCATGGTTAGAAGTTGGTGGCTTTGTAGTTACCTTTTTCTTTATAATTAAAGAAAATGTTTTGCTACCTTATTGTGGTGTAATTGGTGTACAGTTAAGTACACATATTTAAAGTTTCAGTGTGATGGATTTTTACATATCTATACCGTGAAACCATCACTTTCCTTTTCTGTCTCTCTTAAATACTGGTAGATGAGCAGCTAGAGAGAGGGACTTAACTGCTCTTGTCTTTAAAGTTGCATTTCCAAACCCTGAAAGTCTGTTTATTCTACTCTCTTTTAGCCCAGAATTGGTCTTAAATTTTGGCATTGTTTTTACTTAACGTCATATTTAGTGAATTTCAAAATACTGGGTTAGCCAAAAAGCTCCCCCCGCCCCCATAAGGCAAGTTCTGGGAGCACTTAGTTGTTTTTAACTTCATTCAAAACAGTTTCGTTAGATTGTATTGTGACAGCTATCATATCAGCATACGCTTTTTAAGAATCTTATCAAAATTGGTGAATTTTTCTGTAGCCATTTTATTATTGAAGATGGTAGAAAAAAAGCGACATTTTTGGCATATCATGCTTCATTATTTCGAGAAAGGTAAAAATGCAGCTGAAGTGCAAGGAAAGACTTGTGCAGTATATGGAAAAGGTGCCGTGACGGATCGAATGTGTCAGAAGTGGTTTGTGAGATATCAGGGTGATTTCTTGCTGGACAGTGCTCCACGGCCGGGTTTAACAGTTGAAGTTGATAGCAGTCAGACTGAGATATTGAGAACAATGAACATTGTACTGCTCAGGAGACAGCCAGCATGTCTGAAGCAAGCACTGACAGTCATTTGCACCAGCTTGGTTATGTTCATCTCTTTGACGTTTGGGTCCCACATAAGTTAGGATAGAAAAACTTCTTGACTGTATTTCCACATGTGATTCTCTACTTAAACATAATGAAAACATTCTGTCTTGTTTTAAAAACAATTGTGATGGGCGATAAAAAGTGGATACTGTACAATAATGTGGAACGGAAGAGACTGGGGCAAGTGAAATGAACCATCACCAACCCTATACCAAAGGCCGGTCTTCATCCAAAGAAGCTGATGTTCTGTGTATGGTGGGATTGGAAGGGAGTCCTCTGTTACGGACTCCTTTTGGAAAACCAAACAATTCCAACAAGTACTGCTCCCAGTTAGACCAACTGAAAGCAGCACTTGACAAAAAGTGTCCAGAATTAGGCCACAGAACATGCATAATCTTCCATCAGGATAATGCAAGACCATGTTTCTCTGATGACCAGGCACAAATTGTTACAGCTTGACTGGGAAGTGCTAGTTCATCTGCCGTATTCATAAGACATTATGCCTTTGGATTTCCATTTATTTTGGTCTTTACAAAATTCTCTTATTTGAAAAAATTTCAGTTCCCTGAAAGACTGTAAAAGGTACCTGGGACAGTTCTTTGCTGAGAAAGGTAAAAGGCTTTGGGAAAATGGAATTACAAAGTTGCCTGAAAAACAGCAGAAGGTAGTGGCTATATTTTAGTGAATGAGAAATGGTTTATCAGACTCTTTTGAAAGCACTTTTATTGAGATATAATTTGCAGATGAGCCATCCTTAAAAGTGCAAAGTGTGGTGTGTTTAGACACGTATACAGGTTGTATACAGATGTGTAACACCACCGCAGTTGAGTGACTTTGTTCCCATGAAAGGTGCCCTCATGCCCTCTGATCCCTGGGTACCTCTAATTGGTTTTCTGTGTAGATTATGTTGATCTTTCTTGGAGTATCATGTCATGTGTTACTGTGTCTGACTTTTGCGTATTTTCGTTTTTTGAGATCTATCCCATGTAATTAACATGTGTACCAGTACTTCTATCTCTTTGATTGTTGAGTAGTATTTTGTTGTTTGGTTGTACCACAGTTTGCTGATGGGCTTCAGTTCAGTTCAGTCGCTCAGTCGTGTCCGACTCTTTGTGACCCATGGACTGCAGCACGCCAGGCTTCCCTGTCTATCACCAACCCCCGGAGCTTGCTCAGATTCATGTCCATCGAGTCAGTGATGCCATCCAACCATCTCATTCTCTGCCATCCCCTTCTCCTCCTGCTTTCAATCTTTCCCAGTATCAGGGTCTTTTCCAGTGAGTCAGTTCTTCGCATCAGGTGGCCAAAGTATTGGAGCTTCAGCTTCAGTGTCAGTCCTTCCAGTGAATATTCAGGGCTGATTTTCTTTAGGATGGACGGGTTGGATTTCCTTGCAGTCCAAGGGACTCTTAAGAGGCTTCTCCAGCACCACACTTCAAAAGCATCAGTTCTTCGGCGCTCAGCTTTCTTTATTGTCCAACTCTCACATCCATACAGGACTACTGGAAAAACCATAGCCTTGCCTAGATGGACCTTTGATGGCAAAGTAATGTCTCTGCTTTTTAATATGCTGTCTAGGTTGGTCATAACTTTTCATCCAAGGAGCAAGTGTCTTTTAATGTCATGGCTGCAGTCACCATCTGCAGTGATTTTGGAGCCCCTCAAAATAAAGTCTGACACTGTTTCCACTGTTTCCCTCTCTATTTGCCATGAAGTGATGGGACCAGATGCCTTGATCTTAGTTTTCTGAATGTTGAGTTTTAAGCCAGCTTTTTCACTGTCCTCTTTCACTTTCATCAGGAGGCTCTTTAGTTCTTCTTCACTTTCTGCCATAAGGGTGGTGCCATCTGCATGTCTGAGGTATTTCTCATGGTATTCTTGATTCCAGCTTGTGTTTCATCCAGTCCAGTATTTCTCATGATATACTCTGCATATAAGCATATATGCATATAAGATATAAGCAGAGTACAATATATAGCCTTGACGTACTCCTTTCCCGATTTAGAACCATTCTGTTGTTCCATGTCCAGTTATAACTGTTACTTCTTGACCTGCATACAGATTTCTTAGGAGGCAGGTTAGGTGGTCTGGTATTCGCGTCTCTAAGAATTTTCCACAGTTTATTGTGATTCACACAGTCAAAAGCTTTGGCGTAGTCAATCGGGCAGAAGTAGATGTTTTCCTGGAACTCTCTTGCTTTTTTGATGATCTAGCGGATATTGGCAATTTGATGTCTGGTTTCTCTGCCTTTTCTAAATCCAGCTTGAACATCTGGAAATTCATGGTTCACGTGCTGTTGAAGGCTGGCTTGGAGAATTTTGAGTATTACTTTGCTGGCGTGTGAGATGAGTGCAATTGTGCGGTAGTTTGGGCAATCTTCGGCATTGTCTTTTTTTGGGATTGGAATGAAAACTGACTTTTTCCAGTCCTGTGGCCAGTGCAGAGTTTCCCAAATTTGCTGGCCTATTGAGTGCAGCACTTTTACAGCATCATCTTTTAGGATTGGAATTAGCTCAACTGGAATTCCGTTACCTCTACTAGCTTTGTTGTACTTAGTCTGTAGGAATAAATTTGCTGTGAATGTAAAAGCTCAGAGACCCTTCCTGGAGAAAAACTGTTCTCTCCTGGGATGGGGAGTTAGGAAGGGGAGCCAGGCGGTTTACAGCTTACCAGATAGATTCTCAACCACTCTTCCAGATAGTGGTCCTTCATCACTTCCTGGAAACAGGTGCTGATTAGGTCGTGTGTGTGTGTGTGCGTGCGCGTGTGCGTGTGTGTGTGTGTGTGCGTGCTTAGTCGCTCAGCTGTGTCTGATTCGTTGCAACCCCTTGGACTGTAGCCCACCTGGCTCCTGTCTCCATGGGGATTCTCCAGGCAAGAATCCTGGAGTGGGTTGCCATGCCCTCCTCCAGGGGATCTAGGTCTTGGGGACGGGGCTTTTCTGTTGTCAGGCTGCTGCTTGACCCTCTTCACTGCTGGCTAAAAGTGTAGCTTTTTGAGTTTGCTAAGTCATCTTCCATTTCTGCTTCTTAAAGGTTCTAAGATTTTTAGGTTCCAAATGTCTTTTCTTCCCTTCTTATCTTCGTGCCTTTATGTCTTTTTATTTATTAATCTGCTTTATTGTAATTTTGGGTGGGGACAAAGGCAAGTGTTTGTGTTCAACTGCTACCTTAGACCCAGGAGTCTTTACCATAACCCTACTGTTTGACAAGTTTTTCCTTTTATTTTTGCTGCAATTAACAATGCTGGGGATGAGCATGCTTACCGTTGAGACTTTGTTTAAATCTATGCTTATTTCTTTTTTAATTGAAAATTAATTCACCATTTTTAAAGGTCATATTCCACTTCTAGTTGCTGTAAAATATTGGGTATATTCGCTGTGTGTTTCCTTGTAGATTGTTTATACATAATAGTTTTTACCTCTGAAATCCCCTTCTGCTATGTTGTCCCCTCCTCCCTTTCCTCTCCAGTGAACCACTGGTTCTGTATCTATGAGTCTGGTTTTGTCAGTTATATTTGCTAGTTTGTATTAAGATTCCACATATAAATAATATCATGCAGTTTGTCTTTCTGTCTTATTTCATTAAACATAATACCCTCCAAGTCCACCCGTGCTATTGCAAACGACAAAATTTTATCCTTTTTTAATGGTTGAGTAATACTTCCTGTGTGCCTGCGTGTGTGTGTGCGCATTTAATACGTCTTCATCTGTTGATGGACCCTTAGGTTGCTTTCATACCTTGACAGTTGTAAATAATTCTGCTGTGAAAATTAGGATCCACGTATCTTTTCAAATTAGTGTTTTCATTTTCTTTGTCACAATACCCAGCAGTGAAATTGTTGGTTTATTTGGTAGTTCTGGTTTTAAGACACTTCCATGCTTTTCCTAGTGGCTACACCAGTCTTCCTTCTTACCGACTGGTGTACGAGGATTCCTTTTCCTCCACATCTTCACCAACAGTTGCTTTTTATGTTCTTAATTTATTAATAGCCATTCTCACAGGTGTGAGGCAGTACCTCATTGCGGTTTTGATTTGCATTTCCCTGGACAGAGGAGCCTTGCAGGCTCCAGTCCATGGGATCTCGGTCTGACACAACTTAGCGATTGAACAATGACAGTTGTGGTTATAGAGCTTCTCAGGTCCTCAGTGGTAAACATTCTGCCTGCCAAGCAGGGGATGTGGGTTCCATCCCTGAGTTGGGAAGATCCCCTGGAAAAGGGAATGGCAACCCACTCCAGTATACTTGCCTGGGAAATTCCATGGGCAGAGAAGCCTGGCAGGCTACAGTTTATGGGGTCGCAATTTCTAGAAATAGATGGTGGGCCTAAAAGAAATACATACTTTTAATGCCAATTGTGCTCCAGGAATGGCATGCTAATACATATTCTGACAAGATGGGTGTTTCTTTCCTGTTCTGTATGAATATGTACTCAGTAGAATGTTCTCCCTTGCCTCCGCCCCCCCCCCCCCCCCACACATACTTGCATATCAGGTTTAAGAAATGAAGCCAGATTGTAGTGGCGGTGTCCAGTATGCGTGTGGTCGGGACTGGAATACTGCCTTGCTCCTTGCTGCACACTTGCTGCCTCCCTGGGTCTGGTCATGTGTGGGTTTGAATTAAGGCTTTGGCCGTTTTTGTTTCAGGTTACACTCCTGGCACACCTTACAAAGTGTCCTGTTCCCCCACCAGCGGGGCAGTGCCACCGTATTCCTCCTCCCCCAACCCTTACCAGACTGCTGTGTACCCCGTGCGAAGTGCCTACCCCCAGCAGAGCCCGTACGCACAGGTAGGCCTGGGGTGCGCTATGGGTGTCGAGAGGAGTCTCCTGGGCACTGTGTGTGGGAATGGGTCGGCTCCTCGGGGCTCTGACGCAGCGTGTGGGCCCCTGTGGCGTTTGTCTCTTTTCTTTCCCCAGCAAGGCACGTACTACACCCAGCCCCTGTATGCAGCACCCCCTCACGTCATCCACCACACCACGGTGGTGCAGCCCAACGGCATGCCAGCGACGGTGTACCCTGCTCCCATCCCTCCGCCGAGAGGCAACGGGGTCACCATGGGCATGGTGGCGGGCACCACCATGGCTATGTCAGCGGGTGAGTCCTTGGCCCCGGGGCGCCGCCTCTGCGATGGCCTGCGGGCTGCGGGAAGGGAGAGCTCGCCAGGACTCCGACCCTTGGCTTTGCCTTTTCATTGCTAGAGTTGTGTGAAAGGACATCTGATCCTTTGGGAGGAGTGGCATGTTATCTTTTTCTTTACTTCCTCTCCTTTCTTTTCCCTTCTCCTTCAACTGAGTTTGAGTGTGAGATTTAGAACCATAAGCCAAGTACCTTTTCCATAGACATGACTGGCTAGCCCTCTCCAAATTTGGTAAACTGAGTTACCTGGCTGTAGGGACAAGGAGTGGCCAGATCCCTGTGGTGAGCACGTTAAAGCTTGAGCAGAAGGGAGGATATTCTCTGATCTGGGGGACTGACCCTCTGGTCCTTCCCTTTAGTGTGGGCTACTAGCACAGGCCAGCTTGTCTTAATGGGAATGTTCTCATGGATTGCAGAAAGCCAGTCTTGTGTTCACAGAGCTAAGAGCTGCTTATAGAAATCCTTTGGCATACACGTAGACTATTTCCCAAGGCTGCTTCTAGGTCGGGAAAATAAACCACAGAGAGAAGAGATCCTTGGCTTGGACCGGCCTGTCTCCATGGAACCTTGGAGCATTTGAGGGCTTGGTTAAATGTCTAGGAGTGAGGTCACCTCCTGTGGGAATGTAAGCTATCTGTGCAGGGGCGCCAGGTACACACAGTGACTGGATTGCCCATGGCTGTGACTTTAAAGAATACATTGTTTCCTCTTTGTTTTGTAGACTTTAATTCAGCATAAGGGAAATGTCAGAGAGGAATGTGGTTCAGGATACCATGTGTGTTTCTGTTCAGAGTCTCTGATTTTATTTGGTTTTCCCACACTTACCCCAGAGGCAAAGGAGAGTCTGGCACAGATAGAAACTCAGTGTTCGAGGCACACGGAGGGAGGCGTTGGCGGGCCCTGGTGTGGGTGCCCACAGGGTGCAGGGGGCCAGGTGAGGCTGTGAGGTGTGAGGTGGTTCTTGGCTATAAGTGGACACACATGGCTGCTGAGTTTCCTGTATTTATAGGGAAAATAAGCTTAGCTTAAGGCACTCAGAAGCTTGCACATTTGGGAACCTCCCTGCTCCCCTCCCTTCTTCCCAGTTAGTTAGTACCATCTCAGCCATTTCCAGGTGTAGGGGTCGCTGGTGCTACCACACTGTGTGCCCCATCTCTGGAGGGCTTCATCTCGCAGAACTGGAGCTCTATATATCGAACACCTCTCCCTTCCCTCTGCTCCAGACCCTGGCAGCCGCCACTCTCCTTTCCGTCCCATCCATTCGATTCTTCTAGGGATCTCACGTGCGTGGGCTCAGGCAGTGTCTGTCTTCCGTGACTGGGTTATCTCACTGAGCATGATGTCCTCAAGGCACAGCCATACTGTGGGACGTGACAAGTCTCCTTCCTGTTAAGACTAAAGAACGTGTCTGTTTTGTTTTTGTCATCCCGCCTGCAGAAGTAATTCAGTGCATTTGTGTGAAGGGGAGGCACACAGGCTTCTACAGGCATGCCGTCACTGTGAGCCTGCTGTGTTTACACAGCCTTGGCTTGCATATAATCGGGTTCTGAGAGCACTGTGGGTCACGGGCACCCCGCTTCCTCTCTGCCTCTCTCCTTGCCACGAGAGTCAGGCAGGAGCTCTCTTTGTTGGAGGTACTGGGGCAAGGGGAGTGCTGCCCTCCACTGAGATGCTTGCTCTTCCCTCTAGGTACCCTGCTGACTGCCCACTCCCCAACTCCTGTTGCTCCCCACCCTGTCACTGTGCCCACGTATCGGGCCCCAGGAACGCCCACCTACAGCTATGTGCCCCCTCAGTGGTGATCACCCTGCAAACGTAAGTGACCAATGAAGCCCAGGCCCAGCTTTGTGGCTAAAGTGCATTTTTTCAGTGGAGAATGGGAGATCTATGACAATTTAAACAGTGACAAGGAAACTGATACCTGATGATTCGAAGGCAGTGCCACATTTAACGTTTTGTCTTTCCTGGGACTACAAAGGAAGGAAGAGGAAGCCATTTGAGTTCTTGCTGTGTGCGCCCCTGCACTCTGTTACCCGGGCTGTGCTCCGGTCTCCTGCCCGCCTCCTGTAGGAAGTAGCATCCCAGTTGTAATTGGAAGTTCTTAGAAACCAGGCACAGTCACCTCTTTCGCTGTTGCCCTTTCTTGTCTTAGTGGATTTCCTCCTCCTCCAGCTGAAATGGCTCCTTTTCAGAGCAGTGGTGCCAGAGGAGCTATGTGTGTGACTGTGTGCCCATCTTTCTCCCCACCCTCAGGTTTGTGGATGGAGCTGTGCAGTCACATCATGGAGGTTCCACAGCTGGTGCTGCAGGCCTTCTGCCTCCAACCGGGACTTTCTTCGTAATGCTCTCGACACTTAGCTAAACACTACTGCAGCCAGCCTAGCAGGTCCCAGCGCCCTCAGTCTCCAGCTGACTCTTTGGGTTCGTCTTACAGCAAATCCTGTTTGGTGGGCTGCCAGGCAACTTTTTAGCTAACTGTAACGATAAAAGGGAGTGTTAATCTATTCTGAATCATATCTAGTTGAATGCATGTTAAAACACACACACACACACACACACAAAGCTTGCTCAATCTACCTGCAGTGACTGATGCAGAACCATCATATGCAAAATCCAAAGGAATGGAAAAGTATTTTACAACTTGTATCACTAATGCACTGTTGTAATGTATGCAAAGTCTTAAAGTTATAAGTGTTAAAGTGAATTTCTTCATAGAGCATCTGAGATCTCTTCGATGATTCTTCAGCCTTTGGGGTTGAGGTGGGTTGCCAGTTGGATACGTGGACTTCGACTTTCCAGCCATCTGTTCCTTTCACGCTGACCACAGTGAGAGAGAGTTGCAGGCACGGGGAGAGTGTGGGGAGGCCCAGCACTGCTTGGGGTGCAGTCAGGTTAATGGCTTTCTTTCCATTTAGGCTTGTGGGGTCTGTGTGATGTGGATGTTCTTAGGGATTACCATGAAAGATTAGAGTAGGGTGCCAGTACAGTGAGGTGATATAACAGCAAAACAGTTTTCTCTCAATGCTGTCTAAATTTTTGTTACAAATCACTTACAGATGGATATGATGTTTTCTATATCTTTATTGGAAAAGTCCTATGTAGAGCTTAAATTATTTTCCTGGGATGGAAGAGAAACAGCCACACTTGGAGGAGGTATTGACCTCTCCTTTATTTAGCTTAGGAAAAGTCATCCCTATTTTTTTCCCCTGAGAAATGTTTTAGTCTCCTGAAAACATGTGTAGGAATTGCTGTTCTCCCTCCCACAAGGAAGGGCAAAGATACCAGCTGCGTTACGAAGAAACCTGTACATTTAAGAACTGTTCAACGGGAACAAAGGATTGACACTGATGGTTTCCTGTAGAGAGGCAGGGCTGCGGCTGTCCTTAGGCGCCCAGCTTGACGGGGACTTGTCCTGAGGCCGCTTGGAGGGGCTTGTGGAGATGGGAGTGGGGGGTGAGGGAGTGACCGGCTTGTTGTCTGTGACCCCTTCGACCATTTCTCCTGTGGCTGAGGAGACTTGGCGCACAGCAGTGGGCAGCAGAGGGCCAGGCAGCGTCGAAACGTGTCTGCCAGTTAGAACATGCTTGCCTGTTACTACAGAAAGGATTTTGTGTTTAAAATCTGAATATTGTACATAAGAAGCCAAGAGGATTTTTTTTTTTTTTTTCGCTTAAATGTCCCCAGCCTGTATCGATGGTTGTGTGTGTCTGTCTGTCCTCAGATGGAGTCAGAGGGGTTGGGGGTGGGGAGGGTTTGTTGCTCTTCAGCCTGTCGGGGGTGGGGGTGCCCCTGCTCCACCCATCCCGTCGTCGTTTCAAGTGCTGTGGGCCTTGGCTGGGGAGGGGACCCTAACTCTTCTTACAGCTCTGGCAGCTGGTCAGGGCTCTGGCACTGGGATGGCATTCAGGCCTGGTTGGTGAGTGGGGCAACTGACTGCTGAGCCTTGGTAACTGTATTTTCTATAGTAAGTATTCATCATAGTTTTCTTTTTCACATTTTATTTTATAAAAAGTTTAGGGATATTTTTGCATGGATCATTGTACACAGAAGATTTATTTCTACTGTTTGTAACATAGTATGTTTACTGATAAGTACTTTAAATTGGAGAGCACTTAACCCACCTTTGTATGTATGTGTGTGTGTGTGTGTCTGTGTGTGTGTCTGTGTGTGTAGTAGTTGTCTACCCCAGGCACACCATGTCCACCTCAACTCTTTGTTGGTTATTCTGTCTGTTCAGTGGGTGGTTGGTAATGTTCTAATGGTTCCGGGGCAGAACTGATCCAGTAGCAGAGAAGTAGGTTTCCCCAGTTTAGTGTAGTGAGTGAGTTTTGTATAACTCTTTAAAAGTCCCAGTCTTTCTCTCTCTCTCCCTCTCTCTCTCTCTCTCTCTCCCTCTCTCTCCCTCTCTCTCTCTCTCTCTCTCTCTCTCTCTCACACACACACACACACACACACACACACACACACACACACACACACACACAGCCGGTAAGGGTTAGAGTCATTTGAATTCAGGAAGAAGTTACGAGAAGTTACATAGGCTCTTTCTTCAGTATTGTCTGAGACACACACAGGGTGAGTGTTTTCATGAGCACTGGGTTAAATGGTGTTTTTAAGAGAAAAAAAAGAGTGGGTTGTGTTTTCTCCCCATTTACGTCAACTTATAAATACTACACTCCTTTTAATTTCTAAAAAATCTTACTTCCCTTTTGTGAGGTTGAGCTGGAAAACTTCATCAAATACTTCTGCATTATGGAATACCTATGTGTGGAAATCTTTTCAATTTTGAAACTATCAGGGCATCAGTTATCAAATATGAAAGGTAGAGTATGTCTAGCAGGTGAGAATCTGGACATAATGAATAGTAACAAAACTGTCATACGTTGTAATTGTAGCAGCATTTAGTTCCAGTAAAATTAAGGAATAGAGCTTCTGTTATAAAATGCATAATTTGATATCTTAAGCACAGTAGTAGAATATTCAGATAAATTTTTCATTTTTTGTATGTGACATTCTTAATTTGAGGGTCTTTTAGCTAAATTACAGTTATTTTAGAAATTGAGACAGGAGAGTAAACAGATACCATCATGGGTATTTTTAAAAAAATTCTGTTCTACAGCCCTCCTCTAAGGTTTAGGAGATAATGTTTCTCTTGTTTGGATCTGGGCCAGGTGACTGGACGTTCTCCGATGAGTGATGGTCCCGTCAGCTTGCTGTCTGTGAGGAGTGCAGCCGGCATCAGGGCCAGGGCCACTCATGGGAACAAGCACAGAGGCGCTTCAGGATCTTTTATGTCTCTTGTGTTGAGTCTTCCCTGAAAATTTTTGTTGGTTTGGTTACTAGGCCTCCCAGTTACATTACGTGACTCTGTTGAGTGCTATGCAAATGTGGTGTTTATAGGAGCCTCGGGCGGTCCTGAGCCTCGGGCTGGGAATCTGGTCAGTGCGTGCCGCATCCCAGACCGCGCTCGCAGTGCCTGTCCCTCCTCTGGCGCTGGCACTGCACACACAGGAAGAGGGTCTGGGGGCTCGGGGTGTGCCCATCTCGCAGTGCTGTCCTGCCAGAGTGTGGTGAGAGCATAGTTGACACTGGATGCATCCATGTTGGGGCCTGCTGTCTAAGGAGGAGACCCAGACTTCTTCACCTGAACTTGGTAGACGTGTGGAAACAGTATTACTCTGACCAGTTGGGCCGCCTTCTCCCTATCTGGCAGCTAATGGCTGGACGCCCCAGTTCTTGCCGGCCTGGGCATCTCCCAGACAGGATAGGACACCTTGTCTGACATCCTCTGGCCATGCAAGGGCAGGCTTGAGGATGTGGGGCTTGAGGTGGGGGACAGCTTCTGGCTCTTCTCTTGGTGCTTTCTAAGGAGGGGGTGTGTCTTTAGAGCGGAGTGGTTGGCATAGGGGAAGGGCGGCCTGCATGACTCCCTCTCTACCACATTTCAAATGTTGGCATGTTTTTTTCTCCTAAGCTGTTTAATACTTAGCCTAAACTTCTGAAAGGAGCCTGCAGATGACATGCTGCAGAGGAGGGTCTAATCTTTTCAGGTAGAAAGTTGCAGAGTTGATGTTTCAGAGGATTTGTCTTTCCCTACCCTATTGACTTGAAGAACAGAAAACCTCTGGTGTGATCTTATTTGAACCCCCAGGACCAATCTCCAGTCACCTGGGACAGAGACAGGAGAGCCTGGCACCTCTGCGCAGGGAACCTGCAGTGAGCACTGGAAGGCTGTGCTTCCAGGATGCGGGTGTTGAGAGATGATGAGTGTCTTACTTGGCCTCCTGAGCCCTGAGGTCTCCTATAGGTCCTCGTGCAGACCAGTGGTTAGCAGAAGGCCAGCTCTCCTGTGTTCCTGGGGGGTTGCTGTGATGGCTACCCAAGAGAGACCTAAGGGAGCCACTGTTACTGACTAGGAAACGGTTGGGTTTTTTTTTGTTTCTGTTTTTAATGATTTTTGAATACTGTTTTTTTAGACCATTCTCTTAGTACTTTTTAAAAACTTAAGTCAGCATTGTCTTCCAGTGTTAAAGGCACCCCTCCCCGCCCCCCCCGCCTTTGCATTGAACTAAGGTGTCAATCGATACAAAGGAATGGAACATCCATCCTGAGCCAATTCCATTATGTGTAAATTCTTACTATTTTAATTTTTTATGCAATCTGATGAGTGGATGAACTCAGATTTAAAATTCTTAAAAGCACGTTTATTGTAAATTGTTATGTATTAATACTGCAGTTTTCAATAAAGATTGACTTGTGTTGCATATTACGATTTTCATGCCTTTTCCCTATAGGTTTTGCCTCCAGGTGGCTTGGCCTGGATGGGAGGTGGTGTAGTGTGTCTCACCTTAGAAAATCCAGGGGGTTCCGGCTCAGCCCCTGTGGCCGTGGCAGTGTGTACAAGTGTGAAGGCGGCGGGTTGTGGGGAAGGGGAGGGAAGCCACCCTCTCCTGGTCCTGTCGGCTCAGTCCTCCTGGAAAGAAAACACATCCTTCCCCATTTCACCAAAGGGGAAGCTCAGACCCCAAAACATTAGCACTGCCTGTCCCCCAAACTCACATTTCTGATAAGTTCAGCTCAACAGAGACCCTAGAAGCAGCTGGGGACAGAGGTGCTGAGACAGCTCCTAGTTTCCCTGAGCCTCTGAACACTGAGCTGCTCTCCACCAAAGCCTTGGCGGCCTGGCTTATTCCTTTAGTCTAAAGAAAGGCTTGAGGTGGAAAGGTAATAGGAGGGGAGGAGAAAATGGATAGACAATAGAAAACAAGGGCTGGCAGCCAGGTTATTTTTCACAGGTTTCTTTATGAAATTAAATGTGGTTTCTGCTTGGAGAAGGTATAGTGCAAGAGTGACTGTACATGCTGCTGAATTCCCACGGGCCACAGGGGCGGCTCTGTGCTCTGCCCCATGCCAGGCCCTGGCCACCCTCTTCGGTGCCCCTCCTCCATGGGATGTAGGCTTCCTTCCAACCTACGTGCCCACCAGCTTCTGGGTGGGTCAGTCCTGGGTGCTGGGCCACAGAATTCAGTCCTTATGGCTTCTCACACTCACTCAGGGTAAGGCAATCTTTCTGTGTCACTAACAATTCTCTATTGTTGGAATTTAACAACAAAATCCAAACTGGAACCAGGTTATAGAATCATCCCACAGCTGCAGGTGGACTGGTTACAAATCCTGACAGAAGTTTTCAGTTGACTATGGTTCTGTTTTCTTTCCACTATAAACAAACACATCACAAGGGAAGAGAGGATGTCCAGCAGCTGGGAGTGTCTACAGAGTGACTGGGAGGAAGTAACAGGTGGGCTCCAGGCCAGATGTTTCTGTGCCCAGAATTCTTGGTTCCTGCCCACCAGGGGTGCAGGTTGCCTGGCCCACCAGCTGGGGGCCTGTGAAGAGGGCAGGAGGGCAGAGAGGTACACAGCCTGGCTCTGCAGGTGACTGAAGGCAGAGGCGGTCTCCTGCCCAGAGGAAACAGGAGCAGGAAGGATGATTAGATGTGCAAAGAAGAGGGTCCAGAGCAGCCATTCTCACACACGCTGGCCTGTTGGGTGGTTCTGAGCTGTGGCTCCCAGGAAGCCCGGCACAGGCTTGGAGGGTGTGGGAGGTTCACGTGCCGGGGGCCTGCCTCTCCAGCCAACTTCTTCAGCACCCCAGCACTGGGGAGGAAACTGAGAATGCGGGCACTGAGCGGATCCCACACTCAGCCCTGCTAACTTGCAGTTTGCAGAACAGACAGAGGGCCGGATGTGGTGAGCCTCGGATAGGAAGAGCTGGAGGCCCACCGGCAAGGCAGGTCCAGATGGTGCCACTAGTGGGGCACGGGCTCACTTGCGGAAGGGTGCCAGCCGGCTGATGCTGTGCCAGAAGGTGGATGGCTTTCGCTTGGGCTCTGCCAGCACCAGGACCTGTTGCTGAGGCAGGCTGGTGGGGAGGGTCGGATGCTTCTGACGTGCCAGGTAGTAGGGTCGGCCGAGGGCTGGCAGGGGAAGAGTCAGGGTCAGAGATGCCTCAGGAGTTAGGCGGTACAGGGCAGAGCCTGTAGGGGTGGACTGGGCCATCCCCAGGCTGCTTCAGACATCCCCCTTTGCTTCCCCTGGGGCTGTCCACATCCAAGGGCCTAGGCTGCCCTCCATGGCCTGCAAGGGGTGTAACTAGGGGGAGCTGGAAGGTGTGGGGCGTGGAGTTGCTCTCATGGTGATGTCTGTAGGAATGGGCTGTCAGCTCCTTGGCTAGGCTGGCTGCCAGGAAGCAGTCCTGCCTGGGGAAGAGCACTGGCACTGACGATGCTGCTCGGGGGACCTGGGGGAGGAGAGCAGGAGCGTCCGCCAGGGGCCTGCACTGCACGCTTCCTCCGCAGCGGGCCCTCACAACCCACTGGCACCTCCGAAGACCCGGGTGCTGGCCCTGCTTCAGGCCATCGCCCGCTTACCTCTGGGCTTCCCAATGGCCTGCTGCTTGCTGGCGTTCAGCATGGCCTGCTTCCTCTGCAGCTGGGTAATGGAGAAGCCTGGCAGGGGCCACAAATGAGACACCCGCGTCCCGGTGAGAACGCAGCTGCCTTCCCATCTCCCCTGCCCATGGTCCTCTCATTCTGGCACCAGAACAATTTCTGTGTGCCTGAGGGCCCAGCAGGCCACAGGGTCTCACCCACCTGCCCCACCAACTGGCTCTGTCCACCCAGGCAGAGGAGATGCTCTGAGGAGCTTCTCTGGGGGCCTCCTTTGCCCTCCTCCATGACTCAGCCTGACCCATTGGTGGCTACTGTCCTTTCTTGGCACTCTAGGGGAGGCTCTTGGCCAGATCAAGGACTGACCTGGTCACTGCCTACTGTGATGGCCAGGGGACCAAGGACAGAAGGGGGATGCAGTGGGTGGATGCCGTGCTCATGTGGGGTAGGGGGAGGCTCCTGGAGGCCAGGGTCCATCTCCACTCTAACTGAGCAGAGGCCCTGCCCTCTAGAGGGTGTGCATGTGAGTCAGGGGAGCAACCCTCAGGCATGCAGACCCACAGCGAGGGTCGAAACCAAGACATGCCCCAGAGCCTCACCAAACCCCGAGGTATTCCCGGTGTGAGACCTGCCTCTCACAGTTGCAAGGTCATGTCGACTTCCTTGCACCCAGTATGCAAAAAGCGCCGGGTGGGCCCTCACGTGAAGCAAGGCCGAGTGGGGTCTCGCACCTGTCTCCTGGTCCAGCCGCACCTGCTCCCGCTCCCTGGCAAAGGCCTTGAGCCAGCGCTGCTTCTGCTCGGGCTTCTTGGCACACAGCAGGTGGCTCTCGCCCGAGGGGCCACAGCGCAGCCGGAAGGCGTTCCTGACGCTCACATGGAGCTCTCTGTCCTTCCCGTCCTCCAAGTCCACCACCTGCAGGCTGTCCATGTCCACTCGGCCCTTATAGTAGAGCACATCCCGGCGGAGAAGGTCCTGCCAGAGACAGCATGAGCCCCTGGCCTGCCTACTTGCCCAGCGCCTCGGCCTAAACCACTCTCCTGACCACATCTAAGGCCCTGCCTCATTTTCTTCCCTGAGACTGGAAGGGCCGGTGGGCTATCACCCACCTCCCTGGCAGAAAGTTCTCTCAGGAGAGAGGACAAGCCTGGCTCAGCCCACAACTGCATGCTGAAACCATGGCCAGGAGCGGCTGTTTCAGTTAACAGTTACTCAGCAGCGTGGGGGTCTCTGAACACTCGTAGTCTTGCGGGGGAGGCAGCCATGGAGACAGGTTGCAGGCAGGACCCGCGCTACACAGCAGAGAAAAGCAGCAGTCTGTCAGGGCCGGGAAGAGCCTGCGCTCAGGAGGGCCGCCCGGCCACATGGGCCCATTTTCAAGAGGGAGTAGAAGCCAGCAGCAAAACAGAAGATCCCAGGGTTGGGAAGGGGAAGCTGAGCTTCGCAGGGAGAGAAGAGTTGGCTTGTGGCCCAAACAGGGCTTTATCAGCACAGAGGGTGTTCTTACCAGCACTGGGCCCTGGTCAGACTGTGAGGGTCACCCTCTGGTCCCTGGGGCAGTAGGCTCCCTCTTAGATGCCTCCCTCCCCCCACTCTGGCCCAAAGTGCCTGACCAGGGAAGGGCCTCCTGTACACACGGTCCTGGGGAGAGGAATCGTGTGTGTGTGGCTCGTTTTCTCGGGGCAGCTACTTCTAGCCCTCAGCCTCACTCCTGCCACAGCTGCTCTTAACAGCCCCATCCAGCAGGGAAGAGTGACTCTGGTACCTTCTTACAGTAGATGAGCTGGTGGTCAAAGAGAAAAAACATTCTCTGCTGGCTCTTGGCTTGTGGCTGTGTGACACGGGTCAGCTCCCCCGAGTGGATGAGTTCCGAGCTCCTGACCAGGAGATCTTCCCCCTGCGGAATCCAAGGGAAGCCGTGAGCTGAGTGCCCCCACGCTGGGGCTCAGAGCAAGACTCTGCTGGGCTTTGTGTCCTGCCTCCTGCTGAGTTGGTGTGGTCATTGGTGGTCTTGTCTGCTGTGGCCCCCACTGGGCCAGGGCCTGCAGCAGACCACAGAAATTGGGGGAAAAAAATTAGTGGTGGTTTGGCCTATAAGTTGTCTCTGCTAAGTGAGGACCTACAGCAGCCAGTGGCATATTTGCATTGTGGCTAATCCCTATCGAGATGTCATCAAACTAAAAGATACTCTGATTTCCAAGACTTAGTATGAAATAAAGACTGTGGCTGTTTCACCAATGACATTTTACATGTTGATTACACGAATTGATATTTTAGATATGTTGAGTTAAACAAAACATTGTTAGAGTTTGTTTCATTTTTTCCCCCCCACTTTTAAGATGGCTGTATGCAGCCACCAGGCTCCTCTTTGTCCATGGAATTTTCCAGGCAAGAATACTGGAGTGGGTTGCCACTTCCTCCTCCAGGGGATCTTCCCAACCCAGGGATCGAACCCACATCTCTTGTATGTCCTGCACTGGCAAGCAGATTCTTTACCCGCTACGCCACTTGCAAATGTAAAATTCCCTGTTGTGATTCACATGGTACTTTGATTGGACAGCGCTGCCCTTAGGGAATAATTAAACTTGGCTGAAAGTCACTTCCAAGGCCAGTCTTTTAAAAGAGGTTAAGGAGGTCTTCTTCCAGCTCAGTGTACCTGAAGTCCCATCATCAGACATTACAATTTCAGATGAAGCTGTACCATGTCTGGTTCCTCCAGGAAAATGCAAATCATAGCCAGGTGTTTGTTTGGGATAAGTGAGTTTGTGGGGACCCTTAGCCAGGGCTGGGCCTCAGAACCCATCATCAGGAAAGCAAAACCCAAACACTGAAAACAAAACATAAATCATAGCACTCAGCCCCACTCCTGGGGATTCTAATTCCGTATTTCTAGGGTGGGGCCCAGGAATTTGTGTTTTCATTGATGCTTTGGTTGGTGAGTGAGAGTGGAGAGAACAGGCCAGCAGTGCCATCATTAGTTCAGGCCTCCTTGCTGCCCTAAGAGGTGAGACTGGCCCACACGAGGGGATTGTGTGTGCCTGGAAAACAGAACCGAGAGGCTCTGACCGGTGGCAAGCTGTTTCTGGTCCTGCTGTGGCAAACCTGACCACTTCTGTTGAGAACCCCAGTAGTTAACTCAAACTTGGGGGCCCAGCCTGTCCCTGGAGGCTGGCTGGTTGCATCCTGGGAGGAGCATGTGGCGTATTACACGTGTCCTGAGCCCTTCACCAGGAAGGAGGCCAGCAAGCCTCCTCCGGGAGCAGCGCCTGAGGCTTGGTGCTTGGAGAAGGGCTGGGCTGTCCCAGCAGAGGCCCAGCTCTCTCTCCTGACACCAGCCTGTTTGCTGGTTCCCAGAAGCATGGCACCCTGCTTCAGCTCCCTCTTAGGATTTCTCAGGGGCAAGCATGGTTTTAATGCCAGGGCCAAGCCCTTTGGTATTTTCTGAGGTATTGGATCCTCACCTCCCAGTCCTCTATAGAGCTTTGCCACTGAGCAATCTTGTCGATGTTTTCAAGTCTCCGTTTCCGTTCATTGATGAGCTGGGCCACATTCTTCATGGCATGTAAGGCAGCTTCCACGTCCTTGAAATCCCTGCGGCCAAACAGAGATGGCAGAGGGCTTATGGATCAAGAGCAGAGGAGGGCTGGGAACATCCTGGAGCCCCCCGTGGAGCCGCTTCCTTCGAGGGCTCTGCCCCTGGGCTATTTCTTCACTTGTCAAGTGCACCCTCCCATCTTCTGCATAAACAGGCACAGAGCAGAACTTTATATCCCACTCACGCCCTCTCCCTTCATGTCAAGGACAGCTTATGAAGGCAGGGACTGTTACATATTTTAAGCCTGTGCTGTTGCCCCAGTGCCTGCAGCATTGCCCAGCACACTACGAGCCTCCACAAATGGACTGACCCAAGGCCTGGAGAGCCACCCCTCGCCCCCAGCACCCTCCTACCTGTGCTGGGGGTGTGTGTACTTGAGCAGCTCTGCCAGTTGCAGAGGGTACTTGCAGATCTTCTGCACAGGCGTCAGCAGGAAGCCATCCAGGGAGATGTCAATCATCTTCTGCAGCAGCCGGCAGGCCTCGAAGAAGTACACGTACTTGCTGAGCTTGGCGAGGCGTGAGAGCTCCACGCAGGCATTGGGGTGGTTGTTGCAGTACTCTGAGTAGATCTGGAAGTCTGCTTGCTGCAGGCACAGCTCAGGGTGAGAAGACAGTCTCCTGCTCCCCCAGGCCATGGGCAGTGTTGGGAAAGGGGTGGGAGAGAGTGCAGGGGATTCAGGCTCTGTCTACCTGCTTCTTTGGGCACAAGCTATGCAGAATCATGCCCAAGGACATGAAAGACCCCAGAAAACTCAGGTACAGAGTGCCTACTGCCAGTTGGCTTTCTCTCCTGGGCTCTCAGCAAATATTCTGACAGTATGCCAGGTACTGGGGTGAAATCAATGATACTAATATGAAAGGCCAAAAAGGAGAGAGGGAGATTGAGATGAAATGGGTGCCAGGGCCAATGGCTGTGCCTCCCACGCTGTCTTTCTTCTCAGCCCAGGGTTTTGTTTCTTCCTTACAAAGCTCTGGCTTCACATCTGAAGACAGCCACTGTCAACTTCTTTCCTCAACACCACGTGACACAGACATACCCATGTTGCACGTGTGTCCTACGGGAGACTCCCTGTGTCTGTTTTTGTGTGTATCTTTCATCTACCTGGAGTCAGAAGGAGACCAGGGCTGGCATTTAGCAGCCTAGGACTTCGTGAACTTAGGTGGGAAAGGAGGGTGGCAGTAGCTGGCTGCCTGACAGGCCACAGTGACGGTCACACTGGGTAATGCTGATAGCATGCCTTGTTAGACCTGCCCTAGTTCCCACTTCCCTGTCACAACTCTGCCTGTTGATAAATGGACCCAGATCCACAGTCGCTCAGGTGCCCAGACACACCACCTGCTCCTGAGGTCTCCCTCCTCAGCTCTCCACCTGCCACTAGCAAGAGGTGGCAGGGCCTGCCCACCCCCCACTGCTAGTAGCCAGAAAGGAACACAGGTTGTCCTTGATGGGCTGGGCAAGGCGTCTTCTGCTCAACCTCGTGTGACTGCCACAGGAGAGGGTTAGAAATGAGTCCATCTAGCCCAGACCAGTCCAATGAACCTTGGCTAAATGTCAACCGGCATTTAGAGTGGAAATAAGAATTACTTCAACCCAAATTTCAGTGTGCTTACTGTGTAAGGAACCCCAGAATTTGCTAGGAATGTCCTTAGGGTGCCCAGCCCGCCTCTGCCCCAGGCAGTTCCTTTCAGGGCTGAAGCCTAGGCCCTCCTACTTCAAGGAGCATTCTCTTCCTTGGGCCCCAGGCTGACCCCCAGAAGTTGTGACTTCTAAAACAGGGTAGAAGGGAGAGGGCAGTTGGGGCCAGGGCTGGTGGGGTAGGGCAAGCCCCCAGCAGAGATGGGCAGAGCTGGGGCTACTGCCCAGGGAGGGCTTGGGGCCCGGGCCCCAGGGCCAGTGTGCTCACGTGCTCCAGGAAGCAGGCACCCAGCTCGCTCAGGTGCGGCCGCTCCCGGTTGAACTTCTGCTCCAGCGCCTTCACAAAGGCCTTCTGGCACCTGTATATGTCCTCGATGTTCCCGAAGATGGTGCGCAGCTGCTCCTCGCTGAACATGTCTGCCCGCTTGCGGCACTGCCTGAGGTACCCCTGGGGGTGCAGGTGGTCAGGCTTCCCTCTGGGCCCCACCCCGCCAGCCCGCCCACCTGCCAGCAGCCTCACCTCGCAGATGTCTCGCAGGTGCTTGATGTAGTCTCGCTCCGTGCTGAGGATCTCGTTGATGACATTGGTCCGCATCTGGTCCCTGCTGCCCTGTGCCTCGGTGCCCCCGCCGTCCCCAGCCCCTCCATGCCCAGGCCCCAGCGCCTCATCGTCTGCAGGCTCGTCCTGGTTCACCCGCAGCTGCGGACAACACGGCCAGTCAAGAGTCCCCCCAGGGTCAGCACCCAGCATCCCACACGCTGACGTCACGGAACTGACCCTTGGAGGACTCACGGCGTCACAGGGGAAGGAAGCTCCCGCGTCACCTGAGTCGTGCCCAGAGGGATGGGGAGGGCAGGTCCAAAGGCGGGTACCCAGTCCCCATTTTCTCCCTCACGTTTGGCTCCGCCAGCACAGAGGCTAGAACGGTGCAGATGCTCACTACAGGGGTTCTGCCAGCACCTGCTCACACTGGGCCTGCTGGGGGCTGCGAAGCAAGTGGACAGGTGGTGTGGCCTTGCTGGCTCTGAGACTATAACTAGGAAGGGCTCAGGGGGCAGAGGGGGCTGTTAACCCAGGAGGTCTGGGGCAAGAGAAGCAATGAACCTCAGGGCCTGGGGCCTCCCCTCCCCACTGCCCTCTGCCTGACCTTTTGGAGGCTGCACCAGGATTCCCTCCCTGGAGAGCAAAGGCTGCCTCAGGTCTGGGTTTGCTCCCTGTGATCTCCTGGGTTAAAGACTGAGCTTGTCCTTGCCTCAGTTCCCTAGGTATAGTGACAGTTCCCAGAGTCCAGGACTGTTGTGAAAGTTAGAACTGAGGATCTACGCACATGGTCTGCACAGCTTCTGAAGATCCTGGGAGGCCCAGCTGCCTGTGGCAGTGGTATTCTAACATGCAGACCCTCTGCCCCCAAAGAGACCCATCACTTCTGACCCATTCTTCTCTGGCCTCTGAGGACTCCTGGAGAGAGGGCAGGGGTAAGGTGCAGTTGGTGGTGGCGCAGGAGGAAGGCTGTATCTCAGTTCCCAGGCTGGGCTTCCTGGGAAGCTCACCCAGCCCTGAGCCTGCAGTCCCACCCATGGGTGAGACATCCACATCCAGCACCTCAGACCCCAGAGCAGATTCAGGCTTGTGTTTCAGAGCCCGCTGCTGGCTCTTCTCAGGTCTAGGAAAAGCCAGGGCCAGTGCCATACCCGCACAAAGTTCGCTGGAAACCAGCCCTCGCCGTCAGCGACGCGGCCCCACCACCACTCTCTGTTGGTGGCGTCCATCACTTCGATGACATCTCCAGCTTTGAAGCCCAGTTCCTGGTCATCCATGGTGACATGGTCCCAGAGCGCTTCGGCACAGACCACACTGCCATCGCTGATGAGCTGTGGAGAGAGCCAGGGAGGGCATGTTAGGGGGTAGAGGTGCTCCTCTAGCCTCTGTCCCCCTACTCTGGAAAGAGGGAATCCTGGCTTGTTCACAGAGGAGTGGACTGATGGGGGCTCCCCTGAGCTCCTCAGGGGGACGGGGCTGTGCCCAGGGCATATGCCCAGACATGCACTATGTCTAGACTGGCACTGAACTTATCACTGGAATCCTGGTGAGCCATCAAATCTGAATGCAAGCATGCTGCTCCCCCCGCTGTACAGGGCACACATTCCTCCCGTCCCCACTGGGCCAGGATTCAACTACTGGCTCTCAGCTCCCGCTGTGTCTCTGCTGTGCTCTGTGATGCTGGGCCAGGGCACTGCCAGCTGCATCTCTGCTGTACCCCTTGGACCCCATCAGGGGCTCCTACTGTGGACTTCGAGGGGACCTCAGAGCTGGAGAGAGAGGGGCCTCGCTCCTTCCTAGTGGCTTCTTGTGGACACGCAGTACCCATAAAGCCACCTGACAAACAGCAACGCCTCTTTCCTCGGGTCTGGCAGTGCCCAGCCATTGCAGTAGCTGGATCTGGTCTGCAGTGGTTTTTGAACGCTTGCAGAACCAGTCTCCTGGCACCCCTGGCACCAGCTGAGCAGTACCTCTCCTCAGAGTTCTAGATCTCCAGCCCACAGGATTCTCACTCTTTCTGATTCCACCATTTCCCTTTATTCCCCAGCTCTAAAGAAGGTCCATCTTAAAACTGCCATCTCTAACAGAAACCTCAGGGCTGTTCTTGAGCACGTGGTGACTGAGTCAGCTACTTTAAACCTGCTGAACAATTCTCAACATTAATTTCTCTCTGTGAAAATGACTGGTGTGGTTCCTCTTTCCCACATGATCAGAAATCACATCAGGAGGGATGCTCCCCTCCTATGCAGTCCATGTGCTCAGAGCTCTGTTTCACACTGGGCTTGAGGCAGGAGGTAGACCCCCCACCCCCAGCCAGGGTGAGCAATTAAGAGTTTATTCCCTGTGGACAGGAACTCCAAAACATCAATAAGCAGGACAAAGAGAGAAGGCTGAGCCCTGCCGATATACAGATAAGATACCACACATTTCTCATTCTTGACGTTAAGGAGACCTTCCTGACTAGAAAGCTCCTTGGAGCTTTCATAGGCCTCTGCAGTGGAATCCATCTTGACTGAGATGTGCAGGCACATGGGAGGGTCCCGAGGTATACCAAATACAGACTCGGAACCAGGCAAATCAAAATGACTGGCCAGAGGAAACTTGGAACAAATGCCCCCTAAAAGTGATTCCAACTACCATGAGGGTGTGACTCTGAGTGTGCCCATGTCTACCCACACGTACTGTACTCTTCTTCCTCCTAGTACATGTTTCACTTATTTCATTACTCTCTTTGTGGGAAATCTTTTCTGCAAGGCTGAAGGGCCAGGGCCTTGTCACCGACCACTGACCTAGTGGTCAGGATGTGGGTCTCTAACGGCAGTCTCTGGCAGGGAACTGAAGCCCTGCTTCAAGCCGCTGCAGGCCGAGGCCACCTGAGATCAGGCCGACTCCTGCTTTTATGTCATGTGGGCTCAGCATCTGCTCCGTGAGTGACAAGCGGCTCTGTGGGCTTTGGGCAGGAGGAGGAGCAGACTGGGGCTGCCCAGGAGGTGAGGTCCGTGCTCCTCTACTAGGGCCAAGTGTTGGCTCTCATTGTCACAGACCTGGGCCAGCTCTTTGGCTAAGCGGTCAAGGCTTTGGGGCATCACCAGACAGGCCCTCTGTGCTGTTTCCTCTTCTGAGCTGCTACCCAGCGAGGGGCCTTCTTTGTTCCAAGGGCGGTCCTCCCACCAAAACAGGAACTAGCGAGACTAGCTGGTCTCTACCTCAGTTCCACTTGCTATCTCCACAGTGTCCCAAAGGGACAGGGTGGGAGGTGGGAGGGGTGCTTAAGCACTGGCGCCCATTCCAGCTGGGCCTTGCCTCCAGGGTAGGGCCTGAGAAAGCATGTTCAGAGACTACCATGAAGTGCTTTATGTTTTGGTGGGTGGGGTTTAAGCCTGTTCCAAACCCCAGTGAAACCACTTTCCAGAATAATCTACAGCTTATATGTACACCCATTCTCATAGTCGCAGCTCTTCATGGGCTGCACATTTCTGTGGTCCACCCAGGGACCCTGGGCTCAGAGCACTGGGCAAATCCTGGGGGTCACAGACCCCCTCAAGACACCACTGTACTCATCCAGCTAAGAAGACCTACTATGGGTTTGTCCTTTCCTGCAGGGAGAAGCCTCCTGGCTGCAGTGAGGCCAGGATGAGACAAGTGGACTTGGCGGGGCCAAACAAGAGGAACTGACCAGCTGCAGCCTGGGAGCAGGTTAGCACAAGCAGGCTGCCGTCCAGGTCTCGGTGGGTCTGGCCCCACACCAGGATGAAGCAGAGTGGCTCGAAGGTGGTGTGGGTGAGCCAGTGTGGACACAGCTGCAGGTGAACATCCCTGCACAGGGACAGTGACCAAAAGTAAGTGTGCCCATCAGGATGGAGGCTATTTGGGAAGATTTGTATGTTTTGAGTGATGAGTTACTGAGACTGGGGAGGATTCACCCCTGGAGCTGCTTAGGTAACCTGAAGTTAGGATCTGAGAGGAAACAAAGCTTCTTGTTGTTAAGCTTTGTAGATTTGATCCTGGAGAAGTGAGTGTTCTCAGACTTCCTGTTCCTGCAAGTTCCCCAGCGCAAATCTGCCAGTTCACTTTCATAGGCCGGCTAATGGGATGCTACACTCTGATTGGAGAACAATCTGCTAGATGGCAGGTGGATGCTGCCCATCCTCAGGGCACACAAACTGCACACACTGGTCCCCACACAGGGAGGGAGTACTGCAGACACACCAGCTAATTCCCACCAGAGGAACCAGGTCAGGCATCTCCCCTTGTCTCCATATTCCCTCAAATGAGCCCTAAGCAAAAGCCCCTCTTGAATGGCAGTGCTTCCTGCTCTTGCCAGTCTTTGCAGAGAGGTGCGGATCCTCCACAGGTGGTTTTCTGCTCAGCTGGAAGGGCTCCAGCTGTGGGGCAAAGAGGCACAGCTTCCTGGAGAGACCAGGATTCCTGACACCTTTATGGACAATCCCATACTCATCCTGATCCATGGGGGTCACTTTCGAGTCCCAGCACCTTGCTGGGAACAGGGGAGCCATGAGCAACTTCCACAGTTTCCCTGTGCCTTGGCCCCCATCAGCTCAGAGTTCCAGGGAGCTGGATCACCAAGCTCCCCTGTATATCCACAAATGGGAGGTGCTTAGAGGAGTTACAGCTATGACATTAACCATTTGTGTGATGTCACCAATACAGAATGTAGCTCCAAGGGGTCAGAGATGCAGTCTGCCTCCAGGGCAGCCCAGCGGCCACCAGAGCCAACAATGGTGTGCTTCTGGACAGGGGCCCTTCCTGGCACTCTGAAGTGCAGCTGCACGGAAGGCAAAACTCAACCTGGGCAGGCCCAGCGGCGAGGGTTCTGGGCTCAACCTTGGCCTGGTAATGAAGAGCATAAGCTGCCTCTGAGGTGTGAGGTTTTAATGTGGGGGCAGGTGGAGGACTGCACCAGTGGAGGGGGAGTCAACTTCAAGACTAGGATAAGCCAGGGACAGGGGGCAAGATACCTTTTTGTGCTTCTGAGATTTTGACAGGCCTGGGAAAGCCAGGCTCTGCCTCAAAGTGCCCCAGGATAATCACCCATCACCCTCCCCACCCTGCCCCACCTCCTCTCTGTCTCACACATGTGGGTTGTTGGAGGATTCCACTCTGACAGTCTTGGGAACAGGGCTTGGCTCCCACGGCCCCCTGCGCAAGCATCCTGGGTGTGGGGCTGTTCAGAATGCTCACTTGCAAGAGGCAGGGTGGTGGGTGGCCGTGCCTTTGGTGGGGGGCATGCTGACTGAGAGCACTTAAGACCTAAAATGGTAAAAGCAACTGCAGATAACATGGACAGAGGAAACCACTCATCCTCAGACATCTCAACCTATACAGAAGAGCATGTCCAGATCTGCTCACACAGCGGTCACATGTGCAAGGTTCCCTGACAACCAGATAGCCGCGGCCACAGCTGCATCCGCATCCTCAGTTACACACACAGACGCGCCATTTTACACACGCGCGCGCGCGACAGGCGTGGCACATGTGTTACCTCGTCCCTGAGTCACCCACCTGGCCGCACCCCAGGGGAACACACACAGACGGGCCCTAGCACCCGGGACTTGCGGCGGAGGCCTCTCTTCAGCGGCCGGCAGTGCGGCGCTACCCCGGCCGCACCTCGGGCTGTTGGCGACTGCGGGCTGGGGGTGGCAGGGAAGATGCGCACCGGCGCCACTCACCCCGGCGGTCAGCGGAAGGCCAGCAGAAATATCAGCACGACGTTGATGAGCACAAGCAGTGCCAGCACGGCGAAGACCACCACGCGCTGGGCGCCGGGGGGCAGGTTGCAGCGCAGGAGGGCGCGCAGGACGCTCCCGGGCGGCGCGGGGCGGCGCCGGGACTGCGGGGCCCGGGCCATGGCGCCGGGCCTCTCGGCCCCGCGCGCCCCGCGATCCCGCCGCGATAGGGCGGCTGCGGGGCTGCCGGGGCGCCCGGAGTGGGGCGGAGCCGCCGCACTCCCCAGGCCCCGGCTTCTCCCTAGCCGCGCGCGCCGAGGTCCCCCCCAGTCCCAGCCCCGCGACCCGGCCACCGACGTGGGCGGGGCAGGGGGTGGGGCCGGGCGAGCCGGCGTGCTCCCGGCTCCGCCCGGAGCGCCTCCTCGCCAGTGGTCCCAGTGGTCCCGGTTCCTAGCCGGCCGGGCGCACAGAAGACCAGCGTGCGCTCGGGGCGCCGGAGGCCAGGGATTCTGAGTCCTAACACCAAGGACTCTCCTTGACCCTGACTTCACAGGCTAGTGAGTGCGGCTCTGAAAAGTCAGACAATTGGCTGTCAGAAGCTCGCCCAGGAATTTGAATTCTGGATAGACAGCGATCCATGCAGAGGTGCTCCAGGAAGGCCCTGACTCAGGACATCTGCTTACGACCTTGCCTATCAGCGCAGCATTTTGTTCCTATGAGAAAGCATCTGGCTTCTTCAGCTGCCGACCCTCCTCCCCAGTTTCATTGAGGTATAACTGACAACGATTGTGTCTATTTAAGGCGAACGACTGGATATTAGACATACACTATAAAATTACCCCCACAACCAAATTAACTACCATTTCCATCACTTCAAAGAGGTACCATTTTGTCTGTGTGGTGAGAACACTTAAGAGCTAATTACTTAGCAAATTTTAAGTACAATATTGTTAATTATACTCATCATGCTGTACATCAGATCCCCAGAACTCATTCATCTTGTATAATTAAAACTTTGTACTCTGACCAACGTCTTCCCATTTCTTCCCCTGCCCCTCAGCCCTTAGCAACCATTCTACTCTGATTGTATGAGTTTGACTTTTAGATTACACATATAAATGAAATTATGCAGGATTTGTCTTTCCGTGTCACTTAGCATAGGGGTCATTCACATTGTTGCAAAGGGCAGGATTTCCTTCTTTTTTTAAGGCTGAATAATATATATACCACATTTTTCTTCATCCATTCATCTGGATATTAAGTATAATACCTAATACTTAGGTATTAGACTTCCATGTCTTGACTATTGTGAATAATGCCGCAATGAACATGGGAGTGCAAATATCTCTTGAGAGATCCTGATTTCATTTCCTTTGGATATACATTCAGGAATGGGATTGTTGGATCATATAATAGTTCTATTTTAAATTTTTTGAGGAATCTCCATCCTGTTTTCCAAAGTAGCTGTACCAATTTACATTTCCCATCATCAGTGTGTAAGGGTTTTCGATTCTCCACCTGCACTAACACTATCTTTTGTCTTTTTAATAACAGCCATTCTAATGTGTGAGGTGATACCTCATTATGGTTTTCGTTTGCCTTTCCAATGTTGAGTGACAGTGAGTATTTTCTTTCAAGAAATGTCTATTCAGGTCCCTTTGCCCATTTTTAAATTGGGTTGTTTTTGTTTGTTTTGCTATTAAGTTGTGAGTCCTTTAAGAGATTTTACCTATTAACCCTTTATCAGATACATGGTTTACAAATATATTCTCCTACTCCATAGGCTGCCTTTTCAGTCTGTTGAGGGTTTCCTTTTACTGCGCAAAAGCTTTCTAGTTTGATGCAATCCAATCCCACCTACTTTTGTTTTTGCTGCCTGTGGTTTCCAAATGTGTCATACCCAAAAATCATCGCCCAGACCAATGCCAAGATTTCCCTTTGTTTTCTTCTAGGAGGTTAATGGTCTCAGGTCTTACATTTAAGTCTTTAATCCATTTTGAGTTGACTTTTGAGGGAACAATTTTATTCAGCAGCTAAAAAAAAACACAAACCCTATGTCCAGTACCTAGGGACTTCTATTGCTTCCTGGTCAGAGCCTTCAGTCTTAACCTTGTAAGGCTCAGAGCTCACATGCAAGCCTCTTGTTCCATCCATGTGAGGAGCTCTGTCACAATCACTGTGCCCCTCCGATGGGTCAGAAGGCTGCAGCTGAGGGGGCCAAGGAAACTGAAGAGCATCTCAGATGTGGGCAGAGGTTTCCAGGCTCCATGCTCAGCTCCGTGGCTCCTGGAGTAGGAGGAACCCATGGTGGGATTATGTGCAGTGGCGGGGTGTTCCCTTGTGGGTGACAGTATGTTCAGATTCCATGTGTATGCCCGCTGTATATGGATGTGAGAGGTGAGGTAACCTGAAGACGTTACCATCCTGCTGAATAGTGCAGGTGAAATACCTGTGGGTGTGGCAGAGGAGGGTTGGGATATGTCCAGATGGGCTGTCTGCTCCCTGCAGCTCTGATGGTTTAGCCTGGCTCTACCTATCTGTCTAGTAGGGGAAAACAGTCTTCTGCTCCTTCCCAGTTCTTCAAAAAACTGGTTCAATACAAATCTTGAAATTATTTGTTCTAGTTCTGTGAAAAATGTGGCTGGTAGCTTGATAGGGATTGCATTGAATTTGTAAATTGCTTTGGGTAGTATACTCATTTTCACTATATTGATTCTTCCAATCCATGAACATGGTATATTTCTCCATCTATTAGTGTCCTCTTTGATTTCTTTCATCAGTGTTTTATAGTTTTCTATATACAGGTCTTTAGTTTCTTTAGGTAGATATATTCCTAAGTATTTTATTCTTTTCGTTGCAATGGTGAATGGAATTGTTTCCTTAATTTCTTTTTCTACTTTGTCATTATTCGTGTATAGGAATGCAAGGGATTTCTGTGTGTTGATTTTATATCCTGCAACTTTACTATATTCATTGATTAGCTCTAGTAATTTTCTGGTGGAGTCTTTAGGGTTTTCCATGTAGAGGATCATGTCATCTGCAAACAGTGAGAGTTTTACTTCTTCTTTTCCAATTTGGATTCCTTTTATTTCTTTTTCTGCTCTGATTGCTGTGGCCAAAACTTCCAGAACTATGTTGAATAGTAGCGGTGAAAGTGGACACAAATAATTTCAAGATTTGTATGGAAATACAAAAAACCTCGAATAGCCAAAGCAATCTTGAGAAAGAAGAATGGAACTGGAGGAATCAACTTGCCTGACTTCAGGCTCTACTACAAAGCCACAGTCATCAAGACAGTATGGTACTGGCACAAAGACAGACATATAGATCAATGGAACAAAATAGAAAGCCCAGAGATAAATCCACACACATATGGACACCTTATCTTTGACAAAGGAGGCAAGAATATACAATGGAGTAAAGACAATCTCTTTAACAAGTGGTGCTGGGAAAACTGGTCAACCACTTGTAAAAAGAATGAAACTAGATCACTTTCTAACACCGCACACAAAAATAAACTCAAAATGGATTAAAGATCTAAATGTAAGATCAGAAACTATAAAACTCCTAGAGGAGAACATAGGCAAAACACTCTCAGACATAAATCACAGCAGGATCCTCTATGATCCACCTCCCAGAATTCTGGAAATAAAAGCAAAAATAAACAAATGGGATCTAATTAAAATTAAAAGCTTCTGCACAACAAAGGAAACTATAAGCAAGGTGAAAAGACAGCCTTCTGAATGGGAGAAAATAATAGCAAATGAAGCAACTGACAAACAACTAATCTCAAAAATATACAAGCAACTCCTGCAGCTCAATTCCAGAAAAATAAACGACCCAATCAAAAAATGGGCCAAAGAACTAAATAGACATTTCTCCAAAGAAGACATACGGATGGCTAACAAACACATGAAAAGATGCTCAACATCACTCATTATTAGAGAAATGCAAATCAAAACCACAATGAGGTACCACTTCACACCATTCAGAATGGCTGCGATCCAAAAATCTGCAAGCAATAAATGCTGGAGAGGGTGTGGAGAAAAGGGAACCCTCCTACACTGTTGGTGGGAATGCAAACTAGTACAGCCACTATGGAGAACGGTGTGGAGATTCCTTAAAAAATTGCAAATAGAACTACCTTATGACCCAGCAATCCCACTTCTGGGCATACACACCGAGGAAACCAGAATTGAAAGAGACTCATGTACCCCAATGTTCATCGCAGCACTGTTTATAATAGCCAGGACATGGAAACAACCTAGATGTCCATCAGCAGATGAATGGATAAGAAAGCTGTGGTACATATATACAATGGAGTATTACTCAGCCGTTAAAAGAATTCATTTGAATCAGTTCTGATGAGATGGATGAAACTGGAGCCGATTATACAGAGTGAAGTAAGCCAGAAAGAAAAACACCAATACAGTATACTAACACATATATATGGAATTTAGGAAGATGGCAATGACGACCCTGTATGCAAGACAGGGAAAGAGACACAGATGTGTATAACGGACTTTTGGACTCAGAGGGAGAGGGAGAGGGTGGGATGATTTGGGAGAATGCCATTCTAACATGTATACTATCATGTGAATTGAATCGCCAGTCTATGTCTGACGCAGGATGCAGCATGCTTGGGGCTGGTGCATGGGGATGACCCAGAAAGTTGTTATGGGGAGGGAGGTGGGAGGGTGGTTCATGTTTGGGAATGCATGTAAGAATTAAAGATTTTAAAATTTAAAAAATAAAAAACTAAAATAAAAAAACAAAAACAAAAACAAAAAACAAAAACAAAAACAAACAAAAAAAAAACTGGTTCAAGATTTTCTCTCTCAACCTCTTACAAGGATTGTAGGGGCTCCCTGAGCCCCAAATCCCATACCTCTGGTGGGGTATGGCTCAGACCTCTGACCTGGTCATTTTACCCCTATGGTTCTAGAGCCATCAGACACCCAGGAAAGAGGGCACAGAGGGCTGTGTGTCTTCAGGCCACGGGTCAGGGCAGTGCTGAGTGCTGTGGGTCTACAAGACCTACCTGGCCTCAGGGGCCATGCTTTAGGACTTCAGTCATGGCCCAGTTCTGGGATGAGGTTTCTGTCTCCTCTACAGCTGAGCAGCCCAGCAGAGTTTCAGTGGGAGAAGAACCTCTGAACGTGGGCCAGGACAGAGAACTGAGTGGTGGCCTCTGTCCAACCTTGGGCACCCAGGCTTCAGACCCCGGTGTCTGGGTACATGGCAGGAAAGACAATAGCAACAGGCTTTCTGTATTTCATGACCAAAAGCAAAGCCAAAAACAGCTTGAAAGCAAAGGCCTAGGCCGCCAAGGGGTTCAGGCTGGAAGGATCCAAGCCAGGGAGAGGAAGGTAGGTGGAGGAGGCAGCAAGGCCTGGCCCACCAGGCTGGTGGCATGGGTTGGTATGCAGGTCTGTGAGCAGGCAGGACTGCTGTGGAGATAGGGGCAAGGCTTTGGGAGTTGAGGGAAGAATAAGGCTGCCCTGGGCTGCTGGCCATGGACACTTGCAGGCCTGGAGCACTGACCAGCACTGGGCTCCTCCCTGGGGCTGAGGAGTAGGTGCAAGAACCATGTCAGGTCTGGGGACAGATATCCAGGATCACAGGCACTGGGGAAGACAGAAACTCCTGGAGAGAGGGGTGTCAGACCCCCTCCATGGAGGGGTGGTCGCAAGTCGGCCTTGAGTCCTGCGGTGTTCTTTAAATGCTCCACAAGTAAGTGCTGGGAGCAACAGGAAGGCCACACTACCTTCTACCCTTGGCAACTCTGTGGCCCTGTGCGCCAGGCCAGTCCTGCTTCCTGCTTGCTGTGCTGCTTGTGTGTGTGAGTCAGTCACTCAGTTGTGCCTGACTCTTTTCAACGTCATGGACAAAGCCCACCAGGCTCCTCTGTCCATGGGATTTTCCAGGCACGAATACTGGAGTGGGTTGCGAGTTCCTTCTCCAGGGCAACTTCCCAATCCAGGGATCAAACCACATGGCAGGCAGATTCTTTACTGTCTGAGTCATCTCAGGGAAGCTGTGCTTGCTTACTTATTGGCAAAACGTTTAAAAAACGTTTTAAGCCCCAGGTTGGAGTACAAGCTTTATGTCTGTCTGCCCTCTAGTCTGGGTGTCATCTTCTCTTGGCGGGATGATCCACGAGCTGCCACCAGGCTACCTTGCCCTCCTGGAGCAGGGCCACCAGAGCAGCTCGATACACAAGTGCTTAGAGGGGAGCCAGACACATGAAGGCCCTTAGTTCCATGCAGGAAGTGGGCAGAGCTGGGGGCAAGCCCCACTCCCCATGTGTGCCGTCCTGCAGTGCAGCTTGGCCTGGCCCAGAAGGGAGACACTGTTGTCTGCAGGTTAGTGAGTGGCCACCAGGAGATCCCAGGCCTCCTGGCTGAGAGCTGTGCCTACCATCCTCTGGTTCTATCTCACAACTTGGTGTGGGGGTTAAAATGAAAAGGAAACCATGTCTTCCAAAGACATTGCCTACTTTCAGCCTTCAACTCTTCAGAAAAAAAAAAAAAAATCCCTGGGGTAAGAATGTCCTCAAGCCTAACCTCAGGGATGTCGCTGGCTCAGCAGGGCATGGCTGAAGCCATAGAGGCAGGGAGAGAATGGAAGGAGGGTAGAAATTGGGCAGACAAGCAGGCCCAGGCCCAGGCCTGGTCACAAGCATCTGGAGGGGACAATGATGAGAGGGGACACTTCTGGGCCCTGACACTAACTCATCCTGCAGGAACTGGACCATCATGAGCTGTGAGGCACAAGTTAGGTGCGGGAAATACAGGGAAAAGACACCGCTGTGCCCTCTTCTCCTTCCATGAGGGCACATGCAGTAAAATCCAGAGACGTGTACATATGGGCACTGTCTGCCCCCGCCCCGCCGTCAGCTCCCTGAAGGCAGGGCGGCCTCCCGTGCACAGCTCTGTCCCAAGGCTGGGACACTGCCTGACACACACACTCAGTAAATGCGTGTCTCAGGCATATAACATGAGGCGTACACTCCACATCCAGACCCTCACGTGGCCACACACATGCGCTCCTCACACACTCAGAACACAAAAGGGCTTCACTGTGCCCCTGTGATGTGCCTGCTCTTCAGCCCAGGTGGTCTCCGTTTCTTCCTGCTTAGGAAACAGTGATCACTCCTTCTTAGGTCACCAGGAATAAGAAAGTGTCCCAATTTAGAGCATGACACTCATATGTTCTTAGAAAATCCAAGTGATGTTATTTAGTACGGGCTTTTCTCTGACACCTGTGGCTTCTGTTATTTCCAAGCCTGAAACCCACGCTGAGCCCCAGCAAGCCTTCTGGCCACACACGTGAGTGCCATGAGCATGAGAGGGGCCGGGGACGCAGAGGAGGACGCGCTGCCCTCACAAGGCTGGGTGAAACAGCCTGTCACCGGAGACTCAACTCTTATGTCTCTTTGGAGTTCCCGATAAGGTGAATCTGGTGAATGCTGCCAACAAATCATAACAAATACTGCCTTTCCTGAGTATCCAGTACACCTGGGCACAGTGACTCTGACATGCCAGTGGGCACAGGTGCAACATCTACCCCACATGGAGGAGACAGAGGCCGAGACGGAATAACCTGCAGCAGCTCCTCCGCTACCCAGTGTCAGGAAGGGGGTCAGACCCAGGCCCTGCTCTGCGCTGTGCTGCCGGCTTCAGGACTTTATATGTCGGGGTCTGGGAGTGCCGGTGGGTCTCATGGGGAGAGCAGCCCAGTCTCTGCCCTGAGTCAGCTCACTGCATCACTGGAGGGGCTCTGCAGCTAGCCCTGGCCCTCCTCTGCAGTGTGGTTTGTCTTCCCCCTCCATCCCGGGGGCTCTCACAGGGTCCGGGGAAGACCAGAACCTTGGAAGCACTGAGGGTTCTAAACGTAAGTACAACATCAGCACCCTGTCCACTCAGTAACCTCAAACACCAGGCAGGACCTTTGAACCAAACAAGAAACAAATTCTCTAAGCAGTCAAAATAGGTCCTATACAATTCATAGTCCCAATTGCATCATTTCCATCAAAATGTGTCCCCCTCCTGCCCCACATCAGAGATTATTTGTTCTTCTAGAGCACTCCTGGCTCTTAGCTTTCCTCATCCAAAGCATCTGAGAGTGGACAATTCGTCAAGGGTTGAAAAGGCACGTCCCCAACCAGCAGCACGATGTGACCGGCCAGATTCCACCACCAGGTAGGAGATGGCTATAAAAAGCAGACACGAGAGCTGTAACAAGGCTGCACTGATGGCCAATCAGATAACCCCACACCTTCTCAGAGTCCTGGAAAGCTTTACGTTACTGTTCCTTCCTCATTATCATCCTTATCATTGGAGACCAAGAACCTACTGCATGCCACGTTACTTCCGTTTGTTACTTCAGTCTGTCCTCCTGCAAACACATGGTCACCCTATTTTACAGGTCAGTAAACCAGTGCTCACAGGGCTACCTGCTCAGAGCTGTGTGTCTGGGCACTGCAGGGAGGAGTTCTGATCCAGGGGTGGGAGGCTCTCCCCCACCGTACATGGCCTCCTACCAGGGTTGGGCCCCAAGACTGGGAAGGGCAGCTGAGTCATCAAGGAAAAGCGAAATATTTTCTGTAAATTATGCTTAAAACGACATCATTTTGGAGCCCCTTATACTCAAAACAGCTTATTAGAAGCACTTAAAGAAAGGCTTCAAAAACTGGGAAAATCAACTTATTTGGATGCTGAATCCTTATGAATAATGGATTTTGAAGAAATCATTACTTCATGGCTATTTTAAATCATTTAAGAGGCTAACCCCTGTCCTCCTTCCTCCCAAACAGATCTTCCACTGAGGATGATATTACAGGGGTTATATCATAGGTGCTGGGTACAACACCTACTATTCTGGATTCCCTGGAGGCCCCATGAAGGCAGAGAGGAGGGACCTCGGATTTGACAGCTCTGCTCGTGGACACCACATTCCAAAGTGGGAGCCATAGACTGAAATTGTGCCCGGTGCACACCGTGCCACTGTCATCTGCTTGGAACACAGTCTGTGGCTGTCCGGGCCTGCATGAATGTGCTGAAGTTGCTCTCCTGGCCGGGCCATGCGTCCCAGCCCTGTGCACCCACGCAGCCCCGACTGTACCTCGTTGATGGCCAACTGCTCGCCGCCCCCTCCAGTGTGGCTGTAGTGGTGGCTGGAGCTGTGCACATCCTCATACAGGTCCTCCTCACTGCCCGCCTCATCTCCACGGAGGGCTGTGTCCAGAGCTCCATCAGGGAGGGCTGGAAGGAGAGAGAGAAGCTGCCAAAGAGGACTGACAGAGGGGACACACGGAGAAGCAGACAAGTCTTTCAGGGATAAACAGTCCTTCTTTGAGAGGAGAGAGGGGCTCAGGGAACCAGATTCTCAAACCATTCTTGCTGCAAAAACATAATCTGGTTGAAAGAGCGCACTGGTTGACTTCATACCATCACTATACATCACCTACCATTCAGTCCCCACCAGTTCCATAAACAAGGACACACAATTATGTCCAGTGGCACCCAAGACCCCTCCAGTTGAATCAGATTCAAAATCACATACCAATGTATCAGATATAGATGGTATACCTTACATGGTATAAAGCCCTTAAAAATGTTACTATTAAATATATGTATCTCCAAAGAAAGATACAGTATATAGATGCAAATATTGTTTGAAAATTAAATACATTTTTATTCTCCTGATATTTATCATCCTGTTTAAGAAAATACAGACTCTTAG
Source organism: Ovis aries (assembly GCF_016772045.2). Classification (NCBI taxonomy): domain Eukaryota; kingdom Metazoa; phylum Chordata; class Mammalia; order Artiodactyla; family Bovidae; genus Ovis; species Ovis aries. Next base: position 114,828,397 of record NC_056055.1, on the reverse strand, counting down.
AATTCAAACTCCTGTATAAAGTAAAAGTAAATGTCGCTCAGTCATGTCCGACTCTTTGTGACCCCATGGACTGTAGCCTACCAGGTTCCTCTGTCCATGGGATTTTCCAGGCAAGAATACTGGAGTGGCTTGCCATTTCCTTCTCCAGGAGATCTTCCCAACCCAGGGACTGAACCCAGGTCTCCCGCGTTGTAGGCAGACGCTTTACCATCTGAGCCACTGGGTGAATCTCAAACTCCTGTATATCCCACTTCAATCCCACTCCCCACTCTCTCCTTTAGAGTTATCCAGTATTTCAAGCTTTTTATAAATTATACCCAGGCTGTCTTTGTTTTAGCATGTATTTCTGTTGACTTTTGCATGGTTTGACCTCATATTAAAGGAACCATCCAGTAGCTTTTCTTCTCTGATTGGCTTTTTTCCCCAGCAGCTCATGTAGCTGTGATTGATTCAGTGTCCCTGATGCACAGTCTTGCATTTTGTGAGTATCTTCAGTTTTGCAGGCAGGCTGCACTGCTGCAGAACAGCCAGTGTTTCCCAGTCTGTCGCTGGTACAAAGGATGGTGATGCAGACCCACATGCCTCCAGGGCACACATCCCAGACTTTCTCCCAGTGTTTCCCAACTCTTTTTCAAGGGACTGTCTCCATCCAAAAAGCCTCTTACACACTGTTTTCCTATTCACCCCAATCAAAACTTAATACCACAAATATACTGTATATTTTAAAGTTCTGTGGCTCTTTGGAGGATCACAAACTATTGTAATAGCTAAGATTTTCACCCCCCTTGGATGAAATCATTACCTGTGCTGTGAAGTCATGCTCCGGGCATAGACAGCGAGGGGTGACATCCCTAGGCCCTGGGCATACCACACTCTTCCCTAAACTATCCTACCAATTTAGACTTCAGACAGTGTGTATGAATGTTCTCTCCACTCTACACCCCCCCAACTCTTGGGGTGGGCATTGTCAGACATTTGCACTTTTGACAGGCTGATAGGTATGAGACGAGATCTTAATTTTTATTTAAACTTTTAATTAAAAATTTTTAAATTTAAAATTCTTGAAATTTAAGAATTTTAAGATCTTAAATTTTAATTTAAAATTCTCTGCTTACTCATGAGTTGAACATCTATGTTTATGGATTATTTGTATTTCCTTTAATATGAAGTGTCTGTTGAGTTGTTTTATCTTTAATATAATCATTAATATGAAAAATATATTTCTATGTGAGTCTAGTTTTATATATATATACTTTCCTCCCTCTATTCTGGATTCTAAATCTTTGTCACCCATCTGTGCTACAAGTATCATTTCCCTGTTTGTAATGTCTTGTCTCTTTAAGGTATTTTTGATGAACAGAAGTTCTTAATTTAATTTATTTACTTATTTTTTAGCCATGCCATATGGCTTATGGGATCTTAGTTCCCCAATCAAGGATCCAACCTAGGCCCTCTGCAGTGAAAGTTCAGAGTCCTCACCACTGGACTTCCAGGGAATTCCCAAGGAGTTCTCAATTTTAATATAGACCAATTTACCAACATTATCATGTATAGTTTATATTTTTTTAGAATTTTTTTATCCCTAGTGTATGGAAACACAATTGCTTATCTGTCTCCGGCGACTCTGGGTCTTCGTTGCCGTGTGAGGGCTTCTCTGCAGCTGTGGTGTGCATGCTCCTCACTACGGTGGCCCCTCTTGTTGCAGAGCACAGGCTCTAGGGCACAGAAGCTTCAGCAGCTACATGACATGGGCTCAGCACTTATGGCGCTCAGGCTCCAGGGCCCAGGGCCCATGGGCTTAGTTGCCCCATGGCATGTGGAATCTTCCTGGACCAGGGATCGAACTTGTGTCACCTGCATTGGTAGGCAGGCTCTTATCTACTGGACCATCAGGGAAATCCTGGTTTATTTTTTTTGTGTGTAGGAACTTCTTTTCTACCTCAAGGTTATAAAGATATTCTCCTTTCATGTTTTATATTTTTCTTTAGACATTTAGGCTTCCCAGGTGGCTCAGATGGTAAAGTGTCTGCCTGCAATGCGGGAGACCTGGGTTCGATCCCTGGGTCGGGAAGATCCCCTGGAGAAGGAAATGGCAACCTACTCCAGGACTCTTGCCTGGAAAATTCCATGGACGGAGGAGCCTGGTAGGCTCCAGTCCATGGAATCTCAAAGAGCCAGACACGACTGAGTGACTTCACTTTCACTTAGACATTTAAGTTTTTAACACACTTGGAAATGATTTTTGTGTTACCGTGTGTGGCTGGAATCTGTAATACTGTGATTTATAATAAGAAATAGATGCTTGATGTTCAACCTGTTCCTGGCACAGAGCTCCTACAACCCTGGGAATGTCCTATATGTGACAAAGGTGTCTTATGTTATGTTAATGATAGGGTCCTGAACTGACCTGAGCAAACCCATGTCTGTGCATAAGACCAAATGGTCTGAGCCCATCTTGGGAGCAGGAGCCTTTTACTGACATACACAGTCAGGAATCCCAAGGAACTCTCATAACTTGTCTTTCATTTGCATTTGAAAACTGTTTTAGTATGGAAACTTTCAAATGTGTACAAAGGGAGACATGATAGTATAAGGAACCGTGTACACCCATCACTCAGTTTTGATAATTCTCAACATGTAGGCAGTTTTGTTTCATCATCTGCATAGCTTCCTCACTAGATCCAAGACAAGACACAGTTTCATCTGTAAACACTATAATATATATTTCTAAATGAGATGAGTTCTATTTTTTTAAACTACAATATATATCTTAAACAGACTATAGTCCATCCAAGGTTGTCTGTTATACCTTCTCTACAACATGAAAAAATCTTTGTATTTTGAAATAAATGTAAAGTATAGGGTGTTGAGACTCTAGTGTAGAGTGATCCTGTCTCCTCTTCACCCAGTTTCCCCCAGTGATTATATTTCATATGACTCTAGGAAACTGCCCTTGGTATATGGCCTGTAAATTGTTCTATGTCATTTTATAGCTGTGTAGATTTGTGTAACAACCATAGCAACCATTATATAAGCTTGGGAGGTTGACTTTTTTCACTCAGGCAAATGTCCTTGGGATTCATCCAAGTGGTTGCTTCTATTTTTACTTCATTCCTTTTTACTGCTTACTAGTACTCCATGCAATAGATGTAAAATTTGTTTAAACATTCACCCATTGAAAGACATCTAGGTAGTTTTCAATTTCCAGGTTCAGTTCAGTTCAGTTGCTCAGGACTCTCTGCGATCCCATGGACTGCAGCACTCCAGGCCTCCCTGTCCATCACCAATTCCTGAAGTTTACTCAAACTCATGTCCATTGAGTCGGTGATGCCATCCAGCCATCTCATCCTCTGTCATCCCCTTCTCCTCCCGCCTTCAATCTTTCCCAGCATCAGAGTTTTTTCAAATGAGTCAGTTCTTCGCATCAGGTGGCCAAAGTACTGGAGCTTCATCTTCAGCATCATTTCCTCCAGTGAACACCCAGGACTGATCTCTTTTAGGATGGACTGGTTGGATGTCCTTGCAGTCCAAGGGACTCTCAAGAGTCTTCTCCAACACCACAGTTCAAAAGCATCAATTCTTCGGCACTCAGCTTTCTGTATAGTCCAACTTTCACATCCATACATTTCAATTTTAGGCTCTTACAAATAAAGCTACTGGGAACTCTCATGTACAGGTTTTGGGGTGGTCATAAGTTTTCCTTTTTCTGAGATAAATGTGATTGCCCAGGAGTACAATTGCTGAGTCATACTAATGTAGGAAATAGATGAGCTCCAGGTTAGATATTACAACTGGTCTCCTGTTCACATTTCATGAGGGATAAAAGTGGGCTTCAAGCTGGATACTAACTAACTGTCAGCATTTCTTGAGATAAGAGATAGGTGAGCTCCAATTAAGGCATTTATAATCAGCTTCCTATTTGCCCTCCGAAATGGAAGCAACAACAGAAACAGGGTAAATAGCCAGTGCTGGTCTCTTGTAAACACTTTAGTGTAATAGTCATGGCAAGGACAAAGAGGGGAGAAACCCTATTTGAGTAAAGGATTAAGGGATCTCCACACCCCCTTCTCTTGGGACAAGGGAGAGACTACACGTGCACAGAAAGGCTCCTAGAAAGTCAAAAGTGAAAGTCGCTCAGTTGTGTCCGACTCTTTGCAACTCCATGGACTGTTCTCCAGGCCAGAATACTGGAGTGGGTAGCCTTTCTCTTCTCCAGGGGATCTTCCCAACCCAGGGATTGAACCCAGGTCTCCCGCATTGCAGGTGGATTCTTTACCAACTGAGCTATCAGATTATGTGGGTCAAACGTTAAGAGATAATGCCAGGCCATAATGAATCATGTTCCTCCCAGAAGCCTTCATTTCAAGACCTGTCTTGTCTGAGGGGTGTGTGCATACCCCAGGGCAGGGTCCTAGGGTAGGTCAGGTGTGGAAAAAGAATCCAGATAATTGGCCTGAAGGAAGACAACAACTTGGAAGAACTGCCCTATATAAATAACTTAACCACCTCTCTACTGCTCTCCTCATAAGTGGAGATGTCCACACCCTTCCTCTCTGGGTGTGCATCCCTACATTGCTTCTGTCTTAACTAAAAAGACAGAAGCTTCTGTGCTCTCCCACTTGTGCTATGTCTCTAATAATAAATTTTGTACCTGCATTTACAGCTTCTGCCTCCGTGATACATGCATTTTTCACTGGGGGCAAATATCCAGGGGAAAATAGCTTCTACCTTCTAACCTTGTTGGTCTAGGATTCCTGGTTCTCATCCAGGCTAGCCAGGTTCAACTCCTGGGCAGGGAATTAAGATCTTGTTGCACACCACCACTTGCTGCTGCATTGCTGAGATCAATAGAACAGTTGATTTTTTTTTAAAGAAATTGTTGAACTATTTTCCAGAGTGATTGTGTCATTTTACATTCCCACTACAATGGATGGAAGATCCAATTTCTCAGCATCCTTACCAGCATTTGGTATTGTCTGTATTTTATACTGTAGACATTCAGATAGGTGTATAATAATATTGCTTGTTGGTGTTCCGTCGCTAAGTTGTGTCATACTCTGCGACCACATGGACTGTAGCAATCCAGGCTCCTCTGTCCTCCACTATCTCCTGGAGTTTGCTCACATTCATATCCATTGAGTTGGTGGTGCTATCTATCCATCTAAGAATATTGCCTCTTGATCTTTATTTGCATTCCCAAAAGGCAGGTGGTGCTGAACATCTTTTCATGTGCCTATTTGCCATTCACATATCTTTTCCAATGAAGTATTTCATGTTTCTGCACATTTTCTATTTTATTGTTTATTGTTTTATGTTGAGATTTGAAAGTTCTGTATATATTCTAGGTATGAGTCCTTTTCAGACATATAGTTTGCAAGTATATTCTCTCACTCAGTCTGTTGCTTATCTTTTCACCCTCTTAACAAAGATTTTTACAGAGTAAAGTTTTAAATTTTGATGAAGTTCAATTTATCAATTTTTCCTTTTATGAGTGATGCTCTTAGAATCACATCTAAGAACTTCACCAAATCTTAGTTCCAAAAGATTTTCACTTATGTTTTCTTCTAAAACCTTTATAGTTTTACCTTTTACACTTGAACCTATGATTCATTTTACTTTTTTTTTTGTATAAAATGTGAGATTTAGGTGAAATTTCATTTTTATTGCCTATGGATGTCCAACTGTTCCAGCACTATTTCTGAAACAAACAAACAAACAAACAAACAAACAAAAAAAACAACTTTCCTCTACTGAATTGCTTCTGCACTTTTGTCAAAATTCTGTTAGCCAAGTGGGGATATTACTATCAATTTTAAAAAAATAAAAAGAATTATAAGATAATACTATCAACTGACAAATTAGATAAACTAGGTTATATGAGTAAATTCTTAGAAAAACACATCACTAAAATTGACTCAAGAAGAAATAGAAAATCTGAATAGATTAGCAGGGAAATTGAATCACAAACTTCCCAACAAAGAAAAGCTCAAGATTTGACAGTTACACTAGTGAATTCTACCAAACATTTAAACAACAATTAGTATTAATCTTTCTCAAACTCTTCTGAAAAAGGATTATATATTAAAAGAATTACATATCTTGACCAATTGGGATTTATTTCTGGAAATTCAAGAATGGTTTAACATATTAAACTAATTCAGTATAATATAAGACAGTAATAGAATGAAGGGGGAAAAACCCCCCACATGGTCATGTCAATTGACGAGAGAGCACTGACTAAGTTCAACACCGTTTCATGATCCTATTCAAAGCAGGATGCAAAGAGAAGGTCCCCAACATGATAAAGACCCTATGTGAAAAATCCATAGCTAACATCATGCTTAACAGTGAGAAACTGAAGGCTTTTCCTTAAGATCAGGAGCAAGACAAGGCTGCCTGCTTTCACTGCTTATATTCAACACAGTGTTGGAAGTTGTGCCCAACTAGGCAAGAAAAAGAAATAAAAATCATCCAAATTGGAAATGACAAAGTAAAATTATTTATATTCATAGATGATACAATCTTAAATATAAAAGCTCTAAAGATCCACATCAGATTTTAGAGCCAATACATAAATTCAACAAAGTTGCAGGATATAAGTCAACACACAAAAAGTCAGTTTTATTTTTATATACTTGCAGTGAACAATTTGAAAAGAAAAAAAAATTTCAAATTCCACTACAGTAGCATTGAAAATAATAAAATACTTAGGAATAATTTTAACCAAGAAGGTAAAAGATTTGTACAATGAAAATTGTAACATTGCTGAAAACCATGAAAAGAAAACCTAAATAAATGGAAAGACATTCCATATTTATGGATTGAGAGATTTAATACTGTTAAGATGACAGTACTACTCAAAGCAATCTACAGATTCAATGCAATCTCTATAAAATCCTAATGGCATTTTTACAGAAGTAGAAAAACTCATTCCAAAATTCATATGGAATCTCAAGGGACCCTGAATAACCAAAAATATCTTGAAAAAAATTAAGCTGGAGGGCTCACAATACTTGATTTCAAAACGTACTACAAAGACACAGTGATCAAACAGTGTGGTACTGGCATAAGGACAGACATATATTCTATTGGTCTAACAGAATAGAATAGAGATCTCAGAAATAAACCATCACCTAAATGGTCAATTGATTTTCGACAAAGGTGCCAAGATAAGTCAGTGAGGAAAAAGACAATCTTTTCAATAAATTGTTTTGGGAAACTGGATACACACATGCAAAATAATGAAGTTAGATCTTTATCTAACACCATATACAAAAATTAACTCAAAATGAATCAAAAACCTAAACATAAGAGCTAACACTGTAACACTCTGAAGAAAACAGAGGAAAGGTTTTATGACATTGGATGTGGACACTATTTCTTGTATATGACACCAAAAGCACAGGGAACAACAACAAAAAATAGATAAATTGGACAATGTCAAAAATTTGAAGTTCTGTACAATATAGGATACTTTTAAGAAAGTGAAAAGGCAGCCTATTGAATGGGAGAAAATGTTTGCAAATCATCCATCTGATAAGGGAATAATGTCCATAAATACATAGAAGGACTCCTACAATTCAAGAACCACAACAGAAACAACAAACTGCTTTAAAAATGGGCATTAAAAACGGCCATACCACTCTGAATGTGCCTGATCTTGTCTGATCTTAGAAAAATGGGCAAATATCTTGGGTAGACATTTCTTCAAAAAAGATACAGGGCAGTTGCTGTAGAAATGAGTTCAGCAGGTCCTCAAAAAAGCAAAAAATAGAATTACCATATGATCTAGCAATCCCACCTCTAGGTATGTACGCAAAAGAATGAAAATCAGGGACTCAGATTCTAGTATACCAATGTTCATGGCAGCATTATTCATAATAGTCAAAAGGTGGAAACAACCCAAATGTCCATCAACAAATAAATGGATAAAAACAAAATGTGGTATTTACATATAATGAAATATTATTCAGCTATAAAAAGGAATGATATTCTGATAATACTGCAACATGGACGAACCTGGAAAATACTCTGTTAAGTGAAATCAGCCAGACACAAAAGGACACATATATGATCCCGTTTATATAAGGTACCCAAAGAAAGGCAGTGCCAAAGAATGCTCAAACTACCGCACAATTGCACTCATCTCACACGCTAGTAAAGTAATGCTCAAAATTCTCCAAGCCAGGCTTCAGCAATACGTGAACAGTGAACTTCCAGATGTTCAAGCTGGTTTTAGAAAAGGCAGAGGAACCAGAGAGCAAATTGCCAACATCCACTGGATCATGGAAAAAGCAAGAGAGTTCCAGAAAAACATCTCTTTCTGCTTTATTGACTATGCCAAATCCTTTGACTGTGTGGATCACAATAAACTGTGGAAAATTCTGAAAGAGATGGGAATACCAGACCACCTGACATGCCTCTTGAGAAACCTATGTGCAGGTCAGGAAGCAACAGTTAGAACTGGACATGGAACAACAGACTGGTTCCAAATAGGAAAAGGAGTACGTTAAGGCTGTATATTGTCACCCTGCTTATTTAACTTATATGCAGAGTACATCATGAGAACGCTGGACTGGAAGAAACACAAGCTGGAATCAAGATTGCCGGGAGAAAGATCAATAACCTCAGATATGCAGATGACACCACCCTTATGGCAGAAAGTGAAGAGGAACTAAAAAGCCTCTTGATGAAAGTGAAAGATGAGAGTGAAAAAGTTGGCTTAAAGCTCAACATTCAGAAAACGAAGATCATGGCATCTGGTTCCATCACTTCAAGGGACATAGATGGGGAAATAGTGGAAAGTGTCAGACTTTATTTTTTTGGGCTCCAAAATCACTGCAGATGGTGACTGCAGCCATGAAATTAAAAGACGCTTACTCCTTGGTGTTTGGGTCCTTTAATGGACCAGAACCTGGTGGTCCAGAGTCGAAAGTGAAAGAGAGAGCCAGAAGGAGGGAGGGAGGGAGGGGGAGAGAGAGAGAGAGAGAGAGAGAGAGAGAGAGAGAGAGAGAGAGAGAGAGAGAGAGAGAGAGAAAGAGAGAGAGAGAGAGAGAAAGACATGGGGACCCACGCTCTGATGGAACAAAGGTATTTTATTAGCAGAAATGCAGGCTTATATATCTTTAGTAAGATGATTACTCAACTATTACACAGGATGAAAATTTATCAATAGCCACAATATGGATAGTCTAATACATACAAGGTTGCTGACACTGAAAAGAGTCACTAAAGGGAGTTACTGAAAGGAATACAAGCAGATACCGTTTCTCATGGTCTCAGGCCTGAAAGCTGCATGCAGCTCTACTCATTCTCGGAATAGGAACGGATAAGGAACAGAGAATTTATGAGAAACAGCACGTAGGAATCCTCCTATTAAACATTTCCTGACAAGGAAAGTTATGACCCACCTAGATAGCATATTGAAAAAGCAGAGACATTACTTTGCCAACAAAGGTCTGTTTAGTCAAGGCTATGGTTTTTCCTGTGGTCATGTATGGATGTGAGAGTTGGACTGTGAAGAAGGCTGAGCGCCGAAGAATTGATGCTTTTGAACTGTGGTGTTGGAGAAACTCTTGCGAGTCCCTTGGACTGTAAGGAGAGCCAACCATTCCATCGTAAAGGAGATGAGTCCTGGGTGTTCTTTGGAAGGACTGATGCTGAAGCTGAAACTCCAGTACTTTGGCCACCTCATGCGAAGAGTTGACTCATTGGAAAAGACCCTGATGCTGGGAGGGATTGGGGGCAGGAGGAAAAGGGGACGACAGAGGATGAGATGGCTGGATGACATCACTGCCTCGGTGGACGTGAGTCTAAGTGAACTCCAGGAGTTGGTGATGGACAGGGAGGCCTGGCGTGCTGCGATTCACGGGGTCGCAAAGAGTCGGACTCGACTGAACTGAACTGAACCTCCCTGCTGCCTAGCACTGCCTCTCACCTGGGACCAGAGGCAGAGCCACTTTCCAGATGTACTGACAGCCCAGCCCGACCCAGAAGAGACAAGGAGTGGGTCCTGCAGCCCCCATGCCAGTCTGTCCTCTGCATGAGACTGGCCTCTCCCCACGTGCCCTTGACTGCACTGCTGCCTCTGCTCAGCGCTGTTATCTGCCTTCCACTCTATCTAAATCTGGTCCAGCTTTCACGTTAAACAAACAAATAAAAATTATTTTTTTGATAGACTTTACTTTTTATTTTTAATATACTTCTAAAATTTTTGGCCATTTGCACACAGGATCTTAGTTCCCCAGCTAGAGATCCAACTTGTTTTGCCTGCAGTGGAAGCATGGAGTCCTAACCACTGGACTGTATTGCCAGGGAAGTCCATAGGCTCTACTTTTTCAAACAGTTAGACATTTATAGAACAGTTGGGCAGACAGTACAAAGGGTTCCCGTATAACTCACACCCAGTTTCTCTCATTGAGATCTTAATTAAGATCTTAATTGATAGGGTACATTACTAATAACTAATGGACCAACATTGATACATTATTAACTAAAGGCTATAATTTCCTCAGGGCTTCCCTGATAGCTCAGTTGGTAAAGAACCCACCTGCAATGCATGAGACCCTGGTTCAATTTCTGGGATGGGAAGATCTGCTGGAGAAGGGATAGGCTACCCACTCCAGCATTCCTGGGCTTCCCTTGTGGCTCAGATGGTAAAGAATCCGTCTGCAATGTGGGAGACCTGGGTTCGATCCCTGGGTTGGGAAGATCCCCTGGAGAAGGGAACAGCTACCCACCCAGTACTCTGGCCTGGAGAATTCCATGGACTGTGTAGCCCATAGGGCTGCAGAGTCGGACATGACCGAGTGCCTTTCACTTCACTTCCTACTTTCCTCAGTTTTTCCCTTAATACACTTTCTGTTCCAGGATCCTATATCATATTTAGAGATCCCCTTAACTCAAGATTTTGGATTTAGGTTGCACAAAGTCTGCTTTTTTTAAGCTCCTGAGTACTTTTTCATTCAGCAAAGAAAACTTACCAACATCTATGGCATCAAATCTGAACCCTCTCTGAACTTCAAGGCTTATTTCTCAGGGTTTTCTCACAGGAAAGACTGTGACCTTCTTTTGTCCTCCCCAGCCTCCCTGTTCTCTACAGGTGAGAGTAAAATAACTTTTACTGATAATTTATAATGTTTTGCCTACTAATCTATCAGATTCAAGTCTACCTGTGAAACAGGTATTATTAGACACGTTACACAGATCATTCTTGAGGCTCACAGAGGTTAAGACACTTGCTAAAGTCTCACAGGCAGTCAGCAGCAGAAGCAGGATTAAAATCTGGCCAAATGCCCACACTCTTGCCTGCACCTCTCCAGGGCCTCTGAGCTTCTGGCTTCCATGAGCACACAGCCTCTTGCTTCCCTGTGGCCTTTTCTCCCATGAACCATCCTCCTACATGTGGCTGTTTGCTGCACCGATTCCCTGTTATTCAAAGCATTAAGTTCCAGGGAAATCAGTCAACTACAGGTCTTCATGTATAAAAGATGCTGTTTGGTTACAATTACTTCAAAAAGCAATTACATTTAAAATGTGTTGTCATGCTTTAGCTGTAAGTGAAACATGATTTTTGATACATGGCTATTTTATGTTCAACAAATGTGAAGTGGAAAATTTAGGTAATGACTTTGATTTTTTAATTTAACATATTGAGCCCACAATATAGATCACAGACTTTTGGACTACAAATCCAAAGAAGGCAAATTACAAATTTTGGTAAATCAATATAATACTCTATAATATAATGAAATTATATCACATAATACTTTAATGAAAAATTTCATTTTTAGTTTAATTTTCTGCAATGCAATAAAATCATATCATGCATTACTTTAATAATAATTTTCAGTGCAAAAAATTAAACATGATTGTTCATGGTAAATTTAGCTGAGCAGTTATTTTATTTTTTTTCAAGTGTGCCAGTACATTTTATAAGTGGGATATTGTTGATTTCTAATACTAATTTAGTTTCAGGTATATCATATACAGATTCAAAATTTTACAGATTATAATTCATTTTAAGTTATTATAAAATATTGGCTATATTCCCTGTGCTGTACAATATATCCCTGCAGCTTATTTATTTTATACATACTAGTTTGTACCTTGTAAGTCTCTGCTCCTATCTTGCTTCCCCTTCCTCTCTTCACCTGGTAACCACTAGTTTGTTCTCTATATCTGTGTGTCTGCTTCTATTTTATTATATTTATTTGTTTGTTTTATTTTTTAGACTCCACATACAAGTGGTAACATATAATTTTGTCTTTGACTTTATTTCACTAAGCATAATACCTACCAGGTCTATCTATCTTACTGCAAATGGCATTCTAACATTCTTTTTTATGAGTAATATTCCATATATACACACACACACACACATATACACCACATCTTCTTTATCTATTCATGGACACTTAGGTTGGTTCTACATCTTGCCTATTACAAATAATGCTGCTATGAACATTGAAGTGCATGTATCTTTTTGAATTAGTGTTTTCATTTTCTTCAGATATATACCTAGCAGTGGAATTGATCATATGGTAAGTCTAATTTTAGTCTTCTGAGGAACCTCCATAATGCTTTCCACAGTGGCTATACCAATTTACATTCCACCAATAGTATAAGAGGTTTCTTTTTTTTAATTTTTAAATTTAAATTTATTTATTTTAACTGGAGGCTAATTACAATATTGTATTGGTTTTGCCATACATCAGCATGAATCCGCCATGGGTGTACACGTGTTCCTCATCCTGAACCCCCCTCCCACCTTCCTCCCCATACCGTCCCTCTGGGTCATCCCAGTGCACCAGCCCCAAGCATCCTGTATCCTGCATCGCACCTGGACTGCCGATTCTTTTCTTATATGATATTATACATGTTTCAGTGCCATTCTCCCAAATCATCCCACCCTCTTCCTCTCCCACAAAGTCCAAAAGATTGTTCTATACATCTGTGTCTCTTTTGCTGTCTCGCATACAGGGTTATCATTACTGTCTTTCTAAATTCCATACATATGCGCTAGTACACTGTATAAGAGGTCTCTTTTTCCACATTCTCATCAACATTTGTAATCTGTGGTCCTTTTCATGATAGCCGTGCTGACAGGTAGGAGGTGATATCTCATTGTGGTTTTGATTTGCATTTCTCTGATGATTAACGATGTTGAGCATTCTTCCATGTGCCTGTTGGCCAGCTGTATGTTTTCTTTAGGAAAAAATGTCTATTCAGGTCTTCTGCCCATGTTTAAAAAAGTTTCCTTTCAGGCTCTCCAGTTTCTTTTATCTCTTCCTTCCTTCCTTTCTTTCTCTCCTTTTGGCAGCACTGGGTCTTTGCTGCTGTGCGTAGGCTTTCTCTAGTTGCAGCAAGTGGGGCTACTCTCTACTCGCAGTACGCAGGCTTCTCGTTGTGGTGGCTTTTCTTGTTGCAGAGCCCAGGCTCTAGGGCATGTGGCCTTAGCTGTGGTGCATGGGCTTAGTTGCCCCACAGCATGCGAAATCTTCCCAGACCAGGGATCAAATCCATGTCCCCTGCATTAGCAGGTGGATTCTTTTTTTTTTAATCTTTTCCTCTTTCTTTTTAAATTTTTAAATTATTAAAGTATGATAACACATTTACAGGAGACTTGGAAAATACAGAACAAAGGTACATGTAGTTCCACAATATCTTATCTGCTTATTTTTTAAGCAGATAAATTAAGATTTTTAGTTGGAGTTTCAGTGTCAAGTTCTCAAAAAATAATAAAATGAATATACAGGAAAGTAGGATATAGTAGACCTGAAAAGCACTATGAACCAATTCAACATAACCACAAGTTTCACACAATAGTAGGACACAAATTCTATTCAAGTTCCATAGACTATAAACTAGGAGACACCGGACAGGGACATAAAACAAGGCGCAAAAATTTCATGGTCTAAAGGTACGGAAGTCATACGGAGTCTGTTCTCTGATCACTGTGGAATTATGTTAGACATCAATATCAAAAGATATTTGAAAATAGCCCACATATTTTCAAGTGCAATGTGACCTTTACCAAGAGAAGATCTTTGGCTAAGTCAGAAAAATGAAAAAACACAAAGGGTGATTGCAGAGAAGAAAGCATTTAAGTGAGAAATTGATATCAAAATAGGAAATTAATATCAAAGATACTTAAAATAACCCAGGTATTTGGAAATTAAATGTTGACTTTTAAATGATGAGTGTATCTAAGAACCAATGACAAGGAAAATTAGAAAATACTTGAAACATAATAAAAATGAAAAGAGAATTTACCAGAATTTGTTGCATGCAGCTCAATGCAACTAAATACAGTGTGGAATCTTGAATAAGGTATGAAAACAAATAATGGATACTAGCATGAAATTCTGTGAAATTTGAACAAAATCTGTAGTTAATAATACTGTATCATATGTTAATTTCCTTTTTTTCCCTTTTACAACAGTACCTCTTTATATTTGAAGAACTGGATTAGAAGTTTCAAGCCTAAAATTTATTTTTAAAACCAAATCACTAAGATGATAAGCTTTCTAGACTTTTAGTAGTAATATTAGAGGCCAAAATACGTGGAATGATACCAAACATTTGAGAGGGTATAAATTAAAAATCTAGCATTCTATTCATATTAATTCAAATAAGTGGAATCAAAATGTCAGAAGTTTTTTAGATAGTCAAAAATTCATACATTTTCTAAAATATGTATATTATACATACTATTTATATGCATATAAAATGTATACAAAAGCTCTTCTACTACACTTGATAAAGGCTTGAGAAAGAACAACAACAAAAAGAAGAGATGGAGGTACTGGAAAACATAGACTAAATGAAATGGGAGAATATAAAATAGAAAACATGAAATAAACTGGATAAAAGTAAAAGATCATCATATAGCCCAGTTGTGTCTAAAAAATGGCTGCTCACTAGAAACACATCTGGAGACTCAGAGATTAAAAAAGCAATACCTGGGCATTTGATTTTTCAGAAAAGTCCAAGATAATTCTGGTGTGCATCTGGATTTTGGAAAATGATTACAGTTTTTTCTATTAATGGTAGTTTCAGTGATATAGAACTCTATTATTTTTCAATTGACCAATCATGATACAATGGTATTAAGAGAATAATAGTTACATAATCACAATAGTAAGAGATGTTTATCAGTTTTCAGAATCAACAGCCAGACAAAAAATAAAAGATAATTACAACTGCAAGTCATAATGGAAACATGATTAACTTAGCAATATAAAATAATTACATATAATTTTGGGGGTTAAGCAGAGTGATGAGTTAAGTCAAAGTGCATACATGCATATGTTTTCATCCACCAGCCAATCTATGTCGTTTGGTTGGCATTTAATCTATTTACATTTAAGGTAATTAGCCATATGTATGATCCTATTACCATTTTCTTGATTGATTGGGGTTTATTTTGTGTAGGTCTTTTCCTTCTCTTATGTTTTCCTGCCTAGAGAAGTTCCTTTAGCATTTGTTGTAAAGCTGGTTTGGTGGTGCTGAATTCTCTTAACTTTTACTTGTCTGGGAAAGCTTTTGATTTCTCCATCAAATCTTAAAGAGAGTCTTGTTGGATAGAGTATTCTTGGTTATAGGTTCTTCCCTTTCATCACTTTAAATATATCATGCCATTTCTTCTGGTTTGTAGTTTCTCAAAGAATCAGCTGATAACCTTATGGGAGTTCCCTTGTATGTTATTTGTCATTTTCCCCTTGTTACTTTTAGTATTTTATCTTTGTCTTTTTTTGTAACTTTGATTACTATGTGTCTTGGTTGTATTCCTCCTTGGGTTTATCTTGCCTGGGACACTCTGTGCTTCTTGGTTGACTTAGTTGACTATTTCTTTTTCCATGTTAGGGAAGTTTTCAGCTATCATCTTGTCAAATCGTTTTCTGGGTCCTTTCTCTCTCTGTTCTCCTTCTAGGGCCCCAATAATGCAAATATAAGTGCATATAAAGCTGTCCCGGAGGCCTCTTAGGCTGTCTTCATTTTTGTTTCATTCTTTTTTCTATATTCTGTTTTGTGGCAGTGACTTTCACCATTCTGTCTTCCAAGTCACTTATCCATTCTGCTACTGATTCCTGATATGTTACTCATCTCTATTTGTTCTTTAGTTCTTCTAGGTCTTTGGTAAACATTTTTGCATCTTCTCCATTGTTTTTCTGAGATCCTGGATCATCTTCACTATCATTATTTCTTTTTCTGGAAATTTGTCTATCTCTACTTTATTTAGTTGTTTCTCTGGGATTTTATCCTATCCCTTCATCTGGGACATAACCTGCTTTTTCATTCTGATTAACTTTCTGTGATGCAGTTTTCATTTTAGCTGCTGTGGGACTATGGTTTTTCTTGCTTCTTCTGTCTGCTCTCTGATGGATGAGGCTAAGAGGCTTGTGTAAGCTTCCTGATGGGAGGGACTGGCAGTAGGAAAACTGAGTCTTGCTCTGTTTTTCTGTGGGCAGGGCTGTGCTCAGTAAAATTTTAATTCAATTATCCTCTGATAGGTGGGGTTGCACTCCCTCCCAGGTTGTTTGGTCTGATGTTCCTAGCCCTGGGCTCTATGGTAGGGTTAACGGTGACCTCCAAGCAGCACCTTCCAGGGTTGCTGCTGCCTTTGTCCCTGTCCCTGCTGCAAGCCACACCAACCCACACCTCCACAAGAGACCCTCCAACACTATTAGGTAGGTCTAGTTCAGACTCCTGTGGGGTCATTCTGAGCAGTTATTTTAAACAAATTAAACTTTTAAATGCTTTCTAAAAATGATACAGTTTCCTTTTAGCATGTAAACTGCTAAAGTTAAATGCAATAGGACAATCTTATGTATCTAAAAGGTGCCTTTGCCCCCAAAAGAACTGATGCCAATCCTTCTCAAAATATCCCCCAAAATAGAAGAAAGAACACTTCCAAACTCACTTTATGAGGCCATAACTACCCTGATTCCAAAACCAGGCAAAGACATATTTTTCTGACAAGAAAACTATAGACTAATGTCCCTGATGAATATCGATGCAAAAATCCTCAACAAAATACAACACATTAAAAGAATCATGGATCATAATAAACTGAGGAAGACTCTTACAGAGATGGGAATATCAGGCCATCTTACCTGTCTCCTGAGAAACCTGTATGCAGGTCAAAAAACAACAGTTAGAACCGTATATGGAACAACTGACTGGTTCAAATTTGAGAAAGGAGTACGACAAGGCTGTTTATTGTCACCGTTTATTTAACTTGGACATCAAATGAAATTCCAGGGTGGATGGGTTACAAGCTGGAGTCAAGACTGTCAGGAGAAATATCAACAACCTCAGATATTCAGATGATACCACTTTAATGGCAGAAAGAGAAGAGGAACTGAAGAGTCTCTTGATGAGGGTGAAAGAAGAGAATGAAAACGCCAGATTAAAACTCAATATTAAAAAAAATATGGTCCCATCACATCATAGCAAATAGAAGGGGAAAAGGTGGAAGCAGTGATGGATTTCCTCCTCTTGGGCTCTAAAACCATTGTGGATGGTGATCGCAGCCATGAAATTAGAAGATAATTGCTTCTTGGCAGGAAAGCTATGACAAACCTAGACAGTGTATTAAAAGGCAGAGACATCAGTTTATCAACAAAGGTCCATATAGTCAAGGTTATGGTCTTTCCAGTAGTCATGTATGGATGTGAGAGCTGGACCATAAGGAAGGCAGGGCACTGAAGAATTGATGCTTTTGAACTGTGGTGCTGGAGAAGACTCTTCAGAGTCCCTTGGCCAGCAAGGAGATCAAACCAGTCAATTCTAAAGGAACTCAACCCTGAATATTCATTGGAAGGACTGATGCTGAAGCTGAAGCTCTAATACTTTGGCCACCTAGTGCAAACTGCCAACTCATTGGAAAAGACCCTGGTGATGGAAAAGACTGAGGGCAGAAGGAGAAGAGGGTATAGAGGATGAGATGGTTGCATGGCATCACTGATTCAATGGACATGAACTTGGGCAAACTCCAGGAGATGGTGAGGGTTAGGGAAGCCTGGCATGCTGCAGTCTGTGGGGTTGCAAAGTGCCGGACACAACTTGGCAACTGAACAATAACAATACCATGACCAAGTAGGATTTATCCCTGGGATGCAAAGATGATTCAACATATGATAATCAATTAATGTGAAAACACATAAACATAATAAAGGATAAAAATCACATGATTGAGGGAGATAGAAGAAGATGGCAGAGGAGTTACGATGGGGAGATTGCTAGCCTCCCCCTAAATACATCAAAAACTCATTAAGATATGGAACAACTCCTACAAAGCAACCTCTAGGTGACAGTAGAAGACTCCAGGCCTCCAGGTGGCATGGCATATAAACCCAGCTGAGTTTGACACAGCAGACAAACCCAACCGGTGCAGACAAACCCAACCAGTGCGCACAACCCTTGCAGCACAAAGGGCAAGCCCAGGTAGCCGAGTGTCACTGGCCAGACAAACAGCTGGCACGAAGGGAGGGACTGGGGTGCCAATAGAGGGGAGGCATACAGACTTGGGCAGTACACACAACCCTCCTGGGACAGCTGAAAGAACAAATAACCCTCGCGACAGAGTGCAGGCAGTGAAAGGAAACAAGTGCACATAAACCCCATGATGCATAGGGTAGGCACCGGGAGCCGAAACAATTCCACACTAGCCCCGTGACACCGGGGCCAGCTCGGAGAGCTGAAACAAGTGCACACAAGCCTGGTGACACAGAATGTGTGTCCTGGAAGCCAAGACAAGTGCACACAAGGCTGCGACACAGAGGGTGGACCTCAGGAACTGAGTCAAGTGCACACAAGCCCCGCAACACACAGGGTGAGCTTAGGGGGCTGAGGGAGGCCCACACAAGTCGCTGCAATGCGAAAGGATCCACACAAGCACATACCTAGCAAGCTTCTGCCAGCAGCGCAGGGCGGGACAGGGGAACAGAAGCACCGGAAATGATCCCAGGGACAAGTAGGGAGCTGGCGACACTGCATTTATGCTGAGAGGGCCACTTTGAAGCAGCTGCGGAAATAGACGCGCCTAACACCGCAAAAGCTAGAATGACTGCCCAAAGGCATACTGAACCCGTAGATACTCCAGACCCTACAACTGGACACTGCACTGCCCTTCACTGAGAGGAGATCCAGCTCCATCAACCAGAACACAGACACAAGCTCCGCCAACCAGGACACTAACCAACCCCATCCACAGGGGCAAACTCCACAACCAAGAACTACTACCCTGAGAAACTTAAAAATTTATTTTTCTTTTTCTTTCTCTTATAAATCACAGTTTATTCCCCCAATGTATCTCCACCTTCACCCCAGCCTTTAGCAGTGCTATGGAGTTTTCCTTGTTAAAAAAAAATTTCATTTTAAGATTTCTTTTTCTTTTTTTTTCTTATAAATCACATGGTTTATTCCCCCCTTACATATTTCCACCTCCATATTAGCCTTTTGTGGTGATGTGGAGTTTTCCTCTTTGTGTTTCTTGTCAAAAAAAAGAGAGAAAAAAATTCATTTTTAAATCTTTTTTTCTCTTTCTCTTTTTTTTTTCTTTTTTCTTGATGAGTTTTTGGATTTTGTTTTTGATATATTCAACTGCTTTTCCTACTGTTTTTTACTGGCTGTAGCAATTCCTGAATATATACAAATCTTTTCCACACACGTCTATTCATCTTTGCTTTTCTATTTCTACTTTTCTCTCTCTTTTTAAAATTTTTAAAAATCTCTTCTCCACCCCTTCCTTTTCTCTCTTCCCTCCCTTCTCCTCTTTATTTTTTCTCTCTCTTTTTTTAGTCTCCCTTTTTCCTTCACTCTTTCTTCTTTCATCAAGTAAGTTAAATTGCTGAGCTCTCTATGCTACTGCTACTGCTAAGTCACTTCAGTCATGTCCGACTCTGTGCGACCCCATAGACGGCAGCCCACCAGGCTCCCCCGTCCCTGGGATTCTCCAGGCAAGAACACTGGAGTGGGCTGCCATTTCCTTCTCTAATGCATGAAAGTGAAAAGTGAAAGTGAAGTCGCTCATTCATGTCTGACTCTTGGTGACCCCATGGACTGCAGCCTACCAGGCTCCTCTGTCCATGGGATTTTCCAGGCAAGAGTACTGGAGTGGGGTGCCATTGCCTTCTCCAGAGCTCTCTATGCTAGCTGGTAAATAATCTGCCTGCAATGCAGGAGACCTGAGCTCAATCCTTGGGTTGGGAAGATCCCCTGAAGAAAGGAAAGGCTACCCACTCCAGTATTCTGGCCTGGAGAATTCCATAGATGTGTAGCCCATGGGGTTGCAAAGAGTCAGATATGACTGAGCAACTTTCACTTCACTTCACATGCTGTATTCCCCAGCTGGCCCTCTGCTCATGCTCAGATTTCCAGATTGAGCATTAGCTAACTCTGCTTTCAACTGGTTGATATCACCTCTGGTTTCCCTTGCTCACCAAGTCAATCTCTTGTACTCTTTTCTTTAGAACACTCTGGTTATAACTGTATGTGTGGAAGTGTGTGTGTGTGTATGTCCCAGTATTCCTGAAATTACCTACTTGATCTTCTCCCACTAGAACACAGGCACAAGTCACCCCCAACAAGAAATCAACACAAACCACCAACCAAAATTTCCCTCCAAGGGCAAAAATCAAAAAGAAGTAATATAACCCTAAAGCTTGGGAAAAGGAGACCTCAAGTGGCGCAAACTAGAAAAGAAAAAGATGAAAAGATGGAGAAATACAGCACAAATGAAAGAGCAAGGTAGAAACTCACAAGACCAAATAAACAAAGAGGAAATAAGTAATCTCCCTGAAAGAGAATTCAGAATAATGATAGTAAAGATGCTCTGAAGACTTAAAAATAGAATGGAGAAGATGCAAGAAGCATTTAACATAGTTTATAAAATTACCAAGGACATAGAAGAAATAAAGAATAAGCATACAGAGATGAATAACACAATCGCTGAAATTAAAAATACTCTAAAAGGAACCAAAAGCTGTATAACTGAGGCAGAGGAACGGATAAGTAAGCTGGAGGATAGAATGGTGGAAATAACAGCTGAAGAGCAGAATAAAGGGAAAGAAATGAAAAGAATTGAGGAAAGCCTCAGAGACCTTTGGGACAATATTAAATGCACCAACATTCGAGTTATAGGGGTCCCAGAGGAAGAAGAATTAAAAAAAGCATTGAGAAAATTTTTGAAGAAATTATAGTAGAAAACTTCCCCAACATGGGAAAGGAAATAGTCAATTAAGTCCAAGAAGTGCAGAGAGCCCCTACAGGTTAAACACAAGGAGAAACACATTGAGACACATATTAATCAAGCTAACAGAGATTAAGCACAAAGAAAGAATATTAAAAGCAACAAGGGAAATGCAACAAGTAACATACAAGGGAAAATCCATACAATTAACAGCGGATCTTTTAGCAGAAACTCTGCACGCCAGAAGGGAATGGCAGGATATATTTAAAGTACTGAAAGAGAAAAACCTACAAGCACCATCACTGTACCTGGAAAAGATCTCATTCAGAATTGATGGAGAAATCAAAAGCTTTATGGACAAGCAGAAGCTAAGAGAATTCAGCACCACCAAACTAACCTTGCAAAAAATACTAAAGGGAAACACAAGAGAAAGGAAAAACCTACAAAAACAAACCCAAAACAATCAAGAAAATGCCAGTAGGAACATATGTATCAATAATTACCTTAAATGTAAATGGATTAAATACACCAACCAAAAGATACAGACTGACTGAATGGATACAAAAACAAGACCCATACATATGCTGCTTACAGGCGACCCACTTCAGACCTAGAGACACATAAAGACTAAAAGTAAAAGGATGGAAAAAGATATTCTATGAGAATGGAAACCAAAAGAAAGCTGGAGTGGCAATCCTTATTTCAGACAAAACAGACTTTAAAATAAAAATGTCATAAAAGACAAAGAAGGGCACTACATAATGATCAAGGAATCAATCCACGAAGAAGACATAACAATTGTAAATGTCTATGCACTCAACATGGGAGCACCCAATACATAAGGCAAACACTAACAGGCATAAGAGGAGAAATCGACAGCAACACAAGTGTAGGGGACTTTAACACCCTACTTTCAACAATGGACAGATCATCAAAACAGAATCAATAAGGAAATACAAACCTTAAGTGAACCTTTAGACCAAATGGACCTAATTGATATCTTCAGAACTTTCCATCCAAATGCAGACGAATACACGTTCTTCTCAAGTGCACATGGAACATTCTCCAGGATAGACCACATCTTGGGCCGTAAATCAAGCCTCAGTAAATTTAAGAATATTGAAATCGTATCAAGTATCTTCTCTGACCACAACGCTATGATATTAGATATCAACTACAGGAAAATAACTGCAAAAAAACCACAAAATTTGAGATTAAACAATACATTACTAAATAACAAAGAGGTTACTGAAGAAATAAGAAATCAAAAGATTCCTAGAAACAAATGACAATGAAAACACGAGGACACAAAACCTGTGGCACTCAGCAAAAGCAGTTCTAAGAGAGGTTTATCTTGTATCTTGAGGACACAATCATACCTCAAGAAGCAAGAAAAGCATCAAATAGACAGCCTAACTCTACATCTAAAGCAGCTGGAAAAAGAACAAAAAACCCCAAAAGTCAGCAGAAGATCATAAATATCAGAGCAGAAATAAATGAAAAAGAAATGAAGGAAACAATAGCAAAGATAATAAAACTAAAAGCTGGTTCTTTGAGAAGATAAACACAATTGACAAACCACTAGCCAGACTCATCAAGAAAAAAAGGGAGAAAAATCAAATCAATCAAATTAGAAATTAAAAAGGAGAGGTTAGAACAGACAACACAGAAATACAAAGGATCATAAGAGAATAGTATGAGAACTATATGCTAATATACCGGGGTCCAGCCTCAGCAGAGTCCAGGGATACCCTCAGGATGAACAGCATTGGCGAATGAATGAATGACATGGGGAGACCAAGCTTCGGTGAGCAAGGCCCATAACTTTATTTTCAAAAGGGGCTTTTATACCCTGACTTGTACATAGAGGAAAATGAAAGATGCAAGGTCATGCAGAGTCAGCTCAAACACTCCAGCAGTTTTGCCCTTATCGAAACCAGGATTTTTTTTCTGCATATCTTTCCCATAAACAAGGGTCCTATGTTGTGTACATTATCTTCTGGCCTTGGAGGCCTGTTGACATTTTATGACCCTTTTTTGATAAAGGTTGATCAACCAGAAAACTTGTTTTCTCTTGAAGTGTTTTTTCTTTATACCTCTAATCTGTGTCAGCCTCAGAAAGTACTAAACAGAGTTACATTCTCATGGAGCAAAGGTGCAGTGGGTTACAACAACAAAAAAAGAACTTATTAGCTCAAAGGTCCAATGTGGTTAATACCAAGGCTACTACTTGTTTTTCTTACATTCCAACTATATTAACTAATGCACTCCCAGGCACACAATGGATAAGGGATATGGGAACTTGGCAGCAAGCATTAGCTCAGCAATGAAACCCTTCACCAGTATTATTTTAATAAAACTTTTTTACACATTGAAAGGCTCTATATTTTTAGAATGTTTAGGCTTCCCGTGTCATGGTTTGTGAACAATCATATGTGTAGTTGCAAGAGTCTGGATAAACCTGCCAAGCAAGCTAGAATGCTAACAGGGGGTTTGAATTGAAATGCTCCTTTCATGCCCAGGAGACTTATCAACTAGAGCCCTAAGCTGATTTTCTCCATAAAAAGGTGGTCGGGGATAGCCCCCTGTTAATGTCAGACGAGTTGGTGAAAGGCATAATATAGTAAACAGTAGACAGACAGATTTTGGTTTGGGGTAGATGCTCGAGCAGGTCCAGGGAGTCCCTTGGGTCCTGATCTGCCTTGCCTGTCAGGTCTCCTCCACATGACCTTGTCATGGGTGGGATCTCCCATACTGGCTCCTGGCACTAATAAAATGGACAACCTAGAGGAAATGGACAGATACTTACAAAATATCAGCCTCCCAAGACTGAACCAGGAAGAAACAGAAATTATGAACAACCCAATTACAAACACTGTAATTGAAACAATGATCAAAAATCTCCCCAAAAATAAAAGCCCAGGGCCAGCCACATGGCTTCACAGGGGAATTCTAGCAAACATTTAGAGAAGAGCTAAGACCTATTTTTCTGAAACTCTTCCAAAAAATTGCAGAGGAAGGAACATTTCCAAACTCATTTTATGAGGCTACAATCACCCTGATTCCAAAACCAGGGAAAGACAACACACAAAAAAGAAAACTACAGGCCAGTATCACTGATGTACATAGATGCAAAAATCCTCAACAAAATTCTAGCAAACAGGACCCAACAACACACTAAAAAGTTCATGCACCATGATCAAGTCAGGTTTATTCCAGGGATGCAGGAATTCTTCAATATATGCAAATGAATCAATGTGATAAAATATATCAACAAATTGAAAGATAAAAACCATATGATCATCTCAATAGATGCAGAAAAAGCCTTTGACAAAATCCAGCTTCCATTTATGGTAAAAACGTTTCAAAAAATGGTCATAGAAGGAACCTACCTCAACACTGTAAAGGCCATATATGAAAAGCCCACAGCAAACATTATTCTCAATGGTGTAAAACTAAGCTTTCCCTCTAAGATCAGGAACAAAACAAGGGTGTTCACTCTCACCATTATTATTCGACATAGTTTTGGAAGTCCTAGCTATGGCAATTAGAGGGCAAAAAAAGAAATAAAAGGAATCCAGATCAGAAGAGAAGAAGTACAACTCTCACTGTTTGCAGATGGCATGATACTATACATAGAAAACACACACACACAAAAACTATCAGAAAATTACTAAAGCTAATCAGTGAATTCAGCAAAGTCGTGGGGTACAAGGTCAATACAGATATCACTTGCACTCCTATACACTGCTGCTGCTGCTGAGTCACTTCAGTCATGTCCGACTCTGTGCGACCCCATAGACAGCAGCCCACCAGGCTCCCCCGTCCCTAGGATTCTCCAGGCAAGAATACTGGAGTGGGTTGCCATTTCCTTCTCCAACACTAACAGTGAAAAATCAGAAACAGAAATTAAGGAATCAATACCATTCACCATTGCAACAAAAACCTAAGGAAACAAAAGACCTGTATACAGAAAACTACAAGACACTGATGAAATAAATAAAAAATGACATAAACAGATAGAGAGATATTCCATGTTCCCGGTAGGAAGACTCAATATGGTGAAAATAACTATACTACCAAATGCAATCTACAGATTCAATGTGATCCCTATCAAATTACCAATGGATTTTTTTCACAGAACCAGGACAAAAATTTTCACAATTCATATGGAAACATAAAAGGTCCTGACTAGCCAAAGCAGTCTTGCAAAAGAATGGAGCTGGAGGAATCAAACTTCCTGGCTTCAGGCTATACTACAAAGCTACAGTCATCAAGACAGTATGGTACTGACACAAAAACAGAAATATAGACCAATGCAACAAGACAGAGAACCCAGACATAAACCTGCACCACCTATGAGTACCTTATTTTTAACAAAGGAGGCAAGAATATACAATAGGGCAAAGATAGCCTCTTCAGTAAGTGGTGCTTGGAAAACTGGACAGCTATGTGCAAAAGAATGAAATTAGATCACTACCTAATGCCATACACAAAGATAACGTCAAAATGGATTAAAGACCTAAATGTAAGACCAGAAACTATTAAACTCTTAGACAAGAACACAGGCAGAACACTCAGTGACATAAATCAAAACAAGATCTTCTATGACCCACCTCCCAGAGTAACGGAAATAAAAACAAAATTAAATAAGTGGGACCTAATTAAACTTAAAAGCTTTTTGAAGAGCATTACAAACAAGGTGAAAAGACAACCCTCAGAATGGGAGAAAACAACAGCAAGGGAAACAACTGACAAAGAATTAGTTTCCAAAATATACAGGTAGCTTATACAATTCAATACTAGCAAAGCAAACAACCCAATCAAAAAGTGGGAAAGGGACCTGAAGGACATTTCTCCAAAGAAGACATATAGATGGCTAATAAGCACATGGAAAGATGCTCAACATCACTCATTATCAGAGAAATGCAAATCAAAAGTACAATGAGATAACACGTCACACCAGTCAGAATGGCCATCATCAAAAAGTCTATAAACAATAAATGCTGGAGAGGGTGGGGAGAAAAGGGAACACTCAAATTGCTGGTGGGAATGTAAACTGATACAGCCACTATGGAAGATGGTATGGAGACTCCTTAAAAAGCTAGGAATAAAACCACCATCAGTTCAGTTCAGTTCAGTTCAGTCGCTCAGTCATGTCCGACTCTGCAACCCCATAAATTGCAGCACGCCAGGCCTCCCTGTCCATTACCAACTCCCGGAGTTCACTCAAACTCATGTCCATCGAGTCAGTGATGGCATCCAGCCATCTCATCCTCTGTCGTCCCCTTCTCCTCCTGCTCCCAATCCCTCCCAGCATCAGGGTCTTTTCCAATGAGTCAACTCTTCACATGAGGTGGCCAAAGTACTGGAGTTTCAGCTTTAGCATCATTACTTCTAAAGAACACCCAGGACTGAGCTCTTTTAGAATGGACTGGTTGGATCTCCTTGCAGTCCAAGGGATTCTCAAGAGTCTTCTCCAACATCACAGTTTAAAAGCATCAATTCTTCAGTGCTCAGCTTTCTTCACAGTCCAACTCTCACATCCATACATGACTACTGGAAAAACCATAGCCTTGACTAGACGGACCATCATATGACCCAGCAATCCCACTCCTAGGCATATACCCTGAGGAAATCAAAACTTAAAAAGACACATGTACCCCCAATGTTCACTGCAGGACTATGTACAGTAGCTAGAATATGGAAGCAACCTAGATGTCTATCAACAGATGAATAGATAAAGAAGCTGTGGTACATATATACAATGGAACACTACTCAGCCATAAAAAGGAACACATTTGATTCTGTTCTAATGAGGTGGATGAAACTATAGCCCATTATATAGAGTGAAGTAAGTCAGAAAGAGAAATATAAATATTGTATACTGACACATATATATGGAATCTGAAGAGATGGCACTGATGAATTTATTTTCATGACAGCAATGGAGAAATAGACATAGAGAACAGACCTATGGACAAGGTGGGAGGAGAGGAGGGGGAAGGGGAGAGGTATGGAGAGAGTAACACAGAGATTTACAATACCATTTGTAAAGCAGATAGTCAATGGGAATCTGCTGTATGATGCAGGGAACTCAAACAGAAGCTCTGAGACAGGCTGAAGGATGGAATGGGGAGGGAGATGAGAGGGAGTTCTGGGAGAGAGGGGACATGAGTGTAGCTAGGGCTGATTCTTGTTGATGTATGACAGAAAACCACAAAATTCTGTAAAGCAATTATCTTTCAATTAAAAAAATTTTTTAAATCACATACTCTCATTAGATGCAGGAAAAGTGTTTGAAAAAATTCAACACCCTATTCATGGTTTAAAAAAACTCAACAGACTAGAAATAAAAGGAAAGTAAATTAATAAAATGAAGGCAATGTATGAAAATCCCACAGCCAACATCATACTCAATGGCTAAAATTTTAAAGCTTCTTCTCTAAGATTAGGAACAAGACAAGAATGTCCGCTCTCCAGTAATGCAAATCTCAACCAAAGCAAGTAGGGGAGAAAAAAGACATACAGAAAACTCTTAATATTCCATAAAAATACAGTTAAAAGTAATAAACAAATTTGATAAAACTGCAGGATATGATGTCAATGTACAAAAATCAGCTGTGTTTGTATATATTTACAAACACTTTCTGAAAAGGAAATTAGCAAAACAATGCCATTTATGGTAGCACCAAAAAAGAATAAAATACTTATTGAGGAATAAAGTTAACTAAGGAGGTGAAAGACTTGTCTACTGAAAACTACAAAACACTGAAGAAAGAAACAGGGATTTCCCTGGTGGTCTAGTGGTTAAGAAGCCATCTTGCAATGCAGGGCGTGTGGGTTCGATCTCTGGTCAGGGAACTAAGATCCCATATGTTGAGTGGCAACTAAGACTGAGTCGGGCAGTTACTTAGCTCAAACACTCCAGAGCCCATGTGTCACAACTAGAGTCTGGATTATCCACATAAAAAAGAATGAAACTGAACATTTATCTTATACTTTACAACAAAATGAACTCAAAATATCTTATACATAATATCTGAAACAGTAAAACTCCTAGAAGAAAACATAGGGGAAAAGCTTCATGATATTTGTCTTGGCAATGATTTCATGGATGTGACACCAAAAGAATAGGCAACAAGACCAAAAATAAACAAGTGGGATTATATCAAACTAAAAAGCTTCTGCACAGAAAAGAAACAATCAACAGGGTGAAAAGGTAAGCTATGAAATGGGAGAAAATATTTGCAAACCACATATCTGATAAGGGGTTAATCTCCAAAATATATAGGGAACTCCTACAACTCAATGTCAAAAAGCCTAATAACTCAAAAAAATGGGCTAAGGACTTAAATAGGTATTTTAAAAAAAAAAGTCATACAAATGGCCAGTGAGTATGAAAAAAATGCTCAAAGTCTCTAATCATCAGAGAAATGCAAATCAAAACCACAACAATGTATCCCCTCACATCTGTCACCATGGTTATTAGGAAACAAATATACAAACCAAAAGATGATGAGAGGATGTGGAGATACTGGAACTCTAGCACACTCTTGGTAGGAATGCAAAATGCTGTTGCTGCTATGGAAAGCAGGATGGAGGGGCCTCAAAACATTAAAAATAGAACTGCCATATCATCTAGCAACTCCACTTCTGAATATTTATCCAAAAGAGTTGAATTCAGGAGCTCAAGAAGGTATTAGATTCCCATGTTCATTGCAACAATAACCAAGATGTGGAAACAAAATGTCCAGCAGCAGATGAGTGAATAAAGAAAATGTGGTGTGTGTGTGTGTGTGTGTGTGTGTGTGTGTGTGTGTATACACACACACACACATATATATATATATATATACAATGAAAGATCGATTCAATCTTAAAAAATGAATGAAATTTTGCAATATGTAACAAGACAAATGAAGCTTGAGGACACTATGCTAAGTGAACTAGGCCAGTCACAGAAAGACAAAAACTGCGCAATTCTACTTATAAGAATTTGATTCTTATAATTGATTATCTAAAATCAATCAAAGAATGGAATGTAGTTGCCAGTGACCAGGAGGAAAGGCAAACAAGAGTTACTAATAAATGGGCATAAAGTGCCAGTTAAGCAAGATGAACAAGCTCTTGAGATCTGTGAATAGCATTGGACCTAAAGTCAACAATGATACACTTAAAATTCTGTTAGGAGGGCATTGCTGTTATTGTTCAGACACTAAGTGGTGTCCAACTCTTTGTAACCCCATGGACTATAGTAAGCCAGGCTCCTCTGTCCTCCACTATCTCACAGAGTTTACTTAATTCATGTCCATTGAATTGGTGACACTGTGGCTCAGATGGTAAAGTGTCTGTCTACAATGCGGGAGACCCGGGTTCAATCCCTGGGTTGGGAAGATCCCTGGAGAAGGAAATGGCAATCCATTCCAGTACTATTGCCTGTAAAATCCAGTGGACAGAGGAGCCTGGTAGGCTACAGTCCACGGGGTCACAAAGAGTCGGACACGATTGAGCGACTTCACTTTCACCTCACGACTTCACCCTCTGCTGCCCCCTTCTCTTGCCTTCAATCTGTTCAAGCATCAGGATCTTTTCCAGCAAGTCGCCTCTTCACATTAAGTGGCCAATGTTTTGATGCTTCAGCTTCAGCATCAGTCCTTCCAATGAATATTTAAGGTTGATTTCCTTTAGGATTGACTGGTTTGACCTCCTTGCTGTCCAAGGGACTCTAAAGAGTCTTATCCAGCATCACAATTTGAAAGCATCAGGTTTTCGGTGCTCAGCCTTCTTTATGCTCCAACTCTCCCATCTATACATGACTACTGGAAAAACCATAGCTTTGTCTAGATGGACCTCTGTCGGCAAATTGATATCTCTGCTTTTTAATACTCTATCTAGGTTTGTCCTAGTTTTCCTTCTAAGGAGCAAGCGTCTTTTAAACTCTTGGCTGCAGTCACTATCCACAGTGATTTTGGAGCCCAAGAAAATAAAATCTGCCACTGCTTTCACTTTTCCCTCTTCTATTTGCCATGAAGTGATGAGACAGGATGCCATGATTTTAGCTTTTTTAATGTTGAGTTTCAAGCCAGCTTTTGCACTCTCCTATTTGACCTTCATCAAGCAGCTCTTTATTTCCTTTTCACTTCCTGCCGTTAGAGTGGTATCTTCTGGACATCTGAGGTTGCTGATATTTCTCCTGGCAATCTTGATTTCACTTGTGATTCATTGCTGGATGAATTACAAGCTGGGGTGCTGGCATTTCACATGATATACTCTGCATATAAGTTAATTAAGCAGGATGACATTACACAGCTTTGTCATACTCTTTTCCCAATTTTGAGCCAGTCAGTTATTCCATGTACAGTTCTAACTGCTGCTTCTTTTTCAAAAAATTAATTAATTCATTTTAATTGGAGGATAACTGCTTTACTATATTGATGGTTTTAACCATCCATTAACATGAATCGGCCACAGGTGTACATGTGTCCCAGCCATCGTCAACCCCCCTCGCACCTCCCTCCTCACCCTCTAACTGTTGCTTCTTGACCTGCACAAAGGTTTCTCAGGAAGCAGGTAAGGTAATCTGGTATTCCCATCTCTTTAAGAATTTTCCAGTTTATTGTGATCCACATAGTCAAAGGCTTTAGCATAGTCAATGAAGCAGAAGTAGATGTTTTTCTGGAACTCCTTTGCTTTCTCTATGATCCACTGAATCGACAATTTTATCTCTGGTTCCACTGCCTTTTCTAAACCCAGCTTGTATATCTAGAAATTCTCAGTTCATGTACTGCTGAAGTCTAGCTTGAAGGATTTTGAGCATAACCTTGCTAGCATGTGAAATGAGTGCAACTGTATGGTAGTTTGAGCATTCTTTGCCATTGCCCTTCTTCAGGATTGGAATGAAAGCTGACCTTTTCCAGTCCTGTGGCCACTGCTGAGTTTTCCCAGTATGGTGGCATATTGAGTGCAGCTCTTTAACAGCATTGTATTTTATGATTTAAAATAAGCTCATCTGGAATTCCATCACCTACACTAGCTTTGTCATAGCAATGCTTCCTAAGGCCCATTTGACTTCACACTCCAGGATGTCTGGCTCTAGGTGAGTGACCACACTATCATTTTATTTTAGGTCATTAAGATCTTTTTTTGTATAGTTCATCTGTGTATTCTTGCCACGTCTTCATCTCTTCTGCTTCTGTTAGGTCCTTACCATTTCTGTTCTTTATTGTGCCCATCCATGTATGAAATGTTCCCTTGATATTTCCAATTTTCTTGGAGATTTCTAGTCTTTCCCATTCTATTGTTTTCCTCTATTTCTTTGCATTGTTCATTTAAGAAGCCCTTTTTATCTCTCCTTGCTATTCTCTGGAATTCTGCATTCAGTTGGGTATATTTTTCCCTTTCTTCCTTGCCTTCTGCTTCTCTTCTTTTCTCAGCTACTTGTAATGCCTGTTCAGCCAACAATTTGCCTTCTTCCATTTCTTTTTCTTAGGGATGGTTTTGGTCACTGCCTTCTGTACAATGTTGTGAACTTCCATCCATAGTTTTTAGGCACTCTATTTACCAGACCTAATCCTTTGAATCTATTCATCACCTCCACCATATAATCATAAGGGATTTGATTTAGGTCAAACCTGAATGGCTTAGTGGTTTTCCCTACTTTCTTCAATTTAAGCCTGAATTTTGCATTAAGGAGCTCATGATCTGATTTCATGTTAAATGTTCTTAGCCAAGATAAAATAAAATTAAAAATAAAATTGGCTTTGTTTCATTGAGTTGTCCTTAAACAATGTAAGCATGTGAAGCTTTAATGATTAACTCATGGAGGTTGAGCTTGCCAGCACCAGTTTCAAGTAGAAGTAACTTTTCGAAAGTTGCTACATCTTTCCATGCACAGTGGACCCCTAAATGTTTGCTGGTCTTCACATCTAACCTCATTCTATTGGACCTTTTAGTTTGGAAGATCTGAACTTCTCTTTAGCTTAGACTAAACATTCATCTGGCTTTTCTTTAGCCTATTATTAAAAAAATCCTGCCTAATGTAAATTCACACCTTTTAAATAGCAAATATAAATAGATATATTGCTAGATTAGAGAGACCTGAGGAAATTTGTGGTTTACACTAACTGGATGATCATTTCTCTATAATTGCTATTGTGGGTGTCTTTAGGTTCCTTCGTTCAGAGGTTAATTCTTCAGTTTCAGTTCAGTTCAGTTGCTCAGTCGTGTCTGACTCTTTGCGACCTCATGAACCGTAGCATGCCAGGCCTCCCTGTCCATCACCAACTCCCAGAGTCTACCCAAACCCATGTCCATTGAGTCGGTGATGCCATCCAACCATCTCATCCTCTGTCGTCCCTTTCTCCTCCTGCCCTCAATCTTTCCCAGCATCAGGGTCTTTTCAAATGAGTCAGC
This sequence comes from Ovis aries, assembly GCF_016772045.2. Classification (NCBI taxonomy): domain Eukaryota; kingdom Metazoa; phylum Chordata; class Mammalia; order Artiodactyla; family Bovidae; genus Ovis; species Ovis aries. Next base: position 114,795,786 of record NC_056055.1, on the reverse strand, counting down.
TCTTTGCATCAGGTGGCCAAAGTATTGGAGTTTCAGCTTCAACATCAGTCCTTCCAGTGAACACCCAGGACTGATCTCCTTCAGAATGGACTGGTTGGATCTCCTTGCAGACCAAGGGACTCTCAAGAGTCTTCTCCAACACCACAGTTCAAAAGCATCAATTCATCTGCACTCAGCTTTTTTCACAGTCCAACACTCACATCCATACATGACCACTGGAAGAACCATAGCCTTGACTAGATGGATCTTTGTTGGCAAAGTAATGTCTCTGCTTTTTAATATGCTGTCTAGGTTGGTCATAACTTTCCTTCCAAGGAGTAAGCATCTTTTAATTTCATAGCTGCAATCACCATGTGCAGTGATTTTGGAGCCCCCCCTCAAACTCAGTTTGGCATGTAATATTTGAAACATTATATTTAGTCATAAGTCCCAAGCAATTGCTGAGGTAATTCTTTTCACAGTGATTATGGTTTCTTGAATCAGAATAGTTTTTCCTGGATCTTGAGAATGTAGAAGGTTTATAAATAAGCCTCTCATATTCTACATGTAAATGAAACATTGGTAGATTTCATGTCCACTATTCTGTCCAAAGAATCAATTAAAGTGTGTTCTTGCAATAAGTCTTGATTTATGCTGTATGAATATGTGACTTCGCAGGGTAAGGTGTTTCCACCTCTGTGCTCCAAAGCCTATGAGTGTGTAAGTGTCAGTGTGAGCCAGCTGCTGTTGGCCACAGTCACTCTGGGTTCACATTGGCATATTTGCATATTTGGACATGCCGGTGCTGCAGTCATTGTAACAGCTTCCCTTTGGTGGTTGAAGATGTGCTCTGGAGCCAGTGACCCACTCTGTCAGGCAGTGCCAGGTGACATGAAGCAGCGCCTGCCCTGCCCAAGTCTTTAGTCCTGGTGCTGAAGACTCACTCGAGTTCTCCAGCCTGGAGCTTTCTCTGCAACTCCTCCCTCACAGTTTCAACCACCTGCTTGCTCTTCTGCCTGAAGGCCTGAAAGGTATCTCAAAGTTAATACGCCCAGAGCTGCCCTTCCACCAACACCTGCTCGGCTCACAGGCATCTGTATCTCAACAGCCCACAACCGCATTCTTTCAGTTGCTCAGAAAAAAATACCTTGGAAGAGAACTCAAACAATACAAAAGGAAACCACCAAACCACAAAAGGAAAAAGTAAGGAACAAAGAAGAAACACAAAATCAACTGGAAAACAAGGTTTAAAATGGCAATAAAAACATACCTATCGATAACTATCTTAAATGTCAATGGCCCAAATGCTCTGTCTGATCAAAATACATAGATTGGCAAACAGTATAGTAAAATAAGAACCTATAATATGCTGCCTACAGGAAACCCACTTTATGGTGAAGGACCCACATAGATTAAAGGTGAGGGAATGGAAAAAGATATGTTATGCAAATAGAAATGATAAAAAAGGAGGGGTAGCAAAACTCACATCAGACAAGATAGACTTTTAAAACAAATGCCATAAAGAAAGATAAAAAAAGGACACTCTATAGTGACAAAAAGATCAACATATAAGAGGATATTATACTCACTAACAAATATACACTCAATATAAATGATACAAATGAACTTATTTACAAAACAGAAACAGACTCACAGACACAGAAAACAAACTTATAGTTACCAAAGGGGAAATGAGGGAGGGACAAATTAGGAGTTTGAGATTAGCAGATACAAACTACTCTATATAAAACAGATTTTTTAAAAAGGTCCTATTGAAGAGCACAGGGAATTATATTCACTGTCTTGTAATAAACTACAATGGAAAAGAAAATGAAATATATATCATATATATATATATATATAACTGAACACTTTGCTGTATGCTAGAAACTAATACAATACTGTAAATAAACTACACTTCAATAAAAATAAATATATGCACCCAATATAGGAGGACTTAAATACATAAGACAAATACTAACAAACATAAAAGGAGAAATTGATGAAAATACAATAATAATAGAAGACTGTTACACCCAACTGACATCAATGGGCAGTTCTTCCAGATAGAAAATCAATAAGGAAGCAGACACGCTGAACAATACAATAGAACAATTTGATTTAATTAATATCTTCAGGAATCACATCCCTCCTGCCCCCCAAAAAAACAGAATACACATTTTTCTAGCACACATGGAACATTCTCTAGGATAGATGACATACAAGAACATAAACAAGGCTAAACATATACAATGGCATGAAACTAGTAATTAACCTCAGAAAGAAAAATGAGAAAAAGATGCTTACATGGAGACTAAACAACACGCTATTAAAAACCAATGGATCAATGATGAAATCAAAGAGGAAATTAAAAAATAACTTGAGACAAATGACAATGAAAACACAACCATATCAAGTCTATGGGATGCAACAAAAGCAGTTCTAGGAGGGAAGTTCATAGTGATACAGGCCCTTCTTAAAAAACAAGAAAAACATCAAGTAAACAACTAAGGTCCCACATAAAAGAGTTAGAAAAAGAAGAACAAACAAAACTCAAAGTCAGCAGAAGGAAGGACTAATAAAGATCAGAGAGGAAATAAACAAAATAGATATTTAAAGATAATAGAAGAAAATCAATAAAACCAAGAACTGTGCTTTTGAAAGTATAAACAAAATGAACAGACTTCTGGCTAGGCTCACCAAGAGGAAAAGAGAGGGGACCCAAATAAAATAATAGATTAAAGAGGAGAAATAACAACTAAGATTGCAAAGATACAAAAAAGCATAAGAGAATACTCTAAATAATCATAAGCTAACAGACTGGACAATCTAGATGAATGAGACAGGTTTCTAGAAATATCAGTCAGTTCAGTTCAGTCGCGTCTGACTCTTTGCAACCCCATGAATCGCAGCACGCCAGGCCTCCCTGTCCATCACCAACTCCCGGAGTTCACTCAGACCCACGTCCATCAAGTCAGTGATGCCATCCAGCCATCTCATCCTCTGTCGTCCCTTTCTCCTCCTGCCCCCAATCCCTCCCAGCATCAGAATCTTTTCCAATGAGTCAACTCTTCGCATGAGGTGGCCAAAGTACTGGAGTTTCAGCTTCAGCATCATTCCCTCCAAATAAATCCCAGGGCTGATCTCCTTCAGAATGGACTGGTTGGATCTCCTTGCAGACCAAGGGACTCTCAAGAGTCTTCTCCAACACCACAGTTCAAAAGCACCAATTCTTCGGCGCTCAGCTTTCTTCACAGTCCAACTCTCACATCCATACATGACCACTGGAAAAACCATAGCTTGACTAGACGGACCTTAGTTGGCAAAGTAATGTCTCTACTTTTCAATATGCTATCTAGGTTGGTATTAACTTTTCATCCAAGGAGTAAGCGTCTTTTGATTTCATGGCTGTAATCACCATCTGCAGTGATTTTGGAGCCCCCCAAAATAAAGTCTGACACTGTTTCCACATTTCCCCATCTATTTCCCATGAAATGATGGGACCAGGTGCCATGATCTTTGTTTTCTAAATGTTGAGCTTTCAGCCAACTTTTTCACTCTCCTCTTTCACTTTCATCAAGAGGCTTTTTAGTTCCTCTTCACTTTCTGCCCTAAGGGTGGTGTCATCTGCATATCTGAGGTTATTGATATTTCTCCCAGCAATCTTCATTGCAGCTTGTGCTTCTTCCAGCCCAGCGTTTCTCATGATGTACTCTGCATATAAGTTAAATAAGTAGCATGACAATATACAGCCTTGACGTACTCCTTTTCTACTTGGAATATATATGTATACATACACACAACTGAATAATTTTGCTGTACTCCTGAAATTAACACAATATTGTAAATCAACTATACTTCAATGAAAAAATCTTGGCGTTCTCCTGGACTCTTCTCTTTCTCTCACAACTCATATCCTAATCTATCAGCTCTGCATTCACGTTGTTATTCAGAACTCAACCATTTTTCTTACTTCTGTCCCTGGTGCAGGTCACATCAACTGCCCCCTCCTCCATGGATGACCCAACAGCCTCCCGGCCGGCCTCACTACTTGAGTCCATCATTCTCTACACAATAACCAAAGTGACCCTTGGTAAAATACAATCAGATCACATCACTCCTCTGCCTAAAACCTTCAAAGGCTGCCATTCAATTCAGAGGAAGAGTCAGAATCCCCACCATGGCACCCAAAGCGTATGGCTTATTTGGTCTCACTTTTTCTTTCCACTCCCACTCACTGCAGCTTCCATGGGCTCCTGACCCATCTGAGACATCAGTTTGGGCACTGAAGTCACTAAGAACTATGTGGTCATTAACAGCATGCAATGCTAGTCAGAGTTGTTAATACAGAGGCACATGTCTAAAGTCTTGACCTTCAGGGCTCGAGTCCTGAAATATTGCTGAAAACATCTAGACTGTCCAGAAATTGCATTTTGTTTCTTGTCTGCTATCATCCCTCCTATCAACACTGACACTGTCTATTCAGATGAACATATCCTTTCGGAGAGATGAAATAAATTTGCCAAAGGCTTCTTTCCTACCCTTGTCAAAATATTTCCCATATAAGTCCTGTCTGTATGGGTTTTCACACTGCTGAAACGTAGAATAAATTGGGAGAGGGGAAGTGGAGTTCAAGTTGGGATAAAGAGGGCTGAAAAGACCAGGTGGGCTAAAATGCCTGGCCTATTTTGTTTTTACTCTCAAGGGAATATAATCTAAAACCTTCAGGTTCACCTTCAAAAAATATTTTTATTTACTCCTCTGTCATGTGAACTATGTTATTTGTCCTCATTTTACATGAGAGAAATGCTGTGCCCTGGAGAGCTTCACCAGGTTACAGAGAAAATGGCAACAGAATTGAGACACAAGGCTGAGTCCTATGGCTTCAAGTTTCTAACACACACACACACACACACACACACACATGCACACTTCTGATCTACTGATTTGTCCATGTCCCTTTTCTTTTCCTTCTGGAAGATCTGTCTTAAATTAACTTTTTTAAAAAGAAATGTTCATTTTGGACCTGCTTTTAAAACACAAACATGAATTTGATTTTTAAGGTGAACAGATGTAGGGCTCTGTAGAGATGATAAATTCCTTTCACTATATTCTAAACATGCAAATAAATTAATCTTTTACAACAGTAACACTCACTCTGACTTAACCATCCTTGATTATTCTTAGATAGAGGTGTTTGCTTAATTAAAACTTAATTTCCCATGACAGGGACTGTCAAAACATCTCCCTCAACCCCTCCATAAATTAAATACTTATTTTATGTCAAGAAGTTTGTAATAGTGAACAACTGGTACCAGACAAAGCCTTCCATAGATAACTGTAGCCACTAAAAAAATATAAACACTGCTATCAGATGACACTGGGGAACGACCTAAAACAGCCTCTCCCATTACTCTTGCCAGAGGTTTATCAATTACAGACTTAAAAAAGTAACTAGACTTTGCACAGGAACAATTTTTATTTTTTTATCCTATCATATATTTGCTTTTCATTTAATTAATTTCTTCTCTCACATTTAATATTCCCTTCTTTCTGCCTAATTTTGAATTTAACTTGCTGCCCTTTCCCGAACTTCTTTAGATGGATACTCAGATCTTTGATGTAATACTTGGTGATTCACTGAGGTGTTGGTTTCACTGTGCTCGACAGGACACATTTGGAATACTATTGGCTACAAACTTCCAAGAGGAACCCTGACAAATATGACACGCCTAGTTGAAGGAAGCTAGGATAATGATACATCTCTGAACATCAGGAAACACTGATGGTTACCCTGGCAAAGGGAATAGTTGGAAGCAGTGGAGATGAGAATGATTTTCAGACATTTGCAAGACTGGCACATTTAAGAAGAATAAAATTTTATTTGAATTACTTCAAAGAATGAATAACAGAAAAAAGCTATAGGAAGGTTGATTTTTGCATCAGGGAAAAGCCTTTCTCAAAGCTGTAAAGTTTCCAAAATTTAGACTAAGAGGACATCCCTGGTGGTCCAGTGGTTAAGACTTCACCTTCCAATGCAGGTGGTGCAGGTTTGATCCCTGATCAGGGAGCTAAGATTCCACATGCCTTGTGGCCAAAATACCAAAGCATAAAACAGAAACAATATTGTAACAAATAAAGACTTTAAAAATGGTCCACATAAAAATATCTTAAAAGAAAAACTTAAGTGTTCAATTAGGGATGAGGGGAGTGACATCTGACAGGAGTAATAATGAAGGGGTTCTTGATTGCCGTTAATGTTAAATGAGAATGGCTTTTAGCTTTCTAGGTGATACTCTTCTCCTAAGTCAGAGACCAGTCTTAGTTCTATGAACAGAACTACCATAGCCTACTTATCTCAGGAGTATAAACATAAACAGTGTCATGGAGGAGGGGACCCCCGGACTGGATCACACAGCCAGGGCCTTCCTAGCAGAGCCCAATACATGCTATGCTCCTAGAAGAAAGCGGGGAGGTCAAGGTGGGGTCAGCCAAGGGGAGTCCTGAGGACAGATTTTAAAAATCAGTTTCTGTTCTTCCATCCTGCCTAGTCCCATTACCAATCAGAATCTAGGGCAGTTTATTAAAAAAATTCTACATTACAAAGTCTTGATTACAGATGATTAGAAGAAGGAAAGGATTTAGAAAAGGATTCATCGCAAGATTTCTTTCAATAGCAGGCAACCCCTTCCCACCTCTAGTACATTTAAAAGACAGTTCAGCTTTGCTCTTATATGAAACAAATCAGTTTTTCATTGTGAAAAATTTTAAACAGTGAGTACATAAAATGAATAGTGGAAGACTGCCCACCACAGTCCTGGTATAAAACACTATCAATAATTTGGCATGTATCTTTCTAATCCATATTCTGAACATATACATAGACATACCTGTCAAGATTCAACTTTTCAAAATTTAACATATACATATCTGTATGTATATGATTCATGACATTAAGAAGAAATGAAACCACTGAGTACTGTTTATTAAATGGCAGGCATTAAGCTATGTATTTTACTTCATTTATCTTGCTTAATTCTCCTAACAACTCAGTAAACAAGTGTCATTCAATCTCATTTGAAAGTTGAGAAGTGGAGGCAATGAAAAGTGCTTTTCCTAGTAAGCGCCTGAGGTCAGATTTTGAACACAGGACTGTCTGGATTAAATTCTCTTGCATTCTCTTCTGTTCTGATTCTCTCTCTTGAGGCTTGCAGGTGGCATTGCTCCATCATTGTGCCTTCACAGTCAATCTGCTGATGAAGAAATTTGACCCACATAATAAAAAGAGGCTGGAGTTGTATAAACGAGACAAAACAGTCTCAACAAAATGATATTTGCTTAACGGTTTTTTAAAGAAATGTATTTATTTATTTTTGGCTGTGCTAGTCTTCATTGCTGCACGTGGGCTTTCTCTAGCTGCGGTGAGTAGGGGCTACTCTTTGTGGTGGTGCCCAGGCTTCTCACTGTGGCAGCTGTTTTGTTATGGAGCATGGGCTCCCAGTGTGTGGGCTTCAGCAGCTGCAGCCCTCTGGTTCAGTGGCTGGGGTTCTTGGGCTCTAGAGCGTGGACTCAGCTTAGTGACTGCGGCATGTGGAATCTTCCCAGACCAGGGATCAGACCCAGACCACTGGCAGGCAGATTCTTACCCACTGCACCACCACGGAAGTCCAATATTTGCTTAATGTTTTATTAGACAGATCCTAGAACTCCTTCCTAATGCGTGTGACCATGACTCATGAAATTCAACTTTTCAGTCCTTCAAATGCTAAACTGCTAACCTATGGATATGTAGTTTTCCTTCCTCCTCAGTATCACAAGCTCCCCAGCCCAACATAGCCCACAGCCTCTGGGACACAAATCTTCCTAACTGCTAACAAGGCAGTTCTAAAAGGGGACCCAGTTATAGCTGTATAGAGATCTTGCCACATTTGCTTTGTCTCCCTAGCTTTTTTTTTTTTTTTAACTGAGATATAATTGACATATAATATTGTGAAAGTTTAAGGTTATAACATGTTGATTTGATATTAATACATTTACATATGGCAATATGATGATCACACTGTAGAGTGTGAAATTACATAACTATAATTTTTTGTGGTAAGAATAATTAAGATCCATGCTCTTGGCAATAAAGTTTATAACAGTTAAGTTTATAACAGTATTGTTATCATAATTACTAATTCTGTGCATTAGATCTCCAGGACTTATTTATCTCCTAGTGGCAAGTCTGTACCTTAAATAATACCCTTCTAGTTCTCTCTCCAACACATTCTCTCCCCACACATATGTGACATTTGTCACACACTTTGCTTTTTGCTGAACCATTTAAAGGTAAGATGTGGCCATGATAACAGTCACCCCAGTACTCAGCATGCATCTATAAGTAAGACATTCTGCTAGATGGGCACCAGTGCCATGATCAAATGTAAGAAAATGAACATTAGTTCAATAATACCTAGATTAGAACTCACATTAAAGTTCCCAGTTATTTCTCAAAGAAGTGTTTATAACTGGTTTGTTGCAAAAACTCCTATATATCCTACCCCTGACCCCTTGCCTCTTAGGAACAGTCTTTCAGAGTCATCTGAAATGCTGTGTTCTGGGCTTAAATCCTCAGTTTTGTCCACCAATATAATGTAACTCTTAACTTTAAGCTTGTGCATTTTTTGTTCAATTGACAACATCTACACCAGGTTGGGGGCAGGTTGTGAGGGGGTTGATCTTGCCCTTTCTAGAAGGTCTTAACTGAAATGTCCCCTGGATACAGATCATTCTTCATTCTCGAGTTAGCACAGAGATCTGGACCTGGGCTCTGAAAGGACATGGGTGAGACAGAGACCACCATGTGCACTGGGGTGGGAGGAAGAGCTGGCAAGTGCATATAGCCCCAAACACACAGCAGGGAGCAGGACCTGGGATGTGGCCCTGGAAGGACTATGGATACCAGCTCTCAGGGTATGATGAGGAGGGATCAACTTTGCCACTGGGTGAGCTTCCTCACCCCTTTCCCTGTCTGAGCCTTAATTTTTACTCTGAGGGGAAGACAATCATAAAATGGAAACAGTTTAGAATGTGGTTTTAAAATGAACAGATATACAATAATTCCAAAGATGTACCAGGAGCTGGCCCCACGCTTGCCCAGCCTCCTCGATTTCTTATTCTCTGCCCCTTGTCCACCCCAGGCAGGTCTGGGCCCCTGGGGGATTTAGGAGCCCCTATGTGAAGCTCCTTTCCATTGATGGCCTTGAGAGTCCACTGAATAAAAAAATCACAACCTAAAAGTTGAGAATTATATTTTATTCATTGGATATACTGAGAACTTAAGCCTGGAAGACAGCCTTTCTGATCACTCTGAGGGACTGCTCCTAAGAGGTATGGGAAAAGCCAGGATATATAGGAATTATGGCAATAAAAACACAGACAGTAGGAACATCAAAAGATTACTGTTAGTGAAAGAAAACTAGATATCTCAAGTTAAGTAATTTAGCACTTTTCTATGTATGGGAATATGCAAGAGCCTGGGATTATGGAGATGCACTCTTTGATATGCACCTCAGTTATCAGGGGCCAGTACCCTGCTTCCCTCCAGCCTGAACCCCCTCAAGGTGCACAGCTGGAGTGGCTGTGGGGGCTGCTGGCTTCAAGGCTGCTATGTCCTCTCCTCGCTGATATGGCAGGCAACTTTCACAGCCCCTGCCAAAAGCATTCCTTTGTTGAAAGCTTTCAGATGTAAAAAGTCCTATTTTGACAAAAAACTCCTTATAATGGATCCCTACATGACCATTTCTAAACCATTATTGTCCAGTTACTTTAGTTCTTTCTAATGAAGCCCATCGATTTCATAGCAGTCAATTTCCCAGAAGATGGATCTGAAAACTCTCAGCTAATGCATACGTAACTGTGCTTAGGTTTGAATTTCAGGCTAGGTTGTCAGATATTATTTTCTCTTCAATGTCTCTGCATTTCAGTAGCATTCTAGCAACTGCTGTCACATACTATCCAAAGCAAGGCAATGCTGGCTAAATCAGAGTTCAGAAGCGATTATTCCAATTTTAACATCAGAGTCTCTGGGACATGGCAGACCCTGGCAGGCTGCTGTCTCTTTCACTGACGCAGCAATCTGGACAGAGTGCTTTTTAGACATTTTTTTCACCCACCTGCCCACAGGCAACTCATCCTAGTGCTTCTGGGGACTCAATGAACCATGCATGCAATCCCATCAGTCAGTGTTTACGAGTGTCTCACCAATGACCAGAACTCTGCTTAGAGCAGTTGCAGAGCTTACTAGAGAAATTTCAAGAGATGGTTCTCATGCTCAAGAAGGAAGACACTAAACTAACATTCACTGAGAAGTTATGATGCTGCAGGAATTTTAACATATATTATTTTACTTCACACACAGTATAAGACAGGAATCACCATTGTTTTAAAAATGAAGAACTGAGTGAGGGTTGGAGAGGTTGTGTCTTAGAATAAGTAGGAGGAGGGTGTAAAGTCTAGCCACAACCAGAGCAAGCTATTGCCACTGAGAAACCAAGATGAATATATAAGACAGTAAAACCAAGTGACAAGGGATTACAGACATGCCCTTGTACTAGAAACCAAGGGAGATGTTGTGAGCGGGAGGGTGTTTCCAAGAATGAGAGACACTGGAGCTGTACCTTAAATTCAGCTGGGATTTTGGATAGACAAAGGGAGAGGAAAGGCTTCGGGCAGGATCAGGAGTGTGAGGCACTCTGAACTCTCAGGAAGATCCAGAGGGCCCTGCCCCACTGGAGAAGAAAGATTTATTTGGAGAATTTTGGAAAGACAAAGACAGAGAAGGTGGTTACAAATATAAAAGACTCCAAAGCCTTGTGGAATTAACCTGTTTGATGAGAAATATTTTTGGCTCCTGATTTCAACACGGGTTTTGGATTCACACAACCTCATTTCCAGATAAAAGAGTCAGTGGAACGAGGCATTCTTGGACTAACTGTGTACTTCGTATTCCTATTATGACCTATGGAGGTGGAGCAGGCTGCCTAGTGAAACAACCAATGCATGAGAAACAGTGAGGCAAAAACTCAAACAACTCTAACCAAGCTGGAAATGAGGAACGACAGGTCTTGGCCCTTGCATCACTATCCAAGACCCGCTTCACTGACTCACCTCTGTCCCAGAAGCTGTCTAGGCCTTGCGGGAGTGTTATGATTGATCTGTGAAAAACCCAGAGAGAGAGATGAGGGCTGGTACTGCCAGGGGACAGTTCTTGGAGGAGGGGAGGGCCTCACTGAGCAGTGAAGTGTAGGTACAATTTGGAGACACAGAAAAGAATGGGGAAGGAACTCAAAATGAGGTTACCAAGTACACGAGTGGAGACACAAGAAGGGACAAGCATGCTGATTCTTTAGAGTCTGTTTTGGACAGAGCAATAGCTATATGTCAGGGATTAGAGAAATTGACCTGATGTGGAAAGGTCAACGCAGACTTCTCTCAGGAACAGATGGTAGGCCTTTTGCCACAGATGGTAGGCAAAGTGCCTCTTGATCTTGCTCACCTCATGGTATACAGAGAATTGGTAATGTCGGTATCTGTGTACTTCCTAGGGAAAGAGAGCACTACTGTATACACACAGGGAACAGATCTCAGAGGTGGCATGGATCCGGCTGAGTGAGCACGGCCACTCTTCTGAACACACTCATCCAGGCTGTTCTGCCTTTCAGACACAGTATCAATAGTATACACATCACCAATGCCCTAGCTATGGCCTGACCAGTTGCTCTATTATCAGACTGCAAATAGCTTGGTCCAACATGGGGAAGAGTGTGCTCATTTGCTCAGTCCCTCCACCCTATTGCTGACTCCTTCAGATGTCAACTGAAGTCTTTTAGCAGCTTTTCTCCTGTGCTACTGTTATGAGCCATATCTCCTATATCTCATCCTGTGTAGTGAGGGTTTTGAAGTTTTAGTTCTTATATTAGGTCTATGATGCATTTTGAGCTAATTTTTGAATATGGTGTGAGGTAGGGCCTAATTACATTCTTTTGCATGTCCATATCCAATTGTCTCAATCCCATTTGTGGAAAGACTATTTCTTCATCCAGCGAATGACCCTTGCTGAAAATTAATTGAGAATAGATATATGGAGCTATATCCGGACTCTCTGATTCCTTTATCCTGTATGTCTATCTATGCCAGTGCTATACTGTCTTCATTCTTGTAGCTTTGTAGTATGTTTTGAAATTGGGAAGTATGAGTCCTCCAACTTTGTTCTTTTTTGAGGTTATTTGTCTATTCTGGTTCCCTTGAAATTCTATATGAATTAATTTCAGGATCAGCTTGTCAATTTCTGCAGCTGAGATTTTTGACAGGGGTGATATTAAATCTGTTGATCACGGGGTGTCTTTCCATTTAGTTACGTATTATTTCAGTTATGTTTTATAGTTTTCAGTATACAAGTATTGCATGATTTTTGTTAAATTTATTCCTAAAATTTTAATTTTTGACGTAGCTTTCAGTGTACAAGTCTTGCACTATTTTTGTTAATTTCTAAAATTTTAATTTTTCATGCTATTATAAATGGAATTGTCTTAATTTCATTTTCAGACTGTACAGTGCTAGTGTGCAGAAATACTCATTTCTGTGTGTTGATCTTATATTCTGGAATTCATTTATTAGCTTTAAGTGTGGGTATATTGTATGTATATCCTTTAAAATTTCACAGATGTCATCTGTGAATATAGTTTTACTTCTTCCTTTCCAATCTATATGCCTTTTATTTCTTTTTCTTACCTAATTGCTCTGTCTAGAACTTCTAGGAGTGTTGAACAGAAGTGGTGAGTGTAAACATCCTTGCCTTGTTCCCCTTGATTTTAAGGGGACAGTTTCAGGCTCTCGCCATTAAGTATTATGTTAGCTGTGGCTTTTCATATGTTCTCTGGGACATTTTCTGGGACACCCAGACTGGTTAGATTTCTCCTTCCTTGATGTACACAGCATCCCATACTTCTCTCTACAGAAATACTAACAATATCACCCTTTGCAATTACTCTTGGTAATGTGTTTTTACACTCCCTCTTGCTGGTCTTTCCCCAACTAGGGCCAATTTTCTGTGAAGGAACAACTTGTTTCTAACTGTATTCCAACAGCTCACACAAAGCCTGACACACGCTGGGCATGCATGTGTGTTTGGCAAGTGTCTGACACTAGATTCCAGCTCTCAGCTGTGGATCCCGGCCCCCTTGGGCAGGGGCCCTTCAGGCCTGTAGCTTCCCATGAAGGAAGGCCCATCTCCAGCCCTTTCTTCTTGTCACACAGAGTTGCCATTAGTGGTCTCTCTGTTTGCTCTCAGCCATCCTCAGACACCGTGTACAAGAGTAGGAGACAGACTAACCAGGTCCTCAGGAATAAGCCTTCCACCCAAGGAAGGTCCAGGATGCAGAATGCGATCAAGGATGACAATACCTGAGAGCTTGGGGAAGGGTGCAGTGAGGACGTCTGGATGGAACAGGCCAGGATGGAACCTGGCCTGGGTCAAATCCCACGGAACCATTAGCACCATGACCTGACGCATCCATGTGTCTGATGTGTCAGTATCTGTGCTAAAGTGTCTGCCAAGTTGAAGGGTGAGAGGGGGCCCTCCTGTTGACTCTCTTATCATCCGTGAGGCTGGGCATGTGTACTGACGACTTAGGTGCTCTGTTAAGCACTGTGTATTCACACCATATGCCCACTGTCACGGTGACGCCCGGCTTCCTCTTATCCACTCTCAGAAGTTCTTCGTACATTCTTTACACCAATCTTTTGCCACTTACAAGATACTGTAAGTAGCTTCACTAGTCTGTGACTTGCTCTACTTCCTAGTCTGTGAAAAGTGACACTGTCTAGAAAGTCTTTTGAAGTAGTGTTATATTTTAATGTTATTAAAGTTATCTGTCTTTTGCTATATACTAGGGTTTCTTTTTTGGCTTTGACTTTCCTGACCATTTAAAGGCATACATCTTTTCCCTCTAGTTACGGTTGTATTTAGTTTTGGTTTCTCATTCAATTCTAAATCTGAACACCTAAGTAAAATGAATAAATTCCTCAAAATGTAAATAAAATGGTAAAATGTACATAAAATGGCATGGGAAAATGTGAACAAGCCATTTGAGAAACGAGATTTAAGAAATTAAAATGGTTAAAAAAAATAAAAACCTTTCTGTCCCAAATCTCTTGGCCTGGATGGTTTTATACAGGAGGCTATCAATCTTTTAAAGAACAGTCCATTCAGGGAATTCCTTGGTGGTCCAGAGGTTAAGACTCTGTGCTTCAGCTGCCCAGGGTCCAGGTTTGAGCCCTATTTGGGGAACTAAGATCCCAGAAACCACAAGGCACAGCCAAAAATAAGTTAATTCATATCTTATACAAGTCCTAGGAAGTAGAAGAAGAACAAAAACTGCTCAACTGAGGCTAGTATACTATGATTCAAAACCAAATAAAAGAATACATGATAATAAAAAATCAGGTTCAGATCTCCTTTATAAAAGTAGATGTAAAAATCCTAAACAAAACATTAACCCACCAATATAACAGTATATTAAAAATAATGCATAATGCTTAAATAAGGGTTTATCCAGAAGGGTAATGATTCCACATTAGATAACTGATCAGTGAAGTTCAGCACAATAGTAGACAAAAAGAGGAACAAACCAAAAGATATTTCAATCAATTCTGAAAAAGTATATTAGAGGCATTAAGTTTAATGCCTACTTATTAAAAAATCTTTTTGCAAAACTGGAATAATAGAGAATTTCTTTCTTTTTACATATTAATTTAAAAAGTAAAAAGAACCCATTTTATTATGAAAATGTCCAAATACAGGTAGTTCTACTATAATGCAACACACGTAATATCACCATGCTATGTAAAAATCATGCAATAAAAGCTACAGGATTTGGGGAAAAGTGAGGCTAGGGGAATAATACTCAAATGACTGGTTGGTAACACACTAATAAAAGACAGAAGTCCATTAAAAATAAAAATCAAATGAAAAGAAATGAAAAAAGAAGGAAAGAGCAGAATGTCAATAGCTAGCATTGGGAAAACTGGATTACTAGATGGAGAAAAATCAAACTGATTCCTAGCAGCACATTATACAAAAGTGGACTCCAAGTGATTTAAAGACAAAAGAATGGTAAAAATATGAAATCAAATGCTTATAATATGAGAGAAATAAGGCAGTAACTTCCTAATAGGACAAAGCACAAGCCATAGTTCAGTTCAGTTCAGTTGCTCAGTCGTGTCCGACTCTTTGCGACCCCATGAATCGCAGCACGCCAGGCCTCCCTGTCCATCACCAACTCCCAGAGTTCGCTCAGACTCACGTCCATCGAGTCAGTGATGCCATCCAGCCATCTCATCCTCTGTCGTCCCCTTCTCCTCCTGCCCCCAATCCCTCCCAGCATCAGAATCTTTTCCAATGAGTCAACTGTTCGCATGAGGTGGCCAAAGTACTGGAGTTTCAGCTTTAGCATCATTCCTTCCAAAGAAATCCCAGGGCTGATTTCCTTCAGAATGGACTGGTTGGATCTCCTTGCAGTCCAAGGGACTCTCAAGAGTCTTCTCCAACACCACAGTTCAAAAGCATCAATTCTTCGGCAAGCCAACAATATTGATCAATTAAGACATTATGAATAAGACTGCAGTAAGATGACAGATTGAGACTATATTTACAATATTTGTATCCAACAAAGGGTGGTATTTAAATACAAAAGTAACTCTTGCAATCAATAAGAAAAATGTAGAAACTCAAATTGAAAAATTAGAATCAGATAAATGCAAATTAAAAGGATGAGATCACTTTATTTCCATTAGACTTGAGGTGAATTAGAAAGCTGGTATTTTCCAGGTTTTGGTGATGGTGTGGGGATATGGTACTCTCATACTCCTGGTGGAGGGATGCAATAATCCTGGCAGAACTTAATTAATACAGATTAACACAAATAGAGATAATCCATGGTCCAACAATTTCTTCCTAGATATATGTTCTCCCAAATGCCACAGTTTATAAAGAAACATTTCAATGTTATATTTTTTGTCCAACCAATTTCGGCAGTAGCCAGTTGAAGGCAATCTGGGTATTCATCAATGGAATACTTGGTAAAATGTGACAAAAAATCGTAGACAAAATCATAGACAATGGTAAGAACAGAACAGCAGCACAGGTAGACCTCGAAAACATAATGATATGGTGTTTCTGCTCCACAGGTGGTGACTGTAATCCACACAAGCCACTTATGGAGAACAGTTAGAAAAATTACACAAAATGTAAAATACAGGCTTTAAGACATGTGAGAGCTATCCAATGAGGTCAGGATCCAGAGAATAGGCTCAAGCAAATAAACCAAGTATTTATGGGTGTCCTTCCCTTGGAAAAGAGGTGCTGAATCACACATGACAAAGCAGAGGAGTAGCTAGAGGATGGGACAATACTTGTGATGATCCCAGGAGTTTAGAGGGAGAGAAAATGGATGCAATAGCTCTCCAAAGAGGGTGAGGGTGGGGACTTTCTCTGCTAGGACTTCAAAAGACTACATGCCTGGAGTGGGGATAAATTAGGTAGGCAGGCCCTTGTAGGACTTGGCTTGGCTTTGAATAATTTGAAACCGGACTAAGGTAAGGCAAAGTACTACTGCCCAGAGTTACTTGGCAGAAGAAAATATGAATCCCCTTTGGGGTAAGATATACCATCCTGAGCCCAATATTATTTCTATAAACAATTCTGTAAATACTTTGTTTGTCATAAATATAACCAGGCACATGTAAAGGAAAGGCAATATAAACAAAAGAAGAACTTCAATAGAAACAAATCCACAGGCAATCCAGAAACTGGTTATTTTCTGGTTATAACCAGAAACTGGTTATAAGACACAGACCTCAAAATTAATATATAGGTTCAAGGAGATAAAAGGCAAGATTGACTATGTCAGCAGGGAGTGAAGATCATAGAAAAAAAGGAACAAATGGTACCTTTAATTCAATATCTGAAATCAAGGGCTCAATAAATGGGTTTAACAAATTAGATACAACTGAATAGCGAAACTAGGTCAGACAAACATATTGTGAATAAAATAGGGATAAAATGATGGAAAGCAGAGAGAGAGTAATGGACACAGTAAATTCACTTCTCACTAATGTCCACATGTAATTGAAGTTCCAGAATATGAGAGAACATGCTAGAAGCAATCAATGTTTGAAAAGAATGGCTGAGAATGTTCCAAAATAGGAGACAAACAACAAATCACAGGTTCAAGACGCCCAATGAACTCTAAGCTGAATGAATGGAAAAAATAAAACAACAACAAACTATATCTAGGCATATCAGTAACACTGTTGAAAACCAAAGGCAAAGAGAAAATCTTATAAGGAGCCAGGGTGGAGACAGACTGACTTTTAAATGTGCAGAAATTAGGGAATTCCCTAGCAGTTCAGTGGTTAGGACTTGGTACTGCTGCTGTGGGCCCAGGTTTGATACCTGGTTGGGGAATTAAAATCCCACAAGCCTCATGGTGCAGCAAAAAATTAAGAAACAAAATAAAACAAAACTGTAAATGCAGAAATTAGACCAACAGTTGATGTTCAACAAAAACAATGAGAATTAGAACACAATGTAATGATATCTTCAAAGTATCAATTTCTATATGCAGAAAAAAAGGAATTAAAGTAAAAGGAAGGCATTTTCCAACAAAGGAAAACTGAGAGTCTCAAGCAGATATACTTTAAAGAAAATACTCGGCATGTTTATTCTGGAAGAAGGAAAAGGATCCCAAGTAGGAAACTGGAGGTTCAGGAAGAAATGAAGAGCAACGAAAAATCAAAATATATGGGAAAGTAAAAACAAACACTAACTCTACAAAACAGTGATGTTTTGTTGAGTTAAAAATACATAGATTAAAAATATACAATTAAAGTAAAATTAAAATACGTGACAATGATGGCCTATAAGTCAGGAGAGGATTATTCTAGTGTCCTTGCATTGTCTATAAACATGTTAAGAGTATTTATTTTACTTATTAGACTTTTATAAGAGAGTGGTAATTATAATCTCTAGGGCAACCACTAAAAAATAATAACATTTATAACTATCAAGCTAACAGAAGATTAAAAAAGGGAAAAATAAAAAATAGTTAATTCAAAAAAGAAATGAAAAGCAACCCAAAATAGACAGAATAAATGAAGCATACTTATTAAGATGGAAGATCCAAATCCAGATATATCACTAATCACATTGAATTAAATATTCCAATTAAAAAAGAGATTTTCATATTGGATTTAAAAAAAATCACTTACTTGCTATTTATAAGAGATACATCTAAAGTCAGATAAAGGTTAACAGAATGATGTGCCATGCAAATACTAACCAAAAGAAAGATAATGCTGCCTTGTGATGTAACCAACAGATTAAGGCAGTATGAGATGTGTAAGAGTGTAAAGAAGAACATTATAATATATGTTTTAGTGGTATTATTTACTCAGAGAAGAGATGACATTCTAACCTATCACTTAAAGGAAGCAACCTCTAAGAATACAAAACAAATAGAAAAATTAAAAATGCTAATGGAAGATTTTGGCATACTTTTCTCTGCAACTAAAAAAAGCAAGCAAATAAATGCAGCAAGAAGACTTAACTGACACAGCTTGAATCCAATAAAGACAGAATATACATTCTTTACAAGTACATATGAAACACTGAAAATGCTGTAAAAATCAACAAAATTTCAGTAAATTTCAAATGGTTGAAATTATGCAGATCTTTTCTCTGCCAATGCATGTCAGAAGTTAAGAATAAAAACCTAATTAGAAAATCCATGTATATATATATTTAGAAATTAATAATATACTTTTCAATAACACACAGGCCAATGAAGAAATTTCAACAGAAATTAGAATATATTTTAAACTGGAAATTAAAATATGAAAATCTCTAGAATGCAACTTAATCTGCTTAGAGGAAAGTATACTGCCTTAATCTTGTATTAGAAAAGAGGATGGGCCTTAAACTCTTTATTTTAATCTCACTCTTGAATGATGCTTCATTGAGGTAAGAATTTTTGGCACTTTGAAGTGCTCTGAAGTTATTATTAAATTTATTATTTTCCTGGCTTCCACTGTTACTAAGTGAAAGTGAAAGTCATTCAGGTGTGTTCAACTCTTTGAGATCAGATGGAATTCATGGAATTCTCCAGGCCAGAATACTGGAGTAGGTAGCCTTTCCCTTCTCCAGGGGATCTTCCCAACCCAGGGATCGAACCCAGGTATCCCGCATTGCAGGTGGATTACTGGTGTGGGTAGCCTATCCCTTCTCCAGCGGATCTTCCCAACCCAGGAATCAACTGGTGGGTCTGCTGCATTGCAGGCAGATTCTTTACCAACTGAACTATCAGGAAAGCCATTACTAACTAGGCTTTCAATCTAATATAGTTCCTTGGTGGATAATCTGGCTTCTCTCTCTCTCTCTTTCTGGTTGTTTTTAGTATCTCCTACTGACTGCAGCCATGAAATTAAAAGACGCTTATCCCTTGGAAGAAAAGTTATGACCAACCTAGATAGCATATTCAAAAGCAGAGACATTACTTTGCCGACTAAGGTCCGTCTAGTCAAGGCTATGGTTTTTCCTGTGGTCATGTATGGATGTGAGAGTTGGACTGTGAAGAAAGCTGAGCGCCAAAGAATTGATGCTTTTGAACTTTGATGTTGGAGAAGACTCTTGAGAGTCCCTTGGACTGCAAGGAGATCCAACCAGTCCATTCTGAAGGAGATCAACCCTGGGATTTCTTTGGAAGGAATGATGCTAAAGCTGAAACTCCAGTACTTTGGCCACCTCATGCGAAGAGCTGACTCATTGGAAAAGACTCTGATGCTTGGAGGTATTGGGGGCAGGAGGAGAAGGGGACAACAGAGGATGAGATGGCTGGATGGCATCACTGACTCAATGGACATGAGTCTGAGTGAACTCCAGGAGTTGGTGATGGACAGGGAGGCCTGGCGTTCTGCAATTCATGGCGTCACAAAGAGTCGGACACGACTGAGCAACTGAACTGAACTAACTGAACTGACTGTCTTTAGAGCTGAGTGAAAAAGCTGGCTAAAAACTCAACATTCAGAAAACTAAGATGATGGCATCTAGTCCCATCACTTCTAGCAAATAGATGAGGAAACAATGGAAACAGTGAAAGATCTTATCTTCTTGGGCTCCAAAATCACTGCAGATGGTGACGGCAGCCATACAGACTGAAAGTGAAGGGCTGGAAAAATATATTCCACGCAAATAGAGACCAAAAGAAAGCAGGAGTAGCAATACTCATATCAGATAAAATAGACTTTAAAATAAAAGCTGTGAAAAGAGACAAAGAAGGACACTACATAATGGTCAAAGGATCAATCTAAGAAGATATAACAATTGTAAATATATGTGTACCCAACATAGGAGCACCGCAATAGGTAAGGCAAATGCTAACAAGTATGAAAGGGGAAATTAACAATAACACAACAATAGTGGGAGACTTTAATGCCCCACTCACACCTATGGATAGATCAACTAAACAGAAAATTAACAAGGAAACACAAACTTTAAATGATACAATAGACCAGTTAGACCTAATTGATATCTATAGGACATTTCAACCCAAAACAATGAATTTCACCTTTTTCTCAAGTGCACATGGAACTTTGTCCAGGATAGATCACATCCTGGGCCACAAATCTAGCCTTGGTAAATTCAAAAAAGTTGAAATCATTTCAAGCATCTTTTCTGACCACAATGCAGTAAGATTAGATCTCAATTACAGGAGAAAAACTATTAAAAATTCCAACATACAGAGGCTGAACAACATGCTTCTGAATAACCAACAAATCACAGAAGAAATCAAAATATGCATAGAAACGAATGAAAATGAAAACACAACAACCCAAAATCTACGGGACACCGTAAAAGCAGTGCTAAGGGGAAGGTTCATAGCAATACAGGCTTATCTCAAGAAACAAGAAAAAAGTCAAATAAATAACCTAACTCTACACCTAAAGCAACTAGAAAAGGAAGAAATGAAGAACCCCAGGGTTAGTAGAAGGAAAGAAATCTTAAAAATTAGGGCAGAAATAAATGCAAAAGAAACAAAAGAGACCATAGCAAAAATCAACAAAGCTAAAAGCTGGTTCTTTGAGAAGATAAATAAAATTTATAAACCATTAGCCAGACTCATTAAGAAACAAGGGAGAAGTATCAAATCAACAAAATTAGAAATGAAAATGGAGAAATCACAACAGACAACACAGAAATACTAAGGATCATGAGAAACTACTGTCAACAACTATATGCCAATAAAATCGACAATGTGGAAGAAATGGACAAATTCTTAGAAAAGTGTAACTTTCCAAAACTGAACCAGGAAGAAATAGAAAATCTTAACAGACCCATCACAAGCATGGAAATCAAAACTGTAATCAGAAATCTTCCAGCAAACAAAAGCCCAGGACCAGATGGCTTCACAGCTGAATTCTATCAAAAATTTAGAGAAGAGCTAACACCTATCCTAGTCAAACTCTTCCAGAAAATTGCAGAGGAAGATAAACTTCCAAACTCACTCTATGAGGCCACTGTCACCCTAATACCAAAACCAGACAAAGATGCCACAAAAAAAGAAAACTACAGGCCAATATCACTGATGAACATAGATCTAAAGATCCTTAACACAATTCTAGCAAACAGAATCCAACAACATATTAAAAAGATCATACATCATGACCAAGTGGGCTTTATCCCAGGTATGCAAGGAGTCTTCAATATCCACAAATCAATCAATATAATACTCTACATTAACAAACTGAAAGATAAAAACCATATGATTATCTCAATAGATGCAGAGAAAGCCTTTGACAAAATTCAACATCCATTTAAGATAAAAACCCTCCAGAAAGCAGAAATAGAAGGAACATACCTCAACATAAAAAAAGCTATATATGACAAACCCACAGCAAACATTATCCTAAATGGTGAAAAATTGAAAGTATTTCCCCTAAAGTGAGAAACAAGACAAGGGTGCCCACTCTCACCACTACTGTTCAACATAGTTTTGGAAGTTTTGGCCACAGCAATCAGAGCGGAAAAAGAAATAAAAGGAATCCAGACTAGAAAAGAAGAGGTAAAACTCTCACTGTTTGCAGATGACATGACCTACATGGAAAACACTGAAGATTGCCGGGAGAAGTATCAATAACCTCAGATATGCAGATGACACCACCTTATGGTAGAAAGTGAAGAGGAACTAAAGAGCCTCTTGATGAAAGTGAAAGTAGAGAGTGAAAAAGTTGGCTTAAAGCTCAACATTCAGAAAATGAAGATCATGGCATCCGGTCCCATCACTTCATGGGAAATAGATGGGGAAACAGTGGAAACAGTGTCAGACTTTATTTTGGGGGGCTCCAAAATCACTGCAGATGGTGATTGCAGCCATGAAATTAAAAGACGCTTACTCCTTGGAAGGAAAGTTATGACCAACCTAGACAGCATATTCAAAAGCAGAGACATTACTTTGCCATCAAAGGTCCGTCTAGTCAAGGCTATGGCTTTTCCAGTGGTCATGAATGGATGTGAGAGTTGGACTGTGAAGAAAGCTGAGTGCCAAAGAATTGATGCTTTCAAACTATGGTGCTGGAGAAGACTCTTGAGAGTCCCTTGGACTGCAAGGAGATCCAACCAGTCCATTCCAAAGGAGATCAGTCCTGGGTGTTCTTTGGAAGGACTGATGCTAAAGCTGAAACTCTAATACTTTGGCCACCTCATGCAAAGAGTTGACTCATTGGAAAAGACCCTGATGCTGGGAGGGATTGAGGGCAGGAGGAGAAGGGGACAACGGAGGATGAGATGGCTGGATGGCATCACCGACTTGATGGACATGAGTTTGGGCGAACTCTGGGAGTTGGTGATGGACAGGAAGGCCTGGGGTGCTGCAGTTTATTGGGTTGCAAAGAGTCAGACACGACTGAGCAAATGAACTGAACTGAATCAATGAATATAGTAAAGTTGCAGGATATAAAATCAACATACAGAAATCCCTTGCATTCCTATACACTAACAATGAGAAAACAGAAAGAGAAATTAAGGAAACAATTCCATTCACCATTGCAATGAAAAGAATAGGAATATATCTACCTAAAGAAACTAAAGACCTATATATAGAAAACTATAAAACACTGATGAAAGAAATCAAAGAGGACACTAATAGATGGAGAAATATACCATGTTCATAGATTAGAATAATCAATATAGTGAAAATGAGTATACTACCCAAAGCAATCTACAGATTCAATGCAATCCCTATCAAGCTACCAACTGTATTTTTCAGAAAACTAGAACAAATAATTTCACAATTTGTATGGAAATACAAAAAACCTCAAATAGCCAAAGCAATCTTGAGAAAAAATAATGGAATTGGACGAATCAACCTGCTTGACTTCAGGCTCTACTACAAAGCCACAGTCATCAAGACAGTATGGTTCTGGGACAAAGAAAGAAATATAGATCAATGGAACAAAATAGAATGCCAGAAATAAATCAACCCACCTATGGACACCTTATCTTTGACAAAGGAGACAAGAATATACAATGGAGATAAGACAATCTCTTAAACAAGTGGTGCTAGGAAAACTGATCAACCACTTGTAAAAGAATGAAACTAGAACACTTTCTAACACCATACACAAAAGTAAACTCAAAATGGATTGAACATCTAAACGTAAGACCAGAAACTATAAAACTCCTAGAGGAAAACATAGGCAAAACACTCTCCAACATAAATCACAGCAGGATCCTTTATGATCCACTTCCTGGAGTAATGGAAATAAAAGCAAAAATAGACAAATGGGACCTAATTAAAATTAAGAGCTTCTGCACAACAAAGGAAATGATAAGCAGGGTGAAAAGACAGCCTTCAGAATGGAAGAAAATAACAGGAAATGAAGCAACTGACAAAGAACTAATCTCAAAAATATACAAGCAACTCCTGCAGCTCAATTCCAGAAAAATAAATGACCCAATCAAAAAATGGGACAAAGAACTAAACAGATTTCTTCAAAGAAGATATACAGATGGCTAACACACACATGCAGAGAAGGCAATGGCACCCACTCCAGTACTCTTGCCTAGAAAATCCCATGGATGGAAGAGCCCGGTGGCTACAGTCCATGGGGTCGCTAAGCATCAGACACGACTGAGAGACTTCCCTTTCACTTTTCACTTTCATGCATTGGAGAAGGAAATGGCACCCTACTCCAGTGTTCTTGCCTTGAGAATCCCAGGGACAGGGGAGCCTGGCGGGCTGCCGTCTATGGGGTCACACAGAGTCAGACACGACTGAAGCGACTTAGCAGCAGCAGCAGCAGCAACAAGCACATGAAAAGATGCTCATCACTCATTATCAGAGAAATGCAAATCAAAACCACAATGAGGTACCATCTCACCCCAGTCAGAATGGCTGCTATCCAAAAGTCTACAAACAATAAATGCTGGAGAGGGTGTGGAGAAAAGGGAACTCTCTTACACTGTTGGTGGGAATGCAAACTAGTACAGCCACTATGGAGAACAGTGTGGAGATTCCTTAGAAAACTGGAAATAGAACTGCCATATGACCCAGCAATCCCACTGCTGGGCATATACACTGAGGAAACTAGAATTGAAAAAGACACGTGTACCCCAATGTTCATCACAGCACTGTTTACAATAGGCAGGACATGGAAGCAACCTAGATGTCCATCAGCAGATGAATGGATAAGAAAGCTGTGGTACATATACACAATGGAATATTACTCAGCCATTAAAAAGAATATATTTGAATCAGTTCTAATGAGGTGGATGAAACTGGAGCCTATTATACAGAGTGAAGTAAGCCAGAAAGAAAAACACCAATACTAATAGTATACTAATGCATATATATGGAATTTAGAAAGATGATAATATTGACCCTATATGCGAGACAGCAAGGGTGGGATGATTTGAGAGAATAGCATTGAAACATGTATATTATCATACGTGAAACAGATCGCCAGTCCAGGTTCGATGCATGAGACAGGGTGCTCAGGGCTGGTGCACTGGGATGATCCAGAGGGATGGGATGGGGAGGGAGGTGGGAGAGGGGTTCAGGATGGGGAATACATGTACACCCATGGCTGATTCATGTCAATGTATGGCAAAACTACTACAATACTGTAAATAAGTTAGCCTCCAATTAAAATAAATAAATTTTAAAAAATAAAAGACACTTGCTCCTTGGAAGAAAACCTATGGCAATCCTAGACAGCGTATTAAAAAGCAGAGACATTATGCTGTGACAAAGGTCTGCATGGTCAAAACTATGATTTTTCCAGTGGTCATGTATGGATGTGAGAGTTGGACCATAATGAAGGCTGAGTGCCAAAGAATTGATGCTTTTGGACCGTGGTGTTGGAGAAGACTCTTGAAACTCCCTTGGACTGCAAGGAGATCAAACCAGTCAATCCTAAAGGAAATCAACCTTGAATATTCACTTGAAGGACTGATGCTGAAGATGAAGCTCCAATAATTTGGCCACCTGATGTGAAGAGCCGACTCTTTGGAAAAGACCCTGATGCTGGGAAAGATTGATGGCAGTAGGAGAACGCGAAGACTGAGGATGAGATGATTGCATGGCATCACTGACTTAATGGACGTGATTCTGAGCAATTCTGGGAGATACTGAAGGATAGGGAAGCCTGTCCTTCCTTGTGTGCTGCAGACCATCAGGTCACCAAGAGTTGGAAACGACTGAGTGAGTGAACAATTGTCTTCAGGGGTTTCCCTGGTGGCTCAGCGGTGAAGAATCTGCCTGCCAATGCAGGAAACTTGGGTTCAATCCCTGGGTTGGGAAGATCCTCTGGAGAAGGAAATGGCAACCCACTCAAATATTCTTGCCTAGGAAATCCCATGGACAGAGAAGCCTGGCAGGCTACAGTCCATGGGGTCTCAAAACAGTCAGATACTAAACTCAGTCACTAGACTAGACTAAGAGACTAAATAGCAACAACATCTTTAGAGTTCCGTAGTTTCACTATGATGAGTAGTGCGTTGTCATTATTGAGTTACGGATTCATAACCTAATGATTCAAAAGCAGAGACATTACTTTGCCGACTAAGTTCCATCTAGTCAAGGCTATGGTTTTCCCAGCAGTCATGTATGGACGTGAGAGTTGGACTGTGGAGAAGGCTGAGTGCTGAAGAATTGATGCTTTTGAACTGTGGTGTTGGAGAAGACTCTTGAGAGTCCCTTGGACTGCAAGGAGATCCAACCAGTCCATTCTGAAGGAGATCAGCCCTGGGATTTCTTTCGAAGGAATGATGCTAAAGCTGAAACTCCAGTACTTTGGCCACCTCATGCGAAGAGCTGACTCATTGGAAAAGACTTTGATGTTGGGAGGGATTGGGGGCAGGAGGAGAAGGGGACAACAGAGGAAGATGGCTGGATGGCATCACTGACTCGATGGACGTGAATCTGAGTGAACCCTGGGAGTTGGTGATGGACAGGGAGGCCTGGCATGCTGCGATTCATGGGGTCACAAAGAGTCGGACACGACTGAGCGACTGAACTGAACTGAACTTCAATGAATTTTGGAAAAATTGTAGCTATGCATCTTTCAACTATTTCTCTTATTCTATTTTCTCCTATTTGGACATTCATTAAATATATGAATGTTTCTCAAATGCCCTGGGTTATCACTAAGCAGGGACTAACTTTTAGGTGATTTCCCAATTTGTAGGGTCTCAGCAATGAACTGAGGTAATGTGGAGTCATGTATGGTACAGGCCCAAGATTTCACATTCTCAAGGAGTATTTTTTTCTCAAGAATGTTTTTTTTTTTTCTCCCTCAGTCAGAATCTAAACAGAGATAACAAGAGCTGAGTATAATAAAAAATCCACTCTTGCACCCTGATGTACACCTCTTAGTGGGTCTCAGTTTTGGATAAGGTTTTTAGTTCCATCTCCCGGCCTCACATCAGTCTAAGGACTGATCTGTTCCCAAGTAAACAACACCAACTCTAGCTGCTACATTTTCCCATTAAATGCACTGCTGTTCCCCATTAGCTGCAGTGCCAGGGAAAAAAATAGAAGAAGGCTATGCTCAGTTGTGTCTAACCCTTTGTGGCCCCATGGCTGGGGCCTGCCATTTCCTACTCCAGGGGATCTTCCCCACCCAGGGATCAGAACCCACATCTCTTGCATCTCCTGCATTGGCAGGTGGATTCTTTACCACCAGCACCACCTGGTGCTGGGAAGCCCCAACGTCAGAAGATATAACTATTAACTCTTGTCTTTAGGGCCTCCTAGTGCTGGCACCTGAGACTTCTCTTTCATTTCTATGAGTTGAGCTGTGCAGTTAATTTTTGTTGTATTTTATCCAGTACATCAAAAAGTTTATAACAGGAGTTTTTCGAGTTATCTCAGCTCATCATCTTGCAGAACTGGAAGCTGTAATTTTATTTTTACCAGTATAAAAAAATGCTAGCTGAACTGTGACCTCAAAGCTGTAAACTCATCAAGAAATTAGCAAGAAATCAAATATTTATTTTAACAAAGAATCATGGAATCTTGCTCTGTAAAATGTCAGACTGGTGATTTTTTAAAATTAAAACAATATCCAAAATACTACCCACAAATCTTTTACATACCTCTTTAAATTGTTTATAAATCACACTCTCCCTTCCAGTCACAGAGACTGAAGAAAAAAGAAGCAGAAATGAGCTAAGCAGAAAGAAGTCTAAATTTCAAATATAGTCAATTTTTATTAGGAAAAAAACAAAACAAAACTGCTATTAAGAATTTGTTCAAGAACTTAACCAGTTAATACCTGGAGATCATTATTTATGTGGATTAGCTGCCTATGTTTTTTCCACCCACAACTCTTGGTCACAGTTGGTGTCTCAGGAATGATGGCCTCAGTCTTAGATCATAACCACTGACAATGGTCCTTAGGGAAAGTAGAAGGAAAGTTAAATGCTGATTAGGCATTTAATATGTTCCAAATACTGTTCGGAACTTTACTTTCAATATTTCAGTTAGTTAATCTTGTTCTAGGGATAAGAAAATTCAGGCTCCAGATTAGACGATGCAGCTGAGCCAAAGAGTTCATAAAGGCTGGAGACAGGACTTGACCTCAAACAGGTATGACTTTGAAGCCTGTGCTAGGTCTACTCTATTAGAAAACCTTCTTTAGTATCTGCTGATAAGCAAAGAAGTTAAATCAGCATCTCTAGATTCAACTAAATAAGAAGAAATGGATTCAAAGTGTTTAGGCTGAAAATACAAAAATGTTAAAGCAAAACAGGCTTGCTGTTTAATCCTCAGCTATTCAGTATAATTTTTTTTTCCTGAATCTGTCAAACTCTAAAAGCTCACTTCGAAATTTAATATCTCTAGACTCCAAAGCTGCAAATCTGACTGGATCCCAACACATCGCAGAGGTTAGGAAGTCCCAGGTAAAGGTGAACATGTGCAGGGGAAATGATTCACTGTCCATGCTATTTATCTGCATGAGCATCTGCCTGGGGCTCATGACAATGCTGCCTGGTATCAGGAACAAGGAGTTTAGAATGTGCGTCCTGGGAGCAGAAAGCTGATGGAGACAAGTCTAGCATATTTCACTGCACACAAGCCACACCAACACAAGTACCAAACTGGGCTATAGGATTATCTCAGCCTGTGTAAGTGAACGGAAAAAAAATCTGGAAGAAAAAATACTAAAATGTTAAGAATGGATCTAATTGGTATGGGAAAATTTTTGTCTGGTCAATTTTTCTTCCTAAATTCCATATATATGTGTTAGTATACTGATTCAAATGAATTCTTTTAACGGCTGAGTAATACTCTCTAGAATTATAAACAGTGCTGCATGAACATCATGTGTCAAATGCTTGCTGGGTCACTGCACCACAATAACTAGTTTGGCAGCAGCTTGCAGAATCTTCTGACTGCCTCACATGACATGTGCCATCCGTAAGAAATGTCTATTTTTAGTTCACTGGAATTGAGCTGCATTGCCAGTTGCTTCATTTTTGGTCTGAGTGTCTTGATGACAGTAGAGCCTGAAGTCAGGCAAGTTGAGGATTGATTCGCCAGAACCTGGTAGATTCAAGAACATGGGGTCTTTTAGCATAGGAATGCAACACAAGATGAAGTAACTGGGAGGATTGAAAACTTCCAGAACTACTAAGGGAAATGTGAAGCCATCTGTCCATTTTTATTGGCAATGCAATCCCTATATTATTTCTAATACAGCATATTTCCCTAACACAAATATACCAGGTCTAATATATTACTGAAATTTTAGAAGATAATCCTGTTCTAGGGAGTCATACCAAATGGTAAATAAAATCACAATCAAGGGACTTCCCTGTGGTCCAGCAGTTGAGAATCTGCTTGCCAGTGCAGGGGACACAGGTTTGATCCCTGGTCTGGAAATATTCCACATATCTTGAAGCAAATAAGCCTGTGCGCCACAAAGTAGTGAAGCCCACATGCCTAGAGCCTGTGCTCTGCAACAGGAGAGGCCACTGTAATGAGAAGCCCACACACCATCACCAGAGATTAGCCCCCACTCACTGCAAATAGAGAAAGCCCATGCACGGCAACGAAGACCAAACACAGCCATAAAAATCTTGTTTTCAAAGATCCACAAAATTTAGTTCAAGCATATCAGAAACCTCCAAATTTTACATGTTTTGCTCAGAAAATACAAGTTTATCTAGAAGTTTATCTTAAGAAAATAATGATGAAAGGCTATAGAGATACCCAGTAGAGTTTAAAATACTAAAAAGTTGTAAACAACCTAAATGCTCACGAACAATGTATTAACTAAAAATACCATGACATGTCTATAAAACGGACTAACATGTAGCCATGAAAATCTATTGTTGAGAAATATTTAATAACATCTAGAGAAGCCCACAGCATGTTATAGTGTGTGAGTGTGTGTGTGTGGTGGGGGGCAGGGGGGGAAACAGGTCATGAAACAATACTATGAGTTTCATCTTGTTAATGAAAGGTTTATACACAAAATAAAGATTGGCCAATATATACCATAATGTTAATAGAAATGTTATCTGGGTTGGGAGATTTCAAGTGACTTTTTCTAAAATTTCTATAATGATTATATATTAATTTTGTAATACTAAAAATCAATAAAAATTAATTCTTTAAATCTGAACTCCAGATCAAATTTCATTTCTTTGAGTCCACATATCACAACTTCATGTGTGATACTAATATCCAGCCCAAGATGCTTCCAGATATGGAACACAGCCTACTCAGATGTAGCCTGAACTGGGAGTTCTGACCTCCAAGGCCAACAGGAAGCCTCCAACCTAAGGAAGTCTCTTCCAGTGCCCCTGGGGTGGACTTCAGGGATATGGAATGAGAAAAGCCTCGCTTGCCTCTGGTCTCTCTTGGCTGAGTCTGTTGCCAGTGGCCGGCCAGCCTCCCTGGGTACTCACTGGGGCATAGACTGACCTACTCATCCACAGAGGATGTACTCAGCTTGTTTTTCCACCAAGAATTAAATCATTTCATGAATTTATTGAGCATCTACTCCCTCTGTGCTAGGCAATAAATTAGGAACTTTTGCACACAATACTTCCTTAATTCTCATGAACATCCTCAGAATCATGTTATGGTTCTGATTTTACAGATGAGAAGCCCGAGGGCAGAGAATCAGGTTGCTTGCTCACTCCTCACAGTAAGAGACACAGTCGGGATCCAAGCTCTCAAGCCCAGTGCTTCCTACAGGTTATTTCTTTAAAAATAAACAATAAAAGATCAATTTTGATGCTTTGAATATTAATCCACATCTATTACCACATTCATAAGCTGCTTTTCCATTAAAATCCCAGTCAATGTGGCCTTGACATAGCTAATGCCCACTGCTGAGGGTCTGCAGGCTCTGCCAGGAACCCAGTGAGGAGCAGCATCAAAATGTGGAGGTCTGCAAATAAAAACTACAGTGAAGTATCACCTCACACTGGTCAGAATGGCGAGCATAAAAAAAATCCACAAACAACAAGTGCTGGAGAGGGTGTGGAGAAAAGGGAACCCTCCGGCACTGTTGGTGGGAATGTAAATTGATACAGCCACTATGGAAGACAGTATGGAGATTCCTTAAAAAAAACTAGGAATGAAACCACCATATGACCCAGAAATCCCACTACTAGGCATACACCCTGAGGAAACTAAAATTGAAAAAGACACATGTACCACGGTGTTCACTGCAGCGCTATTTACAATAGCCAGGATATGGAAACCACCTAGGTGTCCATTAACAGATGAACGGATAAAGGAGCTGTGGCACATGGACTATACAATGGAATGTTGTGCTGTGCTGTGCTTAGTCACTCAGTCGTGTCTGACTCTTTTCAACCCCATGGACTGTGGCCCTCCAGGCTTCTTTGTCCGTGGGGATTCTTCAGGCAAGAATACTCAAGTGGGAAGCCCTGCCCTCCTCCAGGGGATCTTCCCAACCCAGGAATCAAACCCAGGTCTCCCGCATTGCAGGCGGATTCTTCACCATCTGAGCCACCAGGAAAGCCCCAATAGAATATTACTCAGCCACAAAAAGGAACGCTTATTAGAACATCCGTTCTAATAAGGTGGATGAATCTAGAGCCTGTTATACAGAATGAAGTAAGTCAGAAAAAGAAAAACAAGTATCATGTATTAACACATTTACATGGAACCTAGAAAGATGGTTCTGGTGAACCTATTTTCAGGGCAGCAATGCAGATGCAGACACAGAGAACAGACTTATGGACAAATGAGCCAGGGAGGAAGGAGAGGGTGAGACGAACGGAGAGAGTAGCGTGGAAACATATACACTACCATATGTAAACAGATAGCCAATGGGAATTTGCTGTGTGACTCAGGGAACTTAAAACGGGGCTCTGTAACAACCTAGAGGGGTGGGAAGGGATGGAAGGTGGGAGGAAAGTTCAAGAGGCAGGGGAAATATCTGTACCTACGACTGATTCATGTTGATGTATGGCAGAAGCCAAAGCAATATTGTAAAGCAATTATCCTTCAATTAAAAATAAATTTAAAAAATGTGGAGGTCATTCCACAGTGGAAGGAGATTCACCATCAACTGGGTTCTTTGAGGAGCCTCTTCGGAAGCCAAAGATGCTGGGCTACCTTCTAACTTCCCAGTGCTGCCTCCCTGTGCTTCCCAGCGGGGGAATCTGGGTCCAGGACAGTGAAGCGCAGCTCACAGACTCCCTGCTGGCCTGGGATGGCCTGGGCACGGGCCTGTACCAGCACAAGGCAGACTCAGTGCCTAGGCTGGCCCAGCCCTTTGCTGCCCGGCCACATGCAGGTGGCTGCGCCCTTGTCACAGGTTGTGGGACTGCTGGAACTGTGGTACACACATCAGAAGGAAGACATGAAGAAAGCACAGAAAAGTCTGCTTGCTGTGTGAGATGGGTGACAAGAGGCTAAAAGAGGCTCCTTCTTCCTGGTGCTTGTGCAGGAAGTGCTCTTCCCGCTGAACTGCCCAAAGCAGGAGAGGCTCTGGGAGAAAGAGCAGGTGCGGACACTTATTAAGTACCTCTTGCCAATTATTTCCCCCAATTTCACCTGGGTCTCACACTAGCCCCTTTACAATCCTGTTTTCTTAGGGACATGGCTGCAGCCTGAACATGAAGCAGAGGCACTGCTGAAAGGGACTGTGTGGCTAAGGAGATCTCACAGTTGGTTGTGCTGGGCCTCAACTTAGTCTGGTTCTATTGCGGGGGTGGGGGTCCCGAGATTTGTCCTGTGGTCCAGGCCAGCCCTTCTGATGTCTGAGCACAGAACAGCTGCATCTCCACACCACTTCAGCCAGACCCCACTGAGCCCATCTCACCAGTTTTCAAGGAGCCTCTACACTTCAACTGGCTTAGCAGTCCTGTCTGAGCTGTGCTTTCTAGCAATCAGTGTCTTCATGGCTTCCTGTGTATAAATAGCATCTTTCTAATGAGACTAGAAAGTCCCTTGCAGTAGAGCCCTCTTCAAACATCTGTCTGCCCAGCTCATAGAGGCAATTATGATTGTGCTGGCTTCCTGGGAAGACACTGCTTTCCACAGCAGACAGAGAAGGAAGCTGGCATGGATGAGAGCAGCAGCGAGTACCCTCACAGACCCCCACTACTGCCTGATCCCCAGCTTCTTGCTGGGCCAGGTTGCATCTCAGCTTTCTTATACCACATCTCTTATTTTGCTTAAGGTTACATCTCATCTTATATCACTTGCCTCTAGTCTGTGGGTCCTAACTTTTTTTTTTCACTGTATCTTACACAATTCAGGTTCTTAGTTAAGACTAATGAGTTCAGAGAGTTGTCCAGATTATTTTCTGAAACTTTCTGAAATGTTTCCACATCTGCCTTCATCTGCCTTCACCCCTCAAAATGAATTATTTGCTGGCACTACTATCAGCTGATATCAGTGAGTGTAATTCAGAAGGCTCTTTTATAACCTCTCACTTGACTATCTAACCATCCTGGCAATAAACTTGGAGCCCAGAGGAGGCTTCCAGCATCCTATGGTTCAAGGTGGAGCTGAAAAATGTGAGCACGAGGTCAGCATCTCCCAAATGTGTCCCTCAGATGTACATGTGTGGTGTGCATACACACACACACACACACACACACACACACACACATTCTGGAGTCAAATGAACTTTGAAAGTGCTACAATGCAGATAAGAAAATCATAGGCTCTGAGATGGTTGACCTGCCTTCCCCAAAGTTATCTGATTGTGGATCCCCTTTTTCACTTAATATTGCTCACAACTGGTGCTGTAGTCTGGAGAAGGCAATGGCACCCCACTCCAGTACTCTTTCCTGGAAAATCCCATGGACAGAGGAGCTTGGTAGGCTGCAGACCATGGGGTCGCTAAGAGTTGGAAATGACTAAGCGACTTCATTTTCACTTTTCACTTTCATGCATTGGAGAAGGAAATGGCAACCCACTCCAGTGTTCTTGCCTGGAGGATCCCAGGGACGGGGGAGCCTGGTGGGCTGCCGTCTATGGGGTCGCACAGAGTCGGACACGACTGAAGCGACTCAGCAGCAGCAGCAGTAGTGCTGTAGTCTAGGTCACACTCTGGGATGCGTGTTTCTAGTTTCGCTTTCACAGTAATTGCCTTAAACAACCCCGTCGCACAGCAATTTCCTCACTGCTGAAGAGATCAAATAAGCATTTCAGATGAGACGCAGATGGAATGGAAGAAACATGGTAAACTGATAGACCAGAGGTCAATTTCAAGCTACCTAATCAATCATCTGTGTGACGGGATCACCACTGAGTACACTCTGCAGACTCCCATTTTTCTTCTTTATAAAATAGAACTGTCATGAGGATTAAATAGAACAATTCTTATTTAAAATGGCATTTCTTCTTTCTTTTCCTCATCTGCATTCTTTCAGCAGTGTTCTTTGAGCTACTGACAACAGAGGTGGGTAGAGATGCTTAGATGACAGGTCTGGAAGCCTAGATCACTTAAATTCATGTTTTAAAATGCACCAGGAAACTATAAGTAAGGTGAAAAGACAGCCTTCTGAATGGGAGAAAACAATAGCAAATGAAGCAACTGACAAACAACTAATCTCAAAAATATACAAGCAACTTATGCAGCTCAACTCCAGAAAAATAAACGACCCAATCGAAAAATGGGCCAAAGAACTAAATAGGCATTTCTCCAAAGAAGACATATGGATGGCTAACAAACACATGAAAAGATGCTCAACATCACTCATTATCAGAGAAATGCAAATCAAGACCACAATGAGGTACCATTTCACACCAGTCAGAATGGCTGCAATCCAAAAGTCTACAAGCAATAAATGCTGGAGAGGGTGTGGACAAAAGGGAACCCTCTTACACTGTTGGTGGGAATGCAAACTAGTACAGCCACTATGGAGAACAGTGTGGAGATTCCTTAAAAAATTGCAAATAGAGCTGGCTTATGACCCAGCAATCCCACTGCTGGGCATACACACCGAGGAAACCAGAATTGAAAGAAACACGTGTACCCCAATGTTCATTGCAGCACTGTTTATAATAGCCAGGACATGGAAACAACCTAGATGTCCATCAGCAGATGAATGGATAAGAAAGCTGTGGTACATATACACAATGGAGTATTACTCAGCCATTAAAAAGAATACATTTGAATCAGTTCTGATGAGATGGATGAAACTGGAGCCGATTATACAGAGTGAAGGAAGTCAGAAAGAAAAACACCAAAACAGTATACTGACACATATATATGGGATTTAGAAAGATGGTAATGATGACCCTGTATGTGAGACAGCGAAAGAGACATAGATGTATAGAATGGACTTTTGGACTCTGAGGGAGGGGGAGAGGGTGGGATGATTTGGGAGAATGGCATTGAAACATGTATACTATCATGTAAGAAACGAAGTGCCAGTCTATGTTCGATACAGGATACAGGATGTTTGGGGCTGGTGCGTGGGGATGATCCAGAGAGATGATATGGGGTGGGAGGTGGGAGGGGATTCAGGATTGGGAGCTTGTATACACCCGTGGAGGATTCATGTCAATGTATGGCAAAACCAATACAGTATTGTAAAGTAAATTAAAGCAAAAAATAAAATAAAATAAAATGCACCCAGAATTTGTTTTAATCAAGTACAGTAACACATGCAGACACAGAAATGACCATTATGAAGGAAGAAGTTTATACTCACAGTCCCTAGAAATACGAAGCATGGCACACCATGCAGGGACAATGGGGAACCATCAGGGTCAGTCAGGAGGCACACGGAGAGGGGGAATGTGGGCCAGTCTTTGCTGTGGCTTCAGTGGGAAGGCAAGGTAAGGCAGGGTACACAGGCAGGACTGCCCCATCTGAATCACTTCAGTGGGTTCTGGGGTGTAGAGGCTGGCCTAGTGGTCTGGCCCGTGACCCTAGAGAGGATAAGACAGGGCATAGAGGCACTGAGTGTGACAGTGTGATAAAGGACGTGGGGCACTAGATTGGGAATGTGGGCACTAGATTGCTAGATTGCATTTAAAGAATATGGGCTCTAGAAATTAGCTAGACCTTCGAGGGGTATTCTCTCTAGTGTTAGCAAGGCCCCAAGACATCAAAGCATTCAGTTCAGTTCAGTTCAGTCGCTCAGTTGTGTCTGACTCTTTGTGACCCCATGAATTGCAGCACGCCAGGCCTCCCTGTCTATCACCAGCTCCCAGAGT
This sequence comes from Ovis aries, assembly GCF_016772045.2. Taxonomy (NCBI): domain Eukaryota; kingdom Metazoa; phylum Chordata; class Mammalia; order Artiodactyla; family Bovidae; genus Ovis; species Ovis aries. The sequence continues at coordinate 114,759,541 of NC_056055.1, read as the reverse complement.
TCACTCAAACTCACCTCCATTGAGTTGGTGATGCCATCCAGCCATCTCATCCTCTGTCGTCCCCTTCTCCTCCTGCCCCCAATCCCTCTTAGCATCAGAGTCTTTTCCAATGAGTCAACTCTTCTCATGAGGTGGCCAAAGTACTGGAGTTTCAGCTTTAGCATCATTCCTTCCAAAGAGCACCCAGGACAGATCTTTAGAATAGACTGGTTGGATCTCCTTGCAGTCCAAGGGACTCTCAAGAGTCTTCTCCAGCATCACAGTTCAAAAGCATCAGTTTTTTGGCGCTCAGCTTTCTTCACAGTCCAATTCTCACATCCATACATGACTACTGGAAAAACCATAGCCTTGACTAGACGGACCTTTGTTGGCAAAGTAATGTCTCTGCTTTTCAATATGCTATCTAGGTTGGTCATAACTTTTCTTCCAAAGAGTAAGCGTCTTTTAATTTCATGGCTGCAGTCACCATCTGCAGTGATTTTGGAGCCCCCCAAAATAAGGTCTGACACTCTTTCCACTGTTTCCTCATCTATTTCCATGAAGTGATGGGACCAGATGCCATGATCTTCATTTTCTGAATATTGAGCTTTAAGCCAACTTTTTTACTCTCCTCTTTCACTTTCATCAAGAGGCTTTTTAGTTCCTCTTCACTTTCTGCCATAAGGGTGGTATCATCTGCATATCTGAGGTTATTGATATTTCTCCCAGCAATCTTGATTCCAGCCTGTGCTTCTTCCAGCACTCATCAAAGCATTAGGTAATACATAAAGTGAAAACATGATAATCCAACTGATTTTTTGTACAACTTGGGAAAAGGGTACCTGATCCTGTTTATTGATTCCCAAGTTGTCAACATGTCCAGAACATAACCCAGCATCAACCTATTGGTCCTGGACTACTTACCTCAGTGAGAGCATCTCCACCCCTCTGGGCACCCAAGTCAAATGCCTGGGAGGTGCAGGTGCCTCTCTCTTGCTCTCTGTGGGCAGTTGCCCCAGTGCTGGAAATGGATGACAAGTAGCCTTCAGTGACAGTGCCCTCAGAGACTGCTGAACCTTCAGAGAGCCATCATAGCCAAGGTCCTGCCCCTTCCTGGAGTGGTCCACAATCAATTTATATGGAAGGATAAAGTCCTCACCATCTCAGCCCAAGCTAAGACAACGATGAAGGGCCATTCTAGCTCCTGTGTAACTGGGAAGTTGGCCGTGGCAGTTGATGGATCTGCATCATAGCTGATTCCTTCCTTTGCCAACTACCCCCTCTTTTCTCTCCTTTCATGCATGTTGATCTCCAGAGACACTCAATAAACATCCTGTGTTCTAAATTCTGTCTGAGGTTGCTTCCCAGGGAATCCAACCTATGACACCAATCTACTACCAAGTCTGGGCAATGCCTCCTACTAAACCTTTTGAAGTTTACTTTCATGTCTTTCCCTACTGTTAGTGTTTCAGTGCATAGCCACCATTACTTCTTGCTTAGACAACCACAGGAAATCTCAGTAGCTCAGTGGGTGGAGAACTGCCTGCAATGCAGGAGACACAGTAGATGTGGGTTCTATCCCTGGGTCAGGAGAAGGAAACTCCAGTATTTGTGCCTGGGAAATCCCAGGACAGAGGAGCCTGGTGGCCTATAGTCCATGGGGTCACAAAGAGTTGGACATGACTGAACACGCATGCAACATCAATGTAGACAACCACAGAAGACTTTAAGGAGTCTAACTCCTGGTCAAAAACCTACAGTGATCTTTTAGGTCTGACCAAAGGGAGTTACACAGACTTTTACCTGGGAAAGGTACCCTATTCACAGCAGAATTGGTGCACAGCAGTCTCTGAGGGGGGGTTACAGTCAGGACTCAGGTCTCTTGGCTGGCCATGCTCCACACATAGCTGCATCCTTAGCCCAGGTGCTTCTATATTCAGATTTGGGGAAACCTTGAAGACACTTTTATCCAGTCTTATCCAGTACTCCTATCATTTCCCTGCTGTCTATCCCTGGTGCCCCATCTATAAAATGAGCCCTCTGTTCTGGGGTATCTCTGCAGTGAGACATTCTTTCCATCTGTTCAGATATTCACGAAAAGGGAACATTATGGGAGCCAGTGCTTTCTCCTCTTGCTTACAATATCATAGTGAGTGGTTAAAGGCTAGACTGTTACTCTCATTTTGGTGTCTCAATCAATTTTGTCAAAGCCTGGCCACCAAGCACTCTCTAGCCCAGTAGAATTCTTGATGGACTCTACTTGTTCTCTGTACCAAAATGACCTTTCAAAGTGAAACTTGCGCCCAACATTAACCAAGATAGATCATGTTTTGAGCCATAAAATAAAGCTTAAAATTTTTTAAAGAAACTAAATCAAAGTATGTTTTCTAACCAAATCAAATTAAACTTGAAATCAATAAAAGATACTTGGGAAAATCCAAAGTTTGGAAGTTAAAAACACATTCTAAGTAACCTAAAGATAAAAGAGGCACTTACAAGGGAATCTAGAAAATATTTTAGTTGAATAAAAATTAAAATATGACATCAAAATTTGTGAGATACAGCTAAAGCAGTGCTTAGAGGAGGATTCATAGGTTTAAATGATTCTGTTAGAAAAGAAAAAAGGTCTTGAATCAACTGTCTATACTTACACCTTAGGAAACAAGAGAGAGAACAACAGAATAAACCCAAGGAAAGAAAAGACAGGAAATAAAGACAAAAGAGGAAGTCAATGAAATTAAAAACTGAAAAACAACAGAGAAAAATAAATGAAACAAAATCGGTTCTTTGTAAAGTCAACACAATTGATAAACCTCTTGTCAGACTGACTCAAAAATAAAAGAAAGTACAAATTACCAATTACAGAAATAAAAGAAACAGACTGTAAATGCATTAAAAACACAATAAGGAACATTAGGAATACTCTATGCCCAACATTCAACAACTTAGTTAAAATGAACCAATTCCTTGAAATATCTTAAACCATCAAAGGTTTATGCCCTGAATAAGCCTGTATCTATGAAGAGAACTGAGTTCATAGTAAAACAAACAAAACAAATAAAAACCTTCTAACAACAACAGCAAAGTCCTCTAGGCTCAGATAGCCTCACTTTGAATTCTACCAAACATTAACAAAACAAAAAATAATCCCAAGTCTACACAATCTCTTTCTGAAAATAGACAAGGAGGCAACAGTTCTGACAATGTTCAAGCTGATCCCTCTGCCCACAGAAAACAGAGAATATGCCTCTTTTGGTGATCTTTCCATGTTCTTTGAAAGGGTGAGTCACAAAGGACCACCCTACTCTCCCACATCCTGAGATAAGACCATGTATGCCCTTCTTTAGTGACTCCCTTGTTCTATAAACCCCCCAATTTTCTCCTTTTTTCTTTGAGACTTTCCTCACTAAAGTGCATTATCCCTATTACAACAGATTGAGTAAAACCACCTCCTCAGTTGCCCAGTGCATCCTGTTGCTGGCGCTTTTGGCGCTGTGACTTGTATAGGGCCAGACCTTGCCTTGATCTCTGCTTACTCCACACAGGTGATGAGCCTCTCCTTCCTGGTCAGTGATGGGGAAAAATGGTGTGTTTCACTCCTGATCTCCAGACTTGCATCCATCAGTAGCATGATAAGGATTTGATTCTGATACCTTTTGAGTAATCACTTGATTGCTGGTGCTGAATTCTTTGGGTTTCATAGTCTGACCATTTGGTGATCTCTGTCAATAGATGAAGATGAAGTTCTCTATAGTTTTATAGAGAACTTGTTTCTGTTGAGTGGAAGATAGCAGGCAATCTGGTTAGTTTTCCACCTTAAGCTCAAATCAAGAATTCCATGCCCAGCCAGAAGTGGGTATCTGGACAGGTGATTTTATATTTCCGGATCACGAGTGACTCATGGTTGACATTGTATAATTGAAGTTTTTGTCTCGATATATCTGTATTTACATGTTTATAATTCAGAAAAGCCTTTCCCTCTCACTGCGTGAACATGTAATATTTCCCTAACTCCAGATAGTATAACCAAATTAGATTATAAGATCTCTTAAAAATTGTTTTATTTTTGGCTGTGCTCAGTCTTCATCGCTGCTTGCGAGCTTACTCTAGTTACAGGGAGCAGGGACTACTCTCCAGTTGCGGCGCCCGGGCTGCTCATTAAGGTGACTCCTTGTGGAATACAGTCTCTATGTGTGTAGGCTCAGTAGTTGCAATGGGCTTAGTTGCCCCATGGCATGTGGAATCTTCCTGGACCAGGGACTGAATTCATGTTCCCTGCATTGGCAGATGGATTTTTAACCACTGGACCACCAGGGAAATCAAGATTATAAGATCTCTTAAAGAAGCTTTATTCTGATTGGCCTAAAAATAAATATTTATATAAGTTGAATATTCCAAATATTACCAGAAGTTAAGGAAATTGAATCTCAAATATTTTCAATGTGAAAAATAGAGGTATTCTCATAGAAACTAAGAAACACTTCAAGTAAATTTAGGTAAATCTTTTGACAAATAAGACTAGCTTAATATTTGGTTTAATAAACAGAGCTGTGTCTTCTTTGTGTTAAATAACTATCCATGTTAAATAATATATTCATAAATTTTAATTTTGCCTGGGTATGTTCTTCCTAAACTTATATGAGCTTACTGATTGTATAAGCTAGCATCATATATACTAAATGTTTAAGATTATAAAAAATGTACATTTGCACCTAACCAAACTGAGTCATTATTCTGACAAACTTTCAACAGGAAGCATGTCAGCTTGAAGATAATTTCTAAGAGCTTTAAGCACCTCAACCTTGGAGTTAACTGTTGAATGGGAAAGGTATCTACATAATTTCAGTAAAATAGAACACTGCATCATTGATACTAAATGGAAGTTAAGTTTATACACTCTTGCTTTTTATTTTTATATGCTACAGAGACACTGCATATAGTTAGGTCTGTTAATCAATGTGTTCGCTTTTTCCACTTTGAGAAGCTCTGCTATAAGAGACGGAGAAGGCACTGGTGACCCACTCCAGTACTCTTGCCTAGAAAATCCCATGGATGGAGGAGCCTGCTGGGCTGCAGTCCATGGGGTTGCGAAGACTCAGACGTGACTGAGCGACTTCACTTTCACTTTTCACTTTCATGCATTGGAGAAGGAAATGGCAACCCACTCCAGTGTTCTTGCCTGGAGAATCCCAGGGACGGGGGTGCCTGGTGGGCTGCCGTCTCTGGGGTCGCACAGAGTTGGACACGACTGAAGTGACTTAGCAGCAGCAGCAGCTATAAGAAATATAGCAGAGCTACATCTGTATCTGTAGATACAGAAAGTCTATGTCATGGTCAAAGCTAACTAGGAGTTGATGGGTTTTTAAGTAAGATTTTCAAAAGGAACTTTAGTATATAATATTATACTGATAAAAAAGATTTTGATGTTCTATTAAAAGGAAAACATTTTCTTAGGTTATTGGTCAGTTATTTTTTTTGGGGGGGTGGACCACACCACATGGCCTGCAGCCAGGTCCCTGTCAATGGAAGCATGGAGTGCTAACCATTGGACTGCCAGGGAATTCCCTACTGGTCTGCTCTTAGTAAGAGGTTGTAGAAGGTTATTAATTGCTTTCTGTGTAATCTGCCTACATAGTAGAGATTCTATGTATTACCAAAATCATTCCTTTGTGCTTGATGCTAACTTTGTTATAACTTTGATTATTTAAGAAAACAAAAGTTTCTTAGTTAGGAAATAGATAAGGCTCTTTACAATAATGTTTATTTTAGGAACATTTTATAAGTTAGCCAAGTACTATTCTCAGTAACCCAGATCCAACTTAATCAGTGTTCAAATCTTGTGACAATTTTTGATATTTTACGTTTCCAAAATTAAATCCTAAATGATGACTTTTCCACCTAAAACTGTCTTTGTGATTTCCCAGAGGGCTCCTGGAAAATCATAATGCATTTGTTCTCTCACCTTATAAAAAAGTCAAGTGCTAGATATATTTAGGCATATTTGATACTGATGAGTCAAATGGGAAGAGCTGTCAAGCCAGAAGAGTTGCATGGCTTTCCCTTTGCTGTTGTTCAGTCACTAAGTCATATCCAACTCTTAGCAACTCCATGGATTGTAGCACACCAGGCTTCCCTGTCCTTCACTTTCTCCTGGAGTTTGCTGATTCATGTATTGAGTTGGTGATGCTATCTAACCATCTCATTCTATGCCGACCCCTTCTCATTTTGCTTTCAATCTTTCCCAGCATCAGGATATTTTCCAATCAGGTGGCCAAAGTATTGAAGCTTCAGCATCAGTACTTCCAATGACTATTCAGGTTGTTTTCCTTTAAGATTGACTGGATTGATTTCCTTGATGTCCAAGGGACTCTCAAGAGTCTTCGCCAGCACCACAGTTCAAAAGCATCAGTTCTTCAGTGCTCAGTCTTCTTTATGGCAACTCTCACATCTATACATAACCACTGGAAAAACCATAGCTTTTACTATATGGACCTTTGTCGGTAAAGTGATGTCTCTGCTTTTTAATATGCTATCCAGATTTGTCATACATTTCAAGGAGCAAGTGTCTTAAGTTTGTGGCTTCAGTCACTGTCCACAGTGATTGTGGAGCACAAGAAATTAGCCTGTCACTGCTTTCACTTTGTCTCCTTCTGTTTGCCACGAAGTGATGAGACCAGATGCCGTGATCTCAGTTTTTTGAAAGTTGAGTTTTAAGCCAGTTTTTTTCACTTTACTCTTTCACTCTCATCAAGAGGCTCTTTAGTTCTTTGCTTTATTGATGTTTATTAATATACAGACCTGACTCAGACTTACTGAATTTATATATAGATATTTTTGGCATATTCTAACTGTATACTTGCCAAATTCATAACATAATTTGGTTAGGATTTTTACATCCTGAAGATTTGTCCTCTGCAAAGATCATCCTCTGTACAGATTCCCTGCAAATGTTCATCCATTTTAATAAATTAGATGTGATGTTAATGGCCTTCTTTAAGAATAGAGTTAGTCATTATGTTTATAGTTATGATGTCTCAGGGTTTTTTTGACTGAATTCATTATCTTGCTTTGTACACTGCAAGGAAACAACTAAATTTCCTTGTCCATTACATTATTATTATGAATTCTCATCAGATCTTTCATTTTAATGTTCTATCTCTTAGATGTACAAGAACCCTCTTTTGTTCTTCTCACATTATCTTTAACTCAGAAATTGCCAGTTAGCAGATTATACTCTGTAAAGTTAAGTGAAACATTTGTAAATGATATATTTTTCTCCCTGTCTAGCTCCTCCAGAATTTAAAAATTCTTACTGAGTATTCTTATTTTCAAAGCAATGTAATTATTTGTATAGGTTCAATAAGAATCTATTCTCCTTGTCAATGGAAGGAATACCTGGAACACTGGCTATGCAATCAAGCCCTTGCCTAGAATGACATATTTGGGAATGATTTGATTTAGTCAAATGTAACCAGTCACTGTAAGTAGTTAAGGCTGACTTCATGGAGTCAATGTTTACAAAGCTCTCTTGGAAAAGTGGCCTGATGTCAGGCTAATAGGGTTCCCAGAACAGAATTAGGTGATTTACATACCTGATTTTAACACATACTAGACAGCTACAACAATCAAGAATTATGTGGTATGGGCAAAAGAACAAACCCTTAGATCAGTGGAAAAGAATAGGGAGTTCAGACACAAACAGATTTTTCTGAAAACACAGGTTTTCAGCAAAGGTACAAAGGCAATTCAGTGGAGAAAGAAGTCTTTGAACTAAATGGTGCTACAACGTTTGCGTTTGCACATGCAAAAAAAAAAAGAACTTTCACCTTCATCTCAAACCTTAAAAAGCTAACTCAAAATGGATCAAAGATCTAAGTATAAAATGTAAAACTATAAAATGTTCCTGAAGAAAACACAGGAAAAACTCTTCACGTCCTCAGGTTCATCAAGATTTCTTGACTATAACACTAAATGTATGATACATAAAAGAAAAACTATAAATTAAATTGCATTAAAATTACAATTTTTTTTCATGCAAAAGAAATTATCAGAGAATTAAAATACAAGCCACAACTGGAAACAATATTTGCAAATCATATATCTGACAAAGTACTTGTACTCAGGACATAGTACACAGAACTCTCAAAACCCAATAATAAGAAAAACTGGCAAAAGACTCAGGTACTTCCACCAAAGAAGATATAAATATAGAAAATAAGCATATGAAAAATGTTCAACATCAATAGTCTTTAGGAAACAAATAAAAACCAAATGAAACATTACATACCTAACAGAATGAGTTAAAAAACTGGCAATACTAAGCATGGACAAGATTCTGAGCAATGGTAACTGTCATACTTCAATGGTAGCTACTTTGAAAAAAAGTTTGGGGTTTCTTATAAATGACAAAATGATCTCTGTTCAAAAATGAAAAATGATCTCTGTTTGTTTCCATTTAATATCACAGTAATCCAAGTCTATGCCCCGACCAGTAATGCTGAAGAAGCTGAATGGTTCTATGATGACCTACAAGATCTTCTAGAACTGACACCAAAAAAAGATGTCCTTTTCATAATAGGGGACTGGAATGCAAAAGTAGGAAGTCAAGGGATATTTGGAGTAACAGGCAAGCTTGACCTTGGAGTACAAAATGAAGCAGGGCAAAGGCTAACAGAGTTTTGCCAAGAGAACACACTAATCATAACAAACACCCTCTTCCAACAACACAAGAGATGACTCTACACATATACATCACCGGATGGTCAATATCGAAATCAGACTGACTATATTCTTTGCAGCTGAAGATGGAGAAGCTCTATATAGTTAGCCAAAACAAGACTGGGAGCTGACTGTGGCTCAGATCATCAAATCCTTATTTCAAAATTCAGACTTAAATTGAAGAAAGTAGGGAAAAACACTAGACCATTCAGTATGACCTAAATCAAATCCCTTACGATTATACAGTGGAAGTGACAAACAGATTTAAGGGATAAGACCTGACAGAGTGCCTGAAGAACTATGGACAGAGGTTCGTGACATTGTACAGGAGGTAGTGATGAAAATCATCCCCAAGAAAAGAAATGCAAAAAGGCAAAATGGCTGTCTGAGGAGGCTGTACAAACAGCTGAGAAAAAAAGAGAAGCCAAAGTCAAAAGAGAAAAAGAAAGATATATCCATCTTAATGCAAGGAGAGATAAGAAAGCATTTTTAACTGAACAATGCAAACAAACAGAGGAAAACAATAGAATGGGAAAGAGTAGAGAGTCTTCAAGAAAAATAGAGATAGCAAGGGAACATTTCATGCAAAGATGGGCACAATAAAGGACAGAAATGATATAGACCTAATAGAAACAGAGATATTAAGAAGTGATGGCAAGAATACATAGAAGAACTATACAAAAAAAGATCTTCATGACTCAGATAACCACAATGGTGTGATCACTCACCTAGAGCCAGACATCCTGGAATGTGAAGTCAAGTGGGCCTTAGGAAGCATCACTATGAACAAAACTAGTAAAGTGATGGAATTTCAGCTGAGCTCTTTCAAATCCTGAAAGATGATGCTGTGAAAGTGCTGCACTCAATATGCCCACAAATTTAGAAAACTCAGCAGTGGCCACAGGACTGGAAAAGGTCAGTTTTCATTCCAATCCCAAAGAAAGGCAATGTCCAAAAATGTTCAAACTACCACACAATTGTACTCATCTCACATGCTAGCAAAGTAATGCTCAAAATTCTCCAAGCGAGACTTCAATAGTACATGAACTGAGAACTTCCAGATGTTCAGGCTGGATTCAGAAAAGGCAGAGGAGCCAGAGAGCAAATTGCCATCATCATCAAATTGCTGGATCATAGAGAAAGCAAGAGAGTTTCAGAAAAACATCTACTTCTGCTTTATTGACTATGCCAAAGCCTTTGACTCTGTGGATCACAACAAGCTGGAAAATTCTTAAAGACATGGGAATATCATATCAGACCACCTTAACTGCCTCCTGTGCAATCTGTATGCAGGTTAAGAAGCAACAGTTAGAACTGGACATGGAACAACAGACTGGTTTCAAATCAGGAAAGGAGTACATCAAGGCTTTATATTGTCACTCTGCTTATTTAACTTATATGCAGAGTTCATCATGTGAAATGCTGGGCTGGATGAAGCACAAGCTGGAATCAAGATTGCTGGGAGAAATATCAATAACCTCAGATATGCAGATAACACCACCCTTATGGCAGAAAGTGAAGAATAACTAAAGAGTCTCTTGATGAATGTGAAAGGGGAGAGTAAAAAATTTGGGTTAAAATTCGACATTCAAAAACTAAGGTCATGGCATCCAGTCCCATCACTTCATGGCAAATAGATCAGGAAACAATGGAAACAGTGACCGACTTTATTTTTGGGGGCTCCAAAATCACTGTGGATGGTGACTGCAGCCATGAAATTAAAATATGCCTGCTTTTTGGAAGAAAAGCCTTGACCAATCTAGACAGCATATTAAAAAGCAGAGACATTATCTGGCTGACAAAAGTCTGTCTAGTCAAAGCTATGGTTTTTCCAGAAGTTGTGTATGGATGTGAGAGTTGGACTATAAAGAAAGCTGAGTGCTGAAGAATTGATGCTTTTGAACTGTGGTGTTGGAGAAGACTCTTGAGAGTCTCTTGGACAGCAAGGAGATCAAACCAGTCAATCCTAAAGGCAATCAGTCCTGAATATTCACTGGAAGGACTGATGCTAAAGCTGAAGCTGCAATAGTTTAGCCATCTGATGCAAAGAACTAACTCCTTAGAAAAGACCCTGATTCTCAGAAAGACTGAAGGCAGGGGGAGAAGGGGATGATAGAGGATGAGATGATTGGATTGCATCACTGACTCAATGGACATGAGTTTGAGCAAGCTCTGGGAGTTGGTGATGGACAGGGAAGCCTGGCTTGCTGCAGTCTATGTGGTTGCAAAGAGTTGGACACGACTGAGCAACTGAACTGAACTGAGTTTCTTATAAACTTAAATATTCATTTACCAAATGATCTAACAATTCACTCCAATGTATGTACTCAAGAGAAACATAACTTACATCCATAGAGAGACTCATACACTAATGTTCACAGAAGTTTTATTTGTTATAGACAAAAACTGGAAATAACCCAAATGTCAATCAGTTAGTGAACTAATGAGCAAATTGTGGTACATCCATTCAGTGGAATATTATTTGGCAACTAAAAGGAGAAAATCAATTATTGATACAGGCAAAAACATATACATTATGCATTATGTCAGGGAGAATAGCCAGACTAAAAAGAAAATATGATATAACTCCATTTATATGACATTCTGGAATAGGCAAAGCCATCTGTATAGAGAATAGCCTAGCCAGCAACTGGAGGTGGGTGAAGGGATTGACTGCAATGAGGCAGCTTTAGTTTTCTAGAGAGATGAAAGTTCTATATTTTGATTATGGTGGTGGTTATACAGGTGCTTAAATGTGTCAAAACTCACAGCATTATACACCAAAGAGAGTAACTTCTACTGTGTATAACTTGAAGAAAAATACAGAAAGATGGAAAAAAGTATGCAAGCAATTTGGTCACATCAGTCTTCTGCTTGAAACCTTTCCATGGCTCCAACTGTCAGGCCACATTTTCTAGCACACAGCCACAGCCTGGTCTTCTTTCCTCCAGCCTGATCTCTTGCTGTGCTCCTCATTCAGCACTATTTGCAATTCCTGCATACTGAGGCACGGTACCTCGCACAGGTGCTCAGTCAGCATAGGTTCCATTCCTCCGTACATCCTTCTGCATTTGTTTATGTTAGCCCTTTCTCCACAAAGCTCTTTCTCCTCCCCACCACAGTTAACTTGCAGGCAGCAAGTCCCAGGCAATACCTCATCCTAACATGTCTCTCTAAACCACTTCCTCCCTGTCTCTGTCCCCCATAATAAGTTGGGTCTGGCACATTGCTTCTGCGCTTCCTTATCTGTAAAGACAAAGATGTTCAAGCCTTGCATATTCTGAAGAAAGGACTGATTTTCAGTTGGCTCCTGGAAGACGGACTCTTAAGCCCTTAAAATATTCCTGTCCACTAACAGAGTCTTTCATACCTGGGACCTTGGAACATGCCAGATAGTTTATACTAATCATATGATTTGTGCTAGGGCCCTTGAGCTACACTGTATTAGTGGCCTCTGGACAGACTGAAGATTAAATAAGTAAGGTCGGTCTTATGGATGCTGCATGCCTAAGTAACTGACTGTGAATGAAAACCCTAGACTTCAAGGCTTGGGTGAACTTCCCTGGTTGGCAACACTTCCTACATGTTTTCACCATGTTGCTGGGAGAATGGAGCATTGTCCATGGGCTTCTACGAAAGGGCATATTTGGAAGCCTGTGCCTGATTTCTCCTGAACTCTGTCCTATGTACCTTTTGCCTAGGTTTTAATTTGAATCCTCTCACTGTAATATATTGGAACTATGAGTATGACCACTTTCCTGTGTTCTATGAGTCCTTCTAGAGAATTATCTACTGAGAGTGGTTCTGGCACATCAAACCATCGTGGTAACTTCAATCAGAGCACTTATCATAATGACCAGACACTGCCTGTCTCTCTGTGCTGTGATTCCTTCAAGGGTAATGACCTTGGATGATTTGTCTGCCATCTCTGGTGCCTAGTGCTGTGCGCAGAAAATGATGTGTTAAATAAATGTCTGATTGCAAGAAAGGCACAGTCTTTTCATGAGTCTGATTCCCTTCTGAGCCAGAAAACCACCTCCAGGGCTTGACGAGGAATGCAGATGTAGCAGAGGTTCTCTCGCAAGAAATCATGCAAAAGCACAGGCAGTAAGAACTGTCAACCCCAGGAGCCTGAATTAAGAATTAAGCCTGTGAGACAACACATCCAGAATGGGAATTTTTAAAAACCTCAGCCAAGTAACAGCAGTGTGATAGCATAGCAGAGGGCTACAGAGGCTATTGGCACTTAAGGGGAGATGAGAACAGGGACCAGAAAGAAGAGCCATGGAAATTTTACTCTGTCAACTACGTTTTATTTTCAAAATTTGCCTTTAAGAAAAGCCTTCTCCAAATTAGGATAAGTAACATTACAGTGGAAAATGTCAAGATTGGATATTTAAAATTCAAGAAGTCTTTGGAAATGAGGAACGTCTCTGCTGGATTCCCTGCTAATGTTCTGCCCTGCAAGTTAGCTGCAATTCCAGTCTCAAGTATTAGCCTTTCTGGCTCTTGCTGACAGCTTTTAAACTGTTTAGCAATATTTTCTATCACAAAAATCACAACACCAATACTTAGGTTTTGCTAAGGCTCTTTTACTGGTAATTCTTAACCTTACTTAAGCAATAAACACAGCTCAATTCAACACACCTGTACTTTGTCTTAAATGCCAACTCACTAGCAGGAAAGTGAAAGTTGCTCAGTCCTGTCTGACTCTTTGTGACCCCGTGGACTATACAGTCCATGGAATTCTCCAGGCCAGAAGACTGGAATGGGTAGCCTTTCCCTTCTCCAGGGGATCTTTCCAACCCAGGGATCGAACCCAAGTCTCCCGTATTGCAGGCAGATTCTTTACCAGCTGAGCCACAAGGGAAGCCACTAGCAGCAACCCAGCTTAAATCAACATCTCTGACTAGAATCATGGAGTTGATTAGAGAAAAGGTCAGACCTTAGATTTCAATCTCCTCGTTTTGAAAATGGGAGTACCTGGGACCCAGAAAAATAGCCCTGGTTGTTGAATAAAGACAACAGTGACCAGGCAAGTAGCCGAGACATTATTCCAATGTGTGAACTGCCCCAGGATTCTGCTTTTCTCTGATGCGCCTGGCATAGGCTTCGCTCCAAACCTAGCAGAGTTCCCTGATAGAACACACCAATCCAGGCCTGAAAGTGAAAGGAGCTCAGTTATGTCCAATTCTTTGCGACCCCATGGATTATATAGTCCATGAGATTCTTCAGGCCAGGATACTGGCGTGGGTAGCCTTTCCCTTCTCCAGGGGATCTTCCCAACCCAGGGATCGAATCCAGGTCTCCCGCATTGCAGGCGGATTCTTTACCAGCTGAGCCACAAGGGAAGCCCAACAGTACTGGTGTGGGTACTTGTCCTTCAACAGGGGATCTTCCTGACCAGGAATTGAACCAGGGTCTCCTGCACTGCAGGTAGATTCTTTACCAACCGAGCTATCCTAGTCAAACATGACCTAGCTGGGAAATTTTGAGTATGTTATTGCATCTCTCTGACCCTATTTTTGTATCTGGATTGTAGGATAGCAATGGTTTTTTATGTGGTTAATGAAGTAAGATGGAGCCTTATGCCTGGCATATGTAGAAGATACTCAACAAATGTACCTTCCCTTTCTTTTTTCCATCAAGTTCTCCTCTATGGCAGCCTTTCCGGTGAGATTTCCTCAACTGAACTACAGACACCCCCAAAATTATTTGAATGCTACCAAGGATGTCATATCCATTCCAAAAGAATAGAATTCATTCATTGCATATAATGGGTGTCTCTGGACATCAGGACTTAATTCGATTCAGGAACTCCGTTAAGAGATGGTTCCACGGACTCCCACAGCCATACGGGGTTCATGTACCCTTTCATACCTCTAGTACAGAATACTTCCCATGCAGAGCCTCCCAAAACAAGGCAGAAAGTCAAGGCCTGAGGGTTCTCATGTCAACTCTTCCAGTATCATGTTACTTAAACCCTCCCCTGCCACTGCAGGGGCAACTCTGAGCCCCTTGAGGAGAAGCTTTCTGGGCCTTAGCTTTTACCTTGTCTCCCCTCACCCCACCTTTCTCCAACATCCACCCACCCTACCTCTTCATGCACATACAGCTGTTCTCTCTCAACTCATCCATGCTGCCTCAGTTCTCCTAGCCTAGTCCAGACAGTCCACGGATCTCAGGAGTGTCTAATAAACTTAGGCTTCTGCCATATTCATCTGCCTTCTGCCTGCCCTGGGAGCCACCAGGGCTATACTCCAGACAAACCTCCCTCCTCCCCAGGGGCTCTTTGTACCAGTCTGCCATTGCTGAGGAGGAGCAGTAATTCACTTGACTGTAGAAGTGGAAGGAAAGTTATCTGGGCAAAGAGAAGAAAGGGTTCATCTGCCAATTTGCTTAAAGTTCCCCTTTGGTATTTATCTAGTTTGGTTTTCTTAAACTGAGGGCTATTTAAGCACTCCGGAGAGGAGGGAAAGGAAAGTTTCAAGGGAACTGGGATGGGAGGGAGGAAGAGCTGCAGAATTTTGAAAGCCTTTAGTTGGAGGGTATACCAACAGCTGAGTCATTTAACTTTTCTGAGTTTCACCTGTTTGCTCGGAGACAAGACAGATTAGAGTCCTGGAGTGCTCAATGCAGGTGAATGGGCATCCTTCTTCAAGTCTACTGAGTTCAAACCCTTTATCTGCCATTCTTGGTCCTCTTACACTCAACCCAACCTCTACTCCTCCTCAACCTGGCCTGTGCTCCATCCAGAAATGGTGGGGACAGGCACGGCACAACGAGGGAGCAGGGGATGCCACAAGACAACCCTGTGTATCTGGAGCCCTGCAGCTTTCACAGGCTGCACCCCAACCCCCATCCAGAAGCATAATGGGTGCACTACCTCAGTTTCCCCGGCAGCACCTGTCTTCCTTTATAGCTGTCACTGCAAGGGCTCAAAACTAACTTGAACGTGTCTAAGAAATAAAATATAAAGATTATAGTGTAATAGCTAATCAAGGGTCACCACTCTGGGCTTCCCTGCTTAATTAATATTTAGGGTCAATGTCTTCCTATCAATTTGCACCTAGAACTCAGGGACACCACAGCAAACCCATCTCCAGCAAACGCAGTTGCACCAGGTCCAGGAGGAGAGCCCCTCCTCTGGCAGAGAGCCTCAGTCCTGGAGCCAGGACCATACACACACTGAATCCAGTCCACCTTAGCCAGAAAGCCTTCTCCTCTCTCCTATTTTACAGAACCCAAGGAGCTTCAGTTCGGAAAGCCAGACCTGTGACATCGGTCAAGAACGTTTAGAGAAGGGAAAGAGCCCATCAAGGAATCGCATTATATTCTCACCGTAAACACTCAGTTTCCGAGTTGAGGACGCGCCTGGCTAAGAGTGGGGAGGGGGCCGACTAGGCTCAGCTGTAACAGAAGTGGTTAAAAGAAGGTACGAGGGTGGTGGGCGGTGGTGGTGGTCAATCAGAAAACCCGATAAAACAAAGATTCGGAAGAGCGAAGCAATAGGAACCAAGGAAGCAGAAATGGAAACAAGCAACAGAAAAAGTGCAGGAGGAAAGGGCAGGCGGAGACACCGTCTCGAGGGGGATGGAGAGAAAGCGCTCTAGATGGACTGACGCGGGGAACCGAAGGGGTGCGGCGGCGCGAGGGGCGGCGGCGGCGGCACCCTTACCGGCGGTGGCCGAGCGCAGGCTCTCCAGGCTCCAGGAGCGGGACAGGGCGCCGCGCATGCCCCCGCTGCCGCCGCGGCCCCCGCACACCACGCCGCTGCTGTCCGAGTCGGAGCCCGGCGACAGCCCGGCGCTACTGCCGCCGCCGCTGCTGCTGCTGGTGCCGAGGTCCCCGCTCGTCTGCCCGCTGGACTCGCTCGGGCATTGCTGCGCTCTCGTGCAGGCGGGTCCGAGCTCCAGCCACAGGTTCGCGGGCGACTGGGCCGCGGCGGCGCCGGGGCTGCCGGGCGACGGGGCCAGCGAGCCGGGGCCCGGGCCGGGCGAGGGGCGTGCAGACGGCCGCGCGGCGTCCTCGGCCCCATCCCCGCTGCCGCACGGCCGCCGCTCCGGGCCAGCTGACATCATGGGGCTCCGCTAAGGAGGCTCCCGGCCGCCGCCAACCGCTGGAGCTCTGCGGCCGCGGCGGCTGGGACCCTCAGCGGGCGCGGGGCGCGCGCGGCTCGGGCGAGGCCAGGTGTCCACGGGGCAGGATGCGCGCATGTGCTCGTGGCCCGTTCCCGGCCGCCCGGCGGGCGCTGAGCCGCGGCGCCGGCCCCGGTGCGGGTCGCGGGCTCGGTCAGCACGCGCTCACGCAGGCGCGCACGCAGACTTGGGGCGGCCGCGGCGGCGACGGGCGCGGCGCGCTGGGCCCCGGGCAGTTCTCGGTCCCCGCAGGGCCGTGCCCTGCCGCCGGCATTCGCGCGCGTGGGTTAGGACTGGGGCATCCTTGGAAGGAGGCGTCCCAGACACCTCGCAACCATGGCGGTGAGGAGAGCTGGCGGGCGCTGGCTTTCCCCCTTCCAGGATCCAACGCGTCCTTGCCTGTCTGGGGCAGGAGTGTAGGCTGCAGGCCACGCTCAGCCCTGCAAGCCGGGTCGGGGAGCGCGCTTGGTGGCGTCGCGTCCCTCCTCTCCGGGTCTGCCACGCGGCGGTGCGCTGGGAACTTTCAGCACTGACGCCCCTCGGGCCAGCGGGCCAGCAGGAGTACGGCGGTGGTGCTCTGCCATCAAAAGTTGAGGCACGGTCCACGCCAAATAATTTTAGAAAGTGTCTGGGAAAGTCCAGTGACAGGTACAATCGAAAATAGGAGTCACAAAGCACATGAGCCAAGAGCCAAGAGCCAAGGGTTCTAGGGTTTTTCAAATTTTGTTGTTGCAGAGGCAGGGATTAGAGAACGGAGCGTTTCCTCCAACGCTCCCACACACCCGTGAGCATTCTGTAGGTTCTCGGAGTGTGCCTAGAGGGAGGGTGAGATACCTCTACTGCTCCAAACAAGCGCGATGATCAGTGAGAAGTGTGAGAGGACGTCCCAGTAACTACTGACAAGGGCTAAGCAAGGCTGCTGACAGCCCCATTCCCAGGTTCACCACTCCTGCAAGCTCTAGGGAGCTGGCTGTAAAGCAGCATAAGTATTAACGATGGTGAGGATGAAATGAGAGGTCCTTGCCATGCCCTAGCATACTAGCTGGTGTAGGGTGAAAGCTGATAAGTGGTAATCCTCTCCGCTTCCCTCCACTTGGGGTCGATTTCCTGTAGCCCATCTCCTTCCCTAAGCAATGTGTGTGCCTAACTCTGTATCATAAGGGATTCTGCCTCTTCACAGATATCATCTCCTCTTCTTACAGGCCCTGGGTTATCTTTTCATATGATACCCACCCTAACAACTCAGGGGGCTGGGACAATAGCATGGCAGCGTTTATGTACAAAGTACAGAACTCTGCACAAACACAAGGCAATACTAGTGTTTTGGAAGTTCAATCGATGGGCATTGCAGGGCGACTCAGCTAAATCTGAACCTTGAAGGCCCTCTTCCCCCTTAACTTCTCTGGGAATCCTTCTTGATCATTCCATACCTTGTATGCACACTTCCCACCCATGCCTCCATTCTTTTCTATCCTTGGGAAGGGCAGCCCTCCTCTGACTCCCCCTTGCTCTTTAGTGAAGGCTTTCTGCAAGGAGAGTCACCATCTGTGTTCTTGTCTGGTCGTCCTGTTGAGGCCTGTGAACCTAGCCCTTGTAGGTAGGAAGAACTGCTGTGGGAGGGATGAGTCACAGATCAGGAGACACCCTCCCAGTCTGTCAGCAAATCTGTGGGTTCTCCCTCCAAAATAAGTGTCCAAGTCCTGCAAGACCCCACTTTTTGTCATCACTTTCTTTCCCTTGCTCTTTGCACTCCAGCTACGGTGGCTTCCTTGCTGTCTCTCATTCCTGCCTGAGGGCTTTTGCACTTAACTGTTCAGGAAAGAGTAGAGTGTCTTCATTGAGTTCTGATATGCAAAAGGGATCCACATTTCTTAAGACCACAGTGGTGATGGCAGCTGAAATTAAGGCTTACTACCTGAGGTTCAGGGAATATCAGGGGACAAAAGTTGTGCAGTGAGATGTAGCTGCCCCACCCCCGCCACAGGAAGTATCCCGTTGTGTATATACCACATACATACTACTGAATCATGAAAAAGAATGAAATAATGCCATTTGCAGCAACATGGATGAATCTAGAGAATATCATACGAAATGAAGTAGGTCAGAAAGAGGAAGACAAATACTTATATGTAGACTCTAAAATATAAAAGAAATGAACTTATGTACAAAACAGAAATAGACATAGAAAACAAACTTACGGTTATGAAAGGGGAAAGGGATAAATTAGGAGTTTGGGATTAATGGATACAAATATATATAAATAGATAAACAGCAAGCTTTTACCGTATAGCACAGAATAGTCAATATCCTGTAATAAAATGGAAAACTTAAAAAATTAAAAAATAAAAACTTTATTTTCATGGAATAATAAATACAGTTGCAAAAGAAGGAGTGAGAAAGTAGCAAGGAATATTAGTTCTATCCCATAGAAATTCTGTGAGAGTCAACTAAAAATTGTTAGAACAAGCGCCATCTTTAAAAACCATACAAAAATAATCAAGTATAGGATAGATATTATAACAGATTTTTTATATCAATTATGTAATTTAACTTGGGTCTTTTATTTGTCTTTTACTTCAGTTTTTTCAACTTAAGCAATTATACTACATGATTTCCATATGACTGTTATTCTAACACTATATACTTCTCCTTTAGCCATGGATTCTAGCTGTTAATATCTCTCACATTACTACCTGTTTAAAAAATCATAAAATATAATCCTAACGGCCTGTAAAAAAAGTAAAGAGTTCCTACATCAAGCAGAATGGGATAACCTATTTTACTTGGTTTGCAGAAACCTCCAAAAGTTTCAAAATTAAAAAGTAACTTCATTAAATATCTATTGCAAAATACTAATGAAAAATTAAAGACACAGGAGGTACGAGATTGAATCTGGGCTCTTGGCAGTGAGAGCGTGGAGTCCTAGCCACCGACAGGGGTTCCCAAGACTGAGGTGATTTCTACTGCTCCCCTCTATCTTCTTTTATTTGAGTGCTCAACCTGGTAATCCTTGTCTGTAGTGCCCAGTTGAGAGAGGAAAGTAAAATTTCATCTGCCCTCCCATCCAAGTCCTCACATACTGGTTATTGATTCTCTCCCAGGGACAACTATTACCTTCTTGTTCATCATTATCTAAGTCTTCCTTTTGGCTATCTTTGGAAGTAGCTCTAAGATCTTGTAAAGATAATATCTTCTGCATTGTCTTTGAGAACACCTTTAAATCTAGTTCAAACTATCAGAAATATTTAGTTTGTCCCAGCTGAAATCTGACAAGACATTTGAAAGGATTTAATAACTATATGATCAGAAATTTGGCCAAAATGGAAGCCAAGGTTCACAGTCTGTCAGGACTTTTCTTAAAGCCTTTTCCCCTAAGTTAATTGTACAGAGAGAGAGAAAAAAATTCCAAAATAGGTGGATGGGTTATTAAATCCTTTCAAATGTCTTCTCAGGTTTCAGTTGGGACAAACAATAAATATAAATCACAAACTTCAGAGAAGTAATTCTAATTTGAAGAATAAAAGAGGGGAAAGGTCATTTGAATTTAGAGAAGTGAAAAATAATGTGTCTTCTCCACAAATTAGCCAAGAAAGCTTTAGCTATCTGAAACAGAACTTATTCCAATTGTTCTTTTATAAACAGTGATTTTTACATCATTCTATCTGTCTGGTAACTAAAATTTTAAAACAAAGCTATGAGGTCTCTGTTTGCATTTGTATGTTTCTCTGTATTAGGTTGGTGAAAAGTAATTTCAGTTTTGCATTGTTGAACTTTGCCATTTGATATTGGAATACATTCCTAAATAAATTGTGGTTATGGTATACATCATTTTAATGTACATTTCTTGGTTTATTTATTTTTTGCTGATAATTTATTATTTGCTGTTTATTTTATATTTATTTTAGACAATGGAACTGATGTTAGACAAAAAGCAAATATGAGTCATTTTCTTATTTGAGTTCAAAATGGTACATAAAACAGCAGAGACGGCTTGCAACCTCAACAATGCATTTGGCCCAGGAACTACTAATGAACACACAGTGCAATGGTGGTTTAAGAAGTTTTGCAAAGGAGTAGAGAGTCTTGATGATTGGAAATTGATAATGACCAACTGCAAGTCATCATTGAACCTGATCCTCTTATAACTACACATGAAGTTGCTGAAGAACTCAACATGGACCATTCTATGGTCATTTGGCATCTGAAGCAAATTGGAAAGGTGAAAAAGCTTGACAAGTGGACGCCTCGTGTGTGCTAAGTTGCTACAGTCATGTCCAACTTTTTGCAACCCTATGGACTGTAGCCTGCCAGGCTCCTCCTCTGTCCATGGGATTTCCCAGGCAAGAATACTGGAGTGGGTTGCTGTTTCCTCCTTCAGGGGATCTTCCCTGATCCAGGAGTTGAACTCTCATCTATTATGTCTCCTGCACTGGCAGGTGGGCTCTTTACCACTACCACCACCTGGGAAGCCTCACAAGCTGACTGCAAATTAAAAAAACCTATCATTTTGAAATGTCATCTTCTCTTATTGTATGCAACAACAATGAACCATTTCTTAATCAGATTGTGACATATGATGAAGCGTGGATTTTATACAACAACTGGCAATGACCAGCTCAGTGGCTGGACTGAGAAGAAGCTCCAAAGCACTTCCAAAAGCCAAACTTGCACCCAGAAAAGGTCATGGTGACTGTTTTGTTGTCTGCTGCTGGTCTGATCTGCTATACCTTTTTGAATCCTGGTGAAACCATTACAACTGAGAAGAATGTTCAGCAAATCAATGAGATACACCGAAAACTGCAACATCTGCAGCCGGTGTTGGTCAACAGAAAGGGGTCAACTATTCTCCACGACAATGCCTGACCACATATCACACAATCAACACTCAAAAATTGAACAAATGGGGCATCAAAGTTTTGCCTTAGATGCCAGATTCACCTAATCTTATGCCACTGACTACCACTTCTTCAAGCATCTCAAAAACTTTTTGCAGGGAAAACATTTCCACAACCAGGAAGAGGCAGAAAATGCTTTCCAAGTGTTCATCAAAATTCACAAAAGTTGGTAAAAATCCAAGGCATAGATTTTTATGAGTTTAGTGGAGTTGGTGTTAGTCATCTTGGCGAATATTTTTGGTAGAATTCAGCTGTGAAGCCATCTGGCCCTGGGCTTTTGTTTGCTGGAAGATTTCTGATTACAGTATCAATTTCCGTGCTTGTGATGGGTCTGTTAAGATTTTCGATTTCTTCCTGGTTCAGTTTTGGAAAATTGTACTTTTCTAAGAATTTGTCCATTTCTTCCACGTTGTCCATTTTTCACAGAACTAGAACAAATAATTTCAAGATTTGTATGGAAATACAAAAAACCTCGAATAGCCAAAAGCAATCTTGAGAAAGAAGAATGGAACTGGAGGAATCAACCTGCCTGACTTCAGGCTCTACTACAAAGCCACAGTCATCAAGACAGTATGGTACTGGCACAAAGACAGACATATAGATCAATGGAACAAAATAGAAAGCCCAGAGATAAATCCACACACATATGGACACCTTATCTTTGACAAAGGAGGCAAGAATATACAATGGAGTAAAGACAATCTCTTTAACAAGTGGTGCTGGGAAAACTGGTCAACCACTTGTAAAAGAATGAAACTAGATCACTTTCTAACACCGCACACAAAAATAAACTCAAAATGGATTAAAGATCTAAATGTAAGATCAGAAACTATAAAACTCCTAGAGGAGAACATAGGCAAAACACTCTCAGACATAAATCACAGCAGGATCCTCTATGATCCACCTCCCAGAATGCTGGAAATAAAAGCAAAAATAAACAAATGGGATCTAATTAAAATTAAAAGCTTCTGCACAACAAAGGAAAATATAAGCAAGGTGAAAAGACAGCCTTCTGAATGGGAGAAAATAATAGCAAATGAAGCAACTGACAAACAACTAATCTCAAAAATATACAAGCAACTTCTGCAGCTCAACTCCAGAAAAATAAACGACCCAATCAAAAAATGGGCCAAAGAACTAAATAGACATTTTTCCAAAGAAGACATACGGATGGCTAACAAACACATGAAAAGATGCTCAACATCACTCATTATTAGAGAAATGCAAATCAAAACCACAATGAGGTACCACTTCACACCAGTCAGAATGGCTGCGATCCAAAAATCTGCAAGCAATAAATGCTGGAGAGGGTGTGGAGAAAAGGGAACCCTCCTACACTGTTGGTGGGAATGCAAACTAGTACAGCCACTATGGAGAACAGTGTGGAGATTCCTTAAAAATTGCAAATAGAACTACCTTATGACCCAGCAATCCCACTTCTGGGCATACACACCGAGGAAACCAGAATTGAAAGAGACACATGTACCCCAATGTTCATCGCAGCACTGTTTATAATAGCCAGGACATGGAAACAACCTAGATGTCCATCAGCAGATGAATGGATAAGAAAGCTGTGGTACATATACACAATGGAGTATTACTCAGCCGTTAAAAAGAATTCATTTGAATCAGTTCTGATGAGATGGATGAAACTGGAGCCGATTATACAGAGTGAAGTAAGCCAGAAAGAAAAACACCAATACAGTATACTAACACATATATATGGAATTTAGGAAGATGGCAATGACGACCCTGTATGCAAGACAGGGAAAGAGACACAGATGTGTATAACGGACTTTTGGACTCAGAGGGAGAGGGAGAGGGTGGGATGATTTGGGAGAATGACATTCTAACATGTATACTATCATGTGAATTGAATCGCCAGTCTATGTCTGACGCAGGATGCAGCATGCTTGGGGCTGGTGCATGGGGATGACCCAGAAAGATGTTATGGGGAGGGAGGTGGGAGGGGGTTCATGTTTGGGAATGCATGTAAGAATTAAAGATTTTAAAATTTAAAAAATAAAAAAATAAAAAAAATTAAAAAAAAACAAAAACAAAAAAAAAAATAAAATAAAATAGAGAAGAAGCCAGAGCTACAAGCCTTAAACATTATTATTATTCATTATAACTTTTGAAGTCTACCTTATAAAAGAAGATCAGAAAATGCAATAATATTTTTTGATGATGTGTTTATTATATAATTCATTTCCCCACATATGACTCTGGAAAATAATTTATATTCTTTGTTTGCCTCAATATTCTCATTTGTAAAATGAAGTTAATGAAATTAACTATTTGATTAGTTTGTTATGAGGATTAACTTAAGTCAATTTACACAAAATATTTAGGAGAGTATCTGGTATACAGTAAATACCATAGATGTACTTGATGGTATTTACTATTATTACATCTAGAAAAAAAAAAGACCTTATAATAGATATTCACTTTACAATTGGTGAGATGTTAATAATTAGCTCCAAATGTTTTATGAATACTAAATGTTATGTTATAAACTGCTTTGCTCAGTGCCAGAAGAAAGAAATCATTAATACTGAAGAGAATATATGATTATTGAGGATTTGTTACTAAACTTTTCCACATAAAGAGGCCTTACAAATAAAAAAAAAAAATAAAAAAAATAAAAAAAATTAAAAAAAAAATAAAAACAAACAAGCACAAATTAAGGGTTTGAGAATTATAAACTAACACAAATGCTTTTCACGTTCATGAGATCTGAGAAAATATTCAGTATTAAAACTAGTTTAAGTTCATTGGCTTTGAGTCTGAGGAAACTCCAGTTCAGTTCGGTTCAGTTCAGTTCAGTTCGTCGTGTCCGATTCTTTGCAACCCCACAGACTCAGCATGCCAGGATTCCCTGTCCATCACCAGCTCCCAGAGCTTACTAAAACTCATGTCCATCGAGTCAGTGATGCCATCCAGCCATCTCACCCTGTGTCGTCCCCTTCTGCTCCTGCCTTCAATCTTTCCCAGCATCAGGGTCTTTTCCAGTGAGTCAGTTCTTCACATCAGGTGGCCAAAGTATTGGAGCTTCAGCTTCAGCATCAGTCTTTCCAATGAATATATTCAGGACTGATTTCCTGGTTTGATCTCCTTGCAGTCCAAGGGACTCTCAAGAGTCTTCTCCAACACCACAGTTCAAAGGCATCAATTCTTCAGGGTTCAGCTTTCTTTATAGTCCAACTCTCACATCCATCCATGACCACTGGAAAAACCATAGCTTCGATTAGACAGACCTTTGTTGGCAAAGTAATGTCTCTGCTTTTTAATATGTTGTCTAGGTTGGTCATAGCTTTCCTTCCAAGGAACAAGCGTCTTTTAATTTCATGGCTGCAGTCACCATCTCCAATGATTTTGGAGCCCCCAAAATAAAGTCTGTCACTGTTTCCATTGTTTCCTGATCTATTTGCCTTGAAGTGATGGGACCAGATGCCATGATCTTAGTTTTCTGAATGTTGAGTTTTAACCCAACTTTTTTACTCTCTTCTTTCACTTTCATCAAGAGACTCTTTAGTTATTCTTCACTTTCTGCTATAAGGGTGGTGTCATCTGAATATCTGATATTATTGATGTTTCTCCCAGCAGTCTTAATTCTAGCTTGTGCTTCATCCAGCCCAGTATTTTGCATGATGTATTCTGCATATAAGTTAAATAAGCAGAGTGACAATATAAAGCCTTGATGTACTCCTTTCCTGATTTGGAACCAGTCCGGTTCTAACTGTTGCTTCTTGACTTGCATACAGATTTCTCAGGAGGCAGTTAAGGTGGTCTGGTATTCCCATGATTTTAAGAATTTTCTAGTTTGTTGCTTTGGTGCAGTCAATATAGAAGTAGATGTTTTTTATGAAACTCTCTTGCTTTTTTGATGATCCAGGAGATGTTGACAATTTGGTCTCTGATTCCTCTGCCTTTTCTAAATCCAGCTTGAACATCTGGAAGTTCACAGTTCATGTACTGTTGATGCTGTGCTTAGAGAATTTTGAGCATTACTTTTCTATTGTATGAGATGAGTGCAACTGTGTGGTAGTTTGAGCATTCTTTGGCATCGCCTTTCTTTGGGATTGAAATGAAAACTGACCTTTTCCAGTCCTGTGGCCACTGCTGAGTTTTCCAAATTTGCTAGCATACAGACTGCAGCACTTTCACAGCATCATCTTTTAGGATTTGAAATAGCTTAACTGGAATTCTACAACCTCCACTAGCTTTGTTTGTAGTGACGCTTCCTAAGGCCCACTTGACTTTGAATTTCAGGATGTCTGCCTCTAGGTGAGTGATCACACCATCGTGATTATCTGTATCATGAAGATCTTTTTTGTGTAGTTATTCTGTGTATTCTTGCCACCTCTTCTTAATATCTTCTGCTTCTGTTAGGCCAATGCAATTGTTCTCCTATATTGAGCCCATCCTTGCATGAAATATTCCCTTGGTATCTCTAATTTCCATGAAGAGATCTCTAGTCTTTCCCATTCTGTTGTTTTGCTCTATTTCTTTGCACTGATCACTGAGGAAACCTTTCTTGTCTCTCCTTGCTATTCTTTGGAACTCTGCACTTAAATGGATATATCTTTCTTTTTCTCCTTCGTCTTTTGCTTCCAGGTTTGCAAGATGGCAGAGTAGAAGGACATGTGTTAATCTTCTCCTGGGAGAACTCCAGAATTACAGGTTGCTACTGAATAACTGTTGACAGGAAAGCTACTCCCACCAAAAGATATCCACATCCAAGGGCAAAGGAGAAGCCCCCAGCAAGATGGTATGAGGGGTGAAACTGAGTTTAAAATCAAACCCCATACCTGGCAGAGACACTTGGATGGCTCAAACAAAACTTTGTGCACACCAGAAGACCCCACAGAGACTGAACCAGTCCTGTCTTTGAATGTTTGAGTGTCTCCTGTGGTGGTATGGGTTAGCTGTGGCCTGCCGCAGGGGCAAGGGCTCTGGGTGCAGCAGCCCTGGGTGTGGCATAAGCCCTCTTGGAGGAGGTTGCCATTAACCACACCATAGAGCCACCAGAATTTACACAGCACTGGGGAAACAGACTCTTGGAGGGCACAGACAACACCTTGTGTGCACCACGACCCAGGAGAAAGGAGCAGTGACCCCACAAGAGACTGACCTAGACTTGCCTCTGAGTATCTGGGAGCCTCTGGTGGAGGTGAGGGTCAGCAGTGGCCTGCTGCAGGGTCAGGGACACCGAGTGCAGCAGTGTGCATGGGACCTTTTGAAGGAGGTCACCATTATTTTCATTACCTCCACCATTAGTTTGGCCTCAGGTCAAACAACAGGGATGGAACATAGCCCAGCCCATCAACCGAAAATTGGATTAAAGATTTACTGAGCTTGGCCCTGCCCATCAGAACAAGACCCAGTTTCCCCCTGAGTCAGTCTCTGCCATCAGGAAGCTTCCATAACCCTCTTATCCTTATCAATCAGAAGGCAGATAGAATGAAAACCACAATCACAGAAAACTAATCAAAGTGATCACAGGGACCACAGCCTTGTCTAACTTGATGAAAGCATGAGCCATGTGATGTAGGGCCACCCAACATGGATGGGTCATGGTGGAGAGTTCTTACAAAACGTCGTCTGCTGGGGAAGTGAATGGCAAACCACTTCAGTATTCTTGACTTGAGAACCCCATGAATAGTATGAGAAGGCAAAAAGATAGGACACTGAAAGATGAACTCCCCAGGTCGATAGGTGTCCAGTATGCTACTGGAGAAGAGTGGAGAAATAACTCCAGAAGGAATGAAGAGACAGAGCCAAAGCAAAAGCAACACCCAGCTGTGGATGTGACTGGTGATGGAAGTACTACGATGCTGTAAAGAACAGTATTGCACAGGAACCTGGAATGTCAGGTCCATGAATCAAGGGAAATTGCAAGTGGCCAAACAGGAGATGGCAAGAGTGAACATCGATATTTTAGGAATCAGTGAACTAAAATGGACTGGAATGGGTGAATTTAACTCACATGACCATTATATCTACTACTGTAGGCAAGAATCCCTTAGAAGAAATGGACTAGCCCTCATTGTCAACAAAATAATCTGAAATGCAATACTTGGATGCAGTCTCACAAATGACAGAATGATCTCTGTTCGTTTCCAAGGCAAACCATTCAATATAACAGTGATCCAAGTCTATGCCCTGACTAGTAATGCTGAAAAAGCTGAAGTTGAATGGTTCTATGAAGACCTACAGGATCTTCTAGAACTAACACCCAAAAAAGATGTCCTTTTCATTATAGGGGACTGGAATGCAAAAGTAGGAAGTCAAGGGATACCTGGAGTAACAGGCAAATTTGGCCTTGGAGTACAAAATGAAGAAGGGAAAAGGATAATAGTTTTGCCAATAGAACACACTGGTCATAGCAAACACACTCTTCCAGCAGTATAAGAGAAGACTCTACACATGGATATCACCAGATGGTCAACACCAAAATCAGACTGATTATATTCTTTGAAGCTGAAGATGGAGAAGCTCTATACAGTCATCAAAAACAAGCCTGGGAGCTGACTGTGGCTCAGATCATGAACTCCTTATTGCCAAATTCAGACATATATTGAAGAAAGCAGGAAAAACCACTAGACCATTCAGGTATGACCTAAATCAAATCCCGTATGATTATCCAGTGGAAGTGACAAGTAGATTCAAGGGATTAGATCTGATAGACAGAGTGCCTGAAACAATCTATTCTTTTAACTTCTTTGCTTTACCCTCTTTCTATCTATAAAAACTTTCCAACTTGTGCAGTTCCTCAGAAACTCCTTTCTACTTGTTTGGTGGGATACTATTCTGATTCATGACTTATTATTGCTGTTCGGTTGCTAAGTTGTGTCCAGCTCTTTCCAGCCCCATGGACTGCAGCACGCCAGGCTTCCACATTCGTCACTATCTCCTAGAGTTTGCTTAAACTCATGTCCATTGAGTTGGAGATGCCATCCAACCATCTCAAAACTCCATCACCTGCTTCTCCTTCTGCCCGCAATCTTTCCCAGAATCTAGGTCTTTTCCAATGAGTTGGCTCTTTGCACCAGGGGGCCAAAGTATTGGAACTGCAGCTTCAGCATTCATTTCCTTTAGGATTGACTTAAGAGTCTGACAGACTCTCAAGAGTCTTCTCCAGCACCACAATTTGAAAGCATCAGTTCTTTGGCGCTCAGCCTTCCTTATGGTTCAGTTCTCACATCTATACATTACTAGTGGAAAACCCATAGTTTTGGCTATAGAGGCCTTTGTTTTCAAACAATGTCTTTGCTTTTTAATATGCTGTCTAGGTTTGTCATAGCTTTCCTTCCAAGGAGCGAGCATCTTTTAATTTCATGACTGCAGTACCATCCACAGTGATTTTGGAGGCCAGGAAAATAAAATCTGTCACTGTTTCCACTTTTTCCCCTTCTATGAGTAATTGAATAAAGGCAAATAGATCTTCAAATTTACTCAGTTGAAATTTGTTTTTTAAACATAAGTTGCAGCAAATAGAGAATATCAATAGATAAACAGCAATTATTTTTTGAAAATGGATATTCTAGAGTTGAAGAGTACAATAACTAAAATTAAAAATTCACCAGAGGGTCTCAATAGTAGGTTTGAATCACAGAAAAAAGAAGCAGCATACTTGAAGAGATAAATAGGGATTATGTAAACTGAAGAACAGAGAGAAAAAAAAGAGTGAAAAAAATAAATACAGTCTCAGAGAAATAAGGAACAATCCCCTAGCACTGTCACTGTTAGGTGGAAGGATTTCTTAAAGGTGGGTACCAGGCAGGGTCTTCCTTTCCCAGCCATGAGTAGATGGAGGAACCCCATTAACCAAACCAACATAATAGGAGCCCCAGAAAGAGAAGAGAGAGAAAGGAGAAAAAAACTCAAAGCAATAATAGTTGAAAACTTCCAAAATTTACTGAGACCCAAGAATCAAACATGTCTAGGAAGCACTACAAATTCTAAGTAGGATAAATGAAAAGATGCCCCCAAACAGACACATCATCCTAAACATGCTGAAAGCAAAAAACAAGGAGAAAAATCTTGAAAACAGCAAGAGAAAAATGATATATAACTTATAAGGGGATCCCAGAAAGATTAACAGCTGACTTCCCAGCAGAAACTGCAGAGGCCAGAGGCAGTGGGATAATAATAAAATTGCTAAGAAAGAGAGAGAGAGAAAAAAAGCCTCTCAATCAAAAGTTCTATATCTAGCAAAGATTTCTTTCAAAAACAAAGGCAAATAGACTTTCTCAGATAAACTCTGAGAAAATTTGTTTCAGGAGATCCAACTTACAAGAAATACCCAAGTTCTTCAGACTGAAAACAAGTTACCCTAGATGGTAATTCAAATGCACACGAACAAAAACAGAGCACTAGTAAAGGTAATTATGTATTTGTAAAAGATACTATAAGTTCTTTTCCCCCTTTTTTTCTTTAACTGATTTAAAAGGTAATTATATAAAATAATATGTATCTTAAGTATTGTTTGTCCTACAACAAATAGAAATGTAATAAATATAGGTTATATCTGCTAATAGTAGCATAAAGGAGGTATGTGGAAACAAAGCTGTAATAGCTAGGAAAATAATGACAGATGGTAGAGTAATAATTTTAATAATGCATTGTTGAGTTTGTAACATTAATAGATATAATATGTGTAACAATAATTCCACAAAGAGGAGAAAAGGAGTAGAGCTATATAGGACAAATATTTAATTATCTTAATGGATTAAGCTAATATACATCTGAAGTTTATTCTAATATGATATATATGATAAACAACAAGGTCTTACTACATAGAGAACTATATTCAATATCCTGTGATGTATGCATATGTATCCATATGTATAACTGAACCATTTTGCAATAGAAATTAACACAGCATTGTAAATCAGCTACCCATCAATAAAATAAATTTTAAAACATGTATATGTTAAACCCTAGACCAGCCATTAAAATACTAAAAAATATAGAAAACAAAAAGTGTAAAGGCAAATAGCCATTTCTCCAAAGAAGACATACAGATGGCTAACAAACACATGAAAAGATGCTCAACATCACTCATTATCAGAGAAATGCAAATCAAGATCACAATGAGGTACCATTTCACACCAGTCAGAATGGCTGCAATCCAAAAATCTGCAAGCAATAAATGCTGGAGAGGGTGTGGACAAAAGGGAACCCTCTTACACTGTTGGTGGGAATGCAAACTAGTACAGCCACTTTGGAGAACAGTGTGGAGATTCCTTAAAAAATTGCAAATAGAACTGCCATATGACCCAGCAATCCCACTGCTGTGCATACACACCGAAGAAACCAGAATCGAAAGAGACACGCATACCCCAATGTTCATCACAGCACTGTTTATAATAGCCAGGACATGGAAACAACCTAGATGTCCATCAGCAGATGAATGGATAAGAAAGCTGTGGTAAATATACACAATGGAGTATTACTCAGCCATTAAAAAGAATACATTTGAATCAGTTCTGATGAGATGGATGAAACTGGAGCCGATTATACAGAGTGAAGTAAGCCAGAAAGAAAAACACCAATACAGTATGCTAACACATATATATGGAATTAAGAAAAATGGTAATGATAACCCTGTATGCAAGACAGCAAAAGAGACACAGATGTATAGAACGGACTTTTGGACTCTGAGGGAGAGGGAGAAGGTGGGATGATTTGGGAGAATGGCACTGAAACATGTATACTATCATGTAAGAAACGAACCACCAGTCTATGGTTGATGCAGGATACAGGATGCTTGGGGCTGGTGCACGGGGATGATTCAGAGACATGATATAGGGTGGGAGGTGGGAGGGGGGTTCAGGATTGGGAACTCATGTACACCCGTGGTGGATTCATGTCAATGTATGGCAAAACCAATACAGTATTGTAAAGTAAAATAAAGTAAAAATAAAAATTAAAAAAATAATAATAAAATAAAATAATGATGGTCATGAGTACTTAAAGGATAGAAAAAAAAGTAAAAAGGCAGATGTACCTCTAATTATAGCAATAACAACACTAAATGTAAATGAACTAAACAGTGCAATCAAGAGATAGAGTGTTGAGTGGATAAAAAATCTGATCCACATATTTGTTGTCTATAGGAGACATGTTTTAGATTCAAAGACACAAATAAATTGAAAGTAAAAAATGGAAAATGATATATCATGTAAACAGCAACTGCAAGAAAGCTGGAGTGGCTCTGTTGACATCAGATAAAATAAACTTTAAAACAAAAGATGCTGGAGACAAAGAAGGGCATTGTATTACAATAAGAGAGTTAATCCATCAAGAAGATATAAGTATAAACATATATACACCTACCTAAGATCAGAGCCATGCCCACGGGGCAACCCAAGATGGGTGGGTCATGGTGGAGAGGTCTGACAGAATGTGGTCCACTGGAGAAGGGAATGACAAACCACTTCAGTATTTTGCCTTGAGAACCCCATTAACAGTATGAAAAGGCAAAATGATAGGATACTGAAAGAGGAGCTCCCCAGGTCAGTAGGTGCCCAATATGCTACTGGAGATCAGTGGAGAAATAACTCCAGAAAGAATGAAGGGATGGAGCCAAAGCAAAAACAATACCCAGCTGTGGATGTGACCGGTGATAGAAGCAAGGTCTGATGCTGTAAAGAGCCATATTGCATAGGAACCTGAATTGTCAGGTCCATGAATCAAGGCAAATTGGAAGTGGTCAAGCAAGAGATGGCAAGAGTGAACATCGACATTCTAGGAATCAGCGAACTAAAATGGACTGGAATGGGTGAATTTAACTCAGATGACCATTATATCTACTACTGCGGGCAGGAATCCCTCAGAAGAAATGGAGTAGCCATCATGGTTAACAAAAGAGTCTGAAATGCACTATTTGGATGCAATCTCAAAAATGACAGAATGATCTCTGTTCATCTCCAAGGCAAACCATTCAATATCACAGTAATCCAAGTCTATGCCCCAACCAGTAACGCTGAAGAAGCTGAAGTTGAACGGTTCTATGAAGACCTACAAGGCCTTTTAGAACTAACACCCAAAAAAGATGTTCCTTTCATTATAGGGGACTGCAAGGCAAAGGTAGGAAGTCAAAGGATACCTGGAGTAACAGGCAAATTTGGCCTTGGAATGTGGAATGAAGCAGGGCAAAGACTAATAGAATTTTGCCAAGAAAATGCACTGGTCATAGCAAACACCCTTTTTCAACAACACAAGAGAAGACTCTACACATGGACATCACCAGATGGTCAACACTGAAATCAGATTGATTATATTCTTTGCAGCCAAAGATGGAGAAGCTCTATACAGTCAACAAAAACAAGACCAGGAGCTGACTGTAGCTCAGATCATGAACTCCTTATTGCCAAATTCAGACTTAAATTGAAGAAAGTAGGGAAAACCGCTAGACCATTCAGGTATGACCTAAATCAAATCCTTTATGATTATACAGTGGAAGTGAGAAATAGATTTAAGGACCTAGATCTGATAGAGTGCCTGATGAACTATGGAATGAGGTTCGTGACATTGTACAGGAGACAGGGATCAAGACCATCCCCATGGAAAAGAAATGCAAAAAAGCAAAGTGGCTGTCTGGGGGAGGCCTTACAAATAGCTGTGAAAAGAAGAGAGGTGAAAAGCAAAGGAGAAAAGGAAAGATATAAGCATCTGAATGCAGAGTTCCAAAGAATAGCAAGAAGAGATAACAAAAGCCTTCTTCAGCGATCAATGCAAAGAAATAGAGGAAAAGAAGAGAATGGGAAAAACTAGAGATCTCTTCAAGAAAATTAGAGACACCAAGGGAACATTTCATGCAAAGATGGGCTCGATAAAGGACAGAAATGGCATGAACCTAACAGAAGCAGAAGATATTAAGAAGAAGTGTCAAGAATACACAGAAGAACTGTACAAAAAAGATCTTCATGACCCAGATAATCACAATGGTGTGATCACTCATCTAGAGCCAGACATCCTGGAATGTGAAGTTAAGTGGGCCTTAGAAAGGATCACTATGAACAAAGCTAGTGGAGGTGATGGAATTCCAGTAGAGCTATTTCAAATCTTGAAAGATGATGCTGTGAAAGTGCTGCACTCAAAATGCCAGCAAATTTGGAAAACTCAGCAGTGGCCACAGGACTGGAAAAGGTCAGTTTTCATTCCAATCGCAAAGAAAGAATGCTCAAACTACCGCACAATTGCACTCATCTCACACGCTAGTAAAGTAATGCTCAAAATTCTCCAAGCCAGGCTTCAGCAATTCGTGAACTGTGAACTTCCTGATGTTCAAGTTAGCTTTAGGAAAGGCAGAGGAACCAGAGATCAAATTGCCAACATCCGCTGGATCATGGAAAAAGCAAGAGAGTTCCAGAAAAACATCTATTTCTGCTTTATTGACTATGCCAAAGCCTTTGACTCTGTGGATCACAATACACTGTGGAAAAATCTGAGAGAGATGGGAATACCAGACCACTTGACCTGCCTCTTGAGAAATCTGTATGCAGGCCATGAAGTAAGTTAGAGATGGACATGGAACAACAGACTGGTTCCAAATAGGAAAAGGAGTACGTCAAGGCTGTATATTGTCACCCTGCTTATTTAACTTCTATGCAGAGTACATCATGAGAAATGCTGGACTGGAAGAAACACAAGCTGGAATCAAGATTGCTGGGAGAAATATCAATAACCTCAGATATGCAGATGATACCACCCTTATGGCAGAAAGTGAAGAGGAACTAAAAAGCCTCTTGATGAAAGTGAAAGTGGAGAGTGAAAAAGTTGGCTTAAAGCTCAACATTCAGAAAATGAAGATCATGGCATCTGGTCCCATCACATCATGGGAAATAGATGGGGAAACAGTGGAAACAGTGTCAGACTTTATTTGTTTGGGCTCCAAAATCACTGCAGATGGTGACTGCAGCCATGAAATTAAAAGACGCTTACTCCTTGGAAGGAAAGTTATGAGCAACCTAGATAGCATATTCAAAAGCAGAGACATTTGCTGACTAAGGTCCGTCTAGTCAAGGCTATGGTTTTTCCAGTGGTCATGTATGGATGTGAGTTGGACTGTGAAGAAGGCTGAGAGCCGAAGAATTGATGCTTTTGAACTGTGGTGTTGCAGAAGACTCTTAAGAGTCCCTTGGACTGCAAGGAGATCCAACCAGTCCATTCTGAAGGAGATCAGCCCTGGGATTTCTTTGGAAGGAATGATGCTAAAGCTGAAACTCCAGTACTTTGGCCACCTCATGTGAAGAGTTGACTCATTGGAAAACACTCTGATGCTGGGAGGGATTGGGGGCAGGAGGAGAAGGGGACGACAGAGGATGAGATGGCTGGATGGCATCACTGACTCGATGGACGTGAGTCTGAGTGAACTCCGGGAGTTGGTGATGGACAGGGAGGCCTGGTGTGCTGCAATTCATGGGGTCACAAAGAGTCGGACACGACTGAGTGACTGAACTGAACTGAAGATCACAGCACTAAAATACATAAGGCAAAACTGACTGAAATGAAGGGAGAAATAGATAATTCAATAATAATAGTTGGAGATATACACCCAACTTTCAGTGATGGATAGAGCAACTATACAGGAGCTCAAGGAAAGAGAAGACTTGAACTACACCATAAACCATTTAAGCATAATAATCATACTTAGGACACATCACTCAACAATAATAGAGCACATTTTCTTCTTAAGTTCCCTTAAAACATTAGATCACATGTTAGCTCACAAAACAAACTTCCCCAAATTAAAAGAAAAAAAGGAAATAATACAAAATGTGTTCTCTGACCACATGGAGTGAAATCAGAAATCAAAAATAAGGGAAATTTGAGAAACTCACAAATATGCAAAATTAAATAACAAGCTACTAAATAATTAATGGGTCCAGAAGAAATAAAAATAAAATCATAAAATACCTTGAGATAAATGAAAATGAAGATAAAATAGGCCGAAGTTATGAAGACAGCTAAAGCAGTGCTCAGAGGGAAATTTATAGCTGCAAATACCTATTTTAAGAAAGAAGAAAAATCTGAAATCAACAACTGGATCTGCATCTAATGACACTGGAAAAAGAAGTGCAAAACTAAATCTAAAACAGATTAAACCTAAACTGAAAACAAGCAGAAGAAAGAAAGCAATATGGTTAGAGCAGGAGTTAATAGAGACGCAATGGAGAACAGAAGGAAAGACAAGAGAAAAAACGTAGACAAATAAAAGAAACCCAGTGCAGGTTTTCAGGGAAGAGGAAAAATGTTGACAGACCTTTAGCAGGTTTGACCAAAAGAAAGAAGATGACTCACTAGTATAATCAGAAATGAAAGAAGGAACATTACTTCTGACCTTGCAGAAATAAAATAATTATAAAAGAAGACTATGAACAATGGTATACCAACCAGTTAGATGACTTAGATGACATATACAAATTCCCAAAATGACACAAGATGCCAAAACTTATTCAAGAAAAACAGACAATCTGATTAGCTCTATAACAAACAAAGGGATTGAACCAGTAATAAGACTGCCTACAAGAGACTGTTCTATACATCTGTGTCTCTTTTGCTGTCTCGCATACAGGGTTATCATTACCATCTTTCTAAATTCCATATATATGCGTTAGCATACCGTATTGGTGTTTCTCTTTCTGGCTTACTTCTGCTTGGGGCTGGTGCACTGAGACAACCCAGAGGAATGGTAGGGGAGGGAGGAGGGAAGGGGGTTCAGGATGGGGAACACGTGTATATCTGTGGCAGATTCATGTTGTATGGCAAAATCAATACAATATTGTAAAGTAATTAACCTCCAATTAAAATAAATAAATTTATATTTAAAAAAATGACTGCCTACAAAGAAAAGCCCACACCCCCAAGTGGCTTCACCCTTGAATTCTACCAAATATTGAAAAAAGAATTAATACCAAATTCTTCACAAACTATTGAAGAAGATTGAGGGAAGATTCCTCAATTTATTTTATGAGGTCCAAATCAGACAAAGACATTAAAAAAATTATAGACCAGTATCTTTTACGAATATGGACACAAAAATCTTCAACAAAATACTAGCAAACCAAATTCAGCAAACTATAATGAGAATGACATATCTTGACCAAGTGAGATTAATCTCAGATATGAAAGGGTGGTTTAACATCTGAAAATTAATGTAATATACCGTATCAACAGAATTAAGAACAAAAGGTGCATGATTATCTCAACAGAAGGGTAAATGTTTTTAAAAAATCTAACACTGTCTCATGATAAAAAAAAACTTGACATACTAGGAATACAAAAACTATTTACTCAATAAAGGGCATCTGTGAAAAAACTATAGCCAACATCTTATTCAAGGGTGAAGATGGGATGCTTTCCCCTAAAATCAGGAAAAAAACAAGGGTATCTATTCTTGCCACTTTTGTTAACTGTGCTACAGGCTCTAATCAAGGTAATTAGGCAAGAAAAAAGCTATTCAGATGTGAAAGGAAAAAGTAAAACTGTCTCTGCTTATAGATAACATGATCTTGTATGTAGAAAATCCTAAGGAATCCATTAAAAATCTAGAACTAATGAAGGGTTAATAGAGTAGCAGAGATGTGCCTGCAAATGGGCCTCTCTGCTAGGGTTGGACGTCCTTGCAAACGAGGTGTTCTGCCAAAGAGTCTGGACACAGCCTTGAGTTTAATGGTCCCTTGCAAACGAGGTAGCTTTCCCTTCTTGTGATAAAGAGGGAATAGAGGGCTTTGTACAGACTCTGCAGTAGACTAGTATTTTACTCCCCTTTGCTATACGATAACATATATGCACCTGCGCTGTGCTGAAAAGGCTTATTCATGCAGTCTGGAATTCTGCCTAGGGGGCTTTTATAATAAATGGCAATTAGTTTTTTGCCCAGTTCTGCTCCTCCAGCTGGAGTGTGCGTGTTGTCTGTCTCTTGTGTGTATCTTGTTCTGTGTCATTTCACTCGTAATTTCCAACATCTGGCGCCCAACGTGGGGCTTGAGTGAAACCGAAAGGGTGAGTAACCCCGGGGGGATTTTAAATCCATAGCAGGGGAACTTTCGGGAAAATTACGGGGAATTCCTCACCCTAGCAGTCGGGAGCTTTCAAAAAAATCATGGGGAATTCCTCATCATCATTACAGGCACAATACATGGAGTTAGTCCAAGGACTTCTCCACTCCATAGGCGTTAAAGCCTCAACTCGTCGGTTGAGTGAGCTCTTTCACTTGGTGGAGCAATATTGTCATTGGTTTCAATATCAAACTAAGTTACAGTTAAACTTGAAGGAATGGAAAATAATTCAAAAGGAATTGAGAAAGCAACATCAGAAGGGTAATGTGATCCCTTTGAAGTTGTGGACTTTGTGTAGTGCTATAACACAGGCTTTGACCTTGCTTTCTACTGAGAGTGAAACTAAATCTAATGCTTCAGGGAGGGGAGAAATAATTTATGAGGATGTGGCAGACGTTGGTGGGGCTTCTGCATCGCCTGAAGGCAAGGATACAAATGAGCCTCCTCCTGTAAATGGTGAAACATCTGATAGTTCAGAATCAGATTCGGAGGCTTCTTCAGTTTTGTCAGAGGAGAGCAAAGAGATTAAAGAAATGACCCATCTATTCCAGGAATGGTGGAAATCCCGTAAGAAGGAGAAAAAATCTACACCTTCTGCTCCTCCTTGTGCTTCTCTTTTCCCCACTGCAGTTAATCGGCCCGATGTGGGCAGGGAACATTGTCGGTTCTCCTTTCCTTTGTCTATGCCTCATGATGATGACTTGTCTGCTCCGCCTGGTGGGTATATCGATCCTCCACAATTGTTTCCCATCCAGAGACAGCAGGATGGCAATGTGATGTTCAATATGCTCCTTTGGAATATAAATTATTTAAAGATCTTAAAACTGCAGTAGCGCAGTACGGTACTCAATCTTCCTTTGTTTTGGCTATGCTGGAATCATTGGGAAAAGGCAAATTAATCATTCCATTAGACTGGGAATCTATTGCCCAAGCTGTCTTGGAGGGTTCTCAGTGGTTGCAACTTTGTAGCTAGTGGGAAGAAGAAGCTAGAAAGCAGGCTCGGATTAATGAGGGACAGAATCCCCCTGGTCCTCTCGAGGACAAGGTAATGGGAGAGGGCCAATATTGGGCTTTAAGAGAACAGGCTCAATACTCTGATCAGGACTTACAACAAGTCCACCAGGTCTTTTTACGAGCATGGCGCCGGGAGGTGCCTACTGGCCACGCCCAGCCCTCCTTTGTTAAAACAATGCAAGGCCCCAATGAACCATATATTGATTTTCTAGCAAGATTGAGGGTAGCTATGGAACAGGCTGTAGGGAGGGATGAGATTTCAGAGATATTATTACAAACTTTAGCATTTGAAAATGCAAATCCTGAATGCAAGCGTATACTGGGAACTTTAAAGGGACAGGGTACATCTATAGCTGAATATATCAGAGCCTGCTCGGGAATAGGAGGGACTGAGCATCAGGCTAATATCTTTGCTCCAGCCTTGGCCAAACTTATGAGACCACCAAACGGAGGTAACTGCTTTCATTGTGGAAAACCCGGTCATATGAAAAGAGAGTGTCAGAAATTAAAAGCTGATCAAGGTGCAATTCCTAAAGACAGATCTCTTGCTGGGAAGAATAAGACTCCTCCTGGACTTTGCCATCGGTGCGGGAAGGGGTTTTATTGGACTAATGAATGCAGATCTAAAACAGACAAAATGGGCAACCCGATACCGGGAAACTATCCTGCGGGCCTAAGTCCTTGGGGCCCAGGAACAATACCGGGGACTTCTCCTTGCCCTCCCACTTCTCCTCCCATCCCATCTGCCCCAGCCCTATTCCCTCCCAACAACCGTTACGAGTCGATGCCCCGTTAAAAGGGCCTCAGATGATGATTTCGGACTTACGGTTTACTACTTCAGGGAGTGCTGCTGCTGATTTGCCACTAGCTGATAATGTTCGTCACCAGGGGGAGGCATTTATAAATTAAAAACAAATGTATTTGGACCACTGCCTAAAGGCACTTTTGGCTTGATATTAGGCCGTAGCAGTGTGGCTTTGAGAGGTCTAACCATAATTCCTGGGGTAATAGACTCCGACTATGTTGGGGAAATTTTGATTATGGTCTCTACTTCTACCACACTTTCACTGTTAGCTGGGGAACGTATTGCTCAAATACTTCTCCTACCTTATCACCCCTTTTTGGCTCTTCCTAATGAACGAACAGGAGGATTTGGAAGTACTGGGCGACATATATTTTGGGAAATGCTTATCAAAGATTCCCACCCTGTTCTCTCCTTGATTATACAGGGAAACAACTTTGAAGGACTAGTAGACACAGGGGCGGATGTTTCAGTCATTTCTTCTCAACAATGGCCCCAAGATTGGGAAAAAGGAAAAAGCCCTTTAATGCTGACAGGATTAGGCTTCATTGCAGATGTCTGGAAGAGTACCCATCCCTTGCAATGTCAATTCCATAATAGAAGGTCAGTGTTTGTTACCTTTAATATTGCAAATATACCTATTAATATATGGGAAAGAGCTCTTCTCTCTCCTTTGGGGGCTTCTGCAACCATTCCACTGGAAAACTAGTAGCCACTGCTCAAATTCCGCGAGCACTCCCATTAAAATGGTTAACTAATACTCCAAAATCGGTTGAGCAGTGGCCATTACCACAAATGAAGCTCGAGGCATTAGAACAATTAGTACAAGAACAACTCCAACTTGGTCATATAGAGCCCTCTACCTCTCCCTGGAATTCTCCTGTTTTTGTTATAAAAAAGAAATCTGGAAAATGGAGAATGTTAACTGATTTACGAGAAATTAATAAATGTATTGAACCTATGGGAGCCTTGCAACTGGGACTCCCCTCTCCAGCTCTTATTCCTCAGAATGGGTCCTTAATGGTGTTAGATCTTAAAGACTGTTTTTTTTTTTTTTTTACCATTCCCCTACAATTGCAAGATAGAGATAAATTTGCTTTTACAGTTCCTGTTCTTAATCATGCTCAGCCTGTTTAAGCGTTATCAATGGACAGTCTTACCACAAGGAATGATAAATAGTCCTACCTTATGCCAAGAATTCGTAGCTCGCTCTTTACAATCCCTCCGTCAAGAATACCCCAATTATATTCTATATCATTATATGGATGATCTCCTACTGGCAGCTCCTAGTATTGCTGAATGTGATGAATTCTTTTTAAAAGTACAGCAGGCTTTAAGACTATACAATTTTCAAATAGCCCCGGAAAAAATTCAAAAGGACTTTCCTATTTCATATTTAGGGACAATATTGGAACAACATAGAATTAGGCCCCAAAATTTGCAAATTAGAAGAGACCATCTCAAAACCTTAAATGATTTTCAAAAGTTATTTGGAGATATTAATTGGCTACGCCCAGCACTTGGGATTCCTACTTATCAATTACGACATTTGTTTTCTACTTTAGAAGGAGATACAGCTCTGGATAGCCCCCGGACCTTAACCCCATTGGCTTTACAGGAACTTCAATTTGTTGAGCAATGACTAAATGACAGCTTTTTGACTTACTTACATGCATTTCAAACTATTTCGTTTATAATATTTCATACCTCTTATTC
Source organism: Ovis aries (assembly GCF_016772045.2). Classification (NCBI taxonomy): domain Eukaryota; kingdom Metazoa; phylum Chordata; class Mammalia; order Artiodactyla; family Bovidae; genus Ovis; species Ovis aries. The sequence continues at coordinate 114,718,206 of NC_056055.1, read as the reverse complement.
CCCATCTGGTGTAATTGCTCAAGAAAAAGGATTAATAGAATGGGTTTTCTTACCTAACAGTTTTACCAAAAAATTGACTATATATATGGATAAATTAGCCTTCCTTATACAGAAGGGTTGCCATCGTATTTTACAATTATCAGGATCTGAACCACACCAGATTGTTACTCAGCTAACAACTGCTCAAATATCTCGATGTTTACAATTTAATGAAAACTGGCAAATTTCTCTTGCCTCATATCCTGGTTCGTTTTCTAATCATTATCCATCATCTAAATTGATTGATTTTCTCCAGACTAACACTATGATATCTCATTCCCCAATTTCAGATGTTCCAGTTAAGGGATCCACTATTTTTACAGATGAAAATAAAAATACTGCTGGATATTGGACCCCGGAAAATTCCAAGGTTCTCCCCCACTCATTTTCTTCTGTACAGCCCGCTGAATTGTGGGCTATCTATTTAGTTTTGCAAGATTTTCCCCAACTTCCTATTAACATTGTTTCAGATTCTCGATATGCTGTTCTCTCTTGCCTACAGCTTCCCCATGTCTCTCTTCCATTGACTCTCAAAACAGTTATTGATAAATTGTTTTACCAAGTACAACAATTGCTCTTGCAGCGTTTCTTTACTCACATCCGTGCACATTCTGCCCTTCCTGGACCCTTATCATTCGGAAATGCTACAATTGATGCCTTACTTTATCCTATAGAAGCAGCAAAACAAGAACATCTCTTACAACATACCAACTCCAAAGGGTTACAAAAATCTCATGCTATTACTCGAAAACAAGCTCAAAATATTGTTCGTTCTTGTTCCATATGTGCACCCTTTGCTTTGCCATTTACCCCACCAGGTGTCAACATAAGAGGACTACAAGCAAATCAGATACGGCAAATGGATGTAATTTACATTTCTTCCTTCGGACAACAAAAATGTGTGCATCATACTATAGATACTTGCACACATTTTCAATGGGCCACTGCATTACATTCTGAAAAGGCTGACGCTGTTATTACTCATTTGTTATCTTGTTTTGCAGTTATGGGATTACCAATTGAATTGAAAACTGATAATGCACCTGCTTACCAATCCGCAAAATTAGCTCACTTGTTATCTCAATACCATATAACTCATACTTTTGGTATTCCTTATAATAGTCAAGAGCAAGCTATCATTGAAAGAGCTAATCGTACCTTGCATGATTATCTTGAAAAAATACAAAAGGGGGAACAGAGATTTATGAAACCTAAAGACATTCTGAATAAAACCTTACTTACCCTAATTTTTTTTAATGTTTGGAGCAAGGGAAATCTATCAGCAGCAGAGTTGCATTTTCAAGGGAAAGAAGAGGATAAGAAGATCTTGAATACGCCTATTTGGTATAAAGATAAAGAGAAGGGTTGGATCCCAGCATCATTAATATATTTGGGACGAGGGTATGCTTTCATTTCTGTTGATAATTACAGGTTTTGGACCCCAACAAGATTGATCAAAATCAACAATGGCTGATCCCCTTGTTCAAAAATTCGAAGAGCTTACTATACCGAGAAGCCTTATTTCCCGTACAAGGGAAGCAACACCTCCTATATGGGGTCAAATGAAGAGGTTGACCCAGGAAGCAGAGAAGACGTTAATGAGGGCGGGGCAACCTCTGAATCCTACCAATCTTTTGCTTGCCATGATGGCGGTGGTGACATGTCAGGTAATCAGTGTATCGGCAAGTAATCATACATATTGGGCATATATACCTAATCCCCCATTAGTAAGAGCAGTTTCCTGTGGGGAACCAGAAGTGCAGGTATGTACTAATGAGACTGCCTTCCTTCCCCCACCAGCTTGCAGGGGAATAGAACAACTATCTCATCATAAACAACAATATAATATTAGTAATTTGACCATTGCAGTGGAAGGTATTCCTTTATGTATAGGGGGACACCCCTTTTGTCTGTCCACCAAGGAACATTCTCATCATTCTTAAAATACATGGGGGGTAAAGTATAATAATTACCATTTTGCTACTTTTACTGTGCTTGTTTCCACCAGGGGATTTAGCACCTCGACAAAACTGATAGATATTCATAATGGAAAACACATGTCACTATGTCCTGTTAACTTTTTTGTTCCTTCTCTAGAATCTTTGGAGTGGGAATGTTGCTGAGGTCATCGACCCTTTAAAGTCATGAATTATTCTGGGGCCATCATTGTAGATTGGAGTCCAGATCATGGGCAATTCTTAGAAAAATGGTCAAATAAATCTTTTAGGTGGCATCGTGCAAGTAGCACTTTGATGGGCAATGGAAATGAAACAGTTAAATGGCAGCAATTTGCACTTGTCCCTCCTCAATTACAATTGCAAGGATATCCGCACATTTAAGGGGATATTTGGAAACTATGGGCAGTTTCTGGTAATCTCACTGTCTGGTCAGGAAACTATACTTTGGACAGTGGTAACTCTTCGGGTCCATTCCATGTTAATTTACATGTTAATAAATCTTATTCTGCAATGGCATGTGTAAAATATCCTTTTGCATTGTTATATGGGAATTGGACCTGGAATGATACTGTGGGGTCTGTGTCATGTGACTATTGTAATCTAACTCAATGTGTAAATCAGTCTTGGTGGGAAGAATTTGAAAGACGAGCCTATAATTCCAATTTCTCGCTAGTAATTGTTAAGGCTCGGACAGAAGTATGGTTACCTATAAATCTGACTCGGCCGTGGTCAGATTCTTTTGCTATTTCTCATCTAGTAACCGCTGTACAGACTTTGCTACATCGATCTCGACGTATGCTTGGTGTGGTCATTGCTTCGATTCTAGCAGTCACGTCAGTAACTGCAACAGCAGCGGTAGCAGGTCTTGCGTTACACCAAGGAATTCAAACAGCTGATTTTATTCAGGACTGGCATAAAGACTCTCATTTGTTATGGCAAAAACAGCGAGATTTGGATGCCCAACTTGCTACTGATGTGCTCGATCTTCAACACACCATTTCCTGGCTTGGAGATCAATTGGCTGTTTTATCTACACGAAGTGTGTTGAAATGTGATTGGAATTCTTCTCAGTTTTGTATAACACCTGTACCATTTAACATGAGTGAAGGATGGGATAAAGTAAAACGATCCTTGACTGGGCCTCAAAATCTCACTATGGAGATTATGGACCTGGAACGACAAATTCTGTCTACTTTTAGCAGGACTTTACTTGATATTACGGGGTCTGATTTGCTGTAAAGTCTTCAAGAGGGAGTGAATAACTTAAATCCATTAGGACATGTATCCTCACTAATTGGGACTACTTTTGAGAACACTGTGTTTATATTACTTTTATGTTGTGTTGCTTTTCTAGTCTTCCGGTGATGGCGGAAAGGGAAACAACTAAAGCACGAAGCAGAGAAGATCCAGACCATGCTACAATTTATAAAAGCAAATAAAAAAGGGGGAGAAGAAGGGTTAATAGGGTAGCAGAGATGTGCCTGCAAATGGGCCTCTCTGCTAGGGTTGGACGTCCTTGCAAACGAGGCGTTCTGCCAAAGAGTCTGGACACAGCCTTGAGTTTAATGGTCCCTTGCAAACGAGGGAGCATTCCCTTCTTGTGATAAAGAGGGAATAGAGGGCTTTGTACAGACTCTGCAGTAGAGTAGTATTTTACTCCCCTTTGCTATACGATAACATATATGCACCTGCGCTGCGCTGAAAAGGCTTATTCATGCAGTCTGGAATTCTGCCTAGGGGGCTTTTATAATAAACGGCAATTAGTTTTTTGCCCAGTTCTGTTCCTCCGGCTGGAGTGTGCGTGTTGTCTGTCTCTTGTGTGTGTCTTGTTCTGTGTCATTTCACTCGTAATCTCCAACAAACTAATAAAGAGGTTCAGCAAGGTTGCAGGATATAAGATCAATATACAAAAGTGAATTGTATTTTTATGCACTTTTAGTGACCATTCTGAAAATGAAATTAAGAAGATAGTTTCATTTTCAAAGCATCAAACATTATATAAAATACTTAGGAATTAATTTTCAAAGGAAGTACAAACTTGTATTCTGAAAATGACACACTGTCACTGAAAGAAAAAAAAAGATCTAAATAAATGGGAAAAAATCCTACGTTCATGGATCAGAAAACTCAACACTGTTAAGATGACAATGCTCCCCAAACTCATTTACAGATTCAGTGCAGTCTTCATTAGAATCCCAAATAATATCTTTGCAGAAACTGACAACCTGATTCTAAACATTGAGAACTTCCAGATGTTCAAGCTGGATTTAGAAAAAGCAGAGGAACAAAGATCAAAATGCCAAAATTTGTTGGATCATAGAAAAAGCAGAGACTTCTAGAAAAGCACCTATTTCTGCTTTATTGACTACACCAAAACCTTTGTCTGTGTGGATCACAGCAAACTGTGGAAAATTCTTCAAGAGATGGGAATGCCAAACCACCTTATCTACCTCCTGAGAAATCTGTATGTAGGTCAAGAAGCAAGAGTTAGAACTGGATATGGGAAAATGGATTGGTTCTAAATTGGGAAAGGAGTATGTCAAGGCTGTATATGGTCACCCTACTTATTTAATTTCTATGCAGAGCACATCATGTGAAATGCTGGGCTGGATGTAGCACAAGCTGGAATCAAGATTGCCAGGAGAAGTATCAATAACCTCAGATATGCAGATGGCACCACCCTTATGGCAGAAAGTGAAGAAGAACTGAAGAGCCTCTTGATGAAAGTGAAAGAGGAGAGTGAAAAAGCTGGCTTAAAATTTAACATTCAAGAAACTAAGATCATGGCATCTGGTCCCATCACTTCATGGCAGATAGATGGGGAAACAATGGAAACAGTGGGCTCCAAAATCACTACAGATGGTGACTGCAGCCATGAAATTAAAAGATGCTTACTCCTTGGAGGAAAAGCTATGACCAACCTAGAAGCATATTAAAAAGCAGAGACATTACTTTGCCAACAAAGGTCCGTCTAGTCAAGACTATGGTTTTTCTAGTCGTCATGTAAAGATGTGAGTGTTGAACCATAAAGACAGCTGAGCCCCAAAGAATTGATGCTTTTGAACTGTGGTGCTGGAGAAGACTTTTGAGAGTCCCTTGGACTGCAAGGAGATCAAACCAGTCAGTCCTAAAGGAAATCAGTCCTGAATATTCATTGGAAGGACTGATGTTGAAGCTGAAACTCCAACACTTTGGCCACCTGATATGAATAACTGACTCATTGGAAAAGACCCTGATGCTTGGAATAATTGAAGGTGGGAGGAGAAGGGGGCGACAGAGGATGAGATGGTTGGATGGCATTACCGACTCGATGGACATGAGTTTAAGCAAGCTCTGGGAGTTGGTGATGGACAGGGAAGCTTGGCGTGCTGTAGTCCATAGGATCACAAAGAGTCAGACACGACTGAGCGACTGAACTGATTCTAAAAGTCACATGGAACTGGAAGGGACTCAAAAGAGCCAAGACATTTCTGAAAAAGAAGGGGAAAGTAGGGAGATTCCACCTCCTGATTTCAAACCTTACTACAGAGTAATGCAAACAAGACAGTGTGGTTACTAGTACAAGAATGGACATAGATCATGGAATACAATTGACAGTCCAGGAATAAATCCATACATCTATGATCAACTACAGCGGCCATGACCATTCAAAGTGGAAAAATAGTCTTTTCAACAAATGTTCTGCAAGTACAGAGGGCTTTATGTGATGCTGTGTGCGGTCATCATGTTGGGGTTCACAGAGTTATATCTGGACCTGTTATTTCCACTCAGAGAGGAGTGGGTGTAGTAGACTTTATCCTGGGCACCAGCCTGTGGGGCAAAACGTGGCATGCTCTCACATCATGCTAATTCTTGACTACTCTATAAAACATAGCTAAGTTCTGAAAAGAGGCAAAGATCTCACTGGGACTGCTTAAAGCTCCCCCACCCCGGGTGATGGAACCTGTGATACACATAATAGGAAAGCTTAACTTCCTGCTTCAGCTGTGCTTGAAGGATTTTAAGAGGAATCTATAACAATCTCTGAAAGGATGTCTCCAGTGCTACTTGGCAACCAGCCATTGTTGGGGAAGAGCTGATATCTGTAAAGATAAGCAAATAGAGAAATTTCACCTATAAAAAAGTTACCAGTTATAAGAAAAGCATATGAATTTGGAAATGGATTCATAAAACATCAACAGAAAATTTTACAAAATTCCCAACTTTCTGTTTTTAAGAAGCTTCAAGAGGACATTGGAAAGATTGCATGGAGATTAAAAACATCACTGAATCACAAATATTAATGGAGGCAATGAACAGTAGATGAGGTAAACCAGAAAAACAAGGTTGAAGATAAAACTGAGATATCTCCCAGAACCGAGAGGAAAAGGTAAAATAATAAAAATAATGAGAGATTCTAGGGATAGAATCTGGGGTAGAAAGAAATTCCAGAAGTTTGGAATAGAAAAGTTGGAGTAGAAGAAATAATTAAAGAAATGAAAGCTTTCTTAAGCTAAATATTTACAGAGACCCAAGCTACCCCTCATATTAATCTGGTGAATACAGGATTTATACTGTTTATGTAAAAAGAAGTATGAGATAGAGAAATGGAGGGGTGTGCCCAATTTCTCACCTCTATATGACAGACAGCTAAAGGCAGAGCCCTGACTTCTGACTTTCAGAGCAGTGTCCTTGGCATGGGTATGCTGTGCAACTTGTCACGGAGGCTTTTAAAAATCTCTTATTCTGCAATAAATTCATCTGCTAATTAATTCAAATGAGGCCCCGAAATAATAGGAATATGATTATTTAGCATGAATTTGTAAGAATGTTCTCATTTCAAGAGCCAAAATGAGGATTATCCCAGGAAAAATGCTATGCTTACCTGTTACTGTCCCTTCCATAAGCCTCTAAACTATTCCAAGACTTAATGAAGAGTTTATTTTAGAACTATCTTTTTCTTTGGAAGGATTCTTTCAGCAGCTGTCAAATCCATTTTCATGACTTTGCTTACGGTGAATTTGAGATTATAACCTTATCTGGGGAAGAATAAAAGCCCACTGCATGATATAGCATAAGCACAGACATTTGGTAATGGAAAACAATCATGGTAGCTAAACATCTGAGTAGCTAGCTCCTGCAGGACCAGCACCCAGTATGCGCTTAGCAGATTCAGAGGTCAGGTCTCATGTCTGCATCAGAGCTGACTCATCAGCACAGCACAGTCCATGCTCTAATGATCAGGACTCACTACTCTGACATATCATCTTTTGCTAACATCACTGGCTTTCCACAGGTCTTTAGCTCCAACAGGACCAAACTACAGACATCCTTGAATACCTGCCCTGTCCCCATCCCCAAGTCTAGAAAAGTACATGTTTGATATGTATAGCCATTTTGTTTTTCCAAACCTGTCTAAGGCTTTTATTCTTACTTATCCTCTTTAAGCACCATATTTGGGCTTCCCAGGTGGCGCTAGTGGTAAAGAACCTGCCTGCCAATACAGCAGACATGGGATGCAGGTTTGATCCTTGCGTCAGAAAAATACCCTGGAGGAGGGCACGGCAACCCACTCCAGTATTCTTGCCTGGAGAACCCTATGAACAGAGGAGCCTGGCAGGCTATATCCACACGGTCACATAGAGTCAGACATGACTGAAACGACTTAGTACGCGTGCACCGTATTTGGCCTCTTCCTTAAGTCAGCTGGATGCCTCTAAACCATAAGGTTGCCATCTAACGTAATCTGTACCTGAGATCTAACATCTGTCCTTGTACTCAGAGCTTTGAGCATTTTCATCATGTCCAGCTGTTCCTGGGTTAAGTTCAGGAAGGGTAGTGGCTATACATGAAGAGGCTGCATCCTGGCTCTCAGTTCAGTTCAGTTCAGTTCAGTTGCTCAGTTGTGTCTGACTCTTTGCAACCCCATGGACTGCAGCACACAAAGCCTCCCTGTCCATCACCAACTCCTGGCTCTCACTGGGGCCCAGTTTCCTTCTGGCACAAAAATCAGCCCTTTTATGGACAAATATGTGATATGATGATATGATGCTTTTGACATAGTTTTGGGGAAAGGGCAGTTGGTAAAGAATCCGCCAACAACCCAACCTGGGTTCCATTCCTGGGTTGGGAAGATACCCTGGAGAAGGGCATGGCAACCCACTCCAGTATTCTTGCCTGGAGAATTCCAAGGACAGAGGAGCCTGGCACAGTACAGTCCACGGGGTTGCAAAGAGTTAGACATGACCAAGTGACTTTCACTTCACTTGGGAAAGGGACTCAGAAAGACTGCCACAAAACCCAAGAGCCTTGTCCCCGAGAAGGGGAAACACCCAAGCCTCGTCACTGGATTAGACAACTCTCTCTGTAATTATTTCTTCTGTAAATTATACCCTATTATAAGTCTCAAGGAATGGTCAGTAGTTCTGCTCAAAATAAATGAATGGAACCAGGGCTAGGAATTTAATAACGGAATCTTCCTCAAGCCAAGAATTCCTTTATCTGGGTACTAGGGACCTCTTCCTAATTGAAAGTGTTAAAGACAGTGATCTATTTCTCACACGCAAGTTACTTCTGCCAGACAAGTAAACACAGCTGTCAACAACATGCTCTCACATCTTGTTCTTTTTGTCAGGACACTGGAGTGTGAAAAAAAAGAGAGAGAGTCATATAGCTCACCAATGTCAGGTGTGGACTCTGGCCAGCCCATGTGGTTCAATCCTGTCGGGGCACTCTGCGAGAATGGATGGCTTCTTTTAGGGAGATTCAAAGACTCTGGAGAGGTAATGATCATCTTCCTCCAACACTGGGAGAAAAGGAAAAGAGGCAGAGAGTAAATGAAGAAAAGAGATAACATGCTGTCATTGCCACATTCCGATTTTCCTAACTGCCCATGGACTTTGCTGTGAGCAGACCAAGCAGCCAAAATGCACACAGCTCGGGGAGGTGCCATTCACTTCAAAATCCATGTAAAAAGAAAAGTTTCTCTTGGAATCAGTAGTCTGCAATCTGTACAGCCATATGTGGCAACCATGGCAGAATAGGTTGTCATTCAACAATGTGAAATGAGGACTGTCAGCAGGTCTCAAAACCCCAAATTATACCAGCTGGTCAGCCCACACAGCCTAACATTTCTCCAAAGCAAGGCTTTGTTTTAGCTATATTCTTGCAGGGGTGCTTAATTAAAATGCAACTCATGGAGTCTCTGACACCTCACAGCTCTACCCTTTAGACAGTAAAGACCAGTGTTGCATGGGGACTTGGTAGGGCAAGAATATTGTCCCTTTCTTTATTATCCCATTATCCAGAAATATACTTGGTCCCTCCAGATTTTGTCTACTTTGATATTAATCATATAAATGTTCCATTTTCTTTTGTATTCCACACAAAGTAAGCAAACAGTGCTTAGAAAATTCTCTTAGTGATTTATGGAAACATAAATATAGAAACAAGGATTAGGGAGTATGATACTTCATTCCATCTCCTCATTTTGAATGCAACTAAAAACCTTGGGAGGATGTATAAGTCAGTTTCCCAAGGGCTATAAATAAATAATAGCATGTGGGTTGGAGTAGAAAGCCAGTATTTGAAACTAAGCTAATCCTGCGGTGAGTTACCTTTTTTTGTTTGTGGTTCTTGACATCAATAGCAGCTTAAGACTGAGTATGGAGCAAACGTACTCCAAAAAGTCTTCTCTAGTCTGAAGAAAGGGGAAAGGGACCCTGCGGATATGAATAAGTGGGGAAATCTTCTATGTTATCATTTACTTCCACCCTAGACTTCCAGGAAATCCTGTTATATCCAGTATGTATGGCAGTGATGGCCAGGAAGGCCCCTAAAATTCTGAGCAAGGGGATTCTTTATGACCAGGAGAAATGTAGCCCCAAGAGCATGTGGGAAAAAGACTTATTCCTTTTTTCCCGCTCTGTCCTCCTGCCACTTGGCTCCAGAGGCAGACATAGTTACAGGAAGCATAAGGCAAAGTGGGAAAATGAAAGCCTAGCTTTATAGCAAAAAGTGTAGGCAAAGGGGGACTCCTGGAAGCCAAGAGGTGTCTGGAAGAATACAGAAAGGAAAAAGATCAAGAAAATGATACCATAAAGTTGTTTATGAACACCTGGACTTATGCACAAACTTTGCTTGTGTGGATCTAACGCTAAACAGAATAGTAAAATCACTGAGAACCAAAATTTGAGAACCAAATTATGGAGTAGATCATTTTATAAGTTTCAGACTAGCCACAGAGTGATTCACATTATCAAAATAACACTGAAAACACCTTGAAAATTTTAACTGACATAAGAAATATAGCTCCTGAAAGCCAGTAAGAACTTTTACCCTAAACTGAATCAGTTACTTGAAAATTTTAATTATTATTCTTCATAGAAACTAAGGCTCATAATGTAATATTCAAACGTCCAAGATACAACCCAGAATTATTTGATATACAGAGAACTATGAAAATCTCAATAACTTATAAGGGGAAAACAATCAACAGATCCCAGCACCAAGATGACACAGTGTTGGAATTATGAAAGATTTTAAAGAAGTTCATATAACTGTGTGCCAAGAAGTGCATGTGAACACTCTTGAAATGAATTGAAAATAATAGCAAATGAAGCAACTGACAAACAACTAATCTCAAAAATATACAAGCAACTCCTGCAGCTCAATTCCAGAAAAATAAACTACCCAATCTAAAAATGGGACAAAGAACTAAACAGACATTTCTCCAAAGAAGACATACAGGTGGCTAACAAACACATGAAAAGATGCTCAACATCACTCATTATCAGAGAAATGCAAATCAAAACCACAATGAGGTACCATTTCACGCCAGGCAGAATGGCTGCGATCCAAAAGTCTACAAGAATAAATGCTGGAGAGGGTGTGGAGAAAAGGGAACCCTCTTACACTGTTGGTGGGAATGCAAACTAGTACAGCCACTATGGAGAACACTGTGGAGATTCCTTAAAAAACTGGAAATAGAACTGCCTTTTGACCCAGCAATCCCACTGCTGGGCATACACACCGAGGAAACCAGAATCAAAAGAGGCATGTGTACTCCAATGTTCACTGCAGCACTGTTTATAATAGCCAGGACATGGAAGCAACCTCGATGCCCATCAGCAGATGAATGGATAAGAAAGCTGTGGTACATATACACAATGGAGTATTACTCAGCCATTAAAAAGAATACACTTGAATCAGTTCTAATGAGGTGGATGAAACTGGAGCCTATTATACACAGTGAAGTATGCCAAAAAGAAAACACCAATACAATATACTATTGCATATATATGGAATTTAGAAAGATGGTAACGATAACCCTGTATGCGAGACAGCAAAAGAGACACAGATGTATAGAACAGTCTGTTGGACTCTATAGGTTAAGGCGAGGGTGGGATGATTTGGGAGAATGGCATTGAAACATGTATAATATCATATATGAAACCAATAGCCAGTCCAGGTTCAATGCATGATACTGGATGCTTGGGGCTGGTGCACTGAGACGACCCAGAGGGATGGTACAGAGAAGGAGGAGGGAGGGGGGTTCAGGATGGGGAACATGTGTATACCTGTGGCAGATTCATGTTGATGTATGGCAAAACCAATGCAATATTGTAAAGTAATTAACCTCCAATTAAAATAAATAAATTCATATTTTTTTTAAAGAAAATAATGGCAGGAAAATAGATAAAAAATAGAATACAATGGAAACATTAGACCTGAAAAAGAAAAAGGCTAAAATTAAAATTTTACATGGGTGGACCTTGAGTGCATTATGCTAAGTGAAATAAGTCAGACAAGAAAGAAAAAGACTGTATGACCTTACTTATATTGAATATGTGAAATCTTAGAAATGAAGAGTCAAGCTAATAGAGACAAAATAGCCAAAGGCAGGGAATAGGTAGTAGGCAAACTGGATGAGGGAGCCAAAAGATACAAGCTTCCAGTTATAAAATAAGTCCTGTAAGGTGCAGCATGGAAACTACAGTTAATAACAGTGCACTGTATAACAGACACAAAGGAAACAAATTGACAGTAATACAATAATAGTGGGAGACTTTAACACCTCACATCAACGGACACATCATCAAGCAGAAAATCAACAAGGAAACAGTGACATTAAATAACACATTAGACCAACTGGACTTAATAGATATCTACAGGACATTCCATTCAAAAACAGAAGAACACATGCTTTTCACATGCACATGTAATGTTCTCATGCTGGTCCACAAAACAAGTCTCAGCACATTTAGAGGACAGATATTATACCAAGTATCTTTTCAGATCACAATGATATGGAAGTAGAAACCTATTACAGAAAGAAAAGTGGAAAAAATGCAAATATGTAGAGACTAAACAACATGGTACTAAAACCCCAATAAGTCAACCAAAGAAAATTAAAGAGGAAATCAGAAAACACCCTGAGACAAATGAAAATTAAAAACACAACTTTCCAAAGGCTATGGGAAGCAGCAAAAGCTGTTCCCAAGAGGGAAGTTTATATTAATATAGCCTTACCTCAAGAAATAAGAGAAATCTCAAATAGATAACCAAACCTACCATGTAAATGAATTAGAAATATAAGAACAAACAAAATCCAAAGTCAGCAGAAGGATGGAAATAATAAAGATCAGAGTAGAGATTAAAAAAAAAAAAAACAACACCCACAATATGGCAGATTCATGTTGATGTATGGCAAAACCAATACAGTATTGTAAAGTAAAAACAAACAAACAAACAAAATTAGTGGAAAAAAAAGGACTAATGAAAGCAAGAGCTGATTTTTTAAAAAGATAAACAAAATTGATAAGCCTTTAGCCAGGCTCATTAAGAGAAAGAGAGGAGCCATCCCTAGTGGTCCAGTGGCTAAGACTCTGTGTTCCCCATGCAGGGAGTTTGGGTTTAATCCCTGGTCAGGGAACTAGGTCCCACATGCCACAACTAAAGATCCCATATGCCACAACTAAGACCTGGCACAATAAAAATAAATAGATAGATATTTTAAAAAAGAAAAAAGAGAGAGGATCCAAATACAATAACTTAGAAATTAAAGAGGACATGTTGCAACCAGTATCAGAGAAGTATGAACAATCATAAGAGAATACTGTGAACAGTTACATACCAACAAACTGGACAACCTAGAAGGAATGGATAAATTCCTAGAAACATATAATCTTCATAGTTTGAATCAGGAAGAACCAGATAATCTCAACAGACTGATTATTTGTATTGAAACTGAATTGGTAGTCAAAAACTCCCAACAAACAAAAGTCCAAAGCCAGAAGGCTTCACAGGGGAATTCTGTGTCTGTGTGCTTAGTCACTTAGTCATGTCCAACTCTTTGCGACCCTTTGGACTGTAGCCCCCCAGGCTTCTCTGTACATGAGAATTTTCAGGCAAGAATACTGGAGTGGGTTGCCATTCCTTCCTCCAAGGGATCTTCCCAACCCAGGGATTGAACTCACACCCCTTGGGTCTCCTGCATTGCAGCCAGAATCTTTATTTGCCGAATCATTGGGGAATTCTACCAAACATTTCAGTTCAGTTCAGTTCAGTTGCTCAGCTGTGTCTGAATCTGCGACCACATGGACTGCAGGATGCCGGGCCTCTCTGTCTATCACCAACTGCCGGAGTTCACTCAAACTCATGTCCATTGAGTTGGTGATGCCATCCAACCATCTCATCCTCTTTCATCCCCTTCTCCTCCCGCCTTCAATCTTTCCCAGCATCAGGGTCTTTTCAAATGAGTCAGCTCTTTGCATCAGGTGGCCAAAGTATTGGAGTTTCAGCCTCAACATCTAAAGAAGACTTAACATCTAGCCTCAAACTATTTAAAAAAATTTTTAATATAAATTTATTTATTTTAATTGGAGGTTAATTAATTTACAATATTGTATTGGTTTTGCCATATATCAACATGAATCCACCACTGGTGTACACGTGTTCCCCATCCTGAACCCCCCTCCCACCTCCTCCCCATACCATCCCTCTGGGTCATCCCAGTGCACCAGCCCCGAGCATCCTGTATCATGCATCAGATCTAGACTGGCGATTCGTTTCATATATGATATTATACATGTTTCAATGCCATTCTCCCAAATCATCCCACCCTCGCCTTCTCCCATAGAGTCCAAAAGACTGTTCTATACATATGTGTCTCTTTTGCTGTCTCGCATACAGGGTTATCATTACCATCTTTCTAAATTCCATATATATGTGTTAGTATACTGTATTGGTGTTTCTCTTTCTGGCTTACTTCACTCTGTATAATAGGCTCCAGTTTCATCCACCTCGTTAGAACTGATTCAAGTGCATTCTTTTTAACGGCTGAGTAATACGCCATTGTGTATATGTACCAGTGCTTTCTTATCCATTCATCTGCTGATGGACATCTAGGTTGCTTCCATGTCCTGGCTATTATAAACAGTGCTGTGATGAACGTTGGGGTACACGTGCCTCTTTTGATTCTGGTTTCCTCGGTGTGTATGCCCAGCAGTGGGATTGCTGGGTCAAAAGGCAGTTCCACTTCCAGTTTTTTAAGGAATCTCCACACTGTTCTCTTCTCCATAGTGGCTGTACTAGTTTGCATTCCCACCAACAGTGTAAGAGGGTTCCCTTTTCTCCACACCCTCTCCAGCATTTACTGCTTGTAGACTTTTGGATCGCAGCCATTCTGCCTGGCGTGAAATGGTACCTCATTGTGGTTTTGATTTGCATTTCTCTGATAATGAGTGATGTTGAGCATCTTTTCATGTGTTTGTTAGCCACCTGTATGTCTTCTTTGGAGAAATGTCTGTTTAGTTCTTTGTCCCATTTTTAGATTGGGTAGTTTATTTTTCTGGAAGTGAGCTGCAGGAGTTGCTTGTATATTTTTGAGATTAGTTGTTTGTCAGTTGCTTCATTTGCTATTATTTTCTCCCATTCTGAAGGCTGTCTTTTCACCTTGCTTAGAGTTTCCTTTGTTGTGTAGAAACTTTTAATTTTAATTAGGTCTCATTTGTTTATTTTTGCTTTTATTTCCAATATCCTGGACGGTGGGTCATAGAGGATCTTGCCGTGAATTATGTCGGAGAGTGTTTTGCCTATGTTCTCCTCTAGGAGTTTAATAGTTTCTGGTCTTACGTTTAGATCTTTAATCCATTTTGAGTTTATTTTTGTGTATGGTTTTAGAAAGTGTTCTAGTTCCATTCTTTTACAAGTGGTTGACCAGTTTTCCCAGCACCACTTGTTAAAGAGATTGTCTTTTCTCTATTGTATATTCTTGCCTCCTTTGTCAAAGATAAGTTGTCCATAGGTGCATGGATTTATCTCTGGGATTTCTATTTTGTTCCATGGATCTATCTTTCTGTCTTTGTGCCAGTACCATACTGTCCTGATGACTGTGGCTTTGTAGTAGAGCCTGAAGTCAGGTGAGTTGATTCTTCTGATTCCATTCTTCTTTCTCAAGATTGCTTTCTCCAACTATTCTAAAATATTGAAGAGGATAAAACATTCCCACACTCATTCTATGAGACCAGCATTACACTGATACCAAAACCAGACAAAGACACTACAAACATTGGAAATTACAGACCAGCATCTCTGATGAACACAGATGGAAAAATCCTCAACAGAATATTCTCAAACTAAATTCAAAAGTAGATAACAAAGGATCATACTGATATACCATGATCAGGTGGGATTTATCCCAGGGATGCAAGGATGATTCAATATCTACAAATCAACCAATGTTATACACCATGTTAATAAAATGAAGTATAAGGGAATTGATCAAGATGGCAGAGTAGGAGAAAGTAGAACTCATCTACCCCCACAAACACATCAAAAATACCTCTACATGTGCAACAATTGCCACAGAAAACTAACTGGAAATTGGCAGAAAGCCTCCTGTACAAACAAGGCTATAAGAAAACACAAAGTATAAAAATCACATGATCTCCCAATAGATGGATAAAAAGCATTAATAAAAATTCAGTATCCATTCATGATAAAAATTTGTCAAAGTTGGTATAGAGGTAAATTTCTTGAGATAATAAAAGCCATTTATGACAAACACACCAAACATCATACTGAATGGGGAAAACCTGATATCTTTTCCTTCAGGATCAAGAACAAGACAAGAATGCCCACTCTCACCATTTTTACTTAACACAGTATAGGAAGTCCTAGCTATAGCAAACAGATAAGAAAAAAAAGCACCAAAATTAGAAGGAAAGAAGTAAAACTGTCATATTTGCAGATAACATGATATTATATATAGAAAACTTTAAAATCTCTGCCAAAAAACTTTTAGAATAGATGAATTCAAAAAGATGCAGGATATAAGGTTAATATACAGAAATTCACTCCTTTTATATTATATGCTAATAATTAATTATGAAAAAAGAGAAGCAAGAAAACACTATCATTTACAATTGCATCAAAAGAATAAAATGTCTAAGAATAAATTTACTAAGAAGGATAAAGACATATATTTTGAAAATTATAAGACATTGATGAAAGAAATTGGAGATGATACAAATATATGGAAAGACATTGTGTGTGTGTATATATATATATGAACTGGAAGAAGTAATATTGTTAAAATATCTATACTACCCAAAGGAGTCTGAAGACATAATACAATGCCTATCAAAATATCTATAACATTTTTCACAGAAGAAAAACGAATAAATAATCCTAAATTTGTATGGAACCACAAATGTCCCCAAATAGACAAATCAATTTTGATAGAAAAGAACACAGTTGGAAGTATTATGCTGTCTAACTTCAAACTAATCTTCAAAACTACAGTAAAAAAACAGCAGCATGGTACTGACGAAAACAGACACGTGGATCAATGAAATATCACAGAGAGCCCACAAATAAACCCATGTACATGTGGTTAACTAGTCTATGACAAAGGCAGTAAGAATATGCAATGGAGAAAAAAATCTCTTCAATAAACACTGCTGGGAAAACTGGACAGCTACATGTAAAAGAATGAGATCAGAACATTTCCTCACACCATATAAAGAATAAACTCAAAATGGATAAAGACCTATATATAAGATCAGAAAGTATAAAACTCCTAGAAGAAAATGTAGACAGTATACTCTTTGACATAGGCCTTAGCAGGAATGGGAAATATTAGAGATCTCTCAAGAAAATTAGCGATATCAAGGGAACATTTCATGCAAAGATGGGCACAACAAAGAACAGAAATGGTATGAACCGAACAGAAGCTGAAGATATTAAGAAGCTATGGCAAGAATATACAGAAGAACTATTCAAAAAAGATCTTAATGGCCCAGATAACCATAGTGATGTGATCACTCACCTAGAGCCAGACATCCTGGAAAGTGAAGTCAAGTGGTCCTTAGGAAGCATCACTACCAACAAAGGTAGTGGAGGTGATGGACTTCCAACTGAGCTATTTCAAATCCCAAAAGATGATGCTATGAAAGTGCTGCACTCAGTATGCCAGCAAATTTGGAAAACTCAGCAGTGCCCATAGGACTGGAAAAGGTCAGTCTTAATTCCAATCCCAAAGACAGGCAATGCCAAAAAAATGTTCAAACTAGTGAACAATTGCACTCATCTCACCAATACCAAAGTAATGCTCAAAAATCTCCAAGTGAGGCTTCAACAGTACGTGAACCAAAAACTTCCAGATGGATTCCAAGCTGGATTTAGAAAAGGCAGAGGAGCCAGAGAGCAAATTGCCAACATGTTAGATCATAGAAAAAGCAAGAGAGTTCCAGAAAAAAATCTACTCCTGCTTTATTGACTGCACCAAAGCCTTTGACTGTGGATCACAACAAACTGGAAAATTCTTCAAGAGGTGGGAATACCAGATCACCTTATCTGTCTCCTGAGAAACATGTATGCAGGTCAAGAAACAACAGTTAGAACTGGACATGGAACAATGGACTGGTTTCAAATCAGGAAAGGAGTACACCAAAGCTGTATATTGTCACCCTGCTTATTTAACTTCTATGCAGAGTACATCATGTGAAATGCTGGGCTGGATGAAGCACAAGCTGGAATCAAGATTGCTGGGAGAAATATCTATAACCTCAGATATGCAGATGACACCACCCTTATGGCAGAAAGTGAAGAAGAACTAAAGAGTCTCTTGATGAAAGTGAAAGAGGAGAGTAAAAAATTTGGGTTAAAATTCGAAATTCAAAAACTAAGATCATGGCATCCAGTCCCATCACTTCATGGCAAATAGATCAGGAAACGATGGAAACCGTGACAGACTTTATTTTCTTGGGCTCTAAAATCACTGCAGATGGTGACTGTAGCCATGAAATTAAAATACACCTGCTTCTTGGAAGAAGAGATGTGACCAATCTAGACAGCATATTAAAAAGTAGAGACATTACTTTTCTGACAAAGGTTCGTCTAGTCAAAGCTTTTTCTAGTTTTTCCAGTAGTCATGTATGGATGTGAGAGTTGGACTGTAAAGAAAGCTGAGTACCAAAGAATTGATATTTTTGAACTGTGGTGTTGGATAAGACTCTTGAGAGTCCCTTGGAGTGCTAGGAGATCAAATACCAGTCAATCCTAAAGTAAATCAGCCCTGAGTATTCATTGGAAGGACTGTTGCTGAAGCTCCAATACTTTGGCCACCTGATGCAAAGAACTGGCTCATTGGAAAAGACCCTGACGCTGGAAAAGATTGAAGGCAGCAGGAGAAGGGGACGACAGAGGTTGAGATGGTTGGATGGCATCACCATCTTGATGGACATGACTTTGAGTGAGCTCCAGGAGGTGGTGGTGGACAAGAAGCCTGGCATGCTGCAGTCCACGGGGTCGCAAAGAGTCAGACATGACTGAATGACTGAGTGACTGAACTGAAAATTTATATATATATATATATATATATATATATATTTATATATATATATATGACACCACCCTTATGGCAGAAAGTGAAGAGGAACTAAAAAGCCTCTTGATGAAAGTAAAAGAGGAGAGTGAAAAACTTGGCTTAAAGCTCAACATTCAGAAAATGAAGATCACGGCATCCGGTTCCATCACTTCATGGGAAATAGATGGGGAAACAGTGGAAACAGTGTCAGACTTTATTTTTTGGGGCTCCAAAATCACTGCAGATGGTGACTGCAGCCATGAAATTAAAAGACGCTTACTCCTTGGAAGAAAAGTTATGACCAACCGAGATAGCATATTCAAAAGCAGAGACATTGCTTTGCCGACTAAGGTCCATCTAGTCAAGGCTATGGTTTTCCTGTGGTCATGTATGGATGTGAGAGTTGGGCTGTGAAGAAGGCTGAGTGCCAAAGAATTGGTGCTTTTGAACTGTGGTATTGGAGAAGACTCTTGAGAGTCCTTTGGACTGCGAGGAGATCCAATCAGTCCATTCTGAAAGAGATCTGCCCTGGGATTTCTTTGGAAGGAATGATGCTAAAGCTGAAACTCCAGTACTTTGGCCACTGCATGTGAAGAGTTGACTCATTGGAAAAGACTTTGATGCTGGGAGGGATTGGGGGCAGGAGAAGAAGGGGACGACCGAGGATGAGATGGCTGCATGGCATCACTGACTTGATGGACGTGAGTCTGAGTGAACTCTGGGAGTTGGTGACGGACAGGGAGGCCTGGCGTGCTGTGATTCATGGGGTCGCAAAGAGTTGGACACTACTGAGCGACGGAACTGAACTGATATATATATATATATGATTTGTCTCCTCAGGCAAGAATTTGTGGGTGTGTGAATCCTCAGTCACGTCTGATTCTTTGCAACCTTATGGATGTAGCCCACTGGGCTCCTTTGTCCATGAAGCTTTCCAGGCAAAAATGCTGGAGTATGTTGCCATTTCCTACTTGAGAGGATCTTCCTGACCTAGGGAATGAATCTGCATCTCCTCTGTCTCCTGCATTGCAGGTGGATACTTTACCCACAAACCATCAGGGAAGCCAAAATAAGCAAATGGAACCTCATCAAACTTAGAAGATTTTGCAAAGTGAAGGAAACCAATAAAATGATGAATGGGAGAAAATGTTTCCAGATGATATGTCTGATAAGCAGTTTATATAAGAAATATAAACATCTCATATAACTCTGTATCAAAAAACTCCAGAACACCCAATTTTAAAAAGGGCAGAGGACCTGAATAACCATTTTCCCAAAGATGGCATATAGATGGCCAAAAGGAATGTGAAAATATGCTCAACATGGCTAATAGCTAGTGAAATGTAACTCAAAACCACAGTGACCTCCTACACTGTTGGTGGGATGTAAATTGGTACAGCCACTATGGAGACTAGTATGGCGATGCTGTTAAAAAAAAAAAAAACAAACCAAAAACATAAAAACCAGTTCAGTTCAGTCATTTAGTCGTGTCCGACTCTTTGCGTCCCCATGGACTGCAGCACACCAGGCTTTCCTGTCCATCACCAACTCCAGGAGTTTACTCAAACTCATGCCCATTGAGTCGGTGATGCCATCAAACCATCTCATCCTCTGTCATCCCCTTCTCCTCCTACCTTTAAACATTCCCCAAATCTGGCTCTTTTCCAATGAGTCAATTTTCACATCAGGTGGCGAAAGTATTGGAGTTTCAGCTTCAACATTAGTCCTTCCAATGAATATTCAGGACTGATTTCCTTTAGGGTGGACTGGTTGGATTTCCTTGCAGTCCAAGGAACTCTCAAGAGTCTTCTCCAACACCACAGTTCAAAAGCATCAATTATTTGGCGCTCAGCTTTCTATATAGTCCAACTCTCACATCCATGCATGACTACTGCAAAAGCCATAGCCTTAACTAGATGGACCTTTGTTGGCAAAGTAATGTCTCTGCTTTTTAATATGCTATCTAGGTTCAGTTCAGTTCAGTCAGTTCAGTCGCTCAGTTGTGTCCAACTCTTTGCGACCCCATGAATTGCAGCACGCCAGGCCTCTCTGTTCATCACCAACTCCTGGAGTTCACGCAGACTCACGTCCATCAAGTCAGTGATGCCATCCAGCCATCTCATCCTCTGTCATCCCTTTCTCCTCCTGCCCCCAATCTCTCCCAGCATCAGAGTTTTTTTCCAATGAGTCAACTCTTCGCATGAGGTGGGCAAAGTACTGGAGTTTCAGCTTTAGCATCATTCCTTCCAAAGAACACCCAGGGCTGATCTCCTTCAGAATGGACGGGTTGTATCTCCTTACAGTCCAAGGGACTCTCAAGAGTCTTCTCCAACACCACAGTTCAAAAGCATCACTTCCTCGGTGCTCAGCCTTCTTCACAGTCCAACTCTCATATCCATACATGACCACAGGAAAAACCATAGCCTTGACTAGACGGACCTTAGTCAGCAAAGTAATGTCTCTGCTTTTCATAAATTTTCTTCCAAAGAGTAAGTGTCTTCTAATTTCATGGCTACAGTCACCAGCTGAAGTGATTTTGAAACTCCAAAAACCAAAGTCTGCCACTGTTTCCACTGTTTCTCCATCTATTTGCCATGAAGAGATGGGACCAGATGCCGAGATCTTAGTTTTCTGAATGTTGAGCTTTAAGCCAACTTTTTCACTCTCCTCTTTCACTTTCATTAAGAGACTCTTTAGTTCTTCTTCACTTTCTGCCATAAGGGAAGATCTGCGTATCTGAGGTTATTGATATTTCTCCTGGCAATCTTGATTCCAGCTTGGGCTTCATCCAGCCCAGCATTTCTTGTGATGTACTCTGCATATAAGTTAAATAATCAGGGTGACAATATACAGCCTTGATGTACTCCTTTTCCTATTTGGAACCAGGCTGTTGTTCCATGTCCAGTTCTAATTGTTGCTTCCTGATCTACATACAGATTTCTCAAGAGGCAGGTCAGGTGGTCTGGTATTCCCATCTCTTTCAGAATTTTCCACAGTTTATTGTGATCCACACAGTCAAAGGTTTTGGCATAGTCAATAAAGTAGAAACAGATATTTTCCTGGAACTCTCTTGCTGTTTCTATGATCTAACATGTTGGCAATTTGCTCTCTGGTTCCTCTACCTTTTCTAAATCCAGCTTGAACATCTGGAAGTTCATGGTTCACGTATTGTTGAAGCCTGGCTTGGAGAATTTTGAGCATTACTTCACTAGCGTGTGAGATGAGTGCAATTGTGCAGTAGTTTGAGCATTCTTTGGCATTGCCTTTCTTTGCGATTGGAATGAAAACTGACATTTTCCAGTCCT
The DNA here is from genome assembly GCF_016772045.2 of Ovis aries. Lineage (NCBI taxonomy): Eukaryota > Metazoa > Chordata > Mammalia > Artiodactyla > Bovidae > Ovis > Ovis aries. The sequence goes on along the minus strand of NC_056055.1, from coordinate 114,696,055 downwards.
GTGGCCACTGCTGAGTTTTCCAAATTTGCTGGCATCTTGAGTGGAGCACTTTCATAGCATCATCTTTTAGGATTTGAAATAGCTCCACTGGAATTCCATCACCTCCACTAGCTTTGTTCATAGTGATGCTTCCTAAGGCCCACTTGACTTCGCATTCCAGGATGTCTGGCTCTGGGTGAGTGATCACACCATTGTGGTTATATGGGTCCTGAAGATCTTTTTTTTTACAGTTCTTCTGTGTATTCTTGACACCTCTTCTTAATATCCTCTGCTTCTGTTAGGTCCATACCATTTCTTTACTTTATTGAGCCCATCTTTGCATGAAATGTCCCCTTGGTATCTCTACATTTCTTGAATTTAGTCTTTCCCATTCTATTGTTTTCCTTTATTTCTTTGCACTGATCACTGAAGAAGGCTTTTTTATCGCTCCTTGCTATTGTTTGGAACTCTGCATTCAGATGCTTATATCTTTCCTTTTCTCCTTTGCTTTTTGCTTCTCTTCTTTTCACAGCTATTTGTAAGGCCTCTACAGACAGACATTTTGCTGTTTTGCATTTCTTTTTTTTTTGGGATTGTCTTGCTCCTTGTCTCCTGTACAATGTCAGAAACCTCCATTCATAATTCATCAGGTAATCTATCAGATGTAGTCTCTTAAATCTATTTCTCACTTCCACTGTGTGGTCATACCTGAATGGTCTAGTGGTTTTCCCTTCTTTTTCAATATAAGTCTGAATTTGGCAATAAGGAGTTCATGATCTGAGCCACAGTCAGCTCCTGGGCTTATTTTTGCTGACTGTATAGACTTTCTCCATCTTTGGCTGCAAAGAATATAATCAATCTGATTTTGGTGTTGACCATCTGGTGATGTCCAGGTGTAGAGTCTTCTCTTGTCTTGTTGGAAGACAATGTTTGCTATGACCAGTTCGTTCTCTTGGCAAAACTCTATTAGCCTTTGCCCTGCTTCATTCTGTACTCCAAGGCCAAATTTGCCTGCTACTCCAGGTATCCCTTGACTTCCTACTTTTGCATTCCAGTGCCCTATAATGAAAAAGACATCTTTTTGGGTGTTAGTTCTAAGAGGTCTTGTCGGTCTTGATAGAACCATTCAACTTCAGCTTCTTCAGCATTACTGGTCAGGACATAGACTTGGATTACCGTGATAGTGAATGGTTTGCCTTGAAAATAAACAGAGATCATTCTGTCCTTTTTGAGATTGCATGCAAGTAATGCATCTCAGACTCTCTTATTGACTATGATGGCTAGTCCATTTCTTCTAAGGGATTCTTGCTGACCGTAGTGGAAATAATGGTCATCTGAGTTAAATTCATCCATTCCAGTCCATTTTGGTTCACTGATTCCTAAAATGTTGATGTTCACTCTTGCCATCTCCTGGTTGACCACTTCTAATTTGCCTTGATTCATGGACCTAACATTCCAAGTTGCTATGCAATACTCCTCTTTACAGCATCAGACCTTGCTTCCATCACCAGTCACATGCACACTGAGTGTTGTTTTTGCTTTGGCTCCATCTCCTCGTTTTTTGGGAGTTATTTCTCCACTGATCACCAGTAGCATACTGGGAACCTACCAACCTGGGGAGTTCATCTTTCAGTGTTCTATCTTTTTGCTTTTTCATACTGTTCATGGGGTTCTCAAGGAAAGAATTCTGAGATGGCTTGCCATTCCCTTCTTCAGTGGACCACATTTTGCCACATTTTGTCAGTATATGATCCAGCAATCCTGCTCTTGGAGAAAATGATAATTCAAAATGATACATGCACCCCAATGTTTACTGAAGCACCGTTTACAATAGCCAGGACATGGAAGCAACCTAAATGTCCATCGGCTGAGAAACGGATAAAGAATATGTGGTACATATATACAATAGAATATTACTCAGCCATAAAAGAACTAAAAAATGCCATTTGCTTCAACATGGATGGACCTAGAGCTTGTCATACTGTGTGAAGTAAGTCAGACAAAGACAAGTATCATATGATATTGCTTATACATAGAATCTAAAGAAATGGCATGAATGAGCCTATTTACAAAACAGAGGTTGAGTCAGAGATGAAGAAAACAAACTTGTGGTTATCAGGGGGAGGAAGAGAGAGGGATAAATGGGGAGACTGGGACTGACATATACACACTATTATATATAGAATGGGCAAGAGAAATGGATTCGATCCCTAGGTCAGGAAAATCCCCTACAATATGAAATGGAAATCCGCTCCAGTATTCTTGCCTGGAAAATTCTATGGACATAGGAGCCTGGTTGGCTACAGTCCATGGGGGTCACAAAGAACCAGACATGACTGAGCATAAGCAAACACATATATAGAACAGAGAGGTAGTAAGAACCTACGAATAGCACATGGGACTCTATTGAATACACTGCAATGACTTACTTGGGAACAGAATCTAAAAAAGAGTGGATACATGTGTATGTATAACTGACTCACTTGTCTGCACAGCATAAACACAACATTCTAAGTCAACTATATTCCAAGAAAAATTAATTAAAAGACCGCAGTGAGCTATCCCCTCACATCTGTCAGAATGGCTGTTGTCAAAAAGACAACAAATAACAAATGTCGGTGGGGATGTGGAGAAAAGGCCACTGTAATACAGGCTTGGTGGCAATGTAACTTGGTACAGTCATTATGGAAAACCACACAGAAGTGAGAGAGTCAATTCCTAGGTAGGTTGATAAGATGTCCAGTTCAGTTGAGTTCACTTCAGTCACTCAGTCGTGTGTCTGACTCTTTGCGATCCCATGAATCGCAGCACGCCAGGCCTCCCTGTCCATCACCAGCTCCCGGAGTTCACTCAGACTCGCGTCCATCGAGTCAGTGATGCCATCCAACCATCTCATCCTCTGTCGTCCCCTTCTTCTCCTGTCACCAATCCCTCCCAGCATCAAAGTCTTTTCCAATGAGTCAGCTCTTCGCATGAGGTGGCCAAAGTACTGGAGTTTCAGCTTTAGCATTATTCCTTCCAAAGAACACCCAGGGCTGATCTCCTTCAGAATGGACTGGTTGGATCTCCTTGCAGTCCAAGGAGAGTCTTCTCCAACACCACAGTTCAAAAGCACCAATTCTTCGGCGCTCAGCTTTCTTCACAGTCCAACTCTCACATCCATACATGACCACTGGAAAAACCATAGCCTTGACTAGATGGACCTTAGTCGGCAAAGCAATGTCTCTGCTTTTGAACATGCTATCTAGGTTGGTCATAACTTCTTCCAAGGAGTAAGTGTCTTTTAATTTCATGGCAGCAGTCACCATCTGCAGTGATTTTGGAGCCCAAAAAAATAAAGTCTACCACTGTTTCCACTGTTTCCCCATCTATTTCCCATGGAGTGATGGGACCGGATGCCATGATCTTCGTTTTCTGAATGTTGAGCTTTAAGCCAACTTTTTGACTCTCCTCTTTTACTTTCATCAAGAGGCTTTTTAGTTCCTCTTCACTTTCTGCCATAAGGGTGGTGTCATCTGCATATCTGAGGTTATTGATATTTCTCCCAGCAAACTTGATTCCAGCTTATGTTTCTTCCAATCCAGGATTTCTCATGATGTACTCTGCATAGAAGTTAAATAAGCAGGGTGACAATATACAGCCTTGACATACTCCTTTTCCTCTTTGGAACCAGTCTGTTGTTCCATGTCCAGTTCTAACTGTTGCTTCCTGGCCTGCATACAGATTTTTAAAGAGGCAGGTTAGGTGGTCTGGTATTCCCATCTCTTTCAGAATTTTCCACAGTTTATTGTGATCCACACAGTCAAAGGCGTCCAGGGGTCCTCAAGGAGAGAGGGGTCTGGAATTCTCAAGGAGGAGGAAAGGACAAATGTTTGTGTTTCCTCTACATTCCTTAGGATTATACAACAATAATGTATCCTGCTTGAGCACAGTCTCTGGGAAAACCTTCTGGCTAATCCTGTTGTCTTAAAATGTAAATTATGGGAGTGGGTGTAAGTAAGGTCTTTACAACCTCCAGACATACTTTTTATTCACTGTAATAACTAATTAAAATTATATAATTTAATTATTTAAACTAATTAAAAGTATATAACTAGTTAAAAGTATATAACTCCATTGCTAACACTAGTGAGGGGTTACTCTTTCTGTCCCCTTATGAGGTCTGTGTCAGAAGCTTTCTCTATCCCTTTTATACTTTAATAAAACTCTATTGCACAAAAGCTCTGAGTGATCAAGCCTTGTCTCTGGCCCCAGATTGTGTTCTTCTCTTCCGGAGGCCAAGAATCCTGGTGTCTTTTCATGGGTCAGCAACAACCTTTCAGAAGTTCCTTAAAAACTTAAAAATAAAACTAGCCTATGATCCAGCAACTCCACTACTGGATATATATCTAAAGAAAACAAACAAAAAATAATCAAAAAAATATACGCACCCCAATGTTCATATCAGTACTGTTTAAAATTGGAAAGGTATGAAAGCAAACTGAGTGTTCATCAACAGATGAATAAAGAAGATGTGGTAAATATGTATATTAGAATAACAGCCATAAAAAGAATGAAATTTTGCCACTTGCAACAATGGGGATGGGCCTGGAGGGTATTATGCTTAGTGGAATAAGTCAGGAAGAGAAAGATAGCTACTGTATATTTTCACTTAGATATGGAATCTAAAACAAAAACCTCAAAGATACAGAAAACACATCAGTGGTTAATAGTGGGGAGAGGATGAATGGAGGGGAAAGATAGGGAAAAAAGGGTTAAGAGGTACCAAAATACTATTTATAAAATAATAAGCAACAAAGATATGTTATACAGTACAAAAATATAGTCATTACTTTATAGTAACTAAATATGGAGTGTAATCTATAAAACCATTGAATCACTGTGTTGTATACTTGACGCTAACATAATATTGGACGTAAATCAATCGTACTTCAAAAAAAAATGTAGGTAGAGAAAACACAAGAGAATTATATTTTAATAGTGGGTAGCTCAGCTGGTAAATCCACTTGCAATGCAGGAGACCCTGGTTTGGTTTCTGGGTTGGAAAGTCTCTGGAGAAAGGATAGGCTATACACTCTAGTATTCATGGGCTACCCTCATGGTTAGATGGTAAAAAATCCACCTGCAATGCAGGAGACCTGGGTTAGATCCCTGGGTTGGGAAGATCTCCTGGAGAAGATCTTGGAGGAGGGCATGGCAACCCACTCCAGCATTCTTACCTGCAGAATCCCTATGGACAGAGGAGCCTGGTGGGCTACAATCCATGGGGTCACGAAGAGTTGGACGTGACTGAGTAACTAAGCACACAGCACAGTGTGGACAGTAAATGAACCTCAGTGGAACTAAGATTACTAAAGGTCGTTGGAAGTGGTAAAATGTTGGTAACAGTAGACTGTGATAGGTTATGTATATATATAATGCTTTTAATGTAGTAGTGTTAGTTGCTCAGTTGTGTACAATTCTTTGCAACCCCATGGACTGGAACCTGGCAGGCTCTTCTGTTCATGGAATTCTCCAGGCAAGGATACTGGAGGGGTGGTCATTTTCTTCTAGCAACCAGTATGAAAACTATACAGAACAAAATATTCAAAAATACTACAAATAAATTATGATGGAATCCTAAAAACCGTTCATGTAACTTACAGAAAAGAATATTGGGAAACAGAAGAAACAGAACACAAGTAATAAATTGGCAGACTTAAGCCCTAATATAATATTTTACATGTTAACTGTCAAAATATACCATATAAAAACAAACATAAGAAGAATGGATAAAATAAAAAGATCCAACAATGCTGCCTATATGGAATTCAAATCAATGACAGGTTGGAAGTAAAAAGACATGAAAAAAGACATGTGTAAATATTAAGCAAAAAAGAAGTGGTCATATTAATATAGTGTAGAATTCAGAGCAAAGAAAACCAATTTTACACAATCTATTTAAGAATACAGGAAAAGAGAATGACTTTCCAACTCATTTTGTGAGGTTCATATTATCCTGATACCCAAACTATGGGAAAATAGTACAAAAGTGAAAACTCCAGCTCAATATCTCTTATGAGCTTAGATATAGAAGATCTGGATGAAATATCAACAAATTAATATAAGATTTTATAAAAATTATACATTCTCTATATACTACATGACTAAGTGGGATTTATTCCAAGTAGAGATGGCTGATTCAACATACCAAAAAATTACTATAATCTACCACATCAAGAGGTTAAAGATAAAAACATAAAATGATCACATCAGTAGACACAGAAAAAGCTTTTAAGAAAAGCTAACACATTCATGATTTAAAAAAAAAAAGTCTCAGCAAACTAGGAATAGAGAGGAAATTTTTCAACAGAATTCTACAAAAGTTCTACAGCTAACATCATACTTAAGAGTGAAAAAATGGAAATTTATCCTATTACAACAGGGAACAAGGCAAGGATAGCCTCTTTTCCCACTCTTATTCAACACAATATTGGAATTCCTAGCCACTGCAATAAGTCAATGGAAAAAAAATCATACAAATTAGGAAATGAAAAATAAAACTGTCCCCACCCATAGAAGATATTACTCTTTACATAGAAAATCCCAAGGAGTTTTTTAAAAAAATTTCTGGAACCAATCAATGAATTCTTCAAGGTCACAGGCTATAGTACAAACACACAAAAGTCAGTAATGTTTTATTATACTAAGACTCAACTTGTGAAAAATAAAATTAAGAACACAATGCTGCTTACAACTCCCTAAGAAAATTAAATGCAAAGATATAAATTCTAAAAAATGTATAGGATCTATATCTTAATCTTATATAGAGAAATTTCTAAATAATACACAAAGATACTCGGAGTTAATAAACAAAGTCAGCAAATCTGCATGTACAAGATCAATACACAAGTATCCACTGTATTTCTATACACTAGCAATGAACAAATCCCAAAGTGAAATTAAGAAAGCAATTCTATTTGCAATATCATAAAAAGAATAAAATACATAGGAAATATTTTAACCAAGGATGTGTAAGACTTGTACAGTGGAAATTATAAAACATTGTGAAAAGCAACTAAATAATACCTAAAAAATAAAACAACACCCTGTGTTCATAGATTTGCAAATTTGTTATATATATAAGAAGGTAATACTCTCCAGAGCAATCTACAGATTCAATTTAAACTTACCAAAATCTCAATGGCCTTCATTTTTTTTCCCCCAAGAAATGAAACAGCTGACCCTACAATTCATTTGGAATTGCAAGGGACAGCAAACAGGCAACACAATCTTAAAAAATGACAAAAAGGATTCACACACCCCAGCTTCAAAACTTAATAGAAAGTTATGGTAAATAGTGTGATACTGGCAAAAGGACAGACACAAGGACCAATAGAATAGAATTGAGAGTCTGGGAATAAACCTATATGTCTAAGGTCATTTGATTTTTTACAAGAGTGTCAAGATCATTTTGGAGAAGGTAATGGCAACCCACTCCAGTACTCTTGCCTGGAAAATCCCATGGATGGGGGAGCCTGGTAGGCTGCGGTCCACGGGGTCTCTATGAGTCAGACACGACTGATCTACTTCACTTTCATTTTTCACTTTCACGCACTGGAGAAGGAAATGGCAACCCAGTCCAGTGTTCTTGCCTGGAGAATCCCAGGGACGGGGGAGCCTGGTGGGCTGCTGTCTATGGGGTTGCACAGAGTTGGACATGACTGAAGCGACTTAGCAGCAGTAGCAGCAAGATCATTTAATGAGGAAAAGAATAGTCTGTTCAACAAATGGTGCTAAGACAATAAGATATCCACAAGGAAAAGTTTGAAGTTGGAATCTTACCTCACATAAACCACAAAAATTAATTCAAAATGAATACAAAATCTAAATATAAGAGTAAAAGCTATAAAAGCTCTTAAAGTATAAAAATAAGCTTTCATGACCTTGGATTTGGCGATGGATTCTTAGGCATTACACTAAATTCACAAGCAACAAAACACAAACTAGATAAACTGGATTACATCAGAATTAAATACTTTCATGCAACAGTAGACATTATCAAGAAAATGAAAGGTAATCTACAGATGGCAGAAAATATTTGTAAGTCATTTACTTCATGGGGTCTAGTATCTGCATATGTAAAGAGCTCTGACAGTTGAACAACAAAGAAAAACAACATAGTTAAAAAATGGTCAAAGGACTTGAATAGACATTTCTCCAAAAAAAGACATACAAATGGCCAATAAATATATGAAAATATACTCAACATTAGTCACTAGGAAAATGCAAATCAAACCACAATTAGCTACCATGGTTTTAGAAAAGGCAGAGCAACCAGAGATCAAATTGCCAACACCCACTGGATCATGGAAAAAGCAAGAGAGTTCCAGAAAAACATCTATTTCTGCTTTATTGACTACACCAAAGCCTATGACTGTGTGGATCACAATAAACTGTGGAAAATTCTGAAAGAGATGGGAATATCAAACCACCTGACCTGCCTCTTGAGAAATCTGTATGGAGGTCAGGAAACAACAGTTAGAACTGGACATGGAACAACAGACTGGTTCCAAATAGAAAAAGGAGTACGTCAAGGCTGTATATTGTCACCCTGCTTGTTTAACTTATATGCAGAGTACATCATGAGAAATGCTGGACTGGAAGAAACACAAGCTAGAATCAAGATTGCCGGGAGAAATATCAACAACCTCAGATATGCAGATGACACCACCCTTATGGCAGAAAGCGAAGAGGAGCTAAAAAGCCTCTTGATGAAGGTGAAAGTGGAGAGTGAAAAAGTTGGCTTAAAGCTCAGCATTCAGAAAACGAAGATCATGGCATCTGGTCCCATCACTTCATGGGAAATAGATGGGGAAACAGTGGAAACAGTGTCAGACTTTATTTTTTTGGGCTCCAAAATCACTGCAGATGGTGATTGCAGCCATGAAATCAAAAGACGCTTACTCCTTGGAAGAAAAGTTATGACCAACCTAGATAGCATATTCAAAAGCAGAGACATTACTTTGCCAACTAAGGTCTGTCTAGTCAAGGCTATGGTTTTTCCAGTGGTCATATATGGATGTGAGAGTTGAACTGTGAAGAAGGCTGAGCACTGAAGAATTGATGCTTTTGAACTGTGGTGTTGGTGAAGACTCTTGAGAGTCCCTTGGACTGCAAGGAGATCCAACTAGTCCATTCTGAAGGAGATCAGCCCTGGGATTTCTTTGGAAGGAATGAGGCTAAAACTGAAACTCCAGTACTTTGGCCACCTCATGCAAAAGGTGCCACTCATTGGAAAAGACTCTGATGCTGGGAGGGATTGGGGGCAGGAGAAGAAGGGGACGACAGAGGATGAGATGGTTGGATGGCATCACTGACTTGATGGACGTGAGTCTGGGTGAACTCCAGGAGTTGGTGATGGACAGGCAGGCCTGGCATGCTGCAATTCATTGGGTCGCAAAGAGCCGGACACGACTGAGCGACTGAACTGAACTGAACAGATCCATTAGGATGGTATAATTTAAACAAAATAACACAACACGAAGCGACAAGTGTTGGGAAGAATGTAGAGCACTTGCAACCCTCTACACTGTTGATAGAAATATAAAATGGTGTGGCAGAGTCTGGCAGTTCCTCAGAAAGTTAATCATGGAATTACCACATGTCCCAACAACTCCACTCCTATGTATATATCCAAAAGAATAGAAAACATGTATACAAGCAAAAGCTTATATACAGATGTTCCTGACAGCACTATTTAAAACAGTCAAAAAGTGGAGACAACCTAATGCCAATCAGTGGAGGAGTGAATAACAAAAACAAACATATCCGCATGATGGAGCAAAGTGCTGCTGTATGCTACAACAGAGAAGAACCTCAAAAGGATTATGCTGAGTGAACAGAGTCAGGCACACAAGATGACATACTATAATTCCATTTGCATGAAATATTTATAGGGAATATGTAAATCCATACGAATGAAAATCAGATTAGTGTTTGCCAGGGTCTAGGGAGGGGAAATTGGTTGTGACTGTTTAATCGTTAGGAAGTTTCTTTCTGAGATGATAAGAATGTCTTGGAACCAGATAAAGGTAAGTCCTGCAAAATCTTGTGAATCTACTAAATGCCACTGAATTGTACATTTTAATATGGTTCATTTTATGTTATGTAAATTTCACCTCAATTTTTTAAAAAGTGGATATCAGGGATGATGTGAGACTCAGGGATGTGTACTTCACAAATACTTGATAATAAAAAATGCTGCTATTCTATAAAGGGAAAGAACAAGAAACAGAGTTAGGGATTGTATAAAAGGTATATGCTTTATAAACTATTAAGTCATTTTTAAATAGCTGACAATTTCATGGAAAAATTATGGTGTCACTTAGAGAAAAAATCTAATTCTCTTTATATGATTTTGTTTAACTGAGATTGTTGTATGAGAATGTCATGCACCTTTGCAAGTATTAGAATTAATGCTGTCCAGCATCTAACACAATGTTTGACACAGAGTGGGCCCTCACTGAATGGTCATTACTATGGGAGGGGCTTCAGGGCAGGCCTCCCTTTCTTCAGTTCTGCTCCATCACGTGCACAGGGGCGGACACTGCAGAGCGGGAAGGGGGAGCCACAGCCTCTGTGGCTCTCAGACAAATCACTGCACAATGTTTGTCCTCCAGACTGTATAGGGCAGAGGTGCAAAGAGGGCAGGAAAGGCAAGCTGATGCATTGGAAGAGGAGGTAACAGGTCATGTCTGATGACTATGGCATGTGAGCAGCTTACTTGCACTCCATCTTTGTGTGCATGAGTCTTCCTTTCAAACTGGGCCTGCTTCTTCAACTTCCTCCTCTGCGTCTTCTCCAGCCACAGGTCATCTAAACTGATGTGTGAGTGCTGAGGGATACTCCTGGGTTGTGAAGGAGTCTCCCGGGGGATGTCTTCTGCAGAAATGAAGGGAAGAATCCATGTCCCCACCTCAGCTGTAGAGAATGGCCCCGGAGCTGGCTCAGTGTGAAAAGTTTTCAGACCTTGGAAGCAACTGGGCTTTCTGCCTGGTTGTTCTTCCCACAGCATGTGATTCTAGAGAACAGAGAGGAGAACATATCAAGTGAGCACAGTGTTCTTTCTCTGTTCACTTTCTTTCTATGTTTTGGTTAATCCCCAAAATACAGACCCCAGTGAAGTACTTTGTTCACAGTAATTTTGGAAAATGTGAAGACTAGAAACAAAAGAAACCTTGTTTCTGCTGAAATGTTCTATTTTCAAGACTATTTCAAAGAATCAAGTCTTCCACCTTGATCAAAGAATTAGGTCTTGAAAGTAATTCATTAGAAATATTTTTTAAGGGTCAGTGGTTTGGGCAGAAAGCTCTTGCCTAAACAATGCCCCCTGAGAACAGAATTTGAATGGAGACACACAGGCATCTGTTACTCCTTACTCAGCACAGACATTAACTAGGCGTGTACACACTGCACCTTCCTTTGGCACCTATGCTGCCATACTTTGTCTGGTTGCTGTCATTCACTCAGGAACCCTAACTGAATTTCAGAGTAACATTTGTCCACACTAACTTTGGCTTCACGTTGCACAACCATCTCTCTGTGCTTTCAAATCAAAGGAGCAGAAACCTTTCTTCCCATGTGTTGAGTCTAATGACCACTATCCCCAGTCCCACTCTAGTGGACACCTCCTTCACATCCCCTCTTTGGAATGTCATCCCCAAGTATTTTGTGTATACTATTTGGTGGAAACAAAGGTGAAATTTCTCTTAACTATTTCAAGAGGCTTTGTATATTCACAGATACACACAGACACAGACATATACATGGAGAAAGAAGGGGAAAGGGAGGCATACTTACTACAGAATGGCTTTGGTGTACAGCCTGGGAATTGGGACTTTTCAAATCTTGGCAAGTGATTCTAATATGCATCCAAGGTAAAGAATCACTGTGTACTTTTGGTACCAATTTAAAAAGTGCTTTACTTAGTTCCCTCTCCTCAACTTCACTCTAGCTAGAAGCCACAGGCATATTATCCATATCCTGTAAATAAGGTAATAGAAACTCAGAAAACTTAAGTGATAACCCAAGTTCACACAACTTTGTCTGTCATTAGACAGTTAATCCTTGGACAACATGAGTTTGAACTGCATGGATCTACTTGTGGATTATTTCCAATAGTAAATACTACAGCAGTATAGGATCCATGGATGGCTGAATCCCTGGATGTGGAACTGTGAGTATGGAGGGCTGACTGTTAATTTATACTTGGATGTTCCACTATGCAGAGCGTAGGCGTTATTAACCCTGGCACTGTTAAGTGCCAGCTGTACTCTTTCTGATTCTAAATCCCATATCCTTTTCACAATTCTATGTGATAAAAATTCCTGTTGTTTTACAAGTGGAAATAACATCTGCTTAACTAAGCAAGGACCACACCTTACGCTCTTTTATAATTCTCAAAGTTCTTGCAAAGGGAATGGAAGTTAGTGATCACATCTTTATGCAAGACTCTCTGTTGCGCATTTTATGTACAGTACATAAAGAAGCTGTTCTCCTAAGGCTTTCAGTGAGCAAATGGCACAGAGCTTCCTGAAAGGAAGCCAAGCTACCCTCATGCTAAGGCTTCCACAGGAATGCGGTTACTGCCACTAGATGTGAGCTCACAAACAAAAGAAACCCGGACTTTTCCAATGCACCGTCACCAAGCCTTCTACCAGCTTGTATGGGAGTTATTGGCTGGGACCTCCTGATGTTGTCAACGATCCTCAACTTTTGCTTTATCAGAATTTTAGAACATTACCATTTTCATAGCTTGGCTATAGGGCTTTAGAGGAAGTCCTGGCTGGAGGATGGTGCTCTCTAAGTGCAAAATTTCACCTTTATTTTTTTCCATTAGCTTAATGGAAAACAGCCCCCCTCCCTTCCCATTTCCCCACCTTGGGGGTGCTACTAGGGCCATATATCCATTCACTCGCCAAGGAATTTTAATTTTCTCAGTAAAAAAGGTCTTTGCTTTGAGGTTATTAATTAGAACAGTATTTGTAAAACCACCAGCATCACCCAGTATGGTGGGCAGCTTCTAAGATGGCCCCAAAGACCTCATCACCTTGATGAAGGCCCTTGTATGAGCCCTTCCCCTTGAATATAGGCTGGACTTAGTGACTTATTTCTAATGAATGACTTTGGCAGAATGAAATATCATTTCCAAGATTAGGTGATAAAAAGGTTGTCGCTTCCATTTGAGGGTGCCTCTCATGGACCCCTTGCTCTGGAAGAAGTAAGATGATATACTGTGAAAAGGGCCATGGAGAAGCTCATGTGGCAAGAAACTGATGTCTCCAAGTCAACAGCCAGCATGGATCTGAAGCCTGTCAACAGCTACCTTAGTGAGTGTGGAAGCAAGACATCTTGCAGTCTGGCCTTGAGCTGAACACAGCCCCTTGAAAGAGACCATGAACCCAAGCTTAATCAGCTGGTTTTATAGCAATAGGTAGAAACTTGCTAGACCTGCAGACTTTTAAGCCCCATACTATCCAGCAATTCCACTACTGGGCATATATCTTGAGAAAACAATTCAAAAAGACACATGTATCCCAATGTTCATTGAAGAACTATTTACAATAGCCAGGACATGGAAGCAATGTAGATGTTCACTGACTGATGAATGGATAAAAAGTTGTGAGATATATATATATATATATATATATATATATGAGAAGGCAATGGCACCCCACTCCAGTACTCTTGCTTGGTAAATCCCATGGACAGAGGAGCCTGGTAGGCTATAGTCTGTGGGGTGGCGAAGAGTCGGACACGACTGAGCGACTTCACTTTCACTTTTCCCTTTCATGCATTGGAGAAGGAAATGGCAACCCACTCCAGTGTTCTTGCCTGGAGAATTCCAGGGACGGGGGAGCCTGGTAGGCTGCTGGCTCTGGGGTCTCACAGAGTCGGACACGACTGAAGCAACTTAGCAGCAGCAGCGTATATATATACACCCCACACACACATAAATATATGCAATGGAGTATTATGCAGCCATTAAAAGGAACAAATCTGAGTCAGTTCTAGTGAGGTGGATGAACCCAAAGCATGTTATACAGAGTGAAGTAAGTCAGAAAAAGAAAAACAAATATTGTATATTAATGCATATATATGGAATCTAGAAAAACTGTACTGATGAACTTACTTTCAGGGAAGGAATAGAGACACAGATGTAGAGAATGGGTTTGTGGACACAGTCAGGGAAGGAGACAGTGGGACAAGCTGAGAGAATACCACTGACATATATACACTACCATATGCAAGACAGATGGGTAGTGGGAAGCTGCTGCGTAACACAGGGAGACCAGCCTAGTGCTCTATGATGGCCTAGAGGGGTAATATGGAAGGGGTGTGAGGAAGGGAGATAAATGTATACTTATTTCTGATTCACACTGCTGTACAGCAGAAATGAACACAAGCAACTATCCTCCAATTAAAAATACATTAAAATATAACTAAGGCGATAAAATCCTTGTTCACTGAAAACTATAAGACTTTGACGAACAAAATCCAAGAAGATAAATGTCACAAGTAAATGTTAAGATGCTTTATGATCATGGATTAGAAGAACTAGTATTGTTAAAATGACCATACTACTTATAGCAATCTACAGTTTCAATGTAATACCTATCAAAATTCCAATAACATTTTCCACAGAAATAGCACAAACAATCCTAAACTTTGTATGGAATCCCAAAAGATCCCAAATAGGCAAAGCAATTCTTTGTGAAAGAAGAACAAAGCTGGAGGTATTGTGCTTCCTAATTTCAAACTATATAATGAAGTACTCTAATCAAAACAGTAGTGACATAAATGCAGACATATAGATCAGTGTAACAGAAAAAAGCCCAGAAATAAACTCACTCATATATAATCAACTAATTTATGACAGACAGGCCTAGAATATATGATGGTGCCAAGAATATATGATGAAGAGGACAGTTTTCAATAAAGGGTGCTGGGAACTAGACATCCACATGCAAAAGAATATCTTTTACCATACACAAAAATCAACCCTATATGGATTAAAGGCTTGAATGTACAACCTGAAACCATAAAACTCCTAGAAGAAAACACAGGCAGTAAACTCCTTACATTGGGTATAGTGAAGAATTTTTTGGATTTGACACCAAAAACAAAGGAACAAAAGCAAAAATTTACAAATGGGATTATATCAAACAGTAAAGTTTCTGCACAACAAAGGAAACCTTCAACAATACGAAAAGGTAACAATACTCAATGTGAGAAAGTATTTGCAAATAATATATCCAATAAGGGGTTAATATCAAAAGTATATTAATATATAGAGCTTACACAGCTCAAAAATAAAAAACAAACAAAAACCATCACAATTCAATTAAAAAGTAGATGGGGGTGGATGTGTGTGAATATACACTTTTTCAAAGAAGCCATAGAAATGGCCAATACATACATGAAAAGACACTCAACAGGCCTAATCATCAGGGAAATGCACATTCACACCGCAATGAGATATCATCTCACACCTGCTAGAATCATCAAAAAGACAAGAAATACCAAGTGTTGGCGAGTATGAGGAGAAAAGAGAACCCATGTGCAATGTTGGTAGAAATGTAAACTTGTACAGCCACTATAGAAAACAGTATAGAAGTTCCTCAAAACATTAAATGTAGAACTACCATCTGATCCAGAAATTCCGCCTTTGGATATTCAAAGAAAATAAGATCAGTCACTTGAAAAGATACATGCACCACTGTGTTCAACTGCAGAGTTATTTGCAATAGCTAAGATACAGAAACAATCAAGGTGTTATTGATAGATGAATGGATAAAGAAAATGTGGTATATATACAATGGAGTATTATTCAGCCTTAAGATAGAATGAAATCTTTCCATTTGTGACAACATAGATGGTCCATTAGGCTGTTTTCAAAGTAAGTCAGGCACAGAAAGATTTATGATTTATTTTATAATCTCACTTATATGTGGAATCTAAAAACAAAAGCTCATAGATACAGAGAAAAGACTGGTGGTAGCCAGAAGTAGGGGATGAGAAGGTGCATGAAAGGAGTGAAAGGAGTCAGAAGGTACAAACTTCAAGTTATAAAATAGTTAAGTCTTGTGGATGTAATATAGTGTCCTTGTTGTTCAGTCAGTAAGTCATGTCTGACTCTATACCACTCAATGGACTGTAGCACACAAGGCTCCTCTTTACTTCACTGTCTTCCAGAGTTTGCTCAAATTCATGTCCATTGAGTTGGTGATGCTATCTAAGCATTTCAACCTCTGCTGTACCCTTCTCCTTTCTTCATCAATCTTTCCCAGCAACAGGGTCTTTTCCAATGAGTTGACTCTTTGCATCAGGTGGTCTAAGTATTGGAGCTTAAGGTTCAGCAACAGACCTTCCAATGAATATTTAGGATTTATTTCCTTGCAGTCTGAGGGATTCTCAATAGTCTTCTCCAGTATCACAATTTGAGAACATCCCTTCTTTGGCACTCAGCCTTCTTTAGTCCAACTCTCACATCTGTACATGACTACTGAAAAAGAAAAAACCATACCTTTGACTATGTGGACATTTGTTAGCAAAGTGATGTCTCTGCTTTTTAATATGCTGTCTTAGGTTTGTCATAGCTTTCCTTCCAAGGAGCAAGCATCTTTTAATTTCATGGCTACAGTCACTATCTGCAGTGATTTCAGAACCCAATAATAAGGCCCAATAATAAGTCACTGTTTCCACTATCCCCCCTTCTATTTGTCATGAAGTAATGGGACCAGACACCATGATCTTAGTATTTTTAGTAATGAATTTCAAGCTAGCTTTTTCACTTTCCTCTGTTATCCTCATCAAGATGCTCCTTAGTTTCTCTTCACTTTTTGCCCTTAGAGTGGTATCATTTGCATATTTGATGTTGTTTATATTTCTCCTGGCAATCTTGATTTCACCTTGTGATTCATCCAACCCAGGATTTTGCATGATGCACTCTGCACAGAAGTTAAATTAGCAGGGTGACAATATACTCATTGTAGTCCTTTCCCAATTTGAACCAGTTAGTTGTACCAGGTCTGGTTCTAACTGTTGCTACTTGACCCACATAACAGGTTTCTCAGAAGGTAGGTAAGGTGGACTGGTATTCCCATTTCTTTAAGAACTTTCCAGTTTTTTGTGATCCACACAGCCAAAGGCCTTAGTGTAGTCGATGAAGCAGAAGTAGATGTTTTCCTGGAACTCTCTTCGTTTCTCCAGATCCAATGAACGTCGGAAATTTGATCTCAGGTTCCTCTGCCTCTTTCGAACAGAGCTTATAAATTTTGAAGTTCTGAAATATGTACTGCTGAAGCCTAGCTTGAAGGATTTTGAGCATGGCCTTCCTATAATAGCATGTGAAATGAGTACAATTGTATGTAGTTTGAACTTTCTTTGACATTGCCCTTCTTTGGTATTGCAATGAAAACTGACATTGTCCAATCCTGTGGCCATTGCTGAATTTCCAAATTTGCTGACATATGGAGTGCAGCACTTTAACAGCATCGTCTTTTAGGATTTTAAATAAGTCAGCTGGAATTCTGTCACCTCCACTAGCTTTGTTTGAAGTCATGCTCCAATGGCCCACTTGACTTTCTAAGGCCACTTGACTTCACACTCTAGGATGTCCAGCTCTAGGAGTGACTACACTGTGGTTATCTAAGTCATTAAGACCTTTCTTGTATAGTTCTTCTGTGTATTATTACCACCACTTCTTAATCTCTTTTGCTTTTGTTAGGTCCTTACCATTTCTGTCCTTTATCATGTCAATCTTTGCATGAAACGTTCCCTTGATATCTCCAATTTTCTTGAAGAGATCTCTAGTCTTTCCCACTCTATTGTTTTCCTCTATTTCTTTGCATCATTCATTTAAGAAGGCCTTATTATCTCTCCTTGCTATTCTCTGGAACTCTGCATTCAGTTGCGCATATCTTTCCCTTTCTTCCTTGCCTTTCACTTCCCTTCTTTCCTCAGATATTTGTAAAGCTTCCTGAGACAATCGCTTTGCCTTGTTTCCTTTCATTTTCTTTGGGAAGGTTTTGGTCACTGCCTCCGATACAAGTTACAGACCTTTGTCCATAGTTCTTCAGGCACTCTGTCTACAAGATCTAATCCCTGGAATCTATTCATTATCTCCATTGTATCAAATAAGAGATTTGATTTAGGCCATACCTGAATGGCACAGTGGTTTTCCCTACTTTCTTTAATTTAAGTCGAAATTTTACAATAAGGAGCTCATGAACTGAGCTACAGTCAGTTCCAGGTCTTGTTTTTACTGACTGTATAGAGCTGCTTCATCTTTGGCTGCAAAGAACATAATCAATCTGATTTTGATATTGTCCATCTGGTGATGACCATGTGTAGAGTCGTTTCTTAGGTTATTGGAAAAGGGTGTTTGCTATGACCAGCGTGTTCTTTTGACAAAACTCTGTTAGCTTTTGCCCTGCTTCATTTTGTACTCTAATGCCAAACTTGCCTGTTATTCTGGATATCTCTTGACTTCCTACTTTTGCATTCCAATCCCCTATGATGAAAAAGGACATTTTTTTGTTGTTGTTGGTTTTAGTTCTAGAAGAGGTTGTACTGCATAGAACCTGTCAATTTCAGCTTTTTTGGCATCAGTGATTGGGGTATAGACTTGGATTACTGTGATGTTTAATGGTTTGCCTTGGAAATGAACTGAGATCATTGTTATTTTTGAGATTGCATCTGATTTAAATTCACCCATTCCTGTCCATTTTAGTTTACTGATTCCTAAGATGTTGATGTTTGGTCTTGCTATCTCCTGCTTGACCAGGTTCAATTTACCTTGTTTCATGGACCTAATATTTCAGGTTCTTATGCAATATTGTTCTTAACAGCACTGGACTTTCACCACCAGACATATCCATAGCTGAGCACCATTTTCCCTTTGGCCCAGCCACTTCATTCTTACTGGAGCTTTTGGTAATTTCCCTCTGCTCTTCCCCAGTAGCTTACTGGACACCTTCCAACTTGAGGGACTCATCTTCCTGTGTCATTTTTTTCTTTTGCATTTTCATACTGTTCAAAGGGTTTTCCAGGAAAGAATATTTGAGTGGGTAGCCATTTCCTTCTCCAGTGGACCCTGTTTTGTTAGAACTATTTACTATGACCCATTCATCTTGGGTGGCTCTGCATGGCATGGCTCATCGCTTCACTGAGTTATGCAAGCCCCTTCACCATGACAAGGCTGTGATCCATGGGAGGGGGGCATGTACTATACACCATGGCAATTACAGTTAACACTGTATTGCGTATTTGAAAGTTGCTAAGAGAGTAAATTTTAAAAGTTCTAATGACAAGAAAAAGAATTCTGGCTGGGACTTCCCTGGTGGTCCAGTAGTTGAGAATCTGCCTTGCCACACAGGAGACATGGATTGATTTCTTGTTGGGGAACTAAGATCCCACATGCTGCAGAGCAACTAAATTTGTGCACTGCAACTACTGACCCACGCACCACAAATAGAGTCTGTGTGCCTCAATGAAAAAGATCCTTCAGGATGAAACAAATATACTATATGCTGCAACTAAGTCCAGATGCAGCCAAATAAATAAATAATATTAAAAAATAAAATATGTAATAGCTTAGAATTTCCCAAATGTGAGGAGAGATTTTGATAACCTAGTTCATGAAACTTACAGGTTACCAAACAAAATCTAGTTAAACAGAACCTCTCCAAGACACATTATAATAAAACTGTCAAAAATCAAACACAATCTTAAAATAATCAAGAGAAAATAAGCTTGTAACTTACAAGGGAACCTCATAGGGCTACTAGTGGATTTCTCAGCAGAATCTTTGAAGGCCAGAAAAGAGTGGGATGATATATTCAAAGTGTTGAGAGTAAAAATCTGCCAACCAAGAATACTCTATCCAGTAGAGTTATCCTTCAGAAATAAAGGAGAGATAAAGACTTCCAGAAAAACAAAAGCTGAGATCACTATTAGACCTACCTTATAAGAAATTTAGAAAGGAATTTCACAAGCTGAAATGAAAGTATACTAATTACTAACATGAAAACATGAAAATGTATAACACACTAGTACATTTTAACTGGTAAAGTTATAGTCAAATTAAGAATACTCTAATACTGGAATATGGTGGTGTATTAATCATTTAAATCCAATATAAAAGTTAAAGGACAAGAGTATTAAAAAAACTAGTTACAATAATTTGTTAATAAAAGTACAATATAGAAAGAAGTAAATTATGACATCAAAAACATAAAGAGGCAGGGAATGAAAAGGTAGAGGTTTTGTATATGATTTAAGTTGTTATTAGCACAGAAGAAAATGTAAGCCTCCTTGTTAACCTCAGAGCAAAAACCTACAGTAGATGTAAAAAAGGTAAAGAGAAAGGAATCAAAGCATACCATGCTGGAAAATCATCCATTCACAAAGAAAGGCAGAAAGTAACAAAGGAACTACCAAACCCCCAGGAAGCAATTAACAAAATAGGATTAATAAGTCTCTATCAGTAAATACTCTAAATATAAATAGATTAAATTCTCTAATCAAGAGTCAGAGAGTGGTTGAACAGATCAAAAAAGAAAGAAATTTTTGCTGCTTATAAGAGACCCAATCAGATTTAGGGTCACATAGGCTCAGAGAAAAGGGATGAAAAAATATACTCCATGTATGTAGAAATCAGAAGACAGCAGAGTAGCTATATTTACATCAGACAAAATAAAGCTAAAAATTGTAATGAGGTAAAGATAATTTTATAATGATAAAGAGCTCAATTCATGAAGAAGATATAACAGTCATAAATATAAATACACCAACACTGGAGTACCTAAGCATACTAAAGCAATATCAGAAAAACATATCAGAAGGGAAAAGCAGACAATAATACAATAATTGTAGAAGATTCCAATATTCCACTTAAAACAATGGATAGGACATCCAGAAAATCAATAAGAAAATGTTGGATCTGAACTATACTTTTAGACCAAATGGACCAAACAAACATATTCATAACATTTCATACCACAGTGGCAGAATACACATTGCTCTCAAGTACACACAGAACATTCTCCAGGATAGATCATATGATAAATCAAAGAAAAAAAATCTTAGCAAATTTAAGAAAATTGAAATATTACCAGATATATTTCTAGACAATATTATGACTAAAAATCAATAACAGAAGAAAAACTGGAAAGCTCACAAATGTGTGGAAATCAAATGTCACAGTCCTGAACAATCAGTGAGTCAAAGAAGAAATAAAAACTGAAGTAAAAATATATTGAATGAAATGAAAATGGAAACATAATACTCCAAGTCCTGGGTGGTGCAGCAAGAGCAGGTCTTAGAGGGAAATTTACAATTATAAATGCCTACAGTAAGAAAAAAATCTCAAATAAGCAACTTAATTTCATATTTCAAGGAACCAGAAAAAGAAGAACAAGAAATTGAGCCTGAGTTATCAGAAAGAAAGAAACAACAAAGATCAGAGCAGAAACAAATGAAATGGAGACCAGAAAAACAATAGAAAAGACAAGGAAACTAAGTGTTGATTTTTAGAAAAGATAAACAAAATTGACAATCCTTTAGCTAGACTAGGATAAAAAGAGCAAAGGCTCAAGTAAAATCAGAAATGAAAGAGCTGACATTACAGGTGATACCACAGAAATAAAAAGGATCATCAGAGACTACTATTGACAGCTATATGCAACTAAATTGAATATACCTAGAGAAAATGGATTGGAGAAGGCAATGGCAACCCACTCCAGTACTCTTGCCTGGAAAATCCCATGGACGGAGGAGCCTGGTGGGCTGCAGTCCATAGGGTCGCTAAGGGTCGGACACAACTGAGCGACTTCACTTTCACTTTTCACTTTCACAGGAAATGGCAACCCCCTCCAGTGTTCTTGCCTGGAGAATCCCAAGGATGGGGGAGCCTGGTGGGTTGCCGTCTATGGGGTCGCACAGAGTCAGACACAACTGAAGCGACTTAGCAGCAGCAGCAGCAGCAGCAGCAGAGAAAATGGATAAATTCCTAGAATCAGACAACCCACCAAGACTGAATCATGAAGAAATAGAAAATCTGAGCAGACCAAGTCGTGTATTTCCCAACATAAAAGAGCTTAGAACCAGATGGTCTCATCAGTGAATGCTTAGTTCAGTTCAGTGGCTCAGTTGTGTCTGACTCTTTGCCACCCCCATGGACTGCAGCAAGCCAAGCTTTCTTGTCCACTGTTAACTCCTGGAGTTTGTCAAATTCACGTCCATTGAGTTGGTGAATTCAATCAAACATTTAAAGAAGAACTAATGCAAATTCTTCTTAAACTTTTCAAAAAATTGAAGAGAGAACACTTACAAATTCACTTACAAAACCAGTATTACCCTGATACACTTCAACAAAGAAATTTATCTAAACAACCACATGCAGAAAAATGAAATTGGACCCCATCTTATACTACTCACAAAATTAACTTGAAATGAATTAAGCACATAAACATAAAACTGAATACAGTAAAGCCTCTAGAAAAAAGGGAAGCAGCTCCTTGACATTGGTCTTGGCAATGATTTTTGGATATCACACCAAAAGGACAAGAAACAAAAGTTAAAGTCAGCAAGTGGGCTATATTAAGTTAAAAAGCTTTGCACAGCAAAAACAAATAAAAAATCCAATCACCTAAATGATAAGGCAATCCACAAAATAGTAGAAAATATTTGCAAACCATATATTGGAAAAGACATTAATATCCAAAATATATAAAGAACTCATACAACTCAGTAAAAAAAGAACCAAACAATTTAATTGAAAAATGGGCAAAGAAACTGAATTCATATTTTTTTTCCAAAGAAGACATACAAGTGGACAACAGGTACATGAAAAGATGCTTAACATTACTAATCATCAGGGAAATATAAATCAAAACCACAATGAGATATAACCTCACACCTATTAGAATAGCTCTCATCAGGAGGATAAGTATTGGTGAGGATGTGAAGAAAAGGGAATCCTTGTGCACTACTGATGGGAATGTAAATTTGTTCAGCTACTATGAAATCTAGTATGAAGGTTGCTTACAAAATTAAAAATAAAACTACTCGAAGATTCATCAATCCAATTTCTGGGTATATAGCCAAAGGGAATGGCAATAGGATATCAATGAGTTGTCTGCACTCTCATATACAAGACAGCATTATTCATAATAGCCTATTTAGGCATCCCTCAATGAATGAGTGGATAAAGAAAATGTGGTATATATTTCAGTTATGAGAAAGGACATCCTGCCATTTCCAACAAGAGTGCAAAATGTTGAGATAAATGAGACAGAGAAAGACAAACACTGTACAATATCATTCATATGTGAAATCTGAAGAGCTGAATTTGTAGAATCAGAGAGTAGAATAGTGGTTACCAGGGGCTGAGGGGCAGGGTAATTTTGGAGATTTTGTGTAAGGATATAAACTTGCCACTAGAAGATGAACAAGTCCTGGAGATCTAATACACAGCATAATGATTGTAGTCAGTAATACTGTATTATAAATTGCAAAGCTGCTAAGGAATTAGATCTTAAATGTTATCACAACAAAAAGAAATGAAAATTAGGTGACATGATAGAGATGCTAGTTAACAGTGGTAATCATATTGCAATATAAAATGCAATCTATAATATATAATTCTATCAAACCAACATGTTGTACAGGTTAAACTTATACATGTTCTAATTTATTTCATAAAAAGAACTCTCAAAACTCCACTGTAAAAATCAACAGTTCAGTTAGAGAATGAGCAAAAATATGGAGAGACATTTCACCTAAGAAGATACATAGGTATGGCAAATTCTATAGACTGAATATTTGTGTTCCCCAAATTAATATGTTGAAATCCTAACCTCTTAAGGTGATGATATAAGCCATATGGGGCCTTTGGAGGTAATTCAGCCATGAGGGCAGAGCCCTCTTGAGTGGGATTAGTGCCCACTGAAGTGCTGTTACAGTGAAAAGGGCCACCTAGGAAGAGAGCTCTCAGCAGACACTGAATCTGCTAACATCTCAATCTTGGATTTCCTGGTCTCCAGGACTGTGAGAAATAAATTTCTGTCATTTTTTAAGCTGGAGCCTATGGTGTTTTGTTACAGCAGCCTGAGCTATATGAAAAAAGCACATGAAGCACACAGAAAAAGCTCAGCAGCACTAGCCCTCATGGAATGTTATGTCAGAGTCACGAGACCACTACATGCTTATCAGTACAGGTAAAGTGAAAAACATTAAACGTTTCAAATGCTGGCAAGGATGCAGAAAACATAATGGTAAAATGGTACGCCATGCTGGAAAAAAATTGACTCTTAAAAAAAAACCTAAACATATGCATATCATGCAACTCTGCAGTCACACTGATGGGGCATTTATCCCAGAGGAATGAAAACCTTTGCTCACCAAAAAACCTCTTCAAAAATCTTCATGGGAGCTTTATTTGTGACAGCCTCAAGCTGGAAGTGACCCAAATGTCCTTCAACGGGTAATTAATTAAGGAAAATATGGTAAAGTCATTCAATGGAATAATAATCAGCAGTAAAAAGGAATGGATACACACAACTCAACAGAAATCACTGGATTTATGCTGAGTGAAAAAAGCAAATCTCAGATGGTAATATTTTTGAAATGACAAAATCAGAGAATGGAGATCAGATCAGTGGTTGAAAGTGGTTATGGAAAGGGAGGAAAGTTTTGACTGCAAAGGAGTGCAGTCTGAGGCTGGTGGAATAGTATTCGGCTGGTGGTAGCTGTCACATGAATCTACACATGTGATAAAATGGTGCAGAGGTACATACGCACATGTTCTTTCAGTGTCAGTTCCTGGCTTTGCTGTTGTTCTATAGTGATATAGCATATTACTTTTGGGGAACTGGGTAAAGGGAACACTGAGCCTCTCTGTATTAAATTTCAGCTTCCTGTGATCTATAAATATTTAAAAATGAAAGTTTAAAAAGAACAAGAGGGAGTAAGAAAAAGCAATTGTAGTTAAATGTATTAACAAAACTGAATCAAAATAAGATTCTAAAACATCAGCAACAATATCAAACCAAAACCAAGAATTATAAGATTATAATGCTCATTATTCATGGAGATTAGGAGAAATATAAAAAACTAGCAAAAATATTGTAGCCTTTTTGGAAGGCAATCTGGAATCTATTAAAATTCTTATAATCATCACCCATCCCACTACTAAGCTTCTGTTTACTAAAATGTATCTATCTGTATGGTTATACATAAAATGGGGTTTTCTAAATCAGTATTTGTAACTTCCAGTAATTGGAAACAAAGTGTGTCATTATCCACAGGTGAAATGAGCAAATTTTGATACACTTATACCATGGAATAGTAAAGTTGCTCAGTCTTGTCTGACTCTTTGCGACCCCATGGACTGTAGCCTACCAGGCTCCTCTGTCCACGGGATTTTCCAGGCAAGAATACTGGAGTGGGTTGCCATTTCCTTCTCCAGGGAATCTTCCTGACCCAGGGATCGAACCCAGGTCTCAGGTATTGCAGATAGACGCCTTACTGTGTAAGCCACCAGGGAAAGTTAGATTATACCATGGAATATTATGCAGTTATTATTTAGAATTACAAGTTCTGTGAAGACACTTCCATGAATGTGAATGTTATTAGGTGGTAAACATAAAACACAGGACAGGTGTTTGTATAGGTGTGTATGTATGTACACACATGTATGCATCTGTTTGTGATTATAATACCTTGGAGAAAATATAGAATGTAATTCACTAGCTTGTAGGCTCATGTTAATGGAGGCCACTGTGCAGTGATGCTGAGGTGGGAGGACAGCAGGGAAAGCATCTGTGATAACACAACACAAATGAGATCCTGTTTATATCAAATTGTGTTTGTGGTTTTGTTAGAGAGTGTTTGTATGAAAGGAAGAACAAAATGATGGCCACCAAAATGTTAGGATGACTACCAGAAAAGTGTACGATTTATCGAGGAGTGAGGAAGGGGTAGGGACTGCATGGGGTGGATGAGGATGGGAACTGGACCTCTGGCGTGTTTACAATACAGCTGTATATTCTTGATGGTTCGGCCGCTGTCACCAGTGCAGCTGTCTGCTTCGGGAAGTGAGGGCAACAAGAGCAAGAAGAATCTTTAAGAGCTGCCTCACATTGTGACATGTCTGATCCCTTGCTGCAGTCACTACAGCATGAACAAGAGATCAAACCCTGAGCCTTTGGAGTGGGAGCACTGACTCCAAGACCCTCGACTAACAGAGAACTAACCCTAGGGAGTATCAAATAGAGAACTCACACAAAGGAAACCACTTGAATACAAGACCAGGCATCACCCAACCACCAGTGGCACTCTGTGCAGGACACCTCATCTAAACAACAAACTAAACAAAAATACAAACCCAATCATCAGACAGGAGTACCACTTCACTCAGCCTTGCCCATTAGAGGAAAAACAAACAAACACAAACTCAGCACAAATCTCACTGTATGTGAAGCTCACACAAACCACTGGACCAACCTTAGGAAGGCAGAAACCAAAAGGAAGAAAGAATTCAACCTTCTTCAAGGAAAGAATTCAACTTTCCCTGAAGCCTGGGAAAAGGAGACCTCAAACACTTAACTTAAAAAAAAAAAAGAAAAGAAAAGGCAGAGAAATACTGCACAAATGAGAGTACAAACTAGAAACACAGAAGTCCAAATAAATGAAAAGGAAGCAGGAAAATTACCTGAAAAAGAATTCAGAATAATGATAGTAAAGATGATCAAAAACCTTGAAACAAAATGGGGAAAATGCAAGAATGAATTAACAAAGACATAGAAGAATTAAAGAATAAGCATACAGAGATAAACAACACAATTACTGAAATTAAAAATACTCTAGAAGGAATCAATAGCAGAATATCTGAAGCAGAAGAACGAATCAGTGAGCTGGAAGATAAAATGATGGAAATAACTTTTGAAGAGCAGAATAAAGTAAAAAGAATGAAAAGAGCTGAGGACAATGTCAGAGACCTCTGGGACCTTATCAAACGCACCAACATTTGAATTATAGAGGTCCCAGAAGAAGAAGAGAAGAAGAAAGGGTATGAGAAATTTTTTGAAGAGATTATAGTTGAAAATTTCCCCAACATGGAAAAGGAAATAGTTGGTCAAGTCCAAGAGACACAAAGAGTCCCATACAGGATAAACCCAAGGAGAAACACACCAAGACACATACTAATCAAACTAACAAAGACTAAACACAAAGAATATTAAAAGCAGCAAGGGAGAAGCAACAAGTACCATACAAGGGAAACCCCATACACTTAACAGCTGATCTTTCAGCAGAAACTCTGCAGGCCAGAAGGGAATGGCAAGATATATTTAAAATATTGAAAGGGAAAAATCTACAACCAAGATTACTGTACCTGGCAAGGATCTCATTCAAAATTGATGGAGAGATAAAAAGCTTCTCAGATAAGCAAAAGTTAAGAGAATTCAGTACCACCAAAACAGCTTTACAACAAATGTTAAAGGGACTTATATAGTCAAGAAATACAACAGAAGAAAAAAGATCTACAAAATCAACCCCAAACAATTAGAAAATAGCAATAGGAACATATTTATCAATAATTACTTTAAATGTAAATGGACTAAATGCTCCAACCAAAAGACACAGACTGTCTGGATGGATACAAAAATAAGATCTATATATATGCTGCCTACAAGAAACCCACTTCAGACCTAAAGACACATATAGACTGAAAGTGAGAGTATGGGAAAATATATTCCATGCAAATGGGAATCAAAAGAAAGCTGGAGTAGCAATCCTCATATCAGACAAAACAGACCTTAAAATAAACAAGACTACAAGAGATAAAGAAGGACACTACATAATGATCAAGGGATCAATCTAAGAGGAAGACATAACAATTGCAAATACCTATGCACCCGACATAGGAGCACCCCAATATTTAAGACAAACACAGACATAAAAGGAGAAACTGACAGTAACACAATAATAGTAGGAGACTTTAACACCCCACTCACACCAATGGACAGATCATCAAAACAGAAAATTAATAAGGAAACATACATCTTAAATGATACATTAGACAAGATGGAGCTCATTGATATCTTCATGATATTCCATCCAAATGCAGAAGAATACACCTTCTTCTCAAGTGCACATGGAACATTCTCCAGGATAGACCACATCTTGGGTCACAAATCAAACCTCAGTAAATTTAAGAAAATTGAAATTGTATCAGGCATCTTCTCTGACCACAATGCTAAGAGACTAGATATCAATTATAAGAAAAAAACTGTAAGAAACACAAACACATGGAGATTAAACAACTCGTTTCTAAATAACCAACAGGTTACTGAAGAAAAGGAAAATTTTAAAAAAATTCTAGAAACAAATGACAATGAAAAACACGACAACTCAAAACCTGTGGGATGCCACAAAAGCAGGTCTAACAGGGAAGTCTGCTACTGCTGCTGCTGCTGCTGCTGCTGTTGCTAAGTCGCTTCAGTCGTGTCCGACTCTGTGCGACCCCATAGATGGCAGCCCACCAGGCTCCGCCGTCCCTGGTATTCTCTAGGCAAGAACACTGGAGTGGGTTGCCATTTCCTTCTCCAATGCATGGAAGTGAAAAGTGAAAGTGAAGTCGCTCAGTCGTGTCTGACTCTTCGCGACCCCATGGACTGCAGCCTACCAGGGTCCTCCATCTATGGAATTCTCCAGGCAAGAGTACCGGAGTGGGGTGCCATTGCCTTCTCCAAGAGGGAAGTCTACAGCAATACAATCCTACCTCAAGAAACAAGAAAAGCATCAAATAGACAACCTCACCTTACACCTAAAGCAACTAGAAAATGAAGAAGAAGAGAAAAAAACAAAATTAGAAGAAGGAAAGAAATCATAAAGATCTGAGCAGAAAAAATGAAAAAGAAATGACAGAAACAATAGTAAAGATGAATAAAACTAAAAGCTGCTTCTTTGAGAAGATAAACAAAATTGACAAACCCTTAGCCAGGCTCATCAAGAAAAAAAGAGAGAAGAATCAAATCAACAAAATTAGAAATGGAAAAGGAGAGGTTACAAAAAACAATGCAGAAATACAAAGGACTATAAGAGACTATTATGAACAACTAAACGGCAATAAAATAGATAACCTGGAAGAAATGGACAGATTCTTAGAAAAGTTCAATCTTCCAAGACTGAACCAGAAAGAAATAGAAATTATGAAAAACCCAATTACAAGCATTGATTTTGAAGCTGTGATCAAAAATCTCCCCAAAAACAAAAGCCCAGAACCAGATGGCAGGAGACTTCTATCAAACATTTAGAGAAGTGCTAATGCCTATCCTTCTAAAACTCTTTCAAAAAATTGCAGAGGAAGGAACACTTCCAAATTCATTCTACGAGGCCACCATCACCCTGATACCAAAACTGGACAACGACAACACAAAAAAAGAAAACCAGCAATCCCACTGCTGGGCATACACACCGAGGAAACCAGAATTGAAAGAGACATGTGTACACCAATGTTCATTGCAGCACTGTTTATAATAGCCAGGACATGGAAGCAACCTAGATGTCCATCAGCATGGACATGGATAAGAAAGCTGTGGTACATATACACAATGGAGTATTACTCAGCCATTAAAAAGAATGTTTGAATCAGCTCTAATGAGGTGGATAAAACTGGAGCCTATTATACAGAGTGAAGTAAGCCAAAAAGAAAAACACCAATACAGTATACTAACGCATATATATGGAATTTAGAAAGATGGTAACGATAACCCTGTATGCGAGACAGCAAAAGAGACACAGATGTATAGAACAGTCTTTTAGACTCTGTGGGAGAGGGCAAGGGTGGAATAATTTGGGAAAATGGCATTGAAACATGTATAATATCATATATGAAGTGAATTGCCAGTCCAGATTCGATGCATGATACTGGATGCTTGGGGCTGGTGCACTGGGATGACCCAGAGGGATGGTATGGGGGGTGGGAAGGAGGGAGGGGGGTTCAGGATGGGGAACACGTGTATACCTATGACAGATTCATGCTGAAGTATGGCAAAACCAATACAAAATATTGTAAAGTAATTAACCTCCAATTAAAATAAATAAATTTATATTAAAAAGAGAAAACTACAGGCCAGTATCACTGATGGTCATAGATGCAAAAATCCTCAACAAAATTTTAGTAAACAGAATTCAGCAACACACCAAACACCATGATCAAGTTGGGTTTATTCCAAGGATGCCAGGATTCTTCAATATACATAAATCAAACAATGTAATACACCATATTAACAAATTGAAAGATAAAAACCATATGATCAACTCAATAGATGCAGAAAAAGGTTTTGACAAAATCAGCCCTTATTTATTATTCAGTTCAGTTCAGTTCAGTTCAGTCGCTCAGTCATGTCCGACTCTTTGCGACCCCATGAATCACAGCACACCAGGCCTCCCTGTCCATCACCAACTCCTGGAGTTCACTCAGACTCACGTCCATTGAGTCAGTGATGCCATCCAGCCATCTCATCCTCTGTCGCCCCCTTCTTCTCCTGCCCCCAATCCCTCCCAGCATCAAAGTCTTTTCCAAAACTCTTCAAAAAATGGGCATATAAGTAACCTACCTCAACATAGTAAAGGCCATATATAAGCCTACAGCAAACATTAGTCTCAATGGTGAAAAACTGAAAGCATTCCCCCTAAGATCAGGACAAGACAAGTGTCCACTTTTACCACTATTATTCAACATAGTTCTGGAAGTCCTAGCCACAGCAATCAGGGAAGGAAAAGAAATAAAAGGAATCCAGATCGGAAAAGAAGAAATAAAGCTCTCACTGTTTGCACATGACATGATACTGTATATAGAAAAACCTAAAGATAGTATCAGAAAATTACTAGAGCTAATCAGTGAAGTTAGCAAAGTTGCAGGACACAAAATCAATACACAGAAATCACTTGCATTTCTAAATACTAACAATGAAAAACCAAAAAGAACAACTAAGGAATCAATTCCATTCACCATTGCAAGAAAAAGAATTAAACATCTAGGAATTATCTTACCTAAGGAGATGAAAGAACTGTATACAGAAAATTAAAATACACTAATGAATGAAATCAAAGATGACATAAACAGATGGAGAGATATTCCATGTTCCTGAGTAGGAAGAATCAATATTGCGAAAATGACTATACTATCAAATGCAATCTACAGATTCAATGTAATCCCTATCAAATTACCAATGGCATTTGTCACAGAACTAGAACAAAAAATTTCACAATTCATATGAAAACACAAAAGACCCCAACTAGCCAGAGCAGTCTTAAGAAAGAAGAATGGAGCTGGAGGAATCAACCTTCCTGACTTCAGGTTATACTACAAAGCTACAGTCAACAAGTCAGTATGGTACTGGTACAAAAACAGAAATATAGTCCAATGGAACAAGGTAGAGAGCCCAGAGATAAACCCATGCACCGATGCATACCTTATTTTTGACAAAGGAGGCAAGAATATACAATGGGGCAAAGAGCCTCTTTAATAAGTGGTGCTGGCAAAACTGGACAGCTACATGCAAAAGAATGAAATTAGGACACTTCCTGACACCATTCAGTTCAGTTCAGTTCAGCCGCTCAGTAGTGTCTGACTCGTTGCGACCCCATGAATCACAGCACGCTAGGCCTCCCTGTCCATCACCAACTCCCAGAGTTCACTCAAACTCATGTCCATCGAGTTGGTGATGCCATCCCGCCATCTCATCCTCTGTCGTCCCCTTCTCCTCCTGCTCCCAATCCCTCCCAGCATCAGAGTCTTTTCCAATGCGTCAACTCTTCGCATGAGGTGGCCAAAGTACTGGAGTTTCAGCTTTAGCATCATTCCTTCCAAAGAACGCCCAGGACTGATATCCTTTAGAATGGACTGGTTGGCTCTCCTTGCAGTCCAAGGGACTCTCAAGAGTCTTCTCCAACACCACAGTTCAAAAGTATCAATTCTTTGGCTCTCAGCTCTCTTCACAGTCCAACTCTCACATCTATACATGACCACTGGAAAAACCACAGCCTTGACTAGACGGACCATACACGAAGATAAACTCAAAATGGATTAAAGACCTAAAGGTAAGACCAGAAACTATAAAACTCTTAGAGGAAAACATAGGCAGAACACCTGATGACATAAATCAAAGCAAGATCCTCTATGACCCACCTCCTAGAATAATGGAAATAAAAACAGAAGTAAACAAGTGGGACCTTATTAAACTTAAAAGTGTTTGCACAGCAAAGGAAAGTATAAGCAAGGTAAAAAGACACCCTCAGAATGGGAGAAAATAATAGCAAATGAAACAATCGATAAAGGATTAATTTCCAAAATATACAAGCAGCTCATACAACTCAATACCAGAAAAACAAACAACCCAATCAAAAAGTGGGAAAAAGACCTAAATAGACATTTCTCCAAAGAAGACATACAGATGGATAACAAACACATGAAAAGATCAACATCACTCATTATTAGAGAAATGCAAATCAAAACTATAATGAGATATCACCTCACACTGGTCAGAATGGCCATCATCAAAAAGTCTACAAACAGTAAATGCTGTAAAGGGTGTGGAGAGAAGGGCACACTCTTTCTGGAAATGTAAATTGATAGGGCCACTACAGAAGACGGTATAGAGATTTCTTAAAAAACTAGGAATAAAATGACCATATGACCCAGCAATTCCACTCCTAGGCATATACCCTGAGGAAACCAAACTTGAGAGACACATGTATCCCAATGTTCATTGTAGCACTACTTACAATAGCTAGCACATGGAAGCAACCTAGATGTCCACTGACAGATGAATGGATAAAGAAGTTGTGGTATATATACACAATGGAATATTACTGAGCCATAAAAAGGAACACATTTGAGTCAGTTCTGATGAGGTGGATGAACCTAGAACCTATTATACAGAGTGAAGTGAGTCAGAAAGAGAAAGATAAATACCATATTCTATCACATATATATGGAATCTAGAAAAATGGTACTGATGAATTTGTTTATAGGGCAGCAATGGAGAAACAGATATAGAGAATAGACTTATGGACATGGGGAGAGGGGAGGAGAGGGTGAGATGCATGGAAAGAGTAACATGGAAACTTACATTACCACACATAAAATAGATAGCCAACGGGAATCTGCTGTATGGTTCAGGAAACCCAAACAGGGCTCTGTATCAACCTAGAGGGGTGGTATGGGGAGAGAGATAGGAGAAAGTTGGGAAAGAGTTTCAAAAGGGAGGGGATATATGTATACCTATGGCTGATTCATGTCGAGGTTTGACAGAAAACAGCAAAACTCTACAAAACAATTATCCTTCAATGGGAATGCAAACTAGTACAGCCACTATGGAGAACGGTGTGGAGATTCCTTAAAAAATTGCAAATAGAACTACCTTATGACCCAGCAATCCCACTTCTGGGCATACACACCGAGGAAACCAGAATTGAAAGAGACACATGTACCCCAATGTTCATCGCAGCACTGTTTATAATAGCCAGGACATGGAAACAACCTAGATGTCCATCAGCAGATGAATGGATAAGAAAGCTGTGGTACATATACACAATGGAGTATTACTCAGCCGTTAAAAAGAATTCATTTGAATCAGTTCTGATGAGATGGATGAAACTGGAGCCGATTATACAGAGTGAAGTAAGCCAGAAAGAAAAACACCAATACAGTATACTAACACATATATATGGAATTTAGGAAGATGGCAATGACGACCCTGTATGCAAGACAGGGAAAGAGACACAGATGTGTATAACGGACTTTTGGACTCAGAGGGAGAGGGAGAGGGTGGGATGATTTGGGAGAATGACATTCTAACATGTATACTATCATGTGAATTGAATCGCCAGTCTATGTCTGACACAGGATGCAGCATGCTTGGGGCTGGTGCATGGGGATGACCCAGAAAGTTGTTATGGGGAGGGAGGAGGGAGGGGGGTTCATGTTTGGGAATGCATGTAAGAATTAAAGATTTTAAAATTTAAAAATAAAAACTAAAATTAAAAAAAAATTTAATAAATTTGAAAAATTATTATTGAAGTATAGTTGGTTTACAATATTGTGTTGATTTCAGGAGCACAGCAAAGTGATTCAGTTATATATATATATATATATATATATATACATTTTATATGTATATACTCAGGTTATTTGTATTATAGGTTATTACAAGATACTGAATATAGTTATCTGTGCTACAGAGTAAATCTTTGTTGTTTATGTACAGTAGTTTGTATCTGTTAATTGCAAGCTCCTAATTTATCCTTCCCCAAATCCCTCTCCACTTTGGTAATCATAAATCTGTTTTCCATGTCTGTTTTATACATATTCATTTGTATCATTTTGAGATTATACATATAAGTGACCATATAGTACTTCCTTTCTGTAACTTACTTCAGTTAGTACGATATTCTCGAGGTCCATTCATGTCCTTCCATCAAGTGGCAATGTTTCATTTCTCATGGCTGAGTAATATTCCGTTGTATATCTGTACCATATCTTTTGAAAACAATCATCTGTTGATGGGCCCTTGGGTTTTTTTCATGTCTTCACTGTTATCAATAGTGCTGCTATGAACACTGGGGTTCATGGATCTTTTCAAATTAGAGTTTTCTCCTAATATGTGCCCAAGAGTAGGGTTGGTATATTGTATAGCAGCTCTATTTTTTTTTAAAGGAATCTTCTTACTGTTCTTCACAGTGGCTATACCAGTTTACATCACCACCTATAGTATACAGGGGTTCCCTTTTCCCCACACCCCTCCAACCTTTATTATTGATGATGACCATTCTGACTGGTGTGAAGTGATACCTCACTGTGATTTTGATCTGCATTTCTCTAATAATTAGTGATGTTGAGCATTTTTCATGTATCTGTTGGCCATCTGTACATCTTCTTGGGAGGAATGTCTAGGTCTTCTGCCCATTTTTTGATTATGTTGTTTGTTTCTTTGATTTTAAGTTGTATGAGCTGTTTGTATATTCTAACTATTAACCTACAGGGAATTTTTTATGTTCTCTATATTTTTATGTATTGTTGCAATTCTTTATAAGGAGCATGTATAATTAATATGATCCCAAAAGCTTTTTTAACCACAAAATAAAATTAGAGAACAATGAAAAAGATCAATAGGAGTGCTGGCAATAAATGAGTAAAATCTCTCCAAAAAATTAATAAAACAAAGATGAAGAGAGAATGTAGAAATGTGAGGACTATTAGAGCCCTATCATGAAGTTATAACCTCTAACAGGAGTTCCAGGGGGAAAGGAGAGAAGGAAATTATCAAGTAAATAATACATATCCTTTTTCCCAATAGTAAAGGTTGAGTGTCTAGACTGAAGGGTACAATGAATGTTGAGCTCAGTGGATAAAAAGAAACTCAGATCCAGGATTATCACTAAGATATTTCAGAACAACAGGGATAAAAGAAAAACCCTTAGAAACTTCTAAATTAAATATAAAAACCCAAGCCATACACAAATGCCATGGTCCTTCTCACCAGCAACATTCGATGGTAGAGCACAGTGAAGAAACGTCTGCAAGTTTTTTTTTACTTTTTAAAAAATTTTAGTTCTTATTCCCTTTTCATTTTATCTTTTGGCTTGCCACATGGCTTGTGGGATCTTAGTTCCTCCACCAGGGACTGAACCCACAGCCTCTGCATTGGAAGCTCTTAACCACTGGACTTCCAGGGAAGTTTTTGAAGGGTAATTTCAATCCAGAATTCTATATAAAGCCTCAGCATCTATCAAGTACGAAAGTTTAAAAAGGAGTTTTTCTTCAGACATTCAAAAAACTCTATACCCCCTACGTACTTTTTCTCAAAGAAGATATTTTTGAGCATAATAAAGAAGTAAAGGTAGATGTAGGATTCAAGAAACAGGAAGTCAGAGAGGAAAATTATGCAGAATTCCTGGAGAACAAGTCGTCTGAATTATAGCAGGAGGTCAGAGGTTTCCAAGAGGAAGGCCCCTAGGAGAAATGAGAGACTTGATAGAATACTGACATGTTTGAACACTTAGAAAATGGTTTGTAGATGACCTGATGGAGAGTTAAATTGAAGGACAGACACAGAAAATCACACATGCAAAAAATGCATTCATTATTGACTCCAGGGGAAAAAAATGTCACTATAATCCACTACTTGGCTCTACACTGAATAATATTTTCATGTCCTTGGTAATATAAACACTTGTTACTGATTTAGCCATATACTGGGAAAGATGATATTAGTTGAATAGGAATAAAGAGGAGACAAAAATTTAGATGCTGATTCTTCATGATGACCACAACTGGAGGTTAATAGGTAACATTTTAAACAATAAATCAAAATAGCAGTTTAACATTATTATTAAAATCTAACTGATTGTCTCCGGGTGAGGGTGGGACGAGCAGATGGCTGTCTTGTTTTCAGAGGCAGTCTTCTAACTCTTCACTACTCTCGAGTCAGACTGTGGTGAGGGGATCGGCAGTGTCCTGTCACATGGGAGCTGGTGAGCACTGCATCCTCAGGTCCTACCTGCACATCTAGTCAGAACATGTATCCCAGCAGAGCTCAGGCAATCTAGGGAAACCTTAAACTTTGAGAAGCACAATGTTAGTACCATTTTATTTTATAACTATGTACATGCATAATTTTGATAACTTTTCTTAAAGTAAAAGGAAAAAAAAACCACTCTAAAAAACTGGGTGAATAAAGCATTTTCTAAAGCTTATGCTAAAGCTGAAACCCCAATACTTTGGCCATCTGATATGAAGAACTGACTCATTTGGAAAGATCCTGATGTTGGTAACAATTGAAGGTGGGAAGAGAAGGGGATGACAGAGGATGACAGAGGATGAGATGGTTGGATGGCATCACTGACTCAATGGACATGAGTTTGAGTAAGCTCCATGAGTTGGTGATGGACAGGGAAGCCTGGCATACTGCAGTCCACGGGGTCACAAAGAGTGGGACATGAGTGAGCTACTGAACTGAACTGAAAGCTTATTTAAAAGGATGTTCACTGTGGCATATTTAAAAAGTTGTGAACAACCTAACTGTTCAAAGCAGTAGAAAACTGATTAAGAATTGGATGCATACATACAAATGAATACCATGTAGTCATTAAACTAATGGTATAAATGTTTTCCTCTAATTAAACTTTTAATTTTGATATAATAATTGTAGATACCCATGCAGATGTAAGGAACACTGCAGAGAGGTCCAGTGTCCTCTGTACACAGACTCTCACAATGGTACAGTACAGTATCACCACCAGGAAGAGACACTGAGACAACCAAGACCTCACCGAGATTCTCTGTTTCTCTCCAGTCATTTCCATGCGGGCTTGTGTGCATGGTATTATATATTCAGTTCTATGTGGTTTTATCACATATGTAGATTCAACTACCTACCACTACATCCAGATACGGAACAGTGTCATCACTTCAGGATCTTTGGGTTGCCCTTTTATAACCTCACCCAACTTCTCCTCTCAAACCTCTGGTAATGACTAATATAGTCTTCATTGCTATATTTTTTTCATTTTAAGAATGTTTTATGGATGGATTTCTATAGTATATAACTTTTTGGTATTGTTTTTTTCCCACTCACAATAATTCTCTGGAGAACCACTGAAGTTGTATTTCACTATTATCCATACTGTGGAATATTACTACTGTGCTATACTACTACTATGACTTTATAATATTATAATACTATTTGATGGTATGGATGTACCACACTTTGTTAACCATCTACCCATAGAAAGATATCTGGGTTGTTTCCAGCTTAGGGCTACTTATGTATTAAGTTTATGTGTAAACTAAGCTTCATTTTCCTGAGATAAAGACACAAGTGCAATTGCTGGGTCATACAATAAACCCAGGTTCAGTTTCATAACAAACTGCCAGCCCTTTTCCAAAGTAACCGTACTGTTTCACATTCCTACCAGAAATGTGCAAGATACTTAGTTTCTTCACGTCGTTATCAGTATTTGGGGTTCTCATATATTTTTATTTTAATCATTCTGATTGTGTTTTTAATTTGCATTTCTTTTTTGGTTAATGGTCTTTTCATGTGTACATTTGCCATCTGTATATACTCTCTGGCTAAATGTCTTTTGTCCATTTTCTAGTTGGATTGTTTGTATTTTTACTGTTGAATTTTCAGATTTTATATTCTAGAACTACTCTTTTGTTGGATAGTTCAGTTCAGTTCAGTTGCTCAGTCGTGTCCAACTCTTTGCGACCCCATGAATCACAGCATGCCAGGCCTCCTTGTCCATCACCAACTCCCAGAGTTCACTCAGACTCATGTCCATCGAGTCCATGATGCCATCCAGCCAACTCATCCTCCGTCGTCCCCTTCTCCTCCTGCCCCCAATCCCTCCCAGCATCAGAGTCTTTTCCAATGAGTCAGCTCTTCGCATGAGGTGGCCAAAGTACTGGAGTTTCAGCTTTAGCATCATTCCTTCCAAAGAAATCCCAGGGCTGATCTCCTTCAGAATGGACTAGTTGGATCTCCTTGCAGTCCAAGGGACTCTCAAGAGTCTTCTCCAACACCACAGTTCAAAAGCATCAGTTCTTCGGCACTCAGCTTTCTTCACAGTCCAACTCTCACATCCATACATGACCACAGGAAAAACCATAGCCTTGACTAGATAGACCTTAGTCAGCAAAGTAATGTCTCTGCTTTTGAATATGCTATCTAGGTTGTTCATAACTTTTCTTCCAAGGAGTAAGCGTCTTTTAATTTCATGGCTGCAGTCACTATCTGCAGAGATTTTGGAGCCCCCCCAAAACAAAGTCTGACACTGTTTCCACTGTTTCCCACCTATTTCCCATGACGTGATGTGACCAGATGCCATGATCTTGGTTTTCTGAATGTTGAGCTTTAAGCCAACTTTTTCACTCTCCTTTTCACTTTCATCAAGAGGGTTTTTAGTTCCTCTTCACTTTCTGCCATAAGGGTGGTGTCATCTGCATATCTGAAGTTATTGATATTTCTCACTGCAATCTTGATTCTAGCTTGTGCTTCTTCCAGCCCACTGTTTTTCATTATGTACTCTGCATATAAGTTAAACAAGCAGGGTGACAATATACAGCCTTGACGGACTCCTTTTCCTATTTGGAAATGTTGTTGTTCCATGTCCAGTTCTAACTGTTGCTTCCTGACCTGCATAAAAATTTCTCAAGAGGCAGGTCAGGTGGTCTGGTATTCCCATCTCTCTCAGAATTTTCCACAGATTATTGTGATCCACACAGTCAAGGCTTTGGCATAGTCAATAAAGCAGAAATAGATGTTTTTATGGAACTCTCTTGCTTTTTCCATGATCCAGCGGATATTGGCAATTTGATCTCTGGTTCCTCTGCCTTTTCTAAAACCAGCTTGAACATCTGGAAGTTCATGGTTCATGTATTGCTGAAGCCTGGCTTGGAGAATTTTGAGCATTACTTTACTAGCATGTGAGATGAGTGCAATTGTGCAGTAGTTTGAGCATTCTTTGGCATTGCCTTTATTTTTGTATTGGAATGGAAACTGACCTTTTCCAGTCCTGTGGACACTGCTGAGTTTTCCAAATTTGATGGCATATTGAGTGCAGCACTTTCACAGCATCATCTTTGAAACAGCTCAACTGGAATTCCATCACCTCCACTAGCTTTTTTCGTAGTGACGCTTTCTAAGGCCCGCTTGACTTCACATTCCAGGATGTCAGGCTCTAGGTGAGTGATCACACCATCGTGATTATCTTGGTTGTGAAGATCTTTTTTGTAGAGTTATTCTGTGTATTCTTGCCACCTCTTCTTAATATCTTCTGCTTCTGTTAGGTCCAGACCATTTCTGTCCTTTATCGAGCCCATCTTTGCACGAAATGTTCCCTTGGTATCTCTAATTTTCTTGAAGAGATCTCTAGTCTTTCCCATTCTGTTGTTTTCCTCTATTTCTTTGCGTTGATTGCTGAAGAAGGCTTTCTTATCTCTCCTTGCTATTCTTTGGAACTCTGCATTCAGATGCTTATATCTTTCCTTTTCTCCTTTGCTTTTTGCTTCTCTTCTTTTCACATTATGTGAAAGGTCTCCCCAGACAGCCATTTTGCTTTTTTGCATTTCTTTTCCGTGGGGTTGGTCTTGATCCCTGTCTCCTGTACAATGTCACGAACCTCATTCCATAGTTCATCAGGCACTCTATCTATCAGATCTAGGCCCTTAAATCTATTTCTCACTTCCATTGTATAATCATAAGGGATTTGATTTAGGTCATACCTGAATGGTCTAGCGGTTTTCCCTACTTTCTTCAATTGAATATGTGGCTTGCAAATAAAGTCTCCCCAATGTGTGGTTTAGCTTTTCATCTTCCTACCAGAGTGTTTCTTTGTACAGCAAAAGGTTTTGATTTTGATGAAGTCCAATTTATTATTTTTTTCCATTATGGATGTAACTTTGGTATTGTGACTAAGAACTCTTTATTATTTTCTATATCTCAAAGATTTCTTCCTAAAAATCTTATAGTGTTATGTTTTACATTTAAATGTGTGATTAATTAATTTTGAATTGTTTTTGAATAAAGTCTGAGGTTTAGGTTTAGTTTCTTCCCCTATGGATGTCCAAATACCTTAGCCTTGTTTGTTGAAAAAACTACTGTTCTTCCACTAAATTGCTTTTGCATCAGAAACCAGTTGAGTGTAAGTGTATGCATCTGTTTTGGGGTTCTCTACTCTTTTATTGTGATCTATATGTCTATCCCTACCCCAATACCACAATTGATTAAGTAGCCCTAACTAATATTGGGTAGATGGATTCCTCTCACTTTATTACTTTTAAAAAACTGTTTTAGCTATTTTAGGGCCTGTGCCTCTCCTCATAAATTTTAGAATACAAAACATTTTTCAAGGTTAGAAAATGTTCACATTGTCCTTCCCCACCCTCACTTAAAATCTCTAAGTAGAAACAGCACTTCCCAAGTCAGGGAAGAGAACGGGAGAAGGTTGGGTAAACCACTCAGCATTCATTAAGCTGATGCTCCCACAGTCATTTCTTTTCTTGCTCCCTCTTGATCTCGGTCTCCTTCCAAGCCCCCTTAGCCAGGAGCACAAGCCCATCTATGTACAAATAAGATTATAAATAAGATGCTAAGATTTGCTTTCCCTGGAATCTTAAGTTCTCTGTCCCTCTACCTGAAATTAAAAATCTCCACATGCAAACAGCACCTTTTTACTCCCAAGGATTGCCTCCTCTTGTTCTCCATCATACAGACAAATATGCTAGAATATCCCAGGTGTAAGGTGACACTGTGGAGGGCTAAATTACATGGCTGTCTGTAGTTAAGGAAATTCTTCCTCATCACTGAGAAGTTGGACTGGACCTGAGAGGGCCACCTGAATGGTTCTGTTAGACTTCAGACTTCTAAGCCAAGGAAGCCCTATCCCATTAACCTTTTCGATTTCTTAATTACATTTCAATGTTAATAGTCTTTTCAATATCGGAAATAATCTTATTTGCTCAATTATTTACTCACTCTCACCTCCTGCCCCTCCCTTGAGGACAGAGATCTTTTTATATGCTCTTCAATACTATATCCATAGTGCCTAGGATATTGCCTGGTTCACAGCTGGTGTTCAGTAAATATTTATCAAACTGAAGAAGAACATGGTGAGAGGATGTGGTCACTTGGACAGCAACAGTATATACATCTACAGCAATAAAGACCCTGAACTGGCACAAGGATGGACAGAGGCCAATGGAACACAAAAGTCAGCTGTAGACATCTCAGAGACCTACATGTAAACAGTAAGTCCATGAAAGTTTTAAAAAGGTAACTTAAAGAAATCTATTTCTGCTTTATTGACTATTCCAAAGCCTTTGACTGTGTGGATCACAATAATCTGTGGAAAATTCTGAAAGAGATGAGAATACCAGACCACCTGACCTGCCTCTTGAGAAACCTATATGCAGGTCAAGAAGCAACAGTTAGAACTGGACATGGAAAAACAGACTGCTTCCAAATAGGAAAAGGAGTATGTCAAGGCTGTATATTGTCACCCTGCTTATTTAACTTATATGCAGAGTACATCATGAGAAATGCAGGGCTGGAAGAAGCACAAGCTAGAATCAAGATTGCAGGGAGAAATATCAATAACGTCAGAAATGCAGATGACTCCACCCTCATGGCAGAAAGTGAAGAAGAACTAAAAAGCCTGTTGATGAAAGTGAAAGAGGAGAGCAAAAAAGTTGGCTTAAAGCTCATCATTCAGAAAACGAAGATCATGGCATTTGGTCCCATCACTTCGTGGGAAATGGATGGGGAAACAGTGGAAACAGTGTCAGACTTTATTTCGGGGGGCTCCAAAATCACTGCAGATAGTGATTGCAGCCATGAAATTAAAAGACACTTACTCCTTGGATGGAAAGTTATGAGCAACCTAGATAGCATATTCAAAAGCAGAGACATTACTTTGCCAACAAAGGTCCATCTAGTCAAGGCTATGGTTTTTCCTGTGGTCATGTATGGATGTGAGAGTTGGACTGTGAAGAAAGCTGAGTGCCAAAGAATTGATGCTTTTGAACTGTGGTGTTGGAGAAAACTCTTGAGAGTCCCTTGGACTGCAAGGAGATCCAACCAGTCCATTCTAAAGGAGATCAGTCCTGGGATTTCTTTGGAAGGAATGATGCTAAAGCTGAAACTCCAGTACTTTGGCCACCTCATGCGAAGAGTTGACTAATTGGAAAAGACTCTGAAGCTGGGAGGGATTGGAGGCAGGAGGAGAAGGGGACAACAGAGGATGAGATGGCTGGATAGCATCACTGACTCGATGGATGTGAGTTTGAGTGAACTCCGAGAGTTGGTGATGGACAAGGAGGCCTGGTGTGCTGTGATTCATGGGGTCGCAAGAGTCAGACACGACTGAGTGACTGAACTGAACTGAACTGAGTCATGACCTGGGGGTAAAGAATAGATGGATACTCTTGAAAACAATGAAATTTAGAATTTCTGTTCATTAAAAGATATCACCAACAAAGGAAAAAGACAAACCATGGAGTGGGAAATCATATTGATGGCACATTTAACCAACAAAACGATTGTATCCAGAATATGTACAATCAATAAGTAAAAGACAACTTCTTTGACAAACTGACAAGGTATTAGGTCAGATACATCCCCAAAGAGAATATCCAAATTGTCAAAAAGCATTAAAAGGGTGTATAGAAGCTCTATACAGTCAGCAAAAATAAGACTGGGAGCTGATTGTGACTCAGATCATCAACTCCTTATTGTAAAATTCAGACTTAAATTGAAGAAAGTAGTGAAAACCACCAGACCATTCAGATATGATCTAAATCAAATCCCTTACGATTAGACAGTGGAAGTGACAAATAGATTCAAGTGATTAACTCTGGTAGACAGAGTGTCTGAAGAACTATGGATGGAGATTTGTGACACTGTACAGGAGGTGGTGATAAAAACTATCCCCAAGAAAAAGAAATACAAAAAGGCAAAATGGTTGTCTGAGGAGGCCTTACAAAGGGCTGAGAAAAGAAGATAAGTGAAAGGCAAAGGAGAAAAGGAAAGACATATCCATCTGAATTCAGAGTTTCAAAGAATAGCAAGGAAAGATAAGAAGGCCTTCTTAAATGATCAATGCAAAGAAAAAGGAAAACAATAAAACAGGAAAGACTAGAGATCTCTTCATGAAAATTAGAGATACCAAGGGAACACTTCATGTAAAGATGGGCACAATAAAGGACAGAAATGGTATGGACCTAACAGATGCAGAAGATATTAAGAAGAGGTGGCAAGAATACACAAGAACTATCCAAAAAATATCTTAATGACCCAGACAACCATGATGGTGTGATCACTCACCTAGAGCCAGACATCCTGGAGTGTGAAGTCAAATGAGCCTTAGGAAGCATCAGTATGAATAAAGCCAGTGGAGGTGATGGAATTCCAGCTGAGCTATTTCAAATCCTAAAAGACGATGCTGTTAACTCAATATGCCAGCAAATCTGGAAAACTCAGCAGTGTCCACAGGACTGGAAAAGGTCAGTTTTCATTCCAATCCCAAAGAAAGACAATGCCAAAGAATGTTCAAACTAGTGCACAATTGCACTCATCTCACATGATAGCAAAGTAATGCTCAAAATTCTCCAAGTGTGGCTTCAATAGTATGTTAGCCAAGAACTTCCAGATGTTCAAGCCAGATTTAGAAAGGGCAGAAGAACCAGAGATCAAATTGCCAACACCCGCTGGATCATAGTAAAAGCAAGAGAATTCCAGAAAAACATCTACTTTTGCTTCAATGACTATGCTAAAGCCTTTGACTGTGTGGATCACAACAAACTGGAAGATTCTTAAAGACATGGAACTACCAGACCACCTTACCTGCCTCCTGAGAAATCTGTATGCAGGTCAAGAAGCAACAGTTAGAACCAGACATGGAACAATGAACTGATTCCAAATCGGGAAAGGAGTACATCAAGGCTGTATATTGTTACCCTGCTTGTTTAACTTATATGCAGAGTACATCATGCGAAATGCTGGGCCGGATGAAATAAAGATTGGATGAAATCAAGCTGAAATCAAGATTGCTGGGAGAAATATCAATAACCTCAGATATGCAGATGACTCCATTCTTATGGGGTGGAGTCAGAGAGCAAGGAGGAACTAAAGAGCCTCTTGATGAAGGTGAAAGAGGAGGGTGAAAAAGTTGCCTTAAAACTCAACATTCAAAAAACTAAGATCATGGCATCTGGTCCTGTCACTTCAAGGCTTATAGTTGGGGAAACAATGGAAACAGTGACAGACTTTATTTTGGGGGGGCTCCAAAATCACTGCAGATGGTGACTGCAGCCATGAAA
The DNA here is from genome assembly GCF_016772045.2 of Ovis aries. Taxonomy (NCBI): domain Eukaryota; kingdom Metazoa; phylum Chordata; class Mammalia; order Artiodactyla; family Bovidae; genus Ovis; species Ovis aries. The sequence continues at coordinate 114,651,141 of NC_056055.1, read as the reverse complement.
TTAAAAGATGCTTGCTTCTTGGAAGAAAAGCTAATACAAACCTAGACAGCATATTACAAAGTATATTACATTACTTTTCTGACAAAGGTCTGTGTAGTCAAAGCTATGGTTTTTCCAGTAGTCATGCATAGATGTGAGAGTTGAATCATAAAGAAAGCTGAGCATCAAAGAATTGATGCTTTTGAACTGTGGTGTTGGAGAAGACTCTTGAGAGTCCCTTCGACTGCAAGGGGATCCAACCAGTCCATCCTAAAGATCAGTCCTGGATGTTCATTGGAAGGACTGATGTTGAAGCTGAAACTCCAATACTTTGGCCATCTCATGTGAAGAGCTGACTCACTGGAAAAGACCCTGATGCTGGAAGGGATTGAAAGAAGGAAGAGAAGGGGACAACAGAGGATGAGATAGTTGGATGGCATCACTGACTCAATGGACACAAATTTGAGCAAGCCCCAGAAGTTGGTGATGGACAGGGAAGCCTGGCATGCTGCAGTCCATGGGGTTGCAGCATTGGACACAACTGAGTGACTGAACTGCACTGAGCATCTTTAGACATTAGCCAGTGCAGCGCTCAGTTGTATCTGACTCTTTGCAACCCCATGGACTGTAGCCCTCCAGGCTCTTCTGTCCATGCATGAGATTTCCCAGGAAGAATACTGAGTGGTTTTCCATTTCCTTCTCCAGGGGATCTTACTGACCCAGGAATGCAACCTGCATCTCTTGCATCTCTTGCATTGGCAGATGGATTCTTTACCATTTGTGTAACCTGGGAAGCCCTCTTCAGACATTGGGGAAATGCAGATTATGTCTACCTGCTTAGCAGAATGGTTAAAATTGGTTAACAATATCAAGTAAAGGCTAATGAGACTATGGGGAAAAGGAAACTCTTATGGAGTGAGTGTAAATTGGCACAATCACTTTGGAATGATATCTGGCAGTATCTAGTAAAGCTAGTAAAGCTGAAGATAAGCAGCCCCAATGACCAAGCCATTTCACTCCTAGGAGGCACATCCAACAGAAAGGCATATGCTCATGCAGTAGGCACCTGGGCACAAAGCTTCCTGGCAGCAACAGCTGACTGATACATATGCTGTGCAATGCTGATTCAAAGTCATTGTACATAATGATGAAAATGAAAGAACTTTCCACGCACAGCACAAGGATGAGTCTTAACAAAATTAGAGTAAACCAAGTGGATAAGGAATAAAAGAACACATAAGGTGGTATGCACATAAAGTTCAAAAATAGGCAAAAATAAACTACATTGTTTGGGGGCACAAAGGTAAGCAGTAAAACTATAATGAGACAAAGAAGTGAATACCATAGAAGGTGGCACAGAGCCTATGGCCAATTAGGAAGAAGGACTCTTGGACCAGGAACGGCTGTAGTGTTCTGACTCAAATGCAGGTTACTCAGTGTTTGTTTCACAGCAATATATTGTCTACACATTTATGCACTAGGCTTTTCTGTATGATGCTGCATATCTCAAATTAAAAGAGCTCTAAAGGAGCAAACTGCAGGATGTGAAATCACAGGAAGTTAAAGCGTCTATAGATTACATGGAAGAAAAGTTATGACACATCTAGACAGTGTATTAAGAAGCAGAGGCATTACTTTACTGACAAAGCTATGGTTTTTCCAGCAGTCATGTATGGATGTGGACCATAAAGAAGGCTGAGCACTGAAGAATTGATGCTTTCAAACTGTGGTGTTGGAGAAGACTCTTGAGAGTCCCTTGGACTGCAAGGAGATCCAACCAGTCAATCCTAAAGGAATCGGTCCTGAACATTCATTGGAAGGACTGATATTGAAGCTGAAGCTCCAATACTTTGGCCACCTGATGTGAAGAGCCGACTCATTGGAAAAGAACCTGATTCTGGGAAACTTGAGGGCAGAAGGAGAAGGGGGTGATGGAGGTTTGAGATGGTTGGATGGCATCATTGACTTGATGGACATGAGTTTGAGCAAGCTCCAGGAGATGGTGAAGGACAGGGAAGCCTGGCGTGCTGCAGTCAATGGGGTTGCAGAGTCAGGCATGACTGAGTAACTGAACATAGATGAACATAGATGACATGATCATAGCCATGTTAAATATATGGTTCCAGAATAAAATCTGGAAGAAAATTTAACAGTGGTAGTTTTGGAATAAAAGAACTCTTGCTACTTAAGGGCACTGTGGAATGAAGATATGGGAACACCCCTGGATTCCTTGCCAATTTCTCCTGAAATTACAGCCTGCTCTCCCAGGAGCAACCACTAGATGGAGCCTCACCTTTAGCTCTAAATTCAGTTTCTGCCCATGGTTGCCCAGGGCTTCAGCTAGAGAGAGTAAACTTTTCAGAGCTTTTCTTCCCTCTCCTCCCCATGTACATGTATCTGCCACTCGCTTGTATTGGTATTAACATATGTTCTGATGCACAAGGGTGTGATTCTCATTCCTCCTGTGAGGTTTAACATAGAAAGAAGAATATGAATGAACATTTATCCAGCATCCACTTCATGCCTGACTCATTCTTGTGTCCTTTACCATCACAGCGTGCAGGCTGTCTGGGTGTTTGCTGAGGCTCCCCGCACTTGGGGGCTTCCCAGGTGGCACAGTGGTAAAGAATCCATCTGCCAGTGGAGGAGATGCAAGAGAATTGGGTTCAGTCCCTGGGTTGAAGACTCTGCTGGAGGAGGAAACAGCACACATACATGCCCCCGTGCCTGCTCCTCCCATAAACACAGGGACAGTCTGAAGGAATGCTGTTTCCCACTGTGTACGGATATACACATTAATATGTATAGCACTACTAAATCAGTTTCATGATTATATTATTTAGGCACTAAAAATCTTTTTGGACTACTTGATTTTACTCTGACTGTTTGATTTTACCTAAATATTAATCAATAGAAAAATAACTAAATACAGTATAGCGATACTATGAAACAGCATGCCAGTTTCAACTACAGAACAATGTATATAAAACCCCTGGAGGTCTGTATTTGCTGTTTTATTGAAGTAAACAAGAAAGAGACAGGGTAGTATGTGCGTATGACCTGCTGTGTAACCCTCTTTTCCCCAAAGTGAAAGTGAAAGTTGCTCATGCATTGTTGCTCATGCTCTTTGTGAATTCTCCAGCCAGACTACTGGAGCAGGTAGCTGTTCCCTTCTCCAGGGGATCTTCCCAACCCAGCGAGCAAACCCAGGTCTCCCACATTGCAGGCGGATTCTTTACCAGCTGAGCCATCCCCCTTATCATCCTGTTGATGTGTGGACATAATGTAGATAACATACATCCAACTGCTGACACTATTTCCTTCTGTGGAATGTGACTGGGGGGCTTTAAAGGGAAATTGTTATCTTTTCTCTTCTACATCTGCACTGGCTTTGTTTTTAATTTTTACTAATAATTAAAAATAAGCAAAAAAATAGGAAAAAATCTTTGAAAGCTAATATTTAACACTTTACAGATGAGGACATATGTTGAATAAGGTGATGTAATTTCAGCTGGTAGTCCTCACTTTTGAATGCGAAATGTCTAATTCCAGTGTGTTGGGAATACCCTGTGAATGCTCACCTGTCCCAGCTCGTTTCCTCCTAAGCAGCCCACAAAGAGCCTGGTGGCTGCAGTGAGCACCCCAGACTTGTCGGTTATAGCACACAGGGCCTTCAGCTTGTCCTGTGCACAGAAGTGTAGTCTATGGGAAGAGCAGGTGCAGGGGCCTCAGCAAACACCCGGACAGACTGCATGTGTTTAGCAAACAGTGAGATGATTGTCAAGTGCCCAGGAAAGGACCAGACACTAAGCAGATGCTGAATAAATGTTCATTCCTATTCCTCTTTCAAATCTTAACAGGAGGAGAGAGAAGGCCATATATGCTTGCAAGTCAGAACATATACGTAGGCTGAGCGCCGGGGAAAGGTGCACGCTCAGAGAGGGCGACTGACACTTGCCACAGGGAGACCACAGCCAGTTTGCTAAAGGGCCAGGCTTACCAGGAGCCCGGAGGCAGCACATGAGGGTGGGAGGCTGCATTTGGCCCTGCTTGAGGCTAATGCCGAACCTTTTGCCCTTCCATACCAGCACAGTGCTGGGCACACAGAGACATCACATCTATTTGTCTAAAGAAGCAATGGGACAAGGGCAAATGGGTGCAAGAGTGGACAGGAAAAGGGAGGTCTGCTTTCACAGTCCCAAGACTACTCTTTTTGGAATTTACCTCCTTCAGAGGGCAGCCTGACTTGAGAGAAATCCCAAGCTGGTATCCCTTTTCTTGTGCCTGACCCAGCACCTGTTCCCTATCCTGGATAGACGCCTTTGCTTTGGGGGAGAGACTGTTTTATTTTACTAGGAATTTCAGAAGCACCACTAATCTCTCCTTATATCCAAACAAGTTAAACTGGATCAGGTTTAGATTTCAGGAAAAAAAAAAAAAAACCCATAAACATGCTAGAAAGCAAAGTTGGAAATTTTCCTTTAAAAATTTCACAGTGGTGAAGAATGAAGGCTGAAAGAAAAAAGCCTACATCAACCACCGGATACAAAATAACCAGACTATGAACAGGCCACTGATACAAAGGGGAATTCAGATAGCTCGAATTACACAGGGAAAATAGAGACCACACAGAATTACAGTAAAATGCAGTTCCCACTTGTTAGTTTGGCAGATTTCAAGAAATCAGTCTGGCTGTGTTGATTCTGGTGAGGCCCTCATGTGTGTAAGTGGGGCAATCTCCATGGAAGGCAGAATGGCCTTCCTACTCCTCCCCTCCACTCACTTAGGAAAATGTCCTGTGTGGTACCCTCCTTAAGAGGTAAAAAAACGTGAGTTGATTGATGTGAGTCACAGATAACTCACCTCACTCCCAAGAAGGTTCTTCAGTGAGGGTGCTGTGCTTACGCCACAGGGATGCTGGCTTCTTTTCCTGCTCTCTTCCTTCTGCTCGCCCTGGTCTAATGCCTGCAGAGAAAGCAGGAGGCTTATCCAGGCCTGGGACATCTTGGGGTTTCCAGGGGCCTCTGAGCTGGTGTCCACATGGCTGTAGCTTCCAAGAGAAACCACTGAGATGGCCCTACCCTTTTCAGGGTAGTGGAAATCTGTGCGCTGGGCACCAGGCCTGAGACTCTGGGGCTTGGGGCTCAGGGGCTTACAGGGCACGCTTTGGCTTCCATGTGCCAGGCAACAGGTGGAGCTTGAGGGAAGGGTGCGGCTGATCCCAGCCTGCTGCCTCCCAGGACTGGTGGGTGATAAAGGCCAAGACTTTTCAGGAAAGGTACTCGGAGGTATGTATTCACCACTTTCCTGGGTGCTTGTACATTTGATAGTTGGTTCACTTTTTCTCCTGTTATCTGAAGAAGCCAAATTGCTGGATGACAAAGGTATGGGGGAATGTGTGGGTGTCCAGTGATCTCTAAAAACATAGCTCTCCTTGTGTTCCACCACTGTGTTCTCACAGTGGCTATTGGTCTCTGGTGGGAAACGGCTGGGAGTATTCAAGATTTCTGGTCCTGGAATCAGACTTACTAAGGAGGACCTTTTGGAGCCTTGGGCATCTTTGCTTTTCAGGAAAGTGCGCCAGGAAGTCTGGCGCAACCTGCTCTTTTCCTTCTGGTCCTTGGAAGGGCATGAAGAACATTCACCAGTGCTCTCTTTTTCTAAAACTCTTGACTCAAAAAAATTTGCAAAGGTCTTATGAGCTGAGGCCAACCTTGCCCTGAGTCTTTTCTCTGGAGTGTTGAGTCTCTTGGCGTCGCAGCTTTCTGAGGACTGTCGTCTGCTACCGAGGTCCCCAGGCGTCTCCACCCGGCCCCCTTCCATCAGCCCTGGGCCTCCTTGGCTCGATCCCTGGAGGCAGATCCCCGGAAAGGTGCTGGCGGGCGCGTTGCAAGAAGTTCCGGCCTGGCCGGAGAAGCTCTGCGCGCTGCTCCGCTGACTGTCGGAGCACAGTTCCTTGAGGCCGGAAGAACCCCCAGGGTGGCCCCCTCCTGGGCTCTCAGCGGCGGAGGGCTTGCCTTTTCGGAAGGAGATTACCTTGGGAAACGCCAGGCGCTTACCAGGCTCCCGCGATGCTTGGCGGAGCCGGTGGGACGGTCTGGGCGGTTGGAGTGCACTCTTACGGGCACGGGCCTGGGCCCCGGGCTGCTTGTCGGTGTCTGCATCGCCCTCTGCTGCGCACACCCCTCGCCTGTCCTCCGGGCTCGGTGGCTCTCGGCTGCCCGCGGGGTGAGGGCCCCAGGCCTCGGGCTTCCCAGCAGCTTCCCCCCTGGCTGCTGGAATCCTGGAGCTCTGGCTGGCCCCAGGTTGGTTCTCTTCCATAGGCGCCCCTGTGCTCAGTATGTCCCCCGCGTGCTCCTGGGAAGGCGTTTTCCTCTTCCCCGGGGACCAATCTTCCGAAGCAGCCTGGGGGATCAGAACTATCCCAGGCTCTGAGGCTTGGGCCACCTGCCGAAGAGCCCCATCGTTACCTCGCAGGCTGCAGGCTGCTGGCAGTTCACACTCTTTGCCGCAAGTTTTTGGTTTCCCAGCCAGAGGAGACTCACAGGGGGTCGCTCCAGCACTGTGGGGAGACCCTGGTCTTTCCTCTAGAAACTCACAGGACTGTGTTTTTAGCAGAGGACCCATTTTCTTCCTGGTGGCCTGCAGCCCTTTCTGCTCAACAGCTATAATGATGAGCGTGCCCCTAGAAGATGTGTCTGCTTTGGGCTCTGTCTGGAGGCCCTCTGCAAAGGGTATTGTATCACCCTTATGCCCCTGCTCACATTCCTCATCCCCACAGCTGCAGTGAGACATGGTGGCTGCTGAGACTCCTGAAAACCCCTGCAAGGCATTTTTTGTGAAGCTGGGATCTGGAACCATCACGTCTTCTGCTTCCTTTAAAGTGTCTGCTGTGCTTGATTTCAGGGTTGTCTCTGGAGCGTATGAATTATCGCTCACTCTGGAGCAAACTCCCCAGTCTCTGTTCCACACCAGTGACCCGCTCTTGCTGGGATGATGTGGGAACTTGGCCCTAGCAGATGGCTTTCTTTTTTCGCTGAGGATATACTTTGATGTGTAATTGCTGGTTGGGTTTCCTGGCTCAGCAGGAATGTCCTGAAGGTGCTTCTGTGCATCACTCACGTCCTCAGCATCTGGTGCCTGGCCAGGGCCTTGGGGCTCCTCTGGTCTGCTTTCTGGGCCGTGTCCGGACTTGCACTCTGCTGGCAGTGGCACTTCCTCTGTGGTGAGGCTCACCAGCTCTGCAGTAAGGCATGAAGAGACTGGGCAGGACCTAGAATCCTGTCCTAACTGGTTTTCCAGCCAGAGATCTTCAGAGGGTGTGTCCTGAGAGGCCCTTTTCCAGTTTAGAGCCCTGAGTTTGTACTGATCCTTCAAAGGAAGAGTCTTCCTTTGGGAAGTAGGAAGTAAGTGAGACAGCTGGGTGGGAACAGGGTGAAGAGGGGTCCGTGTTATTGGAGCCCGTTCTGCTTCTGTCTCCTCCTTCAGATGGGTCCCAAACGTCACAAAGTTCTGCCCTAAAGGATCCTCAGAGTTTCTTAAGGGAAATTCTGCTATGGACTGGGCCTTGTTCAGAGTCCTTGTGAGCCAACAGCAGTGCCTTGGAAGTGCCCTGCCTTCATCATCAGTATTTTCTGGGACACTATGGTAAAACTTGGCATGTAGGAGGCAGGATGTCCCTAAAGGAAGCCAGCGGGTGGTATCAAAGCTGTACGGGGAGCAGAGCAACCCCGATGTGGGGTCTGGAGGACATTTTTCCCCTGCCCTGGCTCCCAGAGGGGCTGGGCTATTCAGCGGGCTTCTGAGGGACAGCTGGCATCCCCTCTGCCTCTTTTGGATATTCGGCCAGCTCTGGCTCTGTTCAGTGCACCAGAGAAGAAGGGGCCAGACCAGTGGGGTGCCTAGATGACTCTCAGACCTGGATCTCTGAGGAGGAAAAACAGAGAACCCTGTGATGTCTTGGACAGTCACCACCTTTGCTGGTGGGAGGCCGTAACTGCCTGTAAGCCCCCGTGCACAGCCCTGTGTGAGGAGAGCAGCCCTTCTTGGTGGCAGCTCTGGCTCTGGGCCAGCCACATCCTCCTGGAGGATGGCCCTCACTTCTCCAGCAGCTGTAGCAAAGGTTCGTAACCCACTTTTGTGAGACTCTTCCTTGAAGTCAAGGCACAGATCTAGTTCCTCCTTTGGGTCAAGCCCAGGGACATCTGTCAAATATTGCTCCCGAGGGTTCCCAGATGCTGGGGTGTCAAAGAATCCCTTGTGTGCTTCCCTGTCCTCGGAGGTACCACGTGGAGGGAGGCAGATTCCCTCTAGGAGGTCACCAGGCAGGGACTCAGTGTCAGAAGCGCTTTCAAAGGGATCAGTTTTGGTGTCTGATGGACTTTCACTCTGGTGGGACAGTGTCTCCAGATCATCGTGGTCTGTTTTCTGGCTCCACTCCTGCTCCTCTGGTTCTGCAGGAGAAGGGGGGCGCTGCTGACCTTCAGTGTCACTGTGGCCTGGCAGGTGTGCACTGGGCTCTGGAGTCTGGAAGGGCAAGAAGACGAGAGTCAGAGACAAGGCCTGAGGACACCTGTACACACGCACACTGTCCCTGCCTTTGTCAGAAGGAAGAAGGCTCAAAAGCGTCGCATTAGTTCCCCATGTGCCCTTGAAAGAGAGGTAAATAGGAAAAGCTACTTTTTAGTAACACAGAAAAGAAGTGATGGAGTCAAACCCACACAATAGGGAGAAAGTATAGCACATGGTTAAAACAACCCTAATTAAAATAAGTGGGATGAGCATGGGCAGTTTAGTTAATAAAACGTGTGAGTCATGGTGAGGAGCAAATCTCTGCCTCATGATTTCAGCAAGAGCAAATGAATATGTGTTTGTTTTGTGTTCTGATAGTTCTTATGCAACCAGCTGGATTAAAGTCAAAGTTCATTCACTTAGAAGTATTTTCTGATTTAGGTTTGCTGCTGCCAAAGGAAAAAGAGAACACACACACAAGAATTATTGAAACTGCAATCATGTATCAAGATGTCATAAATGCCCAAGATAGCTTTGAGAACAGGAGGAAAAGTAGGTGCTAGTATTTTCATACTTCTCTCATTACACATATTTCAATCAACTCTTTATACATCATTTATATGCATCTCCTTAAAAGTATACAGACCTGAGCTTTTTGACAAATGTATATGCCCATGTAGTGGGTTGGCCAAAAACCAATTAACCTGAAAACCTGAACAAAGATTCTTGGAAAACCCAGTAACTACCAATATGATAAAAATCCTGAGTATTTCCTTTTCCCAGAAATGTCCCTGCTCTTCTCCAATCACTGTTCATCTCCCCTCTTCCTCTCTGTGACCTGTTTCTGTCACACGATCTAGAGTTGCCTTTTCTAAAAGTGTCAGATGATCAGAATATGCAGAATGTATTCTTTGGGACCTGGCTTCTTTCTCTCAGCACAGTATTTTATAGGTTCACCCACATATCCCAGTTGTAACATGTGTTATACATGCAACACTTTGAAATTTGTGATAATGCTACCCAGCATTCAGTTATCTAATGCTCAAAGATTCCCCAGGCCAGGAATAGGACAAACATTTCCAGCTAAGGCTCCTCACACAAATTTTGTACAGAAGTCATTCATTCAACCAGCCTTTCCCAAGTACATATTCTGAGGACCTGTCATTAGAGGGTTCTCAAAATAAATGTGTTTTTAATCTTCTTCAATTGAGAGGAGAAAAGCAGAAAAACATAAAAGAATGTGATGGTGATGTGTAAGCTATATAAGCTATAAGGTAGATTCAGAAAATAAAAAATAATGTGATACTGTATTAGCATCAGATAACTTAGTATCATATAGTTTCAAATATGTTGCAAAGCAGGAAGGAGTTGGGAATAGGAGAGGAAACATTAAAAATCAAACCATCCAGGAAGGAGGGCTTTGTGGTGGCCTTGGGGTACCCAAGACAAGAGAGGAAGTCCCCCTAAGTCTGCTGCGGACACTTGCTTCAGCGGCCCAGCTTCCAGGTGGCAAGCTCCTCACTGTACATCAGGAACACAGCCTATGGCCTACAGACGTCCCACGGCCTGGTAAGGCTAAGAAGGTCAGATGTGAATATACCTTGGCAAGCAGGGAAGGCTGTGTACTGGCAAGTCTGTGTTTCATGAACAGAGAATTGAACAGGGAGCAGGGAGCCAGCTACAGGTTCCTTCTCAGTAACTCCTGCCTTCAAAAGCACCTCTGTTCCCTCACTTTGATGACCTGTTATTAAACTGGGAAGGGACCCCCGGACTTTAGAGCATTTCAGTAGTTCTTTCAACATTGTTATAGTTTGATGTCACCTCATAGACTCATATTGGTATCAATATTCATATGCTTCAGGCCTTTTGGAAAAATTCCAAAATCCCAAATTCCAAATGACCAATGATATGGACATTGACTATGCCAAGATGCTGGGGGTCTGATTCCTGTCCCTGCTTCCTGCTCAGCATCCCTTTACTGGACATTGCCTGGGTCTTGATGAAGGTCAAGCCTTTCTTTGACTTCCAGGTATTCAGGCAAGTGGTCTCACTCTGTCTCAGTAAAAATAAAAAATTTTATAAACTCTTCCAGGTTACAAAATTGGTACTGGGGCTTGGTTTCCCCAGTGGCTCCGTGGGTAAGGAATCCAACAACAGTGCAGGAAATACAGGAGACATGAGTTTGATCCCTGGGTCAGGAAGATCCCCTAGAGAAGGAAATGGCAACCAACTCCAGTATTCTTGCCTTAAAAAATCCCATAGACAAATGATCCTGGTGGGCTACAGTCCATGGGGGTAGCAAAGAGTTGGACATCACAGAGCACATAAACGCAAACTCTCCCAGATTACAAAATTGGTATAGTCTATGCAAGAGCACTGGAAGTCCAGCTTTAGCAGTCCTTAAAATGTATACATCCCCTTCATGGATCACTGCTTTGTCATAGCAAAGGGGCTTGCATAACTCAATGAGGCTGTGAGCCATGCCGTGCAAGGCCACCCAAGATGGATGGGTCATAGTGGAAAGTTCTGACAAAACATGGTCCATTGGAGGAGGGAGTGACAAACCACCCCAGTATACTTGCTGTGAGAACCCAATGAACTGTATAGAAAGCGGAGAAGATATGACACCGAAACATGAGACCCCCAGGTCATAAGGTGTCCAATATGCTACTGGGGAAGAGTGGAGGACAACTACTAATAGTCCCAGAAAGAATGAAGCAGCTGGGCCAATGCAGAAACGATGCTCAATCGTGGATGTGTCAGCTGATGAAAGTAAAGTCTGATGCTGTTAGAAGAGTATTGCACAGGAACCTGGAATGTTAAGTCCATGAATCAAGGTAAATTGGATGTGATTAAGCAGGAGATGGCAAGAGTGAACATCAACATCTTAGGAATCAGTTAACTAAAATGGACAGGAATGAGTGAATTTAATTCAGATGACCACTATATCTATCACTGTGAGCAAGAATCCTGCAGAAGAAATGGAGTAACCTTCATAATCAACAAAGGAGTCAGAAATGCAGTACTTGAGTGTAAACTCAAAAATGACAGAATGACCTCAGTTTATTTCCAAGGCAAACCATTCAACATCATTGTAATTCAAGTTTATGCCCCGATCCCTTATGCAGAAGAAGCTGAAGCTGATCAGTTCTATGAAGACCTAGTAGACCTCCTAGAACTAACACCAAAAAACGATGTCCTACTCATCATAGTGGATTGGAATGCAAAAGTAGGAAGTCAAGAGGTACTTGGAGTAACAGGGAAGTTTAGCCTTGGAGTACAAAATGAAGCAGGGCAAAGACTAACAGAATTCTGCCAAGAGAACACACTGGTCATAGTAAATACCCTTTTTCAACAACAAAAGAGATGACGTTATACATGGACATCACCAAATGGTCAATACTGAAATCAGATTGATTACATTCTTTGTAGTCAAAGATAGAGAATCTGTGTACCGTCAGCAAAAACAAGACCTGTAGCTGACTGTTGCTCAGATTATCAGCTTTTCATAGCAAAATTCAGGTATAAGCTAAAGAAATGGGGAAACTCACTAGAGCCAGGTATGACTTAAATCAAACCCCCTATGAATATACAGTGGAAGTGATTATTCAAGTATAATCCCTTGATTTATTTATTTTTAATTTTTTTTAATTTTAAAATCTTTGATTCTTACATGCATTCCCAAACATGAACCCTCCTCCCACCTCCCTCCCCATAACATCTCTCTGGGTCATCCCCATGCACCAGCCCCAAGCATGCTGCATCCTGCGTCAGACATAGACTGGCGATTCGATTCTTACATGATAGAATACATGTTAGAATGCCATTCTCCCAAATCATCCCACCCTCTCCCTCTCCCTCTGAGTCCAAAAGTCCGTTATACACATCTGTGTCTTTTTTGCTGTCTTGCATACAGGGTCATCATTTCCATCTTTCTAAATTCCATATATATGTGTTAGTATCCTGTATTGGTGTTTTTCTTTCTGGCTTACTTCACTCTGTATAATCGGCTCCAGTTTCATCCATCTCATCAGAACTGATTCAAATGAATTCTTTTCAACGGCTGAGTAATACTCCATTGTGTATATGTACCACAGCTTTCTTATCCATTCATCTGCTGAGGGACATCTAGGTTGCTTCCATGTCCTGGCTATTAAATTATAAATATACAAATTCAAGAGATTAAATCTAGTAAACAGCACCTGAAGAACTATGGACAGAGGTTTGTAATATTGTATAGGAAGCAGAAAACAAAACCATCCCAAAGAAAAAGAAAAGCCAGAAGACAAAGTGGTTGTCAGAGGAGGCTTTACAAATAGCTGAAGAAAGAAGAGAAGTGAAAAACAGGGGAGAAAGGGAAATGTATACCCAACTGAATGCAGAGTTCCACAAGAAGGCCTTCTTCAATGAACAATGCAAAGAAATGGAAGAAAACAACAGAAGGGTAAAGACTAGAGATCTCTTCAAGAATATTGGAAATATCAAAGGAATATTTCATTCAAAACTGGGCACAATAAGGGACAGAAATGGCCAAGACCTAACCGATGCAGAAGAGATCAAGAAGAGATGGAAAGAATACACAGAAGAACTGTGTAAAAAAATCTTAATGACCTGGATAACCATAATGGTGTGGTCACTCACCCAGAGCCAGATATTCTGGAGTGGGAAGTCAAGTGGGCCTTAGGAAGCACTGCTGTCAATAAAACTAGTGGAGGTGATGGATTTCCAGCAGAGCTTTTTCAAATCCTAAATGATGTTTCTATCAAAGTGCTACATTAAATATGTCAGCAAATCTGGAAAACCCAGCAATAGTCACAGGACTGGAAAAGGTCAGTTCTTATCCCAGTTCCCAAGAAGGGTCATGCCAAAGAGAGTTCAAACCACTGGACAGCTGCAGTCATATCCCATGCTAGTAAGGTTGTACTTGAAACCCTGTGTGCTAGACTTCAGCATTACGCAAACGAAGAACTTCCAGATGTTCAAGCTGGGTTTAAAAAAGGCAGGGGAACCAGAGATCAAATTGCCAACATTTGCTGAATCATAGAGAAAGCAAGGGAATTCTAGAAAATTATCTACCTCTGTTTCATTGACTATACTAAAGTCATAACAAACTGTGTAAAACTCTTAAAGAGATGGGAATACCAGACCACCTTATCTGTCTCCTGAAAAACCTGTTCCATGCAAGTTTCTAACTGTTGCTTCCTGTATGGAACAACTGACTGGTTCAAGATTGAGAAAGGAGTATGACAACGCTGTTTATTGTCACCCTGTTTATTTAACTTTTACACAGAGCACATCATGTGAAATTCCAGGCTGAATGAGTTCCAAGCTGGAATCAAGATTGCTGGAAGAAATAGCAACAACCTCAAATATGCAGATGATACCACTCTAATCGCAGAAAGTGAAGAGGAACTGAAAAATCTCTTTAAAAAAAACTAAGATCATGGCATCTGGTCCCATCACTTCATGGCAAATAGAAGGGGGAAAGGTGGGTGCAGTGACAGATTTCCTTTTCTTGGGCTCTAAAAACACTGAGGATGATGACTTCAGCTGTGAAATTAGATGATTGCTTCTTTGCAGGAAAGTTCTGACAAACTTATACAGTGTGTCAAAAAGCAGAAACATCACTTTGCTGACAAAAGTTCATATAGTCAGAGCTATGGTCTTTCCAGTAGTCATGTCCAGATGTGAGAACTGGAGCATAAAGAAGGCAGAGCACCAAAAAACTGATGTTTTTGAACTATGGTGTTGGAGAAGACTCTTGAGAGTCTCTTGGACAGCAGGGTGATCAAACCAGTCAATCTTAAAGGAAATCAACCATCAATATTCATTGGAAAGACTGATGCTGAAAACTGAAGCTGAAGTACTTTGGCCATCTGATGTGAAGAGCCGACTTACTGGAAAAGACCCTGATTCTGGGAAAGATGAAGGCAGAAGGAGAAAAGGACAACAGAGGATGAGATGGTTGGATGACATCACCAATTCAATGGTCATGAACTTGGGCGAACTCCAGGAGATGGTGAGGGACAGGGAAGTTGTGCTGCAGTCCATGGGGTCACAGAATCAGACAAAACTTGGAGACTGAAGAACAGCAATAACTACGAAGTGTATAAATGCTGAATACGAAGAATATGTTTTTTAAAAAAGCATTTGACTGGCCATGGTGGATTCATGTCAATGTATGGCAAAACCAATACAGTACTGTAAAGTAAAATAAAGTAAAAATAAAAATTAAAAAAATAAAAAAGCATTTGATTTGATGAAACATTAGATTCTAAATCTTATGAAGAAAGTTTATTCCTCCTTAGTTGATTCAGGGGTAATTCTCAAATACATAATTTCTCAACTTCAAGGTTGTGCCTAAGGGATGGTGTGAAATGAAATGTTTCTTACCATATCCCATATGTCACAGCTATGAGGGATTCTAGCCTTCCAAATGTAAACTTCTGAGACCAGGAAAAATAATACTAGCCCTCTAGCAGCCATCAGCCACTTTCTCCCTGGTAAGCACTGAGGAGCTAAGGGGAATGCAAGAAAATGCAAGAGGCAGCCATCTGCTGTACCTGCCACCCCTTACAGTAAATGAGGAATTAAGGATGTGAATAATCAGAAAGCAGGATTTGGCCCACCGACAGCTGAGATGCATATGAAAGAATTGATTTCAGTAAGCCCGGATGCTTGCATCTTCCCTTACATAGAAGAGTGGTAAATCCCTTGATGTGTGAGATCTGGTTTTCTTTAATTAACAGTGATCTTTTAATATTCAGATTATCCACCTGTAGGGAAAGAGCAAGTTAGCAAAGATGGTGGTGGTCAGGCTCTTTTGCCCCATGGCCTCTATCCTCTTGCCCTGCTTTTTATAAATGCGTGGTTATGTAACAGCTGAGATCATTTATAGTATTGTGCACGTGCAATGCCCTATATAAGCATGATCTGAGCAGCCACTGTGGCTTTGTGAGGCTGTGTCCACTGGGTTAACGACAAGAGGACAGAATGCAGTGTGTCTGCTGCTACAGCTGCTGTGCCGGTCAGGAGAGAACAGACGTATCTGCAGAGTTTTCTCCCAGCCTCCCCACTCATGCCTTGCCTACCATGGGTTCACAAACAGTGTGCGCAGGGAGGAACGGTGAGGCAATGCCCCTTGCTGCAAACTTCTGTATAGTTTATCTCTCAGGGTCACCTGAGATGCTGTCTCCTGCGCTTGACGTCCTCAAGACTTCCCCTGAATAAACCCAACTCTCAACTTTTAGTCCAGGCTTATTTTTTCAGTTGACAGTGGTCTGGGGGTTGAATTCACAGGCAAAAGTATTCTTTTTGCTGAAGCTTAGAGTTTTTTCAGGGGATAATGAGTGGATCAACCTTTGTATGTTTTCTGCTTAAAGCAGAAAAACCCTCTCTGTTTTGTCACAGGACTAGCACTTCCTGATTGTGTTATTTCTATAACTTTACGAGGCTTCAAACACTAGGGTAAGCTGTCTGGGCTTTCTTCTGTGAGAACTGGAGAGCTGCATACGGAGGGTTTTGCACAGAGGGTGAAGTGATGACAGACAGTGCATTAGGAAGATGAGAGTGAGTGTTGACAAAGGGGCTCCAGCACCCCACCCCGCCCCTCCTGACTGTCACTTCTTCCGTCACCTGCAACAAATCTGCTTTCATCAAAATTCCTGCTCCCATTTCCCACAGCGCCCCAATTTCTTCTCAAACTCCTCAATAACAATTTACATTTTATCTCTACACTTCATCTCCCATTCAGACTTTTAAAAAAATTAGTATTTGATAACAAAACATAATATCTCTTTTAAACACAAATTCAGTGTCAAGACATTAGTATTAATAAGTGGTATTTACATTATCTTGCAATTCTATTGTTTTCTAATTTCCATTATGATTTGCTTTATGACTCATTATTTAGAAGTATGTTTTAGTTATCTTTTTGTTTCTGATTTCTGTTTAATTACATTGTTTTTCTTTTCATTTTAAATATAAATTTATTTATTTTAATTGGAGGTTAATTACTTTACAATATTGTAATCGTTTTGCCATACATCAACATGAATCTGCCACAGGTATACATGTGTTCCCCATCCTGAACCCTCCTCCCTCCTCCCTCCCCATACCATCCCTCTGGCTCATCCCAGTGCACCAGCCCCAAGCATCCAGTATCATGCATCAAACCTGGACTGGCGATTCACTTCATATATGATATTACACGTTTCAGTGCCATTCTCCCAAATCATCCCACCTCTCCCTCTCCCACAGAGTCCGAAAGACTGTTCTATACATCTGTGTCTCTTTTGCTGTCTCGCATACAGGGTTATCGTTACCATCTTTCTAAATTCCACATATATGTGTTAATATACTGTATTGGTGTTTTTCTTTCTGACTTACTTCACTCTGTATAATAGGCTCCAGTTTCATCCACCTCATTAGAACTGATTCAAATGTATTTTTTTTTTAATGACTGAGTAATACTCCATTGTGTATATGTACCACAGCTTTCTTATCCATGTCCATGCTGATGGACATCTAGGTTGCTTCCATGTCCTGGCTATTATAAACAGTGCTCTGATGAACATTGGGGTACATGTGTCTCTTTCAATTCTGGTTTCCTCGGTGTGTATGCCTGGCCTGTATGATTCTTGGAAATTAGTTGAAACTGGCTTTATGGTACAGTACAAGTTCCTGTTGAACCATGGATAATCATTAGTTAAAACTATTTCACATGTAATCTGCATTAATTAATCAAAGTTATTTTAATTGTTGCTACAAAAGACTTGCATGTCTTCCCAGTGGCAATAAACCTAAACAATAAGATTTCTGCCTGGTTGTTTTGCAGAAACTGGGAGTCAGCTGCATCTAGCTCAAGCTGAGCTGGTTAAGACTGGATGGAAGCCTCAGACACTTCAACCAGGAGTGTCTACTCAGTGACCTTTTGAACTTGAAGAGATGGGCAGCTTAGTTACCAATGTACAGATGGCGACACTATCACACCTTTTCCAATCACCTTTCCCTAAGCTTTATTCTTTAGCACCTAAATATCCAGAGGCCCTGGCTTCCCAGATTTGGTCTCCTGTCTTCACACTTGGCTGCTTTGCAAATAAAGGAATAAATTCTCCCCTGCTGCCAACCTCCTGTCTCAGTGTTCTGGCTTGAGACAAAAATGAGACAAAAAATGGACCTGGTTCTGTAACTCTGTTTCATAAATGCTCCATGGGTATTTGGAAAGATCAAGTATTCTCTAATGGTTCATTCAGCGTTTAATAATTGCTCACGAGGCTTGTTATGTGTTAAATCCTTGTTGAAGCCTCAGCAATTTGACTAGTTTTAAATCTGCTATTAAGAGCAGTAGGTTGATTCACCCACTGTAGTGCTGAGGCAGGAGACAGATGGGCCCCAGTATGAAGAGTTTCTCCCCTGTGGAAAAAAACACTATAAAAGCAGGATGATGGAGGAGGCCAGGCTCTGCCCAGATAAGAGATAAAAGACCACATATTCCTCATTCTTGAGCTCAAGGAGACCTCCCTGGCTACACATGTGCAGAAAGGCTCCTTGGAGGTCAAAAAGGTAGAGGTCGTCCACTCATAGTAAGTGATGTCACCTACCCATCAGTCTCTACACTGGAATCCATCTTGGCTAAGATATGAACACACACACTTGAGAAGTTACTGCTGCTGCTGCTGCTAAGTCGCTTCAGTCGTGTCAGACTCTGTGCAACTCCATAGATGGCAGCCCACCAAGCTTCCCCATCCCTGGGATTCTCCAGGCAAGAACACTGGACTGGGTTGCCATTTCCTTCTCCAATGCATGAAAGTGAAAAGTGAAAGGGAAATCGCTCAGTCATGTCTGACTCTTCGCGACCCCCTGGACTGCAGCCTACCAGGCTCCTCTGTCCATGGGACTTTCCAGGCAAGAGTATTGGAGTGGGGTGCCATTTCCTTCTCCAAGAAGTTACTAAGATATACCAAATATGGACTCAGAACCAGGCAAATCGAAAGGATTGGCCAGAGAAAGCCCAGAAGAAATGCCCTAAACGAGTAGTTCAAACTGAAAGAGGAGTAATTCAAACTACCATGAGGGTGTGACTCAGGGCCTCTCTCTTTGAGCCTGCCCACGTTTCTATCCACGTGTACCCTTTTTTTTCCTCCTAATAAATACTTTGTGGGAATTCTTTTCTGTAAAGCCAAGGGGCCAGGACCTGGTCACTGACCACTGATCTATTTGTTAGGATTCAGTGCTTTCATTGCTGCCACCTGAATTCAGTCTCTGGCTGGGAACCAAAGGCCATCTCAAGCCACTGCAGGCCAAGGCCACTCAAGGTCAGTGCTGCATTGGTCAATTTCCTTCTCTAATTCCGTCATCTTTCAGTTTACATGTTTCAGTGTTATGTTAGTAGATGCATATACAAATTCTGGCTCTTTTTATTATCAAATAGGACTGGAAAATGTCAGTTTTCATTCCAATCCCAAAGAAGGGGAATGCCAAAGAACATGAAAGTGAAAGTGACTCAGGCTTGTCCGGCTCTTTGTGACCCTGTGGAGTGTAGCCCACCAAGGCTCCTCTGGCCACGGAATTCATGAGAGAAGAATACTGGAGTGGGTAGCCATTCCCTTCTCCAGAGGATCTTCCTGACCCAGGGATCGAACCAGGGCCTCCCACGTTGCCGGCAGATCCTTTTCTATCTGAGCTACCAGGAAAGCCTCAAGAATGTTCAGACTACGTTATAATTATGCTCATTTCAAATACTTGTAAGGTTAGGCACAAAATCGTTCAAGCTACACTTCAGCAGTGCATGAACCAAGAACTTCCAGATGTACAAGCTGGATTTAGAAATGGTAGAGGAACCAAAGATCAAATTGTCAACATCTGTTGAATCATAGGGAAAGCAAGAGAATTTAAAAAAAAAAAAAAAACAAACTACTTCTGCTTCATTGACTTTGGAAAGCTTTGACTGTGTGAAGTGAAGTGAAGTCGCTCAGTCGTGTCTGACTCTTTGCGACCCCATGGACTGTAACCTATCAGGCTCCTCTGTCCATGGGATTTTCCAGACAATAGCACTGGAGTGGCTTGCCATTTCCTTCTCCAGCAGATCTTCCCAGCCCAGGGATCGAAGCCAGGTCTCCCGCATTGTAGACAGACGCTTTACCATCTGAGCCCAACAAACTGTGGGAAATTCCTAAAGAGATGGGAGTACCAGACCACTTTACCTGTCTCCTGAGAAACCTGTATGTGGGTCAAGAAGCAACAGTTAAAACTGCACATGGAACAATGGACTGGTTCAAATTGGGAAAAAAAATATGACAAGGCTGTATATTGTCACCCTGCTTATTTAACTTCTATGCAGAGTACATCATGCAAAATGCTGGGCTGGATGAATCACAAGCCGGAATCAAGGCTGCTGGAAAAAATAGCAACATGAAAGAAATATCAACAACCTCAGATATGCAGATGATACCACTTTAATGGTAGAAAGTGAAAAGGAGCTAAAGAGACTCTTGATGAGGGTGAAAGAGGAGAGTGAGAAAGCTGGCTTGAAACTCAACATTCAAAAACCTAAGATCCTTACATGATAGTATACATGTTTCAATGCCATTCTCCCAAATCATCCCACCCTCTCCCTCTCCCTCTGAGTCCAAAAGTCCATTATACACAACTGTGTCTTTTTTGCTGTCTTGCATACAGGGTCGTCATTGCCATCTTTCTAAATTCCATATATATGTTTTAGTATACTGTATTGGTGTTTTTCTTTCTGGCTTACTTCACTCTGTATAATTGGCTCCAGTTTCATCCATCTCATTAGAACTGATTCAAATGTATTCTTTTTAATGGCTGAGTAATACTCCATCGAATCATCAGTCTATGTCCGATGCAGGATACAGCATGCTTGGGGCTGGTGAACGGGGATGACCCAGAGGGATGTTGGGGGGAGGGAGGTGGGAGGGGGTTCATGTTTGGGATCGCTTGTACACCCGTGGTGGATTCATGTCAGTGTATGGCAAAACCAATACAGTATTGTAAAGTAAAATGAAGTAAAAATAAAAATTAAAAAAAAAATTCTTCAAAGTGAAAAAACAAACAAACAAACAAAAAAACAAAAAACTAAGATCATGGCATCCAACCTCATCATTTCATGGCAAATAATAAGGGGAAAAAGTGGAAGCAGGGACAGACTATTTTTGTGGGCTCCAAAATCACTGTGGATGGTGACTGCAGCCATGGAATAAAAAGATTCTTGTTCCTTGAAAGGAAAGCTATGATAAACCTAGACAATATATTAAAAAGGAGACATCATTTTGCCAACAAAAGTCTGTGTACTTAAAGCTATGGTTTCTCCAGTAGTCATATATGGATGTGAGAGTTGAACCATAAAGAAAGGTGAAGGCTGAAGAACTGATGCTTTTGAATTGTGGTGCTGGAGAAGACTCTTAAGAGTCCCTTGGAGAAGGAGCTCAAATGGGTTAATCCTAAAGGAAATTTACCCTTAATATTCTTTGAAATGATTGATGCTGAAGTTCTAATACTTTGGTTGCCTGATGCAAAAGCCAACTCATTGGATAAGACCCTGATGCTGGGAAAGATTGAAGGCAAAAGGATAACAGGGTGGGAAAGGGTGAGATGATTAGCATCGCCAACTCAAAGGACATGAATCTGAGAAGCTCCAGGAATTAGTGAAGGATAAGGAAGCCTGGTGCCCTACAGTTAATCTGGTGGCAAAGAGCCAGACACAACTTAGCGACTGAACAGCAACTCTCTTCATCCTTAATAATAAAGTCTATTTTAAATAGCCTATATTTTAAACTAATATATTTTATTTTAACCTATATATTTAGCCTAATATTTTAAACCTGTATTTTAAAGGTTTAAATTAAACCTATATTTTGAAGGTTTAAAATATTTTATATTTTAACCAACTTTCTTTGGGTTAGTATTTGCCTAGTATATATTTTTCCATTCTTTTATTTTCAGTCTTTTTATGTTCCTTAAGTGTGTTTTCCATAACTGATGTGTAGCTGGATTCTTAAGATCCAACATTTCAATCACTTAATCAGAGAGTTTAACCAGTGAGCATTTATTTGGGTTTCTATCTATCACCATATTTCATTCTTTTCAGCTCCCTTTCTCTTTTTTTCTCCTTGAGATTTGTTTATTTTTTAATGTGAACTCAGCAATGGTTTGTTCAACACCATATGTTTCAAGGAATATATGCTTTATTTCTGTGTGTTTGTTGCAGTGAGTATTCTGATACATAGATGCAGTGCAATAGAATCAGAAATGTCCTGCTTGCTGCTCACTGCAGTCTGGCTGTCTCTCCATTCACTCACTGAAATCACTCTGGCAGAGTTCTCTAATAACCTCCGCATTGCCAGATCCAAGACTCTGGCCTGTCTGCCTTCCTTTGTTCTCTGCCTCCTTCTTCTCTCCCTTCCTTCCTTCCCTACTTTCACTATGTTTTTGCAGCTTTATTGAGGTAGAACTGACATAAGTAACTGCATATATTTCAAGTGTAAATAATTAATGTGTTTACATACATCTGTGAAACCATGACTACAAGCAAGATAATGAACATTTCTCTTGCTTCTAAAAGTTCCCTTGTGATTCTTGTAATTCCTCCATCATAGCCTCCCTCACTGCATCCCCAGGGAATCTTTATCTGCTTTCTGCTACTATAGATTACTTTTCATTTTCTAGAATTCCATATTAAGAGAATCACATAGAATGTATTTTTTTGTCTGTTTTTTATTTTCACTCAGCATAGTTATTTTGAGACTCATATATGTTTCATTTGTCAGCAACTTGTTTTATTGCTGGGTAGGGTTCTGTTGTATAGATATATCATGATGTGTTTATCCACTCACCTGCTGAGGGACATTTGAGTTGTTCCCAGTTTTTGGCTTTCAAATAAAGCGGTAACAGTTATGTACAGATGTGCGCTTTCATTTGTCTTGAGTCAGTACTGAGGACGGGAGTGACCAGGCCATATGGTAGGTGTATATTTTTAATTTCTTAAGAAACTGCAAACTGTTCTCCATTCTCTTTTACACCACCCTCAGCAGTATATGACAGTCCAGATGCTCCACACTCTCACCCACATCTGCTATGGTCAGTTTTGAAAATCTTAACAATGCTAGTGGGTGTGAAGTGGCATCTCATTGGGGTCTCAATTTGCATTTTCCTATTGGGCTTCCCTGGTGGCTCAGAGGTTAAAGTGTCTGCCTGCAATGCAGGAGACCTGGGTTCGATCCCTGGGTCAGGAAGATCCCCTGGAGAAGAAAATGGCAACCCACTCCAGTATTCTTGCCTGGAGAATCCCACAGACAGAGCAGCCTAGTGGGCTACAGTCCACGGAGTTGCAAAGAGTCGTACATGACTGGGCGACTTCACTTTCACTTTCACATTGAAATATGATGTTGAGCATCTTTTCAAATGCTTTTTTCTATCAGTACATCTTCTTTGTGAAATGTCAGTTCAGATTTTTTGCCAATTTCAAAGAAAACAAAAACAAAAAACAAAAACACTGGGCTGTGTTCTCGTGAAGTTTAAAGACTTCTTTATATATCCTAGATATAAATCTCTAGGGTAAATCACATCTTTGGTTACAAATCAAGCCTCAGAAAATTTAAGAAAATTGAAATTGTATAAAGCATTTTTCCAACCACAATGCTATAGATTTGAAATTAGTTACAGAAAAAAAAACAACTAAAGAACACAAATACATGAAGGCGAAACAGTGTACTGCTAAATAACCAAGAAATCACTGCAGAAATTAAAGAGGAAATAAAAATACATAGAAAAAAATGACAATGAAAACATGACACGCAAAACCTATGGGTCACAGCAAAAGCAGTTCTAAGAGAGAAGTCTACAGTAACTAAATATTACCTTAAGAAACAAGAAATATCTCAAATAAACAATGTAAACGTACACCTAAAGCAACTAGAGGAAGAACGAAGAAAACCCAATGTCAGTAGAAGGAAAAAAATTATAAAGATCAAAGTAAATAATGAAATAAATGAAATAGAAATGAAGAAAGTAATAGCAAAGATCAGTAAAAGTTGGTTCTTTGAGAAAAATGAACTCGGCAAATGTTTAGTCAGATTGTTCAAGAAAAAAAGGAGAAAACTCAAATTAAGAAAATTAGAAATGAAAAAGGAGAATTCACAATTGTCGCCACAGAAATACAAAAGATAGTAAGTGACTATTATGAGCATTTTATACTATAAAATGGACAACCCAGAAATGGACAAATTCTTGGAAATGTACAACCTTCCAAGACTAAACCAGGAAGAATTAGAAAATATAAACAGACCAATCACAAGTAGTGAAATTGAAACTATAAGTAAAAATCTTTCAACAAACAAAAGCCCAGGACCAGATGGCTTCAGAGGTGAATTCTATTAAATTTAGAGAAGAGCTAACACTTTTTATGCTCAAACTCTTCCAAAAAATTGTAGGGGGAGAAACACTCCCAAACTCATTCTATGAGACAACCATTGCTCTGATATCAAAACCGGACAAACATATAACTAAAAAAGAAAATAAAGACCAATATCACCGATGAACATAGAAAAAAAAACCTCAACAAAATACTAGCAAACAAAATATAACAACACATTAAAAGGTCATACACCATGATCAAGTGTGATTTATCCCAGGAATGTAAAGATTCTTCAATAATGTAAATCAATCAATGTGAAACATCGTATTAACAATTAAACAATAAAAACCATATGATCATCTAAATAGATGCATAAAAGCTCTTTGACAAAATTCAACATCTATCCATGGTAATAAGTCTCCAGAAAATAGGCACAGAGGGAACCTATTTCAATATAATAAAGGCCATACATGACAAATACACAGCATATATCATTCTCAATGTTAAAAAACTGAAAGTATTTCCCCTAAGATTAGGAATAACACAAGGATATCCACTCTCACAACTCTTTTCAACAAAGTTTTAGAAGTCCTCGCCTCAGCAACTAGAGAAGAAGAAGAAGCAAAAGAAATACAAATTGGAAAAGAAGAAGTAAAACTACCACTGCTTCCAGATAACGTGTTACCCTACATCGAAAATCCTAAGGATGCCAGGGATGGTAGGGGGAAGGAGGAGGGAGGGGGGGTTCAGGATGGGGAACATGTGTATACCTGTGGCGGATTCATGTTGATGTATGGCAAAACCAATACAATATTGTAAAGTAATTAACCTCCAATGAAAATAAATAAATTTATATTAAAAAAATGAAAGAAAACTACTGGACCCAATCATTGAATTTGGTAAAGTTGCAAGATACAAAATTAATGCACAGACATCTCTTGTATTCCTACACACCAACAATAAAGGAGCAGAAAGAGAAATTAAAGAAATAATCCCATTTACCATGCCAACAAAAAGAATAACATACCTAGGAATAAGCCTCCCTAAAGGGTTACCCAGGTGGCTCAGTGGCAAAGAATCTGAATGCTAATATAGGAGACACAGGAGACATGGGTTCAACCCCTGGGTGGAAACATCCCTTGAAAGATAAAATGGCAACTCACTCAAGTATTCTTGCTTGAAAAATTCCATGTACAGAGGATCCTGGCAGGCTACAGTCCATGGAGTCCCAAAGAGTTGGACACGACCAAGGATGCATGCATTAAGGAAGCAAAACAACTGTACTCAGAAAACTATAAAATGTTGATTAAAAAAAAAAGAAAAAACAAAGAGGACACAAATAGATGAAGAAATATACCATGTTCTTGGACTGGAAGAATCAATATACTGAGAATGAATATACTATCCAAAGAAATATGCAGATTCAACAGAATCTGCAAATGACCAATGGCATTCTTCATAGATATAGAGCAAAAATTTTTACAATTTGTATGAAAATACAAAAGACTCCAAATAGCCAAAGTAAGCTTGAGACAGGAAAATAGAGCTGGAGGAATGAGGCACCCTAACTTCAAACTATACCACAAAGATTCAGTAATGAAGACAGTAAAGAACTGGCACAAAAATAGAAATATAGACCAGAGAGAGAGGATAGAAAGCCCAGAGATAAACCCACACATATATGGCCACCTAATGTATGACAAAGTAAGCAAGAATATACAATGGAGAAAACACAGCCTCTTCAATAAGTGGTGCTGGGAAGTCTAGGCAGCTACATGTGAAACATGAAATCAGAACACTATGAATCTGTATGCAGAGTACATCATACAAAATTCCAGGCTGGATGTATTACAAGTTAGAGTCAAGACTGCTGGGAGAAACAACCTCAGATTTGCAGATGGTACCACTCTAATGGCAGAAAGTGAAGAGGACCTAAAAAGCCTCTTGATGAAGGTGAAAAAGGACACTGAAGAAGCTGGCTCAAAACTCAACATTCAAAAACCTAAGATCATGGCATCCAGCCCTGTCAATTCATAGCAAATGGAAGAGGAAAAAGTGGAAGCAATGACAGATTTTATTTTCTTGGGCTCCAAAATCACTGCAGATGGTCTGCAGCCAAATAATTTTTAAAACTCTTGTTCCTTGGAAGAAAAGCTATGACAAACCCAGACAGCATATTAAAAAGCAGGGACATCACTTTGCTGACAAAGGTCCATATAGTCAAAACTATGGTTTTGCTGATAGTCATGTACAGATGTGAAAGTTGGACCATGAAGAAGGCTGAGTGCTGAAGAATTGATGCTTTTGAATTGTGGTGCTAGAGAAGACTCTTGAGAGAACCTTGGACTGCAAAGAGATCAAACCAGTCAATCCTAAAAAAAATCAACTCTGAATATTCATTGGAAGGACTGACACTGAAGCTCCAATACTTCGGCCATCTGTTGTGAAGAGCCAAGTGATTGGAAAAGAACCTGATGCTGGGAAAGACTGAAGACAAAAGGAGAAGGGGATGACAGAGGACTAGATGGTTGGATAGCATCACTGAGTCATTGGACATGAGTTTGAGCAAACTCCAGGAGACACTGAAGGACAGGAAAGCCTGACATGCTGCAGTCCATGGAGCATGGAGTCTGACAGAGTCAGACTCAACCTAGCACAAACAGCACAAACAATAAAAATATCACCATATACAAAAACAAGCTCAAAATTGATTAAAGACCTAAATGTAAGATCAAACACTATAAAACTGGTAGAAGTAAACATATGAAAAATATGTTTTGGCATAAACCACAACAAGATCTTTTTCAACCCATCTCCTAAAGAAATCAAAATAAGAACAAAATAAACAAGTGGGACCTAATTAAACTTAAAAGCTTTTGCACAGGAAAGGAAAACATCAATAAGATGAAATGACAGCCCTCAGAATGGGCGAAAACATTTGCAAACGAAGCAGCAGACATTCGGATTAATCTCCAAAATACACAACCAGCTCACACAACTCAATAAAGAAAACAAAACAAACATACAATCTAATCAAAGAATGGGTGGAAGACCTAAATAAACATCTCTTTAAATGTGACATATAGATAGCCAAGAGGTACATGAAAAGACGCTCAACATCACTAATTACTGCTGCTGCTGCTGCTGCTGCTGCTGCTGCTGCGTCACTTCAGTCGTGTCCGACTCTGTGCAGCCCACCAGGTTCCCCCAATTACTAGAGAAATGCAAATCAAAACAACATGAGGTAAGATCTCACACCAGCCAGAGTGGCCATCATAAAAAAAATCTACAAACAATAAATGTTGCAGAGGGTATGGAGAAAAGAGAACCCTCTTTCATTGTTGGTGGGAACATAAATTGATACAATCACTGTGGAGAAGTAAAAAACTAAAAAAACTAAGCATAGAGGTGCAATATGACCCAGTAATCCCACTACTGGACATATACCCTGAGAAAACACTACCATCTGTAAAATAGCTAGTAAGAAGCTGCTGCACAGGATGCTCAGCTTGGTGCTCTGTGATGACTGAGAGGACTAGGATGGAGTGGGAGAGAGAAGCTCAGGAGGGAGAGAATATATGTATAATGTGGCTGATTCATGTGGTTATACAGCAGAAACTAACGTAATACTGTAAAGTAATTGTATTCCAATAAAAAGAAAACTGATTACATTCTTACTGAGTTGTAAGAGTTGTTTATATATTGTACAGGTAAATTTCTTCCTGGATATATGTTTTTCAAATATTAATAGTTTATTCCATCCTGAAACTTGCCTTTTTATTAACATTTCCTTAAAGCAAACTGTTTTAACTTGATGAAGACAAATTCATGGATTTATTTTTTTTTCAGATTATGGTTTTCTTGTGTGTGTGTTTCAAGTTTTAAGATTTTTGCAACCTAAAGTAACATTTTCCTATCATTTCTTCTAGAAAGAATAATGCCCCCTTTTGCCAAAAATTGTCCATGTTCTAATCCCTAGGGTTTGTGAATGTTGCTATCTAGGGAAAGAGGGACTTTGCTAATGTGATTACATTAAAATCTTGAGGAGAATATCCTGAATCAACTATGTAGGCCCAATGTAATCACAAGGGTCCTTATAAGAGGTCAGTGATTATGCCATCCAACCATCTCATCCCCTGATAGCCCCTTCTCCTCCTGTCTTCAATCTTTCCCAGCATCAAGGCCTTTTCTAATGAGTTGGATCTTCACATCAGAGGGCCAAAGTATTGGGCATCAGTCCTTCTAATGAATATTCTGGGTTGATTTATTTTAGGATTGACTGGCTTGATCTGCTTGCTCTCCTAGGAACTTTGAAGAACCTTCTCCAGCATCACAGTTCAACTCTTTGGCACTCAGCCTTCTTTATGGTCCAACTTTCACATCCACACCTGACTACGGGAAAACCATAGCTTTGACTGTACAGACCTTTGTCAGCAAAGTGATGTCCCTGCTTTTTAATATGCTGTCTAGGCTTGTCATAACTTTTCTTCCAAGGAGCAAGATTCTTTTAATTTTGTGACTGCAGTCACCATCTGCCTTGATTTTGGAGCCCAAGAAAATAAAATCTGTCATTGCTTCCACTTTTTCCTCATCTATTTGCCATGAAATAATAGGACCAGAATCTAAGATCTTCATTTTTGGAATGTTGAGTTTTGAGCCAGCTTTCATTTTCCTCTTTGACTTTGATCAAGAGGCTCTTTAGCTCCTCTTTATTTTCTGCCATTAGAGTGGTACCATCTGCATATTTGAAGTTGTTGATATTTCTCCTGGCAGTCTTGATTCCATCTTGTGATTCATCTAGCCAGGCATTTCACATGATGTACTCTGCATAGAAGTTAAATTAGTAGGGTGACAATATACGGCCTTGACATACTCTTTTCCCAATTTCAAACCAGTCTGTTGTTCCATGTCCATTCCTGACTGTTGCTTCTTGACCTGCATATAGATTTCTTAGGAGTCAAGTAAGGTGGTCTGGTATTTCCATCTCTTTAAGAATTTTCCAGTTTGTTGTGATCCACAGAGTCAAAGGCTTTAGTGTAATCAATGAAGCATAATTTTTTTTCTGGAATTCCCTTGCTGTTTCTATGATCCAATTTGGCAATTTGATCTCTGGTTCCTCTGCCTTTCCTAAATCCCACTTGTACATCTGGAAGTTCTCAGTTCATGTACTGTTGAAGCCTAGCTTGAAGGATACTAAGCATTAACTTGCTAGCATGTGAAATGAATGCAATTGTGTTGCAAAATGTACTGACAAAATGTGGTCCACTAGAGAAGGGAATGGCAAACCTCTTCAGTATTCTTGCCTTGAGAACCACAAGAACAATATGAAAAGGCAAAAAATATGGAACTGGAAGAGGAGCCCCCCAGGATGGTTGGTGTCTAATATTCTACTGGGGAAGAGTGGAGAAAAAAAAATAGCTCCAGAAAGAATGAAGAGGCTGAACAAAGGCAGAAACGACCCCCATTAGTAGACGTGTCTGGTGGTAAAAATAAAGTCTCATGCTGTACAGAACAATATTTCATAGGTCCATGTTAGGTCCATGAATCAAGGTAAATTTGATGTGGTCAAACAGGAGATGGCAACAGTGAACATTGACATTTTAGGAATTAGTGAACTAAAGTGGACTGGAATGGGTGAATTTAATTCAGATGACCATTATATCTACTACTGTGGGCAAGAAACCCTTAGGAGAAATGGAGTAGCCCTCATAATCAACAAAAGAGTCCAAAATCCAGTACTTGAGTGCAGTCTCAAACAGGACAGAATGATCTCCATTCGTTTCCAAGGAAAACCATTCAATACCACAATAATTCAAGTCTACACTCCTACTACATTTTCTACCATCGGTGGTAGAAACTGAACGGTTCTATAAAACTTTCCTGATGGCTTAGTCATTAAAGAGTCTGCTTGCAATGCAGGAGACTCGGGTTCAATCCCTGGGTCAGGAAGATCCCCTGGAGAAGAAAATGGCAACCAATCCTAGTATTCTTGCCTGGAGAATCCATGGACAGAGGAGCCTGGTAGGTTACAGTCCATAGGGTCGCAAAGAGTTGGACAGGATTGAGCAACTAACACTTTCACTTTCATGAAAGTGACCTTCTAGAACTAATACCAAAATAGATGTTCTTTTCATCATGGGAGGTTGGAATGCAAAAGTAGGAAGTCAAGAGATACTCAGGATAATAGACAAGTTTGGCCTTGGAGTACAAAATGAAGCAGGGCAAAAGCCAATAGTTTTGTTAAAAGAACACGCTGATCATAGCAAACACCCTCTCCTAACAACCTAAGAGATGACTCTACACATGGACATCACCAGATGGTCAAAATAAAAATCAGATTGATTATATTCTCTGCAGGTGAATATGGAGAAACTCTATACAGTCCGCAAAAACAAGACTGGGAGCTGACTGTGGCTCAGATCATGAGGTCTTTATTGCAAAATTCAGATTTAAATTGAAGAAAGTAGGGAAAACTGCTAGGCCACTCGTGTATGACCTAAGTCAGATCTCTTATGATTATATAGTGGAAGTGACAAAAAGATTCAAAAGATTATATCTGATAAACAGAGTGCCTGAATAATTAAAGCTGAAAGTTCATAGCACTGCACAGGAGGTGGTGACCAAAACCATCCCCCAAAAAAAGAAATGCAAAAAGGAAAGTAGTTGTCTAAGGAGGCTTTGTGGGAAATAGATGGGAAAACAGTGGAAACAGTGTCAGACTTCATTTTGGGGGGCTCCAAAATCACTGCAGATGGTGACTGCAGCCATGAAATTAAAAGACACTTACTCCTTGGAAGGAAAGTTATGACCGATCTAGATAGCATATTCAAAAGCAGAGACATTACTTTGCCAACAAAAGTCCATCTAGTCAAGGCTATGGTTTTTCCAGTGGTCATGTATGGATGTGAGAGTTGGACTGTGAAGAAAGCTGAGTGCCAAAATTTGATGCTTTTGAACTGTGGTGTTGGAGAAGACTCTTGAGAGTCCCTTGGACTACAAGGAGATCCAACCAGTCCATCCTAAAGGAGACCAGTCCAGGGTGTTCATTGGAAGGACTGATGTTGAAGCTGAAACTCCAATACTTTGGCCACCTCCTGCAAAGAGCTGACTCATTGGAAAAGACCCTAATGCTGGGAAGGACTGGGGGCAGAAGGAGAAGGGGACAACAGAGGATGAGATGGCTGGATGGCATCACAGACAGGATGGACATGGGTTTGGGTGAACTCTGGGAGTTGGTGATGGTCAGGGAGGCCTGGCATGCTGCGATTCACGAGGTCACAAAGAGTCAGACACGATTGAATGACTGAACTGCACTGAACTGAAGGAGGCTTTACAAATAGCTGAGGAAAGAACAGATGGGAGAAGTAAGGGAGAAAGGTAAAAATATACCCAAATGAATGCAGAGTTCTTGAGAATAGCAATGGGAGATTAAACAACATTTTAAATTGAACAATGCAGAGATATAAAGGAAAACAATAGAATGGAAAAGACTAGAGATCTCTTCAACAAAATTAGAGATATCACTGGAACATTTCATGCAAAGATGGGCACAATAAAGGACAGAGACGGTAAGGACTTAAAAGAAGCAGAAGAGATTACGAAGGTGGGAAGAATACACAGACCTGTCCAAAAGTGTCTTAGTGACCCAGATAACCACAATGGTGTGGTCACTCACCTAGAGCCAGACATTCTGAAGTGTGAATTCAAGTGGTCCTTAGGAAGCATTACTACAAACAACGCTAGTGGAGGTGATGGCATTCCAGCTTAGCTGTTTCAAATCCTAAAAGATGATGTTGTTAAAGTGCCACACTCAATATGCCAGCAGGTTTGGAAAACTCAGCTATCACCATAGGACTCAAAAAGGTCAGTTTTCATTCCAATCCTAAAGAAGGGCAATGCCAACGAATGTTTAAACTACCTTGATTTAAGGCCAAGTGACTGTCCAGCCATGGGTGTGTATTGCAACATGGCAAGAAGCGGGAGCACTGTGTAACATGTACTCATAAGACCCAGACCAAATTTCCATATTGCCAGTCACATTTGCTCACTTAGTAAACCTCATTCCTTACAAATACAAATATCTGACATTTGAAACTGAGCTGATCAGGTTTATCTTCTTACTCTCTGAAAGGTACTAGTTTCCACGTCAATGATTCACAGTGACAAGGTTCCAAGGGAGATGTATTATTTCTTACACTGTTCAAGGACTCGAGCATTTTCTATCTCATTGTACATAAAGTATGTACCTCTCACCCATTTATTAGACAAGGTGACAGGACTTCACCTGAAAATCCTTTCAGGCAGTCAATGTGAGTTACAATATGACTCTGGGAGTTATACTATTGCATACTATTAGGTTTATTTAAGAATGTTTCCAGAATTCATTTGGCCTTTCCTTTAACTAGCCCAAACTTTGTACTCTCAGGCTGAATTTCCATATACACCAGAAATTATTTTTCAAAGGCGCTGTAGCTATCTGGTGCTTCATTTGATTTTTCCTTGTAAAGCACAGATGCATTTTTCTGGATTCAGAGTCACTTAGGAAGTTGTCATTTACTAGAA
Organism: Ovis aries; assembly: GCF_016772045.2. Lineage (NCBI taxonomy): Eukaryota > Metazoa > Chordata > Mammalia > Artiodactyla > Bovidae > Ovis > Ovis aries. Next base: position 114,618,716 of record NC_056055.1, on the reverse strand, counting down.
ACTATTGTGTGCCAGAAACTGTATTAATAAGAGACACACAAGACAAAGTCCCTCCTAATGTAACAGGGGGGAAAGGGGCAGGGCACAACTTTTGAAAGAATGACACATAACTCAAGGACACAACATAAACTGCTTAGAATCAAATGTGTCCAAGATGGCAAACAAGTCAACTTTGATTAGACTTTGATTTCAATCAGCAATCTAAATGACACACCCAAATGCCATATTAGAAAAGACTCATTAGGAAACTGACTCATTAGAAAAGATGCTGGGAAAGATTGAAGGCAGGAGGAGAAGGGGATGACAGAGGATGAGATGGTTGGATGGCATCACCGACTCAATGGACATAAATTTGAGCAAGCTCTGGGAGATGATGAAGGACAGGGAAGCCTGGCATGCTGCAGTCCATGGGGCCACAATGTTAAGTAGTTAGAACAGGAAAAAAGAGTCCAAAATGGTGGAGGCCAAAAGATGAAGAAAGGGAAAAGCCCATGAAAATAGAACAAAAGAAAACCCATGGACCAGAGTGAGAACCTCAGATGAAACAAACACACCTCCTTCCTGGCTAACCCACTTTGCATAAGGCAGGCTCAGTGAGGAGGAGACACATCATTTAAAAAGAGGAAGGCAGGGCAGATTGAGGTTCCTCCTTTGGGGTCGACCTGCTTTCATGCCTCAAAGGTGTGCTATCCCTTGTTTGCCAAATAAAACTCTGAGCTGTAACTGAATTGTAATACCGGTCCACCATTTCAAATGTTTGTTGTGGTGAGACATAACTGAGGAAATTACACACTCTCCAGACATATCTGGTGCCATGCCTCAGATGTAACCTGACTGAAGCAACCCCAGCTCAACACCAGCGAGGAGGAGACCTAGCACAGAAGAAGCCCAACTTGGTAAAAGATCATGCTGTGGAAGTTGAATGTGAAGGAAACCCAGCACAGTGGAACTGACAAGAAGCCCAGAATGCTGGAAACTGGGACAGCAAAAACAAGCTTGGCAGAAACCTCACGCAGCTCAGTCTCAGATTCCAGAAGACCTCTGGTTAAGGTAGGTCCTCGCCCCTATGGCTGGAAGGACATATGGCTAACAAAATCTTAATTCCTTTACAGTCTCTCATTTCTTGCTTCCTTGAACTCCCTGTGAACGAGCAGCACTGGGTGCAACTGAGGGACTCTGGCAGGGGCTACTCCCCAGTGTGTCCTGAAGGCTCCAGTATCCTTTTCACCCTAGTAATAACTGTTGCCCAAGTGGGTGGTAAGGGTTCTTCTGCCCTAATCTCCTTTGTGCCAAGGATCAGGCCAATGAAAACTGAGGCACAGGTCAGGCAGTTAGCAGTTTTCCGAGCAGGTTATGAAGGGAGATCCTCTGCACAATCTTCCCACTGCTTTTCCCTCCCACCCTTCAGCTCCTTTCTCTATGCCACTGTTTACAAAATATTGGGCAGGTCATCATCTTCCCATTTCTGAGAGCTGGGCTTTCACAACTTTCATAACTAAGATTGGGACTAAAACCCACATGGCAGGGACTCTGTGCTGTTCTGCGCTTAGTCCTCAGTTGTGTCTGACTGGGACTCAAGCCCAACCAAAACCCATGGTGCCTGATTTTAGGACCTACTGAAGCTCAGGTTCTTGATGTCTAATTGTAGAAAGAATTCAGTGAGAGACACAGTGATAGATAAGAGGTAGATTTCTTCAGATTCAGACAGAAGCACACTTCTAATTTGGTTGACTTGTATGTAGGCAACATCACTCCATCCACCCTATTAACAAAATACTTTTAATGCCCCTAACAGGACCAGAAAACCCACTCCTTTGTTAATACTTCTGTTATTACCTAGAGTGGGTCTGTGAAAATGAAATGCTTCTCTTATGGACTAGGGGAGAGGGGACTAGGGGAGAAAATCAGCGACTTACATTCCCTCAGAGTGATAAGAGGATTAGGCTTGTGGCTACTCTGCCAGGTTTCCAGTCTCAGGGAGCAGACTTGGATTGCTTTACATCGGGGTATCTATTCCCATATGGTGTAGACAAGCTGGCAACGAGCTAAGATTACAATCCCTTGATTTGACCAAGTATTAGTCATGCTGGAGACCTTGGAGATGCCCAACTCCAGACTGGGAATCCAAGGAGGTCTACCTGCCTTGACCTGCCTAGGGATCTGGTCCCTGGGAGGTTGTCACACCTCAATGTGCTTGGGGGTCTGCCAGTCCAGGGGTCCCAGGAGGTCAACATTCCTCAACCTGTCTAGGGATCTAGTCCCTGGAAAGTTGCCATTCTTCAGCCTGCTCAGGGATCCGCCAGTCCAGGGGTCCCAGTAGGTTGACCTGCCTCGACCTGCCTAGCGATCTGGTTCCTGGGAGGTTGCCATGCCTCAACTTGCTGGGTTCCGCCAGTTCAGGGGTCCCAGGAGGTTGACATGCCCAGGCCTCGACCTGCCAGGGACCTAATTCTTGGGAGGCTGATATGCCTCAACTTGCCTTGGGATTTGACCTCCAGGAGGTTGTCATGCCTCAACCTGCCCGAGATCTCCACCTTGACCTGGGGGCGCCTGGCTCTCAGGTTGCAACAGTACTGGGTAGGATAAGCTTCAGAAAGACTCATCCCTAAGGAAGTCCACCCATGGAAATGGAAGGAAGCCCACCCATGGAAATGGAAGGAAGCCTATTGTGGGGCTGTGCCTTGTCTCAGCAATAACTCAGGAGTCTAACAAGAATCCCATTCCCTTTCTGGAAAGGCTAAAAGAGGCCCTCCAGAAGTTTACCAATCTGGACTTAGACTCTTACAAGGGATAGGTGATTTTAAAGGACAAATTCCTATCCCAATGTGCATCAGATATAAAGATAAAGTTACAACAGCTACAGCAGCAGGTCTCTCCTGCCTCTTTAGAAGAGATGGCCCAGACAGCCACCAATACCTTTTATAACAGAGAACAAGAGAGGGAGGCCAAAGCCCAGAAAAGGGAGAGAAGGAAAGAGACAAGTCACACCCAGATGCTGCCTGCCCTCCTGGGAAGCCCTATGGCAAACTCCAAGTCCTTGAAGGACAGGGCACGAGACGGATGCCTAATCTGTAGCCAGGTGGGACATTGGACCAAAGAGTGTCCAAATTATGGTAAGCCTCCTAAACAGCTTGCTACAAATGCCACCAATTGGGACACTGGGAGGCACTCTGCCCTGGAGACCCAAGAGCCTCAGTGTCAAGGGCCAAGCCTTCCCTCACAATGGGAATCTGCTCCAGCCAACCCACCTGCTACAGATAACCATCACAGGGCTGGAGTCAAGGGTGTAACTGAATCTGCCAGGTAGATCCGAGAATAATTTGGTTGACACAGGGGCAACATACTCTGTCCTGACCTCCTGCTCCAGAGCCTTCTCCCCCCAAACCTGTACCCTTTTGGGTACTATGGGAAAAGCAATTACAGAAAGATTCGCCCGAGAACTTCTTTTTCTCCTGGGATGGACAAAATTTTCCCACCAGTTTTTGGTCATCCCTGAATGTCCTACTCTTTTATTGGGGAGAGATGTGCTCACTAAGCTGGGGACCACCCATGATGGGAAGCCCCTAGAGCCCCACAGCTCCTGGTACTACTGAGGAGTCCATTATACCCTCCTGGGGTATAATAGGGAGGGACCAAAAACTATGGGAGGCCCCAGGAGAAAAACCAACAAAAGACTTGAGAAATATTACCTCAGGTGTTCAGAGATAGCCCCCACCTGTTTGGACAGGCTCTTGGCTGGGATATCCTAGACCTGGACGTGGGATCAACTGGCAAAATATTGCAATATATAGATGACTTGCTAATCTGCTCTCCAGATGAAGGAAATGCTCAACAACATGTGATTCATGTTCTAAACTTTTTGGCAGAGAAGGTATAGTCTCCTGTGCTAAGGCACAGATGGTCCAGACAAAAGTCCCTTACCTGGAAGTTCAGATTATGCATGGGTCCAGGAATCTGTCCTCTGACTGAATACAAGGTATCCTCCAGTTGCCTTCCCCCATGATTCAAAAACACTTGTGAGCCTTCCTGTGGCTAACCAGGTTTTGTAGAATTTGGATACCCAAATATGGTCTAATTGCCCAGCCCTTACATTAAAGCTTAAAGGGACAGGATGACTCAATCCCACTGACATGGGGAACTCCTCAGAAGGAGGCAGAGGCTACACTAAAACAAGTCTTAACTCAAGCACCCGCCTTGAGGTTGCCAGGCCCAGAAAAAGCATGCCAACTATATGTCCACAAAAAGGAAGGAATAGCCTTGAGAGTATTAACTCAAAGGTTGGGACCTGAGCCCCAGCCAGTAGCTTACTTAATCAAGATGCTTGATCCAACCACCCAACGCTGGCCTCCCTGCCTTCAAAGTCTTGCAGCTATAGAAGCTGATAGAAGAGACTTTAAAACTCTTTCTTGGGGCAAGCTAACTTTTTTTTTTTTACCAGTCACCAAGTGAAACAACTTCTGAATGGGAGAGGCCATTTATGGATGTCTGATCAAAGGATCTTCAGATATCAAGTAGTGCTGATGGAAAGTCCAGGCCTGACTATATCCCCTTGTGAGGTTTTTAACCCAGCTACCCTCCTGCCTACCACTGAGGGCTTTCTCCCCCTTTCACTATACCCTAGGAACTTTGGACCATTGGACAAAACCCCTAGAGGGATTGTCAGAAGATCCTCTAACCAATCCTGAGGAAATCTGGCACTGATGGAAGCAACTTTGTCTTAGATGGAAAAAGAAGAGCCAGATATATGCAGTAGTTTCCAATTTCAAGTCGATAGAGGTTAAATCTTTCCCACTAGGTACTTCAGCTCAGGTGGCTGAGCTCATAGCCCTGACTCGAGCTTTCAGTCAGTTCAGTTTAGTTGCTCAGTCGTGTCTGACTCTTTGCGACCCCATGAACTGCAGCACGCCAGGCCTCCCTGTCCATCACCAACTCCTGGAGTCTATCCAAACTCACATCTATTGAGTCGGTGATGCCATCCAACCATTTCATCCTCTGTCGTCCCCTTTCTGCCTGCCACTAATCTTTCCCAGAATCAGGGTCTTTTCAAATGAGTCAGCTCTTCGCATCAGGTGGCCAAAGTATTGGAGTTTCAGCTTCAACATCAGTCCTTCCAATGAACCCCCAGGACTAATCCAGGGTGGATTATTAGGATGGATTGGTTGGATCTCCTTGCAGTCCCAGGGACTCTCAAGAGTCTCCTCCAACACCACAGTTCAAAAGCATCGATTTTTTGGCGCTCAGTTTTCTTCACTGTCCAATTCTCACATCCATACATGACTACTGGAAAAACCATAGCCTTGACTAGACAGACCTTAGTTGGCAAAGTAATGTCTCTGCTTTTTAATGTGCTGTTTAGGTTGGTCATAACTTTCCTTTCAAGGAGTGAGTGCCTTTTAATTCCATGGCTGCAGTCACCATCTACAGTGATTTTGGAGCCCAAATGAAGTAAAGTCAGCCACTGTTTCCACTGTTTCCCCATCTATTTCCCATGAAGTGATGGGACCAGATGCCATGATCTTCATTTTCTGAATGTTGAGCTTTAAGCCAACTTTTTCACTCTCCTCTTTCACTTTCATCAAGAGACTCTAGTTCTTCTTCCCTTTCTGCCATAAGGGTGGAGTCATCTGCATATCTGAGGTTATTGACATTTCTGCCAGAAATCTTGATTCCAGCTTGTGCTTCATCCAGCCCAGCATTCTCTGGGCTGTACTCTGGGATGTACTCTGAATTTAAGTTAAATAAGCAGGGTGACAATATACAGCCTTGACGTACTCCTTTTCCTCTTTGGAGCCAGTCTGTTGTTCCATGTCCAATTCTAACTGTTGCTTCTTGACCTGCATACAGATTTCTCAGGAGGCAGGTCAGATGGTCTGGTATTCCCATCTTTTTCAGAATCTTCCACAGTTTATTGTGATCCACACAGTCAAAGGCTTTGGCATAGTCAATAAAGCATAAATAGATGTTTTTCTGGAACACTCTTGCTTTTTTGATGATCCAACAGATGTTGGCAATTTGATCTCTGGTTCCTCTGCCTTTTCTAAAACCAGCTTGAACATCTGGAACTTCACAGTTCATGTACTGTTGAAGCCTGCCTAAAGCATTGGGCATTACTTTTTACCTCTATTGTGCCTGGAAGCCTCAGTCTTCAGGAAAAGTAGAAACAGCCAACCAGTTCTTAAAATCATAAAAATGATCTAGGAGACCTTCCTCGGATGGAAGGTTTCACCAATAGCACTCCTCCACTCTTGTATTGCCCGTAAGAATAGTTTGGTGTTAGCCCTTATGAGATGCTATATTGGAGACGTTTTGTTTATGACAATGACCTCTTTCTAGATTCAGAGGCTCGGACCCTCTGGTCTTATGCCGTTGGACAATTCAAACAAGAAATATGCTTATGGTGTGTCAACCAGGACCCAAAGGATTCTAAAGAGCCACCACTATATGCTCCAGGGACTCAAGTCCTAATTAAAGTCTGGAAAGTTGGGTCCCCAAAGGCTCATCTCCAGCCCACATGGAAAGTCCCCTACCCTGTAATACTTTCTACCCCCACAGCAGTCAAAGTACCTGGGCATGACTCCTTGATTCACTACTCATAGGTCAAGTCATGGAAGAAAACAGATGAGGACACTGAATACACCTGTGAGCCCCTGGGAGCTCTCAGGTACTTATTCAGCACTGCAAATGAGTGCCACTCTAGTGAACACTCCCAAAATCAAGTTTCTGTGTATAAGCACTCTCAGGATAGCTCTAAAGAGCCAACACAGCTTGGCATGGGTTGTAGTCCAAAACAGACAGGAGACAGATCTTCTCACCACTGAACACGGAGAGACTTGAGCCATTTTGAATGAGACATGCTGTTTCTGGGTAAATGCATCCAGCCAAGTTGAAGAAAGTCTCACAGTCCTCAAGAAAAACATTCAGATCCTACAGGATCTCAAAGAAGAGCTGGAGAGTCCTCAGATTGGCTACAGTCTCTCTTTGGGGAATCTTTCTCCTGGGAAGGGGGAATTTGGAGTTGGCTAATGCTCCTACTAACCTGTCTGCAATGCAGGAGACCTGGGTTCAGTCCTTGGGTTGGAAAGATCCCCTAGAGAAGGAAATGGCAATGCACTCCAGTACTCCTGCCTGGAGAATTCCAGGAGGAGTTCTGACAGGCTACAGTCTATGGAATTGCAAAGGGTCAGACACGACTGGTGTGACTAACTTTCACTTTCCTACTAGCCCCTGTTATCACCATATTGATACTGCTTATGATTGCTACAGGTATTATCAATTGTTTACCCACTTTGTCTCTGCCAAAGTCAACAAGCCACAAAATGCAGTGCTAGCTCAACAAGAATATATAAAACTACACCTGATCATGGAATATCTATCACTCACCCTTAGACGAACAGCACTATAAGGACTCTGAGGCTTGAGACTAGCAAGAGGAGGAGGCCCAATGCCCCTCACCATCCCAACTCAGTGGGAAGTAGCCAGAAAGATATCGACATCCCTGTTCCCAAAGAACTGGACCTCCCATTTCTTGTGTGGGGAATGTTAGGTAGCTAGAATAGGAAAAATAGCGACCAAAATAGCGGTGGCTAAAAGACAAAGAAAGGGAAGATCCCACAAAAATGGAACAAAAGAAAATCCATGGACCAGAGTGAGAACCTCAGGTGAAACAAACACACCCCCTTCCTGGCTAGCCCACTTTACATAGGGCAGGCTCAGTTGGGAGGAGACAAAATGTATAAAAAGAGCAAGCCAACACGGACTGAGGTCTCTCTTTGGGAGTCAGCCTGCCTTCATGCCTTGAGGGTGTATTATCCTTTGTTTGCTAAATAAAACTCTGAGCTGTAACCTAGCTGTTACACTGGACTGCCATTTCAAATCTTTGTTGTGAGACAGAACCAAGGAAATTACACACTCTTCTGACAGCAAAGAGTTGGACACAACTGAGTGACTGAACTGAGAGGCACTATGACAGTTTTAAGGCACTGTCAGAAGACCAAGGAGTTGGTAGTGGCCCAATTCCTGGAAATCTCCACCCCTTCCCAAAAATAGTTGGAATAATCCTCCCACTCATTAGCATGTGAAATTACCCAACCTATAAAAACCAAGCACGTCATATTTCACGGCCACACTCGCCCTCTGGGATGGTCCACACTCTGTCTATGGAGTGTGCTCTTCTCTGAATCTGAATAAATTCACTTCTTACCTATCGCTTTATTTCTCAAGGAATTCTTTCTGTGATGAGACATTAAGAACCCTATCTTCATTAGATCCTGAAACCAGGTACCATGGGTTTTGGTTGGGTTTGAGTCCCAGCACATGGGTTCAAGGCATAAACTGGGTTTTAGCTGGGTTTGAGGCCTGGCCATGTGGGTTCAATTCCCAAACTGGGTTTTGGCTGGGTTCCAGTTCCAATCACACGGGTTCAAGTCCCACATTGGGTTCTGGCTGGGTTTGAGTTCCAGCACATGGGTTCAAGTCTCAATCTGATGTAAACGTTTTCACTAGCAGAACAGTTGTGAACCAATAAGAGAACGTTCGTCTCCAAGGCAAACCATTCAATATCACAGTAATCCAAGTCTATGCCCCAACCAGTAATGTTGACGAAGCTGAAGTTGAACAGTTCTATGAAGACCTACAAGACCTTTTAGAACTAACACCCAAAAAGATGTCCTTTTCCTTATAGGGGAATGGAATGCAAAAGTAGGAAGTCAAGAAACACCCAGAGTGACAGGCAAATTTGGCCTTGGAATGCAGAATGAAGCAGGGCAAAGACTAATAGAGTTTTGCCAAGAAAATGCACTGGTCATAGCAAACACCCTCTTCCAACAACACAAGAGAAGACTCTACACATGGACATCACCAGATGGTCAACACCGAAATCAGATTGATTACATTCTTTGCAGCCAAAGATGGAGAAGCTCTATACAGTCAACAAAAACAAGACCGGGAGCTGACTGTGGCTCACATCATGAACTCCTTATTGCCAAATTCAGACTTAAATTGAAGAAAGTAGGGAAAACCGCTAGACCATTCAAGTATGACCTAAATCAAATCCCTTATGATTATACAATGGAAGTGAGAAATAGATTTAAGGGACTAGATCTGATAGATAGAGTGCCTGATGAACTATGGAATGAGGTTCGTGACATGGTACAGGAGACAGGGATCAAGACCATCTCCATGGAAAAGAAATGCAAAAAAAGCAAAATGGCTGTTTGGAGAGGCCTTACAAATAGCTATGAAGAGAAGTGAAAAGCAAAGGAGAAAAGGAAAGATATAAGCGTCTGAATGCAGAGTTCCAAAGAATAGCAAGAAGAGATAAGAAAGCCTTCTTCAGTGATCAATGCAAAGAAATAGAGGAAAACAACAGAATGGGAAAGACTAGAGATCTCTTCAAGAAAATTAGAGATACCAAGGGAATATTTCATGCAAAGATGGGCTCGATAAAGGACAGAAATGGTATGGACCTAAGAGAAGCAGAAGATATTAAGAAGAGGTGGCAAGAATACACAGAACTGTACAAAAAAGATCTTCACAACCCGGATAATCATGATGATGTGATCACTCATCTAGAGCCAGACATCCTGGAATGTGAAGTCAAGTGGGCCTTAGAAAGCATCACTATGAACAAAGCTAGGGGAGGTGATGGAATTCCAGTTGAGCTATTTCAAATCCTAAAAGATGATGCTGTGAAAGTGCTGCACTCAATATGCCAGCAAATTTGGAAAACTCAGCAGTGTCCACAGGACTGGAAAAGGTCAGTTTTCATTCCACTCCCAAAGAAAGGCAATGCCAAAGAATGCTCAAACTACTGCACAATTGCACTTATCTCACATGCTAGGAAAGTAATGCTCAAAATTCTCCAAGGCAGGCTTACAGCAATACTTGAACCTTGAACTTCCTGATGTTCAAGCTGGTTTTAGAAAAGGCAGAGGAACCAGAGATCAAATTGCCAACACCGACTGGATCATGGAAAAAGCAAGAGAGTTCCAGAAAAACATCTATTTCTGCTTTATTGACTATGCCAAAGCCTTTGACTCTGTGGATCACATTACACTGTGGAAAATCCTGAGAGAGATGGGAATACCAGATCACCTGTCCTGCCTCTTGAGAAATCTGTATGCAGGCCAGGAAGCAAAAGTTAGAACTGGACATGGAACAGACTGGTTCCAAATAGGAAAAGGAGGACGTCAAGGCTGTATATTGTCACCCTGCTTATTGAACTTCTATGCAGAGTACATCATGAGAAATGCTGGACTGGAAGAAACACAAGCTGGAATCAAGATTGCTGGGAGAAATATCAATCACCTCAGATATGCAGATGACACCACCCTTATGGCAGAAAGTGAAGAGGAGCTAAAAAGCCTCTTGATGAAAGTGAAAGAGGAGAGTGAAAAAGTTGGCTTAAAGCTCAACATTCAGAAAACGAAGATCATGGCATCTAGTCCCATCACTTCATGGGAAATAGATGGGGAAACAGTGGAAACAGTGTCAGACTTTATTTTTGGGGGCTCTAAAATTATTGCAGATGGTAATTGCAGCCATGAAATTAAAAGACGCTTACTTCTGGAAGAAAAGTTATAACCAACCTAGATAGTATATTCAAAAGCAGAGACATTACTTTGCCGACTAAGGTCCATCTAGTCAAGGCTATGGTTTTTCCTGTGGTCATGTATGGATGTGAGAGTTGGACTGTAAAGGAAGCTGAGCGCCAAAGAATTGATGCTTTTGAATTATGGTGTTGGAGAAGACTCTTGAGAGTCCTTTGGACTGCAAGGAGATCCAACCAGTCCATTCTGAAGGAGATCACCCCTGGGATTTCTTTGGAAAGAATGATGCTAAATCTGAAACTCCAGTATTTTGGCCACCTCATGTGAAGAGTTGACTCACTGGAAAAGACTCTGATGCTGGGAGGAATTGGGAGCAGGAGGAGAAGGGGACGACGGAGGATGAGATGGCTGGATGGCATCATGGACTCGATGGATGTGAGTCTGAGTGACCTCCGGGAGATGGTGATGGACAGGGAGGCCTAGTGTGCTGCGATTCATGGGGTCGCAAAGAGTCGGACACGACTGAGCGACTGAACTGAAGTACATCACCACAGAGCATTGAGTAGAGTTCATACAGAGTGAAGTAAATTAGAAAGAGCAAAACAAATATGATATAATATTTCTTATATTTGGAATCTCCATTTCTTCTAAGTCAAGTTTTTGCTACCCTGTACTCATCTCTGATACCACAACTTTGTGTTATCACTTAAATATTATGTCATAGTTATCAGTGTCATTTAATAACATTGAAGCATGGAGGTGTCCAGGCAAACCAAGCAGATCTCATCACTGCCCCCAAAGACACACATGAACATCAAGCAAGGAACATGTACAAATGGAGAGGAGGGTTAGGAAGGCAGAAAGCCCAGGGTGATGAGAGGCTAGGGAAGTGCTCTTCGGGAGGTGAGTAAGCAGAGTCATAAAGGCTGAGTAGGCCAGCCGGGGGATGCTTGGGGAAGAGAACATTCCACGCGGAGGGACAGGTCTTGTGAAGATTCTGAGGTCCTGGGACCTTGGCTCAATGGAACAAAAACAATGGGCCTCATGGTGAAAGAAAAAGGAGGCAAAGGCCAGTATTGTGGGACTCATAGGTGGATTGAGGAGCTGGACTGTATTCTGAGTTCAAAGAGACAGCCAATATAGAGTTTAAAACAGTGTGATGAGGAACATCTTTAAAGTAACCCTGGCTACTAGGAGAGAGCAGTCAGAAAGCTCTTGCAGTCATTCAGTTTTCTTCTCTGTTAACTCTGGTGTCTCATTGACAGATATGCCCCCCAAACCTTGCACCACTGAGTACCCCAAGTTGTGAGAAAGTAGCCCAGGGGAAAGTGGGCATTTAATCACAACTTTGAGAGTTAAGAACTTAATGACTTCCCTGGTGATAAGAACTTGAATTTGTGCCAAACTACTACCACAGGGTGACTTTAGGTGGCTTACTTCCCCTTTTGGCACCTCAGCACACTCATTTATAAATGAAGGTAGCATTTGAAAAACTGCATTCTGATTTTACCTTCTGATCTGATATGAAAAAGAGCTCAAAGGAGCATCATTTCACTCTTCTAATAAAAAAGCCAAATTAGCTTAACATTTATAACTTTTTTTGAGCCATCATAGAGCTGAGGCTGCAGAGCAAACTGCTGGCCCAAAATTTGAGGAGAGAGGAAACCCAAACATTCAAGGCCAGTATAAGATGATCCAATAGAGACATAATTGGAATCTTAGAGGAAGAGAGACTAGGGTAGAACAAATATTTGAAACAACAAGTCCAATAATTTCCTGACATTAGCAACAGATATTAAACCACAGATCCATATACTTCAAAAAGGATAAATATGAAAGAAAAAAATTCGTACTTAAGCATATCATACTCAAAGTGTCGGAAACAAAAGATAAAGAGACAATTTTGAAAGCAGCTAGAGTAAAAAGAAACAATACAGAGAGAAAAAAGAGTAAGAATTAGGGAAAAATTTTTTTATTAAAACTATGCAAGCCAGGAGACAGCAGAGTGATGCCTTTAAGCAGTTGAAAGAAATATATATATAATTTGCATCAGATCCACTCCATAAGCAATGTTAAAATTTCTTCAAGCAGAAGGAATATGATAGCAGGCTGAAACCTGGATCTATGCCAAGGAATGAAGAGTGCAAGCAAGGAATAGAAGGGAATGTTCTCAACCTGTGAAGGTTAACTACAAGCCACCCCCCCCCCCCAGCACAAGTCAACATTATACTTAGTGATAAAAGCCTGGACACTTTCTCCCTAAGACCTCAGCAAGGCAGGATGCTTTCTCTCACCACACTTTGTCAACATTGAACATTGAAATCCTAGCCAATGTTATACGACAAGAAATAAAAAGAATGCAGATTAAAATGGAAGAAACTGAACAGTCTCTGTGTAATTTTCTATATAGAAAATCTCAAAGAAACCAGAAAAGAAGCCTCTTAGAATTAATCAGTGAGTTTAGTAAGGTAGGAAGAAGTGAGATCAAGAAACAAAATAAATTTCAGGTCTATAAAATAGTGGCGAGCAATTAGAATTTGAAGTAAAAATAGCATTTACAATAGTAGCCAAAAATTATATCCTTAAGGTATAAATCTAATGAAATATATTCAGGACACATATACTGGCATTTCATCAGGATGGCTTTTCAATCAGTGAAAGAAATCAAAGAAGACCTAAAGGTAATATGGTGCTTATGGGTTTAAAGACCTGATATTATTTAATATAATTCCCTCATATTAAGTAATATTCCTATTACTAAGAAGCCAATTTCCCCCACATCCAAGGACAAAGGAGAAGCCCCCAATAAGACAGTAGAAGGGGCAAAAGCACATTTAGAATCAAACCCTAAACCTGACCACTTTACTTTACACTCCAGGATGTCTGGCTCTAGGTGAGTGATCACACCATCATGGTTATCTGAGTCATTAAGATATTTTTGAATAGTTCTTCTGTGTATGTATTCTTTCCACCTGTTAATATCTACTGTTTCTCTTAGGGCCATACAATTTCTGTCCTTTATTGTGCCCATCTTTGCATGAAATTTTCCCTTGGTATCTCTAATTTTCTTGAAAAGATCTCTAGTCTTTCCCATTTTATTGTTTTCCTCTATTTTTTTTGCATTGATCACTTAGGAAAACTATCTTGTCTCTTCTTGCTATTGTTTGGAACTCTGCATTCAGATGGATAGATCTTTCCTTTCCTTTTTTCCTTTGCCTTTCACTTCTCTTCATTTCTTAGGTATTTGTAAGGCCTCCTCAGACAACCATTTTGCCTTTTTGCATTTCTTCTTGAAGATGGTTTTGATCACCACCTTCTACAATGTCACGAACCTCCATCCATAGTTCTTCAGGCACTCAGAGCCTGAAGAACCCTTGAATCTAATTGTCACTTCCAGTGGGGATATGGAAGTGTGGGAATAGAAAATCACCAATAGATCACCAGTAAGAGTTGTGTCAGGGATCATCTACAATGAAAGCTAAAATTATGTATAAGGAACAATCAAAAGGGTCATAATTTGACCAAGTAATCTCACTTGAGAGATTCCAGCTTAAGGAAAGATTCTGCAATGGGACATGTTCATGAAAGTGTTATTTGGAAATTTAAAAAGGAAAGTAACTTGTGTTCAACAATACAGAAATGCTTAATCAAATTAAACAATATGCACTCAATAGAAAATTACACAGCCATTGAAAATCTCATTTATAAGAGATATTGAATAGTAGAGGAAATGCATAACATTATGGGCTAGAATTTTATATAATGTATGATTTAAATCATTTAAAAATATACACTCCACTGTACCATCATAAGGGATTTGATTTAAGTCACACATGAATGGTCTAGTGGTTTTCCCTATTTCTTCAATTTAAGTCTGAATTTTGCAATAAGGAGTTCATGATATGAGCCACAGTCAGCTTCCATTTTTTTTTATGACTCTATAGAGCTGCAAAGAATATAATCAAGCTGATTTCTTTTTTGACCATCTGGTAATATCCATGTGTAGAGTCATCTCTTGTGTTGTTGGAAGAGGGTGCTTACTAGGACCCGTGCCTTCTCTTGGCAAAACTGTTAGTCTTTGCCCTTCTTTTTGTACTCCAAGGTGAGACTTGCCTGTTACTCCATGTATCTCTTTACTTCCTACTTTATTCCATTACCCTATGATGAAAAGGACATCTGTGTGTTTGTGTGTGTGTTAGTTCTTGAAGGTCTTGTAGGTCTTCATATAACCATTAAACTTCAGATTCTTCAGCATTAGAGATTGGGGCATAGACTTGGATTACTGTGATATTGAATTGTTTGCCTGGGAAATGAACAGAGATCATTCTATCTTTTTTGAGATTGCACCCAAGTACTGCATTTTGGATTCTTTTGTTGGCTATCAGGGCTACTCCATTTCTTCTAAGAGATTCTCTCCCATAGTAGCATATATAATGGTCATTTGAATTAAATTCATCCATTTCAGTCCATTTTAGCTCACTGACTCCTAAAACGTTGTTTCATGGTCCTAACATTTCAGATTCCTATGCAACATTATTCTTTAGAGCATCAGACTTTACTTCTATCACCAGCCACATCCACAACTGGTCTTTGTTTTGCTTTGGCTCCATCTGCTTCGTTCTTTCTGGAGTTATTTCTCCACTCTTCTCCAGTAGCATTTTGGGAACCTACTGACCTGGGAAGTTCATCTTTCAGTGTCATATCTTTCTGCCTTTTCATACTGTTGATGGGGCTCTCAAGGCAAGAATACTGAAGTGGCTTGCCATTCCATTCTCCAGTGGACCAAGTTGAGACAGAACTCTCCACCATGATCCCATCTAGTCAAAGCTATGTTTTTCCAGTAGTCATGCATGGATGTGAGAGCTGGACCATAAAGAAAGCTGATCACCAAAGAATTGATGCTTTTGAACTGTGGTGTTGGAGAAGACTCTTGAGAGTCCCTTGGACTGCAAGGAGATCCAACCAGTCCATTCTACAGGAAATCAGACCTGAACAGTCATTGGAAGGACTGATGTCGAAGATGAAGCTCCAATACTTTGGCCACCTGATGCGAAGAACAGACTCACTGGAAAAGACCCCTGGTGCTGGGAAAGATTGAAGGCAGGAGGAGAAGGAGATGACAGAGGATGAGATGGTTGGATGGCATCACCAACTTGATGGATATGAGTTTGAGCAAGCTCTGGGGGTTGGTGATGGACAGGAAAGACTGACATGCTGCTGTCCATGGAGTTGCAAAGAGTTGGACACAACTGAACTGAACTAAACTGAATTTCCCCCAATTTTGGAACAATTTAAGTAATGAAATAGATAACCATATTATTGAATTATAACTTCAAGATACCCATCAGCTCACATTGATATGGATAAGTGACTGAATGCATTAAAAAACAGGGGAGAGTGGAAAGCTCTTCCTTATAGAACATTTCCAGGTAACAAAGGTGGAAGGAATGGGGGAAATGGAATATCACTAATAGATCACCAGTAAGAGTTGTGTCAGGGAAAATCTACAATAAATGCTAAAATTATGTGTAAGGAACTATGAAAAAGGTCATGTTTTGACCAAGTAATCTTCCTTGAGTGATTCCAACTTAAGGAAAGACTCTGAAATGTGACATGTTCATGGACGTGCTATTTGGAACATTTAAAAAGGAAAGTAACTTGTGTTCAACAATAGGAAAATGCTTAATCAAATTAAACAATATGCACTCAATAGAAAATTACACAGCCATTAAGAATCTAATTTATAAAGGCTACTGAATAGTAGAGAAAATATATAACAATATAAGCTAGAATTTTCTATAATATATGATTATAAATCATTTTAAAAATACAAAAAACCCTCAAATGAAATATACATGATGACCCTGTATGCAAGACAGCAAAAGAGACACAGATGTGTAGAGTGGACTTTTGGACTCTGAGGGAGAGGGAGATGGTGAGATGATTTGGGAGAATGGCATTGAAACATGTATACTATCATGTAAGAAACGAATTGCCAGTCTAGGTTCGATGCAGGATACACCATGCTTGGGGCTGGTGCACGGGGATGACCCAGAGAGATGATATGGGGTGGGAGGTGGGAGGGGGTTCATGTTTGGGAACTCATGTACACCCGTGGCGGATTCATGTCAATGTATGGCAAAACCAATACAGTATTGTAAAGTAAAATAAACTAAAAATAAAAATTAAAAGAAAAAAAGAACACACACACACAAAAAAGGAAAAACAATTTTTTTTACAGTCAAAATTTTTTCTTTTTCAAAATTATTTGTCACATCAAGTGGTTTGGTTAATTATCTTTCTAATTTAAAAACATTTGGAAACAATTTGATTTCTTTTATATAATATGAATTGTAGGTAATTCTGTTAATCATTCAAACAAACCTTCAACTCCAGTAAAAAGGGCCACATCAATTACTTCTTTATATTCCCCATAGAGCTTAGTTGCAAGTCTTGATATACAGAATAATCTCAATCAGCATTTTCATACTAATTGATTTCCAATATCATTGCTATCAGTGTCACCTCAAAAACATATAGCGCTTGTTTCTCCTCAGGTGACAGCTTTTACCTCGTCAGTGGGGAACCAGGATTCCCAACCTCACCTGGCAGTAATGAGGTGGAACTCCCTATCCCCTGCCAGGCAGTGTGAAAGGAGGGCTGCCAAGTCACAAGATTTAAATAAGGTCTAGAGTTTGTTCTTAAGTTTTCTTTTTATCTCCGAAATATTCTGGGCTGGGAACCAGGGAGAACGGCAACCTGGAACCATCAACAGGCAAAAAAAAAAAAAAAAAAAGGAAGGAATGAAGGGAGGCAGGGAGGTGGGGAGCAGGAGAGAAGGATGAAAGAAGAGAAGGGAGAAAAGTTTGCTCCCCTTCATGCGTATGCACAGAACTTTAACTCAAGGAGGTGACTGAGTGATGACATGGAGAGGTAAATGCCACTGAAAGAAGATTTAGTTATGTACAGCTTCTGAGAGAAAGAGGCATGCCATGCTACAGAGGGCCTGTGGGGAAGCACCAGTGTGGGTCAGGTGGCAAAAGGAACAAAGGGAAAGTCTAGGCTAGAGCCTTTGCTGGGGTTTCCAAGAGAAACAAGACAAGACAAAGTAAACAGCTTAGGGCTGGCAAGTCTGAATAACTACAGTAGGCTTTGAGATAGTGGTTGGCCCTGGGGTGATTTAGGGCTGGTAGATTTAGGGCAGTGTCAGCATTTGATCAGGAGGTGGTTCAGAGCATGGGCTCTGGATCTTAGGGAAGATGTAAACAATTTAGCCATTAGTTTTTCCCTGTAATTAATGGATGCCAAATAGAAAAATACAGACTCTAAGAAAACACAGAACCTCTGCCCAATGTTCCAGGAAGGGAAAGCCCAGAAGGAAGATACATCCTTGTGGCAGCAGTATCCTGACCTGACTGAAATAGTAGCTACAACAGATCCCAGGTAGTTCAAACCATGACCACCCCTTCCCTCATCCATCAGCAACACAAGGGGTCAATCTGCCAGCAGCAGAATCTGAGCAAGTCAAACCAGCCCCTGCCAGGAGCAGGTGTGCCCTCTGCCTGCACAGATGGTGTCAACAGTCTTGGTGTCTGCTCCTCTACCCAGTGGTAGAAAGCAGTGCAGCACTAGTCTCTCCCAATCCTCCACCCAACAGCAGAGAACCTCCCAGATCCCATGGTTCCAGCCCTTTCCAGTGGCAGAACATGGCCCAGGTAAGCACCTCTTCCTGTCAATGGCAATGGCAAAGAGAGAGAGTGAGAAGCCCACCAGCACTGGGTCACTGGAAAACAGCTAGGGGAAGTACTCTCTTTCCTATGGGTTGGGATTCCTATATCCACCTAACAAAGCCAGGAAGCCCAGGGAAGCCATTTCTGGACACTGCAAACAGTACTAACAAGGATCAAGAGAGAACTCAAGCAGAAGAGTTAAAAAATCAGAACAGCATTGCAAAAGGTTCAGAAAACTAAATTGTCACTGGGACTGCAGCCAATAAAATAGTCCAGACCTATAAACTAAATCTAAATAGGGAAAATTCTTGCTAAAGGGACATAAATAGGATCAAGAGTGTCTTAACATAATATCCAGACCGCATGGAATACAATAAAACATCCTTGTCATTCCAAGAACCACAACTTGAGTGAGAAGCCACAACTTAAGTGGGGGGGGGGAAAAAAAAACCATTAAGTTGATACAACTACTGAGAGGAATCAGAACAATTTGTAAAAGATTTTGAAGCGGCCATCATAAAACTGTTTCAACAAGTACTCATAAATATACTTGAAACAAATGGAAACACTGTAAAACCTCAAAAAAGGGTTATAAAAAGAAACAAGTGGAAATAAATAAATTCCATTTATTTATTGAATTGAAATAAAACTGAATATGTAGGTTAAACAGAAGAATGAAGGGAACAAAAATAGAATCAGGAAACTTGAGGACAAGTTAATAGAATTCTGAATAACAGAGAAAACATTGAAAAAAATCCTCATAGACGTAGGGACATTTACGTCATTGAAGTCTTGGAAGAAGAGGAGAAACAGGAAGGACTGAAACAGTTTTAAGCAAATAATGCCTGAATGGTTCTCAGATTTGGCAAGAGACAAGCTATACATTAAAGAAGCTGAATGAATTATAAATAGGAAAAAATGAAACCCAACCAAAATACATCATAATTAAGCTTCTGAAACCAAATTGAAACCAAAGGGAAAAAACTCTTAAAGCAACCAGAAGAAAGCTTCCACCTATTATCTATAAAGGAAAGCTAACTTGAAAGACAACCTTTTCTCACATGAAACCACAGAGGCCGAATAAAGTGATGGATTTCTCAAATGCTGTTAAAAGAACACTTAACTGAAATTCAATATCCATTTGAACACATTCAGTAATGAATAAGATGAGGGAAAATTAAGAGAATTTGCTGCTAGCAGATCATTAAAAAATGTGTAAATTAAACTCTCCAAAAGAAAAAAAAAATGAAAAAAATAAGAAAAGAAAATGATTATAAAAGAAGGCTTGGAACTTTTGAAAGGAAAGAATGAAAGAATAGGCAAAAATAGAGGTAGATATAATAGGCTATCTTCATGAATTTAATAAAGCATACTTGATTGTTGAAGTAAAAACTGTAATTTTATCTGTTATGGTGCCCAGTGTATATGGAGGAAATAGTTGAGACAATTATACTTTAAAAGACACGTTGGTAAAGGAACATAAACAGAAAGTTTCAGTACTGCACAATAAAGGACAGAAGCAGCAAGGAAGCAGACAGAAGCAGAAGAGATTAAGAAGAGGTGTCAAGCATACACAGAAAAACTGTACAACAAAGGTCTTAATGACCTGGATAACCACAATGGTGTGGTCACTCACCTAGAGCCTGATATGCAGGAGGGTGAAGTCAAGTGGGCCTTAGGAAGAATTACTACAAACAAAGCTAGAAGAGGTGATGGAATTCCAGCTGAGCTATTTCAAATCCTAAAAGATGATGCTGTGAAAGTGCTGCACTCAATATGCCAGCAAATTTGGAAAACTCAGCATTGATTGGCCACAGGACTGGAAAAGGTCATTTTTCATTTCAATCCCAAAGAAGGGCAATGCCAAAAAATGTTCAAATTACCATACAATTGCACTGCATTTGACGTGCTAGCAAGTTAATGTTCAAAATCCTTCAAGCTAGGCTTTAATAGTTTGTGAACCGAGAACTTCCAGATGTATAAGTAGGATTTAGAAAAGGCAGAGGAACCAGAGATCAAATTGTCAACATTCAGTGGAACATAGAAAAAGCAAGAGAATTCCAGAAAAACATACTTCTGCTTCATTGACTATGCTAAAGCCTTTCACTGTGTGGATCACAACAAACTGTGGGAAAAACTTAAAGAGATGGGGATACCAGACCACTTACCTGCCTCATGAGAAATCTGTATGCAGGTCAAGAAGTAACAGTTAGAAACAGAAATGGAACAACTGACTGGTTCCAAATTGGGAAAGGAGTACGTCAAGGCTGTATATTGTCACCCTCCTTATTTAACTTATATGCAGAATACATTATGCAAAATGCCAGGTTGGATGAAGCACAATGTGGAATCAAGATTGCTGGGAGAAATATCAACAGCCTGAGCTATGCAGATGATACCACCCGAATAGCAGAAAATGAAGAAGAACTAAAGAGCCTCCTGATGAAGGTGAAAGAGGAGAGTGAAAAAGCTGGCTTAAAACTCAATATTCAAAAAACTAAGATCGTAGCATCTGGTCTCATCACTTCATAACAAATAGATAAATAAAAAATGGAAACAGTGGCAATTTTATTTTCTTGGGCTCCAAAATCACTGCGGAGAGTGACTGCAGCTTTGAAATTAAAAGTAGCTTGGAAGAAAAGCTGTGACAAACCTAGACAGCATATTAAAAAGCAGAGACATCATATTGCTGACAAAGGTCCATATAGTCAAAAGCTATGGTTTTTCTAGTAGTCATATACAGATGTGAGAATTGGACCATAAAGAAGTCTGAGCACCAAAAAATTGATGCTTTTGAATTGTGGTGCTGGAGAAGACTCTTGAGAATCCCTTGGACAGCAAGGAGATCAAACCAGTCAATCCTAAAGGAAATCAAGGCTGAATATTCTTTGGAAGGACTGACACTGAAGCTCCCATACTTTGGTCACCTGATGCCAAGAACTGACTCGTTGGAAAAGACCCTGATGCTAGGAAAGATTGAGAGCAGGAGGAGAAGGGGATGACAGAGGATGAGATGGCTGCGTGGCATCACTGACTCAATGGACATGAATTTGAACAATCTCAGAGAGATAGTGAAGGGCAGAGAAGCCTGGTGTACTGTAGTCCATGGGGCTGCAGAGTCAGACATGACTTACTGACTGAACAACAACTCCACTAGAAATGGTAAAATATCTATACAGCATGCAATTTTTTGTTAACATGTGTATATTGTAGTATCTAGAGTAACTTTTAAAGAAAACTGTATAAAGAGATATACTCAAAAACAGTATAAGTAAAATGTTCAAGGAACCCCCAGGAAGGCAAGAGAAGAAAAAGAGTGAAACAGAAAACAATAAAGTAGCAGGGCTTCCCTGGTGGTCCAGTGGTTAAGAATCTGTCTTGCAAGCAAGGGACACCAGTTCGATCCCTGGCTCAGGAAGATCACACATGCCACAGAACAACTTAGCCCATGGGCCACAATTCTGGACCAGTGCTTTAGAGTTCATGAGCCACAACGGTTGAGCCCATCTGTTGCAACTATCAAAACTAGAGCCAGTGCTCCACAAGAGAAGCAACCACAGTGAGAAGCCCGTGCAACGCAACTAGAGAGTAGACCCCATTCAATGCAAGTAGAGAAAATCTGTATGCAGGAACAAAGACCACAGCCAAAAATAAATAAATATTAAAAAAAAGAAGTAGCAAATTTAAACCCTAACATACCAATGATTGTTTTAATGGAAAAAGTCTGAATATAAAATTTAAAAGACAGATTGGCATAGTGGATAAAACCAATATAATATTGTAAAGTAATTAGCCTCCAATAAAAATAAATAAATTTATATTAAAAAATAAAATTAAAAAAATGATCCAACTATATATGCTGTCTAGAAAAAGTAAACTTCAGAGAAAAACAGTTATCAGAGGTAAAGAATGAAATTTAATAATGATGAAGAAAACAGATCCAATAGAAAGACCTAATAAGTATATATGCAACATACAGCAGCACTTCAACCTACATGAAACCAAAACACAGTTCAAACAAGAAATAGAAAAGCCCATAATTATACTTGGGGACTACAAAACTATCAGCAATTTATAGAACAACTAGACCAAAAAAAGCAAAGATGTAGGATAATTGAAAACAACACAATCAGTCAACCAGATTTAACTGACATTTTTAGGACATTCCACAAAACGTCAGTAGAATACATACGTATTCTTTTTAAACACCTATGGAACATGTGCCAAGACAGACCTTCTCCTAAGTCATAAAATATAACAAATTTGAAACAACAGATATCATAGAGTGTTCTCTAACCATATTAGAATCAACTGGAAATAAACAACAGAAAAATAAGAAAATGCTCTAACAGTTGGGAAAAAACAAACACATTTCCATGAGTCAAAGAGGAAGTTTCAAGGGAACTTTTAAAAATACACAGAACTGAATGAAAATGAAAATACAACATATAAAAAGCTAAAACAGTGCTGAGACAGAAATTTGTAGCACTAGATTCTTATATTAGAAAGAGGAAAATTCTCAAATCTCTAAGTTCCTACCTTAAGAAACTAGGAAAAATAAGAGCAAAATAAATCTGAAGCAAGCAAAAGGATATAATTTTAAAAGTAAAATTCGATAAAATTAAAACAGGGCAAAAATGAAGAAATTCAATGAAACCAAAACTTTTTTTTTAATATCAATTGCTAAACCTCTAGTAAAACCAATGAAAACATAGAAAGAATGCATACTCACACAAAACCAAATTCCAGCATGAAACAGGAGCTATCATGATACATTCTGCAATTCTTAAAGGGGTAGTAAGAGAATATTACAAATAACTTTAGGCTCATAAACTCAGTATTGAACAAAAGGACCAATTCCTCAAAAAATACAAACTACCAAAACTCAACCAAAAATAAATAAGCCGAATAATCCCATAATCCATTAAGGCAACTGAATTATTATTATAAACCTGGAAACAATCTTCAGGCCCAGATAGTTTCATTGTAAAATTCTGCTAAACACTTAAAGAAGAATTAATACCAATTTTATACAGTGTCTTCCAGAAAAAGAAATAGGAAATCATTTCCCAAATTGTTTTATGAGATCATATTCCTTGATGCCAACCTAGACAAAGAAAATATAAAAAGAAAAAAACTATAGACTAGTGTCACCATAAACTTAGATGCAAAAATTCTAAACAAAATATAATCGAATGGAGTTCAGCAATATGTAAAAAAGAATCACACATCATTAGCCTGAAGGATTTATTCCAGGTACGCAAGTCTGAGTCAACATTCAAAAAGAAATCACTATAGACCAACATATCAACAGGCTACTAAAAAAATTATAAACCATATTAATTGATGGAGAAAAGTATCCAGACAAAATTCAATACTTATTTATGATAAAAAACTCTCCAGAAATTCGGAATAGCAGAGAATTACCTCAACTTTATCAAAAGCATTTTGACGACTAATTTTATATGTCAACCTGACTGGGTTAGAAAGTGCTCAGATAATTGGTAAAACATTATTTCTGGCTGTGTCTGGAACAGATTAGCATTTGATTCAATAGACTGAATAAAAAGCATCTTCTCTCATCAGGCATGATCTGATCTGCTGAGGGCCTGAACAGCATAAAAAAGTGAAGGACCAGTTAATTCCCTGTTATGAGCTGAGATGTCCATCTTCTACTGCCCATGGACATCAAAGATCCTATCAGGCCTTTGGACTCTGGGGTTTACACCATTGGCTCCCCAGATTCCCAGGCCTTGAGACTTAGACTGAATTACACCACCGACTGGCCTTCCTGATTGTCCAGCCCGCAGGCAGCAAACTGTGGAGCTTCTCCATCTCCATAACCCTATAAGCCAATTCCTATAATAAATCTCCCCAGATACATATTTCTATACAACCTGTTAGTTCTGTTCCTCTGGAGAAACCTGACTAACAAAATCATCTATAAAAAACTTACAAATAAAATCATACTTGATAGTGGAAGACAATTCATTATCTTCAAGATTGGGTTTATGGCAAAATTTTCCACTCTCACAACTTCTATTCAACATATTTCTAGATGCTCTAGCCAATTCTAGCCCCTACCTTTAACACACACACTAAGAAGAAGAAGAAACAAAGACATACAAATTGGAGAGGAAGAAATAAAAATGTCTTTTTTTGTGAATGGCTTGGTCATCTCCTAGAAAATCCCAAAGAATCTACAAAACATTCCTAGAATGAATAAGCAAGTTTAGCAAAGTTGCAACATGTGATTTCAACACCCACAAATCAATTACATTTCTATATATGAACAGTAAACATGTACAAACTGAAATTAAAAATGCAATATTAGTTATAATTATGCCAGAGAAAATGAACTACTTAATAATAAACTTAACAATATATATAAAGCATCTATATGCTGAAAATTACAAAATGGTAATGAAAGAAATCAAAGACCCAACTAAATGGAGAGACATAATGTGTTCATGGATCGAAAGACTAAATAAAATAATGACTGTAGCCCGCCAAGCTCCTCTGTCCATGGAATTCTCAAGCAAGACTACTGGAGTAGGTGGCCATTCTCTTCTCAAGGGGATCTTCCCAACCCAGGGATCAAACCTGGGTCTCCTGCATTGCAGGCAGATTCTTTACTGTCTGAGCCACCAGGGAAGCCCAATAATGATGTCATTTTTCCCCAGATTTATTTATCGGTTTAATATAAGTGCTATCAGAATCATAGCAAAGGTTTTTGGACATAGACAATTATTCTGAAATTTATATAGAAAGGCATAGGACCTAGAATAGGCCTTTGAAAAAATCTTAAAAAGGAACGAGATGGGAGGAGTACAGCCTACACTATAGTAAGGTTACTATGGTGCTTCAGTAATCAAGGTACATAGTATTGCAGAAGAATAGACATGTGTATAAGTGGAACAAAAGAAGTAAATAAAAAATTGTTGTTTAGTCACTAAGTTGCGTCCAATTCTTTTGTGACCCCATGGACTATAGCCCACCAGGCTCCTCTGTCCGTGGGATTTTCCAGGCAAGAATACTGGAATGTGTTGCCATTTCTTTCTCCAGGGAATCTTTCCAACCCAGGAATCAAATATGCAGTTTTAATTAGTAGGCAGATTCTTTACCATTGAACCACTGATCTACCAGGGAAGCCTAAAGTAAAAGTAGACCCACACAAATATTTCCGACTGGTTTTTTTTTTTTTTTTTTTGGACAAATGTACAAAACAACTCAAAGGAAGAATACTGATTTCAATAAATGATTGGAATTGGATACCCACAGGCAAAAAACCTATAAAAACCAAACCTGACATAAACTTCACGACTACAGGAAAACTTAACTAAAAATGATTCAGGTACTAAAAAGTAAAATATAGAGCCTTTAGCAAAAAAAAAAAAAAAAAAAAAACCTAAGAAAAAAGTAGGAGCAAATTTTTGGCCTCTAAGGCTAAGCAAATAGTTCTTAGATTTGACACTAAAAGCCTCATTGGTAAAAAGAAAAACTGATGAATTGAATTTCATCAACATTTAAAACTTTTGATCTGTGGAAGGCTCTGCTAAGAAGATGAAAAGAAAAACTACAGACAAGGGAGAAAATATTTGCAAATGACGTGTATGACAAAGGACTAGTATCAAGAATATGCGCAGAACACTCAAAACTCCACAGCACAAAACAGTCCAGCTAGAAAATGAGATGCACTGAAATTTCACTGAAGGTGATACACCGATGGAAAATGAGTGTGAAATGAACTTATCAGAACAGCTAAAAGGAAAAGTTGTGGCATCAAATGCTGGTGAGAATGCAGAGAAATTGCATCAATCATCCATGGTTAGTGGGACTATAAAATGGGACAGTCACTGGGGAAAATGGCTTGGCAATTATATTTATTAACATAAAACTAAACAAGCAACTAACAAATGACTCAGCAGTTACATAAAAACCTGTACATAAATGTTAGTAGCCGAATTATTTATAATAACTCCAAACTGGAAGCAACCTAAATATCCTTCAAAGGATGAACAGTTAAATTGTGGTACATCCATAATGTGGAATGGACTGTTAATAAATTCAATACTTTGGGTAAATCTCCAAAGAATTATTCTCAATGAACAAAACTAAACCCAAAACGTTGTCTGCTATAGAAATGGATTTGTTAAACATTCCTGCAATTATAAAATCATGTAAATAATGAACAGCTTGTCTGTGGTTCTCAGTGGTTAAGGATGAGAAGAGTGAGTGCTTGAGGAATGTGGGTGTGGTTTTTTATATGGCAACATGAAGAATATTATGGTGATGGAACTCTTCTGTATTTTGGCGGTGGTTGAGAGTACCCTAATCTACATATGATAAAATTGCATAGAACAAAACACACACACACGAACACAACTAAGTACAAGTAACACTGGGGAGATGTCCTCCAGATCAGTAGAATATTTCCTGTTGTAATATTTTACCATAGATTGATAAACTATTGTTATTGTGGGAAGCTGGGTAAAGTTTCTGTGGGAAATGCTCTATTATTTCTTAAAACTGCATGTGAATCTACCAAATTCAACTCTATAAAGTTACACTTAAAAAATAATTCACAGTCAAAACTAAATAGAGGAAGAAGTATTGAGAAATGCACAGGCTCACTATCAACTAAACATGTAAAAGCAGAGACAGCTCTATCTACTACCCAGAAGCAAGAGTTTTTCAGACCTGAGCCCAGGCTGTGAGGATCTGATGACACTACAAGCTGTCTTTGTCTCATAAAGTCTCTCTGCAATGTGTGAAAGGAATGGCTACATTTTTTGGACATCTGGATTTTGATTCAAACGCCTGGTCCATCACCTTCTGGCTGAGGGACCCTGAGAAAAGGCGTACACTTTTCATCTCACTTTCTTCAATTTCCAATGATAGGGATGATTACTTACAGCGTTGATGTGCATATTTAACAACCTTGTGTATAAGAATCTAGTACAGTTCCTGAGAACAAGAAGGCATTCAGTGGCATGTTAAATTCCTTTCATAAAAAGAAAAAGCATCCCATAAAGTACCACACCCTGATGGTTTTAAAGGAACATTCTACCAAAAAAAATCAAGAAATACATAATTCCAGTCTCACCAAAGAACTGGAAAAGCAGGATTGTTCCTCAGCTCTTTAAATAAAGATGGTATAATGCTGACAGAAAAACTCAACAGGGGTAGCACAAATATAAATGCAAAAATTCTAAACAAAATATTAGCAAAATAAGTCTAATGTTGTAAAAAAATATAGCATTAGAAGACCAATTGTTGGAATTATTTTCATAAAAATAGATTACATTTTCCACAAAAATAAAGGGGAAAGAAAACATACTGCTATCTCAATAGATTCAGAAAATGAATATCAAATATTCAACATCTACTCCTTGTATAAAAATGGAAAGAAACTTCAAGATCTAATGGAGGGTATTATAAAAAGGCTACAGAAGATACCATACTCAATTAACCTCTGAGAACATATTTTCAAATTAGAAACAAGATGATGGTTGCTATGACACTTTCAACATTGTACTAAAGATCCTATCCTACACAAAAGACAGAAAGATTCAATACAATATATGAGAACTGCAAAGGAAGAAACAAGCTTATTATCATTCACATGCATTCTGATAGAAATTCCAAAGGAATCTTTAGGCAAATATGTAAGTATCATATGTATTAAGAGCCTATATATAATATACATTAATAAGATCCACATTACCTGGTATGTTTATATCATAGATTAGTTAGAAAATACAGTTTTAAAGATACTTTTTTATAATAGCAATAAAAAACATACTTCATAATGGACCTTTGGACTCAGAGGGAGAGGGTGGGATGATTTGGGAGAATGACATTCTAACATGTATACTATCATGTAAGAATTGAATCGCCAGTCTATGTCTGACGCAGGATGCAGCATGCTTGGGGCTGGTGCATGGGGATGACCCAGAGAGATGTTATGGGGAGGGAGGTGGGAGGGGGTTCATGTTTGGGAACGCATGTAAGAATTAAAGATATTAAAATTTAAAAAATAAAAAGCTAAAAAAAAAAGAAAAAAGAAAAAAAACGCAAACAAAACAAAAACAGTAAAAAATAAATAAACAAATAAAATAAAAATACAAAAAAAAAAAACCACAACATACTTCAGTGCCTAAGAAAATATGTAAAAATATGCCCAAGATCTTGGAAAACATTTTTAAACTTTAAATGTGAAATTTCAATTTGAGCGTCCACCCCTCCCTGCAGCAACAAAGTGGTATGAGTCAGCCCTCTGCTTCTATTCACTTCTAAGCAAGGAGGCAATGTCAGCCAGTGCTCCATTTTCATTTGAGTGCTGTTTTCAAGGCCCAGCAGGAAGCTGACAGACACATCCATGCTACCCTAACAGAACAGCTCAGAGGCTGCCTGCCAAAAAGAGAAGGTTAAATTGGATCCAGAGTCATATAATACCTAAAATGTCCTGGATACAGCAGAATATCACCAGTCATATCAAGAACTAGAAAATCACTATGAGAATGAGAAAAGACAACCAACAGATACTAACACCAAAATGAATCAGATGTCAGAATTATTTGACAAAGATTTTAGAGCCATTATAAAAATGCTTCAATTAAAGCAATTATAAATTTTCTTGAAACTAATCAAAAATTAAAAAAACTCAATGATATTTAAAAAATGGAAAATCTTTTTTTTTTTTTTTAATAAAAAAGGAACTGGGACTTCCTTGGTGATCCAGCGGTAAGATTCCGTGCTTCCAATGCAGGGCACACAGGTTTGATCCCTGGTCAGGGAACTAAGATTCTTCATGCCACAAGGGATGGCCATAATAATAATAATAATAATAATAATAATAATGATGATAATAATAAAGGAGCCAGAGTGGAAATTATTGAACTGAAAAATATAATGAAAGAAAGGAAAAATCTGCTGAATAGGCTCAGTATAGAGTGGAGATGACACAGGATAGAATCATTAAGCTTGAGGACAGATCAACTGAATTTTTCCAATCTGAGCAATAGAGACAAAATAGGTTATAAGAATATTAACAGTATTGGGAACCAATGGGATCATATGAAAAGAGTATCATCAGAGTCTCACATGGAAAGGAGAGGAAAATAGTGAGACTGTCTTTCAAGAATGAATAAGAAAGAAGTACACTAGAGAAGACACATAAATGGAGAGAGATTCTATTCTTATGAATTTTAAACACTTTGGCCTGGTTTTTAATGTGATGAGTTTGTAATGCTGTGAGCCATCCCCTGTTCTGTGAATGGAAGGATTCCAGAATATCACTAAAGATGTGGAAAAGCAATCAATCTGAGTCAGAATGAGTGACCAGAAGTATACGCAATGTCTGATCCTTCTACAGGGAGACTATTTTTGGTTTTGGTATCTATAATATTAACCATGTTTTTATGAAGTTTCTTTAAAAATTCTATGTTTTCTATATAGAGCCCAGACTATTTAATATAAATACCAGCAGACTCACTTGATATCTTCGTCTTTTGAACAAATAAAATTATTTATTTCAAACAAATACAGATTATACCACATTATATCCTAAATTGTATATAATTGTAGGACACATATTTTAGTTATATTATCAATGGTATTTAACAGTTACTTCATTTATTATATATATATATATATATATATATATATATAATATATATTCTGTCCCAATAAACTCTTTGCTAAAAGGGTCTATAATTAGTTTAGTTCATTGTTTTAATCCTGAAGGCACCGTGACTGGCAAATAGAAGGTACTAAAAACAAATCTTCATGAATGAACAGATTTTTATATTTTTTCAAATTTCAAATAAAATATGTATTATTGCTTACAATTATCAATGCCTAGGAAATCTGTGTTTAGTTTTAATAAATAAATGCACCTATCAGATAATTAATAACCCAAGGATAGCAAATTTTATTTCACATCATATTTCAGCTCTCACTGACTGATAACAGCTACCAGAAATAAAATGAGAAGGATTCTAAGGCCTCTAAAAGGAAAGAGTGCCATGCTCACTTTGGCAAGGTCTCCTGGGGTGAGGGAGGAAGGAATTGGTCGTTCCTCGGCCCAGCCCTTACTCTAATTAAAATATGCAGCAAGGAAGAAATATACTGCTTATGTGGATTACATTGAAACTTCCTTGAAAATCTCTTTTTATTGCACTTTTTATTGACTTTTCATGTAGTGGGAAGAATAGGAGTGCTGAGCTCCACAGGCCTGGGCACTCACAGCCGCTCTGTGATCCTCTTCTATTTTCCCAACCAGCCCTCTCCCCCGTTCTCCACAGGCTTCTCCGAGCTTCTCTCTGCCCAGTTCCTGTGCTCCACTGTGTGCAACATTGCTGCAGTCATGTCTGAATCTATGTTACCTTATTGACTGTAGCCTGCCAGGTTCCTCTGTCCATGGGATTCTCCAGGCAAGAATTATCTCTCCCACATTACAACTCACCTCCTCCTTCACAGAGACTACGAATTTGACACTCAAGAATACCTTGAAATTTTTGTCTCGCATCCTTTACGTTTTCCTGAAATTTTACTCACTGCCTTCTCCTTCCTAGTGCAACTTTAGTTCTGTTCCCTTCCACCTGTCTGTGGTCCAGATCACATCATCTCCTGCTCACCTAGGCCCTCCAAACTCCATTGATTATCTTGTCTTCTCTGTTTGTTCACCTTTCCACTGGCTTCCTCCCAACAGCACTTAAGCATAATCTTTGTTCTTTCATAATAAAACCCTAGAAAAATAATAAAGTATCATCTGCAAAGAAAATAATAAAATAAAATTAACCTCCTCCCAGTTTCCTTGACCTTGATTCTCTCCAGCTATAACACTTACCTCACATGTTAGTCTTTAACGCACTGTCACCTGATCCCACCCACCTCCCACTGGAATTACTCTTCAGTTCAGTCACTCAGTCGTGTCCGACTCTTTGAGACCCCATGAATCGCAGCACGCCAGGCCTCCCTGTCCATCACCAACTCCCGGAATTCACTCAGACTCACGTCCATCGAGTCATTGATGCCATCCAGCCATCTCATCCTCGGTCGTCCCCTTCTCCTCCTGCCCCCAATCCCTCCCAGCATCAGAGTCTTTTCCAATGAGTCAACTCTTCGCATGAGGTGGCCAAAGTACTGGAGTTTCAGCTTTAGCATCATTCCCAAAGAAATCCCAGGGCTGATCTCCTTCAGAATGGACTGGTTGGATCTCTTTGCAGTCCAAGGGACTCTCAAGAGTCTTCTCCAACACCACAGTTCAAAAGCATCAATTTTTTGGTGCTCAGCTTTCTTCACAGTCCAATTCTCACATCCATACATGACCACAGGAAAAACCATAGCCTTGACTAGATGGACCTTTGCGGCAAAATAATGTCTCTGCTTTTCAATATGCTATCTAGGTTGTTCATAACTTTTCTTCCAAGGAGTAAACGTCTTTTAATTTCATGGCTGCAGTCACCCAGGGGACATTTTTGGTCTTCATCTCACCTGACCTCCCACAAGTACTTGACTTCAACTTCTCTCTTGACACTCTTCTTTTCCACCACCTGAATTTCTTTCTTCCACGCCTTCTGTTTCTTCCCCCTTTGCTGGGTGCTCTTCCTCCCTCCTACCACCTAAAAGTTGTTTTTCAGGTCCTCTACTCTTTCCACACTTGAAGTTCTGGGAGGCGATTTCAGTCATTCACTGATGACTCCCAAACTTTGATCACTATCCTAGATCTGCATACAGGAATCACCCTTCAGTATCTCACAGTCACCTCAAATTATTAAACATCTCTAAAATAGAACCCATGTTTCCCATTGCCCTATTCCTCCTCCAGTCTCCATGAATAATACCATAATACATTTAGTCATCCAGTCAGAAATATGGGACTCACTTGTAACTTGTTACCTTTCACACTCAAGCACAAATCATTTCACATTCACTTCTCTTCCCTCCACTGGCATTTTCACTTTTCAAGCTATCATCAGCTTACCTGGTTACTAAAACAACCTCCTGGTTGGTGTGCCACCCTCCTCTCTAGATAAATTTTCTCCACTTCCATAGTGCCAGCAGACAAGCTTTCTAAAATGAAGATCTCAGCATTCCAGCCCCATGCTAAGAAACTTTGGGGGCTCTCACCTTTCTTTCCACCATCACTTGTCTCTCTGGGTCCCTGAAGTGAGTTCCACAGGTCAGCAGTAATGAACTCCAAACACACAAGCTGCTCTTTCTGCCTGGGACCTGCCCCTCTTGTTAAATTCAGCCCATCATACTAGGTTCAATTTAGATAGTTATCCTCCAGGAAGCTGCCCCTGCTTCACTTAGAGAGACCGTCCCCATCCTGCACAGCACTGTGTGCTGCTCTCCTAGAGCATTCACTAGAGTGTCTTATAACTGCTTGCTATCAATTCTGATTCCCCCATTAGTGTGGGAGCAGGATTCTGACCGCAGGCTTTTGCCTTGGGGATTATGTCCATGAATATGTTATGTTACAGGATAGAAAGGATTTAAAAGATATATTAAGATTACTAATCAGCTGACAAGAAGATAGAGATTACTTGGGCAGGCCCAAAGTAATCATATGCTTAAAAGCAGAAGAGGAAGTCAGAATCTTGGGGCAGAAGTCAGATTCTCAATGTGACAAAGCTCTAACATGCCCTTGCTGCTCTGAACTGCAGGAGCTACAATACAAGCAACAAAGCTGTGCAAAGAATTCTATGATTCCAGAGACACTGTGCTATTTGAGGAGTACGAGGGACATGCCTATGTTGAGAGCTGGGGGAGATTTCCCTGGGGCACTCCCACACCACTGCACCCACAGCATGCTGCAGGCAAATACAGCAGCCTTCAGTCCCATTGCCTAAACCCAGCTCTACCTAGAGTGGATTGTGTGAGCTGCAGAATCCTTCCCTACTCTTGACTCTGGTTTAATCCAGAGAAAGGAGCAAACTTCTTCTCATCCATCTACCTGTCATTCTCCTGTCTCTCGTACCTGCCACCTCCCTCTCAGATGTGTGTCCTGGTCTTGAAGGGTCTGTCCTCTCCACCCTCTCCCTCTTCTCAGATCAACTCATCAACCTAATCAGTGCTGCCACTTCATGAAGCTCTCCCAGACTCAAATCCATAATTACTCTTCCTTCCTTCATTTACCAATTGATTCATTCACCTTCTAGAACTGAGTTTCTATTCCATGCCAGGCTCTGAGTTTGGCACTAGGATATGCAGACAAATACGGAATTCATGTGTACTTCCCCCTTAGACTCCATGATCTGGGCAAGTATTTGACTTCCTTCATCCTGGCCCGTACCTGTGGAAGGCCCATTCCCAGGCCTCCAGGAAGGACTGACATGCGTGTGTAAGCATGCAGCACAGGGCACTTCACCCGAGTGTGCTCTGGCCCCATCAGCCCGCCTGCTGAGGGCTCGGCTGTGTCTACTTCTTACCTTCAACCCAGGACAGTATTCAGAAGAGCTATCCATGTTCCTGGCCCACCTAGGGCTCTAGCCTGGGGGCATAATAATAACAATTTTATGTCCATAGCACAGGGGGAAAATGTAGAATGATAGAATGAAACAACTACCCTACAAATAAAAGAAAATGGTTTTTTTTTTTCTATTTGGGTATTTAAATATTAATCTCAGCATACACACACAAAACCCTCTATTCTGTTTGGACTTGTATATCTCTTCTGGCACATTCACCATACAGTTAATAGAGTGGTTCATTTAGTTTCTTAAATCTAAAAAAACAAACGCAGCTAAAACAGGTCTGTTGCGCCTGACAGTTTG
This sequence comes from Ovis aries, assembly GCF_016772045.2. Taxonomy (NCBI): domain Eukaryota; kingdom Metazoa; phylum Chordata; class Mammalia; order Artiodactyla; family Bovidae; genus Ovis; species Ovis aries. The sequence goes on along the minus strand of NC_056055.1, from coordinate 114,584,654 downwards.
CCATCTGTGTATTCATTATCTCACTTGGTCTTTACAATCACTCTGTGTTTTATTACCATCCCCTATTTTGAATTAGCAGCAGCATGGTGTTTCAGAAAAATTAAAAGACTGTTTTGAGAAGGAGCTACCACCTAACTGTAGGTCTGTGGGAAAGACATTTGACTTGCTTGAAACTCAGTTTTCTTTTCTGTAAGACAGAAGGAAAACAAGCTAGACCATGTATGTATGTTTGAGCATTACATGAAATAGTAGGTGTAAAATGCCCAGCAAACAGTATGTATTCAATGATATTGGACTTTTTACCCTTTTTCTAAAACTAACACAAGTGATGCTGGGGAAAAGTTAGCAAGTCTGCAGGGTGGCCAGATCTCCAACCCCCCGCTTCCAAGGTCACTGTTCTTCAATGCTGCTCCACACGGACTGTCTCCTCCTGTCCCCACATGACCACCCAGGAAAGCAAGCCTTTGGGTCTCAGGAGGCCCCATGCTCCCAGACTATAGCCAGCCCGCCTAAGCTGCTGCAATTCACTTATCCAAACACTGCTTGTCCTTTGTTTCACAGGAGGCAAAAGGCACACCGGTTTTACTGAGTGTGCTGTTGGTTAAAAAAACAAGGCCATGCTCAAGGGCACACAGGAAGTACACTGTTGCAAGAATGTTTGTCTCCTGGTGGCATTAGGGTATGGTAGCTGCCATTTATGGGGTTCACTCTGGGTGCCTCAAACTTTGTATTCTTCCTTTCACTGACATCCTACAGGAACTACAGCTGACCCTTGAACAACATGAGTTTGAATTGCAGAAGTCCACTTCTATGCGGATTCTTTTTCAGTAAATATGCACTAAGGTTGGTTGAATCCATGGATCTGGAACCTTGGATGAGTGGCCCACTGTGAAGCTACATTCAATTTTCAACTGCTTGGAGGGTCAGTGCCCTGAATGCCTCCACTGTTCAGGGTCAACAGTATATTCTTCTTTCCTTCTATATCCTGGAGATCAGGACCATCAGACCAACAACAATTTAGCACCTGTTACATGCCAGGCAATTTACCCACCACCCTGGAGGATGGTTGTCATTTTTCCATACAGACTTAAATTCCACTGAACCAGCATACAGGCCCTGTCACGAGCAGCTGCCAGTGCAGACCCGCAAGGAGCAGAGGACTCTGTTGACCATGGACAATCCTAGATGTGGATGCTCTTCATGGTCTCCAAGGCCCACCCTTAAGCCATCTTCCCCAAGGCCTGGGTTCTCTTTGCAAATGCATCCCCATTTGCTAAGTGATATTTGGTTCTAAAATATCATTATTATGATGGTTTATTTTATGTATCAACTTGAGAGGACTAAGGGATGCCCAGATAGCTGGTGAAACATTATTTCTGGATGAATCTGTGAGGGTGTTTCTGGAAGAGATTAGCATTTGAATGGGTAGACTGAGTAAAGAAGGTTGGTCTCATCAGTGTGGACAGGTGGTATCCAACCTGTTGAGGGCCTGAATAGAACAAAATGGGAGAGAATGGGTGATTGACTCTCTCTGCTTGAGCTGAGACATCTGCCTTTTCCTGCCCTCAGATATTGGCACTCTGATTCTCAGATATTTGGACTCAGACTGGGATTTATACTGTCAGCTCCCTGATTCTTGGGCCATTGAACTTGGACTGAATTAAACCACTGGCTTTACTGGTTCTCCAACTGCAGGCAGCAAATTGCGGGGCTTCTCAGCCTCCATAACCACATGAAGCAATACCTATAATAAATCTCCTTTCATATATATCTCCATATATACTATTGGTTCTGTTTCTCTGGAGAACCCTGGTAAACACAATTCAGTCAGTCAGTTCAGTCGCACAGTTGTGTCTGACTCTTTGCGACCCCATGGACTGAATTACATACAATTAGTATGGTAAAAAAAAAAAAAAAAGTGAAGATTTCCAGTAAAATAGAGGCAGCATTACAGAAAGAAAAAAGCTTTATATCCAAGTTCGGATGTGTATTTGCTATGGGTCAGTTAATTATTCTCTCTAAGCCTCCCATTTGGTCAACTGCAAAATGAGATTCTCATCTCAGGCTGTTATGAAGATTAAATTAGGTACCTGGAAGATAGTATGTACTCACTGAAGAGTAGTTTCCTTCTGATATACACACACAGTCCATACGTTGCGGGCATTGCACAATCAAATATTGTAATGGTTATGGACCATCACTGCCAGGAGAATAGTTTCTGCTTGGACACCAACAAATAGGGTCTACTGTACATAAAAACTCTCCCATTCACCAGCCTGGATAGCTCCATGCAACACAAGTGATGGTAAGTTCAGGCTATTGCAAGTATTACAGTAAAGGAGAAAGAACAAAAGATCATCTACCAACATTTTATATGAAGTACCACATTTTATAGCACTTTAGATTAAAAATAATTGAAAATAAGAGACTATAGAAGAGCAAAATCCTGTAATTCAATGTAAAAAGAGAATAGCAGTCTTTTAAATAAACGGTACTAGAACCATAACCATATGCCAAAATGCAAAATATACACAACTCCCCACCTAATATCATACACAAAGTTTACTCAAAATAGACCATACGTCTAAGTGTCAGAGCTAAATCATAAAACTCCTTGAAATAAATATAACAAAATATTTATAGTCTTGAATGAAGCAAATAGGATGCAAAAATTTGAAACCCTAATCCAAATTTTAAACTTCCGGTGTTTAAAAGTCTCTATTAAAGAAATGAAAAAATAAGCCATAGACTGGTAGATAATATTTGAAAAGTATACATTTGACAAGGAATTGTATCCAGACTATACAAAGATCTCTTACAGCTCAATGATAAGACAAACAACCCAATAAAAACATGGGGAAAAAAAGCTTGAAGAGATACTTCATTAAGAAGATTATACAGATGGCAAATGAGCACACAGAATGACGCAGTATCATTAATAATCAGGGAAATATAAATGAAAACCATGATGAGACACCACTTTACACCCGTGGGAATGACTGAAAAAAAAATTGATAATACCAAGTGAGGCGAGGGTTTGGAGCAAGCGGAGCTCTCACACACTGCTGGTGGCAATGTAAAATGGCTATTGGCAGTTTCTTATAAAGTTGAAGAATGCTTACTCTGTGACCTAGCAATTCTCTTCTTAGGTTTAAAAAAAAAAAGGTGGTGGTAGGGACAATGTCTACATAAAGATTTGTAAGCAAATGTTCATAACAGATGTATTCATAACAGAAGTTCATAGAAGAAGTATTTGTAGCCAAACTAGCAAGAGTTCAAATATTCACAGACTGGTGTGGCAAACAACAGTGACACCCCATGGAACACGACTCAGCCACAACAGATTTCTCATGCTCACACGCGTGGCTGATTCCCAGAAGCCGTGTATTAAGTGGAAGAAGTCAGGGCACCAAAGGCTCTACACTCTACCATTTCATTTATGCGCAAGCCCAGAGTGAAAGGAGACCAAGAGTGACAGGAGGCGAGATGGATATTTACTAGGCAGGGGCAGGGGGCGCTCTGTTGCAAGGAGAAAGGTTCTATGCGATGACTGTAGAGACAACTATGCGACGTGTACACACTTGCCAAAACTCATCAAACTGTGCACTTACAGGTGGTGAATTCTATTGTATATAAAGTACACCCCCAAAAGCTAGTTTTTTTAAAAAAAGTTATAATCTCTAGGGAAAAACTCCAGGAAAGGAATAACAGAAGAAGCTAATGGAGGGGGAAAGGACCTTGAACAACTGCACGTGTAGGGACTGCACTTGGTCGGCCTATAAGCCTGGGAACCTGCCCACCCTTGCCTGGAAAGAAAGCCATTCAGGGAACTGCGGAAGATGGCATCGGGGACAGGGCAAAATCCAGACTAGGGGAAATTGTTAGGGATTCACACCAGCTCTTCCCCTCCAGAAAAAAAAGTTGCTTTTTCTAAAAATTAGAAAGGCAAATAGATGCTTCATTATGCAAACAAAGCCAAGAATGCAGAAGGAAATGAAATGATAGGGAAATTGCCTGCCTCTCCATTCCTGCTCTTTCCCAAGCCCCCTCCCAGGGGTGACCGCTATGGGCAGGGACCTGCCCCTCACCTGCATTGTCCTCCTGTTTCCTTTCCAGTTGTCTCAGTGGTTCTTCACTGAAAAAGGACTGGAAGTGACTAATGGATTGAGCTTGCAGCCCAGGGGTTCAGAGCTCATTCAATAGTCCTTTGTCTTCTTCATAAACTAAAAATCAAGCATTCTGCAGGGTGTATTTAGAGTGAAGAAGGCCTTCCTGACTGCTATCATTGTAGAAATAAGCAAAAGTTCTGGGTAGGCAACTGTTCTTAAAGACAAATAACCTGAATAAATATGTGGGTAGACATCATTAATATCATTTCTGTTTAAGTTAAAGCTTAGTTTAGCTCAATAAACAGCTTTTATAGAAAGGAATCATATCCACAGGCTTCCCAGGGCTTCCCAGGTGGGTCAAGAATCTGCTTGCCTATGCAGGAGATGCAAGAGACTCGGGTTCTATCCTTGGGTCAGGAAGACCACCTGGAATAGGAAATGGCAAACTGCTCCAATATTCTTGCCTGGAAAATTCCATGAACAGAGGAGCCAGGCAGTCCCCAGTACATGGGGTCACAAAGAGTTTGGACATGATTGAGCAGGCACATGTACACACAATCACATTGATAGCAAACTGACATGTTATATCCACAGTTTGTAACACACAGACCCAGGTTCAAACTTCGGACACTATATGCACAGGTCAGATGTAGCCTTAAACGGTCTGTCTGTGCCCTGCCATGGCCCCAGGGGACAGTGCTTGGCACATCTTCCTGATACCCAGGCAGGACAGGGCCATCCACAGGGTCCTGAGAGCACTAACAGGACTTTGTAAACTTTCTAAACCTACTCTGCCATCCAGACTTCATCGGAAAGTCCCTTCCCAGACACAAGAGTAGCCGCCTCTTAAAAGTACTTGTGGCCCTTCTCACCTGCTAGGTCCAGCTGTCCAGGAGTACAAGTAAAATGAAATGTGGCCTCCTCCAGAAGAGCAGCTTCTCCAGAGAACTGGGGAACATGCCCAGACTGGGGAGGGAGGAAGGGACTCTGAGAAGACTAGAAGGAGCCTCTGGGTATTTGGTGCACCCGCATGTGCTTCTGTAGGGCTGTTCTGGTTGGGCTGATTCACCAGGTGTGGCCACAATCCCTGAAGCACAGGCCTCCCTCCCTCAGCTCCACCCTCCTGCTCTGCGGGACTGAACAAAGCTGTGTCTCCTCACCCTGCCCAGGCTACACTGGCTCCTGGGCGGACTGAGCAGCTCAGCCCAATTCAGCCTTATAGTCCCTGAGGTGACACACGTTCCCTGTGCTGCACCAGCTCTGGGAGAAGCCAGAACAAAGCCAGAAAGGTCAAAGCTGGCACAGCATGAGTTATTAGAAAACACTGCCTAACAGTTTACAGACAAGCGGAATTTATTCTTTCTTCAGAATTCAATAATTTATTCAAACTTGGCAACATAACTGGGGAGTAAAAAAAACCCCACCGGATATGCACCAACTGCAATCGCCAGTAGAGAAGTGACTCAGATGCTTGCCTCCCCCAGCAGCGTGTGGGGGCTGGGCAGGGAGGTGCAGGCTGCATCGTTGGTCCTTGGGTAAGGACCAGGCTTGAGTGCCCTGAGGACACTCTGAGAGAATTAACGTGACATAGCAACCCAAACCGTGGGATCATCAAAAAACAACAACAAAGACATTTATTGCAAAAGATTCTAATACCACATGGTGACCCCTGGCATGCTCACAGAATGAAAGATTGTACCTCTAGCAAAAAGCAAAGGAGAGAAAGTTGGCTGCCATTTAGCCCCTCCATCCCTGGAGGCAGAGAGGCAGGTGTGCAACAGCCAGAGCAGGAAGGCAAGGGGCCACTGCAATCTCAGCCCCAGAGACTGCATCTTCCAGCAAACTGTGAGCAGGCTGCCAGTTGCTAAACAAATCTTCCTGGGATCCTGGGCAGTAAACATCTGCCAGGAGTGTCACAGCCTGAGATCAGCTCCCCAGAGGAGAAACATGGAACACATGGGGCTGTGCCCTCTTGGCACACTTGGGAAACTGAGTGGCTGGGACCAGAGAGATACATAAGATTCAGGGCCCACCTGAGACAGTGCACTCAAAAACACCTGGTCTCCTGAACAGCTTGGACCTGGGAAGGGCACAAAACACAGCCCATCTGGGTCTGTGCCTTTGCAGAGGACCTAAGAACCCGCGCAGCTTAGACCTGGGGAGTGCATGAAATGCAGGGCCCACTTGGGACGGTGCCCTTGCAGAGCACCCTGGAGCCTGAGCAGTGTGGATATGGGAAGTACACACCACCTTGGCCTGTAGCAAACCCAGTGTGGTCCATCCACTGTGAGGATGCCCCACACATGCCAGAGGTATTTGTTTGCAGTGTCCCTCCCTCTCCATAGCACAGTGGAACAAGTGATCCTAAATAAGTGGCCACTGTTGCCCCCTCGTGTCAGGGCAGAAATTAGACACTGAAGAGTCTTGCAACTGGGGAAGCCAAAACAAACAAAGAAGGGGGAACTGCCCTGGAAGTGACGGGTGCAACAGATTAAAACCCTGCAGTTAATGCTGAGACTGTGCATTTGAGGGGCAACTATAGACCTTGAGAACAAGTACAAGCTGGAACAAGGGACTATCTGACACTGAACTGACCCCACACTGCCCACAACAGCTCCAGAGAAACTCCTAGATATATTTTTATCATTACCACTTTTTAATTTTTCAAAAAAATTTACTTATTTATTACTCCTTTAACTTTCATTTTTATAGACTACTATAACCTTTCAAGAAAAAAACCACCTTTTAAAAAAACAAATTTCATATATATATATAATTATTTTTTCTTTTTAATTTTTGTGATTGATTTTGTTTTGTATTTTTTATATTGTATTTTTGAGAGTCTAAACTTTATTCTATGTTTTTAATCTTTGCTTTTTGATATTTGTTATCAGTTTTGTACCTTTAAGAATCTAATCTTCAATATCCATTTTCACTTAGGGATTTGATTACTGGCTTGATACCTCTCTCCCCTTTTTACTCTCCCTTTTCTCCTCTGGGTCACCTATATCTCCTTCCTCCCTCTTCTCTTTTCTATATAAGTCTGTGAATCTCTCTGGGTGCTCCTGGCTGTGGAGAGTACTGAGGGATTTCATTGCTGGCTTGAATGTTCTCTCCCCCTTTGACTCTCCTTTTTCTCCTCTTGGTTGTCTCTATCTTCCTCCTCCCTGCTCTCTTCTCTATATACCTGTGAATCTTTCTGAGTGTTCCTGGCTGTAGAGAGTTGTTTCACCATTAACCTAAGGGTTTTATCTCTGTGCTCTATGGATGGAGAAGTCTTGAGGCTACTGTAAGAGGACTGAAACCCAGAGGAAGAAGGCTTAACTTCAGAAGTTTAGAATATCAGAGAACTCCTGACTCCAGGGAACACCAATAGACAAAATCTCACCCAAAACTCTCCAAACTGAAACCAACCTCCACAGAAGAGTCAAGTTCCAGTGCAAGACACACCATGCTAATTCTCCAGCGAAACAGGAACACAATGCAAAACATTAAAAGACAGGCTACCCAAAGCCATGCCAAACTCATAGACACCCCAAACACACTATTAGACACTTCATTGCACTCCAGAAAAAAAAAAAAGAGATCTAGCTCCACCCACCAGAACACAGACACAGTTTTGCCCAACCAGGAAAACTTGACAGGCCACTGGTCCAACCCACCCACAGGGAGTAGACTTCACAAATAAAAGGAAATATAAACTTTCAGCCTGCAGAAAGGGCACCCCAAGCAGTCTAAACATAATTAAATAGCAGGGAAATAGTCAACAGGTGAAGGAATATGATAAAAACCCAATAGACCAAACAAAAGAGGAAGAAATAGGGAGTCTACCTGAAAAGAATTCAGAATAATGATAGTACAGATGGTCAAAAATCTTGGGAACAAAATGGCATTACAGGTAAATAGACTAGAGACAGGGATTGAGAAGATGCAAGAAATGTTTGACAAGGACCCAGAAGAAATAAAAAAGAGTCAATAAATGATTAACAATGCAATAACTGAAATTGAAAGCACTCTGGAGGTAACCAACAGTAGAATAAATGAGGCAGAAGAGAGGATAAGTGAGGTGGAAGATAGAATGGTAGAAATAAATGAAGCAGAGAGGAAAAAAGAAAAAAGACTTAAAAGAAATGAGGACAACCTCAGAGACCTCTGGGACAATGGTAAACACCCCAACATTCAAATCATAAGTATCCCAGAAGAAGAAGACCAAAAAAAAAAAAAAGTCACGAGCAAATATTTGAGAAGATAATAGTTGAAAACTTCCCTAAAATGGAGAATGAAACAGCTACCCAAGTCCAAGAAACCCAGAGTGTCCCAATCAGGATAAACCCAAAGCAAGACACCCCAAGACACATATTAATCAAACTAACAAAAATTAAACACAAAGAGCAAATATTAAAAGCAGCAAGGGAAAAGCAAGAAAACACACAAGGGGATCCCCATAAGGATTTTTCAATAGAAACTCTTCAAGCCAGAAGGGAGTGGCAGGACACACTTAAAGTGATGAAAGAGAAAAACCCACAACCAAGATTATTCTAACCAATAAGGATCTCATTCAGACACGAAGGAGAAATCAAAAGCTTTACAGACAAGCAAAAGCTGAGAGAATTCAGCACCACTAACCAGCTCTTCAACAAATGCTAAAGGATCTTCTCTAGACAGGAAACACAGAAAAGTTTTATAAAAATGAACCCCCAAAACAAAGGAAATGGTAATGGGATCTTCCTTATCAATAATTACCTTAAATGTAGATAGGTTGAATGTTCCAACCAAAAGACAGAGACTGGCCAAATGGATACAAAAACAAGACCCCTATATATGTTGTCTACAAGAGACCCACCTCAAACCTAGGGACACACACAGACTGAAAGTGAGGGGCTGGAAAAAGATATTTCATGCAAATGGAGAACAAAAGAAAGCAGGAGTAGCATTACTCATATCAGATAAAACAGACTTTGAAATAAAGACCATGATAAGAGACAGAGAAGGACACTACATAATGATCAATGGATCAATCCAAGAAGATATAACAATTGTAAATATCTATGCATCCAACATAGAAGCACCTCAGTATGGAAGGCAAATGCTAACAAGTATGAAAGGGGAAATTAACAGGAATACAATGATAGTGGGAGACTTTAATACCCCACTCACACCTCTGGATTGATCAACCAAACAGAAAATTAGCAAGGAAACACGAACTTTAAATGATACCATGAACCAGTTAGACCTAATGGATATCTACAGGGCATTTCACCCCAAAACAATGGATTTCACCTTTTTTTTCAAGTGCACACAAAACAATCCTCAGGATATATCACATTCTAGGCTATATATCTGGCCTTGGTAAATTTTAAAAAATGAAATCACTTCAAGCATCTTTTCTGATCACAATGAGGTAAGATTAGATGTCAACCACAGGAAAACAACTATAAAAAACACAAAGATATGGAGGCTAAACAACATGCTCCTGAATAACCAACAGATCACATAAAAAATAAAAAAGGAAATAAAAATATGCATGAAAACAAATGAAAATGAAAACACAGCAATCCAAAACCTATCGGATTCAATAAAAGCAATGCTAAGAGGGAGGTTCATAGCAATACAAACGTACCTCAAGAAACAAGAGAAACATCAAGTAAACAACCTAACTTCACACCTAAAGCAACTAGAAATAGAAGAACAGAAGCACCCCAAAGTTAGTAGAAGGAAAGAGATAAAATCAGAGCAGAAATAGATTAAAAGGAAACGAAAGAGACTATGGCAAAGATCAACAAACCTAAAAGTTGGCTCTTTGAAAAGATAAATGAAATAGACAAATCATTAGCCAGACTCATCAAGAAAAAAGGGAGAAGAATCAAACTGATAAAACTAGAAATGAAAACTGACAAATCACAACAGACAACTCAGAAATACAAAAGATCATAAGAGACTACTATGAGCAATTATATGCCAATAAAATGGACAACTTGGAAGAAATGGAAAAATTATTAGAAAAGTGTAACCTTCCAAAACTGAACTGGGACGAAATAGAAAATCTTAATAGACCCATAACAAGCACAGAAATTGAAACTGTAATCAAAAAATCTTCCAACAAACAAAAGCCCAGGACCAGATGGCTTCACAGGTGAAATTCTACCAAAAATTTAGAGAAGAGTTAAGAATTCCAGAAAACTGCAGAGGAAAGTAAACTCCCAAACTCATTCTATGTGGCCACCATCATCCTAATACCAAAACATGACAAAGATGCCACAAACAAGCAAACTACAGGCCAATATCACTGATAAACATAGATGTAAAAATCCTCAACAAAATTTTAGCAGAGTCCAACAACATATTTAAAAGATCATACATCATCACCAAGTATGTTTTATTCCAGGGATGCTAGGATTCTTCAATGTTCACAAATCAATCAATGTGATACACCATATTAACAAATTGAAAGATAAATACCACATGATTATCTCAATAGATGCAGAGAAAGCCTTTGACAAAATTCAATACCCATTTATGATAAAAACTCTCCAGAAAGCAGGAATAGAAGGAAAGCCAGAGATGACAAACCCACAGCAAACATTATCCTCAATGGCGAAACACGGAAAGCATATCCTCCAAAATCAGGAACAAGACAAGGGTGTTCACTCTCACCACTACTATTCAACATAGTTTTGGAAGTCTTAGCCATAGCAATCAGAGAAGAAAAAGAAATAAAGGAATCAAGATTGGAAAAGAAGAAGACAAACTCTCAGTATTTGCAAATGACATGATGCTCTACATAGGAAGGTAGCACTTAAAGATACCCCACCAGAAAATTACAAGAGCTAATCAATAAAATGTATAAAAATTATAGGGGACTGGAATGCAAAAGTAGGAAGTCAAGAAACACCCGGAGTGACAGGCAAATTTGGCCTTGGAATGCGGAATGAAGCAGGGCAAAGACTAATAGAGTTTTGCCAAGAAAATGCACTGGTCATAGCAAACACCCTCTTCCAACAACACAAGAGAAGACTCTACACATGGACATCACGAGACGGTCAACACCGAAATCAGATTGATTATATTCTTTGCAGCCAAAGATGGAGAAGCTCTATACAGTCAACAAAAACAAGACCAGGAGCTGACGGTGGCTCAGATTATAAATTCCTTATTGCCAAATTCAGACTGAAATTGAAGAAAGTAGGGAAAACCACTAGACCATTCAGGTATGACCTAAATCAAATCCCTTATGATTATACAGTGGAAGTGAGAAAGAGATTTAGGGGACTAGATCTGATAGATAGAGTGCCTGATGAACTATGGAATGAGGTCCATGACCTTGTACAGGAGACAGGGATCAAGATCATCCCCATGGAGAAGAAATGCAAAAAAGCAAAATGGCTATCTAGGGAGGCTTTACACATATCTGTGAAAAGAAGAGAAGCAAAAAGCAAAGGAGAAAAGGGAAGATATAAGCATCTGAATGCAGAGTTCCAAAGAATAGCAAGGAGAGATAAGAAAGCCTTCTTCAGCGATCAATGCAAAGAAATAGAGGGAAAAAACAGAATGGGAAGACTAGAGATCTCTTCAAGAAAATTAGAGATACCAAGGGAACATTTCATGCAAAGATGGGCTCGATAAAGGTCAGAAACGGTATGGACCTAACAGAGGCAGAAGATATTAAGAAGAGATGGCAAGAATACACAGAAGAACTGTACAAAAAAGATCTTCACAACCCAGATAACCACGATGGTGTGATCACTCACCTAGAGCCAGACATCCTGGAATGCGAAGTCAAGTGGGCCTTAGAAAGCATCACTACGAACAAAGCTAGGGGAGGTGATGGAATTCCAGTTGAGCTATTTCAAATCCTGAAAGATGATGCTGTGAAAGTGCCACACTCAATATGCCAGCACATTTGGAAAACTCAGCAGTGGCCACAGGACTGGGAAACGTCAGATTTCATTCCAATCCCAAAGAACAGCAATGCCGAAAAATGCTCAAACTACTGCACAATTGCACTCATCTCACATGCTAGTAAAGTCATGCTCAAAAGTCTCCAAGCCAGGCTTCAGCAATACGTGAACTGTGAACTTTCAGATGTTCAAGCTGGTTTTAGAAAAGGCAGAGGAACCAGAGATTAAATTGCCAACATCTGCTGGATCATGGAAAAAGCAAGAGAGTTCCAGAAAAACATCTACTTCTGCTTTATTGACTATGCCAAAGCCTTTGACTGTGTGGATCACAATACACTGTGGAAAATTCTGAAAGAGATGGGAATACCAGGCCACATGACCTGCCTCTTGAGAAATCTGTATGCAGGTCAGAAAGCAACAGTTAGAACTGGACATGGAACAACAGACTGGTTCCAAATAGGAAAAGGAGTACGTCAAGGCTGTATATTGTCACCCTGCTTATTTAACTTATATGCAGAGTACATCATGAGAAACACTGGACTGGAAGAAACACAAGCTGGAATCAAGATTGCTGGGAGAAATATAAACCTCAGATATGCAGATGATACCACCCTTATGGCAGAAAGTGAAGAGGAACTAAAAAAACCTCTTGATGAAAGTGATAGTGGAGAGTGAGAACGTTGGCTTAAAGCTCAACATTCAGAAAACGAAGATCATGGTATCTGGTCCCATCAATTCATGGGAAACAGATGGGGAAACAGTGGAAACAGTGTTAGACTTTATTTTGGGGGGCTCCAAAATCATGGCAGATGGTGATTGCAGCCATGAGATCAAAAGACGCTTACTCCTGGAAGAAAAGTTATGACCAACCTAGCTAGCATATTGAAAAGCAGAGACATTACTTTGCCAACAAAAGTCCTTCTAGTCAAGGCTATGGTTTTCTCAGTGGTCATGTATGGATGTGAGAGTTGGACTGTGAAGTAAACTGAGCATCGAAAAATTGATGCTTTTGAACTGTGGTGTTGGAGAAAACTCTTTGAGAGTCCTTTGGACTGCAAGGAGATCCAACCAGTCCATTCTGAAGGAGATCAGCCCTGGGATTTCTTTGGAAGGAATGATGCTAAAGCTGAAACTCCAGTATTTTGGCCACCTCATGCGAAGAGTTGACTCATTGGAAAAGACCATGATGCTGGGAGGGATTGGGGGCAGGAGGAGAAGGGGACGACAGAGGATGAGATGGCTGGATGGCATCACTGACTCGATGGATGTGAGTCTGAGTGAACTCCGGGAGTTGGTGATGGACAGGGAGGCCTGGCGTGCTGCGATTCATGGGGTCGCAAAGAGTCGGACACAACTGAGCTACAACTGAACAGAACTGAATCAATAAACATAGTGAAGTTTCAGGATATAAAATTAATACACAGACATCCCCTGCATTCCTATACACTAACAATGAAAAACCAGAAAGAGAAATTAAGGAATATATCCTATTCACCCTTGCAACAAAAAGAATAAAATAGGAATAAATCTGCCTAAAGAAACAGAAGACCTATATAAAGAAAACTATAAACACTGATGAAAGAAGTCAAAGATGACACAAATAGATGGAGAAGTATATCATGTTCATGGATTGGAAGAATCCATATAGTGAAAATGAGTATACTATCCAAAGCAATCTATAGATTCAGTGCAACTCCTATCAAGCTACCAATGGTATTTTTCATAGAATTAAAACAAATAATTTCACAATTTATATGAAAACACAAAAACTCTCGAATAACCAAAGCAATTTTGAGAAAGAAGAATGAAACTGGAGGAATCAACCTGCCTGATTTCAGACTATACTACAAAACTACAATCATCAAGACAGTATGGTACTGGCACAGAGAAGAAATATAGATCAATCGAACAAAATAGAAAGCCCAGAGATAAATCCATGCACCTATGGATACTTTATCTTTGACAAAGGAGGCAAAAATATACAATGGAGAAAAGACAATCTCTTTAACAAGTGGTACTGGGAAAACTGGTCAACCATGTGTAAAAAATGAAACTAGAACACTTTTTAACATCATACACAAAAATAAACTCAAAGTGAATTGAAGATCTAAATTTAAGACCAGAAACTATAAAACTCTTAGAGGAAAACATAGGCAGAACACTCTCTGACATAACTCACAGCAAGATCCTCTATGACCCACCCCCTGGAGTAATGGAAATAAAAACAAAAATAAACAAATGGGACCTAATTAAACTTAAAATCTTTTGCACAATGAGGGAAACTATAAGCAAGGCTAAAAGGCAGCATTCAGAGTGGGAGAAAATAATAGGAAATGAAGCAACTGACAAAGAATTCATCTCCAAAATATACAAGCAGCTCATGCAGCTTAATACCAGAATAATGAACAACCCAATCAAAAAAATGGGCCAAAGAACTAAACAGATGTTTCTCCAAAGAATACATGCAGATGGCTAATAAACACATGTAAAGAGGCTCAACATCACTCATTATTAGAGAAATGCAAATCAAAACCACAATGAGGTATCATCTCATGCAGGTCAGAATGGCTGCCATCAAAAATTAAACAAACAATAAATGCTGGAGAAGGTGTGGAGAAAAAGGAGCACTCTTACACTGATGGTGGAAAGGTAAACTGGTACAGCCACTATGGAGAACAGTGTGGAGTTCCTTAAAAAACTGGAAATAGAACTGCCATATGATCCAGCAATCCCACTGCTGTGCCTACACACTAAGGAAACCAGAATTGAAAGAGACACATTTACCCCAATGTTCATTGCAGCACTGTTTACAATAGATAGGCTGTGAAAGCAACCTAGATGTCCATTGGCAGATGAGTGGATAAAGAAGTTGCAGCACATATACAGAATGGAGTATTATTCGGCTATGGAAAAGAACACATTTGAGTTAGTTCTAATGAGGTAGACAAAACTGGAGCCTATTATGCAGAGTGAAGTATGTCAGAAAGAGAAACATCAATACAGTATGTTAATGCACATATATATGGAATTTAGAAAGATGGTAATGATGAGCCTATATGCAAGGCAGCAAAAGAGACACAGATATAAAGAACAGACTTTTGGACTTTGGGAGAAGTCAAGGGTGGGATAATTTGAGAGAATAGCATTGAAGCATTTATATTACCAAATGTAAAATAGATGACCAATGCAAGTTCAATGGATGAAACAGGGCACTCAAGACTGGTGTTCTGGGACAGCCCAGAGGGATGGTATGGGGAGGGCAGTGGGAGGGGCATTCAGGATGGAGAACCTCATGTGCTCCCATGGGTGATTCATGTCTCTGTATAGCAAAACCCACCGCAATATTGTAGAGAAATTATCCTCCAATTAGAATAAATTAATTTTAAAAAACCTTTTAAAAAGAAACAAAAAAAAACTTTACTTGCATGTCAATCCCAAACTCCCAATCTATCCCTCACTTCCTACCCTCCCCCCTGGTAACCATAAATTCATTTGCAAAATCTGTGAGCCTCTTTCTGTTTTGCAGATAAATTCATTTGTATCATTCAAACTAACATAAGATTATTAATCAACTATGCTCCAGTATAAAATTAAAAATTTTTTAATGTACTTGTAAAACACAGTGTGAAGTTATGAGTAATTTAGCATAGTTGGAACATTCACTGGAAATGACTAAAAAATATGATAAAAAAATCTCACCAGTAGTCAGGAATAAGGCTGCAAAGGGCTGAGCATGCCGTGCTCAGGGCTCTGGCCTTCACTGGCAAGCCAGTGCCTTTAAATAGCAAAGTAAGCCAACATATTTGAGACTGAGGTGATCCACTCTGGCAGTAGGGTAGGGAATGAGCACTAGAAGGTGAAAAAGAAGGCTGAGACGGGGTGCTTGTGCATGGACCTCAAAGGCTGGGGCCAGTGGCTACAGAGGACTTCCTGAAGGAGTTGGGTCTGGAGTGGACTTTGGATGCAGAAGAATCTACACAGGCCATACACTTTGGGAAGGGGCTAAAAGTCCAGGAGATGGAGAAGAGGAACTTGTGCATAAATGGGCATGGCAGGGTATATGTCTGTGTACTGCTCCTGGGGGGATGATGGAGAGGTAACCTGGTACTGGAATGCAGCAGGGCCACCTCTTGTGGTGGGAAGAAGCACTGAAGCTGATTTTGCCACCTTTCCTTCATCTATCCAAGTAGCTTTTTCCTCCAAATGAGGAACAGTTTTTCCAAGCCCTAACTCTGCAAAGATCTTACTGACTTCTTAGACCTTAGATGTTCATACCTATTGCATAGAATAAGGAAGACATCAGGAAAATTGATTCACTAAGGTGAGGGGATTGAAAGCAGGCAATTTCCAGATTCTAGACATAAGGAAAAATGGGGAAAAGTTTGCAAAAGAGGCACAACCAATATTAATAGTCCTTAATAGTTAATAGTATTAAAGGACAAGATTAATAGTCCTAACTGCTGCTATAATTTTGGTAATGTACACACGATGAAGTTAAGGTTTTTGTCTACCTTATTCATACCCACCTACCTAGCACTTAGAACTCTGTCTTATACACAGAAGCTGCCCAATACACATTTGAATGAATGAATGAATCACTGAATGGCATGACACAGGTTGGCTCATATACATCTATTGCACCAACTGCATTTAAACAGAGGCTTTGTGTCTCATTCTATAGGAAATAAAAGATAGAACAATAAAATAAAAATTGTTAAGGGCCTACTTATTATCAGTTAGAGCATTAGGTGCTTTTGATAAGTTCAGCCCACATCAGCCTCCAGGGAAGGTTAGGAAGATCAGAAAACACAGCTGGCTCATGGGGGCAAGCTGACCCCGGCTTGTGAACTCTCGATCTAGCTCATGCAACTTGAATGAGTCTGGTTTCATTGATATTGCTATTGCAGTAATTTATTAATTTATTCATGCAAGTATATTTGCGTCTCAGCTATGTACTTAGAACACTAAATCATCCAATCACCAAATATTTGCTGAGTCTTGTTTTAAGCACTGTAGTAACAGAGATGTATTTAACACAGTGAGTCTTGGAGACAAAAGTCTTAGCTCCACAAAACCTTATTCCATATAAAACAGCACTGTCTCTTTTTTATATGTGAAGGAAGACCTGTCAGGCAGATGCAACTCCTTTATATATCTTCAGGAGGGATCAAACTCTAGACTTTTCTCTTGTTCAAAGCAATTTCTCTGAGCTTCAGTTTCTAGCTGACAGTAGATGATAGAAAAGGAAACAATAGGTCTTGAAACAAGCATCTCAGTGTTCTTATCTCTGTGACAGGTATAATATTTCACAGAATGGTACTGGGTTGTAAAGGAGACAACAAACGCAATGCATCAGAAAGCACAAATACATTTATTATGTTTAAAGAACCAAAGTGAAAGAAAATGAAAGTGTTAGTCACTCGGTCATGTCTGACTCTTTGCAACCCCATGGACTGTGTAGCCCACCAGGTTTCTCTCCCACGGAATTCTCCAGACAAGATTACTGGAGTGGGTTGCCATGCCCTGTCTCCAGGGGATCTTCCAACCCAGGGATCAAACCTGTGTCTCCTGCCTTACAGGCAGATTCTTTACCACATGTGCAACCAGGGAAAGGCAAGCTTAAGTGCATAAAGGGAACAAGAAACTAGAAAGTAAAACTCCTTGAAACTAAAAAATAAATGTTAAAAGAACCAAAACCTCAAAAGCTGAACTTCACTGGTGGTCTAGTAGTTAAGCCTCCATCTGACAATGCAAAGGACACAGGTTCAATCCCTGGTCCAGGAAGATTTCACACACTGAAGAGCAACTAAGCCTGTGCATTACAACTACAGAGCCCGAGCTCTAGAGCCTGTGTGCTGCAACTGCTGAGCCTGAATGTTGCAACTAGTGAAGCCTGAGTGCCTAAAACCTGTGCTCTGCAACAAGAGAAGCCACCACAATGAGAAACCTATGCACTGCAAGGAAGAGCAGCCCCCACTCACTGCCACTAGAGAAAGCTTGCATGCAGAAACAAAGACCCAGCACAACCATAAATAAATAAATAAAAATTTTAAAACTCAACAGCTTTAACCAGAAATTAGATATAGCTAAAGAGAAAATTAATGAATCCGAGAATCAATCAAAAGAATTTTAGGGAAAAAAAACACAGCAAAGAGATAAAATGATGGAAATTATGGCAGAGAGGTTAAGAGACATGAAGGATAATGTGAGAAAGTATAACATACATTTAAGTCAAATTTCCAAAAGGAGAGGGAGAGATGATAGCAAGGACAGGGTTTGAAGTATTGTTGTTGTTCAGTGATGCCATCCAATTATTTTATTCTCTGTTGCCCCCTTCTCCTCTTGCCCTCAACTTTCCCCAGTATCAGGGTCTTTTCCAATGAGTCAACTCTTCACATCAGGTGGCCCAGGTACTGGAGCTTCAGTTTCAGACCTTCCAATAAATATTCAGGGTTAATTTCTTTAGGATTGATTGGCTTGACCTCCTTGCTGTCCAAGGGACTTTAAAAGTTTTCTCCAGCACCACAGTTTGAAAGCATCAATTCTTTGACACTCAGCCTTCTTTGTGGTCCAGCTCTCACATTGTACGTGACTACTGGAAAAACTATAGGAACCTTTGTTGGCAAAGTGATGTCTCTGCTTTTTACATTGTCTAGGTTTGTCAAAGCTATCTTTCCAAAGAACAAGTGTCTTTTAATTTCGTGGCTGCGGTCACCTTCCTCATTGATTTTGGAGCCTAAGAAAATGAATTCTGACACTGTTTCCACATTTTCCCCACCTATTTGACATGAAGTGATGTGACTAGATGCCATGATCTTTGTTTTTATGACTGTGAGTTTTAAGCCAGCTTTTCCACTCTCCTCTTTCAGTTTCAACAAGAGGTTTTTTAGTTTCTCTTCACTTTCTGCCATTAAAGTGGTATCATCTGCATATCTAAGGTTGTTGATATTTCTCCCAGCAATCTTGATTCTAGCTTGGAATTCACCCAACCCAGCATGATGTACTCTGCATATAAGTTAAATAAGGAGAATGACAATATATAGCCTTGAAGTACTCCTTTTCCGATTTTGAACTAGCCTGTTGTTCCATGTCTGGTTCTAACTGTTCCTTCTTGACCTGCATACAGGTTTCTCAGGAGGCAGGTAAGGTGGTCTGGTATTTCTATCTCTTTAAGAATATTCCACCATTTGTTGTGATCCACAGAGTCAAAGGCTTTAGCATAGTCAAGCCTTTGAAGAATTAATGGCCGACAGTTTTGCAGAACTGATAAAGACACCACCCATCCATACACTTAAGAAATCCAACAAATCTCAAGTTCAATAAATAAAAAGAGGAATCTACTCCTAGAAAAATAAGAGTGAAACTGAAAAACTCCAAATAAGGGGAGTGGAGGCATCTTAAATGCAGTCAGAGAAAGGGAAATGACTTAACTATAGAGTTAGACTGATAAAAGAGATAACAGAAACCAGAATACAACCCACAAACTGGAGAATAATTATATTGTAGAGGTTGTCCCACAGGAATGAGAGTTCTGGGCCCTACATATAGTTTTACAGTCTGAGGTCTGACACCAGTGACATGAGCACGGCTTTGAATAGCAGTGGGGCTTAGTTGCAGGAGCCCCACAAGACTGGGGGGAAAAGAGATTTCACTCTAATATGGCACACATAAAATCTCACGCATACTGGGAACAAGGGTAAAAATCATAAATTGATAGGAGTTTTTTTGGTCTTGGAAAGTCTCCTGGGAAGGCTGGGGGCAGCTGTCACTCATGCTGGGGCATAGACACTTATGGCAGACATTTTGGGGAACATTCAGCCATGTGAACACTGATGTTGCTGGCAGATGATCCCTTGGCTCATTAATGCCAAGAGCCTGCCAATAGCCTGCAAGCACTAGTGCTGGAGTGCCTCATGCCAAACAACTAGCCAGTCAGGGACACAGACCCACCCATTAGACAGGCTGCCCAAAGAGTAAAAAGCTGACACCCTTCTATGGACACACCAGCCCTCCCTGCCCCCGCCCCAGACATGGCCCAGCCCACCAGAGGGCCAAGACCCAGCTCTACACACCAATGGATATGCACTGGTTCCTCCTGCTAGGAAGACTGTATAAGTCTCTAGACCAGCCTCATTCACTCAGAGATGGACACCAGAAGTAAGAAAACTATGAAAACTAGGCTTCTGCAGCCAGCCACCTCATGATTAGGCACTGCTTGCTAAACAACACCCAGCAACATACTCATGAGGCAGGACCTGGCAAGCAAACAGACTAGGGGCCAACCAAGCCTATCAGACCACCCACATCATCAGTTCACCATAACGGAAGGCCCACTAACCCTTCTTAGGGGGACTGTCTAGAACATATAGCTTGGGTGACAAGAGGGGAGAGCATTGCTGGGCTGCACAGGATGCCTTATACAGAGGGCCACTTCTCCAATGTTGAAAAACATAGACAGCCTGCCAAATATATAAAAATGCAGCTAGTAAAAAAAAAATTTAATGCAAATAGTAACTTAGACAAAACGAGGTGACAGAAGAACATGTTCCAGATAAAGGAATAGGATAAAAACTTGGAGGAAGAATGAAGTGAAATGCAGATAGGCAACTTACCCAAATAATAGTTTGAAATAATGATTGTAAAGATGATCAAAGATCTTGGGAGGAGAATGGATGCACAGAATGAGAAGTTGGAAGTTTTTAACAATGAGTTAGAAAATATACAGAACAACAAAATGAAGATGAATACAATAACTGAAATGAAAAATACACCAGGAGAAATCAACAGTAGATTAAATGATTCAGAAGAACAGACTGATGGGTTGGAAGACAATGTAGTGCAAATCACTACCACTGAACAGAAAAAAGAATGAAAAGAAATGAAGACAATTTAGAAGACCTCTGGAATAACCACATGCACACTAACATTCACATTACAAGAGTCCCAGAAGAAGAGAGAGAGAAGGGGACCAAGAAAATGCTTGAAGAGGTAATAGCTAAAAACCTCCCTAATCTGGGAAAGAAAACAGTCACTCAACCCATGAAGTGCAGAGAATCCCATACCGGATTAACCCAAGGAAGAACACACCAAGACACATTGTAATTAAAATTACAAAAATCAAATATAAAGAGAGAATACTAAAAGCAGCAAGGAAAAAGAAACAAATAACATAGAAGGGAACTCCCATAAGGCTATTAGCTGATTGTTCATCAGAAACTCTGTAAGGGAGTGGCACAATATATCTAACGTGATGAAACAGAAAAAACCTACAACCAAGAATACCTAGCAAGGTTCTCATTCAGATTTGATAGATAAATCAAAAGCTTTATAGACAAGCAAAAGCTGAAAGAATTCAGCACCACCAAACCATCTTAGACTTCCCAAGTAGCGCTGGTGGTAAGAATTGACCTACCAATACAGGAGATGCAAGTGATGTGGGTTCAATCCTTGGGTTTGGAGGATCCCCTGGAGTAGGAAATGGCAACCTGCTTCAGTATCCTTGCCTGGAAAATTCCATGGACAGAGGAGCTTGGCGGGCTGCAGTCCATGGGGCCACAAAGACTCATACATGACTGAGCAACTAAACACACACACAAACCAGCATTATAACCAATGTTAAATGAACTTCTTAGATGAAAAATAAAAGGCCACAATAAGAAACAAGACCATTACAAGGCGGAAAAGCTCACTGGTAAAGGAAAGCATACATTAAAGGTAAGAATTCATCCACAAAAATGTTGGTAGGAAGGTTAAAAGACAAAAGTAGTAAAATCATCTGTATCCACAATAAGTAGCTAAGGAATACACTAAATAATTAGATACAAAATATGACATCAAAATAGTTATCCTGAGGAAAATATTAAAAATGCATGGTATTTAAAATGTAATTGAAATTAAGGGATCAGCAACTTAAGTGTGTGTTACAAAAACTTCAAAGTACAAAGTGTACAAAAACTTCAAAGTAACCACAAACCAGAAACCTTTAATATATATACACACAGAAAAGAAAGAGAAATCCAAACATAACACTAGCAATAGTCATCAAATCATGAGAAGAAGGCTTCCCTGGTGGTCCATTGGTTAAGAATGCACCTTGCATGCAAAGGACACTGGTTTAATCCCTGGTTTGGGATGACCCCATATGCCACAGAGCAACTAAGCCTTTCCACCATAACTATTGAGCCCAAGCTCTGGAGCCTGTGAACCACAACCATTGAGCCCACACGCTGCAAATATTGAAGCCCACATGCCCTAGAGCTTGTGCTCTCCAACAAGAGAAGCCACCAAAATGAGAAGCTTGCACCACAACTAGAGAGTAGTCCCCATTTGTTGCAACTTGAGAAAGCCTAAGCACAGCAACAATGACCCAAAATAAATGTGCATCCAAAACAAATAAATATTTAAAAAGAACTACCTTACAAGACAACCTTTTTTTTAATCATGAGAAGAAAACAAAAGAAAAAAGTGGAGAAAGACCTACAAAACAAATCCAAAACAATAACAAAATGGCAATAAAAACACACATATCAATAATTGCCTTAAATGTAAGCAGACTAAATGCTGCAACCAAAAGACCCAGACTGGCTGAATGGATCCAAAAATAAATTCTGTCTATGTGTTTTCTACAAGAGACTAACTTTGGATCTAGAGACACATACAGACTGAACATAAGGAGATGGAAAAAGGAATTCCACACAAATGGAAATCAAAAGAAAGCCAGAGTAGTAGTAATATTTGTATCAGACAAAATAGACCTTAAAATAAAGACTGTTGCAAGAGACAAAGGACCCTACATAATGATCAAGAGATCAATCTAAGAATAAGAGTAACAATTATTGATATATATTCTCCCAACATAGGAACACCCAATTTTTAAGGAGATAGTAATAGACATAAAAGAAATAATTGATGGTTACACAATAATAGTGGGGGACTTTAACATCCCAATTATGCCAATGGACAGATATACAGACAGAAAAGCAATAAGGATACACAAGTCTTCAATGCCACATTAAATCAAGTGAACTTAATTGATGTTTATTGAGCACATCCCGCAGCCTTTGCTCTGCTTCATTTTGTACTCCAGGGCCAAATTTGCCTGTTACTCCACATATCTCTTGACTTCCTATTTTTGCAGTCCAGTACCCTATAATGAAAAGGACATTGTTTTGGGGTGCTAGTTCTAGAAGATCTTGTAGGTCTTCATAGAACCATTCAACTTCAGCTCCTCTAGCATTACTGGTCTGGGCATAGATTTGGATTACTGTGATATTGAATGGTTTACCTTGGAAATAATCATTCTGTCATTTTTAAGACTGCACCCAAGTACTGCATTTCAGACTCTTTTGTTGACTATGATGGCTACTCCATTTCTTCTAAGGGATTCTTGCCCACAGTAGTAGATATAATGGTCATCTGAGTTAAAGTCACCCATTCCAGTCCACTTTAGTTCACTGATTTCTAAAATGTCAATGTTTACTTTTGCCATCTCCTGTTTGAGCACTTCCAATTTACCTTGATTCATGGACCTAACATTCAAGGTTCCTATGCAATATTGCTCTTTACAGCATCCGACTTTACTTCTATCACCAGTCACATCCACAAATGGGTGTTGTTTTTGCTTTAGCTCTGTCTCTTCATTCTTTCTGGAGTTATTTCTCCACTGATCTCCAGTAGCATATTGGGCACCTACTGGCCTGGGGAGTTCATCTTTCAGTGTCTTATCTTTTGCCTTTTCATACTGTTTAAGGGGTTTTCTCAAGGCAAGAATACTGAAGTGGTTTGCCATTCCCTTCTCCAGTGGACCACGTTTTTTTCAGAATTCTCCACCATGATCCGTCCATCTTGGGTGGCCCTGCACAGCATGGTTCATAGCTTCATTGGGTTAAACATAGTTGTGGTCCATGTGACCGGTTTCGTTAGTTTTCTGTGATTGTGGTTTCCATTCTCTCTGCTCTCTGATAGTTAAGGATAAGAGGCTTATGAAAGCTTTTGGATGGGAGAGACTGATTGAGGGGGAAACTGGGTCTTGTTCTGATGGGAACAAGAGAAGACTCTTCCAACAACACAAGAGAAGACTCTACACATGGACATCACCAGATGGTCAATACCAAAATGAGATTTATTATATTCTTTGCAGCCAAAGATGGAGAAGCTCTATACAGTCAGCAAAAAAACAGACCAGTAGCTGACTGTAGCTCAGATCATGAAATCCTTATTGCCAAATTCAGATCTAAATTGAAGAAAGTAGAGAAAACCACCATACCATTCAGGTATGACCTAAATCAAATCTCTTATGATTATACAGTGGAAGTGATGAACAGATTTAATGGATTAGATCTGATAGTGACTGAAGAACTATGGACAGAGGTTCATGACATTGTACAGGAGGCAGTGATCAAGACCATCCCAAAGAAAAAGAAATACAAAAAGGCAGAATGGTTGTCTGAGGAGGCCTTACAAATAGCTGAGGAAAGAAGAGAAGCTAAAGGCAAAAGAGAAAAGGAAATATATACACATTTGAATGCAGAGTTCCAAAGAATAGCAAGGAGAGATAAGAAAGTCTTCCTCAGTTATCAGTGAAAAGAAATAGAGGGAGACAATAGAATGGGAAAGACTAGAGATCTTTTCAAGAAAACTAGAGATACCAAGGGAGCATTTCATGCACAGATGGGCACAATAAAGGACAGAAATGGTATAAACCTAACAGAAGCAGAAAAGATTAAGAAGAGGTGGCAAGAATACACGGAAGTATACAAAAAGATTTTCATGACCCAGATAACCACGATGGTGTGATCACTCACCTAGAACGAGACTTCTTGGAAAGAGAAGTCAAGTGGGCCTTAGGAAACATGACTATGAACAAAGCTAGTGGAGGTGATGGAATTCCAGCTGAGTTATTTCAAATCCTAAAAGATGATGCTGTGAAAGTACTGCACTCAGTATGCCAGCAAATTTGGAAAACTCAGCAGTGTCCACAAGACTGGAAAAGGTCAATTTTCATTCCAGTTCCCAAAAAAGGCAATGCCACATCTCACACACTAGGAACATAATGCTCAAAATTCTCCACACCAGTCTTCAACAGTACGTGAACCATGAACTTCCAGATGTTCAAGCTGGATTTAGAAAAGTCAGAGGAATCAGAAATCAAATTGCCAACATTTGTTGGATCATTGAAAAAGTGAGTGAGTTCCAGAAAAACATCTACTTCTACTTTATTGACTATACCAAAGCTTTTGACTGTGTGGACAACCACAAATTGTGGAAAGTTCTTAAACAGATGGGAATTCCAGACCACCTGACCTGCCTTCTGAGAAATCTGTATGCAGGTCAGGAAGGAGCAGTTAGAACTGGACATGGAACAACAGACTGGTTCCAAATCAGGAAAGGAGTACATCAAGGCTGCATATTGTCACCCTGCTTATTTAACTTCTGTGCAGAGTACATCATGCAAAATGCCAGGCTGAATGAAACACAAGATGGAATCAAGATTGCCGGGAGAAATACAATAATCTCAGATATGCAGATGACACCACCCTTATGGCAGAAAGCAAAGAAGAACTAAAGAGCCTCTTGATGAAAGTGAAAGAGGAAAGGAAAAAAGTTAAAACTCAACATTTGGAAAACTAAGATCATGGCATCTGGTCCAATCACCTCATGGCAAATAGATGGAGAAACATGGAAATAGTGCCAGATTTTATTTTTTGGGACTCCAAAATCACTGCAGATGGTGACGGCAGCCATGAAATTAAAAGATGCTTGCTCCTTGGGAGAAAAGCTATGGCAAAACTAGACAGCATATTAAAAAGCAGAGAAACATTACTTTGCCAAAAAAAGGTCCATCTAGTCAAAGCTATTGTTTTTCCAGTAGTCATGTATGGATGTGAGAGTTGGACTATAAGGAAAGCTGAGTGCTGAAGAACTGATGTTTTTGTGTTGGAGAAGACTCTTAAGAGTCCCTTGGACTGCAAGAAGATCCAAGCTGTCTATCCTGAAGGAAATCAGTCCTGAATATTCACTGGACAGACTTATGCTGAAGTTGAAACTCCAACACTTTGGCCACCTGATATGAAGAACTGACTCACTAGAAAAGACCCTGATGCTGGGAAAGATTGAAGGTGGGAGGAAAAGGGAATGACAGAGGATGAGATGGTTGGATGGCATCACCAACTCAATGGACGTGAGTTTGAGTAAACTCTGGGAGTTGGTGATGGACAGGGAAACCTGGCATGCTGCAGTCCATGGGGTCACAAAAAGTCAGACACAGCTGAGCTACTGAACTGATCCCAAAGCGTCATAGTACACACTCTTCAAGTGTACATGGAATAGTCTCCAGGATAGATTGTATCCTGGACCACAAAACAAGGCTTGGTAAATTTGAAAAAAGCAAATCATTTCAAGCATCTTTTCCAACCACAATGCTATGAGACTGGAAACCAACTACATGGAAAAAACACACAGCTAAAATCACACTCAGTGTTGAAAAGATAAAGCCTTCCCTCTAAGATCAGGAACAAGACAAGGATGTCCACTCTCATCATTTTTATTCAACATAAGGAAGTCAGACAGCAATCAGTTCAAAATTTTTATGTTTAAAAAAATCAAATCATGAGAAAGTCCGTTATACACATCTGTGAGGTGACATGACCCTAAATGTAGAAAATTGTAAAGATGCCACTAGAAAGGTACTAGAGCTCATCAACAAATTTGGCAAAGTTGCAGGAAAAAATTAATATACAAAAATATTTTGTATTTTTATATACTAACAATGAAATGTGAGAAAGATAAAGAAACTATCCAATTTACCATTGCATCAAATAGCATAAATACCTAGAAATAAGCCAACCTAAGGAGGCACAAATCATGTACTCTGAAATCTATAAGATGCTGATGAAAGAAACTGAAGACCACACAAACAGATGGAATGATATATCTGTTCTTGTATTGGAAGAATCAATATTGTTAAAATAACCTTACTACCCAAGGCAATGAAACCACAGATTCAATGCAATCACCATGAAATTACCAGTGGCATTTTTCACAGAACTGGGAAAAAAAAGTTTAAAATTTATATGGAAACACAAAAGACCCATAGTAGCCAAAACAACCTTGAAAAGGAGGACAGCTACCTGTAAAAGAATGAAATTAGAATATTCTCTCACTATATACAAAAATAAACTCAAAATGGATGAAAGACCTAAGTGTAAGACTGGATACTATAACACAAAACTACTAGAGGAAACCAATGGCGGAACACTCTTTGACATAAATCACATCAGCATATTTTTGGATCTGTCTCCTAGAGTAACCAGAAACAAAAGCAAAACTAAACAAATGGGACCTAGTTAAACATCAAGAGAAACTATCAACAAAATGAAAGGAAAACCTATAGAGTAGGAGAAAATATTTGAAAATGATGCAACTGACAAGGGCTTAATTTCCAAAATAAATAGACAGCTCATACAACTCAACCCAATTTTTAAAAATAGACAGAAGATGTAAATAGATGTTTCTCCAAGCTTCCCAACCCAGGGATTGAACCTGGGTCTCCCACATTGCAGGCAGACGCTTTACCATCTGAGGCACCAGGGAAGTCCTCCAAGAAAGACATACTGATAGCTAAACAGTACATGCAAAGATGTTCGTCATTGCTAATTATTAGAGAAATGCAAATCAAAACTACAGTGAGGTATCATCTCACACCAATAGGAATGGCCATCTTCAAAAGTCTACAAATAAATGCTGGAGCGGGTATGGAGAAAAAATTGTTGGCTCCCATACTGTTGGTGGGAATGTAAATTGGTATAGCTGGTATGGAGAACAGTATGAATGTTCCTTAAAAACCTAAAAATGGAGCCAGCATGCGATCTAGAAATTGTACTCCTGGGGCATACATCTGAAGAAAATTCTAATTTGAAAATACACAATTCCAGTGTTCATAGCAGCATTACTTAAAATAGCCAGGACATGGAAGTGAAAGTCGCTCAGTCATGTCCAACTCTTTGTAACCCCATGGACTATACAGTCCATTCTCCAAGCAGAATACTGGAGAGGGTAGTCTTTCCCTTCAGGGCATCTAACCAACCCAGGGATCGAACCCAGGTTACCCACATTGCAGGCAGATTCTTTATCAGCTGAGTCACAAGAGAAGCCCAAGAATCCTGGAGTGGGTAACTTATCCCTTCTACAGTGGATCTTCCTGACCCAGGAATTGAACCAGCGTCTCCTGCATTGCAGGCAGATTCTTTTCCAACTGAGTTATCAGGACATGGAAGCAAACTAAATATTGTCTAGGTTCGATACAGGATGCTTGGGGCTGGTGCACTGGGATGACCCAGAGAGATGATATGGGGAGGGTCGTGGGAGGGGGGTTCAGGGTTGGGAACTCATGTACACCTGTGGTGGATTCATGTCAATGTATGGCAAAACCAATACAGTATTGTAAAGTAAAAAAATAAAATTTAAATTAAAAAAATTAAAAATAAAATAAAACTACAATCCTAATAAAAATAAATAAATGAATATCCATCAGCAGACAAATGGATAAAGAAGATGTAAATATATACAATGGAATACTAATCAGCCATAAAAAATGAAATAATGTCATTTGTAATAATGGATGAACCTGGAATATATCATACCAAGGGAATTAAGCCAGACAAAGACAAATATCATATGATATCACTTATATGTTGAATTTTAAAAAAATGACCTTACTTATAAAAACATAAGCAAGCTCACAAACATTGAAAACAAATTTATGATAACCAAAGGGGAAAAGAGGGGGAGGGATAGATTAGGAATTTGGGGTTAACAGATTCACACTATTATACATAACATAAATAACCAACAAGGATCTACTGTATAGAAGAGGGACTTATAGTCCATGTCTTGTAATACCTATGACGGAAAAGAGTCTGTGAAAGAAAATATAAATAATATAATTGAATCACTTTGGCTGAACATTGTAAATCAACTAAACTTCCAACTGACAAAACAAAACTATGTACAAGTTAAGAAAACAAAAATCTGAGAAAATTCACCGCTAGTAGATTCTCATTAAGGAAAATCTAAAGGATAATTTACAGACAGGAGAGTGACTCTAGTTGAAAGAAAGAATGAAGAACAAAAAATGTAGCAAATAAATGGGTAAATAAAACTGCATATGGACTGTATGAAATAACAATAATAACATCTAGTAGCATTAAGATGAAGACATAGTAGGAAAATACAGAATAACATAAGAAGGAAGTAAAGTTAAAAAATTAATGAGATGGATGAAACTGGAGCCGATTATACAGAGTGAAGTAAGCCAGAAAGAAAAACACCAATACACTATACTGACACATATATATGGAATTTAGAAAGATGGCAATGATGACCCTGTATGCGAGACAGCAAAAGAGACACAGATGTGGAGAGCAGACTTTAGGACTCTGAGGGAGAGGGAGAGGGTGGGATGATTTGGGAGAATGGCATTGAAACATGTATACTATCATGTAAGAAACGAATCACCAGTCTATGTCCGATGCAGGATACAGGATGCTTGGGGCTGGTGCACGGGGATGACCCAGAGAGATGTTATGGGGAGGGGAGGTGGGAGGGGGGTTCATGTTTGGGAACGCATGTACACCCGTGGTGAATTCATGTCAATGTATGGCAAAACCAATACAGCATTGTAAAGTAAAATAAAGTAAAAAGAAAAAAGAAAAAATAATAATGATCATTGTACCATATTACCTCTTAGGAAGACAAAGAAATTAAATCATTTAGTTTGGTAAATTAAATATGCATATTATAAATCTTGGACAAATATTAAAAGAATGGAAATGGAGTGTGTATCTTCCAAAAAGAGTAGAGAAAAATATTATAATAATTATAAAGTTCAGAAAGTTGAAGTAATTCAATGTACACTCTCTCTTTCAATGCACTTAAACTAGAAATCAATAATAAAGACTTATCTCCATAAATTTAGAAAGCAAGTAACAATTTAAAATAACTTGAGGATTGGAGAAGGAATACCAGTGGAAATTAGATAATGTTTTGAACTGGATGAATTAGAAAATACCACTGATGAAAACTGAAAATACCACAGATGAAAACATGAGATGTGGGTACAGCATTACTTCAGGAGAAAATTTGAAGCCTTAAATACTATAAAAGAAAGCTTGAAAACTAATACATTAAATATCTTTTTCAAGAAATTGAAAGATGAATAAAAAATAAAAGTTAAGTATAAGAAAGAATGTAACAAAGCTGAGAGCAATAACTAATAATAATAAGATAGAAAACCAGTATATAACAGCAAGGTCCAGCAAAGGAATAAGTTTTTAAAAAATGCTGATGAAAAAATAAATAAATAAAAAAATAAAAAAATAAAATAAAAATGCTGATGAAAATCACTGTAGAATACAGAAGATAGCTGTACAAACCTATTTCTATTCTTTCCCAGGCTCGCAACTCAGTAGTGTTTCCCAGCACTGCCTGAATATTACAGCCTTGCAGCTGAGTTCTGGTTAATGGAATGTGAGAGAAAGTGACATGCAATGTTCTCAACCCTGGCCCATTAACTCTCTTTGGGTATCCTTCATCTTTTTTTTTTTTTTTTTCATATTATACAGGCAAATAAAGCAACCTGGAAACCATGTTATGAAGATGGCAGAAATACAGAAAAGGCCTGGGTTCCTGAATCATCACCTAGAGGAAAACAACTGCTGACTAGATATGCCTATTTAGAGAAATAAATTATAATATCACATTTTTTGCTTGTTGTTTCAGAAACCAGGAATACCTTAGCTAATACATTCACAAACCCCTCTGAAAAAGTTGGAAATTTCCTTTTCTTCAAGGAAAAGTGAAGGTACACAGAACAAATATGTGGGATGAAAAGGAGGGGGTCATCATACATGTTGCAGACATTAACAATATTCCTAAGAAGCTTTATGAAAACTAATTTTAGCAGTTAGATGAAATGGAAAAATCTTCAGAAAAATATAATTTAACAAAACTAGACTCAATATTGCTAACATCTGTAGTCAGTGTAATCTCACTCAAAATTCTCACAGGCTTTTTGTAGAAATCATAGTGTGAATCTAAAATTTATACAGAAATTCAAATTTCCTAGAATAGCTAAAAAGTCTTTAAAAAGAACAAAACTTGGGTACTATGCAACTGGATTTCAAGACTTTCAAGACTAAAGCTATAGTAACCAAAAGACTGTGAAACTGGTATAAGGATACTAGATTGAGGAAACCAAATAGAGACAAAGAATTAAATCATGTGGACCCACAAATAGACCATTTTTTGTTAGTGCCAAGCTAACTCACTGGACACACTTAATATCCACATAGAGATAAATAATCTACCAAAAATAACTCAAATAGAAAGAGAAATTGTGAACACTTCAATGACCAGTAAGTATTTTTTCCCCAAAGGAAATTTCTTTAGCAATTTTTACCAGATATTTAAGAGATAAGTAATCAAAATTTTATATAATCACTTTCAGAAGATTTTTTTAAAAGTAACACGAGTCAATTCCTTTTTATAAGATTAACACATTATTGATCTCAAAATCCTGCAAAAACATTGATGCAAAATTACTGACCAACTTCATACATGAACAAAGATCAGAAATGTAAAACAAAGTATCATCATACCAAATCCAGCAATATAGTAAGAAAAAAAATCCATAATGTCCAATCTGGGTTAATACCAAGAAGGCAAGGTTGACTAAATATAAGAAAAACAATTCAGGTATTGCATGTGTGTGTTCCTTTGCTCAGTTGTGTCCAACTCTTTGCAACCCTATGGACTGTAGCCCACCAGGCTCCTTTGCCCATGGGATTCTCCTGGCAAGGATACTGGAGTGAGTTGCTGTTTTCTTCTCCATCAGGTACTGTAATATAACATTAAAGGAGAAAAATCATATGATCACATGAATAGTTGTAGATAGAAAACCTCCTGATGAAATTAAACATAAGCTCCGATAAGGAGCTCATAGGAGTTTCATGTTGGCAAGTCCTATTTATTGGCTCATGCGGTGATTACAGGGTGTCTGCTTCATCAGTTCAGTTCAGTTCAGTCGCTCAGTCATGTCTGACTCTCTGCGACCCCATGAATCGCAGCATGCCAGGCCTCCCTGTCCATCACCATCTCCCAGAGTTCACTCAGACTCACGTCCATTGAGTCAGTGATGCCATCCAGCTAGCTCATCCTCTGTCAGCCTCTTCTCCTCCTGCCCCCAATACCTCCCAGCATCAGAGTTTTTTTCCAGTGAGTCAACTCTTCGCATGAGGTGGCCAAAGTACTGGAGTTTCAGCTTTAGCATCATTCCTTCCAAAGAAATCCCAGGGCTGATCTCCTTCAGAATGGGCTGGTTGGATCTCCTTGCAGTCCAAGGGACTCTCAAGAGTCTTCTGCAACACCACAGTTCAAAAGCATCAATCCTTCAGCCCTCAGCTTTCTTCACAGTCCAGCTCTCACATCCATACATGACTACTGGGATAACCACAGCCTTGACTAGACGGACCTTTGTTGGCAAAGTAATGTCTCTGCTTTTGAATATGCTGTCTAGGTTGATCATAACTTTTCTTCCAAGGAGTAAGCGTCTTTTAATTTCATGGCTGCAGTCACCATCTGCAGTGATTTTGGAGCCCCCAAAAATAAAGTCTGACACTGTTTCTACTGTTTCCCCGTCTATTTCCGATGAAGTGATGGGACCGGATGCCATGATCTTCGTTTTCTGAATGTTGAGCTTTAAGCCAACTTTTTCACTCTCCTCTCTCACTTTCATTAAGAGGCTTTTTAACTGTTTTAAAAACTGTACACATGTCTTATGCAGCTTGGGATATCTTTAATTATACAATGAAAGAAAAGAAGTGTATGTGTGTGTGTTTGTGTGCAGTAGGGACATGCCAGGCTAAAAAAATAAAGTTCCTTTGTCTTTCACTTCCTGTTCAGCTTCTTATCTCTCTAGGTGATATAATTCTTTCTAAATTTCCCAGGAACCTTGGATAAGCCTGCCCTTCAGAGCAGATCATATAATGTGATAGCACATCCTCAAAGGCTCAGTCTAGGAAACACCCAAAGCTCAGAGCTGCTCCAGTGAAGTGGGAGGATGTGCCAGTAATGGGATACAGAAAGGAACAAGTCCATTAAGAGGAAGTGATGTCAATGCTCAGGACAGAGGTAGGAATGTTAAGTGGAGTTGAAAGTGGAAGTCACTCAAACATGTCCGATTCTTTGTGACCCCATGTCCTATACAGTTCATGGAATTCTCCAGGCCAGAATACTGGAATGGGTAGCCTTTCCCTTCTCCAGGGAATCTTCCCAACCCAGGGATCGAACCCAGGTTTCCCACATTGCAGGCTGATTCTTTACCAACTGAGCTCCAAGGGAAGCTAAGTGGAGTAGTAACAGTATCAAAAACATGTAAACCACTTCCATTACTTTTTAAAGCTATGTATTTTCAAATACCACAAAAACCACTTCCATTAATTTTTCAAACTATGTATTTTCAAACACCACAGACTTTCTCCACATAGCTTTAGTAGAATTCTCTACTAAAGGGCTATTAGATAGTGGGTTTTTTTCCTCATGTTACTGGTGAGGAAACTGAAGGGAGCCTGGAGAGGCCAAGCCTTTTCCTGGTTAGGACAGATTCTGGGGACAGTCCTCAGCCTGCAATCAGATGCTGCTCTTGGGATGTAGCAGGGTTCAAAGCCCCACCCACCTCAGCGACGTCCTGTTGGTTCTGGAAAAAGCACCACATCAACAATATTTCTCAAATTCCTCTGCCACTAGGGCCCTTTCACACACTGCTTTGTGTTATGGTCACCTGTTATGTCTCTCTAAATATTTTACTTTTTTTTTAACAGACAATGGAAAGCCCAGAACAGATATTGTGACCTGCCTTCCAGCCCTCCCCCCCCACCACAGGTATCAAAAATCATGCCAGACACCACATAGCAGGTGCACTATTAATGATCTCAGTTAACACTAACGAGTGCTTTTAATCATAATCACAGCTTCTGACACAGATATTATAATTATGCCCATTTTACAGAGCAATACACTGAGGCATAGTGAATTTGAGTAACTCACGTGATATTATGTAGCTAGTATATGGAAAAGCCAATAATTTTTCAACTGCAGTCTGGTTGCAGAATCTGTACCCTTTTGCCATTAAACCAAACTAAATTGATTTTCTGAATGCTCTTCAGTCTAATTGAGTTTTCTGAAAACATATTTCTTCATGTTCAACTCATTTCTTGCCACCTTCAGGAAGTCTTTCTAAATCACTGGGTGAAATCATTATACTCTTTTCAGAATTTCCATACTACTTTTTGCCTTCACAACATAAAATAAAATTGTTTTATATCAGTACAAAGAGAAATGATGACGATGGTGATAATGATAACTAACCTTTTTTGAGCATTTAAAGTGAGCTCTCCACTATTCTACAGACTTTACATGAATTAACACATTTAAATTTCAGAAGTGCCCCCAGAAACATACACCATTATTCTATATTTAGAGATGAGAAGACTGAGGCTCAGAAAGCGAGACAATTTACCCAAGGCCACCCAGTTCATGACAGAATCAAGTCTCTGTCTGCAGATGACTAGAAGACTGATTTTCTAAGACTTCTTGGAAAACCACCCTTCTGTGGTCATTAGACCCATCGGAGAGGAAGCACCAAGTACCTGCAGTCATTCCACACAGCCTCTGCCTGCCCTGCTCCATGCCCCCTACAGATACAGGTGGGCCCTGCTACCAGTTCTGTGACTGGGTTGGGCCAGGAGGGTCTGCACTCAAATCTGGTTTCCCCAGGTCTGAAAACCTGAGTCAACAACCAAGCATGAAATTTAGAAAAGTGCTGTAAATAAGAGAATACAGTATTTTCAGCAGGGAGAGAAGGAAAAGAGGCACTAGAGAAATCCATATATCCTTGAGTTAGACATTTTCTTCCTGAAAAAAATTTGTTTGCTCACACAGTGACTGTGTGAGTTTGCTCCCATACCAGTTTAGCATTTCAGAGAAACAGAGATGGAGCTCTGGTGTTCCTGAAAACATCAGGCACCTTCATCATTCAGGGAATGCTCACTAGCCTGAATGTGCTCAATATCACCAGGAAAGGAGAAGCCTCCTTAGAAAACAAGGGGGTCCCCCCCCCGATCTCACATGCTTCTTCCTTGAGGCCAGTATGAGAAGATGACATGGTTTCTGCCTCATTGCACTTCAACAAATACTTAAATGCTACTTTTGTGCTCTGATGATACAAAGATGAATAAGATTTCTGAAATCAATTCATTTCTGAAATCCAACTCAAATCTTATAGAGAAGACAGATAGGCAATACTAATTGAGGGGTAAGCACAAAGGTTCTAGCAGTTTGTTCCTGAAAGATTTCAATGCTTAGTGGTATCCAGGAACACAGCTCTTAGGGTGATAGGTGGTAGGGGAATGAAAGGAACTTCACCAGCAGCTCAAGGTGAGGGGTTAATGAAACCTTGGGCTGAAAGGGGAAGACAAAGTCCTTCAAAGTCCTTCACAGTCCCAAAGAAACTGAAATAAAAACAAAGTAAAATGCAGAAAAGCAAAAATCCTAAACAGAATGTCAGGCCCCATGGGACACCGCCGCCCCAGGGGACCTGGCCATTAACGTGGATTGAGGAGGAGCTGCTCCAAAAGGTGTGGCTGAGAAACCAGGGTGATTGCTCCCCTTGTGCTCCCCAAGAGCACCTTTGGGAAGTTATCATGGCCTTGACTGGATTTTGATTTAGAGCCAGGAGCCTCAAGGAGCAGGGCCAGTGTTTTGGACTTTAGGCCGGAGGGCAAGAAAGACAGAGGATTAAGGGAGGACCCTCTCCTACCAAGGCCTGGCCTAGCCGCCTACCACCTCTGCTTCTTTCGTCTTGAATGATCCCCTGTCTGTCCTGGGCAGTGAACTCTCCTTCCCGTTTGCCATTCTCTATATCCAGCTCACACTGGCATTTTTTACTTCTGCACATCAGTTGCTCTTGACACTTGTGAATTCTGCCTGTATACTAGCCACCAGACAGACCAGAGAAGTGTGGACTTTCTTTTCCCAGCCTCTCTGCCTTGGACTCAAACAACCCCCTCGGGATCCACGTGCTGGCTCTCCTCCAGCACATCTGCCCCAGCCAGACTTCCCCCAGTGAGTACATTGAGCCTGTGGAGGCCTCCCAACCTGCACCCTGCATCACGGTCTGCCCTTATCTTCAACACACCTACACTTAAGGGCCACCTCCAAGTCAAGAGACTCTGACCACACTTTCCTCTCCCTCCTCAGAATCTCACACAATATAAAAAGGCTTGTATAAGAAGAGCACAAGGCATCTTCATCTTGTGAAAGTGAAAGTTTCTCAGCTGTGTCTGACTCTTTGGAACCCCATGCACTATACAGTTCATGGAATTCTCTAGGCCAGAATACTGGAGTGGGTAGTTTTTTATTCTCCAGAGGATCTTCCCAACCCAGGGGTCAGACTCGGGTCTCCTGCACAAAGCAGGCTTGTGAAGATGCCTCCAAAGATAGTTTGTATACAATTGTACTCTGTTTGATGAGCTCCCACCAGCAAAGAAAGAAGCCCAATGTCTTAAGTCATTGAGCCTTGAATATCATATATTTTGACTGTGCTACCCATGATCACACTTACTGTAGCCATACACTGACCTGGGATTACTACCTGCCCTTGCCCCATCCCTTTAAGATTTGGTTTCTATCTCACTGCCAACTCTTCCCAGTGCTAATCCTGACCTAATTATTAACAATTTCAACGTCCTTTTACGTACTCCTTTGTGTCAAGCTTTCCGTTCAGTGTTTTACAAATATTTAATCTTCACAACTCATTTCTCAAAGGAGGAAAATTAGAATTGGAGAAAGTAAGTTCTGTTCAGTCACTCGATCAGGTCCGACTCTGCAACCTCATGGACTGCAGCATGCCAGGCTTCTCTGTCCATTACCAACTCCCAGAGCTTGCTCAAACTCATGTGTGATGCCATCCAAACATCTCATCCTCTGTCATTTCATCTTGGAGAAAGTAAGCAATTTGCCAAATTCTACACTGCTATTTAGTGAAGATGGGATTCAAACCAACAGTTTGTATTATAAAACCTGTGTTCTTGACTGCAGTGTTGTGTTGCCTCCTCATTATTAGAAAAATATCCACTTTTTCTTGGAAGGAGCTGAGAACAGCTAAGGGCTAAATGAAAGATAGGATTGGGGGATTATTTTTACATGTCTATCACTGTTTCTGGCCATCTTTCATTTTTACAGTTGTAGGTATTGCCTTCTATTGTGAGTCAGCTCCTTCAATTGTGTTTGTAATTTGTCACTGTAAAGGACTCCTTAAATCTGGGAAGGCAGAATGGTTTTGCAGGAGGTGAACACAGGTGCAAATCCTAGTTTCACAATGTTTCACTATTGTTGGGAAAATTGCTTGCAAGTTTTCTGAGGGAAAAGAAGCTTATGTCAAAGAATGTAGGCTGTGTAATCAAGAAATCCAGGCTCACAGGCATTGAAACATGTATTATATTATATATGAAGCAAATTGCCAGTCCAGGTTCGATGCATGATACTGGATGCTTGGGGCTGGTGCACTGGGACAACCCAGAGGGATGGTATGGGGAGGGAGGAGGGAGGGGGGTTCAGGATGGGGAACACATGAATACCTGAGGCAGATTCATGTTGATGTATGACAAAACCAATACAATATTGTAAAGTAATTAACCTCCAATTAAAATAAATAAATTTATATTAAAGAAATTCAGATTCAAATTCCAGATGTGCAACCAGCTGTGACTTTGAGCAAGTAGTTAAGTCTCAGATTTCTCACCTCTCAAAAGGTTGCACAGGGAGTTAAAAGGGATAAATGAGCTAGTGTATGTGGCAGATTCATGTCAATGTATGGCAAAACCAATACAGTATTGTAAAGTAAAAAAGTAAAAAATAAAGAGCAAAAAAATAAAATAAAATAAAGTTCCAAATCTCAGCACACAGTGTGTGCTCAATAACTTACCTGACAGGCTATGAAGATTAGATGAGTTAATGTATCTAAGTGACAGACTCTTGGGAAATGCTAGTTTCCTCTTTTGTCCCTTCTCTTCCTACCTCACTGCTCATCAACCTCTCCCATATATATCGTGCTTCAGTTACACCCATCTCATCCACATTGCTCAACATACTTCCATGCTTTGGTCTGAAGTGGTTGCTCTACCTGAAAAACTCCTGCGCTGCTTCATCCTGGCATCTTCTAATGATAAGTTCAAAAGCTACTTCCTCTCTCCTGTTTCCCCCAATGCCCAAAAAGTTACCATGCACCTCTTTGTACTTACAGAGCAATCTTAATGTTTCCACTGTGAACACTTTGTATATTACAGTCATTAACAGTTTGTGAGTTTTCTGAGACTGGTGACTATGTTTTATTTCTTTTTGTATTATTAGACCCATGCATGTTTCCTGGCATGTACTAAATCCTATTCAAGCCAATTGAACATACAAAGGGATGAAAATATTGTTGAGAGAAGCAATCCACCATGGGCCCCGAGTATCCCAGCACATACTTATTGGGTAAGCCAAAAA
The DNA here is from genome assembly GCF_016772045.2 of Ovis aries. Taxonomy (NCBI): domain Eukaryota; kingdom Metazoa; phylum Chordata; class Mammalia; order Artiodactyla; family Bovidae; genus Ovis; species Ovis aries. Next base: position 114,546,046 of record NC_056055.1, on the reverse strand, counting down.
TGCAACTCCATCTCTACTCATTTCTCAAGGTTGTTTTTGCAGTGAGCAACCTTGAAAGATGAAGTAATGTCTCCTTCTGGGATAAAAAAATGGGCTTGCTATAAAGGAATTGATTGTTCAAGCTCAGTGTCCCTAAGCAGTGACACAAATCCACAGTTTGCCTAGCATCTACTTAGGCCCTCTGCATTGACCTCACAGGACTTGCGGAGGGTGGAGTAGGGGTGGGCAAAAACAACTGGAGCTGACTTGATGCTGTTGCTGCTTGCTGAGCCATAAGCAATAAAGACCCTTGTCTCTGACCCAGGAGTCTCATGTCTTCTTCCAGTCTCCATGAAACAGTAAAAGGCTAATTTACTATCTCAGGGGTCAGAAAACTATGGCTCTGAGCCAAATCCAGCATATGATCTGCTTTTGTTCAGTCTAAATGCAAGAATGTCTTTAAAAAATATTTTAAAGGACATTAAAAAAAAAGGATGTTGAATATGTGAATATGCTTTTTTTAAAAAAAGGTTTTGTTTTTTTTTTTAAAGCACTGTGGGCAACTATTGCCCACAGTGCTTAAAATATATTTACGATCTCACTCTTAAGAGGAAATGTTTGGTTGAAAAAAAAGAAGAGGAAATGTTTGCCAGCCCCTGTATCATCTTATAAAGATGGTAAAATTCAATCTAAGTTTCCACAGATATATAGAACAGTCTTTTGGACTCTGTGGGAGAGGGAGAGGGTGGGATGATTTGGGAGAATGGCATTGAAACATGTATAATATCATGTAAGAAACGAATCACCAGTCTAGGTTCAATGCAGGATACAGGATGCTTGGGGCTGGTGCACTGGGATGACCCAGAGAGATGGTATGGGGAGGGAGGTGGGAGGGGGTTCAGGATTGGGAACTCATGTACACCCGTGGTGGATTCATGTTGATGTATGGCAAAACCAATACAGTATTGTAAAGTAAAAAAAAAAAAAAAGTAAAATAAAATAAATAAATTTATATTAAAAAATAAAATTCACAGTGAATTAAAAAAAATAAATAAATCTAAGTTTCCAACTAATTGAACTAATTCTTCAATTAGTTTTCTTAGAGTAAGAATGTCGTATATTCCCTTCAAGGTCTTCATAGCACCAAGCAGCGGCTAACACTCAGACAAGGCTCAACCAAAACCAAAGTGTCCCTTTCACAAAGACTTTGTGCCTGTCAAGGCTTCAGGACCCGGGAGTATGGAGGTAAACAAAATAATGAAAATCCCAACCCCATTGAATTGATATCCTAATGGGAAGGGTGAGCAATACACAAATACATCTCAGGTTGTGGTAAATGCTATGGAGAAAACAAAAAGGGGTATAGAAGATGAGGAGTTCCAAGGTTTAGTTGGGTGGGTGGGATGGGGTAAAGAGAACTGGCTACTATTTTATGCAAGGTATTCTGGAAAGGCCCTTCTGATAAGATGGCATGATTAAGTAGGTCAATGCCTATCTGAGATGTACAAACCTGAGACCCTGGGGAAATGAAATTGAAAGCACACTCCATATCCACTTTCCAGCTCATGGTTTTCTGAACTAGGTACCTATTCAGGCTGGACCCCATGCAAGCATGTGCATTGTGCTGTGTTAAGTCACTTCAGTCATGTCTGACTTTTCTGTAGCCCACCAGGCTCCTCTCTCCATGGGATTCTCCAGGCAAGAATACCAGAGTGTGTTGCTATGGCCTCTTCCAGGGTCTTTCTGACCCAGGGATCAAACCCAAGAATGTGCTGTCCCCACCCCCTAATCTTCCCCTGGAAGTGCCACTTCTACACAGGTCCCTAGAGGCCTGAGGTCACTAATTTTGTGCAAGTTAGAGTTTGCACACTTTTTGCATTATATCCTCACTAAAGAGTGCATGCTCATAATCCTACTTTGGCACTAAAGTGAAAGAAAGTGAAGTCACTCAGTCTTGTCTGACTCTTTGCAATCCCACGGACTGTAGTCTACCAGGCTTCTCTGTCCATGGGATTTTCCAGGCAAGAGTACTGGAGTGGGTTGCCATTTCCTTCTCCAGGGGATCTTCCTGAATCAGGGATTGAACCAAGGTCTCCTGTATTGCAGGCAGACGCTTTACCTTCTGAGCCACCAGGGAAGACCACCTTGGCACTAAAAGCCCCTAAATTAGGAATCACTGTATTTTAAGACTCTGATTTATTTTATTCTATCAAATACATACTAATTCCCTGTGATATAATCAAACTTATCTAAAAATAACTGATAAAATGCATATATAGATAAGAACCACTGAACTTTGATAGAAAGAATGATGACACTGAATGGACACAGGCTTTGGGATAATTCAGAGTTGGGTCCAAGACATTCCTTCACCCCTTGTTGCTGGGCAACAGATCTCAGGTAAGTTACTTTAACTAGCATAGATTTAACTCACACATCTGTAAAGGGAAGCTAACAATGTATACCTACGATTGATTAATGTTGATGTATCCCTAGTAACTCGACAGTAAAGCATCCTCCTGCAATGTGGGAAACTGGGTTCAACCCCTGGGATGGAAAGATCCCCTGGAGAAGGGAATGGCTACCCACTCTAATACTTTTGGCTGGAGAATTCCATGGACAGAGGAGCCTGGCAGGCTACATACAGTACATGGGGTCTCAAAGAGTTGGACATGACTGAGCAACTTTCACACATATGGTAGAAACCAACACAACACTGTAAAGTAATTATTCTTCAATTAAAAATCAATTAAAAATTAAGAGGGTATATCTCATGTTAAGTATTCTTGCCAAAATAAAATAATATTTAAGATATTAGATGCCAAGCATAGTCAGCCACACAGAAAATGCTCAGTAATGGTTTTCTAATTCACAGGTAGTACATGTATCCTTCATCCGCTCAATCAGTTTAGTTCAGTTGCTCAGTCCTGCGTGAGATCATTCAGGACTGCAGCACACCAGGCTTCCCTGTCCATCCCCCAGAACTTACTCAAACTCATCGAGTTGGTGATGCCACCCAATCATCTCATCCTCAGTCATCGCCTTCTCTTTCCAGCTTCAATTTTTCCCAGAATCAGAGTCTTTTCCAATGAGTCAGTTCTTCACATCAGGTGGCCAAAGTATTGGGGTTTCAGCTTCAACATCAGTCCTTCCAATGAATATTCAGGACCAATTAACTGGTTGGAACTTCTTACAGTCCAAGGCACTCCCAAGAGTCTTCTCCAATGCCAGTTCAAAAGCATCAATTCTTTGGCGCTCAGCTTTCTTTATAGTCCAACTCTCACATCCATACATGACTACTGGAAAAACCATAGCGTTGACTAGACAGACCTTATTAAGCAAAGTAATGTCTCTGCTTTTTACTATGCTATCTAGGTTGGTCATAGCTTTTCTTCCAAGGAGCGAGCATCTTTTAATTTCATGGCTGCAGTCACTATCTGCAGTGATTTTGGAGCCCACTAGTCAAGGCTATGGTTTTTCCTGTGGTCATGTATGGATGTTAGAGTTGGACTGTGAAGAAGGCTGAGCACTGAAGAATTGATGCTTTTGAACTGTGGTGTTGGAGAAGACTCTTGAGAGTCCCTTGGACTGCAAGGAGATCCAACCAGACCATTCTGAAGGAGATCAGCCCTGGGATTTCTTTGGAAGGAATGATGCTAAAGCTGAAACTCCAGCACTTTGGCCACCTTATGCGAAGAGTTGATTCATTGGGAAAGACTCTGATGATGGGAGGGATTGGGGGCAGGAGGAGAAGGGGACGACAGAGGATGAGCTGGTTGGATGGCATCACGGACTCGATGGACATGAGTCTGAGTCAACTCCGGGAGTTGGTGATGGACAGGGAGGCCTGGCATGCTGCAATTCACGGGGTTGCAAAGAGTCGGACATGACTGAGAGACATAACTGAACTGAACTGAAGATAAAGTCTCTCACTGTTTTCATTGTTTCCCAATCTATTTGCCATGAAATGATGAGACCAGATGCCATGAACTTATTTTCATGAATGTTGAGTTTTAAGCCAACATTTTTACTCTCCACTTTCACTTTCAACAAGAGACTCTTTAGTTCTTCTTTGCTTTCTGTCATAAGTGTGGTATCATCTGCATATCTGAGGCTATTGATATTTCTCCCAGCAATCTTGATTCTAGCTTGTACTTCATCCATCCTGACATTTCGCATCGTGTATTCTGCATATAAGTTAAACAAGCAGGGTGACAACATACAGCCTTGAGGTTCTCCTTTCCTGATTTGGAAACAGTCAGTTGTTCCATGTCCAGTTCTAACTGTTGCTTCCTGACCTGAATACAGGTTTCTCAAGAGGCAGGTCAAGTGGTCTGGTATTCCCATCTCTTTCAGAATTTTCCAGTTTGTTTTTATCCACACAGTCAAAGGCTCTGGCATAGTCAACAAAGCAGTAGATGTTTTTCTGCTACTCTTTCACTTTTTCAATGATTCAATGGGTGTTTGCAATTTGATCTCTGGTTCCTCTACCTTTTCTAAATCCAGCTTGAACATCTAGAAGTTCACAGTTCACGTACTGTTGAAGCCTGGCTTGGAGAATTTTGAGCATTACTTTACTAGCGTGTGAGATGAGTGCAATTGTGCAGTCATTTGAACATTTTTTGGCATTGCCTTTCCTTGGGATTGGAATGAAAACTGACCTTTTCCAGTCCTGTGGACAATGCTGAGTTTTCCAAATCTTCTGGAATATTGAGTGCAGCATTTTCACAGCGTCATCTTTTAGGATTTGAAATAGCTCAGCTGGAATTCCATCCCCTCCACTAGCTTTGTTCATAGTGATGCTTCCTAAAGCCCATTTGACTTCACATTCCAGGATATCTGGCTCAAGGTGAGTGATCACACCATCGTGGTTATCTGGGTCATGAAGATCTTTTTGTATAGTTCTGTGTATTCCTGCCACCTCTTCTTAATATCTTCTGCTTCTGTTAAGTCCATACCATTTCTGTCCTTTATTGTGACCATCTATCTGTGCACGAAATGTTCCCTTGGTATCTCTCATTTTCTTGAAGAAATCTCTAGTCTTTCTCATTTGATTGTTTTCCTCTATTTCTTTTCATTGACCACCGAGGAAGGCTTTTTTATCTCTCCTTGCTATTCTTTGGAACTCTGCATTCAAATGTGTATATCTTTCCTTTTCTCCTTTGCCTTTAATTTCTTTTTTCAGCTACTTGTAAGGCCTCCTCAGAGAACCATTTTGCCTTTTTGCATCTTTTTCTTGGATATAGTCTTGATCACTGCCTTCCGTACAATGTCATGAACCTCCGTCCATAGTTATCAGGCACTCGGTCTATCAGATCTAATCCCTTGAATCTGTTTGTCACTTCCACTGTATAATCATAAGGGATTTGATTTAGGTCTTACCTCAATGGTCTAGTGGTTTTCCCTACTTTCTTCAATTTAAGTCTGAATTTGGCAATAAGGAGTTCATGATCTAAGCCACAGTCAGCTCCTGGTCTTGTTTTTGCTGACTGTATAGAGTTTCTCCATCTTTGGCTGAAAGAAATAGAATCAATCTGATTTTGATGTTGACCATCTGGTGATGTCCATGTGTAGTCTTCTCTTGTGTTGTTGGAAGAGGGTCATTGCTGTGACCAGTGCATTCTCTTGGCAGAACTCTATTAGCATTTTCCCTGCTTCATTCTATAATCCAAGGCCAAATTTGCCTGTTACTCTACATGTTTCTTGACTTCCTACTTTTGCATTCCAGTCCTCTATAGTGAAAAGGACATCTTTTTTGGGTGTTAGTTCTAGAAGGTCTTGTAAGTCTTCATAGAATCGTTCAACTTTAGCTTCTTCAGCATTACTGTTTGGGGCATAGACTTGGATTACTGTGATATTAAATGGTTTGCCTTGGAAATGAACAGAGATCATTCTGTTGTTTTGAGATTGCACCCAAGTACTGCATTTCAGACTCTTGTTGACTGTGAGAGCTACTCCATTTCTTCTAAGGGATTCTTGCCCACAGTAGTAGATATAATGGTCATCTGAGTTAAATTCCACTCAACAGGCATTCACTTATTGCTCCTATTTCTTGCCAGGCATTGTCAAGTGAAAGGTCTCTTCCAATCAAAAACACTGTGCCCTCAAGGAGACTACAGAGTGATAGGTAAGACAGCAAAGTAAACAAGCAATGATGATACACAAGTGGGATAAGAGCACATCAGTAAAGGTTTCCCAATATGAACAGTTGAACTCTCAGCCAGAGAGGAAGTAGACATTTCAGAGAGAGGCAATACATTATGAAAAAAGAAGAATAAGTAGTTTGGTAGGCTAAGTAATGGGTGATACACAGAAGGGGAAGAATGCTAAGAGAAGTTAAGTCGATCAAAAGGGCCTTGATTGTCATGCTAAGGCATCTGGATCCTAAAGACAACAAAGAAAGAACCTCTGGGCCCCACCTGGGGATGTGATTAGAGTGGGGCAACCTCGAGACAAGATGAGTTACAAAGCTGTCCAGAAGTAGATTTCTGAGTTGGGAGGGATATAAATGAGACTGAGATTGACCTGCTTGTGGAATATCTTAGTAAAGGTATTCAGAAAACTGACAGACTTAAAAGAGTGAAATTTGAGCTGGAAACTGATTTCGGGGCCATCAGTATGTAGATAAAACTATGTGAATGAGATAATCTAAGCTTTCAGTGCAAAGTAAGACTAGAAGAGGGGCGATGGAGGATCCCCAAAAGACATTTATGAGATGTAGAGGCAAAACAGCCCAAGAGGGAAACAGCAGAATCACAGAATTAGTAACAATGAAGATCATAGCATTTTATGATTTTCAAGTCATGTTTCAGATGAGTAATATCAGCAAAATAGCAGACTAGAAAGCTCTGAGCTCTTGTTCCCTGACAAAGATTTATATTGAAAAAAAGCAACCAGAAGCTATCTGAACTGACTTTGTTGATGCTCTGAAAAACAATCAAGAGTTTGAAGCAATCAAGCAAATTCCTAATCAAGAAAAATCCCTATTCAAAATTGTACAAAAATTTTGTGGTGTTTTCACTAACTCCTTCCCCACCCCAAATTTAGTGTACTGGTCTTCTTGGTCTTGAGCAGCTGTACTTAAATTTTCTCCACTTGAATTGGAGAGAGTAAAATGGACATTATTTGCAAATTATTGTCTGTTCTCACCTATCTGGAGGATATCTGAAAGGTCAGCTTTCTTATCTCTGTCTTGCATAACTCAGAAGGCAAGTGGGAAAAGTGGTAGGCACTGTTATTAAATACAAGTGGACTAAAAACTCAAAGATGCCCAGGGCAAGACATTTGGGTGAAGATATGTATAGACTATTTAAGACTTGGAGAGAAGCTGGGGTGAGGTGCTTTGGAAAAAGAGGAAATTCAAAAGCAGTTGCACGTGGAGGGGAATTTAGAAAGCCATGCATGCCCAGGCAAGATGCATGCCCAAAACAGACCCAAAAAGACCTTACACTTTTACCTGGAGCTAGCCCCTAGGCTCTGAACAAGTCTAGCTATTTGGTAAAGGACTGCACCAGCAAAGAGCCAGTCTGTAAAGACTATGAGAGGTGGTTGTTCTATCTTTTTTTATTTTTGACAGTTTTGTTTGTCTATCTCAGCTTTTGTTATTCAAGGAAATCTCTTTCAAAACATTAAATGAACATGAGCTAAAAAGAACAGAAACTTCAGTGAGCACACACAAGTACATATGGTTTTTAAAAGTAGTTTGACGGACCTTCAAGATGGCAGAGGAATAGGACAGAGAACAGCTTTTCCCCCACTAATATATTAAAAAATCACCTGCATATAGAACAACTCCCAAACATCTTCTTAACACTTGCAGAGGACCCCACACTTCCAGAAAAGCAAACCAATCTCATTGCAGAGAGGCAGAGTAAGAGAATAAATAGGAGACAGGATTTCCAGACAGGAACCTGTGCCTCAGGGAAAGGAGTCCTGAAGGAGCGGAGGTTCCTGCACACTAGGAAACTCCCTCACAGATGGGATGAGGGGGAAGCTTTGGAACCTCACAGGGGAATTCAGCACAGTGAGACAGGTGCTCCAAACACAAATGGGAGAAAATTTACCACAGAGATAGTGTGGAAGAGCACTTCGCAATTGAGAAGAAGCTCAAGCGCTCATGTCCACCAGCAGCAAGTGGAGGCTTGTTGTGGAGGCCAGGCTTCTGGGGGTAGAGCTTCAGACGGAGGGCCTGGGCTGACTGTCTCGAAGATATTCTAAGGGGGCTGGTGCAGCACAGGCAGAGGTGGGTCAGGAAAACTCTGAGTCCTCCAGAGAAACAAAAGATTGTTCCCACAGGAACACTCTAATGCTGAGCTCTGATTCCATGCAAACAGAACAAGAGACCATGCCCAAGTGGATGCCAAAGAAGGCTGAGTCAGCTGTGGTCTGTGGCCCCAGAGGCAGAGAGGCAGGCATGATGCAGGAGGCAGAAGGCAGGGGGCCACTATGATCTTGGTCCCAGAGATTGCAACTATACAGATCCAAGCTGTGAGTGGCTGCGGGTCCCTGCCCACATCTTCCTGGGAGCCTGAGCAGCTTGGCTCTGCCAAGGGTCCCACAACCTGGGACCAACTTCCCTGGTGAAGCACATGCCCCGCTCCCTCAGACTATGGTGACCAAAGCACTGCCCCCACACTCCAGCGGCCTCTGTTGAACCCCTCCCTCTCTTGAGCCCAACTGAGCAAGTGAGCCCAAGTAGGCAGCTTCATTCGTCCCTCAAGTCTGGGCGGTGACCCAACACGGGAGACTTAAAAGCAAAGGCAGGCCCAAAATCAAAGCAGAACACCAGAAGCTACATGAGCAAAGGAAGCAAGGGTTAACTGTCTCAGAAGTTAACAGTTGCAGCAGTTTAAATTTCAACATTTAGCCTAAGACTGTGCTTTAGGGGCAACTGTAGACTTTGAGAGAAAATACCAACTGGAACAAGACAAGACCCAAGTCTGAGAAGACTCCGCACTGGTCCCAGAGGCTCTACTAGATATATTGGGAGGTTTTCCGAGTAGGCAAATCATCAGGAGCAGGAAGATGGAGACATTACTCGGACATTCCTCTCACTAACACTCTATGTATTTCCCCCATTTCCACCCACATTTTATTTTTCTTAATTTTTTCTCATACTGTCCTAATGTGATTCTTTATTACTCCTTTAATTTTTATTTTTATGACCTACTTTTTCCTCTTAAAAAAAATGTACTTTTAAAGACTCAGAGAGATGATATGGGGAGGGTGGTGGGAGGGGGATTCAGGATTGAGAACTCATGTACACCCATGGCGGATTCATGTCAATGTATGGCAAAACCAATACTGTATTGTAAAGTAAAAAATAAAATAAAATAAAATAAATTGAACAACAACAAATAAATAAAGTAAACTTCAAGTTTTTATTTTTGTTTTATATGTTTTATTTTTTATTTCATATTTTAAAGGCTCTAACTTTCCCCATTTTTTTATCTTTTGCTTTTGATTTTGTGTCTTTGAGAGTCTATTAATAATTTTTAGTATCCATTTTCATTTAGGGGTTTGAATATTGGCTTGATTTCTGTCTTCTCTTTTGAGGCTTCTTTTTATTTATTTTTTTTCTTTTTCTCATTTTTCCTTCTTTCCTTCTCTATATAAGTGTGTGAATCTCTTAGGGTGATCTTGGCTATTGAGAGTTATTTCACCATTAGTCCAGGGTTTTGTCTTCTGTGTTGTATGGCCTGTGAAATCTTGGTGCTACAGTAAGGGATCAGGCCTGAACAACAGAGGCAAGAGACTTGATTCTAGTACTTTGGACCACTAATGAACTCCCAACTCCACAGAACATTAATAGGCAAGAGTTCTCCCAAAGGCCTCCACTAAGACCAAGCCCCAACCAAAAGCCAGCAAACTCCAGTGAGAAATGCTTCACATCAATCCTTCGGCAAAAAAGGAGCAGAACACTGCATGTTAGCAGACAGGCTACCCCAAATCATACCAAACTATAAGACACTCCACTACTGGAACCAGCACTGCCCTTCAGAGAGACAAGATCTAGCTCCATCCACCAGAACACAGGCAAAAATTCCCCCAACCAGGAAACATTCACAATGCTTTGAAGAGGAACTATAAAATTAAGAGGAACTATAACCTTCTGAGAGGAATTTAAAAGCCTCTTGATGAAAGTGAAAGAGGAGAGCGAAAAAGTTGGCTTAAAGCTCAACATTCAGAAAACGAAGATCATGGCATCCAGTCCCATCACTTCATGGAAAATAGATGGGGAAACAGTGGAAACAAACAGTGTCAGACTTTATTTTTGGGGGGCTCCAAAATCACTGCAGATGGTGATTGCAGCCATGAAATTAAAAGACGCTTACTCCTTGGAAGAAAAGTTATGAACAACCTAGATAGCATATTCAAAAGCAGAGACATTACTTTGCCCACTAAGGTCCGTCTAGTCAAGGCTATGTTTTTTCCTGTGGTCATGTATTGATGTGAGAGTTGGACTGTGAAGAAGGCTGAGCACCAAAGAATTGATGCGTTTGAACTGTGGTGTTGGAGAAGACTCTTGAGAGTCCCTTGGACTGCAAGGAGATCCAACCAGTCCATTCTAAAGGAGATCAGCCCTGGGATTTCTTTGGAAGGAATGATGCTAAAGCTGAAACTCCAGTACTTTGGCCACCTCATGTGAAGAGTTGACTCATTGGAAAAGACTTTGATGCTGGGAAGGATTGGGGGCAGGAGGAGAAGAGGACGACAGAGGATGAGCTGGCTGGATGGCATCACGGACTCGATGGACGTGAATCTGAGTGAACTCCTGGAGTTGGTGATGGACAGGGAGGCCTGGCATGCTGCAATTCATGGGGTCACAAAGAGTCAGACATAACTGAGTGACTGAAATGAACTGAACTGAACTGATAACCTTCCAACTTTTAGAAAGGAGACCCCAAACACAGTAAATTACACAAAATGAAAAGACAGAGAAACATCCAGCAGATGAAGGAACATGGTAAAAACCCTCAAGACCAAACAAATGAAGAAGAAATAATCTACCAGAATAAGAATTCAGAATAATGATAATAAAGATGATTTAAAATCTTGAAAATAAAATGAAGGGACAAATAAAAAGATGAGGTACAGTTCAAGAAGATGCAAGAAATGTTAAAGAAGGACCTGGAGGAATTAAAGAATAAACAAGCAACAATGAAAAATGCAATAACTGAGATTAAAAATACAATGGAGGGAACCCAAAGTAGAGTAACTGAGGCAGAAGAATGGTGAAAGTAATTGAAACAAAACACAATAAAGATAATAGAATAAAAATAAGGAGGACAGTCTCAGAGATGTATAGGAAACATTAAGTGTAGCAGAATATGAATTATATATAGGGATCTCAGAAGACAAAGATGAAAGGAAAGGCCATCAGGAAATATTTGAGGAGATCATAGTTGAAAACTTCCCTAAAATGGGAGGGGAAATAGCCATCCAAGTCCAGGGAGCTGAAAGAGTCCAACATAGGATAAACCCAAAGACAAACATGCCAAGACATATTAATTAAGCTAACAAAAATTAAATACTAAGAACAAATATAAAAAGCACCAAGGGAAAAGCAATAAATAATGTATAAGGGGATCTCCATAAACCTAAAAGTTGATCTTTCCACAGAAATGCTACAGGCTAGAAGGGAATGGCAGGACATACCTATAGTAATGAAAGGGAAAAACCTACAATCAAGATTACACTATCCAGCAAAGATCTCATTCAGATTTGAAGGAGATATAACAAATTTTAGAGATAAGCAAAAGTTAAGAGAATTTGGCACCACCAAACAAGCTCTTGAACAAATGCTAAAGGAATTTCTCCAGACAAGAAACACAAAAAGAAGATGCCTACAAAAAAAAAAAAAAACAACAATAAATTAAGTGATAACAGGATCATACATACCAATAATTACCTTAAATATAAATGGGCTAAATGCTCCAACCAAAGACATAGATTGGCTGAATGGATAGAAAAACAAGACCCTTATATATGCTATCTACAAAAAATCCACCTCAGACCTAGGGATACATACAGACTGAAAGTGAGGGGCTGGAAAAAGATATTTCATGAAAATGGAAATAAAAAGAAATCAGGAGTAGCAATACTCATATCAGATAAAACTGATATTAAAGTAAAGGCCACTACAAGAGACAGACAAAGACAATATATAATGATCAAGGGATCAATTCAAGAACAAGATATAACAATTATAATTTTATATTCACCCAACATAGAAGACCTCAATACAGAAGAGAAACGCTAACATCTATAAAAGGGGAAATTGACAGTAACACAATAATAGTGGAACTTCAATACCCCACTCACACCAATGAACAGATCATCTAGACAGAAAATTAATAAGGAAACATAGACTTTAAATGATACATTGGACCAGTTGGACCTAACTGATATCTACAGGGCGTTTCATTACCAAACAATAGATTTTGCTTTTTATTTCTCAAATGCACAAGGAATATTCTCCAGGATAGATCACATCTTGGGCCACAGATCAAGTCTTGCTAAATTTAAAAAAAAAGAATTTTAAGCATCTTATCTGACCACTATGTTGTAAGATTAGACATTAACTACAGAAAACAGACAATATAAACACAAATTCATGGAGGCTAAAGAACACATTTCTGAATAACCAACAGATCACTGAAGAAATCAAAAAGGAAATAAACATATGCCTAGAAACAAATGACAATGAAAACACAACAACTCAAAATCTTTGGGATGCAGTAAAAGCAAAACTAAGAGGGAATTTTATAGCAGTAGAAGCTACCTCAAGAGATACATCAAGTAAACAACCTAACCTTCCACATAAAGCAACTCGAAAAAGAAGAACAAAACCCCCAAAGTTAGCAGGAGGAAATACATCATAAAGATCAGAGCAAAAAATAAATGAAAAGGAAATAAAGGAGAAAATAGCAAAGATCAATAAAACTAAAATTGGGTTCTTTGAGAAGCTAAACACAATTGACAAATAGTTAGCTAGACTTATCAAGAAAAAAAGAGAGAATATTTAAATCAATAAAATTAGAAATGAAAAGAGGAGGTTAGAACAGAAAACACAGGAAAACAAGGGATGATGAGAGAATACTGTGAGCAGCTATATGTCAATAAAATGGACAACCTAGAAAACATGGATTAATTCTTAGAAAAGTATAACGTTCAAAAACTGAGCCAGGAAGAAATAGAAAATGTGAACAAACCAATCACAAAATGGAAATTTGAATTGTAATAAAGAAATCTTCCAATAAATAAAAGCTCAGAGTCAAATGGCTTCACAGGCAAATTATACCAAAAGTTTAGAGAAGTGCTAACACCTATTGTGCTCAAATTCTCCCAGAAAGTTGTAAAGGAAGGAAAACTCCCAAACTCATTCTACAAGGCCAACATTACCTTGATACAAACACTAGACAAAGACAAAAGAAAAAAAAATTATAGCCCAATATCACTGACAGGGGCTTCCCTTGTGGTTCACATGGTAAAGAATCTGCCTGCACTGCAGGAGACCTAGCTTCTATCCTTGGGTCAGGAAGAAGGGAATGGCAATCCACTCCAGTATTCTTGCCTGGTGAGTTCCATAGGTAGAGGAGCCTGGTGGGCAACAGTCCATGAGGTCACAAAGCATCAGACAAGACTAAGTGACTGACACAAACACACATCACTGATGAAGATAGATGTAAAAATCCTCAACAAAATGCTAGCAAACAGAATCCAAAAACACATTAAAAAGAGAATGCATCCAAGGTGGTGGTGTAGGACATGCGCTCATCTTCTCCCGTGAGAACTCCAAAATTACAACTCTCTGCTGAACAACCATCCACAGGAGAAGGTTAGATCCCACCAAAAAAATATACCCCATGAGCAAGGGCAAAGGAGAAGCCCCAGAAAAACAGTAGGAGGAGCGAAATCTTGTTGAGAATCAAGCCCCATACCTCCCAGAGATGCTTGGAAGGCTCAAATAAACCTTGTGTGCACCAGAAACTAGAGACCCCCAAGAGACTGACCCAGAACTGTGTTTGAGTGCCTCCTGTGGAGACATGGGTTAGCAGTGGACTGCTTCAGGAGAAGGGGCTCTGAGTGCAGTAGACCTGGGTACAGCATTAACCCTCTTGGAGGAGGTTGCCATTAATCCCACCATAGAGTTGCCAGAACTTGTACAGGACTGGGAAACAGACTCTTTGAGGGCACAAACAAAACCTTGTGTGCACCAGGACCCAGGAGAAAGAAGCAGTGACCCTACAAGAGACTGACCCCGACTTGCCCAAGAATGTCCAAGAGTCTCTGGTGGAGACATGGGTCAGTGGTGGCCTGCTGCTGGGTTGGGGTGCACTGAGTGCAGCTGTGAGTGCATGGGACTTTTTGAAAGAGGTCACCATTATCTTCACGACCTCCACCATAGTTTGGCCTCAGGTCAAACAACAGGGATGGACAGCCTCGCCTAACAACAGAAAATTGGATTACAGACTTACTGAACATGGCCCTGCCCATCAGAACAAGACACAGTTTCTCCCTCAATCAGTCTCTCCCATCAGGAAGCTTCCATAGGCCTCTTATCCTTCTCCATCTAAGGGCAGACAGACTGAAAACCACAATCACAGAAAACTAACCAACTGATCACATGGACCACAGCCACGTTTAACTCAATGAAACTATGAACCATGCTGTGCAGGGCCACCCAAGATGGACGGATCATGGTGGAGAATTCTGAAAAAACGTGGTGCACTGGAAAAGGGAATGGAAAACCACTTCAGTATTCTTGCCTTGAGAACCCCATGAACAGTATGAAAAGGCAAAAGATAAGACACTGAAAGATGAACTCCCCAGGCCAGTAGATGCCCAATATGCTACTGGAGATCAGTGGAGAAATAACTCCAGAAAGAATGAAGAGACAGAGCCAAAGCAAAAACAACACCCAGTTGTGGGTGTGACTGGTGATGAAAGTAAAGTCCTATGCTGTAAAGAGCAATATTGCATAGGAACCATGAATGTTAGGTCCATGAATCAAGGTAAATTGGAAGTGATCAAGCAGGAGATAGCAAGAGGGAATGTTAACATTTTAGGAATCAGTTAACTAAAGTGAACTGGAATGGGTGAATTTAACTCAGATGACCATTATATCTACTACTGTGGGCAAGAATCCATTAGAAGAAATGGAGTAGCCATCATAGTCAACAAGAGAGTCTGAAATGCAGTACTTGGGTGCAGTCTTTAAAATGACAGAATGATCTCTGTTCATTTCCAAGGCAAATCATTCAATATCACAGTAATCCAAGTCTATGCCCCAACCAGTAATGCTGAAGAAGCTGAAGTTTAACAGTTCTTTGAAGACCTACAAGACCTTCTAAAACTAACACCTCCAAAAATGTCCTTTTCATTATAGGGGATTGGAATGCAAAAGTAGGAAGTCAAGAAACACCTGGAGTAAACAGGAAAATTGGGCCTTGGAGTACAGAATGAAGCCAGGAAAAGGCTAATAGAGTTTTTCAAGAGAATGCACTGATCATAATAAACACCCTCTTCCAAACAACAATAAGAGAAGACTCTACACATGGACATCACCAGGTGGTCAATACTGAAATCATATTGATTATATTCTTTGCAGCCGAAGATGGAGCAGCTCTATTCAGTGAGCAAAAACAAGACTGGGAGCTGACTGTGGCTCACATCATGAACTCAGATCATATTGGCAAATTCAGACTTGAATTGAAGAAAGTAGAGAAAATCATCAGATCTTTCAGGTATGACCTAAATCAAATCCCTTATGACTATACACTAGACGTGACAAATAGATTCAAGGGATTAGATCTGATAGACAGAGTCCCTGAAGAACTATGGACCAAGGTTCATGGCATTGTACAAGAGGTAATGATCAAGACCATCCCCATGAAAAAGAAATGCAAAATGGCAAAATGGTTGTCTGAGGAGGCCTTACAAATAGCTGAGAAATGAAGAGCAGTGAGAGGCAAAGGAGAAAAGGAAAGATATACACATTTGAATGCAGAGTTCCAAACAATAGCAAGGAAAGATAAGAAAACGTTCCTCAGTGGTCAATGAAAAGAAATAGAGGAAAACATTCAAATGGTAAAGACTAGAGATCTCTTCAAGAAAATTAGAGATACCAAGGGAACAATTCATGCACAGATGGTCACAATAAAGAACAGAAATGGTATGGACCTAACAGAAGCAGAAGATATTAAGAAGAGGTCGCAAGAATACACAGAAGAACTGTACAAAAAATATCTTCACGACCCAGATAATCATGATGGTGTGATCACTCACCTTGAGCCAGATATCCTGGAATGTGAAGTCAAGTCGGCCTAGGAAGCATCACTATGAACAAAGCTAGTGGAGGTGATAGAATTCCAGTTGCACTATTTCAAATTCTAAAGGATGATGCTGTGAAAGTACTGCACTCAATGTGCCAGCAAATTTGGAATACTCAGCAGTGTCCACAGGACTGGAAAAGGTGAATTTTCATTCCAATCCCAAAGAAAGGCAATGGCAAGGAATACTCAAACTACTGCACAATTGCACTCATCTCACATGCTAGCAAAGTAATGCTCAAAAGTCTCCAAGCCAGGCTTCAACAGTACGTGAACTGTGAACTTCCAGATATTCAAGCTGGATTTAGAAAAGGCAGAAGAACCAGACATCAAATTGCCAACATCTGCTGGATCATCAAAAAAGAAGAGAGTAGCAGAAAAACATCTACTTCTGCTTTATTGACTATGCCAAAGCCTTTGACTGTGTGGAAAACAACAAACTGTGAAAAATTCTTAAAAAGATGGGAATACCAAACCACCTGACCAGCCTTCTGGGAAATTTGTATGCAGGTCAAGAAGCAACAGTTAGAACTGGACATGGAACAACAGACTGGTTCTAAATAGGAAAAGGAGTACTTCAAGGCTGTATATTGTCACCCTGCTTATTTAACTTATATGCAGAGTACATCATGTGAAATACCAGGATGAATGAAACACAAGCTGGAATCAAGATTGTTGGGAGAAATATCAACAACCTCAGATATGCAGATGACACCACCCTTATGGCAGAAAGCAAAGAAGAACTAAAGAGCCTCTTGATGACGTGAAAGAGGAGAGTGAAAATGTTGGTTTCAAACTCAACATTCAGAAAAATAAGTTCATGGCATCTGGTCCCATCACTTCATGGCACATCGATTGGGAAACAATGGAAACAGTGAGATACTTTGTTTTGGGGGGCTCCAAAATCACTGCAGATGGTGACTGAAGCCATTAAATTAAAAGATTCTTGCTCCGTGGAAGAAAAGCTATGACCAACCTAGACAGAAGATTAAGAAACAGAGACATTACTTTGTCAACAAAGGTCCGTCTAGTCAAAGCTATGGTTTTTCCAGTAGTCATGTATGGATGTGAGAGTTGGACTATAAAGAAATCTGAATGCTGAAGAATTGATCCTTTTGAACTGTGCTGTTGGAGAACACCTTTTAGAGCCCCTTGGACTGCAATGAGATCGAACTAGTCAATCCAAAAGGAAACCATACCTAATATTCAGTCGAAGACCTGATGTTGAAGCTGAAGAACTTCAACATCAGTGAAGAACTGCCTCATTGGAAAAGACTCTGATACTGGGAAAGATTGAAGGTGGGAGAAGAAGCGGATGACAAAAGATGAAATGGTTGGATGACATCACTGACTTAATGGGCATGAGTTTGAGTGAGTTCTGGGAGTTGGCTATGGACAGGGAAGCCTGGCATGCTGCAGTCCATAGGGGTGCAAAGAGTCGGAGATGACTGAGAGACTGAACTAACTACATCTTGATCAAATGGGCTTTATATTCCAGATATGCAAGGATTCTTCAATATAAGCAAATCAGTAATTGTGATATACCATGCTGTGCTGTGCTTAGTTGCTCAGTTGTGTCTGACTCTTTGGACCTCGTGGACTCCGCCATACTCCTCTGTCCATGGAATTCTGCAGACAAGAATACTGGAATGGGTTGCCATTTCCTTCTCCAGGGGATCTTCCCCAACCAGGGATTGAATTTGGGTCTCCTGTATTGCAGGCATATTCTTTACCAACTGAGCCACCAAGGAAGTTCAGAAGGAACATACTTCAACATTATAAAAGTCATATAGGACAAAACCATAGCAAACATTTTTCTCAGTGGTGAAAAACTGAAAGCGTTTCCTCTAAAATCAAGAACAAGACAAATGCGCCCACTCTCACCACTATTATTCAATTTAGTTTTGGAAGTCCTAGCCACAAAAATCAGAGAAGAAAAAGAAAAAAAGGAACATAGATTGGAGGAGAAGAAGTAAAACTCTCACTGTTTGCAGATGATATGACTTTTTTTTTTTAGTTTTTATTTTTTTAATTTTAAATCTTTAATTCTTACATGCGTTGCCAAACATGAACCGCCCTCCCACCTCCCTCCCCATAACATCTCTCTGGGTCATCCCCATGCACCAGCCCCAAGCATGCTGTATCCTGCGTCAGGCATAGACTGGCGATTCAATTCTTACATGATAGTATACATGTTAGAATGCCATTCTCCCAAATCATCCCACCCTCTCCCTCACCCTCTGAGTCCAAAAGTCCGTTATACACATCTGTGGCTTTTTTGCTGTCTTGCATACAGGGTCGTCATTGCCATCTTTCTAAATTCCATATATATGTGTTAGTATACTGTATTGGTGTTTTTCTTTCTGGCTTACTTCGCTCTGTATAATCGGCTCCAGTTTCATCCATCTCATCAGAACTGATTCAAATGAATTCTTTTTAATGGCTAAGTAATACTCCATTGTGTATATGTACCACAGCTTTCTTATCCATTTATCTGCTTAGGGACATCTAGGTTGTTTCCATGTCCTGGCTATTATAAACAGTGCTGCGATGAACATTGGGCTACATGTGTCTCTTTTAATTCTGGTTTCCTTGGTGTGTATGCCCAGAAGTGGGATTGCTGGAAAGCCCTAAAGATTCCAATGAAAAAATTACTAGCATTAATCAATGAATATAGTAAAATCACAGGATATAATACACAGAAACCCTTTGCATTCTTATGCACTAACAATGAAAAATCAGAAAAAGAAATTAAGGAAACAATCCCATTTGCCACTGCAACAGAAAGAATAAAATACCTAGAAATAAATTTACCTAAAGTGACAAAACATCTGTAAGATACTGATGAAGGACATTAAAGAGAACACAAATAGATAGAGAGATATACACCATGTTCTTGGATTGGAAGAATCAATATTGTGAAAATTACTACACTACCCAAAGCCATCTGTAGATTCAATGCAATCTCCATCAAACTACCAATAACATTTTTCACAGAACTAGAACAAATAATTTCACAATATGTATGGAAACACAAAACCCTGAGTAAGCCAAAGTAATCTTGGGAAAGAAGGATGGAGCTAGAGGAATCAACCTTTCTGACTTCAGACTATACTACAAAGTATAGTCATCAAGACACTATGGTAGCGGCACAAATATAAATATAAATATATAAATATATAAATATATAAATATATATATATATATATATATATATATATATATATATATATACCTATGGGACAAAATATAAAAGTCCAGACATAAATCCATGTACCTAAGGGCACCTAATCTTTGACAAAGGAGGCAAGAATATACAATGGAGAAAAGACAATCTCTTCCATAAGTGTTCCTGGGAAAACTGGGCAGCTATGTGCAAAATAATGAAATTAGAACATTTCCTAACACATACACAAAAATAAACTCAAAATAGATTAAGCCTAGATGTGAGACCAGAAAGTATAAAATTCTTACAGAAAAATAGGCAGAACACTCTTTTACATAAACCACAGGGAAACCCTCTATTACCCACCTCCCGAAGTAATGGAAATACAAAAATAAACAAATTGACCTAATTAAACTTAACAGCTTTTGTACAACAGGAAACTATATGCAAGGTGAAAAGACAATCCTCAGAATGGAAGAAAACTGCAAAAGAAGCATCTGACAAAGGATTAATCTCCAAAATATTCAAGCAGCTCATGAAGCTCAATAGCAGAAACCAACAACCCAATTAAGACTTAAACAGACATTTCTCCAAAGAAGACACTGTTGTTGTTGTTCAGTCCCCCAGTCATGTCTGACTTGTTGCAACCCCATGGACTGCAACACACCAGGCCTCCCTGTCCCTCACCATTTCCTGAAGTTTGCCCAAGTTCATGTCCATTGCATCTGTGATGCCATCCAGCCATCTCATCCTCTGATGCCCTCTTCTCCTTCTGCCCTCAATCTTTCCCAGCATCAGGGACTTTTTCAATGAGTCAGCTGCTTGCATCAGATGACCAAAATACTAGAGCTTCAGTATCAGTCCTTCCAATGAATATTCAGGGTTGATTTGCCTTAAGATTGACCGGTTTTGTCTCCTTCCTGTCCAAAGGACTCTCAGGAGTCTTCTCCAGTACCTCAGTTTGAAGGCATCAATTCTTTGGTGCTCTGCCTTCTCTATGGTCCAGCTCTCACAACCGTACATGACACTGGGAAGACCACAGCCTTGACAATATGGATTTTTGTCAGCAGAATAATGTCTCTGCTTTTCAACACACTGTCTAGGTTTGTCATAGCATTCCTGCCAATCTCCTTCTGATTCCATGGCTGCAGTCATCATCTGTAATGATTTTAGAGCCCAAGAAAAGGAAATCTGTCACTATTTCCAGATAAAGAAGACCTACAGATGGCTAATAAACACATGAAAAGATGCTCAACAGCACTCATTATTATAAATATACAAATCAAAACACAATTAGGTATAATCTCACAGAAGTCAGAATGGCTATTATCAAAAAGTCCACAAACTATAAATACTGGAGAAGGTGTGGATAAAAGGGAACCTTCTTTCACTGTTGATGGGAATGTAAATTTACACAGCCACTATGGAGAACAGTATGGAGATTTCTTTAAAAACTAATTATAAAACAACCATAGGACCCAGAAATCATATTACTGGGCATATGCCCTGAGGAAACCAGGATTGAAAAATACACATATACCCCAATGTTCATTGCAGCACTATTTACAATAGCTAGGACATGGAAGCAACCTAGATATCCATCAACAAATAAATGGATAAAGAAGATGTGGTACCGAAAAGAGAAAACTACAGGCCAATATCACTGATGAACATAGATGCAAAAATCCTTAACAAAATTCTAGCAATCAGAATCCAACAACACATTAAAAAGATCATACATCATGACCAAGTGGGCTTTATCCCAGGGATGCAAGGATTCTTCAATATCCACAAATCAATCAATGTAATTCACCACATTAACAAATTGAAAAATAAAAGCCATATGATTATCTCAATAGATGCAGAGAAGGCCTTTGACAAAATTCAACATCCATTTATGATAAAAACAAAACTCTCCAGAAAGCAGGAATAGAAGGAATATACCTCAACATAATAAAAGCTATATATGACAAACCCACAGCAAACATTATGCTCAGTGGTGAAAAATTGAAAGCATTTCCCCTAGGGTCAGGAACAAGACAGGGGTGCCCACTTTCACCACTACTATTCAACATAGTTTTGGACGTTTTGGCCACAGCAATCAGAGCAGAAAAAGAAATAGAAGGAATCTAAACTGGAAAGGAAGAAGTAAAACTCTCACTATTTGCAGACAACATGATCCTCTACATAGAAAACCCTAAAGACTCCACCAGAAAATACTACAGCTAATCAACGAATATAGTAAAGTTGCAGGATGTAAAATCAACACACAGAAATCCCTTGCATTCCTATACACTAATAATGAGAAAATAGAAAGAGAAATTAAGGAAACAATTCCATTCATCATTGCAACGAAAAGAATAAAATACTTAGGAATATATATACCTAAAGAAACTAAAGACCTATATATAGAAAACTATAAAACACTGGTGAAAGAAATCAAAGAGGACACTAATAGATGGAGAAATATACTGTGTTCATGGATTGGAAGAATCAGTATAGTGAAAATGAGTATACTACCCAGAGCAATCTATAGATTCAGTGCAATCCCTATCAAGTTACCAATGGTATTCTTCACAAAGCTAGAAGAAATAATTTCACAATTTGTATGGAACTACAGAAAACCTCAAATAGCCAAAGCAATCTTGAGAAAGAAGAATGGAACTGGAGGAATCAACCTGCCTGATTTCAGGTTCTACTACAAAGCCACAGTCATCAAGACAGTATGGTACTGGCACAAAGACAGAAATATAGATCAATGGAACAAGACAGAAAGCCCAGAGATAAACCCACACACCTATGGACAACTTATCTTTGACAAAGGAGGCAAGAATATACAGTGGAGAAAAGACAATCTCTTTGACAAGTGGTGCTGGGAAAACTGGTCAACCACTTGTAAAGAAATGAAACTAGAACACTTTCTAACACCACACACAAAAATAAACTCAAAATGGATTAAAGATCTAAACATAAGACCAGAAACTATAAAACTCCTAGAGGAGAACATAGGCAAAACACTCTCCGACATAAATCACAGCAGGATCCTCTATGACCCACCTCCCAGAATATTGGAAATAAAAGCAGAAATAAACAAATGGGACCTAATTAAAATTAAAAGCTTCTGCACAACAAAGGAAACTATAAGCAAGGTGAAAAGACAGCCTTCTGAATGGGAGAAAATAATAGCAAATGAAGCAACTGACAAACAACTAATCTCAAAAATATACAAGAAACTTATGTAGCTCAATTCCAGAAAAATAAACTACCCAATCTAAAAATGGGACAAAGAACTAAACAGATATTTCTCCAAAGAAGACATACAGATGATTAACAAACACATGAAAAGATGCTGAACATCACTCATTATCAGAGAAATGCAAATCAAAACCACAATGAGGTACCATTTCATGCCAAAAAGAATGGCTGCAGTCCAAAAGTCTACAAGCAATAAATGCTGGAGAGGGTGTGGAGAAAAGGGAACCCTCTTACACTGTTGGTGGGAATGCAAACTAGTACAGCCACTATGGAGAATAGTGTGGAGATTCCTTTAAAAAAAAAAAAAAAAACTGGAAATAAAACTGTCATATGACCCAGCAATCCCACTGCTGGGCATACACACCAAGGAAACCAGACTCGAAAGAGACATGTGCACCCCAATGTTCATCGCAGCACTGTTTATAATAGCCAGGACATGGAAGCAACCTAGATGTCCATCAGCAGATGAATGGATACGAAAGCTGTGGTACATATACACAATGGAGTATTACTCAGCCATTAAAAATAATACATTTGAATCAGTTCTAATGAGGTGGATGAAACTGGTGCCTATCATACAGAGTGAAGCAAGGCAGAAAGCAAAACACCAATACAGTATACTAACGCATATATATGGAATTTAGAATGATGGCAATGATGACCCTGTATGCAAGAGAGCAAAAGAGACGCAGATGTATAGAACAGTCTTTTGGACTCTGCGGGAGAGGGCGAGGGTGTGATGATTTGGGAGAATGGCATTGAAACATGTATAATATCATATATGAAATGAATCGCCAGTCCAAGCTCGATGCTTGATACAGGATGCTCGGGGCTCGTGCACTGGGATGACCTAGCAGGATGGTATGGGAGGGTGGTGGGAGGGGGGTTCAGGATGGGGAACAAATGTACACCCGTGGTGGATTCATGTTGATGTATGGCAAAACCAATACAATATTGTAAAGTAATTAGCCTCCAATTAAAATAAATAAATTTTTATATAAAAAAAGAAGTTGTGGTACATATACACAATGGAATATTACTCAGCTATAAAAATGCATGCATTTGAGTTGGTTCTAATGAGGTGGAAGAACCTAGAGCCTATTATACAAAGTGAAGTAAGTCCAAACGAGAAAGATAAATATTACACACATTTATGGAATCTAGAAAGATGGTACTGATGAACCTATTTACAGGATAGCAATGAAGATGCAGACATAGAGAACAGACTTTTGGACACAGTGGGGGAGAAAAAAGGTGGGATGATTTGAGAGAGTAGAAATGAAACATATGCTTTGCCATATGTAAAGTAGATAGCCAGTGAGAGTTTGCTGTATGACACAGGGAACCCAAAGCCAGCACTCTGGGTGGGATGGAAGGGAATTGGGAGGAACATTTGTATACCTATGGCTAATTCATGTTGATGTATGACAGAAAATATCACATTATAAATTAAAGTGAAAGACTAAACAAAAATAAAAGTAGTTTTGAAAAATGTCCAAAAAAAACGGACTACTAACTTTTAATAACAACAACTGCAATACAGCAACCATGGGGAAAGTCTGATTTTCAGAGTTGCTACATAATAACAAAATGATCAAATTTGACAAAATTAGAAGATATATACATAGGAACTAGAAAACACCACTCATTCAATGGAACCAAACAAACTGAAATAAATAATCCCTGAGAAATCCTTGACATCAATCCCAGACAAAGTAAATTTCTATAAAAGATACCTTAAATATCAGTCTTAAATATCAATAAAAGATAAGGAAAATGGAGAACTAAAGAAAACAAGGGAAAATATATAAGCAAAATGAGAATATTTTAAAAAGAGAAATTGCAAAAGAACCAAACAAAATTCTAGAGTGGACAAGTACAACTGAAATGCAAATTCACTAGAAAAGTTCAACAACAGAGTTGAGGAGGCAGAAGAAAGAATCAGTGAGCATGATGATAGGATCTTTGAAATTCTTGAGTCTTAAGAACACAGAGGAAAAAGAATGGAGAGAAGTGAGCAAAGCCTAATGAATCTGTGAGACACCATCAAGTGATTAACACATACATTTTCAGAGTCCTAGAAAAAGAATACAGGGAGAAAGGAGCAGAAAATTTATTTGAAGAAATAATGGTAAAACTTCCCAAGTTTGATGAAATACTTGAATCTATAAATCTTAAAAGTTCACTGATCTCCAAGTAAAATAAACTCAAAGAGACCCACACTAAGACACATTGTAGTCAAACTGTTGAAAGTCAATGAGAGAATACTGAAAGCAGAAATAGTACAGTAATTTATCATGTACAGAGATTCCTCGTAAGATTATTAATCATTTGTAGTCAGAGACGGACCAGAGGTAGTAAAATCATATGTTTAATATGCTGAAAGATAAATATTATAAACCTTCTATATAATATATATAATAAACTCTACATATATGTAAATTCTAAATATGGCAAAACTCCTTCAAAAGTAAGGGAGAATTTAAGGCATTTGGACACGATTTGGTGACTGAACAACACCAATATAAACAACTGTTGAGGGACCTCAGTACTGCTAGACTTATCCAACAGAAATGATAAAGGGAGTGCTTCAGGAGAGGATGCTTGATACTGGCTCAAAGTCATATATACACAATCACACAGCAAATGTAACATGGACAAATGCAACAGCCAGTGCTACCATAATCCTGCTTTTAGCTTGAAATTTAATTTTATATAGGATTTAAGATAAAAGGGTCAGCGGAAGAAGATGGCAGAGGAGTAAGATGGAGAGATCCTCAGCCCCTTCTCCCACAAATACACCAAAAACTCATCAAGAAATGAAACAACTCCTATAAAGCAACCTCCAGGTGACAGCAGAAGACCCCAGGCCTCCAAGGAGACAGGCTAAGCACCCTGAAATGAGGTAAAGGAGGATGGAGACATAAAAAAGGAAAAGACAGAGAACTTCTAGGCTGGAGTTTGTGCCATGAGGGAGTGTGGGAGTGATGAAACAGGAGGAATTCCCATGCACAGTGAAACTCCCTCACAGTCGGGCCCAAGGGGGAGCTGCAGAGTCTTTGAAAACTGGGCAAAGTATGGACTTAGAGGGCAGAAAACAGAGAAAGCTGCACTTCTCAGCCCATGAACGGCTCACGGACGAGGGCCCCAACCAGACGGCAGCTCAGAGAACCGAGAGTGGTTCAGTTCAATTCAGTTGCTCAGTTGTGTCTGACTCTTTGTGGCCGCATGGACTGCAGCATGCCAGGCTTCCCTGTCCATCACCAACTCCTGGAGCTTGCTCAAACTCATGTCCATTGAGTCAGTGATGCCACCCAACCATCTCATCCTCTTTCGTCACCTTCTTCTCCCACCTTCAATCTTTCCCAGCACCAGGGTCTTTTCCAGTGAGTCAGTTCTTCGCATCAGGTTTCAGCTTCAGCATCAGTCCTTCCAAAGAATATTCAGGGCTGATTTCCTTTAGGATAGAATGCCTCCTGAGAGTGGGGAGGCATACAAACTGAGAGTGGGGAGCCATACAAACCCAGCCAGTGCACACAACCCTTGCAGCACAGAGGGTGGGCCCAGGTAGCCTAGGGTGGCACAGATACAAATCCCAGTAGTGCACACAACCTTGGCCATGCAAAGGGTGGAAGCAGGGTGCAAATAGAGGGGAGGCATACAAACTTGGGCAGTGCACACAACCCTCATGGCACAGCTGAAAGAAGAACACATAAGCCCCATGACAAAGAGGGAAGGTGGTGAGATGAAACAAGTGCACACAAACCCCACAATGCAGAGCCCAGCCCAGGGAGCCGGAACAAGGCCACACTATCCCCATGACACAGAGGCCAGCCCGGGGA
Source organism: Ovis aries (assembly GCF_016772045.2). Taxonomy (NCBI): domain Eukaryota; kingdom Metazoa; phylum Chordata; class Mammalia; order Artiodactyla; family Bovidae; genus Ovis; species Ovis aries. Next base: position 114,519,470 of record NC_056055.1, on the reverse strand, counting down.
GCTGAAACAAAGGCACACAAGCCCCGTGACAGAGAGGGAGGGCTCTGGAAGCTGAGACAAATGCAAACAAGCCCCACAAAGCAAAGGGTGGCCTGGTGTAAGTGGGGTGTTAAAGTCCCCTACTATTATTGTGTTGCTGTCAATTTCCCCTCATGTGCCTGTTAATGTATTCCTTATGTATTAAGGTACTCCTATACTGGGTGCATAAATATTTACAATTGTTATGTATTCTCGGATTGATCCTTTGATCATTATGTAATGTCCTTCTTAGTCTCATAATATTCTTTGTATTAAAGTCTACTTTTGCTTTTAAGATTTTTTCTTTTTTCTTATAAATCACACAGCTTATTCCCCCTAAATATTTCCACCTTCATATTAGCCTTTTGCAGTGCTGCGGAGATTTCCTCTTTGTATTTATTGTCCAAAAAAAAAAAAAATCATTTTAACATTTTTTTCGTTTTTTCTCTTTTTCACCTCCTTTTTCTTCCCTTGATTAGTTTTTTTTTTTTTTTCCACTTCACAGTACTGTATTTGTTCTGCCATACATCAACATGAATCTGCCACAGGTATACATGTGTTCCCCATCCTGAACCCCCCTCCCTCCCCCCTCCCTGTACCACTCCTCTGGGTCGTCCCAGTGCAACAGCCTGAAGTATTCAGTATCATGCATCGAACCTGGACTGGCGATTGGTTTCATATATGATATTATACATGTTTCAATGCCATTCTCCCAAATCATCCCACCCTCTCCCTCTCCCACAGAGTCCAAAAGCAGATGAATGGATAAGAAAGCTGTGGTACATATACACAATGGAGTATTACTCAGCCATTAAAAAGAATACATTTGAATCAGTTCTAATGAGGTGGATGAAACTGGAGCCTATTATAGAGAGTGAAGTAAGCCTTGATGAGTTTTTAAATTTTTTTTTGATATATTCAACCGTTTTTTCTATAGTTCTTTATCGGCCATAGTTATTCCTGAACATATATAAATCTTTTCCACATAGGTCTATTCATCTCTGCTTTTCTATTTTTTCTTGTCTCTCTCTCTTTTTAATCCTCTTTTCCACCACTTCCTTTTCTCCTTTCCCTCCTCTTCTTTTCTCTCTTTTTTTTAGTCTCACTTTTTTTCTTTCACTCTTTACTTTCTCACCAAGTAAGTAAAATTGTTCAGCTCTCTTTGTTATTTTCCCAGTTGGCCCTCTACTCACACTCAGATTTCCAGATTGAGCATTAATTAGCCCTGCTTTTAATTGGTTGATATCACTTCTGGTTTCCTTTGCTCACCAAGTCAGTCTCCCGTACTCTTTTCTTTAGAATATTTTGGTTATAACTGTATGTGTGGAAGTGTGTATATATGTCCCATTATTTCTGTAATTACCTGTTTGATCTTCTCCCACTAGAACACAGGCACAAGTCATCCCTAACAAGAAATAAACAGAAACCACCCAACCAACATTTCCCTCCAAGGGCAAAAAGCAAAAGGAAGAAGTAATACAACCCTAAAACCTGGGGAAAGGAGACCTCAAGTAGAGAAGTTAGGGAAAAAAAAATATGAAAAGGCAGAGAAATACAGCCCAAATGAAAGAGAAAGTGGATGTAAAGCAAAGCTTTATAGACAAGCAGAAGTTAAGAGAATTCTGCACCATCAAGACCAAATAAATGAAGAGGAAATGAACAACCTTCTGAAAAAGAATTCAGAATAATGATAGTAAAGATGCTCTGAAGACTTGAAAATAGAATGGAGAAAATGCAAGAAACATTTAACACAGTTAATACAATCACCAAGGACATAGAAGAAATAAAGAATAACCAAGCAGAGATAAATAACACAATTACTGAAATTAAAAATATTGGTTCTGGAAAGAACCAATAGCAGAATAACTGAGTCAGAGAAACAGATAAGTGAGCTGGAGGATAGAATGGCGGAAATAACTGCTGAAGAACAGAATAAAGGGAAAGGAATGAAAATAATTGAGGTTAGCTTCAGATACCTTTGGGACAATATTAAATGCACCAACATTTGAGTTATAGGGGCCCCAGAGGAAGAAGAAAAATAGAAAGCACAGAGAAAATTTTGGAAGAAATTATAGTTGAAACCATCCCCAACCTGAGAAAGGAGTCAATCAACTCCAAAAATTGTACAGAGTCCCTTACAGGGTAAACCCAAGAAGAAACAAATCAAGACACATATTAATTTAGCTAACAGAAATTAAGCACAAAGAAAGAATATTAAAAACAGCAAGGGAAAAGCAACAAGTAACTTACAAGGAAATCCCCATACCATTAACAGTGGATCTTTCAGCAGAAACTCTGCAGGCCAGAAGGGAATGGCAAGATATAATTGAAGCACAGAAAGAGAAAAATCTACAACCAAGATTGCTATACTCAGCAAAGGTCTAATTCAAAATTGATGGAGAAATCAAAAGCTTTACAGACAAGCAGAAGTTAAGAGAATTCAGCATCACCAAATCAACCTTGCAACAAATTCTAAAGGGACTTATTAGCCAGTAAACACAAGAGAAAGGAAAGACCTACAAAAACAAACACAATACAATCAAGAAAATGCCAATAGGAACATATGTATCAATAATTACCTTAAATGTAAACGGATTAAATACACCAGCCAAAAGATACAGACTGACTGAATGGATACAAAAATAAGACCCATATATATGCTGCCTAGAGGAGACCCAGTTCAGACTTAGAGACACATACAGACTTAAAGTAAACGGATGGGAAAAGATATTCCATGCAAATGGAAACAAAAAAAAACCACGCTGGAGTGACAATCCTTATTTCAGATAAAATTAGACCCCAAAATAAAGAATATTATAAGAGACAAAGAAGGACACTGCATAGTGATCAAGGGATCAATTCAAGAAGACATAATCGTAAATGTATATGTATCCAACATAGGAGCACCTCAATACATAAGGCAAACACTAACAGGCATAAGAGGGGAGATCAACAGCAACCCAGTAATAGTAGGGAACTTTAACACCCCACTTACAACAATGGACAGGTCATCAAAACAGCGAATCAATAAGGAAACACAAACCTCAAATGAAACTTTAGACCAAATGCACCTAATTGATATCTTCAGAACTTTCCATCCAAATGCAGAAGAATACACGTTCTTCTCAAGTGCACATGGAACATTCTCCAGGATAGACCCATCTTGGGCCACAAATAAAGCCTCAGTAAATTTAAGAAAATTGAAATATCTTCTCTGACCACAATGGTATGAGGCTAGATAGTAATTACAGGGAAAAAAACTGCAAACAAACAAACAAACAAACAAACACCCACAAACTTGAAGATTAAACAATACATTACTAAATAACAAAGAGGTTACTGAAGAAATAAGAAAACTAATCAAAAGATTTCTAGAAACAAATGACAATGAAAACACGACGACCCAAAACCTATGGGAGTCAGCAAAAGCAGTTCTTAAGAGGGAAGTTTATAGAGATACAATGCTACCTCAAGAAACAAGAAAAACATAGAACAATCTAACTCTATATCTAAAGCAGCTGGAAAAAGAAGAACAACAAAAAACCAAAGTCATCAGAAGGAAAGAAATAATAAATATCAGAGCAGAAATAAATGAAAAAGAAATGAAGGAAACAATAGTAAAGATTAATAAAAACTAAAAGTTGATTCTTTGAGAAGATAATCAAAATTGACAAACCATTAGCCAGACTCATCAAGAAAGAAAGGGAGAAAAATCTAACCAACAAAATTAGAAATGAAAACAGAGAAATCACAACAGGCAACACAGAAATACAAAGGATCATAAAAGACTACTATCAGCAACTATATGCCAATAAAATGGACAACTTGGAAGAAATGGACAAATTCTTAGAAAAGTATAACTTTTCAAAACTGAACCAGGAAGAAATATAAAATCTTAACAGACTAATCACAAGCACAGAAATCGGAACTGTAATCAGAAATCTTCCAGCAAACAAAAGCCCAGGACCAGATGGTGTCACACTTGAATTCCACCAAAATTTTAGAGAAGAGCTAACAGCTATACTACTCAAACTCTTCCAGAAAATTGCAGAGAAAGGTAAACTTCCAAACTCATTCTATGAGGCCACCATCAACCTAATACCAAAGCCAGAAAAAGATGCCACAAAAAAAGAAAACTACAGGCCAATATCACTGATGAACATAGATGCAAAAACCCTTAACAAAATTCTAGCAAACAGAATCAAACAACATATTTAAAAAATCATAGGAATGCAAGGGATTTCTGTGTGTTGATTTTATATCCTGCAACTTTACTATATTCATTGATTAGCTCTAGTAATTTTCTGGTGGAGTCTTTAGGGTTTTCCATGTAGAGGATCATGTCATCTGCAAACAGTGAGAGTTTTACTTCTTCTTTTCCAATTTGGATTCCTTTTATTTCTTTTTCTGCTCTGATTGCTGTGGCCAAAACTTCCAGAACTATGTTGAATAGTAGCGGTGAAAGTGGACACCCTTGTCTTGTTCCTGACTTTAGGGGAAATGCTTTCAATTTTTCACCATTGAGGATAATGTTTGCTGTGGGTTTGCCATATATAGCTTTTATTATGTTGAGATATGTTCCTTCTATTCCTGCTTTCTGGAGAGTCTTTATAATAAATGGATGTTGAATTTTGTCAAAGGCCTTCTCTGCATCTATTGAGATAATCATATGGTTTTTATTTTTCAATTTGTTAATGTGGTGAATTACATTGATTGATTTGCGGATATTGAAGAATCCTTGCATCCCTGGGATAAAGCCCACTTGGTCATGGTGTATGATCTTTTTAATGTGTTGTTGGATTCTGATTGCTAGAATTTTGTTAAGGATTTTTGCATCTATGTTCATCAGTGATATTGGCCTGTAGTTTTCTTTTTTTGTGACATCTTTGTCAGGTTTTGGTATTAGGGTGATGGTGGCCTCATAGAATGAGTTTGGAAGTTTACCTTCCTCTGCAATTTTCTGGAAGAGTTTGAGTAGGATAGGTGTTAGCTCTTCTCGAAGTTTTTGGCAGAATTCAGCTGTGAAGCCATCTGGACCTGGGCTTTTGTTTGCTGGAAGATTTCTGATTACAGTTTCAATTTCTGTGCTTGTGATGGGTCTGTTAAGATTTTCTATTTCTTCCTGGTTCAGTTTTGGAAAATTGTACTTTTCTAAGAATTTGTCCATTTCTTCCCCGTTGTCCATTTTATTGGCATACAACTGCTGATAGTAGTCTCTTATGATCCTTTGTATTTCTGTGTTGTCTGTTGTGATCTCTCCATTTTCATTTCTAATTTTATTGATTTGGTTTTTCTCTCTTTGCTTCTTGATGAGTCTGGCTAATGGTTTGTCAATTTTATTTATCCTTTCAAAGAACCAGCTTTTGGCTTTGTTGATTTTTGCTATGGTCTCTTTTGTTCCTTTTGCATTTATTTCTGCCCTAATTTTAAAGATTTCTTTCCTTCTACTAACTCTGGGGTTCTCCAATTCTTCATTTTCTAGTTGCTTTAGGTGTAGAGTTAGGTTATTTATTTGACTTTTTCTTGTTTCTTGAGGTATGCCTGTATTGCTATGAACTTTCCTCTTAGCACTGCTTTTATAGTGTCCCACAGGTTTTGGGTTGTTGTGTTTTCATTTTCATTCATTTCTATGCATATTTTGATTTCTTTTAAGGAAACAATTCCATTCATCATTGCAACGAAAAGAATAAAATACTTAGGAATATATCTACCTAAAGAAACTAAAGACCTATATATAGAAAACTATAAAACACTGATGAAAGAAATCAAAGAGGACACTAATAGATGGAGAAATATACCATGTTCATGGATTGGAAGAATCAATATAATGAAAATGAGTATACTACCCAAAGCAATTTACAAAATCAATGCAATACCTATCAAGCTACCAGCCATACTTTTCACAGAACTAGAACAAATAATTTCAAGATTTGTATGGAAATACAAAAACCTCGAATTGCCAAAGCAATCTTGAGAAAGAAGAATGGAACTGGAGGAATCAACTTGCCTGACTTCAGGCTCTACTACTAAGCCACAGTCATCAAAACAGTATGGTACTGGCACAAAGACAGAAATATAGATCAATGGAACAAAATAGAAACCCCAGAGATAAATCCACACACATATGGACACCTTATCTTTGACAAAGGAGGCAAGAATATACAATGGAGTAAAGACAATCTCTTTAACAAGTGGTGCTGGGAAAACTGGTCAACCACTTGTAAAAGAATGAAACTAGATCACTTTCTAAAAACCCACACAAAAATAAACTCAAAATGGATTAAAGATCTAAATGTAAGACCAGAAACTATAAAACTCCTAGAGGAGAACATAGGCAAAACACTCTCAGACATAAATCACAGCAGGATCCTCTATGACCCACCCCCAGAATTCTGGAAATAAAAGCAAAAATAAACAAATAGGATCTAATTAAAATTAAAAGCTTCTGCACAACAAAGGAAAATATAAGCAAGGTGAAAAAACAGCCTTCGGAATGGGAGAAAATAATAGCAAATGAAGCAACTGACAAACAACTAATCTCAAAAAATATACAAGCAACTTATGCAGCTCAATTCCAGAAAAATAAACGACCCAATCAAAAAATGGGCCAAAGAACTAAATAGACATTTCTCCAAAGAAGACATACGGATGGCTAACAAACACATGAAAAGATGCTCAACATCACTCATTATTGGAGAAATGCAAATCAAAACCACAATGAGGTACCACTTCACACCAGTCAGAATGTCTGCGATCCAAAAATCTGCAAGCAATGAATGCTGAAGAGGGTGTGGAGAAAAGGGAACCCTCCTACACTGTTGGTGGGAATGCAAACTAGTACAGCCACTATGGAGAACAGTGTGGAGATTCCTTAAAAAATTGCAAATAGAACTACCTTATGACCCAGCAATCCCACTGCTGGGCATACACACCGAGGAAACCAGAATTGAAAGAGACACATGTAGCCCAATGTTCATCGCAGCACTGTTTATAATAGCCAGCAACAACCTAGATGTCCCTCAGCAGATGAATGGATAAGAAAGCTGTGGTACATATACACAATGGAGTATTGCTCAGCCATTAAAAAGAATTCATTTGAATCAGTTCTGATGAGATGGATGAAACTGGAGCCGATTATACAGAGTGAAGTAAGCCAGAAAGAAAAACACCAATACAGTATACTAACACATATATATGGAATTTAGAAAGGTGGCAATGATGACCCTGTATGCAAGACAGCAAAAAAGACACAGATGTGTATAACGGACTTTTGGACTCAGAGGGAGAGGGAGAGGGTGGGATGATTTGGGAGAATGGCATTCTAACATGTATACTATCATGTGAATGAATCACCAGTCTATGTCTGACGCAGGATACAGCATGCTTGGGGCTGGTGCATGGGGATGACCCAGAAAGATGTTATGGGGAGGAAGGTGGGAGGAGGGTTCATGTTTGGGAATGCATGTAAGAATTAAAGATTTTAAAATAAAAAAAATAAAAATAAAAAATCATACATCATAGCCAAGTGGGCTTTATCCCAGGGACGCAAGGATTCTTCAATATTTGCAAATCAATCAATGAGATACATCACATTAACAAATTGAAAGATGAAAACCATATGATTATCTCAATAGATGCAGAGAAAGCCTTTGAGAAAACCCAACATCCATTTATGATTTAAAAAAAAAAAACCTTCAGAAAACAGGCATAGAGGGAACATACCTCAACATAATAAAAGCCATATATGATAAACCCACAGAAAACATTATCCTCAATGGTAAAAAATTGAAAGCATTTCCCCTAGAGCCAGGAACAAGACAAGGATGCCCATTCTCACCACTACTATTCAACATAGTTTTGGAAGTTTTAGGTACATCAATCAATGCAGAAAAAGAAATAAAAGGAATCCAAATTAGAAAAGAAGAAGTAAAACTCTCACTGTCTGCAGATTATATGATCCTCTACATGGAAAACACTAAAGACATCACCAGAAAATTATCAGATATAATCATTGAATATAGTAAAGTTGAAGGATATAAAATTAACACACAGAAATCCCTTGCATTGATATACACTAACAATGAGAAAACAGAAAGAGAAATTAAGGAAACAATTCCATTCACCATTGCAATGAAAAGAATAAAATACTTAGAAATAAATCTACCTAAAAAAACAAAATACCTATATATAGAAAACTATAAAACACTGATGAAAGAAATAAAAAAATGACACAAATAGATGGAGAAATATACTATATTCATGGACCAGAAGAATCAATATAGTGAAAATGAGTATGCAATCCCTATCAAGCTACCAATGGCAATTTTCAGAGAAAGATCAAATAATTTCACAATTTGTATGGAAATACAAAAAAAAAAAAAAACTCAAAGAGCCAAAACAATCTTGAGAAAGAAGAATGGAACTGGAGGAATCAACCTGCTTGACTTCAGGCTATATTACAAAGCCACAGTCATCAAGACAGTATGGTACTGGCACAAAGACAGAAATATAGATCAATGGAACAAAATAGAAAACCCAGAGATAAATCCACACACCTATGGACACTTTATCTTTGACAAAGGAGGCAAAAATATACAGTGGAGAAAAGACAATCTCTTAAACAAGTGGTGCTGGGAAAGCTGGTCAACCACTTGTAAAAGAATGAAACTAGAACACTTTCTAACACCATACACAAAAATAAACTCAAAATGGATTAAAGATCTAAATGTAAGACCAGAAACTATAAAACTCCTAGAGGAGAACATAGGCAAAACACACTCTGACATAAATCACAGCAAGATCCTCTATGACCCACCTCCCAGAGTAATGGAAATGAAAGCAAAAATAAACAAATGGGACCTAATTAAACTTAAAAGCTTTTGCTCAACGAAGGAAACTATAAGCAAGGTGAAAAGACAGCCTTCAGAATGGGAGAAAATAACAGCAAACAAAGCAACTGACAAAGAATTAATCTCAAAAATATACAACAGTTCTTGCAGCTCAATTCCAGAAAAATTAACTACCCAATCAAAAAAAATGGGCCAAAGAACTAAACAGATATTTCTCCAAATAAGACATTCAGATCACTAACAAACCCATGAAAAGATGCTGAACATCACTCATTATCAGAGAAATGCAAATCAAAACCACAATGTGTTACCATCTCACACCAGTCAGAATGGCTGCTATCAAAAAGTCTACAAACAATAAGTGCTGGAGAAAGGGGAACCCTCTTACACTGTTGATGGGAATGCAAACTAGTACAGCCACTTTGGAGAATATTGTGGAGATTCCTTGAAAAACTGGAAACAGAACTACCATACGACCCAGCAATCCCACTGCTGGGCATATACACTGAGGAAACCAGAATCAAAAGAGACACATGTACCCCAATGTTCATCACAGCACTGTTTACAAGAGCCAGGACATGGAAGCAACCTAGATATCCATCGACAGACGAATGGATAAGAAAGCTGTGGTACATATACACAATGGAATATTACTCACCTATTTAAAAAATACATTTGAATGAGTTCTAATGAGGTGGATGAAACTGGAGCCTATTATACACAGTGAAGTAAGTCAGAAAGAAAAACAACAATAGTATATTAACGCATATATATGGGGTTTAGAAAGATGGTAACGAAGACCCCCTATATGTGAGGCAACAAAAGAGACACAGATGTATAGAACAGACTTTTGGACTCTGTGGGAGAAGGCGAGAGTGGGATGATATGAGAGAATAGTGTTGAAACATGTATATTATCATATGTGAAATAGATCACCAGTCCAGGTTCGATGCATGAGACTGAGTGCTCAGGGCTGGTGCACTGGGATGATCCTGAGCAATGGGATGAAGATGGAGGTGGGAGAGGGGTTCAGGATGGGGAACACATGTACACCCATGGCTGATTCATGTGAGTGTATGGCAAAAACCACCACAATATTGTAAAGTAATTAGCCTCGGATTAAAATAAATTTTAAAAAACTTAAAATGAATGATGTAATTTTTACTTAGTATTAGAGACATTTTAAAATATTAGGAACAGATAAGTGTTGAGACTTTTACAGTTGTCAAATATGCATTTATTCCATCTCCCTTGATTCTCCAGTCCTTTTAGATTTATTCATGTGATAAGTTCTGTGCTGTGGATATTGATAATAAGTGAGTTATTCCTAGACGAAGGCATTTAAGACCTAATATGTGACCCTCCAGCATACTTTTCCTCTGCTTTGAAGAACTTTGAAATTGTATATTGACATAAAAGACTTATGGGTAGAGCCTGGAAATGAGCAAAAACAGACCTTTATAGTGTTATGCCTTGAAGATTTCAGGGTTAATATTTTACTGCAGTGTAACTTAGCTTGTTGACTAATAAAGAATTTTTGCTGTTGTTGCTGGAAAAAAAATGGACAGAAAATCTTAAACATTTTCCAAAGAATACATATAGATGGTGGCCAACAGACATAAAAAGATGCTCAACATCTGTAATCATCAGAGAAATGCAAATCAAAATTATGATGAGGTATTACCTCATGCATGTCAGAATGGCTATCCTTAAAAAGACCACAAATAAATGTGGGCAAGTATATGGAGGAAAGGGAACCCTAGTACACTATTGTGGGAATGTAAATTGGTGCAGCTACTGTGGAAAACAGTATATAGATTCCTCAAAGAACTAAAAATAGAATTCTGTGATCCAGCATTTCCATTCCTAGGGTATATATCCTAAGAAAATGAAAACTCTTATAAAACATATATGCACCTCCATTTACAATAGCCAAGACATGGAAGCAACCTAAGTGCTTATCAACAATAATGGATAAAGATGTGGAATCAACATGGATGGACCCAGACAGTATTATGCTTAGTGCTTCCTAAAATATGTCAAACACAGCAAGATAAACACTATATATTATCATGTATATGTGGAATCTAAAAAATAAAGCAAGTGAACAAATACAACAAAACAGACTCACAGACACACAAAACAAACTACTGGTTGTCGGTGGAGAGAGAAACAGGGGGACGAGCAGGTTAGGCTTAAGGGATTAAGAGGTACAAACTACTACATATAAAATGGACTGCAAAAGTATATTTACAACACAGGGGAATATAGTTAATTGTTTTACAATAACTTTAAATGGAATATAATCGATAAAAATATAGAATCATTACTTAGTACACTTGAAGCTAATATAACATTATAAATCAACTATACTTCAAGAAAAAGAGGAGTTAACCTTTCTACCCAGCATATTGAATGTATATAATGAAAAATCTGAAGAAGGCGTCATCTAACTTACAGTTCAGAATGAGGCCCACAGGAGGATAGCAGAGACCATGATACCATGAGAACCAAATTTGCTGTCATAGATGAAGTGAGTGAAGTCGCTCAGTCGTGTCCGACTCTTTGCGACCCCATGGACTATATAGCCTATCAGGCTCTTCCATCCACGGGATTTTCCAACCAAAAGTACTGGAGTGGGTTGCCATTGCCTTCTCCAGGGGATCTTCCCTACCCAGGGACTGAACCCAGGTCTTTGGCATTGTGGGCAGACGCTTTATCCTCTAAGCCACCAGGGAAGTCATAGATGAAACCAAGTTTAAGACACCAAGCTTAAGATATTCAATCCCTTGGAAGCAGAGACCAGGGTTACAGAGGAATGAAAAAGTCAGGGAAAGAGGTAATCAAAAGCAGTAAAATTGAGTTCTGGAAAACTCTCTGAAATTCTTCCTTACTCTAGGATGATAAAATGCCACTCAACAAGCATGTGAATTCCATCAAAGCTAAAGAACAGAAAAGAAATGGGTACAAGCGAATGCCGTGTTCCTGCATTTCTCATTTCTGAACACTCATTTCTGAAAACCCACTGCTTAATATAAAATGTGATGTACAATGTCTATAATTTGATCAGGAAATCTGTGAATAATAATGTTAACAAGTACTTTAAACTCCACTGAACACTACTGATACATAAATAAAGCAAAAACTCAACTTTATAAAGCACCTACTGTGTGAGGGGAAGGAACGGTCCAAGATATTCACTTCAGGATTTCCTCAATACACTCACCAAGCTTAAGACATGACTTGATGTTATGCATCAGTAGAATAGAACAATAATTTTGGATCAAATTCTTTTAATTTGACAAAGGTCAAATTAAAGGTGAGAAAGTTATAATAATTAACTTTAAAACATCCATAGTTTTAAAACAAGTAAGGAAAAGCTGTTTTGGGACCCTTACTGGTCCCCAACATTAAAAGTCAAACAAGTCTGTTCTATTTATCCTAGTTTCAAAAATATATTTAAAGGGCTAAAAAAATTTATGCTTAGATACCTGACAAATAATTCTTTGGGACAGTTAGGCTAAAGGGCCTGACAACCTCAGCTCAACTCCACTCTGGAGATTCCAGAGCTTTTTATATAAAAGTAGGTAAAATGGACAAGGAACAAAAGAAAGAAAGAAAAAAAAGCCTTCTAAAACTCACTCTCTAAGACCAAAGCTTGTTGATTTGATCCTGATGAAAACTAAAGTTAAAGGTATGAAAGGTAATGGAATTTATATAAAAGCAAATAAAACTGGTATATTTAAAAGGACTTTATATATGATGGTTATAGCTCTTGTTTAATTATATTGTGGGATAGACAAGGCATATAGATTGCCACTAAGGAAATATTAACTGAACATACTAGCCAATAGAGTTACCTGAACCATACAAAATAGGTAAAAACTGAGAACTAACATCCAAGGGCTAATAAAAATAGTGATTTTGCTTTGGTTTAATTTGTAAACTCAGAAAGGTCTTTGCTAAATGCCTTATACAAACCTTTGAAGGCACGATAAATTAAACTCTAAAACTCTAGAACATATAATTTGTAAAACAAATTTCAGTTTCTAGTATCTTTAGGTGACAGAACTATTCTCTGGGAAACTAAAAGCAATTGTCTTTGTCTTGGAAATGTCTAAAAACTAGAAATGTAAATATAGGCCACAAGGACTTGAATTAGCTCAAGTAGGCAAAACCTAAAACCAAGGGGAGGAAAATGGCAGTTTTAAAATTCAAACAGCTGGAAATACTCCCTTAGCCAAAATTACAGATAGTAAGTCTTAGTCATCTGAGCAAGCAACCTTAATGTATTCTGTTTGTAAATAAGTAAATTTACATAGTAATACCTGGTTCACCTGGTGTTTAGAACACCCAAAAAAGATGTCCTTTTCATTACAGGGAACAGGAATGCAAAAATAGGAAGTCAAGAAACACCTGGAGTAACAGGCAAATTTGGCCTTGGAATACAGAATGAAGCAGGGCAAAGACTAATAGAGTTTTGCCAAGAAGATGCACTGGTCATAGCAAACACCCTCTTCCAACAACACAAGAGAAGACTCTACACATGGACATCACCAGATGGTCAACACCAAAATCAGATTGATTATATTCTTTGCAGCCAAAGATGGAGAAGCTTTATACAGTCAACAAAAACAAGACCAGGAGCTGACTGTGGCTCAGATCATGAACTCCTTATTGCCAAATTCAAACTGAAATTGAAGAAAGTAGGGAAAACCACTAGACCATTCAGGTATGACCTAAATCATATCTCTTATGATAATACAGTGGAAGTGAGAAATAGATTTAAGGGCCTAGTTCTGATAGATACAGTGCCTGATGAACTATGGAATGAGGTTCGTGACATGGTACAGGAGACAGGGATCAAGACCATCCCCATGGAAAAGAAATGCAAAAAAGCAAAATGGCTGTCTGGGGAGGCCTTACAAATAGCTGTGAAAAGAAGAGAAGTGAAAAGCCAAGGAGAAAAGGAAAGATATAAGCATCTGAATGCAGAGTTCCAGAGAATAGCAAGAAGAGATAAGAAAGCCTTCCTCAGCGATCAATGCAAAGAAATAGAGGAAAACAACAGAATGGGAAAGACTAGAGACCTCTTCAAGAAAATTAGAGATACCAAGGGAACATTTCATGCAAAGATGGGCTCAATAAAGGACAGAAATGGTCTGGACCTAACAGAAGCAGAAGATATTAAGAAGAGGTGGCAAGAATACACAGAAGAACTGTACAAGAAAGATCTTCACGACCCCGATAATCATGCTGATGTGATCACTCATCTAGAGCCAGACATCCTGGAATGTGAAGTCAAGTGGGCCTTAGAAAGCATCACTATGGACAAAGCTAGTGGATGTGATGGCATTCCAGTGGAGCTGTTTCAAATCCTGAAAGATGATGCTGTGAAAGTGCTGCACTCAACGTGCCAGCAAATTTGGAAAACTCAGTAGTGGCCACAGGACTGGAAAAGGTCAGTTTTCATTCCAATTCCAAAGAAAGGCAATGCCAAAGAATGCTCAAACTACTGCACAATTTCACTCATCTCATATGCTAGTAAAGTCATGCTCAAAATTCTCCAAGCCAGGCTTCAGCAATATGTGAACTCTGAACTTCCTGATGTTCAAGCTGGTTTTAGAAAAGGCAGAGGAACCAGAGATCAAATTGCCAACATCTGATGGATCATGGAAAAAGCAAGAGAGTTCCAGGAAAACATCTATTTCTGCTTTATTGACTATGCCAAAGCCTTTGACTGTGTGGATCACAATAAACTGTGGAAAATTCTGAAAGAGATGGGAATACCAGACCATCTGTCCTATCTCTTGAGAAATCTGTATGCAGGTCAGGAAGCAATAGTTAGAACTGGACATGGAACAACAGACTGGTTCCAAATAGGAAAAGGAGGACGTCAAGACTGCATATTTTCACCCTGCTTATTTAACTTGTATGCAGAGTACATCATGAGAAACATGGGACTGGAAGAAACACAAGCTGGAATCAAGATTGCCGGGAGAAATATCAAATAACCTCAGATATGCAGATGACACCATCCTTATGGCAGAAAGTGAAGAGAAACTAAAAATCCTCTTGATGAAAGTGAAATTGGAGAGTGAAAAAGTTGGCTTAAAGCTCAACATTCAGAAAACCAAGATCATGGCATCTGGTCCCATCACTTCATGGGAAATAGATGAGGAAACAGTGGGAACAGTGTCAGACTTATTTTTTTTTGAGCTCCAAAATCACTGCAGATGGTGATTTCAGCCATGAAATTAAAAGACACTTTCTCCTTGGAATAAAAGTTATGAACAACCTAGATAGCACATTCAAAAGCAGAGACATTACTTTGCTGACTAAGGTCCATCTAGTCAAGGCTATGGTTTTTCCTGTGGTCATGTATGGATGCGAGAGTTGGACTGTGAAGAAGGCTGAGCGCTGAAGAATTGATGCCTTTGAACTGTGGTGTTGGAGAAGACTCTTGAGAGTCCCTTGGACTGCAAGGAGATCCAACCAGTCCATTGTGAAGGAGGTCAGCCCTGGGATTTCTTTGGAAGGAATGATGCTAAAGCTGAAACTCCAGTACTTTGGCCACCTCATGCAAAGAGTTGACTCATTGGAAAAGACTCTGATGCTGGGAGGGATTGAGGGCAGGAGGAGACAGGGACGACAGAGGATGAGATGGCTGGATGGCATCATGGACTCGATGGACGTGAGTCTGAGTGAACTCCAGGAGATGGTCATGGACAGGGAGGCCTGGCGTGCTGCGATTCATGGGGTCGCAAAGAGTTGGACACGACTGAGCGACTGAACTGAACTGAACCTGGTTCACATGTAAGTTTTTTTCAGTAAAGGCAAGAGATCTCTTTTTCTCTTGTTTATGTCAGCGTACACAGTTTATACAGGCTCCCAAGGTGGCACTAATGGTTAAAAAAAAACCTGCCTGCCAATGCAGGAGATGTAAGAGATGTGGGTTCTGTCCCTGGGTTGGGAAGATCCCCTGGTAGAGGGAAAGGCTACCCACTCCAGCATTCTTGCTTGGAGAATTCCATGGACAGAAGAGCCTGGTGGATTACAGTCCATGGGGCTGCAAAGATTTGGACATAACTGAGTGACTTTCACTTTCAATTAACACATTATACATATGTTTAATGATATAAAGAGATACCTCCACTTTTAAACATTATAAAAATTAATTTTATAATGATTATAAAAATTAAGTTTATAAACAGCTCTATTTAATTTTAATAAAAAGTACTTAACATTTCAAAGAAACTGCCCAAGATTACTTTCAGGTTCATGTGAACTGGGAAATATTCAATATTAAGTTGATACTTGATATAAATGTTTAAGTCTGTTGATCTTTAAGACATGTTGTTAAGATTATAGTATGTAGGTTTAATAAATAAGAACTTACTAGATCTGATGAAACTTTAAGGTAAATGTAAATGAGATAAGAACTTTGTGATAAACTCTTTAAAATAATTATATTTAAGAAATGTCTACTTAAAATCATCTTTCTGGTTATTTGGTAAAGCTCTAAAATTGTTCTAATTTAAGCAATGAAAGTTTATTAAATAGTAAAAAAGATACTGATATCATTACTAAATTGAAAAACTAAAGGTATTTAGGACTATTAAAGAAAACGTTTGGAATCACCAAGATGTTCTCTATAAGAAAACAAATGTTTTCAGAAATTATCACTTCTGTTTATGCTCACCAATTTATAGAATGCCAATGTAAAGAGAGTTCATAACTGCTTACTTCTTGCTGTTGTTCAGTCACTCAGTAGTGTCCAACTCTTTGTGACCCCAAGGACTGCAGCATGCCAGCCTTCCCTCTCCTTCATCCCCCAAACTTTGCTCAGACTCATGTCCATTGAGTTGGTGATGCCATCCAACCATCTCATCCTCTGTCGTCCCTTTCTCCTTCTGCCTTCAATCTTTCCCACCTTACTTTTTAAGCTTTACTAAAATTAAGGTCTTAAGAGTTAAGGATTCTAATTTAAACATGTAGTTAAAGTTATTAATACAGTAACATTTCAGTATACAATAAAAAGTAAAATTTGCGTTTTCAATAAAGAAGATATGAGGGATGGAATTATATTTTTACTGAGGAAAAAGAAAGAATCAGAGGGAAAATAAAAGAATGGTTAACCTTTTTAAAATTTATTTATTTTAATTGGATGCTAATTACAATATTGTATTTGTTTTGCCATACACTGAATGAATCCACCGTGGGTGTACATGTGTACCCCATCCTGAACCCTCCTCCCACCTCCCTCCCCCTCCCATCCCTTGATTTGGGATAATGACATTGAAACATGTATATTATCATATGTGAAATGAATCACCAGTCCATGTTCGATGCATGAGACAGGGTGCTCGGGGCTGGTGCACTGGGAAGAATGGTTAATCTTATCTGGATGGAAAATGAGAGACAGGTTGGATATAGAAGGTGATGAGAGATTGTGGAAAAGAAACCCTGAGGAGAAAAAAGTTTTGTATATAGTCAAGATTAACTAAATTTTTTTTTTTTATTTTTTTTTTTAGTTTTTATTTTTTAAATTTTAAAATCTTTAATTCTTACATGCATTCCCAAACATGAACCCCCTCCCACCTTCCTCCCCATAACATCTTTCTGGGTCATCCCCATGCACCAGCCCCAAGCATGCTGCATCCTGCGTCAGACATAGACTGGCGATTCAATTCACATGATAGTATACATGTTAGAATGTCATTCTCCCAAATCATCCCACCCTCTCCCTCTCCCTCTGAGTCCAAAAGTCCGTTATACACATCTGTGTCTCTTTCCCTGTCTTGCATACAGGGTCGTCATTGCCATCTTCCTAAATTCCATATATATGTGTTAGTATACTGTATTGGTGTTTTTCTTTCTGGCTTACTTCACTCTGTATAATTGGCTCCAGTTTCATCCATCTCATCAGAACTGATTCAAATGAATTCTTTTTAACGGCTGAGTAATACTCCATTGTGTATATGTACCACAGCTTTCTTATCCATTCATCTGCTGATGGACATCTAGGTTGTTTCCATGTCCTGGCTATGATAAACAGTGCTGCGATGAACATTGGGGTACATGTGTCTCTTTCAATTCTGGTTTCCTCGGTGTGTATGCCCAGAAGTGGGATTGCTGGGTCATAAGGTAGTTCTATTTGCAATTTTTTAAGGAATCTCCACACTGTTTTCCATAGTGGCTGTACTAGTTTGCATTCCCACCAACAGTGTAGGAGACAAAGGAGGCAAGAATATACAATGGAGTAAAGACAATCTCTTTAACAAGTGGTGCTGGGAAAACTGGTCAACCACTTGTAAAAGAATGAAACTAGATCACTTTCTAACACCGCACACAAAAATAAACTCAAAATGGATTAAAGATCTAAATGTAAGATCAGAAACTATAAAACTCCTAGAGGAGAACATAGGCAAAACACTCTCAGACATAAATCACAGCAGGATCCTCTATGATCCACCTCCCAGAATTCTGGAAATAAAAGCAAAAATAAACAAATGGGATCTAATTAAAATTAAAAGCTTCTGCACAACAAAGGAAAATATAAGCAAGGTGAAAAGACAGCCTTCGGAATGGGAGAAAATAATAGCAAATGAAGCAACTGACAAACAACTAATCTCAAAAATATACAAGCAACTTCTGCAGCTCAACTCCAGAAAAATAAACGACCCAATCAAAAAACGGGCCAAAGAACTAAATAGACATTTCTCCAAAGAAGACATACGGATGGCTAACAAACACATGAAAAGATGCTCAACATCACTCATTATTAGAGAAATGCAAATCAAAACCACAATGAGGTACCACTTCACACCAGTCAGAATGGCTGCGATCCAAAAATCTGCAAGCAATAAATGCTGGAGAGGGTGTGGAGAAAAGGAACCCTCCTACACTGTTGGTGGGAATGCAAACTAGTACAGCCACTATGGAGAACGGTGTGGAGATTCCTTAAAAATTGCAAATAGAACTACCTTATGACCCAGCAATCCCACTGCTGGGCATACACACCGAGGAAACCAGAATTGAAAGAGACACATGTACCCCAATGTTCATCGCAGCACTGTTTATCATAGCCAGGACATGGAAACAACCTAGATGTCCATCAGCAGATGAATGGATAAGAAAGCTGTGGTACATATACACAATGGAGTATTACTCAGCCGTTAAAAAGAATTCATTTGAATCAGTTCTGATGAGATGGATGAAACTGGAGCCGATTATACAGAGTGAAGTCAGCCAGAAAGAAAAACACCAATACAGTATACTAACACATATATATGGAATTTAGGAAGATGGCAATGACGACCCTGTATGCAAGACAGGGAAAGAGACACAGATGTGTATAACGGACTTTTGGACTCAGAGGGAGAGGGAGAGGGTGGGATGATTTGGGAGAATGACATTCTAACATGTATACTATCATGTGAATTGAATCGCCAGTCTATGTCTGACGCAGGATGCAGCATGCTTGGGGCTGGTGCATGGGGATGACCCAGAAAGTTGTTATGGGGAGGGAGGTGGGAGGGGGTTCATGTTTGGGAATGCATGTAAGAATTAAAGACTTTAAAATTTAAAAAATAAAAAACTAAAATTAAAAAAAAATAAAATAAAATCACTTGAAAAACTAAAAAAAAAAAAAGAAGAAGATGAGAGAGAGAGAGAGAGAGAGAGAGAGAGAGAAAGACATGGGGACACAAGCTCTGATGGAGCAAAGGTGCTTTAATGATCTTTCTGTGAGTATATATAGGCTGTTGTACAAGGAATATCTTTTGACAATGATAAAGATCAGAATATCAAACATACAGCAACCGTTACCAAGGGAACAAGGGATTAACAATGGTCATAAGGTCAAGAGACAATTCATATCTCAAGAAAGAGGATCGAGACTAAGCAGTTTTGTTGTAAGGAGAATGTTTACTGAAGGAGATTCATACATGTCTCATGCTATGACCTCAGTCCTGGGAGTGGCGTGCTGTTCCACTTGTTTCTGTTGCCAGGAACTGATAAGGAGCAGAGGATTTATGAGAAACAGCACATAGGAATCCTCCTGTTAAACATTCCCTGACAACATGGTATGTATCCAAATTTATTTCCATGTGCTACCAGCTCTTTCTGTTCTTCTAACAAATAGAGAATAGACTGTAATTTGAAAGAAAACATCATGATTCTAAAAGAATCAACATGCATTGATTCTATTTAGAATATACAATTTTATCAGGATTAATGAATTATAAGAAAAGAAATGGTTTTTCTCATCTAAATGCTAAACACCATTCAACTGGGTGTTGTATCACTTAGGGATATCCTACTAAAAACTGTTGCACAAATTTCTTTTCTCATACTTCATGAACCTGAATTAGGTCAAGAATGAATGTATATTTTCATTCGTAAGATAATTCCAAAGGATAAATACATTTTTTTAATAAGATGACTATACTTTAGAAAATGTGTTAAAATTCATGTTGATGGTATTCATAAAAATTTAGTAGACAAAATATTTTTATCAGACTGCATAATATAGGAAAAAGAACCAAGAAACACATGGAGATAGATAGCAGATTAGAGGTATCCTGGGACAAGGATGGTTATATGTTAAGCATAAATGGGCACAGGGGATCTAACCAGTGTGATGAAAATGTTCTGAAACAGATTTACTAGAAATCATTGAATTGTACACTTGAGAGAATTATATATTATATAAAATGTTCCTCAATTAAATTTCTTTAATTAAACTATTTTCATTGGAAAAAAAAAAAAATGGGCCAAAGAACTAAATAGACATTTCTCCAAAGAAGACATACGGATGGCTAACAAACACATGAAAAGATGCTCAACATCACTCATTATTAGAGAAATGCAAATCAAAACCACAATGAGGTACCACTTCACACCAGTCAGAATGGCTGCGATCCAAAAATCTGCAAGCAATAAATGCTGGCGAGGGTGTGGAGAAAAGGGAAGATTAACTAAATTTAAAGTTAACTAAATAGATATTGTTGACTGAACTAGTGCATGACTGGAATTTGGTTAAATAAGTATTGTTTCAGTAGCCTATGATCTTGTTTTGTTTTAAATTTTTGATATTTCTAATAAACTTTCCAAATGTCAAGCTCTAACTAAGTTCTTTAGCTGCCAGCTGACTCTGGGATGCTTCAAAGAAATATCTGTGATATATATCCGGAATGTTAAACTAAGTTTCTGTGACATTTAATTCACAAACATTGTCAAATGATTAGAGGTAAACTTTAGGTTTTAATACATGGATAAATGTCATTAATATAGATATCTCAAAATTTTATATGGAATCCCTAACATTTGTGCATGTATGCTAAGTTGCTTCAGTTGTGTCCATCTCTTTGCAACCACATGAACTGTAGCCCACCAGGCTCTTTTGTCAATGGAATTCTGCAGGCAAGAATACTGAATTGGGTTGCCATGCCCTTCTCCAGGGGATCCTCCAACCCAAGGATCAAATCTGTGTCTCATTCATCTGCTACACTGGCAGACAGGTTCCTTACCACTAGCACCACCTGGGAAGCTATGTCCTGATATAGTATTATCAGTCATAATTCTAGTGATTATACTAAAATATATATGTTGCAGAAATATCCACATTTCCTAATTGCATTGTACTCAAATCGTTATCCATGGTATTTTAAGTTTTGTCCTTTATAGACTATCATAATATTATACTGCTTTTACAAAATGAAGATATCCAAGAAGATTCAGAAAAAAAAAGGAACTTTTAGACAAATGTGTTTCTGATAGCTTTTAGGTAATGAACTGAGTAGCAAATGGCAATGTTTAAGGGAAAACCTGATTACTTTATGCAGATCAATAGGAATCAATTACATGGGACTGAATGAGTTGATAAATGTGATTTATTACCTTGACTTTGAAAAATTTTAATACACTAGCTTAAATCTGCTTGCCAGGTGACCTTTTTTTTTCTATTATGCTGTGACCTAAAACAAGTTGATAAAATATGCCTTTGTAAACAAATATATAACATTCATTTTTTCCTCTCCACCTAACACTGCCAAAATTTGGCTTCTACAGCAGGCTCTCCTATGGGCTTGATGGTTTACTGCAACTGAATTACAACTAGTTATACTAATCATTGTTTTAAATTGTTCTTTGTTTCGAAAATTGTTTGTGCTTGTGTGTCTGCTACACTATGATTGTATCAATGTTATTAGATACATTACATATATCTTGTTTGTTTTTAGATTGCTGTCTCTTACAGTGTAACCAGGCCTCCAACAAATGTAATGATGACTAGGTGATTTGAAGGAGCTGATCAAAAATATAGTCCTGTATACCATCAATAATTGTAATAGTGTGATTCTAGGTATGCAAAGAAGCAACAAGGAGAAAACCTCCTGGATCCTAATAGGTTAGAAGATAGAGGATCCAGATAATCTTTTATTATCTATCAATGGTAATCTGGAAATTAACACCTGGAGTGACATATCAACAATAACTTTTGCCTGGTCTGGGATGTGCCTCCCAGTGTTGAGGGACAAAATATGGTCATGAAAAGTCTTCTAAATAGTGGTTGAATTTATGACCAGGGGAGGGACTGTGAAATGGAGTATTTCCTGCCGTATCAATAAACAAGGATGTCACAGTTCAGTTCAGTTCAGTCACTCAGCTGTGTCCAACTCTTTGTGATCTCATGAATCGCAGCACGCCAGGCCTCCCTGTCCATCACCAACTCCCGGAGTTCACTCAGACTCACGTCCATCGAGTCCGTGATGCCATCCAGCCATCTCACCCTCTGTCATCCCCTTCTCTTCCTGCCCCCAATCCCTCCCAGCATCAGAGTCTTTTCCAATGAGTCAACTCTTCTCATGAGGTGGCCAAAGTACTGGAGTTTCAGCTTTAGCATCATTGCTTCCAAGAAATCCCAGGGTTGATCTTCAGAATGGATTGGTTGGATCACCTTGCAGTCCAAGGGACTCTCAAGAGTCTTCTGCAACACCACACTTCAAAAGCATCAATTCTTTGGTGCTCAGCTTTCTTCACAGTCCAAATTCACATTTGGACTTCACAGCTTTCTCACATTCATACACGACCACAGGAAAAACCATAGCCTTGACTAGACAGACCTTAGTTGGGAAAGTAATGTCTCTGCTTTTTAATATGCTATCTAGGTTGTTCATAACTTTAAGTCCAAGGAGTAAGCGTCTTTTAATTTCATGGCTGAAAACATCATCTGCAGTGATTTTGGAGCTCAAAAAAATAAAGTCTGACACTGTTTCTACTGTTTCCCATCTATTTCCCATGAAGTAATTAGACTGGATGCCATGATCTTCGTTTTCTGAATGTTGAGCTTTAAGCCAATTTTTTCTTTCACTTTCATCAGGAGGATTTTTAGCTCCTCTTCACTTTCTGCCATAAGAGTGGTGTCATCTGCATATCGGAGGTGATTGATATTTCTCCCGGCAATCTTGATTCCAGCTTGTGTTTCTTCCAGTCCAGCATTCCTCATGATGTACTCTGCATACAAGTTAAATAAGCAGGGTGACAATATATAGCCTTGACGTCCTCCTTTTCCTACTTGGAACCAGTCTGTTGTTCCATATCCAGTTCTAACTGTTGCTTCCTGACCTGCATACAGATTTCTCAAGAGGCAGGTCAGGTGGCCTGTATTCCCATCTCTTTCAGAATTTTCCACAGTTTATTGTGATCCACACAGTCAAAGGCTTTGGCATAGTCAATAAAGCAGAAATAGATGTTTTCCTGGAACTCTCTTGCTTTTTCCATGATCCAGCAGCAATTTGGCAATGTGATCTCTGGTTCCTCTGCCTTTTCTAAAACCAGCTTGAACATCAGGGAGTTCAAAGTTCACGTATTGCTGAAGCCTGGCTTGGAGAATGTTCATTACTTTACTAGCGTGTGAGATGAGTGCAATTGTGCGGTAGTTTGAGCATTCTTTGGCATTGCCTTTCTTTGGGATTGGAATTAAACTGACCTTTTCCAGTGCTGTGGCCACTGCTGAGTTTTCCAAATTTGCTGGCATGTTGAGTGCAGCACTTTCACAGCATCATCTTTCAGGATTTGAAATAGCTCAACTGGAATTCCATCCCCTCCACTAGCTTTGTTCGTAGTGATGCTTTCTAAGGCCCACTTGACTTCACATTCCAGGATGTCTGGCTCTAGATGAGTGATCACATCATCATGATTATCTGGGTCATGAAGATCTTTTTGTACAGTTCTTCCGTGTATTCTTGCCACCTCTTCTTAATATCTTCTGCTTCTGTTAGGTCCAGACCATTTCTGTCCTTTATCGAGCCCATCTTTGCATGAAATATTCCCTTGGTATCTCTAATTTTCTTGAAGAGATCTCTAGTCTTTCCCATTCTGTTGTTTTCCTCTATTTCTTTGCATTGATCGCTGAAGAAGGCTTTCTTATCTCTTCTTGCTATTCTTTGGAACTCTGCATTCAGATGCTTATATCTTTCCTTTTCTCCTTTGCTTTTCGCCTCTCTTCTTTTCACAGCTATTTGTAAGGCCTCCCCAGACAGCCATTTTGCTTTTTTGCATTTCTTTTCCATGGGGATGGTCTTGATCCCTGTCTCCTGTACAATGTCACAAACCTTATTCCATAGTCATCAAGCACTCTATCTATCAGATCTAGGCCCTTAAATCTATTTCTCACTTCCACTGTATAATCATAAGAGATATGATTTAGGTCATACCTGAATGGTCTAGCGGTTTTCCCTACTTTCTTCAATTTAAGTCTGAATTTGGCAATAAGGAGTTCATGATCTGAGCCACAGTCAGCTTCTGGTCTTGTTTTTGTTAACTGTATAGAGCTTCTCCATCTTTGGCTGCAAAGAATATAATCAATCTGATTTCGATGTTGACCATCTGGTGATGTCCATGTGTAGAGTCTTCTCTTGTGTTGTGGGAAGAAGGTGTTTGCTATGACCAGTGCATTTTCTTGGCAAAACTCTGTTAGTCTTTGCCCTGCTTCATTCTGTATTCCAAGGCCAAATTTGCCTGTTACTCCAGGTGTTTCTTGACTCCTACTTTTGCAATCCAGTCCCCTATAATGAAAAGGACATCTTTTGGGGTGTTAGTTCTAAAAGGTCTTATAGGTCTTCATAGAACTGTTCAGCTTCAGATTCTTCAGCATCACTGGTTGGGCCATAGACTTGGATTACTGTGATATTGAATGGTTTGCCTTGGAAACGAACAGAGATCTTTCTGTCGTTTTTGAGATTGCATCGAAGTACTGCATTTCAGACTCTTTTGTTGACCATGATGGCTACTCCATTTCTTCTGAGGGATTCCTGCTCACAGTAGTAGATATAATGGTCATCTGAGTTAAATTCACCCATTCCAGTCCATTTTAGTTTGCTGATTCCTAGATGTCAACGTTCACTCTTGCCATCTCCTGTTTGACCGCTTCCAATTTGCCTTGATTCATGGACCGGACATTCCAGGTTCCTATGCAATGTTGCTCTTTATAGCATCAGACCTTGTTTCTATCACCAGTCACATCCACAGCTGGGTATTGTTTTTGTTTTGGCTCCATCCCTTCATTCTTTCTGGAGTTATTTCTCCACTGATCTTCAATAGCGTGTTGGGCACCTACTGACCTGGGGAGTTCCTCTTTCAGTATCCTATCATTTTGCCTTTTCATACTGTTCATGGGATTCTCAAGGCAAGAATACTGAAGTGGTTTGCCATTCCCTTCTCCAGTGGACCACATTCTGTCAGGACAATTCCAGTCCTTCAAATGTGAATTTCTGAGCCCAGGACAAACAATGTCTGCTATCTGACAGCCACTGAGCTGCCACCGCAAGCTGCCATCACTCCCTACAGTGAACAAGGAACTAAGGAAGTGAATAATCACCTCACAGAATGCTGGCCCCAGATAGCTGAGATATGTGTGAAAGGAATCATTACAGTAAGCCCAGACTCTTGCATCTTCCCATATATTAAAAAGTACACCCGAGGCGGATGCATGTCAATGTATGCAAAAACCAAGACAGTACTGTAAAGTAAAATAAAGTAAAAATTAAAATAAAAAAGTGCTTAATTCCTTAAGATATCTGGTTTTCCTTAATTAACAATAATCTGATGTTCAGACAACCTGCCCCTTGCTGCAAACTTCTATATAACCTGACTCCTCCCCCTAGCTCTTTGGAATAGGTCTCTCAAAGTCACTTGAGATGCTGTCTCCTGGGCTTCAGGCCCTGAAAATTTCCACCAAATAAAACACAACTCTCAACTTCTAGGTTGTGACTTTTTTTTTTTTTCACATCAACAGTACCCTCCCCTGACTCCTCGGCTCTCCCAAAAGTCCTCCCTTCTTTCCAGGGACCAAGTCCAGTCTCAACTCTCTCATCAGGCTTTTTCCTGGCAGCTTCTGCCAACATCCACCTGCCCCATTCTCTTCTCTCCTACTACTTCTCTAGGGCTGAGGAAGAAGCCACAAGAGAAGAAAAGTAGCAACACACAAGGATGAAGAGTCTCTAGGCCTTTGGTCTCTCCAGCAGCTGTATCTCTCTACAAGGTCCTCATCTGGGAATGGCAGCAGAGGCAAGGGGACTTCTTCCTTTCACCAAAACCTTGAGCCTCTGTGGTGAGTATGTCCAGAAAGGCAGACAATAGAGTCTTGCAGCTGCTGCCAGGGCAAGCCTGAGAGCAAAATGGGTCCTGTTTGCCATGACTGATTCCAGTGAAGGGGCCTCACTTAGACCCTTCAATGTGTGCATCCAGCTAATATCCAGGAATCAATGCAGTTCTTGGCCGAGCCTCTGGACCTCAAGGTTAACAAGCTAAAACACAAAACCAACCTTCACCCTTTTCCTCCAGAGTTTGACTTGATAAGAAGTGGCTGTTCCCCAGGAGAGGAAGGACTCTGTTTGAAACAAAAACATCAGTCTTTGCTCTGCTGTGGCTGTTTGACGCAGAACACACCTTCCTGGTGCTCCTCATGCATCTCTGGCTTCTTCCCACACCTCTCCTTCCCCCTAACTGTAAAGGTCATTGTTCCCTAAGGCAGCTTCTGTGCCCTTTCTGATTCTAAACACAGTCCCTGAGCCATCTCTGTCTCCTTGGCTTCAAGGACTGCCTGTGAGATAGCCACCACCTTCTTTGCTCTGTAGAACTCATGGGCTAGGTGCTGCGTGACTCTCATCCATGCCTCGAAGTCAGGTTCTGGACAAACTAGGGATCTCTCCCTGCCCTCTCATACTCCCTGTTCACAAATGACACCACCATCACCCAGCTTGTGAGGGCAAAAATGCTGAGTTTTTCTGGACTTCCTCTCTCATCCATCCATATCTTAGTTGGCTCCAAGTCCTTAGGAGGCTCCAAAGACTACCTCTGGAGTCCTCCAGGTAAACTCTCTCCTCCACCCTACTGCCACTGATCCAGCTGTACCTTCTCATGACTGGCATCAATTATTTCCAAGGCTTTCAAATTACTCTTCAGTCCTACACTCCTGACTCTGCTGCCTAACAGATCTTTCTAAACCATAAATTAGACAGCTTATCACATCATCCCCTCCAATCAAAAAGTCTATGAAGTACCCTCTGTGCAGGCTGAATAAGAACCCCCATGATATCCACATTCTAATCTCCAGGATCTGGAAATATTACCTTTTATGGCAAAAGAGACTCTGAAGATGTGATCAGTTCAGGATATTGAAATGAGATTACCTGGGATTATCCAGGTGGGCTCCATGTAATCACCAGGGTCCATACCAGAGAAATAAAGGAAGACTCAGAGTCACAGAAGAAAATCAGCTGATGCTGGAAGCAGAGAATGAAGTGATGTCTTTGAAGATGGACAGGCTATAAGCCAAGGATTTCAAGCAGCCGCTAGAAGCTGAAAAAGGCAATGTAAATAGATTCACCCCTCAGATCCCCCCAGAAGGAAGTAGTCTGGAGGACAGCTTGACTTTAGCCCACTAAATCTGACTTAGGACTTTTGTCCTCCAGACTTGTGAGAGAATAAATTAAGCTCCTACATTTGTGGTAATTTATTACAGCAGCCATGGTAACTAATGCACTCGCAATGAAATTTTCAACAGAATCCAAGTGCTCTAGCATGATCCAAAGTTCTGCTGTCTGATCTGACCTCTGCCTCTCTTGCCATTTCCTTCACTGTACTGCTGCACACAGTGCTCCAATTGTATAAAACCCTTTGCTTTTGTTTCCTGGAGATACCACACTCTTTCACACATTTGTGCCATTGCTGGTCCTTTTATTCGGAATACCTTTCTCTACCTTACACCTAGCTTAGAGACAGCAAGGTCTTACTTCCCCTGAGAAAACTTCCCTTCTCTCCCTTATCTGTCACCAAGGCCAATCCCTCAAATCTGTGCGAGGTGACCCTCTGCTATGTTTCCACATTACTCTGGCTTATTTCTACGGTGGCCTTGTAAGAAATTCGCCAGTTCAGAAAAAGACTTCAGGGAGGTTCTGTTTCTTTTAAGTAAGATGAAATGGTTCCACTTCTAAGTAAGTAAGCACACTCCACCCTACCTCTCCACAGCTGTGAAGGAATGCATGGAATAGCTATTTGAGGATACTTTCAACAGTTGCAATTTGATAGGTGAGAAAGTCAGACTCTGTAATACCACTAAGCTGAGTTTCTCATTTTATGTAAGTTTCTCATTTTATGTAAACTGACATCCCATACCCAACCTGGAAGTAGGCACCAGGACACAAACAGGGAAATCTCTAGGATAAGAATTTTAGAACGAGCTTGAGGAAAAGGATAGGAACTTGCAAAATTCAGAAGGAGTGGGTGAAAGTCTCCTGTTAATTTACTGTTCTTTTTTCCATTCTCTTATGCTCCAAGGGAAGTTACCACTGAAATTAGACAATATTTTGAACTGAGTGAAAATTAAAATACAACACATAGATATGAAAGTGGCCATCACTACTAGTTCCATGGACATTAAAAGGGTAATAAAGGAATATTATGAACTCCATACTCATACATTTGAAACCTCAGGTGAAATAAAAATGCAGTTGTAACTATCTCTTGTCTAAAAAAATTCCCTTTACTGACATTCCCTTTATTTATGTACATTTATTTATGTAGATTTGAATTACTCTCTGGTGTCATCTGGTCTTAGTCTGAAGAACTTATTTTATTATAGCATTTCTTATAAGGAAGATTTTGTGTGTGTGTGTGTGTGTGTGTGTGTGTGTGTGTGTGTGTGTGTGTGTGTGCTCAGTCGCTTGATGGTGTCCAACTCTTTGTGACCCCCATGGATTGTAGCCCACCAGGCTCCTCTGTCCATGAGATTTTCCAGGCAAGGATTCTGGATTGGGTCACTATTTCCGCCTCCAGGGGATCTTCCTGACCCAGAGCTTGAACCCAAGTCTCCTGCATCTCCTAGATCATCCATTGGCAGGCTCACTACCACTGAGCCACCTGGAAAGGTAGCTTGGCTAGCAACAAATTCTTTCCATTTTTGTGTATCTGAGAATGACTTTATTTTATCTTTTTCACCTCTTCTGGTACTCCCATGTACAGGCTGTGCACTTAATTGTGGCCAACATTTCTCTAAGGCTCGGTTCATTTTACTTCATTTTTTCCCTCCCTTCTTCAGATTGCATTATCTCAGTCTGCCTTCAAGTTCATTCATTCTTCTGCTAGCTCAAATCTGTTGAGCCACTCTGGTAAGTATTTTAGAAATTAATTTTTTTCTTTTTTAAATTTTTAAGTTAATTAATTTAGTTTTGATTGTGCTAGGCCTTCCTTGCTGTGGACAAGCTTTCTGTAGTTGCAGTGAGAGGGGACTACTCTTTGTTGCAGACCACAGGCTTCTCATTGCAGTGGCTTGTCTTGTTGTGGAGCATGGGCTCTAGAGTGTACGGACTCAGTAGTTGTGGTAGAATCTTCCTGGATCAGAGATTGAACTCATGTCCCCTGCATTGGCAAGAGGATTCTTATACACTGTACCATCAGAGAAATCCCTCTTTGTTATTTTTTTGCTTGGGTTTTAATCTGTTCTTCTTTCTCCAGTTTTTTTTTTTTTTTTCTTGCACTGTACCACTTACAGGATCTTAGTTTCCTGACCAGGGATTGAATCCTAGGTTCTTGGCAGAGAAAGTGCAGAGTCCTAACCACTGGATTGCCAGGGAATTTCCCCTCTAGTAAATTTTTCATTTTGGTTATTGTACTTTCAACTCCAGAATTCCCATTGGTTAGTATTTATATTCTATACCTCCAATGACATTTTCTATTTGATGATACACTATTATCACACCTTCCTTAAATTCTTTATGCATGATTTCCTTTAGTGCTTTGAACATCTTTATGACAGCTGCTTTGTAGTCTTTGCTGGCTGAGGCCACCATCTCCACCCCTTCAAGGTGATGCTATGCTTGCTTTTTTCCCTCGTGTATGGGTCACGCTTTCCTATTTTCTTTGCATGTGTTTTTTTGTTTGTTTGTTTTTTGTTTGTTTGTTGTTGGTTTTTTTTTTTTTTTTGCTACTGATCTTGTTGAAAATTGGACTTCTCAAATAATATATTGTAGCAACTCCGGATATTAATACTCCTTCTCTGGACTATTAATGTTGTTGTTTGGTCAATTTTTTTTTTCTCTTGTTTAGTAACTTGACTGAACAAACCTGCAAAATCCACTCCAGCAGTGTGCAGTCTCTGATATCCGTCTTCAGGATTTTTTCTCTCTTTTTTTCTTTTAACCAGGTTACATAGGGGTTATACTTATTGGCCAAAGGTTGTGCTTAAGTTTTCATGACTTGCTAGATTTTTACGTGTAAAAAATTAATAAACAGAAACTTCAATTAAATAGGGACTGGAGACCAGAAGAGAGTGGTCTCACACCCTGTGATGACTACAGAGCTCCAGAAGAAGGCTCCTCTTCTATCCTGATAATAACTCAACCAATGAAAAGCCCTGAGCTCTTTATTTGCCATCACCCTCCCAACTTCTTTTCACCCTCTGTAAAAGTGTCTGCTTCGCTTGCTATGCAGGGACATGCACGTGGCTCACCATGTTTGCAGACCCCAAACTGCAATTCTCTGCTGATCCCAAATAAAATCATCTTTGTTGGAGAAATGTCTGGCTGTCTATTTGCTTTAGGTCAACAACAATTTACCATTAGATGCATGTGGCGTAGAAGCTACCATCACAGTTCAGGGAGTTTACAGTTTTGTCTTACTTTTTCTTCTCTGATCACTCTTGAGGGGGCACAGCCTTGTGAATGTACACAATCTTCCAGAAGTCCAGAGATGTGTACATTTATATTTTAAAGCATGGCTTCCTGGGAGTTGTACCTGGGCAAGAATAGGTCTCTGTTCAGTGTTTGGTCACAGGTTCTGCTAGGTCGCTTGTGCTGATGAGGCTTCTACCCTGTGTTGGCAGATCTGTGCGTGATTTGGAGAATGTCCCCGCATCTGCCCACATCCTTCTATGGTTCCTTCTGTGTGCCTGCAGTCACACATGCCCACCGCTTTCCCAACTCACAGGATTTACTGTGATCCCAGGAGGACGCTTCTTAGCTGTCTCTTTATTAAATTTTCCTCCTTCTTTCATTTGCTTGTTTCTTGAAGTCACCAATAAACAGCTGACTTAGCAGACTTGCATCACTCAAACCAAATAAAGAACACTCCAAAGAAAGGACAGTTTCCTGAGAGATGACCTCTGAGTTCTTCCAGTATCCTGCTGGGTAAGAGTGTTTTTGCATGCCTGACCTGTGGCCATGCTATATCCATTTGACCTCTGGGAGACTAGAGCCTGAGTAGCTAAGGTTTGTCATACGGCCACTCCATGCTTGAAGGACACCAATAAAAACCCTGGACATAATGAACTACCCTGGTTGACAACCTCTATACATGTTGTCAGAGAAGGCAATGGAACCCCACTCCAGTACTCTTGCCTGGCAAATCCCATGGACGGAGGAGCCTGGTAGGCTGCAGTCCATGGGGTTGCTAGGAGTCGGACACGACTGAGCGACTTCACTTTCACTTTTCACTTTCCTGCATTGGAGAAGGAAATGGCAACCCACTCCAGTGTTCTTGCCTGGAGAATCCCAGGGACGGGGAAGCCCGGTGGGCTGCCGTCTCTGAGGTCACACAGAGTCGCACACGACTGAAGCAACTTAGCAGCATACATGCCATACATCTTTGCTGGGAGAATTGAGCACTGCATGTGTGATTCCACTGGAGAGGATATCTGGGTTCTTCCCTATGCACCCTTTCCCTTTTCTTCAGGCAAGAATACTGGAGTGGGTAGCCATTGCCTTCTCCAGGGGATCTTCCTGACCCAGGGATTGAACCCAGGTCTCCTGCATTGCAGACAGATCCTTTACTGTCTGAGCCACCCCAACTAACATTTTCTCTGTAATAAACCATAAAAATGAGTACAATAGCTTTTCTGAGTGCCATGAATTCTTCTAGTGAATTATCAAGCCTGAAGGTGATCTTGGGGATTCCAAACTCATGAAGCTACCAGGACAGAGTTCCTGCAACATGGGGTTAGGGGTAGAGAATATCAGCAGTTTGCCCCCGCTGGGGTAAAACCATAGCACCATGCTGGGAGCTGGGGGTGAGAGGAGTTGGAGCCCTGTCTTCTCAGCTATACTTGCCTGGGATAGAGCTTCCCCAGGGTGCACCCCACACCATTTCCTAGGAAGAGGCAGGGTGTAATGCCCTGGGTTTATGGAACTTCCCTCTGTGGAATGTATGTACATTTCTTGCCCACCACCCCCTCGCATAGGATCCCAGGGCAGGGGTTTCAGCCTGTTCCACTAGATTCCCAAGCACCTGAAACAGGGCTTGGCCTGTAGTTTTAGCACTTTAATGTACAGTAGCACATGCACAGATCTTTGTTTCAAATATGAAATTGCCTAACAGTATATTGTGAACATTTTTTCATGTCATAACATATTAGTCTTTAAAAAAAGAGAGGAGACTTTTTATTCCAAACTGAATGGACTGTAAACTTTAGGCCAGTATAAAATTGGTGCCATCTAGAGGCACAGAGGATAGGGGCACAGATGATACAGCATCTTTCACCAAAACAAAACAAAACAAAACAAAACAAAACACGCTTTTCATTATTTTGTTGTTGCTATCTAGTTACTAAGTCATGTCCACATGACTTTGGTGACCCCATGGACTTGTAGTCCACCACGTTCCTCCATCCAGGGGATTTTCCAGGCAAGAATATTGGAGTGGATTCAGGAGATCTTCCCAACCCAGGGATCAAACCTGTGTCTCCTGCATTTGGTGGGCAGATTCTTTACCCCTGAGCCACCAGGGAAGCCTCCTTTTCATTATTTATCCCTCATGAAACCATTTTCTTAAAAAGATTTCTGTCAAACTGCATTTGCTAGGTAATAATACTTTTTAAGAAAAACACGTATAACTGACACCAGGGTCATATTGACTCGATAAAATTCCAATTGATATTTATTTTTCTCTACAGCATTTTTTCCGACATCCACAGGAGATAAGAAATAGAGAAACTCCCAAAAGTGAGGAAGACAATTCAAATTATTGATTCAAGTTCCTAAATCATGAGTAAACAAGAATTCCTCCCATGGTCAAAGGTAACTGAAAAGGCCATAGCAAGAATGTTTGGAAATAAATAAAATATAAGTAATTCCATATAAAAATCGATTCACTCACTGTGGCAAATATACCAGACATATAAAATGTCACCAACAGGGCAGACTGGGTGTAGGGTACACATGAACTCTGCATTGTTGCAATTTTTCTATAATCCTAATTGTTTTTTAGTTACATCTGGCTCTTTGCGACTCCATGGACTGTAGCCCTCCAGGCTCTTCTTTTCCCAGGCAAGAATACTTGAGTGGGTTGCCATTTCCTTCTCCAGGAGATCTTGCCTACCCAGGGATTGAACCCAAGTCTCCTGCTTGGCAGACAGATTCTTTATCACTGACCCACCTGGGAAGCTCATAATCTATTCTAAAGATTTTAAAATTTAAAAAATAAAAAACTAAAATTAAATAAAAAATAAATAAATAAATAAAAGAAAAAAAATAAAATTAAAGCTTTATTACAAAATCACATATAGGAGCCATACACTCCTCTGGCTGAGGAAAGCATGTTAAAGGATAGGCAAGCCCAAAGAGCAGATTTTCACACTGTCAATGGGGAGGAACACAAGTGGTTACAGACACGTGCTGAGTCCAGAACCAAACCTTGGACCACTATTATCTACAGTGAACTTCAGAGAGCACTCATCCACGCGTCTCCCTGCAGGAGGCATCCTACACCCACACTTCTTCACTAGGGGAAAGGTTTTGCCTTCTTCCTGGGAAAAGAGGTCATCAGATAAGACCCCTTACTTCCAGCCTACCCATAAATGCACTTGCCTTAGCAGCCACGCTGCAGCCCTTCAATTGAAAAAAAAAAAAAAAAAGGCACCCTCTCACACCAGGCTCTGGGTGTTACTAAGGTTCCTGCAGTGACATCCTGGTCTTCACACTTCGCACTCAGAAAACCCCCGCACCTCTCCTGTAGCTTTACCCACTCTTCTGGCCCTTTCTCCTCAGTGCACATGGTCAGTCCTTCTCTTTACACAACAGTCCACAACTACAGGAAAGCAGGCAGCGGCCCTGTAGGTGCAGGTGCAGGCAGGCGTGCGGGCTGGCCCAGGGTGAGGAAGCCGCCGCCTGCATGACGGGAGGGAGGCGCCCTCCCTGCTGGCATGACCAGAGGAATCCTGAGGGGGCGGCCCCAAGTATTATTTTATGACATAATTTTATTACCATTTTGTTTGGATACCCCATAATTTCTAAAATAATTTCTCTTGTATTGAATATATTTCTTTTTTTCCAAAGTGATTCCCACCTGTGTCATCAGTTGAGTCATCACAAAAACCCATGAGGAGAGCAGGAAAGAGGATGTTCGTATTTGACAGGGGAGAGGACTGAGACTCCTTGTCCCACAGGTTTAATGACTTGCCCAGAATCACACAAAAAGGTAACAGCAAAGCTAGGACTAGGATTCAGAAGTTCTGGCACCAGCCTTTCCATTTTTCAGGGCTGACTTCATTGTATTTTATTATGGCTGTGCCCTCAATTCACCTGACCCACACTGTATTCCCACAGTGGCTGGGATGTTGCTAGGGCTCATGTAGCCTGCACACAACAGTGGACCCAAATGAAGGTGCTCGTGACAGGCCCACTCCCCAAGTTCTGCACCACTCACATTGTAGAGAGGGAGAGTGTGCTGTGGAGACACAAGACAGCTCAAGAAAAGTCGAGAAATGGCTGCTCCTTAGAGCTGATGCTCACAGACACCTGGGTCAGCCCACACATGTCTCAGCAGCCCCACCCTGGACCGTGATTGCCTCACAGGGTCCAGCGAAAGACTAAAGTCAAAGACTGTGCTTTGTAGTCTGCCATGTGATGAAGATTGGAAAGGAAAGGAGTCAGCATTACATGCCTCCTTCAAATCTCACCTCGTAGCTAAGTCCAAACAACAAGCTTGTGAAGTAGTGTTTTACAGATGAAAAGGTGGAATTAGGTCAAGTGCTATCTCTGACGGAGAAGGCAATGGCACCCTACTCCAGTACTCCTGCCTGGAAAATCCCATGGACAGAGGAGCCTGGAAGGCTGCAGTCCATGGAGTCGCTGAGGGTCGGACACGACTGAACGACTTCACTTTGACTTTTCACTTTCATGCATTGGAGAAGGAAATGGCAACCCACTCCAGTGTTCTTGCCTGGAGAATTCCAGGGATGGGGGAGCCTGGTGGGCTGCCGTCTGTGGGGTCACACAGAGTCAGACACGACTGAAGTGACTTAGCAACAGCAGCAGCAGCTATCTCTGAAGCCACACAATTACATCATGAGTAATGGGGTGGCTCAACCCTCTTCCCTCTGCCATCTATTCTGAATTTTCTGCCATCACACGCTCATTATCAGCTACATGCCTGTTAGCATCAGAGTGTGGGCTACTGTGTGGGATTCCCTCCAGAAGACTCCAGGCTGGGCCTTAGGATGGCTGTGGGGGAGCCAGGGAGTCCCTTGTGATGCCTTACAGAGGTGTCTACTGGAAAATGCCAAACCAGGAAATCCAAGGAACCAGACACATGGGCTCTTGCCAGGTGAACCATAATGGAAGTTTCCTGATCTGGGTGTGTCAAGCTTCCAGAAGGAGACAGCTTCTTCTCTGAAACCTGAGAAACTTCTTGGCCTGTATAGGTGGCAGGCCCAGGATCCCTAGGGGAGAGGAGCTTGCTCTGGGCCCAGGAGAGCAATGAATCTTCTAATATTGTCCTGTTGGCTGCGGTGGCTCTGCCCTTTTCCCACTAAGCCCTCTTCTGTCCTGCTCCTCGGCTCTGAGCAGGACAAGGACATCCTGCCCTGAGAAGGGGTGGGCTCCTGTGCCCCCCAGCCCTTGCCTCAGGTCTCGGCACATCCACAACTGGTGTCACCCCCTGGGCTCTCCACTGCCCATACAAACGCTCTGCATCCTCACTTCTCGCAGCCTCTCCTTACACCTGGGCGTCTCCTAAGATGCCCCAGTACTGATTCTTCACCTTCAGGCATGTTGTTCTGCCTCCTTCACAGGCTCCCCTGCTCACTCTTCAGTTTTCCCTGGGTATCAGGAATCCATACAGGTGCATGGGGCCTCACATTAGTGCTTCTTACCCACCTGGCTCCTCAGGAGTCTCCGTCTTTCCCAGGCAGGGCTGAGTGCCTCCTCTCCAGGGCTCTCCAGCACCACCACTCCCTGTCAAATCCCTAGCTGTGGAGGTGAAGCTGTTGTTGCCCTTGTTGCTGTCATGGGCCTAGCTGTCTCTCCTACCAGACTCAGGCTCCCCCAGGGGGAGCATGTCAGCCCCTCTAGGACTCTAGCCCCCAGCACTGAGCCTGCCAGAGGGCAGCTGCACGGTACACTCTGAATGAAAATTGTCTCTCCTGTTATGTTTGTCTTTCCTGTTATAAAAACAGGGCTTCCCAGGTGGCTCAGTGGTAAAGAACCCACCTACCAACACAGGAGACACATATTCAACCCCTGGGTCAGGAAGATCCCCCAGAGAAGGAAATGGCAACCCACTCCAGTATTCTTGCCTGGGAAATCCCATGGACAGAGAAGTCTGGCAGGGCTACAGTCCATTGGGTCACAGAAAGAGTCGGAGACAACTCAGCTACTAAGCAACAGCATTATAAAAATAACATGTGATGGCAGATACGCATGAGATGCTATCCATGTACCTTATGTACAGTATTTCATCCTAAAATGTGGCTGGTGTTCCTGTTTTTTCCTGCAGATTTCCTTACTGAAGCTCAGAATAGCTACTTGTCCAGGCTGCTAAGTGGTGGTGTTTGAGTTTGGAAAGGTCTTTCTGACTCCCCAACTCTGGTACCTACTGGTGTCTCACGTGAGCCTTACTGGGTCCCCAGAGATGGGAAGAACAAGTCTGAAGGTCCCCATTATTTTGTGAGCCACGTCCACAGGCCCTGAGAGGGAGGGTGGGTTCTCCGGGTCACAGAGGATCTGGTAATGGCGGTAGTCGAGAGGCTACAGTGGCTGTGTGTTCATGCATATCCGTGGTGGTGATGTGACTGTGTCTCTTCATGTGAGCACCCTGAGCCAGTCTCTGACCTGCTGCCCTGCGGCTTCCCTGCAGGCCCCCGCCTGCCCTGCCCCATTCTTTTGACCAGAGGCAGTGAGGCCACCTACCCAAGCCCTGGCAGCAGTCCCTTCCTAGCAGGGGTGTGGGACTGGCCTTCCTCACCCGCCGTAGAGCGAGTCTCCTCAAGACCAAGCTGCTCCTAGGTCCCAGCTGAAGTACATTCCCGCCCATGGCTCCTAGCTGTGTCTCTTCTGGGGAAGAGCGTAGCCTTCCTTTCCCTGAGAAGACATAAATGCCTGAGAAACAACACCATACAGATTACTAATGCCAACCAGGGCTGGCCCAGGGGTCTTCACAGGCTCTCCTCCAACACTGAAGTGAAGAGACAGAGACCAGCTCAGCCTGCCCACCAGGGACGGCCTGGTGATGCCTGTCACCATTTACAGACGAGTCCTAACTCATGCCCTTTTTGATCTGCTTTTCTCTTGCCATGCCTCCCCCTCCCCTGCCTCGCCCAAGGCCACCAGACAGAAGGAAAGCAGGGAGATGGTTCCATCCCAGCCTCAGGCAGTACTCAACCTTCTCCGTGTGCAAACACTCCTGCATGCCCATAGTGGCTACAAGCTGCACAAAGCTGGAGAGCCTCACTGCCTCCTGCCCTCTCTGCAGCCCTGCACAGGGGCTTCAGCAGGTTGTCGTTCCAGTTTCAGAGACAGACCTACTCAGAGGGACTGAGAGAACCTCTCACGGTGGGATGCGGGTGTGGCAGCCCCAGGCAGGCCTGCACCTGGGGGTCCTAGGTTCCTCCAAGGCTCATGGTGGGCCTGGGGCACACCATGCCTGTGCAAGGAGGGGGGTTCTCCATCAGACACAGAAGCACATGTATGGCAGAGGCCTGGTCGCCAAGAATATCATCACAAAGGGTCTCACTGGAAAGCCTAGATTGCTGGAGGCTGCCCAGCATGGCAGAAAAATGGGGGCGTCAATGTAGGGTTTTGTTCTACCTTCACTCCTCTGCTTATCACCCTTGAGAGCTCGAGTCCATTCATCTACAGATGAGGCCTCTGTTAGGAGGGACACTTGCCTGCCTGCTGCACCCCTCCTAGAGGCTGTGCCACCCCTACCGCCTGCTCCCCTGCCCACCGACCATGTGCTGTACTCTATGGTCTACTGTGTTAGGCAGACATACGTGCAGCTGCACCAGAGGGAGAGAAGAACATGGCCAATTTGGAGGACCTGGAGTTGGGAATCCAATCAGGAGCCATTTAGTGCTGGTTGGGGGCCACAGACAAGCTGGGGGTGGGTCTCAGAACCAGCCTTATTGGAGGAGAATAGAGCCAGAGAAACAGTCCTTGAATGTGATGGCTGGCTGTATCAGCAGCTCTCTGGCAGACACACATGGGTCACCAGAAATGCCTGCTCCCTTGAGGTATCTTGAGAGGTGACTGCCTGCACAAAGAGGGACACAGCAGACGCTCAGCCAAAAGTTGGCCGCTGCTCTGTCCATGAGGCACAAAATCATGGTGATCACACTCACTGCTAGGAAGATGTGGTGCAGGCCCTGGGGCTGGTGGGAGCCTCTCCTGGAATGTTGGGGGACCCCTCCTTCCTCCCTGGGAAAGGTCCCTCCATCCTGGCAAGTCACTCTGAGGACGCCCTGGGAGTGGAGGTTTCTTCAGGAAGTCATCTGCCTCCCGGGTTGGGCTGGGACTGGGAGCTCAGGAGATGCATGCATTGTGTGTCCCGATCACGAGGGGGAGTTACAACTGTTCTGTTTCCTCCATGCACAGATGCTGCAAAGTTAGTGACAGCCTTTGAGAGGAAGAGGAAATCATTCTTAAATGTACACATCAATTATGAATGCAGCTTGAGCTTTCTGAGAAGTGTGTCTTAAGTTCCAGGAAAGGTGGTTTGCTGCAGTACATCTCAAGAGAGAGGTTGAGGTGAGCCTCCCTCAGGGTCTTTGGCAAGGAGCTGGCCCGGCCAGTCCTTTGGAGTGACCCCATGAGCAGTGTGGGGAGGCGGAGAGCCGCATGGCCCCTGGGACGATCAGGAGGGGAAGGGGGAGCTGGGCAGCAGGCTGCAGGCACAGGGGTGGCTGCCCTCCACCTGTCCCACCATCCTCTGTGTCTTACTCATCACCCTTAGGGTGGAGGCTGTGTCTTTTCTAAGCCAATGTTTTCCCTGATGAATCCTCTCCTGACATTTTATAAACTCCAAAACTCACAAAGAGAGGAGAGACTGAGGCAGTCTCAGAAGGGCCCCGAATACCAAACTTGTTCCCACCTTGGGGTCTAGTCCTCTGAGGGGCCTGAGTCTTCTAGACTCAATGTACACAGGCCATGCATTTTACAAATGTGAGCTTACCAACTCATGATCTGACAGATTGTTACCCTCATTTTATAGGGAAATGAAATTTGGATGACTGAGCCACACCCTGCTCACAGTTAGGATGGGGTGCCCCCCATCCCAAGTCTACCGTGATGGTGGAAACCTTCTATCTTACAAGGTCTCTCGTATCTCCTTCTGGCTTTTCCCAGTTGAGGAATTCAGACACCAAGTGAGGAGCAGATGCTTTGGGACAGAGGCAGTGTCGCTAGCTGCCCCTGGTCAGCAAGGAGCAGAACACAGACAGCGGCAGGGCTGGGAAGGCCCACTTCCTGGGTGGGAGGGGTGGACTTGCTTCTGGAGGCCGGAGCTGGCTGGGTTGGGGTGAGGGACTCGGAGCACCCGTTCTGCTGGGCTCAGCAAGTTAAGAAGACAAGCCGGGCTCCATGCCATGGTCCACAGCAGAAGCACAGAATCACCCCAAGGCTTTTCCCAAATGCCTTCTGGGCACCGTCAGGAGAGCTGGGTCACTGGGGCCAGGAAGGGCCTTGGCACGCATCTGTGATAAAGCTCTCGGGGGTTGGATATCCACCCAGCTCACTTCCAGTAAGCAAGAAAGACAACAGTGCCCGTGAAATGCAGGAGCGCTCCTGGAGTCACGGTGAAGCCCAGTGTCCTTCTGCGGAATATGAACAACGTCATGAAGCATCAGCATCAGGCAAGGCACTCCGGGGTTGTGACAAAGTCCCCCCTGTTCACACCTGGGCACAGACAGAACACACACTGCAGGTCACAAAGAGGAAACAGCTGGCTATTCTGGGCAATGGCTGCTGCTTCATCCATCCCAGGTTTAGCCTCAGACCAGTCATACTTCCTCCTGGGTGAGATTTACTGAATTACTCAATCGCAGAATTCTTTCTGCTTCCTTACAGCATCCCTGCTGCCTTAAACCCCTCCAAACCCACCTACAAGCCAACTCCAGCAGCAAGTCCTTACCAACATCACCTCACACAGCTGCAGGGAGGTACTCGACACTCCCAGGAGCCCAATGTCTGACTCTCGGGGTGGAGGCACTAGATGACCAGGCACCCCAGGCCCTAAACCTTTTACAGCCAGAAATGACACACCCAGACAATGCACCCTTGATCTGAGGACACATCCACTGACAAAACCAGAATTCCCCGACTCTATCCCAGATGAGGCCTCCATCTCCCTGGCCATCGCTGCCCCCGAACCACTGTAGTCTCTATACCCATGGCACCTCAGGAAGG
The DNA here is from genome assembly GCF_016772045.2 of Ovis aries. Classification (NCBI taxonomy): domain Eukaryota; kingdom Metazoa; phylum Chordata; class Mammalia; order Artiodactyla; family Bovidae; genus Ovis; species Ovis aries. Next base: position 114,478,429 of record NC_056055.1, on the reverse strand, counting down.
GGGTGAAGAGAGAAAGGGGATCATTTTTTAAGCAGGGAGGAATGTTTTGAGATGCTCTAGCTAAGAGATTTCAGTCCTATTTCGCCAGGGAGAGACCCTGAATCTATCGAGGTAAACTGCCCACATCAGAGGTAGGACTTGAGGGTTTCTGACATGGTATACACCATGAAACCATCACCAGAGAAGGCAACGGATGTCTCATGTCCCCACCAGCTGAGGTCTCTCTGCCATCCCACTCTTCAGCCCCCACCTGTCCCACACTCTGCTTTCTGTCACTAGAGACTTATGAGTATTGTCTGCAATTTTAGAAAAATACAACCATGCCGCATTCTGGCCACTCCCAGAACTCTGGAAATCCATCTGGTTGGGCGTGTCCCAGCAGCCCCCTCCTCCCTCACTAAGTGGTATTCTGAGGCAGGGGTGCACCTCCATTCAGTTGCTTCTCACTTTCTCACAAGGCTCAATATTCACACCCCTTTCCAGGACTTGGGCTGCTCCAAGGACTGGCTTCACCAACTATTCTGGGCATAGGGTCTGAGCTCTTCTGTGAAAATTCAACTTGTAGCTGTGTCAGGAGCTGCAGGCTGGTGTAGCATCAGCCTGAGCAGCACACCCATGTGGCCATGTATCAGGAGATGGGCTTCCATTCAGCTCCACTGGTTACAAGAAAAACTATTTGTTTTGAGGAGGAGAGAAACAGAGCTGGGCAAGGAGAAACACAGGAGGTGAGTAAGAACTGTTGAGAGCTTAATCTATGCTGGGTGACTGCAGGTTTTTCCATGTTTTTATTATCATTTAACTTTCACAACATCCCTAGAAGTGGAAGAGTTTCAAATGAAGGTGCCTGAGCCCCATGGGAGAGCTGGTCCATACTGCCCCCACCCCCAGGCCCACTACCAATGCCAGGGGCCCAGGAGGAGGGGCAGCACCACACAGTACATCTTCCCAGCCCAGGCCCTGCTCCGTCACTTCTTAGGCTCAGGAAATCTTCACCTCATGGCAAAAGCTGCCAGGAGAGACACATTGCCCATTTGGTACACACAGTACATGGCGAACACCCACAGCACTGGGGCTGCCTGGGGGGAAGTGATCCACAGCAGAAAGCTGCTGGGATTCAGCCATGGCCACTTCCAGCCAACAGGGGAGCATATGCCCCCTCGGGAACATCAGGGCAGTATGAAGGTCACAGGGAAACCTGCGGTCTGGCCTCAGCTTCTCTTCAGTCCAGAGAATCCCTGAGAATGGCCCTGTCCTAGTGGAGAGTGCAGGCAGCGCCAGGGTCTGTAGAGCAGTGCTTCTGAGCTTAGCCACGCCCTGGCGTCATCTGCAAGCTCGGGAACTGGGGCCTGGGCCCCGGGTCTGGATTCTGATCCACTCAGTTTGTGTGGCTGCTGATTCCGATGTGCAGCTTTGCTGAAAGCTGCAGCCTCGGATGTCAGGCACGCAGGGCCCTGGCTGCATCAGCCTGAGCCATGAAGGAAGCAGTCCGTCCACCTGTCACTTGTGCTTCAAATAATTTTCTTGTCATTTACTTAATCAGATGCCACTGAGCACGGCTCCATCCAGTCCTGAATGTCACCCTCCTACCTGCAGTGCTCAGCTGTCTAGACAGGAAAGAGATCCAGGGCTCAGCTGCAGCCCATGGGTGATAACTCCTGCCCCATCCCATGCTGGATCCTTCATGGACAGCAGTTCATTAAGAACCAGAAGAGGCTTTCTCTATTTTTTTCCTATTTCCTGTTTGTGCTGATTGGTTTACTAAATGGTCGATTTTTAAATTATGCAATATGGGATACAGGCTTCCTAGGTGGCAGAGTGGTTAAGAATCCTCCTGCCAATGCAGGAGACTCAACAGACGCAGGTTCAATCCCTAGGTCAGGGAAGATCCCCTGGCGTAGGAAATGGCAACCCACTCATTTTCTTGCCTGGAAAATTGCATGGACAGAGGAGCCTGGCAGGCTACAGTCTATGGGGTCACAAAGTGTCAGACACGACTGAGCAGCTTGGCATGCACACATGCAGTATATGATACGCAAAAGCAGAAATGTATTTATGTGTGCTATGAAATAACAATAAAATGGACACTCATGAACCTACCTCCCAATATCAAGTATGGCGAGTTTTGAATTAGTATATCCATTAATTACTAAGTACGTGGAAGCACTGTTGCACATGGGGCATGAAATGGCTTGTTTTTGTGTCATCGTCTGTGGCATGTCATACATGAGAAAAAGCTGGGAACTTAAGGAAAAAAGGAAATCATGATGTGTAGTCATGGAATCTTCTAAGGACAGTACGAAATGGAAACATACAGTCAGTTGGTCCTTAGTAAAATTAAATTTAAATGAACATGTGCACGGAGAAGTGAGAGACAATTATAATTCAGTATGCTCCTATGACTGAAGGAAGCTGAGCTGCAAAGACAACACAGAGAAGGGTCCAAAGGGGAGAGAAAGAAGCATCAAGGAAGACATCCTGGAGGAGGTGGTAAGGTGTGGCAGCTGGTGTGGTGTGGCGGCACCCTTGGCAGGGCACTAGTCCTTGAATGTGGCACATGGATCAACAGATGAGTGGCAGCAAGGCCTCACAGGCAGTGCCTCCCCCCCACTCCTAAGACAGCTCACATTGGTTACCCAGGAGGGCCTCGGAGCAGCCAATGAACCTCACAGTATTACAACTGGCAAGGAGGAGACTGCCTATATCAGAGGCGAGGAAACCATGAAAGGACTCCCGAAAGACAGAGCGCTTCTCGGGACACTGGGACACTGCCCAGTTCTATCTGGTAGGAGAAGCCAACAAAACATTTGGGGCCAGGAAGCCCTGACAGTACCAAAAGCACCCCCCTGATGTTACAGAGAGTGGCTGAAGTCTCAGGCTGGCCCAGAAAGGACCGCTGCGACTGGCTGGTGGCCAAGAGGAGGATAGCCATCCAGACGTGGGGAGACGAAGCCTCCAGAGTCCAGAGGACCGAGCTGAGCTTGGCCCAAGCTTGCAGTGAAGGTTGTGGGAATACATGTCTCTAGAACTGACAACCCTGGTCGGCCAGCTAAGGTCCCCTGGACAAGGGGATCCCTTGAGACACTGACCTGGCCAAGGTTTTGCTTCTGCAGGTGAACTCCTCAGGTTTGGCTAGCATTTCCCAGGACACTATGCTCCAAACCCCAGCCCTGCCTTCTCAGAGCCTTCATCTCAGAGGGAGACAGCAGGACTCAGAATATGGAGGTGTTTGAGAAGTATATTTTGAACAGCTAGATGAAGAGGAGCTGTTGAGGTCAGGGATGTTCCCTGAGTTGGCAGAGGGAGCAGAAGGAGGCTCCGGAACAAAAGCAGAGGTGGCCTCTGGCCTCTGGCCACGTCTGAGGCTTGTGAAGGGCCATGTGGGAGAGATGGCTCCAGAGCAGAGAAGAAGCACCAGGTCCCTGAGCAGCACCATGGCCGAGGATGGCAGAGTCCTGGGTGGTGGGAAAGCAGCAGCCCTGGGTTGGTACTGAGGGTCTCTTGGCAGGCAGCTGATTCCCAGAGCTGCCCACGTCCCTCTCTGTCATCCCAAGGGACCGGCCTCTTTAGGACTCAGGGGACAGCCTCCTCATGACCTCTTCGAGGGGCAGAGTGTCTGTGGTTTCAGGTGCCTAGTGTAACCTTTACCCAGAAGAGCTGAAACATGTGGGTGACTCCCTAGCAAATGCCCCTAGGAACTGGGGTACACACCCCTTACCACCAAGGTTGGTAGGCTGAGACCTGGTGGGACTTTTCCTTAACTTCATGGGGGCATTTACTGCTTCCCTGCCCAGCATCTGAACAACAGTCCTGACTGGGGTCAGAGGGGCTCTTCGGACAGTTGAGAAACTGGGACCCACCCATCTTGGAAACAGAAAGGGGCAGACTCCCTCTGTTCCCACCCTCCAGAGGGCAGCCTGGGCCCAGCTCCAGTGGCTCTTGAGAACAGACCTAACTGCCTGCAAGAGGAAGGTGGAGACACTCTCAGAGAGGAGAGGCAGAGCTGAGTGTCTGGACATAGCCCCGCCAGAGGCGCCCTCAGCAGTTGGCCTGTTGAGCAGGACTGACTGTGCCCCACCTCTCCTGATCCCTGCCCAAGCTGGATCCTGGAAGTTATCCATACCTTGACAGGATAGTTCCTTTTCTTTTTCCACTTAACTGGAGTTCATTTTTGTCTTGCAACCAAGAGCCTTCACTAATAAAGAAACTGTTACTAGGGTGATTATAGATAATAAACCCTTAAAGAAAGGAGCAGTGGGAGAAGTGCTAGGATTGGTTAATCCATCAATTTTAGGCCAAAGGCAGTGAAAATATATTGGGCATTAAGTTACAAAACTCCAGCACCTCACCGCATGCATGGCAAACCCTTAATTCAATCAGCTGTGTCTAAGTCTACTAGGGGCTTTGGAGGGAAAAGTGACCTTGCTATGAAAACTGAGGGAAAGGCATGAAGATCTCAAGCACTGTGGGGTGACTGTGTCATTTCTAACTGCCCCAGCCAGATTAAAGACGGAGGACAACAAACTCAAACCCCTGAGCTCCCAGGACTCTCTGACTGAACATGAAGTATTTCCTCTCTTTTGCAGCCCCAGGCCTGAGATAACCCTGCACCAAGACCAGTCTGATTCTCTCAGCGTGTGGACTGGGGAGCTGAATGACTGCTTCCTTGTTCCTTGAATGAAACTCAGAGCATTGTCCAGAAAAGCCTGAGACCCCTGGCCTTAGCAATGGCCATCTATTAGGAGAGTCACAAACTCAGCCCCTGATTCTCTCTCTGACTGCTGCAAGAACCTGTGATCATTTTCCCCTGTGAAGTGAGACCTGTTCCCCTCACATCCACCCCTGCCCCCTTCCCTGCCTCCAGAACAAAAGACAGAGGCTTATCTCAGCATGGCCATGGGAACCAGTTACCAACTCAGACTACGGAGGAAAAGGTTCATGTTCCAGAAAATTATCACTTTGCCAACATGCACTGGCAAAAATCTGGGGAAACAGATGGGAATGGATTGTAAGAGCGTCTGGCCAGGGAGGGAAGAAAAGCACTGTGGGTCAGGAATAATGTTAACTTGGGTGCAGGCAATTGTTCTGGAGGTAGCAGGCTAGTTCCAGTACCCAAGGTGTGCTCCAGCAGGTGACCTGCTGGTTGAATAAAACCTCAGTTTGCTATTGGCTCATGAATTGAAATGGACAAGGCAGAAATTCCTTGAAGGAGTCCAAATACCTTAAGGGACAGAGTGTTGGGGTGGATTTACCAAGAGCAATCTGCTCACAACCCCCTAACTGTGTCCCCTATAAAGCCAAAAGACACAGAGGTACAGACACCTACTTTGGCAAGGAGAATGTCAGCATCTTGGAAAATTGCCATAGACGCTATTCTTTATCCACTGGTGATGCTGATGAGAAATGCGGTCTTTGGTGGTGGCAGATGGGGCAGTGGCAGATTGGATGACAGAGGATGAGAAAGAGTGTTACAGTGCCAGAAGCCAAAATGACTGTTCTGATGTCACAGCTCTTTGGGGGTACCAGGACTGAAGTGGACGGGCAACGCCAGTGGGGTCCTGCTGGACTTGTGTAATTCTGAAAGGGCTTCCCAGGTGGTGAGGAATCCACCTGCCAATGCAGGAGATGCAGATTTGATCCCTGCATTGGGAAGATGCCCTGGAGTAGGAAAAAGCAACTCACTCCAGTATCTTTGCCTGGAAAATCCCAAAGTCAGAGGAGCCCGGTGGGACACAGTCCATGGCGTTGTAAAGATTCAAACATGACTGAACGACTGAGCTCATTCACAATATTTTGGAAAAAATGCAAAAAAAAAAAAAAAAAAGTTCTTACTGTGCCTAAAACAGTGTCTGGAAGATAGTAGATGTTCAATAAATATTTATTGATTAAACTTCACTGTCCCTTGCCTAACTCCCAGGTTTGAGACAACAGATCCAGAATTCCTTCAGTGAGGAGGAGGCTGGTTACCTGCAATAACATCCTAAGCAAGTAGTACTATGAATCTTCTGAAGGCTCCATACAGAGAAACACCTGGACATTTCAGAAGTTAGTGAACACTGGCTCCGTTCTAATATGAATTCGTGGCCTACAAGAAGTGGAAGGCATGCCAGGTCATAAATGGAGCCTTCCCATGCATCCACCTCATGGTAGCCCATTGGAATCCTGAGTCTGTCCTCCAGAGATTTTCCCAGCTCCACAGTGTTCAGTTGGCAAAGACATGCTCAGTCCCTGTGGAAACCCCACCTCCATTCCTTCACTCATGATGTGGAGACACTGTGGGAAGAAAGGCTAACTGAAGCTTCTGAACACCCCCACCCATCCAAAACAGGGGATCAAAAGCGACACTTCAGCTCTGGCAACTGAGAAATCGCAGTGGAGGACAGAAACCCCCTATTGCAGCCCTGTTCAACATCCCAGCTCGGCTTGTTCAGAAGACATGGGGCCTTGCAAATGCCGGTGGACCAGTTTACATTTAACTGTTTGGATTCTCCTGTTCTGACCCACAAGCAATCTCCCCAAATGGAACAAATGTATTACAGTCCTTGTCCATGGATTTGGCAAAAAGTGTACCTGTGTGTATATGTATTTCTTGTCTCAACTGCTGATATAGGGATCAGCACGAGTCAGTCACTTTCCCTGTGAGAGGCACAGCATAGCTTCATTGCCCTGCTTCAGGGCTCTGCTGATTCTGTGCCATAATTTAGTGAGCAGAGACTTTGACCTTCCTGCTTCTAAAGACCTCATGCTGGTCTATGGTACCACCACACTGACAGGGCTTGGAGAACAGCAATTAGCAAGGTACCCCGATGTGGACTAGAGTGTGGGGCCAAGATTCCGTGAGTCTGTCATACAGAGTGAAGTCACAAAGAGAGAGACAAATATCATATATTAATGCACTTATGTGGAATCCAGAAAAATGGTACAATCTTATTTGCAAATGAGAAAGAGAGACACAGACATAGAGAACAAGCATATGGACACAGGCGTGAAAGAGGGGTGGGAGGAACTGGGAGATTGGAATTGATACATATATATGTACATATACATGACTCGATGGACGTGAGTCTGGGTGAACTCCGGAAGTTGGTGATGGACAGGGAGGCCTGGTGTGCTGCGATTCATGGGGTTGCAAAGAGTCGGACACGACTGAGCGACTGAACTGACCTGAACTGATATATATACTATTGCTACTATGTATAAAATAGATAACTAATGAGAACATACTGTATAGCTCAAGGAACTTTATTCAGTTCTCTGTGGTGACCTAAATGGGAAGGAAATCCACAAAAGAGAGGATATATGGATACATACAGCTGATTCATTTTGCTGTACAACAGAAACTAACACAACATTGTATTCTCCAATAAAAAGTAACTTAAAAATGAAAACAGAGAGGCTTCCCAGGTGGCACAGTGATTTAAAAAAAAAAAAAAAAAAAAGAAAAGAAAAAATCTGCCTGCCAATGCAGGAGACTAAAGAGACGGGGTTTCAGTCCCTGGGTCGGGAAAATCCTCTGGAGAAAGAAATGGCAACCCACTCCAGTATCAATCACTGCCTTGAAAATTCCATGAACAGAGGAACCTGGTAGGCTGTTTTCCATAGGGTTGCAAAGAGTTGGATACAACTGAGCAACATGCATAGTATGAAAACAGAAAGAACTTCTACTTCAGTGAAACATCCAGGCAGGCAGCAGAGGTATTCAGTTGTCTGGAACATTTTGGAAAGCCTTTTGAAAATGAAAGGCATGCTGCTGGACTTCAGCACCTGACCCTCAAGAGAGATGCACAGCGCTGGGCAGATGTCTGGGTTTTAGAAGCAACCTATTTTCCCTTAGGTGTGCTGCTCCAACTCATCTGCTGGGTGATCCCAAAGGCCACGAGCAGGTTCTCCGCTCTTCTTGCACTGTGAGAAGCTCTGTCACAAGACTGAGTTCACACCGTGCCTAGAGCAGAACAAATCCCAACAGAAGTCTCAGCTGGGGACTGGGGTTTGATGGATTGCTCTTGCTCCTGGACCTTGGTGGAGACTGTGTCTCTATTAACAGAGTCTGACTGTGGGACTCCAGTGATCTGAGTTCCCTAGGATGGAGCAGCATTCTTGATCAGGCAAGTAACCAAGTCAGTTACTTATCACCAAGTGGTCAGTACAGGCCCAGGCTCAGGAGAGGTCAGGAGGTGGTTCCCTCTACTTCCCACTCCTGTGGCCCCATGGGGCATTCGTTATGACTAGTGTCTAAAGGAAACACATGTGTGAATGGTCTTTACATGGTGGCTCCGCAAGATATACCTGCACAGCCAGAAGTGGACTACCTACCGTGGCATTCAAGGCTCCTCCCAAGGGTGGCTCTGCAGGGCAGCAGAAAGGACATCCTTTGAGAGGCACATCTACTCATTCCCATGGTATGCACAGAGGGAGGTCTGAGATGTGTTAAGACTCTGGGGACCCTAGGGTAGGCAGCGGGTGCTGGGGACAGGCTAGGAATGTGAAGAGAGTGCGTCCCATGAGAATATTTAGTCAAAGGGCCCCCTTCCTAGGAGGCTCCCACTCAGCAGGCAGGCAAGGCCCTGGGAGGCCCAGTGACCTCCTCCCAAGTCACCCTTGCCTGTTTCCTGTGCTCCTGATTCTGCGCAGCAAACTTCCCCTCACCTGGGTGGCCTGTGACCACTGCCATGAGTGGAAAAGGAGCAAGGTCCTTGGCTCAGTGCTCTGAAACACGTGTATGGTTTGTAATAAGATCCTCATACCTACCTAGAAAGGTGTGGAATTGTTGTCCACACTTGTCAAATAGGCAAACAAAGACCAGCATGGTTAAGTGATGGCACCAAGTCTGTACAGCTTGTCAGTAACAGAATCAGAATGCAAAGGAGGATAAGGGGGGGTCTGTGTGTTCAGAGCTACAGCCCTGACACCTGCTACATTCCCCTGTTCTTCAAAGAACACCAAAGAACATCACTCACTAATACCAGTTGCTGAAAGGCTCCATCCCTTTCCCCTCCTAATGTATGCATTAATTATTCCTGTGGTGTGAACTGATTCTCAGCCTGCTCTTCCAGACTGGCTGAGGGCAGGGTTCCTGCTAGCGCATCTCTAGGTCATTTGGCTTCCAGCCACTTTCCCCAGGGCTCTCAGAGCCAGAGACCTTTACCTGGACCCTTCAGTCTGCACTCTAGGAGAAAACGGTCTCAGAGCCAAGTAGAGCGACCCCTCCCACCATGGGCAGTTCCATGCTCTGGCAGGCCCCAATGTTTGGCTGCCTACTGAGGGGCTGCCACTCTGTAACAATTCTTTGCCTCTTCTTTTTTATGCAGTTGGCTTCAGGCAGAGCCAACCCCATCCTGCCTCCCACCACGGTCCCAGGCTTCTCACCTGTGGAGGCGGAGGTAGGCAATCTGCAGCCAACTACTCACCACAGGGTCCCCTTCCGGGCATGGAAGGTAAGGGTGCCCCAGAGAAACTTGACTAATGAGCAGTCTGGAGATTCCGGCCTGGGCAGAGGGGCACTTCATGCAGAAGTCTAAAAGTCCCCAGGTTCCTGTTCTCCTTCCCGCGCTTAGACATCCCTTTCTCAAAACGATGCCCCAACCCGGCTGATATGCTCCCTGGGTACCTCCGGTCCCCTCAGCCTGGGTAATAAAAATATCAACGACTTCCTTCCTGGGCACGATTGGATCAGGCACAAGCCGTCCTTCCCGGAATCGGTGGTCCTGCTCGGAGGAGCCTAGGCTGACTTGTGCCCTGCGAGCCGAGCGAGGGTGAGCAGGTGCCAGGGAGGCCGGGCACTCGGCGTCTGTCTCACCAATGCTGACCCTGGCCTGCCGTCCAACCTACCTTTGATGGACACCTCTCCTTTCCCACATCGGGGCGGACACGCTCTCTCGATCTGCACTTTAGAAAGTTGGAGGCGGCAGGGAGCGCCCTGGGTGCCCCTAACCACCCGGCGCCCAGCGGGAAGCTCGGAGCGCAGCGGCGTGCACCAGCTCTGCTCCCAGCGCATAGCCATCGGCCGCCCAGCGCCCGCAGGGGCCAGGGGGATGCCGCGTCTCACCTTAAATAAGCTCCGGAGGAAGTGCAGGACGCTGAGCATGGTGGCCCGCTCGCAGCACCGAAAGCCCAGCGGCCGAGCCAGGCTCCCCTAACGCCGGCGCGCGCCCCGCCCCGTCCAGCGCGCGTCCCGCCCGGGTCGCCCGGACGCCCCGCCTTCCCGCGTCCGGCCGCTCTAGCACCCCAGGGCCGCTGCCGCGGCCGAGACCCACGGACGCACGCCGGATCTGGCGGCCGACAAGGCTCTGCGCCCCAGCGAGCACCCCCACGCCCCCCGCCCCCCGTGCCAGCTGAGTTCTTGGGCAGACCCGGAGCCTGGGAGTGTTAATAAGAAAGAACGCGCTCCGCACTTCTGCACAAACACCACACAGAGGCGTGCATTCGCGTTCTACGCGGCGCGCGCGCCAGCGACCTGCGACTCACCTGTGGAGTCCCTGCCCTTCCGTGGGGAGGGCGGCCTTTTCCGTCGAAGACCTCGAGAAATTTCAGGGCGTTTGCCCAGCTTTCTCAGTTGCCAGTTGAAGACACTGAATCCCAGAGACGGTCAGCAACACGTAGGCGATCAGGCCCCCAGTGAGAGGCAAGGCCAGTGTGGAATGGAGTCCCTAGACCCAAATTCTGGGTCCAGGACCCACTCTGGCTCCCCTCCTTTCTAGATATATGCTCCGGCAGGTAGGGGGCAAATGGAGAATCCTCTCGTGGGTAGAGGAGAGCTGCCTTCTGCTAAGCAGCAAGGGGAAATCCTGAATGTTTTCTTTGTGGGTTTTAAGGAGATGAGGCCCGCCCACGCCCAGGAGACACGCTCCCATTAGCCACGATGGTCACAAGACTTCTATGCCCAAACACAAATGAGTTTATTTTAATTTCTTTTCAAATCAAAAGAAAAGACCTGAGAATCACCATCCAGCCTGGATTTACAGTTGTAAAAAAAATTTTTTTTTTTAGTTTTTTATTTTTTTAATTTTAAAATCTTTAATTCTTACATGTGTTCCCAAACATGAACCCCCCTCCCACCTCCCTCCACATAACATCTCTGTGGGTCATCCCCATGCACCAGCCCCAAGCATGCTGTTTTAAAAGATAGTTTTAAGCTGGAAGAACCCGAAGAAAGACATGTGCCAAGGGCTCATGAGTGTCATACTGCAGTCCCGCTCCAATCCCACCACCTCTGGGATTGTCTCATGGAGGCTTAGCACCTGCTCAGACTGGCTTTGCATGCCCCTGCCCATGCTTGCTGCATCACCCAATTTCTGGTCCCCTTGAATACTGTTCCTGGTCAGCAGGACCTGTCCAGTGTTGCCTGGCAGACTGTGATTTCCCCCGCACCCAACTCTCTCTGCTTCTCCCAGATCCTCAGAGCAGTCAGAGTAGGGCAGAAAGTCTGGAGGTAAATGGCTAGAATTTGTGGGGTGTGGGAGCAGAGGGGGCAGCCTTGAGATCACCTGAAAGTTTTGGTTGCCTGTTTCCTGGAATCCATGGACCTTGTGAGAAGATGTCCCTGAGGCCCCTGGTGGTGGGAGCAAAGAAATTGCATAATCTTGGCCTTCCCTTCTAAGCCCTTTTCTTAGGGGAGAGGAAGACCTGCCTTATGGGGTTGCTGTGGAGTTTAAAGGAGAAGTTAAACCTCAGGAAAAAAGTGTCAGTTGCTCAGTCGTGTCTGACTCTTTGCAACCCCATGGACTGTAGCCCTCGGGGCTCCTCTGTCCATGACATTCTCCAGGCAAGAATATTGGAGTGGGTTGCCATTTTCTTCTCCAGGGGATCTTCCCGACCCAGGGATTGAACCCAGGCAGGTCTCAAGCATTGGAGGCAGATTTTTTACCATCTGAGCTACCAGGGAAGCCCTCAGAGGTGCTCAGCAAATGTTATTCCCTCTTCTTTGTTGCCTTAAGGTGCTGAAGCCCCCAGAGGTCCAGTGAAAATACACATCTCCCTGGCCCCAGAGTCTACAGTTATCGGACCTTTGTCCTTGGATGGTAGGTTCTCAGACTTAAGCATCAGAACCTCCTGGTGGATGTGTTACAACATAGGCTGCCCGGCCCCCCTTAGGGTCTCTGGATGGCAGATCTAGGGTGGGGCCTGGATATTTATTTTAACAAGTTCCCAAGTGACACTCCTGTTGCTTGTCCTGGGACATTCAGAGGCCCAGGAAGTGGGGCCTGCACCAGCTTCATAGCTTATCAGAGGGACAGACCCCAGGCTAGCAAATTACCATCGTGGCGGTTCCATGTACCGAACTTTTACCATGTCTCAGTCTCGGAACAAGTCCCTGCCACAGTTCGTGCCATTTAATCCCGCAGCAGTCCAGGGAAAATAAGTCAGATGTAGTCATTTGTTGTTGTTCGGTTGCTCGGTCTTGTCCAACTCTCTGTGACCTCGTGGGCTGCAGCATGCTAGGCTTCCCCGTCCTTCTCTGTCTCCTGGAATTTGCTCAGACTCATGTCCATACCTGAGTTTTTCACTGAGAACAAGTTTTAGGAGTACCTGACTGCATGATGGAGTTAAAGGGTATGCTCGCTCCTTTGTTATTAAAAGACAAAAAGTTTAAGGATCAGTGGTTGCCAGGGGTTTAGAACAAAGGAGGGATGAATAGGTGGAGCACAGAGGATTTTTAGGGTGGTGAAGACTCTGTGCGATGCGCTAGTGGCCGGTATATGTCGTCATACATTAGCCAAAACCCATAGAATGTAAAACACCAAGAGTGAACCCTAATTAGTGTGAACTCTGAACTTCAGATGATAATGATGTAAATACATCAGTGTATTTACGTCAGTGTAAATACATCAGTGTATTACATCAGTGTAAATACATCAGTCATGATAATTGTGCCACTGTGGTGGTGGATGTTGATAAAGGGGGAGACTACACGTGTAAGCTCTGGGAGTTGGTGATGGATAGGGAAGCCTGGTGTGCTGCAATCCCTGGGGTCGCAAAGAGTCAGACATGACTGAGCAACTGAACTGAACCCGTGTAGGGGTGGGGTGTGTGGGAGATCTCTGTACCTTCCTCTCAATTTTGCTGTGAACGTAAAACAGCTCTGAAAATAGTGCTGTTTTGATTTGTTTTTTTTTCTTCTAATTTTTATTTTTACTTTATTTTACTTTACAATACTGTATTGGTTTTGCCATACATTGACATGAATCCACCACGGGTGTACACGCGATCCCAAACATGAACCCCCTCCCACCTCCCTCCCCACAACATCCCTCTGGGTCACCCCGTGCACCAGCCCCCAGCAGGCTGCGTCCTGCATCGGACAGAGGACAACTAGATTCGCGGAGGGATGTGTACAGCAGGTCTCTAATTAGCCAAGCTCCCCATGTTTAAATTCTGTGATTCCAGTTTCAAGACTATCACACACTACACGTTCAGCAATTTGGGTAGTGGACTGAGTGTTCAAAGAGAAAACACTGCAATGGATGCCGAGGCATTGTGGTAAGGGAAGAGGATGGGCTTGGGCAGACAGTTGGGGATCAGCCTGTGCATCCCTTGGTGTGCCGCGCCTCACTTTATTTATTCCTCTGTCCCCAGGTGCACATAGAGATGGGCCTGTGCCCCAGCCAGGGTCTGGGTCACAAAGGACACAAACTGCTCCCTCCAGCTAGTCTGGCAGGACAGGGGTGTTAGGAGGAATATGGAGTAGGTCCCGGATTCACAGGCAGGTGGAGGGGTGCTGACCCAGGGAACAGGGGGGTGCCAGGAGAGGCAGCCTCAGCAGGTGTGGTTGATTCAACAAGAGAAACCATGTGTTTGGAGAGGCTGATCCTGGTGGCTGAACGCCCTCCCTGAATGTGCTGCAGCCCCACTTGCAATTTTCTCCTAGCCTCCGGCCTGCCCTTGCCTCTGCCTTTAGGTCCCTGGGCCTCCGTCAGCTCCCAAGATGTAAAGTCCAGAATTGCCTGAGTCTCTCATAATGGGCCTGCTGTAAGGAACTGAGGATGGGGAGAGAGTGAACCTTCAGGAGGCTTCAGTGAGCCTTGGTAGGATGCTGGCCTGCCTGCACTGTTGCCACCAAATGTGGGACAAATTATGCATATATTGGAAACAGAATTTAAGGGAGCTCCTGAAGGCTGGAGAGTGGGTGACAACAAATGACTGCATTCTTTGGCCTGAATTGAAACCAAATGGCCCTTAACATAAGCACAAGTCTGCAAAGGGCCAGCTCAGAGAGCCAGGGAGGCATGACTGTTGGGGGTGCGCCACAGGCAGAGGTGGCAGCATCAGTGTTCTCTCTCGGCTAGCCTGGAAGGCAGTGCTGGGGCAGAGGCTCTCCTGCCCCCACCACGTTGGCCCTCTCACACCCAACTCTGCGAATCAGATTTTCCTTGGGTCATGGGACCACGTCAAAGGCTCTGCAGGGGCCTCCAGACTGAATTAAGATCCTAAAGTTGGTGCATGGGAGGGCCAAGGTGGTGGGGACAGTAAAGCCTCTCTTCCCCTGGGAGAAGGCCCAGGGGAGCCCGCTCCAGCTTCCCTCAAGGGCCATCAGGAGAAGGAAGCAGGTGCACCCTGCTGAGTGCTTAAGGCCAGGGTGGACCTTGATGTCAGAACTCCCCGATGAGCGCAGATGGAGAACACCTGGCCGAGTGTGCAGAGCCTGGCAGAGGCTGACACACCCATGAGGAATTCAGCAAAGCCCCTAGGAGGGTCCCTGCACTTCCACGGTTCCAGGAGAACTGTTTTGCATAAAGGAGGGTATGGGAGCCTGGAGGCTGAGCAAAGGATTTGTCCTGTCCTCGGCATTCCCATCCCTTCCTGCCTTTCCCCAAGCACAGGTGCCACAACTGCCGGACAAGGGGCTCCTCCATTCCAGGCAGCTCACACACCTGGTCTCACCACCTCTGCTTGAAGTGAACAAGCACCATCCTGGAGACACAATGCATCTTGTCTGTTACCTGGGGCACCACGGCATCCTAATCCATCCACTCCACTCCCGTAAGAGAGCTTCTTGCCTCAACTTGCTGTCCTCCTATCTCTCTAAGACCCTTGTGACTCCCCTCATCCCTTTCTTCACATCTATCCCCCATGAAAGGCAGCGGCGTGCCCAGGCACACTCACTTCCTGGGTGCCTTTGCCCTGAGGAGGTACCTGGGAGACAATGGAAAGCAACCTTTAGGGGAAGGTGGGCGCACTCCTTGGCAACGCACAGAAGATGTTCACACAGAGTAGATGGAAGGGCATGCCAATGAGGAGATTCACTTCTGGCACTTCTATATTACCAGGTGAGGAAATCCAGCTTCTCAGAGATAAAGCACCTGGGTCATGGTACAAGGGGAGGCAGCCGGGGTGTGGTCCCGAGGAGCACTGAGAATAGCTGGAATCTGATGGTCAGGCACAGATGCTCCCAGAGTGGAGCTTGGGGTACAGCCAGGGTCCGTGTGGCCAAGCAAAGCAGGAGTGAACCATGGAGCTGAGGTTTCTGGGAGACTTCCCAGAAGGAACTTTGAAAGGGGCTAGAGATTCAGGCAGGGGAGCTGGGCTAGGGTGTCCACAGAGCTCCCTGCTGGACATTGGCCTGGCATGGCCCTGAGGGCAGCAGAGCTGGGACGAACATTCCATAAGGACTCCCTTGAGGGTTTGGTCTCAGAGAAAGTGGCCCTTTTGAGCCTGTTTCCAGGGCTGAGCTGTTCTGGGACAACTGCTTGGAAGGGGCACAGAGGCACAGAGAGTAAGAGCCAGGCAGGAGAGCCATACTGAGATTCAGGTGTCCCTGTCTCTTCCCCGGTTCACACACCCAGTGAAAATGGAGGCAAGATTCAAGCCCGGAGCCGAGAACTCAGGGCTCCCCATCATGGACCACTTTCCTGAAGCAATGGCTGAGAGTGGACCCCACCCCAGATCAGCACCAGCTAACTTCCTTCTTCCCTGTCTGAGAAGGCGGCTGACGTCATTCCACCCGAGCGGTGGGGACCTCTCCTGCTCAGCGCCATCCCGCAGGGTCCTGTGCTGCTTTCCCATGCTCTCCTGCCACCAGCCCCCACCACCTCTGCGTGTGTGCAAGATGGGCTGTTCTGCGTAAGGACGGTAGAGAACCCAGGCTGGGGTGAGAGTGGAAGCCCTGGGATCCAAGAGGCTGGCTCTGCAGCCAGTGTGTGCTTGAGCAGCTCACCCAAGCCCGTGTGCCTCAGTGTTCTCATCCCTGAAATGGGGGCGATGGTAGCCCCAGCTTGCGAGGCTGTTGTCCTCACTGCCTTGACTTCCAGTCATGATGGCTCAGCCCCCTTTAACCCTGAAGTCAGTGGATTTTTTATTGACCGGCATGGAAGAATAACCCGTCCCTTCCAAGGTGGCTGTGAGGGGGTGAATGTGGATGGATGGGAGCGGTAGGGATTCTACCCCAGTTCCCATGCGGCACCTTTGTGTGGCTGCTGAAAGCCCCAGCCAGGCTGCAGACATCTCAGAGGGGGAACTAGGCCTCCCTGTATTCATGTGTACAGTTCATAGTCACTTCAGACCAACCCAGTAAAATGAGCGCATTCCAGAAATATTTATTGAGTACCCGGTGTGTGCATGCATGATTCAGGCATTGGAAATAGTCTGCTGTGCCACCATGAGAGGATCCTTGCAAACAAATCAACACAAAAAAAATTATAGATTGGATTAAGGACTGTTGAGGTAAAAGGTGCAGGGGTGGGGGAGGAAAGGAAACTCAGGAAGACCTCTCTGAATGCTGGAGCAGAAGCTAGTCACAGAAAGTCCAGGAAAAGAGGGCCCTTAAAGAGGAGATGTGTGCAAAGGAGCCCGAGCATCTGTACCTCAGGGAGCAGGTAGGAGAGGGGTGGGAGGTGAGGGGAGAGCCTCGGTGTGAGGACAGTGCCTGAGGACTCCTCCAGGAAGCTGGAGCTGTGGACTGCTCTGCCCATCCTGTGGTCAGGTGGTGACTGGTGCTCTGGGCACTGGATCCAAGCAGGGGCTGGCCAAGCATTGAGTGCAGCTGCTCCAGCCTCTGTGCTCCCAACAGTCCTGGGATTGAGGGGCCTGTGCAGCTATTGGATGTGAAAGCCTCATGGAAGAACAGGCTTCAGGTGCTTCTCTATCGTGGCACCTTCCTCCTCCTGAGCACCAGCCTTCCCTTTGCCACGGAGGACCTGCGCTGCCTAAATAAGGCTTCTGAGGCCCTTCAAGCACTGAGCACCCCTCAGGTGGCAGACTGGGGCCACACGAAAGACAAGACTGCCAATTCTAGGAACAACGAATCCTCCCCACACTCCCTTACTGAGATCAGTATTTTCCGGGGCACCTTGGGAGTGGGGACCTGTGCCAGGGGCCTGGGGCTCATCGAGCCCATGCTTCAATCCCTCTGCACCCAGGAGGCCCCGTCCCACTGGGGGAAGTGCAGTTATCTCTGGGCAGGGACACCCAGGCTCTGGTGGACCATAGCAGAAGGGCCTGTTCCTGCTGAGAGGTGAGCCTTCACGTGGAGAAGGGGCTTGCTGTGTTGCAGGGCAGCTGGGAGTACGTAAGGCTGGGACACTCTGGAAGCAGCGACAACACAACCAGATATGAGTTACTCCAACAGGAGTAAGCACTGTGAGCGGGCAAGTGGATGGGGCACACACCCGCAGCCAGGTTGGCAAGGACAAGACCTCAGGCGCCCTGAGACTGGGAGGGTGTCTGTGTCATTCTATTGTTCCCTGGGTTCGGGCGTGGACACAGGTGAGCACTCGCAGGACCACACAACTCAGGTCTCCCATCAGCTGCCCTACACACACCATCCCTGCTCTGTGATCCCCTATCTCCCCCAGGTATGAGCTTCAAGAGGGCAGGTACCCTGCTGTCTGACCCACTGAGTCCCTTGGGACTGGACCCCAAACTTCACACATTCAAAACTGAATCCTTGTTCCCCATACAGCCCAAATGGGACCTTCCCTAGGGCTCCTCCTGTGTCACTGAGTAACACTCTTACTCCTCTACCTAATCAGGCAAAAAATCAGTTTCCTCCCTCTCCCAAAGCCCTGCAAGTCACTTTACCAGCACTTCCTGTGGGTTGCACCTCCCGAATTCACCTCAGTCCTACCCTTCCCAGCTACCCCTACTACTTCTGCCCTGCTCCAACCATTTTCCCTGTCGAGGCCCCCAAAGTGGCCTCAGAAGCTGATTCCTTCAGTGCCGCATTCAGTGGCTTCTCTTTGCCCTACAAACAGTCCACGCCCGCCCCGGGGCCTCCGGGTGCTCGTGTGTGTCCCTTCCTGGGGAAGAAGCCGCTCTTCAGAGAGAAGGGACAGGGCTTGGTGCTTGGCTCAGAGGCCTTCCTTCAGGAGAGCCCTTCAGGGAGGGGACCAGCTGTGTCATGTCTCATGCAGAATGTCACTGGTGTCCCAGGAAGAGCCAGCCCGGGCCCTACGGCAGGACTGCGCCATGCTTTCTGCAGAGCTGGGAGGTAAATCTCTGGGGAAATGACTCAGGTGCAGACCAGGGCTCTGGGCACCTCTGGCAGGATGCTGCCTGCCTCCAACTCCCCGCCACCAGGAGCCAGGACAGGGCCGAATGCCGTGCAGGTGAAGCTGGGGCATTCTGAACCCGGACAGCTAGAGAATTTGGCAAGAGTATGAGCAACTTGGTGCCCTCCCCCATCTCTCCCCCAAGCCTTCAACACCCTCAGCAAGCCTCTGTGCAGCTCCCTGAAGTCACGACTTGTGAACAACAAAAAAAACATGTCCGTGCAGTCTTTGGCTGACACTGTGGATGGTTTATTACAAAGTGAAAGAGAAGAAAAAGAAACGCAAAGGGACAAAGTGGGAAGGAGGAGCCCACAGTCTTTATTTGGGAACAACAGCAGCCTTCTCTTTCTGTCTTTGCTGGTGGAGCCCTGAAGCCGGGAGCAGGGTGGATGTGTCTCAGGGACCCCTCTCTCAACACCCCTCAAATCCTCAGGGAAATTACTAAGGGTCACAAGACAACTTGACCCTGGGTGGAGAGGGGCTCACAGGGCTGGTCAAGGCTGAGGAAAGCCTTCTAGCGGTTGAGCTGGGATGAAAGGCAGATAGGGGTGTGTTGGAACCTGGACATGCAGGAGCCTCAGAAGCAGGATGGATGCCCTGGCCCACAACCCCTCCTTCCGTCCCCCTACCCCTTCTCTTCTTTGTGTCCGGCACTGCGGTCATCCCTCATGTGCTGGGATGGACTGTCCTGTCATTGTCTGGGACCACCTCCCCTCATCCAACCCCTGAATTTCTGGAGCGGGGCTGGTGTGTGCCCCTGCTGGGGGATGCCTGTGCCACCTCTGGGCATTACTTTTCTCAATTCACGGTCACAGCTGATTTTAGCAGGGAGAGGACTACCGCTGACAGTGGACAGAGTGAGGGTGGGCGTGTGAGAAGGATCATCAGAAGGTATGCCTGGTAGCCAAGGTCTGCATGTGACTCAGAGCTGTGACTTCAGGATTCTGAGGCAAATCCTGATTGGTGATGCTCTGTGGTGGGGTTCACAGGTATCGGGCCCCCCAAGTGCACCGGCTACCCTGGGTGCTGTGTCAGAGGCAGCCTGGAGACCTGCTGAGGGCATGGTTCTGGGTTCAGCCAAGACTGGCTGTGAGGCTGGAGGCAGGTTTTTGCTATTGGTGATGTTGAGGCGCTAAGTCGTGTCTGACTCTTTTGTGACCCCATAGACTGTAACCCACCAGGCTTCTCTGTCCATTTCCCAGGTAAGAATACTGAAGTGGGTTCAGTTCAGTTCAGTCACTCAGTTATGTCTGACTCTTTGCAACCCCATGGACTGCAGCACGCCAGGCCTCCCTGTCCATCACCAGTACTCAGAGCTTTCTCAAACTCATGTCCATTAAGTTGATGATACCATCCAAATATCTCATCCTATGTCGTCCCCTTCTCTCCCTATTGTCAGTCTTTCCCAGCACCAGGGTCTTTTCCAATGAGTCAGCTCTTCACATCGGGTGGACAAAGTATTGGAGCTTCAGCTTCAGCATCAGGGCTTCCAATGAATATTCAGAACTTATTTCCTTCAGAATGGACTGGTTGGATCTCCTTGCAGTCCAAGGGACTCTCAAGAGTCTTCTCCAACACCACAGCTCAAAAGCATCAGTTCTTAGGCTCTCAGCTTTCTTTATGGTGCAGCTCTCACATCCATACACGACTACTGGAAAAACCATAAATTTGACTATATGGACTTTGTTGGCAAAGTAATGTCTCTGCTTTTTAATATGCTGTCTAGGCTTGTCATAGCTTTTCTTCCGAGAAGCAAGCATTTCACAGCTGCAGTCACCATCCACAGTGATTTGGGAGCCCAAGAAAATAAAGTCTGGCACTGTTTCCCCATCTATTTGCCATGAAGTGACAGGACTGGATGCCATGACCTTAGTTTTTTGAATGTTGAATTTTAATCCAGCTTTTTCTCCTCTTTCACTTTCAGGAGGCTCTTTAGTTCCTTTTCACTTTCTGCCATAAGGGTGGTGTCATCTGCACATCTGAGGTTATTGATATTTCTCCCAACAGTCTTGATTCCAGCTTGTGCTTCATCCAGCCCAGCATTTCTCATGATATACTCTGCATAAAAGTTAAATAAGCAGAGTGACAATATACAGCCTTGATGTACTCCTTTCCCAATTTGGAACAAGTCCTTTGTTCCATGTCCAGTTCTAACTGTTGCTTCTTGACCTGCATACAGATTTCTCGGGAGGCAGGTAAGGTGGTCTGGTATTCCCATCTCTCAAAGAATTTCCAGTTTGTTGTGATCCACACAGTCAAAGGCTTTAGCATAGTCAATGAAGCAGAAGTAGATGTTTTTCTGGAACTCTCTTGCTTTTTCTGTGATCCAACAGATGGCAATTTGATCTCTGGTTCCTCTGCCTTTTCTAAAACCACCTTGAACATCTGGAAGTTCTTGGTTCACGTACTGTTGAAGCTTAGCTTGGACAATTCTGAGCATTACTTTGCTCATGGGTGAAATGAGTGCAATTGTGCAGTAGTTTGAACATTCTTTGGCATTGCCTTTCTTTGGGATTGATATGAAAACTGACCTTTCCTAGTCCTGTGGCCACTGCTGAGTTTTCCAAATTTGCTGAAATGGATTGCCATTTCCTTTTCCAGGGGATCTTCCCAACCACAGGATCAAACTCACGTCTCCTGCATTCGCAGGCAGATTCTTTTCCACTGCACCACTGGGGAAGCCGTTGAGGCAGGTTACTTGACTGTTCTGTGCCTCTGTTTCCTCATCTGTAAAATGGGACCATCATTACACCTGCCTCCAAGGGTTGCTGTAGATGTATGTGGAGGTGTCAGCATAAGCCTCGAGCCTTGGGTGAGGTAAATGCATTCCACTCAGCTGGGAGTCCCCTCCCAGGACCTGGCAAAAAGAGTGGGTATTGATAAAAGAAGGGATGACAGACAGAGTCAGCTTTGATACCCACCTGTTAGGAGTGGTTACTTCTGGGGCCAGGCTCTTCTGTTTAAATACACCTGTATGTTTTGATTCATCTTATTTTTGCTTTGGTGATAAATGATACCAGTGAGAAGTGGTATCTTTAGTGCGCATGGCAGGCCCTCTCCTGAGCAGCTCAGCTCACTGGGCCTGGCCTCCCCACTCCTTCATCCTCACCATGAACCTCTAGCTGGTTCCTGTCAACCCCCAGAACTGGGAAAGGTAATAATAAAAGATTGCATTATACCCCTACATTTTGGGGTGCTTCTGCTGCTGCTAAGTCGCTTCAGTCGTGTCCGACTCTGTGTGACCCCATAGACGGCAGCCCACCAGGCTCCCCCATCCCTGGGATTCTCCAGGCAAGAACACTGGAGTGGGTTGCCATTTCCTTCTCCAATGCATGAAAGTGAAAAGTGAAAATGAAGTCACTCAGTCGTGTCCGACTCTTCTCGACCCCCGCCTACCAGGCTCCTCCATCCATGAGATTTTCCAGGCAAGAGTTCTGGAGTGGGGTGCCATTGCCTTCTCCTTCGGGGTGCTTACTGCTTCCTATTGTTGAGGCCTTAGTCACTATACAAAGGCGGGTGCACCAGTCATTCCAGCATGTCCAGCTCCTGTGTTACTGTGTCTGCATGTATTACAGAATTATGTTACTACCAGTATGTGTCATGATCCTCAAAGAGGTGATGCCACGTGCATCTGTGGCCATGTACCCTGGCATGTAGTGCAGGCTGTGGCTTGAGAAGAGGGAGTAAGGTTTTGGAGCAGCTCTTGGGTGACATTGTTGGGAGGGGGCTGAGCTAGAGGCCTGGAAGGACTGGAGAGGGGACCAAGCACAGTGCTGAGAGCAAGTACAGAGCAACATCAGCAAAGGAAATGACCCTGATCTGGGGCCAGCAGGGCCCCTGGAGGGACCAGGAGACACATCAGATTCCAAGCTTCACAGGAGAGGACCCATAGCAGCTGGACTGAGGACCGCAGGCAGGGCTCCTGTGGCCTGGGAGCTTACTTGGGACTGAGTTGGGCCAGCAGGCAGACTGGACTGGGCAGAGGAGGGCATGGAGGAGTTGGGCCAGAAGGCGCCGGTCTCCAGGGAGATGCCACTGCTGCCTGGTCTCAAAGAGAGAGTCCAGAATGGGCTTTTGTGTGCAGCAGATGCAGAGGGGAGGGTGTGGAGGGCTGTTCCCAGGCCTGATGGGGAGAGAGCGCTGGGGGGAGGAGATGACTGCATGAGAGAAAGGGGCCATGAGACATGATGAAGTTGCCCACCTCATACCCACTAGGAAACAAGTGGCTTTTATTTCAGGCTCAGAAGACCAGGGGCTGCGTGCTCTGAATACGGTCCAGGCTAGGGTTCTGGGGTCTGAGAGAAGCACCCAATTCAGGGTGGAGAAGGCTCAGCCTGTGCTGATTCGGGGGTGCAGCAGGGCTGTGGCCACATTTGCAGGCTGATTGGCCTTGTCCCCATGACAGGGCTTTCTGCCTCCTCCAGGGGGACCAAGAGGGCTCCCAGGTTCAATTGGAAGAAGAATAAGTCAGGATGAGAAGCCCAGGTCCTCTGAGCTGCAGCCTTACCTCCCACAGTGGGTCTGCCCAGGCTGTAAACTCTGTCTTCTGTCCTGGGAGCAGTCCTGGCCCTGAGGGGAGCATCAGTCGCATAGGAGGGACTCCTGGCACCATAGGTGGACAGAGTGAGACTGGGTCCTCCTTTGAGGAAGACCATGCTGGGGAGCAGAGGGCCCGCGTTCTACTGCTCTGTGTGGCAGAACCCAGTCCTTATGGGCCAGGCCAGGAAGCTAATCTTGAGCTGAGCAGCCCACCTGCCCTGGAGGCCAGCCTGAGGTCCATGGGCAGAGGATGGGTGGAGCAGGTACCCGAGGCAGGGTTAGTCCACAGCAGTACTCTCTCCTCACACCCTTACCACACGGTAGGCCCCTCAACACCCTGCCCCTCCCCATCCCCATGGCCCAGGGCCAGCAGTAGGTCAGACTTGGGTCCTTACACCTGGGATCCAGGCCAAGGCTGCTCTTGGCAACAGGGCACACAGGGAACATCTGCTCATAATTCAGGCTGTGCCTGGCTGCCAGCCACCATGGTTATGCACTTGTGTGAGATAGCGTTACAGAGGGGCAGTGTGTGCGTGTGTGTGTGCCTGTGTGTGTGCGTGTGTGTGTGCGTGTGTGTGTGTGACTCATTCCTGCCTATACATAAGATGGGAGCTCAAGCAGAACAAAAAGACTGAATGAGGGCCCACCCACCCCGTTCACCACAGAGGTGTGCACTTGAAAGTCCTGGTGACTCATCCTCCTGTACAAAGCAGGAAACTGAGATGGAATCTAGAAGGTTCTGCCCAGTGTGCATTTGGGCCTTTGTGAATCAATTCTCTCACTCAGAAAACACAATTTTCAAAAATGCCAGCAATTTAGCAACTGTTGATGCTGTGTTCACAAGAACCTTTAGATTCGGGTGAAGAAATAACATGCAGGGTCGTGCTATGGGCTGTTCAGGATGTCCTGTCTATGTGGGTGTGTGATGGCCCCTGGCTCATGGCCCTGGGGACCTGTCCATGTCCACACAGACAGGATTAGGGCCAGCCCTATTGGCCTTCTACCAGCCACCCTCCCCAGCGCCCAGACCCATACCAAGCTGCACTTGACCGGCATCAGTAGCCCATTTCACAGATGAGGAAACAGAGGCTCAGAAGTAAAAATCATCCCCTCTGTTGTAGGAGTGATAGGCTTAATATTTCATCCCAGGGAAGACTGACTTTGTACTGCATGAAGAGAGGATGAGGGTTGTATTGTGAACCTACTGGGCTCAGCTCATGAGGAGGGGGCTTCCCTAGGGATGCAGCCAAGTCAAAGGGCATGACGGGGCCTCAGCATTCATGGAGGTAGCTGGTCCTGCACTGCCAGAAGAAAGGCCCAGGGCAGGTCCTCTCCCCTCACCACTGGAAAGTCTGCCAGATAGAACAGAAGAGATGTCAGGGCTGGGTCAGTGTGTGCTTCAACCCCAAGTCTCCTGTGGCCTCAGGAAGATTCCAGCCTCTATGGGATCAGGTTTCTCACCGGGGACCTGTAGGTGGAGGGGGTCCTGAATGAGTGTATGAGGGAACAGACATGAAATAGGACCCCTGGGTGCTTGACCTAGTCCCTGCCCTGACACTGTCTGTGCCCTAGCAGTCATCCCAGGAGACTGGCTGATCAGCAGAGTCCACACAGCTTTGCCTTGGTGAGGCAGGCATACACCACACAGCATGGAGGCCATGGGCTGACCCACAGGCAGCCATTTCCTGGCCATGAGGTGACAGCAGGGACTCCGTCCTCAGGAGTACTGTAAGTCCTGCACAGGAACAGCCCAGGGAAGGTCCAGTGAGGATGTTTCCTTGGTCCCTCAACAGCCAGACCCCAAACTTCTTTGGGGGCAGGATGGCCCAGGAGCCTACCCATCAGAAGCTCCAGTGGCCTTCATCAGTGGGCAGCCTGCTACCCTGGTTACATTCTTCCCCCACACTCCTGCCACCCTTCCCTCACCACAGCAACTGCTCCCAGGTGTGGAGAGTGTCCCTGGAACCAGATGTGAACAAATACTTACTGTAGTTGTTTAGTTTCTTGGATTTCTTATCCACCTTCCAGAGTGTGGTCTAGGAAAACTGCTCCAGTGTTAACTTTATTCACACAGTCAAAATACTTTTGAACCATGCATGTAAGTGTTCACATACCAAGCAAGTCTCTGAAAAACCAGGGGGTGTCTCACAGTTTAATTCAGTCCAGACACTCAGTTCAGTTCAGTTCAGTCACTCAGTCATGTCCGACTCTTTGCCATCCCATGGACGGAAGTACATCAGGCCTCCCTGTCCATCACCAACTCTCAAGAGTTTACTCAAACTCATGTCCGTCGAGTCAGTGATGCAATCCATCCATGTTATCCTCTGTTGTCCCCTTCTCCTCCCACCTTCAATCTTTCCAAGCATCAGGGTCTTTTCAAATGAGTCAGTTCTTCATATCAGGTGGCCAACTATTGGAGTTTCAGCTTCAATGTCAGTCCTCCCAATGAATATTCAGGACTGATTTCCCTTAAGATGGGCTGGTTGGATCACCTTGCAGGCCAAGGGACTCTCAAGCGTCTTCTCCAAAACCACAATTCAAAAGCATCAATTCTTCAGCTGTCTTTATAGTCCAACTCTCACATCCATACATGACTATTGGAAAACCATAGCCTTGATTAAATGGACCTTTGTTGGCAAAGTAATGTCTTTGCTTTTTAATAGGCTATCTAGGTTGGTCATAACTTTTCTTCCAAGGAGTAAGCATCTTTTAATTTCAAGACTAAATTCATCATCTGCAGTGATTTTGGAGCCCCCCCCAAAATAAAGTTCTGACACTATCTACCCATCCATTCCATTCCACTAGGCAAGGGCTCAGTCTCACTAAACTGTCCCTCCCTCTTCAGAGGACAGTTGCAAGACCAGACTGTCCCCATGGTGCTGACACCCTGCCTACAAATTAATGTGCCCGCAACTCCTTCCCTGGGTTGGATGATTTGCCAGAAGCCTGGCAGAACTCAAGAAATGCAAGCTGAATCCCATTCTTCTGGGATTTTTATGGAGGTGTGACTGAATATTAATTCCATTTCCAGTCCCTCTCTCCTCGGGAGAATAGCGGATGGGGCCAAAACTTCCAAGCTTTTAATCATGGCTTGTTTTTTCTGGTATAAGCAGCACAGTCTTGGAGCCCACTCAGATTCACTTCATTAGAAGAAAAGTCTCTCCTATCACCCAGGAAATTCCAAGGGATTTAGGAGCTCCGTGTCAGAAACAAGGAGCAGGGTCCAACCCATATATTACTCAGGAGCGTGTCCTCCACAGCTCCCCATCCTCACCTCAGGAGTGGGCATCCTATGTGAACCAGGCTGGCTGCTCTTGCTCACCTTTGTCTGCCCCCACGCACAGCCTCTGAAGCTGGTACATTGGTCCCTTTTGCCACCCCAGTCAAGGTGGGGAAGAGGCTGAGGTGGATGTGGCCTGATCAGCTGCACCTGCCCCACACAGATGATCTTGACCCCATGCTACTCCAGCCTTCCCCGTGGGCCTCCAGCTGGCATGTGGGTTCCCACTCCCTAGCCAGGTGTGTCCTTCAGAAGCACAGGGCTTGCTTTTCCTCCTGAACTGAGCTCTCATCTCAGGAGCCACTGCTGGGGCAGACTCAGCCACCCTGGAGCATCCTCCCAGGTGCCAAGACTGGCCTTGCAGGTGGAGAGGGGCGACCACTTGGGGCAGAGGCTGGCTTCTTCTGTCTAGGATTTCCAGGAGTTCAGATGCATAGAGCCTTTGGCTAAAGGTGGTAGTGCCTGGGGAGAGGAGATCAGTGAGAAAAGACGGGGAGGGGTTTCAGCTCTCTGGGGAGCAAGGCTCAAGTTTTGGCTTTGGCCAAGGGAGACGGGGTGACCCAGATGGGCTTGGGGAGACCCAAGTTTAGGAGGCCCAGGTTAGGGTAAAGAGACACAGACATGGGGGTATAACCATGCCCGCTGGCCACTGGTCCCATGCAGCAAGGCCTTCATGGTGAATGGACCATAGGAGCCATCTGTGTTTTGACAGTCACCAGAGACAATGTGCAATTTGGGATGTGGAAGCAAAGCAATGCCATGCCCTTTTCACAGTCACAGAAGGGTGCAAGTTCTCACAAATGCTGGCATCCCCTCTGGCTCACCAGGGTGTGGGCAGCAGCTCCTGCAGGACCCTCACTAACTTTGGGCCAGAGGGTTCTACCCCGGAGAAGGGAACCAGTTTTGCCCGCAGGATGCCAGTCATACACACTGGAGCTTTGGGTTCCAGCTGGTCTCAGAAATTCCATTGGGTTCCTGCTCCCCTTGCTTTCCCCCTGCACACCCATTTCCTCCCTACCCACTGACTGTAGGCTTCCACTCTAGGGGCACAGACATGAGCCTTACAAATGCTGATCACCCAGCTTCAACCAGGCAGGATCACACACCTAAAATGAGCCCTGATCTCCTCAAGTGGTTCTGGTCACTGTCTGCCCCTCCCTCCATCTGCCACAGAGCCCCAGCAGACTCCAGTGCGCCTGGAAGTCCTAAGCCCTGAAATGAGAGGCTGCCTGATAAGCACAGCTCAGACACATAATTACTGTGTGACCTGGAGCAAGTTGCTAACCCTCTCTGTATTTCAGTTCCCTGTGAAACAGGGAGAATAGTAATACTCCCCTTATAGGGCAATTGTGAGGATTAAGATAGACAATGGATCTAAAGAAAATGTTCCATATATGTTAGCTACATAATTACTTGGGCTTCCCAGGTGGCACTAGTGGTACAGAACCTACCTACCCATGCAGGAGACAGAAGAGACACAGGTTCAATCCCTGGGTTGGGAAGATCCCCTGGAGAAGGGCATGGCAAGCCTCTCCAGTATTCTTGCCTGTAAAATCCCATGGACAGAGGAGCCTGGTGGGCCACCGTCCATAGGGTTGCAGAGCTGGACACGACTGAAGCAACTTAGCACACACGCACACTATTCCTTACCTTTACCTGATGTAACAGTTTTCTCCTAAGACCCCAGTAGGGCCTGGAGTCGGTAACTGACCCAGGTTGAAAAGCCTGTGTGGAGGGGCCTCTGTTTCCAGTGCCTGCTGTCTCTTGGAGAGCTCCTTTTCTGACTCACAGAGGCAAATGCCTCCTGAGCGTCTGGGAAATTCAAGCTGAAGCTCCAGGCTGAAGGTGCTCTCTCTTATGGCTCTGGGAGAAAATTTGTCCTTACGAGCAGCGGCCCCGGGCCAGCTTCCTCTCCTTCTAAGGAGAGTTGACGGCCAGCTGGGGGGTGTTTTCTTCGGCCCACAGTACGGTCTGTCTGTTCATTCTGCAGCTCCCAGCAAGAACATTGCTTTTTCCGAGTTGCGCATGCTTTTCAGTGCCCAACATGCCTGCCAGCTGTTGAGCAGGGGAGGAAAAGAGCCATAATGACTCTACTTCCCTAGTCTAACTGTGATTAGAAACTTTCCTAAACATGTTAAGAAACTGAAGGCGCTTTTGGCAAAAAAAAGAAAAGAAAAGTAGCAGCAGCCTGCGGTGTTGGGCAGTCACCCAGCAGCACCGCAGAGGCGATCAGCTGGCCTGGGGGTTGGGGCCATTTCCAGCCTGCTCTGCCCAGACCCCACGGGTGACCACAGGCCCTCCAGTCAGGCAGTTCTGGCAGGGGAGGTGTCAGGAAGCACCAAAGTCACCTGGCTGTACTCCTGGGCCCCTAGACACTCACACTAGCACGTGTCTGGGTCTGCCACATGTGCAGGGACTGGTGAGGAACAAGGTAGCAGCTGGAAGCGATGCCTCCTTTCTCTGAACCCTGATTAAGTCTGAGTTCTTGCTAATAAATACAGCTCAGGAGGCTTTCTACTCAGAATGGATGCCTATTTCGTGGGCTTTCCCAGCACATGTGGCTCCAACCTGGGCTGGGCTGGGTGTCTCCAGGACTGGCAGAGAATAGCTAGGGCTATCCTTGGGCTCTGACCACCAGGCATCTCAACCACTGGCCCCGACCTCAAAGTCCCTCAGAAGAACCTAGTGGAGCTACACAGCCCTGGCCTGGAGTCCCAACCCCCTACTTTGCAGTTGCTGCGTTTTCAAAGTGGGACAGCACATCAGTCACAAACAATTGGGAGGTGCATGGGGAAAGATGGTGTTGAGTGTATGCATTGATTTGTTCAACACCTATGTGACCTCCGGGCCTCATCAGTGGCCAGAGATGTTATCAATTATGCCTATGTAATGAAGTTTCCAAAAAAATGAATCACTGAAGGATGAGGTTCGGAGTTTCTGATTTTGTGAACCATCTGGAGCTCTGTGCCCAGAGAGAGCAAGGGACCACCCTCCTACTTCCCATCTGCATCCTGTGCACCCCCCACCTGGCTGTTCCTGAGCTGCCTCCTTTTGTAATAAACTGGTTTCTAATAAGTATTGTTTTCCTGAGTTCTGGAAGACACTCTAGCAAATGGTTGAACTTGAGGAGAAGGTCTTAGAAACCTTTGATTTACACGCATTTGGTCAGAGTCACAGGTGACAGCCAGACTTACGATTGAGGTCTGAAGCAGGAGAAAGTCTTCTGGGACTGAGCCCTTGACCGGCATAGAGTCCTCACTAACTGCAGGTAGATGATGTCAGAATTGAACTAAATTGTAGACACTCAGCTGGAGCTACAGAGAATTGGTGGTTGGTTAGAAAATCCTGCACGTTGGATGACTGGCATGGAGTGTTGTGTGTCAGAAGAAGGCAAAAGAGGAGCAGGGCTCTTTCCTTTCACTGCCCAAAGGTGGTCTGCTACTGCTGCCCCAGGGGGATTCATTCATTCCTTCTACAAAACCAACCCTAGTGTTCTCCACATAGGAAGCCTAGGACAGCTTCTAATAAGACTCTTTGCATTCAATATTCTGCATGTCTGTGATGAGGACTGCTGCCCAGGACAGTATAGGAGATGAGGGGCTTGCATGGAACAGGGAGTCACCAAAAATGTTTACAGCATAACGAAGACATTCACATCAATGGATTCTGATTCTGAGTATGTGAGGCTGTGTTTATTTCCCTGAGCCCTAGATCAAACACTGGAATTTTCCAGCTTTCCTGCAGGGAATGAGGGGCAAGGCCTAGAAGCAACATTGTTCTGGCACTGACTTAGCATTCAGGTCACTGAAAAGGCAGCAGCAACCCTGGAGGCCCAAGGAGGAGGCAGCAGAGCCCAGCCAGGGGCAGATCACAGACATGGAACCAGGGCCATGACCATCGACTCCCACTAGAAAGTTCTGATGCTGAGCTGGGAGGCTCCTGGTCCTGCTTTGTAATGAAAGTGACCTCCTGTCCAGTCAACAAAGTGCCTCTGACTCCTGCATGCTACACAAGACAAGGTTTGGAACAGGAATACAAGGTGTGTGTACCCTCTGCCATCTTACTTTCAACTTTTTAAACCCCTGGGTTAGGTTTTAGGTGTGTCTCTTATAAGCAGCATACAGTGGTTTTCTCTTTTTAAAAATCTAGTGTCTTTTAACTGGAACATTTAATACATTTGAACTTAATGTAATAAATTACGTTCTTTCTTCTGTTATATATATTCTTGTTTTTAGTTGTTAGCCTAAAAATTATGACATACCTTTTAAAAGCATCAAAACATAATGTTAACTGATAACATTACTCTCCTCCTAGATAATGAAGGATCTTAGAACTTAAACTCCATTTACTCTTCTGCCAACAGTATCTATTGTTGTCACGTATGTGAATTCTTCAGTGTTTTAAATGCCTCAGACAGTACTATTCTTGCTTTATGTAGCTCATATTCGTTTAGATGCCCTCATGCCATTCCCACTGCCTTTCGTTGCTTTCTGCATCTCTACCTGGGGTGATTTTCTTCCTATCAAATAGTAATTTCCGAATTCCCTATAGTGTATGCTTGCTAGAGGAGAATTTTTATTTTTGTGTATCTGATGATGTCTTTATTTCACTAAGATTCTTTTTTTTTTATTAAAATGCTTTTAAAAGAATGCTTTTAACTGGCATAGAATTCCAAGTTGACATTTATATCCTTTCAGTACACTGTACTGGCTTCCCATGTTCACTACTGCTGTTGAGAATTCTGTCACTTTAATTCCTGAAGGTCATCTATGTATTTTTTCTGCTTTCTTTTAATGTTTGTTCTTTGCTTGGTTTTCTTAAGTTTCACTATGACGTGTATATGATTTTCTTTTTATTTATCCTGCTTCATACTGATTAAGCTTCCTGAATATGATTCATATTATTAATGAATTTTGGTAAATTCTGCCTTTATTTCTTCAAATATTGCTCCAGTCCCATTTCCCCCTCTTTCTTTCTGCTAGTACAATAAAATATTCATCCTACCTGCTTATTGTATCATCTTCTGTAATTTCCATTTTGTTGCCTCTCTGTTATATTAGTTTGGAAAGTCTTTTTTGTTGTTGTAGTTCTCTTTTCGCTCTGTATCTTAAGTCTTTTATCTCACAGCAATTTAATTTTCAGCTGTTATTTCTGTCCCTGGCTCATCTTGTTTCTCTTAGTCAGTTTAGATACAGGGAACTGAGTCATTCATGCTTCTCAACTTGTGGTACACAGAGTACCACCAATATGGTAAGAACCTTCTCTTATTTATTTTAAATTATTAGAAATTGTTTTAAGTTATTTTATTTGTCCCTTTCCCCTGAATACTTACTCTCCTTCCCTCAGTTTGTAGGCAACTGATAGCATATATTTAAAATATGTTCTCTTTCAGTTCAGTTCAGTTGTTCAGTCGTGTCCAACTCTTTGCAACCCCATGAATCACAGCACACCAGGCCTCCCTGTCCATCACCAACTCCCGGAGTTCACCCAAACTCATGTGCATCGAGTCAGTGATGCCATCCAGCCATCTTACCCTCTGTTGTCCCCTTCTCCTCCTGCCTTCAATCTTTCCAAGCATCAGGGTCTTTTCAAATGAGTCAGATCTTCACATCAGGTGGCCAAAGTACTGGAGTTTCAGTTTCAACATCAGTCCTTCCAATGAATATTCAGACTGATTTCCCTTAGGATGGGCTGGTTGGATCTCCTTGCAGGCCAAGGGACTCTCGAGAGTCTTCTCCAACACCACAGTTCAAAAACATCAGTTCTTCTGCACTCAGCTTTCTTTATGGTCCAACTCTCACATCCATACATGACTACTAGAAAAACCATAGCCTTGACTAGATGGACATTTGTTGGCAAAGTAACGTCTCTGCTTTTGAATACACTATCTAGGTTGATCATAACTTTTCTTCCAAGGAGTAAGTGTCTTTTAATTTCAAGACTAAATTCATCATCTTCAGTGATTTTGGAGCCCCAAAAATTAAAGTCTGACATTGTTTCCACTGTTTCCCCATCGATTTCCCATGAAGTGATGGGACCAGATGCCTTGATCTTAGTTTTCTGAATGTTGAGCTTTAAGCCAGCTTTTTCAGTCTCCTCTTTCACTTTTATCAAGAGGCTTTTTAGTTCCTCTTCACTCTCTTCTATAAGGGTGGTGTCATCTGCATATCTGAGGTTATTGATATTTCTCCCGGCAATCTTGATTCCAGCTGGTGCTTTCTTCCAGGAAAAGTTTGTAGATGTACAAAAACAGATTCAGTGAGGGTCAAAGAGATTCAAGGCACTAGTAGAGTAATTTCATTTAGTTATATTCCTCAGTTACTGACGTTACAAATTTGTGCTTTGAAGGTATTGTCTATTCCACATCGTATTTATTTACTCCATATATTTATTTTCCATATATTTTTCCAAAAAGTGAAATAAATATTTCATTTATTGGAGAAATATATTATTAACTAAAATTAAATATATGGAGTAAATAAAGTAAATCTATGTAGGGAGAAGACCAAAGGCCTTGTAATGTCTATGATCCCAACAGAGACACACACATGTATATGTATTTATATGTATTATTCTGTGTGTGCATATGTAGCATTGAGTTTACTGAGTTTCACTGAGACACAATCCACATCCATACTGACTTTTTAAATTGCACAAGTCAGTATTTCTAGTATAGTCACAAAGTCGTGCAATTGTCATCACCCTCTAATTTTCAACTTTCCCAAATGAACTACTTCTCTCTTCTCTCCCCAGTTCCTGGCATTGATTTCTCTATCTGTCTCTCTAGATTTGCCGGTTCTGCTGCTGCTAAGTTGCTTTAGTTGTGTCCGACTCTATGTGACCCCACCAGGCTCCCCCGTTCCTGGGATTCTCCAGGCAAGAACACTGGAGTGGATTGCCGTTTCCTTCCCCAATGCATGAGAGTTCTGAGTACTTCACATAAATGGAATCCTGCAATGTACTGTCTTTTGTGACTGACGGGCTTCTTCCACTTAGATAATGTTTTCAGGATGTATCTATTTTGTAGCTTGCCTCAGCGCCATTCCTTTCTGTTTCTGAGTAGTTCTCCAGCGTCTGGACACACCTTGTTTCCTGATGTGCTCATTGGCTCACGGATGTTGGCTCGTTTCCCTCCTTTGGCAATGCTGACTAACGCTGCTCTGAACATCTGGGTACAAGTTTCTGTGAGGATGTGTTTTCATTTTCCTTGGGTATAACTCCAGGAATAAAACTGCTTGCCAAACGGTAGGTCTGTGTTTACTATTTTCAGGAACTGGCCAGCATCTTCTCTGAGCATGATCCACGGGAGCAGATTTGCTCTGAATGGAGCTTGCTGCGGTTACCAACTTCAGGAGGGCCCCCAGCAGGAATAAGAGTAGTGGGGACTAGGAGCAAGTTAAGGTCTTGGAAAAAGGGCTATCAGAGTAAACCCTTGAGGCAAAACAAACCTGAGAGCTGAGAGACACCGGGGAGAAACATGTTCCAAATCTTTCAGAAAATGGCTAGGAATTGGGGGTTATGATTCTAATCCACTGCTCTCGATCTTTCTTTGAACCCACGCGCTCCCGTTGGAAATGGAGTCTCAGTGTGGCTTGCAGTACGTCAAGTGAAAGCAGAGAAGTGGGTGTGTCCACGTGGGTGTGTGTGAGGGGCAGCAGCTGAGAAAGTCCTGCTGGAGGACTGTCCCCACCTGCTTGAATGATGTTCTCCTATCTAGTGGAGAATTACAGTGGGATTTGAGGTTCTTCACAGAAACACCCAGACCTCCTCTCTCTCGGGGACGACACGGAGAAGTCTACTTGGTGCTGCCCTCTACCCCAGCCTTCTGCTTCTCTCTCTACCCTCCTCCTCTTTCTCAGGTCCCAGCCTAACCCAAGCATGTTACAGTGGCATTCCCCTCACAAGCAGGGACTTCTGCCAACGAGGCATTGTCTTTCAGGTGCCATCAGACTTTTCATGTTCAAGCTCCATCAGACTTTTACTTTTCTTCCAGGGGTCTGAGTTGATGTTTGTTATTTGCAGTTATGATCCATGCCTAAAACAGTAGCCATCTCTGTGTGTGAGCGCCCAGGTGGGCAGATGAGTGCAAGTTTGTTACATGCGTAAACGTGCATGTGACGGAATGTTCTTTCACAATGGCTCATGTGCATGTGGGTGGAAGGGGTAGGGCTTCTCAAGGTGTAGGAGTGAGCCTGGGGGATTTGAAGGGAGGGGGAAAAGGGGACTTCCTGTGCATCAACCGAGGGAGTCCAAATCCCAGGTTCCAGGCCCAGGGAGGTGCCATGAGGCACTCTCCCTCATTACTGGCCCTGTCTGGGTGTGGTCAGCTTCCACCACCATTGTCAGTCACATCCTCTCCTTGGCAGTGAGCTTATGCTGGTGGAGGTTGGGCGTGTCAGGATGTAGCTAAGACCTGACTTCATGCTCTCCCTCTCAGCTCCTTCCCCCAGAGCCTGACTAGACCTGTCCTCTTCAAAGGTCAGATCTTTTCTTCTACCCACTTTTCAGATTCAAAGAATGCTCTTAGTACTTCTGCTGGTCTCCACTGTGAAACTCATGATGGGATGTGGTCCATGTAGGAGAAAGACTGCCACAAAGAGTCTCTCTGCACTACCATCACCCAGCAGGATCTCGAATTCTGCAGTTAAAGACTTTAATACGTTGAACCTTGGAGGATGTGAGGTTTTCATTAAATTAAAGGGGTGGGGAAAGCTCTGGAGCAGAGATCCGGGTGCATGTCTGGATATCCCACTTACTCACATGTGACCTTGGGGAAATCACTTACGCTAAATTGAGATCCTAGTAGTTTTCATTTTGTGTAGTTTATTGTTGTGAGTATTAAATGAGAGAAATAGGTGACACATCTGGCAAGGTGTTTAGCACAGGCAGGTGCTTGATGAAGAGATATTTCCTTCCCAGTAGAAGGCCGGGCTCCTGAGAAAGGTAACATCAGTCCTTTGTTGGAAATCAGCAGAAGATAATTTGGGAAAAACAGGCAAGGAAAGTACCATTGCAGAGGGGAGACTACAAATTCTCTGTTCTAATCTTGCTAGAGGAAGCCTGCTGTCTTCCAAGCAGACTCTGAACAACACAGAGAATTTAAGAGACTTCATTTTTTCACTCATTCACTTATTCATTCTTCAAATTAACTAACAAACAGTATTGAGTACCTACAACAAGCCAAATGCTGTATTAAGTCGGGGGGAGGTACGAGGATCACTGGGTCTCCTTGAAGTCACAGTCAGCAGTCGTTACATCCAAAACACACATGCAGACGCAATTCCTAAAGCATATGCAAATAATGTAGATTTCACTGAAGTTTTTATAGGTGAACATTAGATTATACCACACCTGAAAAGCAAAATTTGTGAACATCACTTTTAATATAGTCCACTTTCTCTGGCTCTTATCATATTATGCCTAGCTCTTCTCTCTCTTCACAGCTGCCCTCTACCCATCTCCTCCTCATTCCAATGGCACCCATTTCCTAATCTCACTATTACACCCTACCCTTTTTAAACAACTTTATTGAGATATAATGGACAAACTACATAATTCATCTTAGAATTGTGCAACTGTCACCATAGTCTAATTCTACATTTTCTTTCCTTCCCACTCTCCAGAACACCATAGTCTTTAGCGGTTTCTCCAAATGCCCACCCCACTCCTGAGTCCTAGGAACAACCAATCTACTTTCTGTCTCTTTCAGTTCAGTTCAGTCACTCAGCTGTGTCCGACTCTTTGCGACCCCATGAATCGCAGCACGCCAGGCCTCCCTGTCCATCACCATCTCCCGGAGTTCACTCAGACTCACGTCCATCGAGTCAGTGATGCCATCCAGCCATCTCATCCTCTGTCGTCCCCTTCTCCTCCGGCCCCCAATCCCTCCCAGCATCAGAGTCTTTTCCAATGAGTCAACTCTTCGCATGAGGTGGCCAAAGTACTGGAGTTTCATCTTTAGCATCATTCCTTCCAAAGAAATCCCAGGGCTGATCTCCTTCAGAATGGACTGGTTGGATCTCCTTGCAGTCCAAGGGACTCGCAAGAGTCTTCTCCAACATCACAGTTCAAAAGCATCAATTCTTCGGTGCTCAGCCTTCTTCACAGTCCAACTCTCACATCCATACATAACCACAGGAAAAACCATAGCCTTGAACTAGACGGACCTTAGTCGGCAAAGTAATGTCTCTGCTTTTGAATATACTATCTAGGTTGGTCATAACTTTTTTTCCAAGGAGTAATGTCTTTAAATGTCCAGAATAAGGAAATCCAAAGAGACAGAGGGTGTTTTTCTCTTTGGATTTCCTTATTCTGGACATTTCATGTATGGATCATATAATACGTTGTCTTTAAAAAAAAATGTAAGTTGTGATTAACAAAAATCCCCGTTAAAATTATCATCTCAACCATTTTTAAGCATACAGTTAGTATTACCTATATCATATTGTGCAATGAATTTCTAGAAGTTTCTCAACTTGCAAAACTAAAACTCTATACCCATTGAACAACAACTCTTCATTTCCCCCTCCTCCCAGCTCCTGGCCACCATTATTCTACTTTCTATGAGTTTAACTACTCTAGAGGTCTCATAAATTCATACAGTATTGATCTTTTTGCGACTGGATTTCACTTAGCAAAATGTCCTCAAAGGTCATCCATGTTGTTATGTGTGACAAAATTTCCTTCCTTTTTAAAAATATTAATTTATTTATTATAATTGGAGGATAGTTACAATATTGTGGTGGTTTTTGCCATACATTGACATGACTCAGCCATGGGTGACAAAGGTTGACAAATTTTTCTTTTTTAAAATAATATTTTTCTTTAGTCCATAAAACTTAAAAAATTTTTTTTAATTTTAATTTTTACTTTATTTTACTTTACAATACTGTATTGGTTTTGCCATACATTGACATGAATCCACCACGGGTGTACATGCGTTCCCAAATATGAACCCCCTCCCACCTCTCTCCCCATAACATCTCTCTGGGTCATCCCCGTGCACCAGCCCCAAGCATGCTGTATCCTGCATCAGACATAGACTGACAATTCATTTCTTACAATAGTATACATGTTTCAATGCCATTCTCCCAAATCATCCCACCCTCTCCCTCTCCGTCTGAGTCCAAAAGTTCACTCTACATATCTGTATCTCTTTTGCTGTCTTGCATACAGGGTCATCATTGCCATCATTCTAAATTCCATATATATGTGTTAGTATACTGTATTGGTGTTTTTCTTTCTGGCTTACTTCACTCTGTATAATCGGCTCCAGTTTCATCCATCTCATTAGAACTGATTCAAATGTATTCTTTTTAATGGCTGAGTAATACTGCATTGTGTATATGTACCACAGCTTTCTTATCCATTCATCTGCTGATGGACATCTAGGTTGCTTCCATGGCCTGGCTATTATAAACAGTGCTGCGATGAACACTGGGGTACATGTGTCTCTTTCAATTCTGGTTTCCTCAGTGTGTATGCCCAGCAGTGGGATTAGTGAAGTATAATTAATTAACAATGTGTTAGTTTTAGGTGTGCAACAAAGTGATTCAGTTATACACACACATGTGTTTATTCTTTTTCCAATTTTTTTTCCCACTTACATTATTATAGAATGATAAGAGTTCACTGTGCTATAAAGTAGGTCCTTGTTGGATTTCTATTTTAAATATAATAGTGTGTATATGTCAATCCCAAACTCCCAATCTATCTCTCCCCCAAACCTTCTCTCTGATAACCATGTTTGTTCTCTACGTCTATTTCTATTTTGCAAGTCAATTCATTTGTACTGACACATTTTTTGCGTATGGTTTTGTTGTTGTTTTTGTTTTGTTTTTGCTGTTACTTAGTCATGTCTAACTCCTTCCAACTCCATGGACTGCAGCATGCCAGGCTGTCCTGTCTTTCACCATCTCCTGGAGTTTGCTCAAACTCATGTCCATTGAATTGGTGATGCCATCTAATCATCTTGTCCTCTATCCTCCCCTTCTCCATCTGCCTTCAATTTTTCCCAATATCAGCGTCTTTTCCAATGAGTCAGCTCTTTGCATCAGGTGGCCAAAGTATTGGAGCTTCAGTTCCAGCATCAGTCCTTCCAATGAATATTCAGGTTGATTTCCTTTAGGATTGACTGGTTTGATCTTGCAGTCCAAGGGATTCTCAAGAATCTTCTCCAACACCACAGTTCTAAAGCATCAATTCTTCAGTGCTCAGCTTTCTTTATGGTCCAACTCTCACATCTATACACAACTACTGGAAACCATAGCTTTGACTGTATGGACTTTGTCAGCGATCTAACATCTCTGCTTTTTAATATGCTGCCTAGGTTTATCATAGCTTTTCTTCCAAGAGGCAAGAGTCTTTTAATTTCATGGCTGCAGTGATTTTGGAGCCCAAGAAAATAAAGTCTTTCACTTCCATTGTTTCCCCATCTATTTGCCATGGTGGGACGAGATGCCATGATCTTAAAGTTTTCTGAATGTTGAGTTTTAAGCCAGCTTTTTCACTCTCCTTTTTCACCTTCATCAAGAGGCCCTTTAGTTCCTTTTCGCTTTCTGCCATAAGGGTGGTGTCATCTGCATATCTGAGGCTACTGATATAGTTCCCGGCAACCTTGATTCCAGCTTGTGCTTCATCCAGCTGAGCATTTCTTATGATGTACTCTGCATATAAGTTAAATAAGCAGAGTGACAGTGTACAGCCTTGATGTACTCCTTTCCAAATTTTGAACCAATCCATGTTCCAGTTTTTATATTATATATTTGTTTCTTTGCCTGACCTACTTCATTTAGTATGACAGTCTCTATCTAGATCCATCCATGTTACTGAAAATGGCATTATTTCATTCTTTTTAATGGCTGAGTAACATTCCACTGTGTATATATGCTCATCTTATCCATCTATCTGTCAATGGACATTTAGGTTGCTTCTGTGTCTTCTCTATTGTAAACAGCACTGCTATGAACATTGGAGTGCATTTATCCTTTTGAATCTAGGTTTTCCTCTGATATATGCCCAGGAGCAGGATTACTGGATCATAAGGTAGTTTTATTTTTTTAGAAAACTTTCATACTATTCTGTATAGTGCCTGCAGCAATTTACATTCCCACCAGCAGTGTAGGAGTGTTCCTTTCTCTCCACACTCTCCCGAATATTTATTGTTTGTAGACTTTTGATGATGGTCAT
Source organism: Ovis aries (assembly GCF_016772045.2). Classification (NCBI taxonomy): domain Eukaryota; kingdom Metazoa; phylum Chordata; class Mammalia; order Artiodactyla; family Bovidae; genus Ovis; species Ovis aries. The sequence continues at coordinate 114,438,943 of NC_056055.1, read as the reverse complement.
TCTGACCAGTGTGAGGTGATATGTCATTGTAGTTTTGATTTGCATTTCTGTAATAATAAGCAATGTTGAGAATCTTTCATGTGTTTGTTAGCCACCTGTATGTCTTCTTTGCAGAAATGTTTGTTTAGGTCTTTTTCCCGCCCTTTAATTGGGTTGCTTGTTTTTATGGTATTGACTTGTATGAGCTGCTTGTATATTTGAGTCAGTTCTAATGAGGTAGATGAACCTAGAGCCTATTATACAGAATGAAGTCAGTCAGAAAGAGAAAAACAAATATTATACTAATGCATATATATGGAATCTAGAAAGGTGGTTCTAATGAAATTATCTGTAGAACAGCAGTGGAGACACAGACATAGAGAACAAACTTATGGCCATTATAGCAGGGAGGTAGGACAGGGTGGGATATATGGAGAGAATAACATGGAAACACACATTACCATATGTAAAATAGATAGCTAATGGGAATTTGCTGTATGACTGAGGAAACTCAAACTGGGGCTCTGTAACAACCTAGAGGGGTGAGTCGGGGAGGGAGGTGGGAGGAAGGTTCAAGACAGAGGGGACATTTGTACACCTATGGCTGATTCATGTTGATGTTTGGCAGAAACAAACACAATACTGTAAAATAATTATCCTTCAATTAAAAATAATAAAGTTAAAAAAATTTCAGTCTTAAATTGAATGACCTAAGTCAAGTGGATGTGATGAATAGATTCAAAAAATTAGATCTGGTAGACAGAGTGCTTGAAGAGCTTTGGATACAAGTTCATAACATAGTACAGGAGCCAGGGACCAAAACCATCCTAAAGAAAAGAAATGCAAGAATGCAAAATGGTTGTCTGAGGAGGCTTTACAAATAGCTGAGGAAAGAAGGGAAGCAAAAGGCAAGGGGGAAAGGGAAGGATATACTCAACTGAATGCAGAGTTCCAGAGAATAGCAAGGAGGGATAAGAAGGCTTCTTCAATGAACAATGCAAAGAAATAGAGGAAAACAACAGAATGGGAAGACTCAAGGGCACATTTCGTACAAGGATGAGCACAATAAAATACAGAAACCATAAGGACCTAACAGAACAGAAGAGATTAAGAAGAGGTGGCAAGAATACACAGGAGAACTATACAAAAAGTTCTTAATGACCTGGTTAACCATGATGGTGTGGTCACTCTCCTACAGCTGGCTATCCTGGAGTGTGAAGTCAAGTGGGCCTTAGGAAACACTACTATGCACAAAGTCAGTGGAGATCATGGAATTCCATTTGAGCTATTTAAAATCCTAATAGTTGATGCTGTTAAAGTGCTATGTTCAATATGTCAGCAAATTTGGAAAACTCAGCAGTGGCTACAGCACTGGAAAAGGTCAGCTTTCATTCCATTCCTGGAGAAGGGCAATGCCAAAGAATGTTCAAACTACCATACAGTTGCACTCATTTCACATGCTAGCAAGGTTATACTCAAAATTCTTCAAGCTAGGCTTCAGCAGTACATGAATCAAGAATTTCCAAAAGTACAAACTGGGTTTCAAAGAGGCAGAGGAACAAGAAATCAAGTTGCCAACATTCACATTCATTGGATCATGAAGGAATCAAAGGAGTTCCATAAAAACATCTATTTCTGCTTCATTGACTATGCTAAAGCCTTTGACTATGTGGATCAGAACAAACTGTGGAAAATTATTAAACAGATGGGAATACAGACTATCTTACCTTCCTGAGAAACCTGTATGCAGGTCAAGAATCAGTAGTTAGAACCAGATGTGGAACAACTGACTGGCTCAAAATTGGGAGAGAAATATGACAAGCTATATGTTGTCACCTTGCTTATTTAACTTCTATGCAGAGTATATCATGTGAAATGCTGGGCTGGATGAATCACAAGCTGGAAGCAAGTTTGCCTGGAGAAATATCAACAACTTCAGATATGCAGGTGACATCACTCTAATGCAGAAAGTGAAGAGGAATTAAAGAGACTTTTGTTGAGGGTTAAAGAGGATAATGAAAAAGCTGATTTGAAACTTAACACTAAAAAATGAAGATCATGGCATCCAGTCCTACAACTTTATGATGAATACTAGGGGAAAAAGTGGAAACAGTGAGAGATTTTATTTTCTTGGGATCCAAAATCACTATGGATGGTGACTGTAGTAATGAAATTAAAAGACACTTGCTCCTTGGAAGGAAAGCTAGGACAAAACTAGACAGCATATTAAAAAGCAGAAACATCAGTTTGTCAACAAATGTCCATGTAGTCAAAGCTATGATTTTTCCAATAGTCATGTATGGATGTGAGAAATGGACCATAAAGGAGGCTGAACACCAAAGAATTGATGCTTTTGAATTCTGGTGCTGGAGAAGACTCTTGAGAATCCCTTGGACTGCAAGGATATCAAACCAGTCAATCCTAAAGGAAATCAATCCTGAATATTTATTGAAAGGACTGATGCTGAAGCTGAAGCTCCAGTACTTTGGCCACCTGATGTGAAGAGCCTACACATTAGAAAAGCCCCTGATGTAGGCAAGATTGAAGGCAATAGAAGAAGGGGATGGCAGGGGATAAGATGTTTGGATAGCGTCACTGGTTCAGTGGACAGGAATTTGAGTAAACTCAAGAAGATAGTAGAGGACAGAAGAGCCTGGTGTGCTTTTGTTCATGGGGTTGTAGAGCTGGACACGACTTAGTGACTGAACATCAACAGCAAACCTTATGGGAATTCCCTTATATGTTTTGTTTTTATTTTTGCTCTTGCTTTTAATATTTTTCTTTGTTTTTTTTTCTTTTTTAAAAATATTTTATTTATTTATTTTTTTTACTTTACAATACTGTATTGGTTTTGCCATACATTGACATAAATCCACCACGGGTGTACATGAGTTCCCAATCCTGAACCCCCCCTCCCACTTCCCTCTGCATATCATCCCTCTGGGTCATCCCAGTGCACCAGCCCCAAGCATCCTGTATCCTGTATCGGACCTAGACTGGCTATTCATTTCTGACGTGATAGTATACATGTTTCAATGCCATTCTCCCAAATCATCCCACCCTCTCCCTCTCCCACAGAGTCCAAAAGTCTGTTTTATACATCCGTGTCTCTTTTGCTAATTTGATTATTATTCTCTTGGTATGTCCCTTTCTGTGTTTATCCTACCTGAGACTCTCTGTGCTTCCTGGAGCTGGGTTACTGTTTCCTTTCCTAGGTTAGGGAAGTTTTCAACAATTATCTCCTAAATATTTTCTCAGGTCCTATCTCTTTCTGTTCTTCTGGGACCCTTATAATATGAATGTTGCTGTGTTTATTGTTGTCCCTGAGGTCTCTTAGGCTGTCTTCATTACTTTTTGTTCTTTTTTCTTTATTATGTTCTGAAGTAGTGATTTCCACCATTCTATCTTCCAGGCCACTTATCTGTTTTTCTGCCTCAGTTATTCTGCTATTGATTCCTTCTAACATATTTTTAATTTTGGTTTTTGTATTCTTTTGTATTCATCTCTGTTTGCTTTAGTTCTTCTAGATATTTGTTAAGCTATTTTTTATGTTCTGGATCTATGCCTGTATTCATTTTCTGAGATCTTGGATCATCTTCACTGTTATTACTCTGAATTCTTTTTCTAGTGGATTGCCTATTTCCATTTCAGTTAGTTTTTCTTCTGGGGTTATATCTTGATCCTTCATCTGGAATATATTTCTCTGCTGTCATATTTTGTTTACCTTTCTGTGATTGCAGTCTCTATTCTGCAGGCTGCTGGGTTGTATAGATTTTCTTGCTTCAAAGTCTGCCCTCTGGTGGATGAGGCTGTTTAAGAGGCTTGTGCAGGCTTCCTGGTGGGAATGACTGAAGCCTGACCGCTGGTGAATAGAGGGAGATCTTGTCCTTCTGATGAGCAGAGTCATGTTAAGACATGTGTTTAGCAGACAGATGTATGCTCAGGGAGACAAAGCAGCCCACTTGTTGGTGGGTGGGGCAGCGTTCATGCCCTGTGAGCTGCTTGGCTTGAGTTGTCCTAGAACTGAAGCCCATAGGCTGTTGGGTGGCATCAGGTCCTGGCAAGGAAATGGCAGCCTCCAGGAGGCTCACAGCAGTGAGTACTACTCAGAGCTAGCACCACCACTGTCCTTGTCCCACCAGCGAGCTAGAGCCACACACTGCCTCTGCAGGATCCCCTCCAGTACTAGCAGGTAGGTCTGGCTCTCTCTTTTATGAGGTCACTGCTCTTTTCTCTGTGTCATAGTGCATAGACTTTGTGCGTGACCTCCAAGGGTGGAGTTTCTGATGTTCCAGTCTTGTGGAATTCCTACAGTCAACCCCTGCTGGCCTTCTTAGCCATGTTCCCTGGGAGCTCCACCTCTTTTTCCAGACCCCAGGCTGGGGATTCTCATGTGGGGCAGCTCAGAACTCTCACTCCTATGGGAGAATATCTGTGGTGTGATTTTTTTCCCAGTTTGTGTGTTTCTCAGTGAGTATGGGATGTGATTTTGTTATGACTGTGCCCCTCCTACCATCTTGCTGAGGTTTCTTCTTTATGTCTGGATGTACAATATCTTTCCTGGTAGATTTCAGTGTTTTCTTTCAGTGATCGTTCAGTAGTTACAGTAAGTCCCCTACATATAAATAAGCTCTGTTTTGAGAATGTGTTCATAAGTCCAATTTGTTCATAAGTTTAGCAAAGTTAGCCTAAGCCCCCAACTAACACAGCTATATAGTACTATACTGTAATAGGTTTATAATACTTTTCACACAAATAATACATAAAAAACAAACACAAAAAATAAAGAAAACACTTTTAATCTTACAGTACAATACCTTAAACAGTACAGTAGTACAGTACAACAGCTGGCATTCAGGGGCTGGCATCAAGTGAACAGGCAACAAGAGTTACTGATGGAGGAGGGAAAGGGGGCGGGAGGTGGTAGAAATGCAGATCATCAACAATAGGAAATGGAGGGCAAACTGCAGTTCATTCAGAGAAGGCAACGGCACCCCACTCCAGCACTCTTGCCTGGAAAATCCCATGGACGGAGGAGCCTGGTGGGCCGCAGTCCATGGGGTCTCTAAGAGTCGGACACGACTGAGCGACTTCACTTTCACTTTTCACTTTCATGCATTGCAGAAGGAAATGGCAACCCACTCCAGTGTTCTTGTCTGGAGAATCCCAGGGACGGGGGAGCCTCATGAGCTGCTGTCTATGGAGTCGTACAGAATCGGACACGACTGAAGCGACTTAGCAGCAGCACAGTTTCATTCATGCTTGACATTGATGGCACAAGTTCTGGTTCCTTGATGGATTAAATTCTATCTACAGTCTTGAAAAAATGATCCAGTGATGTCTGGGTAGAAGCTGTTTTTTTCTGATCATTGATGACACAGTAGCACTGGATTGCATCCTCAATGGCTACTGCAAGCTTCCTGTCCTGTCCTCAGTTCAGGTCCTATGTCTCATAAACTAACAGTGCCTCCTCTGATAATCTTCTTGCTCTTTCCTACATCATGAATCTCTTCAGTTTTTCAGTTACTTCTTCCTTTTGTCTCTTTTCATCCTTTCTCTGAACATGTTCACATCTTTGAAACTTCACAACTTGAAGGTTTGTATATAGAGGACTTAACTGTAGTTTTTTTTGTTTTTGTTTTTAATTTTTATTTTTACTTTATTTTACTTTACAATACTGTATTGGTTTTGCTATACTTTGACATTATTTTTGATGTTTTCAGAAGAAGTGAGCTTATGTTCTTCTATACTGTAATCTTGTACATCTCTCCCTTAATCCAAAATTTCCTTCTTTTTTAAGGTTGAATTAGCATATACTAATATATAATGGAATGTGTGTGTGTGTGTGCGTGTGTGTGTTAATAGCTCAGTTGTGTACAACTCTTTGCAACTCCATGGCCAGGCTCCTCTTTCCATTGGAATTCTCCAGGCAAGAATCCTGGAATGGGTAGCCATTCCCTTCTCCGGGGAATCTTCCTGACCCAGGGATCAAACTCAGGTATCCCACATTGCAGGCAGATTCTTCACCATCTGAGCCACCAGGGATGCCCATAATGTAATATACACATTGTGGGGAGAGAGGAAATTAGCCAAGATGGCATGTTCAGGCTCTCTTGCCCCATGTTTCATAAATAATGACTGTAATATTGATATCACATATATCATGAGGTGCTCACTTAGTCACAGGTAGCTTTGTGTGGTTCACCTGTAGGAGCTCCACCGTGAAGGCCCTGATTACCGCTGCATCACGGCTGTGCCTGTTGGGTCAGCCACAAGAGGAGAGCATATAGCATGTCTACTGCGGCAGCTGCTGCTTCAGCCAGGAGAAAGTACTGTTCTGGCCGCTGTGCCAGCCAGGGGAGACTTTGCATTGTGCTGGGTTATGCTATGGCAGCTGCCATGGCTGCTGCATCAGCCAGGAGAGAATAAATGTGTCTGCAGTTCCTATGGCTCCTAAGTCTCCTTCCAGCCTCTTAGCTCGCGCCTTGCCTACCCTGAATTCAACAAACAGTGCGAACAGTGTGAACAGCAAGACAATTGGTGCTGTGAACAGTATCAGCAATACAGTTGATGTAGTTGGCAGGATACCCATCAGGTAGAGGAGCCTGAGGCTCTCCTGAATGGAGGAAGCCAATGACCACCAGATAGCATGTGGTACCACGTGGCTGTGATCCTCTCAGCATGGGCTCTGCTGGAAGACTGGGAGGCAGTGGATGGTTAGCCAGGGAGCATTAAAAAGGTGTTACAGGTGCTTTGCTGAACAAGGTGGCACTGACTGCTGCTGGCACCATGGATTTTCCTGACTGCCTTGCAGGCAAATACGTATAGTGCCCTACACAATGGCACACTGGTACACAGTATGCAGAGACACTTGGAAGAACTAGAGCAAAGTATATTAGCATTAGATCAAGAGCCCCGTGGCCATGAAGAACCCAGCATCTCTGACAGTGAGGTGGTAAGTGACGATAAGGGGAAACCTTGACAACTTGGCTTTTGTGACTCTGGGACCCAGGGGTGGGCCTGGCACCTGTGGGGGTTTTGTGGGTCCTTACTGAGAGAAGTAGAAGGATGGATGTGAGATGTCATTGTGAAAGCGTGAAGACCCCAGAGAGGGCCTGAGCTGGCAGGGGTGTCCAAAGAATCAGAATAGGTGTTGGTCCCATCTAGATTATGCAGATGCAACCGTGGGCTGATTTGTACAAAGACAAGCTGTGTCCTGTGATGTGCTACTACCCTCAGACTCTCTTGCAGATTTAGAACAGTGTGAAAGCATTTGGAATTTTGTGGGTTGGCTGTGAATGCCACAAATATCCCCTTCTTGAAGGGATGGGCCCAGTGCCTGTGGGGGATTTTGTGGATCCTTAATAAAAAACCCTCAGGGGTGAAGCTGCCTCTGTGGAGGCTTTCCTGTGATTTCTAAGGACAAACAGTGGACTGGACTTGTCCATGGAAGATAAAGGCACTCCGCATGTGGTGATTGGCTCTTCTAGCCCCATGAGGGCAAGGACTGCAGCATGAGCTCCATGTGATACCTGGAGCTGGGTTTTGTTATGGACTGGGGATGTAACTATTTGTTGCTGTAGCTACTGCTGTTGCAAGATGTAAATCCAAGGGTCAGTGTTACTCTCCAAGGGAATATCACAGAAGATGGACTGCACGTAGGATGTGAGGCCAGAGACCCTGAAGGGGGGTGGAGTGTGGGTAGAGAGCAAATTGGCCAGGATGTCATGTTCAGGCTCTCTCTCTCCCCACATTTTCTAAATAATGACTCTAACAGCCGAGATCGTTTATAGCACTGTGCATGGGTATCACGAGGTGCTCCCTTAGTCGAGGGTTACTTCCTACAGTATGTCTGTAAGAGCTTCACCATGAAGGCCCCGATTACTGCTGCGTCACGGCTGTGTCCGTTGGGTCAGCCACAAGAGGAGAGAATATAGCATGTCTACTGCGGCAGCTGCTGCTTCAGCCAGGAAAAAGTACTGTTCTGGCCGTTGTGCCAGCCAGGGGAGAGTTTGTATTGTGCTGGGTTATGCTATGGCTGCGGCCATGGCTGCTGCATCAGCCAGGAGAGAATAAATGTGTCTGCAGTTCCTGCAGCTCCTCAGGTCTCCTTCCAGCCTCTTAGCTCGGCGCCTTGCCTACCTGGGTTTCAGCGATCAGTGGAAAGAGTGTGAACAGTGAGACAACTGGTGCTGTGAACAGAATCAGTGATATATATATTGCTGGATACACTTTCTTCATTCGTCTATCTGTAAAATGACATTGAGTTGCTTCTACCTCTTGGCTCTGGTGAACAATGCTGTGCAGTGAATATGCGTGCTTGAGAGCTAAGTTGCTTCAGTTGTGTCCAACTCTTTGCAACCCCATGGGCTGTAGCCCACCGGGCTCCTTTTCCCATGGGATTCTCCAGGCAAGAATACTGGAGTGGGTTGCCATGTCCTCCTCCAGGGGATCTTCCCAACCCAAGGATCAAGCCTGCATTTCCTGTGACTCCTGCATTGCAGGCAGAGTCTTTACACTGAGCCACTGGGGAAGGCTATGCAATGAATATGGTTGTGCAAATATCTGTCAGAGATCCCGCTTTCAGTTCTTTTAGATAAATGCCCATAAGGAAGTTTATTGGATCATTTGATAATTCTATTTTTAGTTTTTTGTGTAACTTCCATACTGCTTTCCAAATTGGCTGCACCATTAAAATTCTCATCAACAGTGTAGAATTCCAGTTTCTCCATATCTTTACCAATGTTCTCATTATTTTCTTTTTTAAAAATGGCCATGGATGTAAGGTGATATCATACTGGGGTTTTGATTTGCATTTCCCCAATGATTATATTTCAACCACTTTCTCATATACCTGTTTGTCATCTGTATGTTTCTTTTAGAAAAATGTTTATTCCATTCCTCTATCCATTTTAAAATCAGATTGTTTGTTTTTGCTATCGAGTTGTACAGTTCTTTATATATCAATATAAGATACATAAGTTTCAAATATTTTATCCCATTTGCAGATTGCACTTTCACTCTGTTGACTGTTTGCTTTCATGCAAATGTTTTTTATATAGATATATATATGTATATATATAATTGAAGTATAGTTGACTTACAATATTTCAGGTGCACAGCAAGTTGATTTGGTTATACAAGTGCACATATATTATTTTTGAAATTATTTTCCATCAGTTCAGTTCAGTCACTTAGTCGTGTTCAACTCTTTGCAACCCCATGAATCGCAGCACGCCAGGCCTCCCTGTCCATCACCAACTCCCGGAGTTCAATCAAACTCACATCCATCGAGTCGGTGATGCTATCCATCCATCTCATCCTCTGTCGTCCCCTTTTCCTCCTGACCCCAATCCCTCCCAGCATCAGAGTCTTTTCCAATGAGTCAACTCTTCGCATAAGGTGGCCAAAGTACTGGAGTTTCAGCTTTAGCATCAGTCCTTCCAAAGAACACCCAGGGCTGATCTCCTTTAGAATGGACTGGTTGGATCTCCTTGCAGTCCAAGGGACTCTCAAGAGTCTTCTCCAACACCACAGTTCAAAAGCATCAATTCTTCGGCACTCAGCTTTCTTCACAGTCCAACTCTCACATCCATACATGACCACAGGAAAAACCATAGCCTTGACTAGACAGACCTTTGTTGGCAAAGTAATGTCTCTGTTTTTCAATCATAGGTTACTATAAGATATTGACTATAGTTCCTTATGCTATACACTAAACCTTTGTTGCTTGTTGCATATCTATTTTTTAATTAGAAATCTAGCATTCTTGCTGGGAGCCACCACAGGAGATCCCACTCATGACAAAGGTCATGCGGAGAAGACCTGATAGGCAAAGGGGGATCAGGATTCGAGGGGCTCCCTGGACCTGCTCGAGCATCTACCCCAAAACCAGAATCTGTCTGTCTTACTATTTTGTGCCTTTCACCAACTCTCCTGACATTAACAGGGGGCTATCCCCAACCACCTTTCTCTGGAGAAAATCAACTTAGGGCTCTAGCTAATAAGTCTCCTGGACATGAGAGGAATATTTCAAATCAAACCCCCTCTGTTAGCATTCTAGCTTGCTTGGCAGGTTTATCCAGACTCTTGCAGCTACGCATATGATTGTTCACAGCCTCCCAACTGTGAGAGGTATGGGAAGCCTAAAAATATAGAGCCTTTCAAAGAGTTAAAAGTTATTAGAATAGTGCTGGTGTAGGATTTCATTACTGGGCCAATGCTTGTTGCTAAGTTCCCATATCTCTTATCCACTGTGCACCTGGGAGTGCATTAGTTAACATAGATGGAATGCAAGAAAAACAAGTGTAGCCTTGAAATTAACCACATCAGACCTTTGAGCTAATTGGTTCTTTCTTGTAACTCACTGCACCTTTGCTCCCTGAGGAATGTAACTCTGTTGAGCATTTTCTGAGGCTGACATAGATTAGAAACATAAAGAAAAAACACTTTGAGGGAAGATAAGTTTTCTGGTTGAGCAGCCTTTATCAAAAGAGGGTCATAAAATGTTCACAGGCCTTCAAGGCCAGAAGGCAATGTACACAATATTGTTTATGGGAAAGGTATGCAGAAAAAAATCCTGGTTTTGATAAAGACAAAACAGATGTAATGTTTGGGCTGACTCTGTATGACTTTGCATCTTTCATTTCCCTCTACGTACAAGTGAAGGTATAAAAGTCCCTTTTGAAAATAAAGTAATGGGCCTCGATCATCGAAGCTTGGTCACCTTGTGTCTTTCTTTTTTTTTTCTTTCTTTCTTTCTTTCTCTCCTCTGTTTTCTTATCTGCAACATTCTTTATCTGTCTCCAAATCATTTTCTTCACTGATGCCATTTCTCCTTCGGGTTCTCCTGGATCCTGCAGGGGCTGGACCTCAACACATTCTATTAATACTAAGTCAAACAAATGAAATTAAAATGTCATAATATTTAAATTAGGCAAAAATTCACAAGTTTTCTTTTATCTATTTCTTTTCTACTACACTCAACATTCAGAAAACTAAGATCATGGCATCTGGTCCCATCACTTCATGGCAAATAGTTGGGAAAACATTGGAAAGAGTGTCAGACTTTATTTTGGGGAGCTCCAAAATCACTGCAGATGGTGACTGCAGCCATGAAATTAAAAGACGCTTACTCTTTGGAAGAAAAGTTATGACTAACCGAGATAGCATATTCAAAAGCAGAGACATTACTTTGCCAACAAAGGTCTGTCTAGTCAAGGCTATGCTTTTTCCAGTGGTCATGTATGGACGTGAAAGTCGGACTATAAAGAAAGCTGAGCACTGAAGAATTGATGCTTTGAACTGTGATGTTGGAGAAGACTCTTGAGAGTCCCTTGGACTGCAGGGAGATCCAACCAACCCATCCTAAAGGAGATCAGTCCTGGGTGTTGTTTGGAAGGAATGATGCTAAAGCTGAAACTCCAGTACTTTGGCCACCTCACGCGAAGAGTTGACTCATTGGAAAAGACTCTGATGCTAAGAGGGATTGGGGGCAGGAGGAGAAGGGGACGACAGAGGATGAGATGGCTGGATGGCATCACCAACTCGATGGACAGGAGTTTGAGTGAACTCCGGGAATTGGTGATGGACAGGGAGGCCTGGCGTGCTGCAATTCATGGGGTCGCAAAGAGTCGGACATGACTGAGCGACTGAACTGAACTGAACTGAACTGAACTGAACACTTGATTAAGGCTTGAGAAAGAACATAGAAAAAGAGATGGAGAAATTGGAGAACATAAACTAAATGAAATCGGAGCACTGAATATGAAATTTAAAAAGTGAAACTAAGTAAAAGATCATCATATAGTCCAGTTGTTTATAAACACGACTGCTCATTAGAAATATGTTTGGAGCTCTGGAGAAAAAAGAAAAAACAATATCGGAACATTTATATTTTTCAAAAAATTTTCAAGATAATTTTGATATGCATCTGGATTTTGAAGAGTGATTACAGGTTTTTCTATTAGATCCTAGCTTTGGTAATATAGAGTTCTACTATTTTTCTGTTGACCAATCATGATACAATGGTATTAGTGAAGTGAAAGTGAAGTCGCTCAGTCGTGTCCAACTCTTTGCGACCCCATGGACACCAGGCTCCTCTGTCCATGGGATTTTCTAGGCAAGAGTACTGGAGTGGGTTGCCGTTTCCTTCTCCAGGGAACTTCCTGACCCAGGGACCGAACCCAGGTCTCCCACATTGTAGACAGACGCTTTCCATCTGAGCCACCACTTGATCTTAAGTGAGTAATATTGCATAATCACAATAGTAAAAGATGTTTATCAATTTTCACAATCGATAGCCAGACCAAAAAAATACAGATAATTACAATTGCAAGACATAATGGGAAAGAATGATTAACTTAACAATATAAAATAATTACATATAATTGAGAGGTCAAACAGAGTGATGTGGTAACTGGGAGTGCATATATGCATAGGTTTTTGTCCACCCAGCCAGTCTATGTCTTTGGTTGGTGCACTTAATCCATTTAAGCTTAAGGTAATGATTAATAAGTATGATTCTATTAGTGTTTTCTTAATTATTTGGGGTTTATTTTCTGTAGGTCTTTCCTCCTCTTGTGTTTTCTGCCTAGAGAATTTCCTTTAGCATTTTTTGTAAAGCTGGTTTGGTGGTGCTGAATTCTCTTAACTTTTGCTTGTTTGGAAAGCTTTTGATTTCTCCATCAACCCTGAAGTAGAGTCTTGCTGGGTAGAGTATTCTTGGTTGTAGGTTCTTCCCTTTCATCACTTTAAATATATCATGCCATTCCCTTCTGGCTTGTAGAGTTTCTATTGAGAAATCAGTTGATAGCCTGATAGGAGTTCCCTTTTGTGTTATTTTTTCCTTTGTTGCTTTTAATATTTTCCTTTTTGCTTTTAATATTTTCTCATCTGTCTTTAATTTTTGTCAGTTTGATTACTATGTGTCTTGGTGTGTTCCTCCTCGAGTTTATCCTCCCTGGGTCTCTCTGCGCTTCCTGAACTTGGTTGACTATTTCCTTTCCCACGTTAGGGAAGTTTTCAGCTATTATCTCCTCAAATATTTTCTCAGGTCCTTTCTCTCTCTCTTCTCCTTCTGGAACACCTATAATGTGAATGTTGGTATATTTAATGTTGTCCCAGAGGTCTATTAGACTGTCTTTATTTCTTCTTATTCTGTTTTCTATATTCTGTTCTGTGTTAGTGATTTCCACCATTCTGTCCTCCAGGTCATTTATCCATTCTTCAGGCTCAGTTATTCTGCTATTGATTCCTTCTAGTGTATTATTCTCTGCTGCTAAGTTGCTTCAGTCGTGTCCAACTCTGTGCAACCTATGGACAGCAGGCCACCAGGCTCCTCTGTCCACAGGATTCTCCAGGCAAGAATACTGGAGTGGGTTGCCATTTCCTTCTCCCTATTCATCTCTGTTTGCTTGTTTTTATTTCTTCTAGGTCTTTGGTAAACATTTCTTGCATCTTCTCATTCTTTGCCTCCATTCTTTTCCCAAAATCCTGGATCATCGTCACTATCATTATTCTGAATTCTTTTTCTGAAAGGTTGCCTATCTCCATTTCATTTAGTTGGTTTTCTCGGGTTTTATCTTGTCCTTTCATCTGGGGCATAACTTTATGTTTTTTCATCGTGATTAACTTTCTGTATATTGTCACCCTGCTAATTTAACCTATATGCAGAGTACATCATGAGAAATGCTGGGCTGGAAGAAGCATAAGCTGGAATCAAGATTGCCAGGAGAAATATCAATAACCTCAGATATGCAGATGACACGACCCTTATGGCAGAAAGTGAAGAGGAACTAAAACGCCTCTTGATGAAAGTGAAAGTGGAGAGTGAAAAAGCTGGCTTAAAGCTCAGCATTCAGAAAACAAAGATCATGGCATCTGGTCCCATCACTTCATGGGAAATAGATGGGGAAACAGTGGAAACAGTGTCAGACTTTATTTGGGGGGGGCTCCAAAATCACTGCAGATGGCATTTATAGCCATGAAATTAAAAGACACTTACTCCTTGGAAGAAAAGTTATGACCAACCTAGATAGCATATTAAAACACAAAGACATTACTTTGCCAACAAAGGTCCATCTAGTCAAGGCTATGGTTTTCCTGTGGTCATGTATAGTTGTGAGAGTTGGACTGTGAAGAAAGCCGTGCTTTTGAAGTGTGGTGTTGGAGAAGACTCTTGAGAGTCCCTTGGACTGTAAGGTGATCCAACCCGTCCATTCTGAAGGAGATCAACCCTGGGATTTCTTTGGAAGGAATGATGCTAAAGCTGAAACTGCAGTACCTTGGCCACCTCATGAGAAGGGTTGACTCATTGGAAAGGACTCGGATGCTGGGAGGGATTGGGGGAAGGAGGAGAAGGGGACGACAGAGGATGAGCTGGCTGGATGGCATCACTGACTCAATGGACATGAGTCTGAGTGAACTCTGGGAGTTGGTGATGGACAGGGAGGTCTGACGTGCTGCGATTCATGGGGTTGCAGAGTTGGACACGACTGAGCAACTGAACTGAACTGAACTGAACTTACTGTAATATGATTTTTGTTTTAGCTGCTGTGAGAAGCGTCTTGCTTTTTCTGTCAGCCTTCTGATGGATGAGGCGAAGAGGCTTGTGTAAGCTTCTTGATGGGAGGCACTGGTAATGGGAAAACCTGGGTCTTGCTCTGGTGGGCAGTGCTTTGCTCAGTAAAGCTTTAATCTAATTATCTGCTGATGGGTGGGGTTACGCTCCCTGGTAGTTGTTTGATCAGAGGTGACCCAGCCCTGGGGTCTATGGGCTCTATGGTAGGGTTAATGGTGAACTCCCAGAGGGTTTATGTCAAGTAGGACCTTCCAGTGCCCCTGTCTGTGTGGTGAGCCCTGCCGACTCACACCTCCACAGGAGGTTCTCCAACACTAGCAAGTAGTTTTGTTTCAGTCTCCTGTGGAGTCACTATTCCTCTCGGTCTTGGTGTGGTCAAAATTTTGTTTGTGCTCTCCAGGACTGGAATTTCTGTTTCCCCCGGTCCTCTGGAAGTCCTGTAATCAAATCTCACTGGCCCCCAAGGCTGGATTTCCTGAAGATTCCCTGTAACTTTGTCAGATCCCCAGGTTGGGAAGCCTGACGTGGGGTTCAGAACATTCACAACAGTGTGAGAACTTCTTTGGTATTATTATTCTCCAGTCTGTGGGTCACCCACCTGGTGGGTATAGGATTTGAAATCATTACTGAGTCTAATGTCATAAAAGTTTCTCCCTATGTTTTCTTTTAGGAGTTTTACATCATGAAGTCTTTTTTTAGGTATATAATCCATTTTGAGTTAATGTTTGTATAGGTAAGGGTTTAACTTTATTCTTTTGCATGTGGATATCCAATTTTTCCATCACCACATTAGTTGAAGAGGTTTTCCTTGTCGATCAGTCTTCACATCCTTGTTAAAAATCACTTGACTATATATGTGATTCCACAAACAACAAATGCTAGAGAGGGCTTGGAGACAAAGCAACTCTCCTGCACTGTTGGTGGGAATTTAAATTGGTACAGTCACTATGGAGAACAGTATGGAAGTTCCTTAAAAAACTAGAAATAAAGCTGCCATATGACCCTGCAATTCCACTCCCGTCCATATACCCAGAGGAAAACATGGCCTGAAAATACACACGCACCCCGATGTTCATTGCAACACTGCTTAAAATACCCAAGACGTGGGAGCAACCTAAATGTCTAACAATAGAGGAATGGATAAAGAAGAAGTGGGACATGTATGCAATGGAATATTACTCAGCCATTAAATGTGAAATAATGCCATTGCAGCAACATGGATGGACCTAGAGAGGGTAATACTGAGCAAAGTAAGTCAGACAGAGGAGAAATATCATATGATATCCCTTATATGTGGAATATAAAAATAAATGATACAAACGAATCTACTTACAAAGCAGGAAGAGTTACAGACTTAGGAAATGAACTTAATTTGTGAGAGGAAGGGATAGCTAGGGACTTTGTGAAGGTCATGCACACACTGCTGTATTTAAAATGGATAACCAACAAAGACCTATTAAAGTCCATGGAACTCTGCTCAATATTATGTGCCAGACTGGATGGGAGGGGAGTTGGGGGAGAATGGATACATATATGTGGATGGCTGAGTCCTTTCACTGTTCACCTGAAACTACCACGACATTGTTAATTGGTTATGCCCCAATCACAATGTTTTGAGTGTTAAAAAATAAATAAATAAATGAAATTTTTTAAAACATCACAGTTTTCATTCCAGTCCTACAGAAAGGCAATGGCAAAGAATGCTCAAACTACCACACAATTGCACTCATCTCACACACTAGGAAAGAAATGCTCAAAATTCTCTAAGCCAGGCTTCAACGATACATGAGCCATGAATTGCCAGATTTTCAATCTGGTTTTAGAAAAGGCAGAGGAACCAGAGATCAATTGCCAACATCCACTGGATCATCAAAACAGCAAAAGAGTTCCAGGAAAACATCTATTGCTGCTTTATGGACTATGCCAAAGCCTTTGACTGTGTGAATCACAATAAACTGTGGAAAATTCTGAAAGAGATGGGAATAGCAGACCACCTGACCTGCCTCTTGAGAAACCTGTATGCAGGTCAGAAAGCAACAGTTAGAACTGGACATGGAACAACAGACTGGTTCCAAATAGGAAAAGGAATACGTCAAGGCTGTATATTGTCACCCTGCTTATTTAACTACTGTGTAGAGTACATCATGAGAAATGCTGGGCTGGAAGAAGCCCAAGCTGGAATCAAGATTGCCAGGAGAAATACAAATAACCTCAGATATGCAGATGACACCAGTCTTACGGCAGAAAGTGAAGAACTAAAGAGCCTCTGGCTGAAAGTGAAAGAGGAGAGTGAGAACGTTGGCTTAAAGTTCAACATTCAGAAAACTAAGATCATGGCATCTGGTCCCATCACTTCATGGCAAATAGATGGAGAAACAGTGGAAACAGTGGCTGACTTTATTTTGGGGCTCCAAAATCACTGCAGATGGTGATTGCAGCCATGAAATTAAAAGACGCTTACTTCTTGGAAGGAAAGTTATGACCAACCTAGACTGCATATTAAAACACAGAGATATTACTTTGCCAACAAAGGTCCATCTAGTCAAGGCTATGGTTTTTCCAATAGTCATGTAAGGATGTGAGAGTTGGACTATAAAGAAAGCTGAGCTCTGAAGAATTGATGCTTTTGACCTGTGATGTTGGAGAAGACTCTTGAGAGTCCCTTGGACTGCAAGGAGATCCAACCCATACATCCTAAAGAGATCAGTCCTGGGTGTTCATTGGAAGGACTGATGTTGAAGCTGAAACTCCAATACTTTGGCCACCTAATGCAAAAGTTTGTACATCTGATGTTTTATTTTACAGTGTCATGTCTATCCTTTAATTGTCTATTATAGTTATTTTGATTTTACAGTTTTTGTCTTTTAACCTTTGTATTAATCATTTAAGTGCTTGATCTTATATAAGTGCTTTTATTTGATTTTTATTTGATTTTACAGCTTTTGTCTTTTAACCTTTGTACTAACTTATTTAAGTGTTTGAACTTATTTAAGTGCTTTTACTATATATTTCCCTTTACCCATGGGATTCCTCCCTCCTATAATTTCTTATTGTAGCCTTTTCTTTTTTACTTAAAGAAGATCCGTTAGCACTTCTTGTAAGATCTTTAGTATTTATGAACTTAACTTTTGCTTCTCTGAGAGATTCTTGGTCTCTCCTTCAATTATGAATGATATCTTGCTAGGTAGATTATCCTAGTAATATTTTTCACTTTCAGCACTTTGACCATATCATGCCACACACCCTTCTAGCCTGCAACATTTCTGCTGAAAAATCTACTATTAATAGCTAATGCCCTATGTGTTTCCTCTGTATGTGACTGTTTTTCTTTTGCTGCCTTTAAAATTCTCTCTTTAAGTTATTGCTTTCATGTGTCATATATTGCATTCATGCATGCTCAGTCATTTCAGTCATGTCTGACTCTTTGTAAACCCACCAGGCTCCTATGTCCATAGGATTCTCCTGGCAATAATACTGGAGTAGGTTGCCATGCCCTCCTCCAGGGGATCTTCCAAACCCAGGGATCGAACCCCATCTCCTATGTCTCCTGCACTGCAGGTGGATTCTTTACCACTGATCTACCAGCGAAGGCCCTCTTTATCACCTAGTCTGTTATTAATTTCCTCTAGTATATTTTTCTTTCAGTTATTATTTTCTTCAGCTCTGACTGGTTCTTCTTTACATTTTAAAATTTGAAGTTAAATTTTCACGAGTTCGTCTATTGTTTTTCCCAGTTCTGCCAGCATTCTCATTACTTCTTTGAACTCTATCTGGTAAAATTTTTATGTCTGTTTCACTAGGGATTTTCCCCCAGGTTTTTATTTTTTCTTTCACTTGAAGCATATCCCTCTGTCTTCTCATTTTGTTTTCACTTTCTCTATCTCTATGAAATTAGGTGAAACTGTTATTTATCTCAGTTGGAGGTGTGTCCTTGTGTGGGAGTGTTGCTGTGCAGTCTGTGTGTGCCCAGTGGTTTGGGCAGGAAAGCTAGATCTGAAGTGAGCACAGCTGCATTTTCCCCTGGACTGTGTTGGCAGCTACTGCCTTGGTGGGAGGTAGGGCTGGAGTTGGAGGGGCTACAGCCAGAGCCCATTGCTACCAAGGCTTCTTCCTTGCTCATTGGCATCACCACCCATAGGAGTGGGGTCAAACCAAAGTTTCTGGAACAGGAGCCCTGAGGGAGTGTTGTTTCTCTCCAGTGTGAAGGCAGTTGAGAAGTAGCTGGGGCCTGAGTGCTTGGGCCTGTACTTGTGCGCCAGCTTTACTTTCCCCTCAGTGTCTTGCCCTGGTGAGAGCTTGGGTCTGGTCCAGAGCGGCTGGTGCCATGCCACTGAACTGACCCTGCCTTCTCCCAAGTGTGCACAGTGAGGGGAGCTCCAGTAGTGGCCGTCACCATTCTGGGAGCTGGCTGCACCCTTCTGGAGTGTGTACAGGGATGCCCCCAAGCTGGTACTGGCTCAGCCTTGGTTGTAGAAGAGCTGCTCTTCTAGTCCCCGGGTTAATTTCAGCAAGGGTACTTCTGTATGTAGTTGTAATTTTCATGTGTTCATGAAGGTTAGTGAGCCTCCTACCCTGCCATTTTGATCTGCCCCCTTCAACACTACTATTCTTTAGCCTAGCTTCCCAATCATGCTTGCTGGGAATAATGGCCACCAGGAGCCAGAATCTGACCCCCACTATGTCCAAGGGTGGCCTGGCCCATATAGCATGTTAATTCTTGATGCTTGGGGGCCCCATTCATCCTTTTCCCCCATAGCTGGCCATTAAGGAACAAGCCAGGTGGCAGGAAGCCTCTTTTGAATTGCCTTGTTAATGACATAAATAAAAACATCAGCATGGTTTAGGCTTTTGAGTGAGATAGGATTGGTGGAAGCCATCTAAATTATTTGGAACAAAGTCTGATTGATGAAGTTTTAATACTTAAGGTAGTGATCAACTTGGTAGAGCTGTTAATATACTAGAGAGTAGAATTATAAGCTCAAAATACTGTGATTCTGCCTTTGTTAAAATCATAGTTAAAACCACAGATCACAATAATATTTAAAGAGAAAAGCAGAGAGTAAAGAAAAAATTGATAACTGAGTGGTTTTGGGAATGCCACCTGCCTTAGTCACCTCAGGCTCCCATAACAAAATATTACAGACTGGGTGGCTTAAACAACATTTTATTTCTCATAGTTCTGGAGGCTGGAAACTCAAGAATGAAGTGTCTGCAGGTTTGGTTTCTCCTGAGGCCTCTCTCCATGGCTTACACACAGCCACCTTCTTGTTTTATCTTCAGTTGGCTTTTCCTTTGTACATGGAACTGCCTGGTCTCTTCCTCTTATTATGAGGATACCAGTCAGATTACAATAGAACTCACTCTAACAGCCTAATTTTACCTTAATTATCTTTTTAAAGGACCTATCTCCAAATATAGGATAACTGGATTAGAGAGTCAACATAGGACATTTGTCATCACAGTTCAGCTGATGACACCAATTCTTTGAAATGAAATAAGAAGGTTTGGAAATACTTCTTAGTTACTATAGAGGAACAAGTGATAAAAATTAAATATTTCATTTTATTATGTTATCTAATTCAGTAGCTCTTATACACTACTTGTAAGTCAGGCACTGTTTCAAGAAATCTATAATATTAGTTCATAGTGTGAAGCACCTATTTAAGGTGATTTTTTTTTCTTTTCATAAAGTTAACATACCATCCCATGACCTATATGATTGTTATAGGAAACTGCATTTATCAGAATGTTTGCTGTAGAAAATTGCCTCATCTCATGCCAAGCTATTTACTATGTTTATCTCAGAAAACTGAATTTGCTTACCAACTTATAATTAACCTACTATTACTTCATTGTTCTTGCTATAATTTCCTTCCTCTAAATATAAATTGTGTAAATATTGCTCCTTGCTAGGAAAAATACTTCTAGGATTGTTTTCTGCTTAGATTCCAATGAATAAATTTGAAAGCATGATATATACTTTTTATTTTTAAATGTCGAGTTTTAGGATACACTGAGAATTATATCCTTTATTTAGCTTCCCTAGTGGCTCAGACAGTAAAGAATTTGCCTGCAATGCAGGAGACCCATGTTTGATCCCTGGGTCAGGAAGATCCCCTGGAGAAGGGAATGACAACCCACTTCAGTATTCTTATCTGGAGAATCCCATGAACAGAGGAGCCTGTCAGGTTACAGTCCATGGTGTCGCAGAGTCAGACATGACTGAGCGACTAACATACACACACACACACATACACATACAGATATTTAAAAATCTCTGAGATAAAAAGACATGTTGGGTTTCTACTTTAAAATGTTTGGTGGACATAGATAGATTTTCACAAAAAAAAAAAAGGGCCACATTTTGAAGATAGATTGCCCACTGACCAACAATGCTCAGTCCGGGGCTGTGCCATCAGCCAGTGGTTCAATGTGCATGACTGTGCCACACA
Organism: Ovis aries; assembly: GCF_016772045.2. Taxonomy (NCBI): domain Eukaryota; kingdom Metazoa; phylum Chordata; class Mammalia; order Artiodactyla; family Bovidae; genus Ovis; species Ovis aries. The sequence goes on along the minus strand of NC_056055.1, from coordinate 114,417,931 downwards.
CGTGATGTGACGGAAGCAGCAAAATGTGGAGAGCAGAGCCTGAGTCCCTGACTCGTGACATTAAAATAAAAATACTACCTTTATGGACGACTTTCTGTCCTTGAGCCCCAAATCCTGATACCACTTTGAGGTAGGTAATATTCTGGCCACAGGTTGTAAAAGGAGACCAGACTTTAGTACTTTCTTCCTAAGATCACTGTTCAGTTAGAAGTGACGAGCCAGTTGGCTGCCAAAGCCTGGTCATTCCTATCTCATTGTGGGGAACATGAGTACCACCAACCAACACACACACACACACAAAACCACCCATAGATTCACCTACCAACTGTCAATGCCCTACTATGGGCCAAATGTTGTCTCCCCAAATTCATATGTTGAAATTCTAACCCCCTCTCAATATGATGGCATTTGGAAACAGAACCTTAAAGAGGTTATTGAGTTAAAATGAGGCTGTTTGGGTGGGCCTTAATATAACCTGATTGTTATCCTTCTAAGAAGAAGAAATTAGGACACACAGAGAGACATAAGGGATGCAGAAGGAAGGAAAGAAGGGAGACTATATGAGGATACAGCGAGAAGGTGGTCATGTGCAAGCCAAAAAGAGAGGCCTCAGGGGAAACCAACTCAGCTTCCAAAACCGTGAGAAAATACAATCCTGGTGGTTAAGCCAGTCCTTGGTATTTTGTTATGGAAGCCTGAGCTGACTAACATACGGGTGGATATCTTAGTGGTGACAGGAAGTAAATGATTTCTCTCAGAAGACAGGTGTAATTACACTCACATACACAGAGAAAGTAAGAGAGAAATCTCCTTGGCAATAAGTGTGAGTGTTGAATCTTGAGCTATCATTATTTGTTAAAAAAAAAAAAAAAAAAAGATTGCTTTTGTCTAACCTAAACGGTACAGATGTGCTATATAGGAGGAGGCCTGTCTCTACATTGGGCATGCTAACAAGTGTAGTTGAGATCGTGTCTGCCTTCTCCATCAAATAATTATCTCATTTAATATGCCTGTTGCCCACAATAGGACTGTGTATTCACAATCAGGAGCAGTATCAGCAGATATACTCCTTGTTGTCATTTATGGGCAGAAGGTAGCGGTGCTAGTGCTAGCTTTTAAAAAAATGTACACTTAAATTTTTATTTTTATTTCAGAAGTTTCATATTTACAGAAAAGTTGCAAAAAATTACAATAGTGCAGAGAATTTCCATATATGCTTTACATTGCTTCCCTAATGTTAATATCTTATAATACTATAGTACATTTATAACAACTAATTAACCAATATTTAAACATCACTGATAACTCAACTTTATCCAGATTTCCTAAGACTTTTCTTAATGTCCCTTTCCTGCTCCAGAATCATCCAAGATACTACATTCATCTAGTTGTCCTGTCTCCGGAGTCTCCTCTGGGCTATGGCAGTTTCTCAGACTTTTCCTGTTTTGATGATCTTGACAAGTGTTTATAGAGTGTCCTTCAGTTTGAGCTGGTCTGATATTTTTCTTGTAGTTAGACTGGATTTGTGGGTTTGAGGAGGGAGATCACAGAGAATCAGTAAGTTCTTACCATTTCCTGTCAGGGGAGCATGCTATCAACAAGACTTCTCCTGGACCATCTGGCTAAGATAATATTCACCAGCTTTGTCCACTATAAAGTTACTTTTTTGTATTTATTTATAATTTTGTTGTTTTTAAAATTTTTAACAATGTTGTGTTGGTTTCTGCCATACAACAATGCAAATCAACCATGATTATACACTCTCCCTTTGAAGCCTTCCTCCCTTACCCCGATTCCACGGCCATAAAAAAGAAAGAATTTGAATCAGTTCTAGTTAGGTGGATGAGCCTAGAGCCTGTTATATAGAGTGAAGTAAATCAGAAAGAGAAAAACAAATATAGTGTATTAACACGTATATATGGAATCTAGAAAAATGATACTGATGAGCTTATTGTCAGGGAAGGAATGGAGACACAGATGTAGAGATTAGACTGTGGACACAATGAGGGAGGGAGAGCGTGGGTTGAATGGAGAAAGTAGTATCAACATATATACACTATCGTGTGTAAAGAGGATAGGTGAGGAGAAATTGCTGTATAATACAGGGAGCAAAGTTACTTTTTACTCTCTTTCCACGGTTAACTTAAGAAGCAAGTCCTAAGTACAGCTCACACATCTTTGAGATAGAACACAATATTGCATGGTTCATTTTATGGCTCAACTTGCTCCCGCTTTGGCCATTGGGAGCACTTTCAGTGGTTTTCTGTGTCCTCCTGACAAACTGCATCATAGTGTGTGCGTTTGTGAGTCCTTTCTTATTTTATGTTGCTCTGGGTTTTGTATATTCTCTCTCCAGACCTTGAATTTAATCGTGGAGGTAAAATCAGTTAATCCTAAAGGAAATCAACCCTGAATATTCATTGGAAGTACTGATAGCTGAAGCTGAATCTCCAATACTTTGGCCATCTGATGCAAAAAACTGACTCCTTGGAAAAGACCCTGACACTGGAAAAGATTGAAATAAGGAGGAGAAGGGGATGACAGAAGATGAGATGGTTGGATGGCATCACCGAATCAATGGACATAAGTTTGAGCAAGTTCTGGGAGTTGGTGATGGACAGGGAAGCCTGGTATGCTGCAGCCCATGGGGTCACAAAGAGTTTGACACAACTGGGAAACTGAACTAAACTGAACCAGAGAGGAAAAGTCTTTTATGAGAGAATAGTATTCAGAGAAGGCAATGGCACCCCACTCCAGTACTCTTGCCTGGAAAGTCCCATGGACGGAGGAGCCTGGTAGGCTGCAGTCCATGGGGTCACTAAGAGTCGGACACGACTGAGTGACTTCACTTTCGCTCTTCACTTTCATGCATTGGAGAAGGAAATGGCAACCCACTCCAGTGGTCTTGCCTGCAGAATCCAAGGGATGGGGGAGCCTGATGGGCTGCCGTCTCTGGGGTCACACAGAGTCGGACACGACTGAAGCGACTTAGCAGCAGCAGCAGCAGTAGTAGAAAACAAGGTCTAGAGGCTGAGTGTGCTTTTTGCTACTAAGATGTGCTTGCTTCTTTGCCCTCTCAATGGACAGAGAGGAAATATATGTATGTATACTACTAGTTCATCTATATACACACATATAATTACTTTTGCATTTATCCATGAGCACCCACAATAAGCTAAGCATGAGTGCATACCGGTGTCTCTGACGCTAATCCTTCTCCATGTTTCGTGTCAGCCTTCTTTACTTGCTTATTTGTCACCTCAGCTCTAACACTGGGGACCTGGCTCCCACCATCTGCCAGCTACCATCCCTTTACTTATCTGTTCACTCCTAGTAAACATGTACAGTGGGCTCTGAGTTGTTAACATGTACCCCTATGGAAACAGCTTTGTGTGATTATTGTTCTTTTCAATTTGTTAAAATGTTTCATGGCCCGGGTGTGATCTATTTTTGTGCATGTTCCATGTGTGCTTGAGAAAAATGTGTGTTCACCTGTTGGATGAGATGCATACGAGCTCAGTCTTTGTGACCCCTCTGTCTATGGAATTTTCCAGGCAAGAATACTGGAGCTGGTTGCCATTGCCTACTCCAGGGGATCTTCTCAACCCTGGGATTGAACCCACATCTCTGTCACCTCCTGCACTAGCAAGCAGATTCTTTACCACTGTGCCACCTGGGAAGCCCTGGGATGTTGGATGGGGTGTTCTATAAATGTCACTTAGATCGAGTTGATCAATAGCACAGTTAGAAGGCAGAACACCAAAGAACTGATGCCTTCGACATGTGCTGGAGAAAACTCCTGAAAGTCCCTTGGACAGCAAGATCAAACCAGTAAATCTTTTTTTTTTTTTTTCACTTTATTTTGCTTTACAATACTGTACTGGTTTTGCAATACATTGACATGAATCCACCACGGGTGTACATGAGTTCCCAATCCTGAACCCCCCTCCCACCTCCCACCCCATATCATCTTTCTGGATCTTCCCCGTGCACCAGCCCCAAGCCTCCTGTATCCTGTATTGAACCTAGACTGGTGATTCGTTTCTTACATGATAGTATACATGTTACAATGCCATTCTCCCACATCATCCCACCCTCTCCCTCTCCCACAGAGTCCAAAAGTCTGTTCTATACATCTGTGCCTCTTTTGCTGTCTCACATACAGGGTCATCATTACCATCTTTCTAAATTCCATATATATGTGTTAGTATACTGTATTGGTGTTTTTCTTTCTGGCTTACTTCACTCTGTATAATAGGCTCCAGTTTCATCCACCTCATTAGGACTGATTCAAATGTATTCTTTTTAATGGCTGAGTAATACTCCATTGTGTATATGTACACAGCTTTCTTATCCATTTGTCTGCTGATGGGCATCTAGGTTGCTTCTATGTCCTGGCTATTATAAACAGTGCTGTGATGAACATTGGGGTACACGTGTCTCTTTCAATTCTCAAACCAGTAAATCTTAAGGGAGCTCAATCCTGAATACTCACTGGAAGGACTGATGCTGAAGTTGAAGCTCCAGTATTTTGGTCATCTAATGCAAAGAGACGACTTATTGGAAAAGTCCCTGGGAAAGATAGAGGAAAGAAGAAAAACGTGTCAGAGCATGAGATGGCCAGACAGCATCACTGATGCAATGAACGTGAACTTGGGAAAACTCCTGGAGATGGTGAGGGAAAGGAAGGCCTGGTGTACTGCAGTCCACGGGGTCCCAAAGAGTCGGACATGACTGGGCGACTGAAAAACTAACAGTATAGGTCATCTATATATCCTTGCTGATTTTCTACCTATTTGATCTATTAATATCAGTTACTGACAATGAAGTGTTGAAGTGTTCAAGTCTAGTATTTTAGTTCTATTAGTTTTTGCTGTATGTATTTTGATGCTTGTGGGGAGAGAGCAAATTGGCCAAGATAGCATGTTCAGGCTGTCTTGCCCCACATTTCGTAAATAAGACTATGTAACAGCTGAGATCATTTGTAGCACTGTGCATGCGTGTCATGAGGTACTTGCTTGGTCCCGGGCTACTTCATGCTGTACACATATGTGAGCTCCATCTAAGAAAGTGGTGGCATTTATTTACTGCTGCGTCACGGCTGTGTCCATTGGGTCTGCCATGAGAGGAGAGAATACAGAGTATCTACTGCTAGGGCTGCTGCTTCAGCCAGGAAAGAAGCTGTGTTGTGGCTGCTCTGCCAGCCAGGAGAGAATAAATGTGTCTGCAGTTCCGACGGCTCCTTGAGTCTCCTTCCAGCCTCTTAGCTCGAGCCTTACCTACCCTGGATTCAGCAAACAGTGTGGACAGTGAGATACAGCAATACAGTGCTCTATTGTCAAGTGCATATGATTAGAATCATGATGTCCTCTCAGAGAATTGAATCTTATAATTTACAAACTGCCCTCCATATCTGTGAAAGTGAAGTCACTCAGTTTTGTCTGACTCTTTGCGACCCCGTGGACTGTAGCCTACCAGACTCCTCTGTCCATGGGATTTTCCAGGCAATAGTACTGGAGTGGATTGCCATTTCCTTCTCCAGGGGATCTTCCCAACCCAGGGATTGAACCCAGGTCTCCTGCATTGTAGACAGACGCTTTACCACCTGAGCCACCAGTGAAGTCCCTAACATTTGCAGTTTCAACCGAGGATCAAATTTGATTGAATCTGAAGATGCAGAACCCACAGATGTGGAGGGCCTACTGTATAAAGCCACTGTGTATAAGGGACTTGAACATCCATGCATTTTGGTATCCACTATGTGTGTATGTGTGAAGGGGGTGGTCCTGGAGCCAATCTCCCATGCAGTCCAAGGCATGACTGTATATAAAGACTATCTTGGACAGTCTTCCTTGTTCTAAAATCAGACTGCCTGAAATTAACAAGCTCTCGTTTTCTTTTAATTACTGCTAGTATGATATATGGGAGAAGGCAACGGCACCCACTCCAGTACTCTTGCTTGGAAAATCTCATGGACGGAGGAGCCTGGTAGGCTGCAGTCCATGGGGTCACTAAGAGTTGGACATGACTGAGCGACTTCACTTTCACTTTTTACTTTCATGCATTGGAGAAGGAAATGGCAACCCACTCCAGTGTTCTTGCCTGGAGAATCCCAGCGACGGGGGAGCCTGATGAGCTACCGTCTCTGGGGTTGCACAGAGTTGGACACGACTGAAGTGACTTAGAAGCAGCGTGATATATATTTCTCTATACTTTTACTTCTAAGGTTTAGATATCATTATACTTAGAGTGAGTTTCTTGTAGGCAGATGTATGAGTCTTTTTGTTTTGCTCTCTACAGTCTCATGATCTTGTTCTCACCTGGTGTTCACAACTAAAGCGATTGCTGAGATAGCTGAAGGAAAATCTACCATTTTTTGGTAAGTGTGTATATATCCATTGCATTTTTTCTTTGTAGCATTCCCACCACTTTTTCTGCCTTCTCTAGTTTTAAATATATGATTCAATTGTGTCTCCATCTTAGTATATCATTCCTACTTTTAAAAGCTTTTCTAGTGGTTACCTTGGGGTTTAAAATATGCATTTAAAAATAATCTAAGTCCACCTTCAGATCACATTAACTGCTTCATGTGGACTGCAGCTACTCATAATAGAGTTTGCTCAGTTCTTCCCCCCACCATGCCTGTGACATTGCTGTTATTCATTAGACCAATTCATATGCCATAAATATGCAATATGTTGCTGCAATTATTGTTTTAAGTAAATTTTGTATATCAGTGACAAAGATAACATAATTTATTTTACCATTTCTTCCTTTTCCGGTTTCTGTCTTTATGTAGATCCAAGTGTTTGATCTGTACTAATTTCTTTCTGTCTGAAAAACTTATTTTAACATTTCTTTCATGATTTTCTAATGAGAAGTTCAGGTGATTCTTATTCTTGACCCTCTGTAGTTAAGTTGTCCACTTTCTGTCACCTCTGGTTTTCTTCAGATTTCTCTCTTTGCCTTTGGTTTCCCCAATTTCAATATGCTATGCCCAGTGGTGTGTGTGTGTGTTTGTACTTGGTATTTGTCCTGCCTTTGGTATTCTTTTCCCAAATAGGTCATTCAGTTCAGTCACTCAGTTGTGTCTGACTCTTTGTAACCCCATGAACCTCAGCACGCCAAGCCTCCCTATTCATCACCAACTCCTGGAGCCTACCCAAATTCATGTCCATTGAGTCGGTGATGCCACCCAACCATCTCATCCTCTGTCATCCCCTTCTCCTCCTGCCCTCAATATTTCCCAGCATGAGAGTCTTTTTAAATGAGTCAGCTCTTTGCATTGGTGGCCAAAGTATTGGAGTTTCAGCTTCAAATAGGTCATTACAGAGTGTTATGATGAGTTCCCTGTGCCATACAAGTAGGTCCTCATTAGTTATCTATTTTATACATAGGAGTGTGTATACATCAATACCAATCTCCCAATTGATCACTCCCCTATTTCTCCCAGTAACCATAAGTTTGTTTTCTGTATCTATAACTCTATTGCTTCTTTGCAAATAAGTATATTTGTACCTTTTTTTGGTTCCACATATAAGTGATAGCATATGATGTTTGTCTTCTTTGTCTGACTTACTTCACACAATATGACAATTGCTAGATCTATCCATGTTGCTGCAAATGACATTATTTCATTCTTTTGAATGGCTGAGTAATATTCCATTGTATATATGATCCACTTCTTCTTTATCCATTCCTCTGATGGTGACATTTATGTTGCTTCCATGTCCTGCCCATTGTAAATATGGCTGCAATTAATATTGGGGTGCATGTATCTTCAAATTATGGTTTTCTCTGGATATATGCCAAGGAGTGGGATTGCTGGATTGTATGGCAGCTCTATTTTTAGTTTTCTTAAGGGAACTCCATACTATTCTCCATAATGAGAACATAACAATTTATATTCCTACCAATGAGGTATTTACCAAGAATTTACCAAAATAAATCTCTCCATAACAACTTACATTCCTACCGAGGAGGTTTCCCTTTTCTCCACATCCTCTCTAGCATTTATTGTTTGTGAAGTTTTTGATGATGGCTATTCTGACTGGTTTAAGTTGATACATCACTCTAGTTTTGATTTACATTTCTCTAATAATCTGTGGTGCTGAGCATCTTTTCATGTGCCTCTGGTCCAGCTGTATGTCTTCTTTGGAGAAATATCTATTTAGTTCTTTTGTCCACTTTAAGTGAGTGGTTGTTTTTTGATATTGAGCTGCATGAGCTATTTTTTGTATTCTTGGAGATTAATCTTAATCCCTTGTCAGTTGTTTAATTTGCAAATATTTTCTCCCATTCTGACAGTTGTCTTTGTTTAAGTTGCTGTTCTTTTAATTTAAAATGCAATTCCCATTTCCTGCTTCTTTATTCTCCTCTTTCATGGTTGCTGCTTATGATAACATATTTATATGTGGATGATTTCCTACTTTTGGAAGGAATGATGCTAAAGCTGAAACTCCAGTACTTTGGCCACCTCATGCGAAGAGTTGACTCATTGGAAAAGACTCTGATGCTGGGAGGGTTTGGGGGCAGGAGGAAAAGGGGACAACAGAGGATGAGATGGCTGGATGGCATCACCAACTCGATGGACAGGAGTCTGAGTGAACTCCGGGAGTTGGTGATGGACAGGGAGGCCTGGCGTGCTGCAATTCAAGGGGTCGCAAAGAGTCAGACACGATTGAGCAACTGAACTGAACTGATTTCCTACTTTACAGTGTGTCTGCCTTTATCAGTGATCTTTCCCACTTCTGATTTGCTTATTTCTAGTTGTGGCTGCTTTTGCTGTGCAAAGGAAATTAGGTCCCATTTGTTTATGTTTGATTTTCATTACTCTAGGAAGTGGATCAAGAAAGATCTTGCTGTAATTTATGTCATTCTATCAATGTTTTTCTGTAAGAGTTTAATAGTACCTGGCTTTACATTTAGGTCTTTAATTCCTTTTGTGTATGGTGTTAGGGAGTGTTCTAATTTTATTCTTTTCAAGTAGCTCTCCAGCTTTCCCAGCACCACTTATTGATGAGATGGTCTTTTCTCCTGTGTGTATTTTTGCCTCCTTTGTCATAGATTAGGTAACTATAGGTGCATGGGTTTATCTCTGAATTTTATTCAGTTCCATTGATCTATATTTCTGGTTTTGTGCCAGTATCAAAAACTTTGATTACTGTAGCTTTGTAGTATAGTCTGAAGTTAGGGAGTCTCATTCCTCTAGCTTTATTTTTCTTCCTTAAGACTACTTTGGCTAGTCAAGGTTTTTTGTATTTCCATATAACTTGTACACTTTTTGTTCTAATTCTTTAAAAAATGCCATTGATAATTTGATAGGGACTGCACTAAATCTATAGATTGCTTTGGGTAGTAGAGTCATTTTGAAAATATTAACTCTTCTAATCCAGCAACATGGTATATCTCTCTATCTGTTTATGTCATCTTTGATATCTTCCATTGTTATCAGAGTTTTCTGAGTACAAGTCTTTCGTCTCCTTAGGTAGATTTATTCCTAGGTATTTTATTCTTTCATTTCAATGGTAAATCAGATTGTTTCATTGATTTCTCTTTCTGATCTTTCATTGTTAGTATATAGAAATGCAAGTGATTTCTGTGCATTAATTTTGTATCCTGCAACTTTACCAAGTTCATTGACGAGCTCTAGTAATTTTCTGCTAGCATTTTTAAGATTTACTATATATAGCACAATGTCATCTGCAAACAGGACAGTTTTACTTTTTCTTTTCCAGTTTGAATTCTGTTTACTTCTTTTTCTTTCTGATAGGTGTGGCTAAGACTTCTAAAACTATGTTGAATAAAAGTAGAGAAAGTGGACATCCTTGTCTTGTTCCTGATCTTAGAGGACATGTCACAGTTTTTCACCATTGAGAATGGTGTCTGCTGTGGGTTTGCCATATATGGCCTATATTATATTGAGGCATGTTCCTTCTATGCCCACTTTCAGGATAACTTTTCTCATAAATGAGTGTTGAATTTTGCCACAAGCTTTCTCTGCATCTATTGAGATGATCACTTGGTGCTCATACTTCAGCTTGTTAATATGGTGTATCACACTGAGGGATCTGAATATACTGAAGAAAACCTCCATCCTTATGAGAAATCCCACTTGATCATGGTGTATGGTCCTTTTAATGTGCTGTTGGTTTCAGTTTGCTAGTGTTCTGTTGAAGATTTTTACATCTATGTTCATCTAGGATAATGGCCTGTAATTTTCTTTTTTGTGATATCCTTCTCTGGTTTAGGGAGAAGGCAATGGCAACCCACCCCAGTATTCTTGCCTGGCAAATCCCATGGACGGAGGAGCCTGGTAGGCTGCAGTCCATGGGGTCGCTAGGAGTTGGACATGACTGAGAGACTTCACTTTCACTTTTCACTTTCATGCATTGGAGAAGGAAATGGCAACCCACTCTAGTGTTCTTGCCTGGAGAATCCCAGGGACAGGGGAGCCTGATGGGCTGCCGTCTCTGGGGTCGCACAGAGTCGGACGCGACTGAAGTGACTTAGCAGTCTCTGGTTTAATGTCAGGCTGTTATTGGGCCTAATAGAATGAGCTTGGGAATGCAGCTTCCTCTGCAATTTTTGGGAAGAGTTTCAGAAATGTAGGTGTTAACTCTTCTCTAAATGTTTAACAGAATTTGCCTGTGAAGCCATGTGATCCTGGACTTTTGTTTGCTGGAAGATTTTTAATCACAGTGTCAATTTCATTACTTTTGATCCATCTGTTCATATATTCAGTTCTTCCTGGTTCAGTCTTGAAAGTTCATAATTTTCTAAGAATTTATTCATTTCTTCTAGGTTGTCCATGCTATTGGCATCTATTACTTAATCGTTTGTATTTCTGTGGTGTACATTGTAACTTCTCTGTTTTCATTTCTGATTTTATCTATTTGAGTCCTCTCCTTTTTTTCTGTAGGAGTCTGGCTAAAAGTTAATCAATATTCTTTTATCCTCTCAAAGGACCAGCTTTCAGGTTTTTTAATTAATTAATTTTTTATTGATGGATAACTGCTTTATAGAATTTTGCTGTTTTCTGTAAAACCTCAACATGAATCAGCCATCAGTTCAGTTCAGTTCAGTCGCTCAGTCGTGTCCAACTCTTTGTGACCCCATGAATCACAGCATGCCATGCCTCCCTGTCCATCACCAACTCCCAGAGTTCACTCAAACTCATATTCATCAAGTCGGTGATGCCATCCAGCCATCTCATCCCCTGTCGTCCCCTTCTCCTCCTGCCCCTAATTCCTCCCAGCACCAGAGTCTTTTCCAGTGAGTCAACTCTTCGCATGAGGTGGCCAAAGTATTGGAGTTTCAGCTTCAACATCAGTCCTTCCAAGAACACCCAGGACTGATCTCCTTTAGGATGGACTGGTTGGATCTCCTTGCAGTCCAAGGGACTCTCAAGAGTCTTCTCCAATAGATATACATATATCCTCTCCCTTTTGAAACTCCCTCCCATCTCCCTCCCCATCCCACCCCTCTAGGTTGATACAGAGCCCCTGTTTGAGTTTCCTGAGCCATACAGCAAATTCCCGTTGGCTATCTATTTTACATATGGTAATGTAAGTTTCCATGTTTCTCTTTCCACACATCTCATCCTCCCCTCCCCCCTCCCCATGTCCATAAGTCTATCCTCTATGTCTGTATCTCCATTTTTGCCATGTAAATAAAATCTTCAGTACCATTTTTCTAGATTCTGTATATATGTGTTAGAGTATGATATTTATCTTTCTCTTTCTGACTCACCTCACTCTTTATAATAGGCTCTAGTTTCATCCACCTCATTAAAACTGACTCAAATCTGCTCCTTTTTATGGCAGAATAATATTCCATTGTGTATATATACCACAACTTCTTTATCCATTCATCTGTCAGTGGACATCTAGGTTGTTCTAGCTATTGTAAATAGTGCTGCGGTGAACAATGGGATACACATGTCTTTTTCAGTTTTGGTTTCCTCAGGGTATATGCCTAGGAGTGGGATTGCTGGGTCATATGGTCGTTTTATTCCTAGTTTTTCAAGAAATGTCCATGCCATCTTCCATAGTGGCTGTATCAATTTACATTCCCACCAAGAGTACAAGAGTATTCCATTTTCTCCACACCCTTTCCAGTACTTATTATTTGTAGAATTTTTGATGAGGGCCATTCTGACTGGTATGAGGTGATATGTCATTGAAATTTTGATTTGCATTTCTCAAATAATGAGCAATATTGAGCATCTTTTCATGTGTTTGTTAGCCATCTGTATGTCTTCTTTGGAGAAATATCTGTTTAGATATTTTCCCCACTTTTTGATTGGGTTGTTTGTTTTTCTGGTATTGAGTTGTATGAGCTGCTTGTATATTCTGGAAATTAATCCTTTGTCAGTTGTTTCATTTACTTTTATTTTCTCCCGTTCTGTGGGTTGTCTTTTCACCTTGCTTATACTTTCCTTTGCTGTGCAAACGCTTTTAAGTTTAATCAGGTCCCCCTCGTGTACTTTTGTTTTTGTTTCCATTACTCTAGGAAGCAGGTCATAGAGCATCTTGCTTTGATTTATGACATCGAGTGCTCTACCTATGTTTTCCTCTAAGAGTTTTATAGTTTCTGGTCTTACATTTGGGTCTTTAATCCATTTTGAGTTTATCTTTGTGTATGGTGTTAGGAAGTGTTCTAATTTCATTCTTTCACATGTAGCTGTTCAGTTTTCCCAGCACCATTTAATGAAGAGGTTGTCTTTGTCCCATTGTGTATTCTTGCCTCCTCTATCTAAATAAGGTACCCATAGGTGCATGGGTTTATTTCTAGGCTTTCTATCTTGTTCCATTGGACTGTATTTCTGTTTTGTGCCAGTACCATACTGTCTTGATGACTATAGCTTTGTAGTATAACCTGAAGTCAGGAAGCTTGATTCCTCCAGCTCCATTCTTCTTTCTCAAGACTGCTTTGGCTATTCAGGGTCTTTTGTGTTTCCATATGAATTGTGAATTTTTCATTCTAGTTCTGTGACAAATGCCATTGGTAATTTGATGGGGATTGAATTAAATCTGTAGATTGTGTTTGGTAGTATAGTCGTTTTCACAACATTGATTCTTCCTACCCAGGAACATGGAATACCTTTCTATCTGTTTATGTTGTCTTTGATTTCTCTCATTAGCATCTTTTAATTTTCTGTGTAAGTTCTTTCATCTCCTTAGGTAAGTTTATTCCTAGATATTTAATTCTTTTTGTTGCAGTGGTGAATGGGATTGATTCCTTAATTGTTTTTTTCTGATTTTTTCATTGTTAGTATATAGAAATGCAAGTGGTTTCTGTGTATTGATGTCATAGCCTGAAACTTTGCTAAATTTGCTGATTAGCTGTAGTAATTTTCTGATACTATCTTTAGGCTCTTCTATGTACAGTATCATGTCATCATGTCATAGTTTTTCTTTTCTTATCTGGATTCCTTTTACTTTTTTTTCTTCTCTGATTGCTATAGGTAGGACTTCCAGAACTATGCTGAATAATAGTGGTGAAAGTGGACACCCTTGTCTTGTTCCTGATCTTAGGGGGAATGCTTTCAGTTTTTCACCATTGAGAATAATGTTTTCTGTAGGCTTATCATAGTGAAGTGAAAGTGAAGTTTCTCAGTTGTGTCTGAATCTTTGCCACCCCATGGGCTGTAGCCTACCAGGCTCCTCTGTCCATGGGATTTTCCAGGCAGTAGTACTGGAGTGTATTGCCATTTCCTTCTCCAGGGGATCTTACTGACCCAGGGATCAAACCCAGGTCTCCCACATTGTAGACAGACACTTTACTGTCTGACCCACCAGGGAAGTCCAGTCCAGGCTTATCATATATGGTCTTTAATATGTTGAAGTAGGTCCCTTCTATGCCCATTTTTTGAAGAGTTTTAATCATAAATGGATGCTGAATTTTGTCAAAGGATTTTTCTGCATGTATTGAGATTATTATATGGTTTTTATCTTTCAATTTGTTACTATGGTATATCACATTGATTGATTTACTTATATTGAAGAATCCTTGCATCCTTGGAATAAATCCAAATTAGTCATGGTGTATGAGCTTTCTGGTGTGTTGCTGAATTCTGTTTCCTAAAATTTTGTCCAAGATATTTGCATCTACATTCATCAGTCGGCCTGCAGTTTTCTTTTTTTGTGTTGTCTTTGTCTGGTTTTGGTATCAGGGTAATGGTGGCCTCATAGAATGAATTTGGAAGTGTTCCTTCCTCTGCAGTTTTTTGAAAGAGTTTTAGAAGGATAGGCATTAGCTCTTCTCTAAATGTTTGATAGAATTCTCCTGTGAAGCCATCTGGTCCTAGGCTTTTGTTTTTTGGGGAGACTTTTTAATCACAGCTTCAATTTCAGTGCTTGTAATTGTTCATAATTTCTATTTCTTAATGATTCAGTCTTGGAAGACTAAATGTTTCTAACAATCTGCCCGTTTCTTCCAGGTTATCTATTTTATTGCCATATAGTTGTTCATAATAGTCTCATGATCCTTTGCATTCCTGCATTGTCTGTTGTAACCTCTCCTTTTTCATTTCTAATTTTGTTGATTTGCTTCTTTTCTCTTTTTTCTTGATGAGTCTGACTAGGGATTTGTCAGTTTTGTTTATCTTCTCTAAGAACCAGCTTTGAGTTTTATTAATCTTTACTGTTGTTTCTTTCATTTCTTTTTCATTTATTTCTGCTCATATCTTTATGATTTTTTTCCTTCTACTAATTTTGGGGTTTTTTGTTGTTGTTGTTGTGGTTCTTTTTCCAGTTGCTTTAGGTATAAAGTCGGTTATCTATTCAATGTTTTTCTTGGTTCTTGAGGTAGGATTGTATTGCTATAAATTTTCCTCTTAGAACTGCTTTTGCTGCATCCCATAGGTTTTTAGTTGTCGTGTTTTCATTGTCATTTGTTTCTAGAAATTTTTTTATTTCCCTTTTGATTTCTTCAGAAACTTGTTGGTTATTTATAAATGTTTGGTTTAATCTCCATTTGTTTGTGTTTCTTACCGTTTTTTTTTTCTTGTAATTAATATCTAGTCTCATAGCATTGTGTTCAATGCTATGAACACAAGACGCTTGATACGATAATTTTAAATTTACTGAAGTTTGATTAGTGATGCAAGATGTGGTCTAGCCTGGAGAACGGTCCATGTGCACTTGAGAAGAAGGCATATTCTTCTGCATTGGGGTGGAACATCCTGAAGATAAAAATGAGATCTGTCTCATCTAATGTATCATTTAAGACTTGTGTTTCCTTACTAATTTTCCATTTTGATGATCTATCCATTGGTGTGATTGGGGTGTTAAAGTCTCCTACTATCATTGTGTTACTGTCAATTTCTCCTTTTGTGTCTGCTAGTGTTTGTCTTATATACTGCGGTGCTTCTATGTTGGGTGCATAAATATTTGCAATTGTTATGTCTTCCTCTTGGATTGATCCCTTGACCATTATGTAGCGTCCTTCCTTATCTCTTGTAATATTCTTTATTTTAAGGTCTATTTTTTCTGATATGAGGATTGCTACTCTGGCTTTCTTTTGCTTCCCATTTGCAAGGAATATATTTTTCCATCCTCTCACTTTTGGTCTATATGTGTCTTGAGGTCTGAAGTGGGTTTCTTGTAGACAGCATATATATGGGTCTTGTTTTTGTATCCATTCAGCCAGTCTGCGTCTTTTAGTGGGAGCATTTAGTCCATTTACATTTAAAGTAATTATTGATAGATATGTTCCTATTGCCAGTTTCTAATTGTTTGGGGTTGATTTTGTAGATTGTTTTTTCTTCTGTTGTATTTCTTGACTACATAAGTCCATTTAACATTTTTTGTAAAGCTGGTTTGGTGGTACTGAATTCTCTTAACTTTTGCTTGTCTGAAAAGCTTTTTTATTTCTCCATCAGTTTTGAATGAGATCCTACAGTAATCTTGGTTGTAAATTTTTCCCTTTCAGTACTTTAAATATATCCTGCCATTCCCTTCTGGCTTGCAGAATTTCTGCAGAAAGATCAGCTGTTAAGTGTATGGGGTTTCCCTTGTATGGTAGTTGTTGCTTCTCCCTTGCTGCTTTTAATATTCTTTCTTTGTGTTTAGTCTTTGTTAGTTTGATTAGTATGTGTCTTGGTGTGTTTCTCCTTGGGTTTATCCTGTATGGGACTTTTTGTGCCTCTTGGACTTGATTGGCTATTTCCTTTTCCATGTTGGGGAAACTTTCAACTATAATCTCTTCAACAAGTTTTTTCATACCCTTTCTTTTTCTCTTCTTCTGGGATCCCTATAATTCGAATATTGGGGCATTTGATATGGTCCCAGAGCTCTCTGAGACTGTCCTCAGCTCTTTTCATTGTTTTTACTTTATTCTGACCTTCAGAAGTTATTTCCACCATTTTATCTTCCAGCTCACTGATTCGTTCTTCTGCTTCAGATATTATGCTATTGATTCCTTCTAGAGTGTTTTTAATTTCAGTAATTGTCTTGTTTGTCTCTGTATGTTTATTCTTTAATTCTTCTTCTGCTGCTGCTACTAGGTCACTTCAGTTGTGTCCGACTCTGTGCAACCCCATAGACGGCACCCACCAGGCTCCCTCATCCCTGGGATTCTCCAGGCAAGAACACTGGAGTGGGTTGCCATTTCCTTCTCCAATGCATGAAAGTGAAAAGTGAAAGGGAAGTCGCTCAGTCATGTCCGACTCTTCGTGACCCCATGGACTGCAGCCTACCAGGCCCCTCGATCCATGGGATTTTCCAGGCAAGAGTACTGGAGTGGGGTGCCATTTAATTCTTCTAGGTCTTTGTTAATTCATTCTTGCATTTTCCCCATTTTGTTTTCAAGGTTTTTTTTTAAAAAATCATCTTTACTATCATTATTCTGACATTTTTCAGGTAATTTTCCTATTTTTTCTTCATTTATTTGAACTTCTGTGTTTCTAGTTTGTCCCTTAATTTATGTAGTACTTTTCTGTCTTTTCTTTTTTTAATTTAAGTTATTGTGTTTGAGGTCTCTTTTTCCCAGGGTTCAAGGAAAGTTGAATTCTTTCCTTGAAGAGGGTTGGATTCTTTCTTCCTTTTGGTTGTTCCAGTGATTTGTGTGAGCTTCGTATAGAGTGAGATTAGTGCTGAGTTTTTGTTTGTTTTTCCTCTGATGAGCAAGGCTGAGTGAGGTGATACTCCTGTCTGCTGATGACTGGGTTTGTATTTTTGTTCTGTTTGTTGTTTAGATGAGGCATCCTACACAGGGTGCTTCTGGTGATGCCAGGTCTTGTATTCAAGTGGTTTCCTTTGTGTGAGTTCTCACTATTTGAAACTCCCTAGGATTAACTCTCTAGTAGTCTATGGTTTTGGAGTCAGTGCTCCCACTCCAAAGGCTCAGGGGTTGATCTCTGGTCAGGAACAAAGTTTCCACAACTGGTTTGTTAAGGAATTTAGTGAGATTAAAATAAATATCTAAAATCAAGAAACAAAAGATGAATCCAAGACAAATGGCAGTTACAAAATCAGGCAAATAATAATTAAAATAATGGAATATACACATATACATATACACCCATGACCAAAGTGAAAACAGTCTAACAAAAATAAAGTACAGTAGATTGATCCAGCGAGCAAAGGAAATAAAAAATTGTATTTACCAATTTAAGTTAAGAACAAAACTAACTTAAGGACAAACTGAAAAACAAAACTAAAGCAAGGTGCCAAGTGGAGAATAAAACAATGAAAACAAAACTAACAAATATGTTGAAAGGAAAGGAAAGAAAGAATAGATACTCAAAGTTAAATAGAGATAGATGAAGAAGATTTAAATACATTAAAGATTAACTGCAAGAGGAAAAGAACAGTAGGAAAGGCAAACAAAGGAATAAATGTAGAAAAAATATAATAGGTTTGAACAAATTAAAAATTAAAATTATAAAAAAGAGAAAAGAGAAAAAAAAAAAACAGAAGAAGAAAGAAAATAAGGAAAACTCCACAGAACTTCAAAAGCCCAGTGTAGAGACAGAGATTTTTAGCAATAGAAAATATGACTGAATATACACATATACATATACACCCTTAAGCAAAATCAAAACAATCCAACAAAAATAAAGTACAATAGATTGACCCAGCAAACAAAGGAAACCAGAAATTATATCTACCAGAACAAAACTAGTTAAAGCACAAATGAAAACCAAATTAAAGCAAGATGCCAATAGGGGAATAAAGCAATGAAAATAAACCAACAAATATGTTGAGAGGAAAGTAAGAAAGAATAGATATATAAAGTTAAATAGAGATAGATAAAGAAGATTTATATATGTTAAAGATTAACTGCATCAAGATTTGTATGGAAATACAAAAAACCTCGAATAGCCAAAGCAATCTTGAGAAAGAAGAATGGAACTGGAAGAATCAACTTGCCTGACTTCAGGCTCTACTACAAAGCCACAGTCATCAAGACAGTATGGTACTGGCACAAAGACAGACATATAGATCAATGGAACAAAATAGAAAGCCCAGAGATAAATCCACACACATATGGACACCTTATCTTTGACAAAGGAGGCAAGAATATACAATGGAGTAAAGACAATCTCTTTAACAAGTGGTGCTGGGAAAACTGGTCAACCACTTGTAAAAGAATGAAACTAGATCACTTTCTAACACCGCACACAAAAATAAACTCAAAATGGATTAAAGATCTAAATGTAAGATCAGAAACTATAAAACTCCTAGAGGAGAACATAGGCAAAACACTCTCCGACATAAATCACAGCAGGATCCTCTATGATCCACCTCCCAGAATGCTGGAAATAAAAGCAAAAATAAACAAATGGGATCTAATTAAAATTAAAAGCTTCTGCACAACAAAGGAAAATATAAGCAAGGTGAAAAGACAGCCCTCTGAATGGGAGAAAATAATAGCAAATGAAGCAACTGACAAACAACTAATCTCAAAAATATACAAGCAACTTCTGCAGCTCAACTCCAGAAAAATAAACGACCCAATCAAAAATGGGCCAAAGAACTAAATCGACATTTCTCCAAAGAAGACATACGGATGGCTAACAAACACATGAAAAGATGCTCAACATCACTCATTATTAGAGAAATGCAAATCAAAACCACAATGAGGTACCACTTCACACCAGTCAGAATGGCTGCGATCCAAAAATCTGCAAGCAATAAATGCTGGAGAGGGTGTGGAGAAAGGGAACCCTCCTACACTGTTGGTGGAATGCAAACTAGTACAGCCACTATGGAGAACAGTGTGGAGATTCCTTAAAAATTGCAAATAGAACTACCTTATGACCCAGCAATCCCACTTCTGGGCATACACACCGAGGAAACCAGAATTGAAAGAGACACATGTACCCCAATGTTCATCGCAGCACTGTTTATAATAGCCAGGACATGGAAACAACCTAGATGTCCATCAGCAGATGAATGGATAAGAAAGCTTTGGTACATATACACAATGGAGTATTACTCAGCCGTTAAAAAGAATTCATTTGAATCAGTTCTGTTGAGATGGATGAAACTGGAGCCGATTATACAGAGTGAAGTAAGCCAGAAAGAAAAACACCAATACAGTATACTAACACATATATGGAATTTAGGAAGATGGCAATGACGACCCTGTATGCAAGACAGGAAAGAGACACAGATGTGTATAACGGACTTTTGGACTCAGAGGGAGAGGGAGAGGGTGGAATGATTTGGGAGAATGCCATTCTAACATGTATACTATCATGTGAATTGAATCGCCAGTCTATGTCTGACGCAGGATGCAGCATGCTTGGGGCTGGTGCATGGGGATGACCAGAAAGATGTTATGGGGAGGGAGGTGGGAGGGGGGTTCATGTTTGGGAATGCATGTAAGAATTAAAGATTTTAAAATTTAAAAAATTAAAAAAAAAATCAATCAATGTCAATTTACCATATTAAAGGCCAAAAAATAATTTTAAAAAAAAAGGAAAAAATAAATAAATAAATAAACTGTGAATTCAAAAAAAAAAAAAAAAAAGATTAACTGCAAGGAGAAAGCAACAGTAGGAAAAGCAAACAAAGGAATAAATGTAGAAAAAATAATAATAGGTTTAAAAAAATTTTTTATGAAAAAAAAAAAGAGGAAAACTCCACAGAACTGCAAAAGCCCATCATATAGGCAGAGGTTTATAAAACAATAAAAAAATGTGACTGAGGGAGGGGGGGAAAAGTTCAAAAGCTTAATTAGATTTCTTACTGCCAATAATATCAAAAACTACAACAGCCGGGGTAGGTGGGCAGGGGGTGGTGGAGAACAAATCCAAAAGAATCTACAGAACAAGTCAAAAAAATAAGAATAATAAATACTTTTCTTGAGGCACCGCTGTCAGAGTCCTTTCCCACGCTGGGAATCCCAGTCTACCTTAACTACCTAGGATGCCCTCCAACCCTGTACTGATCTCTGGACCTGATGTGGCGGCAGCTCAGATTCTAATCTGGTCCTAATTCTGCATATTCTTGCCTCCAATGTCCACAGCTGTCAGAGCTAGTGCGTTTTCTTCTGTGGGCGCTCTCAATGGCCTTTTATATATCCCATAGACACAGAGTCTGCTTCGTTGATCATGTGGATTAATCTGCAGCTTGTACAGCTGGTGGGAAGGTTTTGGATCTTCTTCCTTAGCCACACTGCCCCTAGGTTTCAACTGTGGTTTTATTTCCACCTCTACGTGTGGGTTGTCCACTAGGGTTTAGTTCCTGAGCGTGCCCTGGAGGGCTTGGGTTTGCCCCTGTGAGGGCTAGGTGTGGAGGTGATGCAGCTGCTTGGGTCGCAGGGGTTCTGGCAGCACCAGGAACTCAGGGGAGTTGGTGGCTAGGGTAGTAGTAAATATAATGCTCTAGAAGGGTATGGCAACCAGTCTTGGCCAACAGCTCCAGTATTCTTGCCTGAAGAACCCCCTCTCTGACAGAGAAGCCTGGCAGGCCTGTCTACAGGGTCGCAAAGAGTCAGACACAACCGAAGCAACCCTGGGTGCATAAATGCAAGAGGTCTTTTTTTGCCTGTGACAGCTCTGCCCCAGTGAGAGTTGAGCATGGAGGTGGTGCAGCTGCTTGGTTTGCGGGGACCCTTACTTTGCAGGGACGCACTTCCTCTGCATTTATGGCCCTATGAAATCATTATGATTTCTTTCCTTCTACTAGCTTTGTGTTTTGCTTCTTTTTCTCTAGTTGCTTCAAGTATAATGTTAGATTACTTATTTGAGATTTTTCTTATTTCTTCAGGTAGGATTTCATTGTTACAAATTTCCTTCTTAAGACTGCTTTTGCTGCATCCGATAGGTTTTGGATCATCATATTTTCATTGTAATTTGTCTCTAGGTAATTTTTTGTTTCCAAATTTATTTCTTTGGTGATCATATTTTTGTAGTTTTCCCCCCTGTATTTGATTTCCAATCTTGTATCATTGTATTTGGAAAATATGTTTGATATGCTTTCAGTTTTTTAAGATTTACCAAGCTAGATTTCTGACCCTAGATCTGATCTATCCTGGAGAGTGTTCTGTGGGCACTTAAGAAGAAAGTCTATTCTGCTGCTTTCAGATGGAATGTCCCATAAATATCAGTGAAGCCTATCTGGTGCAATGTGTCATTTAAGGCTTGTGTTTCCTTACATATTTTCTGTCTGGATGATCTGTTCACTCATGTAAGTGAGGGGTTAAAATTCCCTCTATTATTATATTACTATTAAGTTCCCCTTTTATGACTCAGCATTTGCCTATATTTGCCTATGTTCAGTTCAGTTCAGTTCAGTCGCTCAGTCGTGTCCGACTCTTTGCGACCCCATGAATCACAGTACTCCAGGCCTCCCTGTCCATCACCAACTCCCGGAGTTCACTCAGACTCACATCCATCGAGTCAGTGATGACATCCAGCCATCTCATCTCTGTTGTCGCCTTATCCTCCTGCCCCGAATCCCTCCCAGCATCAGAGTCTTTTCCAATGAGTCAACTCTTCGCATGAGGTGGCCAAAGTACTGGAGCTTCAGCTTTAGCATCATTCCTTCCAAAGAAATCCCAGGGCTGATTTCCTTCAGAATGGACTGGTTGGATCTCCTTGCAGTCCAAGGGACTCTCAAGAGTCTTCTCCAACACCACAGTTCAAACGCATCAATTCTTCGGCGCTCAGCCTTCACAGTCCAACTCTCACATCCATACATGACCACAGGAAAAACCATAGCCTTGACTAGATGGACCTTAGTCGGCAAAGTAATGTCTCTGCTTTTGAATATACTACCTAGGTTGGTCATAACTTTTCTTCCAAGGAGTAAGCGTCTTTTAATTTCATGGCTGCAGTCACCGTCTACAGTGATCTTGGAGCCCCCCAAAATAAAGCCTGACACTGTTTCTACTGTTTCCCATCTATTTCCCATGAAGTGATGGGACTGGATGCCATGATCTTCGTTTTCTGAATGTTGATCTTTAAGCCAACTTTTTCACTCTCCTCTTTCACTTTCATCAGGAGGCTTTTTAGTTCCTCTTCACTTTCTGCCATAAGGGTGGTGTCATCTGCATATCTGAGGTTATTAATATTTCTCCCGGCAATCTTGATTCCAGCTTGTGTTTCTTCCAGTCCAGCACTTCTCATGATGTACTCTGCATATAAGTTAAATAAGCAGGGTGACAATATACAGCCTTGATGTCCTCCTTTTCCTATTTGGAACCAGTCTGTTGTTCCATGTCCAGTTCTAACTGTTGCTTCCTGACCTGCATACAGATTTCTCAAGAGGCAGGTTAAGTGGTCTGGTATTCCCATCTCTTTCAGAATTTTCCAGTTTATTGTGATCCACACAGTCAAATGCTTTGGCATATCAATAAAGCAGAAATACATGTTTTTCTGAAACTCTCTTGCTTTTTCCATGATCCAGTGGATGTTGGCAATTTGATCTCTGGTTCCTCTACCTTTTCTAAAACCAGCTTGAACATCAGGGAGTTCACGGTTCACATATTGCTTGGTTCATGTATGGCTTGGAGAATGTTGAGCATTACTTTACTAGCATGTGAGATGAGTGCAATTGTGCGGTAGTTTGAGCATTCTTTGGCATTGCCTTTCTTTGGAATTGGAATGAAAACGGAACTTTTCCAGTCCTGTGGCCACTGCTGAGTTTTCCAAATTTGCTGGCATATTGAGTGCAGCACTTTCACAGCATCATCTTTCAGGATTTGAAACAGCTCAACTGGAATTCCATCACCTCCACTAGCTTTGTCTGTAGTGATGCTTTCTGAGGCCCACTTGACTTCACATTCCAAGATGTCTGCCTCGAGATTAGTGATCACATCATCATGATTATCTGGGTCGTGAAGAACTTTTTTGTACAGTTCTTCCGTGTATTCTTGCCACCTCTTCTGCTTCTGTTAGGTCCAGACCATTTCTGTCCTTTATTGAGCCCATCTTTAAATGAAATGTTCCCTTGGTATCTCTAATTTTGTTGAAAAGATCTCTAGTCTTTCCCATTCTGTTCTTTTCCTCCATTTCTTTGCATTGATCGCTGAAGAAGGCTTTCTTATCTCTTCTTGCTATTCTCTGGAACTCTGCATTCAGATGCTTATATCTTTCCTTTTCTCCTTTGCTTTTCACCTCTCTTCTTTTCACAGCTATTTGTAAGGCCTCCCCAGACAGCCATTTTGCTTTTTTGCATTTCTTTTCAATGGGGATTATCTTGATCCCTGACTCCTGTACAATGCCACGAACCTCATTCCATAGTTCATCAGGCACTCTATCTATCAGATGTAGACCCTTATATCTATTTCTCACTTCCACTGTATATTCATAAGGGATTTGATTTAGGTCATACCTGAATGGTCTAGCGGTTTTCCCTGCTTTCTTCAATTTGAGTCTGAATTTGGCAATAAGGAGTTCATGATCTGAGCCACAGTCAGCTCCTAGTCTTGTTTTTGTTGACTGTATAGAGCTTCTCCATCTTTGGCTGCAAAGAATATAATCAATCTGATTTTGATGTTGACCATCTGGTGATGTCCATGTGTAGAGTCTTCTCTTGTGTTGTGGGAAGAGGGTGTTTGCTATGACCAGTGCATTTTCTTGGCAAAACTCTATTAGTCTTTGCCCTGCTTCATTTTGCATTCCAAGGCCATATTTGCCTGTTACTCCAGGTATTTCTTGACTTCCTACTTTTGCATTCCAGTCCCCTATAATGGAAAGGACATCTTTTTTGGGTGTTAGTTGTAAATGATCTTGTAGGTCTTCATAAAACCATTCAACTTCAGCTTCTTCAGTGTCACTCGTTGGGGCATAGACTTGGATAACTGTGATATTGAATGGTTTGCCTTGGAGATGAACAAAGATCATTCTGTTGTTTTTGAGATTGCATCCAAGTACTCCATTTCATACTCTTTTGTTGACCATGATGGCTACTCCATTTCTTCTGAGGGATTCCTGGCTGCAGTAGTAGATATAATGGTCATCTGAATTAAATTCACCCATTCCAGTCCATTTTAGTTCGCTGATTCCTAGAATGTAGACGTTCACCCTTGCCATCTCTTGTTTGACCACTTCCAAAATGCCTTGATTCATGGACCTGACATTCCAGGTTCCTATGCAATATTGCTCTTTGCTTCTATCACCAGTCACATCCACAGCTGGGTATTGTTTTTGCTTTGGCTCCATCCCTTCATTCTTTCTGGAGTTATTTCTCCACTGATCTCCAGTAGCATATTGGGCACCTACTGACCTGGAGAGTTCCTCTTTTGGTATCCTATCATTTTGCCTTTTCCTACTATATTTTGGGGGGCGATGGTCAGGGCTGCACTGGATCTTCTTTTTGCAAACTTTCTGTAGCTGCAGAGTGGGAGCTTAGTTGTCCTGAGGCATGTAGGAGCTTAGTCCTCCAACCAAGGGTTGAACCTGCATCCCCTACATTGGGAGGCAGATTCTAAACCATTGAACCGCCAGGGAAGTCTTTATTTGCCATTTTTGTAACTTCTTCTTGCATTGATCCCTTGATCATTATGTATTATCCTTCCTTGTATTTTTTAATGGTCTTTATTTTAAAGTCTATTTTGTCTGATATTAATATTGCTACTCTAGCTTTCTTTTCATTTCCATTTGTATGAAAAACCTTTTTTCATCCCCTCACTGTCTACATGTGTCCCTAGGTCTGAAGTGGGCCTCTTGAGACAGCATATGTATGAATCTTGTTTTTGTATCCATTAAGCCAGCCTGTGCCTTTATCCATTAAGCCAGTCTGTGCCATTTGATTGGAGCATTTAATCCAGTTAGTTTTAAGGTAATTATTGATACCTTAGTATGTTCCATTGCTATTCTCTTAATTGTTTGGGGTATGTTTTTGTAGGTCTTTTTTCTTCCCTTCCTCTTTTGTTCTCTTCTTTTGTGTTTATATGAGCATCTTTAGTATTGTGTTAGAGTTGCTTTTACTTTTTTGTATGTGTACCTATTGTAAGTTTTTGATTTACATTTCCTATGAGGTTTTGATGTAGCAGGCTATATATATGGTTTTAAGTGGCTGTTCTTTTAATTTCAAATGCAATTCCCATTTCCTGCCTCTGTACTCTCTTTTCATGGCTGCTGCTTTTGATAACATATTTATATGTGGGTGATTTCCTGCTTTTACAGTGTGTCTGCCTTTACCAGTGATCTTTCCCATTTCTGATTTTCTTATTTCTAGTTGTGGCCTCTTTTGTCCCCTCTCTGGTGAACAGTGCCCTGTCACAGGATGTGTTGGGGATGACTTTGAGCTGAGAAGGACTTGAGGCAACCTGTCTGCTGATAGGTATGGCTTTGTTCCTGTCTTGCTGGAACCTGTAGGCTGTTGTATGAGGTTGGGTCTTGCTGAAATGGGGACTTCCTAACGAGCTCATGCCAATTAATCTTCCCTGGGGACTCTGATACCAGTGTCTTTGCCCTTGTAGTAAGCTATAGTCAACTCCTGCCTGCCTAGGAGTCCCTCTAAGACCCCTGGATAGGTTTAGCCCAGGTTCCTATGGAGGTACTGCTTTGTGCTGGGTCCCAGTGCATGTGAGACCTTGTTTGCACCCTCCAAAAGTGGAATCTCTGTTTCCATCAGCCCTGTGGAACTTCTGCCCTCAAGTCCCACTGGCCTTTATAGCTAAATGCTCTGAGAGTTCTTCCTGCCATACCCTCAGAATGTCTTGGAGGGTTATTTTTATGTGGGACTCTCCCAGTGTAGCCTGCATGGGTTTTTAAATTTATTTTGGGGGTGTGATGGCTATTTTTAATATAGATGCCTGCCACCTCTTTTTTTTAGTGTATACTGGCTGTCATCCCCTTGAGAGGGGGTTTGACTGGCATTGTGGTGACCAGAGTCTGCCCTGGATATTGAGTGGTACCTCCCCTTTTCTCTGTGGTTTTCACTACCCTGTCAGGGATGCAGTTTGACCTCTAGTTTTGGGGAGGGGTAGATCTGCTCCCCACATCTGTTTCCATGCTGCTTCTGATTTTTGGTGTGAGGTAGGAGGGATTGGAGCATTCTCAGTGGGAGAGAAGTCATTGAGTATTCCTCTTCTAGAAATGTTCACGTGTGAGTGTGCTCTGTTGTGTCACCTTTCACCCATTGTCTGTGCTCATTAGTTACTCTGCTGTTGTCACTGCTCTTGACCCCATTTTAACAGTGGGCATGCTGGCAATTGGCCCTGGCGCCTCTTGGGTGCTATTTTTACCAGGCCACCAGCACAGATCCACTAAAGTCAGGTCCCAGAATTGCAGTAATCATGAATCTGGGCTTGCTGTGGGCACTATGGGGGCAGCTCAGATCCTGAGTGTACATGCTCACAAGTCCACAGTTGCTAAACTTAGACCCGTCTTGGCTGCAAGAGCACTTGATGACTGTTCAGATGTTCTACAGGGAATGAGATTTAAAAGCTGGTTGTGGTGATATAATTCTCAGGTTTGTATAGCTGTGAGGAGAGATTCCAGCTCTTCTTCCTTAGTTGCACTGCCCCTGGGGCTCAGCTGTGATTTCACCTCCACCACTGTGTGTATGACCCAGATCCTATAGTCCCCAACCCCCAAATGAAATAAGTATGTCTCCAGAAGGGGTTATGGATAGGCAGATACTCTAATATATCAATTAAGTTTCATCAAAAATTTCTTAATGCACTTTTAGCTTCTTTGGTGATTGGGTTATGATTGCTTCCCAGAAAAATCTTTCTCAGAGAGAAGACCCATTATCTCTGCCCCAGTCACAACTCCCTGCCATCTTTTATTGTTAAGATAATCATTCATTCATTCAGTTAACAAATATTTAGTGAACACTCATAACATCTCTTGCACTCTTTTAGGTATTAGATACAGAGTGGACAAGACAGATTCATAGCAGTTAATTTCACTTAAGTGGATAATGGGTATAAGGGAGCTGGGACAGGATTTGAGAAAAAAAGTTAAGGCTTCTCTGGTGTCTCAGATGATAAAGAATCTGCCTATAATGTGGGAGACCTGGGTTCGGTCCCTGGGTTGGGAAGACCCCCTGAACAAGAGCATGGCAACCCACTCCAGTATTCTTGCCTGGAGAACCCCCATGGACAAAAGAGCCTGGCGGGCTCCAGTCCATGGGGTCACAAAGAGTCCGACATGACTGAGCAATAAAAACACAGTGTGTGGGCCACTCACAGATGTCTGCTCCAGAGGCTGCTCCTGGAGCACATGAGCATCCCTTGGTGGGAATGGGTCACATGGGGGAGCCAGTGGCATGTGGGATGGGGCATGTGGGGGTGGAGGGAGACACAAGGGTGGCAACCATGGGCATGAGAGAGCCAGCCTGAGCGGGGACAGAGCATGTGGAGGAGACAGCACCTGCAGTTTCAAGAGAGCTGGCTTCGTAGTACCCCAAGAGCCCTTCCTAGTACTCCAGGAATCAGGGGCTGGAACATGGGGAGAGAGGATGCAATGGTAGCCCCATCTTTTGCATGTAACTTAACTAAGGTGCTTCATTTCTATGGCTGTCTGAGCTTCCTCCATGAGCATTCCTAGTTGTGGAGCTTTCTCCTGTCCCCTCATCCTGTCTCCTCAGGGCCAAGAGCAGTCCTCTCCCTGGATATGCTCTCCAAATCCTACATTCCAGCACCCAGCCCCCATCCACACTGATGGACACACTTTTCAAGCTGGGACACATATTGTCGTGGCTTGGACCTTCTATACAGGTCTGTCCTGCCTGCCACTGGTTGCTTTGCTCTCCTCTGAAGCCCCAGAGCTACTCTTCTGTCCCAGCTGATCTGTCTGCTGATGAGGGGCCTCCCTAGTTGCAGGAACCTCTCTTCTTCTTCAGCTCCCTTCTCAGGAGTATGGGTTCTGTCCTGCTTCCCTCTCTCATCCTTTTCCCTTCTTTCTTTGATCCTATCTAGTTACGTAGGGAGCTTTCTTGTCCTTTTAGATGTCTGAGGTTCTATGCTAGTCTTTAGCAGGTGCTTTGTGAGAACTGTTTCATTTATTGCTGTGTTTTTTTTTAAGACATTAACTTTTTAAAGATTTGTTTATTTTTGACTGTTTTAGGTCTTTGCTGCACATGGGCTTTCTCTGGTTTTGGTAAGCAGGAGCTACTCTTCATTGTAGTGTGTGTGTGCTTATCATCACCAGTGGCTTCTTTTGTTGTAGAGCGCAGGTTCTAGACAGGTGGGTTTCAGGAGTTTCGGCACAGTTGTGGTGCATGGGCTTAGTCACTCCTTGACATGTGGTATCTTCCTGGAGCAGGAACTGAACTCATGTCCCCTGAATTGAGAGGCAAATTCTGAAGCACTATACAACCAGAGAAGCCCTCTTGATGTATTTTTGATGAATATGTGGGGAAAGGTGAACTCCACATCTTCTTACACTTCTGCCATCTTGACTCAATTCTCTTTTATCCGTTTTGAATTAATTTTTGTGTGTGGTATAAGGTTAACACTGAAATCAGACTGATTATATTCTTTGTAGCCAAAATTGGAGAAGCTCTATACAGTCAGCAAAAACAAAACCAGGACCTGACTGTGGCTCAGATCATAATCTCCTTATTGCCAAATTCAAACTTAAAATGAAGTGGGAAAACCTCCAAACCATTCGGGTATGACCTAAATCAAATTCCTTATGATTATACAGTAGAACTGACAAATAGATTTAAGGGACTACATCTGATAAAGAGAGTGCTTGATGAACTATGGACAGAGGTTCATGACATCGTACAGGAGACAGGGAGCAAGACCATCCCCATGGGCAAGAAATGCAAAAACAGCAAAATGGTTGTCTGGGGTGGCCTTACAAATAGCTGTGAAAAAAAGAGAAGTGAAAAGCTAAGGAGAAAAGGAAAGATATACCCATTTGAATGCAGAGTTCCAAAGAATAGCAAGGAGAGATAAGAAAGCCTTCCTCAGTGATTAATGCAAAGAAATAAAGGAAAACAATAGAATAGGAAAGATTAGACATCTCTTCAAAAAAATTAGAGATACTGAGAGAGCATTTCATTGAAAGATGGGCTCGACAAAGGCAGAAATGGTATGGACCTGATAGAAGCAGAAGATATTAAGAAGAGGTGGCAAGAATACACAGAGTTCAGTTCAGTCACTCACTCGGTTTACTTGCCCAGGCTTCTGAGACCCACGCGAGAGGGAGCCCAAGGCAGGGCACCCTCCGCTATTTAAGCAGGCAACCTGTGGCCCAACATAGATGGTGCAAGTTCCTTGTCTGGAGCTTTATTGGTTTTCCACGTAAACCAAGTTAATCAGCCTCTTTTCTCCACTCATTATCCTACTACACTATTCTTTCCTAATCTAACCTTATATTTCTAATTAAATAAATAAATAAGTTTTTCCTCTCCTATCTGTCTCCCCTTCAAATCACCCTGGATCCACCGGGGCTGGATCCTGGCACCCTTAAATTATTTCTCACTTCCACTGTATATTCATAAGGGATTTGATTTAGGTCATACCTGAATGGTCTAGCGGTTTTCCCTGCTTTCTTCAATTTGAGTCTGAATTTGGTAATAAGGAGTTCATGATCTGAGCCACAGTCAGCTCCCGGTCTTGTTTTTGTTGACTGTATAGAGCTTCTCCATCTTTGGCTGCAAAGAATATAATCAATCTGATGTCGGTGTTGACCATCTGGTGATGTCCATGTGTAGAGTCTTCTCTTGTGTTGTTGGAAGAGGGTGTTTGCTATGACCAGTGCATTTTCTTGGCAAAACTCTATTAGTCTTTGCCCTGCTTCATTCTGCATTCCAAGGCCAAATTTGCCTGATACTCCAGGTGTTTCTTGACTTCCTACTTTTGCATTCCAGTCCCCTATAATGAAAAGGACATCTTTTTTGGGTGTTAGTTCTAAAAGATCTTGTAGGTCTTCATAAAACCATTCAACTTCAGCTTCTTCAGCATTACTGGTTGGGACATAGACTTGGATAGCTGTGATATTGAATGGTTTGCCTTGGAGATGAACAGAGATCATTCTGTTGTTTTTGAGATTGCATCCAAGTACTCCATTTCGGACTCTTTTGTTGACCATGATGGCTACTCCATTTCTTCTGAGGGATTCCTGGCTGCAGTAGTAGATGTAATGGTCATCTGAGTTAAATTCACCCATTCCAGTCCATTTTAGTTTGCTGATTCCTAGAATGTAGACATTCACTCTTGCCACCTCTTGTTTGACCACTTCCAAAATGCCTTGATTCATGGACCTGACATTCCAGGTTCCTATGTAATATTGCTCTTTACAGCATCGGACCTTGCTTCTATCACCAGTCACATCCACAGCTGGGTATTGTTTTTGCTTTGGCTTCATCCTTTCATTCTTTCTGGAGTTTATTTCTCCACTGATCTCCAGTAGCATATTGGGCGCCTACTGACCTAAGTAGTTCCTCTTTCAGTATCCTATCATTTTGCCTTTTCCTACTGTTCATGGGGTTCTCAAGGCAAGAATGCTGAAGTGGTTTGCCATTCCCTTCTCCAGTGGACCACATTCTGTCAGACCTCTCCACCATGACTCTCCCGTCTTGGGTTGCCCTGCGAACATGGCTTGGTTTCATTGAATTAGACAAGGCTGTGGTCCTAGTGTGATTAGATTGACTAGTTTTCTGTGAGTATGGTTTCAGTGTGTCTGCTCTTTGATGCCCTCTTGCAACACCTACCATCTCACTTGGGTTTCTCTTACCTTGGACGTGGGGTATCTCTTCACGGCTGCTCCAGCAAAGCGCAGCTGCTGCTCCTTATCTTGGACAAGAGGTATCTCCTTACCGCCGCCCTTCCTGACCTTTATCGTGGAATAGCTCCTCTAGGCTCTCCTGCGCCCGCGCAGACACTGCTCCTCGGGTTGCTCCTCCCAGCCGCTGCCCCTGGCCTCGGGTGCCGCCCCTGGCCTCCAGCATGGCTGGAGGGTGCGAGGTGGCTTCTCCCAGCCGCCCCTGACCTTGGACTTGGGTAGCTCCTCTCGGCCGTTCCTGTGCTATCACAGCCTGGCACTCAGGGCCACTGCCCCTGACCTCGGACGTGGGGTAACTCCTCTCGGCCATCCTTAGTGTGCCAGGTTGCAGCCGGCAAAGAACTGTGCAAAAAAAATCTTCATGACCCAGATAATCACCATGGTGTGATCACTCACCTAGAGCCACACATCCTGGAAAGTGAAGTCATGTGGACCTTAGGAAGCATCACTATGAACAAAGCTAGTGGAGGTGATGGAATTCCAGTTGAGCTATTTCAAATTCTAAAAGGTGATGCTGTGAAAGTGCTACACTCAATCACAGCCAAAGGACTGGAAAAGATCAGTTTTCATTCCAATCCCTGAGAAAGGTAATGCCAAAGAATGTTTAAACTACCACACAATTGCACTCATCTCACATGCTAGTAACGTAATGCTCACAGTTCTCCAAGCCAGGCTTCAATAGTATGTGAACCATGAGCTTCCTGATGTTCAAGCTGGTTTTAGAAAAGGCAGAGGAACCAGAGATCAAATTGCCAACATCCACTGGATCATGGAAAAAGCAAGAAAGTTCCAGAAAACATCTATTTCTGCTTTATGGACTATGCCAAAGCCTTTGACTGTGTGGATCACAGTAAACTGTGGAAAATTCTGAAAGAGATGGGAATACCAGACCACCTGACCTGCCTCTTGAGAAACCTGTATGCAGGTCAGGAAGCAACAGTTAGAACTGAACATGGAACAACAGACTGGTTCCAAATAGGAAAAGGAGTACGTCAAGGCTGTATAGTGTCACCCTACTTGCTTAACTTATATGCAGAGTACATCATGAGAAATGCTGGGCTGGAAGAAGCCCAAGCTGTAATCAAGTTTGCCGGGAGAAATATTAGTAACTTCAGATATGCAGATGACACCAGTCTTATGGCAGAAAGTGAAGAAGAACTAAAGAGCCTCTTGATTAAAGTGAAAGAGGAGAGTGAAAATGTTGGTTTAAAGCTCAGCATTCAGAAAACTAAGATCATGTCACCCGATCCCATCTCTTTCTGGCAAATAGATGGGGAAATAGTGGAAACAGTGGCTGACTTTATTTTGGGGAGCTCCAAAATCGCTGCAGATGGTGATTGCAGCCATGAAATTAAAAGACGCTTACTTCTTGGAAGGAAAGTTATGACCAACCTAGGTACCGTGTTGAAAACATGCCAACAAAGGTCCTTCTAGTCAAGGCCATGGTTTTTCTCGTAGTCATGTATGGATGTGAGAGTTGGATGGTGAAGAAAGCTGAGAGCTGAAGAATTGATGCTTTTGAACTGTGGTGTTGGAGAAGACTCTTGAGAGTCCCTTGAACTGCAAGGAGATCCAACCAGTCCATCCTAAAGGAGACCAGTCCTGGGTATTTATTGGAAGGATTGATGTTGAAGCTGAAACTCCAATAATTTGGCCACCTGATGTGAAGAACTGACTCATTTGAAAAGACTCTGATGTTGGGAAAGATTGAGGGCAGGAGTAGAAGAGGATGACAGAGGATGAGATGGTTGGATGGCATCGCTGAATCAATGGACATGAGTTTGGGTAGGCTCCAGGATTTGGTGATGGACAGGGAGGCCTGAGGTTCATGGGGTCGCAGAGTCAGACAACACTGAGAAACTGAACTGAACTGAACTGATAAGGTTAAGATTCACCTTTGTACTTTTGCCTCTGGTATCCAATTTTTCCAGCATGATTTGCGGAAAAGATGGTCCTTTCTCCTTTGAATGGTTTTGACATTCCTGTCAAAGGGTGCCAAATATGTGAAAGTTTCTTCCTGGGCTCTCTATTATATTCCATTTATCTACATGCCTGTCCTTATGCCAATAGCACCTGTTTTGTTTACTGTAGCCTTTTAGTAAGTTTTCAAATTATCTTGTATGAGTTTTCCAGCTTTCTTCTTTCTCAGAATTGTTTTGGGTATTTTTGATCCCTCGAGATTCCATGTGAATTTCAAGATAGATTTTTCTATTCCTGAAAAAGAATCTATTGGGATTTTCATAGGTATTACATTGAATGTCTAGATTGCTTAGGTAGCATTGTCATTTTAGTAATATTAAATTTTCCTAGGCCAGACCTTCAAAATGGTGGAGGCGTAAGTGTTAGCGATCACCTTTCTCACCACAAATACATCAAAAATATATCTGCATTTGGAACAATTCCTAGAGAACTGAATGCTGACAGCAAGACCTCAGACTTCAAAAAAAGCATGCTAATCTCCACATAATGTGGTAAGGTAAAAGAAATAAGAAAAAGAAGAGACAAAGGAATCAAGATGGGACCTCAGTCTTTGGGAGGAAGCTGTGAAGGAGTAAAAGTTTCTGCACACACTCAGAAACCCCTCATGGAAAAGGATGGGAAGGGGCTTCAGAGCCTCAGAGGAGAGCACAGCAGCAGGTTTGTCGAAAGCAAAGGGGAAAGAATTCTGTACAGAGATCATTGCTGACCAGCACTTCTCACTTGAGATGCTTGTCTGCTCACCGTTGAGGCAGGTGAAGGCTGGGTACTGAGGCTCAGACTTTGGAGGTCAGACCCCAGGGAGAGGACTGGAGCTGACCGCCATGAAGAAAATCTGAGGGTGCTAGTATGACACAGCTGAGGAAATCCAGGAAAAAACCTGCACTTGCCAGAGAGGCAAGACATCACTCTCACTCAGACACTCTAACCCCGTTCCCTCACAGGTGGAAAGGTATCACCTTTGCAAGTGTCAGAAGTAGGATGAATTGTGTCTGCAGTCTCTGATCCAGGAGGTGCGCAGCCCAGCTGCTGCCTCCACCCGCACCAGTGTCAGAAGTGCAGCAAGCCACAGCTGTGTTCTCCAGTCCCAGAGGTGGACATGTCAGCTGCCACATCTGCCTATAACAGTGCCAGAAAGGGGCGGGATGCAGCTGCTGTTCCCAACCCCAGAGATGGGTCTGATGGATACCAGGGCTGCCACCAAGCTGTGAGCAGACTCAGATCACTGTCAACACTTTTGCGAGCCTGTGCAGCCTGGCACTCCTGAGGAACCCACAACCTGGGGCCAATTCACAACACGCCATAGGCTGTAGCAACTCCGTGCAGGACTCTGCCAATGCAGGCACTCCTCACACATCTCAGCTGTGTCTGCCATAACCCTCCCTCTCCCTGGCCCAGCTGAGCAAGTGAGCTGTAATCAGCCACTGCTTACACATCCTCTTGTCTGGATGGGGAACAGATGATGGAGGGTGGCCTACAAACAGAGGTGGGACCAACCCAAAAGTGAGCACCAGGAGCTATGCGTCCAAAAGAGAAGAAGGAAATTTGCTAGTACCACTATAGGAGCAGTGGATTAAATCCTTGCAATTGGCTTGGTAAACCACACATCTGTAGAATATCAGAATAAAAATGAGTGTTCCCGCTTTTGAGGTTGTGGGCTTTGAGGGCAGCTGTGGACTCTAAAAGCAAGTATAAGCTGGAATGGGGCTTCTGTGGTAGCTCAGCAGTAAAGAATCCTCCTTCAGTGCAGGAGCCATTGGAGACATGGATTCAATCCCTGGGTCAGGAAGATCCCCTGGAGAAGGAATGGCAATCCACTCCAGTATTCTTACCCGGAAAATCCCAATGACATAGGAGCCTGGTGGGCCACAGTCCATAGGGTCACAAAGAGTTGGACATGACTGAAATGACTGAGCATGCAAACATAAGCTCAGTTCAGTTCAGTAGCTCAGTCGTGTCCAACACTTTGCGACCCCATGGACTGCAGCATGCCAGGCTTCCTTGCCAATCATCAACTAGGAATTTACTCAGATTTATGTCTATTGAGTTGGTGATGCCATCCAACCATCTAATCCTCTGTTGTCCCCTTCTCCTCCTGCCTTCAATCTTTCCAAGCATCAGGGTCTTTTCAAATGAGTCAGATCTTCACATCAGGTGGCCAAAGTATTGGAGTTTCACTTTCAACGTCAGTCCTTCCAATGAATATTCAAACTGATTTCCCTTAGGATGGACTGGTTAGATCTTCTTGCAGTCCAAGGGACTCTCAAGAGTTCTCCAACACCACAGTTCAAAAACATCAATTCTTCTGCACTCAGCTTTCTTTATGGTCCAACTCTTACATCCATACATGACTACTAGAAAAACCATAGCCTTGACTAGATGGACCTTTGTTGGCAAAGTAATGTCTCCACTCTCCAATATGCTATCTAGGTTGGTCATAACTTTTCTTCCAAGGAGTAAGCGTCTTTTAATTTCATGGCTGCAATCACCATCTGCAGTGATTTTGGAGCCCAAAGAAATAGTCTGCCACTGTTTCCACTATTTCCCCATCTATTTGTCATGAAGGGATGGGACCGGATGACATGATCTTCATTTTCTGAATGTTGAGCTTTAAGCCAACATTTTCACTCTCCTCTTTTCACTTTCATCAAGAGGCTTTTTAGTTCTTCTTCACTTTCTACCATAAGACTGGTGTCATCTGCATATTGAGATTACTGATATTTCTCCCGGCAATCTTGATTCCAGCTTGGGCTTCTTCCAGCCCAGCATTTCTCATGATGTACTCTGCATATAAGTTAAATAAGCAGGGTGACAGTATACAGTCTTGACATGCTCCTTTTCCTATTTGGAACCAGTCTGTTGTTCCATGTTCGTTCTAACTGTTGCTTCCTGACCTGCATACAGGTTTCTCAAGAGGCAGGTCAGGTGGTCTGCTGTTCCCATCTTTTTCAGAATTTTCCACAGTTTATTGTGATCCGCACAGTCAAAGGATTTGGCATAGTCCATAAAGCAGAAGTAGATGTTTTTCTGGAACTCTCTTGCTTTTTCCATGATCCAGTGGATGTTGGCAATTTGATCTCTGGTTCCTCTGCCTATTCTAAAACCAGCTTGAACATCTGGAAGTTCACGGTTCACATACTGTTGAAGCCTGGCTTGGAGAATTGTGAACATTACTTTGCTAGCATGTGAGATGAGTGCAATTGTGTGGTAGTTTGAGCATTCTTTGGCATTACCTTTCTTAGGGATTCGAATGAAAACTGAACTTTTCCAGTCCTGTGGCCACTGCTGAGTTTTCCAAATGTGCTGGCATATTGAGTGCAGCACTTTCACAGCATCATCTTTCAGGATTTGAAATAGCTCAACTGGAATTCCATCACCTCCACTAGCTTTGTTCGTAGTGATGCTTCCTAAGGTCCACATGACTTCACCTTCCAGGATGTCTGGCTCTAACTGAGTGATCACACCATCGTGTTTATCTGGGTCGTGAAGAACTTTTTTGTACAGTTCTTCTATGTATTCTTGCCACCTCTTCTTAATATCTTCTGCTTCTGTTAGAGCCATACAATTTCTGTCCTTTATTGTGCCCATCTTTGCATGAAATGTTCCCTTGGTATCTCTAATTTTCTTGAAAAAATCTCTAGTCTTTCCCATTCTATTGTTTTTCTATTTCTTTGCACTGATCACTGAGGAAGGCTTTCTTGTCTCTCCTTCCTGTTCTTTGGAACTCTCAGTTCAAATGGGTATATTTTTTCTTTTCTCCTTTGTCTTTTGCTTCTCTTCTTTTCACGGGTATTTGTAAGGCCTCCTCAGACAGCCATTTTGCTTTCTTGCATTTCTTTTTCTTAGGGATGGTCTTGCTCCCTGTCTCCTGTATAATGTCACGAACCTCCATCCATAGTTCATCAGGCACTCTGTCTATCTTATCTAGTCCCTTAAATCTATTTCTCACTTCTACTCTGTAATCGTTAGGGATTTGATTTAGCTCATCTCTGAATGGTCTAGTGATTTTCACTACTTTCTCCGATTTAAGGCTGAATTTGGCAATAAGGAGTTTATGATTTGAGCCACAGTCAGCTCCTGGTCTTGTTTTTGCTGACTGTATAGAGCTTCTCCATCTTTTGCTGCAAAGAATATAATCAATCTGATTTCGGTGTTGACCATCTGGTGGTGTCCATGTGTAGTCTTCTCTTGTGTTGTTGGAAGAGAATGTTTGCTATGACCAGTGCATTCTCTTGGCAACTCTATTAGCCTTCGCCCTGCTTCATTCTGTACTCCAAGGCCAAATTTGCCTGTTACTCCAGGTGTTTCTTGACTTCCTACTTTTGCATTCCAGTCCCCTATAATGAAAAGGACATCTTTTTGGGGTGTGAGTTTTAGAAGATCTTGTAGGTCTTCAAAAAACCGTTAAATTTCAGCTTCTTCAGCATTACTGGTTGGGGCATAGACTTGGATTACCATGATATTGAATGGTTTTCCTTGGAGACGAACAGAGATCATTCTGTCATTTTTGAGATTGCATCCAAGGACTGCATTTTGGACTCTTTTGTTGAGTGTTGAGAAAGTCATTTCCTAGGCAGATTGATAAGAAGTCTAGAGGTCCCCAAGGAGAGAGGGGTCTGGAATTCTCAAGGAGGAAGAAAGGACAAACTTTTTTCCTTCTCTACATTCCTTAGGATTATATAACAATAATGTATCCTGCTTGAGTACAGTCTCTGGATTAAACCTTCTGGTTAATTCTGTTATCTTAAAATGTAAATTATGGCAGTAGGTCTGGTGAGGTCTTTACAACCTCCAGACATTCTCTGGATTCATTGGCGAGTATAACTTCATTGCTAACACTAGCAAGGGGGCACTCTTTCTGCCCCCTTCTGATGTCTATGTCAGAAGCTTTCTCTATCTCCTTTATACTTTAATAAAACTTTATTACACAAAAGCTCTGAGAGATCAAGCCTCGTCTCTGGCCCTGAATTGAATTCTTCTCCTCCAGGGGCCAAGAATCCCGGTGTCTTCACGTGATTTAACAACAACTTTTCACTATGATGGCTACTCCACTTCTAAGGGATTCTTGCCCACAATATTAGGTATAATGGTCATCTGAGTTAAATTCACCCATTCCAGTCCATTTTAGTTCACTGATTCCTAAAATGTCGACGTTCACTCTTGCCATCTTCCGTTTGTCCGTTCCAATTTGCCTTGATTCATGGACCTAACATTCCAGGTTCCTATGCAATATTGCTCTTTACAGCATCGGGCCTTGCATCTATCACCAGTCACATCCACAACTGGGTGTTGTTTTTGCTTTGGCTCCACCTCTTCATTCTTTCTGGAGGTATTTTTCCACTGAGCTCCAGTAGCATATTGGGCACCTACCAACCTCAGGAGTTCATCTTTCAGTGTCTTATCTTTTTGCCTTTTCATACTGTTCATGGGGTTCTCAAGGCCAGAATACTGAAGTGGTCTGCCATTCCCTTTTCCAGTGGACCACATTTTGTCAGAACACTCCACCATGACCCGTCCATCTTGGGTGGTCCTACAGGGCATGGCTCATAGTTTCACTGAGTTAGACAAGGCTGTGGTCCATGTGATTAGATCAGTAAGTTGGAATAAGACAAAACCTGAGTGAGTCTGAGCTGAACCCACAGTGCCCACAGTAAGTCCAGAGAGCTTCCTGTTAACAGAAATATTGAAGGACTTCCTGAGTAGGTAGATTGGCTGGTGCTCACAGTGGGGTGAGGGTACTGACAGCTGAGGAAAATACTTACTATATCTCTTTCTATGTATATTTTTCTCTCTTTTTTTGTTTCATTCTATTGTTTCTCTTTTATAATTGTTCCTTTAATATTTATTATTTTACTTACTTTTTTATTTTTTATTCTTTTAATTCTAAATAAATTTACGTATTTTATTTCCTCCTATTTATAAAGTACTTTTTCATTACATTGCATTTTCCACATGTTTTAGATTTTGTGTGTTTGCTATTCCACTTTCTAGTGTTTGTTTTCATTTATGGGTTTGTTCATTGGTTTGATTGCTCTCCTCTTCTTTGGTTCTTCTTTTTATTCTTTCTCTTTTCTCTTTTCTTTTTGTGAGTGTATGTTTGTGGGTTTCTCTGTGTTTTTGTTTGTTTAGCCTTGCTCTTACTGTTTGTCTTGGGGTTTTATCTGTCCTTTTTGGTTTGTATGTTTGTTCAGTTTTTTTTCCTCTTCTTTCTTGCTCTTTCTCTTCTATACTGTGTGACTTGTGGAGTCTTTGTGCTCCAGCCAGGTGTTGTACCTGAACCTCTGAGGTGGAAGACCTGAGTCCAGGATGTTGATCATTGGATCACTCCCAACTTCATGGAATATTCATTGGCAACAGCTCTCTCAGAGGCCTCCATCGCAACTCCAAGACCTGGTTCCACTCAAAGTCCAGCAAGCTACAGTGCTAGATGCCTCACACAAAAAAACTAGCAAAACAGGGGCACAAACTCACCCAGTAGACAAGCTTCCCAAAGCAATACTAAACTCACAAACACCCCAAAACACACCGCTGCACATAGCACTGCCCTAAGAGAGACAAGATCCAGCTCTACCCACCAGAACACAGACACCAGTCCCTCTTCAGCAGGAAGCCTTTGCAAGGCACGAGGCCAACCCGACAAACTTAGGGTAAACTCCACAAGTAAAGGGAACTGTGACCTTGCAGTCTGCAGAAAAGAGACCACAAACACAGTAAATTAAACAAAATTAAAAAGGGAAACATGCAGCAGATGAAGGAAAATGGTGAAAACCCACAAAAGCAAATAAATAAAGAAGACAGAGGTAGTATACATGAAAAAGAATACAGAGTAATGATAATAAAGATGATGCAAAATCTCAGAAATGAAGTGGAGGCACAGATAAATAGAATGAAGGCACAAATTGAGAGGATATTTAACAAGGACAAAGAAGAAGTAAAGAATATACAATCAGCAATAAACTACACAATAACTGAAATTAAAAATACTCTAGAGGGAACCAATAGCAGAGTAACCGAGGCAGATGAATAGATAAGTCAGTTGGAAGATAAAATGGTAGAAATAACAGAAGCAGAGCAGAATAAAGAAAAAAAAAGAATGAAAAATAATGAGTCTCAGAGACACCTGGGACAACATTAAGTGCACCAATACTCAAATCATAGGGGTCCCAGAAAAAGAGAAAAAGAATATGAGAAAATACTTGAGATTTTAGTGAAAAACTTCCATAACATGGTAAAGCCACTAGAGTTGAGGAAGCCCAGAGTCTCATACAGGATAAACCCAAAGAGACACACAAGAAGACACATATTAAGCAAACTAACAAAAATTAAACACAAAGAACTAATATTAAAATAGCAAGGAAAAGGCAACAAATAACATAAAGGGGAATCCTCATAAGGTTGACAGCTGAGCTTTCAGCAGAAATTCTGCAGGCCAGAAAGAAGTTATAGGATATACTGAAAGTGATGAAAGGAGAAAAAAAACTACACCCAAGATTACTCTACCTAACAAGGATCTCATTCAGATTGGAAGGAGCGATCATCTACATACAAGCAAAAGTTCAGAGAATTCAATGCCACCAAACAAGGTTTACAACAAAGGCTAAAGGAACTTTTCTAGACAGGAAACACAGCAGAAACACAAGATAAAGAAAAGACTTTTTAAAAAAAACCCAAACAATAAAGTAAATGTTAATATGATCACACATGACTGAGAACTAAAAACATCGTACATATCAATAATTACTTTAAATGTAAATGGATAAAATGTTCCAACCAAAAGACACAGACTGGCTGAATGGATAATAAAATAAGACTCATATATGTGCTGTTTACAAGGGACCCACTTCACACCTAGGGACACATACAGACTGTAAATGAGTGACTGGAAAAAAAGATACTCCATGCAAATAGAAGTCCAAAGAAAGCATGAGTGGCAATACTCATATCAGATAAAATATACTTTACAATAAATACCATTGAGAAACACAAGGAAGGATACTACATAATGATCAAAGACCAATCCAAGATGTAGATATAACAATTATAAATATACATACACCCGACAAAAGAGTACATCAAAATATAAGGCAAATACTAACAATTATAAAAGGGGAAACTGACAGCAACATAGTAATAGTGGGAACTTTAATACCTCACTCATACCAAAGGATGGATCATTCAGAGAGAAAATAAGGAAATACAAGATTTAAATGACACACTGGACCAGATGAACTTAATTGATATCTACAAGGCATTCCACCCAAAAGAAGTAGAATGCACTTTATCTCAAGCTCACATGGAACATTCTCTAAGATAGATCACATTTGGGGTCACAAAACAAGGCTTGGTAAATTTAAGAAAATTGAAATGGTATCAGGCAGTTTTTTGTACCACAAATGCTATGTGACTGTATATCAGTTCTAGGAGAAAATTTGTTAAAAACACAAACAAATGGAGGCTAAACAATACACTTCTAAAATACCACGAGGTCACTGAAGAAATTAAAGAGGAAATAAAAAATATCTTGGAACAAATTACAGTGAAAAAACAAATACCCAAAACCTATGGGACACAGCAAAAGCAGTATTAGAGGGAAGTTCCTAGCAATAGAAATCTAACTTAATAAATGAGAAAAATATCAAATAAACAATCTAACCTTACACCTAGAGCAACTAGAAAAAGAAGAACAAAATTCCCAAAGGTAGTAAAAGGAAAGAAATAGAAAGATCAAAGAAGAAATAAATAAAAAAGAAAACAATAGGAAAGATTAATAAAACCAAAAACTAATTCTTTGAGAAGATAAACATATTTGAGAAGCTATTAACCAGACTCATCAAAAAACAAGGATAAAACTCAAATCATTAAATATATAAATGAAAAAATAAGTTATAATAGACAATGTAGAAATACAAAAGATCATAAGAGTATTATGTGCAACTAAATGCCAATGAAATGGACAATATTGAAGCAATGGACAAATTTTTAGAAAAGGTAAACTTCCAAGATTGAACAAGAAAGCACCAGTCAGAATGGCTGCGATCCAAAAATCTGCAAGCAATAAATGCTGGAGAGGGTGTGGAGAAAAGGGAACCCTCCTACACTGTTGGTGGGAATGCAAACTAGTACAGCCACTATGGAGAACAGTGTGGAGATTCCTTAAAAAATTGCAAATAGAACTACCTTATGACCCAGCAATCCCACTTCTGGGCATACACACCGAGGAAACCAGAATTGAAAGAGACACATGTACCCCAATGTTCATCGCAGCACTGTTTATAATAGCCAGGACATGGAAACAACCTAGATGTCCATCAGCAGATGAATGGATAAGAAAGCTGTGGTACATATACACAATGGAGTATTACTCAGCCGTTAAAAAGAATTCATTTGAATCAGTTCTGATGAGATGGATGAAACTGGAGCCGATTATACAGAGTGAAGTAAGCCAGAAAGAAAAACACCAATACAGTATACTAACACATATATATGGAATTTAGGAAGATGGCAATGACGACCCTGTATGCAAGACAGGGAAAGAGACACAGATGTGTATAACGGACTTTTGGACTCAGAGGGAGAGGGAGAGGGTGGGATGATTTGGGAGAATGACATTCTAACATGTATACTATCATGTGAATTGAATCGCCAGTCTATGTCTGACGCAGGATGCAGCGTGCTTGGGGCTGGTGCATGGGGATGACCCAGAAAGATGTTATGGGGAGGGAGGTGGGAGGAGGGGTTCATGTTTGGGAATGCATGTAAGAATTAAAGATTTTAAAATTTAAAAAATAAAAACTAAAAAAAAAAAAAGAAAGAAAGAAATAGAAAAAATGAACCAATCGATCACAAACACTGAAATAAAAGCTGTGATCAAAAGTCTTCCAAAAGCCTAGGGCCAGATGGCTTCACAGGTGGTTTCTATCATATTTTTAGAGAAGAGCTAACATCTATTCTTCTCAAACTCTTCCAGAAAAGTTTAGATGGAGGAAAACTCTCAAACTCATTTTATAAGGTCACCATCACCCTGATAACAGAACCAGACAAAGATATCACACACACACACACACACACACACACACACACACACACACAGACAAAAGACAATTACAGGCCAACATCACTGAAGAACATAGATGCAAAAATGCTCAACAAAATCCTAGCAAGCAGAATACATATAATATGATCAAGTGAGGTTCATCCGAGGGATGCAAGGATTCTGCAATATACACAAATCAATCAATGTGATGACCCATATTAACAAAGTAAAACTTAAAAACCATACGACGGTCTCAATAAATTCAGAGAAACCTTCTGACAAAATTCAGTGCCATTTTACGATAAAACACTCTCCAGATATGGGCATAGAAGGAAACTTCCTCAACACAATATAGGCCATATATGGAAAACCCACAGCAA
The DNA here is from genome assembly GCF_016772045.2 of Ovis aries. Classification (NCBI taxonomy): domain Eukaryota; kingdom Metazoa; phylum Chordata; class Mammalia; order Artiodactyla; family Bovidae; genus Ovis; species Ovis aries. The sequence goes on along the minus strand of NC_056055.1, from coordinate 114,374,391 downwards.
ACATTATCCTCAATGGTGAAAAACAAAGTGAAAGTGAAGTCACTCAGTCGTGTCTGACGACTCTTATATCAGTAACAAGATAAGGATGCTCACTCTCACCACTGTTATTCAGTATAGCTTTGGAACTCATAACCATAGCAATCAGTGAAGAAAGAGAAATAAAAGGAACACAGATTATAATAGAAGAATTAAAACTCTGTTTGCAAATGACATGATACTATACATAGAAAACCCTAAAGATGCCATGAGAAAATCACTAGTGCTAATGAATGAATTTAGTAAAGTCACAAGATACAAAATTAATACACAGAAATCACTTGCATTCCTATACACTAACAATGAAAAATCAGAAAAAGAAATTAAGGAAATATTCCCATTCACCATTTCAACAAAAAGAATAAAATACCTAGGAATATATCTACCTAAAGAGACAAAAGACCTGTATGCAGAAAGCTATAAAATATTGGTGAAGAAATCAAAGACAACACAAACAGATGGAGACACACATGATGTTCTTGGACTGGAACAATCAATATTGTGAAAATAATAGTACCCAATGCAATCCTTAGATTCAATGCAATATATATTAAATCAACAGCATTTTTCATAAAACTAGAACAAAAAATTTTGCAATTTCTATGGGAAAACAAAAGACCCTGAATAGCCAAAGCAATCTTGAGAAACAAAAATGGACCTGGAGGAATTAACTTACCTGACTTCAGACTATACTACAAGCTACAGTCCTCAAAACAATATGGCAGTGGTACAACAACAGAAATATAGACAAATAGGCAGGACACTTGATGATATAAATCAAGCAAGATGCTCTATGACCCACTTCCTAGAGTAACTGAAATTAAAACAAACAAGTGGGACCTGATTAAACTTAAAAGCTTTTGCTCAGCAAAGGAAAGTAAAAGCAAGGTGAAAAGACAACCCTCGGAATGGGAGAAAATAATAGCAAATGAAAAACTGACAAAGGATTAATTTCCAAAATATACAAGCAGCTCATACAACTCAATACCAGAAAAACAAACAACCCAATCAAAAAGTGGGGAAAAGACCTAAACAGACATCTCTCCAACGAACATCTACAGGTGGCTAAGAAACACATGAAAAGATGCTCAACATCGCTCATTATTAGAGAAATGCAAATCAAAACTACAATGGCTTCACACTGGTCAGAACGGCCATTATCAAAAAGTCTACAAACTATAAATGCTGGAGAGGGTGTGGATAAAAGGGAATGCTCTTGCACTGTTGGTGGGAATGTAAATTGATACAGCCACGATGGAAGATGATATAGAGATTCCTTGAAAAACTAGAAATGAAACGACCATATGACCCAGCAATCCCACTCCTAGGCATATACCCTGAGGAAACCAAAATTGAAAAAGACACATGTATCCCATTGTTCATTGCAGCACTATTTACAATAGCTAGAACATGGAAGCAACCTAGATGTCCATTGACAGAGGAATGGATAAAGAAGTTGCGGTACATGTACACAATGTTATATTACTCAGTCATAAAAACGAATGCATTTGAGTCAGTTTTGATGAGGTGGATGAACCTAGAGCCTATTATGCAGAGTGAAGTGAGTCAGAAAGAGAAAGATAAACATCTTATTCTAATGCATATATATGGAATCTAGAAAAATTGTACTGAAGGTTTTATTTACAAGGCAAAAATGGAAAAAAGACATAGGGAACAGACTTATGGATATGGGGAGAGGGTGAGCTATATGGAAAGAGAAACATGGTAACTTACATTACCATATGTAAAATAGATAGCCAATGGAAATTTGCTATATGTCTCAGGAAACTCAAACAAGGGCTCTGTATCAACCTAGAGGGGTGGGATGGGGAGGGAGATGGGAGGGAGTTTCAAAAGGGAGGGTATATATGCATACCTATGGCTGATTCATGTTGAGGTTTGACAGGAAACAGCAAAATTCTGTAAAGCAATTATTCATAATAAAAAATAAATTTTTTTAAGAAAAGAATATAGACCAATGGAATAAGATAGAAAGTTGAGAGATAAGCTTTTGCACTTATGGGGATCTTATGCCTGTCATAAGAGGCAAGAATATACAAAGGAAAAAAGACAGCCTCTCCAATAATTGGTGCCTGGAAAACTGGACAGCTACATGTAAAAAAATGAAAGTACAACACTTCCTAACACCATACACAAAAGCAAACTCAAAGTGGATTAAAGACTTAAATGTAGGGCCAGAAACTATAAAACCCTTAGAGAAAAATATAGGCAGACCACTGCAGCAGATATATAGCAAGAACCTCTTTGAACCCACCTCCCAGAATAATGGAAATAAAAACAAAATAAACAAATGAGGCCTAATTAAACTTAAAGGCTTTTGCACAGAAAATGAAACTATAACCAAGATAAAGCAACAGCCCTGAGAATGGGAGAAAATAATTGCAAATGAAGCAACTGACAAAGAATTAATCTCCAAAATATATAAGCAGCTCATGTAGCTCAAATCAAATAAATGAACAACCCAATCAAAAAGTAGGGAAAAGACCTAAACAGACATTACTCTAAAGAAGACATACAGATGGCTAACAAACTCATGAAAAGATGTTCAACATTGCTCATTATTAGAGAAATGCAAATCAAAACTACAATGAGATTTCACCTCACACCAATCAGAGTGGCCATCATAAAAAATATCTACAAACAATAAATGCTGCAAAAGATGTGAAGGAAAAGGAACCGTCATACACTGTTGGTGGAAATGGAGAATAGTATGGAGATTCTTTAGAAAACTAGGAATAAATCTATCATATGACCCAGCAATCCCACTCTCTGGGCATATATCCTGAGAAAACCACAATTCAAAAAGACACATGGTACCCAATGTTCATTTCAGCACTATTTCCATTAGCCAGGTCATGGAAGCAACCTAGATGTCCACTGACAAATGAATGGATAAAGAAGTTGCGGTACATATATATAATGGAATATTGTTTTTGTTGTTTGGTTGCAGAGTAGCATCTGACTCTTGCAGCCCCACGGACTATAGCCTACCAGGCTCCTCTGTCTGTGGGATTTCCCATGTGAAAATACAAGAGTGGTTTGCCATCTGTTTCTCCAGAGGACCTCCTTGACCCAGTGATTGAACCTGCATCTCCTCCATTGGCAGTCAGAATCTTTACCACTGAACCACCAAGGAAGCCTCAAATGGAATATTACTCAAGCCATAAAATGAACAAATTTAGAAATTAAGGAAACAATTCCATTCACCATTGCAACGAAAAGAATAAAATACTTAGGAATATATCTACCTAAAGAAACTAAAGACCTATATATAGAAAACTATAAAACACTGATGAAAGAAATCAAAGAGGACACTAATAGATGGAGAAATATACCATGTTCATGGATTGGAAGAATCAATATAGTGAAAATGAGTATACTACCCAAAGCAATTTACAAATTCAATGCAATCCCTGTCAAGCTAGCAGCCATATTTTTCACAGAACTAGAACAAATAATTTCAAGATTTGTATGGAAATACAAAAAACCTCGAATAGCCAAAGCAATCTTGAGAAAGAAGAATGGAACTGGAAGAATCAACTTGCCTGACTTCAGGCTCTACTACAAAGCCACAGTCATCAAGACAGTATGGTACTGGCACAAAGACAGACACATAGATCAATGGAACAAAATAGAAAGCCCAGAGATAAATCCACACACATATGGACACCTTATCTTTGACAAAGGAGGCAAGAATATACAATGGAGTAAAGACAATCTCTTTAACAAGTGGTGCTGGGAAAACTGGTCAACCACTTGTAAAAGAATGAAACTAGATCACTTTCTAACACCGTACACAAAAATAAACTCAAACTGGATTAAAGATCTAAATGTAAGATCAGAAACTATAAAACTCCTAGAGGAGAACATAGGCAAAACACTCTCAGACATAAATCACAGCAGGATCCTCTATGATCCACCTCCCAGAATTCTGGAAATAAAAGCAAAAATAAACAAATGGGATCTAATTAAAATTAAAAGCTTCTGCACAACAAAGGAAAATATAAGCAAGGTGAAAAGACAGCCTTCTGAATGGGAGAAAATAATAGCAAATGAAGCAACTGACAAACAACTAATCTCAAAAATATACAAGCAACTTCTGCAGCTCAACTCCAGAAAAATAAACGACCCAATCAAAAAATGGGCCAAAGAACTCAATAGACATTTCTCCAAAGAAGACATATGGATGGCTAACAAACACATGAAAAGATGCTCAACATCACTCATTATTAGAGAAATGCAAATCAAAACCACAATGAGGTACCACTTCACACCAGTCAGAATGGCTGCGATCCAAAAATCTGCAAGCAATAAATGCTGGAGAGGGTGTGGAGAAAAGGGAACCCTCCTACACTGTTGGTGGGAATGCAAACTAGTACAGCCACTATGGAGAACAGTGTGGAGATTCCTTAAAAATTGCAAATAGAACTACCTTATGACCCAGCAATCCCACTTCTGGGCATACACACCGAGGAAACCAGAATTGAAAGAGACACATGTAGCCCAATGTTCATCGCAGCACTGTTTATAATAGCCAGGACATGGAAACAACCTAGATGTCCATCAGCAGATGAATGGATAAGAAAGCTGTGGTACATATACACAATGGAGTATTACTCAGCTGTTAAAAAGAATTCATTTGAATCAGTTCTGATGAGATGGATGAAACTGGAGCCAATTATACAGAGTGAAGTAAGCCAGAAAGAAAAACACCAATACAGTATACTAACACATATATATGGAATTTAGGAAGATGGCAATGACGACCCTGTATGCAAGACAGGAAAAAAGACACAGATGTGTATAACGGACTTTTGGACTCAGAGGGAGAGGGAGAGGGTGGGATGATTTGGGAGAATGGGAATTCTAACATGTAAACTATCATGTAAGAATTGAATCCCCAGTCCATGTCTGACATAGGATGCAGCATGCTTGGGGCTGGTGCATGGGGATGACCCAGAGAGTTGATGTGGGGAGGGAGGTGGGAGGGGGGGTCATGTTTGGGAACGCATGTAAGAATTAAAGATTTTAAAATTAAAAAAAAATAAATTAAAAAAAATGAACAAATTTGAGTTTGTTATACAGAGTGAAGTAAGTTAGAAAAACAAATATCATATGTTAATGCGTATATATGGAATCTAGAAAAATGATACTGATGAGCCTATTTATAGGGAATAAATGGAGACACAGATGTAGAGAAGGAGCTTGTGGACACAGCAGGAGCAAGAGAGAGTGTAATGAATGCAGAAAGTAGCATTGACATACATATACTACCATGAGTAAAATAAATAACTAGTGGGAAGCTGCTATATAACACAGATAGCCCAGCACAGGGAACTCTACTCTATATTCCGTATTAACCTATATGGGAAAAGAACCTAAAACAGAGTGAGTTTATGCATATGTATAATTTATTCACTTTGCTCTATGCCTGAAACTAATACAGTATTGTATATCAACTACACTCCAATAAAAATGTTTAAATCACATAAAATATTTCAGAATTAATCAAGAAAGTGAAAGGCTTCTACTGCGAAAACTATAAAACATAAATTAAAGAGAACCTTAAAAAGTGGAAAACAGCTTGTGTTTAAATATTTGAACACTTTATATTGTTCAAATAGCAATACTTTTCATAATAAAGACAGATTCAATTCAATTCCTAAAAATAAATTAATAAATTTTCCAGTCCAAGAACATGTTATCTTTCTACTTATTTGTGTCTTACAATATTTTCAGCAATATTTTATAATTTTCAATGTATGATTATTTTGCCTCCTTGGTTATATTTATTTCTAAGTATTTTACTTTTATGCTAAAAATTTTATATTAATTTCCCCTTTGGATTGTTCATTTTTAGTGTATATTCAAAATTTCCAAAACTTCAACTGATATTTGTTGATTTTTTTATCCTTCAACTTTGCTGAATTAATTTATTAGCTCTAGCAGTTTTTTTGTGGGTGTTTAGAATTTTTTATTTTTAAAATGATTTTGTCTGCAAACAGAAATAATTCTACTTTTCCAATTTGGATGTACTTTATTGCTTTTTATTTCCCAGTTGCTCTGGCTAAAACTTCCAATATGTGTCCAATAGAAGAGTGAAAATGGGCATCCTTGTTTTATTTCTGATCTTAAGAAAAAGTTTCTAACATGTATACTATCATGTGAATTGAATCGCCAGTCTATGTCTGACGCAGGATGCAGCATGCTTGGGACTGGTGCATGGGGATGACCCAGAAAGATGTTATGGGGAGGGAGGTGGGAGGGGGGTTCATGTTTGGGAATGCATGTAAGAATTAAAGATTTTAAAATTTAAAAAATAAAAAACTAAAAAAAAAAAAAAGAAAAAGAAAAAAGAAAAAGTTTCAGTCTTTTACCATTGAGAGTAATGTTAGCTGTGAGTTTTTAACAAATTCTCTTTATTGTATTGAGGATATTTCTTTCTATTCCTAGTGTTCTGAGTATTTTTATCATGAAAGGCTGCTGGATGTTATCAAATGGTTTTTCTGCTTGAGTTGAGATGATCACATGCTTTTTTCCTTCATCTTATTAATGGCATAGTATTACATATTTTGTTTTTTGTATATTGAACCATCCTTGCAGTTTAGGAACAAAACTCACTTGGTCTTGGTGTCTGTAATCCTTTTACTGTGCTGTTGAATTCAGTTTGCCACTATTATGTTGAGAATTTTTGTATCATATATTCATAAGAAATATTGGTATGTAGTTTTCTTGTAGTGCCTTTGTCTGGCTTTGGTATCAGGGCAGTGTTGGCCTCATGGAATGAGTTACAAACTGTTCCCATCTCTTCAAAGGTTTGGAAGAGTTTCAGGGTGATTGATGTTAAATCTTCCTTGAGCATTTGATGGAATTCACCAGTTAAGTCATCTTGTCCTGAGCCTTTTGTTATTGAGAGGTTTTTCCAAAGTTACTGACTCAGTCTCTTTGCTAGTTATAGATCTATTCTCCTCAGATTTTTAATTTCTTCATGGTTCATTTCTGATAGGTGTATATTTCTAGGAATTTGTCCACTTCATCTAGATTATGCAATTTATTGATATAAATATCCATAGCATTCTTTATCTTTTTTATTTTTATAAAATTGATAATATCTCCACTTATGTATTTCTGATTTTAATACTTTTAAGTCTTCTCTCTCTTGCTCTCAGTCTAAACTAAAGGTTTGTCTATTTAGTTGATCTTTTCAAAGAACCAACTTTGGTTTTGATGACTTTTTTTCCTGTTTTTTTTTTTCTCTTCTGCATTGTATTTATCTCCATTCTAAGGCTTATTATTTCTTTCATTCTGCTGGGTCTGGATTAGTTTTTTCTGCTTTTTCTAGTTCCTTAAATTATGAATATAAAGCTAGGTTATTAATTTGAGATCTTTATTCTTTTTTGGCATAGGCATTGCAGCAATAAATTTTCTTCTTAGTACTGCTTTCTCTGTATCCCTTAAGTTTGGGTATACAGTGTCTCATTTTTATTTATCTCAGGTATTTTCTAATAAAACTCATAGATTCTTAGTTTTTATTTTTAAATTTTAAATTTTATTTATTTTGATTAATTTTGGCTGCAGCACATCTTCATGGCTGTGCTCAGGCTTTCTCTGGTTGTGGTGAGTGGGAGATACTCTTCCTTGTGATGCATGGGCTTCTCACTGTGATGGCTTCGCTGGTGGTGCACAGACTGCAGGCACATGGGCTTCAGTAGTTACAGCGGCACGTGGACTCAGTGGCTGCGGTGCATGTGCTTACTTGCTCCATGGCATGTGGAATCTTCCTGGACCAGGGATTGAACCCATGGCCCCTGCATCAGCAGGTGGATTCTTAACCACTGGACCCCCAGAAAAGATCAAAAACTCAGATTCTTTACTAAACTATGGTGAGTCTACTGATGAGCTCATTTATGGGATTCTTCATTTAATGTACAGTGTTTCTGACGTCTAACAGTTTCTTTTTATCTCTTTCTTGAAATTTTTCCTGTCAGCTGTATTACCACCTTTGTCTACTTTTTTCATTAGAACTCTCAGCATATTAATCACTCATTTTATAAGCTTTAATGTGATAATTCCAACACCTGTGACTAGTTCTGGTAATATCTTTTTTCCTCAGACATTGTTTCCTTTTGCCTTTAGCAAATAGTTTTTGGCTGAAAGTCAGAGACTGTATAGGGTAACAGGTAGTGAAGTAAATAGGTTTTTAGTGTGCGGGTTTCTGTTAATCTGGCTAAGAGGTGGGCTATTTCCTTATTTCTTATATAAGCACCAGAGGCTTTGTATTACTGTAATGGGCGTATTTTCCCTCCCTCCATTTCTCTGTGGCTCCCCTTTCTTCCGATCTTTAGTGAGTCTTTGTCTCATAGCTCTTTTAGTTTTAATCCACAGTTCTTATGACTAAAGCTGTTTAGTGTAGAGATAGGTTTAGTTGGAATCGGGAGAACGTGCCCTTCTAAGCTTCTAATCAGTCTCAATCTTTTGTATACCTGTGATGCCGGGGTGGGGTAAAGCCTTCTGAAACCCTAGTTCCTTCTGGCTCACCATTTCCGGTTTTTATTTTAGAATCCTCTTCTGGTTAACTATCCCTTTCTTTCTCTTTCTATCTGTCTATGTTTTTCTTAAGTGAGACAGAAAGGCTGGAAATGTCTGGGATTGGGTAGAATTCACTTCTTTCATCTTGGAAAAGGCTTCAAAATATCCCTCTAGGAAGTCTCTCCCCTTTACATAGGCCTGTTAGGGAGAAGGATATGGAGGGTTTCACAATGGCTATTCTCTCTTTGCCAGGCCCATGAGGGGATGTTTGTTCCCAGCCTGAAAATATAGCATGGTTTCTGGAAGAAAGCCATGAATGTATGGGCACCCCATTTACTTCCAAGCCCCTTATCCCTGCCTTCTCAGTCATAGCAATTTGTCAAAATTACTCCCTAAATGCTCCTACCAGTTCTTCATAATCTTGAAGCTTCTGCTCCAGGTCTCAGTTGCCTCATTCTTTGGATGTACCTATGTCTCCAGGCTTCAGAGAAATTATTTGCTCTGTGATCTCATTCTCTGTGCTCTCATTCTCTGACAGGTCAGGAAAATCATAGATTTTCAGTTTGTCCACCTTTTTCTTGTAAGGAGGAAAATGACAAATTCCAAGGCCTTACACATAATAACAAAAGAGCCAACCTATCCCCTTCCAAAGATGAAGGCATGTAGTATGTTTGTATGAGCATGAAACTCAGGCCATTAACAACATCAGGACCTTAAGATAGTTCGGCACTGGGGTGGGGATATGGAATCAGGATTCACTGGTCATTTTTAAAAAATGCATCTTTTCCTTGTTAAGTTTCATTTTCATAGTTTTAAAGAGGACTTTCAGAGAGAACATTTAGCCAAAAAGAGAAGTGCAGTATTGTTTGTAACAGCTAAAATTGGAAATTAACTTGAGTATCCATCGGCAGCAGAGTGTCTAAATTACTTGCCACCTATAGGAGACTGCTGTGCAAGCTGTTCAAGAGAGTGGAGAACCTGCATGCTGCTAATGCCTGCTAAGCCCAAGGAAGATGTCTATGTTACAGTGTGCAGTGAAAAAAAAAAAAAAGGTGCAAGTCATGTGTATTTATGTCATGGGCACATAAAGGGTCTGAGGACACATCCAATTTCAAGAAGGACAGGGAAGCTAAGGCTCTGCACTTGGCATTGTTTGGATTGCTTGTAGTGAATGGAATTTTGAATCAAAACAACAGGGATAAGAGAGGAAGTAGAAGAAACTTAGTTTTCATTGTTCTGTATTCAGTATATCAGTCCTCACTTCATATAAATAAGCAAGTAATCAAATAAATAAAATGAAGAGCCAGGAAATGTAAGAAGTACCCCCAATGTAGTTTGCAGGGTCTTCCCCAACCTGTGCTGGCCTTCACCCCCTTTTCCATTCTAGCACCTTCTGCTCACTTCCCTGCCCTCCTGGCCCACCCAGCCACCCTACTGTCAGGCTCAGTTGCGAGGCTGCCTGAATCCCTTCCAGCACCTCCCATTTTTGAACTCAACCTCAGAAGGTTGGAAGGGCAAAAGCACAGTGCACAGGCGCCAGGGTGAGTCCCAGTTCCCCCACCACTGTGTGACCCTGGGACAGCTGTGAGCTGGGGACAACTGGACTTTCTTCTCAGGATTTTACTTTACATGGGAAAAACTTTCTATAACTTCTACAGCCATGTGTGAATAGAAGGACTGGAAATTGACCAGAGTTCTGAGAATGCCCCACACAGAACTGTTCCACACTCATCACTGGGTTTGACACCTGTCCCAGGAGCTGACTCCCAAAGTTCCCCTCTTCCTAGCAGTGGGTCACTCAAGGACACACTTGAGACCTGTGGAGTCCAGTCAGACTGGCACTGCCTGGATCCCTCTTTCTGGGAAAGGCAGCCTGAAGAGTGGGGTACAGAAAGGGAGATGGGCTGAGGGAACCTTGACTCGCAGAACACGAGAGGAAGACCACATGGCCTCCTTCATTCTCCCAGCAAGATGTCTCGTAGACCACTGCTGGGCCTGCTACTCAGATTGCTGAAGGATAATCTGCGGTGCCAGCACTGCTTAAGATCCTCCACAGATTGTGAGCCACTGGAAAGGTAGGCACGGCCCAGGTCTTTATATCTGCTTCCCTGCTGTTGGGTCATTGTACATCCTCTTTGCCATGGCCTCTGAGTCCTGGAACCACCTTGGTTCATACCCTTCCCAGTACTTCTGGGCTGGGCTGGTTCTTCTACGTCTCCATGAGTCACTGTGTCATATCAAGGAAGTCTTCATCAGAAGTTCAACCAAGTTAAACTCAACTCTGTTGCTCTCTAGACCCCAGGCCCACAGGCAGCAAGAAATCAGAAAACCATGCACAACTTTTTGGTATTTCACTCTTGCAGCAGTATTTACTGGGTACTCGCTCTGCTCAGGTGCAGTACAAAGTAAGAGGGAGGTGTACTCCTGGCACCCAGAGGCCCCAGACATCTGTATCCTGAAAGAAGGGACGAGTGGAGGCCTTAAGAAGGGTGTTCACAGTGGGGGCTGCCAAGAACTGGGCCCCACTTGCTGGCTGAGGATGATGTGGGCAAGTCACATCCACACCATGGCCTACGTTTCCATGTCAGAAACCAGGAAAGTAGCTGACATGCATCACCTACTCGTGTCAAGGCCCCCAAAACTGTCACTTGTGACAGTCCTAGGAGGAAGGGTCAAGTGTGGCTTCCCAGGAAGGCGGGCCCTGGCCTTCCATGTGTCCTATCTCAATGGGCCTGGTCAGGAGACTTGTCATGCCCCTTTGAGCCTCCCATTTGCTGCCCTCATCCGCCCATAGCAGGCCCCAGGGAATTATTAATGAGAGCCGCGGAGCATGTTCCAGCCTGAAAACAACACCTAGGACAATCAGGAGTGGCCCCAGCCTGTGGTCAGACGGCATCTCTCTGTCTGGAATCCCTCCCTCATCACTGGGCCCATGGCACCTCTTCAAGAAACAGCTCTATAGCTGCCTGTAGCATACTCCCCCCTCTCCCGGCCTGGCAACTCAACAAAACAGGGCACCTGAGGCAGGATCTAATCGGAGGACCCTGTCAAGGAGCTTGCTGTTGGTCTGCTGCCCTGAGGCTAGCCAGACAGACACCTGCCCTTCCTGAGATACAAGCCACCTTTCCTTTTAAGATTCTGAATGTTTGGTGCTCTGCAAATATTGTGATTTTTTTGAGGGGTTGGGGGATACAGCTTCATTCAAAAATGAGCCTTCCTGCAAGAGGCAGCTAGGATGCTGGCAGCACGGAGGGTGAAAATGGCAGTGTGGAGAATCAGATAGTTTCTTCCCCAAGAGCGTCTTGCCACCCACAGATCTGTTAGAGTGCGCAAATGGGGGGAAACCATTGTTTGTGTGGGATGTTTTGTGACCGGGAACACCCATTGTTCAGGGTCTCAGGGTCTGGCCAGCCCTGGCAAGGTTGCACAAGAATGCATGGCATCCGCTGGTTCAAGGCTCTTGCTAAGATGGCTGGTCCTGCTTCTGATTCCCTTAGCCCTTCAGGGCCCTTCAGCCCTTCAGCCATAGGTTATGGCTGCTCATTCTGGAGGTGGGGTGACTAGACACTACTGAGCTAACCCCTAGTCTCAAGCTTCTACCCAAGTCTCAGATTCCTCACTCACATTTATTACTCTCAATTCTTGAGCAGACTTATCAACACAATATGTGCCCTTTACAATATGTACTGTTTCCATTCCCGAAAGTTTCAAGCCCAAGTTCCTCTCTCCAACATACTGTATGGTAAGTGGCCGAGGGTATGTTTAGACACCTGGGTTTAGACTGTTCATTTGTGTGAGTGTGTGAGGAAATCGGTGAGGAACATTTTGAGAGCGCTGGCAGCTTTGCAGTTGTCCTTGGCCCTGGGCTTCCCAGGACCTCTTCTGGCAGAGCTGTTGGGTTTAGGCACGGATGCCCCCATGTTAAAATGCCCCAGTCTGCCTGTCTGAATACTGACACTCCCTTCCCCCCCAGTACAGTCCTCCAGTCCTCACATCAGAACAAAGGATGGAGATTTGGGTCTTAGACTCTCCTGAATGTGATCCCAAGGATGCAAAACTGTTCCAAAGCTGGGGCTCGGTTGTGCTGTCCTGATAGCCCCTACTTCCTGCTGGTTGCAGAGAATCCCTTGTGATCCGAAAAGCTGCAGTGGTTTTCTGGGCACTTGCAGAAGGGGGCCCCCTCTCACTAGCTGTTGGAAGTGAGGGCCAGAATTCCTGGCAGGTGATCCCAGGCAGAGGCACACTACAAGTCCAGCTGGCCCCTCTGTGCAGCCTGCTCCATAGCCCTTGAGTTGGGCTGCAGGGGCCGGTCCTCCACAGAGACACAGGCCTGGACATTCAGCATGCCAGGCTCCTCCCTGAGCTGACTCAGGTCCAGAATGCTGCCTGGGCATCTCTGGTCCTGTGGGATGTGGAGTGGGTTGGCCAGGGAGGGCAGGCCACAGATGGCAGCCAGGTTAGGGAAGCCATTAGGCTGTTCCTGTTGCAGAATGTCAGGGTCCCTGGCCTGAGGCTTCCCGCAGAGCCCATTACCTGTGTTTTGTCTTGGGGGCTGAGCAGCAGGGGACTGGCAGTCTGGGTTGATCTGTAGGGCTTCCACCTGGGCCACACAGCCTGTCAGGGTGAGTTTTGAATCCATGGTGCTTCCCCCAGGACCTGGCCTCCAGGGACCTTGGAAACACCCGAGGTTCCTAGGCAGCCTGGGCTCCTGGGAGCCAGGCCAAACAGATGGGTGTGGGACCTTGTTCTTCCTGGATATGTTGGTTATCATGGCGGCTGCAGACCCTACAGGGGAGAACGAGCCTTCAGGGTGGCCTTGTGTCCCTCGTTCCCCAGAGACCGGCACACACTCTAGACAGGGGTCACAGGATGAAGACTTGGTCTCCTGCTTGGCCCCAGCTAGGACCTTGCTCACTCCAGCAAGCAGGCCCTTGGGACCTGAACATGCCCACAGCTCCTTCCTGCTGGGTACAGAGCTCATAGAGATTCTACCTGCATCTAAAGCCTGGGTGCCCCTGCCATCCAGTTTCACTGGACCTAGGCCCATCTTCTCAGAGCCAGCTCCTGGTTTCTCCACCAGTCTTCCTGAGGGAGTTGCCGGCTCTCTGAGAGTGGAGGCAGGCAAGGCACGGAGCTCCGGGCCCCGGCGGAGCCAGTTGATAATGCCCATGGTGATGGCAAGCTCGGTGTCACAGAGCTTCAGCAGGCACTCTTTGCCCCTCCAAGAGCTCTGCAAGAAGCCCTGGCTGAGTAGGTCTGGGCCTGGAACAGGAGCCAGGTTCTCCTCTGCACCGACATGGAAGCTGCACATGGACAATGGGGCTCCCGCTGTAGGCCCCGATAGACTCTCGGACCCACACAAGTCATCATCCAGGCTCGGACTCCCAGGGCCCTCAGCAGGGTCATAGAAGAGCTCATAGAGGGCGTCTCCACTGTAGCTGTCCCGGGGGAAGGTGGCTGTGGCTGTGCCTGGGCTCAGGGCCTCCTTCTTGTCCTCCTCGAGGCCTGGTGAGAAGGCATCATAGTAGCCCTCATCGCTCGTGGACACAGACTCCGGCCGCTCACTCTTGGGGGTCCCTGTGTCTGTGGAGCTGGCTTTGGAGCTGCTGCGGGGATCCCTGCATGGGCACAGGGGGAGCTCAGCCAGCCTAGCTGCATCTGGCCTGGGCTGGTCTGTGTCTGATGCCTGGGGGCCTCCCAGCCATGGGCCTAGCAGGGCATGCTGCTGCTGCCTCACTGAGTGATTCACATGGTCCCAGAACTTGGCAAAGTCAGACATCTCATTCTGGGCAGGCGATGCCAGCTGCTCTATGCTGCCTTGGAAGGGGCCCCTGGAAGCCTTGCTGTCAGAAGCCTGTGATCTCTGGGCAGGGCTCGCCAGGCCCTCGTTCAGCTCCAGGGATGGCACTGAGCTCTCATCTGCAAAGATCTCCCCACAGCCTGTGAGTGAGTCAAAGCTCTTCAGTGAGGCCACGTCCTCACACAGGGCCCTGCAGAGGTCAAAGGAAGAATCGGGCAGGAACTCACTGTCAGACAGGTCCTGGCACTGGCCATCCAGTCCCAGTTCCTCGCCCAAGGGGAGGAAGGCTATGCCTTGCTGCCCTCCAGTCTCTGATGGGCCCTTGGGAGAAGACAAGCCCTGTCCCTTGGTTGCCTGTGAGGGCAAATTCTCAGTCTTGTTTCTGCGGATGTGGAATAGGTTACGAAAGCACTTCTTGGGTCGTTTCAGTGAAATCCTCTTCCTTGGGATGCTCTTGGCCACAGCTGGTACGAAGGGCATCTGGGGCACAAAGTGGCGGTAGTCAATCATGCGCTGGCTGCCGGGGGTCCCTGGGAAACTTGCGCTGCCCACCAGCTGCCCTGTAGCTGTGGCTGCCCTGTCAGCCCTCGGCACACTGTCGTGATTCTTGCTCTTCCGAACCAGTTTGAAGGTGGCCCCACAGAGAGCTGCAGGCCCTCCATTGGTGTCTGGCTGGGCTTCCCGATCAAGGCATCTGTCGTATCCTTGGGTGCTGGGACTAACCTGGGGACCCCTCTCACTGTGGGGCAGCTGCTGCCCTCCCAGTGAGATTGCATCCTCTGTGGTCAGGGCAGTCGCTGCTGGGTCTGGAGGTTTCTCATGGTCAATCTGCAGGCTAGATTTGATGAAAGTCTTTCCTCTCTTCAGCTCCATTCTGCAGTGTCTCCGCTGCTATGGGGGAAAGCAGGAGACACTCAATATCTAGGATGGAGGCTTGTGATTCTAGAAAACCCATACCCCACCCGCTGCCCCACTCACACAGGCATGGGAGCTGAGCTCTGATATCTGAGCTTGGATCCTCTGCGGAGGCAAGAAGAGGGGGAGATAGGAACGGTCCCACCCCTACACTTACTGCTCCAGCCTTTGTAGATAACTGATACTCAGAGAAGTTAAGTCACATGCTTAAAGGCACAGAGTTGGAGCCAAAATGAGAGCAGACAGGGTCTGGTGTTCCTGTAACTGTGATCTTGTGACTCACTCAAGAATCCTTTCAAAGCTTGTCTGGGCAAGTTAGCCTCCCATATCCAGGCCCTACACTCTACCAATAGCACCATATCCTTAGGGGGAGTATCATGGCCCTTCTGAGTGGATGAAGCAGAGAAGTCAATAAGTAAATTGCTTCCTTCACGTAAGCAGCAAAGCTGAAAGGAAATCTGCTTCCAGGGCTGGGTGCCGTGGGTCATCAGTGGAAGAGGAAGACACATGTGTGCCCTTCAAGACTGATATAACCAGCAGGCAAGCAAGGCACAACCAGGCATTTCATGGTGCACACAGAGCTTGAGCAGAAGAAGAGAGACAGCAATGAGGCAGAAAGCAAAAGAGAGGAGACCAGCATGAGACCAGGAATGGACAGACTGGCCATACACAGCTCATCATGTGCTGGAGGAGCAGGCAGGTGGTGTCTTTTGTGCATATACTAACTGACAGACATTGCTACCTGGAGTGCCATCCAGAGAAAGTTTCTGATGCCCAGTCTGAGTTCAATGGGAAAGAATGCTGGAATCGCTTATTGATGTCTTCCCTGGACTTGAGAGTAGGGAGGTGGTAAGAATGTTAACAAGTTGATCATAGTTGGCACAGCTGGGGAGTCTGGCCTTACCCTGAGTCAATAAAGAGCTATAGAAGTCTTCTGAGGGAGCAGGTGGAAGCAATGGCATAATGAATTTGGTGGTCTGAGACCATTTATCTGATGTCTGAGTGGAGGATGAACTAAACCATGAGAGGGGTTCTGAACAGAGGGGACTCACAAGAGTCAGTAAAATGGGCCGGGTGTAAGGAGATAAGGTCTAGATGGAGGCTGCAACTATAAGCACGATAAAGAGAGTAAAGCCATACTATCTTTCAAAGGAAGAAACACCAGGATTCAGCAACTGAAGAAAGAAAGACAAACAGTCTAGAAACCTGAGGCCTGAATACATGCCATTAGGGGGATAAACACTGAGGCCTGGATACAAGCCATTAGGGGGATCATAAAAGAGGGGAAGCTGAAGTGGAGAGGATGAGAGGTGAATGAAGGCAAGGAAGTGACCTGTGCTAAGAGCTGGTTTGGGGGAGAGAAGCAGTGGTCTAGTTTGGGGTGAGTTTGGAAACCCATGAGAACACATGAAAAGAAGGCAGTACTGTGTCAGTAACCAGAGGATGTCACAGTCATCAGTGATTGCAGCACTCCAAGAGGAGCCAGTGAGGAAAGTCAGGATGTGAAAACACAGGATACTGGCCCCAGATAGCTGAGGTGCATATCAAAGGAATGATTTCAGGGAGCCCAGACTCTTGCATCTTCCCATACCTAGAAAAGCACTAAATTCCTTAACTTGGGATATCTGGTTTTCTTTAATTAACAATAATCATTTGACACTAATACTACCCGCCCCTTGTTGCAAATCCTCTATATAACCTGGTTCCCACTCTCGATTCCTTGGAACAGTTCTCTAATGGTTACATGAGATGCTGCCTCCTGGGCTTGAAGTCCTAAAAATTTCCACTGAATAAAATGTAACTCTTTAAAAAAAAAAAAAAAACCTAAAAGTAGGCAGGGGTGAAGAGCAACCCGTTAGAGCCAATCCCTCCATCCTGGTTTACTGGACCTCACAGGAATCCAGCTCTCAGGCTCCACCTGTCTCACTGTCTCCACATGTCCTTGGCAGGGAGGGACTGAGCTGATTTCTTTGGTTCTCCATAGGGAGCACCTAGATTCACTCTGCCTTAGTCCACAATCTGTGAGGAAGGAATAGAGCAGGTGTGCAAGCAAGTGGCTCTGTCAGTATGCATGCCTTTCACACCCACTGCCAAAGAGGCTTACCAACCCCCTCCAGAGAGTCTCAGAAATGCTTTAACATGAGGTCTGGGAGGTGAGTGGAGGGGCTGCCTCCCAGCCCAGCTGGCAACATTAAAGCCAAAGAGGATGAGAAGAGGTGGCAGAGGTGGCACTGCACAGGCTCACAGGGGCAAACATCACCACCTCCATCCCACCCCCACCCCTTAGCAATGCTTCCTCCCCAGTAGAGGAACACCTGGGACTTTTGACCAGAGGAGAGCAGAAGGAGCAGGCACCATGCAAGGGAAAGTTGCAGAACCCAGGCTTGTCTCTGGCTATAGCCCAGTTCTTTGTGGCAGCACCCTGGACAGTGGGTCAGCTGCCTTTCTGCCTCCTATTGGGTAGCATGCAGCATGTGCCCAAGCCTTTCCCAGCCCGTAGCTGCAGACCCCATTCTTACTTCTCCCAAACCTTTGTAGTCCAGCCCTGATGGGTTTTGGGGCATACAGCATAGTGGTAACCAGGCAGAATGCTTAGCCCATAAGCTTATACGGGACACACTGCTGTAACCCCTTTTAACAAAGGAGAATTTAACATCCAGAAAAGTCAATGGATTGACCCTCACACAGGTGGCAACAGAGCTAGGATTTGAACCCAAGACTGTCTGATATTAAACCTGTGCTCTTAACTGTGATAGACAGTCTATGAACCAACTCAATTTCCCCTTCATGGGAAATCTAAAAATTGAAGAATAAATATGTTTTGTAAGAAATTTTGGAAAGTAAAATGAAAATGAAGATTAAAAGCAAAAGTATAGCTCATGCAAACTTAGAAAAATTGTAACTGAAGGTAGCATAATTTCTATGGCAAGAAATTTTGGAGATATTGATTATGATTATGCAGTTACTTTTCTTATGTTTTAGAAAAATCTTTTTCTTACTGTACTGTCAAAAATAACTTCAACCAGGCATGATAAAGATTATTTCACTGAAATTCAGTGTGTGTTCAGTCCATTCAGTTTCCATGTTAAGATGTTTTACCAGATCCTGACTCTTTGGAAATCTGCAATCCATATGCGACATGGGTGGGAACTCCCTAAATGGTCAGAGGATCCACTACCCAACTGGAGACAGGCTGAGCAGTCATCTTTCTTGATAATTCTCAGGGACACAGTAGGATTTATCTAGAAACCCAGGTGCTGGCACTCTCATTTCCTGAGGGCAGAGGCCATATGTGTCCAGGTTCTCAGTTTTAAAAATGCACATTCTGCTTTGTTATCCTGTGGCTAAACATCCTTTTAGGGGGGAACCTGAGAGATACTCTTCCATTATTTGCCAGCCATGGCACTCTAGTTGTGAAAAGAATGTAAAGTAGAAGCAAAAAAGCAGAGAGGTCAGTTAGGAACCAGAGGAGGGTCCAGTGGAAAGAAAGTGGTGGCAGAGACTTCCCGCATGTGAAAGCTTCCCCTGAAGCATCTTACACAGAGCGTGCACATGCATGTGAACTTGTTGCAAATTGAGAAAATGAAGCAATTTCATTTGCTGCTTTTCTACATTATGACTAACTAGCTCAACTGCCTGGAATTTTCTTTTCTTTTTGGTAAGGTAATTCTATGCTTTCCTTTCATTTTTGAACATGAAAATGATTATTTCATGGAGCAAAATAAAAACATTGGAGTTACACATATGCAACAGAAACAGTTTGGAAATACGAAAATCTTGGCTGATAGTTTTGGTATTTACCCTGATTTCCCCTGCCCCACCCCCCAATATCCAGGAGATCACAAACATGAAACACAAAGGGGTGAGTGGTGATAAGAGTAGGAGCTTCTGAGGAGAGCCCCACCCAGGGACATCTTGGACACTGGGGTGGAGAGGGTATGTATGGAGCAGTAGTTTATCTCTGTAATAGGCTATCTTGTCGAAGCCAAAACCTTCCATATGGATGGAGTGAAGGCCATGGTGGGGAGGGACAGTCTCCGTGTTCTGGGGTGGGTGTGAGACTGGGGATAAAGCAGAAACAGAAACTGCACTGTTTTGAACATTACCAATTCACTCAACCCTCATGTTGGGGAGACAAAGGGACCTTTGGGGACCGAAGGTCCTGGTCCACTTTTTATAAGGGAGTGTCTGGATATTCCTGGCCTGCCCAGTGGAGAGAAGATGGGCCTCCAGTCTTACTCGTCTGTTCCCAAGACCCCATCCGCGAGAAGGATTCCCCCTTCCCTCGCTCAGACTGGTCATCTCTCCCGGACACCACATTATCTTCGCTGGGCACCAGGGAGTGGACAGAGTGCAGACACTGGTTCCTCCACTCAGCCCGCCCATTGCACGAAAATCGCACAAAAATTCCCCAATCACTCCCTTCCCCCACTCCACGCACGCCTACATCCTCGGGGCTTTGGCTACTTACCGCTGAGGCCGGGAGTGTCGCGGTATGCGGTCTTGGCAGGTCTGGGAGCCGCGCCCGATACCGAGCTGCGCGCTCAGCACCACGGCCAGTTCCCGGCGCCTGGCGCCCACTCAGGACCCGGGGGAGGCGGAGGGCCCGCGTCCTTCCTTCGGCGCTGGAGGCGCTGGGCAGCCGTTCCAGGAAACGGGCCCGCAAGGGTTAACCGCGAGAGGGCAGCTAGGCCTGGGCGGGGCAGAGGTGGGCCGGGAGCCTGTCCGCCGCCACGCAGTAGTCGGAGAGGTGACGCGCGCGGGCCGAATGGGGGCTGCTCTGGCAATGCCTCCGTCTCGCTTTGTTTATTCTGATATCAGCCTCGGTGCTTCTCTGCCTCCCCGCGGGGCTGTGATTTTGCATCCCTGAGGCCCAGCCTCTTGTGCACCCCAGACTGACAGTCATCCAATCATGACTGTCGGCCCCGACCATACACTGTATTCCACAGCCACGGTCAGAACTCCTTAGAGTGCGCAGGTGTGGGTACCCCTAACCCCCACATCCCACAGCGCCTGGCAAGTTTAACCCCAACCATCTCAGAAGGGCCTAGCCACGAGTCCTACCCAGTGTTCAGAGAGGATTTGGAAGAAGGAGAAGGCCGGTCTCGATATGAAGGCACTCTTCCCGGAATCTTCCTTATGGAGTACCTTTCTTGGGCCCCGATTAGATTATTAATGAGAAGTAAGGAGGTGCTTCCCTTTCAGGTAGTCACAGTGTGGGGGTTGCTGGCACTGTGGGCCACCAAAGTCTTGCAGGAGGGGCAAAAGTGTTTTGAGGGCTCTCTCCCCACTGAGCAGAGGGCAGAGGGTTTGCACACTGGCTGTAGGAATAAAATATGGATTAAGCAATTCTGGGATGGCTCAGAGAGAAGTGCCAGGAGCATGTGTGAGGGGCGCAGCACAGGGCTGGTGGGGCAGGGTGCGGGGTGCGATGAGGGGACTGATCCCAAGCAGCACAGAAGAGTGCAGGAGGGGAGCTCTGGGAGGAAGAATGAAGGAGTCTTCCAGCCAAGGCTTGGGCTGAGTCCCCGGAGAGGTCAGGGATTCGTGAATGATGAAGGCCTTTCCTTTCTTTGAGCATGGTGAACTCCCTCCTTGTTCCTATTTCAAAAACAAACAAACAAACAAACAAAACCTGAATACTACCTTTGGTCTGCGCTGAATTTGTCACAGGGCAGCAGCCTTCTTTAACTTCAGTCACCTTGAGATTGTCCCACCCCAGTCACCCCATTCAAGAGCTCCACCACAGGCCCCTCCTTCAGTGAGGGTCATCACCCACATTTGGGTGAGCCCCCTTCTTACATTTCTTGGAGTTGAACCATCTTTCTACCCAGTGACTGACTCACTGTTATCCCAGAAGTCCCCCTCCACTCATGTTGATAGTATAGTCCTGAACTTCCCAGCAGTTTCTGGCCTTCAGTTGTCCCTGAATCAGTTTTTGCCCTATTAGGTAAAAACAGGTGGATCTGTGCCTTATCACCTAATAACCCTGAATCATGTGTCGGAACCCCTAGACTCCACAGTCCTCACCAGCTAAAGTTAATAAACACTTGTTATTGTTGAGCTGCTAAGCTGTGTCCCACTCTTTGCAACCCCATGAACTGCAGCACACCAGGTTCCTCTGTCCTCCCCTCTCCCCAGAAGTTTGCTCAAATTCATGGCCATTGAGTTAGTGATGATATCTAACCATATCATCTTATGCTGCCTCCTTTTCCTCCTGCCCTCAATCTTTTCCAGCATCAAGGTATTTTCCAACGAGTCAGCTCTTCACATAGTGTGGCCAAATTGCTGGAGTTTCAGCTTCAGCATCAATCCTCCCAATGAATATTCAGGGTTGACTTTCTTTAGGATTGGCTGGTTTGACCTCCTTGCAGTCCAAGGAACTCTCAAGAGTCTTCTCCAGCACCTCAGTTTGAAAGCATCAATTCTTCAGTGCTCAGCCTTCTTTATGCTTTAAGTCTCACATTTGTACATGACTACTGGTAATAAAGTAAAGATCTGTACACTCAAAGCTATGGTTTTTCTAATAGTCATGTATGGATGTGAGAGCTGAACCATAAAGAAACTTGAGCACTGAAAAATTAATGCTTTGAACTGTGGTGTTGGAGAAGACTCTTGAAAGTCCCTGGGACTGCAAGGAGATAAAACCAGTCAATCCTAAAGGAAATTAGTTCTGAATATTCATTGGAAGGACTGATGCTGAAGCTGATGCTCCACTACTTTGGCCACCTGATAGGAAGAGTTGACTCACTGGAAAAGACCCTGATGCTGGGAAAGATTGAAGGTAGGAAGAGAAGGGGATGACAGAAAATGAGATGATTGGATGGCATCACCGACTCAATGGACATGAGTTTCAGCAAGCTCCAGGAGATGGTGAAGGACAGGGAAGCCTGGCGTGCTGCAGACCGTGGGGTCAAAGAGAGTCAGACATGACTGAGCAACTGAAAAACAACAACTGGTAATAAACATTTAGCCTCTCCAACTATGGTCTCCCTTCTTCCAAATTACAGCATTACAAAAACGTTTTATATTCCTTAAACTTGTCACCTTTTGATTAACTTCTTCCAATGAGTGATAATTGATCTAGTCAATGCTCTGCTTGCCACCCTTTTGTCAGTGAGAGCTATTCTAAGCCATCTACTTCCTTCTTTTAGAGAGTTTAAAAACATCTTTGCTTTTGAGTATTAAAAACCCCAAAGCAAAACAATATGTGTATACATAAACATATAAATAACATAAATATGTATCTACATGTAATAAAAAACTATATAATTATACATGATTTTATATATATATATATATATATATAACCTATATGTATGGAGAAGGCACTGGCACCCCACTCCAGTACTCTTGCCTGGAAAATCCCATGGACGGAGGAGCCTGGTGGGCTGCAGTCCATGGGGTCGCGAAGAGTGGGACACGACTGAGCAACTTCACTTTCACTTTTCACTTTCATGCATTGGAGAAGGAAATGGCAACCCACTCCAGTGTTCTTGCCTGGAGAATCCCAGGGACAGAGGAGCCTGGTGGGCCGCCATCTATGGGGTCACAGAGTCAGACACGACTGAAGTGACTTAGCAGCAGCAGCATATATAGTTCAGAACAAATTGTGGAAAATTCCTAAAGAGATAGGAATGCCAGACCACCTTGCATGCCTCCTGAAAAGCCTGTATGCAGGTCAAGAAGCAACAGTTAGAACTGGACACAGAACAATAGACTGGTTCAAAACTGGGAAAGAAGTATGTCAAGGCTGTATATTGTCAGCCTGCTTATTTAACTGATAAGAAGAGTGCATCATGCGAAATGCTGGGCTGGATGAAGCATAAGCTGGAATCAAGATTGTTAGGGAAAATATTAATAACCTCAGATATGCAGATGACACCACCCTTATGGCAGAAAGTGAAGAGGAATTAAAGAACCCTTGATGAAGGTGAAAGAGGGAAATGAAAAAGCTGTCTTAAAACTCAACATTCAGAAAACTAAGATCATGGCATCTGGTCCCATCACTTCATAGCAAATACATGGGGAAACAATGGAAACAGTGACAGACTTTATATTCTTGGTCTCCAAAATCATGGCAGAGGGTGATTACAGCCATAAAATTAAAAGACACTTGCTCCTCAGAAGAAAAGGTATGACAAACCTAGACAGTGATTAAAAAGCAGAGACATTTCTTTGCCAGCAAAGGTCCATATTGTCAAAGCTATTCTTTTTTCCAGCAGTCATGTATGGATGTGAGAGCTGGACCATAAAAAAGAGTGAGCACTGAAGAATTGATGCCTTAGAACTGTGATGCCGGAGAAGTCTCTTGAGAGCCCTTTGGACATCGATGAGATAAAACCAGTTCATCCTAAAGGAAATCAGTCCTGAATATTCATTGGAAGGACTAATGCTGCAGCTGAAGCTCCAATACTTTGGCCACCTGATGTGAAGAGCTGACTCACTGGAAAAGACACTGATGCTGGGAAAGATTGAAGGCAGGAAGAGAAGGGGATCACAGAGGATGAGATGGTTGGATGGCATCACTGACTCAATGGACATGAGTTTGAGCAAACTCTGGGAGATACTGAAGGGCAGGGAAGCCCCGTGCTGCAGTCCATTGGAAGGCAAAGAGTCAGACTCTACTGAACAACTGAACAACAACATAGTAAAGAATTTTCAAAAGATCAAAAATAGGATGAGAAAATGCAAGAAATTTTTAACTCATTTAACAAGGACCTAGAAGAAATAAAACATAAGCAAACAGCAATGAACAACACAATTACTGAAATTAAAAATAATCTAAAGGAGTTGTTGATTTAAAAAATATGCAGAATGTAAGAGTCATGAGTTTTATTTGGGGAAAAATGATGGCCAGAGCCCAGGGGATAGTACAGATAACTCTGAGAAACTGGCCCAAGGAGGTAGTTGGGGAATGTCAATATATGTGATTTTGGTGAAGAAGGAGTTCATGCAATCAGGCACTTATTTTGCAAAAGGTTTGCTGCTAATCGTGAGAAGCTGATGTCACCATGCAGGGATTTAGTGCTTTTCTAGATATGAGGAGACACAAATATTGTGGTTATGAAGTCAGTTCCTGGAAATATCTAGCTACCTAAAGACCTGTCCCACTAGTTTACCAGGAGCACAGAGTGTGCTCGTTCCCCATCCTGAACTTCCTTCAGGACACGTTGCAGGTCGATAGCTGCAGCAGCACAGGAGTCAATCTCCAGAGAGACAAATGGCAAATGCCCTTGGCAAGCACCAATTTGTAGTTGATAGGGCCCGCCTCACAGTCATAAATTTGACCAGAATTTGGGAGACATTTAATGACTATTTCATCCCACGTTGTTAGGATAGCTCATTCCTAGTTCTGGAGAAGATTTTGCTGATAGGCCACTCAATGTGCTATTACTGGACTGGGTCTTTAATAATTAAAGGTCTCTGGACACCTGTCTTCTGTCCAGGAAAATATTCTCTCTTATTACATTTTCCCATATCTAGAGTTCGGAGAAGGCAATGGCACCCCACTCCAGTACTCTTGCCTGGAAAATCCCATGGACGGAGGAGCCTGGTGGGCTGCAGTCCATGGGGTCACAAAGAGTGGGACACGACTGAGCAACTTCACTTTCACTTTTCACTTTCATGCATTGGAGAAGGAAATGGCAACCCACTCCAGTGTCCTTGCCTGGAGAATCCCAGGGATGGGGAGCCTGGTGGGCTGCTGACTATGGGGTCGCACAGAGTCAGACACGACTGAAGTGACCCAGCAGCAGCAGCATATCTAGAGTTACACTACTACAATCATTGATGGTGTACAGAACTACATGTTTCATCAACCACTGCAAGTCTCCTAGTCATCATTATTTTCACTGGGGACTCAGTTACATATTTGGTAATTGCAAGAAACAACAGTCTTGTAAAACTGGCAAATACAAATAATATCATTGGCAGTATTATTAAAGATTTAAGTGAGAATTAAGCCGAGAACTTACATTAGGTATACCACAGTACATTCTTGGTCATTTTACTTAGTCTATTCTGTACCAATATTTTTTATTTTTAGGAAAATTATATAAGACTCTTAGCCCAATTTCCTAGTGTTACTAGGTTGATTATTCTAGTATAATTTACTTGTTCCCAAGATAAACAGGGGGCCTTAAACCTTAAATGACCACAGACTGATGCTAACCATATAGGTTCATCCCATTATCATGGGAGTTTTCCTTTAAACAGATGAGAGGTTACAGTGTTTGATTGAGACTTAGGTCATCATTCTGACTGAGTTTGAGTGACCTGAAAAGAAACTTTGAATCTATGGTCAGGGTCAGAGCAGGTATTATCAACAGGCCATCTGAGAGGATCCCATCTAGTAATATGAGTAGATAGAACAGGACTGAACTCTCATTCTTCTAAAGTAAATTTCTTAAGGGTCATCCAATTAGAGCCTTGGAGTGGAGAAATTCACCAAAGTAATTTAGAAGTATTAGACGCAGGTAATTAGCCGCAAACCCAACAATTGGATTGGGTTTTAAAACCTGCATAAGATGATGTCCATGATAGAAAACATTTTGTGTGTAAAGCCCCAAGAAGTCAAGAAAACATTATAAATTATCATGAGTCGGGTCCAGCGTCTTGGGCAAACTGCCTGCTTCTGATATCTTCCTCTTGTCCTGGTGTAATGTAGTTTCCTTTGACTAAAAAAAAATCCTTCCATTTGGGTTGGAGACAGTCCCTTAAATTATTTTCCAGTCCTGGTTGCAGGTTGTGAGGCATCTGATCTTTGTCCAATGATACATTACTGAGATAAGCTTCAAAAACCAACTTAGAGTGTCCTTTAATAACTCAATTAAAGTTATGTTAATATAGTAAAGAACTATCTAGGAAATGAGCCTTAGTAGATACCGACCTCCATTAACAAAACTAGGACTTAACATTTATTGAAACATCTTTTTCTCCCTAAGGTTACCCTCATTTTTATCAAATATAACCAAATTAAGATGACATTTTCGGGAAAATGTCCAGTCTCAATAAACTTGACCTGATAATTTATATAGCCATAATTGATTTTCATTTCAGTTCAGTTCAGTTCAGTCACTCAGTAGTGTCCGACTCTTTGTGACCCCATGAATTGCAGCACGCCAGGCCTCCTTGTCCTTCACCAACTCTCGGAGTTCACTCAGACTCGCATCCATCGAGTCAGTGATGCCATCCAGCCACCTCATCCTCTGTCATCCCCTTCTCCTCTTGCCTCCCAGCATCAGAGACTTTTCCAATGAGTCAACTCTTCACATGAGGTGGCCAAAGTACTGGAGTTTCAGCTTTAGCATCATTCCCTCCAAAGAAATCCCAGAGCTGATTTCCTTCAGAATGGACTGATTGGATCTCCTTGCAGTCCAAGTGACTCTCAAGAGTGTTCTCCAACACCACAGTTCTTATAGACTTTTTTTTTTTTTTGCTTTGCTGAGTCTCAGGCTGAACTTTAAAAAAAAACTCAAGGCTAAGAAAGTTATGCCAAGGGCTTATTACAGATTTTGCTTAATAAATTTAGGTGAATTTCTCCCTTCTCAAGAGCTCCAAGAGTCTTTGAGATTTCTGTACTTGTTAGTGAGATAGCCTTCCTAACTTATCTGATAAAGCTACTGGAAATCTTAGAGTTCCCAGTCTCTAGAGGGATCAGAGAGAGAGAAAAGATAAATGTTTTACCTTTGCTTACAAAAGAATAATTTTACCAAATTACTGTAAGTCATAATTAGTTTGAGGGGAAGGTTTTCCTTATACCTAGAAAACATATATTCAAACCAGTAAATTTTTCAGATAGAAACCATAAAAGTTATAAGCATATTCACCAGTTCATTAAGTCCTTTTGTTAATTTTTATGAAACCATCAGGTTTCCCATTAGAATCCTTAAATTTCCTACCCAGTTCAGCATTATGGTCTGAAAGTAAGAAACACATGTTTATCCAAAAGTTCTTTCTATAAATCTTCTTGAAGAGGAACCATTTTGCAAAAGCAATATTATTTATTTACTAAAATAAATAATAAATAACCATAACTGCCTATAATGATAAAAGACTTAAGAAGGCACATTTACAATGAGGTACCATTTCACACCAGTCAGAATGGCTGCTATCCAAAAGTCTACAAGCAATAAATGCTGGAGAGGGTGCGGAGAAAAGGAACCCTCTTACACTGTTGGGAATGCAAACTAGTACAGCCGCTATAGAGAACAGTGTGGAGATTCCTCAAAAAACTGGAAATAGAACTGTCATATGACCCAACAATCGCACTGCTGGGCATACATACCGAGGAAACCAGAATTGCAAGAGACACGTGTACCCCAATGTTCATCGCAGCACTGTTTATAATAGCCAGGACATGGAAGCAACATAGATGTCCATCAGCAGGCGAATGGATAAGAAAGCTGTGGTACATATACACAATGGAGTATTACTCAGCCATTAAAAAGAATACATTTGAATCAGTTCTAATAAGGTGGATGAAACTGGAGCCGATTATACAGAGTGAAGTAAGCCAGAAAGAAAAACACCAAAACAGCATACTAACCCATATATATGGAATTTAGAAAGATGGTAATGATAACCCTTATGTGAGACAGCAAAAGAGACACAGATGTATAGAACAGACTTTCGGATTCTGTAGGAGAGGGTGAGGGTGGCATGATTTGGGAGAATGGCATTGAAACATGTATAATATCATATGTGAAACAAATCACCAGTCCAGGTTCAATGCATGATACAGGATGCTCGGGGCTGGTGCACTGGGATAACCCAGAGGGATGGTATGGGGAGGGAAATAGGAGGGGGGTCCAGGATGGGGAACACATATACACCCATGGCGGATTCATGTTGATGTATGGCAAAACCAATACAATATTGTAAAGTAATTAGCCTACAATTAAAATAAATAAATTTATATTTAAAAATAAAATAAATAAGGAATACAAAAAATTTAAAAAACAAAAAAAGAAAAAAATCTGACTACAATATAATTGACAAAGAAATCTGGTTACTGCTGTAACAACACTTTAAGATAATAACTGGAATCATGACTGATAATATTTTGTCAGGACATATCTGAATTTTAGAAACTATATAGAATTTCTAGGATATCTGTATTAGTAACATTTACCATACTATATAACCTGAGGATATTTATTACTCGTTTGGCAATACTTCCTTGCAATTCAATGTACCAGATGAACCTAATTAGTTTAACATCTCTCTTAGGATGCTTCAGAGGCCCTTTGAAGCATCCCAAAGTTAGCTATAGGTCAAAAAATGTTTCATTAGAATTTGGTTCACTTAGCCAAAGAAACAATAAAAGATTTCAAGGGCAAATACGGAACAGATCATTTAAGAGGTAAAGAAACATTTAAGAGGTAAAGAAACTGTTATCAAAGGCAGTTCAACATCTGAAGAAAGCTCATCCTCTTAATACAGAGAAAAGTCAAATTCACATTTTGCACCTACTTACTTTTACTTTACTCAATTACATTTATTTTAAACTTAGTCATTTCTGAGCATGCACAAAACTCTTTTCTCAGGGTCAACTTTCCACAGCCTTTTTTTTAAAATCATTTTCTGTATCCATTAATTTGTTCTCCTATACTGAAAAAGCCACCTATAAGTCAAACCTACTTCTTTTTCCCTTAACAAAATGAAATTCCATTCATCATACCTTGTTTACTAAAAACACACATCCTACTTTCCTTAAGCAACTATCCTCTATATTACCATTCAATAGACTAGTGACCATAAATACCAGAGATAATTTCTAAAAACATTTGCTTCCTTATAGAGAACATCTCAGGATGGCATCAAACATATTAATTAATTGTCCAAAACCTTTTCAATTTATCTGTAAGAGGAAGATACTATTCAGTAATTGCTCTTATAACAAGATTTTATTTAACTTTTATTAAACCAAGACACAATGAAAATACTATGCTTAATGTTAATGACCCTTATATTAATTAGATCAACAAACACATTAATACCAGTTCCCTGGTAGCTCAGACGGTAAAGCATCTGCCTACAATGTGGGAGACCCGGGTTTGATCCCTGGGTTGGGAAGATCCTCTGGAGAAGGAAATGGCAACCCACTCCAGTACTCTTGCCTGGAAAATCCCATGGACAGGGGAGCCTGGTAGGCTACAATCTATGGAGTCTCAAAGAGTCGGACACGACTGAGCGACTTCACCTCACCTCACCTCATTTAATGCTAAATTTTTTCCAGTTCATGTGAACATAAAATTCATTTAGGTTAATTTTTCTTGTATTTATAATTGTTTGAGTTGTAAGTGCTTACGTTTCCTTTTTTTATTTTTTTTTAATTTTTATTTTTACTTTATTTTACTTTAAAATACTGTATTGGTTTTGCCATACACTGACATGAATCCACCACGGGTGTACATGCGTTCCCAAACATGAACCCCCCTCCCACCTCCCCTCCCCATAACATCTCTCTGGGTCATCACCGTGCACCAGCCCCAAGCATGCTGTATCCTGCGTCGGACATAGACTGGCGATTTGATTCTTACATGACAGTATACCTGTTACAATGCCATTCTCCCAAATCATCCCACCCTCTCCCTCTCCCTCTGAGTCCTAAAGTCCGTTATACACATCTGTGTCTTTTTTGCTGTCTTGCATACAGGGTCGTCATTGCCATCTTTCTAAATTCCATATATATGTGTTAGTATACTGTATTGGTGTTTTTCTTTCTGGCTTACTTCTCTGTATAATCGGCTCCAGTTTCATCCATCTCATCAGAACTGATTCAAATGTATTCTTTTAACGGCTGAGTAATACTCCATTGTGTATATGTACCACAGCTTTCTTATCCATTCATCTGCTGATGGACATCTAGGTTGTTTCCATGTCCTGGCTATTATAAACAGTGCTGCGATGAACATTGGGGTACATGTGTCTCTTTCAATTCTGGTTTCCTCAGTGTGTATGCCCAGAAGTGGGATTGCTGGGTCATAAGGTAGTTCTATTTGCAATTTTTTAAGGAATCTCCACACTGTTCTCCATAGTGGCTCTACTAGTTTGCATTCCCACCAACAATGTAAGCGGGTTCCCTTTTCTCCACACCCTCTCCAGCATTTATTGCTTGCAGATTTTTGGATTGCAGCCATTCTAACTGGTGTGAAGTGGTACCTCATTGTGGTTTTGATTTGCATTTCTCTAATAATGAGTGATGTTGAGCATCTTTTCATGTGTTTGTTAGCCATCCATATGTCTTCTTTGGAGAAATGTCTATTTAGTTCTTTGGCCCATTTTTTGATTGGGTCGTTTATTTTTCTGGAATTGAGCTGCATAAGTTGCTTGTATATTTTTGAGATTAGGAAAATATAAGTGCTTACTTTTCTTAAAGCCAATTAAACAGAGTTCATTTACAAATATCAGCAACAATATCCAAAGACAAACACACATACTGAGACATTCATATATCCAAATGGAAACAAGAGATTTCACAGCTTTGTTTTCCAAACTTAGTTATGAATCAGATAGCATAATATAAAACTCACTAGATTATAAATAACAGTTGGAATTTAAAGAAGTTTTTAAAGGCTTCTTTTTCTAGAATTTTTTCCCTCTGTTTCAGGAATTAGATATTGCCTAGATAGGTGTCCCTGAAAGCCATAGTCTCAAGGTGCAAGAAGAGGAAGACGTCTTCTCCTAGTAGGACAATTTCAAAAAAGTTTTAATCAGTTTTCTCTGGAATCTAAAGAATATCATGACACACTGTCAAAAATCTTTATTTTTCTGTGATCATAGTTTCATAACCAAAATTTAGACCAGATAGTTCTCAAACTGGCCCTGATAACAAAGGCAGACTAATAAAATGTTCTATCAGGAATTGTCCCTCTGGGAGGTAAGGATCTTATTTTGATCAGCCCCATGCCATTGATTATAGGAGAAAAGTCCTGAACATAAGGGAACGTCTGTCCATTTTCCCATCCTGTGGCAATAAAGATCTAATATTTTTAGGCCATTTTTCTTTGTCATTGGATCATAAGCTATAGGTTGACCAGCCATTTAAAATTTTTCCCAAAGGGTTCTTAGGTGTGGGGTGGTGGTGGAAGCTTAGAGGAAGCACTTCCTATATAAACTGCTCAAGCAGTTTGTACAGATGTCTGCACAATCAAGCCAATCTGTGTGCTCAAACCAAAATAACCATGCCGTACCAAAATATCACCAGCCAAAATTTACACTCCAAATAAAACAAATGGCAAAGAGATGCCCAGAAATCAAAAGCCAAATGGAACAAATGGAAAGACGATGCCCAGAAATAGAAAGCCACACAGCATAAATGCCCTAAATATGACTTTCCAGTCCCACTAGACCTGAGTCACTGCTAGTGGCCTTTTTGAGTTCTTATATAGTTTCATGCAGTTTCTTGTTAGTTTCCTGCAAAGAAGTTACTCTATTGTTTCATCTTTTAGAATGTTCTGCATACCGAAACAAGCATTTCATTCAAGCTATCTGATCTTACAGCCAACTTTTTCTAACTATGTGCACAAAAATATCAATTTTGGAATATCAAA
This sequence comes from Ovis aries, assembly GCF_016772045.2. Classification (NCBI taxonomy): domain Eukaryota; kingdom Metazoa; phylum Chordata; class Mammalia; order Artiodactyla; family Bovidae; genus Ovis; species Ovis aries. Next base: position 114,342,531 of record NC_056055.1, on the reverse strand, counting down.
AGACCCTCAATTTGGATATTTTAGGTTGAGATCTCCTTTAGTATAACTTCCTCAATTAAGTAGGTACTTGCAAGTATAAGTTTTGTATGCACATAACCCTGGCTGGAGATAGAGGCCACTTTCTGATGTCCCTCATTTCTGTGTTTGAGAGGCTCTACTTATTTTAAGTTGAACTTGTTGGGGGTAAAATTCACTCATGAAACTGTGGTGAGCCAGTACACTGTGAACTTAACTCCCTCCACGAGTCACTCCAGAGTCACTTGAGCCCTCTTACACATCTTGGTTACTCACTTTGGCAGTCTAAGACCACCACAGTGCTCAGATCACTGAATGATCAGTTCTTATCTGTGACCCCTGGGTAAGCAAGTGTTTTAATTAATGAGTGAGTTTCCCTATGGGATCATTGCATGGTAAGAGGCTTCGGCTTCCACCCCTCCTAAAAACTTCTCATCACCTGAGTAAGCTGTAACCAGCTGAGAGGAGTTTTGTCCCTTTTCTATGATGTAAAGCTCTCATGTAATATCTTCACTTTTATCCTCCAAAATTCTATTAAGGCAGCCAATTTGAGGAAAAGCATCAGAATAGCCTCTTAACTACTCACTACAGACCACTTAGTCTCCTACAACTGAGCAACCTGAGGATCTTTCAGTCGAGCCCTGCATATTCCTCAGTATCTTTCAACCAAGCCCTGCCCCCAGATCTTTCCACTTAGTGGGTATTACCCTGGTGTCTTTCAACCAGCCCAACCCAGTATCTTTCCACTCAGTTTCTATACACTGAGTGGGTATGCTCTGGTATATTTCAACTACCCCTACTCCCTGCCCAGTGCCTTTCACCTGGGAGGGAATAAGTAATCTGCTCCACTGCCAAATAAAATTCATGACCATCAACCAATATGGGATATCTGAGAACCGGGAAAGGCTTAGCCAAATTCGTCTCGACTACCTGAGAAGGTAGATGGGTGCAAGGGGCTGCTGCTGGTATCATAGCTCCAGTTCCTTGTAGAGTTAAGGTGAAGAAGGGATGTTCACTCTGGGTCCCTTCACAGTTGCCATAACTGTAAACTAAAAAAAGATGTACAACGTGAGAGTTGTGAGTTAAGTTTTATCTGGGGCAAAATGAGGACTACAGCCCAGGAGATGGTACCTCAGATAGCTTTGATAAACTGTTCCAAAGAGGTAGTGGGTGAAGGCCAATATATGTGAATTTGGTGAAGGGAGAGTTCATGCAATCAAGAAATTATTTTATAAAAGATTTCCTGTTAGTCAAGAGGACCTAATATAACCATGAAGAAATTTAGTACTTTTCTAGATATGAGGAGATGAAAGGATTGTGCTCATGAAATCAGTTCCTAAAATATCAAACTATCTAAAGACCTGTTCCATCAGTCTCCCTGGAGCACAAAGTGCCTCATTCTCCACCCTGAACTCCCTTCACTTCTGTCGCTCAGTCATCTCCGACTTTTTGCGACCCCATGAATCGCAGCACATCAGGCCTCCCTGTCCATCACCAACTCTCGGAGTTCACTCAGACTCACATCCATCAAGTCAATGATGCCATCCAGCCACCTCATCCTCTGTTGGCCCCTTCTCCTCTTGCCCCCAATCCCTCCCAGCATCAGAGTCTTTTCCAATGAGTCAACTCTTCGCATGAGGTGGCCAAAGTACTGGAGTTTCAGCTTTAGCATCATTCCTTCCAAAGAAATCCCAGGGTTGATCTCCTTCAGAATGGACTGGTTGGATCTCCTTGCAGTCCAAGGGACTCTCAACAGTCTTCTCCAACACCACAGTTCAAAAGCATCAATTCTCCAGTGCTCAGCCTTCTTCACAGTCCAACTCTCACATCCATACATGACTACTGGAAAAACCATAGCCTTGACTAGGCAGACCTTAGTCGGCTAAGTAATGTCCCTGCTTTTGAATATGCTATCTAGGTTGGTCATAACTTTTCTTCCAAGGAGTAAGCATCTTTTAATTTCATGCCTGCAGTCACCATCTGCAGTCATTTTGGAGCCCCAAAAAATAAAGTCTGGCACTGTTTCCCCATCTATTTCCCATGAAGTGATGGGACCAGATGCCATGATCTTCATTTCTGAATGTTGAGCTTTAGGCAGGCTGTGTCGAAGGTAAGTAGCTGCAGCAGCATAGGATTAACTCTCTGCACAGGCAGATCACAAATGCCCTTGGCAAACATCATTCTGTAGTGGGCAGAATAACTGAGGCAGAAGAATGGATAAGTGGGCTGAGAGATAGAAAATTCGAAATAACTGCAAAGGAGCAGAATATAGAAAAAAGAATGAGAAGAATTGAGGACAATCTTAAAGACCTCTGGGGCAATATTAAATGCACCAACATTTGAATTAGTGTTCCCAGATGAAGAAGAAAAAAAGAAAGTATATGGGAAAAACTTGAGGAGATTATAATCAAAAAATTTCCTAATATGGAAAATGAAATAGTGACCCAAGTCCAGGAAGCTCATCGAGTCTCATACAAGGTAAACCTAAAGAGAAATATGCCACAAAACATCTTAATCAAACTAACAAAAATTAAACACAAAGGAAAAATATTTAAAGCATCAAGAGAAAAGCAACAGATAATATACAAGGGAATACCCATGAGATTAACAGCTGAACTTTCAGCCAAAACTCTGCAGGCCAGAAGGGAGTGGCAAGATACATTTAAAGTGACAAAAGGTAAAAACCTACAAGCAAGATTATTCTATCTAGCAAGGATCTCATTCAGATTTGACGATGAAATCAAAACTTTATGGACAATCAATAGCTAAGAGAATTCAGCAGCATCAAAACCGCCTTACAACAAAAGCTAAAGGAACTCTCCAAAACACACACACACACACACACACACACACACACACAATAGAAGAAAAGGACCCACAGAAATAAACCCCAGGTTCTTCCCTGGTGGTCCAGTTGCTAATACTCCAAGCTCCCAATTCAGGGGCCCCAGAATTGATCTCTGATAGGGAACTAAGTCTACCATGCCACAACTAAAAGATCTTGCATGCTGCAACTAAGACCCAGCATAGCCAAAGAAATAGATATTTAAAAACCCAAATATTAAGAAAATGGTAGTAAGAACATATATATTGATAACTATCATAAATGTAAATGGATTAAATGCCTCAACCAAAAGACTGGCTGAATGGATACAGAAAAAAAGATCCATATATATGCTGCCCACAAGAGACCCACTTCAGACCTAAGGACACATACACACTGAAAAGGGATGGCAAAGCATAGTCCATGTAAATAGGAAATAACAAGAAAAGCAGGAGTAGCAATACTCATATGAAACAAAATAGACTTTAAAATAGATACTGTTATAAGGGATAAAGAAGGGCACTACATAATAATCAAGGAGTCAATAAAAGAAGATGAAACATCAATACTTATGTACCCCGCATAGGAACACCTCAACATATAAGTCAAATGCTAACAATACAAAAGGGAAAAGTGACAATAGCATAATAATAGTAGGGGACTTTAATACCCCACTTATACCACTGAACAGATCATCCACACAGAAAATTAATATGTAAACACAAATCTTAAGTCACTTATTAGACTAGATGGAGTGAATTGATATCTTTAGCATATGCTATCCAAAAACATCAGAATATACTTTTTTCTCAAGCGCACACAAAACATTCTCAAGGATATATCACATCTTCGGTTCATAAATCAAGCATTGGTAAATTTAAGAAAATTGAAATCATATCAAGTATCTTTTCTGACCACAATGCTAAAGAAATGCTATGAGATTAGATATTGATTACAAGAAGAAAAAAAGGGGGCGGGGGGGGGTGCTTCCCTGGTGGCTCAGACAGTATAGAATCTGCCTGTGATGCAGGAGACCTGAGTTCGATCCCTGGGTTGGGAAGATCCCCTGGAGAAGGGAATGGCAACCCATTCCAGTATCCTTGCCTGGAGAATTTCATGGACAGAGGAGCCTGGTGGGCTACAGTCCATGCAGTCACAAAGGGTCAGATGTGACTGGGCAACTAACAAAACAGCAACAGGAAAAAAAAAAACTGAAAAACACAAACACAAGAAAGCTAAAAGCATACTTCTAAATAAGCAAGAAGTCCCTGGAGAAATCAGAGGAAATAAAGCAAAACCTACAAAAAAATGACAGTGAAAACACATGACCCAAAACCTATGGGATGCAGCAAAAGCAATGTTAAAATGAAGTTTATAGCAATACAAGCCTACCTCAAGGAATGAGAAAAACTTCAAATAAACAGCATGACCTTACACCTAAAGCAACTGGAGAAAGAAGAACAAAAAACACCTGAAGTTAGTTTAAGGAAATAAATCATAAATATCAGAGCAGAGATAAATGATAAAGAAATGAAGGCAACTATAGCAAAGATCAATAAAACCAAAAGCTGGTTCTTTGAGAAGATAAACAAATTTGACAATTAGCCAGACTCATCAAGGAAAAAAGAGAGGAGGACTCAAATCAATAAAACTAGAAATGAAAAAGGAGAAGTTACAACAGATAATGCAGAAATACCAAAGATCATAAGAGACTTCTATGAGCAACTATATGCCAATAAAATGAACCACATGGAAGAAATCAACAAATTCTTAGAAAAGTACAACCTTCCAAGACTGAACCAGGAAGAAATAGAATTCATGAAGCAATCATAAGCACTGAAATTGAAAATGTGAGAAAAATCTTCCAACAGACAAAAGCCCAAGACCAGGTGGCTTCCCAAGTGAATTCTGTCAAAAGTTCAGAGAAGAGCAAATACTTGCCTTCTCAAACTCTTCCAAAAAATTGCTGATGGAGGAGCACTCTCAAACTCACGTTATAAGGTCACCAGCATCCTGATACAAAAAATCAGACAAAGATGCCACAAAAAAAGAAAATTACAGGCCAATATCACAGATGAACATAGATACAAAATTCCTCAGCAAAATTCTAGCAAACAGAATCCAATAACACATTAAAAGAATCATACACCGTGATCAAGTGAGGTTTATCCCAGGAATACAAAGATTCTTCAATATATGCAAATCAGTCAACGTGCTACACCATATAAACAAATTGAAAGGTAAAAATCATGTGATCATCTGCATAGATGCAGAAAAAGCTTTTGACAAAATTAAACACCCATTTATGATAAAAATTCTCCAGGAAATAGGCATAGAAGGAACCTATCTCAACATAATAAAGGCCACATATGACAAACCCACAAAAGCCCTATTCTCAATGGGGAAAAATTAATACATATTTTCTAAGATCAGAAACAAGACAAGGGTGCCTATTCACACCACTATTATTCAATATAGTTCTAAAAGTCCTAGCCAGGGTAATCAGAGAAGAAAAAGTCTAAAAAGGAATCCAGACTGGAAAGAAGGAGTAAAACTATCACTGCTTACAGATGACATAAAACTATACTTAGAAAAACCCAAAGTAGCACCAGAAAATTACTAGAGCTAATCAGCAAATTTATTAAAGTTGCAAAGTACAAATTAAATACAGAAATCCTTTGCATTCTTATACATTAAAACAAAAAATCAGAAACAGAAATTAAGAAAGCAATCCCATTCCCAAATGAAGCAAAAAGAATAAAATACCTATGAATAAACCTACCTAAGGAGACAAAAGACCTGTATACAGAAAACTATAATCACTAATAAAAGATATCAAAGGCAACACAAGTAGATGGAGAGAGATACCATGTTCTTGGATTGAAAGAATAAATATTGTAAAAATGACCATACTACCCAAAGTGATCTACAGATTCAATGCAATCCCTAACAAATTATGAATGTCTTTTTTTCCTAGAACTAGAACAAAAAAATTTTAAATTCGTATGGAAGCTCAAAATTTTAAATTTGTATAGTGCATCCTGACTAGCCAAAGTAATCTTGAGAAAGAAGATAGAAGCTGAAAGAATCAGGGTCCTTGACTTCAAATTACAGTACAAGCTACAGTAAACAAGAATGAAGAAAAGATTTAAAAAGATGGACTATTACTGGCACAAACACAGTAATATAGATCAATAGAAGAGGATAGAAACCCAGAGATAACCCACGCCTACAGTCACCTTGTCTTTGACAAAGGAGGCAAGAATATACAATGGAGAAAAGATAGTCTCTTTGATAAGTGGTCCAGATGCATATAAAAGAATAAAAATTTAAAACTTCCTTACATTATACACAAAAAATAAACTCAAAATGAATTACAGACCGAAATGTAAACCCAGAACCTATAAAAACTCTTAGAGGAAAACAGGTAAAGCACCTTTTGATATAAATCACAGCAAGATCCTTGTTGGCCCACCTCCTAGAGTAATGAAAATAAAACGACTACAATATTGTAAAGTAATTAGCCTCCAATTAAAATAAATTAATTAATTTACAAAAAAAAAAAAGCAAAAATAAACAAGTGGGACCTAATTGAACATAAAAGCTTTTTCACAACAAACGAAACTGTAAACAACATTAAAAAGACAACCCTCAATATGGGAGGAAATCATTGCAAATGAAACAACTGACAAAGGATTAATCTCCAAAATATAGAAGCAGCTCATTCAGTCAATATCAGAAAACTAAACAATCATACCAAAAAGTGGGTGGAAGACCTAAACAGACATTTCACCATAGACATTCAGATGGCCAAGAAACACAGGAAAAAGTGCTCAACACCCCCCATTAGTAGAGAAATGTAAGTCAAAACTACAGAGAAGTATCAGTTGAATTGATACGGCCAGTATTTATTCCATGTCCTGGCTATCGTAAATAGTGCTGCAATGTCTATTAGAGTACATGTGTCTTTTTCAATTATGGCTTTTTTAGGGTATGTGCCCAGTAGTGGAATTGCTGGGTCATATAATAGATTTGTTCCTAGTTTTAAAAGGAATCTCCATACTGTTTTCCATAGTGGTGGGGTCAATTTACATTCTCACCAAGAGTGAAAGAGGGTTCCCTTTTCTCCACATCCTTTCCAGCATTGTTTGTAGATTTTTGATGCTAGACATTGTGATGGGGTTTGACATGATACCTCATTGTAATTTTAATTTGCATTTATCTATTAATGAGGGAAATTTAACACCTTTCCATGTGTTTTTTGGTCATGTGTGTGTCTTTTTTGGAGAAATTTCTGTTTTGATCTTCTGCCCATTTTTTGATTGGGTTGTTTACATTGAGCTTCTTATATATTTTGGAGATTAGTCCTTTGTTAGTTCCTTAATTTGCAAATATTTTCTTCTATTCTGAGAGTTGTTTTTTCATCGTTTATGATTTCTTTTGTGGTTCATAAGTTTTTGAGTTTAATTAGGTCCCATTTGTTTAATTTTGTTTTTATTTTCATTACTCTAGTAGGTGGGTCAAAAAGATCTTGCTGTGGTTTATTTCCAAGAGTGCTCTGCCTATGTTTTAATCTGGGTTTTATAGTGTCAAGCCTTACATTTATGTCTTTAATCTATTTAAATTATATGAATTTATTTTGTATGCTTCTAGAGAATGTTCTAATTCTACTCTTTTACATGCAGCTGTCCAATTTACCTGGCCCCACTTATAAAGAGACTATCTTTTCTCCATTCTACATTCTTGCCTCCCTTGTCATAGATAAGGTCACCTAGGGCACGGGTTTATCTTTGGGCTGTCTATCCTGTACCATTGGTCTATATGTCTGTTTTGTGACAGTACTATACTGTCTTGACTACTGTAGCTTTTTAGTATAGTTTGAAGTTGGGGGGCCTGATTCCTTTTGTTTTCTCAAGATTACTTTGGCTATTCAGTGTCCTTAGTGTTTCCACAGAAATTGCAACCAAAAAAAAAAAAGTTCTAATTCTGTAAATAATGCCATTGGTGATTTAAGGGGAACTGTGTTGAATCTGTAGATTGCTTTGGGTAGTATATTCATTTTCACAATATTGACTCATCCAAATCCACCAACATGCTAATCTCTCCATCTGTGTCAGCCGTGGTTTCTTTCATCAGTGTTTTATAGTTTTCTGAATAGAGGTCTTTTGCCTCTTAAGGTAGATTTATTCCTAGGTATTTTATTCTTTTTGTTGTGACAGTAAATGGTATTGCTTCCCTGATTTCTCTTTATGATATTTTATTATTAATGTATATTTATACACTCAGGAGAAGGGGACGACAGAGGATGAGATGGCTGGATGGCATCACTGACTCAATGGACATGAGTCTGAGTGAACTCCGGGAGTTGGTGATGGACAGCGAGGCCTGGCGTGCTGCGATTCATGGGGTCGCAAATAGTCAGACACGACTGAGTGACTGAACTGACTGAACTGTTACAAGAGATTTGCGTGCATTAACAATATCTTGCACCTTTACCAAATTATTTGAGTAGCTCCAGTACTTTTCTTGCGTTATCTTTAGTATTTTCTATGTGTTAGCAACATGTCATCCATAAACAATGATGGTTTTACTTCTTTTTAAAATTGTCTTCTGTTTATTTCTTTTTCTTCTCTGATTTCCGTGAGTAGGACTTCCAAAACTATGTTGAATAAGAGTGGCAAGAATGGACATACTTGCCTTGTTCCTGATTTTAGGGGAAATGCCTTTAATTTTTCACCACTGAGAATGATGGTTGCTGTGAGTTTGTTGTATAAGGCCTTTTTTATGCTGGTTAGATTACCTTGATGCCCATATTCTGGAGAGCTTTTTTCATAAATGGGTGTTAAATTTTATCAAGTTTTTTCTACATATATTGAGATGAACATATGGTTTTTATTCTTCAAGTTGTTAATATATTGTATCACATTGCTTGATTTGTATGTATTGAAAAATCTTTACATTCCTGATATAAATTCCACTTGACTATGATTTATGATCCATTTAATGTGTTGTTAAATTTTGTTTGCTAGTATTTTGTTGAGGATTTTTGTGTCTATGTCCATCGGCAATATTCGTCTGTAATTTTATTCTTTTGTGATATCTTTGGCTTTGATATCTGGTGATCGTTACCTAGTAGAATGAATTTGGTAGTGTTCCTTCCTCTGCAAGTTTTGGGAAGAACAGGAGCTTAGAAAAAGAACAAGCATTAGATCTTTCCTAGTTGTTTGATAGAATTCTCCTGTGAAGCGCTCTGGTCCTAGATTTTAGACTGTTGGAAGGTTTTAAATTATAGTATCAATTGCATTACTTGTGATTTGTTTGTTTGTATTTTCTGATTCTTTCTAATTCAGTCTAGGAAAGTTGTACGTTTTCAAGAATTTGTCCATTTCTTCCAGGTTGTTCATTTTATTATATATAGTTGCTTTCAGTAGCCTTTGAGCAAGATGGTAGGTGAAAAGAAGAGAAGCAACAGGCAAAGGAAAAAAAGAAAGGTATACCAATTTGAATGCAGAGTTCCAAAGAATAGCAAGGAGAGATAAGAATGCCTTCCTCAGTGATCAATGCAAAGAAATAGAGGAAAACAATAGAATGGGAAAGACTAGAGATAGCTTCAAAAAACTTAGAGATACCAAGGAACTTTTCATGCAAAGATGAGCACAATAAAGAACAGAAATGGTATGAACCTAACAGAAGCAGAAGATATTAAGAAGAGGTGGCAAAAATACACAGATGAACTATACAAAAAAGATCTTCATGACTCAGATAATCACAATGGTTTGATCACTTACCTAGAACCAGACATCCTAGAATGTGATGTTGTCACGTGGGCCTTAGAGCATCAGTATGAACAAAGGTGGGGGAGGTGATGGAATTCCATCTGAGCTATTTCAAATCCTGAAAGATGATGCTGTAAAAGTGCTGCACTCAATATGCCAGCAAATTTGGGAAAACTCAGCAGTGGCCACAGGACTGGAAAAGGTTAATTTTCATTATGATTCCAAAGAAAGGCACCACCAAAGAATACTCAAACTACTGCGCAATTGCACTCATCTCACACGGTAGCAAAGTAATGCTTAAAATTCTCCAAGTAAGGCTTCAGCAGTACGTGAACCGTGAACTTCCAGATATTCAAGCTGGATTTAGAAAAGACAGAGGAACCAGAGAGTAAATTTCCAACATCTATTCAGTTCAGTTCAGTCCCTCAGTCATGTCCGACTCTTTGAGACTCCATGAATCACAGCACGCCAGGCTTCCCTGTCCATCACCAACTCCCGGAGTTCACTCAGACTCACGTCCATTGAGTCAGTAATGCCATCCAGCCGTCTCATCCTCTGTCGGCCCCTTCTCCTGCTGCCCCTAATCCCTCCCAACATCAGAGTCTTTTCCAATGAGTCAACTCTTTGCATGAGGTGGCCAACGTACTGGAGTTTCAGCTTTAGCATCATTCTTTCCGAAGAAATCCCAGGGTTGATCTCCTTCAGAATGGACTGGTTGGATCTCCTTGCAGTCCAAGGGACTCTCAAGAGTCTTCTCCAACACCACACTTCAAAAACATCAGTTCTTCAGTGCTCAGCCTTCTTCACAGTCCAACTCTCACATCCATACATGACCATAGCCTTGACTAGACGGACCTTAGTCAGCAAAGTAATGTCTCTGCTTTTGAATATGCTATCTAGGTTGGTCATAACTTTTCTTCCAAGGAGTAAGCGTCTTTTAATATCATGGCTGCAGTCACCATCTGCAGTGATTTTGGAGGCCCAAAATATAAATTCTAACACTGTTTCCACAGTTTCCCATCTATTTCCCATGAAGTGATGGGACCAGATGCCACGATCTTCTTTTTCTGAATGTTGAGCTTTAAGCCAACTTTTTCACTCTCCACTTTAACTTTCATCCAGAGGCTTTTAGTTCCTCTTCACTTTCTGCCATAAGGGTGGTGTCATCTGCATATCTGAGGCTATTGATATTTCTCCCGGCAACATCTATTGGATCATCAAAAAAGCAACAGAGTTTCAGAAAAACATCTACTTTTGTTTTATTAACTACTCCAAAGCCTTTGACTATGTGGATCACAATAAACTGTGGAAAATTCTTCAAGAGATGGGAATACCAGACCACCTGACTTGCCTCCTGAGAAATCTGTATGCAGGTCAAGAATCAACAGTTAGAACTGGACATGGGGACAACAGACTGGTTCCAAATCGGGAAAGGAGTATGTCAAGGCTGTATATTGTCACCCTGTTTATTTAACTTCTATGCAGAGTACATCATGAGAAACGCTGGGCTGAAAGAAGCACAAGCTGGAATCAAGATTTCTGGGAGAAATATCAAGAACCTCAGATATGCAGATGATACCACTCTTATGGTAGAAAGTGAAGAAGAACTAAAGAGCCTCTTGGCAAAAGTGAAAGAGGAGAGTGAAAACATTGGCTTAAAACTCAACATTCAGAAAGCTAAGATCATGACATCCAGTCCCATCACTTCACAGCAGATAGATGGGGAAACAGTGGAAACAGTGGCAGACTATTTCTTTGTGCTCCGAAATCACTGCAGATGGTGACTGCAGCCATGAAATTAAAAGATATTTGCTCCTTGGAAGAAAAGTTATGGCCAACCTAGACAGCATATTAAAACACAGAGATATTACTTTGCCAACAAAGGTCCATCTACTCAAGGCTATGGTTTTTCCGATAGTCATGTATGGATGTGAGAGTTGGACTACAAAGAAAGCTTCGAGCTGAAGAATTGATGCTTTTGAATTGTGGTGTTGGAAAACTCTTGAGAGTCCCTTGGACAGCAAGGAGATTCAACCAGTCCATCCTTAAGGAAATCAGTCCTGAATATTCATTGGAAGGACTGATGGTGAAGCTAAAACTCCAATACTTTGGCCACTTGATGGCAAGAACTGACTCATTTGAAAAGGTCCTGATGCTGGGGAAGATTGAAGGTGGGAGGAGAAAGGGACATGGCATCACCAGCTCAACAGACACGAGTTTGAGTAAACTCCGGGTTTGGCGACAGACAGGGAGGCCTGGCATGCTGCAGTCAATGGGGTCGCAAAGAGTCGAACACTACTGAGTGACTGAACTGACTAACTGATTAGCCTTAATGATCCTTTGTATTTCTGTCTTGTCAGTTTTATTTTTTTTATTTTTAAAATTTATTTTATTGAAGTCTAGTTGATTTACAATGTTGTGTTAATTTCTGCTGTACAGCAAAGTGATTCAGTTTTATCTCTACATATATATCTATACATACATTCTTTTTCTTATTTTTTTTTTTTTTTACTTTATTTTACTTTACAATACTGTATCGGTTTTGCCATACATTGACATGAATCCACCACGGGTGTACATGAGCTCCCAAACATGAACCCCCCCTCCCACCTCCCACCCCATATCATCTCTCTGGATCATCCCCATGCACCAGCCCGAAGCATCCTGTAATCTGCATCGAACATAGACTGGCGATTCATTTCTTACATGATAGTATACATGTTTCAATGACATTCTCCCAAATCATCCCACCCTCTCCCTCTCCCTCTGAGTCCAAAAGTTCACTCTACACATCTGTGTCTCTTTTGCTGTCTCGCATACAGGGTCATCATTACCATCTTTCTAAATTCCATATATATGTGATAGTATACTGTATTGATGTTTTTCTTTCTGGCTTACTTCTCTGTATAATCGGCTCCAGTTTCATCCATCTCATTAGAACTGATTCAAATGTATTCTTTTTAATGGCTGAGTAATACTCCACTGTGTATATGTACCACAGCTTTCCTATCCATTCATCTGCTGATGGACATCTAGGTTGTTTCCATGTCCTGGCTATTATAAACAGTGCTGTGATGAACACTGGGGTTTTAATTTATCCATTTTCATTTTTAAATTTACTAATTTGAGTCTTCTTCCTTTTTTTCCCAAGGATTCTGTCTAAAGGTTTATATTTTTAAATTTTTTTTAATTTACAATATTGTATTGGTTTTGCCGTACAGCGTTATATTTTTATCATCTCAAACAACTGACTTTTATGAATCTTTGCTATTGCTTTCTTCATTCCTATTTCATTTATTTCTGTTCTGATCTGTATGATTTTTTTCCTTCTACTGACATTGGGGGTTTTTTATTCTTCTTCCTCTGGTTTCTTAATACGTACATTAGATTGCTTATTTGTGATTTTTTGTTTGTTTGTTTTTTGAGTTGAGATTGAACTGCTATAAATTTCCATCTTAAAAGTGCTTAAAAGTGCTTTAAAGTGCTCTGGCTGCACCCCACAGGTTTTGGTTCTTCATGTTTTCATTGCCATTTGTTTCTATGTATTTTTTACTTTCCTCTTTAATTTCATCAGTGTTCTCTTGGTCATTTAGCAGCACACTACCCTCCTTGTGTCTGTTTTTACAGCTTTCTCTTGTAATTAATAACCTCATAGTATTGTGGTTGGAAAAGATGCTTTGGACAATTTTAATTTTCTTAAATTTTCTGAGGCTTTTGCTCTGCCCTGCATGTGTGCTCTGTTTCAGCTAATAAGTTAGTCACAACCTGAAAGTAGACAGTGTTTTATTTGGTGGGAATGTTTAGACTTGAAGCCTGTGAGACAATATTTCACATAGTCCCGAAAAAGTGCTCCAAGGAGGCTGGAGAAGGAATCAAGCTATATACAAGTCTGCAGTATTGTGGCAGGCAGTCTGAACATCAAAGATTATTTTAAGTAAGGAAAACAAGATATTAAGGAATTTGGCATTCTTTTATGTATGGGAAGATGCAAGAATATGGAATTGTTGGTCTTTGCTATCACATGTATCTAAACTATCTGAGGCCAGCATCTAGTATATTTACAGAGATATTTTTCTCTTTCTTAAATTCCCTTAGAACCTTCCTGCTCACCAGAGAGGGATGTAATTGCTAATGATTTTATCATCCTTAACTTTCTCATGTAGGGAATGGTGCTGCTTATCTGCATGATTCAGAAATTCATATTGGATGGCTGAAATTGTGGATGGCTATTGTTGCCACCAAAATCTTGGCTTTCTTTGCCCAGTGGAGCTGAATAAGAAACTACAGAGACAGTGTTTGGAGGAACTCAGAGGATGGCTTTAATCCTCAAGCTGTCAGAGTAGAGAACACAGTAGGCTGCTGTCTCAAGAATTGTGCCTCTCTCCATAGGGAATCTAGGGAATCGTATAGTTGGGGCTTGCAGTCAGGGTTGGAAATAAAGAACAAAGGTGTGGGGATCCTATATTCTTTCTTTTTGCATTGTTTTGAAACAGTCATTAGGCCAGCATCAGGTAGCCTGGGTGTGGCAATCAGTCCTGGTAACTGGGTCCATTGTCCTTTGTGGATGTCACTGTGACTTTCTTTCTGCAATGCAAGAAGAGAAAAAGAAGAAAAATAAACTACAAGGGATGGTTTCCAAGAGTGCCATAAAGTTAAGCATCAAGATATGGTTAGCTTAAAGGAAAAAGAGGGAAAAAAAAACTACAAGGGGTCGTTTACAAAGAGAGAGAGTACCATAAAGTTAAGCATCAGTATGTGGCTAGCATAAAATTAAAAGATGCAGAGTGTAGCCCATTCAGAGTTGGAGGGTGATAGGTGTGGGATGTAGTTTACATAACAGGTTAGTCTTCTGAAAAAAAGAAACAGTTATCAATGAAGACTGTAGATTAGGAACAGGTAAAATAGAGAAGGACTCAAAGTGCAAAAGAGAAAAAGGAAACTTTTCTTAACTCACTGCAACACTATGACATTCTTGTTTATTGATATGGCAGGAGACATTCCATTTCATATCTGCATGTCATAGAGATGGGCTGAAGATTAGGGCTCTCTCTGCTCTGAGACCAGCAGAAAGCCCCTCCCAGACTCTGGCTGTCAGTGTTCTCCTTCACAGGTCCCTGTCTTATAGTGCAAAATCCCAGGAAGAGGGAAACCCAATATACAATATACAATATCCTTCAGTAAAAATCTGGCTGGGAGCTCAACCCTTCCAATAGCCAGCAATAGGCAACAGCTGGAAGGAAACAGAAAGGGGCTAATTTCCATGATGAGTGAACTCCTATGTGTTAACGAATTTGCCTTCCTGTTAGACCAGCTCAAAATGCCCTGGCTGCCATGGGGATGACCTAGCACTACCTGTTCCTGGCTAGTGACCCTAGAGGCTTAAAATGCTCTGTCCCTTCCATTTCTGCAATTATTACGGGTCAGAATGGCCTGGCCTGTCAGCCTTGTGGAGGGCACTCACCACGTGCTGACACAGGGCAGATGTGCAACTCAGGTTAGTCATCTACATGTCACTTTGGAAACAAGTCTTCACATTTGTGTCATTTCAAAGGCCTTGGGATTCTGGGACTCTCCTTGTTCTGGGACTGGTCAGAAGGTAACATCCAAGAAGCTGGAACTAAACAGAAACTGTGGAAAGCTCAACGCAAACAGATTCAAACTGCAGTAGATGGACACCTTGATCCTGCCCCCAAGGGAGAGGTAAGCTAAGAGAGACTGCACACCACCTCATTGTGGAGCATCCACTTATGCGCAATCTCACAGGAAGCAACCTTAAGCTGCCGAACTGGTTTCAGATGAGAAACGGACCAAGCAAGGTTAAGTACCTTGCCAAGTGTCACATTTTGAGGAGACTTAGGATTTTTCCCTAGACATGCGGAGTCTCCATTGCTGTGTCCCCCTGAGTTGTGAGGGGTAGGGGTTGCTCACTGTGCTAAAAGGGTGAGACCAGCAGGCAGTGGATGAGGTACTGAGATACTCCCAGCAGAGCTCCCAACTCGCAACTGTTCCCACAGACAACAGGACAGCCAATTTGGAGGAGATTATCTAAACAGGAGCTTTTAGTTTATGATGTCCCTCAGTCTCTGAGCGTGTCACCTGACCAGGCTGCAGAATTGAAGCAGTGGAGGGACTCTCCACACATAGGCTCTCATTGTCTCAGGCCTGGCTGCATGTATGTGTGTGTCACGGAGACACTAGGGAGCTAACTTTGCAACTACTGGGTGCCTACATCACTTCATCTTCGGGAAGCCTTCTGAGGATAAATAAATTGAAGCACACATGAGCTCAAAGGATTTTCTCATTCCAACCAGCAAATAAGCGGCAGAGTATCAGGTGTGTCTCCCTTCAAATGATGTGTTGTTTCCATCCTCATTCCTGCCTTCTTAACTTAACAGGTAGTGGTACTGGACCCTTCATTATCTGCACCATCCCATCAGCATCTCAGTTAGCAGCATCATCATTATCACCATGTCATTATCATTTTTACTGTCCTAGTCACTCTCATCCTTATGTAAACAACCTCATTACTATCATTATCCTCACCATCACCATAGTCATCTACCATCATCACTGTCACCATCACCTTCCTTCTCTTCTTTACCATCTTCACCACCACCCTGACCACCGTCACACCATCAGCATGCTGCTTCCATTAAATAAAACTCTCCACTGGTTGCTCATTGCTCTTAACATAAAGACTAAGATCTTTAACCTAACACCTGAGACCAAGAACAGCCCATCCTTGTCCCTCCCTCCCTCTTTCAGTCCCTATGATCTCCAGCTCACTTGCCTCTTTTTGACTCCTTAAATGGCACAAGAACCATGCCACCTGGGAACATTATTGCCCACATTGCAGATCAACCAATGTCAGTTTGAAAGATTCTTCAGGTAAATATCCCTTAGTACCTAGAATGGAACACAGCTCTCTGTTTTTTACTCATATATTGCTCTTTATTTCTTTCATATGGTTTACCACAATTTGTCTCAGTTTCCTTGCAGGACTCATGTCTAACTTTGCTATCAGAATTAGCTCCATGGAAGTAATAATTCAGTCTGTCCTGCTCTCCAGCATATTCTTACGGCCAGTCATGCAGAGGGCTCATGTAAATGCAAAGCTGGGGGTTAAAAGGCTTGTTCTTAAGGCCAGTGGACTCATGTAAAGGAAGAAAAAATGAGAAAGCAAGTTTCCGCTTGATAGGGGAAGGCAACTAGGGGGTCTGGGACAGTGCAGATGGTAGGAATGTTCAGGGGCCACAGCTAACAATAATAAAATAGTAGGTACAAGGAAACCTGTGTACCCAAGAGTATGAACACCATGATTTTAGGTACTAGGTCTGAACATACAAGCTTGCTAAGACAATGACAGTTTAATACTGCCACCTCATGGCAAGGCTCAGAGCAACATATTCTTGAAGGAAAGAGAAGGGGAAACCCGATGAAAATGCAAAAAGGGGAGAGAGATAAAGAAGCAGAGAAAGGGACTCTGGGCTCATCTCCCATCAAAAAACACATCAAAACTACACCTACATGTAGAGTGACTGTTGCTGCAATTGATCTATGGACTAAAAGAGCAGCTCTTCTACAACCAAAGAAAAGACAGATCTACATGGAGTCTGGTAGGAAGGGAGGAAAAGGGACACACTGGGGGACACAGAAGATGAAGGGATATTGGGAGCTTGGGAATCGTCCTTGGGAAATGAGGTGTTCAAGTCACTTCAGCCCTGGGATCCAACACTTTGAAAACCACTGGGCTAACCTGAGGGCTGTTAAAAACTAAGATTCCACTTTTCAAGAGGGCACACACAGAGTTGCTTTTTCCCCATTACAGTGCTAAGGCAACATATTGAAAATTGCCTGGTGATCTCCCAGGGCCTCCCCAGTGAAGCTTCCAGCTAGTGTCAGGGTCCTCCATCCCCTCTTTTTCTGGCATTTCCCTGCACTAAAGCAGAAGCTACTGTTGCCAAGGAGAATGCATATACATGCAAAGAACATATCTGGTTCTAACCCTTGCCTTACCTCTGAACATGCCAGAGGCAGCCAGTGACATCTTGGGATTTGTGAAGTGGGAATGGGGATCCCTGCATATACTCCAGAGGGGGTGAAGTTAGCTCCAGGGCAGAGAACACCAACACCAAGTCCAATATAGATGTATATAGATGCAAAAATTCTCCATAAAATATTAGCAAACAAAATTAAACAATGTATAAAAGAATCATGCACCATGATCTAGTGACATTTATTCAGGGATATAAGGATGGTTCAATACCCACACCAATCAATGTGATACAGCATATTAATGAAAGGAATGACAAAAAGTCACATGATATAGATGGAACATAACTCAACATAATAAAGGTCACTTATGACAAACCCAGAGCTAGCATTATACTCAAAAGGTAAAAAGTGAAAGTGTTCCCTCTAAAATTAGGAACAAGGACAAGAATGTCCACGGTCACCATTTCTATTTTACCTAGTACTGGAAGTCCTAGCCACAGGACTCAGATAAGGAAAAGAAATTTAAAATGTATTCAAATTGGAAGGGAAGAAATAAAACTATTTGCAGATGACACTAGGTATGTGTATGTGCTAAGTCATTTCAGCCATGTCCATCTCTTTTTGATCCTATGGACTGTCAGGCTCCTCTGTCCATGGGGATTCCCTAGGCAAGAATACAGGAGCAGGTTGCCATTTCCTCCCCCAGGGGATCTTCCCAGGCATTGAATACATGTCTCTTATGTCTCTTGCATTGGCAGGTAGGTTATTTACCACGAATGCCACCTGGGAAGCCCAATTGAATAGAAAACCTTGAAATCTCTATCAAAAACCTATTAGAACTAATGAATGAATTCAGTAAAGCTACAGGATATTAGATAAATATACAAAAATCAGTTGTTTTTTATATAGTACTGATGAACTATCATACTGTTCATGGGGCAAGAATACTGAAGTGGTTTGCCATTCCCTTCTCCAACGGACCACATTCTGTCAGACCTCTCCACCATGACCCGCCCATTTTGGGTGGCCCAGTGGGCGTGACTTAATTTCAAAAAGTTAGACAAGGCTGTGGTCCTAGTGTGATTAGATCAACTAGTTTTCTGTGGTTATGGTTTCAGTGTATCTGCCCTGTGATGCCCTCTTACAACACCTACCATCTTACTTGGGTTTCTCTTACCTTGGACGAGGGGTATCTCCTCACCGCCGCCCCTCCTGCCCTTGAACTTGGAATAGCTTCTTTAGACATTCCTGTGCCCACGCGCCACCGCTCCTTGGGTGTGAGGTTGCTTCTCCCAGCCACCACCCCTGGCCTCAGGCAGTATGAAAAGGCAAAATGATAGGATACTAAAAGAGGAACTTCCCAGGTCAGTAGGTACCCAATATGCTACTGGAGATCCATGGAGAAATAACTCCAGAAAGAATGAAGGGATGGAGCCAAAGCAAAAACAACACCCAGTTGTGGATGTGACTGGTGATAGAAGCAAGGTCCAATGCTGTAAAGAGCAATATTGCATAGGAACCTGGAATGTCAGGTCCATGAATTAAGGCAGATTGGAAGTGGTCAAACAAGAGATGGCAAGGGTGAACGTCTACATTCTAGGAATCAGCGAACTAAAATGGACTGGAATGGGTGAATTTAACTCAGATGACCATTATATTTACTACTGCGAGCAGGAATCCCTTAGAAGAAATGGAGTAGCCATCGTGGTCAACAAAAGAGTCTAAAATGCAGTACTTGAATGCAATCTCAAAAACAACAGAATGATCTCTGTTCGTTTCCAAGCCAAGCCATTCAATATCACAGTAATCCAAGTCTATGCCCCAACCAGTAATGCTGAAGTAGCTGAAGTTGAACGGTTCTACGAAGACCTACAAGACCTCTTAGAACTAACACCCCAAAAAGATGTCCTTTTCATTATAGGGGACTGGAATGCAAAAGTAGGAAGTCAAGAAACACCTGGAGTAACAGGCAAATTTGGCCTTGGAGTACAGAATGAAGCAGGGTAAAGGCTAATTGAGTTTTTCCAAGAGAACGCACTGGTCATGGCAAACACCCTCTTCCAACAACACAAGAGAAGACTCTACACATGGACATCACCAGATGGTCAACACCAAAATCAGAATGATTATATTCTTTGCAGCCAAAGATGGAGAAGCTCTATACAGTCAGCAAAAATAAGACTGGGAGCTGACTGTGGCTAAGATCATGAACTCCTTATTGCCAAATTCAGACTTAAATTGAAGAAAGTAGGGAAAACCACTAGACCATTCAGGTATGACCTAAATCAAATCCCTTATGATTATACAGTGGAAGTGAGAAATAGATTTAAGGGCCTAGATCTGATAGAGTACCTGGTGAACTATGGACTGAGATTCGTGACATTGTACAGGAGACAGAGATCAAGACTATCCCCATGGACAAGAAATGCAAAAAAGCAAAATGGCTCTCTGGGGAGGCCTTACAAATAGCTGTGAAAAGAAGAGAGGTGAAAAGCAAAGGAGAAAAGGAAAGATATAAGCATCTGAATGCAGAGTTCCAAAGAATAGCAAGAAGAGACAAGAAAGCCTTCTTCAGCGATCAATGCAAAGAAATAGAGGAAAACAACAGAATGGTAAAGACTAGAGATTTCTTCAAGAAAATTAGAGATACCAAGGGAACATTTCATGCAAAGATGGGCTCGATAAAGGAGAGAAATGGTATGGACCTAACAGAAGCAGAAGATATTAAGAAGAGGTGGCAAGAATACACAGAAGAACTATACAAAAAAGATCTTCATGACCCAGATAATCACAATGGTGTGATCACTCACCTAGAGCCAGACATCCTGAAATGTGAGGTCAAGTGGGCCTTAGAAAGCATCACTACAAACAAAACTAGTGGAGGTGATGGAATTCCAGTTGAGTTGTTTCAAATCCTGAAAGATGATGCTGTGAAAGTGCTGCACTCAATATGCCAGCAAATTTGGAAAACTCAGCAGTGGCCATAGGACTAGAAAAGGTCAGTTTTCATTCCAATCCCAAAGAAAGGCAATGTCAAAAATGCTCAAACTACCACACGATTGCACTCATCTCACACGCTAGTAAAGTCATGCTCAAAATTCTCCAAGCCAGGCTTCAGCAATACGTGAACCATGAACTTCCAGATGCTCAAGCTGGTTTTAGAAAAGGCAGAGGAGCCAGAGATCAAATTGCCAACATCCGCTAGATCATCAAAAAAGCAAGAGAGTTCCAGAAAAACATAATCGACTCCTGCTTTATTGACTATGCCAAAGCCTTTGACTCTGTGGATCACAATAAACTGTGGAAAATCCTGAAAGAGATGGGAATACAGACCACCTGACCTGCCTCTTGAGAAACCTATATGCAGGTCAGGAAGCAACAGTTAGAATTGGACATGGAACAACAGACTGGTTCCAAATAGGAAAAGGAGTACGTCAAGGCTGTATATTGTCACCCTGATTATTTAACTTACATGCAGAGTACATCATGAGAAACGCTGGACTGGAAGTAGCACAAGCTGGAATCAAGATTGCCGGGAGAAATATAAATAACCTCAGATATGTGGATGACACCACCGTTATGGCAGAAAGTGAAGAGGAACTAAAAAGCCTCTTGATGAAAGTTAAAGTGGAGAGTGAAAAAGTTGACTTAAAGCTCAGCATTCAGAAAAAAAAGATCATGGCATCCGGTCCCATCACTTCATGGGAAATAGATGGGGAAACAGTGGAAACAGTGTCAGACTTTGTTTTGGGGGGCTCCAGAATCACTGCAGATGGTGATTGCAGCCATGAAATTAAAAGACGTTTACTCCTTGGAGGAAAAGTTATAACCAACCTAGATAGCATATTCAAAAGCAGAGACATTACTTTGCCAACAAAGGTCCGTCTAGTCAAGGCTATGCTTTTTCCAGTGGTCATGTATGGATGTGAGAGTTGGACTGTGAAGAAAGCTGAGTGCCGAAGAATAGATACTTTTGAACTGTGGTGTTGGAGAAGACTCTTGAGAGTCCCTTGGACTGCGAGGAGATCTAACCAGTCCATTCTGAAGGAGATCAGCCCTGGGATTTCTTTGGAGGGAATGATGCTAAAGCTGAAACTCCAGTACTTTGGCCACCTCATGCGAAAACCTGACTCATTGGAAAAGACTC
This sequence comes from Ovis aries, assembly GCF_016772045.2. Lineage (NCBI taxonomy): Eukaryota > Metazoa > Chordata > Mammalia > Artiodactyla > Bovidae > Ovis > Ovis aries. The sequence goes on along the minus strand of NC_056055.1, from coordinate 114,320,774 downwards.
TGATGTTGGGAGGGATTGGGGGCAGCAGGAGAAGGGGACGGCAGAGGATGAGATGGCTGGATCGCATCATGGACTTGATGGACGTGAGTCTGAGTGAACTCCGGGAGTTTGTGATGGACAGGGAGGCCTGGTTTGCCGTGATTCATGGGGTTGCAAAGAATCGGACATGACTGAGCAACTGAACTGAACTGAACTGAATGAACTCTCAGGAAGAGAAATCAAGGAAACAATCCCACCTACAGTCACATCAAAAAGAATAAAATACCTAGGAATAAACAACCAAGGAGATAAAATACCTATTGTTTGAAAACTATAAGACACTGATAAAGAAAATTGAAGGTGATGCAAATAAATAGATATCTTGTGTTCATGACTGGAAGAATTAATATTGCTATAACATGCATACTACCCAAAGCAACCTACTGATTTAGTACAATACCCATCCAATTACCCAGAGCATTTTTCATAGAACTATAGCAAATAATCCTAATTTATGGGTGAATTTTACTCTGAATGGTCAAAGCAATCTTGAGAAAAAGCAAACAAAGTTAGAGGTGTCACTCTCCTTGACTTCAGAGTATAATTCAAAGCTACGGTAATCAAAACAGTATGGTACTGGCATAAAAACAGACACAAACATCAGTGGAATGGAATAAACAGCCCAAATATAAACCCACATATCTATTGTCAATTAATCTACAACAAAGGAGTCAAGAATATACAATGGAGAGAAGATACTTTTTTCAATACGTGGTGCTGTGAAAACTGGACAACTACATGTAAAAGGATGAAATTTAAACATTTTACTACACTGCATATACAAATAAAATCAAAATGATTTTAAAACCTAAGTGCAAAATGACATCATAAAACTAGACAAAAATACACAATCTTTGATATAAGTCTTAATAATATATTTTTGGTTTTGTCTCCTCAGGCAAGGGAAACAAATGCCAAAATAAACAAGTGGGACCTAATTAAAACTAAAAGCTTTTGCACAACCAAAGAAACCATCAAAAAGAGCCAAAAGGCAACCTACAGCATGGGATACCATATTTGCCAATGATATGTCTTATAAGAGATTAATATCCAAAATATATAAATAACTCAAAACCAAATCATCCAAACCAAACAATCCAATTAAGTAATGGGCAGAAGACCTGAATAGATAGTTTCCCAAGAAACACATACAAATAGCTAACAGGAATATGAAGAGATGCTCACCACTAATTATCAGGGAAATGCAAATCAAAACCACCATGAAATATCACTTTACACCTGTCAGCATGGCTACCATGAAAAAGTCTACAAGTAGCAAATATTGCCAAGAATGAAGAGAATAGATGGAATTTTAGTTCATGGTTGGTAGGAATGTAAACTGGTACAACTGCTATGGAAAACAATATGAAGTTTCCTTAAAAAATTAAAAGTAAAATTATCATATGGATTAAGCAATTCTACTCATGGGTAGATATCTGAAGAAAATGAAAATGCTAATTTGAAAAAATACATGCACTTCCCCGATATTCAAAACAGCATTACTTACACTAGACAAAATATGGAAGCAACCTAAGTGTAAATTGACAAATCAATAAAGATGTGGCATATATACATACAATGGAATATTACTAAGACAAATGGAAAATGTGGTTGACCTCAGGGTATTACATGCTTTGGAAGTAACTTAGATAAAGATGCTGGGAGGGATTGGGGGCAGGAGGAGAAGGGGACGACAGAGGATGAGATGGCTGGATGGCATCACTGACTCGATGGACATGAGTCTGAGTAAACTCCAGGAATTGGTGATGGACAGGGAGGCCTAGCGTGCTGCAATTCACGGGGTCACAAAGAGTCGGACATGACTAAGCGATTTAATTGAACTGAACTGAACTGAGACAAAGATGCAAAATTGAAATCTAATTTCATAAGATTGTGGTCAGAAAAGATGCCTGTTATTTCAGTTTTCTTAAATTTACCAAGGCTAGGTTTGTGACCCAAGATGTTATCTATCCTGGAGAATGTTTTGTGTGCACTAGAGAAAAAAGTGTATTCTGATGTTTTTCTATGGAATGTCCTGAAGATAACAATTCATACCATCTAATCTGATGTGTGATTTAAGGCTTGTACTTCCATATTAAATTTCTGTGTGGATGATCTGTCTATTGTTGTAAGTTGGGTTTAACATCTTTTATTATTATCATGTTACTTTGATTTCCCCTTTTATACTTGTTCAGTTCAGTCACTTTGTCATGTCCAACTCTTTGCAAACCCATGGACTGCATCAAGCCAGGCCTCCCCATCCTTCACCAACTCCCAGAACTTGCTCAAACTCATGTTCATCAAGTTGATGATGCCATCCAACTATCTCTGCCTCTGTCATCCCCTTCTCTTCCTGCCTTCAATCTTTCCCAGCATCAGAATCTCTTCCAATGAGTCAGTCCTTCACATCAAGTGGCCAAGTATTGGAGCTTTAGCTTCAGCATCAGTCCTTCCAATGAATATTCAGGACTGATTTCCTTTAGGATTGACTGATTTGATCTCCTTGCAGTACAAAGAACTTGCAGGAGTCTTCTCCAACACCAGAGTTCAAAAGCATCAATGCTTTGGTACTCAGCTTTCTTTATGGTCCAAGTCTCACATCCATACACGACTACTGGAAAAACCATAGCTTTGACTAAACAAGCCTTTGTTGGCAAAGAAATGTCTCTGCTTTTTAATATACTGTCTAAGTTGGACATAGTTTTTCTTCCAAGGAGCAAGTGTCTTTTAATTTCATGGCTACAGTCACCATGTGCAGTGATTTTGGAGCCCCCCAAATTTTTTTAATAAAAAAAAGAACAGTCTCTCACTGTTTCCACTGTTTCCCCATCTATTTCCCATGAAGTGATGGGACCAGATGCCATGATCTTAGTTTTCTGAATGTTGAGTTTTAAGCCAACTTTTTCATTCTCCTCTTTCACTTTCGTCGAGAGACTCTTTCGTTCTTCTTCACTTTCTGCTATAAGAGTGGTGTCATCTGCATATCTGAGGTTATTAATATTTCTCCTGGCAAACTTGATTCCAGCTTGTGTTTCATCCAGCCCAGCGTTTCTCATGATGTACTCTGCATATAAGTTAAATAAACAGGGTGACAATACACAGCTTTGACATACTCCTTTCCCGATTTGGAACCAGTCTATTGTTCCATGTCCAGTTCTAACTGTTGCTTCCTTACCTGCATAGATTTCTCAAGAGGCAGGTCAAGTGGTCTAGTATTCTCATCTCTTTAAGAATATTCCAGAGTTTGTTGTCATCCACACAGTCTAAGGTTTTGGCGTAATCAATAAAGCAGAAGCAGGTGTTTTTCTGGAACTGTCTTGCTTTTTCAATGATCCAATGGATGTTGGCAATTTGATCTCTGGTTCCTCTGCCTTTTCTAAATCCAGCTTTAACATCTGGAAGTTCACGGGTCACATACTGTTGAAGCCTGGCTTGGAGAATTTTGAGCATTACTTGACTATCATGTGAGATGCGTGCAATTGTGCGGTAGTTTCAGCATTCTTTGGCATTGCCGTTCTTTGGAATTGGAATGAAAACTGACCTTTTCCAGTCCTGTGGCCACTGCTGAGTTTTCCAAATTTGCTGGCATATTGAGTGCAGCACTTTCACAGCATCATCTGTTAGGATTTGAAACAGCTCAACTGGAATTCCATCACCTCCACTAGCTTTATAGTGTTGTTTCCTAAGGCCCACTTGACCTCACATTCTCAGATGTGTGGCTCTAGGTTGATAATCACATCATCATGATTACCTGGGTTGGGAAGATCTTTTTGTATTGATCTTCTATGGCCAGCACACAAAGCTGAAATTCTCCTTAAATTATTCCTTGAAAAATTACACATGAACAGTGAGACATTATTACCATGTGCTGTGCTAGTGTTAGGAACATATTCTAGACAAAGAACTTTATACCTTTCACATAAATTAACTCAAAATGAATCACAGATCTGTAGAATGCAAAACTATAAGACAGAAGAATATGTATGACAATATACATAACTTTTGAGTTTGGTGATAACTTTCTAGATATAGCACCAAAGGCACAAACAATTAAAGAAGTAATTTATAAGCTGTACTTCATTAAGAGAATGTGAACAGAATTAAAGGCCAGCTACACTCTGGGAGAAAATATATGCAAAAGACAAATATTTGGACAACAGACCAAAAAATGGACAGTTATCCAAAATATACAAAAAACTCTCCAAGAAGAAAACCAACAACTTGACTGTTAGAAAATGAGCTAAAGATTTCAACAGACATCTCGTTCAAGAAGAGAGACAGATGGCAAGTAAACATATTAATAGATGCTCCACATCATTTGTCTTAAGAGAGTGATTACCAGCCTTTTAGGCACCAGGGACCAGTTTCATGGAAGATAATTATCCCACCAAACATTGCATTTATTGTGCACTTTATTTCTATTGTTATTACATTCTGATGTATAATGAAATATGCAACACACCAAAATGCAGACTCATAGTGAACCTGAGCTTGTTTTCCTTCAACTAGACAGTGCCATCTAGAGGTGATTGGAGACAATGACACCCTAAGTGTGTTGCTTATGTCCAATCATAATTTTGGTTGCTGTCACTGCAGCGAATTCTACCTCACAAAAATGGGATGCTGGAAATGGAAGCAGGCTTTTTAGTGCTTTTGTGTCAATCTCAGGATATTACACCTTGACTTTAATCCAGAGTATATGGATATTTGAAGTTGTCTTAAACATACTTTCAAGGCCACCACCATTTGTGACCTCAAGCAGTTGATCTAGCATGAACAAAGTTGATTCACCTGACTTATCCACAAATGGGTCATAGATCCATTTCTCCCCAGTTTGGGGGTCTCTTGTGGTTGGGAAATAATGCTCAAACTCTTTTGAAACCTGAGATAGGTTCATGCAACAGCTGGGAGAAAGAAGGCCTTAGCTCAGTAGTCTCCTTCAAAATCTCTGCTAATGTTTCAGTCAGTTCAGTCACTCAGTCGTGTCCCACTCTTTGCGACCCCATGAACTGCAGCACACCAGGATTCCCTGTCCATCACCAACTCCCGAAGCTTGCTCAAACTCACGTCTGTTGAGTCAATGATGCCATCCAACCATCTCATCCTCTATCGTCCCCTTCTCCTGCCTTCAATCTTTTCCAGCATCAGGGTCAAAATTTTCTAGTAAGTCAGTTCTTCACATCAGGTAACCAAAGTATTGGAGTTTCAGCTTCAGCATCAGTCCTTCAAGTGAATATTCAGGACTGATTTCCTTTAGAATCGACTGGTTGGATCTCCTTGCAGTCCAAGGGATTCTTAAGAGTCTTCTCCAACACCACTGTTCAAAAGCATCAATTCTTTGGCACTCAGCTTTCTTTATAGTCCAACTCTCACACCCATTCATGACCACTAGAAAAACCATAGCCTTGACTAGACAGACATTTGTTGGCAAAGAAATGTCTCTGCTTTTTAATATGCTAAGTTAGTCATAGTTTTTCTTCCAAGGAGCAAGTGTCTTTTAATTTCATGGCTGCAGTCACCATCTGCAGTGATTTTGGAGCCCAGAACAAATAACATGTCTCACTGTTTTCATTGTTTCTCCAACTATTTGCCATGAAGTGATGGCACCAGATGCCATGATCTTTGTTTTCTAATGTTGAGTTTTAAGACAGCTTTTTCACTCTCCACTGTCACTTTCATTGAGGCTCTTTAGTTCTTCACTTTCTGCCATAAGGGTAGTGTCATCTGTGTATCTGAAGTTATTGATATTTCTCCCAGAAATCTTGATTCTAGCTTGTGCTTAATCCAGCACAGCATTTCACATGTGTACTCTTCATTTAAGTTAAATAAGCAGGGTCCATATACAGCCTTGATGTACTCTTTTCCCAATTTGGAACAAGTCTGTTGTTCTAAGTCTGGTTCTAACTGTTGCTTCTTGACCTGCATACTGATTTCTCAGGAGGCAGTTAAGGCGGTCTGATATTCCCATCTCTTGAAGAATTTTCCAGTTTGTTGTGATGTACACAGTCTAAAGCTTTTGGCGTAATCAATAAAGCAGAAGTAGATGTTTTTCTCTTCTGTTTTGATTTGAATTTCTCTAATAATATGTGTTATTGTTCAATTGCTCTTTTCATATTTATTAGCCATCTGTGTGTCTTCTTGGGAGAAATGTCTTCTGCCTGCTTTTTGGCTGGGTTGTCTGTTTTTCTAATATTGAGCTGTATGTTTTGAAGATGAATTGTTTGTCAGTTACTTCATTTGCAATTATTTTCTCCCATTCCAAGGGTTGTCTTTTCATCTTGCTTATGGTTTACTTTGCTGTGCAAAAGCTTTTAAGTTTATTTACACCTCATTTATTTTTGTTTTTATTTTTATTTATCTGGGAGTCAGAGAGAATCTTATTGTGATGTATATGAAAGAGTGTACTGCCTGGGTGTTCCTCTAAGAGCTTTATAGTTTTTGGCTTTACATTTAGATCTTTAATTCATTTTGATTTTTTGTTTGTTTGAATGTATGGTGTTAGGGAGCATTCTAAACTCATTATTTTATACCTAGCCATCCAGTTTTGCCAGCACCACTTATTGAGGAGGCTGTCTTTTCTCCATTGTATATTCTTGCCTCCTTTGTCAAAAATACGGTGTGCATAGGTATGTGAGTTTATCTCTGAGTTTTCTATCTTGTTCCATTGGCCTTTATTTCTGTTTTTTGTGCCAGTACCATACTGTCTTGATGATTGTAGTTTTGTAATATAGCCTGACATCAGGGAGGTTGATGCCTCTAGTTCTGTTTTTCTCTCTCAAGATTGTTTTGGCCATTTGGAGTCTTTTCATGTTTCCAAACAAACTGTGAAATTTTTTGTTCTAGTTCTGTGAAAAATGCCAGTGAAAATTTAATAGGAATTTCAATGAATCTGTAGATTGCTTTGGGTAGTATAATCATTTTCACAGTATTGATCTTCCCATCCAAGAACATGGTATATCTCTCCATTTGTTTGTGTCATCTTTTATTTTTTTCATCAGTTCAGTTCAGCTCAGTTCATTTCAGTCGCTCAGTCGTGTCCGACTCTTTGTGACCCCATGAATCGCAGCATGCCAGGCCTCCCTGTCCATCACCATCTCCCGGAGTTCACTCAGACTCACATCCATCGAGTCAGTGATGCCATCCAGCCATCTCATCCTCTGTCGTCCCCTTCTCCTCCTGCCCCCAATCCCTCCCAGCATCAGAGTCTTTTCCAGTGAGTCAACTCTTCGCACGAGGTGGCCAAAGTACTGGAGTTTCAGCTTTAGCATCATTCCTTCCAAAGAAATCCCAGGGTTGATCTCCTTCAGAATGGACTGGTTAGATCTCCTTGCAGTCCAAGGGACCCTCAAGAGTCTTCTCCAACACCACAGTTCAAAAGCGTCAATTCTTCCGTGCTCAGCCTTCTTCACAGTCCAACTCTCACATCTGTACATGACCACAGGAAAAACCATAGCCTTAACTAGACGGACCTTTGTTGGCAAAGTAATGTCTCTGCTTTTGAATTTACTATCTAGATTGGTCATAACTTTTCTTCCAAGGAGTAAGCATCTTTTAATTTCATGGCTGCAATCACCATCTGCAGTGATTTTGGAGCCCCAAAAAATAAAGTCTGACACTGTTTCCACAGTTTCCCATCTATTTCCCATGAAGTGATGGGACCAGATGCCATGATCTTCATTTTCTGAATGTTGAGCTTTAAGCCAACTTTTTCACTCTCCTCTTTCACTTTCATCAGGAGGCTTTTCAGCTCCTCTTCACTTTCTACCATAAGGGTGGTGTCATCTGCATATCTGAGGTTATTGGTATTTCTCCTGGCAATCTTGATTCCAGGTTGTACTTCTTCCAGCCCAGCATGTCTCATGATGTACTCTGCATGTAAGTTAAATAATCAGGGTGACAATATACAGCCTTGACGTTCTCCTTTTCTTATTTGGAACCAGTCTGTTGTTCCATGTCCAGTTCTAACTATTGCTTCCTGACCTGCATACAGATTTCTCAAGAGGCAGGTCAGGTGGTCTGCTATTCCCATCTCTTTCAGAATTTTCCACAGTTTATTGTGATCCACACAGTCAAAGGCTTTGGCATAGTCAATAAAGCAGACATAGATGTTTTTCTGGAACTCTCTTGCTTTTTCCATGATCTGGCAGATGTTGGCAATTTGATCTCTGGTTCCTCTGCCTATTCTAAAACCAGCTTGAACATCAGGGAGTTCACGGTTCACGTATTGCTGAAGCCTGGCTTGGAGAATTTTGAGCATTACTTTACTAGCATGTGAGATGCATGCAATTGTGCGGTAGTTTGAGCATTCTTTGACATTGCCTTTCTTTGGAATTGGAATGAAAACTGACCTTTTCCAGTCCTCTGGCCACTGCTGAGTTTTCCAAATTTGCTGGCATATTGAGTGCAGCACTTTCACAGCATCATCTTTCAGGATTTGAAACAGCTCCACTGGAATTCCATCACCTCCACTAGCTTTGTTCGTAGTGATGCTTTCTAAGGCCCACTTGACTTCACATTCCAGGATGTCTGGCTCTAAGTGAGTGATCACATCATCATGATTATCTTGGTCGTGAAGATCTATTTTGTACAGTTCTTCCGTGTATTCTTGCCACCTCTTCTTAATATCTTCTGCTTCTCTTAGGTCCAGACCATTTCTGTCCTTTATCGAGCCCATCTTTGCATGAAATGTTCCCTTGGTATATCTCTAATTTTCTTGAAGAGATCTCTAGTCTTTCCCATTCTGTTCTTTTCCTCTATTTCTTTGCATTGATCACTGAAGAAGGCATTCTTATCTCTTCTTGCTATTCTTTGGAACTCTGCATTCAGATGCTTATATCTTTCATTTTCTCCTTTGCTTTTGCCTCTCTTCTTTTCACAGGTTTATTTCTAGGTATTTTATTCTTATTGATGCAATGGTGAATGGGATTGTTTCCTTAATTTCATTTTATAATTTTTCACTATTAGTGTATAGGAATGCAAGTCATTTCTGTGTATTAATTTTATATCCTGTAACTTTACTAAATTCCTGGATTAGCTCTAGCTTTTTGGTGACATGTTTATGATTCTCTATGTATAGTATCATGTCCTCTACAAACAGTGAGTGTTTACTTCTCCTTTTCCAATCTGAATTCTCTTAATTTCTTTTTCTTCTCTGATTGCTGTGACTAGGACTTCCAAAATTATATTGAATAATAGTGATGACAGCGGGTACCCTTGTCTTATTCTTGATCTTGGAGGAAATGGCATTTATAATATTAATGGCATGGCCTACAGTTGACATCTGGTTAACAGCTGTGATATCCTGACCATTCAAAGGTAGTATGATAAGGACTTGTTTGTATGGCATCCTGAGGTTTTACTGTCTCTTACCTTGAATCAATGAAATTGACCAGTCTGTGAACAGGCAGGAATGACCAAATATGATGAGAAGACTCTGTGGAGTTTTAATTAGTCCAAAAACAACAAATGACAACCAAAATAAGTGATAACAAAACTTTACATGGGGTAATCATTTTGGTTGGGGAGAACGAAAAATAAAATGATCTTTCAGTTCATTTCAGTCACTCAGTCATGTCCGACTCTTTGCGACCCCATGAATCGCAGCATGCCAGGCCTCCCTGTCCATCACCAACTCCCGGAGTTCACTCAGACTCACGTCCATCGAGTCCCTGATGCCATCCAGCCATCTCATCCTCTGTCATCCCCTTCTCTTCCTGCCCCCAATCCCTCCCAGCACCAGAGTCTTTTCCAATGAGTCAACTCTTCGCATGAGGTGGCCAAAGTACTGGAGTTTCAGCTATAGCATCATTCCTTCCAAAGAAATCCCAGGGCTGATCTCCTTCAGAATGGACTGGTTGGATCTCCTTGCAGTCCAAGGGACTCTCAAGAGTCTTCTCCAACACCACAGTTCAAAAACATCAGTTTGATTAAAATCTACACCAGTTAGCCACATATCGATCTAAAATAATGATCAGTGGAAGAAGCTGCCACCTAGAGTTTATATCAGTAAAAAATCCCACCTAGAGTTTATATCAGTAAAAGAGTTTATGACCTTGAAGTTAAATCAGGACATCTCAGTGGTACAGCCACTATTAATGGTTTAGTTGTACAGCAGTTAGAGTTCAGCATGATTCAAGTTCAGACCAAAGCAATGCAGATCAATTTCTATCAATTCTACATTTCTTCTAGTAGGAAAAGGCAAGAGAAATATGACCTCCTTTACAAAAGTGCCTTCAACCTAACAGTGTTATAATGTATAATCTTAATCTAACTAATTTTTATATTGTCCTGCCAAAGAACAGGGTTTGTTGTAGTGGCAGAGACCAGTAACTGCATGAAATTTAAACCTTTATTACCAGGAGGTCAATTCTTCTCCCTAACAGAATGTCCATAACCAATTTTCTTCCATTTTGTCCATATTGTCACAGCATTCCTTAGACTAATTGACCCAAAGTGTTAGGTTATATCCAACTCTTTAAAGGACCTGATGTTACAACATATCCCTTATGAGATCAAACTATTCAGTAAAAACCTCTACAACCACTATCATCCATGTCTGTGTTCACTGTGCCAACCCTAACTTTCACTCTAGCCCTAATGATATGACTCAATACTGTATCCCATACCACATGCATTTATTAACATAAACCTAGGCATAGTATTTACATTTGATATATTTAGTTGGCTGGGACTCAAATTTAAGATATTTTTTAAATGTTTCAAATTTTTTAAGTTAATTTAAAGTTGGGAATATCAAATATTTTGCAATAAAAAATGAAATATGACAAAAAAATTCTCGTGTTCCAGAGATAAATCCCACCCAATACTGGTATATGGTCCTTTTTAAGTGATGTTGAATTCAGTTTTCTCGTATTTTGTTGAAGATTTTTGAATTGCTATTCATCAGTAATATGTGCATGTAGTTTTCTTCTAGTGCCTTTGTATGGCCCTAGCATTAGTATAATGGCAGTCTCATAAAATGATTTTAGAAGTGTTTCTGCTATTTCAATTTTTTGGAAGAGTTTGAGAATGATTGGTCTTAATTCTAAACAAAATGATCACGTGGATCACAGCTTTGTGTAACTTAATGGAACTATGAACCATGACATGTAGGGCCACCCAAGATGGATGGGTCAAGGTGGAGAGATCTGACAAAACATGGTCAGTTGAAGAAGGGAATGGCAAACCACTTCAGCATTCTTGTCTTGAAACCCCATGAACAGTATGAAAAGGCAAAAAGATATGACACTGAAAAATGAACCCCCCAGGTCAATAGGTGCCCAATATGCTACTGCAGAAGAGTGGAGAAATCGCTCCAGAAGGAATAAAGAGGCTGAGCCAAAGCAAAAACGCTGCCCAGTTGAGGATGAGTCTTGTGGTGAAAGTAAAACTCAAAGCTGTAAAGAACAATATTGCTTAGGAACCTGGAATGTTAGGTCCATGAATCAAGGTAAATTGGAAGTGGTCAAACAGGAGACGATGGCAGGAATGAACATCGACGTTTTAGGAATCAGTGAATTAAAATGGATGGGAATGGGCGAATTTAATTCAGATGATCATTGGTGTAAAGCCAAGTGGGCCTTCAGAAGCATCGCTATGAACAAAGCTAGTGGAGGTGATGGAATTCTACCTCAGCTATTTGAAAACCTTAAAGATAGTGCTGTTAAAGTGCTGCACTCAATATGTGAGAAAATAAATTTTATCTTATAGTACTATGTGGATTACAACAAACTGTGGAAAATTCCTAAAGGGATGAGAATACCAGACCACCTTTCCTGCCTCCTGTAAAACCTGTATATAGGTCAAGAAGTAATAATTTGAGCAAGCTCTAGGAGATAGTGAAAGACTGCAGCCTGGTGTGCTGCAGTCCATGGAGACAAAGAGTCAGACACATCTGAGCTACTGAACAACAACAAGTATGTACCATGGAGATTCCTTAAAAATCTAACAGTAAAGTTAATATATTTTCCTGCAATACAATCCTGGACAGAGATTCAGAGAATACATGAAAAAATACATGCACCCCAATGTCCTTTGCAACAAGCAACTTGAATGTCCATTGACAGCTGAACGGATAAAGAAGATGTGATATATAATGGAACGTTACCAGCCATAAAAAAGAAAGAAATAATGCCATTTGCAGCAATATGAATGGGTGTAGGTTATCACATAGAGTGAAATAAGTCAGATGTAGAAAGACAAATACTATAAATCACTTATATGTGGAATCTAAAATAGTGATACACATAAACTTACTTACAAAACTGAAATAGACTCTCAGACATGGAAACCAAATATGGTTAACAAAGGGGATAAAGGGCATGGGGAGACACATAAATTAGGAGCTGGGATTAACATATACACAGCACCATATATAAAATAGATAACCAACAGGGACCTACTGTATAGCACAGGAAATTATTTAATATTCTTGTAGGAAACTTTATTATTTTAAATGAAGACTAAGTTTTTTTTTAATTGATGTGCTGTTGATTTACAATGGTATGTTAGTTTCTGGAGTACAGCAAACTGATTAAGTTATACATATATATATATTCTTTTTCATTATGTTTTATTACAAGATATTAAATATTGTCCCCTGTACTACACAATAGGACCTTGTTCTTTTTGCATTCGATATATATACTCTGCATCTGCTACTCCCAAACTCCCCGTCCACACTCTGTCAACACCCCATCCTGCTTGAAAACCACAAGTATGTTGTCTTTGTGAATCTGTTTCATAAATAAGTTCATTTGTTCCATATTTTAGGTTCCACATGTAAGTGACATCATATGGTATTTCATTTCTCTTTCTGACTTACTTTGCTTGTGATAATCTCTAGGTTCATCCAAGTTGCTGCAAATGCCATTACTTTGTTCTTTTTTATGGTTGTATATCTGTACCACATTGTCTTTATCCATTCATTTGCTGATGGACATTTAGGTTGCTTCCATGTCTTGGCTATTATAAACACCGCTGCTATGAACATAGGACATATATCTTTTGGAATTATACTCCTGTCTGGATACATGTACTGCAGTAGGAATGCTGGATCATATGGCAATGCTATTTTTGTTTTTTAAAACTCATTTTTATTTATATGCTTTGGCTGAGCTGTGCAGCATGCAGGATCTTTTCCCCAGCCAGAGATCGAACCCATGCCCCCTGCAATGGAGGCATTTGAATAACTTTTAATGGAAATGTCAGAAAAAGAATTTGTGTAAACTCTACATTGAGATTCTGAGGACTGAGAATCTTTTTACCGTGATAGGACTCTTTCAAAGTGGGATTGTGATGGAGACACAGCTCTGTGCTTTAACCGACACAAGAATCAAAGAATTGTGTATTAATGCATGATTATATGGCATGTAAATTATACCTCAAGAAATCACCTGCATAAAAAAGAGTATATTTCTTTAGCACATATCTACTAAATAGTGCTACTCCCAACTATTCTTTACCCAGGGAAAATAAAAACATATTTTGAAAAAAAGATACATGCATAAATATGCAAAAAACGATTAACAGTTCTCCACATTTCAGCTAGCCCAAACATCTATTATTAAGATAATAGATGAGGATTTTGTGATATACTTTTACAAGGAAAAGTTATTCAGCCCTAAAAACAGAAAGAACTGCTTTCTCAAATAAAACTATGTGACTCTTGAAAAAAAAAAAAAAAGCCCTAAAAACAGAAAGAACCGCTTTCTCAAATAAAACTATGTGACTCTTGAAAAAAAAAAAAAAAAAAAAACCTTACTTGAAGCAAAAGACACAAACATCAAAGTGTACACTGTGATTTATTTCGTGTTTGTTAAGTTCAACTACTGCCAAACTGATCGATGTTTGGAAAAACTGAGACTGAGACAGCATGGCCTTAAAGTGGATGTATTTCAACTGAAATGTGACAGAGAGGTCTTTTCTGTTCCAGTGGATAGGACTGATATTTATGTTGATACATTGAACTTTTAGATACTGTAGAACTTATAAATTTTAAAGATTTGTGAAGCTATAAAGACTGACACATTTCACTATATTGCCATTATATATTGATATAAGCACTGTAAGAAAGAGGTAAACAAAAATTACCATTAGAAAATAACAGAATCACATTTTATTTGCAAATCTCCCTGTGACACCTACTTCCCCTAAATACTGTCCATTCCAGGATGCTGGTTGCTGGTTGGGTTCCAGGTGGAATGTTGGGTTTGCTGTGGCTGGTGGTCCCATGGTAACTGGGCACCATGGTGAGTGCCATGGGAGGGGCTGCCATCCTCCATGAAGCCTGCTTTGGCCTGATCCTTGGGAAGCTGAGTGAGATGGTGATGTTGCTGCTGCCAAACGGCCAGAGTTCACAGTTCACTTTCCAGAGCCTCCAGTGGGAGACAGTGGTGTATCTGCCTGTCGTCAGCTTATTGGTGGGTTTCTTATTTACATTCAGACTTGTTCAGTCTGTTAGAAGTCGACTGAATGTAAGACATGAAAAGCAGCTCGCAAAAACACTGGCTGCACAGATTGATGAGAAATGTCAACTCATTGACAAGTACTGTGCTGCCAAAAATGAGTATGCAGAGATGGAGACATCTTTAGAGAATGCCAAGCTAGAGAGTGAGTCAATAAATGTATTCAGTCTTACTGACAGTTGCAGAAAATTGAGAAGGGTCAACTTGATTTTGAGACAGGAACTCAATTCTCTGGTTCAAGAACTGATCAAAGAGAGATTGATGCAGTCTAAACAAGAAGAGGAGATGGAGGAGATGCTAAAAATCCTCAAGTCCCTGGAAGTGGTAATGAGAACCACCAGATCCCAAGGCCTTTTCCAAACCAGCCAGGAGGCCAAGCACCAAGCCCTGATGGTCTCTTCCCTAGGAGTGGACCTGAGTATCAACTGTGCTGTTCCCTACCCTCCTCTCAGGCCTCCCAACATGCCAGGCTGCATTCACCAACCTCCATCACATTCCACAGGAGCTACACTCAGACCAGTGGATGCATGAGAGCCTCCTTAGGCTGCAGTTCCTCAAACTTTATATGCTGAGCACAGTGGTGAGCTCCTCCATGGTTAACTTCTTTCATCTAAATATATTGGAATTCCTAGGATGTGCCAAAATATGTGGGACTTTCTCCATTTACAGAATGCTTGGATTATCTCTTATTATAGTGAAATAAAAGTACTTTATAGACTAATCTTTTACTCAGTTTGAATCTTCATTAAGTCACAATTCTTGATAGTTTTGCTTATCTATATCAATCTTATAGGATATATATATAATATATATAATATTTTCTGTGTAAATATTGCACTATAATGTGAAAATACATATAGCTCATCAATATTGACTTTTAGCTGGCAATATCAATACTTATAGAGCTAAATTCCCAACAGTTATAAGCTTAATTCAAAGGACCTTGTCTGCCTTTTTGTTATTAAAAAGTGATAATCCCTCTTTAAGAGGCTCTTATATAGGTCACATAGAAATAAATTTCTATCACTTAATATTTCTATTTCAATTTAACAATGGCTACATTTGAAAAATTAGATGGAGATTGTTTCCTTTCATTGCAAGAGTGTTAGTATGAGTTTTTTGAACAAGAAGAAATCCACCTGGACGATCTATGGGAATTGCCAGTTGCTACTCATCCTTCACTCCCCATCATGCACTTATGTCTCATTAGAAAGCTAGGGAATCCTCAAGGGTTTTTTCCTCACATAATTAAGTCCAAGCTCCATAATTAGCATCTTTATTCACAAATGATGTCCTCTCATTAGACAGATGCCAGGAGCCAGCACGGGAGATCCCACCCATGGCAAAGGTCATGTGGAAGAGGCCTGACAGGCAAGGCGGATCAAGACTCAAGGGGTCCCTTAGATCTGCTGGAGCATCTACCCCCGAAACCAAAATCTGTCCGTTATACTACTCTCTTCTGACATTAACAGGGGCTATCCCTGACCACCTTTCTCTGGAAAATTAACTTAGAGCTCCAGTTAATAGTCTCCTGCAAATAAAAGGAGTGTCTCAGCTTAAACCTCTCTGCTGGCAGTCTAGCTTGTGTGACAGGATTATCCACACTCTTGCTACTACATGGTTGTTTATAACTTCTAAACCATAAACAGCACAGATGTAAGAAATGCCGCGGGAAGAAAGGGCCACCTCTATGGACCGTTGGTGAAGGCCTTTATTGGGCGGTCGCTCTCGGGCAGAACTCCCGGGGGCAGGTGAGCAAGGAGACAAAGGGAGTCTGCGAGGTAGGAGGGGTGAGGAAAGGCTTTATAGCTAGGGCTGGGTTCCCATATAAGGAAGAAAGCGTGGGTTTCAGCGGTGTCTAAGGGCTCCGTGTCGGCTTCCTGATTGGATGGCTTGGTTGTCGGCCCACCTCCTGGGCTTGTCTGTGGCTCTCTGCCGGGACATGTCCCGACATGTCCAACCTTGCCCGGCCTTTTTGATATAGGACAAGGGGCGCCAATTCTCTCTGGCTACTTCCTGCTGAACGGGGGCGACGAGGGGTAGGGTATGGCCGGGATGACAGGGGGCGTCTGCCGTTAATCTTGCAATGGAGTGCTTGTTGGGAGCCCTTGGTACTGCTGTCGCAGCACCATCAGCTGGACCGTGTTGAGCCGTTGTTTGATGAAAGCCAAAAGCCTATTTAGGATACAGGGTCCAAAAGTCAGGAGTAGTAGGAGAATGATGATCGGTCCCATCAGGGAGGATAGCAAAGTTGTCAGCCAAGGGGAGCTCTGGGAGCTCTGGAACCAGGATCCGAACCAGCCCTGCTGGGCCTCTCTCTCTCTCGCCTTTTGCCTTCCTTCCTGGCAGTTTCTGCCTTCGTCTCCGTCGGTTGGGGGGCAGATGGACCTGAGGAGGCTACACCGGTCTGCTGTCAAGGCTTTAGTGGTCGGAGTGATTTGGAGGCCCAGATAGACGACAGAAGTCTGAGTCAGTTGGGCTTTGGATTGTGAGGCTCTGTAACCCTGGGAACCAAGGAAACTGAGGAGGGTTGCAGTATGTTGTCGGGAGGTCTCTTCTGAGGGGCTGCAAAGGAGCAAGTCATCTACATATTGGAGGAGGGTGCTAGGGTGAAGCGGGCATCTGGCCAGGTCCCGGGATAGAGCCTGCCCGAAGTAGTGGGGACTGTCTCTGAACCCCTGAGGGAGTACGGTCCATGTGAGTTGTGTGGTCAGCTGGGTGTCGGGGTCAGTCCAGGTGAAAGCAAAAAGGAATTGGCAGTCGGGGTGGAGTGGGATGGTAAAAAAGGCATCCTTGAGGTCAATAATGGTGAAATGAGAAGTCTGAGGAGGTATGGAAGAAAGGAGGGTGTAGGGGTTAGGGACAAGTGGATGGGCAGGGATTACCGCCACGTTGATCAGGCGGAGATCCTGCACTAGCCGGTAGCCTCCTGAAGCCTTCCGAACAGGGAGGAGATAGGCGTGTTACAGGGGGAGGTCGTGGGGATCAGGAGACCCTGTCCCATGAGACGGTCAATGATGGGCTTTAGCCCTCTGAGGTTGCGAGTGGATAAAGGAAACTGGGACCGGGCTGGGAAACAGGTGGGGTCCCTTAGCTGGATGAGGACTGGAGGGTGGTGTCGAGCCACCACCGGGACTCAGGTGTCCCAGACCTCAGGATTAACAGAAGGGGTTGGAGGGTCAACAAGTAGCATTAGGAAGGGCCCTGACGTGGGAGCCGACCCTGGAGCTAGCTGAAGAGTGGCCTTCAGTTTAGCCAGTATATCTCTTCCCAAGAGAGGAGTAGGGCAGGAGGGGATAACCAGAAAGGAGTGGGTAAATAGACAGGAATCTAACTGACAGGATAGCGGCTGGGTTTGGAGCGGACACGAGGGTTGGCCATCAATGCCCATAACCGAAACCTGGGAAGGACGTAAAGTGCCTCCGAAAGAAGGACGGACCGAATAGGTAGCCCCCGTATCAACCAGAAAATTGATGGACTTACCCGCTACCTGGAGTGTTACCCTGGGCTCGGCTTGGGTTATTGGGGTCCCCGAGTCTGGGCGGCGTCAGTCATCGTCGAAGCTCAGCAGCTCCAAAGCCAGAGGAGGGCAGGAGGTCTCCCTGGGGCGCTCTGGTCCCCGGCCCCTAGAGGTCGAGGCCCGAGAGGCCTGGGGACAGTCACTAGCCCAGTGTCCTCGTTGTTTGCACAACGGGCACGGCTTGGAAGGAGGTCGCGGATTGGGGCACATCCTGGCCCAGTGCCCTTCTTGGACGCACTTGAAGCAGGCCCCCGGAGGGGGGTTTTGGGACCCCGAGCCCGCCGCCGGCCGCAGGGCCGCTACCAAGGCCTGGGTTTGCTGGTTTAGGAGGCTTGCCTGAAATTTGGCCTTTTGCTTGAGCCTTGCCTTTCGGCTGGTCTCAGCAGTTTCCTCACGGCATGGTAGACCTTAAAAGCCATTTTTACCAGGTCTTGGATAGGGGTCTGAGGGCCGTCCTCGGCCTTGGCCAACTTTTTCCGGATATCGGGGGCAGACTGGGAGATAAAACGATTGGCCAAGGTGGCCGCCCCGATGGGGGACTCAGGTGACAGCCTGGTGTATTGGACGAGGGCCTCGGTCAGCCAATTAAGGAACATGGCTGGGTTTTCGTCGGGCCCCTGGGTCACCTCATCCAGTTTGAGGAGGTTTACAACCTTATGAGAGGGCGTTTCCATCCCATCGAGGATACACTCTATCATATAGCATACTCGCAGCTGGCTGCCACCCCTCTCCTGGTAGTTCCAATCAGGGTCAGTGTCAGGAACCGCCTGAGCCCCTGGGGGGCGCTCGGGGGAGGGGTTGGCATAGTGCCGCTGGTCGGCCTGAGCCTTGGCTGCCGTCCAGATAGCCTGCCTCTCTTCGGGGGTGGTGGTAGACCCCAGGATGACATATATGTCCTGCCATGTCAAGGCGTAGGCGCAGGTCAGGCCGGTAAACTGCTTAATGTACTGAGTGGGGTTGGAGGAGAAGGAACCCAGTTTGGCCTCAATCTGTGCTAAGTCTTAGAGGGAGAAAGGGACATGGACTTGGGCTAGACCCTCAGCTCCGGCTACTTGTCAAAGAGGGAGTAGCAGGGCTGGGGGAGGGGGAAGGGAGGCTCCCGGAGGGTTGCTGTGGGAGCGAGTGTGGGAGCTAACCGGGGAAGGGGAGGGAGTGACGGGGGGAAGAGGAGGATACAAGATAGGGTTAAGGGCCGGAGGATCCGGGACCGGTGGTGGAGTCTCAGGGGCGGGAGCGGAGGTAGGAGAGTCCGGAGTGGAAGGGGAGGTAGGAGGAACCTGAGTGGAAGGGGTAAGGGCCGTGGGAGAGGTATAGGGAGGAGGGGCCACCAGATCTTCCGGGGGAACAGAGAAAGCAGAGGACTCAGAGATGGGAGGAGCTGGTTTGGCCCGGGAGGGTGGAATCGGGGGAGCCAGGATAAGCAGGACTTGGCGGGGAGTGCACGTGGTGCACAGGGTGGGGCGAGAGCGCAACGCCCAGCGCAACGCCCAAAAGGCCTGAACATAGGGGACCTCAGACCATTTTCCCGTTCTCCGACAGTAATTATCCAAATCACGGAGGACGTCAAAGTCAAATGTCCCTGTGGCTGGCCACTGTGAGCCATTATCTAGGGGATACTGAGGCCAGGCTTGTGAACACAGAAAAGTGAGCTGCTTGGAGCGGATATCTCCCTTTAGTTTTAGGGTCCGCAGGTTAGCCAGCAGGCACTCTAGGGGGAGGAATATTGGGGATCGGGTTTGGAGGCCGTCGATCCCATGGCGATCACCAAACGGAGACTAACCCTTGCTGCCCGAACATCTTCAGGTGCCAAGGGAAGCCGGGGATCCATACAGCCGTTCGGAACGTCTTCCTCCCGTACTGAGGGACCGAGGAAGGCTGAAGCCAGAGGGTCCGTACAGCCGTTCGGGACGTCTCCCTCCCGAGCTGGGGACCGGGAGGACCCAGTACATGGCCATTGGTTACTGGGTCCTAGGAAGTGGTCGCCAGGGAAGGCGGGCTCCAAAGCCGAAGGGACTTACGCCGTATCCTGCCGTCCGGGGGGTTGGTCAGCCGCCTGGATCCGGGAGGCTACCGCGGCAGTGGAGCTCGAGGGGGCCTCAATGGCGAGTGCCGGAAGCCCTCACCTTGAGCCCCACGTTGGGCGCCAGATGTAAGAAATGCCGCGGGAAGAAAGGGCCACCTCTATGGACCGTTGGTGAAGGCCTTTATTGGGCGGTCGCTCTCGGGCAGAACTCCCGGGGGCAGGTGAGCAAGGAGACAAAGGGAGTCTGTGAGGTAGGAGGAGTGAGGAAAGGCTTTATAGCTAGGGCCAGGTTCCCATATAAGGAAGAAAGCTCGGGTTTCAGCGGTGTCTAAGGGCTCTGTGTCGGCTTCCTGATTGGATGGCTTGGTTGTCGGCCCACCTCCTGGGCTTGTCTGCGGCTCTCTGCCGGGACATGTCCCGACATGTCCAACCTTGCCCTTACCTTTCAACAGAGAGTTTGGAGTATTTTGAAAGTCTTAGTTAGCATAGGGCTTTTCTAAAGATAAAAATCATGTTGGTGAAGGTTTTCATTGCTGAGTTAATGATTGCCGCCAGGCCTTCATATCCTCAGGCTCCTGGGAGTATGTTAATCAATGTAATTGAAATGTAGAAAAAGAAATATCGTAGTTTTGATGTTAGCAATACTAGACTTTTGAGTTAATGAATTTTCTCTTTGTTATAAATCACTGTACTCCTCTTTCTTTGTTATAAATCATTGTATCCTTGCTATGCAAGAATGTAACTTTATCACTATCTTAAGACTAAGCAGATCCTAAGGGAAAACAAGTTTTCTGATCGACTAACTTTTATCAATAGAAAGAAAGCTGGGGCCATAAAATGTTAATCGGTCTCCAGACCAAAAGATATTGTAAACAAATGTAGGACCCTTGTAAGAACAAAGGTATGCAAAGAACACTCTGTCTTTACATAAGGGTCAGAGCAGCTGACCCTGTGTGACTCTGCTTCTTACATTTATCTCTATGTACAACTTAAAGTGTAAAAGCTTCCCTGAAAAATAAAGAGACAGACCAGGACCAGGACCAGTTCCACGAAAGCCTGGTTCTCCTGTGTCGTCTTTTCTTTCTTACTCTCCTTTTCAGGCTAATTCCCACCTGGAGCACAGAGATCTGCTGTGTTTACTTATTTGTCTGGCCTTCTAAGACCTGAACGGGAAGCCACCCTGCGTCTTCACTTCTTCGGGAGACCAGGAGGGCGCCTATGGCCTACGTAAATGGTGCAAGTCTCTTGTCTCAAGACTTTATTGACTTTCTGTGTAAACCAAGGAATATAAGCCTCTTTCTCTCCTTTATTCTCTTAACTCCAAGTTCTTTCCTTATCTCTCTCTACATCTATATATCTCTCTCGCCTCACCGTCCACACTTCGGATACCCTGGATCCAACCGGGGCTGGACCCCGGGAGACAATGAGCACAAACTGGTTTTTATCATGGTGTAAGGAAAGCAACACATAACATTTTTGTAATTAGAGGGAATCACATGAGTAAATGACAGAGCATCAAGATATGATAGTGGTAATTCCTTACAATTGATTGGAAAAAGTGTGCTTGGATTGGAGCAGATTAATAAAAACCATAAAGAAAGTCCATGTCTTTTTACTGGTGGTAAGGTCGGAAGAGAAAGATTTTAGACATGAAAATTAAACTTGAAGATATGGTTTATGTTTGAAAGGTTGTTGTTGACTCACACAAAGATGCCGGGATTCTTGGCCCCTGGAGGAGAAGAGTTCAATCCAGGGCCAGAGACGAGGCTTGATCACTCAGAGCTTTTGTGTAATAAAGTTTTATTAAAGTATAAAGGAGATAAAGAAAGCTTCTGACATAGGCATCAGAAGGGGGCAGAAAGAGTACCCCCCTGGATGTACTCCCCTAGTCTTCAGCTGAATGTTGTATAGTCACTAGCAGTCTGTTAATGAGAGAAAGGAATGTCTTAAAACTCAGAATGGCACCAATACCCATAAGATGTATTTTGGGATAATCTTGGCACCAAATAGTTCATCCTGGGCCATAAAATGATTAACTTGAATCTTGAAGAAGGGCAAATCACCATACAAATAGTTTTATTTACATAGATTAGAGGAACAATATCTGAGTATAACATACTGGTTTGTCAAGTAGGTTCTGAGCCAAGAGGGGGAACCAACTTGAAGACAGAGTTTGGGGTAAATGCATAGTACATTAGCACAGCTTAAGACAAACATTTCCATAAGAAAAAGGCATTGGTTATCTCTAGGTGTGAGAACAGTTACCTTTAGGTGAAACCAAGTGTCATTATGGCAACACAGTATTTTAAGAGAAACTGCCTTTTAAATTTGTATAGAGAAGGAAAAAATATCACTAGTTTGTTTCCTCCTGCTGCTTAAGAGAGATAAAAATGTCTGACACTTGCAGGCTATTTCCTCCATTTGGAGACCCCTGGCCTTCCTGCTTGTTACCCTCTCATGTCGGGATGTGATAGGTTTTCTGAAGAAATATGAAAAGGGAAAGTGGAAGCAGTGGAATGGAGGGGTGGTCTTGGTAGAAGTGGTCCTGGAAGGCTGCTCTGAGGAAGGGCCACTTGAAATTTGAGGACACCTGGGTAGAAGCTTTGTAATCTGGGGACAGTTACAAGTGATACCTCTGAAAGAGGCAGGATCATGGTGGGTATGAGGACCAGCCAAAATGCAAGGCAGTCAGAATGCAGTGAGGGGATGGCAGAAATGGAGGGAGCTGACACCACAATAAAGAGTATGATTTCCTTTTAAAGAACATTGGCTGCCATTTTGAGAAAGGTTTAAGCCAACGGGATTCTGTGACAATGATCTGCAGCTGAGAACAGGGATGCCTGGACCAAGGGGAGAAATGAAGGGGAGATGGAGGGATAGAATCAAATCCAGGATAGATCCTACAGGCAGAGAACATGAGCTATGATGATGCCTGTGGTTTCTATGGCAGAGAAGAGTTGGGATGAAGTCAATAGTTCCTACCAGAGCATCTGCATCAGAGAGGGTGCTTTCTAGTGAAATGCAGCTGAAGGCAGAGGAGTGTAGTTGGACGGGAAATTGAGAAGAGATTGTTTAGAGGAGACTACACCAGGTCCCATGGCACCAGAGCAGAAATACCAATGTAAAGAGTGATACAAGGGCCTTGGGGCTTAGGAAGTGATTACAGATGTAGCTATCGGTATGAAGGGTCATCAAGGAGTAAAGTTACTTTAACAGAATTAGTCCAAGGGGCAGGCCTGTTTGTGCCCAGAGGCCAATTTGGGTTTCCAGGTATCAACACCAAAACAAGTTTCTGCAATAGTGGTTTTCTTGATTCTGTCCCCACATGTTTGAGCTTCAGTTGTGCAGAATCCCCATCCTAGTCCCTTTTCACAGCATGGGAAGGGACATATCAGGTAGCCATAGAGCCCTGAGAGAAATGAGGAAAATGGTCTGAACCATCATACAGAGTTTTGGTACAGAAAGTGCTGCTCTTGTCTTTGCCCCTTGTCAAATGAATCCAACCAGTGTTTGACCTTGAGAATCAGCCTCCAATTGGGTTTTGAACTCTAGTCTGCGTCTGTGTATCCTAACCCTCATGATCAGGTGATCTTTGGATGATAAGAGTTCTCACCTTCCCTTTGCTTCTGAGGGAAATTTCCAGCCCTATAAGCCTATGAACCATTAAATCCATTCCCTTCCACTTCCCAAGACTGGAATTCAGTATTCTTTAGGCAGGAAGTCAGAACCCATGGAAGCCACATGAGTCTTCTAATCCTGTCGAGCAACTGGCCACAAACATTCAGATGAGAAAAGAAATTAAAAGCATACGTTATCTGGATCTCAGTCAGTCCTCATGAGGACAAAATAAGGTAATTTCTGCTATAATCTCGTATCATAGAGATGTAAACTGATATGCAGGAAAATTCAGCCATCATTCCCAGTTGACCACTCAGGCAAGTCAAGGCCAGCTTTCAGGGCTCTAATATGAAGATCCTGCATGTGAATGCTAGTCACATGGGTCCCCTGGGAGCCAACAGACAAGGGAGCAGAGGGGGATTTTCTAAACTGCCCCAAATATATAGTTGACAATAAAACCATTTGTCCTGAGAGTGATGGGGGTACGCATGATGACGTATGTACTGAGAGTGCGTTTTCAGTGTATACTGTAAATCCTAGTGGTTCTGTTCAAATTCTCCAAGGTGAGTCAGGAGCTTTCTATTCCATGTAGGTATGTAGAGCTGCAAATGAGGGTAACAAGCCTCTTGGTGGAACGTTCTGGGTTGTTGTGAAACCACATACATATGCATATTATGTATCCACATATACCTAAATGTACACATGTACTCATACATACATATGTATAGTTGCAGCATATGTACACGAGAGTGCTCAGTGGATAGAATATATTCCCTATTTTCTAAAATACATTAATAGATAGTTTATCATGTTTTCCTAAGAGTTTTTCTTTTTCTTTTTTTTTTTTTTTCTGTTCTTTAGGGGACCGCTCTGCAAATTTTTTTTATCATCTTTCATACTAGAAGATGCCCTCCCCTGCTTACTCACATCTGTGTGCAGGATAGGAATCAGCTGACTATGAACTCTATGTGCCTGGATGATAGCCTGGATCTCTCAGTGCTCCTCATTGTGTTAACTGATGGGAAGCATGAAACTGGAGGTCTTTGACCTGGTTGTCTCCAAATGTCCATACAAGTGTTCTTTAGTCTCCTGCCTGGCAGGATTAAGCATGGGTGTCAGGATTCTGGAAGCTGATCAGGGAAAGAAGAGGTGGGATCCCATTTGTAATATGTGATTAAGGTTCTTGTTGTCAACAGGACAGTTTCTCCCCCTACCTCACTTTTGCTCTTCATGATTTTCATGAGATTTAACCAATTGTTGTATTATAAAACTGACACATTTTAAAACTGAGTTTCCCAATTTAAACCTTTATATAGCTATACAGTATTATACCTTTTCCTGTTGCTGAATATGTAATGTGTCTCCACTTTAGGAAGGAATTTTAAAAGCTACTGTAAACATTCAGTCACACAATTTTGTGGACCAATTTTTTCTCTTGGATAAAACTTGGAAGGCAAAATGGCTGGTTCATGAAAAAGCTGTGCGTTTAAATCAATTTTTTTATCACCAGTGTAAGAACTTAAGTTATTCCATATCATTCCCAGTATTTGCTATTTTTTTCTTAGCTATTACAATGGATCTGACTGTTACTGTTATTTAGCATAAAAGTTGATATGTTTTGGTGGGGTTTACCTGTATTTTCTAAAGGAAGATGTTACTCATTAATTCACCTACCTGGTCAGGTAAATTTCAGTGATGGATTTGTGTACCACATGCACACTGAAGCCCATAGTTGATATTTCGTAGTTCTAGTGGGTGAGCCCAAAGCACCAGTAAAAATTGGTTGACTCTTTGTTGTTGTTGTTGTTGTTGTTGTCAGTCATTCAGTCGTGTCCGACTTTTCAACCCATGGACTGCAGCTCACCAGGCTTCCCCGTCCTTCACTATCTGCCAGAGTTTGCTCAGACTCATGCCCACTGATTTGAGGATGCCATCCAACCATCTCATCCTCTTTTCCCCTGACCTCAGTCTTTCCCAGCGTCAGAGTCTTTTCCAGTAAGTCGGCTCTTCGCATCAGGTGGCCAAAGTATTGGAGCTTCAGTTTCAGCATCAGTCCTTTCAATGAATATTCAGGGTTGATTTCCTTTAGGATTGACTAGCTTGATTTTCTTGCCATCCAAGGTACTTTCAAGAGTCTTCTCCAGCACCACAGTTTGAAAGCATTATTTCTTTGGCATTGAGCCTTCTTTACAGTCCAACTCACATTTGTACATGACTTCTGGAAAACCTTGGCTTTGACTATATGGACCTTTGTTGCCAGAGTGATGTTTCTGCTTTTTAATACACTATCTAGGTTTGTCATAGCTTTCCTATGGAGCAAGTGTGTTTTAATTTCATGGCTGCAGTCACCACCCACAGTGATTTTGGAGCCCAAGAAAATAAAGTCTGTCACTGTTTTCATTTTTTCCCTATCTATTTGCCATGAAATGATGGGAAAAGATGTCATGATATTCATATTTTGAATGTTGAGTTTTAAGCCAGCTTTTTCAATGTCCTCTTTCACACTTATCAAGAGATTATTTAATTCCTCTTTGCTTTCTGCCATTAGGGTGGTGCCATCTGCATATCTTAGGTTATTGATATTTCTCCAGGCATTCTTGATTCCAGCTTTAATTCATCCAGCACAGCCTGTGATGTGCTCTGCATAGAATAATAAGCAAGGTGACAACATTCAGCCTTGACGTACTCCTTTCCAAATTTTGAACTGGTCCATTGTTCCATGTCCGGTTCTAACTGTTGCTCTTTGACAGGATTCTTAGGTAAGGTGGCCTGATATTCCCAACTCTTTAAGAATTTTCCACAGTTTGTTGTGATCCACACAAAGGCTTTAGCGTAGTCAATAAAGCAGAAGTAGATTTTTTTTTTCTGGAATTCTCTTGCTTTTTCTATGATCCAACGGATTTGGCAAATTGATCTCTGGTAATCTGAGTCCTCCTCAGAGCTGATTTCAACTCTTAAGCAAACATATATGGGACATTCATGCTATTTCTAGCTTCAATCTTATCTTGCTGGCAAGACATTCCCCTCCTTTTTCTACAATTTCCACTTGTAAGACACATATTTTCCAAACCTTGTTTGACATAGGAAATATCATGATGTCTGTCATTTGCCTATAAAACTTCAAGAGAAAAAGTGCTGGGGATAATCAATGAAGTAAGATTGGCAATGGTTGCCTGTTAAACCCAATTGATTTAATGTCATAAATGTAATCACTTTTGTATATAACTAAATTGTACAATTAACAAGCACTAACCATTACATTTAAAAGTATATTTGTCTTGACTCTCATTACAGATGTTTCATGAAGTCATGAGAGAACCTCCTCTCTATGTTTTGTCTGCTTAGATCCATGGGTCCCGGTCCTGGAAGCTCATGGACCCAACTTTTGGGAGGCCTCATGGCAGCCAGGCTCATCAATTCCCTACTAACTTATTTCACAGCCTCTATTTTTTTAACTGTATTTTTTTACTTTACAATACTGTATTGGTTTTGTCATACATTGACATGAATCCACCACAGGTGTACATGAGTTCCCAACCCTGAACCCTCCTCCCACCACCCTCCCCATATCATCTCTCTGGGTCATCCCGGTGCACCAGCCCCAAGCATCCTGTATCCTGTATCAAACCTAGACTAGCGATTCGTTTCTTACATGATAGTATACATGTTTCAATGCCATTCTCCCAAATCATCCCTACATCTGTATCTCTTTTGCTGTCTCGCATACAGGGTTATCATTACCATCTTTCTAAATTCCATATATATGACAGCCTTCAGAATGGGAGAAAATAATAGCAAATGAAGCAACTGACAAACAACTAATCTCAAAAATACACAAGCAACTTCTGCTTGTTTCAGCATCAGTTCAGAAAAATAAATGACCCAATCAAAAAATGGGCCAAAGAACTAAATAGACATTTCTCCAAAGAAGACATATGGATGGCTAACAAACACATGAAAAGACGCACAGCCTCTTTAATTAATCACCCATCTAAAGGTTTAAAACATTTAATCAATATCAAAGACTATTTCATCTCTGAAGGAAGCATATCATTTTTAGAAAGCAGTTTTTATACTAAAACCATAGAATAATTTGTATTAGAGTTGTAAGGCATCCTCTGTACTGTGATACAAGAGCCCCAGGCCCTATTTTGGGAATTAGAAAAATTGAAAGTTAGCAAGTCCCAGAAAATTTAGTTAGTTAAGTCGCTCAGTCGTGTCTGACTCTTTGCGATCCCATGGACTGTAGCCCACCAGGCTCCTCCATCCATGGGATTCTACAGGGAAGAATACTGGAGTGGGTTGCCATTTCCTTCTCCAGGGGATCTTCCTGACCCATAGATCGAACCCAGGTCTCCCACATTGCAGGCAGACGCTTTAACCTCTGAGCCAGCAAGGAAGCCCAGAAGAAGCCCCCAAACCACTCCTCTCTTGGTTCAGAGCAGACTCCTCATCAGACACTAGTGAAACATGAGGAAGGGGACAGGGTGCAATCTTTGAAAAAATGAGAGTACAGTGGGTCCAGGATAGCAGACAGGTCAACTTGGATGAGACCTTGATTCTCAGTATAGGCTCAGTTTAATACATCAGCAAGCTAAATGACACACTCAGAGACACCATGACAGTTCTAAGGCCAACCCTCAAAGATCAAAAAGTGGTGCATGCCATCACTTCAGTCATGTCTGACTCTTTGCAACCAAATGGACTATATAGCCTGCCAGGCTCCTTTGTCTATGGGATTCTTCAGCCAAGAATACTAACGTGGGTCAGAAGATCTTCCTGACCCAGAGATCAAACCCATGTCTCTTGTCTCCTGCATTTGCAGCGGGTTCTTTAGCAGCCACTAGCACCACCCGGGAAGCCCCTCAGTTCAGTTCAGTTCAGTTCAGTCGCTCAGTCGTGTCTGACTCTTTGTGACCCCATGAATTGCAGCACGCCAGGCCTACCTGTCCATCACCAACTCCCGGAGTTCACTCAAACTCATGTCCATCGAGTCAGTGATGCCATCCAGCCATCTCATCCTCTGTCGGCCCCTTCTCCTGCTCCCAATCCCTCCCAGCATCAGAGTCTTTTCCAAGACTCTGATAAGTCAGCTCTTCGCATGAGGTGGCCAAAGCACTGGAGTTTCAGCTATAGCATCATTCCTTCCAAAGAAATTCCAGGGCTGATCTCCTTCAGAATGGACTGGTTGGATCTCCTTGCAGTCCAAGGGACTCACAAGACTCTTCTCCAACACCACAGTTCAAAAGCATCAATTATTTGGCACTCAGCTTTCTTCATAGTCCAACTTTCACATCCACACATGACCACTGGAGAAACCATAGCCTTGACTAGACGGACCTTTATTGGCAAAGTAATGTCTCTGCTTTTCAATATCCTATCTAGAATGGTCATAACCTTTCTTCCAAGGAGTAAGCGTCTTTTAATTTCATGGCTGCAGTCACCATCTGCAGTGATTTTAGAGCCCAAAAAAATAAAGTCTGACACTGTCTCCACTGTTAATGGCCCTAAAAAGTGGGTGGTGGCCCAATTCCTAAAATTCTCCAACCCTTCCCCAAAAGAGTTGGAATAATCTCCCGACTCATCAGTCAATGAAACTACCCAGTCTCTCTCCTTGTGAGATCACCCACACTGTTTGTGGAGTGTGTTTCCTCTCTAAACATATCCACTCTCACTCTGTCTCTAACTCAGTTCTCTCTGCAGTGACACATCAAAAACCTGAGCTTCATTAGGTCCTGAAACCAGGTCTGTGATCTCAGTTGGAAGACTGTGGATTTTGACTGGATTCGAGTCCTACCCATGAGGGCTTGTTATGTAGATAGAATAGGGAAACAGGGTTCGAGATAGCTGTCAGAATAAGCAGCATCTAAAAAAAAAAGTTGGGGGCCACAGACGAGAGTAAGAAACTCTGGCAGGAATACACATCCCCTTTCCTGACTGGTCCTGAGTGTAACCAATCAGGAAAACACTGGTACAATCTCCTAGTTTGCATAGGAAATGTCACGCGAGTGTATGTTCCTCGATTCTTTGTCTCATTAGCAAAGATTTGGAGTGATGCACATTAAAGCCCCCTCGGTGAGTCACAGCTCTCAGGTCTTGGATAGACCGTGTTATAGCTCTCAGGTCTCAAATGGACCGTGTTAAAGCTCTTAGACAAATCAGTGTTACAGCTCAGTGTTACAGCTTTGTTTTATTTAGAAGATAGCAGGAAAATCCATCTTTGAGGCGTGAGGGCACGTCGATCTAAAGACACGAGGAGAAGAGCGCCCCAGCGCTCAGGAGAGAGAGAGGGAGCTGGCTTTGGCTCTTCTATTTATATGTTTATCTTTCCCTGGGCCTGTCCTATGTAAATTGGGCCAGCCAGGAGTGTTGTTTGTTTTACCTGAGGTCCTCACTCCAGTCCTCGGACCTTCTTTTGTTTCATTTCGCGGGCTTTTTCCTTCCTTGTCTTTTAGCCACCACCATTTTGGACTCCTTTTCCCTGTTCTACCTACCTAACATTCCCCCCTCAAGAGATGGGAGGCCCAATTCTTCGGAAACAGGGGCGTCGAGGTCTTTCTGGCTACTTCCTGTGGAACTGGGGCAGCGAGGGATATTGGGCCTCTCCCTCTTGCTAGTCTCAAGCCTCAGAGCCCTTATAACGGTGTCCATTTAAGGGTGAGTGATATTTTCTGTGGTCGGCTGTAGTTTTACATCTTTGTTGAACTAGCACTGTATGTTGTAGCTTGTTGACCTGGGCAGAGACAAAACAGGTTAGACAATTGACAAGTACATGGAATAATCATCAGTGTAGCATAACAAGGACTAGAAGGGGCATTAGTCAATTTTAAATTCACATCGCCAGGATGCTCAAGTCCCTCCTTGTTCAGGGATCAGAAGATCTATCTCCTGTCTGTTTTGGAGTATAATCTTTTTCAAGCTGTGTTGGCTCTTTAGAGCTATCTTGAGAAATCTTATCCCCAGAAACTAGATTCTGGGAGTGTTCATTAGAATGGCACTCTTTGGTAGTCTTGAATAGGTATCTGAGATCTCCCAGGGGCTCACAGGTGTATTGAGTGTCCTCTTCTGTTTTCTTCCATGGCTTGACTCATGAGTAGTGAATCCAGATGTCATGTCCTTGTACTTTGATTGCTGTGGGGGTAGAAAGTATTACAGGGTAGGGGCCCTTCCATGTGGGCTGGAGTTGAGCCTTTGGGGACCCATCTTTCCAGACTTTAATTAGGACTTGAGTCCCTGGAGCATATAGTGGTGACTCCTTAGAATCTTTGGGGTCCTGGTTTATACCCCACAAGCGTATATCCTGTTGGAATTGCCCAATAGCCATGGTATAAGACTAGAGGGTCTGAACCTCTGGATCTAGGAAGAGGTCATTGACATAAACGAAAGGTCCCCCATATAGCATCTCATAAGGACTAAGACCAAGCTGTTCCTGAGGGGCAATATGGGTGTGGAGGAGAGCTATTGGTAAAGCTCCTTCCATCCCAGGGAGGTCTCCTGGGTTATCTTTTTTGTCACTGATTTTAAGAATTGATTGGCTCTTTCTACTTTTCCTGGAGACTGAGGCCTCCAGGCACAATGGAGATAATAAGTAATGCCTAATGCTTTCGAGACCCCTTGGGTGACCTTAGAAGTAAGTGATGTCCCATTGTCACTTTGTAATGACCTGGGCAGACCAAATCTTGGAATGATTTCATGGAGCAGTTTTTTTACCACCTCCTCAGCCTTCTCAGTCTGGGTGGGAAAGCCTTCAATCCATCCTGTGAATGTATCTATCATGACTAATAGGTATTTATACCCTTGAGAAACTGGCATCTGAGTGAAGTCCATCTGCCAGTCCTCTCCTGGGTCCCACGTCGTTGGATGGGCTGGGCCAGCTGGGGTTTTCGAGCTCCTTGGGGGTTGTTTAATTGGCAAGTGGGACAAGAGGACACCACCTGTCTTATAGTTGTTTGGAAGCCTGTTCCTCTAAAGGACCTTTTTAGTAATCTTTGGAGGGCCTTTTCTCCTAAATGAGTAGTGGCATGTAAAGAGTTAACCAACTTCCATTGGAGGTTCTCAGGCAGAAAA
This sequence comes from Ovis aries, assembly GCF_016772045.2. Taxonomy (NCBI): domain Eukaryota; kingdom Metazoa; phylum Chordata; class Mammalia; order Artiodactyla; family Bovidae; genus Ovis; species Ovis aries. The sequence goes on along the minus strand of NC_056055.1, from coordinate 114,289,042 downwards.
AGGAGTCCCTCCTTTTGGAACCACCCCATATGATCTTCTTGAAAGCCCTCGCTCTTAGCTTTAAGAGTCTCACCTTCAGTATATGAAGGAGTTTCTGGCAAATTAGTCTGTGGAACTAAGGTGGCAATCCCTATTAGGTCATGGTTCTGTAATGCTGCTCTCCTAGCTGCCTGATCAGCTGCTTGGTTCCCTTGTGCCACTTCTGTGCTCCCTTTTTGGTGTCTTTTACAATGGGAGACTGAAACCTCAGTGGACAGATGGACTGCCTCCAAGAGTTGAAGAATTTGATCACCATATTTGATTGGGGACCCTCGGGTGGTCAAGTGGCCCCTTTCTTTCCAAATAGCCGCATGCGCATGTAGCACCAGAAAGGCATACTTGGAATCAGTGTAAATGGCTATTCTTTTTCCTTTTCCCAGCTCTAAAGCTCAAGTCAGGGCTATGAGCTCAGCTAATCGGGCTGAAGTACCTGGTGGCAGAGGCTTAGCCTCTATGGTCTCAAAATTGGAGACTACTGCATACCCGGCTCTTCTTTTTCCACCCAAGACAAAGCTGCTCCCATCGGTGTACCAGATTCCCTCAGGACTGATCAGAGGATCTTCTGACAATCCTTCTCGGGGTTTTGTCCAGTGGTCCAAGGTTTCTAGACAACAGTGAAAGGGGAGAGAGCCCTCGGGGGTAGGCAGGAGGGTGGCTGGGTTAAGAACCTCACAAGGGGATATAGTGAGGCCTGGATTTTCCATCAGCATTACTTGATATCTGAGGATTCTTTGATCAGACATCCATAAATGGCTTCTCCCATTTAGTTGTTTTACTTGGTGGCTGGTAAAAATAGCTAGTTTGTCCCCAAAGGAGAGTTTTAAAGCATCTTCTATCATGATTGCAATAGCTGCAAGATTTCGAAGGCAGGGGGGCCAGCCTCGGGTAGTTGGATCGAGCTTTTTGGATAAGTAAGCTACAGGCTGGGGCTCAGATCCCAACCTTTGAGTTAACACTCCCAAGGCTATTCCCTCTCTTTCATGGACATAAAGTTGGAATGCTTTTTCTGGGTCTGGCAACCTCAAAGCAGGTGCCTGAGTTAAGGCCTGTTTTAATGTAGCCTCTGCCTTCTTTTGAGGCGTTCCCCATATCAGTGGGATTGAATCATCTCGTCCCTTTAAGCTTTCATGTAAGGGCTGGGCAATTAGACCATAGTTGGGTATCCAGATTCTACAGTATCCATGTAGCCCCAGGAAAGCTTGCAATTGTTTTCGAGTCGTGGGGGAGGGCAACTGGAGGATTCCTTGTACCCAATCAGAGGACAGCCTCTTGGACCCATGTGTAATCTGAACTCCCAGGTAAGTGACCTTTGTCTCGACCATCTGTGCCTTAGCATGGGAGACCATATATCCTCTTTCTGCTAAGAAGTTTAGAACCTGAATTGCATGTTGTTGGGCACTTTTCTCATCTGGAGAGCAGATTAGTAGGTCATCTACATATTGTAATATTTTCCCATTAGGTCCCAGGTCCAGACCTAGGAGATCCCGGCTAAGGGCCTGTCCAAACAGGTGGGGCCTATCTATGAACCCCTGAGGTAATACTGTCCAAGTCATCTGTTGGTGTTTTTCTCCTGGGGCCTCCCACTCAAAGGCAAAAAGATATTGGGATTCTTTAGCCAGCGGTATGCAAAAAAATGCTTCTTTGAGATCCAAGACTGTAAACCACTTGGCACTGGGTGGGATTTCTCCCAAGATTACATAGGGATTGGGTACTGTGGGATGGAGGGGGACTACAGCTTCATTTATGATCCAGAGATCTTGAACCATTCGCCAGGTTCTATCTTTTTTCTTTACTGAGAGGATTTGGGTGTTACATGGTGAACTGGTGGGGACTAATAGCCCACAAGCAAGGAATTTATTTATTAATGGCTGTAGTCCCTCTTAAGCCTCTCTTTTGAGAGGGTATTGTTTCCGGTTAGGAAACCGAGTGAGATCTCGGAGGACAATGATGACTGGTTCAGCTTGGTGGGCTCGTCCAGGAATCCCCTGGTCCCACACCTGGGGGTTAATTTTGTCCTCCCATTGTTTTTGGTCCCTCTCTATTGAAGGTGCAATGGGTTCTTCAGTAGTAACCAGGAGCTGCAGGGCTCTAGGGGCTGAAAAGCTTCCCATCACAAGGGTGGTTCCCAGTTTAGTGAGTATATCTCTTCCCAATAAGGGAGTAGAACACTCAGGGACCACTAGAAACTGGTGGGAAAATATTTGTCCATCCCAGCAACAAAGAAGTGCTCAGGTGAATCTTTTAGTAGTTGCTTTTCCTGTAGCACCCAAAATGATACAGGTTTGGGAGGAGAAGGGTCCGGAAAAGGGTCCAGAGTAGGAGATCAAGACAGAGTAGGTAGCCCCTGTGTCAACCAAGAAATTCTCTGACCTACCTGCCACATCCAGTTGTATCCTTGGCTCCAGCCCAGTGATGGTTATCTGTGACAGGTGGGCTGGCTGGAGCGGGCCGCTTCAGTCCTCTTGAACCATCGTGAGGGTAGGCTTGGCGCTTGACCTTGAGGCTCTTGGGTCCCAAGAGCAGAGTGCCACCCAATGTCCCACTTGATGGCATTTGTGGCAAGCCGTCCTAGGAGACTTGTCGGTTTGGACACTCTTTGGTCCAATGCCCCACCTGTCTACAGATCAGGCATTTGTCTCGTGCCTTGTCCTTCAAGGACTCGGGATTTGCCATAGGGCTTCCCTGGAGAGCGACCAGCATCTGGGCATGCCTTGTCTCTTTCTTTCTCTCCTTCTCTCGGGCCTTGGCCTTGGCCTCCTTTTCCTGTTCTCTGTTATAAAAGGTGTTGGTGGCTGTCTGGACCATCTCATCTAAAGAGGCAGCGGGGTCCTACTGTTGTAGCTGTTGTAACTTAATTCTGATATCTGATGCACATTGGGACAGGAATTTGTCCTTTAAAATCACCTGTCCCTCGTAAGAGTCTAAGTCCAGATTGGTAAACTTTTGGAGTGCCTCTTTTAGCCTTTCCAGAAAGGCAATGGGGTTCTCATTGGGCTTCTGAGTTATTGCTGAGGCCCGGGCATAGCTAATTACTTTTTGTTGGGCTGCTTTCAGTCCTGCCTTCACACAGATTAGAAAATGATCTCTTTCCCAGATGTGTTCAGGGTCATTATAATTCCAATTAGGATCGGAGGAGGGGACTGCAGTTTCTCCTACTGGGTATCTTATCACTGGGCATGTGAAGCCCTGTTGCATACCTCCCAGCCTCCTTTAAGACCCTAGTATGTTCAGGGTCAGATAAAGTTTGACTAAATATGACCATGATGTCTTTCCATGTCAAGTCAAAGGCCAAGGTAATATGTTGGAATGTATCTATATATTTGCCTGGGTCATCTGTATAGCTTCCCAGGTCTTGTTTGATCTGTCTTAGTTCTAAGAGGGAGAAGGGCTTATGGACCCGGATTGGTCCGAATTCTCCTCCAGTTTCAACTAAGGGACATACTCGAGCTGGCTTTTGTGGAGGGGATGCTCCGGGTATGGGGTCACATTTGGATATAAGGAAGGAGCACCAGGCAACTCGGGATTTGTGGGAGGTGAGCCTTCACGAGGGGGTTCCTTTTTTTGGTTGCCTGTGCCTAACACCATTTGCCTAGTGGGCTCACTTTTAAGGCATACATCAATCCCATACTTAAGACAGAGTTCCTTCATATCTCTTAGTCAGAAGAAAATTTGGACATAGGGGGTCTCTGTCCATTTCCCTTGTCTTTTACAGAATAACTCTAACTGCAGGATGGTATTGTAATTTAAAGTCCCACCCTCAGGCCAGTGTTCCTCGTCCCCCAGTGGATACTGTGGCCATGCAGTGGCACAAAAGAACTTCAAGCGACTTTTCCTTAGAGATAGAGGGCCGAACAGCTTCCAGTTATCAAGGATGCATCTCAAGGGCGTCTGCCAGGAAGTGGATTGGTTATTTCCTATCTGAAAGACAGTCATGACAGGGAGAAAAGAAAAAGACCTCTTTCGATTTTCATGGGTGGACTTCCTTAGGGGTGAGTCTTTTTGAAGCTTATCTTACCCAGAACTGTTGCAACCTGAGAGCCAGGCGTCCCCGGGTCAGGGTGCAGATCTCCAGGCAGGCCGAGGCGTGACAGCCTCCCAAGAATTGGGTCCCTGGGCTGGTCGAGGCGTGATGACCTCCTGGGACCCCTGGGACTGGCGGATCCCCGAGCAGGTTGAGGCATGACAACCTTTCGAGGACCAGATCCCTAGGCAGGTCAAGGTGTGATGACCTCCTGGGACCCCCAGACTGGAGTTGGGCGTCCCCAAGATCTCCAATGTGACCAGTACTGGGTAGGATTAGGGGTTTGATATTATAGATTTATTTCCCTCCCAAGGCCAGCTATTTTCTGGTTGTCTCTCCAGAAGATTGTAGAGGCAACCTTGTGGGTCTGGATGGGGCTCAGGCAAAGAGCATGAAACAGGAGGGAAGAGGGCAGAGCACAACCTTTGAAAGAATGACATAGCACAAGGGTATAATGTAAACCAATTAAAATCAATTGGGTCTAAGATGACAAGTCAAATTCAAGTAAAACTTAATCTCCAATCTATAAGCCAATAGACACACCCAGAGATGGCAGGACAGCTCCAAGGCACTGTGAAAAAGATGGAGGAGTGGGTGGTTCCCCAGTGGCTGGGATGAGCCTCCCACTCATTAGCATATGAATTTACCCCTCTCACAAAACCGAGCCAGGCCTCATTCAATGGCCAGTACCCTGTAGAGTGCAGCGCTTTTCTCTGAATCTAACAAGTCTACCTCTTATCTATCGCTTTGACTCTCAATGAATCTTTGTAATGAGACCTCAGAGGCTGAACCTTATTAGTTTTGGCTGGGCTTGAGTCCCGGAAGAGAGCTGAAGGACAGGAGGAAAAAGCAGTGGGAAAAACATGCCAAGGAATCCCCTTCATAGCCCGCCAGAAAATTTGCTAAATATCTGACCGGTGCTCACCGTTTCTTTGGTCTGATCCTTGGCACAGAGAAGAGAAAGGACAGAAGAACCCCCACCAGCTTGTGTAACAGCTACTGGGGCTCAGCACATAGCACCTTTGGGACATGCTGAGGAGTAGCCTCTCCAGAGTCCCTTTAATTGTGCCCCCTGCCGCCTGCCTGTTCACGGGAGGTTCGAGGAAACAAGAAACGAGAGATTGTAAAGGGATTAAGATTTTGTTAGGCATGTGCCTCCAGCCAGAGGAGCGAGGACCTCTTACCTTAACTGGAGGTCTTCTGGGATCTGAGACTGGGCCGCGTGGGCTTTCCGCTGTCCTGGTTTCCAGCACAATGGGCCTTCCCCTGCGCTGGATTTTCTTCACGTTCCACCTCTACCACGGGAGCTTCACTGAGTTGGGCTCTGGCTGTGCTTGGCCTCTTCCACGTGGAGATTGTTTCAGCCAGGTTACATCCGAGTCATGGCACCATAGATGTCACGCGAGTGTAGGTTCCTCAATTCTTTGTCTCATTACAACAAAGATTTGGAGCGATGGACATTAAAGCCCCCTCGGCGAGTCACAGCTCTCAGGTCTTGGATAGACCGTGTTATAGCTCTCAGGTCTCAAATGGACCGTGTTAAAGCTCTTAGACAAATCAGTGTTACAGCTCATGTTATGGCTTTATTTTATTTAGAAGATAGCAGGAAAATCCATCTTTGAGGCGTGAGGGCACGTCGATCTAAAGACACGAGGAGAAGAGCGCCCCAGCGCTCAGGAGAGAGAGAGGGAGCTGGCTTTGGCTCTTCTATTTATATGTTTATCTCTCCCTGGGCCTGTCCTATGTAAATTGGGCCAGCCAGGAGTGTTGTTTGTTTTACCTGAGGTCCTCACTCCAGTCCTCGGACCTTCTTTTGTTTCATTTTCACGGGTTTTTCCCTTCCTTGTCTGTAGCCACCGCCATTTTGGACTCTTTTTCCCTGTTCTGCCTACCTAACAGGACATAACCAATCAAACCCCAGGAACTCGCTCAGAAAAGGAAACCAGGGGTATAATGAGGGAAGGTTAACTGGGACAGGGCCACTCCTGTGGGGATTGGTCCACTCTCTCATCTCGAGAGAGTATTCTTGCTGCTTGCCCAATATATCTTGCCTGTTTGAGGTGAACACTAGTTTGTCATTTCAATTCTTTGCTACCATGAGCCAAGAACTAAGGAAGAAGAACTAGCTTGACATCTTGGTGCCATGACTCAGATTGCTTACGTCACATCAGCAAAGGAAAGGATCCTTGACCCTATGGCTAGAAGGACCTTAACCTCCTTTCATCCTTATGACCCCCCACCCCCACCCTGCCATCTATGCTACCCTATGCAATGCATTGGGAAGGCCACCCTCTAAGTTCTCATACAGTTGTTCATCTCTTATCTCCTCAAACTCTCTGCAAACAGATGAGAGGCAGTGGAAGTAATTGAAGAACTTTGTCCACTACCCCTGGCAATGCCCCATTGCCCATTGCTCCCTAGTGACTGCTGCCAAAACGAGCAAGAGTTCTCATTTCCTCTTTTCTCTTTCTCCTTTAAACTGGATTAGGCCGATTGAAAGTCAGGCATTTAAACTCCATTAGGGCACCTGCCACTGGTAGCCTCTTGTGACTGTTATGCCCAGAGTCCAAGCCCCCAAAACTGAGAGAATAAGACGTCCACAGCAATGCAAAAGCATAAAGGGGTTTATTGCTAGCTCGAGTTAGGGCCCAGGTCTCATCCAGCACAGTGGAATCCAAGAGCCCCGAGCTCTGAATCACATCTACTTTTATACAGACGGTTCTTTGTTCCTGTAACAGCTTAGCTGATTGGTTAAACCGTACACGCACGCAGGACTTTTAACCTCACATCCCTATCCGGATTGGCTCAGGTCTGGCGCGGGTGGGGGGCTATGGGTATTTTTTCTGATTGGTTGAGCTACACTGCCTGCGGGAGTTTCCAGTGCCTCAGCCTTCCTAGAGACTAAACCTCAGGCCTAGCCTGCCCCTTAGAGCCTGTCCTGGCTCCAGTTTGGTTCTAACAGTGACAGGACAAGGGAGTCACAGAATGGACTGGATATCCCCACCATGGCTGGACTGGGTCCTGACACAAACAAGGGCACATCACCACTAGGGATTGTAGATACACTGCTTTAGTAAGGGGCCCTCTAGGTGCCTAGGTTGCCTTGAGACCTGCATTCTGACCCAGGATGCTGGCTCACAGCCTGCAACCAAAATGGTCACACTCACTGATCTGGGAACACCCAGCTCTCAGTCAGTGTACAAGGTTGAGGAGGCCTTCCATTCAAACTTACCTGACATTGACCAAGCTAGAGACCTTGGGGATGTTTGGCTTTAGTTGGGGATCCCAGGAGTCTGGTGAGCTGTCTTGGGATCTGCACCTAGACCCAGGGATGCCCAGCTCTCAGGCTGAAAACCTTACTGTCAGGGAAGGACACCCTGGGATCCACCCCAAGGCTAAGAGGCTGACTAGTTTTTCTACATCTTTGCCATTGTTCCAGATGGGGAACAAGCAATCAACTCATCAACAGATGCTCTTAAGATGTATCCTTAATAAATGGGAGCTACTTGGCCCTCAGACTCTGAGGTGAAGACACTTGAGATTCTTTTGAAACTCAGCATGGCCACAATATCCTCTGGAGGGTAGGGAAGCTCCCAAAAATGGGAGCTTAAGTTACAATATTATACCACAATTAGATTTGTTCTGTAAGACACAAGGGAAATGGGTGGATTTTCTATGTTCAAATTTCCTGCCATTAAGAGACATGAAGGAACTCTGCCTCAAGTGAGGGATTAAGTGCGAACATGCTAAACAGATGGTGTTTGACACAGACAACCAAGAAAAAGAAGCCCCCTTGAAGGTTCACCTTCCACCGCTTTAAAATCACCTAGTGCTACCCCCTCAATATAGTCAGAATCACCCCCATACCCTAAGCACCCTCTCCACTGGCTTGAGTATGCCCTTTAGTCAAAACTGGAGGGGAATTCGGACCAACCTGGATCCATAAGCTCTTCTCACTCCTAGAGCTAAGGGAAATCAAACTGGATTTGGAAAGCTACATAGATGATCCATGTAAATACATGGATGCATTTTAATATACCTCCTTGGCTTTCAACCTAACATGAAAAGATGTCATGGTCATATTTAATCAGACCTTATCTGACCTGAGAATGCTAGAGTCATAAGGGAGGCTGAAAAATATGCTACAGAATATCTAATGTCAAGCAGTAAATACCCACTGGGAGAAATAGCAGATCCCTCTATGACTACCCGACCTGTCCCTTTCCATGGTGTGAAAAAGGACTAAGATGGGGATTCTGCACAACTGAAGCCCAAACATGTGGGGACAGAGTCAAGGAATCCACCATTGCAGAAACTGGTTTTATTGTTGATACTGGGAAAGCCAAATAGGCCTCTGAGCACAAACAGGCCCACAGAGTTCACCCCGTGAAATTAACCCACCCTTGGACTACTTCTCTGCTAATTAACTTTATTCCCAATGACACTTCATATTTATAGCTATATCTGTAATCACTTCCTAACCCCCAGTGTATCACCCCGTGGACTTGGTATTTCTGCTCTGGTGCCATAGGACCTTGTCTAATGTCTCCTCTAAATAATTTCCCCCCAATTTCCCATCCAACTACACTCTTATGCCTTCTTCCTCATTTCACTAGAAAACACCAAATCTGATGCAGATGCTCAGGTAGGAATTCTTGACTTCATCCTGATTCTTCTCTTCCCTGTGACCCACAGGAATTATTATGTCTCACAGTATCCGCTTTTAGGACTCAACCTGGATCTGATTCCATAACTCCATGTCCACTTTCATTTCTCCCTTTGGTCTAGACATCACTGTTCTCAGCCTCTAAACACTGTCATAGTCTCTCACTTGGGTTAAGCTTTTGGCAAAATGGCAGCCAATGTTCTTTTAAAAGGAAATCAAACTCTTTACTGCGGTGTCAGCTCCCTCCATTTTCTGCCACCTGGTGGCCTTTACCCCATTTCTGCCATTCCCTCAGTACATTCTGGCTATCTTGCATTTTTGCTGGTCCTCACACCCACCATAATCCTGCCCCCTTCAGAAACATCACTCGTAACTGTCCCTTCAGATTACAAAGTTTCTACCCATGTGGCCTCTCCATGGAGCAGCCTTCCAGGACCACTTCTACCAAGACCACCATGCCATTCCACTGCTTCCACATTCCCTGTTCACTTTTGTGCATAAAACCTATCAGATCCCAACACATGCTATGTCTTCAGTTTAATTTTCATGTCTGGAATCTTCCTCTCCCCTCTCCCATCCTCACTCCTGACCAAAAAAATGGGCTTTCTTTTTGGTTTTCAGGGTCGCAAAGAGTCAGACATGACTGACTGACTGAACTGAACTGAATCTTCTGCAATCCAAGTACACCTTTTTTCAAAAATTGTGAAGAAATGCCATTTATCGTATCTTAATGTTCTCTGTCATTTACTCATGTGATTCTCGCCAGTTATACAAATGTTTGACTCTGCTTCCCTTCAGTTAAGTTCAGTTCAGTTCAGTTCATTCGCTCAGTCGTGTCCGACTCTTTGCGACTCCATGAATTGCAGCACGCCAGGCCTCCCTGTCCATCACCATCTCCCGGATTTCACTCAGACTCATGTCCATCGAGTCGGTGATGCCATCCAGCCATCTCATCCTCTGTCAGCCCCTTTTCCTCCTGCCCCCAATCCCTCCCAGCATCAGAGTCTTTTCCAATGAGTCAACTCTTCTCATGAGGTGGCCAAAGTACTGGAGTTTCAGCTTCAGCATCATTCCTTCCAAAGAAGACCCAGGGCTGATCTCCTTTAGAATGGACTGGTTGGATCTCCTTGCAATCCAAGGGACTCTCAAGAGTCTTCTCCAACACCACAGTTCAAAAGCATCAATTCTTCAGCACTCAGCCTTCTTCACAGTCCAACTCTCGCATCCATACATGACCAATGGAAAAAGCATAGCCTTGACTAGATGGACTTTTGTTGGCAAAGTAACGTCTCTACTTTTTAATATGCTATCTAGGTTGGTCATAACTTTTCTTCCAAGCAGTAAGCGTCTTTTAATTCCATGGCTGCTTCCCTTACACCATGATAAAAGCCAGTTTGTGCTCATTGTTTATTAAGAGGTCGTAACTTGTGAATAATTGTGCTAACTGTGGAGTTTGGACTTAATCACGTCAGGAAAAAACTCTTGAGAATTTCCTAGCTTTCTACTGAGGAGTGAGTGCAAGATGGGGAGTGAAAGATGAAGAGCAGCGACTGGCAATTCCCCCAATTGTCCAGCTGGATTTCTTGTTCAGAAAACTCATGCTGCAGCAATCTTGAAATGAAAGGAAACAATCTCCATGTCATTTTTCAAATGTAGCCACTGTTAAATTGGAATATGAGTATTTTATGATAACAATTTCTTTCTGAGTGTTCTATTTAAGAGCCTCTCAAAGAGGGATTATCAGTATTTAAAGACAAAAAGACATAAAAGCTGCTTTGAATTAAACTTATAACTGTTGGGAATTTAACTCTATAAATATTGCTATTGCCAGCTAAAATCTATATTGATGAGTTGCACGTATTTTCACATTATTTTAATTTTTACACAATATTATGCAATATTTACACAGAGAATATTATATATTATACATATATATATTCTATAGGATTGATATATAATACTCAAACTATCGTGAGAATTGTGGCTTAATGAAGTTTCAAACTAAGTAAAAGATTAGTCTCTAAAATACATTAATTTCACTGTAGGAAATAGGAGATAATCCAAGCATTCTGTAAATGGAGAAATTCCCACAGTTAGATGAAAGAAGTTAAACATGAAAACCTATTGCCGTGCTCAGCATATGAAGCTGGAGAAATGCAGTCCAAGGTGGTCTGAATGTAGCTCTGGTGGAGAGTCATGGGGGTGGGTGAATGCAGTCCAACAGCTTGGGAGGCCTGAGAGGAGCGTAGGGAACAGCACAGTTGATACTCACGCCCACTCCTAGGGAAGAGACCATCAGGGCTTGGTGCTTGGCCTCCTGGCTGGTTTGGAAAAGGCCTTGGGATCTGGAGATTCTCATGACCTCTTCCAGGGACTTGAACACTTTTAGCACCTCCTCCTCCATCTCCTCCTCTTGTTTAGGCTGCATGAATCTCTCTTTGATCAGTTTTTCGGCCACAGAATTGAGTTCCTGCCTCAAAATCAGGTTGACCCTCCTCAATTTTCTATAAGTGTTAGTAAGGCTGGGTGTATTTATTGACTCACTCTCTAGTCTGGTTTTCTCTAAAAATGTCTCCATCTCTGCATACTCATTTTTGGCAGCACAGTATTTGTCAGTGAGTAGGCATTTCTCATCAATCTGTGCAGCCAGTGTTTCTGCAAGCTGCTTTTCGTGTCTTACAAACAGTCAACTTCTAACAGACTGAACTAGTAAATAAGAGACCACCAATAAGCTGATGACAGGCAGACACACCACTGTCTCCCAAGGGAGGCTCTGGAAAGTGAACTGTGAACTCTGGCCACTGGGCAGCAGCAATACCACCACCTCACTCAGCTTCCCAAGGATCCGCCCAAAGCCAAGCTCCACAGAGGATGGCAGCCCCTCCATGGCACTCACTCACCACAGGTGCCCAGTTACTGTGGCACCACCAGCCACAGCAAACCCAACATGCCACCTGAAACCCAACCAGCAATGACCATCCTGGAATGGACAGTATTTAGGGGAAGTAGGGGTCACAGGGAGATTTGTAAATAAAATGTGATTCTGTTGTTGTCTAATCGTAATTTTTCTTTACCCCTTTCTTAAGAGTGTCTACATCAATACACAATTGAAATACACATAATGAAATGTGTCAATCTTCACTTTCAGTTCAGCTCAGTTCAGTCGCTCAGTCATCCCCAACTCTTTGTGACCCCATGAATCGCAGCACACCAGGCCCCCCCATCTATCACCAACTCCCAGAGTTCACTCAGACTCACAACCATCGAGTCAGTGATGCCATCCAGCCATCTCATCCTCTGTCGGCCCCTTTTCCTCCTGCCCCCAATACCTCCCAGCATCAGAGTCTTTTCCAATGAGTCAACTCTTCTCATTAGGTGGCCAAAGTACTGGAGTTTCAGCTTTAGCATCATTCCCTCCAAAGAAATCCCAGGGCTGATCTCCAGAATGGACTGGTTGGATCTCCTTGCAGTCCAAGGGACTCTCAAGAGTCTTCTCCAACACCATAGCTCAAAAGTATCAATTCTTCAGTGTTCAGCCTTCTTCACAGTCCAACTCTCACATTCATACATGACCACTGGAAAAGCCATAGCCTTGACCAGATGGACTTTAGTTGGCAAAGAAATGTCTCTGCTTTTGAATATGCTATCTAGGTTGGTCATAACTTTTCTTCCAAGGAGTAAGCATCTTTTAATTTCATGGCTATTATCACCATTTGCAGTGATTTTGGAGCCCAAAAAAATAAAGTCTGACACTGTTTCCACTGTTTCCCCATCTATTTCCCATGAAGTGATGGAACCGGATGCCACGATCTTCGTTTTCTGAATGTTGAGCTTTAAGCCAACTTTTTCGCTCTCCTCTTTCACTTTCATCAAGAGGCTTTTTAGCTCCTCTTCACTTTCTACCATAAGGGTGGTGTCATCTGCATATCTGAGGTTATTGATATTTCTCCCGGCAATCTTGATTCCAGCTTGTGTTTCTTCCAGTCCAGCATTTCTCATGATGTACTCTGCATAGAAGTTAAATAAGCAAGGTGACAATATTCAGCCTTGAAGTACTCCTTTTCCTATTTGGAACCAGTCTGTTGTTCCATGTCCAGTTCTATTGCTTCCTGACCTGCATACAGATTTCTCAAGAGGCAGGTTAGGTGCTCCGGTATTCCCATCTCTTTCAGAATTTTCCACAGTTTATTGTGATCCACACAGTCAAAGGCTTTGGCATAGCCAATAAAGCAGAAATAGATATTTTTCTGGAATTCTCTTGCATTTTCCATGATCTAGCGATGTTGGCAATTTGATCTCTGGTTCTTCTGCCTTTTCTAAAACCAGCTTGAACATCAGGGAGTTCACGGTTCACGTATTGCTGAAGCCTGGCTTGGAGAATTTTGAGCATGACTTTACTAGCATGTGAGATGAGCGTATTTGTGCAGTAGTTTGAGCATTCTTTGGCATTGCCTTTCTTTGGGAGTGGAATGAAAACTGACCTTTTCCAGTCCTGCGGCCACTGCTGAGTTTTCCAAATTTGCTGGCATATTGAGTGCAGCACTTTCACACCATCATCTTTCAGGATTTGAAACAGCTCCACTGGAATTCCATCACCTCCACTAGCTTTGTTCATAGTGATGCTTTCTAAGGCCCACTTGACTTCACTTTCCAGGATGTCTGGCTCTAGATGAGTGATCACATCATCATGATTATCTGGGTCGTGAAGATCTTTTCTGTACAGTTCTTCCGTGTATTCTTGCCACCTCTTCTTAATATCTTCTGCTTCTGTTAGGTCCAGACCATTTCTGTCCTTTATCGAGCCCATCTTTGCATGAAATGTTCCCTTGGTATCTCTAATTTTCTTGAAGAGATCTCTAGTCTTTCCCATTCTGTTGTTTCCCTCTATTTCTTTGCATTGATCGTTGAAAAAGGCTTTCTTATCTCTTCTTGCTATTCTTTGGAACTCTGCATTCAGATGCTTATATCTTTCCTTTTCTCCTTTGCTTTTCGCCTCTCTTGTTTTCACAGCTATTTGTAAGGCCTCTACAGACAGCCATTTTGCTTTTTTGCATTTCTTTTCCATAGGGATGGTCTTGATCCCTGTCTCCTGTACAATGTCACGAACCTCATTCCATAGTTCATCAGGCACTCTATCTATCAGATCTAGGCCCTTAAATCTATTTCTCACTTCCACTGTATAATCATAAGGGATTTTATTTGGTCCACTGGAGAAGGGAATGGCAAGCCATTTCAGTATTCTTGCCTTGAGAACCCCATGAACAGTAGGAAAAGGCAAAATGATAGGATACCAAAAGAGGAACTCCCCAGGTCAGTAGGTGCCCAATATGCTACTGGAGATCAGTGGAGAAATAACTCCAGAAAGAATGAAGGGATGGAGCCAAAGCAAAAACAATACCCAGTTGTGGATGTGACTGGTGATAGAAGTAAGATCCGACGCTGTAAAGAGCAATATTGCATAGGAACCTGGACTGTTAAGTCCATGAATCAAGGCAAATTGAAAGTGGTCAAACAAGAGATGGCAAGGGTGAACGTCGACATTCTAGGAATCAGCAAACTAAAATGGACTGAAATAGGTGAATTTAACTCAGATGACCATTATATCTACTACTGTGGGCAGGAATCCCTCAGAAGAAATGGAGTAGCCATCATGGTCAACAAAAGAGTCCGAAATGCAGTACTTGGATGCAGTCTCAAAAACGACAGAATGATCTCTGTTCATCTCCAAGGCAAACCATTCAATATCACAGTTATCCAAGTCTATGCCCCAACCAGTAATGCTGAAGAAGCTGAAGTTGAACGGTTTTGTGAAGACCTACAAGACCTTTTAGAACTAACACCCAAAAAAAGATGTCCTTTTCATTACAGGGGACTGGAATGCAAAAGTAGGAAGTCAAGAAACACCTGAAGTAACAGGCAAATTTGGCCTTGGAATGAGGAATGAAGCAGAGCAAAGACTAATAGAGTTTTGCCAAGAAAAGGCACTGGTCATAGCAAACACCCTCTTCCAACAACACAAGAGAAGACTCTACACATGGATATCACCAGATGGTCAACACTGAAATCAGATTGATTATATTCTATGCAGCCAAAGATGGAGAAGCTCTATACAGTAAAGAAAAACAAGACCGGGAGCTGACTGTGGCTCAGATCATGAACTCCTTATTGCCAAATTCAGACTTAAATTGAAGAAAGTAGGGAAAACCGCTAGACCATTGAAAAGTATATATATGTGTGTGTATATATATATATATATATATATATATAACTTAATCACTTTGCTATACTCAAGAAACTAATATAACATTGTAAATCAACAACACATCAATTGAAAAATACTTAGTGGTCAATTAAAAAATAAAAGTTACTACAAGAATATTGAATACATTTCCCTGTGCTATACAATAGGTCACTGTTGGTCACCTATTTTATATATGGTGGTGTGTACATGTTAAGCCCAAGCTCCTTATTTAATCTCTCTCCATATCCACTATCCCCCTTGGTAACTATAATTTGGTTTCCATATCTGAGAGTCTATTTCAGTTTTGTAAATAAGTTCGTGTGTATCACTATTTTTGGTTACAAATGTAAGTGATATATGGTATTTGTCTTTCTACATCTGACTTATTTCACTCAATATGATAATATACATCCATTCATACAGCTGAAAATGGCATTATTTCATTCTTTTTATGGGTGGTAATATTCCATTACATATTATATCTTCTTTATCCACTCAGCTGCTAATGGACATTTAGGTTGCTTCCAAGTCTTGGCTATTGTAAATAGTCCTGCAAGGACTACTGAGGTGCATGTATCTTTTCTAATTTAAGTATTCTCTGAATCTATGTCCAGGATTGGATTACAGCATCATATGTTAACTCTACTGATGATTTGTAAGGAACCTCCATGGTACATACTTGCTGCAGTTGTTGTTCTTGAGTCACTCAGACATGTCCGACTGTTTCCAACCCAGACTCTTTGCAATCTGACTTCTGCAAAGGACTGCAGCAAGCCAGGCTTTCCTGTCCTTCACTAGGTCCTGGAGTTTGCTCTAACTCATGTGCGTTGCGTGATGCCATCAAACTGTCTCATCCTCTGTAGTCCTCTTCTCCTCCTGCCCTCAATCTTTCCCAATATCTGGCTCTTTTCCAATGAGTCAGCTCTTCACATCAGGTGACAAAAGTATTGGAGCTTCAGCACCAGTTCCTCCAATGAATATTCAGAGTTGATTTCATTAGCATTGACTGGTTTGATCCTCGTTGCTGTCCAAGAGACTCTGAGAGTCTTCACCAGCATCAATATTCGAAAGCATCAATTCTGCAGCACTGAGCCTTCTTTACGGTCCAAATCTCATATCTGTATGTGACTCCTGGAAAAAACATAGCTTTGACATTAAGGACCTTTTTCAGAAAAGTGATGATGCTGCTTTTTAATACACTATCTAGGTTTGTCATAGCTTTACTTCCAAGGAGCAAGCATCTTTTAATTTCATGGCTGAGCCACCATCTGCAGTGAACTTGAGCCCAAGAAAATAAAGTCTGTCACTGTTTACAGATGTTCAACCTGGCTTCAGAAAAAGCAGAGGAAGCAGAGATCAAATTGCCAACATCCGCTGGATCATCGAAAAAGCAAAAGCATTCCAGAAAAACATCTATTTCTGCTTTATTGATTATGCCAAAGCCTTTGACTGTGTGGATCACAATAAACTGTGGAAAATTCTGAATGAGATGGGAATACAGACCACCTGACCTGCCTCTTGAGAAATCTGTATGCAGGTCAGGAAGCAATAGAACTGGACATGGAACAACAGACTGGTTCCAAATAGGAAAAGGAGTACTTCAAGGCTGAATATTGTCACCCTGCTTATTTAACTTCTATGCAGAGTACATCATGAGAAACGCTGGGCTGGATGAAGCCCAAGCTGGAATCAAGATTGCCATGGAAAGATCAATAACCTTAGATATGCAGATGACACCACTTTTATGGAAGAAAGTGAAGAAGAACTAAAGAGCCTCTTGATGAAAGTGAAAGAGAACAGTGAAAAAGTTGACTTAAAGCTCAACAACATTCAGAAAATGAAGATCATGGCATCTGGTCCCATCACTTCATGGCAAATAGATGGGGAAACAGTGGCTAACTTTCTTTTTCTGGGCTCCAAAATCACTGCAGATGATGACTGCAGCCATGAAATTAAAAGATGCTTACTCCTTGGAAGGAAAGTTATGACCAACCTACACAACACATTATAAAGCAGAGACATTATTTTGCCAACAAAGGTCCGTCTAGTCAAGGCTTTGGTTTTTCCAGTGGTCATGTATGGATGTGAGAGTTGGACTATATATAAAGCTGAGCACCAAAGAATGATGCTTTTGAACTGTGGTGTTGGAGAAGACTCTTGAGAGTCCCTTGGACTACAAGGAGATCCAACCAGTCCATCCTAAAGGAGATCAGTCCTGGGTGTTCATTGGAAGGACTGATGTTGAAGCTGAAACTCCAATACTTTGGCCACGTGATGCAAAGAGCTGACTCGTTTGAAAATACCCTGATGCTGGGAAAGATTGAGGGCAGGAAGAGAAGGGAATGACAGAGGATGAGATGGTTAGATGGCATCACCGACTCAATGGACCAGGATCTGGGTGGACTCCAGGAGCTGGTGATAGACAGGGAGGCCTGGCATGCTGCAGTTCATGGTGTCGCAAAGAGTCGGACACAACTGAGTGACTGAACTGAACTGATTTGCCATGGAGTGATGGGCCCAGATGCCATGATCTTCATTTTTTGAATGTTGAGTTTTAAGCCAGCTTTTTCACTCTTCTCTTTAACCTTCATCAAGAGGCTCTTTTATCCCTCTTCACTACCTGTCATTAAGGTAGTTTCAACTGCATATCTGAGCTTATGGATAAATCTTCCATCAATCTTGATTCCACCTTCAGCTTCATCCAGCCTGGTCTTTCTCATGATGTACTCTGCATATAAGTTTAATAAGCAGGGAGACCACTTGCAGCCTTGATGTACACCTATCTCGATTTTGAACCAGTCAGTTGTTCCATGTCTGGTTCTAACTATTGCTTCTTGACCTACATATAGGTTTCTCAGGAGATAGGTAAGGTGGTCTGATTTCCATCTCTTTAAGAATTTTCAACAGTTTGTTGATCCACACAGTCAAAGGTTTTAACACAGTGGTATTTATCTGGAATTCTCTTGCTTTTTCTATGATCCAATGGATGATGACAATTTGACAACCAGTCCTCTCCTTTTCTAAATCCAGTTTGAACGTCCAGAAGTTCTCGGTTCACAGACTTTCAACGTTCTGTTTGAATGATTTTGAGCATTACCTTGCTAACGTAAAATGAGTGCAATTATGTGGTAGTATTAACATTTTTTGACAATGCCCTTCTTTGGGATTGGAATGAAAACTGACCTTTTCCAGTCCTGTGGCCACTGCTGAGTTTTCCAAATATTTTGGCATATTTTGCAACAATTTAATAGCATCATCTTTCAGGATTTTAAAATAGCTCATCTTGAATTCCATCACCTCTACTAGGTTTGTCCGTGGTAATGCTTCCTAAGGCCCACTTGACTTCACACTCCAGAATGTCTGACTCTAGGTGAGTGATCACACCATCATGGTTATCCTGGTCATTAAGCCCTTTTTTGTATAGTTCTTCTGGGTATTCTTGCCACCTTTTCTTAACATCTTCTGCTTCTGTTAGGTCCATAATATTTCTCTCCTTTCTTGTGCCCATCTTTGCATGAAATGTTCCCTTGGTGTCTCTAGTTTTCTTTAAGAGACCACTAGTCTTTCTCATTCTATTGTTTTCCTCTATTTCTTTGTATTGTTCAGTTAAGAATGGTTTCTTATCTCTCCTTGCTATTCTTTGGAATTCTGCATTCAGATGGGTATATCTTTCCTTTTCTTCTTTGCCTTTCAATTTTCTTCATTACTCAGCTATTTTTAAGGCCTCCTCAGGCAACCATTGTGCCTTTTTGCATTGCTTTTTCTTGGAGATAGTTTTTTTTCTTTTTTTTTTTTTTCTTTTACTGTGTTTTACTTTACAATAATGTATTGGTTTTGCCATACATCAACATGAATCTGCCACGGGTGTACACGTGTGGAATCCTGAATGCCCCTCCCACCTCCCTCCCCATACCATCCCTCTGGGTCATCCCAGTGCACCAGCTCCAAGCATCCTGTATCCTGCATCAAACCTAGACTGGCGATTCATTTCTTATATGATATTATACTTGTTTCAATGCCATTTCTCCCAAATCATCCCACCCTCTCCTTCTCCCACAGAGTCCAAAAGACTGTTCTTTATATCTGTGTCTCTTTTGCTGTCTTGCATACAGGGTTATCATTATCATCTTTCTAAATTCCATTTATATGTGTTAGTACATTGTATTGGTGTTTTTCTTTCTGGCTTTCTTCACGCTGTATAATAGGTTCCAGTTTCATCCACCTCATTAGAACTGATTCAAATGTATTCTTTTTAATGGCTGAGTAATACTCCATTGTGTATATGTACCGCAGCTTGCTTATCCATTCTTCTGCTGATGGACATCTAGGTTGCTTCCATGTCCTGGCTATTATAAACAGTGCTGCGATAAACATTGGGGTACATGTACCTCTTTCAATTCTGGTTTCCTCGGTGTGTATGCCCAGCAGTGGGATTGTTGAAACTGTAATCAGAAATCTTCCAGCAAATAAAAGCCCAGGTCCAGACAGCTTCACAGCTGAATTCTACTAAAAACTTAGAGAAGAGCTAACACCTATCCTACTCAAACTCTTCCAAAAAATTGCAGAGGAAGGTAAACTTCCAAACTCATTCGGTGAGGCCACCATCACCCTAACACCAAAACCTGACAAAGATGCTACGAAAAAAAGAAAACTACAGGCCAATATCACTGATGAACATAGATGCAAAAATCCTTAATTGGTGATAGTTTTGATCACCGCCTCCTATACAGTGTTGTGAACCTCCATCCATAGTTCTCCAGACACTCTATCAGATCTAATCCCTTGAATTTATTTGTCATTTCCACTGTATAATCATAAAGGGTTTGATTCAGGTCATACCTGAATGGCCTAGTGGTATTGCTTCAGTTCAGCTCAATCACTCAGTCATGTCCAACTCTGTGATCCCATGGACTGCAGCACGCCAGGCCTCCCTGTCCATCACCAACTCCCAGAGCTTACTCAAACTCACATCCATTGAGTTGGTGATGCCATCCAACCATCTCATCCCCTATCATCCCCTTCTCCTTGTGCCTCCAATCTTTCCCAGCATCAGGGTCTTTTCAAATGAGTCAGCTCTTCGCATCAGGTGGCCAAAGTATTGAAGTTTCAGCTTCAACATCAGTCCTTCCAATGAATATTCAGGACTGATTTCCTTTAGGATGGACTGGTTGGATCTCCTTGCAGTCCAAGGGACCCTCCAGAGTGTTCTCCAACACCACAGTTCAAAAGCACCAATTCTTCAGTGCTCAGCTTTCTTAAAAGAAATGGAATAGTCCTCACAGTCAATAAAGGAGTCTGAAATGCAGTACTTGGGTACAATCACAAAAACAACAGAATGATCTTAGTTCATTTCCAAGGCAAACCATTCAACATTGGAGAATTCAAGTCTATGCCTCAACCACTAATGCTGAAGAAGCTGAGGTTAATTGGTTCTATGAAGCCCTACAAGACCTTCTAGAACTAACACCAAAAACAAAGATATCATTTAATCATAGGGGTCTGGAATGCGAAAGTAGGAAGTTAAGAAATACCTATAATAACAGGCAAATTTGGCCCTGGAGCACAAAATGCAGCAGGGCAAAGGCTAACAGAGCTTTGCCAAGAGAACACACTGGTCAGAGGAAACACCCTCTTCCAATAACAACACAAGAGATCACTATACACATGGACATCACCAGAGGGTCAATACAAAAATCAGATGGATTATATTCTTTGCAGCCAAAGATGGGGAAGCTCTATACAGTCAGCAAAACAAGACCTGGAGCTGACTGTGGTTCAGATCATGAACTCCTTATGGCAAAATTCAGATTTCAATTAAAGAAAGAAGGGAAACCCACTAGCCCTTTCAGGGATGCTGCGAAGTCTGCTAAGTTGCTTCAGTCATGTCTGATTCTGTGCAACCCCATAAGACGGCAGCCTACCAGGCTCCCCCATCCCTGGGATTCTCCAGGCAAGAACACTGGAGCGGGTTGCCATTTCCTTCTCCAATGCATGAAAGTGAAAAGTGAAAGTGAAGTCACTTAGTCATGTCCAACTCTTCCTGACCCCATGGACTGCACCCTTCCAGGCTCCTCTGCCCATGGGATTTTCCAGGCAAGAGTACTGGAGTGGGGTGCCATTGCCTTCTCCACTTTCAGGGATGACCTAAGTCAAATCCTTTATGATTATACAGTGGAAGTGACAAACAGATTCAAGGGATTAAATCTGACAGACAAAGTGCCTGGAGAACTATGGGGGGAGGTTCATAACATTGCACAGGAGGCTATGATCAAAACCATCCTCAAGAAAAACCAATGCAAAAAGGTAAAATGGTTGTCTGAGGAGGCCAAATAGCAGAGAAATGAAGAGAAGTGAAAGACAAAGGAGAAAAGGAAAGATATACCCATCTGAATGCAGAATTCCAAAGAATAGCAAGAGATAAGAAACCATTCTTATATGAACAATGCAAAGAAATAGAGGAAAACAGTGGAATAAGAAAGACTAGAGATCTCTTAAAGAAAATTAGAGACACCAAGGGAACATCTCATCCAGAGATGGGCACAATAAAGTATGGACCTAACAGTAAGGACAGTATGGACCTAACAGAAGCAGAAGAGATTAAGAAGAGGTGGCAATACACAGAACTATACAGAAAAGGTCTTAATGGCCAGGATAACCATGATGGTGTGATCACTCACCCAGAGCCAGCCATCTTGGATTGTGAAGTCAAGTGGGCCTTAAGAAGCATTATCACAAACAAACATAGTAGAGGTTATGGAATACTAGCTGCTGACCTATTCAAACACGAAAAGATGATGCTGTTAAAGTGCTGCACAATATGTCAGCAAATTTGGAAATCTCAGCAGTGGCCACAGGACTGGAAAAGGTCAGATTTCATTCCAACCCAAAGAAGGCCAATGCCAAAGATTGTTCAAAATACCACATAATTGCACTCATTTCCCATGCTAGCAAGGTAATGCTCAAAATGCTTCAGGCTAGGCTGCAACAGTACACGAACTGAGAATTTCCAGATGTACAAGCAGGATTTAGAAAAGGCAGAGGAATCAGTGATTAAATTGTCAACATCCATTGGATCAAAGAAAAGACAAGAAAATTCCAGAAAAACACCTACTGCTGCTTCACTGACTGTGTTAAAGCCTTTGACTATGTGGATCACAACAAACTGTGGAAAATTCTTAAAGAGATGGAAACCAGAACACATTACCTGTCTCCTGAGAAAGCTATATGTAGGTCAAGAAGCAATAGTTTGAACCGGATATGAAACAACTGACTGGTTCAAACTGGCAAAGTAGTACACCAAGGCTGTATATTGCCACCCTGCTTCTTTAGCTTATATGCAGAGTATATAATGCAAAATGCCAGGCTGGATGAAGCTGAAGCTGGGATCAAGATTGCCGGGAGATATATCTGTAACCTCAGATATGCAGATGGCACCACCCTTATGGCAGAAAATGAGAGGAACTAAAAATCCTCTTGATGATGGAGAAAGAGGAGAATCAAAAAGCTGGCTTAAAACTCAACATTCAAAAACTGAAAATCATGACATCCAGTCCCATCACTTCATGGTAAATAGATGGAGAAACAATATAAACAGTGACAGAATTTATTTTCTTGGACTCCAAAATCACTGCGGATGGTGGCTGCCACCATGAAATCAAAAGATGCTTACTCCTTGAAAGAAAAGCTATGACAAACCTAGACAGTGTATTAAAAAGCAGAGATATCACTTTGCTGACACAGATCCATAGAGTATTCACATATGGATACGAGAGTTGGACCATAAAGAAGGCTCAGTGACAAAGAATTGATGCTTTTGAACTGTGATGCTGCAGAAAACTCTTGAAACTCCTACGGACAGCAAGGAGGGTGAAACCTGACAATCCTAAAGAAAATCAATCCCAAACATTCATTGGAAGGACTGATACCGAAGCTGAAGCTCCAATATTCTGGACACATGATGCAAAGGGCTGACTCATTGGGAAAAACCCTGATGCTGGGAAAGATTAAAGCAGGAGGAGAAGGGGATGACAGAGGATGAGACGGTTGGGTGGCATCACCAACTCAATGGACATGAGTTTGAGCAAACTCCAGGGGATAGTAAAAGATGGGGAAGCCTGGCATGCTGCATGCCATTGGGTCAAAAAGAGTCAGACATCTGAGCAACTGAACAACAATAACAACACATATGTACTATGGATGTTCCTTAAAAATCTATCAGTAGAGTTAACATACAATCTAACTGTGAACATAGATTCAAAGAATACTTGAATTAGAAAAGATATTCTTTGCAGCACTATTTACTGTAGCCAAGACATGGAAGAAACCTAAATGTTCATTGACAGGTAAATGGATAAAGAAGATGTGGTATATAATGAAATATTTCCAGCCATGAAAAGAATGAAATAATGCCATCTGCATAATATGAATGGACATAGATTATCATATTGAGTGAAATAAGTCAAATGTAGAAAGACAAATACCATATATCACTTATATGTGGAATCTAAAATAGTGATACACATCAACTTATTTACAAAACTGAAATAGACTCTCAGAAATGGAAACCAAATTATGGTTACCAAAGGGGATAGTGAGCATGGGGAGAGACATAAATTAGGAGCTTGGGCTTAACATATACACACTACCGTATATAAAATAGGTGACCAACAGTGACCTACTGTATAGCACAGGAAATTGTATTCAATATGCTTATAGTAACCTTTATTTTTTAATTGAACACTAAGTATTTTGTATTGATGTGTTGTTGATTTACAGTGTTATGTTAGTTTCTCAAGTACAGAAAAGTGATTAAGATATACATATATATATTCTTTTTTATATTCTTTTCATTATGTTCTATTGCAAGATACTGAATATTGTTCCATATACAACACGATAGGACCTTGTTGTTTATCCATTCAATATATAACACTTTGCATCTGCTACTTCTAAACTCCCAATCCACTCTCTGCCACTAGCCCACCTCGTTGGCAACCACAAGTCTGTTGTCTTTGTAAATCTGTTTCATAAATAATTTCATTTGTGTCATATTTTAGGTTCCACATATAAGTGATATCATATGGTATTTGCTTTCTCTTTCTAACTTACTTTTCTTAGTATGATAATCTCTAGGTTCATCAATGTTGCTGTAAATGCCATTTCTTTATTCTTTTTCATGGTTTTATATATGTACCATATCATGTTTATGAATTAATTTTTCAGTGGACATTTAGGTTGCTTCCACATCTTGGCTATTATAAACATTGCTGCTGTGAACAAAGGGGTGCATTTATCTTTTTGAATTATAGTTTTGTCTAATACAGGTGCAGAAGGAGGACTGCTGGATCATGTGGTAATTCTATTTTTGTTTTTAGTAACTCATTTTTATTTACGTATTTTGACTGAGCTGTGCAGCATGCAGGATCTTTTCTCAACCAGGATTGAACCCATGCTCCCTGCAATGGAAGATTATAATAACCTTTAATGGAAATGTCTGAAAAAGAATGTATATACATATACATATTACTGAATCACTGCTCTGAGCTTGAAAATAACACAATGTTGCAAATGAATGATCTATCAACTAAGAAACAAAATGTTGTGCAGAGAGGAGGAATTAACATAATCCATAAATTGCAATGTCTTGGATTTTACCTTTTTCTGCAAAGGAAAAAGAAAACCCTGACTGAAGATTCTACCAGGGACACACCTAGGAAGGGCCAACACTAATGAGGGGCCACCACACAGCAGAGAGAGAATAGTCATGTCAAGTGAAGAACCAAGGGCCTTGAGACCAGAATCAGCCTTGGACCCTGTCCCAAATTCTATTACTATAACTTGTACTGTCTTGCACAACGAGGAGCTGACTCCATTTCTATGGTTCTTCTTTTATAATCTGAGTTTTGTGTACGCAGAGTATATTTTCATGTGGGCCCCAAATCTCTAGTTCTTCCTTTCTCATGAGATGAGCCATGTGGTTTGTTCACTAACTGTTGTGCCAGGGGGAAAGGGCTGCATGTGAAATGAGTGCAAATGTGTGGTAGTTTGAGCATTTTTTGGCATTGCCCTTCTTTGAAAGTGAAAGTGTTAGCCGCTCAGTCATGTCCAACTCTTTGCAACTCCATGGACGAGGCTCCTCTGTCCATGGGATTCTCCAGGCAAGAACACTAGAGTGGGTTGCCATTTCCTCCTCCAGGGGATCTTCCCCACCCAGAGATGGAACCTGGGTCTCCTGTACTGCAGGTGGACCACTTACCATCTGAGCCACCAGGGAAGCATCCTTTTACCATCCAAGCCACCAGGGAAGCCCTTCTTTGGGACTGGAATAAAAACTGACCTTTTCCAGTCCTATGGCTGCCTCTGAGTTTTCCAAATTTGCTGACATATGTAATGCAGCACTTTAACAGCATCAGCTTCTAGAATTTGAAATAGCTCAGCTGGAATCCCATCACCTCCACTAGATTGCTTATAGAAATGCTTCCTAAGGCTCACTTGACTTCACACTCCAGAATGTCTGACTCTTAGTGAGTGACCACACCATCATGTCTATCTAAGTCATTAAGGTTTATCTAAGTCATTACGGTTGTTCTTGTATAGTTCTGTGTATTCTTGCCACCTCTTCTTAGTATCTTCTGCTTCTATTATGTCCTTACCATTTCTGTCCTCATGCCATCTTTGCATGAAATGTTCCCTTGATATCTACAATTTTCTTGAAGAGGTCTCTAGTCTTTTCTGTTCTATTGTTTTTCTCTATCCTTTTGCAGTGTTCACTGAAGAAAGCCTTCTTATCTCTGCTTGCTATTCTCTGCAACTCTGCATTCAGTTGGGTATATATTTCCTTTTCTCCTTTGTCTTTCATTTCTCTTCTTTCCTCAGCTATTTGTAAAGCCTCCTCAGACAACCACTTTGCCTTCTTGCATTTCTTTTTCTTTGGGATGTTTTGGGTCACTATCTCTTGTACAATGGTACAAATCTCCGTCCATAGTTCTGCAGGTACTCTGTCTACTAGATCTAATCCTTTGAATCTATCTGTCATCTCCATTGTATAATCATAAGGGATTTGATTAAGTCATACCAGAATGACTTAGCGGTTTTCCCTACTTTCTTCAATTTAAGCCTGAATTTTGCAATAAGGAGTTCATGATCTGAGCCACAGTCAGCTCCAGGTCTGGTTTCTTTAACTGCATAGAGCTTCTCCATCTTTGGCTGCAAAGAAAATAATCAATCTGATTTTGATATTGACCATTTAGTGATGTCTATGTGTAGAAATATCTCTTGTGTTTTGGGGAAAGGATGTTTGCTATCACCAATGTGTTCTCTTGATAAAACTCTGCTAACTTTTGCCTTGCTTCATTTTGTACTCCAAGGCCAAACTTGCCTGTTACTTCAGGTATCTCTTGATTTTCTAATTTTGTATTGCAGTCCCCTATGATGAAAAGGACATCTTTTTTTGGTGACAGCAAAGCTGTTTTAACTGATTGTTGGGTTTGTGATCAGATTCCTTGGTCAGTACAAGGCCAATATAAGTCCTTCATAATTCTTATCACTGACTCTTCAGATATTCCTATGATCTGTAAAATGTTTCCACAGCAGCATATACATTCATGTTTGTTTCCTACATTCAGTTCACTTACTTAATTAATTCTGAAGTTTCTATGATGACAAAATGTTACAAAACCAAACAGTTCTTAATTTTCAAAATTACTTTGCAGGGGAAAACATACTATAACCCAGACAATGTTGTGCTTCTCTAATATAACCATCTAATGACTCACATACAGAATAAAATTTCTGCATTGAAGGATCCCCTTTCTAATCTAAATGAAATCTTGGGTAGATGGTTCAATTCTGGGGATTCATGGATTCAATCTCTGCTTCTGATTTTGTTATTGTTGTTAGCTATATTGACTGTGTCCTATATCATCTATAGAATAACAACCTCTCATGCCTCCCAATGTATATTCAAAACTCCAACTAAAACAATGATGTCTAAATGACTTGATCATATCTATGTTGTTGTTGGTTAGTCACTAAGTCATGTCTGACTCTTTTGTAATCCCCATGGACTGTATCCTGCCAGGCTCCTCTGTCCATAGGATTTCCCAAGCAATACTGGAGCGGGTTGCCATTTCCTTCTCCAAGGGATCTTCCTGACCCAGAGCTCAAACATGCATCTCCTGCTTGATGGGTGGATTCTTTACCACTGAGCCACCTGGGAGGCGTGATATAAAATGATGGGCATGAACAATGCACATAGAGGATAAAATTGGTGTGCATCCTATTGGACAACCTAGAATTGACTATCAGTCCTTGCCAAGCATTCCACTAGATTAACCCCTAAAAGGAGAGAGAGAACTGAGCTATAAAGACTGGGCATTGAGGGACATGATGGAGCCAGGGCAGGTAAGTAACTACTTTGGTATCAGGGGACTAAATATTTGATCACTAATGCTTTCTATCGAAAGATTAATGACCGAAAGATGTCGAAAAAAAGTGTATATTTTAAAGCAGGACAAGAAAAGATTAAGCATAAAATTCCCTCTGTGTGTTTGTCTGGATCCCCTCCCTTCCTCCCTAATGCGCAATGTGTATCTGCATTACACATTAACTAGAGCTCCTCAAAGGTGGGAGCACCTATTCACCTGTAAAGATCAATTGCTTTTATTTTTTCTTCTGACATTAGCACTATAACTTCTAAAATCACTATTCTGTTTTCTGCCCATGGACGCCACAAAGTAAGTATCATTAAAATTTTCACCCTCTACTGCTGTCAGAGTCTCCTAAAGAGCCCAAACAATTTGGCAAATTCTTCATCAGAGGTTTGAGCTTTGAAACAACTGATGTAAGTCTGAGGAACCATTTTGAGCAGTGGGGAACCCTCACAGCCTATCTGTGGTGATAAAGGATCCAAACACCAAGTGCTCCAGAGGCTTCAGGCTTCTCACATATGCCACTGTGCAGGAGGTGGGTGCAGAGAGGAGCGCAAGGCCACACAAGGTGGATGGAAGTGTTGTGGAACCAAAGACAGCCGTCTCAAGAGAAGACTCTCAAAGACCTGGTGCCCACTTAACTATGAAAAAGACTTTTGTTGGTGGTATTAAAGAAGACACTGAAGAACATCATGTAAGAGTTTATTTTAAACAGTGTGGGAAATTTGAAGTGATTGAAATCATGAATGATTGAGGCAGTGGCAAAATAAGATTTTGCTTTGATGACCATGACTCTATGGACAAGACACAACTCTATAGACAATGACCCCTATAGTCATTCAGAAATATACCACAGTGTAAATGGAATTCCCAGGTAGTGCTAGTGGTAAAAATCTACTTGCCGATACAGGAAAACCTGGAGATGCAGGTTGGATCCCTGGGTCAGGAAGATCCCCTGGAGAAAGAAACAGCAACCCACTCTAGTTTTCTTGCCTGGAGAATCTCATGGACAGAGGAGGCTGGTAGGCTACAGTCCAGGGGGTCACAAAGGGTCAGACATGACTAAAGTGACTTAACATACACGCTGTGAATGGCCATAACTATGAAGTATGGAAAGCCCTATCTAAGCAAGAAATGGCTAGTGCTTCATTTAGTCAAGGAAGTCACAGTTGTTCTGGAAACTTTGGTGGTAGTCACAAGTGGTTTTGATGGGAATGACAAACTTTGATTTTTTTTTTAATTTTTATTTTTACTTTATTTTACTTTACAAGGAACTTCAGTGGTTGAGGTGGCTTTGGTGGCAGCCCTGGTAGTGGTGAATATGGAGGTCATGGGATGTCTATAATGGGTTTGGTAATCATGGTAGTTATGGAGGAGGCAGTCCTGGTTATGCTGGAGAAGGCAGACGCTGTGGAAGTGATGGACAGGGTTATGGGAAGCAAGGCAGTGGCTATGGTGGGAGAGGCAGCTATGACATCTATAATAACAGAGGATGTGGAAGTGGTTTTGGTGGTGGTGATAGAAGCTATTTTGAATATGGTGGAAGTTACAATGATTTTGGCAATTACAACAATCAGTCTTCAAATTTAGGAACCGTGAAAGGAGGAAACTTTGGAGGCAGAAGTCCTGGCCAAGGTTCCAGCAGTACCTGTAGTTATGGTGGTGGCAGGTTTTAATTACAGCCAGGAAACAAAGTTTAGCAGGAGAGTCAGAGATGTGACAGGGAAGCTACAGGTTACAACAGATTTATCAACTCAATGAAACACAGTGGTGGCAGGGCCTAACTGCTACAAAGTAGACTTGTTTTAGACAAGGCTCACTGTGTATGCGCAAAAGAAAAAACTTGAGTACTCTATGTGTGACAAACTGTACAACAGGTTAGTTTCGTTTCTGTTCTGTGTTAAGTGTAAAGCAGTCCAAAAAAGGGTTTTAATGTAGCTTTTTTGTGTACCCATACTGTTAATTGCTGAATGCAATAGTTTGATTATGATGCTGAATAACTGTGTCTTTTTTTTAAACGTGCTGTATAAAGTTAGTCTACTCTGAAGACATTTTGGTAAACTATATCAACAGTGTAAAGTTAGAATTCCTTCAGGGTGATGCCAGGTTCTATTCAAAATTTATTTACAACCTGCTTGAGTGTAGAAACCATTGTCTTCAGAAACCTTGATGTAGTTGAACTGACAGTTACCATGTTGTGACCTGGAGTTTACCATTAAAAGGGTCAGCCAAGCAGAGTCATGGAGTTTTTGGTTATTAATGATTGTTGACACATCCTATGCAATATATCTAGTTGAATTATGGTACCAGATAAAGTTCTAGATGGGAATGAAGTTTGTGTATAATCCATTATCATGTGTAATCAATAAATTATTTAATATCTTCTTGAAAAAAAAAGGGTAGAGTTCCTTCCTAGCTCTGTAAGAGTCACGCTGACTTGTTGCTCTCTTTGCATGTGTTTGCCTGCAGCATGTATGTATCCTTGATGACTTTTCTGTAAAATATCAGTATGTCATTTTGATGTATGATCCTTTGTCTCAAAAATGCATATGACTATGCCTTATGCATATGACTATGCCTTCAACTTCTAATAGGTGGAAGAGTTCTCAGAGCTTTCTGAGAATCTGCCTCCCAAGTTATAATCCTCAGTTTGGCTCAAATAAAATCCTCTTTTTTCTTCTTAACTTGATAGCTAATTGAATAAAAAATCTGAAGATGGAACACAGTCTATATGTCCAAAATAGGTATTTACTAAACCTAAGCACTTAGCAAATTTATAGAAGAGTCTGAAGTAATGTTATGGTCTTTATTAGAGACCCAGGGCCTTGGGCCGTTTCCCAGAGGAGCCCCTAGGTGTGGAGGAAAAGTCTGCCCCTGGGGTCAGGTAGTCAGTTCCTTCCCACTCATGCAATCTGGACTGGTCCTTGAATGGCTCACGTTTCATCTTATCTACACATGGATGATGATATTTACCTCTCAGAATTTCTAGGATGATTGAACAAGAGGAGAAAAATCCTAGACCTAAGACACTCTTAGCATATTAGTCACAACCAGGTCCCAACCTCCCCCTCCTCTCTCACCAGTCACCAAAGGATAAAAAAGTTAGTTTCTGGCCCAAATGTTCTAGACTGAGAGCCTCTGTGATCAGGCTGTAGTTTCCCTCAACATCCAAAAATCCTATATAATGAACATAAATATAAGGAAAATTACTTCAGCATATGACCTCTGAATATTTTTTGTTATAGAGCTTTTCTATGTTATAGAGCTTTTTCTATGGGCTAGATACATTGCACACATTCTTATTTAATACTGTTAGGATACATTTTTAAACAAATTATTTCCGTTTTCTCCCTTTCCTAGACCATTTCTATGAGAAACTTAGTGACTATGAGTCTTTTGACATCTGTATAAATTTTTATAAAGATAAGCCACTTGCTGGTTTTATAGCCCAGAACTATTTCACAATCATTTGGGGTTCATCCTTTTGAAATGTAAACACCTGAGGTGACACCTCACTCTGCCTGTCACTGAAGAGTGTAACCTAAGTACCTTTCTTGGAACTGTAACCATCTGGGAAGATTGCAATAGAAATTTATGATTCCATTGGATAAAGGTATTTAGCTAGTGCAAGTGGTTTTCTGATTTCCAAGTGAGTTTAGATGCTGTCAAGTCCTCTAATGGGAAGGTGAGGTGCATTAACTGTGAGAGTTTATGTATGTCGTGGTTAAAAATAGAGTGTCACAGAATGGCTGTGGCAGCTCAGCTGTATAAGAGGGTAGAATATCCTTTGCTATCTCTTTTCACAGATAACCTGAAATGCACTGTACACTGATATGCATATTCACTAGTAAAACTGCTTTCTACTTCTCTGTTTTGTGGAGAGGACTCTATTTTGGAAGGAACGTACTTCCTCGACAATACACACTGTTGTTGTTGTTGTTGTTGTTGTCGTCGTTTAGTCGCTCAGTCGTGTCCAACCCTTTTGCAACCCCATGCACTGGAGCCCTCCAGGCTTCTCTGCCCAGGCTCCTCTGGGATTTCCCAGACACGAATACTAGAGTAGGTTGCCATTTCCTTCTCCAGGAGTTTTTCTTGACCTAGGGATTGAACCCACATTTCTTGCATTGGCAGGTGGATTCTTTGCCACTGAGCCACCAGAGAAGCCCACAATAATCATTACGACCCTCATTTTACAGATAAGAAAAGTGAGGTGAGGAGGTGAACAGGCCGGGGAGCATCAGAGCTCAATAAGGTTTCTGAACAGAAGTTCACCCACGGCTTTCATATGGCATTGCTGATTACGCTGACAGCACATTTCACGTTCCTGTGACTGGACTTAA
Organism: Ovis aries; assembly: GCF_016772045.2. Taxonomy (NCBI): domain Eukaryota; kingdom Metazoa; phylum Chordata; class Mammalia; order Artiodactyla; family Bovidae; genus Ovis; species Ovis aries. The sequence continues at coordinate 114,257,307 of NC_056055.1, read as the reverse complement.
TAAGATCTGCATTTGGAGAAAACCAGTGGAAAAATTGCTCTGTAAATTGTGAAGTGCTACCAAAGACATCAGGCCTTCTTATGATGCAGGGCTTCAGACATCATGAACTCAAGAATCCCTTCATCCTATGCAATAAGATGCTTCCAGAAGGATGCTTGGCATTACAAACAAAATCAATGGAGTTGTTTTCAGTTAATTATTTGTATATTTATAATTTAATGATTTGTAATAAAAATCAAGCTATTGTAAAATTAAGTTTTCTCTTAGGTAAGCTACTAAATTTAGCTAGACTTCAGTTTTTTAACCCCAAAACAGTAGACAAATTGTAGCACAGCTAAACAAAACTCTATTAGAGGGTTCTAGGTACTTTCACCCGAAGCATTTTGCTGCAAACATTTTTGCCTCATAACTAATAGGCCATAAGGCATTTTTTCCATGAAAGATAAAATAACTGTTTGGCAGTTTAGTTCCAACTGGTTCAAATCCATTAGGATTTCTTCCAGTTAATGACATTATTAGTGGTTTATCAAGCTGACAAATGACAGTGATCTGCCCCAGAAGTTGGTATACTTTGAAACACACTACATTGCATGAGAAAGAGGCCAGGGGTCTTGAAGGCACAGAGTTGAAATCACATTTCCCACAGAACTTCAGAATGTCTGTCAATGAACATATGACAATCTGCCAGGAACAAGCAATGTAGAAGGGTTCACAGTGCAACACAGAGAATGAACAAACACACATCCTAGTGTTTGGAAACTGACACCTCTCTTAAGGAAGGAAGACATTTCAGTGAAAATGTGCAATGACAAATAAACAAGTAAAAAATATATATTTATAAAAAACTGTGAACAAAAGACCTAGAAAATAAGTGCTTAGGTACAATCCACAAAATAAAATAGTTATTTGTGCAGTATTGCCATGGATACATACACTATTTACTTATTGTTACTTTAACTTTTAAGGTAAAATTGCCTTATCAGTTATTTGACAAGAATGTTTGTGGCAAAGATGTTTACAACAGCAACAAAAAATGATGTTTACAGCAAGGTGCTTACCCAGATAGGACATTAGAGATCCCAAACCTCTCAATTTTCACCTGGTGTTCTGGTAGTAGGACACATTGTCAGACCTTTGGAAATCATGAAAACACAGATGAGGAAACAAAGTCTCCTGATTAGTCACCATCTAGTACTTTCTAAGTAAAACTATATTCCATGCCTTTCTGAGAATGACTGAAAAGTCAACCTTCTCACCTTGGTTCTCACTGGCATCTTCTGTGTGGGACTGGCCCAACTTCCAGAGGTCCTGGTTAGTTGGTCTGAAGTACTCCCTTCAGTTCAGTTAAGTCACTCAGTTGTGTCCAGTTCTTTGTGACCCCATGGACTGCAGCATGCCAGGCCTCCCTGTCCATCACCAACTCCTGGAGTTTACCCAAACTCATGCCATTGAGTCAGTGATGTCACCCAACCATCTCAGCCTCTGTCATCCCCTTCTCCTCCTGCCCTCAATCTTTCCCAGCATCAGGGTCTTTTCCAATGAGTCAGTTCTTCACATCAGGTAGCCAAAATATTAGAGTTTCAGCTTCCATATCGGTCCTTCCAATGAATACTCAGGACTGATTTCCTTTAGGATGGACTGGTTGGATCTCCTTGCAGGCCAAGGAACTCTCGAGAGTACCATAGTTCAAAAGCATCAATTCTTCGGTGCTCAGCCTTCTTTATAGTCCAACTCTCACATCCATACATGACTACTGGAAAAACCATAGCTTTAACTAGACGGACCTTTGTTGGCAAATGTGGGTATTTTTTTAAACAATGATCTCTCTAGATAATTGTAATCTGCATCACCTTGCTAAACCTTGTCTGCCCCCTTCCCAGTGGCTCCCTTCCATCTGAAGGAACCCCTTGGTAAGGCAGAGCAGAACAACTTCATTCTTAATCTGGCAAATCCATTATTCTGAGTCAGGACATGTTCATGGGCTGACTTAACTGACTATCTAAGAGGTGCAATCTGGGCCAGGGAGGAGACCAGGAGAGGAAAGAGAGAAGAGCAGCTGCTCACAGCTCAAAGGTCATAGGCTGCAGATGAGGAGTTGTGGAGTCCAGCTCCAGCAGCCAGGGAATCAGCCTGAAGGGCTGGGTGGTGTGGGCAAGTAATGATGCAGCCTCTCATTTAGTTTTCTTGGACAGCATGTTTATTTCAAGCTTTAGGTTTTCTTTTCTTTTCTTTTTTTTTTTTTAAATTTTAAAATCTTTAATTCTTACATGCATTCCCAAACATGAACCCCCCTCCCACCTCCCTCCCCATAACATCTTTCTGGGTCATCCCCATGCACCAGCCCCAAGCATGCTGCATCCTGCGTCAGACATAGACTGGCGATTCAATTCATAGGTTTTCTTTTATACTTTGACAAAGCATTAGGTCAGAGGTTTGACATTTTTAATTTCCCCTCACCCAGATTTATTGTCTCTGTAAATTATTGTTGCCCTTAAGCCGAGTTTCTGCTTCAGTGGTTCTCAGAATTGTGTTTACTTAAACTTGTGATTACATTGTAACTTGTGCTTATATCTGGGCTGCATACCACAAACCTCACTTTATTTCTTATCTTTCTAAATCCTGTTTGCCCCTAGTACCCTGATCTCACTATTTCTTAAGAAGGCTTCTAGCTATTAATATCTCTAAAATTCCTAATCTCTATAAGCTATAGTAAAATATGCTAACATTACAACATTCCTTAAATCTTTAGCTTCTAACTATTTTTAATTATTCCTAAGCTCTAAATTCAGCAAACTCTTTTACCATAAACATTTCCCTCACAAATAAGTTGCAGATAACAATCCTTCCCATGGCCTCAAGCTGCGGCCTACATGCTCATCCTAGAACACTCTTTTGTAAAGATCCTTGAACAAATGTCAATGATTAACCTTATGAATTATTTTCTGAGCACAACTGCAGAAGGCTTTGTGCCTTCTCATGCTCCTCTCAAGAACAATAAGCACTTTAATATTCTTTTCGTCAACTCAGCTGAGGAAAGGAAAAACAAGTCAGAATCACAAGACCTAGCTCCTTCATCCTGGGCCCGTGCCTGTGGGACAAGGAGAGGGAGTTGGGGCTGTGCCTCCATTTTGTCAGTAATGTCTAACGCGGCTCCCAACAAGGAGTCAAGCTTGAGGAAGTGATCAGCCTAAAATCAACTGGAGACGTTTGAGTGGTGGTAGAACCTAAGCGGATCTGACTCCAAAATCTTCCTGAACCCAATAGTTATGCAAATAGCCTTAAACATTGTGAGGCTATGATGACCCATTTGTGGGAAAGCTGCTAAGTTGCTTCAGTCGTGTCCGAATCTGTGCGACCCCATAGATGGCAGCCAACCAGACTCCTCTGTCCCTGGGATTCTCCAGGCAAGAACACTGGAGTGGGTTGCCATTTCCTTCTCCAATGCATGAAAGTGAAAAGTGAAAGTGAAGTCATTCAGTCATGTCTGACTCTTAGTGACCCCATGGACTGCAGCCTACCAGGCTCCTCCATCCATGGGATTTTCCAGGCAAGAGTACTGGAGTAGGGTTCCATTGCCTTCTCCTTGTGAGAAAGGGTTCTTCCATTTTATCTTCTCCACAACCTTATGAAACTGATACTTTGCCTCCATTTTCCGCACAAGAAAAATGGAGACATTGAGATGTTAATGATGTGCCTGACACAATCAGGAGCAGGCCCAGTAACTGTGGCTCTGGAGTCATGGCATCCAAGGTGGCAGCCAGCACCCACCTGAGGCATTGAGATGTGCTGTAAGTGAAAATTCTCACCAAATTTTTAAGATAAGTAAGATGTGTTAATATAATAAGTGTTTGTGTCAATTACACATTTAAATGATAATATTTTTATACATTTGTTTACACAAAATACATTATTAAAAGTAATTCCAGGTCTTTCTTTTTGCTTTTCTAATGTGGATACTGAGCCACCAGGGAAGCCCAATGTGGATACTAGAAGATATAAAATCGTGGGTTGAATTTTATTTCTAGTGAGTAGTGCTGCCCAGGATCCTGTCCTCCTAATCCCGTATGGCACTCAGTGCAGAGGATGCTGGTATTTCTGGGCTTCATCACCAAGTAACTTCATGATCCTGAGTAAGGCACTTTATAACCCTAGAGTGAATTTCTTAGTCTGAAAAATCGGGGAGCGGGGATGAAATACCCTCACCACAAGATCTGCAAGAACCAAGCATGATAACATATACACACAGAGGCAGTGACAGATCCTGGCACTGATGGAAGGCTGGCAGTGCTAGAAGTGCAGGACACACTCACTTCTGAACAGCACTCCGTGCAAACAGCTCCAGTCATGTAACCCAGGGCTTATGTACTTTTCAAACTGCTGGACACCCACCGGTGTACTGTGAAATCAAGTTTGGGGGATATTACCAGTGTTAAAAAAAAAAAAAAGCAGAAAACATTAAAACACTTCTCCAGTTAAGGGAAAGAATAGTTCTCAGGAAGTTTTGATTTTGTATTGGCGGGGTGGGAGTAAGGAGGGTTGTAAATGAACTAAGAAAACCCTTTCTTCCTGTGGAGAATGGAGGTGGCTCAGACGGTAAAGAATCTGCCTATAATTCAGGAGACATGGGTTAGATCCCTGGGTCCGGAAGTTCCCCTAGAGAAAGGAATACCCACTCGGATATTCTGGCCTGGAGAATTCCAATGACAGAGGAGCCTGGTGGGAAACAGTCTCTGGGGTAGCAAAGAGTCGGACACGACTGTGCAACTAACACACACACACACACACACACACACACACACGCAGACATACACACAAACTCTTTAAGGGACTGGCAGAGGACCTACATAGAGAACAAACTCATGAAGGGCTAGGAGGAAAGTCGGCAGGGAGCCAGGACAGGGGCTCCTGTGGGTGCGGGAAGGCAAGGGCTTTAGGGCAGCCACCAGGTCAGCCTGAACCATGTCCCCTAAGGTGGCAAGGTGCAGGGGTGATCAGGGGCAGTGGCCAGCGACCAGGCCACTGACAGAGCCTCACCCTGAGAGCACAGACTGCGCTCCCCTGGCTCTGTCCCTGCAAACCCCACCCTCACCAGGTCCCAGCAGTTATTATGCCTGCTCCTCTTACCACTACACCCCCATTACTGGAAGTCTCTTTCGGGGAGTAGGTATGGCAAGATGGCAATCTTATGCATTTAGTGGATCAACAGCCACTGTTCAGAAAGTACCACTGCCTTCACAGGAGCAGGCTTCACTTAGCAGCTCTGTGGATGCACGTGGAATCTCGCGTCTGCTTCAGGTGACCGGGAGGGCACCGCAAAATTGGGATGAGGAGAGCTTCTAACAGGGCATTGCACAGGCTGTAGGTCTGCACCGGAGGTGGCTGCAGCCTGGGCTGCCAGAAGCACAGAGCCAGTGGGCGGGAGCCCTCCCTGCGGACCTGCTGGAGTAGGTGGGAACAGCTGTCCCCGGGCTGTCTCACCAGCCTCCTAGCCAGGAAGCCCTAGCCAGTGGCTTGCACGTGGCTTCCTGGGTTTCAGGCAGGTGTGGAGGTAGGTGATGATCTGACACAAGACCCCATCACTTTGGAGAACGCTTTTGAAAAGATTCAGCGTCCCTTAGGGTATCAAAGCCTCTTGTGTTTATTTGAAAATAAACTTTTCAACAGAAAACTTCATTCCTCTTTTTCATGTAATAGGAATTGACATCTGTAGTAGGCACATTAACAGCCCTCCTAACATGTCCCTATCTAAATCCTAGAAGTTGTGAATATGTTAGGTTATACAGCAAAGGGGAAATTATTCTGGATTATCTAAGATATGGAATCACAAGGCTCCTCAAATATGGAAGAAAGACGCAGAGAATAATCTATGGGGATGGAAGCAAGGTCGGAAAGAGAGATCTAAAGATGCGATGCTTCTGGCTTTGAAGATTGGAGAAATGGAAGAAGGGGTCAAGATTCAAGGAATTCGGGAAGCCTCAAAGCTGGAAAAGGCAAGGAAATGGCCCTCTAGATCCTCCAGAATATAACACAGCCCTGTTAGCACTTTGATTTAGCCTGTGAGAGCTAAATCAGACTAATTTAGCTAATCAGCTAAATTCAGACTCCTGAAGTACAGAACTGTAAGATAAGTTGTGCTGTTTTTAGCTACTAAGTTTGTGGTAATATGTCACAGCAGCAACAAGAAACTGAAGCAACATCCTACTTGAGGAAACACTGAACTACAGCATACTGCAGATCCACCTAATCGCCCAACCAAAAAGGAAGACAGACACCAGGCCTGCGTGACCCTGGGTCCTGGTAGCCATCACTGCTCTCTGCGCATTCACAAGCCACCATTCATAACTCATGTCTGGGATCCTGCCTTCATGTCCCTTGGGTGCACAAAGAAAGCCTGACTCATCTTGGTTAGTGCCAAGGTCACACTGTACATAAAAAACGATGAGCATAGAATGTCCCAGTTGTTTAAACAAGAGGGTTATACATACAACTTGTACACACTTGAATATTTCTGAAAGGATGAATGAGAAGCTTGCTAAAGAGAGGGCCTTGGTTTGGGGTCTGAACTAGGAGGGAGATTCTTCGTACTGTACACACTTTTGTGCGTGTGTGTTTTTCAGTATTTCTATAGTTTTATCTGGTACCACTTCTTTACATGATCACGTGCTCTTTCCCTACAAAACACAAACAACTAAGGAAAGAGAAAACAGGCAGAACGCAGGTGGAGGCATGTGGATCAGGAGCAGCATACAAGAAAAAGCTTGGGCGAGTGAGTCCTCATTCACCTGTGGGTGCTACGTGGGCCAGTGTGGCAATCTATCTGTTATATTGCCACTGTAAGTTTCCCTTACTAAGCCATGTTGTCCTTTGTTGGAAGACAGGATATTCAGGGTTCTGCAAAGGCACTGGGACTCACATAAGCATGGTGGTAATTGATGAAACTGCTCTGCTTGGCAGCCCCCCTGTGAAAGAGAGCAGGTATGAGAATCCAAATGTCATACTCTCCCATGGATGCTCCTTTACAGACAGTGTGTTGTCTAGGCCTCCAGCTTCTTACCTCAACTTGAGAAATGCTGGATATTCAACATCAGGTTAAAATAGAAAATAAGACCAGATAAAAAGACCAATGTGAAAAGGTTCTGGTAATGAGAATTTTTCAGCATTGACCAAAATCACAAAAGGAAGTGGTAAAAATTCATTTCCAAGGGACTCAGTAGCAATAAGGTAGAGCTTTGCCTGCTGGGACTCTCAGACCAATGTGTGAGGTGGGTCATCCCCACAGACACCCTCTACTGTGTAGTGGAAACATCTGCAACAGCTGTTGTGGACAGACAGTCATGAGCTTGTGCTTGCCATTTCCACAATGTGAACTAGCTTCATCACATTCACTTCTTCATCCCAATGTTAAGATCACTGGGGGAAAAAAGTTGTCAATGAAACTGTGTGCTAATGCAAACAAATGGGGGGGGAAGGTAAAAGTAATAAGTAAAATCTACTGAATGACATTTGATTGGAGAAGAGCCTTTTTATAATGATTTATTCTCCAGGCTAACATATCCTTGGCTCTCTGTATATACACTAATTTTCTAGAGGAAAAGAGTGGAGCCAAATAATGTAGAAATAGAAGGCAGGACAAGTATCCTCACCTTTAGTATTAAATAGTAATTATGAGATGGTTGGATGGCATCACCAACTCGATGGACATGAGTTTGAGCAAGCTCCAGCAGTTGGCGATGGACAGGGAAGCCTGGCATGCTGCAGTCAATAGGGTTGCAAGTGCTCTGGATACTGCGGCAGCTACAGCTAAATTTGGATCCTGCATCTAAGTGCTCTTTGTTTCTAAGTGATCTTCCAAGGTTGATGTTTTGGTCCAGAATTCCAAAGAATTATTACCCAAAAACTCTTACCCAAAAAATTATTACCCAAAAAATCTTACCCAGTACTTAATTTGGGCTAACAGTCTTTATAAGGAAAGAAACAACCTCTCCCATCCTTGTGAATAAATTCTTGCTAGCCTAACCATCATCTCTAACTTTTAGGAGAAGCACACTGACTGAAACCACCCATTCTGGCCGGAAACCACAGTAACTATTTGCATGAGGTATTTTATGACAGGAGGTTCTAGTAAGGAACACGGAACTAACAAGCCACCACCAACTGGAAGAATTCCAGAGAGGTCAACAGGAGATGCCAAGTGTCCTACCACCTCCCAGAACCTTTGTTGCTGGCCTCCATCTTGGCTGAGCCATGTGTGTGCCACCAGGAAAGACCCTGAGTCAGAATGATTGGCCAAAGACAACACAGAAACTAATCCCGTCACCATAAAAGCCAAGACTTTGAGCCACATGACAGAGCAGTCCTCCTGGGTTCCCTTACCCTGCTGTTCTCCACCTGGGTGCCCCTTCCCAATAAAGTCTTTTGCTTTGTCAGCAAAAGACTCCTTGGACAACTCATTTCTGAGTGTTAGACAAGAGCCAATTTTTGGTCCCTGGAAAGGGTCCCCCTTCCTGCAACATAACCCCTGGGTTTTCTGCCTGATGTCTGTTGCTGAGAACCGTGCTAGAGCTAGAGGGCCAGCACTTGTCCAGAGCAGCTTCTAGCCTTTTGCAGACTTGCTAACCAGGCACACGGCTCAGAAGCAAAGCCACAAAGAGGTTGTGTCCCAGAAATATCTCTGCTGATTAGAATCTTGTTTAAACTTAGTTTATTAACAGAATCAATGTTTCAAGCAAAAATGCAATTCCTCCAGTCTCCTGTGTTCCCTGGCCTGTGATGTGTTCCTGGAGGTGATGAGTTGATTACAGAGACTCTGATGAAAAATGTTTTATATTAATAGTTTGCTATTAACTTTTATATGCATTTAAGAAACTATTACTAGCAAAATATTGCTATTATGCAACCAAGTAGAATGAATGATTATATTCAAAGTCAAATTAGAAAAAATATTAAGAAAAATAGATTTGAAACACAGCCATGAAAAATACCATGAGTCATAGGCCAGTGACTGATGCTAGGAAGTGCAAGGTGTGTGTGAGGGTGGTCCTTTGTGGGTCTTGCACAAGCCAGTACATCAGACAACACATAGCAAGCTCCTTCACTCTAAAGACCCTGCTTCCATCCTCTCTAGCTCCCTAGACTTTATCTGTTGATTTGTTCACTGTTTTTCATTGGAAGAGTCTCCGGCAATTTTACCTCTCTTACACACCATTGTTTTCACTTTTCCATATTCTCTTCCAGGAAGAGCTTCACTTGCATGAAGCTATTTGCATGCATATTTTTCCATGGTTGTTTTGATCATGCAGATAGTTTACATTTTGGCTTTATTTCATTCAGTAATATATCAGAATCATTTTCCATTTGCAAATAGTTTTCATTTTTAAGGGTTAGTTGTTTCCATTTCTTAGAAATGAGTACCATTGGACACATAGCTCTTGCCTTCTACTGAACTTTTAGGCTTTTTTAGAGAATAAATTCATGTAAGTGGCATGAATAAGTCAGAGCATATAAGTTTTCATTGGTCCTTTTTTTTCCTATTTATCTGATTTCTTTTATTATTTAAGAAAAATGGAAAATCAAAGGTGCAATTTTCATTCAATAAATATCATTTGATCCTTAGGCAGTTTTGTTGCAGAAAGTGAAGTCCATGATTTTAGAATGATGGTAGCAATTCATCAACCAAGTAATCAGTTTTCACACAGTTTCAAAAATTGCAGCAATTGCCTTGAACTGTCTGTAGAAATCCTGACACTGTGGAATTGTCATTTCAAAGGACTTGTTCTTTGCTTGGCCTAAATGATCTGCCACCTTGAGCATCACTGTAACATAAGGATACTTAAGTGATCTGCAGCTGTCCAAGCTCACAGCCATACCCAGCTTCCACTGAAAATCTATGAGTTGGTTGGTGACGTTTGGACTTAGCATCCATCTGTGGCTCACTAGACACCTCCATTGTATGGTCCAGGGTTCTCACCATTCACTCAGGTGGAAGCTCCTGGGGCCATCTCATCATCAGTTCTGAACTGTCCACACCATTAAGCTTGAGTCTTCTTAGACCCTAAAAATAATGATTGCTTTTATTCTTATAGGCAAAGAACATTTTCAAAGAAAGGGGTAAAATGTTCAGTGGAAAAATGACAAAGGATATGAATGCTTTCTCAGAGAAGAATGAATACACTTGGCTATAAGCATATGATAAATTCTCAACCTAATCGATCATTAAAAATTTGCAAATTCAAGCAAAAAAAAGATACCTAGCAAGGTCTGAAAAGTTTGAGGACACATCCTGAATATAAGGTTGGGGAAACAGCCACTTTCATTAAATTTCTGCAGATATGTTAACTGACAAGATTTGGGGGGAGGATAATTTGATAATCACCGCCAAAACTTAAAATGTAAATGCTTTCTGATCCAATAATTCTAAGACTAGATCTCGGAGACTCACAAAAGTTCACAAGGGTAAATAAACAACTGTATTTATGTCAATATAATGTTTAATAGTGAAAACTGGAAGGATTTTAAACCTCCACCCACAGAAGACCTGGTTGAATAAATCATGATACATGTACCTCAAAGCACTGCCACCGACAGAGGAGAGATCTGAAATATAGTACAGACATCTGCCAGGGTCAGTCCCAAGAGACACAGTTGGTGCGAACTCTTAGTTGCATGATGTAGGATCTAATTCCCTAGCCACGGATTGAACCTAGGTCCCCTGCATTGGGAGTGTGGAGTCTTAGCCACTGGACAACCAGAGAAGTCCTCACAGTATTTCCTTTCTCAATAGAACTAGCCAATGAGTTCATTCTTTTTCCCTTAGTGAGTCTTCCAGTGACCAAAATACTAGTCTAGGTACCAGAAAACTAGCATTCTAATACTTTCACTGAATGAGTCACTGGATTACACACTGTGCCAGAAGCTGGCCAGGAAATAAAATCTTGTCATTTATGGATGAGAAAAATTGCATCACAAAGAGTACAGATGACTGCCAGAGGGTGTTGAGAATGCAGTCTGAGAAAACTGGCCAGCACTGGGTCCAGGACTTCTCTAGCCTTGCTCTCTGCTTATGGAAACAGAACTTGTGCCACAAGCCCAACTTTCCATGCGTGACAGCCTCCAGACTCTGACCACTGTCCACAGAGGTTAGATGCAAGCCCACAAGCAAACATTGCCGTGCCTTTGTCCTGAGACCTACTGCTACACCTCTGACTGACTCTACCCAGATCCGTACCTGCCGAAGGCCAGCTTCCAGAGCAGGGCTTCTGGCCATGATGGAATGTTCTGGACATGCACTCAACAGGCCACCACAAACCACAGATGCTTACTGAGCACTTGAAATGTGACTACTACAACTGACAGACTAGGTTTTTCTTGTATTTCTTTTAATAAACATACATTTAAATAGTCACGCATGGTTACTTGCTACTGTGTTGGGTAAATGACACTCTAAAGATACAGCCTTTGCTTTAAGAACTCTGACAAATCTGACTACAACATGTTGGATTGTGGTTAGCTGAACCATGTAAAACTACTTATGGGGAATTTTATGTGCAATACAAGAAGGAAGAATAGAAAACAAAGAAAGCAGGAGAAACAGAAGAGAGGAATGAGTGCCTGTTTTTGAAGTGTAGCAAAATGATAGGGCCGCCAGGGTCTGTGGTTGCATCTGAATGGCCGTGGTCAGTGCCCCGGGCATGTGTGAAGTCTGGCTTTGCGGCCACTAAGAGGGGGATTTGCTGCTTCCAGCTTCTCAGTACAACCTGCCACAAGTGGAAGCTCATTCCCGTGCTTTGCTATGGGCCCAGCCTAACCAACACTCCCTGTACCTACATGTACACCCAAAATGTTATTGGATATGATGGCTTACAAATCTTGATGTACATAGAATGGATTGGCACAAAAAGAAGCAAGCTTAGTTTCTCCATGATCTAGCATAGAGTGGGGTTGAGGTTTGCAATAACAATAGGCTGACCTGCTCTGCTGGTCAACTCTCATTTCTCCCTTGGGTTCTTCTACCATCTGTGGTATGCATCAATATATCCCAAAATGAGCAACAAAACGGACCATTTTCAAGGCAAGTACTCTCAAAAACACCTACAAATTCATGTGGGGGACCCCATTTGGGATTAGATTTCTCTAATTTCTTAGAGCATACAATTGTAAGTCAATTTCAATTTACATATTTTTTTCACCTTTAAAAAACACATCCATTCTTTTTCATTTGTTTTAGTCACATATGAAACTTACAAATATAATCATAAAATAGATGATAGGTATTATAGATGGCCATTTTCTACCCCAAAGATATAATATTCCCCTATATTTTCTAATGTACATTTATAATTTTTTGAATGTTTAATTTTTTAATATTTGTGAAATTTAAATTTGCTAATAATGAGAAAAAGAGCTGCCAAATTTTTTATCAGTTCTTTAAATATTGATATATTTCTTTTTTTCCACCCATGTAAAACACTTTCTTCAATATTTACCATATTCCTAGATGTACATCAGCTTTTTCTAGATCTGAGATTTCTGTTTCTTGTTCCATCTATCTCTATCAATTTAATTAATACAGTTTTCAAAATTCCTAAAATTCTTCTTACTGTTGCTGTACATTTTCTCTTCTAGATGAATATTAGTATCAGTTTGTCAAGTTTAATTCTAAAATCCTTTAGGTAATTTGGTTGCTTATTTTCTAAGCCTGTCACTCAGTCATGTCTGACTCTTTGCGACTCCATGGATTGTAGCCCACCAGGCTCCTCTGTCCATGGCAAGAATACTGGAGTGGATTACTAAAGATCCTCCTCCAGGGGATCTTCCTAACCCAGGGATTGAACCCAGGTCCCACATTGCAGGCAGATTCTTTACCAACTGAGCCACCAGAGAAGCCCATGAATACTGGAGTGGGTAGCCTAACCATTCTCCAGGGGATCTTCTCAACTCAGGAATCTAACCAGAGTTTCCCACATTGCAGGCAGATTCTCTTCCAGCTCAGCTACCAGGGAAGCCCAAGCCTAAACAATATAGTGGGGAGTTAAATGTTACCCACTATGAATCTTGCCTTCTCCCTGCCCTTACCAACCGCATTTCCTTACCACACATTGCTGGCAGAAAACAGCACTCCTCACACAAACATACCCTATTTCCACTCATCCTGTGTTCTGCCATGATGCCAGGCCAATCCCTACATGTTACGGCTGCTGTGGTCTTCCTTGTTGCCTTTTAACCCAAGGAGTCCACTTTGGAGGATCAGTCCAAAGCAAATAGATATGCATTCAAGTGAAAATGTATGTATACCTCAGCATTATTACTAATAGAGAAAATAGCCCTAAATATAGGCATAGAAAAGATCTGTGAAGCAAATACATGCCACTAGCCATGCCAGGCAGACCAAGTTTGGACTAGCTGGTAGAGTGCTCAGCCATAAGTGGCCACTATCAGCTTGGTGCTATCCTCATAGCGATGTCTACAAAGACTTCAGGTGACCCAGAGACACTTCAAGAAAAATGTTAAATAGAAAAGTGAAGCATATAGCTACAGGTATAAATATATATAATCTTAACAGCAATGTAAAAGGAACTTATATATTCATTCAATGAATGTCTCTTGAGCATTGACCCTCTAGGGGAGATATCCACTCTTACTCCGTCTTTTTCTCCATGACTTATGGTGATGTTAAAGGGGGATGGCATAGAATATCCTTAAGGAGAGGCTAGCTAAGCCCCTGGACAAGGCTTCGAAAGGTGTTACCACACATGTTCAGGTCCAGAGACTGGATTTTTCCCCCAGATACCCAAAATTGACGAGGCTTATGAGGATCAAATAATGATGATAATTTATGAGTCAATTGCCAAGATGCCTGTGTACCACTTTCTTCAATGCCAATAAGGATAGAATTCTCCAATAAGTGGAGAATTCAGTGATCCCTCTGGAGCTTTCTGATCCCAGAAGAACCTAACTCAGCCTTGAAAAAGCACTGGCTGACCCAGAATTGGAGCCAGATGTGTGTCTTGGAGAAAAGCCAGCCAGATCTCAGTGAGAGAGCCATGGCAAAGCTAAAGGGTCCACTTTGAGGGGTTTCCAAACAGGCCATATCCTCTCAGCTAACATTTTGTGTTTTATCTCTACTGTATAAAGCATACCCAAACTTAAAAGCTTAAACAATAACTTCTTATCTCAGTTTCCCCGAGTCAGGAACCTGGCTGTCGCTGGGCCAGGACAGAGTGGCTCCAGTGGCTCAGGCCATACATGGGTCTGTGTGCATACATCCCCTACAATGTGTATTTTATACTTTGCATACTTATTTCCAGCAAAGCCTTTCTATGACTAGACATCTAAGCACAGGAACTTTCAATGCTAGCTTTTAAAGTCTGAGTATTCAAATAACTCCTGACCTGACCACTGGATTTGATGAGATTAGGCCACACAGGAGGCAGGTGAGCAGTGGGGCCACAGTCTGTCCAGTGGGGTCTGTGTGGGTGTGCTGAAGTGGGCTTCCCCAGCCCTCTGCACAGCACTGTCTTCCTCCCAAGCTTCTCTGAGACAGTAGAACTTGCTCCTGGAGTGTGCCTCTTGCCTGAGGCCTTCTTTCTTTTAATGCCAACATACCCACCCCCCACCCCACCCCACCCTCACCTCCCCAAGCCCCCACCCCCATCTTACAGATCAGAGGCCAGATCGGTGCAGGGGCTGAGCACAGTGCCCTGCCCCACAGTTTCACCGCACATGTGAGAACCCCACCTCCAGCCCTCCGGGTGCCACCTCCTAGTGCCTGGCACTCTTCCTTTCACATAACTGAGGCACTGGCCCTGTGCGTGTGAATGTGGGGACAAGACTCAGCGTGGTCAAAGCCCCTGAAGCCAATTCTATTCCTTAACCTAGAGTACACCCCATGGAACCAGATACAAGGCTGGCGACTCTGACACTGCAAGCCCCCTGTGACTGCTCTGCCGTCCCTCCGCTGGGACTCAGGCGCAGCCTTACTGGGCATACTACAAGAGGCCACCAAGGATGTGGGCTTCTCGCCTGTCATGTGCTGGGAACATCTTCCCTGGTCATCCTCAAAACACACACGAATGGCAGCTCTATAAATAAGACTGCATTAATCAGTCAGACCTGCTAGTCCTAGACCCACAGGACCATACTGCCTGCTCTTTCCACCAGAGGGACAAAGATGGTCTCTTGATAAACACATCCTGCCTCTATCAATGTCAGTTGCCAGGAACTCGACTGGAACCTGTTTGCCTACAAGTGACCTGGTAAAGCAACCAGGAACCAGGTTCCTTTCCAGACTGCATCTGCACTCCTGCGGCTGTACCTTCATCTTTGTTCACATTGATTGATGCCTGTCTCCCAAATGACGTGTTTGTCACCTCTACCTGCCTCCTTCTCTTCTTTTCCTTCTTCTAGAAAATATGGTTCTTGATATTGATAGTTCTAACATACCATGATTTTTTATCTTCCCCTTCCCCAAACACCATGCCTTCAATTCCACATTAGAGCTAAAAATTATCTCTTTGTCTTAGAATCACAAAACTCAATTGCTTAAAAGAAACCATAACATGGGTCTCTTTGAAAAAACTGAGCATATAAAGAAATTCAGAATATGGGGAAAATGCAGAAATAGCTAATATTGGGAAAAGTGTGTGTATGTGTGTGTGTATAGGTGGGGGGAGTAGGGGAAAGAACCAAAAATTGGTAGGGAAAAGCCATGAGACATATTTTATCTTCTTCCAGCAAATAGTAAAGGCATTCTACGAATGTACTCATTGTTCTCCAAGAGGACACTCAGTTCTGGGGAATCTAGACTTCTTTTAATGCATCCTCAAATGAAGCATTTTGTATACATGAAATTGTCTAGACATCTAAACTTATCTTTTCCAAAAAAAAGGAACAATTATATAATTGAATGCTAATCTTATATAGAAAAACGGGTGCTAACGATGAGAGCTGGGTGTTAATTTTAAATTTCATAAGGTCTGGTTATATTAGTGCAATCAAAATTTTCCTCAACTCAAACATCTGTTGTTCAGGTCCCCACCAATCATTAAACTCTCTGAAAAGCAGGGAAGTTCAGAGCCACTTAAAGACTGTTTCTTAGATATTTTATTCTATGGCTGACATGTGTACTGTGTGAAAGGCACATAGTTTGATTAAATAAGTGTGCTTATGTGGTTAAGATCATCTATGTGAAACAAACAAGTAAATAAAAGACTAGGAGAAATAGTTGCCAGAGGCCTACTCTTCCTACCCAACTTGTCCTGCTGCCCACCCAGCACCATGGACTGTGCTCCTGTACAGCAAGGTTGGGGTGGGTTCTGCCCAGTCTCAGTGTCCCACGTTCAAGGAGGAGAGCATGAGATGCCCCCATTTTCCAAATATACATGCTGGGTATGGTGCATGTGCAGTGGGCACATCTGGGGGGAAGTCAGGTATCCCAGGAAGAAGCCTTGAAGTTTCTGGACGGAAAAGCACTCAGTGTAAATAAATGAGGAAACATAACCATGTTTCAAATGCCACTTCCTGGCCATTCATTCTTACCAGTCCCTGTGGTGTCCTTTCCATGCTCACAACTTTGCCCATAAAAGTAGAGCATGGCCACAGGAGGACACCTGTGCAGGAGCCCCTTAGGTTTTAGCTCCTCATCTGAAATAGGAGAGAAAAGTGGGAAACAAGTGATGGCTGACTCAATGCACATTGAGTCTCCCCAGCGGGCCGCCAGCTCAGACAGACAAGCATGCCTTTCATGATCCTCCCAGGAGAGCTTTATTTGATTGATCTTAATAATCACACAGCACTATCCCCAGAGGGTGATAGCCATCTTCACAGACAGACCACCCCCCTCAAGTCCAGAGAAAACCATGTTTAGTGAACTTTTGAGAATATATCTGGAGAGTAGACTCCTAATGAACTGGTTTGCTAAAGGGCAGCCATTATCAAATAATGATGAAAATTGTTACTTCAATATATTTTCCCATTGGCAACACATGAAAGGACCAATTTGCACATTATGGGGTCTCTGTGGCTCCGTTTCAATGACCCCAGGAGAACATAAATGTCAACTCTCACTGGTAATTAACAGCCACAAGAAACTGAACTCAGTGAGTACAGCTCTGTCAAGGTGTGATTTCCTCGAGAGGCCCCTCCTGACCCCTCCTTCCTCATTTGTTACTGGACCAAGACACGCCCACCCTTGCTCCCCCCTGCATGGTTTATTGTACTTTTCACCTAGATAGGACAGTGCTTCCTTCTCTTTCTGCTCCCCTCCTTCCTCTGTGCTGTGCATACTATAGAGGTTTCCCCAGTATACCACCCATGTTGGTGTCCTTTTGCTCATATCTAAATACACCTGCCAAATTTGAGAGAAACAGAAATATGGCTGAGTCTTCTCTCCTAAGCTCAGATGTCTTGATCATGAACATTTCTCCCACCGCCAAAACAAACCCAAATTAAGGAACACGAAGCCAACTAGAGTATTCAAAGCAACTGTTTCCAATGTGTTTTTTCCAACCCCACCAAATGATTCTGCAGTTCTCAGTAGACAGTGATTGCGTGCGTGCTAAGTCACTTCAGTCATATCAGACTCTTTACAACCCCATGGACTGTAGCCTGCCAGGCTCCTCTGTCTATGGGATACTCCCAGCAAGAATACTGGAGTATTCTTCCTCCTCCAGAGGATCTTCCCAACCCCAGGAATAGAACCTGAGTCTGTCTCCTGCATTGGCAGGTGGGTTCTTTACCACTAGCACCACCTGGGAAATCTCAGACACTGAATAGGTGTTTCACAAATTGAGCTCAATTTTGACATCTACCGCAGAAGGCATCAGATCCCACAGGTTGCTGCTAAGTCGCTTCAGTCGCGTCCGACTCTGTGCGACCTCATGACGGCAGCCCACCAGGCTCCCAACATCCCTGGGAATCTCCAGGCAAGAACACTGGAGTGGGTTGCCATTTCCTTCTCCAATGCATGAAAGTGAGAAGTGAAAGTGAAGTCGCTCAGTCGTGTCCGACTCATAGTGACCCTATGGACTGCAGCCCATCAGGCTCCTCTGTCCATGGGATTTTCCAGGTAAGAGTACTGGAGTGGGGTGCCACTGCCTTCTCCATCCCACAGGTTAAGTCCTACTTAATCAGTCCTACTTTGTGTTCTCCTGGGGTCATAACTTGGCTCAGTCCTACCAAGACTACCCCACTTTAAATGTCAGGGCAAGGCCGGGTTGTTACCTGTGCTTCTGACCAACTAGCTATCAGTTGAAGGTTCCCCAAACACCTATGATTAATTTGCTGCAGTGCCTTACAGAACTCAGGAAAACAGTTTACTTAATTAGGTTACTGATTTATTACAAAGGACAGGAATGAACAGTCAAACAAAGAGATACACGGGGTGAGATCTGAAAAGGTCCTGAACGCAGGAGCTTCTGTGCCTGAGGAGTTTAAGGTGTGTCACGCTCTCAGCATGATGGTGCATTCTGGTTAACCGATCTGGAAGCTCTACAAAGTCAGAAGTTCAGGGATATTTATGGAGGCTTCATTACATGGGCATGACCAATTGAGTCTTTGGCCATTGATGACGGAACTCAATTTCTAGCCATCGCCCATGACCCCACATTCCCAGGTGGGAGGTTGGTGCTGAGTGTTCCAACCCTCTAATCATCTTAGTGGTTTCCCAGACAACCAGCGTCCAACCTCGGTGCATGCAGAGTTGCTTCAGTCATGTCCGACTCTTTGCAATCCCATGGACTATAGCCCACCAGCCTCCTCTGTCCAAGGTATTCTCCAGACAAGAATACTGGAGTGGTTGCCACTTGCTACTCCAGGGGAATCTTTCTGATCCAGAGATTGAACCCACATCTCCTGTGTCTCCTACACTGGTAGGCAGGTTCTTTACCACTAATGCCACCTGGAAAGACCTCAGGGGTTTTCCAAAAGTCACCTTATTAATGTAAATTCAGGTATGGTAGAAATGGGTTTGTTATAAATAACATGACACTTATTTCACCTTTATGGCTCTGAAGCACTTTCAAGAACTGAGGACAAAAGATCATATCTTATAACAAAAGCGTTCCCCTTGCTCTTGCTGCTTAGGAAATTCCAAGGGTTTTGGGAGCTGGGAGCCAGGAACAATAGATGAAGTCAAAAATAAATATTTGTTACAAATCACAATATCCCATTGCTGATATTTTTGATGTTGCTTGATTTTAAAGCATCTACTGTATACATAATGCAAATTTGAACCAGATCCTGGTAGCTGTAGGGCTGCTGATCCCACACTCTCATGGGGGCTTTGACCTATTTAAAGGTCAGGGTGGAAGAAGTTCAACTTTAGGCTTTTAGGCATGATCACACTGTAGTGCTCTTTCTCACCAACAGTTTCCATTCTTATTAAATTCGATAAATATTTATTTACTAACCCCAAACTCTGCTGAACCCGTGGAAGAAAACAAAAATTTTTGAAACTGGCGTCTTGCTTACCACGGTAAGTTTAACAAGATAAGGCAAAAATTCCTACTCCTTGGGATTTCCCTGGTGGTCCAGTGGCTAAGACTCCATGCATCAATGCAGAGGGCCTGGATTCAACCCCAGATCAGGGAACTAGATCCCACACGCCACAGCTAAGAGTTTTCATGCTGCAACTAAGAGTCCACAGGCCACAACTATGGCAAGACTCAATGCAGCCAAATAAATATTTTTAAAAATTTTCCTACTCTTGGCACTTAAAAAAAAGTCATGGTAGTCACCCTGTTGACCTTATCAGTCATCAATCCCCAAATAGCCAATCAGATACATAGACTTCTTAGGGAAGTCATCCTCAAAGAGAAGGCTGCAGGCCATATGTTTACTTGAGACCTGTGGAATCCATTGAAATCACTTCTCAAGCGAATTTTGTGTTTATGTTTAGACCATCTTAGCTGTCAAAGCCTCTGAAACTGATTAGAATGCTGACGTGGCTTTTACAAACCCTTGTCTTTCTCATATTTTCTTAAGGATTCATATCCTCTGGAGCAATTTATATATTCTACAAGAAATATGCCATAAAATAAGTAAATAAAATAATTCCCACTTACTAGATAATTTATTCATATGTTGACCTTATATTTGGACTAAATTTAGCTGTTATCAAACTTTGACCAATGAACAATAGCTGCTTAGTGATTTCTTTCATGACTTTCACTGAGGCCACAATTGGCATCTGCAGGCTTTCCAACAAGACCATTTTGCAGGAGTCTCCAAAATTTACAAACAGCTTATGACAACCCACTTAAAAACTGAGAAGAAGACCTGAATAGACATTTCTCTAAAGAGGACATACAGATGGCCAATAGGCACATGAAAAAATGCTCAACATTGCTGGAACTGCAAATCAAAACTACAATGAGATATCACCTCACACCGATCAGAATGGCTATTATCAAAAAATCTGCAAACAACAAATGCTGGAGAGGGCATGAAGTGAAGGGAACTCTCCTGCACACTTGGTGGGAATGTAAATTGGTACAGCCACTATGGAGAACAGTACAGAGGTTCCTTAAAAAACTAAAAATAGAACTACCATATGACCCTACAATCCCACTCTTGGGCAGAGAAAAACATGGCTGAAAAAGATACATGCACCCCCCATCTTCATCGCAGCACTGTTTACAATAGCCAAGACATGGAAACAACCTAAATATCCATCAACAGTGAGTGAAAGTGAAAATCACTCAGTCATATCTGACTCTCTGTGACCTCATGGACTATACAGTCCATGGAATCTCCAGGCCATAATACTGGAGTGGGTAGCCTTTTCCTTCTCCAGGGGGTCTTCCCAACCCAGGGATTAAACCCAGGTCTCCTGCATCACAGGCAGATTCTTTACCAGCTGAGAAAGATGTGGTATATATATACAGTGGAATATTACTCTGTCATTAAAAAAGAGTGAAATAAGGCCATTTGCAGCAACATGGATGGACCTGGAGAGTGTAATACTTAGTGAAGTAAGTCAGGGAAAGAGAAATAGCATATGACATGCCTTATATGTAGAATCTAAAAAGAAATTATACAAATGAACTTACAAAACAGAAGGAAGACTCACAGACTTCAAAAACGAACTCATGGTTGTTGGTGGGGGAAGGGATAGTTAAGACTTTGGGAAGGTCATATCAGATCAGTTCAGTTCAGTCGCTCAGTCGTGTCCGACTCTTTGCAGCCCCATGAATCGCAGCACGCCAGGCCTCCCTGTCCATCACCAAATCCCAGAGTTCACTCACACTCACGTCCATTGAATCAGTGATGTCATCCAGCCATCTCATCCTCTGTCATCCCCTTCTCCTCCTGTCCCCAATCCCTCCCAGCATTAGAGTGTTTTCCAATGAGTCAACTCTTTGCATGAGGTGGCCAAAGTACTGAAGTTTCAGCTTTAGCATCATTCCTTCCAAAGAAATCCCAGGGCTGATCTCCTTCAGAATGGACTGGAAGGTCGTATATACACTGCTATATTCAAAATGGATAACCAACAAAAATCTATTGTATAGCACATGGAACTCTGTTCAATGTCATGCGGCAGACTGGATGGAAGGGGCTTTCAGGGGAGAATGGATACATGTATATACATGGCTAAGTCCTGTCCTTTCACTGTTCACCTGAAACTCACAACATTGTTAATTGCCTATACACCAATGCAAAATGTTTTTGGTGTTAAAAAATTAAATTAAAATTTTAAGAAAAGACCAATTTGCAGGACATGACTGAGCAATTCCACTTGCTGAACTGAAATCCACATGTACTGAGCACTGCTGTGTACAGGGTATGCTCCAAGCATATAGGCAGCAAAGAAGAGAAATACGCATCCCTGACCCACAGAATTACCCTGCAGTCCCAGAATCATGCCAGCCAGGGAGGGATATTACAAGAGCTAACACCAGGTTTTCTGGGAAATAGAGGCCAAAGGGTAGGGCAGGTGAGAGAATGTTCCATCCTTTCCCTGAGCAGATGAGATAGGAGCTGGGTCCTGTGGGATGAGGGAAGCTGTAACTGAAGGAGAGTAGGGAGCTTTGGGGAAGGCAGTGCATTTTGCTGGGACCACTGGCTTTGCGTGTGAGAGAAAGTAGAAGGTGGGAAAAATAAGTGGGATGGGGCCAGGCAGCCCAGATGCCAAAAGCCATTAGATTCTTAGCAGCCCTAGACCTCAGAGACTCCCTTCTGTGTAAGATTTGAGAAGTTCACGGAGGACCTGAGACCTAAAGGGAAATTCTTCACCTCTTCTGGCTGCGTGAGATCAGCTACCCATTGCCCGATGTCCAGCAGCATCTTTCAGTACCACATTTCGGTGGTGGGCAGTGCAGAGGGAGGTGAGCAATAAGAGCATTGAATTAAGAGTTAAGAAACTGGGACTCCGCAGGCAGTCCAGTGGTTAAGACTGTGCTGGCAAGGCAGGGGACATGGGTTCAATTCCTGGTCAGGGAACTGAAATCCCACATGCTGTGTCATGTGGCCAAAAGATAGAGTTAGGAAACGAAAACAAAGTTTCCATCACTGTGTAAAACACCTCTACACCACTGGGGTTAAAAGTAACATATGTGACAAATGGATAAGAAAGCTGTGGTACATATACACAATGAAATATTACTCAGCTATTGAAAATAATGCATTTGAATCAGTTCTAAAGAGGTGGATGAAACTATTATACAGAGTAGAACAGGATGTAGTATAGTATAGTATGTAGGATAGTAATAGGATGGAGCCTATTATACAGACTGAAGTAAGTCAGAAAGAAAACACCAATACAGTATATTAATGCATATATATGGGATTTAGAAAGATGATAATGATGACCCTATATGTAAGACAGCAAAAGAGACACAGATGTAAAGAACAGACTTTTGGACTCTGGGAGAAGGTGAGGGCGGGATGACCTGGGAGAATAGCATTGAAACATGTATGTTACATATGTGAACTAGATCACCAGTCCAGGTTCGATGCATGAGGCAGGGTGCTCAGGGCTGGTGCACTGGGATGACGCTGAGGGATGGGATGGGGAGGGAGGTGGGAGGGGGGTTCAGGATGGGGAGACGCAGGTACACCCATGGCTGTTTCATGTCAATGCATGGCAAAAACCACCACAACATTGTAAAGTAATTAGCCTCCAATTAAAATAAATTAATTAACTTAAAAAATTTTTTAAATAAAACATATGGCCACAGATAGGGCCTTATATTTTCCCAGAGACATCACAATCTAAACCAATAACAAATACAATACATAGAGGAGGAGTAAAGTCAGATGTGGAACTCAGAAAGGAAAGAGGCTTCACCGAGGGGAGAGCGGAGGAGGTGTCACCTGATACCACCCTACTTAAACACGGACCACAGCTTGTCCCTGTTTCACTGGTGCTGGCAGAAGGCACGAGATTGCTGAGTCAGCGACCACGGGACACCCATCATTCTTGCATGTCCTGCCATGACATCCCACTGGAGAGGGATGTGTGAGAGACAGGTGCCACTCACACAAAGGGCTGAATCACAGCTGAGGAACACTGAGTGCAGGGAACATTCCAGAGGGAGCCGTCGCCCCTCTGAAAATTTCCCGCTGCAAACACAACTCTGAGGATGGCCTGGGGAAAGAACGGTCCAGTCTCACATTCTTGGTACACCCAGTATTTGAGTTTCTGGTGGCTGCCATAACAAATGATCATAAACTGGTGGTTTAAATCAACAGGTCTGGGATCCAAAGGTTTTAAACAGAGGGGTTCGCAAGGCTGGTTTCTTCTGGAGACTCCATGGGAAAATCCACTCCAGGTCTCTCCGCCAGCTCCTAGTGGTTTTCTTTGGTGTCGCTCAGCTTGTAGATGCATCAGTTCAATCTCTGCCTCCATCTTCAATGACCTTCTCTCTGTCTCTCTGTCACAAATCTCCTTTCTTTTATAAGAACATCAGCCAATCCTAAATCCAGGATGATCTCAGGGTGCTTAACTTAATTATACTAGCAAAGATCCTTTTCCCAAAAATGTCAGCTTCATAGGTTCCCAGAGCTAGGAATTAGACATTTTGGGAAGGAGGAGCAATATTCCACTCAGACTCAGCAAAGATATTCAGGAAAGGAAGAGGCCCACAAAGGATAGCTCTCTCAATGCTGAGAAAGTTCTCAATAAGAGGAGGGCTGTGTGTCAACCTGAGGCAATCACTAACATGGAAAGACTTAAGGCACATTTGAGACAAAGCATCATATTTTACTAAAAATTGGGAAGCTATTAGTTTGGTGCAAAAGTAATTTTGGTTTTTCAGTTGTTGAAATTTGCAATTTGACATTGGAATACATCCTTATAATTCTTATATAAATGTATCTATGTTATACATCATTTTAATGCACACTTCTCTCTATATTTTCTTGCTAATGACTTACTTTTTGCTGTTTCTTTTATATAAATTTTGGACCATGGAAATGATATTAGACAAAAAGCAAATTCAAGTGATTTTCTTATTCAAGTTCAACATGGGTCACAAAGCAGCAGAGATACCTCTCAACATCAACAACACACTTGGCCTAGGAACTGCTAATGAACGTACAGAGCAGTGGTGGTTCAAGAAGTTTTGCAAAGGAAGTGAGACTTTTGAAGGTGAGGAGCATAGTGGCCAGCTATTGGAAGTTGACAATGATGAGCTGAGAGAAATCATCAAGGTTGATCACCTTAAAATTACACAAGAAGTTGCCAAAGAACTCAATGTCTACCATTCTATGGCTGTTCAGCATTTGAAGCAAATGGGAAAGGTGAAAAAGCTCAATAAGTGGGTGAAAAAAATTATCGTTTTGAACAATGAACCATGTCTCGATTGGATTGTGACATTCTACGAAAAGTGGATTGTATACACCAATCGGTGACCACCAGCTCAGTGAGTGGTTAGACTGAGAAGAAGCTCCATAGCACTTCCCAAAGCCAAACTTGCACCAAAAAAAGGTCCTGGTCACTGTTTGGTGGTCTGCTACTGGTCTGATCCACTACAGCTTTCTTAATCCTGCCTGATGAAACCATTACATCTGAGAGGTAAGCTCAGCAAATCGATGAGATGCACCAAAAGCTGCAACACTGCATCCACCATTGGTCAACAGAGTGGGTCCAGTTCTTCTCCATGACAGTGTCCAATAGCACATCACACAACCAACGCTTCAAAAGTTGAATGAATTCGACCACAAAGTTTTGCCTTATCCACCATATTCACTTGACCTCTCATCAACTGACTACCACTTCTTCAAGCATCTCAACAACTTTTTGCAGGGAAAACATTTCAACAACCAGCAGGAAGCAGAAAATGCTTTCCAAGAGTTCACTGAATCTTGAAACATGGATTTTTACACTACAGGAATAAGCTTATTTCTCATTGGCAAAAATACGTGGATTGTAATGGTTCCTCTTTTGACTAATAAAGATGTGTTTGAGCCTAGTTATAATGATTTAAAATTCACAGTCCGAAACCACAATTAGGTTTGCACCAACCTTAATAGGAATAGACAATGGTTCAAAACTGGGAAATGAGTATGTCAAGGCTGTGTATTGTCACCCTGCTTATTTAACTTAAATGCAGAATACATCATGCAAAATGCTGTGCTGGATCGCGTGGAATGAGACTCCCAGGGGAAATACCAACAACCTCAGATATGCAGATAATACCACCTTAATGGCAGAAAGCAAAGAGGAACTAAAGAGCGTCTTGATGAAGGTGAAAGAGGAGAGTGAAAAAGCTGCTTTGAAATGGAACATACAAAACACTAACATCATGGCATCTGGTCGCATCACTTCAAGGCAAATAGATGGGGGGAAAAAATGAAAACAGTGACAGACTTTATTTTCTTGGGCATATAGTAACTGTAGCCATAAAAACATATCTATACATGTTCATGTTCATATAAAAATACTTTTCCTCTTTTTAATATAAATTAAATCACATGCTCTTTTTTTTTTTTTTTTCCATTTTACAATGTGATTTGGAGATTCCAACACACCAGGGCATAGAGGTGCTTTCACTCCCTTTTTCAAATAGCTGCATAAAATTCCATCACAGCGTTTATTTAACCACGATCCCAGGGAGAACAAATGTTTCTAGTCTTCTAGTCTACTACTACAGTGAATAACATGGTGTAACAGTCATTGTGGAATTCTGTGACTACCTACGTAAGATAAATGCCTAGAAATGAAATTTCTGGTTCAAATTGCATGCGCATTTTAAATTTTAATAGCTATTGTTACAGTGCTCTCCATAGAGGCTGTATGAATTTATACACTTTCTGGCCTTGTATGAGAACATCTGTTTTCTCACATCTTAGTCTACATACTTCATTAAACTTTTTGATCTTTGCTAACATAAGTGAAGACAGTGATCTCAGTATAATTCTAATTTTCATGGTTTTTATTACACATGAAATAGGGAATCTCTGCACATTTTTGAGTCTGGGGGCTTTATTTACTGATTCATAGAAACATTTTACATCTCAGAAATTCAGCTGTTTGATCTCATATGTAATTTTTTTCAAGTTTGTCATTAATTTTCTGACTATGCTTATGGTAATTTTTGTGAGGTTGAAACCTGCATTAAAATTTATCAGTATTTCTGGGCTTCTGATTTACATTTCCATAGCTAGCAAGGAGTGCTGCAGTCCAAAATTTAAAAGAAATCTTCCCATAATTTATTCTAAGATTTTTATGGGTTAATATTTTACACTTAAACCTTTGATGCATTTGGAATTTATCTTGCCGTGAAGCATATGGCTCAATCTTGTTTTTCCTAAATGGCTCACTGCACCCTGCTCACTCTGCTCCAATTGTCTTGCTGTATCTAACTGTTCGCTGAACCCAGGGTTCAGTTCAGTTCAGTTCAGTTCAGTCACTCAGTCATGTCCAACTCTTTGTGACCCCATGAATCGCAGCACACCAGGCCTCCCTGTCCATCACCAACCCCCAGAGTTCACTCAGACTCACGTCCATCGAGTCCGTGATGCCATCCAGCCATCTCATCCTCTGTCAGCCCCTTTTCCTCCTGCCCCTAATCCCTCCCAGCATCAGAGTCTTTTCCAATGAGCCAGCTCTTCGCATGAGATGGCCAAAGTACTGGAGTTTCAGCTTTAGCATCATTCCTTCCAAAGAAATCCCAGGGCTGATCTCCTTCAGAATGGACTGGTTGGATCTCCTTGCAGTCCAAGGGACTCTCAAGAGTCTTCTCCAACACCACAGTTCAAAATAGGCAAGCACAAGTGGGGAAGCTGGAAGAAAACTCAAAGAGCTGTAGAACTGCAGACAAGTTTATTCTCTCTGGGCTGGACAACAGCCCCAGTGAAGTAGACATTGCTAGGCAGTCAGTATAGAACACTGAGACCTCCGTCTTATTTTCAGTAAACATCTCACTCCATTAGCATAAAACTATATCCTTTGTCTAGAATTCCTGGAATGTGTCTTTGGTCTGATAAATTATCAGCACTCAGATCCAGGGAAAGGCAGTAATTAGCTTCTATTCCATATGCTTGAGGGGAAAACAACTGTGATCATTAATCTTAAACCCATACATCTGATCCAGCAAAATGGCCAGGAGGCAAGAAAAAGGGTGAGGAGAGAAGCACTAAAGATGTTAAGTATCTTGACCTTTAAACTGATTGGTTAGAAATAACATGATTTAAGAACAGGAGCCAACTGAAAAAGGAAGAGATTAATACTGGTAAAGATACAAAACTGCTGTAATCCCCACCTTTTGGGGGACTCTTCACCCCTCTCAGAGTAAAAAGCTCAGAGCTTTATACTTTCCTCCTCTCTAATAAATCGTATTCACTTGCTACCATGAGTGTTTATGTGTTCCTCCAGTCCATACTTCGGCTTCATGAACAAGAGCTCAGATTCCCGTTTCAGTAGCAGCAGACACAACACAACTCACAATCTCCAGGGCTTTCCAGGTAGAACTTAAATATGCTTACAGAACAAAAGTAGCCCTTGGACAAGTACCTCCTCAAGCACAAGCACAGTGCTCTAAGTGGTCTCAGCTGTCACATAATCATTATTAACAGGAGAGGGAGGGTGTAGGGTGAGAGAGCCTGACCTGCCATCTTGGCTAATTTGCTCTATCCCCACAACTACTTAATTATATCAATAACCTATCTTGAATAAATGATTTTTCTGCCCACTGATTTAGAATGCAACAGTTATTGAAGACTAGAGCCACTAGATGTTAAGCAGGAGAATATATAATTAAATTTACTTTCGTTTATTTTTGTTTTAGGTACATGTTTTTGGTTTTGTTTTTGTTTTTGAGGATCATAGTTTCCTTTGACTAGTGATCAAATCAGTGTCCCCCTGCAGTGGAATTCTAACCACTGGACCACCAGGGAATTCCCATGACTCAAGTAGAGCTTTTGATATTATCATCTCAACTATATGGAATTCTGTTTGATTCTAGGGATAATCAAAAAAAATTTAAGAAATTTTTTTTTCTTAAAAAATTTTCTGTGTCTATTGTAAAAATCTAGATTCACAGTGTAGGAGCAAAGTAGCCAAGATGGCATGGCCAGGCTCTCTCACCCCATTATTTTGTAAATAATGATTACAGAACAGCTGAGATCACTAACAGCACTGTGTGTGCACATCACTGTGAGGAATTTGTGGGGTACTCTCTTGGCCATGGGCTACTTTGTTCTGTAAGCATATGTAAGATCCACCTGAAAAAGCCCTTCTGGCTGCATTATGGTGGTGAAGATGCATTATGGCTGTGTCCACTGGGTCAACCACGAGGGGAGAGAATATAGCGTGTCTGCTGCTACAGTTGCTGTGCCAGTCAGGGAGAATAAACATATTTGCAGTTCCTAGGACTCCTTGAGTTTTCTTCCAGCCTCTTAGTCCGTGCCTTACCTACCGTGGGTTCAATAAACAGTGCACACAGTGAAGAAGGGTGAGACACACAGTTATATATGTAGCAGCAATATGATAAATATAATTTTACAGTCCTCATTTTATAGACTGGAAAACTGAAGCATTGAGGAATTAAGAAGCTTGCTCAAGATCACACTAGTAAGTGACTGACTCCAAGCTATTCATCACTATGATATAGCCCAGCTTAAAGAAACAATCAAATGATGGAAAGACACCTCTTCCTTCTGCCATAGGCCCCCTCTCCCCTGAGACACTACGTTTATCCCCTTCTGGTCTCCAGAGCACAATGACAATGTTTCTGGCTTTGAGGTTGGTTTACACTCTAAACACCACCTTTAGCCTTCTTTACTTTAGCAGTTCCAGGACCTCCTTTCTGCCTATCTAAATCAAGATTAGCTCCAATTTTCTCCTGTGGCCCATTAAGCTAGGGACTCCCTCGTTTCTCCGCAGTTCACAGTTTCTGCTGGTTGAACTGCTTCTTGTGCATAGCCTATACACACTTGAAAAGCTGAGTCACTCTCAACAAGCACTGCTGCTGTGAAGGAAGGCAAATTTCATGCTCCTTCCACCGACACTCAAAGGGCAAATGACTTGTCTCAGTGCCTATAGTGAATGCAGGGGCCTGGAGTTAATTATGGTTGAACATTTCTTGAGCAGAGGCTAGGCTCTTTACATTATCTTTCACTGAATTCTCATAGTTATTGTGTGAGGGATGTGGCATGGTTAGGCAGGTGGAAGGTGGTGGTCCGTGCCCATCACAGACACAGGGTAGACTTCCAACAGCTTGGGGGACATAGTGCATTAGGGAGGAATAGCTGGCCATCCACCTAGATAAACCTAACATTGTTGGACAGACACTGCCAGAAGGAAGATCATGTCAGGAAAGAGGCTCACAGAGCAGGATCAGGGTTTTGGAGCATCAGGTGTAAATTTACTCATCTTTTTTTCTACCATGTGTTCTGTCTGGTTTGACAGTTTTATATATCTGGCTGGATAACCCATCTGTCTGTCCAGCTAGAGCTTTGTATGGCTCACCCAGTGTCTGCTATCTTTCTGGCTGGAGGTCTGCATGTCTGTGCTATGGGTTTGTGCAAGGATCTTTTCAAGCTGGCAGTCGGTCTGTCTGGGGTTTGTTTTTCCAGCTGAGTCTACTTGGAGGTTCACCAGTCTATCAGTCTGAGGTGAGTACATCTATGAGGCTAGTGCGCTGTCTTGCTGACTGCAGATTTGTTTGCCACGCTGGTGATCTGTGTGCATCTGCTGTCCAGCTCAAGGGCTAGGGCTTGTGCGGCTAGCAGCCTGTGCGAACAGCTAGGGGTCTGACTTGTTGGCATCCTTTCATCTGTCCAGATGGGAGTCTACCTGTTCGTCTGGTTCTGGGGTCTCTTCATCTAACGTGGGATATAGCTGGCCAGGTGCTTTGGGATCCATCTATTTCTCTGGTTGAGGATGGTGTCTCACTGTGGCTGAGAATCTTATCTGTCCAACTAGGGGTCCATCCAACCAAAGGGATCCTATGTATCTGAGGGCTAGGAGCCCATCTGGCTAGCAGGGAGTCCAACTACCTGAAGGATTTGCAGTGTATGTCCCACTGGCAGATGGTCTGTGTAGTGGGGAGGGGTCCATCTGACTCCTGTTGCTTTTTCTATCTGCTTATCTGACCAGCTGATCACCTGGGAGTCCACCTGGCTGTCTTCCCAGCAGGAGATATATCGATTTGTCTGCCAAAATACGGATTCTGTACAGTTGGTGAGCTGGTAAAGTCTGTCCACTTGTCTGCCTAGTTGGAAGTCTGCCTGGCTAGGTGAAGTGTCTGTGCAGTCAAAGGTCTGTGTGGCTGGTATCTGTCTGACTGAAGTACATTTGGCTACCTGGGAGTCCATGTGATTAGGCCTATCAGTCTGTCTGCCCACATGGTAGGTCTATGTAGCTGAAGGCCTGTCTAACTCAGAGGACATCTGTGTCTGTTCAGCTGGGGATCTGTTTATGGCTGCCTGGGAGTCTGTCCAGCCAAGGGTCTGTCTGCCTGGTGTCTGTCTAGCAACCTAGCCGGAGGAGAGGGTCTGTCTGGTGATGTCTTTTGCACGGGGTGGTCTGTTAAGACTGTTGGTGTGTCGCTCTCCCTGACTGGAGGTCTACCCAGGGAATGGACTATCCCTCTGAAGCTCTGGCTGTCAAGGGGAATGGCCTGCCTCTCCAGGTTGGAATTCTATCTGCTTACCCATCTGGGGATCTCCTTACTTGTCTGTCTGAAATCAGTCTGCTTGGCTGTTGTTACGCATGGCTTCCATCTGTCTGAATGGTAGTGGGGGATGAGGGTCCATCCATCTCTTTGTGTTGTAAGCTGAATGTCTGAGTGAGGGAGTCTCAGATACTGAAATGAACCAATCTTTCAGGTGGTCTCCAGAAGCCTATCTATCCATCAACCCCTTCACAATGGGGGCCCCTACCAGACCCTTAGGGTTGAGTTTATTCTTGAGTATGCTCAGTGTGACCTCACTAGCCATCATCACCCAACTACCTCCCCAAGTCTCATGGTGTTGCTAACTTGGCCTCTGTTTACTGGTGCCAAACAGAAATGCAGAGACAGTTTTGGGTGAAGTAGAAAAGAATAGCTTTTATTGCTTTGCCAGGCAAAGGGGGCCACAGTGGGCTAATGCCATGAATACCATGTGACCCACCCTAGAGGGGGTAGTGAGGGGTTTTATAGTGTTCAAGGAGCAGGGGGTGATCATGGACCAAGCTCATGGACAATCCTTGGTTGGCATCAAGGTGAAGTTTCAGCATCTTCAGCCTCTGCTTGCACCAGTCTAGGGTCGATGTTCTTGTTGTCAGAAGTTTTTATCTTGCGGGGGTCTGCTTCCTATAAACACAGCTTAGGAGTGTGTGTGCGTCAGGTCTTTATCCCTTTCAGGAAACTGGGAGTCCAGTGATTCTACTATGTGGCAGAATTATAGTCTAAATTGTTACCAGTTCCCTAGCTCAACAACTATTCTTTGTTTCTGCATCTTCACATTTCCAAATCATTAACTCTTGAGTCAGCATTTTACTTCAAAAGATAAGGACACAGGGACTTGAACATGGTTTCAGTGCCTTGAATGCTATAATAACTAAGGCAGAGCCCCACATCTTCCACGCTAAGAAACGTTCATTTTTATTCAGCCCAGCACCCCCATTCCCAACACTTCATAAAGCAGAGCATGACCCTCAGCAGTCCAGGCACCCATGTGGAGCAACAGACAGGCAGGGGTGCAGCGCTCACACCCGGGTCCATTCAGCAGGCGGATCTCGGGGTCCTTTAGGCCTCCCAATGCGCAGGTTAAAGCCTGGAAGAGGAAGGGCACCATAAGGCTCATAAAAGAAGCTGAGGTGTGGATAGGAAGGCAACCGGTGGAAAATTATTCGCAGGCCTCCAGGCCCTCCTTGTTTGCTGCAGCCACGTCCACAGGGCTCTGAGGATGTGAGTCCCCTGCCACCATACCCGCCCCATCCCCGTCGCAATTGCAAACGGCCCCAGCAACCGAGTTTATCTGATTTACCTAGCCCACCAGTCTGAGCTCCATCCGCCACGTCCTCATAGGCGCCAGGCCCAGCCACGCTTTCGTCAACAGGAACTGCGGGCAGAAAACCACCCGAACAGGTCAACTCAGACGGCCCTTCAAATTCCGGCATCCTCCCTGCGCAAGAAGGCTGGCTGGGGGCCGCAGGTCCGGGCCCAGGGGCCAGGGGCGTAACCAAGACGGAGCCCTCTGCCCAGACCAGGTGACCGGGTCAGAGACTGCGGCGGGGCCAGAGACCACAGCGTGGCCCGAGACGCTTCCGGGCGTGACCTGAGGACAGGCAGCAGTCCTAGAGGCATGGCCAGGGAAGCCCGAACCTCAGCCCTCCAGGGCGTGCCCCGGCCAGACTCGAGCTGGCGGGAGGGGAGGTCATCGCGGCCTCCAGGCTCTCCAGAACCTGGCCAGAGAGGATCTGCAGGAACAGGTGGGGGACGATCCAACCCAGCCCCGCCCCCGGCCTCCTAGACTTACCGCGGCCCGGCTGCGCGCCGCGCGCGTCCTCAGCTCGCGCCTGCTGCCGCCAGGCGCGCGGCGTCACCTGGCTGTAGAGCGGCGTGTCCTCCGTGCTGCGCGCCCGCGCGCCCGCGCCTGCCCCGGTGCCCACGGGGGCCGCACGCCTCTGTACCACCGCGTAAGTGTCGGCCATGGAGAGGGCCGGAGGCCCGGGCACCGAGATGCTCCTGCGGGTGGGGAGGGCGGGGAGGAAGTGAAACTGCAGCGCCTAGGCGGGGGAGGGAGGGAGCTCGCTGCGCGAGCAAACCACCGGCTTCCTTCCCGCCTGAGGCGGCTCGCAGTGAAGGAGCACTGAGATGGAGGCGGTTGGTCTCTGGAGAAGGGGGTCTCGTTTCTGTGTCCCTAGGGCCCAGCAGGTTGGATGGATGGAGGAAGGAAGGGCCCAGCTGGCAGGTGAATGGGACGAGGTGTTATTGAGGAGTGGTCATTTCTGTGTAGTTGTTTATTGAATAAATGAATGAGGAAGTGACATCTAAAGGGAAGGAAGCTGCTAAGTCACTTCAGTCATGTCCGACTGTGTGCAACCCCGTAGACGGCAGCCCACTATGCTCCGCCGTCCCTGGGATTCTCCAGGCAAGAACACTGGAGTGGGTTGCCGTTTCCTTCTCCAATGCATGAAAGTGAAAAGTGAAAGAGAAGTCGCTCAGTCGTGTCCGACTCTTCGCGATCCCATGGACTGCAGCCCACCAGGCTCCTCTGTCCATGGGATTTTCCAGGCAAGAGTACTGGAGCGGGGTGCCATTGCCTTCTCCAAAGGGAAGGAAGGGAAGGTGTCAAAATGAAGAGCTGGTCTCAGACCAAGGGCTGAAGTCTGCCGCACCGGACATGAGGCCTGACAGTTGGGCAGCATCAAGAAATATCTGCTGAATTAATGACTTGGGGGAATGAAGAAAGTACTGACACCGGAATGTAGGGGTAGGGGCAGAGACAGTGTCATCTCTGGTATTAAAGAATCATCTTCGGAAAGGTTCCCAGAGCTCAGTTCAAAGAAAGGGCTGGTGAACATTTGGTGAACTGAACGACAAGGATGGTGCCAGTGTTTCAAGGGTGAGGAAAGGGCTAGCCACCAAGAAGAAGAAACTGGAAAGGGAAGACTCCAGGGATGGGGCTAGGTACCTAAGGACTCCGCTGGATGGGCGAGCGATGGCATTCAGGGTCTGGGAAGTCCAGAGGGAGAGGGCGTCATCGTAGAGTGGGACACAATTCTGGAGGAAAGACAGGAGGGGAAGGGCATGAGGCTTCAGAGGACACTGTCCAGGCTCCTAGTGGAGATCCCTGTGGTCTCTGTGGGGGCAGCTTAAGAGGAGACACTCTGATAAGGAAGCAAGGAGGATGACAAAGGTAGATATCAGAGTCCGTCCCTGCTACTGGAAGGAGTCCAAGGGCTAGATGCTGCCATAGTGGTGGCCATAGACCTCTGCTCTGGGTCCTGGTCTCTGAGGGTTGGAAGGGGGCCTTGGTACCTCCTTGAGGTTCTGGTAATGAGGGCTGGCATTCTGTATCGCTGAGAGAAACATCTGAGCCACTGTGTGGTACAGGAACCTGTACTGCTCCTGGGGTAGTGGGTAGAGGGGAAGATAGGTCATTGAGAAGGGAAGAGTAAGAGGGATGTGTCCCTGGCATGGGGAGACCCTGCTCACACCTCTGTCTGTATGGCCATAGGCCGCTGCTTCCGAATCTCGAGGACCACACTGAAGAGGCTGAAGTTAGGTGGGATCATCTAGGGCAGAGAGACGGGCACATGAGAAGGAGCTGTGGGCACAGGATGCACACTTCACGCGCATGCCCTCTTCATACCTGGGTCAGAAGCAACTGTCTCACATAATCCACAGTGCACAGGACACCTGTTCGCCCGCAGCCAGCACTGACAAGCAAGAATCAGAATGAGCTCGACCAGGGCCTTCCTGCAACCCATTTTAAAGGGGACATTTGGGGTGGGAGGTGAAGGACTTAATTAATGGAGGGGCCCCTGCAGCACTTTTTGGTTCCCAGTATCCCAGGTTATAATTTGAAAGGAAAAACTTTTTAATTGCTGATATTTGTTTAGCATCAGCTGTGTATTTATTCCCCAGCAGACAGTCTGTGTTCAATAAATACTGACAATTTCAGTTGCAACTTTAACGAGTGTGGCCTCAGTTTTCTTAAAATAGGCATTCGAGAAACTGCAAGACTGGCTCCAAGTCCTGCACTATTCTTCCCTGCCTCCCTCCCCAACTACCATCCCCTCTGTCTCACCAGATCCCCATAAAGCCCATTTATTAAACCTGCAGTGGACACAAAGGGGGTTGGAACCAGATCCCTGGAGGTGCCGAGCTTCCTCAACCATGGCAAGCACATGGTCAGGACTGCTGGGGACCCCTCTGTCTGGCCAGGACATATACTGCAGCTGGGACACTGAGCGGGATTCCTGAAACACGGAAAATGAGAGGCAAAGAATAAAAAAAGAAAGAAAAGCATATATTGAGCAACTACTTCATGTCAGCCCTATTCTCCACATCTTCTATTTAAATGAAACAGATAATAACTAAAGAGACGGGTACTATTGTTATGCCCATTTTACAGATAAGAAAGCAGAGACAGGAAGCTCTCACTATGTGGAAGTCTCCTCCTCCCCTTTCAGTACCTTCTGGAAGGTGACCTGCAGGATCCTGAGTGTGATGTCTGGATTCAGCCACATCTCCCTTGTCTGTGGATATGGGGCATGTGGGAAGAGGGCAGAGAAAAATGATCACAGGTGCCAGTTCAGTTCAGTTCAGTTCAGTCGCTCAGTCGTGTCCGACTCTTTGTGACCAAAAGACACATTTTCAGGAAACTGCATTTCTGATTTAAAATTTTAAAAAAGTCGTTCCCTGGTGGCCTAGCGGTTAGGATTCTGGGCTTTTACTGCTATGGCCTGGTTCAGTGCCTGGTCATGGAACTGAGATCCTGCAAGTCCTACAACACAGTCCTCCCCAATACCACCCCCCCCCCCAAAAAAAAACACCTATTCCTAAAAATTCATTTAGTCTAAATATCCCCCATGACTTCTGTGAAGGAAACATTTTACATAAGGGATAAAGAGAAACTATGAGCTAGTTCCAACAAGCTCATTTACAATGAAAGAAAGAAATGTCTTTTGTTTTAAAACAAAAGTTTGCTTGTATTTATCAGTACCAATTGTTTTTATAACCTATGAGAGATTTTTCTGAGTTCTTTTGAAATGGTAAGGGAAATAAGAATTTTAAGAACCTAACCAGGTACATTTATATTTACAGAGATAACCGTGATAGTAGTTAAAATGCAAAATCAGTGTATAATGAGTTCTGACTATTTGCATGCTAATACCAGAGAGCTCCCTGCAGTGTGATGGGGACTGTGGGGAAATTGCTCATTCTTTCAAGCCCAGCCCAAAAGCTTTCCACTCAGAATCTTCTGTGAAAGACAAAATCCAAGATTTCCGTAAAGTGCTGTTTCCACCTCTGCCCCAACTCACCAGAGTGATGCAGAAAGGCCCAATCTGCAGTGGTTCCTGTTGTAGGGCCCAATAACGCTCACACTTTTTCTGCAAAAAACAAGGGGAAAAGGGCAGGGACTGAAGAGGGGGAGTCTGCCTCAAGAGTTCATATTAACATGTTTACAACCCCTTGGAACAGCCCAGCTTGCTGGTGGAAGCACAGAGAGCAGCAGCGTCTCATCAGATTAAACACAGACTCAGTGGAGATGTGAGCTTCTGACTGTGCAGGAGCAAGACAGTCCAGAATATTTTACTGTAAGCACCTAAAACCCTGGAAAGAAATGTATGAGCCACTATTTTCAGACACTGGTCCACATGCATTTGCAGGACTGTGATCACTGAACAAAGGGAAACACAGGAGTGAAACCCTATGAGTTCCCAAGGTTACTGCCTAGAGGCAGTAACCAGGCTGCAGACCATGAAGGGTCTGATGATTCCGCTCATTGAGAAACCAGAAATCTTGGCTCAGGGAGGCCAAGACAGAGTTCTTGAAAGAGCAGTACTATGCAAACAAAAGCAAAGAACACCAGAAGTCTGCATGAGGTCCCCTTGAGTCTGAGCACATATGATATGAAACCCCATGAAGCTAGGAAAGAATAACTTTCCATGAAAGCATAATAGCTATGGAACTATAAGATGAACATTTCCTAGAGCTCACAATGGAACAAATAATTTACACTTCCTCCAGCCAGAGTGGAGACCTGATTGATTAAAAAGGGCATTCAGTAAGGAACAAGACACCACACATTAGTAAGTAGAATGAACTCAGTTCTAGAATAAAGGCTTCTTTAGACATACCCCTAAAAAGCTTAAAAATAAACCTTAAAATGATCAAATATCCAAAAATAACTGCCTTCCAAAAAAAGTTCCAACACTTTTTTTTTTAAATTCCTTTTTAAAGCAAAATAAGATCTAAAATTTATCAATACTTGTGTAAAATTTGGGCTTCCCATGTGGCACTAATGGTAAATAACCCACCTGGCAATGCAGGATACATAAGAGATGTGGGAAGATCCCCTGGAGGACGAAATGGCAACCCACTCCAGTATTGCCTGGAGAATCCCCATGGACAGAGGAGCTTGGCAGGCTACAGTCCATAGGGTCATAAAGAGTCAGACATGACCCAAGCAACTTAGCAAGTGTAAAATTTAAAATATTAAGCATCCAATAAAAATTTACTAGACATACAAAGAAGCAAAAAATATGACCTACACCCAGGAGATAAGTCAGTCAATAGAAAAAGACCTAATACAGATGAGGAAAAAGGCAGACAAAGACTTTAAGACAGCTTTTATAAATACGTTCAAAGATGAGAAGGAAAAACATGAATGTGATAGAAAAAAAAAAAGATATAAAAAAGACCTAAATGGAACTTCTAGAGAGGAAAAATAAAATATATGAAATAAAAAATTCACTGTCTAAGGTAAATGAAAAGATGTTCAACATTGGTAATTATTAGAGAAATGCAAATTAAAATCACAATGAGGTACCACCTCACACTAGTCAGAATGGCCATCAGTAAAAAGTCTACAAATAACAAATGCTGATGCGGGTGTGGAGAAAAGAGAACCCCCATACATTGCTGGTGGGAATGTAAATTGGTGCAGCCACTATGGAAAACAGTATGGAGGTTCTTTAAAAACTAAGAAGAGTGGCTATATGATCCAGAAATCCTACTCCTGGGCATATATTTGGACTAAACTATTATCTGAAAAGATACATGCACACTGTGTTCATAGTAGTAGTACTCACAATAGCCAAGACATGGAAACAACCTAAATGTCAATTGACAGATGAATGGGTAAAGGAGATGTATGTATATATACACACACACAATATACTCATCCATAAAAAAAGAAATAATGCCAATTTCAGTATGATAGAGATTATTATACTAAGTCAGAAAGAGAAGACAAATACCATATGATATCACTTATATGTGAAATCTAAAATCTGACACAAATGAACTTATCTACAAAAGAGAAACGGACTCACAAACACAAAGAACAGACTTGTAGTTACTGGGGGAAACAGGGATGTGGAGGGAACAATCGGGAGTGTGGGATTAGCAAATGCAAACTATTGTATATAGAATGGATAAACAAGGTCCTACTATATACGCAGGGAACTATATTCAGTATCCTGTGATAAACCATAATGGAAAAGAATATGAAAAAAACTCACTGTCTAATCACAGATTAGGGGCGTCCCTGGTGGTCCAGTGACTAAAACTCTATCTCCCAACACAGGGGGCCTGGGTCAGGGAACTAGACCCAGCTGAAGATCCTGAGTACCACAGGTAAGATCTGGCATAGCCAAATAAATAAATAATTTTTTTAAATAGCAGATTAGATACCAGATCAGTGAACACAAAGACATAGCAATAGAAACTATTAAAAGTGAAAAAGAGAGAGAAAAAGTGGAGGAAAAAAACTAACAGAATCATATATCTGTGGAAATATATCAAGTGGCCCAATGTATGTATACTTGGAGTTCAGAAGGAGAGGAGAGGGGAAAATGGAAACTATTTTTGAAGAAATAATAGCTGGAAATTTTTCCAAATTTCATGAAACTATGAATCCACAGACCCAGAAAGTTCAATGAACCATAAGGAGAATAATCCAAGGATTATTAACACCAAGTTAGATCATGATCAAATTACTGAAAAATCACAATAAAGAAAAAAAAATCTTAAAACCATTATACACAAAAAGACATTAAATTTGAGAAATAAGAATGACAGCAGAATTTTGTCAGAAGCTTGCAAGCCAGAGGTCAATGGTATTATGCCCTAAAAATGCTAAAATTAAAAATTCAGAAAAAAGCTGAAAGACTTTATCATAAGCAAAACTGCACTATGAGAAATATTAAAGTAAGCTTTTCAGGAACTTCCCTAATGGTCCAGTGGTTAAGACTCTGCACTTCCACTGAAGGGGGTATGGGTTTGATCCCTGGACTGGAACTAATATCCCACATGCTGCATGGTGAGGCCAAAATAAATCAATAAAATTCTGATTTCTTCTTTAACAAAAAAGTAAGCTTTCTATACAAAAGAAACATGATATCAGGTGGGATTATGACCTACACAAAGGGATGAAGAATAAAGAAAAAAAGTAAGTAGGTAGCTAAGCACAAAAGGTATTTCTCATTTTTAACATCTTTAAAAGATAATCTAGTGAATTTTACCAAAAAAAGAAGGAATAGCAATCCTTCACAAATTTTTCCAAAAATTTGAAAAAGGAATATTTTATAAGACCAGTATTATTCTGGTATCAAAACAAGACAGATATCACAAGAAAACTATTCAACATCTCAAGAATATAGACAGAAGAATTATTAACAAAAGATTATACACAGTACACAAGATTGGTTCAAGATATGAAAGCCAATCAATGTCATATACCATAATAACAGAAAATAAAACAGAAACACATGATCATCTCAATAGATGCCGAAAAATGAACAAAATCCAGTACCTCTTCATACATAATAAAAACATGAAAAGCACTAGACATAGAAAAGAAATTCCTCATTTCAAATTAAAAAGCAAAACCAACAACAAGTATCTAAAAAAACCCTACAGGTAACTTAACACTTAATGTTGAAAGACTGAATGGTTTGTGCTTAAGATCAGGAACAAGACAAAGATGTTTGCACTTTCTGCTTCTGAACAATTTCATATTGGAAGTTGTAACCAGTGCAATTAGGAAAAAAGAAATGAAGCAAAGAAGCAAAGAAAGGAGAGGAGGTGGGAGGGAAGAAGAAAGAAAAGGACAGGAAAGAAAAAAGATGGGAAGGAAGAAGAAACAAAGGGAAGTTACCCAGATTGGAAAAGACAAAACTATCTCAACTTGCAGGCAGCATGATGTTATATATAAAAGTGATATTAGATAAAGTGTTAATCGCTCAGTTGTGTCCGACTGTGACCCCATGGAATGTGGCCCGCCAGACTCCTCTGTCCACAGATTTTTCCAGACAAGAATACTGGAGCAGGTAGCCATTCCCTTCTCCAGGGCATCTTTCTGAGCCAGGAATCGAACCTGGATCTCCTACATTGCACGCAGATTCTAGCCACTGGGAAAGCTCTATAGAAATCATATATAAAAAACCCTGAAGAATACACACACACATACACTATATTAGAGGTAAAAAGTGAGTTCAGCAAGGTTCAGAATACAAAATCAATACAGAAAAATCAATTGTATTTTCATGTAAAGAAAACTCGTTTGCAATATCTACCCTGAATTGATAGATTCAGTGCAATCCTTATCAAAATCCTAGGCTTTTTGATGATATTGGCAAGCTGATCTTAAAATTAATATGTTAACATTAATAAATGTGTTGTGGATACCCAAGACTGCCCTCAGGTTTGATGATTCAATAGGAGGACTCACAGGACTCTGTACAGAGTTGTACTCATGGCTACAATTTATCACAATGAAAGGATACAGAATAAATTGGCAAAGGGAAAAGGCACACAGGGTGAAGTCTGCAGAAAACAGAGTCACTTAGGATGTGCTTAACTCCTCCAGCTATGAGTTGTGACCACACATGTGAAATGTCCACAGGGAAGCTCCTTAGGAATTCAGTGCCCAAGATTTTTACTGGGGGACTCTGTGGTATGTAGGCACCTCTGACTAGCATGGGCCAAAACTTCAGAAGGAAAGCAGGTATCATATAAACCTGCTGTCACTTAGACACATTGCTTATATAAATACTTTAGCAAAGTCGACCACTCTTATTGGAAATCGGATTTCCAGTTAAGAGCCAACATTGCAGGAAGGCCTTTCTAAGCATAAGCACTTACGCTTGCTATGTTAACTCTTCTGTACAGCAACTGACCAAGAATAGACAAAACAATCTTGAAAATAGAACAAATTTGGAAGACTCACCCTTATTGATTTCAACACTTAACTACAGACCTACATATATTGTAGTACTGGTATAGTACTACAATCAATGGAATAGAATTGACAGTCCAGAAATCAACTTTTACATGTATGGCTCGTCAATTGATTTTCAACAAAAGACCAAGACTATCCAGTGGAGAGAGCAGTCTTTTAACAAGTAGTACTGGAACAACTGGATATCTATATGAATTTGGATCCCCTATCTTACACCATATACAAAAATTAAGTCAAAATGAAAATGAATCAGAGACCTAAGCATAAACACTTAGAAGAAAACATAGGAGTAAATCTTTTTGACCTCTGGTTAGACAATGACGTGTTAGAAACAGCACCAAAAGTACATCAAAACAATAGACTGGAAGTCTTCAAACTTATAAAAGGTTTGTGCTTCAAAGGACACTGTAAAGAAAATGAAAAGACACCCATACAATGAGACAAATATTTGTAAATCATGTACTGATAAGGGACTTGTATTCAGAAGAATTCTCCAATAATAAAAAGAAAAATAATCCAATTAAACAATGGTAAAGGAACTAAACAAATACTTGTCCAAAGAAGACATACAAATGGAAAAATAAGCACATGAAAAGATATTTGGTAAATCCACATCATTAGGCAAATGCAAACCAAAACCATGAGACACCACTTCCCACCCATTAGGATGGCTAAAAAACAAAAACAAAAAGTAACATATATCTTGGTGAGTGTATTGAAAAAAATAGAACCCTTGTGCATTGTTGGTGAGAATATAAGTGGTGCAGCCACTGTGGAAAACAAAACAAATCAATACAACATTGCCACATGATCCAGTAATTAATTCTATTACCCCCAAAAATTGAAAACAAGGACTCAAAACAGATACTTATATGTTAATATTTATAGCAGCATTATCACAATAACCAAAAGGTAGAAACAACCCAAATGTCCATCAACAAATGAATGGATAAACAAAATGTGATACAAAAATAAAACAAAATGTTATTCAGCCTTAAAGAGAATGAAATTTTGATATGCTCTGCAACATGGATGAACCTTGCAAACATGATAAATGAAATAAGTAAGACACAAAAGGACAGGTATTATATGATTCCACTGAGATGAGGTACCTAGAATAGGCAAATTAATAAAGCCAGAAAGTAAAATAAAGGGTACCATGAGCTACAAGAAGAGTAAACGGGAAGTAATTATTAAATGGATAGAGTTTCTGTTTTGTATGATGAACAAGTTCTGGAATTGGATATTGATAATGGTTTGAAACATTGTGAATGTACTTAATGTTTCTAAATTGTACATTTGAAATCATTAAAATGGCAACATTTATGTTATGTATATTTTACCACAACTGAAAAAAGAAAGACACGATGAATACTACTTCACATCCAACAGGATGGCTATAATGAAAAAGACAAAAATAACAAATTTTGCTAAAAATGTAGAGAAATTGGAAGACTCATATATTGCTGGTTGAAATGTAAACTGGAAAACAGTTTGGCAGGTGCTCAAAAGGTTAAAAATAAAGCTTACCATATGACCCAACAATTCCACTTCTAGGTATATACTGAAAAGAAATGAAAACATACTTCTATACAGAAACTTGCACAT
Organism: Ovis aries; assembly: GCF_016772045.2. Lineage (NCBI taxonomy): Eukaryota > Metazoa > Chordata > Mammalia > Artiodactyla > Bovidae > Ovis > Ovis aries. Next base: position 114,214,359 of record NC_056055.1, on the reverse strand, counting down.
GAATGTTTATAGCAGCAATATTCATAATCACCAAAAAGCGGAAATAGCTCAAAGTTTATAAAGCGATTGTGCTGTGTGTGCTTAGTCACGCAGTTATGTCCAACTCTTTGCAGCCCCGTGGACTGCAGCCCAGCGGGCTCTTCTGTCCTTGCAGACTCTCCAGGCAAGAATACTGGAGTGGGTTGCCATGCCCTCCTCTAGGGGATCTTCCCAACCCAGAGATCAAAGTCAGGTCTCCCACTTTGCAGGCGGATCCTTTGCTGACCAAGCCATGGAAATATAAAACGGAATGTTATCCAGCAACAAGAAAGACTGAAGTATTGACATGGGCTTCCCTGGTGGCTCAGCCAATACATGCTACACTATGCATGAATCTGAAAAACACTACCTTAGTGTCTGAAGCCACTCACCAAAGGCAATGTGTCACATGATTGCAGCTATATGAAAAGTCCAGAGTGGGCAAATCTAACAGAGTAGATAGATTAGTAGTTGCTTAGGATGTAGTTTGGTCGGAAATGGAGTATGACTGCTAATGGATATAGGGTTTCTTTATGGGGTGATGAAAATATTCTAAAATTTATTGTGGTGATGGTTGTGTGATTCAGGAATATACTAAAAACAACTGAACTGCACACTTTAGATGGAGGAATTATATCTCAATAAAGTTTTTTTTTAATCTACATGAAAATAATAGCAGTATGTTGTGTAGTATATTTTAAGTTTAGAACTAAACCTGTGGCAACAATAGCCTGAAGCATAGAAAGAGAAAATTGAAATATGCTGTTGTAAAGTTCTCACATTTTACCTGAAATGGTATCATAATAGTATTTGACCATACACTGTGATAAGTACATATTTCACTAAACACATAAGCACATAATACAGAGGTAAAACTAATAAGGTAATAATGACTATTATTTTCATTACACGGGACTGGAATGCAAAAGTAGGAAGTCAAGAAACACCTGGAGTAACAGGCAAATTTGGCCTTGGAATGTGGAATGAAGCAGGGCAAAGACTAATAGAGTTTTGCCAAGAAAATGCACTGGTCATAGCAAACACCCTCTTCCAACAACACAAGAGAAGACTCTACACATGGACATCACCAGATGGTCAACACTAGATTGATTATATTGATTATATTAGATTGATTATATCATATGCAGCCAAAGATGGAGAAGCTCTATAGAGTCAACAAAAACAAGACCAGGAGCTGACTGTGGCTCAGATCATGAACTCGTTATTACCAAATTCAGACTGAAATTAAAGAAAGTAGGGAAAACCGCTCGACCATTCAGGTATGACCTAAATCAAATCCCTTATGATTATACAGTGGAAGTGAGAAATAGATTTAAGGGCCTAGATCTGATAGATAGAGTGCCTGATGAACTATGGAATGAGGTTCATGACATTGTACAGGAGACAGGGATCAAGACCATCCCCATGGAAAAGAAATGCAAAAAAGCAAAATGGCTGTCTGGGGAGGCCTTACAAATAGCTGTGGAAAGAAGAGAGGTGAAAAGCAAAGGAGAAAAGGAAAGATATAAGCATCTGAATGCAGAGTTCCAAAGAATAGCAAGAAGAGATAGCAAGAAAGCTTTCTTCAGCGATCAGTGCAAAGAAATAGAGGAAAACAACAGAATGGGAAAGACTAGAGATCTCTTCAAGAAAATTAGAGATACCAAGGGAATATTTCATGCAAAGGTGGGCTCGATAAAGGACAGAAATGGTACGGAACTAACAGAAGCAGAAGATATTAAGAAGAGGTGGCAAGAATACACAGAAGAACTGTACAAAAAAGATCTTCATGACCCAGATAATCATGATGATGTGATCACTCATCTAGAGCCAGACATCTTGGAATGTGAAGTTAAGTGGGCCTTAGAAAGCATCACTATGAACAAAGCTAGTGGAGGTGATGGAATTCCAGTGGAGCTATTTCAAATCCTGAAAGATGATGCTGTGAAAGTGCTGCACTCAATATGCCAGCAAATTTGGAAAACTCAGCAGTGGCCAGAGGACTGGAAAAGGTCAGTTTTCATTCCAATTCCAAAGAAAAGCAATGCCAAAGAATGCTCAAACTACCGCACGATTGCACGCATCTCACATGCTAGTCAAGTAATGCTCAAAACTCTCCAAGCCAGGCTTCAGCAGTACATGAACCGTGAAATCCCTGATGTTCAAGCTGGTTTTAGAAAAGGCAGAGGAACCAGATATCAAATTGCCAACATCTGCTGGAACATGGAAAAAGCAAGAGAGTTCCAGAAAAACATCTCTTTCTGCTTTATGGACTATGCCAAAGCCTTTGACTGTGTGGATCACAATAAACTGTGGAAAATTCTGAAACAGATGAGAATACCAGACCACCTGACCTGCCTTTTGAGAAATCTGTATGCAGGTCAGGAAGCAACAGTTAGAACTGGACATGGAACAACAGACTGGTTCCAAATAGGAAAAGGAGTACGTCCAGGCTGTATATTGTCACCCTGCTTATTTAATTTCTATGCAGAGTACGTCATGAGAAACACTGGACTGGAAGAAACACAAGCTGGAATCAAGATTGCCAGGAGAAAAATCAATAACCTCAGATATGCAGATGACACCACCCTTATGGCAGAAAGTGAAAAAGAACTAAAGAGCCTCTTGATGAAAGTGAAAGAGGAGAGAGAAAAAGTTGGCTTAAAGCTCAACATTCAGAAAACAAAGATCATGGCATCCAGTCCCATCACTTCATGGCAAATAGATGGGGAAACAGTGGAAACAGTGGCTGACTTTATTTTGGGGGGCTCCAAAATCATTGCAGATGGTGATTGCAGCCATGAAATTGAAAGATGCTTACTTCTTGGAAGAAAAGTTATGACCAACTTAGACAGCATATTAAAAAACAGAGATATTACTTTGTCAACAAAGTTCTGTCTAGTCAAGGATATGGTTTTTCCAGTAGTCAGGTATGGATGTGAGAGTTGGACTGTGAATAAGGCTGAGCACCGAAGAATTGATGCTTTTGAACTGTGGTGTTGGAGAAGACTCTTGAGAGTCCCTTGAACTGCAAGGAGATCCAACCACTCTATCCTAAAGGAAATCAGTCCTGAATGTCCATTGGAAGGACTGATGTTGGAGCTAAAACTCCAATACTTTGGCCACCTGATACGAAGAGCTGACTCATTTGAAAAGACCCTGATGCTGAGAAAGATTGAAGGCAGGAGGAGAAGGGGACGACAGAGGATGAGATGGTTAGATGGCATCACTGACTCAATGGACATGAGTTTGGATAAACTCTGGGAGTTGGTGATGGACAGGAAAGCCTGGTGTGCTGTGATTCGTGGGGTCACAAAGAGTCGGACACGACTGAGCGACTGAACTGAACTGAGACAAAAAAATATGAATAATACAATTTGAGTAATACTATTCACAAGCTTGTACTAATTGACAGTTATAAAACAGTTGAAGGTTTCAACACTCCTGTTGGGAACTGACAGAACATTTAGAGAAAAGAAATCAGTAAAGATCTATCAGTTCAGTTCAGTTCAGCTCAGTCACTCAGTTGTGTCCGACTCTTTGTGACCCTATGAATCGCAGCACGCCAGGCCTCCCTGTCCATCACCATGTCCCGGAGTTCACTCAGACTCACATCCATCGAGTCCATGATGCCATCCAGCCATCTCATCCTTAGTCGTCCCCTTCTCCTACTGCCCCCAATCCCTCCCAGCATCAGAGTCTTTTCCAATGAAGATACAATAAAGATATAAAATATTAAAGTGTCTTTCAAAAAGACACAATCAATTTGACCTGATATTTATAGAATACTCAACCAAGCAGAATACAAATTCTTTTCAAGTGCACATAAAACATTTACCAAGATAAATCGTATTCATGGCCACAAAACAAGTTTCAATACATCTGGAATAATATAAAATTGTTCTTTGACCACAATGGAACTGAAATTTAATAACAGGAAGATATATGGAAAAGTCCCCAATATTTGGAAATTAACCACAGCTATAGTCAAATACCATGTCAAAGAAGAAATCACAAGGGCAACTAGAACACATGTTGAATTAACTGGAAAAAAAAGACAACATCGTTTATGGAATGTAGCTAGAGCAGTGTATGGAGAAAAATGAATGGCGTTACTTACACATGATAAAAATCACAAATCTTTTATCTAAGCTTAAAGAACTAGAAAAAAGCAAGTTAAACCTAAACCAGAAGAAAGGAAATGATAAAGATAAAAGAAATTAATGAAATAAAAATTTAAAATTAGAGAAAATGAATAAAATTCAAAGCCACTTCTTTGAAAAAAATAAAACTAATAATCCTCTAGCCCAGAGATTGGCTAACTTTCTATAAACGGCCAGATAATAAATCTTTTAGACTTTGGGAGCCATACAGTCTACTTAACTTGCAACTACTGAACGTGACAATTGTGGCATGTATACCCTATGTAAACCAATGAGCATGACTATGTTCTCATACATTTTTATTTACAAAAACAGGCAGCAGGACAGATTTAGTACAACAGTTAAAAGTTTGATTCTTTATTCTAGCCAGACCCAATAGCCAGGAGAGAAGATATCACAACTACCAAAATTAGAGATGAAAAATGTACATCACTATAGATTGCATAGACTCCATGATCAGCCAGCTATCCCAGCCGGCCAGGATGCAGAAACCATGTGCCTTCAGTGATAATACACATTTATTGAGTAACTAATTTATACTTATGGGCAAAGCAAAGATCCCTGCTCTCCTGGAACTTTGCTTCTACTCAGGGAGACAGAATAAACAATATACACAATGCATTTGTAGATTATCTTATATTTCATTCAGAAGTTGCTAAGAACTGTGAAGGAAAATGAAAGTAGGACCGGGGAAGGAGAGTGGGAGTTTCAAATGGGGTGAGGTCCAGGAAGATCTCATTGAGGAAGGAGCATTTGAGCCAAGACCTGAGGGTGGTGATGCAGCAGCCCAAGGGGAAAAATGTCCCAGGCAGAGGGAACAGACGGAACATAGGACTCGAGGCAGAACAAAGGCCCCAGTGGTCGGAGCATAGTGAATAAGTGGGAGAAACATGGGGAAAGACATCAGACTTGTACTGGGGAAGCCACAGTTACAGGGTCTTATGGTCTATGGGGCAGGAAGTCCAGCAGGAGAGGGTTGCCAACACTGGAAGGATGAACCACACGAATAAAAGGAAAATGATCATTTAAAAAATTAAAGCCAGTAATAGTGGGCTTGGCAGAGCTACAGTGGGGTCACTCCAAGAACCCGTCCCTTGAGTCATGGGATCAGGGGAGAGCTAGTGAGATTTCTCCTGTCTCCTGCATAAGGACATGCACTCCAGAGGCTGAGCACACCTACCCGTCCGTTCTCCATCTCCTGACAGGCCATCAGGATGACCTAGACATAGGGGTAAGGGAGGAGAATCAGTTTAGGGGGTGCAGTTATCAGGGCCAAGGGAGGACCCAGAATACTGGCCACACCTCCCCTTCCCCCAAAGCTGACCTTGACCCCAAATTCCCAGATGAGGCGCCAGAAGTCTAGCAAGGTGTGAGGCAGGGGTCCTTGCGTGGCGATGTAGGCCTGGCTTCCGTCTGCACCCTGGTAAAGTCTAAGTTCACTATCGAGGTTCTGCTGTCACCTCCACCACCTCTGCCCCTTTCCTGACTCCCAGCCTGACCCTGATGAAGTTGCCATTGATGTAGTCGCCATGTCCCTCTTCCTGGAGCAGGGAAAGGATCACTCGTGTCTGATCGTCTGCCAGCAGAAGTGAGAAACATGGACTTTGTGGGTGACAGCCCTGATGGCCTCCCAGATGAAAGCCAGCAGGGGACGGCACACCTGGGGGGATCCCATCAGGGTGCACTGGTGGGATGCTGGGGATAAATGCAGCCAGAGCAGGGCTCCTGGAGGGAGAGTTCTGGGAAGCCAGTAGGACACAGGGACCCTGGTTAGCACCTGGATCCCACAGCGTGGGGGCACCGACTCCTCCGGAGGCCCCACCCCCACCCCAACTTACAAGGCAGCACATCCTTGTAACGGTTCTTCCTCAGGTTCTCGGGGCGACTGCCGGCCTCCGTTGAGCACACGCTTTCCGTCTTCCAGGCGGCTGAGTGGGCCCGGATGTCCTGGTGGGAGGACCGCAAGAAGACCCGGGGGTGGGAAGAGAGAGCAAGAGAGGAGCCAGATCAGAGGCCTGGGACACTGAGGCTCTCAAAGGGATATGCGGCAAGTGCCCTATGAAAGGTGAGTGCTGCGTCCAGATAGTGTTGCTGCTGCTAAGTCGCTTGAGTCGTGTCCGACTCTGTGCGACCCCATAGACGGCAGCCCACCAGGTTCCCCCGCCCCTGGGATTCTCCAGGCAAGAACACTGGAGTGGGTTGCCATTTCTTCTCCAACGCATGAAAGTGAAAAGCGAAAGTGAAAGCCCTCAGTCGTGTCCGACTCTTAGCGACCCCATGGACTGCAGCCTACCAGGCCCCTCCGTCCATGGGATTTTCCAGGCAAGAGTCCTGGAGTGGGTTGCCATTCCCTTCTCCAATATTGATTCAATAACAGTAGCCATTCAGAGTGCCCTCTCTATGCTAAGCCCTGTGTAAGGGCATTGAACTATCTGCAAGGTGCCTCCGAAGTTGGTATTATTGACTCCCCGTTGTGCAGTAAGAAAGCTGAGGCACCACATGTGTCAGTGACTTTCTGAAAGTGCCACCCAGGAAGTGGGTGAGTGTTGAACTCAGACCTCTGAGCATCTGTCCCCATACCCTCAGTGTGTATTTACATCTTATCATGAACAATAATTGTAATATATTATGTACTTAACATAACAAACATGATACACAAGAAGATAATATACAATGTATATGAATTAAATGTATAACATTACTTATGTAGATACTATTAGGTGCTTTAATACTGTTAGATTGTTATGATCAGTGAATAGTATTGCCATCATCACCAGGCATTCATAATCATGACAATAATAAATAACACCTACCAAGCCACCGTGACTGCAAGCCACCATTCTAAGTGTTCTTACACCCATCAGGTAGGTTATTTAAGTCTTCATGGACACATTTCTGCAGTAGATACCACTATGGATATTTCTACTATGTAGATAAGGAAACCAAGGCCCAGAGAGGCCTTGGAAGATTCTTGTGAGCGCAGGAGATTGCAGGAGGCTGGCCTCCAGCAACTGGCACTGCTCACCACCCAGCTTCTGCATAGGGATTGTCAGCACTGCTCACTGTCCCAAACTGGACCCAGACCTGGATGGATATGATGTCATGTACTACCTGGGTATCATATGTTTAGATTTATTATGCACATTTTCATATTGCATAAATTATATATTCTGCATTTATTACACAGTTCTTATACATAATATTTATTTTATATTTGTATAAAGATGTATACTTTTATTATTGTTTCTTAGAAACTTGAATAACTGCTCATTTTATAAATGAGTTTTCATGTTTATTCTGTTCTATGAAATTAATGTATAAGTTATAGTTTATGACATATTTATACATATACACTATATATTTTATATTAATACAATTACTTCATAAGTCTGTTCTCTATTTCTATTGTTCTTAATGAATATATAGTCATTTATTACTTACATATATTTATCAGACATTTCTAAATTTAAGATGTCACCATATATGATTCTAACACGTTTCTATGTTATTATATTTAAAATATCTCAGTACTTGTACAGTGCGATGCCTACGACGCTGCTGCATTAGCACTCCTTACGTATAGCTTGCACTACCCCACTGTAAAGTTTAGGATTATTTATAACTAGTGGCAAAGCCGCCTATAAAGTAAGCGCTCAAGATGTGCTAAGCGCGGTTTACCCACACTGGCTATTTTAATCCTCAGGTCAGTTTCGTCACATTTCACCCTAGGAGAAACAGAGGCCACAGAGACCGGATAAAGAGCCTCAGGCCACATCGCCTGTAAGAACTGGCCTCCATATCCTCACTGCAGCGGGGCCTCTTGGTTCCTCTTTTCCCAGCCCCTTCCTCCCCAGGACCACAGTGGGGACAGTGACCACCCGGTCGCCTGGAGCGGCCGAGCATCGCGTGAGCGCTCGCCTTCGCTCAGCAACCCGACGATACCGGGAGCGCAGCTAGCGCGCAGGGACCCGAGGGCGTGTGCGGCCCCGCCCGGGCCGGCAGTGGACTTCGCCCTCTGGGGCTCTGCAGGCAGAGGGTGAAGACGGGCAGGGAGAGAGAGAGTGCGACAGAGAGAGGTGCTGGGGAGAGAAAAACAGAGAGATCTCGAAGTGAGAAGACGACCCTGGACGCCGAGAGAGAAGCAAAGTGCAGCAGGGTGCACAGAACAGACGGAGGTCCGAACTGTCCAGGGCGAGGAGCAGGAGCTCGGCAGTCCACACTCGCCCACTCACGCTGAACTCGCCGGCGAAGACCACCCCATCCCTGCCGCCTAGTGCTTCCAGCTGCTCCAAGAAGCTCCGCGCAGCATCCAAGCTGCGGCTCATGGTGCCGCCTGGGAGTGAGGTGCAGTCCACCTGCACCTCCGCTCTCTCGGCTGGGGTAGACTCCGCTGAAGGCAGCCCAGGCCCCACCTCAGATCTCGCCGGCCAATGGGAGTGCTCAGCGGCAGACAGGGCGCGCCCCTCAGCCAATGACACTCAGAGCCCGCCCCAGCCCCGCCCACAGGCTACCGGACTGGGGGCGCTAGGTTCCCCTGGCTGCGCGTGGGGCTAGAAAACTGCGCCGGCGCTTCAATTTTTTTGTCTCCGCGCGGGCTGGATGAGTCCCTATGGTCCTATGGACACCGCCTCTAGCTTGGGCCCGGGGTCCACGCCCTGGCATGGCGGATGGCTACATGCCCTCGCCCGGCCTCCAGGGAGCTGGACGTATCCGGATCCCAACCGGGGTGGCGTGTCAGCTGTGAGTAAAGACGGCTGCCTAGATGAAGCTGAAATTCCTGACTGGGAAACCCTATGTGGAGACCTTACCCCGCTCTGCGCTCCGGCGGAGTCCAAGGGAGGTTGGGAGAGGTTGCCGCGGGGGGAAATGACAGCCGGGCACCTGAGCTGCGAGAAAGACAAAATTTCTTGAGGTTCCTTCTTTTTCTGGGTCGGGCCAGGAGGAGCCGAGGGAGCCAGGATCATCCTAATTTGGGAATCTCAAGCTGTATAAAACTTCCAGGAAACTGAGAATTGAGGTTTTGGGAGTGGGTTCCAGGGATCTAGATGTTCTCAACGCTTTTAAGGATTTTTTTTTTTTTTTCATTCTCATACTGTCGTCTTCAGAAAATGGGGAGAAGGCCAGAGGACAGCTGCTGCCCGGGAGCCACAAAGGGAGAGAGTAGGTAGGAGCCAGGGGCCCCTGCCAAGGGCCGTTCAGTGTAGGTGAGCTACCCCATCCTTCACTTTGGAGGTAAGGAGTGTGAACCTAATTCATTAGGGAGTTATCAGAATGTTGTCACAGACAGGCAAACTGTTTCTTAAACGACTGAGGTCTCTGGCTCTTGTCCCAGCCACTCAACTTCGACAGGCAGGATGAAAGCAACCATAGGTCATATGTAAAGGGATAAGCATGGCTGTATTCCAAACTTTATTTGTGGACTTTAAATTTTAATTTCATGTGTCAGTCTTTTTTCTTTGGTGGGCTGCAGGCTGTAGGTTGCCAATCCCTGTTTAAGTGACTGAGAAGGCAAAAAGCAGGTCAGTAGGGATGTTTCACTTATTGAGGGATTGAGTCACTGCTGACTCACTGTCATCTTTGAAAGTTCAGAGGTCAGTAGTGGCCACCAAGGATTGACGTTATCAGTGAGTTCATTGCAGGCCAGTGAGAGGTCCTTCGACGTTCATGAGACTGTCAGTAGATGTCAGTGGCAGTTACTGGGAGGTCAGTGATAGACTGAAAGTAACCAGGGAGCCATTGGGACTTGGAGTGTTAGTTTACCAAGTAATTGAGGGGTCAAAAGGGTCAGACAAGTTCATTGAGGACCCCTAACCAGGGCTCGATAGTGAATGTCAGTGTAATCACTGAGATTTCTTGGATGGTCTCAGGACTCAGTTGTTGCACTCAGGGTGGTGGGATAAAGAAGCATCACTGAACTTTGAGAAAATATGGAGGTCCATTGGAGGAGTCACAGAGACACTTGAGCCCCTGAGTAATCATGGACACTAATAGCAATCATTTGGGGATAGTGGACACCAGGGTGAAGGAGGAATATCCACTGCGGATCACAAATGGGCTTTCTGAACCCTGCTAGTAGTGAATGTCATTGGATGTCAGTAGTCACTGGAAACTGTCAACCTGGAGAGCAGAGGCAACACTGAGGCTCAGTGAGCCCTGCGTATCTGTGGTGGTGACCAGGAAACAGGGCAGCTAATGCAGCAAATGGGTTCTGGCTAGCTGGGGGATCTCTGTTCCACTAGGGGCTGGAGGTGTGTTTGTCCAACAGGATGGGGTGTCTATATCTATCTGTCCCCCTGGTTTAGGGGACATCTGTCTATCCTGAGCACCTTTCTGATAGGCTGGGGTCTTTCTTACTGGCAGAGTTAAGTCTGCCAAGCTAAAGATCTGGCTGGATAGTTGGCTGGGTAGTAGGATGTCTTTCCACTGTCTCTCTGCCCAGTGGTGGTACTTTGTCTATTCCTGAAGGATTCTGTCTTTCCGTTGGCTGGAAGCAGGGTGGGAGGGGTGTCCTGTCTGGACACAGGTCTCTCTGCATGCCTGGCTGGTCATCTTCCCACCTGTCTAAGAATCTGTCCATTGTTTGGCTGTCTTGCTATGTAGTCTTTGCCTGGGACTTTATCTGGAAGTCTGTCTTACCAGAGGTTTGTGTGTCTGTCTGCCTGTCTGGGGATCTATCTGCCTATCTGGCCTGTGAACAGAGTGGCTGAGACTTCAGTCCACCTGCCCTGCTTCCGCCATGGTTCACTGTTTCTGGGTGCACATTCACCCACAACTCCAACCTTCCTCCCTGGCCCACTCTATGTCCTGCTCTTGTGAAGTGGACTGCCATCCTGACACTGGCCACCCCTCCATGTCTCTTCAGCATCCAGACTCTCCTGGCTTGCCCTCCACTCAGCTCGGGCACTGGGTGTGGGGGGGTGGGAAAACCAGCAAGACCTCCTCCAGCAGCCGTGGCTCACCCCTCTCCATTCTCCCAGAGAACTGCAAGCTGTGTTCTTGCAATGGGACTCACTGCTGCTGCTTGCCCTCTTGCACACACTCCTGGAGGCAAGCAGTGGGAACAACTGGCACTGTCCTGCAGGTCCTGGGCACTCCAACACCCACATGCCAGTCTGCCACCTGCTTGCCAGCTCAGAGGCCAGCAACAGAGCCAAGTGGACAGGGTGCTGGAAGGTGCTCAGGGAAGCTTTCACAATACTGTGCAGAGCCCAGCCTAGGCTGTTGTTACAAAGGGGAAATCGTAAACAGGAGAGACCACCTTCACCTAGAAAGCTTGTGAGGAGACAGTCTGAGACTACTGAATTCCCTACTGAAAAGTTCCTCTCCAAATTCCTTATTTAACTAGGCCACAAGAGGGAAGAAGAAATTTGAAAAAATTCTCCCACTGCTCTTCTCTGTTAAGAACCTTTGGTTGGGTGGGCTTACCTATTGGCCCACCTACAAGTCTGCCATTTGGCAAACAGAAAAATGCCACTCACTCAAGTTATAAATGGCAGTTTGCATTCACCAGTAACTGGTGGTAACTGTCTCTGTGAGGGCTTTTATTCCAGACTCTGGAAACTCTACAAGACAAACCAATTTCCTAACAGAATAAATCACAAAGAAAAAAGTTAAAGAGAACACAAATGCTCATAGCAGCATTATTCAAAACAGCCCCAAAGTGAGAAACCAAATTTCATAAACTGATGGATAAAGAAAATATGGTGTACACTGTTAGGGTCCACAAGGGGCTCATGGCGTATTGTTAAAAAAATGGCCCATTGTAGGTGACCTGACAAACAAGAGATGAAGTCACAGTGACCACAATGCCCTGGTGGTGGGCTGTTTTTTCCTTAAGGCAATATCCTGTTTTTCCCTGCTGATGCCAGTGTCTCAAGACTACATGGCCACCAGTCTCTGCAGGGTCTCTGGTCCTGGCACACACAAGGTTGATTTGAGCCTTCTGAGCATCTCTGCCGGGTATGGGGTTTGATTCTAAGCGTGAATTCGCCCCTCCTACCATCTTGCTGGGGCTTCTCAGCCCTCGGACGTGGGGTATCTCCTCACAGCTGCTCCAGCGCCACGCAGTGGCTGCTCCAGAGCCTACTGTCTTGCTGGGGCTTCTCCGACCTTGAACATGAGTTCAAGGGTTTGAGTGTCTCCAGTGGAGGTACGGGTCAGCAGTGGCCTGCCGCAGGGGCAGGGGCTCTGGGTACAGCAAACCTGGGTATGGCATAAGCCCGCTTGGAGGAGGCCGCCATTAACCCCACCACAGAGCTGCCAGGACTTACAAAGCCCTTGGAAATAGACTCTTGGAGGGCACAAACAGAACCTTGTGCATACCAGAACCCAAGAAAAAGGAGCAATGACCCCACAAGAGACTGACCCAGACTTGTCCATGAGTGTCCAGGAGTCTCCAGTCGAGGTATGAGTCAGTGGTGGCCTGCTGCAGGGTTGGGGGCACTGAATGTAGCAGTACACGCCTGGGGCCTTTTGAAGGAGGTCACCATTATCTTCATTGGATTCCCTGGTGGCTCAGACGGTAAAGCGTCTGCCTGCAATGCGGGAGATCCGGGTTTGATCCCTGAGTCGGGAATATCTCTAGAGAAGGAAATGGCAACCCTCTCCAGTACTCTTGCCTAGAAAATTCCATGGATGGAGGGGCCTGGTTGGCCTGCACCATAGTTTGGAAGTGAAGCAGCTCAGTTGTGTCCAACTCTTTGCGATCCCATGGACTGCAGCCTACCAGGCTCCTCTGTCCATGGGATTTTCCAGGCAATAGTACTGGAGTGGATTGCCATTTCCTTCTCCAGCGGATCTTCCCGACTCAGGGATGGAACCCAGGTCTCCCGCATTGTAGACAGACACTTTACCTGAGCCACCAGGAAGTCCGAACTCCACCATAGTTTGGCCCTAGGTAAATAACAGGGAAGGAACACAGCTCCACCCATCAACAGAAAATTGGATTAAAGATTTACTGAGCACGGCTCCATCCATCAGAACAAGACCCAGTTTCCCCCCATCAGTCTCTCCCATCAGCAAGCTTGCATAAGCCTCTTTTCCTTTTCCATTTGAGAGCAGACAGACTGAAAATCACAATCACAAAAAACTAACCAATCTCATCATAAGGACCACAGCCTTGTCTAACTCAAAGAAACTATGGGCCATGCTGTGTAGGGCCACGCAAGACGGATGGATCATGGTGGAGAGTTCCGAAAAAACGTGGTCCATTGGAGAAGGGAATGGCAAACCAGTTCAGTACTCTTGCCTTGAGAACCCATGAACAGTATGAAAAGGCAAAAAGATAGGACCCGGACAGATGAACTCCCCAAGTCGGTAGGTGCCCAATATGCTACTGGAGATCAGTGTAGAAGTAACTCCAGAAAGAATGAAGGGATGGAGCCAAAGCAAAAACACCACCCAGTTGTGGATGTGATTGGTGATGGAAGCAAGGTCTGATGCTGTAAAGAACAATATTGCATAGGGACCTGGACTGTTAGGTCCATGAATCAAGGCAAATTGGAAGTGGTCAAACAGGAGATGGCAAGTTAATGTCGACATTTTAGGAATCAGCGAAATAAAATGGACTGGAATGGGTAAACTGAACTCAGATGACCACTATATCTACTACTGTGGGCAAGAATCCCTTAGAAGAAATGGAGTAGCCCTCACAGTCAACAAGAGAGTCCGAAATGCAGTACTTGAATGCAATCTCAAAAATGACAGAATGATCTCTGTTCATTTCCAAGACAAACCATTCAGTATCACAGTAATCCAAATTTATGCCCCAACCAGAATGCTGAAGAAGCTGATGCTGAATGGTTCTATGAAGACCTACAAGACCTTCTAGAACTAATACCCCCAAAAGATTGCCTTTTCATTATAGGGGACTGGAATGCAAAAGTAGGAAGTCAAGAGATACTCAGAATTAACAGACAAGTTTGGCCTTGGAGTACAGAAAGAAGCAGGGCAAAGGCTATAGAGTTTTGCCAACTGAACGCACTGGTCACAGCAAACACCCTCTTCCAACAACACAAGACTCTACCCATGGACATCAACAGATGGTCAATACTGAAATCAGACTGATTATATTCTTTGCAGCCAAAGATGGAGACGCTCTAAACAGTCAGCAAAAAGAAGACTGGGAGCTGACTATAGCTCAGATCATGAACTCCTTATTGCCAAATTCAGACTTAAATTGAAGAAAGTAGGGAAAACCACTAGATCATTCAGGTATGACCTAAATCAAATCCCTTGCAATTATACAGTGGAAGTGACAAATAGATTCAAGGGATTAGATCTGATGGAGTGCCTGAAGAACTACGGAGGTTTGGGACATTGTACGGGAGTCACGGATCAAGAGCATCCCCCCAAAAAAGAAAAATGGCTGTCTGAGGAGGCCTTACAAACAGTTATGAAAAGAAGAGAAGCAAAAGGCAAAGGAGAAAAGGCGAGATACACCCATCTAAATACAGAGTTGCAAAGAACAAGGAGAGATAAAAAAGCGTTCCTCAGTGATCAATGCAAAGAAATAGAGGAAAACAACAAAATGGGAAAGACTAGAGATCTCTCGAAGAAAATTAGAGATACCAAGGGAACATTTCATGCAAAGATGGGCTCAATAAAGGACAGAAATGGTATGGACCTAACAGAAGCAAAAGATATTAAGAGATGGCAAGAAAAGATCGTCGCAACCCAGATAATCATGATGGTATGATAACTCACCTAGAGCCAGACAACCTGGAATGCAAAGTCAGGCGGGCCTTAGGAAGCATCACTACGAACAAAGCTAGTGGAGGTGATGGAATTCCAGTCGAGCTATTTCAAATCCTGAAAGATGATGCTGTGAAAGTGCTGCACTCAATATGCCTGCAAATTTGGAATACTCAGCAGTGGCCACAGGACTGGAAAAGGTCAGTTTTCATTCCAATCCCAAAGAAAGACAATGCCAAAGAATGCTTAAATGACTGCATAACTGCACTCATTTCACATGTAAGGAAAGTAATGCTCAAAATTCTCCAAGCCAGTATGTGAACCATGAACTTCCAGATGTTCAAGCTGGTTTTAGAAAAGGAAGAGGAACCAGAGATCAAACTGCCAACATCCACTGGATCATGGAAAAAGCAAGAGAGTTCCAGAAAAACACCTATTTCTGCTTTATTGGCTGCGCCAAAGCCTTTGACTGTGTGGATCACAAGAAACTGTAAAATCCTTAAAGAGATGGGAATACCAGACCACCTGACCTGCCTCTTGAGAAATCTGTATGCAGGTCAGGAAGCAACAGTTAGAAATGGACACGGAACAACAGACTGGTTCCAAATAGGGAAAGGAATATGTCAAGGCTGTATATTGTCACCCTACTTAACTTATATGCAGAGTTCATGAGAAATCCTGGGCTGGATGAAGTACAAGCTAGAATCAAGATTGCTGGAATAAATATCAATAACCTCAGATATGCAGATGGCACCACCCTTATGGCAGAAAGTGAAGAGGAACTAAAAAGCCTCTTGATAAAAGTGAGAGGAGAGTGAAAAGGTTGCCTTAAAGCTCAACATTCAGAAAACAAAGATCATGGCATCCTGTCCCATCACTTCATGGGAAATAGATGGGGAAACAGTGACAGACTTTATTTTCGGGGGCTCCAAAATCACTGCAGATGGTGACTGCAGCCATGAAAGTAAAAGACACTTGCTCCTTAGAAGAAAAGTTATGACCAAGCTAGACAGCATATTAAAAAGCAGAGACATTACTTTGCCAACAAAGGTCCGTCTAGTCAAAGCTATGGTGTTTCCAGTAGTCAAGTATGGATGTGAGAGTTGCACTATAAAGAAAGCTGAGTGCATAAGAATTGATGCTTTTGAACTGTGGTGTCAGAGACAACTCTTGAGAGCCCCCTGGACTGCAAGGAGATCCAACCGGTCCATCCTAAAAGAAATCAACCCTGAATATTCATTGGAAGGACTGATGCTGAAGCTGAAACTCCAATACTTTGCCCACATGATGCAAAGAAGTGACTCTTTGAAAAGTCCCTGATGCTGGAAAAGATTGAAAAGATTGAGGAGAAGGGGACAACAGAGGATGACATGACTAGATGGCATCAAGGACAACGGACATGAGTCTGAGTAAACTCCAGGAGTTGGTGATGGACAGGGAGGCCTGGTGTGCTGCAGTCCATAGGGTCGCAGAGTTGGACACAACTGAACGACTGACCTGAAAACTGAAACATGACTACCGGCCGTGAGAATGCTCCAAATACATGATCACAAGACCCCAGCTGTGAGCTGAACTAAGGACCCCTCCCTTCCAGGCACAATTTCCCATCGATAGGGTGTAAGAAGGGTTGGCTATAAAAGGAGAGCCCTGGTAAAGGTAGATCCCTTTCTCTCTTCCTATAATGTATCTTTCTCTGCCACGGTCACCTTACATACACATATAATAGAATACTATTTAGGGACAAAGAGGAATGAACTAGTGATACATGCTACATCAATTTTGAAAACAACACTGAGAAATGTGAACTATTTCCTGCTGTATCAGTGGGCAAGAATGTCACTGCCATCAGTGATTTCAAGCCTCTAAACATGAATGAGAACTCCCAAAAGGGAAAACGATGCCTGTGATCCAGTAGATACTGCTACCTTGCCCCCCACAGCGATTGCTAAGGAGCTTGGAGTGGGGCGAAGGGTAGGGGAGGGCATTGCTGGATGTGAGCAAAAGCAGCAGTCTTCTGCCACCCCTTACGGTGAGAGGAATTAAAGATGTGAACACTCAAACAGCAAGATTGCGGGATTTGGTCCCAGATAGCAGGAGTGCATATGAAAGGAAAGAGTTCAGGGAGCCCAGAAACTTGCATCTTCCCATATAAAGAAGAGCACTAAATTCCTTGAGACATCTGGTTTTCCTTAACTACAATAATCTTTGATGTTCAGACTGCCTGCCCTCTTTGTTGCAAACTTCTATATACAGCCGGCCTCCCTCTCCATCGTCTTCAGAGCAGCTTCTCAGGGCTCCCTGAGATGCTGCTTCCCGCGTTCGAAGTCCTAAACATTCCCACCAAATAACTTTTTATTCTCAGGTTGTGACTATTCTTTAGTCGACAGAAGCCAGTCACAAAACACTACAAATTGTATGATTCCATTCCATTACTGAGTGTAAGCTCATACTAAGCTTGCGGCACAACAGGCAGGTTCAAGAGATGAGTCACTGAGACAAGGAATAGAGACTTTATTCAGAAAGCCAGGAAACGAAGATAATGGGTTTGAACCATCTTGCCTGAGTCTGAATTCAGGCTCCTATATACCAAAAGGGGAGGGAGAAAAGCCAAACACTTCCTGGTTCCCATTCGCCTCCAGAGGGGATATGTTAATTTCTTCCTCCCTGCAGTCACTCACAGCTGGGCCTGGTCACGATGTTTCCTGGAGCTAAACAAAGGTATTTCAGCCTAACACTCATTACCTGGAAGCAAGGTTCCCAGAAGTGGGCCATTATGTATAGTTTAAGCTTGGAGGCAACATCCCTTTAGTGAATAACTTGTAACGGAATACAAGATTCTTTTCTATCACAGTTCCTATGCAATGTCCAGAGTAGCCAAGTCTATAGAGACCAAAAGTAGATTAGTGGTTACAAGCTGCTGAGAGTTGGGGAAAGGTTGGAAAGGAGTGCGAAGTGACAGCTAAAGGGTATGGAGTTTCTTTCAGAAGGGACAAAAGTGGCCTAAAATTAGATTGTGGTGATGACTGTGCAACCCTGTGAATATAATAAAAAAATATTTAACTGTATACTTTAAACAGATCAATGGTGTTGACATGCATTATATCTCAATAAAGCTGTTTTTAAAAGGACAAGAGAATTGTCAACCATTTGCAATGAAATGCACCTAAGTTGTATCCTGGTTCAAATGAACATACCATATCAGGGAAAACTGAACATTAACTGGATATGTAGAGTAGAATCTGGAATAACTACTGATTTTTTTAAGTGTGACAGTGCTATATTATTTTTGTTGAGTCTTATTTTTTAGAGCTATATGGAAATATTTTTGGATGAAATGATATGTATCTGGGATTTGCTTCAAAATAAACAAGTGGAGCAGGTATCAGGAGAGGGTGCAGCTACAAAGTGGGTTGTCGTGTAGTTGCTAAATCCTTTGCGACCCCATGGACTGTAGCTGGCCAGGCTCCTCAGTCCAAGACATTTCCCAGGCAAGAGTATTAGAGTGGGTTGCTGTTTTCTTCTGTAGGGGATGTTCCTGACTCAGGGATCAAACCTGTGGCTCCTCCGTCTCCCGTGTCCTGCACTGGCAGGCAGATTCTTTACTGCTGAGCCACCAGGATACTGGTTAATGAGATGGGCTTCGTGGACTCACTGTACAGTCCTCTCTGCTCTTATTTTGGAATTCTCCACAATTAAAAGACTTTAAACAATCTATCAACGAAAAGGTAAACAAGTTTCTATAAAGAGCTAACAGGTCACAGAGAACACACATACAGCCAATGAATATTTGAATACGTATGACATCTGTTATGAGCTCCCCTGGTGGACTAGATGGTAAAGAAGCCACCTGCAATGCAGCACACCCGGGTTCAATTCCTTGGCTCAGGAAGATCCCCTGGAGGAGGGCATGGCTATCCTCTCCAGTATTCTTGCCTGAAGAATCCCATGGACAGAGGAGCCATGTGGGCTACGATCCATGGGGTTACCAAGAGTCAGACATGACTGAGCAACTAACCCTGGCATCTGTTATAATTTTCAAAATACATTCAACTGAGGAACAATTTTGCACCCAGAGCTTGACCAAGTCTGACAGTCCCCAGTTATGGCAAGAACACAGGAAACACTCAGATCTCCTGACAGTGGCTGGACGAGACAGCCTCTTGGAGGACAATTCAGCAGCATCTATAATCATTTTCAAGACACAATTCCACTTGCAGCAGTTTACTCATCAGATATACTTGTATAAATATGCACAGACGTTATGTTCAGTGTTCCTGAAGCAATATTTGTGGCTGTTAAAACAGGAAACCAGTTGAGTTTGTGCCCATCAAAAAGTGGTGAATTCATATACCAGACATCCTTGATTACTTAAGAGAGATCCTCGGTAATCTAGGGAGATCCTAAAGAGATTCTTAAAGGGAAAGATGACCATATAAAGCTTCCCACTGCTGGTGAACCCAAGTGCACTGGGTTCTCTGAGGAGCTTGAATTACACTCAAAGGAGGCCACAATGAAATGAATAAATGGTTTGCATCTTGTTTATTTTCTGCCTGCCCTGGCTGAAAGCTGGTCCCCAGGGCCAACCTCCGCTGTGAGACTTCTGGGCTCACGCTTTTATTCCCATTCCCAGATGATGAATGTTCACGGCCACTAACAGCAGCACCAGATCTCCCAGGGTAGCTGCAAACGCTCCCAACAGCCCAGGAGCTAGTCACTGCCTCAGGTCTGCCTTGTCCTACACACAGTGTCACTACCGGGCCTGAGGACGTCCCAGAGCTGCCAGGTCCGCACCTGAGGAGACCCCCACACCTTTCACACTCAACCCAACAGACCTGCCCTGACCACTTAAGAGGTAAACAGGGTGCTACAGCGATTAGATTTTATCTGACCTCTCCCCACCTCCCAGGTCCAGGTCCACATCCTCATTAGCGAGTGGGCTACTCAGCACTCAGGAAGACTCTCTTGTGTGCGGTGTTGGTGTAGGGGTGCCAGCGCCATTCTACGTCTGCAGTGGCCTCTTGTTCCAGCGTGCCCAGGCGGATCATGTACACTGGGGGAAGGGGGTGAGATATGGTCACCTACATATCCAGCACTGCCCCCACCAGATGCAGGAGAAAGCCCCAAACTCACACTTCAGCTCAAAGCGCGGCCCAACCTCGGTCAGCTCCACGTTGCGGTGGTTGGTCTTCTTGTATACATGGTGCCTGGGGCAAAGGGGGCAGGGCAGGGTTGAGCGGAGGCAGGGAGCAGCTACAGGATAAACAACAGACAGCACAGGGGCATAAAGGCTGGGACATCACTTGAGCCCAGCCAACAGACCCACCGGAAGGAGATGTAGTCGTCCTGGTTGGCGAAGGTGATGACCCGGCGGCTGTCATCTTTGGGCACAGGGAACAGGTAGCGGAGTATGTCAGAGACCTAGGGCAGCAGGAAGAAAAGCCTCAAATGCCTGGCCTCGCACCCCCAGCCCCCAGCCCCCAGCCCCTAGCCCATGGCCACAGACTCACCCGCTTACCCAGGCGGGAGGAGAAGCCGTGTATGATGAGGTGCGGTTTGGCCTCTGATGCAGTGCCCAGGTCAGGGACGTCATGCCTCATGACTACGTTGCACAGTGTGAAGTACGCAGTTGGGCCAAAGGGCAGGTGGCTGACAATGAGCCCCACTGGCAGGACCACACACGCCGTCAGAGACCCTCTGCTCCTAGCCAGCCACCCTCGCAGCACCGAGCTCCCTCCCACCAGCCTTACCGGGTGTGCCTCGATGCTCGTGGACAACCAGCAGGTCAGTGACCCCATTGGCTTTGCAGGCTCGCACCAGAGCTCCTACCTCATGCCGGCCACGGTTCATGCGCTGGGCACCAGGGAACACCAACTTCAGCTCCTGCAGGTGAACTCCTCTGGTTAGGATGGGGCTCCGAGTCTCTGAACACCTCCCACTCACGCTTGTCGTCATACCTTTGCAAACATCTTAAGGCGGGAACTGGGATCTCGGGAGGTAGTAATCATGACCTTGGGATCCTCAACCCCTGCCCAGCGATACTCATCATCTACGTGGTTGGTCACACCTGTGAGGAGCGTGAGGCACGAGAACACGATATTGCCGAGGGAAGCGAAATGCTAATGCCCAGCGGCCAAATCCACCTAGAACAACACTGTCTTGACAATACCAGCAAGAATGGAAATGCTCTGTACCTGCTCTGGGCAACAGGGTGGCCCCTGGCCAAACTGGCTACAAGCACAAGTGTGATCGAGGAACTGAATCTTTATATTTGATTCTAGTTCATTTAAGCTCTGGTAATCACATGGAACAAGTAGCTACCATGTTAGCACAAGTCCAGATTCTGTTAAGGCCCAGAGTAACAGACTCCTTTACCTCACAACAAATATTTATGCTGTGATTCCTTTCATATTTGTTGAATAATGCAATGAATCAAACATCTGGATACCAATGAAGTACTGGTAGCTGGGGACACAAATGAAAATAACGACACTGTTCTGTCCCAGCAGAACCTACATTCCTAGTGAGAGGGCCAATTAACAGACAAAACGAAGTACAAAGTGGGGTAATACTGTGCCATGTAAACAGAACTGGGAGCACTCAGTGAGAGGTCCCCTGAGGTGTCATCTGTGCACAGCCATGAGGGTGCCTGGAAGACCGTTTCAGGATCAGGAGCTTCACAGCCTTTCTTCAAGGTGTCTCAGGAATGACACAGAAGTTAGTGGACTCAACTGCAGGAAGAGAAGCTGGCCCATAGAGTCAGGGAAGGTCACCTTCACCGCCGGCATCCTCAAACTCCAGAGACCCCTGTAAGGCCAGAGCTTCCTTGCGTAACTCGGTGGGAATCAGGCGGTTCTCTGCAGGGGGAAAACAGAGAGGTTGAGAAAGACATGCATAGAACCTTCAGTTTTTACAACACTGTACAGACTTGATGGAAAAACACCCCTTTACTCGTTTCTGAGCAGAGAGCTGATATGTAATTAGAGGTGGAGGTGGTAATGAAACAATTATTTTTGGCTATATGCCACCTTGTTAAGAGTGTTTATAGATGATTTCATTTACTATGGGTCCTGAGTGTCAAGACTTGAGAGGTTTCTAAACTATGTACCCACAAGTATGCATTCCCTTTGTAGTCAGAAAAAAATTAACAACGTTAAAAAAATAAATGGAAACTACTCATTCTGTATTAAGGTGGATCAGAAACCCTCAAATCCTCTGACATTAAAATCATTAATTGTGATGCTCTGGGTCAGAGGTTCCCTCTGTGAACTAAGGCTAGATTTGGCAGAACGGCTGGGCTGTGTGGCCATGCCCACTTTGGAGCATGTCCTTTGAACCCAGAACTTCTAACATACCCTGGACAAACTCTTGCACACTGAAGACAGTGTTCACAGCAGCAGGGCTGACCCAAACTAAAAATAAGCTGTCCACCCCCAACAGTGAATTGGATGAAGACCCTGTGGAATATTCACCTGCAGGAGCCTCACCTACACTCAATGTATCTTAGTAACAATGCCAAACAAAAACATAACGTGGCAAAAGAATACACAAAACCTAATACTACCTAAAATCAACCAATGTGATTTAGTATTACAAACAAGCATGATACAGGCAAAAAAGAAGAGGAAGGAAATGGCTTATTTTTAATCAATATTCAATACTGTGGTTCTCTAGGTCGGCGAAAATATTTCTGAACTTCAATATATTTATCAGTTTCATTTTTTAACATGAGTAGATAGGTCATTACAGCAGGAGCTCAGTCCCAAGGGGATCCATGGGCAGCAGTCTGCCAGGTTCCTCTGTCCCTGGAATTTTCCAGGCAAGGATACTGGAGTGAGTTGCCATTTCCCACTCTGGGTTTGAACCCACACCTTTGCATCAGCAGGGTAGATTCTTTTACCACTAGCACTGAGAAGCTCTGTTTTACATTATGCTTGACATAAATATACATATACATACCACAATACTTTACATGTCTAAAACCTAAGACAATCAAAGTGAATTTAAAACAGAGGTATTGAGTTGATGTACTATCAGGAAACAGAGCTCCACCAACACAAGAACCAACAAGATACATATAAATAAAGCATTTCCAATCAGGCATGTGTGACAGACTGCTTTAACAGCAGGGCAAATGGAAAGTGGGCAAAATATCGCAAAGTTAAATTCCTAATTTACAACGCAAATAAAATCAAGTTCTACACGAATTAACAGTTTTCAAATACAAGGGACTTGTAACAGTAGTAAAAGACAATCAGATATTACCTTGTAGTGAAAACAGGTAGCAAGAACAGAAACGATGCAGGGGAAATAGGTATAGGACCACGTGAAATGTTTAAATCTGGAAAGGCCTAGACACTGCAACTTAGCGACTAAACAACAATAAAGACACTGTAAATAAAATTAATAAGCAAGCTGTAAAATCTGGATACTGTAACATAAATGACAAGTAATTCATACCATCTTGAAAGGAACATTTGCAAACCATGAGGAAGATCGAACAGTTAGGAAAATGGCCAGTAAATACGTGAAAGGATACTCACCACCCTAACAAAGTAAACGCTAATTAAACGCGTTTTACAGCATTGGGGCCTGTTTCTTGTTGGGTTTTAAAACTACGGTCTCTAGAAAAGATCGGAGAGCGGGGGACACACGTACCCTCAAGCGCGCGCCGAACCTTGTCTTTCCTCTCCTGGGCCGTTCGCTCAGCCTCCTCTCGTGCCTTGCGGTACAGGTACTCGCGGCGAAGGCGGGCCTCGCGGCGCAGCTGGGGAAGAGCGGGCCCATTCAGACGACCCGTTTTCGCCAAGCAAAGCAGGCTCCAGAAACATACGCCCCGACCTCACCGGCCACAACCCCAGCTTCCACGAGCCCCCGACCTCCAAAACAGGAGTTTAAAACATCCCTCCTACCATCCTGAGCGCAACTTCCACGTGGGTCCAGGAGAATCTTTGGATACCGCTTGCGCAACGCAGTCCTCGCTTCCGCCGGCCTCACTTCCGCCCTTAATCAAAAGTCGGTACAGACCTCATCGGATTCCGCTGATTCCTACAATGCCCGAAGTTAAAATGGCTAACAGGTGGGAGTCGATTGGCCAGACTGAAGGGCGTGCTCACTGAAGCAACCAATAGGCAGGATAGGGCAGCAAGGTGCTGTCACGCGCTTAGACCGGCAGTTAATAAAGGCGACAGCCCGGCTTCACTACCTACCGCGAGGAGGCGAATGTTCGATTTGAAGGTGAGGAACCCCTAAAATAATCATAACTGTAGGCTCCAGCAGGTGTAAAAGCTGTTCAGCGATTGACCAGATGATCGCCTACTCGCCCATTCTGAAATTAAAGCCGCCTCTCCTTTAAAATGGACGCCTCGGTTTCATCGCCACTCCGACAACCCTACGTTTAAGTCGCGGCCGCTTCCAGAAGTGATTCGGAGATACCCACAGCTCTTGCCGACTGTCCGGGTGGCTGGTCCCCTTCGGATGCTTGCCTGACGAAGGTTATCACTTCCAGGGTCGCAGCTCTGAGGCCGCGCTGATCCTGAAAAGCGCAAAGCAGCCAGCCACAATCCACCCAAGACTGGGAGCCCCAGAGAGGGCGGGCCTCGCACGCCTATTGGCTGTCCTGCTAGGCCGGCGGACACTGATTGGGCGACCCGTCAGGAGCCGGCTCTCGACCCTGCGTAGCAGATGGCTTCTCGGGATCTGCGGGCAGAGCTGGACTTTCTTCTCCTGCAGCTCCTCGAAGACCTGGAGCAACTGGAGGCGAAGCGGCAAGCGCTAAACGCCCGGGTGGAGGAGGTGGGAGCTTCGGGCGGGAGGGCGGACTGGCCAGCGCACGGAAGTTACCTTGTTTCACCTCTCTCTTCTCTCTTCCCAGGGCTGGCTCTCGCTCTCCAAAGCGCGCTATGCAATGGGTGCCAAGTCAGTAGGGCCCCTGCAGTATGCGTCCCACATGGAACCCCAAGTCCGCGTCTGCACCGGGTGAGGAGCCTTGCATGCTGCAGCGGGTGGGCGGACAGAGGGCCGGGCCGGCGCCGCCAAAGGTCCAATCTCCCTTCTCGTTCTGTAGCGAGGCTCAGGACGGACTCCAGAAGTTCTGGATGGTGAGAGCCGGCACCCAGACTCCAGAAGAAGTGGGATCCCGCGAGGCAGGTGAGCTCCCCCTCTTCTTCCCGTCGGGTCCCTTCCCATATAAAAGATAAAATGCATGGGACGTCTGAGGAGATGATTTTATTTAGGCTGTTGCGATAGAGCGCGCCCCAGTTCTGAAGATCTGAATCTCTCAGCAGAGCGGGTTTTTTGCCTTAGATTTATAGGGGGAATAGAAAGTTATGAGTGAGTCCTTTACCGTTAGAACTGTTTTGCAGTCAGAGGAAGTCTCAGCTGAACAGATGTTTATTTCTGTGTCTAGCTAGTTTCAGGGGGACAAATTTCTAATCCCAGTTAATCATTCATGAGACAGTGGGGAGTTGAAGGGTGTGTCTGGCTTTTCAGCAGGTTCAGGCAAAATGGCAAAAAGTCTGTGTACCTTTTTCACAGGAAAACAAGGGGGGTCATTTGCTGATTTTATGTCAATAAAAAAGAGTGTACAGATACAAGGGGCTTGTAAAAAGGTGTTTTCCAAAACATAAAACGGATTTTACAACAGTTGGTATTTTCTGGGATCTTGAGCTTAGATCAAGTTTAACATTGTCGCCAAGAAGACGGCCAGGTATTAATAACAAGACCCCCAGCCTTTGTTTCTTCAGCTCTGCGCAGGCGCAAGGGTCTCCCAAGGACCCCAGAGCCAGACTCCTCCCCAGCTCCCCAGAACCCTTTGAAATGGTTTGGAATCCTGGTGCCTCACAGTCTGCGACAAGCTCAAGCCAGCTTCCGGGAGGGTGAGTGACCCTGAAAGGGACCTTCTGTGTACAGGGAGCGCTAATGCCAGGCTTGGGATTAGTCTGCAAAAGGCTTTGCAGGTTTTCTCCATTTCCGACTTGTTGCACACCTACGGTTTTTTAAAAAAGCATTTATTGGCTGTTGGCAGAGTTCAGGTTCATAGGAGGTGCTGGGGATACAGCAGGAAACAAAAGGTATAACACCCTCATTGGATCTTTATTGAGTGCAGAAAAACAACGTGCATGAAAACAAATAAGTAGGCCCTAAAATACCAGGCAATGAAAGTTGCTATGAAAAAATAAGGTAGAGAGAGCACAATGGATGGCATAGCCTAGGGGAGCTGTTGTGTATTTGGTAACCTGGAAAGGCCTCTGAAGAGATGAAGGAAAGAGCTTTGTTGGTGATCTGGGGAACAGTGTTCTAGGTGCCAGGGACCAACCAGGGCAGATCTCTGAGGTGATGTTGCATCTGGTATGGCAGAGAGGAGGCCAGTGGACAAGAGTGGAGGTGGTCTGGACAGTGGAAGACAGGGGAAGTCGGGGGAAAACTGCATGTTTTTTCTAGTGGAAACCACAGGATTTGCTGATAGATCAATTCAGGAGTAAGGGAAGGAGGCGCCCAGTCTGTAGTCAGAATGCCTGAAAAGGTGAGGCGGGAGGGCCACAGAGCCGCAGCTGAGGTAAAGTCAGGAGTGGTGTGGGGTGTGTTCCTGGTGTGGTGGAGATTTTGAGTGGATGGTTGGGTACATGTATCTGGAGTTTGGAAGAGGCCTGGACTGGAGAAAGTGATTTGAGAACTCACTGCATAACACTGGTTTTAAATTCCCAAGTTGCTGACACAGCCACAGCATTAAAGTTGAAATGGGATGAGGTCAGCAGAGGTCCCAGGAATGTGAACAGGAAGTACGGGGAAAAGAAGGGAAGAGGCCAGTCAAGAAGACTAAGGAGTGGGGCAGAAGCAACATCAGGAGGGTAAAGTGTTACCTGGAGGGAGTGATCAGTGGGACCAGGCAGTATGGCAGAAGACAGGACTGGCCAGTGGACTGGGTGGTGTGGAGGGCCCAGAGGACTTCCCAACAGCTATTCCAGGAGAGATATCAAGGGAAGCAACGTAGGTGTGGATCCAGAATGTGGACCACGCTTGGGGGCAGAGAAAACAAGTAGAAGGAGAGAGGGCAAGAGTAGGGAGGGCCTGTGATAATGGAGAAAAGAAGGAATGATATAAGGACAGAGACTATGTTATGATCTGTGAATTTTTAGTTCCTGGTGGGTGCTGTAAGAGGGCCAAGGAAATTTGAGGGGGAAGGAACATTTTAGCAATGACCTGAAGGACTTGAGAGTATGAGTCCAGTGAGGTTCTCAAGGAGTCAATGCCAGCTGTACCTGGAATGTTTTAGGAATAGTTTGAAGGCCAGAGTGGCCTGAGGGTGTCCAGAGGCCCTTGAGACATGTGGCACCATAGATACCACAGTGACAATCTCTTCTCCTCCTGTAGGTCTGCAGCTGGCTGCAGACATGGCCAGCCTTCAGAGCCGCATCAGCTGGGGTCGAAGCCAGCTCCAGGAACTCCAGGAGAAACTCAAGCAGCTAGAACCCAGGGCTCCCTGACCTGTCACCACAGAAGCAAGGCAGTGGAAACAGCTATTCTTCGATGTGGCTCCCTTATCAGCCCTTCCTCCTTCACAGATTGCTTGCCACCCGAACTAACTCCTGCTCCTTAATACTTCTCTGGTCTGCATGTTTCCAACTTTGTTAGGTGGGGAAGGCTGAAGAGGCAAACTGCATAATGTTGAAAGTTACTACTGTGAAACCACTTGTAAACTCACATCCATGTAGAGCAGTCACAAAGCTGTTAGGTTAGTTCATATTATTGAACAATAACAACTTCATGCATCAGTTAGCTGTGGTTTTTCATTACTGGATGAAATACTACACAGCTAGTGGCAGGGAAGGACAAGAAGTAGGTGCTTCAGTTTCTCTAGATCCTTAAAACTGACTTTGATGGAGGAAAAAAAACATACATAGCTACACAGATCAGGACAGAATGATTCTGCACTGATAGAAAAACACACATACCTAAGTAGATGGGGAATGCTTAGCAGGTTTTAAGCCAGAAAGTAAAAAGGATCTGACCTAAATTTTCAAGGGAACTCTTTCAAGAGACCATTCAGGTTTTTAAACGACTGCTTTTGCCTTTCAAGAATGAGTCTTTTAATTTGTTGTGGGGCCAGAAACTCTGTGTCCTGGCTTCATTTTTCTATGGGCTTGTTGATATTTTTAGCAGTTTCTAGGAGCTTATGGGGATGTTAGTTTTTTGTTTATGAGATGTATCTTTTTTTCCCAGTTTTTGTGTTTTAACTTTACTTATGGTGGGTTTAACTTTTTGTTATAAAACACATTGCATTAAACTGTACAGAACAGTTGAATAGCGTAATGAGTAAGGTGAAAGCTCTCTCAGCTCTTGGGTGTTTAAATCAAGTTTCTTAGAACAGTTGAAATTATCAGGTAGCTATTTTATGATTTCTGGCTTTGGGATTGCGGTTGATGGGATAATAAGGGAATTCTCCAGTGTTTTCCTCAAGAACTTTTGTATTCAAGTGAAGTATGGGGTGAGTCCTGCAGTCAACTTCCTCTTTTCTACCATAGTTCATACAGTGGACCATCCTTAGCGCTGATTTGAAATGCCACCCTTTTCTTTCGATTAATCCCAGTGTTGTATACCCCTACCATATTTTGGCATTTCCATTTTTTTTCATTTATCTTAATGTAAGTTAAGACACAGGTACCAGTGTGTTAACACAGACACTGTTTTAATTCTTGAGCCTTTAATAAAAATACACTTGAATCGCAGTAGGGCAAATTTTCTGGTTGGATTGGAGGAATTTTGGAGAGGGGGCACCCTACCTTTGTCTGTGAAAAACTTAATTGAAGCACTCGAAACAATGTGACTGAAGGGGAAAAGGGCATCCGTCCCCCAACACAAAGGTTGCATTTCAGAGATTCTCAAGCCAAAACGAGCGAAGGTGAACACCCTGTTTTCGCCATTCTAGGGAAAGATTTTCTCTGGGAACCTGGTCCTGAGGCGGGTGCCGGGGGAGGGGGGTGGCCACGGGGAGAGAAGCCTTTTGTTTTCGACGTCAGTTGACAACGAAGGTCAAGCAATAGCCCTCCTTCGTTTACTGTTTGAAACTAGGCTTCCGGGGCGCCCAAGGTCCAAGAGGGACGCAAGCGTCTCCTCATCCACTCTCGCTCGGGTCCTAGAGGGCGCTTTCCGGAGAAAGTCCATACCTTCAAGACACGCCCGGATACGCGGACAAACACTGCGTAGGCAGAGCCGCGCTCGCGCAGCCGCAGTCAGGCCAAGATGCTACAAGCGCGCGCAAACTGAAGCGCGCAGGTCTGTGGGTGCGCTGACGACAGGCTGACGCAGATGATATAGATACGAATAAGGAAGCAGCTCTTTCAGTGGTTCCCATATGGTCTAGCGGTTAGGATTCCTGGTTTTCACCCAGGCGGCCCGGGTTCGACTCCCGGTATGGGAACTTGGAGTGCCCTTTTACTTAGAGTTATTTGCCAAAGTTTCAGTTTTTTGCCTTTAGTACATCTCAAGTCCGATTACCTGTTTCTTTCCATTTAATCCTAGCGAAATCGATACCCAGGAAGCTCCGAGGCCCATTCTTAAATGTTTTAATCATTGTCAGTTTTCATCACATTATTAGCTGCTGCTGCTGCTAAGTCGCTTCAGTCATGTCCGACTCTGTACGACCACATAGACGGCAGCCCACCAGGCTTCCCCGCCCCTGGGATTCTCCAGGCAAGAACACTGGAGTGGGTTGCCATTTCCTTCTCCAATGCAGGAAAGTGAAAAGTGAAAGTGAAGTCGCTCAGTCGTGTCTGACTCTTCGCGACCTCATGGGCTGCAGCCCACCAGGCTCCTCCGTCCATGGGATTTTCCAGGCAAGAGTACTGGAGTGGAGTGCCATTGCCTTCTCCGACATTATTGGCTAGTTGTTCTCTAACAGTTACATAAGATACCTTATATACTACATAAGATACCTTATATACTGCCTACATAATACAGTGCCTTAATACTACAGAATTAATAATATTATTATTTACATATTAAATATTTAATTTTTAAATATTAAACCTCCGCTGTGCTGGGCGTCCCTGCTCTCTGACTCCTCCCTGAAGGGCTGTGCGGCAAGTAGAGGTGGAGCCCCACCGCTGCAGATTGGCCCAAGAGACTTCCGGCAAGCCAGGGTGAGCTGCTGCTGACCTGAGTCCGCGGGGGGGCGATGTGCTGGGTGCGGGGAGGAACTGGAGAGTTCCTTGAAAAATTTAACTTTCTTAGCCCTGTGGCTGCCGTGTTCCTCCTGTAATCCAGTGGCTGGGGTTCCTGATAAGAGGGTAACAGGCAGGAAGGCTCAGTGCCCTTCAGTTCAGTCGCTCAGTAGTGTCCGACTCTTTGTGACCCCGTGAATTGCAGCACGCCAGGCTTCCCTGTCCATCACCAACTCCCGGAGTTCACTCAAACTCACCTCCGTCGAGTTGATGCTCTCCTGCCATCTCATCTGTTGTCCTCTTCTCCTCCAGCCTTCAATCTTTCCCAGCATCAGGGTCTTTTCCAATGAGTCAATTCTTCGAACCAGGTCGCAAAACTATTTTTAATATGCTGTCTAGGTTGGTCACAACTTTTCTTCCAAGGAGCAAGTGTCTTTTAATTTCATGGCTGCAGTCACCATCTACAATGATTTTGGAGCCCGCCAAAATAAAGTCTCTCACTGTTTCCATTATTTCCCTATTTGCCATGAAGTAATGGGACCGGATGCCATGATCTTAGTTTTCTGAATGTTGAGTTTTAAGCCAACTTTTTCACTCTCCATTTTCACCTTCATCAAGAGGCTCTTTTGTTCCTCTTCAGTTTCTGCCATAAGGGTGGTGTCATCTGCATATCTGAAGTTATTGATATTTCTCCCAGCAATCTTGATTCCAGCTTGTGTTTCATCCAGCCCAGCATTTCACATGATATACTCTGCATAGAAGTTAAATAAGCAGGGTGACAATATACAGCCTTGATGTACTCCTTTCCCAATTTGGAACCAGACTGTTGTTCCATGTCCAGTTCTAACTGTTGCTTCTTGACCTGCATACAGTTTTCTCAGGAGGCAGGTCAGGTGGTCTGATATTCCCATCTCTTTAAGAATTTTCCATAGTTTGTTTGTGATCCACACAGTCAAGGGCTTTGGTGTAGTCAATAAAGCAGAAGTAGATGTTTTTCTAGAATTCTCATCCTTTTTCAATGATCCAATGGATGTTGGCAATATGATCTCTGGTTCCTCTGCCTTTTCAAAATCCAGCTTGAACATCTGGAAGTTCTCAGTTCACATACGGTTGAAGCCTCACTTGGAGAATTTTCGGCATTACTTTGCTAGTGTGTGAGATGAGAGCACTTGTGTAGTAGTTTGCACATTCTTTTTCATTGCCTTTCTTTGGGATTGGAATGCAAACTGACCTTTTCCAGTCTTGTGGCCACTGCTGAGTTTTCCAAATTTGCTGGCATATTGAGTGCAGCACTTTCACAGCATCATCTTTCAGGATTTGAAATAGCTCCACTGGAATTCCATCACCTCCACTAGCTTTGTTCATAGTGATGCTTTCTAAGACCCACTTGACTTCACATTCCAGGATGTCTGGCTCTAGGTGAGTGATCACACCATCGTGATTATCTGGGTCATGAATATCTTTTTTGTACAGTTCTTCTGTGTATTCTTGCCATCTCTTCTTAATATCTTCTGCTTTGGTTAGGTCCATACCATTTCTGTCCTTTATTGAGCCCATCTTTGCATGAAATGTTCTCTTGGTATATCTCTAATTTTCTTGAAGAGATCTCTAGTCTTTCCCATTCTATTGTTTTCCTCTATTTGTTTGCATTGATTACTGAGGAAGGCTTTCGTATCTCTCCGTGCTATTCTTTGGAACTCTACATTCGGATGCTTATATCTTTCCTTTTCTCCTTTGCCTTTTGCTTCTCTTCTTTTCACAGCTATTTGTAAGGCCTCCTCAGACAACCATTTTGCTTTTTAGCATTTCTTTTTCTTGAGGATGGTCTCGATCACTGACTCCTGTATACTGTCCCAAACCTCCATCCATAGTTCTTCAGGCACTCATCAGATCTAATGCCTTGAATTTATTTGTCACTTCCATTGTATAATCCTCCTAGATATGGATGGCTCAGATGGTAAAGTGTCTGCCTGCAATGCGGGGGACCCAGTTTCAATCCCTGGGTCAGGAAGATCCCCTAGAGAAGGAAATGGCAACCCACTCCAGTACTCTTGCCTGGAGTATTCCATGGACAGAGGAGCCTGGTAGGCTACAGTTAATGAGGTCGCAAAGAGTCGGACATGACTGAGCGACTTCACTTTCACTGTATAATCATAAGGGATTTGCTTTAGGTCATACCTGAATGGTCTAGTGGTTTTCCCTACTTTCTTCAATTTAAGTCTGAATTTGGCAAAGAGGAGTTTATGATCTGAGCCACAGCCAGCTCCTGGTCTTGTTTTTGCTGACTATATAGAGCTTCTCCAACTTTGGCTGCAAAAAATATAATCAATCTGATTTCGGTATTGACCATCTGGTGATGTCCATGTGTAGAGTCTTCTCTTGTGTTATTGGAAAAGGGTGTTTGCTATGACCAGTGTGTTCACTTGGAAAAACTCTGTTAGCCTTTGCCTTGCTTCATTTTGTACTCCAAGGCCAAATTTGCCTGTTACTCCAGGTATCTCTTGACTTCCTACTTTTGCATTCCAGTCCCCTATAATGAAAAGGACATCTCTTTTGGGTGTTAGTTCTAGAAGGTCTTGTAGGTCTTCATAGAACCGTCAACTTCAGCTTCTTCAGCATTACTGGTTGGGGCATAGACTTGGATTACCGTGATATTGAATGGTTTGCCTTGGAAATGAACAGAGATCATTCTGTTGTTTTTGAGACTGCATCCAAGGACTGCATTTCAGACTCTTTTGTTGACTGTGAGGGCTACTCCGTTTCTTCTAAGGGATTCATGCCCACAGTAGTAGATATAATGGTCATCTGAGTTAAATTTACCCATTCCAGTCCATTAGTTTGTTTGACACTCGGAGGGCCGAAACAAACCTGTGTGTGCACCAGGACCCAGAGACTGCACACAGACTGAACCAGAACAGTGCTTGAGCGTCTCCTGCGGAGGTTTGGATCAGCAGTGGCCTGCCGCAGGGGCAGGGGCACTCATTTCAGCAGTGTATGCAAGGGACATTTTGAAGGAAGTCGCCATTATATTCATTACTTCCACCATAGTTTGGCCTCAGATCAAACAACAGGGAGGAAACACAGCCCCACCCATCAACAGAAAATTGTATTAAGAATTTACTGAGCATTGCCCTGCCCATCAGAACAAGACCCAGTTTCCCCCTCAGTCAGTCTCTCCCATCAGAAAGCTTCCATAAGATCCTTATCCATCAGAGGGCCAACAGAATGAAAACCACAATCACAGAAAACTAATCAAACTGATCACATGGGCCACAGTCTAATCTAACTCAATGAAACTATGAGCCATGCCATGTAGGGCCACCCAAGACGGATGGGTCATGGTGGAGAGTTCTGACAAAATGTGGTCCATTGGAGAAGGAAATGGCAAACCACTCAGTATTCTTGCCTTGAGAACCCCATGAACAGTATGAAAAGGTGAAAAGATAGGACACTAAAAGATGAACTCCCCAGGTCGGTAGGTGCCCAATATACTACTGGAGATCAGTGGAGAAATAACTCCAGAAAAAATGAAGGGATGGAGCCACAGCAAAAACAACACCCAGCTGTGGATGTAACTGGTGATAGAAGTAAATTCCGATGCTATAAAGAACAACGTTGCGTAGGAACCTGGAATGTTAGGTCCATGAATTGGAAGTGGTCAAACAGGAGATGGCAAGAGTGAACATCGACATTTTAGGAATCAGTGAACTAAATCTATGTTAAGGAAACTATATATTTACTTGGAAACCTGCCTTTCTTCAAGATTCGCGTCAATTGTTTTACGGCCCAGGATGACTCACCTTTTGCCACTATTATCTCAGAATGCGTGTTGTGGGTGAGGGGCCTGGTGCCAGTTTCTAGCTTTTGAGACATTCCCTTTCTCTAATTAGCAGCCTGCTGTTAGCTATATAACATCAGCTAAAGACTAGCAGTGGGGCACTCTTTCTGCTTCCTTCTGATGTCTATGTCAGAAACTTTCCCTGTCTCTTTTATACTTTAATAAAACTTTATTACACAAAAGCTCTGAGTGATCATGCCTCATCTCTAGCCCTGGATTGAATTTCTCTCCTCCAGAGGCAAAAATCCCGGTGTCTTTCATGGCTCAGCAACAGCCTTTCACTGGTTCTCCAGGGGAGCAATCCAGGCTTGTCAGCCATGCCCCACTCCACCACCCCACTATCCACCCGCAACCTGCGCACACTTTCCATCGAGAGGAGAGTCAAACCCACAGACACAAGTCAGTAAGTCCCTTCTTCATTCCACCCCTTTACTTTGATTCGATCAGTTAATCTGGAAAAGCTTTGTGCAGCCTGAGGTCCTGAGACAGGAGTGTACTGCCCCACTTGTTTATTCAGTCACATTTGGGTAGGTGGGGGAGAAATTAGATCTATAATCATATTAATTTTTTCAGTGTAGAATTTAAAGTAGGATACAGTGGTCTCTGATGTGGCATGAAAAGAGCCTGGATGTCATTTCTGACCTCACAATAAGGAAAAAGCTGAATAAACTATGGTTTAGCAGCTCTTCCCAGATCATGAGAAAATTGAGGTCACAGGGAAAACTGCTGCCTTGAAAACTGTAGAGAAGAGTGAATACAGAATCATACCTACCCAGGCCCAGAAGCTGCTGCTACAGTCAGCAACTGGTAGGAAAACTTAAAATCTTGTTCATCCTCACCCTCTTGTGGGTTTTACCTCCAGCAGCCCTACCAGCTGCTCAGGGTCAAGACTGGAGAAAAATCCCCAGGTGCTTCTGGCAAAGGGAGGAAGATAGAAACTACTTTGAAACGTACCAGAGCACCCAGTTCCCTTTAACAAAATCTTATCCTCAGGAAAACTTTTACCAGAGCCTGCCCAACCTGGAGGAAGGGAAATAACCAACTCCAGCCCACACTAGCCATCCTGTGTCACAGGAAATGAGGAAAAAAGCTCAGAAGCACTTGCGAGGGTCACAGCCCAGGGACAGAGGCTCAGTAAAAGACTGAGTCTAGGGATTCCCTGGCGGTCCAGTGGTTAAGACTCAGTCCTTCCACTGCAGGGGGCAAGGGCTCACCCCTCATGCCCTGTGATGTGGGCCAAAAAAAGGGAAAAAAATTTTTTTGAGAGGAAATAAAAATGGACTTACCTTTTGGGGAAGGTATAGTATAGTTGCTTTACAATGCTGTGTCAGTTTCTGCTGTACAACAAAGTGAATCACTATATGTATACATACCAGTCCATCTCCTCCCTCTTGGCCCGCCCTCCCATCATTCCCATCCTCTTCCCACCCCTCTAGGTCACCATAGACTACCAGACTGGGCCCCCTATGCTATGGAACAGGTTCCTATTAGGAACCTCATCTTACAATTCATCCCACCCCTCCCGCCATGCCCACTTGTTTGTTCTCTACCTCTGCATCTCTATTTCTGCCCTGCCCATACAGAGAAGAGCACAAAATCCCTTAATTTGTGATATCGGATTTTCCTTAATTAACAGTAATCTCTTAAAATTCAGATTACCTGCCCCTTGCTGCAAAGTTCTACTCTACATTCTCCCCGCCTCCTCAGAAACAGTTCTCTCGGGGTCACCTGAGATGCTGTCTCCTGGGCTTGAAGTCCACATGATTCCCACCAAGTAAGCCTAAATCTCAACTTTTAAGTCACATGCATTTTTCAGATGACAGCCCATGTCTTCGATCAGCTGCTGGCTCACCAGTAGTTGGTTCACACCCTCAGGAGTTTCTTGGGTAAAATCTAAAATGGGCCTCCATACACAGAAACTAGGGAAAGACTAAAGAAAGAGCAGACGCTCTAAATTGGTAGGTGGAAGGTTTAATAAGCAATGGAACTTGCATACAAGTCTTGTCTTGGATGGCCACGAGTAGACCTCCATATTCACCCACCAGAATCTTAAAAACTTACAAAGAAGTCTTCACTGAGTTCCATCAGACTTATGCCATCCAGATGGTCTCAACAACACTTTATTATTAGAAATTTGTGTCCTTGGCTGGGGGAGGCAAGTGAATAGGAGCAGGTGAGGAGCCTCATTACTTGGGTCTAGCTCATAGGTGAGTGATATCGTCTCAATGAATTCCTCCAACACATTTTGCGGAGGGTTTTTGCATCAATAGTCATAAAGAATATTGGTCAGTAGTTCTCTTTTCTTACAGTTTCTTAGTCCAGTGATAGTATAAAAGAAATTGCTAGTATTGCTGAATCCAGGCTCCGTCTGCTCATACAACAGGCCAGTAATTGGGAGATGAGGTGCTGAGGCAAGGAATGGCAACTTTATTTGGAAAGCCAGGCGTCTGAGAATTTGGTGGGCTAGGGCTTCCCTGATAGCTCAACTGGTAAAGAATCTGCCAGCAATGCAGGAGATCCCAGTTCAATTCCTGGGTCAGGAAAATCCCCTGGAGAAGGGATAGGCCACCCACTCCAACACTCTTGGGCTTCTCTTGTGGCTCAGCTGGTAAGGAATCTGCCTGCAATTCAGAAGATCTGGGTTCGATCCCTGGGTTGGAAGATCCCCTGAAGAAGGGAAATTCTTCCCATTTCAATAATGGGGTCATAAAGAGTTGGACATGACTGTGACTCTCAGTGTCCTAGAGTACCATCTTCTCAGGGTCTGGATGCTAGTTTCTTTTACAGAACAGAAAGGGAGAGGTGAAGAAATAGAGTAAGAAGGCCATTTGTTGCTGTTCAGTCACTCAGTCGTGTCCAACTTTTTGCAACCCCATGGACTGCAGTATGCCAGGCTTCCCTGGCCTTTACCACCTCCCAGAGCTTGCTCAAATTCATCTGCATTGAGTCAGTAATGCCATCCAGCCATCTCATTCTCTGTCATCCCCTTCTCCTCCTGCCTTCAATCTTTCCCAGCATCAGGGGCTTTTCCAATGAATTGGCTGTTTGCATCAGGTGGCCAAAGTATTGGAGCTTCAACTTCAGTGTAAGTCCTTCCAATGAATACTCAGAATTGATTTCCTTTAGGATTGACTGGTTGGATGTCCTTGCAATCCAAGGGACTGTCAAGAGTCTTCTCCAATGCCGCAGTTCAAAAGCATCAATTCTTCAATTCTTTGGTGCTCAGCCTTTCTTACATCCATACATGACTACTGGGAAAACCATCTTTGACTATATGGATCTTTGTTGGCAAAGTAATGTCTCTGCTTTTTAATACACTGTCCAGGTTGGTCATAGCTTTTCTTCCAAGGAGCAAGTGTCTTTTAACTTCAAGGCAGCAGTCACCATATGCAGTGATTTTGGAGCACAAGAAAAAGGCCATTAGTCTTACAAAATATCTCTTGGCTTGGCCAACATCAGGAAGGGGATGTGTTAACTTCTTTTCTGTAGCCATTCACAGGTAGGGAGGGACAGAATCTCTCTCTTGCAGCTGAACAAAGGCATATTAGTTTAACATTCAAGCAAAGGGCAGGTTCCCCAGGAAGGCCATTGTGTACACTTAGGGCTATAGACAGCATCCTTTTAGTGATTATAATAACAGAAGCAAAAAAAAAAAAAAAGTAAAGGTTAGAGTAAAAGAAACAGATCTATCTTGGAGTCATATTTTGCTCTTTTCTGTTACACTGGTTTCAGAATGAGTTTAGAAATGTCCCCTCCTCTTCAATTTTTAAAAGAGTTTGAGAAGGATTGGTGTTTATTCTTCTTTAAATATTTGGTAGAATTCTGCCAGTGAGGTTATCTGGTCCAGGGCCTTTCTTTGCTAAGAGTTTTTGGTGACTTTCTTTTTAAATTGTGGTAAAATACATTCTTTCTTGAGAAGTTTTTGATGAGCATTTCAATCTCCTTGCTAAAATAGGTTCTTTCAGATTTTCTATTCTTCATAATTCAGTCTTGGTAGATTGTTTTTCTAGGGGTTTGTCCATTTCATCTAAGTTATTCCAATTTTTGGCATACAATTGTCCATGGTACTCCCTAATAATCCTTTCTATTTCTGTAAAATTCTATTAATTGTCTCACTTTTCTTATTTGAATTTTTTGTTTTTCTTATCTGATTCTTCTCTTTTCTTCTTAATCTAGTTTTGTCACCTTTGTTGTTCTGTTCAAAGACCTGACTTATGGTTTTATTGATTTCTCCATCATTTTCCTATTTTCTATTTTATTTATCTCTGAACTAAGTTTTTTTGTTTTTGTTTTTTTACTATTTCCTTCCCTCTACTATCTTTGAGTTTAGTTTTTTGTTCTTCCTTTTTCTAGTTTCTTGAGGTGTGAAGTTAAGTTATTGATTTGAGATCATCCCTCTTTTTTAATGTGAGCATTTATAGCTATAAATTTACTAGTTATCACTGCTTCTGCTGCATTCAGTAAGTTTTGTTTTGTTTTTTTTTT
Source organism: Ovis aries (assembly GCF_016772045.2). Taxonomy (NCBI): domain Eukaryota; kingdom Metazoa; phylum Chordata; class Mammalia; order Artiodactyla; family Bovidae; genus Ovis; species Ovis aries. Next base: position 114,176,005 of record NC_056055.1, on the reverse strand, counting down.
TTTTAGTTTATTGATTTGGCCACACTGGGTCTTAGTTGCTACAGTCAGAATCTTCAGTCTTTGTTGCAGCATGCAGTATCTTTTAGCTGAGCCATGTGATCTCTTAGTTGTGGCATGTAGGATCAGGTTCCCTGAAAAGGGATTGAACCTGGGTCCCCTGCACTGGGAGTGCAGTCGTAGCCCCTGGACCACCAAGAAAGGCTCTCCATGAGGTACTGTGTGCTGGGTTATTGTTTTATTTTGTCTCAAGATATTTCCTAATTTCCCGTGTGATTTTTTCTTTGACTTGGTTGTTTAAGAGTATGTTGTTCAACTTCCACATATTGTGAAATTTTTAGGTTTCCTTTTGCTATTGGTTTCTAGTTTCATTCCATTGCAATCAGAAAGTATACTTTGTATGGCTTCAATCTTTCTAAATTTTAAAACTTATTGTATAGCCTAATATATGGTCTATGCTGGAGAGTGTTTTATGTGTACCTGAGAAGAATGTGCATTCTGCTTTTCTTAGGCAGAGAGTTTTATATATATATATATATATATATATATATATATATATATATATATATATATCTGTTAGGCCTAATTAGTATAGCATTGCTGAAATCCTCTATTTCTCTATTTATCTTCTGTCTATATGTTCTAACCATTATTGAAAGTAGGGGTATTGCAGTATCCAACTACTGCTGTAGAACTATTTCTCATTTCAATTCTGTTAATGTCTGCTTCATAAATTTAGGAGTGTTGAGGTTTGGTGCACATATATTTATAATTGTTATTATCTTCTTGGTGATTTGACCCTTTTACCAATATAATGTTCTTCTTTGTCTCTTAGAACAGTTTTTTAATTTAAAGTATATTTTGTCTGTTATTAGATAGCCACTTCTGCTCTCTTTTGATTACTGTTTGCAAGGAATATCTTTTTCTATCCTTTCACTTTCTGCCTATAAGTGCTCAGTCACTTCAGTCGTGCCCAACTCTGTGTGATGCTGTGAACTGTAGCCTGCTAGGCTCCTCTGTCCATGGGATTCTCCAGGCATGAATACTAGAGTGGGTTTCCTTGCCTTCCTCCAGGGGATCTTCCCAAGCCAGGGATCAAACCCTCATCTCTTACATCTCCTGCATTAGCAGGCAGGTTCTTTACCACTAGTGCTACCCGGGAAACCATACATGTTTTAAACACAGATATGCAGGCCTTGCTGTATGGCAAAGTAGAAGAGATCAAGAAGAGGTAGGAAGAATACACAGAAGAATTATACAAAAAAGGTCTTAATGACCCAGATAACCACGATGGTGTGTTCACTCACTTAGAGCCAGACATCCTGGAGTGTGAAGTCAAGTGGGCCTTAGGAAGCACTACAACAAGCAAAACTAGTGGAGGTGATGGAGCTCCAGCTGAGCTATTTCAAATAATAAAAGATGATGCTGTGAAAGTGCTGCACTCAGTATGCCCACAAATTTGGAAAACTCAGTAATGGCCACAGGGCTAGAAAAGGTCAGTTTGCATTACATTCCCAAAGAAGGGCAATGCCAAAGAACATTCAAAATACCACACAATAGCATTCATTTCACATGCTGGCAAGGTAATGCTCAAAATCCTTCAAGCTAGGCTTCAACAGTTTGTGAATCTAGAACTTCTAGATGTACAAGCTGGATTGAGAAAAGGCAGAGGAACCAGAGATCAAATTGCTAACATCTGTTGGATCATAGAAAAGCAAGAGAATTCCAGAAAAACATCTACTTATGCTTCACTGATTACGCTAAAGCCTTTGACTCTGTGGATCACAACAAGCTGTAGAAAAGTCTTAAAGAGATGGGAATACCAAACCACCTTATCTATCTCCTGAAAAACCTGTATGGGGGTCAAGAAGCAACAGTTAGAACCGGACATGGAACAACAAACAGGTTTAAAATTGGGAAAGGAAAATAAAAATAAAATAAAATAAAATTTGGGAAAGGAGTATATCAAGGCTGTATATTGTTACACTACTTATTTAACTTTTATGAAGAGTACAGCATGTGAAATGCCAGGCTGGATGAAGCAGAAGCTGGACTCAAGATTGCCAGCAGAAATATCAACAACCTGCGATATGAGGATGTTACCACTTTAATGGCAGAAAGCGAAGAGGAACTAAAAAGCCTCTTGATGAGAGTGAAAGAGCATAGTGAAAAGCTGGCTTAAAACTCAACATTCAGAAAACTAAGATGATGGCATCTGGTCTCACCACTTCATGGCAAATAGAAGGAGGAAAAGTGGAAGCAATGACAGATTTTTCTTTATTTGGGCTCCAAAATCACTGTGGAAGGTGACTGCAGCCATGAAATTAAAAGACTCTTGCTCCTTGGAAGAAAGCTCCAAAATCACTGCAGATGGTTCTTTACCATTAGCACCACCTGGGAAGCCCTCCTGGGTGTATGCCCAGAGAAATAAAAGCATATATACACACAAAAACTTGTACCCAATTGTGCATAGCAAGATTATTCATAATAGCCAGTAAGCAGAAATAACTCTATTAATCAACAACTGGATATATAAAAAATGGCATCATAAAATGATTTGGGAAAAACAGAAATTAAGTATTGATGGTTGATACATGCTATGTGGATAAACCTTGAAAACATTTTGTCAAGTGAAAAAAGTCAATTATCAAGGCATGAACAGAGTTATGTGACTTGTCCAGAACAAGCAAATCTATAAAGACAAAAAAGTAGATCGAAGGGAATGGGAGATTGGGAGATAACAGATGTTCAGTTCAGTTCAGTTCAGTTCAGTCACTCAGCCGTGTCCGACTCTTTGTGACCCCATGAATCGCAGCATGCCAGGCCTCCCTGTTCATCACCATCTCCCAGAGATCACTCAGACTCACGTCCATCGAGTCCGTGATGCCATCCACCCATCTCATCCTCGGTCGTCCCTTTCTCCTACTGCCCCCAATCCCTCCCAGCATCAGAGTCTTTTCCAATGAGTCTCAACTCTTTGCATGAGGTGGCCAAAGTACTGGAGTTTCAGCTTCAGCATCATTCCTTCCAAAGAAATCCCAGGGCTCATCTCCTTCAGAATGGACTGGTTGGATCTCCTTGCAGTCCAAGGGACTCTCGAGAGTCTTCTCCAACACCACAGTTCAAAAGCATCAATTCTTTGGCACTCAGCCTTCTTCACAGTCCAACTCTGACATCCATACATGACCACAGGAAAAACCATAGCCTTGACTAGACAGACCTTAGTCGGCAAGTAATGTCTCTGCTTTTGAATATGCTATCTAGATTGGTCATAACTTTTCTTCCAAGGAGTAAGCGTCTTTTAATTTCATGGCTGCAGTCATCATCTGCAATGATTTTGGAGCCCAAAAAAATAAAGTCTGACACTGTTTCCACTGTTTCCCCATGTATTTACCATGAAGTGATGGGACTGGATGCCATGATCTTCGTTTTCTGAATGTTGAGCTTTAAGCCAACTTTTTCACTCTCCTCTTTCACTTTCATCAAGAGGCTTTTTAGCTCCTCTTCACTTTCTGCCATAAGGGTGGTGTCATCTGCATATCTGAGGTTATTGATATTTCTCCTGGCAATCTTCATTCCAGCTTGTGTTTCTTCCAGTCCAGCGTTTCTCATGATGTACTCTGCATAGAAGTTAAATAAGCAGGGTGACAATATACAGCCTTGACGTACACCTTTTCCTATTTGGAACCAGTCTGTTGTTCCATGTCCAGTTCTAACTGTTGCTTCCTGACCTGCATACAGATTCCTCAAGAGGCAAGTTAGGTTGTCTGGTATTCCCATCTCTTTCAGAATTTTCCACAGTTTATTCTGATTCACACAGTCAAAGGCTTTGGCATAATCAATAAAGCAGAAATAGATGTTTTTCTGTGTGGATAACAGATGAGAGGTCTAGAATTTCTTCTAAAAAATTAACTTTTCTAAAATTGTTTATGGTGAGGATGCCCAACACTGTGAGTATATTAAAATAGCCATGAATCATATCGTTTAAGTGGGTGAAGTATATATAGATGACTCATAGTTTACTAACAGTTGTTTAAAAAAACAGTGGTAGATGAACCTATGAATAAAAAAATAGGTTTAAATAGACAAATGAACAGAAAGATCAGTGAAGGACATACAGTTAGATATACAAATAGTGTAAAGGCAGACAATGATATAGATGGACAAGTGGACAACTAGAAACCAGACAGAAAGAGAAATAGATGATAGAGGGATGGTGGGTAGTGGGTAGATACTGTATACTTGCATAGGTAGTTAGATAGTAATAGATAGAGAGACAGAGAAAGAGCTAGATAGATGGATATGCAAGCATTCATACAGACAGAAAGGTAGGTAAACAGGAAGAAAGACATAAAAACAGAGATGATAGAAAAATAGACATAAATATAGACAAAAATGTAGAAAGTCAAAAAGACAGACATACAGAGACCTACAAATAGACAATTACTAGGACTGACAAATACATGAAATGGATACATAGAGATATTGACAGGTGGACAGACAGACATACTGACAGCTATGATAGGGAGTAGAGAGAGACTTTGAGAGAAATATAGAAACAAATATAAGCAGAGAATCAGACAGAAAACCAACAGATAAACAGACAGTCAGACAGGCAAATGGAAATTAAGACATCTAGGCAGACAGAAAACAGATGTTTGAAAGTAATATAGACAAACAGATGTATAAATGAATGGATAAAGACTATAGACATGGATAAATAGAAAATAAATAAGTATCCCGACACACAGACAAGCATATAAATCAGGAAGAAAGATAGACAAGACAGGGTTCCACTTGTGTGGTGCTAGCACAAGGATCTCTAGGGGCCAGCAAAACAAGGGGAGCTGTGAACACATTTCCAATATCTGAAAATAGTCCTAAGGACATACAACAAATGACAAACTTTGTTTTAAAAAAATTTCTGGCCATGCCATGCAACTTGGAGGATCTTAGTTCCCTGACAAGGGATTGAACCTGTGTTCTTGGCAGTGAAAACAGAGTCCTACCCAATGGACCACCAGGGAATTCCCAACACTTATTCTTTTAATTAACTAAAACTCAATAGAAAGAGCCACAGTCTACAGCATCTGAGGCACAACCAGCTCTCTTCCTCCCCCACCTTCTTGGTGTGCTGAAAGCTCTCCTCCAGGTGGTGGCCAAGAAGGCAGCGCTCTTCCCCGTCAGCTCCCCACTGACCAGTGTTTCACTGGGAGGATGAGCATTTCTCATTCCCTGCAACTCCAATAGAAGAAGCTAACTTCCTGATTTGCGCAGCTGAGCGTAGGGGATCCTTTTCCTTACCCAGCACCCAGAGAGGTAGCCAAGGACCCCTAAAAACAATCACTCTCTTAATTAAGGGCAAGGAGTAAACTATTGCCCTGCCCACTTACCACCCAAAGCAGAGTGGAGACAGCTGAAAGAGAACCCCTGGAGTCAAAACATAATGAGTACAAATACACAAACCACTCAATACAGTGTGTCTCTCTCTCTTTTTCACACGCTCCTCCCACCCCATAAACTTAGTGCCCTCATTCATTCACAGTGTTTCACACACAAAGCCCACCCAACAGTGTCCGCCACAAATGCATGGCACTAAACACAGTGTCATATACATGTGTCTCTAAACAGTGTTTCACAGACTCACACCAGACTGTCTCACACAAACCTAAGAAACAGTGTCTCACAAATAAGCAAGGCACTACTAAACACATTAGCTCTCTTACAGACACACACGGCTAAATACAGTAACACACCACCATTCAAAACACTGTCTCACACACATGGCAGACATACTTCACGTGCACATACTCACATGAAACAGTCTCACACGCATCCCCCACTATACTTGCATCTCACTGTTGTCCAATGGCTATAATTACAGACCCATTGTTTGGATGTACAATTGTACAACATGTATATTATTGGTATGACTTTATAGTACAGTTTCCCTGGTGGCTCAGTTGTTAAAGAATTTGCCTGTAGTGCAGGATACCCAGGTTCGATTCTTGGGTTGGGAAGATCCCCTGAAGAAGGGAATCTCCAGTATTCTTACAGGGCGAAATCCACAGACAGAAGAGCCTGGTGGGTTACAGTCCATGGGGCCACAAAGAGTCGGGCATGGCTGAGAGACTGACACTATAGCATAGCTCTGTTGCGCAAGAAACGTAAGTTGAACAGCACAGAGGATAAATGGGGCCCGCTGGCTCTGTGAGGAATTAGCTGGAACATCACCTGTTGAGCCTGCAAGAGAGTTCGGGATGAAAAAAAAAAAAAAAGGATGAGGCACTCATCCTGATAGATAGATAGATAGATAGATGCATATCTCTGAAAGAATTTCAGGACTTCCCTGGTTTTTCCAGTGGTTAAGAATACTCCTTCCAATGCAGGGGACGCAGGTTCCATCCCTGTCCATGAAGATCCTACATGCCTTCAGTTCAGTTCAGTTCAGTTCAGTCGCTCAGTCGTGTCCAACTCTTTGCATCCCCATGAACCACAGCACGCCAGGCCTCCCTGGCCATCACCAACTCCTGAAAATTACCCTAACTCATGTCCACTGAGTCGGTGATGCCATCCAACCACCTCATCCTCTGTCATCCCCTTCTCCTGCTGCCCTCAATCTTTCCCAGCATCAGGGTCTTTTCAAATGAGTCAGCTCTTCACATCAGGTAGCCAAAGTATTGGAGTTTCAGTTTCAACATCAGTCCTTCCAATGAACACCCAGGACTGATCTCCTTTAGAATGGACTGGTTGGATCTCCTTGCAGTCCAAGGGACACTTGAGTCTTCTCCAATATCACAGTTCAAAAGCATCAATTCTTCGGCGCTCAGCTTTATTTATAGTGCAACTCTCACATCCATACATGACTACTGGGAAAACCATAGCCTTGACTAGACGGACCTTTTTTGACTAAGTAATGTCTCTGCTTTTCAATATGCTGTCTAGGTTGGTCATCACTTTCCTTCCAACACACGCCTTAGGGCAACTGAAAATGAGTGCCGCAACTACTGAGGCCCACAGCCTCCAGAGCCCATGCTCCCCGATAAGAGAAGCCACTGCAATGAGAAGCCTACACGCTGCAACAATGATCCAGCAGAGTCAAAAATAAATAAATAAATATTTTTAAAAAATCTTTAAGAAAGAATTTCAATGAGCCAGATTCTTGCATGTTCCCATACATGGGAAAGCACCAAAATCATTACCTTGAACTCTCTTTGTGGCTAGCAGTAATCTTTTAACCACACTTTGGGTAGCAAGGTCCACTTTTTGGGAATGTTAAATTCCTTGCTACTTGTTTTGGGAATTTCGTTTGTTTTCTTTTAGCAAACCAAAGCTAGTGGCTTGGTTGTCAGAAGGAATATTTAAGCTCTTTCCTGTAATGTAATTTGGCCAGTTGGCATTCGAGCTAGGTTGAACTTGAGTTGGATTTTTATTTAGGTCTAAATAGTTTCATAATTAATAATTTTAAATTGTATAGCACTGAATTTTTACAATCAAAGAGAATTGTTCTTTATTTTCCAACATTTTCTTGTGGTAGTCATAATCATGTCTTCTTTGGTCCTCTATTTCTGCCCTTTTCCTTTCTTTTAATTCTTTAACAACAGAAGGAGGATCCCTTAGGTCCTTGCACTCTGGCTATTGACTCTTATATATTTGTCTCTTGTCTTCCTTTTAACTTGTATTTTTAACTGCAGAATGCCTCCGTTTCTGATCTCTAAATTATTGCAGCTTGCCTTTGATGCATTTGGTAATGTTAGTTAATGGATGACCAGGAGGAATGTTTTGAAGTTGTAAGATGACATGAGTATCTTAAAGGGTTGAACTTTCTAGCTTCTGAACAATTTGTTGAAATTAATAAAGTGCTTTCTTTACAAAAAGTTCTTTTTAGTTGTGATAAAATACACATGACATAAAATTTATCTTTTTAACCATTTTTAAGTGTACCGTTCTGTGGCATTAAGTGCATTCTCTTAGTGAGCCACAGTCATTTCCATCATCTGCAGAACCTTTCTCATCTTGCAAAACTGAAACTCTCAAGCCATTGAATAGTAACTCCCCAATTCCACCCTCCTTTCGGCCCCTGACAGCCATCATTCTACTTTGTGTCTCTGTGAGTTTGGCTATTCTTAAATACCTCATATAAGTGGATACAAACAGTATTTGTCCTTTTATAACCAGGTTATTTTATTTAGCATCATATCCTCAAGGTCCATCCTATTGTAGCATGTGTCAAAATTTCCTTTGTAAAAATAAATAATATTCTGTTGTATGCATATTTTGTTTACCCATTTATATGTTGATGGATACATGTGTTACTTCCACCCTTTGACAGTTATGAATAATGCTGCTATGAACATTGATGTACAAATACCTATAGAAGTCTGCTTTTTTAATTTTTAAAATTTAAAGTATAGTTGATTTTACGTTGTTGTGTTTCAAGTGTATAGCACAGTGATTCAGTTGTATGTATATTATGTAAATATGTATAACACATATATGTGTGCCTGTGTTCTTTTCTCTTATAGGTTATTACGAAATATTGAGTATAGTTCCCTGTGCTATACAGTAAGTCCTCAAGTCTTTGCTTTTAATTCTTTTAGGTATATCCCCCTAAGTGAAATTGCTGAATCATATGATGATTCTACTTTTAATTTTGAGGGGTCCTTTATTTTTATTATTCTATTTAGATGTTATTCTTAGTATTGCTTCAAACTGTAGGCAAGCTTTTGGTGCATTATAATTAGCTTAGTGTCACCCACACACTGAACAAATGAACTCAAATGTCAAGTTTCTACCTCAAAGTTTCATTATTTCTGCTTCCAATATTTGTTCAGTCACTGACCTTATATTGAGAGCTTCCTTTGTGCCAGGTACTGCAGAGTAAGTATTAATGAAACTTCCTCTCCTGTCCTTGGAGTACCAAGTATCATTATCATGTATTTTGAAATTTTGATCCATGTTTTCTGCTAATTGACTGGTCTTGTGTCCTGTTCTCCTTCAGTTAGGAACCCAGAGACACCGCTGGCCAGCCTGGGACAGGTGGTGTGTAGTCAGGGACCCTTGGGCTGGAATAGGCCCGGTGCTGGGGCCAGGCTGCTCTCTGCTCTCTGCTGCTTTCTCAAAGCAGCTCTGCCTGTCCGCGGAACTTCTCCCTATTCCTCCTTCCTTTGGCCCATCCTCTGTATATCTCTAGTCCAAATTCCAGAGGAAACCTGTCTGACTGACTTGAGTAGCTGCTCTTGTCCTTTCTGGGCAGCGCCTGGCCTCAGCAGTTCCTGATCAGCCTGTTAATTGGCCCCTCTTGGATCAGAGCCTGTTGCTCCCATCCAGAGGGTAGCCATCTCGACATTCCTCTTCCTACTTCTGATACAGGAGCTGTTACAGCCAAAAGGAAGTTCCCCTGTCTGTTCTGTACCTGGGGTAGTGCTGGGTTTAATGGATATTTGCTAGCAGATGCCCAAATTGGAGACAAATTGTCAGGCCCTGGGGATGATGGTCTGGTTCATGTTTTGAATCAAAATCGGAAAAACAGTCACATAAAATAGCAGATCTTTTTTGAAGAGCTTATTAGACAAGGTTGATAGTGAACTGTTTGATTTCCATCAAGGACAAAAACTCTCTCTTAATGGGGTAACATGTGTACTTGAGAGACAGAAAAGAGGATCCCCAGTTTGCAAGAGGTCTTATTAAAGCTTTAATCTCTGTGAACCAGAAAGATTTCCAAGTCTAAACATTTTAGTTATTTAGAAGGTATCTACTAAGCATTTGAGCTTCCCAGGTAATGCTAGGGATAAACAACCTGCCTGCCAATGCAGGAGACATAAGAGATGCAGGTTCAATCTCTGGGTCAGGAGATCCCCTGGAGGAAGGCACAGCAGCCGACTCCAGTATTCTTGCCTGGAGAATCCCTTGGAAAGAGGAGCCTGGTGGGCTACGGTCCATAGGGTCGCAAAAAGTCAGACACAACTGAAGCAACTGAGCACGCATGCATCTCTTCTTGACTAGCAGTAACCTTTTAACCAAGATATATGCTCGAATACATATATTTCCCTAGCCAGAAAAAGAAAAAAAAACACCTCATTTTTATACAGGCTCCTTCCCTACCTCTTTGGCACAGTTTCCCACAGTATATCTGATTTTCTTCAAGTCAATAGTTTACAAGGAGAGAAAGTTGAATGGCACCCATGTGGGTGTTCATGAAGTGTATGTTGAATGGTACAGGTGGATGAGTAAGAGGTGGCCACTGAACCACACAGAGTAAGTGTGCAAAAGTGACATCCGGATGGCAAAGCAGGCGGGCAAGATGCAGTCTTAGATTGATGCACTGTAGTGTTCAGACAGTGGTTTTGAATCAACACAGCACAGATGCTGAAAGTGAGAGTGGGTGTCCAAGGAGTGGAAGTGGATGATCAAAGAGCCGAAAAATCGTGTATAACACCTGGAAGGGAGGAGGCTCACAGTGGGTATGAGAGTCATATAAGCCAGATGACTTGGTTGGTATGTAGACTAGTAGGTGCATGAAACACCCAGATGTGCAAGGAGTCATGTTAGGATAACGTGGAATGGGTGAGCAAAGAACTATTATTTCTCTGCAAGGAGCTGTAATTGAATTGCACAGTCTGTGTGAAAAGTGTGGAAATGGAGAGAACAGCCTGATTGTGCAGCAGCTGTCAGGTGAGCAGCACAGAGGGGGCTTGTCAAACAAAAGCTGGCTGGAGTATAGTGGATATGCAAGGAGTGTCACTGCTGCAGGTCTTAGTGACCACCGGAAAACATTCTTATGTCTCCTCTCCAGTGGCAGCCAGAAGAAGGTGGCGGGGGGTGGGGGGTGGGGCTGTGGGGTGGGGAGAGGCAGGGCAGCCACAGGATGTGCCTCCTGAGAAACTGCCTAAGCCTCCCCATGGAGGTAATGTCCACCAGGCTGGAGAGTCTTAAGGAGGATGTCTTGGGCTGCCCTCGTCATTGCATGCACTTCCCAAAACCTTTCCACCACCTCTGGCCAAGTGGGTCTGGCCTAGGTTAATCTGGTCCAGCCAGATGAGATCGCTTGTGATACTCAATCATGGAAGCACCTCCTGAAAATACTTTCTAAGTGTTCTCTGACATACAGAACCTGCCTGAGCCTCATCCGATATAAACATCTTGAAAAATCTTTTAAAATTCTTCTCCAGAGGACTGAACCAGCATTTCCCCCAGAGGACTACTCCAAAAATGTTCTAGGAAGCATGTAGTTTCTTTTCCCAGGGAAAGATGGTCCTGGCAATGTCCATTTCTGCAAATGAGTTAGAAATATCTTGTAAAGGTGGTTCAAAACCAAGGGCCACGTGGTCCTTCCGTGATGCCCCTCCACACCTTGGCTAGCTTCATTTCCCCTCCAAAGTGACACAGAAAACCTTTTGAAGGTGCATCCTACAACAGAGTCCTGTGCCTCCTATAACCAACCTAGACTTACTTTGGTGAAGTCCTAGTGCTTTCCACAGAACTTCCTGGACCCTGTTCCAGAGGGAGACAGAAACATCTTCATGGGGCACAGCCTCTTGCACCCCATGAAGGTTCGTGGCGAGACTGCGGCACCTCCACTGGCCTAATGGTGCAAACCAAACAGTCCTGGCCCCATTCCCCACATTTAGACATTTTTTGGTGGGGGCTACCCATTACTTTGGCCACCTCATGCAAAGAGTTGAGACTCATTGGAAAAGACCCTGATGCTGGGAGGGATTGGGGGCAGGAGGAGAAGGGGATGACAGAAGATGAGATGGCTGGAAGGCATCACTGACTTGATGGACATGAGTTTGGGTAAACTCCGGGAGTTGGTGATAGACAGGGAGGCCTGGCGTGCTGCGATTCATGGGGTCGCAAAGAGTCAGACACAAGTGAGCGACTGAACTGAACTGAACTGAAACCACTGCTGAGAACTCACATGATTGAGGCACGACCAGGTGTGCAACCTATGGCCCCCTGCTCAACCTAGACCGCTGTACCCACTCCAGGGGGTGAATTTGAATTGGAAATGGTAAGGGAGATTCATACAATTACCATACCCTGCTGCTGCCTAACATGACTGTGACCAGACTTGCTGCTCGCAGGGCCTGCCTGTCTACCCTGGGTTGTCCCCACCACCACAGATGCCTAGAAAACACTGGGAGACACACTGACCAAGCAGAGTCAGCCAGGCCCAGGTACTCCCTGTAAAAGAGCCAGACATTAGTTAAAGCCATGAAAACAGGTTTTACTAGTAACTTTTGACAGTATACCACTAAGCTGTATAGGAATACAGGAATACAGCTAAACTCTGTTCCAGTGAGTGTGTTTTAGGGGAGTACAAGGGAGGGGAGAGTGGTTGCTGGGCAGAGAGCTGAAGAAGCACACAGGGCTCTTCAGTATAGATGCAAACTGTTCTACACGCAAAGTAGTTCACTGGCAGTTAGAGATGTTACGACAAAGACTGGAAGACAAAGACCTTATCCTCAGCAATTACATTTCCAAGGAATGGCTCTCAGGTCATTGACAGAGATGCTTCTGAGTTGCAAGTGATACTGTAGAAACAATTACAAGCCTGTTTTAGTAAGGACTCTGGAAAGGGAGGGCAGGGGCCAATCATCAGGTGTTGGCTGGAATGAATAGTATAATTCCTGTCAGCATTGAGCTTTATCAAGCAGGTATTTTATGTGGGGTGGGGGTTGGGGAGGATCAGGGGTCATCCTAGAGACACATGCTGCCAAAAGACAAGCTACAGCTCCATCAGGTCTTTCAGTGAAAGTGTTCTGTGCCAGGAGTTCTTACCATTCTTACCCTCTGGGCCTCCCAGGACGACCATTTCCCACCAACACAGGAGGCAGGCCCCATGCAGCAGTGTGGGTGGGCATGGACAACTTCCACAGTCATCCCTCTCTGACTGCATCACTTCAGGACTGTAGGAAACCTTGTGTGAGGTGCTTCAACTCCGGGAGTAGGAAGCCAGTCCCAGACACCCTCTCCATGGGTCCAGAAGTGGACATGGAAACGTTTTCTAAAGGGGCATGTGATGACAGGGGCCCATGTGGGACTGTGACTGAACCCTCTGCCCCTCCACAGGCATCTCTGGCCAGCCATTCTACAGATATGGAAAAACTTTTCAGACGCACGTCTGGCCACTGAGCCATACCTAGGACTGTGGCTAGGACAGTGCCGTCACTGGGCCTCCCTGTCCATCCTAGGTCAGTCTCTGTCTCCAAAAGGAGCTTAGAAAAATTTCAACAGACACATATGATAAACGGGCCAGACTGTGTCCGGGCCCCAGAACCACTTCATGGCATCCCTACCCAGCACTATGCACAGAGACAACTTGGAAACATCTCCCACACATGACCAGGGCCCATGCCTGACCATGGTTGGGACACCTCATGAGGCTCCCTGGCCATTTCAGGCCAGTCTCCACCATCTGTGAGAGTTTAAGAAAGTTGTTGGGTGCTGCCTCCAGTGACCAGGCCCTTGATGACCTGCCCTGGGTGTGATTTCAGGCTGCATCCAACCCGCCTGCAGCGCCTCCTCTGGTTGGGGACAGGAAAACGTTTGGAGGGGCTGCACACAATGACCAGGCCCACATGGGATACCACCAGGCCTGCGTGTGCCCTTCTTGATTCTCAGTGGTTCCCATTCATTGGAATGGGACTTAAGAATATTTTAGAAGAGACTTCTATGACTGGGTCCCACAAGGCGCCTTTCCAGGGACCTCTCTGGCCAGCTCAGTCCAATCCCCATTTGTAAGGGAGATCCAGCAACCACGGCTGAGACTAAGGCACCCTCCTAGAGCCTCCGTATCAGTCACAGGCTGGTGTCCACCACCAAAATGGGACATAAACAGTTTCTGGGGGCACATCAAAAATGACCTCACACAGTTGAGGATGTGACTCATAAGCTCCTTTTGGAGACAGAGACTGACCTAGGATGGACAGGGAGGCCCAGTGACGGCACTGTCCTAGCCACAGGACACACATAGGATGAAGCCATCCAACGTACAGACCCACAAAGGATGAGGGCCTGGCCCTCAGTGTCTTCTCAGGCCTCCCTGGCAGGTTCATGGTGGCATGCCCCTCCCCTTGAGGGGAGGTTAGAAATGTTTTTGGAGGCACACTAATGACTTGGGCCCATGCAGGACCATAGCTGTGTCCACTCTACCTACCCCTGCTTCCAATTTGGCTTGGGACTATGAACATTCAAGTGGGTGCTGCTGACTGCCATGCTTTCGTGGGACTGTGGAAGAGCCCAGAGCCCTCCCCAGGCCTCCCTGGCAGGCTGTTTACTTCTCAGTCACTGGAGGGGGACCGAGAAACATTTTGGGAAGGCACCTTTTCCTTTAGAGTCAGATGCTAGCCCTGTACCAGGTCCTGAGGGCACCTCAGTTCTGGCCATGGTCCCAGTAAGATACTAAAAGGTGGATGTACATTCTGAAGATATTGATGTCTCCCTCTCGAGGGTGTCACCACCAACACCAGTCTGGAGACTGTGGAGGCACCCTGAACTTGGCTGTCCTCCTGCCTGAGGACTGGTCTTTGGAGACACCCCAAAACATTCCTAAGCCTCTCTCTGATGTAGAAAGACATGGGAAGGACAGAAAGACCTAGAAGTGGAGTCTAGTTAGGTCCTGGTATTGGGAGCCCCACCCTCAAAGTTTCTAATGCCTCCTCCAACAGGCCCAGGGAGGGTACAACAGGCCCAAGGAAGGTACTCTCACTGGCCACAATCCTGCGTCAGTCCTGTTTATTGGCTATATTTCCCTCAAACATTTCCAACTCCCCCGTCCCAGAGGCGGGCATCACTTTGTGCTTGACATGAATAAAGGGATGAGCATTGCACACACATACCCCTATTCTCAATTTTTGAAAGTTCCCTCTAAAGGCCAGGACAAACTTGGCTGGGCATGTAGATCTACAGTAGGCCTCTCTAGACTGGCACAGTCCCATAAGTGGCACATTCCAAGAGATACCCCTTAAATATCTCTAAGTCCCGCCAAAGAGGTTATTGGGACAAGCTAGACAAGGAAGATGGGGATGGCACCCTTAGCCGGGCTACAGTAGTGCCTGGGGCCTGGTCTTTGCGTCAGTCAGTTCAGTTCAGTCGCTCAGTTTTGTCCATCTCTTTGCGACCCCATGGACTGGCGTGCCAGGCTTCCCTGTCCATCACCATCTCCAGAGCTTGCTCAAACTTATGTCCATTGAGTCTGTGATGCCATCCAACCATCTCATCCTCTTTCATCCCCTTCTCCTCCTGCCTTCAATCTTTCCCAGCATCAGGGTCTTTTCAGATGAGAAAGTTCTTTGCATCAGGTGGCCAAGTATTGGAGTTTCAGCTTTAGCATCACTCCTTCCAATGAATATTCAGGACTAATTTCCTTCAGGATTGACTGGTTTGATCTCCTTGCAGTCCAAGGGACTCTCAAGGGTGTTCTCCAACACCACAGTTCAAAAGCATCAACTCTTTGGCGCTTTGCTTCCTTTATAGTCCAACTCTCACATTCATACATGACTACTGAAAAAACCATAGCTTTGACTAGATGGATCTTTATTGGCAAAGTAATGTCTCTGCTTTTTAATATGCTATCTAGGTTTGTCATAGTTTTTCTTCCAAGGAGCAAAATGAAAGTGAAAGTGAAGTTGCTCAGTCATGTCCGACTCTTTGTGACCCTGTGGATTGTAGCCCACCAGGCTCCTCCGCCCATGGGATTCTCCAGGCAAGAATACTGGAGTGGGTTGCCATTTCCTTCTCCAGGGGAACTTCCCGACCCAGGGATTGAACCCAGGTCTCCTGCATTGCGGGCAGATGCTTTAACCTGACTTCAGTCACTATCTGCTGTGATTTTAGAGCCCAAGAAAATAAAGTCTGTCACTGTGTCCGTTGTTTCCCCATCTATTTGCCATGAAGTGATGGGACAAGATGCCATGATCTTTGTTGTTTTGAATGTTGAGTTTTAAGCCAGCTTCTTCACTCTCCTCTTTCACTTTCATTGAGGCTCTTTAGTTCTTCTTTGCTTTCTGCCATAACGATGGTGTCATCTGCATATCTGAGGTTACTGATATTTCTTCCAGCAATCTTTATTCCAGCTTGTGCTTCATCCAGCCTGGCATTTTGCATGATGTACTCTGCATATAAGTTAAATAAGCAAGGTCTTTGAGTACACGTTCAGAAAATTTATACAGAGGCCACTCTGGAGGACTGCGTTGGCCTAGACCAGTAAATGACATGTGGTAGTGCACCCAGCCTGTTTGCTGTTCTTGCTTCGCATATTCTTTCCAAAAGTATTTCCATGTCCCCAGCCTTAGAGGCCCACAGAGGACACCTGGGGCCCAGTGGTATTCTGAATGAGGCTCCAACTCCTTTTCTTGAAAGGGAACATTGGCCTACGCCAGCCAGGGAGGTGTGTGAGAGTAGCTCAGTCCCTACTGGGTCTAAGTCATTGGGAGCACCCTATGGAATGTTTTCTAGGTCTCCCTCCAGAGGTCAAGACCAACTGGCTCGATAGGGAGTCAGGAGAGACACATGCTAAGTGTGTATGTTCATTTCTGGAAGTGTACAATAAGCAATTTTAGATTTGGAGTGCTAAGAAAAATGTGGGTTGCATATGCAAATCTGAGAGTTATAAACACACAGATGATAGTTGAGACTGGAGTAGAAAAGATTGCCCCAGGGAGAAGGTATAAATTTCTTCACGGAATCATTTCTACTCCTATGATTTCCCCCTTCTTATGGGATTTATTCAGTTGTGTGCAGTCTATGTTTTAGGTAGTTGCTATAGTCTGGGTGTTTGTGCACCCTCAAAATTAATAATTTGACATCTTAATGCCCAACATTCTGGTATTTGAGAGGTGTTTAGAAAAGGATGGTGGAGGTCTTGAGAATGGAATGAGTGCCCTAGTAAGAGACCCCAGCGAGTTCCCTTGCCCGTTTCATCATGTGAAAACACAACCAGAATTCTGATTCCAGGAAGAGGGCCCTCACTCAATCATGCTGGCACGTGGATCTCAAATTGCTGCCTGCAGAACTATGAGAAATAAACTTCTGTTGTTTTCAAGCCATCCAGTCTATGGTATTTTGTTATGACAGCCCAAACAGCTGGAGCGATGCAATGTAACAAACCACATGAAAACCTAGTAGATCCCTAAAAGAAAAAAAAGTTAAACGTTTTATGCAACAAGTCTTGTAATGGTTATGAGCAATCCTTTACATAAACAGTTTAAAAGTACAGTTTTAATTACAAACAACAACAAAAGCACTACTCCACTTTCGGCCAGTGTTGTTTAATAAGTCCTCCTTGGCCCACTGGGAGTCGCAGGAGGCAAGGCGCTCAGTCTGTGTGCGAGACAACGCGCTTTCTTTACATCTGCTGTAGTGTGTGCCACGTAGTGCGGCCCATGTAGGCAGAGCGGAATCCAAAGACCACTGGATATCACCTCTAGGAGAAACTGAATGATGGATAACTGACGAAGGGTGGTAGCTAAAAACTGTGCAAACCGATACACTGAATGAGAAGTGGCTGTTCTTGAAACACAGGCGTTAGACCATCAACCAAAGTCAGTCAAAGACTATTATTAATAAATTTAATAATAACTGCTTCTCCTTTGACGACACTCACAACCCTGCCACCGACCAGAACCAGACCCAAGGCTCAACGTGACTGCAGCGCGAACTCTCGCGAGGGAGACGCGCAACGCGGCCGCAGCTCGAACTCGCGCGAGAGCTGGCGCAACCTCGCGAAGGACGGCGGGAGCGCGGGAGGTATGGCGTCCCTGCCGCCGTCCTGGAGTCGGCTGGATAGACGACAAGAGCGCGACGTGCGCGAGCTCGTTCGCCTTGTGGCGGGCGTCCAGGACGAAGCGGACCCCAACTTCCAGCTCGCTTTGCACTTCGCCTGGTCCAACTTCAGGTGTGGACGCGGCATCGCAGCCGGGGAAGGGAAGGGGTCTGGCGAGTTGTGTTGCACGACCGGCAGAGTCCCGGCGCGCTTTGCCGCTCCAGCAGCTTAGTGCCTTCGTGCATTCTGGATGCCCGAGGCGGTGATCAGTTCAGTCGCTCAGTCGGGTTCGACTCTTTGCTATTCCGTGGACTGGGACACGCCAGGCCTAGCTCAGTCAATGGGTTGTGGGTTGCTGGGGGTCGTCCTCCGATCTTTCTCCTAGTGAAGAGTTCTGGCAATCCGGTTCCCTGCTCCGCCCACTGCGCTTAGCGCGGGCCCCTGCCCATCAATTTTTTGAGTGGTTGGTTGAGTAAAATTTTAGAGCAAAGTAATGGTCACACCCTATTCTCACTGACTCCCTCTCTGCTCGGACCACTCCGTATTTCTTACCCTGCTCTTTTTTTCCAAAACGCGAAGCATAACACATTGGATAACTCATTTGTTGTTATTGTTTGTCTCCACCCCCACCGTCATGCAGTATATAAGCTCCACCAAAGTAGGGATCTTCGTTTGTTCTGTTTATTTCTTATCCCAGCGCCTAAAACAGTTCTTGGCATAGAGTATGCGAGGTCCAGTGCAACTTTTAATACGGTTTTTTATTTAATTAATTTTAAAAGATTTATTCAGATTAGGTACTTAGGTGAAATCAGTGGTATAATTTTCCCTTATGGGACATGTAAATCAGTTATGATCATTACCTGTAATAAAATTTTTATTAGAAGAATGGTAGTCATTGTTAATCTTCTGCCTAATGTCGAAAGAAGTCTTCTTGAATGGTAAACAGTTTTTTGAAATCGGTAATCTTTTTATCAACCTTAATGATCACACATAAAGTGCCCACTTGGTTTATAATAAGAATAGAGTCTAAACGGCCCCGTTTTTGAAATAAAATACTCAATTCTTAAGTGTAACATAAGTATAACAATTCCTTAATAGGTGATATTCAGAGAATAGGTCATATTAAGAGAAACTTAAATGTTCTATCCCAAATAATTTTTCTGTTAGTATGTCTAAATGACAGTAGGTAAGCAGACATCATTTTAGAGTTAGGAGAGCTTAGCAGTTACTAACGCCTTTTACACATTGAGAAACTAAATTTATAGGTAAAATGGTATTCCATTCAGCCATTTGCTAGGTTAGAATTAGATATTTTAATTAGTAGTGTAATTTACTTCTTTTAGGTACAGGTTGTGTGGTTTCCACTAAAAGATGGAAAACAAGAGTTGAGTGAGCTATATTGTAATTTTGTGATGCTTTAATCCATCAGAAAAATGAACAATTCATATTTATATTTTTAAAAATTGAGGCCACATTCTAGGCCTTAGAAATTCACAGACAGGTGCAATACAGCGACTATTCTTAAATAAGACAGATAAAAATTATTACATATGATGTAGAACAGAACTTCTTAACCTGAGGGTCTGAATATATTAATAGTAGAATTCAGATATAACAGATTTGGACAAGAAGAAAATTATACTAATCTCTAGCTGAAAAGTAGCATTTCCTTCAATTATGAGTGAAAGCAACAAGAAGTAATAGCTTATGTACTGTGTCACCAGTAGAAATCACATATTTCACTGTCATATTGTAATTACTGCAGATATTTCTAATAAATCTTATTTACTGTTGCATGTAGTTATGAACCCACTTCTAGATCTTGTTATTTAATGTTTTAACAAAAACATCACAGACTATATCACAGACTTCAAAAAATATTTCAAAAGTGTATTTCAGTATGCTTGGCTTCCTTTCTGTTTCATTTTATCCTGAGACGGGATCCCTAGGATTCATAGGCCTTCACAATGGCATAAAAAGTTTAGGAAACCCTGCTAACAGGGATGTGCTGTGCTGGACTTACACACAGGGCATTATGGAAAGAGAGAGGAGCCAGAGGACAGAGTTGGGAAACTCAAGACAATCTGTGTCATAAGGAAAGGATGCTTGAGCAGTCTTAGGTTGACTGGTTGTTTGCATGAATGACAGAGGTGATACAGGGAGAGAGGTGCACTCACTGGAAACACATAACTGAGTATAGTGTGTTTGGGGGGCAATGTGTTGGACCGTGAGACTAGTCAACTTAGCTTTATGACACGATTGATATAAGAATCACATTTTCTCTTTTAGATTTCATCGTTTCTTAGATGTCAATAGCCACAAAGTACAAAAGACAATAGAAGGGTAAGTCAGTTTATATGTATATATATATACATATGTATATATGTGCATGTTCAGATATCTATGTATCTTACAGACCTTTTTATTAATACAGCTTTTTAGTTGTTAGTTGATTTTTTTTAACATTCTAGGATTTATGAAAAATTCATTATTCATTCCGATCTAAGCAAAGCTGCCAGTTGGAAGAGATTAACTGAAGAATTTCTAAATGCATCGCTTCCAAGCATAAAGGAATTCAAGGTATGCTATATTGTGAAATCTCTGCTGTTTCTAATCTGATTATTGTCAGCCTGATTCTATTAACATTTAGACATTCATTCTATTTTACTATTGTCCACCGACTAGAATCACCATCTGCTGGAAATTGACATAAAATCCACTGTGTCTCAGGCTTGTGATAAAAGAAGTATATTCATGTTTAATCATGTTGGCCCCAATCTACTGTGGAAATTGAGATCAAAGATTAGAAGAAATAATAGCACTTCTAGCTTTCTTAAAACTTTTCAATGACTTCTCAGCACTTTGCAATATAATTATTGGTATATCGCTCACTAGATGCTAGGTGCTGTTCTAAGCTCTTCCATATTCAGTCATGTGTCCCTAAAACCACCCCTTAGGCTCAATGATTCACTAGGATAACTCACAGAACTCCAGAAAGAAAACTGCTATCCTTATTGTATGGCTTATTGTAGTGAAAGAATACAGATGAGCAAAGGGGAAAGGTGTGGAGCAAAGTCCAGGAGAAACCAGGTACAAGCTTCCAGATGTCCCTTCGCAGTGAAGTTGCAGAGGGATGCACTTAATTTTCTCAGTGACAAAATGTTGCAAACCAGGGAAACTCCCCTGAGTCTTGGTGTTCAGGGTTTTTTTGGGGGGTCAGTCACATGAATATGCTTAGCTACTCAATCTCCCCAGAGGTCAAGCCAAGGACTTCAGGCCTGCAAAATTATTCACCATAAGTCACATTGTTAGCATAAACTGTCTGGTCAGACTGATACAGTGTGGCCCAAAGACTGCCATACAAATACACTGTACTAACAGGGTATTCCAAGGGCTGGGAGAATATCTCAGGAGCCAGTCAAGGATCAGTCCTGAAGATCTTTGAGATGTGCAGGGTTTGGACAACCCAGTCCTCCCAAATTAACTCTTTGTGCCTACATATGTCAAGTCAGTCTTCACAGTCCTTGTGGAATAGTCTGTTACTGATAGGCTTTCTCTCTCTTTACACTGAGTTGGTGACCTAAGAAAGAGCTTTAGATAGTTTTTAAAACTGTCCATCAATTTTAGGAAGGGCTATAAAGGTATTTCTGGAAGAGAGAGAACTGCAGTGCTATGAATCCATGCCCTAAAGATTAGTAAAACACTTCCATGTATTGTTCCTGCAAGGACCATTTTAAAAAAGGAGACAAATCTTTTTTTAAGTCTCTTCTTGATTCACTTTGTGTAGCTTTCTGAATGGACTGTAGAGCTTAATAATTTAGGCACTTCTTGTTCTTCAGTCACTAAGTCGTGTCTCACTCTGCAGCCCCACGGACTGCAGCACACTTGGCTTCCCTGTCCTTCATCTGCTGGAGCTTGCTCAAATTCATGTCCATTGAGTCAGTAATGCCATCCAACCATCTTGTCCTCAGTCATCCCCTTCTCCTTGTGCCTTCAATCTTTCCCAGCATCAGGGTCTTTCCCAATGAGTTGGCTGTTCACATCAGATGGCCAAAGTATTGGAGCTTCAACTTCAGCATAAGTCCTTCCAATGAATATTCAGAATTGATTTCCTTTAAGATTGACTGGTTTGATCGCCTTACAGTCCAAGGGACTCTCAAGAGTCTTCTCCAACACCACAGTTCAAAAGCATCAATTCTTTGGTGCTCAGCTGCCTTTATGGTCCAGTTCTTACATCAATATATGACTACCGAGAAAAACCATATCTTTGACTGTATGGATCTTGGTTGGCAAAGTAATGTCTCTGATTTTTAATACACTGTCTAGTTTGGTCATAGCTTTTCTTCCAAGGAGCAAGCATCTTTTAATTTCATGGCTGCAGTTACCATCCACAGTGATTTTGGAGCCCAAGAAAAGAAAATCTGTCATTGTTTCCACTTTTTTCCCTTCTGTTTGCCATAAAGTATTTGGACCAGATGCCATGATCTTAGTGTTTTTTGAATGTTGAGTTTCAGGCTAGCTTTTTTTCACTCTGCTCTTTCACCTTCATTAAAAGGCTCTTTAGTTCCTCTTCACTTTCTGTCATTAGAATGGTATCATCTGTATATCTGAGGTTGTTGATATTTCTCCTGACAGTCTTGATTCCAGCTTGTGATTCATCTAGCCCAGCATTTCCCATGATGTACTCTGCATTTAAGTTAAATAAACTAAGTGAAGTATATAGCTTAGGCACTGTGACACCATATTAATAATAAACATAATGGCAAGCATTTTTAGTGCATTTACTACGTGCCAAGTACTGTTATGTTAGTCCCATAAGACCATGATCAGTACTTACTGGTTTCTGTCATTTTTTTTGCCAGGCAAATCTCAGTTTCATCTGTACCAGTGAAAATACCAGAGTGGTGCAGAATAATTAAATGAAAAGATGAGTGTTACTTCTGATTCCTATTTTGACTTTTTCATTGGCCATCTCTGGTTATTTTTCTGTACACCCCCACCTTAGGGCTCACTGAATACAGTGGGACCATATTCCCTAATTCTTCTGTGGCACATGCTATGTCCTGTACCTGACCTTCCTTTTCTGCCTGAGGAATCTCATCATTGATTATCAAAATTCAAATACCATCTATAGATTCTATATATTTAACTTTTTATTGTGTTTGTTATTGTTTATTTCCTATCTCCTCAATAGCGTTTTACAGGTGTGGGGCTTTGCTTCTGATTTGTTCTCAGCACCTAGACGAGAGTAGACAATAGATACTGCAGGAATAATCTGACTGTTCTTTTTGGCCTTGCTATTCATCTCTGTCCTTGGCTCCTGCCCCGCTTTCACAGACAGAGTTGGTTGCCCTTTTCTCCTTTGCTGTGGCATCTCTGACATGTATGTTGGGGTACAGCAATAACTTCATTTTTTTTTTCAGCTTTACTGATATACAGCTTACCATGGAGGAATTTATTTTTAATAAATAAAGTTATGCAACCACAGTCCAGTTTTAAAACATTTCCATCACCCCAGAAGTTCTTCTTAAATCAGTTTTTTCTTTTTTTTGCAATCAGTGCCTGCACCCAACCCCAGACGAGTACTGACCTAATGATTTTTTTTTTAATCTGCCTCTGTGATGTTCACTCAGTTCTTCTAACCATTCTAAAGTCGGATTGCTTGTCTTATTAATTGTCAGAGTTGTTTATGTGGTTCTCATGCAAGTTCTTCATCAGGAAAGTGACTTACAGGTATTTTCTTCTAGGCCCTACCTTATCTTTTCATTCTATGAGTGTTTTTTTTGTTTGTTTGTTTTTCATTTTATGGGTGGTTGTTTTTGAAACTCAAAAGTTTTTCATTTTAATGAAGTCCATTTTACTTATCATGCTTTTGATGTCATATCTTTGCCTAACCCAAAGACTTTTCTTTGAGGTTTTCTTCTAGTAGTTTTAGCACTTGCATTTAGATTCATGGTCCATTTTGAGTAAATTGTTGTATATGTTGTGAGGATGGGATTTACAGTTTTTTGGTTTTTGCTTGAATGTATTTATCCATCCTATTACCATTTGTTGAAAAAACTGTTCTTTTCCTTTTGAATTGTCTTGGCAACTTTGTCAAAAACAAATTGACCATGTGTGTAAGGATTTACAAGTTCTCAATCGTTTGATTAATCAGTATGCCTATCCTTACATAAATGCCATACTGTCTTTGTTACTGTAGCTTTTAAGCTTTGGAATTGGGTTATAAAAGTCCTCCAGTTTTCTTCTTTTTCAAAACTGTTTTGTCTATTTTAGAGCCGTTGAATTTCCATACACATTGTAGGGTCAACTAAATTTCTGCAAAAGCCAGGTGGATTTTGTCAGGGATTGCATTGAATCCATAGATCAATTTGGAAAGTATTGTCATTTGTTAGGTTGAATTGTGTCCCCCAGAAAGATGTGTTCAAGTCTTAGTCCCTGATAATCTTACTATAGGGTCTTTGACAGTGTCAGCAAGTTGAAATGAAGTTAAACTGGATTAATTCAGTGATTGATATCCTCATAAGAAAATAGGAATTTTAACACAGAGATGCACATAGTGTTACACTATGCAGTGAAAGAGGCAGAGACTGGAACAATGTGGCTACAAGTCAAGGAAAGCCAAAGATTGCTAGCAACCATGAGAAGCTAGGAAGAGTCAAGGAAGAAGTCTTCCCTTGAGCCTTCATAGGGAGCTTGGACTGCCAGCACGTTGACTAAGACGTCTAGCCTCCAGAACTGAGAGAGAGTAAATCTCTTTGTTTTAAGCCGCATGATTTGTAAAATTTGGTAAGGAAGGCTTAGGAAACTAGTACACAATCTTACCAATATTATATCTGTTAATCTGTGAATATGGACTCTTCATTTAGTTAGATCATTTAAAATGTTTTTCATCATTTTTATTTTTTCATGTACAAATCTTGCATTTCTTTTATATACATTTCTAAATATTTTATTCTATTTGGTGCTATTATGAGTGGAACTTTTCTTCTTAAATTCATTTGCAGTTTGTTTATTATATACCTAGCCTTGTTAAACTCATTTATTCTAGTAATTTTCTTCTAAATTCCTTAGTATTTTCTGCATATAGGATTGTGTCATCTCTGAATAAAGGCAGTTTGACTTCTTCCATTCCAGTGGGAGATTTTTTTTTTGTTTTTTGTCTTATTGCAGGTGGTCCAATACAATGCTGCCCAGAAGACAAAGTCCGCATATTTGCCTTGTTCCCAATTTTAAAGGAAAAGCTTTAGTTTCAGGTTTTTTACAGGTGTGCTTTATCAGAAAGAGGATATTCCTTTTTATTTTTAATCAACCGCAAGGTTTTTTTTTAATTGTGAATTGTCAAATCTTTTTCTGTGTCTTTGAGATATTCCTATGTTTTTTGCCTTGAATTCTGTTCATATGCCTTAGTAAGCTCAGATTACCATAACAGAATTACCACACACTGATCTTTCAGTGACTTAAAAACAGGAATTTATTTCCTTATACTTTTGGAGACTGGAGATTAAGAGCAAGGTGCTGGCCACTTTGGGATTGCTGGTGAGGACTGTTCCCAGCTTGTCAGTGGCTGCCTTCTCTCTGTGTCCTCATGTGAAGACAGGAGCTCTCTGCTTTTAGCCTGTTGGACCAGTGCTCCACCCTCAGGAGCTGATTACCTCCCAAAGGCCCCTCCTCCAAGTACCATTGCATTAGGAGTTAGTTTCAGCACATAAATTGAAGGGGATATTGAAGAAGTTTGAAGTGAAGTCGCTGAGTCATGTCCTACTCTTTGAGACCCCATAACTGTAGCTGGTCAGGCTCTTCTGTCCATGGGATTTTCCAGGCAAGAATACTGGAGTAGGTTGCCATTTCCTTCTCCAGGGGATCTTCATGTTTGCCATGAAGTGATGTTACCAGATGCCATAATCTTAGTCTTTTGAATCTTTTGAGTTTCAAGACAGCTTTTTCACTATCCTCTTTCAGTCTCATCAAAAAGCTCATTAGTTCCTCTTCACTTCCTGCCATTAGAGTGGTATCTCTGCATATCTGAGGTTGTTGATAATTCTGCCAGCAGTCTTGATTCCAGCTTGTGATTCATCCAGCCTAGCATTTCGCATGATGTACTCTGCATATAAGTTAAATAAGCAGGGTGACGGTATACAGGCTTGTTGTATTCCTTTCCCAATTTGGAACCAGCCCGTTGTTCCATGTCCAGTTCTAACTGTTGCTTCCTGACCTTCATACAGGTTTCTCAAAAGACAGGTAAGGTGGTCTGGGACTTCCATCTCCTTAAGAATTTTCCACAGTTTGTTGTGATCCACATAGTTGAAGGCTTTAGTGTAGTCAATGAAGCAGAAGTAGATGTTTTTCTGAAATTCTCTTGCTTTTTCTGTGATCCAACAGATGTTGGCAATTTGATCTCTGGTTCTCTGCCTTTTCTAAACCCAGCTTGTACATGTGGAAGTTCATGTACTGCTGAAGCCTCATGTGAAGGATTTTCAGCATAACCTTGCTAGCATATGAAATGAGCACAATTGTATGGTAGATGCAACAGTCTTTGTCATTGCCCTTCTTTGGCATTGGAATGAAAACTGACCTTTTCCAGTCCTGTGTCCACTACTGAGTTTTCTAAATTTGCTGACATTTGTAACACTTTCACAGCATCATCTTTTATGATTATAAATAGCTCAGCTGGAATTCCATCACCTCCACTAGCTTTGTTTGTAGTGATGTTCTTAAGGCCCACCTGACTTCATACTCCAGGATTTCTGGCTCTCAATGAGTGACCACATCGGTGTGGTAATCCAAGTCATAACCAGTCCATCTAAAGGAGATCAGCCCTGGGTGTTCTTTGGAAGGAATGATGCTAAAGCTGAAACTCCAGTACTTTGGCCACCTCATGCGAAGAGTTGACTCATTGGAAAAGACTGTGATGCTGAGGGATTGGGGGCAGGAGGAGGAGGGGACGACCGAGGATGAGATGGCAGGATGGCATCACCGACTTGATGGACGTGAGTTTGAGTGAACTCCGGGAGTTGGTGATGGACAGGGAGGCCTGGCATGCTGCGATTCATGGGGTCACAAAGAGTCAGACACGACTGAGTGACTGAACTGAAGACCTTTTTCTATGATTCTTTGTAATCTTGCCACCTCTTTTTAATCTCTTTTGTTTCTGCTAGGTTCTTAACAGTCTCTCTCCTTTTTCATGCCCATGCTTGTGTGAAGTGTTCCATTGATATCTCCTGTTTTCTTAAGAGATCACTAGTCTTTCTGCTTCTTTTGTTTTCCACTATCTCTTTGCATTATTCATTGAAGAAGGCCTTCTTATCTCTCCTTGCTGTTCTCTGAAACTGTGTATTCCATTGGGTATATCTTTCCCTTTCTCCTTTGCCTTTCATTTCTCTTCTTTCTTCAGCTGTTTGTAAAGCCTCCTCAGACAGTCACTTTACTTCCTTGCATTTCTTTTTCTTTGGGGTGGTTTTTTTTTTGGTCACTGCCTCCTGTACAGTGTTACGTACCTCCTTCTGTGTAGTTCTTCAGGCCCTCTGTCTACCAGATCTCATCTTGAATCTATTTGTCACTTCTACTGTATAATCATGAAGGATTTGATTTAGGTCATACCTGAATGGTTTTCCCTACTTTCCTCAATTTTAGCCTGAATTTTGCAATAGGGAGTTTATGATATGAGCCACAGTTAGCTCCAGGTCTTGTTTTGGCTGACTGTATAGAGCTTCTCCAATTTTGCCTGCAAAGAACATAATCATTCTGATTTTGGTATTGACCGTCTGGTGATGTCCATGTGTAGAGTCATCTCTTGGGTTGTTGGAAGAGGGTATTTCCTTTGTTCTTCTGTTAGTCTTTGCCTTGCTTCATTTTTGTACTCCAAGGTCAAACTTGCCTGTTATCTGGGTATCCCTTGCCTTCCTTCTTTTGCATTCAAATCTCCTGTGATGAAAAGGAGATCTTTTTTGTTGTTAGTTCTAGAAGGTGTTGTAGGTCTTCATAGTGTAGTAGTAGTCCTATTTGCTCAGTCGTGTCCACCTCCTCACAGCTCCATGGACTGTAGCCTGCCAGTCTCCTCTATCTGTGGAATTCTCCGGGCAAGAATACTGGAGTGGATAGACGTTCCCTTTTTCAGGGGATCTTCCCAGCCCAGGGATTGAACTGGGGTCTCCTGCATTGCAGACAGATTCTTTACTAACTGGGCCACCAGGGAAGCCCCAATAGGTCTTCATAGAACTGATCAACTTCAGCTTTCTTGTCATCAGTGGTTGGGACATAGACTTTGATTACTGTGATGTTGAATGGTTTGCCTTGGAAATGAACTGAGGTTATTCTGTTGTTTTTGAGATTGAACCCAAGTACTGCATTTTTTACTCTTGTTGACTGTGAGAGCTAATACATTTCTGTAAAGGGATTCTTGCCCACAGTAGTAGATAAAGATGAGATTCCCAAGTGGCTCAGTGGTAAATAATCTGCCTGCCAAGCAGGTGATGTGGGTTTGATCCCTGGGTCAGGAAGATCCCACAGAGAAGAAAATGGCAAACAGCTCCAGTATTGCTGCCTGGGAAATCCCAAGGACAGAGGAGCCTGATGGGCTACATCCCGTGAGGTTGCAAAGAATCTGACATGACTTAGCAACTAAACAACAAAAGTAGATATAACGGTCATCTGAATTATAGTTCCCATCCATTTTAGTTCAGTGATTCCTAAGATGTCAGTGTTCAGTTTTGCCATTTCCTGCTTGTCCACATACAATTTACCTTGATGCATGGACCTAACATTCCAGGTTCCTGTGCAGTATTGTTCCTTACAGCATCAGACTTTAATTTCACCACCAGACACATCCACAGCTGAGTGTCATTCCCACTTTGACCCAGCTGCTTGCTTCACTCTTACTACAGCTACTAGTATTTACCCTCCGCTCTTCCCCTTCATGGATCACAGCCTTGTCGTGTTGAAGTGCCTTGTATAACTCAGTGAAGCTATGAGCCATGCTATGCAAGGCTACCTAAGATGGAAGAGTCATACTGAAGAGTTCTGACAAAATGGCATCCCCTGGAGAAGGAAATGGCAAACTACTCCAGCATTCTTGGCTGGCGAACTTCATGGTCAGTGTGAAAAGCTTAAGAGATATGACACCAGAAGATGAGCCCCCCAGGTTGGAAGGTATCCAGTATGCTGGGGAAGAGCAGAAGGCAGTTACTAATAGCTTCAGTAAGAAGGAGCATAAAAGAACAATTAGCCCATGTTATAATGAATTGAAGTGCAGTTAACCTACAACACTGTGTTAGTTCCAGGTGCACAACACAGTGATTTGGTATTTCTAGTTACCATTTGTCACCATACAAAGTTATTGTCATATTATTGACTGTTCCCGCTATTATTCATGTCTTCCCCATGACGACTCATTTCTTGTGTAAGTGAAAGTTTGTTCCTCTTACTCTCCCTCACCTATTTCACTCATTCCCCATCCCTCTCCTCTTTGGTTAGCTGCTATTCTCTGTATCTTTGACTTTGTTGCTGTTTTTTTATATTAGATTTGGTTTTGTTCATTTGTTTTGCTTTTTAGATTCCACGTATAAGTGAAACGATACAGTCTTTGTCTTTGTCTCTCTGACTTATTTCACTTAAGCATGTTCATCCCTAGGTTCATCCCTACTGTCAAAAAGGTCAAGATTTCATTCTTTTAAATGGCTGAATAATATCCATTGTATTTATATGCCACTTCTTTTTTACTCACTCATGTATCTGTGAACATTTACGTTTCTTCCATGTCTTGGCTGTTCAGTGAGCATAGGGATGATGCATCTATTCTTTCAATTTAGCATTTTTGTTTTCTCCACATGAATACCAAGAGCAGTGGAGTTGTTGGATCTTATGGGGTTTTTTGTTTGTTTGTTTTGGCTACACAACCTGGCTTCCAAGATGTTAGCTCTCCAACTAAGGATTGAACTTGGGCCATGGCCGTAGACGCCCAGAATCCCAACTACTGAATCCACCACAGAACTCCCTATTTTTATTTTTTTAGGATGCTCCATACTGTTTTCCATAGTGACTGTACCAATTTTCACTCCCGCCACCAGTGTACAAGATTTCTTTCTTTTCCACATCTTTTCCAGCACTTCTAATTTTCTTTTTCATATGACCGTTCTGACAAGTGTGAGGCAATATCTCATTGTGATTTTAATTTGTATTTCCCATATGTTGACTGATGTTGAGCATGTTTTCCTGTGTCTGGCCCTTGGTATGTCTTCTTTGGGAAAATGTATATTCAGATCCTTTGCCCATTTTTTTAATCTGATTTTTTTTTTTTTATGTTGAGCTATATGAGTTCTTTGTGTATTTTGGATATAAACCTATGTCAGGTATATTGTTTGTAAGTATCTTCTCATATTCAGTAGATGGCCTTTTCAGTTTGTTATTTTCCTTTGTTGTTTAAAAGTGTTTAAGTTTGATGTAGTCCCAGTTGTTTATTTTTCCCTTTGTTTCCCTTGCCTAAGAAGCATCCCCCAAAATATTGCTAAGGCTGATGTCAAGCAATGTACTCCCTGTTTCTTTTTCAGCGTTTTATGGTTTCAGGTCTTCTATTTGATTTTTAATCCAGTTTTAATTTACTTTTTGTGCATAATGTAAGAACGTTGTCTGCCTTGGTTCTTTTGCATGTAGCTGTCCAGTTTTCCCAACACCATTTATTGAAGAAGCTGTCTTTTCCCCGTTGTATATTCTCGTCTTCTTTGTCATAGAATAATAGACCGTATACATTTGGGCTCGACTCTGGGCTCACTGTTCCATTGATCTGTGTGAGTATTTCTCTGTCATTATTGTGCTGTTTTGGTTACTGTAGCTTTATAGTGTAGTTTGAAATAAGGGAGTGTGATACCTCAAGCTTTGTTTTTCCTTAACAAAATTGTTCTGGCTATTTAATCACATTTATTTGTGATTCCATACAAATTTCAGAATTATTTGTGGTAGTTCTGTGAAAAGTACCATTGGTATTTTGATAGGGATGCATTGAATCTGTAGATTGCTGACTAGTGCTGTCATTTTAACAGTATGAATTCTTCCAATATGTAACAGCTGCAGGTCTTTTCATCTCTTTGTGTCATCTTCAGTTTCATTCACCAGTGTGTTTTTTCCAAGTATAGGTGTTACGCATTCTTAGGTAGATTCATTCCTAAGTGTTTCATTCTTGATGCAATTGTAAATGGGATTGTTTTCCTGATTTTTCCTTCTCATAGTTTGTTGTTAGTGTATAGAGATTCAACAGCTATCTGTATATTAATTTTGTGTACTGCATCTTTAGTGAATTCATGAAATAGTTCTAATAGTGTTATTATGGCATCTTTAGGATTTATATATATTATCATGTAATCTGCAGTAACAGTTTTACTTCTTCCTTTCCAGTTTGGATTCCTTTTATTTCTTTGCCTTGTCTGATTGCTGTGGCTAAGACTATGTTGCATAGAAGTGACAAAATTGGTCATCCGTGTCTTTTGTCTGATGTTAAGAGAGTATGCTGTCACCTTTGATATTAGATGTGGACATATCATATGTGGCCTTTATTATGTTGAAGTATATTCTGTCTATACATGTTTAAGTTTTTATCATAAATGGATGTCAAATTCTGTCAAAAGCTTTTTTCTTCTTCTGTTGAAATGATCATATAATTTTATTTTCCAGTTTATTAATGTGATGTATCATATCAATTTGCAAATTTGAATCATCCTTAATCCCTGGGATAAACTCCAGTTGATCATGATATATGACCCTTTTAATGTATCATTTGAATATTTTGTTGAGCATTTTTACATCTGTGTTCATGAGTGATATTGGCCTGTAATTTTCTTTTTGCGTGTGATATTTTTCTCTGATTTTGGTATCAGGGTGATGGTGGCCTCTTAGAATGATGTCAAAAGTGTTCCTTCCTTTGTAGTATTTTGAAATAGTTTCAGAAGGATAGATTTTGACTCTTAAACATTTGGTAGAGTTCACCGGTAAACACATCTAGTCCTAGACTTTTGTTTGTTGGAAACTTTTTGGTTACCAGTTGAATTTAATTACTGGAAATCGGTCTGTTCGTATTTTCTGTTTCTTCCTGATTCAGTCTTGGGAGACTGTGCATTCCCAGGAATTTGTCCATTTCTTCTAGATTGTTCATTTTATTGGCGTATACTTCTTTGTGTAGTGTCTTATTACCCTTTGTATTTCTGTGGTATGGGTTATAGCTTCTTCATTTCTGATTGTATTGACATGGGTCGTCTTTCTTTTTTTGATGAGTCTGATAAATTATTAAATTTGTTTATTTTTTCAAGGAACCAACTCTTAGTTTCACTGGTCTTTTCTATATTTTTTTGTCTCTATTTCACTTATTTTTGCTGTAAATCTTTATAATTTCTTTCCTTTTACTAACTTTGGGTTTTGTTTGTTCTTTTTTTTCTAGTTCCCATAAGGTGTGAGGTTATGTTGTTTACTAGATATTTTTTGTTGTTTACTAGATACTTTGAAGTAAGATTGTACTGCTGTAAACATCCCTCTTAGAACTGTGTTTGCTGTGTTGCATAGATTTTTGAATCATATCCTTTTTTCATTTGTCTCTAGATATGTTTGATTTCCTCTTTGATTTCCTCAGTGACCCATTGGTTCTTTAGTAGCATATTATTTAGTCTCCCATGGCTTTGTTTTTGTTTTTGGTTTTTGCAATTTTTTTTTTGTAGTTGATTTCTAGTCTCATAGCATTGTGGTCAGAAAAGATGCCTGAACTGATTTTTAGTCTTCTTAAATTTACTGAGTCTTATTTTGTGGCCTAGTATGTGATCTTTCCTGGAGAATGTGTATTCTGCTTTTTTTGAATGAAATGCCCTACATATATCTGTTAAGTCCATCTGACCTAATGTATCACTTAAGGCCAGTGTTTCCTAGTTTATTTCTGTCTAGATGATGTGTCCATTATGTATGGAAAGACGTCCCCTACTATTATTGTGTTACTGTCATTTTTTTCTATGTTTGTTATTTGATTTCTGTATTTAGGTCTTCCTAAGTTGGTTTCGAAGTGTTTACAGATGTTGTATTTTCTTGGATTAATCTTTTGATCATTATGTAATGTCCTTTGTCTCCTTTTGCGGTCTTTGTTTTAAGGTCTCTTTTGTCTTGTTTAAATTGTACTACCACAGCTTTAATTTCCATTGTATGGAAATCCTCTCTCCATTTCCTCACTTTCCATCTACATGTTTCATCTTTAGATCTGAAGTGAGACCCTTATGAGCAACATCTATATGGGTTTTGTTTTTGTATCCATTCAGCCACACTTTGTCATTAGATTGGAGCCTTTGTAGTCTATTAATATTTAAAGTAATTACTGAGGGGATTCCCTGTTGGTCCAGTGGTTTTGCTTTCACTGCCAGGAGCATGGGTTCAGTCCCTGGCCAGAGAACTACGATCTGGCAAGCTGCACAGCACAACCACAAATAAATAAGTTATATAGGTCTGTTCTCATTGCCATGTTGGTAATTGTTCTGGGATTTTTTTTTTTTTTTGGTTGTCATTCATTTCTTCTTTTCTTGTGATTTGATGACTATCTTTAGTGTTAATATTTGAATTTCTTCCTGTGTGTGTGTGTATTATAGGGTTTTGATGTGTGATAACCATGAGATTTTTATATAGCAGACTTTATATATTCATGATTATTTTAAGTTTCTGATCTCTTAAGTTGGAACACATTTCACAACCCTGTGTTATCCCCCAACATTTAATGTTTTTGACATTTTAATATTTTAAAATCTTTTTGTTTTGTGTGTCTCTTAATTACTTATTGTAGATATGAATCATTTATCAGAGGAGCCTGAAGAGCTACATTCCATGGGGTCACAAAGATTTGGACACAACTGAACGACTAATACTAATTACAAATTGTGGATATAGACCATTTTATTATTTTTATCTTTTAACCTTCCTACTAGCTATATAAGTGGTTGATCTACTACCTTTAATGTATATTCATCTTTACCAGTGAGACTTTTCCTTTTGTAATTTTCTATCTCTAGTTGTGATCTTTTCCATTTAAAGAAGTCCCTTTAACAATTCTTGAAAAGTTGGTTTGGTGTTGCTGAACACTTTAAGCTTTTGCTTGTTTGTAAAACTTTTGATCTATCCTTTAAATCTGAATGTAGCCTTGCTGGGTAGAGTATTCTTGGTTGTAGGGTTTTTTTTTTTTATTATTCCATCACTTTAAATGTATCATGCTACTCTATTCTGGGCTGGAAAGTTTCCACAAAAAAGCCAGTTGATAGCCTTAAGAGAATTTCTTCATAAATAACATTGATTTTCCTTTATTGACTTTAAGATTGTCTCTTTAGCTTTAATTTTTTGTATTTTAATTACAGTGTATCTTCGGGTGGATCTCTTTGGGTTAATCTTGTTTAGAACTCTGTGTTTCTGAGCTCAATGTCTGTTTCCTTTCTCATGTTAAAGAATTTTTCAGCTGTTATCCCTTCAAATAAGTTTTCTGCCCATTTCTCTTTCTTCTTCAGGGACCTCCCCCTATAATATAAATGTTAGTATTCTTGACATTGTCCCAGAACTCTCTTAAACCATCCTTGTTTTAAATTTTTTGTTGTTGTTGTTCAGCTTACATGATTTCCAGTACTCCATCTTATACTTCATCAATCCATTCATTTCTCTATATCATCTCATCTACTGTGAATTACTTCTAGTGTATTTTTAATTTCAATTGTTGTATTTGTCACCTGCGTTTGGTTTTTCTTCGTGTTTTCTAACTTTTTGTCATGCTTCTCATTGTGTTCATTCTTTCTTCTCCAGAGTGTGGGAAACTCTACCAGGTAGATTGCTTATCTCCACATTGCTTCTTTTTTTTTTTTTTTTGGCATCTTATCTTGTCCCATCATTTGGAACATATTTTTCTGTCACCTCATTTTCCCTAATCCTCTGTTTTTATTTCTGTTCATTAGAACAGAATTAGTAGAATGAGTAGAATGCTCATATTTCCCAGTCTTGGAAAAGTGGCCTTGTGTAAGAGATGTCTTTGGGCCCCTGGCAAAGTACTGCCGTCTGGTCACCAGAGCTATTTGCTCTGGCCTCTCCCTCTCTGGGCTACGTGGACCCATGTGTTGTGGGCTAATTGTTGTAGGCACAGTAGTACATAGGGCTGATCCTCAGCATGGTTGGCTGCACGAGCTGGCCTCATCTAGGTCTGCCAGCTGCTGGTGGGCAGTGCAGGCGCCTGGCACAGCTGGCTTCAGGACCCAGGAAGTCCCTATGCTGGTCCACTAGTGGGTGAGGCTGGGTCCTGAACGCACTGGTAGTTGGGCCTTGGTCTCCACATGGCTGGCAGCTTGCCTAGGGGTCCTAGGATTGTTGCTGATTGGCTGTTGGGCAGGTAAGCCCCATGTGCTAATAGGCTGGAGAAATACTCCAAGATAGTGCTTGCTTGCACTCATGTCCTCATAGAACAAGCTCTCCAAGATGGCTACCACCAGCATCTGTGTCCTCAGGGTGCTCTCCAAGATCAGCAGGTGGGTTTGACCAAGGCTCCTTTGAAATTGCTGCTTATGCCCTGGGTCCTAGAACATGTGAGATTTGTGTGTTCACCCTTTAAGAGTGAAGTCTATTTTCCATAGCCTTCTGAGTCACTTGAATATAAGCTTTCAGTTCAGTTCAGTCACTCAGTCATGTCCAACTCTTTGTGACCCCATGAATCGCAGCACGCCAGGCCTCCCTGTCCATCACCAACTCCCAGAGTTCACTCAAACTTACGTCCATCGAGTTGGTGATGCCATCCAGCCATCTCATCCTCTGTTGTCCCCTTCTCCTCCTGCTTGCAAGCCCTCCCAGCATCAGAGTCTTTTCCAATGAGTCAACTCTTCGCAAGAGGTAGCCAAAGTACTCGAGTTTCAGCTTTAGCATCATTCCTTCCAAAGAAATCCCAGGGCTGATCTCCTTCAGAATGGACTGGTTGGATCTCCTTGCAGTCCTAGGGACTCTCAAAAGTCTTCTCCAACACCACATTTCAAAAGCATCAATTCTTCGGTGCTCAGCTTTCTTCACAGTCCAACTCTCACATCCATACATGACCACAGGAAAAACCATAGCCTTGACTAGATGGACCTTTGTAGGCAAAGTAATGTGTCTGCTTTGCAATATGCTGTCTAGGTTGGTCATAACTTTCCTTCCAAGGAGTAAGCATCTTTTAATTTCATGGCTGCAGTCACCATCTGCAGTGATTTTGGAGCCCCAAAACATAAAGTCTGACACTGTTCCCACTGTTTCCCCATCTATTTCACATGAAGTTATGGGACAGGATGCCATGATCTTCGTTTTCTGAATGTTGAGCTTTAAGCCAACCTTTTTGCTCTCCTCTCACTTTTATCAAGAGGCTTTTAGTTCCTCTTCACTTTCTGCCATAAGGGTGGTGCCATCTGCATATCTGAGATTATTGATTTTTCTCCCATCAATCTTGATTCCAGGTTGTACTTCTTCCAGCCCAGCATTTCTCATGATGTACTCTGCATATAAGTTAAATAAGCAGGGTGACAGTATACAGCCATGACGTACTCCTTTTCCTATTTGGAACCAGTCTGTTGTTCCATGTTCAGTTCTAACTGTTGTTTCCTGACCCGCATACAGATTTCTCAAGAGGCAGGTCAGGTGGTCTGGTATTCCCATTTCTCTCAGAATTTTCCACAGTTTATTGTGATCCACACAGTCAAAGGCTTTGGCATAGTCAATAAAGCAGAAATAGATGTTTTTCTGGAACTCTCTTGCTTTTTCCATGATCCAGCGGATGTTGGCAATTTGATCTCTGGTTCCTCTGCCTTTTCTAAAACCAGCTTGAACATCTGGAAGTTCACGGTTCACGTATTGCTGAAGCCTGGCTTGGAGATTTTTGAGGATTACTTTGCTAGCATGTGAGATGCGTGCAATTGTGTGGTAGTTTGAGCATTCTTTGGCATTGCCTTTCTTTGGGATTGGAATGCAAACTGACCTTTTCCAGTCCTGTGGCCACTGCTGAGTTTTCCAAATTTGCTGGCATATTGAGTGCAGCACTTTCACAGCATCATCTTTCAGGATTTGAAATAGCTCCACTGGAATTCCATCACCTCCACTAGCTTTGTTCATAGTGATGCTTTCTAAGGCCCACTTGACTTCACATTCCAGGATGTCTGGCTCTAGGTGAGTGGTCACACCATCATGATTATCCAGGTCGTGAAGATCTTTTTTGTATAGTTCTTCTGTGTATTCTTGCCACCTCTTAATATCTTCTGCTTCGGTTAGGTCCATACCGTTTCTGTCCTTTATCGAGCCCATCTTTGCATGAAATGTTCCCTTGGTATCTCTAATTTTCTTGAAGAGATCTCTAGTCTTTCCCATTCTGTTCTTTTCCTCTATTTCTTTGCATTGATCGCTGAGGAAGGCTTTCTTATCTCTTCTTGCTATTCTTTGGAACTCTGCATTCAGATGCTTATATCTTTCCTTTTCTTCTTTGCTTTTTGCTTCTCTTCTTTTCACAGCTATTTGTAAGACTTCCCCAGACAGCCGTTTTGCCTTTTTGTATTTCTTTTCCATGGGGATGGTCTTGATCCCTGTCTCCTGTACGGTGTCACAAACCTCAGTCCATAGTTCATCAGGCACTCTATCTATAGTGCCTATCTATAGTCCCTTAAATCTATTTCTCACTTCCACTGTATAATCATAAGGGATTTGATTTAGGTCATAACTGAATGGTCTAGTGGTTTTTCCTACTTTCTTCAATTTAAGTCTGAATTTGGCAAAAAAAAAAAGCTCATGGTCTGAGCCACAGTCAGCTCCCGGTCTTGTTTTTGCTGACTCTATAGAGCTTCTCCATCTTTGGCTGCAAAGAATATAATCAGTCTGATTTTGGTGTTGACCATCTGGTGATGTCCATGTGTAGAGTCTTCTCTTGTGTTGTTGGAAGAGGGTATTTGCTATGACCAGTGCATTCTCTTGGCAAAACTCTATTAGTCTTTGCCCTGCTTCATTTCACATTCCAAGGCCAAATTTGCCTGTTACTCCAGGTGTTTCTTGACTTCCTACTTTTGCAATCCAGTCCCCTATAATGAAAAGGACATCTTTTTTGTGTGTTAGTTCTAAAAGGTCTTGTAGGTCTTCATAGAACCGTTCAACTTCAGCTACTTCAGCGTTACTGGTTGTGGCATAGACTTGGATAACTGTGATATTGAATGTTTTGCCTTGAAAACAAACAGATCATTCTGTTGTTTTTGAGATTGCATCCAAGTATTGCATTTCAGACTCTTTTGTTGACCATGATGGCTACTCCATTTCTTCTAAGGGATTCCTGCCCACAGTAGTAGATATGATGGTCATCTGAGTTAAATTCACCCATTCCAGTCCATTTTAGTTTGCTGATTCCTAGAATGTCGATGTTCACCCTTGCCATCTCTTGTTTGACCACTTCCAATTTGCCTTGATTCATGGACCTAACATTCCAGGTCCCTACGCAATATTGCTCTTTACAGCATCGGACCTTGCTTCTATCACCAGTCACATCCACAGCTGGGTGTTGTTTTTGCTTTGGCTCCATCCCTTCATTCTTTCTGGAGTTTCCACTGATTTCTCCCCTGATCTCCAGTAGCATATTGGGCACCTGCTGACCTGGGGAGTTCCTCTTTCAATATCCTATCATTTTGCCTTTTCATACTGTTCATGGGGTTCTCAAGGCAAGAATACTGAAGTGGTTTGCCATTCCCTTCTCCAGTGGACCACATTCTATCAGACCTCTCCACCATGACCCGCCTGTCTTGGGTGACGCCCCAGGGCATGGCTTAGTTTCATTGAGTTAGAGGAGGCTGTGGTCCTAGTGTGATTAGATTGACTTGACTAGTTTTCTGTGAGTATGGTTTCAGTGTCTGCCCTCTGATGCCCTCTTGCAACACCTACCTTCTTACTTGGGTTTCTCTTACCTTGGGCACGGGGTGTCTCTTCATGGCTGCTCCAGCAAAGCACAGCCACTGCTCCTTACCTTGGAGGTGGAGTATCTCCTCACAGCCACCCCTCCTGACCTTGAACATGGAGTAGCTCCTCTAGGCCCTCCTGCGCCCATGCAGCCACTGCTCCTTAGGTGTGAGGGAGCTCCTCCTGGCCGCCGCCCAGGGGCGGGGGGTAGCTCCTCTCAACAGCCGCCCCTGACCTCAGACATGGGATATCTCCCCTCAGCCATTCCTGCACCGTCGTAGCCTGGCACTCTGGGCCACTGCCCCTGACCTCGGACGTAGGGTAGCTCCTCTTGGCCGCCACCCCTTGGGCATGGGGTCCTCCCGGCTTCTGCCCCTGAACTCGGACATGGGGTTGCTCCTCTCGGCCGCACTTGTGCACCGTCACAGCTGCCCGTGAATATAAGCTTTACTGACCTTAAAAGCCAAAAGTTCTAGAGGCTCATCTTCCTGGTGCAGAGCTCCAAGGCTGTAGAGCCAGATGTGTGGCTCAGACCCCTCACTCCTTGGGGAGAACTCCCATTCGTGGGAGGATAATTCTAACTGGGTGCATGGATCTTGACTGTGCCATGTCCCCACCTCTCTTACCCATCTCATTGTGATTCCTTCTTTGTTTCTTTAGTTGCAGAAGATCTTTTCTGCTAGCCTGCAGGGGCATTCTCACCAATTGTTGTTGTTTAGTTGCTAAGTCATGTCTGACTCTTCTGCAACCCCATGGACTGTAGCCCACCAGGCTCTTCTGTCCGTGGAATCTCCCAGGCAAGTATACTGGAGTGGGTTGCCATTTTCTTCTCCAGGGGATCATCCTGACTCGGGGATTGAACCTGCATCTCCTGTGTTGGTAGGCAGATTCTTTACCACTGAGCCATCATTCTCACTATTAGTTGCTCTGTAAATAGGTGCAATTTTGGTGTGCCTATAGGAGATGAGCTTCCCAATCCACCATCTTAGACAGTCTCCTGTGTCATCTAAACGTTGACTTCCAGAGTCCTAACTTAGCAGCATTCTTTTTTCCTTAATATCATCAGTATGTTATTACTAATACATGAAACCGTAGTTTCAGGTGTACAGAGTTCTTTCAGAATAAGCAATCTGACGTAAGTGATTACCACAAAATAATAGATTTATATATTGGGAGTTATTTTCTTCAAGTATTTACATTTTAGACCACTTTTCTCTACGGAATTAAAGTTTCATTTTTTGTCTTTCTTTTTTTGGTTAAAGGAAGTTAAGGCATTTCCAAGCAGAGAAATTATCTAAAAAGAGGCAGCTCTTGTAGTCTTATTAGCCATACATTGCCTTATACCTAGGGAAGTTTACCAAGTGCCTTCTGTGTCCCTGGTGTCACTGGGTTGTAGGAATACAGAATACGCAATGCATGATCATCACTAGCCAAGTAGTTATTGAATAGCTATTTAGTTATAATTATGGTAAACCCTATAAAGATATACATGAAGTACCACACACTATATAATAGGGAGAGGTCACCTGAAACTTCCCTTCCATTCCTTGAATTTAATTCATTTCCTCTCTCCTTTCCATGCATAGTTTATAGTGCATAGTTTCCATGCATAGTGTGCTTATTTGGAGTGTTTTTAACTTTGACACCTTTTTAAATGTGATTTTTATAAATACAATTTAAATTTTAAAAAAGTATAGAAGTTGAAAAATAGTAAAAGGAACATCTGTCTACTTTTTGTTCAGGTTCACCAGTTGGTATCCTTTGATCCAGAATATTCCTCACCATTTTTTTTCCTGACCTTGACATTATTGAAGAGAGCAGGCTAATTATTCGGTAGCTTGTCCTTCAGTTTAGGTTTGTCTGACAGTTCCTCATTATGATTCACGTAGTGCGTTATTTCACAGGTTCCTCTGTCTGTACATGTTTGAACTATAAAAGCAAGTTTAGAGATTGAGATTTATTTAGGTATGATTGTCTTCTTGATGCACACAAAAAAATTGAGGACATAACTGTCATGAGGTAATCTGTTCTTTTTTTGAGAGAGGGGCCTGCACCAAATTGGCATACAGGATCTTAGTTCCTCACCCAGGGATCAAACCCATTCCCCCAGCAGTGGAAGTTCCAAGTCTTAACTACTGGATGTCCAGGGAAGTCCCAGGGTGAAGTTTTATTTACTCAAACTGGTTTAGAAAGCTCTTACCAACCTCAGTGATTCATATTTTTCATTTCTTGTTTTAAAGACAGATGTACATTATTCCATACTGTCACTTCTTCTGTGTCTGTCTGATTCTCCTTCGAACAGCAATTATGTGGAAACACCAAGAGATAAAGAAATGGGTATGTTACCAAATAAGAGAGAAATTGTTTTATGATAAAATTACTAGACATTGAGAGTTTATAAGAAGCTGTAAATAAATGTATGAAATAAATATTTCTATTGTCTTTAAGTGCAATTGTAATTGTAAATTTTCATATAAAATATAAACTATGACTTTGTAAGTTAAACTACTTTCAATTATGTAAAGAGAAAAATCAGAACTGAAGATAAAAAATTAAAATTTTAAATATATTAGAATGTCAATTTATTGTCAGTATTTTTGAACTTTAATTTCTCAAGTGTGTTTTATTTTGAGTTTTGCTAAACTTTTTACTATAATTTGGAGTTTCTTTCCCACATATTTCTGATAAAACTGTTGAGATTCTTCTGTTGTATTTTAGAAAAGAAGGATGATTTTGACTGGGGAAAATACTTGATGGAAGGTGAAGAGATTGACCTTGGCCCAAATGTAAACACACCGGTGAGTGGCAGTAGTTTTGCTGTATAAATACATCCCAGGTTATTTAGATTATTTTTATGGGTCCTTCTGCCTTATAGTAACGTATCTAAACTAGGAACACTCTTCACTAAATTAGAGTAGTTTATTATGGAATTTTTATTAAGATTTTGCACCAAAAAACTGGGACTAGAAAGTTGATCAGAATGAATATATGTACCCCTTAAGCAGCTGTAAATCTAGGGATTTTTGCCACCAGAAATAATTCCATCCTGTAATAGTAACTTTCAACATGTATTAAAAGTTTCATTTGATACAGTTTTTGCTTTTCTTCCTGAAATTTTCATAATCTGAATAGGTCCATTTGTTAGGTGCTCTAAGGTTAAGGTTTATTTCCTTCTTTTAATCAGAATTGGTCTGAAGAAAGTGAAGATGAAAATGATCAACAATCCTTAAGCAGAGAGGACTCTGGGATTCAGGTGGACAGGACACCCTTAGAAGAACAAGATCAAAACAGAAAACTGGGACCTCGAGTCATCTGGAAAGGTTCTCTGTGTTCTTGAATGCTGGCATCTCTCTAATAGAATTCTCTAAAAGGAAAGGCAGGCTTTGAGAAGCAGTCCCATGTGATTTATAACATTGGTAAGCTCTGCCTTCCTAATAAAACAAACCTTTTTAAACCATTGGCAGATCTTCTGTAATGCATTATAAGTATTATAGCTCTATAGAATTGATGTTGAAAAGGCATTTACAGTTCAATTTTGGTCTTTTTTAATAGGTTTGAGAACTTTTTAGTCTTAAATGGTTTGTTTATATTTATACTGAAGAAAGATTGGCTTTGATAAAGTTGTTATTCAGTTGCTCAGTCGTGTCCAACTCTTTGCAGCTCCATGGACTGCAGCACGCCAGGCTTCCCTGTCCTTCACTGTCTCCCGGAGTTTGCTCAAACTCATATCCATTGAGTCAGTCATGCCATCTAACCAGCTCATCCTCTATCATCCCGTTCTCCTCCTGCCTACACTTTCCCAACATCAGGGTCTTTTCCAGTGAGTTTGTTCTTCGCATCAGGTGGCCAGAGTATTGGAGCTTCAGCTTCAGCATCAATCCTTCCAGTGAATTTTCAGGATTGATTTCCTTTATGATTGACTGGTCTGATCACCTTGCAGTCCAAGGAACTCTCAAGAGTCTTCTCCAGGACTACAGTTTGAAAGCATCAATTCTTCAACTCTCAGCCTTCTTTATGATCCAACTCTCACATCCATACATGACTATTGGAAAAACCATAGCTTTAAATAGACAGATGATGTCTCTGCTTTTTAATACGCTGTCTAGGTTGGTCATAGCTTTTCTTCCAAGGAGCAAGCGTCTTTTAATTTCATGGCTGCAGTCACCCTCCAGCAGTGATTTTGGAGCCCCAGAAAATAAAGTCTGTCACTGTTTCCATTGTCTCCCCACCTATTTGCCATGAACTGATGGGGCCAGATGCCATGATCCTAGTTTTTTGCACGTTGAGTTTTAAGCCAGCTTTTTCACTCTTTCACCTTCATCAAAAGGTTCTAAAGTTAGTGACTAAATAAAAGAAAAATAATGTATAATAATTTTTTGTATACTTTGATTTAGTTTGCTGTTTCCATTTGTGTTTGTCTAACTACTCAGGATAAGTACTTCGGATCCCTTGGTTCCCTCAGGCTTTTCCCTTATATGATGTGTCCATTGATGTCCTTTCCGTGCTTTTCTTTGGAGTTTCATGTCCTTCCTGCCCATCCCCACCAATCAGA
This sequence comes from Ovis aries, assembly GCF_016772045.2. Lineage (NCBI taxonomy): Eukaryota > Metazoa > Chordata > Mammalia > Artiodactyla > Bovidae > Ovis > Ovis aries. The sequence continues at coordinate 114,132,761 of NC_056055.1, read as the reverse complement.
GTTCTTTATATATAGATAGTAATTCCAAGGTTTTATACATTGCTATTTTCTTCCCTTAGTCACCTGTTAACATTTTCATGGTATCCTTCAAACAGAATCTGATTTTTTTAAATATTTTATTGTACTTAAATCTGTGAATTTTTCATGATATGGTTAGAATTTAGACCTTGATATTTTTCTTTATGAAAACATTCCCCTGTATTTTCCTTCTCTTTGCTTTTTTCTCTTTGCTCTTCAGTGACCACCAGATCTTCTCCTATATATGAAATGAAGAACAGCTTACTTTTCCTCTTATATATGAAATGAAGAACAGCTTACTTTTCTCCACTGTCAGCAGCAAATTTCTCAGCAGTGTCTAGTGAACAGTCCATTCTTTCCACATTGCTTTGTGGTTCTAAAATTATTGTATATTGATACACTTACTTCTGAACATTCAGTTCTTTGTCCTGAGTGTGAGTTGTGGAAGCCCAGACTGTTTATGTCTTTGTAATGTGTTTCAACGCACAGAAGGCAAGTTTTCCCTTCACCTCCTTTACTCTGTTTCAAAATTGGCTTAGCTATTTGTAGACTTCATTCTTCTGTAGACATTTTGGGAGCAGTTTGGTAAGTTCTTTTTTAAAAATCCAGCTGGAAAAAAAATCCACCTGTGATTTTTATTGGGATTGCATTGAATTTATATATTTAGCTTGGGGAGATTTGACATCTTTTCTGTGGAAATATCTATATTCTAATTCTTTTATGTCTTACTAGATTTTAGAAATTTTCTTTGTCAAGATCTTAAGTTATTTGTTGATTTCTATGTGTGTTAATAGTTGTTGTGGTTAATAGTGTCTTTTTTTGTTTTATTTATTGCTGACATAGGGGGACACTTGGTTTTTGTAAATTGTTTTTTTTTCCCCAGCATTCTTGCTGAACTCTTGTATTAATTATATATTGTTAATTCCCAAAATATTGGGTTTTTTTAATAGATGATCAGTATTCTTTGCAAATATTGACAGTTTTATCCACTACTAGTTCTTAATATCCTATTAATGAAATGTTAACCATGTCTCTTTTCTGGCCAGCCCTCTAGTCTGCAGAGGAAGCAGTAGCAATGGGCGTGGATTTCCTGGAGTGGTTTTTATCCCAAGAAGGTTGCCCATGAAATTCTGTAGTTAAGTGTGATGGTTTTGGCATAGGTTCTGGATATGTGGCCTTTGCAAAATTAAGAATATTATTCCTGTTTTTCTGGGAGTCTTTAATCATAAATAAATATTAAACTTTATCAAATGCTGTTCTTTATCTGTGAGGTAATTCTATAATTCATCTATTTTGCTCTACTACTTTACTGATAGATTTTTTTGATAGTGAATCGTTATTGTATTCCTAAGCTAAACTTCTTTTGACTACATCATGGGATTGGGTTATTAGCTTTTTTTCAAATGGAAATTTGTAATCTTTATTCTTTGATGAGTTACTTTCTCATATTATGTTTTCATTTGGTTTTAGAAGCAAGGTTATATTAGCCTCATAATGTTAGGTAGCTTTCCCTTTTTCTGTTTTCTGCACCAATCTGTATAAGATGGGTAATCCTTCAAAGCTTAGTACTAGTCCTGAGGCTTTGGGGCTGCTTGGAAATATCTTTACTTACCATTTCAATGTCTTTCATGATTATTAAACTATTCAAATATACTATTTGTGTTTTTTTATTCATGGGGTCATTTTAAGATTGAGTAACTTTTTTAATTTGTAGCAATGACATTAATTAAATTTTATATATATGTCTATAGTTTAAACTGCTTTTATGTATATATATACATATACATATATATATATGTATATATATATATATATATATATATAAATGTCAGATATCTGTTATTTTAAAGAGCTTTTTTCAATTGAATATTTGAATAGAATCCTAAGTCTGGCTATCATAGCAAAGTTGATCGAGTATTCTTTTCTTAACTCTTATAACTTAAATGTAACTAAATTTCTTTCCACTAGATGAGCCAGATGTCCGAAGCTGGTTGGAACAGCATGTAGTCCATCAGTACTGGACAGTCAGGTCCTCAAGATTTCCTCATAGTTTGCATTTGCATTCCAATCTAGCTGCTGTCTGGTAAGAAGTTAGTTTTCATTTCATGTGTTGATAGAAGAAACTTTATGTTTTAAATTTGGTTTTGAGTTGTGATTTAAATCAAGTAGTTCCTTAAACTTTTTAAAAATTGAAGTGTACTTAATTTACAGTGTTGTATGAGTTTCAGGTATGCAGTTATGCATACAGACATTACATGTGTGTATGTATATATTTTTTCAGAGTCTTTTCCACTGAGTTGTTACAAGATGTTGAATATTGTTCCCTGTCCTATATAGTAGGTTCTTGTTTACCTGTATATATGTTAATCCTAAATTCCTGATGTATCTCCCCCCTCCCCCCTGCTATCCCCTTTGGTTACTGTAAGTTTGTTTTCTATGCTTATGAGTACATTTCTGTTTTATAAATAAGTTCATTTGCATCTTTTTTTGTTTATATTCCACATATAAGTGATATCATATGATATTTGCATTTGGCTTTCTTACTTACTTCACTTAGTATGTTAATCTCTAGGTCTATCCATGCTGCTGCAGATGGTGATTTTTTTTTTTTAATGTCAAATAATATTCCAGTTAGTGTGTATGTGTGTACCACATCTCTATCCATTCATTTGTCAATGGATATGTAGGTTGATTCCATGTCTTAGACTATTCCATGTCTTGTACTATTATAAATAGTCTACTGCTATGAACATTGGAATACATGTATCTTTTCAGATTAGAGTTTTCTGTGGATATATGCTCAGGAGTGGAATACAGGATCATATGGTAACTCTGTTGTTAATTTATAAGGAACCTCTATACAGCTCTCTTTAGTGGCTGCAGCAGTTTGCATTCCCACCACCAGTGGAAGAGGGTTCTTTTTCTCTGCACCCTCTCCAACATTTATTATTTGTAGAATTTTTAATGATGGCCATTCTAAATGGTATGATCTGATGCCTCATTGTAGTTTTGTTTTGCATTTCTCTAATAATTAGTAGTATTGGGCATCTTTTCATATGTCTGTTGCCCAACCATGTATCTTCTTTGGAGAAATATCTGTTTAGGTTTTCTTCCCATTTTTTGATGTTTTGTTTGTTTTTTTATACTAAGCTGTAGGAGCTGATTATAGATTTTGGAAATCAATTTCCTCCCATTTGCTCAGTTGTCTTTTAGTTTTGTTTATGCATTCCTTTGCTGTGCAAAAGGTTTTAAATTTAATTATGTATCATTTGTTGGTTTCTGTTTTTATTTTACTGTAGGAGACAGATACAACAAAATATTGCTGGGATTTATGTCTGAGAATATTTCAATATGTTGTCTTCTATGAGTTTATGATGTCATATCTTATACTCAGGTCTTTAATCCATTTTAAGTTTCTTTGTATATATGGTGTTACAGAATGTTCTAATTTCATTTTTTTACATCAGCTATCCAGTTTTCCAAGCACCACTTATTGAAGAGACTGGTTTTCTGCGTTGTTTATTCTTATCTCCTTTGTTGTAGATTAACTGACCGTGAATGTGTGGTTATATTTCTTGGCTTTCTATCCTGTTGCATTGATCTGTATGTACACTTTTATGTCAGTATCATACTGTTTTGATTACTGTAGCTTTGTAGTATAGTCTGAAGTCCTCCAGCTCCATTTTTCTTTCTCAAGATTGTTTTGGCTATTTTGGGTCTTTTTGTGTTCCCATACAAATTTTAAGACTTTTGTTCTGTGAAAAATGCCATGGGTGATTTGATAGGGATTGCATAGAACCTGTAGATTGCTTTGGGTAGTATGGTCATTTTAACAATATTGATTCTTCCAATCCAAGAACACTGTATATCTTTCTAGCTGTTTGACTTGTTTTAAATTTCTTTCATCAACATCTTTATAGTTTTCAGAGTATGGATCTTTTGCCTCCTTAACTGGGTTTATTCCTAAATATTTTAGTCTTTTTGATGCAATGGTAAATGGGATTGTTGCCTTACTTTCTCTTTCTGACATTTTGTTGCTAGTGTATAGAAATGCAACATATTTCTGTATATTAATTTTGTATCCAGCAACTTTACTGAATTTATTGATAAGCTCTAGTAGTTTTCTGGGGGCATCTTTTGGAGTTTCTATATATAGCATCATGTCATCTGCAAACAGTGACAGTTATACTTCTTTTCCAATTTTGATTCCTTTTATTTTTTTCTTCTCTGAATGCCACAGGTAGGACTTCCAAAACTATGTTGAATAAAAGTGGCAAGAGTGAACATCCTTGTCTTTTTCCTTATCCTAGAGGAATGCTTTCAATTTTTCGTCTTTGAGTATGATGTTACAATATGACTTTTATTATGTTAAGGTGTGTTCCTTTTATGCCCACTTTCTGAAGAGTTTTTATCATATTTTGATGTTGAACTTTATCAAAGATTTTTTCTTCATCTATTGAGATGATCATATGGTTTTTATTTTTCAGTTTTTTAATGTGGTGTATCACATTGACTGATCTGCAGATAGTTGTATCCCTGGAATAAATACTACTTAATCATGATATATGATCCTTTAAATGCATTGTTCAAGTCGGTTTGCTAGTATTTTGTTGAGGACTTTTGTATTAATAAGCTGTGTTCATCAGATGATGGCCTGTTATTTTCTTTTTGTGTGTGATATCTTTGTCATATTAGGGTGATGGTGGCTTCATAGAGTGAGGTCAGAAACGTTGCTTCCTCTGCAATTTTGTTGGCATAGTTTCAGAAGGATAGATGTTAACTCTTCTCTAAATGTTTGATGGAATGCATCTGTGAAGCCATCTGGTCCTGGTCTTTTGTTTGTTGGGACTTTTTCTGAGTACTGATTCAGCTTAATTACTGGATGTTTGTTTGTTCGTGCTTTCTGTTTCTTTGTGATTCAGTCTTGGGAGATCGTACATTCCCAGGAACTTGTCCATTCCTGCTACGTTGTTCGTTTTGTTGGCATATAGTTGCTCATAGTATTTTCTCATTACCCTTCATATTTCTATGGTGTCAGTTTTAACTTCTCCTTTTTCATTTCTGACTATTGATTTGGGCCTTCTCTCTGTTTTGTTTTGGTTGTGTGTGTGTGTGTTTTTCCTCCACTGAGTAATTAAATAGAGGCGTATCAAATTTGTTTATCTTTTCAAGGAACTAGCTCTTAGTTTCATTGGTCTTTTTTATTTCTTTGTCTCTATTTCATTTATTTAAAGTCTCCCATCATTATTGTGTTACTGTCAATATCTTCTTTTAGATCTGTTAACATTTATTTTATGGTTTCTTTCCTTTTACTAACTTTGTGTTTTATTTGCTTGTCTTTTTAATCTAGTTCCTTTAGGTGCAAGGTTAGGTTGTTCAAGACTTTTCTTTCTTCCTGAATTAGATTTGTATCACTGTAAACATTTGTCTTAGAACTGCTATGTCCAGTAAATAGACTTTGGATTAATATATTTGTGTTTTCATTTGTCTCCAGGTATTTTTTATTTCCTCATTGATTTCATCAATGACCCATGATCCACTTTTTTTTTTTTTGCAGCTTTTTTTCCCTCATGGCATTGTGGTTGAAAAAAATGCTTGGTATGATTTCGATTTAATTTACTGAGTCTTGCTTTGTGGCCCAGCATGTGATCTGTCCTGGAGAATGTTCCATTTGCAGTTGAAAAGAATGTGTGTTCTCCTGCTTTCAAATGGAATGTTCTATAAATATCAGTAAGGTGATCTACTGTAATGTGTAACTTAAGGCCTATGTTTCCCTATTTATTTTCTGTAAGGATGCTCTGTCCATTAATATAAGTGGGTATTAATAGCTCCCATTATTATTGGGTTGCTATCAGTTCTCCTTTTAGATTTGTTAACATTTTAGTTGTACATTCAGATGCTTTTATGTTGGCTGCGTATGTGCTTACGCAGCCATTATATCTTATTGGATAGATCTTTTGGTCGTTGTGTAGTGTCCTTTTTTGACTCTTGTAACTCTTTATTTTAAAGTCTGTTTTGTTTCATAAAAGTATTGCTACATCAACTTTGTGTTGATTTCCATTTTCATGGAATACTTTTTTGCATCCCATCCCTTTTAGTATGTGTCTCTAGATCTGAAGCAAGTCTCTTGTAGGCGGAATGTATACAGGTCCTGTTTTTGTACCTGTTCATTCAGACTGTGTGTTTTGGTTGGAGCATTTAGTCTGCTTACGTTTAAGGTAATTATCAATATGTATGTTTCTGTTGCCAGTTTATTAACTGTTTTGGATTTGTTTCTGTAGGTCTTTTTTTCCCCCTTTCTTTTGTTCTCTTATGATTTGATGACTGTCTTTAATGTTATGTGTGGATATCTTTTTCCTTTTTTTGTGTATGCCTATTGTAGATTTTTGTTTTGCAGTTACCATGAGGTTTTTGTATAGCAGTCTGTATACATACATGCTTGTTTTAAAATCTGTTAATTTCAAATGCATTTTAGATACCATGCCTTTGTATTCTCTTCCCTTCTGCCTTGCAGATTTTCTGTTGAAAAATCAGCTGATAGCATATAGGAGTTCCCTGTATGTTGTTGTTGCTTTTCGAGTGTTCCTTTTCATACTCTATTTTTAAGTTTTTGTCATTTTGATTATAATATATCTTGGTGTGTTCCTCTGTGAGTTAATCCCATAGGAAACTGTGCTTCTTGGACTTGGGTGACTGTTTCCGTTCCCAAGTAGGAAAGTTTTCAAATATTTTTTTCAAGCCCTTTACTCTCATCTCTTTTTGGGGCCTCTATCCTGTAAATATTAGCACACTTGATGTTGTCCCAAAGGTCTCTTAAAACGGATCTCCTATCATTTTATTCTTTTTTCTGTTCAGCAGCAGTGATTTCTACTACTCTGTCTTCCAGCTCACTGATCTGTTTTTCTGCCTCATATAGTCTGCTGTTGACTTCTAGCGTAGTTTTCAGTTACTGTATTTCTCAATTCTGTTTGGTTGTTCCTTATATTTTCTCACTTTTTTCCTAAAAACTTCTAATTTCTTTCTCTGTACATCCATTCTCCTTTCACATCCTTTGATCATCTTTACAGTCATTACTTTTAACTCTTTCTAGGATGAATTTTCTATCTCTATGTCACTTACTCTAATGGGGTTTTATCTTATTCCTTCATCTGAAACATATTCCCTCTGTCACCTCATTTTGTTTACATTGGTATTTATATTTTTATGAATGTGGTACCTTGGTTACATTTCTCAGCCTTGTAGAAGTGGCCCTGTGTAGGAAATGTCCTATGTGCCCCAATAGTGCACTCCCCTTTTAGCATACAAGGGCCAGGGGCCAGCTGGTCCCAGGGTGTTGTCTGGCTTGCATTTGTGGACTCAGTCTACAGGCTGCAGGACTGTGGTTTTCTTACTTGTGATGTCCCCTGGTGGTTGAGGCTGGTCTAGAGGCTTGTGCAAGCTTCCTGCAGAAGGGGCTGGTGCCTGCCCCTTGGTGAGTAGAACTGGGTCTTGTCCCTCTTGTTGGCAGGGTCATATCTTAGAGCATGTATAGAAGTGGCTATGGGCTCAGGAAGTGGAAGTCTTTGGGTAGCCTGTCTCCTGGTGGGTGAGACTGTATCCCTGCTCTGTTTGTTATTTTGCTTGAGGTGTCCCTGCACTCCCTGGAGTCTATAGGCTGTTGGCTAGGGCCAGGTCCTGGTGCCAAAATGTCAGCCTCCATGAGAGCTTATGCAGGTGAATGGTCCCTGATATATCCACCACCAGTGTCTGTCCCCAGTGTGAGCCACCAACCATCTCCCGCCTCCAAGACCAGCAAGTAGGTCTGGCCCAGGTTCCTATCATATTGCTACTTTTGTCCCCAGTCTTGGTCTGCTTGAGATTTTGTGTGTGTCTTTAAGAATGAAGTCTCTGTTTCCCTCAAGGTTACAGAGATCGTGTAGCCTTTGAAGCCACTAGCCTTTGAAGCTAAATGTTCTCTTCTTTCTGGTGCCAGGCATCCAGCAAAGGCTCATGTGTGGGAGAACCTCTGTAATAATTCTCCAGTTTGTGGGTCACCTACCTAGGGGTTAAATGGATTTGATCATACTGCAGATCTACCTTTCCTACCTGTCCTGTGGTTCTTTCTTTAATATTTACTTAATGTTAAGTAATATTTACTTAATATTTATTTAATACTGGTATGTTCCAGTGCTTTTCTTTTTTTTTTTTTTAATTTTTTTTTTTTTTTTTTTTATTTTATTTTTTTTTTAATTTTTTTTTCTTTTCTTTTCTTTTTTTTTTTTTTTTAGTTTTTTATTTTTTAAATTTTAAAATCTTTAATTCTTACATGCATTTGTTCCAGTGCTTTTCATCAGGCTTTCTGTCTGCAGTAGCTGTCATTTTGATGTGCTTATGAGAGGATATTATTAGCTTAAGGTCCTACTCTGCCATCTTGGCCACTCTCCTGAGTCACTTACTCTTCATAACACTTCACACTTGCCGCTTATCCTGTGGTCATTTCCTCGACTGACTAGGTCTATTCGCTTAACAAGCAGCATGCCAAATTCTGAAACACCAAGGTTGCAGCAGAAAAGGGTTTGTTCCCAAGGCAGCCAAGTGAGAAGGGAAAACAGATCTCAAATTTTCTTGAAATTTTTGTTAGTTTTAATTGAATTGATAAATTTAGCTTTTAATTAATTACTTTATTATTTAATTTAATTTCATAATGAAGTTATTATTTAACTATAGTCTTTGATTTGCTTATTTTCAAAGTGGATGGATTGGTATATATTATTTGATTTCTGTGTTCATGCACTTACTGTAAAAATATTTAATAATTTTTCCCAAAACAACAATACATAATTTTAAATATTTGCTTAAGTCAGCAATAAACAGACAGAAATACTCTGAAAGTGCTTCTCTGAGAGTATTTCAGTTGACTTGTGAAAATGAATATGGGAGGAAAATTAAAGTGTGTTATGTTTTATTAGCTTATCAAATACTTGTTAAATTGCTAATAAATTACTTATATTCTTTGAGACTTCTAACTTTACTTAATGAGACATCTTTTCATTGGCATTTGATGTTTGTTATCTAATAGGGACCAACATTTGTACAGCAGTGACCCGTTATATGTTCCAGATGACAGAGTTTTTGTTACTGAAACACAGGTTATTCGGGAAACCCTATGGTAAGATCCATTAACCTAATTCATAGTCTAAAGACTTTATTAATAAGAAGCAGAATTTTGGTTTTTCAAAGAAAGATGTTTGAGGGTATTTCACATGCATATTAAAAACAGGCCATTAGATTTGAACCCAAAACAGGTCCTCAGGCACCTAATCTAGTGCTGTTACCTGCTGAGATTTCTAGATTCTGGTTCTCAAAAGTGGGAAGATGTGTTTTGACCATCACCTGTGTGAGGAAATGCTTTAACAACACTGTTTTGGACTTTTTTAAAGATGAAATTGGAATATGTTGAGTCTTAAAATAGTCAGATAAAAAGACTGGTGTCTTTTATTTTCTAATTATCTTACCTCTTTGCCCTCCCTCACCTTTCTCTTCAGAATCTTTATTTAAATTTCCTAGACATTACTGTAGTGAATATTTTTTTAGACTTATATTCATCTTTTTATTTCATTTCAGGTTACTTTCAGGGGTAAAAAAGCTCTTTATATTTCAGTTGATTGATGGAAAAGTAACTGTGAGGAACAATATTATAGTAACTCATTTGACACATGTAAGTTATTTGTGCTTGTTGTAATTAAGATTTATATAAACCATGGTAATGTAATTTTATAACATTTTCCAATATTGAAATTAACTACTAAATGTATTTGAGTTTCAGAAGGCAAAATTAAGTTTGTATTTTTAGAATGCTTGGAGAATTCTTTAATATTGTTTGTGGTATTCATATGTAGCTTTGTATTTTCTGTCATTTCGTATTGGGAAAGCTATCTACTGTAACTTTTTGCCTGTAGTACATATACCCTTTGTGTGTTTTGAAACAGTATAAGCCACAGTTCTATATCATATACAATTTAATACTTATGCTGTTTCCTCTGAATATAAAGCTAAATATTTACTGTATTACTTTGCCTTTTGATAAGCATACTGTTTCAAGCAGTCACAAAAGAAATATTTTATAGTGAGGAAAATACTCATTAGAATTCCTGTAGAAGTCTGACTATAAATCATTGTGGTTTGCTTCTGTTGTAGAGCTGTTTACGATCAGTGCTAGAACAAATCGCAGCTTATGGCCAGGTTGTGTTTCGACTCCAGGAGTTCATTGATGAAGTCATGGGGCATAGTTCTGAAAGCATGTTACCTGGAAATGGTTCTGTTCCTAAGAAGTCAACAGAAGCACCTTTTAGAACATACCAGGCTTTCATGTGGGCCCTATACAAATACTTCATTAATTTCAAAGAGGAACTTGCAGAAATTGAGAAGTGCATCATCAATAATGGTATTTAAATATTCTTCCTTTAATAATTGATAGAAGATTTGAAATTTACATGGCAAATAAGTAATTGTCCTGAATACACTCATTTTTTTAAATTATTTTAAATTTGTATTTTTAAGCCATTCATATCTCTAAAAATCCAAACAGTATAGAAAGATTTACAGCAAAAATTTTTCCTCCTATACTGGTTCCCCAGTCCAGAGGCAACCAAGTGATCCATTTCTTGAGCATCCTTCCAGGTATAATTTAAACATATAAAAGCAATACATATTCATATCCACAGGCCTAGTAGTCTTTTCACTACTGTCTTCAGATTGTTTTCAATTTAAATTTTGAGAATTAAATCATACAAGTATTTAATTAAAGAGCCTCCTCATTCCTTTTTTTGTTTTAACCAACTGAGCATTTTGTCGTATGGATGTATCGTAGACCAGTACCCTTTTCACGGACATCTGGGCTGTGTCTGATCCTTTCCTGTTGCCAGCTTCAGTGATAACCACTTACATATCAGTGATTGTGCACATGTATAGCAAGTTATCTATAGCACAAATTTTTAGAGTGAAATTGCTGAGTCAGAAGGTATGTGATGGCTTATGTGACTGTCACATTGTCCTCCGTGGCAGTGTAGATAAATAACTTTATACCCTTGCTGGCAATATATATGAGTATGCATTTGTTCAGTCTTGTCAGCAGTGTGTTATCAAACTTTTGGATCTTCACCAGTATGTTAGGTGAAAATGGTAGCCCAGTGCAGGTTTTTCTCCCTTAATTTTTATATGCGACTATTGTAAAAAACAGTACATCGAGGTTCCATGTTCGCTTGACCCAGCATCCTTCGTGTTGACACTTTTAAATAGAGTAATCAAAGCTAGGAAGTTGACGTTGACACAGTACCATCACTAGTCTGCAGGCCTGACGTGGGTTTCACCAGTTTTGCAGGTGCTTGCTTTTCAAGGAGGTAAATAAATCTTTCTCCAGTTCTTTGGCGTTTTACCACATGTGTAGATTTGTATTACCACCTCCATATTTAGGATTCAGAGCTGTTCCTGACCAGGGAACTCGCTCTTGCTGCCCTTATTAATCACCCTTTTCTGCCTCCCCTCAATGAAACAGGAGCCCACTATACTCTGTTTTATTTGCCCAGTATAGTTTTATTTTGCAGTCTTTTTTTCGTGAGGTTGAACATCTTTCTGTATGTTTGAGAATCGCTTGAATTTCCTCTTCTGTGAATTGTCAGTTCCTTTAATTATTTTTTTGCTGAGTTGTCTTTTCCTTCTTTTAGGGAGTTCTTTCTTGGGGAAATTAGTTCTAACATGAGATTAAAACCCACCATCGTGGACTCATCTCATGGTCCAGTGGTTAAGAGTCTGCTTGCCAGTGCAGTGTACACAGGTTCAGTCCCTGGTCTGGGAAGATCCCACACACTGTGGGGCAGCTAAGCTCGTGCTCACTAGAGCCGTTGCTCTGCAACAAGAGAAGACACCCAATGAGAAGCCACAACTAGAGTAGCCCCATGTTTAGCGCAACTAGACAAAGGTTGCATTCAGCAATAAAGACCCAGTGCAGCCAAAAGTAAATTAAAAAAAAAAATCCTCCAGTGTGCCATGCTTTTCCATAAGTGGCTTAACATTTATATCACATTTCAGATGCAGATATTTTTCCTTGCTAACGAGTTTGATTTCTTGATATTTGCAGATACTACAGTAACTCTTGCAATAGTGGTGGACAAGTTGTCACCTCGATTGGCTCAACTCAAAGTTCTGCACAAAGTGTTTAGTACTGGAGTAGCAGAAGTTCCACCTGACACTCGAAATGTTGTCCGAGCATCTCATCTGCTCAACACCCTGTACAAAGCCATCCTTGAATACGACAATGTTGGAGAAGCCTCTGAGCAAACTGTAAGTGGGACCCACGTCTAGTCCACTGTGTGTGACTCATTCTGCTCAGCATAAGAGTGGTGGATAGCCTGTTGTTGATCTTTGTAAAACTGGTGTGTCAGACAGTGGTGAGTTTTTAAATTAGCTTCTAAATTTGAGGCTGCATAAAACAAGCTTTTCAGCTATAATTGCCAAGCTCACCAGATGAATGTGGCAAAAATAGAGCAAAACATAAAAGCAAGATGGGAAAAATACCTAGCTGACTTCGATATAGATACTCACCATACCCTTTGTTAAATACAAATACAAATTTATTATGTGATGTATCTAGAGCAGCCAAACTCATAGAAACAGATAGGAGGATGAGAGGGTTGGTTACTAGGAGCTGGGGAAGAGGAGAAAAGAGGATAGTTAATGGGTACATAGTTTCAGTTTGGTGGCATGCAAGAGATTAGAGAGGCCTGTTTCACAGCAGTGTGAATATACTTAAAACTGCCAATCTGTGTACTTTGGTTAAGATAGTATATATTTTTACTATAATTTAAAAATGCAAATCTAACTGGAGACTTTGATGTGGATAGCTCCAGGTTTGTTTCGGCACATAACTTAGGTGTTTTGCCTAGTTTGTTGGTGTGATCCTTTTTTCCTCAGCATTTTGGTACTGCATTTCAGTTAAAAGGAAGTTGATTTCTTTCATCTCTGTACCTTCTTTTTTATTAGTAACTATATATAGTAGAATGAAATCACTTCCTTGTTGTTAATGGACATTTTGCTAACAGCACTACATGGATGGAGTTTGGATTGTCCAGTTTAGAGCTGTTGTGCCTGTGTAACTTTCACTACTAAGAAAGTGCTGTTATGGAGAAAAAGGTTTCTTATAGTTAGGTGAGGTTTTTCATAAGTATTTTATAGCATGTATCTTGGGTTTTTAATTTCTTACTTTGTTTCAAAAAACGTAGATGGATTTCCCTGGTGATCCAGTGGTTAAGACTCTGTGCTTCCACTGCAGGGGACGTGGTTTGATCCGAGGTTGAGGAACTAAGATCCCACGTGGCCAGTGTTGCAAAAAACAAAACAAAACAGGAATCACTTTTTAAAAGGTGCTTCAGAAATGCTTGAGCCTCATCTTATCCAAGGATGAGGGAGTTCTAAGAATGGATGCGCCTCTCTTCAGGTCTCTTTGCTGTTCTCCCTCTGGGTGGAGACCGTGCGGCCCTACCTGCAGACTGTGGATGAGTGGATCGTGCATGGGCACCTGTGCGACTCTGCCAGGGAGTTCATCATCCAGAGGTGAGGGAGGTGCACCAGACATTGGCTCTTCTCCCCAATATTTCCATTAGCTTCAGATGATACTGGGGGTGGGGGACAGTTCCAGTAATAGAGCTGTGTTGTCACCATAGGCAAGTTCTCTTGCATTTTTATATAAAAGTACCACCCGCCAAAAAATTTTTTTCCAAGGTTTTGTCAATTCACAGCTTTCGGTATTAGCAAATTGCATTTTTTGAATTATAATATGTTTATGGATGGTTGGTATGGTGAAAGGCAGACCGAGTCCTTTGAAGTGAATTGTTGTTCAGTCACTAAGTCGTGACTTTGCACCCCATAGACTGCAGAACGCCAGGCCTCCTTGTCCTTCACTGTCTCTGAGACTTGGGTCAAATTCATGTCCACTGAGTCGGTAATGCTAGCTAACCATTTCATCCTCTGCCGTCCTCTTCTTTTGCCTTCAGTGTTTCCCAGCATCAGTCTTTTCCAATGAGTTGGCTATTCGCATCAGGTGAACAGAGTATTGGAGCTTCAGCTTCAGCATCAGTCCATCTGGTGCAAATTTAGGGTTGATTTCCTTTAGAATTATTGGTTTGATCTCCTTGCAGTCCAAGGGAATCTCAAGAGTCTTTTCCAGCACCACAGTTAGAAAGCATCGATTTTTCGGCACTCAGCCTGCTTTATGGTCCAACTCTCACATCTGTACATGACTACTGGAAAAACCATAGCTTTGACTAGATGGACCTTTGTAGGCAAAGTGATGTCTTTGCTTTAAAATACGCTGTCTAGCTTTGCCCTAGCTTTTCTTCCAAGGAGCAAACGTCTTTTAATTTCATGACTGCAATCACCATCCACAATGTTGTTTAATTTCATGACTGCAGTCACCATCCACAGTGATATTGGAGCCCACAAGAAGAAAACCTGTCACTGCTTTCAATTTTTCCCTTTCTATTTGCCATGAAATGGTGAATTAGGTGATGTCAGATGGCTTCAGTAATGGGAATCAAGGAGAATAAATTAATGATGAGATTAAAAATGTGAAAATATTACCAAATATACCTCTAATATACTTATTTCTCCTAGTTAGCTACTCTTTTTTTTTTTTAACCTTTTTAGTATATTATTTAATAAAACAGTTAAGGAGAATCTTAATCATCACGAATCCACTTGTGATGATTCCCCTTCACTTAATTGATTTTTCTGAACAGAATCATAGAAGCTGCAATGTAGAACTGTTTGCACTCTCTTATCTCAGTCTTAAATTCTGCAGTGTGTAGAAGTACGTGTTTTAATTGATGGCTATCCACTTAACTCATCAGGGAGAATAGCTTTCTTAGAGTTACAGAAAGGTAGCCCTGTTTACACAGTGATTATATCAAATGAACTGGGCTTTCTTTTATCTGAATCTTCAGTCTCTCGTAATGTCCTGCTTCTTCTATTTCACATGAGGATTACTGTAAAATCAGGATTCTTAATCTCCTTAGAGGGGAATGAGTAACCCTCGTTTCATTGTTAAACAGTCCAGCTAGGAAACTGTGGAAAAAAAGATGTCGAAGTCTGGAGTTTACTTTCATAGGAGATAGCAAAATAGGTAACTTATTCTACCTTTAAAGAAAACCAAATTAATCAAATTTTGTTTAATTCCAGTTCAGGAAACTTTCTGCTTATTAGATTTTACCAATGCCATTCAGAATATTAATCCATTTTTCTGTGTTAAACTGAAGTCAGGTAAGTCCCATTTTACCTAAAGATTGCATCATTTTACTAATAGTTGATATTACTGTATTTTGGAATGTCTGGAAAACATGCATAAGTTAGAGCAGATATATTGTTTTTAAGAAAGAAAGGTTAAAGTTTAAAATTCTTTTGAATCCCTGTAGAAACAAAAATGTTCCAGTAAATCACAGAGACTTCTGGTATGCAACCTATACACTATACAGTGTATCTGAAAAGACAGAAAATGAAGAAAAGATGAGTGATAATGCTAGTGCCAGTTCTGGCAGTGATCAAGGGCTCTCCAGCAGGCAGCACACCATGGTGTCCTTCCTGAAACCCGTCCTCAAGCAGATCATAATGGCTGGCAAGTCAATGCAGCTGCTGAAGAACCTGCAGTGCACAGAGAGCACCACGTGCCAGGCCACAGCCAGAGGTACCCCCTTGGTGGTGGGGCAGCAGTTCCCTCTTGATACTTGCCATCCTGAGATACGTCATTATTTTGCACTTTGGAAATGCTCAAAGCCTTTTATTTTCATGAAAATCATCACCATGATCAAATTAATAGATCATGCTGCTCTTGGCTAAAAACAGATTGTCCTCATTGGAGCCTTTGAGCATGGTGTTTGAAAGGCAGTGATGATGTGTTCCACGTGTGTCTTCCTTATCCTTGTTGCTTCAGGACTGGTCCTTTATAGTAATTCTCTGGCATTTCTTAATGTAGTGCAGCATTTGGCATCTGAGGACATGAACTCTGGCAGGTAGGAATTTGTTGGTGAGCAGTTCCGACTTGACCATAGATTTTGAGGAAATCTTGATATACTTTTTTATATTATATAAAATTTATATTATATATGGTCTTTTTTCAGCAGTGTAATTTAAGCAATATACTGAAGGTTTTATCATCTGACTAAAAAGGCTCTGAGAGGTATAGGTGTGACCTTACTTGTTTTGTTTGTAAATCACCTTAATGCTATGTTAATTATTTTGAATTATTTTATGTCTGCTTTAATATTTTCTCAGTTTGTGGACTATTTCCTTTCTTACTGAGTAATAAAACGTAAAGAACTTTACAGGGCCACTGTTGGAAGTGTTTTTCCCAGTGAATTATGACTCCTGTTAGTGTTATCATAGTGCTGTCTAATACGGTGGCAACTTAACTTTCAGCCATCCTGTTTGGTCTGTTACTCTGTTCAGAAAAAAACAAGTTTGTATTTTGAATGTTTGACCATGAGCTTTGCAGCTGTCTAACAGAGGGTATAAAAATGTTTAGTTGTACTAAAGGTACTATACTGGAAGGCTAACATAACAAAACAGGGATAGACCTTCACAGGCTGAAGGAAAAATACCAGGCTATATTTATATAAAGTTTACTTAATAATTCTTACAGTTCCTTATTTACTAAAACATAGCTCACCCTACACATTTTTGTTTCAGATGCAGAAAGAAAAAGTCTGTATACCCTCTTTTTGGAGTCTGTACAGTCTCGTCTTCGACACGGAGAAGACTTCACTGCACAGGCCCTTACTGAGCAGCAGGCCACCAGAGAGACCCTGATAAAGATGCAGTCCATCGCCGAGAGGCATCTTGAATTGGATGATGTTCATGATCCACTGCTGGCAATTAATTTTGCAAGGTGTGATACATACCTGCTGGATTTTTGATATTTAAAATGGCAGAATCTGTTTATTTCTGCCAGGTAGGGCTTTCCAGCCTTTAAAATAGAAACATTTATTCTCTCCTTTTTGATGAATGAAATATGAGAATGTATTGTGTTAATTGTTTCAAATACATAATTTGGCATCCTTGTTATTTGTGAAAGTCCATAGCCTGTCCTGTGCCTTGAGCCCATGGGCAGCACTGCCACTCATACAGAAGAGGCTCGTAGAAGTTGCAGTCCTGGGACATGCTGAGTCAGACCCTCCCTGTGTATCTTGGCTTTTTAGAAAGTGTTTTTAGGTACTTAGCCTGAGGCAATAAGTTGTTGATATCCACACAGTAAATACCCTGTTTATTGTCTAGTGGCCGTCATTCACTGTCTTCAGCCTAATGGCTAGAAAGGCCTCCTCTGTACTTGATCTTCTAGGGCAAAAGCAACGTGTGAAGGACTATTTCACACAAAGAATATTTTGAGGAGAAAGGTTTCTATTTCTATAATAATTGGCATTTTTAAGACTAAAGATAAAAATGGGACTCTGGAGTTTTGATTAAAGAGAATTCTGGTGAACGTATAGACGAGGTGTGGTGTATTAAAAAGAATGAAAATTTTCAATTTGCAGCAGAATAGACAGAGTTAGAGGGTATTATACTTTAGTGAAATAAGTCAGGGAAAGACAAATAATATATGATATCACTTATATGGGAAATCAAAAAATACAACAAGCTGATGAAATAATAAGAAACAGACTCATAAAGAACAAAATATTGGTTACCAGTGGAGAGCGGGGTAGGGGAGGTGCTACATAGGAGCAGGGAATTAAGAGGCACAAACTACTGTGTATAACATAAATAAGCTACAAAGATACAGTGTACAGCACAGACAATATGTTGATATTTTATAATAGGTATAAATGGAATATCACCTTTAAAAATTGTGAATCACTGTGTTGTACACCTGAAACTTATATTAATAAAATATTCTAAATCAACTATACCTCCATTGAAAGGAAAAAAGGAACTGAGTGTGTGTTTTTTTTTTTTAAAGAGAGAATTCTGTTGACAGCAGCTCTTAAAAAGAAGACTTATGTTTTTATATTAAAGGTTGTATTTGGAACAGAGTGACTTTCATGAGAAGTTTGCTGGTGGAGACGTATGTGTGGATAGATCATCAGAATCTGTGACTTGCCAGACTTTTGAATTAACGCTGAGATCTTGCCTCTATCCCCATATTGACAAACAATATCTAGATTGCTGTGGAAACCTCATGCGAACTCTAAAAAAAGATTATAGGTATGAGGAATGGATAAGTTTGGGAAGTAGTTGGTAGTTTTTTATACTTGAAAAATAGTTGAAATTATTTTTAAACCTAGATTTCGAACTAATTTTTGTTAGAGTAGGGAATGGATATGCAATGAACACTTTTCTTTTGAGAGGATCAATTAATCATCAGTGTTTTCGTAACTTTATGTGAAATTTGTTTCTGAGAATTTATCCCAAATGAACACAGAAAAAGCTTGTTACACAAAATGGCTTGTCACAATGTTCACTATCAGAGGGAAAAACATGAAATTGCTTAATAATGGATAACTTATATTTTAAATTATGGCATATCCATATTAAAATATGGCATATTTATCTCCATGTATGAACTTTGTAAAGTTCATGTAAATTACATTTATATAGAGTTGTTTTTTTTTAATTTTAAAATCTTTAATTCTTACATGCGTTCCCAAACATGAATATATAGAGTTTTAAATAATGTAAAGTTTCTTAAGTTGTAAAAAAATCCAGGATGTATAAAATGATAAGAACCTTTTTTTTTTTTTAATGCATAGATTAAAAAGACTGGGGGAAAAAAAGTGCCCTGAATATTAACAGTGGAAATTCATCATGATTTTGGATTAACCTTTTTTGTAACAGTTTAGTAAGTTCGCCAGATTTTTTCAGTTACAGGAAAATAACATACCTCTCTGATTATTAAAAGTAAGCTATATGCTGTTTTATTATTTTTGGAAGTATTTAAAATGTTTTAGTATTTCTGATTTTAGTAAATGTAGTATGTAAACCTGTTTCACTAAAAATGATGTACAAAACCTGGTACTGGTCTAGAATCCTATTTTATGAGCCTGAGATCTTTCTGTGACTTTTCTCTTCTTTCAGGCTGGTTGAATACTTGCAGGCCATGAGGAATTTCTTCTTAATGGAAGGGGGAGATACCATGTATGACTTCTACACATCAATTTTTGATAAAATAAGGGAAAAGGAAACCTGGCAGAATGTGTCTTTTCTTAATGTGCAGCTCCAAGAAGCAGTAGGACAACGTTATCCTGAAGACAGTTCACGGTAAAATATGGGAGGCACCTTTTAAATGTTACAAAATAACCCATATGCCCCAGCTCTTCTGTGACTTCTTTATGCTATCTTATTTTATCCTCATACTGATCCCTATGAGTTTTATTAATGTTATTTTGCACATTAGAAAACCAAGGCAGCAGCCACTTGCCAGCTGAGTGAGAGGAGATGTGAGATGGGAGCATGTGGCCTCTCAGGATCTGATGGCCTTGCTCACGTGGCTGGGGTCCACGCTGGCCGCCTTCCTGCCCCATGGTTCTTCCTCTCCAGCCAGCTGTTCCAGCATTCATGGTGGTGTCACAGGGAGTTTTCTGAGAGAGTGAGAGCAGGGCCTTTGGCACTGCCAGGGCCTGAACTCCAGGCCTCACAGACCCTCACTTCCACCACAGACCAAGTCAGAGTCCAGCCCAGTTAGGAGAGGAAGAGAGATCTCACCACTCTTCGTGGGCAGGGCTGCCTGTTTTCAGAGTGTTGTCCTGGCTTTTCCTTAGTCGGGGAGCTCACCTTCCCTCCTCCTTGTCCCTCCTCCTTGTCCCTCCTCCTGCCTGCTAAGCACCTTGGCCAGGGTGGTGCCAGTAAATACTTAGATGGCAGAGGCTCATCTTCCATCCTATTTGGTAGTCCTTTTTCCCATTCTGTGTCCCTACTTGGCTGCGTTTCTTGGCACCCTCATTGGCCCTTGAAAAGTTATAATGATAATAATTAACATTTGTTTCATGCCACTTAGAACATTGTTTTCCCCACAGCCATGCCAGATTGTACTTCTTAGTAGTACATAAAATAATTCCTTTTATTTTTATGTGATGTATTACCTTTGATTTTTGCACAGAAGCAGAATTTTCATCAAAAACTTTGGTTAGTATAAGCAGGGTAACTGCTAGATTCTTTTCATAGTAAAAAATTAATGCCTAGTAGTCCCCAGAGGGGGCCAGGGAAAGTTAAGGTTATATTTTCCACTACAAATAGAAACTCGTGAATTTTGTTTTTTTTAGAATGCTTCAATCTATTACAGTTATTCCTTTTTCTTGCTTTGACTGTCCCATTTTCACTCAAAGGGAACTCCTTCACTTGACCTTAGTAATCTTGGAGAGCATCCTTGTTTTTAGGACTGGATATCTGGGCTTGTCCTGTGCACTTCCCGCCCAGGCAGTACACCTCCCCGAGGAGCACCAGTCCCATCTCTTCTGAGACTTTAAAGGCCCTTGCTCAGTGTCCCAGAGTGTTCATCTGTTCTGGATTATCAATATTCTGGACTTACTTAGTGGTTGGAGCTAGGAAATATGTAGAAAAAGGAAAATGAATCATATGCTCATATTGGTATTTCCTATATTTATTAAAGATTACAAGATTTCACCTCTTTGATTTTCTTTTGTATCTTTCCCCTTGAGTGATTACCAACACATAAATATAAATATTTACTGGATTTATTCTGTAATAAATCATAATAGTTCCAAAGTAACAGTAGCAGCAACAAACCCGCTGAGAAGTTAGAACATGCTTGTGACTTTATTCTCTTCTTTGTACTTTGAAGTCGTCAGAATCCTGTCTTTCAAGGTCACTTGGACTAATTCTCCATGTGATTATAGCACTGATAGAAGGTTGGGTTCATTTGTTCTATCTTTTACTTTTAGGAATTGCCTTGTTTTTGTTTTTCTTGATTTAATTGTATAAAACAGGTCTATTTTTTAAGTTAAGATCATTAATGCAGAGGCACTTCTAGTCTGGCTGCTAGTGGACTCAGTCTCAGCCACCGAACCACCAGGGAAGTCCCTAGAAAGGCTGTATTTTTTTCTGACTCCCACCAACATAGCTTTCGCCACAACCTCACTAACAGAATATGTTGTCAGACTTTTGGATTTTTGCTTGTCTGATGATAAAAAATGATGTCTCAATATAGTTTTAATTTACATTTTTCTTAGTCATCTTCTCATATGTTTATTTTTGCCTTTGTTTTAAAGTGAACTGTCCATATTTTTTGCCACTATTTCTGTCAGTATCAAGTTATTTATTGGTCTTTATCCTCTTTGTTTTTAGAAGCTCTCTCTTTCTTTTTGTTTGGCTATGCTGTCAGGCTTGTGGGATCTTAGTTCCCTGACCAGGGATTGAGCTCACGCCTCCTGCAATGGAACGCACAGAGTCCCAGCTACTACGAGACCACCAGGGAGTTCCTTAGTAGCTCTTTCTATAGGTTGCCCAGCTTGACATTTGTCCTTTTGTTCTGCTTATGGTATAACAGTTTCTTGTTTTGTCGTGCAGTCATTTTTCAGTGTTTGTATCACGTATCATAGTGTATTTACCATGTATCAGTCTTTTCTCTTACTACTTTTGGACTTTGACTCATAATTAAGAAAGTTTTACTCTTTCCTAGTTACAAAGAAATTCCACCCATGCTTTCTTTTAATGATTTAATGGATTTTTTTAACATTCAGATGTTGATCCATTTAGTGTTTACTCAGCTAAAAAACATGAGAAATAGATTCAGTTTATGTTTTTCCAGATGGCTGACTGGTTGCCATTGCTTATTTCTTTTTTAAAAAACTTCTTTTCCCTGTGTATTTGATTACCCCTTTGTCATTAAATTTTCATATGCACTCATTATATGCATTGTGTCTCTAGATTTTTCGTCCTGTTTCACTGTTCTTTTATTCACATTGCTAGTAGCATTCTGTTTTAGCAATAAGGTTTTCTTGGCTATTCTTGCTTATTTATTTTTCCAAGTGTATTTTGTCATTTTGTCTAGTTCTACCCAGAAAAAATGAGAGCAAAACCCTTGGTGGTATTTTTATTGAGTTTCTCTTTCATAGATTTAACTCAAGACAGATGAGCCGTCACTTTGGGACCCTTCTCCTGTGGCTTCCGTGTGTTCTAGGTGCCTGTCTGTGCCCTCAAGCTTCCTGAGTCTGAACCCATGAGTTCCCTTGGTTCCAGGCTCCCCTGCCCTGCTCACAGCTCTCCCATGTCATTGGCGCTCCACCTACAACTTCCCTGCGGATCCTTTGGCCTCCACCCACCCTTGGTGTAGCTTTCTGCTCTCCTGCCTTGGGCATCTTCATTCCATGTTTATGGCTTCAGCAGCCCCTAATGACCTGCAAATCTGTATTTTTGGCCCAGGTGACTTCACTCGAATGTCGTGTTTGCATCATTGAGCTCATCGTTTTCTGAGCCCTTTGTTTCTCCTTGATGGACACTGCTGTTCATCCCAGTGCCCAGTGAAGCTCACCTTAGATTCCTTCCTCTCTGCCAGCCTTCACACACCCCTAGTTCCTCAGTTCTGCCTCCTGGATAATATTCCCCATCTCAGTGCTCACTCCAGTACTCCCTGCCACCTCCTAACCAGCTGTCTCAGAGTCTCTCCCTTCCATTTGGCCCTACAGGGCCACTCAGAACGTGAGTCACCCCACTACCACTCATGCTCAGGCTCCTTTGTGCCTCAGGGCAGATAGGCTGAGCTTTTCATGAGGGAGAAAACTTCACTGTTTGGCTCCCCACCTTGTGTCTGTACCAAGGGTACAGACATATTGTGTACTTTCTCCACCATACTCTCCATTTCAGAGATTTGGAAATTCAGAGATTTCCATTTCAGGAATATTTCTGGTTTCCTTGAGAACTATACCCTCTCTCCCAGGAGCCTTCACGTTTTTCTGTACTCCCCAGTTACTTAAGTTACCTGCTTTCCCGTGGGCATGGCCAGCAGTGATCTGCCCATCTGGCTTGGTGCAGCACCCTGTGCCTGCTTGGTAACAAGAGGGTGACTGAGCTTTGCTCTGGGCTATGAACCTCTCGAAGAGGGGGAGGGATTGATTTCTTTATCACCTGCTTGTACAGCACTTGACCAATAAGGTATTCAGTAGGTGACTACTAAGTACTCAGTGGATGCACATGTGTACTAAAAAGTTCTAACTAGCTTGTGACATGGAATGAATTGGCTAAACTCATAAAGCACACACTGCCCTTTATATTTCTGGTTGTAAGGCCTTACAGTTAATCTTTTGTGGGCTGCATACAAGCACTGTCAGAGGTGCTTTGTAATCATGAGAGAGTCCTGTCATTGCTCAGTCTACTGACAGAACTATTCTGAGGACAAGTGCCTGGCTCAGGGACGTTTCCATGCCCTACGGTAGCTGCATTTTATTGAGAGTTACACTCGGGCTTATTAGGAAAGTGGATAAAGCAGTCTGTGACACCTTTGCTTTAGAGGCAGCCTCCATGCTTGCTCACACATTGCCTATGTGCTCTCCAGGGTAAGGAGAACAGTGCCCCTCCCCAAGACACACACACACTCACACCACCCTCAGCAGAAGGTCTGTCTCCTGAGCCTATTGCTTAACTCTGCCAGGTTTAAGCACATGGCAGGTTAACCTTCCCTGACTTCATCTTTTTTCCTAAGTAGGTTTACTCTATCTTGTTTTTTATAGTTAAACACATTATTTTAAAATTTTGCCCCCTTTCCCTAATTCTAAAACCTGATTTCTATTCGGCAACATATGCTTAGAAAATATACTTTTATTGGAATATTTGTGTTCCTTTTATGAAATATCTTTTTGTAATGTATAAATTAAATTAAAATGCTAAATAGCTAAAACTGATATCTCTTTATCTAGTCTGTCTATATCTTTTGAGAATGTTGACACAGCTAAGAAGAAACTCCCTGTTCATATCTTAGATGGTCTGACCCTGAGCTATAAGGTATGTGCTGATATTCTTTGTAATAACATTTTCTGTTAAAATTAAGTCATACAAGTAACAAGTTACTTTCTGTTCGGAGTCTAAACGGTGAAAATTCTGTTTTTGCTTTCATAGGTCCCATGGCCTGTGGACATTGTTATAAGTTTGGAATGTCAAAAAATTTATAATCAGGTGTTCCTTCTCTTACTGCAAATAAAATGGGCAAAATATAGCCTGGATGTTTTATTATTTGGTGGTAAGATTTGTTTTCAACAGATAAATTATACTTTAATTTTAGCTCTCTTTCCAGAGAGGTTGGTGGTCTTAGGTCATTTTTTTATGTATACACAGGTACCAGAATGACATAAATTTATGGCATTGCATAATAGTTTTACAGATAATCAGAATTAACTTCCTTGAATCAGTACAGTTAATCTGAAATACAATAACTAAATTAGGAATTTAACCAGAAATAAAATTTTGGGGTCATATGAAAAATTTTAATGACAAGTTAATGGGACTTTGTTTTTACATTTTTGATGACATTGATAATCAGAGTGATATGGCAGCTTTTATTGCTTCACCTTCCAGATGGGGAAGGTAGTGTCCCTGCTGTGCATCCAGACAAGTGCCCTTTAGAGGGCCAGTGATCACACCATCACAAGCCCTAGGGCAGTAGTGTAGGTGAGGTCTGAGCGGATGCTCTTCCCACCCCCTCTCCTCTTTGTTCCTTTACAGAACTAGCTAATCCTGCTGACAAATCACAACGTAAAGAAGGACTTTTAGGTAACCCAGGCACAGCTGCTCATTTTGGCCCACAGAAGGAGCCAGTAAGACTGCAGGTTCATCGTATGTTCCTCTTAAGAGTGAAGCTCATGCACTTTGTGAACAGCTTACACAACTACATCATGACCAGGGTTTGTGTCTGTCAGTCCGTTCAGTTCTATCGCCGTATGTACATATGTTTATGGAGAATTGTAATATATTTATAAATACAAAGAAGCATGCAGAATACTTAGAGGCTGTAAATGTGAAGATATCAGATACTAAAACCTTGATCATAAAATAACATGGCAGCAGGTTAAGTGTTGGCTTTTCTTTCTTTTTTTTAAACATGCCAGAGCACGTGTATCCAGAGACTGCTCTTTCTCTTGTCTAGTGACCCCTTGGAATGACGCACCCAGAGCTCCTCTTTTGGAACTGCCATCAGAACTTGCCATGTATTCCTTTAAATTTCACCAGTGGTAACAGGGCTATCCCTGGAAAATGGCTTCAATTTTTAGTAATGGAAGCCTAAGAAAAGTTTGTCAGGCTAGTATGGAGTGTGAGAGGGAAAATACAGCCAGATTATGTAATTTTTTCTTAAATATAAGAAGTAACTCAGAGTAAATAAAATTGCTTTTCTCACACATATTAAAACCAGTTCTAGAGGAAGTTCTGAAGAGAAAAATCAGATGTTTGAACAGTGGCAGTGTTATTAGAGGATAATATTCACTTGGGGTTTAAAATGGTTGCTAAAAAAAATTTGTAGTCACTCTGGTAGATAGGTTCTAGGGCCCACTTGTATGTGGATGAAGTGCGCCTTTGAAGCCTTTGTTTTAGACATGGTCCACATGGCAGAGGTGCCCTCTGTTTCCTGTACACTAGTGACCTTCAGAGGGCAACCTTAATCTCTTAATTGTTCAGTCTTTTTTCTCAATTTTTTTTTGAAGTTTAGATGATTCAAAGTGTTGTGCCAATCTCTGCTGTACCCCAAAGTGACTCAGTTCTACATATATATGCCGTCTTTTTTTAAGCCCTTAATTGTTGAGGGTAAATGGTAAGAGATTGTTTTTGTTTGTTTTGTTTTGTTTTGTTTTGTTTTCTACTTAAAGTACAGTTAAAGAAGGACCATTATGTAAGTAGTGCAATTTATTGAAACATATAAGTTCAGTTTACCTGATGACTTTTAAAAAATCAGTGCGTTTTCTATACAGTTTCCTATACTTGTCTCTCTGTGCAGGAGCAGTCAGTTAGTCCAGAGTGAGGCATTCCCTCCCTGTGCAAGTGAATGTAGAAGTTGGTAAAAAAGTTTTGTGTATTATATACAAATTCTCACAGAAAAGATATGCTGATTAAATTTATCATCTTTCTCTTTGAAGATTCTTCACAGTACAGGGCTGGAGTTTCAGCATCAAGTCGAAGAAGCCAAGGATTTAGATCAGTTGATTAAAATTCACTATAGATACTTATCAACCATCCATGATCGATGTCTGCTGAGAGAAAAGGTACATGAACTTGGCCGTTGAGGCAGGAATGAAGCCAGCCAAGGGAAACTGTCTGTGTCCTTTGGAGTTTTATGCTTAGTAAGCTTCTGATATGCAGAATATTCTTTTAAGGAAGCACCAGATCCAGTGAGACTATAAATGTGTGCCATATTACCAGAAATTAGGTCTAAAAGAAACAGTTCACATTTTTATTGTGACAGTCTATACTCACTCAGCACTGTGTTTGAATTCAATTAGAAAATTTTATCTGCTGTTATGGAATAGTAGTACTTTGTTTAGAAGTGTATCCAGTTTGATGTGAATATATGGGATTAGGTCATCATACAGCCACTGGAATGACTTGCCCCATTCACTGGTGACTTTAAACTCCTGTCTCAGGAAATGGTAGCTTACTGGCTCTGCTGGTCAGATTGCACTGCTGATGCACCTTTACATGGGTGCAGTGGACATGGGCCCAGTTCCGCCTGTATTGTGTTCAGAGCCTAGCACCCTTCCTTATACTTTGTTGTTGTTGTTGTTCAGTCGTTAAGCTGTGTCTGACTCTTCGCAACCCCACAGACTGTAGCACGCCAGGCTCCTCTGTCCTCCAGTGCCTCCCAGAGTGTGCTCAAATTTGTGTCTGTTCAGTCAGTGATGCTATCTAACCATCTCGTCCTCTGCTATTCCCTTCTCCTTAGACCTGGAAGGCAGTTATTGCATTAATGAACTTTTTCTGTGACATTTAAATTAGGTAAAAGTGTTGGTGTCTGTGTTCAAACATGGTCACAAGGTTTGTGTTCTTCCATGGCTTTCTCTCCAGGTCAGCTTTGTGAAGGAAGCCATCATGAAGGTGTTGAACTTGGCTCTCATGTTTGCAGAGGGGTGGCAGGCTGGCCTGGGGGCATGGCAGTAAGTATGCAGCTTGTGGAGCTCTATGCTGTGACCATTTCAGTTTTGCTTTTAGCTGGCTTCATCTGGCAGTCTTGTTTTTTCATCATGACAACATATCACATATAATTATGGAAAGAATTAAAAATTGTCTAGTCTAAAGAATAGACAGCATCAAAAATCATGCAATTAATTTCTGGCTGGTGAAACAGTAAGAAAAATCTGAAGTCTTGATTAGCAGAAGCAAATATCTTTAAATTACATTCATGTTGTATAGCAGTGCTAGTTGCTCAGTTGTGTCTGACTCTTTGCGACCCCATGGGCTGGAGCCCGCCAGGCTCTTCTGTCCATGGGATTCTCCAGGCAAGAACAGTGGAGCAGGTTGTCATTTCCTTCTCCATCCTGTTGTATATGTTTGCTAAGTTTCTGTTACAGTTGCCTCCAGATATACTCAGAAGTGGGTGGGGGGGTGGTGGAGGGGAAGCATAAGAGACCCTGGAGTCCATCACTCCACTTCAGCAGATGACAGTGACACCCAGTTTTGTTTTGTGTTCACTGCTCACTCCCACACACTCAGTTATTTTAAACCACATTTGGGACATTATGCTAGATTGTAGTCCAAAATCATATTTTAGAGAGCTCTAAAAGAATGATTGTATATTTTACTGTTAGGGTGTTTATTGTTAGAGAGCTCTAAAAGAATGATTGTATATTTTACTGTTAGGGTGTTTATTGTTCACACCTATCACATAGAAAGTCAGAGGACACTTGAAAACCAGGAGCTCTTTCTTCCTATCCAGAATACCATCTTCTACAGTTACCTTGAAAGTGTAGCTCAACAGCTTGTCCTTGTCTTATTTATAAAATTAATGTTATGCTGCTGGTATTACTGGCCTGAAATAAAAGTGTTAAGTCTGGTTGACTAGACTGTTGAGATAAGAGTTAATAGTTTATAGGTAATTGGTATTAGTAAGGAACTGAAAGTTCATTATAGCACTAATCTAAAATTCTCTTTATGACCAACCTATACAGCATATTAAAAAGCAGAAACATTCCTTTGCCAACAAAAGTCCGTCTAGTCAAGGCTATGGTTTTCCGAGTAGTCATGTATGAATGTGAGAGTTGGACTATAAAGAAAGCTGGGCACCAAAGAATTGATGCTTTTGAACTGTGGTGTTGGAGAAGACTCTTGAGAGTCCCTTGGACTGCAAGGAGATCCAACCAGTCCAAGGGACTCTTAGTCCTATTCTAAAGGAAATCAGTCCTGAATATCCATTGGAAGGACTGATGTTGAAGCTGAAATTCCAATACTTTGGGCCACCTGATGCGAAGACTTGACTCATTTGAAAAGACCCTGATGCTGGGAAAGACTGAGGGCAGAAGGAGAAGGGGACGACAGAGGATGAGATGGTTGGATGGCATCACCTGCTCAGTGGACATAGGGTTGGGTGGACTCCAGGAGTTGGTGATGGACAGGGAGGCCTGGTGTGCTGCAGTTCGTGGGGTCACAAAGAGTCGGGCATGACTGAGTGACTGAACTGAACTGAGAATCCTAACCTATAGGGCTTTATCAAAGTGCTTTCAATGAAGAAACTCCGATGGTTAGGTGAAATCCCTAATTGCAGGGGTGAAAATAGGAGTCTTACTTGCCTTATTGTTGCTGTTTCCAGTGTGTGAAGCAGGCTTCTCCCTCCATATCACTGTCAGATGGAGGAGAAGGTAATAATACTGCTGTGCACGCATGGCTAAAATAGAACTTCAACAAGTAAATTGTAAGAAAAAAACAGGATGTGAGGAGGACTTAAGCATATTAACTATCACAGTTTGTGGAAATTAATTGATCCTGAGTCAAATTTAGAGCAAAAAAGTGAAAAAAATTTAAAGATCGGTATGATTTGAACAGTATTATTTCATGATATTTTTTAAATCATTAAGAATTTTGAAACACGTGGTATTGTGGCTATGGATTTAAAGGAGTCTTTGTGTTTAGTGTGATACTGAAATATTTATGCCTGAAATGCTGTGATGTCAACTTTGCTTCTGAAGATGTGGGGCTGGGTGTATCAATACTGAGGGGTGACTGCTGAAGCTGGATGTGGATGTTTGCTATTGCCCATATTAACAAGTTTTTAGTAATTTTTAAACAAAATTTTTATATCTTTAATGTGCTATTTATTTCAAAAGAAGGTATGCTTTTGAAAAGTAAAAATATAGAATTGTGCAGTAGAAAAGGGAGGGACTTCCGTGGGAGTCCAGTAGTTAAAACTCCACTAACAGGGGGCCCAGGTTCAATCTTGTGTCAGGGAACTAAGATCTTCTAAGCCATGTGGCCAAAAAAAGGGGACTATCCCCAGTGACCCTCACTTTGGAACTCAGCAGCATGCTGAAGCAGCAGTTTTGTGTCCTAATGACACTGTCCTTCAGACTCTTTGAAAGTTTGGCAGATTTTGTATTTTATTTTAGAATCTTTAGACTTAGGAATCTAAATAAATTAAGCTGAAGCACATTTGTAATTACTCCAAAGGTATTTTATAGCCTGCTTAATAACTCCTTGTACTCTTTACTTAAATTGAAATTTACTCTTTCCTAGGATGGAATCTATAGAGAAAATGGAGTCTGATTTTAAAAACTGCCATATGTTCCTTGTAACCATTTTAAACAAAGCTGTCTGTAGAGGATCCTTTCCTCATTGTGAGTATTACGTTAAAATATTCCTTTTATATTTTCCGGTAACTGAGTCTGTTACTGTTTGTTACTGATCTCATGAAGATTTAGAATTTTTCACTTCTTCAAACCTGGAAAGCCCTCAGCAGTTGATTCCCAAGTAAGTGGGGTGAGTGAATCAGATGTAAAATATTGAGACTGAAGATACTGCTTCCTAATATATCATGTGTAACACCAATAGATTTCTAAAACCATAAGTAAAGCAGATGGCAAAATAGGTTTCAGTCACATTTCACTATCATGCATAGCTTTTGTAACTATTCCTTTCAAAAAATAGGCTTGGAGGTCGGTTTGCTTTGTTTTTTTTGTTTGTTTGTTTGTTTTTTTAAGCAATTTTAAAACTCCCAAGGCTGCCTCTTACACAAAGAAATGCAAGCCTGACAGTTCAAAACAGCGTGACGCAAACAGAGATCTGTGTGGCGAGTCACAGGGAGAAAAGAGCTGTGTGTTTATAGACACAAAGGACAAAGTAGTATTTCTTGCACAGCTTTTTTGGAAGAAGTATGCTGGGCTAATTTTTTCCTATTTCTGTATATTCAGATTGTGATATGCTCATTAAGAGTAGGTGAACATTTTTAAAAACACTGTTAGAGTAACAAGACAGAACACTGGGAATAAACAAAAATATATCATCAAAAAGTTGTTAATGCAAGGACATCTAAGTAAATTAAGTTCTGATGTGAGATGAGCCTTTCAGTGCTAACCTGCTATACCCACAGAGCAGGTAGGTGGGGCAGTGACTGACTAGAGGCACATAGACTTTGCCAGAAACCCATTGTTGGTGTAGCAGACTGGAATCCTAGATGCCCCCACAGAGGGCCAGTCTTCCCCACTCGAAGCTTACCCTATAAGTAGTGATGTGGAAGCTGAGGGCCCGCAGGGCTGGAAGACAATTCTAATCTCACAGATCCCTAATTTCCTGTGTTGAGTTGACTCTTCTACAATGAAGAGGCTTTCATCTGTTATGCAGGTATATAGAAACTAATGTTGTAAACCCCTACTGACACCTCTCAGCCTCCCCCATTTATACCCTTAACCCCAAAAAAGTACTGTGTTAAAAATGTGTTGAAACAGATTCCATTCATAGCTTAGAACATGGTGTTATGTTATGAAGTGAGTCCAGGTTTTATGATATTTCAAAAAATGTGATTTGTTTAGTGTAAAACCCAGAGTTTTTTTTGTTTGTTTTCAAAACTAAAATGTTATGAAATAGAAGTAAATCATAGTTTTTCAATTTGCATTTAATAAGTGAAGATTATTATCTTTAGTATATGTTAAAGATAATTAGTATTTTCATTAAAAATAGAAAATATCTAATACTTTTTGGGACATTGGTTAAAGCTTATTCAGCCATTGCCATTTAAATCTATCTTGTTAACCTATTTTTATTCTTCCTACAGTGGAATCTCTAGCACTATCACTCATGGCTGGCATGGAACAAAGTTAAATATCTTCAGTATAGTAAATACCTCAGATTTAATCTTTATACATATACATTTCCACCATATGGAGCTAAGAAATGGGACTCTTATTTTGGTTTATTTTTAAACTGTTGTCTACTGTCTAAACAAGTGGGTTTTATGTGTTTTCTCTTGGGATTATTGGTTGGTATATCGAGTTATGTGTATAAAACTTTATCAATGCAAAGTGAATACAGTCTGTTTACACTTATATTTCTTACTGTAAGCAATAGCTTTATGATATTGGTACCTTTAAATGTAAAATATATCATTTTTGAAAATGTAGTTAATATTAAAAATACAGCACTTTATTTCCCCTTTTGCTTAGTCACAGAAGTTTTTTATAGTTTTACATACTATCTTCCCTAAAGGTTGTCTTAGATTTGGTGGTCTGAAAAATGTATTTTTATATGCTTGGAAAGTTCCAAGATAGAAAACAGCTTCAGCCAATGTCAATAAATGTAAAAGCCAGCTGTGGTACAAAATCCTATTATATGGCTTTCGTGAGCTAACCATAATTGATTAAAACTATATTTACTGTTCAGTGTTCCCACATTTTCTTTGCACAGTTGTATTTCTCTAGCAGTTATGACTCAGCACTATATTTACTACTTATTTTTTGAAAACAGCTATTTTTTGGGCTCCAAAATCACTGCAGATGGTGATTACAGCCATGAAATTAAAAGACGCTTACTCCTTGGAAGGAAAGTTATGACCAACCTAGATAGCATATTCAAAAGCAGAGACATTACTTTGCCAACAAAGGTCCATCTAGTCAAGGCTATGGTTTTTCCACCAGTCATGTATGGATGTGAGAGCTGGACTGTGAAGAAAGCTGAGCACCAAAGAATTGATGCTTTTCAACTGTGGTGTTGGAAAAGACTTTTGAGAGTCCCTTGGACTGCATGGACATCCAAACAGTCCATTTTAAAGGAGATCAGTCCTGGGTGTTCTTTCGAAGGACCGATGCTGAAGCTGAAACTCCAATACTTTGGCCACCTCATGTGAAGAGTTGACTCATTGGAAAAGACTCTGATGCTGGGGGGGGGGGGGTGGGGGGCAGGAGGAGAAGGGGACGACAGGATGAGATGGCTGGATGGCATCACTAACTCAATGGATATGCATTTGAGTAAACTCCAGGAGTTGGTGATGGACAGGGGGGCCTGGCGTGCTGCAGTTCATGGGGTCGCAAAGAGTTGGACACGACTGAGCGACTGAACTGAACTGAAGTCCAAATAGCCTCCGAGCTGAGCATCAGGGGCCCCTACCCTGTACACAGTTTCAGTCGTTTTACAGCATGCAGGTGGCAAAGTCAGCTAACCAGACCTCCTGGAAACCAGCCCAGGTCTCAGACTTTACTCTGAAGTCTTGGAAACAGTTTGCTGAGGAGGCCTTCAAATACCACCAATGAATAAGTTATTACTTTCAGGTCTCAAGAAAAGACTGCAGTATAGCCTAACAGTTGTAAAATGTGAGAAGTATTTCTTAATCTGATCCTACAAGTAAAAACTGTGGAAACTGATGGAACCACATGCCCATATAAAGCAGTTATGATGGAGTCAAGGTCCAAACAATGATGGCCTGGCTGTTTTGGTAAAGTTCTTCATGCATAGCAAAAATCATATCAGACATACCAAACCATAACTTCTTTCATAAACCGACTTACATTTATTGTCTGTGTCACTAAACCTGGAATAGAAGATACATTTATTTATAGGATACTTAGGAAATGTTTTCACTTTAAAAAATGAGTGTTTAGAATTTTTGTTGCCACAGACTGGTTTTATACTATATTTGTTCTTTTCTCAAGACTTTAGAGTTTCCAAGGAAAGATTAGCAAAGTTTAAATTGAGGGAAGGATAGACTTTACAAACTGTCACCAATTTCTTTGGGAAGTAGCCTCCAAAGTACAGAGTACCCAGTGAAAAGGGAAAGGGAGATGGACTGGCCAGAGAGAAAAGCTGTCCCAGGTGGTTGTCCCATGTTGGGCTGAGATAATTGGCTTCTGTTCCCCATCTCCATCAGTCATTTGTTGTGTGACCCTAGGGCAAGCATGATCTCTGCAGCTGAGGCTACCCAAGGAGCAACACCGAAGCTGTCTGCCGGAAGTGCATCAGTGCATCAGCTACACTCATCTGGTGATTCTTGAGTTGTGTGGGAAAGTTAATGCTTGATGTACATTAAACTACCTTCTCCTATATATGGAATTTGATGGGCTCTCTTTTAATTTTTCTGCTGGTTCTGTTTGGACCTTTGATCTTAAACAGTTTTCCAGTTGAGCATGTTAGGAGCTTGGAAGTCATTATTCATCTTCTGCAGGAACCAGAACCAGGCTGAGGGAGCTTAAATTATAATTGATAAATCACTAGAGACTCAATGTGGATGAAACTTAGTTAAAGACTCCAGGGGACCTAGATATAAGGGATGAGGCACACTTTTGTGAGTTTTAAGACCACTGCTAGTTTCTCACAGTGAAGATCAGAGAGAAGTCCCCTTGTGCTTCTGCCATGCGGAAGGGAACAGTTTCCATTTCATAATATGCCCAGAGAATTATAGTCAACTCCAGCCCCTTCTAGCCTTCATGTGTCACCTCTGTGTGTGTGTGTGTGTGTGTAGGAGCAGAGGGAGGAGATAACCAAGAAGTACTTGTAAAGGTCATAGCACAGGGGCACAGACTGACTGCAAGAATAACAGTCATACTACAAAATGCTTTTCTTCCCCTACACCCAGTACTTCATAGCACAGGGGCACAGACTCACTACAAGAATAAGAATCATACTACAAAATGCTTTCCCTCCCCTACACCCAATACTCTGCCACACCAGTAGGGCTCCTGTGTAACTGAGGAACACGATAAATTACAACTGTGTGCTAAAACCTTACTTAGCAATAAATCCAAGGAAACCTGACTACAACAGAACACAAAAATCAGAACACCAGAGGAAGTTTTAGCCTCTGACACCTACAGCTAGAGTAAACAGTAAAAGTGTAACCACCACCCAGGTAAACTTGAAATGTTACACCAAAGGCCTGTTTGACTCATTTCCTTTCACCCAACACATGTCTAGCTTCTATCAAAAAAATTTACACAGCATGCTGAAAAAAACAACAGTTTGAAGAGAGCAAGCATCTGAACTGGATTCAGAATTGGCAGAGTTTAACATACCAAGGCTTTCTTATCTCTTGCTATTCTTTGGAACTCTGCATTCAGATGCTTATATCTTTCCTTTTCTTCTTTGCTTTTCGCTTTTCTTTTCACAGCTATTTGTAAGGCCTCCCCAGACAGCCATTTTGTTTAGCCTTTGAGTGGATCACAATAAACTGGAAAATTCTGAAAGAGATGGGAATACCAGACCACCTGACCTGCCTCTTGAGAAACCTGTATGTAGGTCAGGAAGCAACAGTTAGAACTGGACATGGAACAACAGACTGATTCCAAATAGGAAAAGGTACATCAAGGCTGTATATTGTCACCCTGCTTATTTAACTTCTGTGCAGAGTACATCATGAGAAACGCTGGGCTGGAAGAAGCACAAGCTGGAATCAAGATTGCTGGGAGAAATATCAATAACCTCAGATATCCAGATGACACACCCTTATGGCAGAAAGTGCAAAGGAACTAAAAAGCCTCTTGATGAAAGTGAAAGTGGAGAGTGAAAAAGTTGGCTTAAAGCTCAACACAGAAAACAAAGATCATGGCATCCAGTCCCATCACTTCATGGGAAATAGATGGGGAAACAGTGGAGACAGTGTCAGATTCTGTTTTTGTGCTCCAAAATCACTGCAGATGGTGACTGCAACCATGAAATTAAAAGACACTTACTCCTTGGAAGAAAAGTTATGACCAACCTAGATAGCATGTTGAAAAGCAGAGACATTACTTTACCTACAGAGGTCTGTCAAGGCTATGGTTTGTCCAGTGGTCATGTTATGGATGTGAGAATTGGACTGTGAAGAAAACTGAGCACTGAAGAATTGATGCTTTTGGACTGTGGTGTTGGAGAAGACTCTTGAGAGTCCCTTGGACTGCAAGGAGATCCAACCAGTCCATTCTGAAGGAGATCAGCCCTGGGATTTCTTTGGAGGGAATGATGCTAAAGCTGAAACTCCAGGACTTTGGCCATCTCGTGTGAAGAGCTGACTCATTGGAAAAGACTCTGATGCTGGGAGGGATTGGGGGCAGGAGGAGAAGGGGCTGACAGAGGATGAGATGGCTGGATGGCATCACTGACTCGATGGACGTGAGTCTGAGTGAACTCCTGGAATTGGTGATGGACAGGGAGGCCTGGCATGCTGCGATTCATGGAGTCACAAAGAGTCGGACACAACTGAGTGACTGAACTGAACTGAATATGCTAAGGGCTATTAATCAACTATGATTAATAAGCTAAGGGCTCAGACTTACCTGGTGGTTCACTAGTTAAGAATCCACCTGCCAGTGCAGGGAACACATGTTTCATCCATGGTGTAGGAAGATCCTACATGCCGCAGGGCAACAAAGTCTGTGTGCCACAACCCCTGACGCCTGAGCACTGCAACTAGAGAGTAGACCCAGCTTGCCACAACTAGAGAAAGCCTGTCTACAGCAACAAAGACCCAAGGCAACCAAAACAATTTTCAAAATATGCTAAGGGCTCTAATGGAAAAGGTGGATACCACAGATAGGCAGTTTATTAATAGACTCCTTCAAGGATCAGAGCCTTGTCCTGCTGAAGGAACTTGCAAAACTCACTGAGGCCATGCCATGCAGGGCCACCCATCATGGACTGGACATAGTGGAGAGTTCTGACAAAATGTGGTTCCCCTGGAGAGGGAATGGTAAACTGCTCCAGTATTCTTGCCTCAAGAACCCGATGAACACTATGAAAAGGCAGAAAGTTACGACACCAGAAGATGAACTTCCCCAGGTCAGAAGGTGTCAGATATGCTACTAGGAAAGAGTGGAGGGCAATTACTAATAGCTACAGAAAGAATGAAGAGGCTAGGCCAAAGTAGAAACAATGCTCAGTTGTCAATGTGTCTGCCAGTAAAGAAAAGTCCAATGCTGTAAAGAACAGTATTACATAGGAACCTGGAACGTTAGGTCCACGAATGAAGGTAAGTTAGATGTGGTGAAACAGGAGATGGCAAGAGTGAAATCCACATCTTAGGAATTAGTGAACTAAAATGGGCAGGAATGGGCAAACAATTCAGATGGCTATTACATCTACTACTGTGGGCAAGAATCTTAGGAGAAATGGAGTAGCCCTCATAGTCAATAAAAGAGTTCAAAATGCAGTGCTTGAATGCAAGCACTTCTCATAAAAGATTGATCTCAGTTCATTTCCAAGGCAAACCTATTCACAGTAATCCAAGACTATGCCCCAACCACTAATGCTGAAGAAGCTGAAATTGACCAGTTCTATGAAGATCTACAAGA
Source organism: Ovis aries (assembly GCF_016772045.2). Lineage (NCBI taxonomy): Eukaryota > Metazoa > Chordata > Mammalia > Artiodactyla > Bovidae > Ovis > Ovis aries. The sequence continues at coordinate 114,096,054 of NC_056055.1, read as the reverse complement.
CCTAGAACTAACACCCCAAAAAGGATGTCCGTCCTTGGTGATTGGAATGCAAAAGTAGGAACTCAAGACATACCTGCAGTAACAGGCAAGTTTGGCCTTGGAGTACAAAGTGAAGCAAGGCAAAGGTTAACAAATTGCCAAGAAGACACACTGGTCATAGCAAACACCCTCTTCCAACAACACAAGAGACGACTGTACACATGGACATCACCAGATGGTCAATACCAAATCAGATTGATTATATTCTTTGCAGCTGAAGGTAGAGAAGCTCTATACAGTCAGCAAAAACAAGACCTGGAGCTGACTGTGACTCAAACCATCAGCTCCTTATTGAAAAAATCAGGTTTAGATTGAAGAAAGTAGGAAAAAGCACTAGCCCGTTCATGTATGACCTAAATAAAACCCTTTAGGTTTATACAGTGGAGTTGATGAATAGATTGAAGGAATGAGATCTGGTGTACAGAGTGCCTGAAGTACTATAGGCGGAGGTTCGTAACGTTGTATAGGAGGCAGTGACCAAAACCATTCCAAAGAAAAACAAATGCAAAAAGTTAAAGTGGCTGACTGAGGAGGCTTTACAAATAGCTGAGAAAACAAGTAAAAATCAAGAGAGAAACGGAAAGATATATCCAACTGAATACAGTTTCAGAGAATAGCAAGGAGAGATAAGGAGGCCATTTTAAATGAAAAATGCAAAGAAATAGAGGAAAACAATAGAATGGGAAAGACTAGAGATCACTTCAAGAAAATTGGAGATATCAAGGGAACATGTCATGCAAGGATGGGCATGGTAAAGGCAGAGATGGTAAGGAGCTGACAGAAGCAGAAGAGATTAAGAAGAGGTGACAAGAATACACAGAAGAACTATTCAAAAGGTCTTAATGACCTAGATAACCATGGTGGTGTGGTCACTCACCTAGAGCCAGATATTCTGGAGTGTGAAGTCAAGTGGGCCTTAGGAAGCATCACTACAAACAAAGCTAGTTTCCAATCCCAAAGAATGGCAATGCCAAAAAATGTTCAAACTACTGTACAGTTGTGCTCATTTAACATGCTAGCAGCGTTATGCTCAAAATTCTTCAAGCTAGACCAGCAGCACTTCAGTCAAGAACGTCCAGATGTACCAGCTGCATTTAGAAAAGGCAGAGATCCAATTTCCAACATTTGCTGTATCATGAAAAAAGCAAGGTGATTCCAGGAAAATACTGACTTCTGCTTCACTGACTATGCTAAAGCCTTCGTGTGGATCACAACAAACTAAATTCTTAAAGAGATGGGAATACCAGACCACTTTGCATTCATGTGTATCACAAAAAACTGAAAAATTCTTAAAAGATGGGAATAGCAGACCACCTCACTGGCTTCCTGAGAGACCTGTATGTAGATCAGGTCAGTTCAGTTCAGTCACTCAATTGTGTCCGACTCTTAGCAACCCCATGGACTGCAGCATGCCAGGACTCCCTGTCCATCACCAACTCCTGGAGTTTAGTCAAAATCATGTCCATTGAATTGGTGATGCCGTCCAACCATCTCATCCTCTGTCATCCCCTTCTCCTCCCACCTTCAATCTTTCGCAGCATCAGGGTCATTTCAAATGAGTCAGCTCTTTGCATCAGGTGGCCAAAGTATTGGAGTTTCAGCTTCAGCATCAGTCCTTCCAGTGAATATTCAGGTCTGATTTCCTTTAGGATGGACTGGTTGGATCTCCTTGCTGCCCAAGGAACGCTCAAGAGTGTTCTCCAATAAAAGCATCAATTCTTCAGCGCTCAGCTTTCTTTATAGTCCAGCTTTCACATCTATACATGAGTACTGGGAAAACCATAGCCTTGACTGGATGCACCTTGCTGGCAAAGTAATGTCTCTGGTTTTTAATAAGCTGTCTAGGTTGGTCATATCTTTTCTTCCAAGGAGCAAGCATCTTTTAATTTCATGGCTGCAGTCACCATCTGCAGTGATTTTGGAGCCCCCCACAATAAAGTCTGCCACTGTTTGCACTGTTTCCCCATCCATTTGCCATGAAGTGATGGGACCGGATACCATGATCTTCATTTTAAGGCAACTTTTTCATTCTCCACTTTCACTTTCATCAAGAGGCTCTTTAGTTCTTCACTTTCTGCCATAAGGGTGGTGTCATCTGCATATCTGAGGTTACTGATATTTCTCCTCGCAATCTTGATTCCAGCTTGTGCTTCATCCAGTCCAGCATTTCTCATAATCTACTCTGCTTATAAGTTAAATAAGCAAGGTGACAATATACAGCCTTGACATATTCCTTTCCTGATTTGGAACCAGTCTATTGTTCCATGTCCAGTTCTAACTGTTGCTTCTTGACCTGCATACAGATTTCTCAGGAGGCAGGTCAGGTGGTCTGATATTCCCATCTCTTGAAGAATGTTCCACAGTTTGTTGTGAGCCACACTGTCAAAGGCTTTGGCATAGTCAATAAAGCAGAAGTAGATGTTTTTCTGGAACTCTCTTGCTTTTTTGATGATCCAGTGGATGTTGGCAATTTGATCTCTGGTTCCTCTGCCTTTTCTAAGTCCAGCTTGAATATCTGGAAGTTCTAGTTCACATACTGTTGAAGCCTCACTTGGAGAATTTTGAGCATTACTTTGCTAGCGTGTGAGATGACTAAACTTGTACAGTAGTTTACATTCTTTGGCACTGCCCTTTGGGATTGGAATGAAATCTGACCTTTTCCAGTCCTGTGGCCACTGCTGAGTTTTCCAAATTTGCTGGCATATTGACTGCAGCACTTTAACAACATATTTTTTAATATTTGCAGTAGTTCAGCTGGAATTCCATCACCTCCACTAGTTTTGTTCATAGTGATGCTTCCTAAGGCCCACTTGACTTCTATTCCAAGATATCTGGCTCTAGGTGGGTGATCACACCATCATGATTATCTGGGTCATTAAGTCTTTTTTGGATAGTTCTTCTGTGTATTCTTGCCACCTTTTCTTAACATCATCTGCTTCTGTTAGGTTCATACCATTTCTGTCCTTTATTGTGCCCATCTTTGCATGAAATGTTCCTTTGATATCTCTAATTTTCTTGAAGAGATCTCTAGTCTTTCCCATTCTATTGTTTTCCTCTTTTTCTTTACGTTGATCACTGAAGAAGGCTTTCTTATCTCTTCTTGCTATTCTTTGGAACTCTGCATTCAAATGGGTATTTCTTTCCTTTTTGCCTTTGCCATCTACTTCTCTTTCCATAGCTATTTTTAAGGCCTCCTGGTGGGCTGCCTTCTATGGGGTCACACACAGTTGGACACAACTGAAGTGACTTAGCAGCAGCACCAGCAGACAACCATTAGCCTTTTTACATTTCTTTTTCTTGGGGATGGTCTTGATCGCTGTCTCCTGTACAATGTCACGAACCTCCGTCCATAGTTCCTCAGGCAATCTGTTTATCAGGTCTAAGCCCTTGCATCTAGTTGTCACTTCCACTGTATAGTCGAAAGGGATTTGATTTAGGTCATACCTGAATGGTCTGGTGGTTTTCCCTACTTCAATTTGAGGCTGAATTTGTCAATGAGGAGTTCATGATCTGAGCCACAGTCTGCTCCCAATCTTTTTTTTTTTTTTTTTTTGCTGACTGTATAGAGCTTCTCCATCTTTGGCAAAGAATATAATCAGTCTGATTTTGGTGTTGACCATCTGGTGATGTTCATGTGTAGAGTCTTCTCTTGTGTTGTTGGAAGAGGGTCAAGAAGCAACAATTAGAACCAGACATGGAACTACGGACTGGTTCAAAATTGGGAAATTAGTATGACAAGGCTCTATATTGTCACCCTGCTTATTTAACTTATATGCAGAGTACATCATGCAAAATGCCAAGTTGAATGAATCACAAGCTGGAATCAAGATTGCCAGGAGAAATAATTTCAGCTATGCATATAATATCACTCTAATGGCAGAAAGCAAAGAGAAACTAGAATTTCTTGATGAGAGTGAATGAAGGAAATACGGCTTGAAACTTAACATTCAGAAAACTAAGATCATGGCATCTGGTTCCATCACTTCATGGCAAATAGAAAGGGAAAAAGTGGAAGCAGTGACAGATTTTCTTTTCTTGGGCTCCAAAATGACTGCTGAAAGTAACTGTAGGCATGAAATTTAAAGGCACTTGTTCAAATTAAAAGACACTTGCTCCTTAGAAGAAAAGCTATAACAACCTCAACAGCGTATTAAAAAGCAGAGACATCACTGCCAACAAAGGTCTGTATAATCAAATCTCTGGTTTTTCCCGTAGTCATGTATGTATGTGAGAGTTGGACCATAAAGAAGGCCGAGTGCCAAGGAATTGATGCTTTGAATGGTCATGCTGGAGAAGACTCTTGAGAGTCCCTTGGACAGCAAGGAGATCAAACCAGTCTATCCTAAAGGAAATCAACCTTGAATACTCATTGGAAGGACTGATGCTAAAGCTAAAGCTCCAATACTTTGGCCACCTCATGCAAAGAGCCGACTCATTGGCAAAGATGCTGATGCTGGGAAAGATTGAGGTTAGAGGAGAAGGGAATGACAGAGGATGAGGTGGTTAATACAGTATCACTGACTTAATGGACATGAGTTTTGCAAATGTCAGGAGATAGTGAAGGACAGGGAAGCCTAGCTTGCTGCAATCCATGCGGTTGCAGAGTCAGACACAACTTAGGAACTGAACAACAAAAACAAGTAGAGAGATGGAAACTCAGTAAAGACATGGTTGTACTGAACATCAGCTGGATGAAATGGTCACTTTTAAATTACTTCAGCAGAATACAACTCAAATGTATAGAACATTCACGATTATAGGTCACATTTTGGCCATAAACTATATTTTAACAACTTTTTAAAAATAGAAATCATTTAAAATATGCTCTCAGACCACAATGTACATAGGCTGAACAAGCAGGGGTGACAAGAGGCAGACTTTGTAGTAACTGGACGTGGAGGAGACAGATGTGATTGGTTTGGATAATTCTGTGGACTGGCAGGGAAATGAAACCAGTTAGTTTGAGGACAGGTAGGGTGCTGTGATGGAGAAGGCAATGGCACCCCACTCCAGTACTCTTGCCTGGGAGATCCATGGATGGAGGAGCCTGGTAGGCTGCAGTCCATGGAGTCACTAAGAGTCAGACACAACTGAGTGACTTCACTTTCACTTTTCACTTTCATGCATTGGAGAAGGAAATGGCAACCCACTCCAGTGTTCTTGCCTGGAGAATCCCAGGGATGGGAGAGCCTGGTGGGCTGCCGTCTGTGGGGTCGCACAGAGTCAGACACAACTGAAGCGACGCAGCAGCAGCAGCAGCAGCAGCAGGGTACTGTGAGTTCAGTGGACAGGGGAACAAGTTTGGTGGGGGTTTATCTAAGGAGCAAGGGAATTCACAGTTAGGCTTTTCTAAGGCCCATCCTGGAGTGTGAAGTCAAGTGGGCCTTAGGAAGAATTATCAGCAGTATAAAAGATGATGGTGTTAATGTGCTGTACTCAATATGTCAGCAAATTTGGAAAACCCAGCAATGGCTACAGGACTACACTATCCATTTACAATAAAAACTCTCATCAAAGAAGTTAGAGAGGGAATATATCTCAACATAATAAAGACTATAAAGACAAAAATCACAGCCAACATCATACTCAGTGGTGAAAAGTCCAAAGCCTTCAAGGATGTTAATTCTGTGGCTTCTATTTAACATAATATTGGAAGTCCTGGCCATAGCAATGGGACAGGAAAAAGAAACAGAAGATATCCAAATTGGAAGGGAGGAAGTAAAATTGTCTCTATTTGTAAATGTTATGATACTCTATATATAGAGAACCCTAAAGTCTCCACCCCAAACTACTGGAATTAATAAATGAATTCAACAAGTTTGCAAGATACAAGATTAATACATAGAAATCTTATATTTCTATACATTAATAATAAATATCAGAGTAAGTTTCTTAAATCCCCATTTAAAATTGCAAGAACAACAACAACAAAAACCCACCAAGGAATAAACTTAAACAAAGAGCAAAAGACCTATATATTGAAAAGTATAAAAGTGGATGAAGGAAACCAAATATGATTCTAAGAAATGGAAAGAAATCCCATGCTCTTGGATGGAAGAATTAATGTTGCCAAAATTTCCATACTACCCAAAGCAATCTAAAGATCTAATGCAACCCTTATCAAAATACCCATGTGTTTTCACAGAAGTAGAATAATCCTGAAACTTATACAGAATCACACAAAGATCCCAAATTGGCAAAGCAATCCTAAAAAAAAAAGAAAACCTGGAGGTATAACCTTCCCAGACTTCAGGATGTACTACAAAGGGCTACAGTAATCAAAACAGCATGGTAGGTAGTGGCACAAAAACAGATCAAGAAAACAGAATAGTGAGTCCAGAAATAAACCCATGCACCTATGGCCAGTTAATCTATGACAAAGGAGGCAAGAATACACCATGGAGAAAAGACAGTCTTCAGCAAATGGTGCTAGAAAAACTAGACAACCACATGTTAAAAATCAGAGTAGAACACTCCTTAATACCATACACAAAAATAAAATGGTTTAAAGACCTAAATTAAGACCTGAAACCATGAAACTCCTAGAGGAGAACATAGGCAAAATTCTTTGACATTCATAGCAATATTTTCCTGATCAGTCTCCTAAGACAAATAAAAGGAAAAAATAAACAAATGGCACCTAATTAAACTTTAAAATTTTTGCACAGCAAAAGAATCCATTGATAAAGTGAAAAGGCAACTACTGGGTGGGAGAAAATATTTACAAATGATGTGACTCACAAAGGCTTAATATCCACAGTTCATACAACTCGATGTCCAAAAAATAAAAAACAATTTAAAAATGGACAGAAGACCTGAATAATCATTTCTCCAAAGATGTACAAATGGTTAACAGGCACATGAAAAGATGCTCAATATCATGAATCATTAGAGAAATGCATGTCAAAACCAAAAGATATCACATCACACCTATCAGAATGGCTGTCACCAAGAAGTTTAAGTAACAAATGTTGGAGAGGATGTAGAGTAAAGGGAACACTAGTACATTTCCACTACTGGTGAGAATTTTTAATTGGTGCAGTCACTATAGAAAACAGTATCAAAGTTATTCAAAAAATTAAAAGTAGGGGATTCCTTGGTGATCTGCCCTGGTGGCTCAGAGGTTAAAGCATCTGCCCGCAATGGGGGAGACCTGGATTCGAACCCTGGGTCTGGAAGATCCCCTAGAGAAGGAAATGGCAACCCACTCCAGTATTCTTGCCTGGAGAATCCCACGGACAGAGGAGCCTGATGGGCTACAGTCCACAGGGTCACAAAAAGTCGGACACGACTGAGTGGCTTCACTTTCTTTCTTGGTGGTCTAGTAATTAGGACTCCATGCTTTCACTGCCAAGGAAATCCTTGGTAAGTGAACAAAGATCCTGCAAGTCATGCAGCATGGCCAAAACAAGCAAACAAAAACCCCAGCAATCTAAAAATACTACCACCATATGATCCAGCAATTCAACTCCTGGGCATATACTTGAAAGAAAAAAAATGTTAGTACATTCACCCCAATGTTTGTAGCAGCACTGTATACAATAGCCAAAACATGGAAGAAACCCAAGCGTCCATCCACAGATGAATAGATACACACCACACACACACACAACACACACAACCCATGAAATATTACTCAGCCATAAAAACGCCATTTGCAGCAATGGAGATGGACTTAGAGAAGACTGTGCTTAGTGAAATAAGTCAGACCGAGAAAGACAAATACTGTAAAATATCAGTTACATGCAGAAACTAAAAATTAATACAAACGAATGCATATTTAAAGCTGAAACAGACTCATAGCTGTAGAGAACAAATTTGTATTTACCAAAGGGGATAAAGAAGAGTAGAGGAACAAGTTAGGGAGGGATATGGGATTAACAGATATAAATACTATATATAAAATCAGAAACAAACATATTAGGTAGGAAATTATACCCATTATTTTGTCATAGCCTGTTGTTCAGCCACTCAGTTTGTGTCCCCACAAACTCTGACTCTTTGTGACCCCATTACTGCATCAGGCCAGGCTTCCTTCTTCATGAACTCCTGAAGGTTGCTCAAACTCATGTGCATTGAGTCGGTCGTGCCATCTAACCAAGTCATCCTCTCTAGTCCCGTTCTCCTACCTTCACTCTTTCCCAGCATTAGGATCTTCTCTAATGAGTCAGCTCTTCATATCAGGTGACCAAATTAATGGAGCTTCAGCTTCAGTATCAGTCCTTCCAACAAATATTCAGGATTGATTTCCTTTAGGATTGACTGCTTTGATCTCCATGCTGATCAAGGGACTCTCAAGAGTCTTCTCCAACACCACAGTTCAAAAGCATCAATTCTCCAGTGCTCAGCTTTCTTTATGGTCCAACTCTCAGGTTCATACATAACTGCTGGAAAAACCATAGCTTTGACTAGACAGATTTTTGTCAGCAAAGTAATGTCTCTGCTCTTTAATAAGCTGTGTAGGTTGGTCATAGCTTTTCTTCCAAAGAGCAAGCGTCTTTTAATTTCAAGGCTGCAGTCACCATCTGCAGTGATTTTGGAGCTCCCCAAAATAAAGTATCTCACTGTTTCCATTGTTTCCCCATCTATTTGCCATGGAGTGATCGAACTGGATGCCATGATCTTCATTTTATGAATGTTGAGTTTAAAGCCAAGGTTTTCACTCTCCTCTTTCACTTTCAACAAGAGGCTCTTTAGTTCTTCACTTTCTGCCATAAGGGTGATGTCATCTGCATATCTGAAGTTATTGAGAGTACATTATTATATGCAGAGTACATCATGTGAAATACTGGGTTGGATGAAGCACAAACTGGAATCAAGATTGTCAGGAGAAATATCAATAACCTCTGATATGAAGATGACACCACCCTTATGGCAGAAAGCAAAGAGGAACTAAAGAGCCTCTTGATGAAAGTGAAAGAGGAGAGTGAAAAAAAAAAAAAAACGTTTAAAACTCAACATTTAAAAAACTAAGGTCATGGCATCCTGTCCCATCACTTCACGGCAAATGGATGCGGAAACAGTGGAAACAGTGACAAACCTTATTTTCTTGGACTCCAAAATCACTGCAGCCATGAAATTAAAAGATGCTTGCTCCTTGGAAGAAAAGCTATGACCAACCTAGACAGCTTATTAAAAAGCAGAGACATTACTTTGCTGACAAAAGTCCATCTAGTCAAAGCTATGGTTTTTCCAGTAGCCGTGTATGGATGTGAGAGTTAGACTATAAAGAAACCTGAGCACTGAAGAACTGATGCTTTTGAACTGTGGTGTTGGAGAAGACTCTTGAGAGTCCCTTGGACTGCATGGAGATCCAACTAGTCAATCCTAAAGGAAATCAGTCCTGAATATTCATTGGAAGGGATAGCTGACTCATTTGAAAAGACCCTGTTTATGGGAAAGATTAAAGGTGGAAGGAGAAGGGGATGACAAAGGATGAGATGGTTGGATGGCATCACTGACTCAATGGACATGAGTTTGAGTAAGCTCTGGAAGTTGGTAATGGACAAGGAAGCCTGGCATGCTGCAGTCCATGGGGTCAGAGAGTCGGACACAACTCAGCAACTGAACTGAACTGAACTGAACTCTGCATATAAGTTAAATAATCAGGGTGACAATATACAGCCTTGACATACTCCTTTCCTGATTTGGAACTAGTCTTTTGTTCCATGTCCAGTTCTAACTGTTGCTTTTGACCTGTATACAGATTTTGCAGGAGGCAGGTCAGGTGGTCTGGTATTCCCATCACTTTAAGGGTTTTCCAGTTTGTTGTGATCCACACAGTCAAAGGCTTTAGTGCAGTCAATGAAACAGAAGTAGATGTTTTTCTAGAATTCTCTTGCTTTTTCCATGATCCAATGGATGTTGGCAATTTGATCTTTGGTTCCTCTGCTTTTTCTAAATCCAGCTTGAACATCTGGAAATTCTCAGTTCACATACTGTTGAAGCCTCACTTGGAGAATTTTGAGCATTACTTTGCTAGCGTGTGAGATGACTAAACTTGTACAGTAGTTTGAACATTCTTTAGCACTGCCCTTCTTTGGGATTGGAATGAAATCTGACATTTTCCAGTCCTGTGGCCACTGCTGAGTTTTCCAAATTTGCTCGCATATTGACTGCAGCACTTTAACAACATTATGTTTTTAATATTTGGAATAGTTCAGCTGGAATTCCATCACCTCCACTAGTTTTGTCCATAGTGATGCTTCCTAAGGCCCGCTTAACTTCTATTCCAAGATGACTGGCTCTAGGTGGGTGATCACACCATCATGATTATCTGGGTCATTAAGTCTTTTTTGGATAGTTTCTCTGTGTATTCTTGCCACCTTTTCTTAACATCTTTTGCTTCTGTTAGGTTCATACCATTTCTGTCCTTTATTGTGCCCATCTTTGCATGAAATGTCCCTTTGATATCTCTAATTTTCTTGAAGAGATCTCTAGTCTTTCCCATTCTTTTGTTTTCCTCTTTTTCTTTACATTGATCACTGAAGAAGGCTTTCTTATCTCTTCTTGCTATTCTTTGGAACACTGCATTCAAATGGGTATTTCTTTCCTTTTCTCATTTGCCTTTTGCCTCTCTTCTTTTCTCAGCTATTTGTAAGGCCTCCTCAGACAACCATTATGCCTTTTTGTTTTTCTTTTTCTTGGGGATGCTTTTGATCAATTACCTGCTGTACAATTTTATGAACCTCCACCCATAGTTCTTCAGGCACTCTATCACATCTAATCCCTTGAATCTATTTGTCACTTCCACTGTATAATCATAAGGAATTTGATATTTCCCCAACTTTCTTCAAATTAAATCTGAATTTTGCAATAAGGAGTTCATGATCTGAGCCACAGCCAGCTCCTCTTCTTGTTTTTGCTGACTGTATAGAATGTCTCCATCAGCAACTGCAAAGAATGTTATCAATCTGATTTCAGTATTGACCATCTGGTGATGTCCATGTTTAGGGTCATCTCTTTTATTGCTGAAAGTGGGTGTTTGTTATGACCAGTGCGTTTTCTTGGCAAAACTCTGTTAGCCTTTTCCCTGCTTCATTTGTACTCCAAGGCCAAACCTGCCCATTACTGAAGGTATATCTTGAGTTCCTACTTTTGCTTCCCAGTCCCCTATGATGAAAAGGACTTTTTTTTTTTTTTCAGTGTTCTAGAAGGTCTTGTAGCTCATCAGAGAACCATTCAGCTTCAGCTTCTTTGGCATTAGTGGCTGGGGCATAGTCTTGGATTACTGTGATATTGAATGGTTTGCCTTAGAAACGAACAAAGATCATTCTGTCATTTTTGAGATTGCACCCGAGTACTGCATTTCAAACTCTTTTGTTGACTATGATGGCTACTGCATTTCTTCTAAGGGATTCTTGCCCACAGTAGTTTATATAATGGTCATCTGAATTCAGTTCTTGCCCACAGCAGTAGATATAATGGTCATCTGAATAAAATCCACCCATCGGAATTAAACTCACCCATTCTGGTCCATTTTATTTCACTGATTCCTAAAATGTCTATGTTCACTCTTGCCATTTTCTATTTGACCACTGCCAATTTACCTTGATTTATATAACATTCCAGGTTCCTATGTAATATTATTCTTTATAGCATCGGACTTTACTTCTACCACCAGACACATCTGCAGCTGGGTGTTGTTTTCACTTTGGCTCTGCTTCTTCATTTCTTCTGAAGCTATTTCTCTGCTCTTATCCAGTAGCATATTGGGTACCTACCAACCTGGGGAGTTCATCTTTCTGTATCATCTCTCTTTGCTCTTTCATACTGTTCATGTGGTCCTCAAGGCAAGAATACTGAAGTGGTTTGCCATTCCCTTCTCCAGAGGACTACATTTTTGTCAGAACCAGCCACCATGACCATCTGTTTTGGGTGGCCCTGTACGGCATGGCTCATAGTTTCATTGACGTAGACAAGGCTGTGATCCATGTAATCAACTTGGTTAGTTTTCTGTAGTTGTGGTTTTTATTCTGTCTGCCCCATATAGATGAGGATAAAGAGACTTGTGGAAGCTTCCTGAAGGAAAGGACTGGCTGTGGGGGAAACCCACGTCTCTCTAGGGGGTAAGGCCATGCTCAGTATATCTTTAATCCAATTTTCTGCTGTTGGTTGGGACTGTGTTCCCTCCCTGTAGTTTGGCCTGAGGCCAAACTATGACAGGGGTAATGGTGATAATGGCACCTTGTGAAAAAGATTTATGCCATGATACTGTGGCTCTCAGGACTCTTGTAGTCAGTTCCCCCTGGCCTGGCAGCAGACCACTGTCAACCCATGCTTCTCCTGGAGACTCTGTGACACTCACAGGCAAGTCTGGCTTTGTCTCTTGTGGGGTCATTGCTCCTTTCTCCTGGGTCCTGGTGTGCACAAGGTCTTGTGCCCTGCAAGAGTCTGTTTTACCAGTCCTAAGGAAGTTCTGTAATCATATCCCATTGGCCTTCAAAGTCAAATTCTCTGGGTGTCCTCAGTCCCTTTGCCAGATCCCCAGATTGGAGAATCTGTTGTCAGCCCTAGAACTTTGGCAGCAGTGTGAGAACTTCTTTGGTATAATTGTTCTCCAGTATGTGGGTTGTCTGCTCAACATCTCTATGGTGGGACTAATGGCAACCTTCTCCTAGTGGACTTATGCCACATGCTGCACCTCCCAGGTCTGCTGCAGCCACAGCCCCTGTCCCCGTGGCAGGCCACTGGTGGTCCATTCCTCTGCGTGAGACACTCAAACACTCAAAGGCAATTCTGGCTCAGTATCTTGTGGAAGTCACAGCTCCTTTCCCTGGGTCCTGGTGCACACAAGGTTTTGTTTACACCTGACCGTCTCTGGCAGGTATGAGGTTTGATTCTAAATGTAGTTGCCCCCCTCCTACTTTCTTGTTAGGGCTTCTTTGCCCTTGGACACAGGGTATCTCTTTTTTGGTGTGATCCAACATTCTCCTATTGATGGTTGTTCAGCAACTGGTTGAGATTTTGGTGTTTTCGCAGAAGATGTGAGTAATAGCCTATAACAGAGTGTAGTATAGATATAGATATATAGATATAAAATCAGTTGATTTCTCACCATAAACAGTGGAGAGCAGAAGGTAATGTGATGGCATTTTTTCAATGTTGAAAAAAAAATATCCACCAAAATTTTTATATCTGGCAAAATTATCCTCGAAAAATAAGGAAAAAGACATTCCCAGATAAGCAGAACCTCAAAGATTTTTTTGTTGCAAGGCCTTCCCATTCTGGCTGAAATGACTTTCATAGTCCTTAAAAAGCTAGTGCCCTTCCCCTTTCATTTTTCACTTCTTCCTCTGTAGGAGCCAGACATTGAAAAGCAACTGCATATATGGAAGAAAATGACCTTTCATGCCCAAGGTGTAGGTTCAGAAAAGACCTGAAAATACTTTAAGTTTACACGTCAAGCTGACATCTGGCACAGAAACAGGCCAGAGAAATCAAGGGGGGAAGAAACATAATAACAAAAAGCAGCAAACCCAAGGAAACAGGAGGATCTGATTTAAGATTCAAATGTCCAGGGTTCAGTAAAAATCACAAGCATATAAAGAAACTGGGAAATATGGCCCATTCAAAGAATGGAGAAAGCAATTACAACCCACTCCAGTACCTTTGCCTGGAAAATCCCATGGACAGAGGAGCCTGATAGGCTGCAGTCCATGGGGTCGTGAAGAGTCGGACACGACTGAGTGACTTCACTTTCACTTTTTACTTTCATGCATTGGAGAAGGAAATGGCAACCCACTCCAGTATTCTTGCCTGGAGAATCCCAGGGATGCGGGAGCCTGATGGGCTGCCGTCTGTGGGGTCTCACAGAGTCGGACATGACTGAAGCGACTTAGCAGCAGCAACAAACAAAGAATAAATCAAGAGACTGTCCTTGAAAGAGATGTAATGGCAGATATACTAAACAAATACTTCATTTTTAAAATTTTACTTTAATTGGAGGCTAATTACAATATTGTGGTGGTTTTTGCCATACATCAACATGAAACAGCCATGGGTATACATGTGTTCCCCATCCTGAACCCCACTCCCACCTCCCTCCCCATCCCATCCCTCAGGCTCATCCCAGTGCACTGGCCCTGAGCTCCCTGTCTGATGTTTTGTACCTGGACTGGCCATCTGTTTCATATATGATAATATACATGTTTCAATGCTATTCTCTTAAATCATCCCACCCTCACCTTCTCCCACAGAGTCCAAAAGACTGTTCTATACATCTGTGTCTTTTGCTGTCTTGCATATAGGGTCATCATTACCATCTTTCTAAATTATATATATATGCATAGGTATACTGTATTGGTGTTTTTCTTTCTGATTTACTTCACTCTGTATAATAAGCTCCAGTTTCATCCACCTCATTAGAACTGATTCAAATATATTATTTTTAATAGCTGAGTAATACTCCATTGTGTATACTTCACTGTAATATTCCATTGTGTACCATGGTTTTTTATCCATTCTGCTGATGGACATCTAGGTTGCTTCCATGTCCTGGCTATTATAAAGAGTGCTGCCGTGAACATTGAGGTGCATGTGTCTCTTTCAGTTCTGGTTTCCTCGGTGTGTATGATCAGCAGTGGGATTGCTGGCTCATATGGCAGTTCTGTTTCCAGTGTTTTAAGGAATCTTCACTCTGTTCTCCATAGTGGTGATACTAGTTTGCATTCCCACCAACAGTGTAAGAGGGTTCCCTTTTCTCCACACCCTCTCCAGCATTTATTGCTAGTAGACTTTTGGATAGCAGCCATCCTGACTGGTATGAGTTGGTACCTCTTTGTGGTTTTGATTTGCATTTCTCTGATAATGAGTGATGTTGAGCATCTTTTCATGTTAGCCATCTGTATGTCTTCTGTAGAGTAATGTCTGTTTAGTTCTTTGGCCCATTTTTTGATTGGGTCATTTATTTTTCTGGAATTCAGCTGCAGGAGTTGCTTGTATATTTTTGAGATTAGTTGTCAGTTGCTTCATTTGCTATTATTTTCTCCCATTCTGAAGGCTGTCTTTTCACCTTGCTTATAGTTTCCTTCGTTGTGCAAAAGCTTTTAAGTTTAATTAGGTCCCATTTGTTTATTTTTGCTTTCATTTCCATTCCTCTGGGAGGTGGGTCATAGAGGATTTATGTTAGAGAGTGTTTTGCCTATGTTTTCCTCTAGGAGTTTTATAGTTTCTGGTCTTATGTTTAGATCTTTAATCTAATTTGAGTTTATTTTTGTGTATGGTGTTAGAAAGTGTTCTAGTTTCATTTTTTTACAAGTGGTTGACCAGTTTTCCCAGCACCACTTGTTAAAGAGATTGTCTTTTCTCCATTGTATAGTGTTGCCTCCTTTTAGACAAATACTTTAAAACAACTGTTTTAATTTCATGGCTGCAGTCACCATCTGCAGTGATTTTGAAGCCCCCAAAAATAAAGTCTGACACTGTTTCTACTGTTTCCCCATCTCTTTCCCATGAAGTGATGGGACCAGATGCCATGATCTTTGTTTTCTGAATGTTGAGCTTTAAGCCAACTTTTTCGCTCTCCTCTTTCACTTTCATCAAGAGGCTTAAAAGAGGATATGGAGAAAGTCAAGAAAGTGATGTGTGAAAATAAATAAATAAATACATAAGTGTGAACAAAATGGAAAAATCAATAAAGAGATCAAAACCTAAAAAGAAATTATGGAACTAAAAAGTATATTAACCAAAATGAAAAATTCACTAGGGAGTTTCAATGGCAGAATTGAGCAGGAAAAAAAGCTAATCAGTGAGCTTAAAGGTAAAACAATGGAAACTATCCAGTCTGAGGAAATTTTTTAAAAATTAAAGAAAAGTGAACAAAGCCTAGAAACATCCAGAGGACCAACATGCATATTATGCACTCCCAGGGGAGAGGCAAGAGAAAAGGCAGAGAGACTATTTGAAGAAATAATGCCTGAAAACCTCCTAAATTTGATAACAGACACTAACATAAGCATCCAGGAAGCTCAGTGAACACTGGGTAAGATGAACTCAAGAGACCCACACCAAGACACATTATAATTAATTTAAAAGAGAAAGACAAACAGGAACTCTTGAAAGCAGTGAGAACAAGAAATGCTCAAAGTAATGTTTCAAGGCGAAATGAAAAGACACTAGATAGTAACTCAAGGCATGTTAAACAAATATAGATCTGAATAAAGAAAAATACATGCTAACGTTATAGCAATGGTTTCTCAATGCACTTTGTTTTCCACATGATTTAAGAAACTAATACAGTTAAAGAAAAAATACAGCTATTAGTGTAAAAGTTAGTATCACTGCAACTTCGGTTTTTAACTTCAAATCTTATTTTCTACATAATTTAAGAGACTAATGCATTTAAAAGAAGTGCTAGTTTATGTTTTAGGGCACACAGTGTATGAAGATATATTTTGTGCCATCAACAACTGAAAGAGACAGGGACAGGGCCATCAAAAAGAAGAGGCTTTTTTAAAATTGACGTATAATTGATTTATAATGTGCCAATCTCTGCTATACAGCAGAGTGGCTTGGTTATGCACATATGTGTTTTTTATATTATTTTCCATTATGATTTATTATAGAATATTGAATATAGTTTTCTGTGTTGTACATTAGGACCTGTTGTTTAGCCATTCTAAATGTAATAGTTTGCATCTACCAGCCCCAAACTATTGGTCCATCCCTTTCCCTCCTCCCCTTCTCCTTGGCAACCACAGGTCTGTTCTCTGTGACTGTGAGTCTGTTTCTGTTTTATATACAGGTTCATTTGCACCATATTTTAGCTTTTAAGTGATATCATATAGCATTTGTCTTTTTCTTCTGGATTACTTCACTTAGTATGATCATCTCTAGTTGCAGAAGAGTTTATGTTATTGAAGTTAAAATGGCATAAATTTGCTAATAGCAAATAGTGCCAATAGCTTTAGCAGATTAAATGTAATCCCAATGGTAACCACCAAGAAAATAGCTAGAGAATATACACAAAAGGAAACGAGAAGAGAATTAAAAATTCTGCCACAAAAACTCAACAGAAAAGAAGACAGAAATTCAGGAAATGATAGATAAGCTATAAGACAAAAACAGCAGCATAATGACATAAGTATATGTATATGCATGCTAGTCACTTCAGTTGTGTCCAAATCTTTGTGAGCATCATCCTTATAAGTAATTACTTTAAATGTAAAAGGATTAAACTCTCCAATCAAAAGACATAAATTGGAAGGATGGATTAAAAACACATCATCTAACTACGTGCTGTCTACATAATGCTCACTTGAGATCCAAAGACAAAACAAGTTGAAAGTGAAAAGCTGCAAAACAATCTTCCATACAAGTAGTAACCAAAAGAGAGCAGGAGCAGCAATGCCATAATATCAGACAAAATAGAATTTAAATTTCAAAGGATAATAATAGGTTAATAAAAGTTGTGACATTTCAAGAAGATATGACAATTATAAATATTCATGTACCTAGTGTCAGACCATCAAAATATTAAGCAAACACCGACAGAATTGAAGGGTGAAATAGTTGTACAATAAGGACTGGAGACTTCAATACCCCACTTTCAATAATGGGTGAAACAGCCAGACAGAACATATGTAAGGAAGTAGAGAACTTAACACATCAATCTAACTAGATCTAACAGACATAATAGAGTGTTCACTGTAGCCCACGATAGCCTGTAATAGAGTGTTCACGCTACACATTCTTCTCAAGTATACATGGAACATTTTCCAGAACAGACCATCTGTTAAGCCCCAAATTAGTCTGAATACATTTCAAAAAGATAAATGTCCCACAAAGTATGTTCTCCACTCAGAATGAAGCTAGATATCAATAACATAAAACAGAAAGACTTTTAAATAACCAATAGATCAAAGAATAAATCCAATGGGAACTTCTAAAATACTTAGAGATGAATGAAAATAAAAATGCACCATAGCAAAACCTGTAGATGCAGGGAAAATTGTGTTAAGAGTAAAGGTTTTGCTATGGTGTTTGCTACCTCCCAGAGTAATGGAAATAAAAGCAAAAATAAATAAATGAGACATAATTAAACTTAAAAGCTTTTGCACAACAAAGGAAACTATAAGCAAGGTGAAGAGAAAGCCTTCAAAATGAGAGAAAATAACAGCAAACGAAACAACTGACCAAGAATTAATCTCCAAAATATACAAGCAGCTCATGATGCTCAATACCAGAAAAATAAAGGACCCAGTCAAAAAACGGACCAAAGAACTAAACAGACATTTCTCCAAAGAAGACATACAGATGGCTAACAAACACATGAAAAGATGCTCAACATCACTCATTATCAGAGAAATGCAAGTCAAAACCACATGAGGTACCCCCAGTCAGAATGGCTGCCATCAAAAAGTCTACAAACAATCCTGGAGAGGGTATGGAGAAAAGGGAACCGCTCTTATGCTGTTGGTGGGAATGCAAACTAGTACAGCCACTATGGAGAACAGGGTGGAGATTCCTTAAAAACTGGAAATAAAACTGCCATATGAGCCAGCAATCCCACTGCTGGGCATACGCACCGAGGAAACCAGAATTGAAAGAGACATGTGTACCCCAATGTTCATCGCAGCACTCTTTATAACAGCCAGGACATGGAAGCAACCTAGATGCCCATCGGCAGAAGAATGGATAAGAAAGCTGTGGTACATATACACAATGGAGTATTACTCAGCCATTAAAAAGAATACATTTGAATCACTTCTAATGAGGTGGATGAAACTGGAGCCTATTATCCAGAGTGAAATGAGTCAGAAAGAAAAACACCAATACAGTATACTAACGCACATATATGGAATTTAGAGAGATGGTAACAATAACCCTATGCAAGACAGCAAAAGAGACACAGGTGTTTAGAACAGTCTTTTGGACTCTGTGGGAGAAGGTGAGGGTGGGATGACTTGAGAAAATAGCGTTGAAACATGTATATTGCCATATGTGAAATAGATAACCAGTGCAAGTTCGATGCATGAAATAGAGCACTCAAAGCTGGTGCACTGGGACAACCCAGAGGGAAGGGATGGGCAGGGACGTGGCATGGCTAGGGAGGTGGGAGGTGGGGTTCAGGACGGGGGAACACATGGCTGATTCATGTCGATGTATGGCAAAAACCACCGCAATATTGTAGCCTCCAATTAAAATAAATAAAAATTTTTAATATATTTTTAAAAATAAGAAAAATCTCAAGTCAACATGTTACTTTTTTTTTTTTTTCCCAGCTGCACTGGGTCTTTGTTGCTGCACTTAGGCCTTTTCTAGTTGCAGTGGGCAGGGGCTACTCTCTAGTTGTACTGCATGGGCTTCTCATTGTGGTGGCTTCTCTTGTTGCAGAGCATGGGTTCTAGGCATGCAGGCTTTGGTAGTTGCAGAATGTGCGCTCAGCAGTTGCGGCTCACAGGTTCTAGAGCATGGACTTCAGTAGTTGTGGAGCATGGGCTTAAGTTGCCCCTCAGTATGTGGCATCTTCCTGGACTAAACCTAACCCTAACCCTAACCCTAGACATAGGAATCTAACCTATGTGCCTGCATTGGCAAATGGATTCATCACCCCTGGACCACCAGGGAAGTTCAACATTCTATAAACTCAAAAAGCTAGGAAAAGAAGAACAAACCAAACTCAAAGATAGAAGAAAAAAGGAAATAATAAGAGTAGAGCAAAGAAAACAAACAGAAAAACAGTCGAGAAAATCAATGAATCCAAAAGTTGGTTCTTGGAAAACATCAACAAAATGGATAACTTTGCTAGGTGAACTAAGGGAAAAAGATAGGAGACCCAAATTATTCAATTTAGAGATGAAAATGGTGGTCCAGTGGTTAAGATTCCATGCTTGCATTGCAGGAGGTGTGGGTTCCATCCCTGGGCAGGGAACTAAGATCCCACATGGCACAGGGCACAGTAAAAAAAAAAAAATTGTATAAATTTTTTTATTTAAAAAAGAAATGAAAATGGATACATTACCACCAAATCTACAGAAATAGAAAAGATTTTAAGAGTGCTATAAAAAGGGCTTCCCTGGTGGCTCAGTGTTAAAGAATCTGCCTGCCAATGCAGGAGACAAGAGTTCCATCCCTGATCCAGGAATATTCCACATGTCATGGAGCAAATAAGACTGTGCCACGACTATTAAGCCTGTGCTCTAGAGCCCAGGAGCAGCAATTACTGAAGCCCTCTTGCCCTACAGCCCATGCTCCACAACAAGAGAAGATATCACAATGAGAAGCCAAAACACCACAACTAGAGAGTGGCCCCTGCAGCAACAAAGACCTGCACAACCAAAAAAAGTACTATTAAGTTGGTGCAAACATAATTACAGTTTCAGACCATGAATTTTAAATCATTATAACTAGCATCAAACACATCTTTATTAATCAAAATAGGAACCATTGTATTTTTGGACATGAGATATAATTTTATTTATTCCTGTAGCATAAAAATTCATGCTTTGGGATTCAGTGAACTCTTGGAAAGCATTTTCTTCCTCCAGCTGTTGTAAAAGCATTTTCTCTGCAAAAAGTTGTCAAGATGCTTGAAGAAGTAGTAGTCCTTTGACAAAAGATCAGGTGAAAACGAGATATGAGGCAAAACTTTGTGACTCAGTTTGTTCAACTTTTGAAGCATTAGTTTTATGACATGCAGTCAGGCATTGTCTCAAAGAAGAATTGGGCCCATTCTGTTGACTGATGCTGGTTGACCATTGTAGTTTTCGGTGTATCTCATCAATTTGCTGAGCATACTTCTCAGATGTAATGGATTCGCCAGGATTCAGAAAGCTATAGTGGATCAGACCAGCAGCAGATCAACAAACAGTGACATCCTTTTTCTGGTACAAGTTTGGCTTTGAAAAGTACTTTGGAGCTTCTTCTCAGTCCAGCCACTGAGCTGGTCATTGCTGGTTGTCATACAACATTCACTTTTAGTTGCACGTCACAATCCAATCAAGAAATGTTTTGTTATCGTTCAGTTCAGTTCAGTTCAGTTCAGTCACTCAGTCGTGTCCGACTCTTTGTGACCCCATGAATCGCAGCACGCTAGGCCTCCCTGTCCATCACCAACTCCCGGAGTTCACTCAGATTCACGTCCATCGAGTCAGTGATGCCATCCAGCCATCTCATCCTCTGTCGTCCCCTTCTCCTCCTGCCCCCAATCCCTCCCAACATCAGAGTCTTTTCCAATGAGTCAACCCTTCACATGAGGTGGCCAAAGTACTGGAGTTTCAGCTTTAGCATCATTCCTTCCAAAGAAATCCCAGGGTTGATCTCCTTCAGAATGGACTGGTTGGATCTCCTTGCAGTCCAAGGGACTCTCAAGAGTCTTCTCCAACACCACAGTTCAAAAGCAGCAATTCTTCAGTGCTCAGCCTTCTTCACAGTCCAACTCTCACATCCATACATGGCCACAGGAGAAACCATAGCCTTGACTAGACGGACCTTACTCAGCAAAGTAATGTCTCTGCTTTTGAATATGCTATCTAGGTTGGTCATAACTTTTCTTCCAAGGAGTAAGCATCTTTTAATTTCATGGCTGCAGTCACCATCTGCAGTGATCTTGGAGCCCCCCAAAAATAAAGTCTGACCCTGTTTCCACTGTTTCCCCATCTATTTCCCATGAAGTGATGGAACCAGATGCCATGATCTTCATTATCTGACTGTTGAGCTTTAAGCCAACTTTTTCACTCTCCACTTTCACTTTCATCAAGAGGCTTTTAGCTCCTCTTCACTTTCTGCCATAAGGGTGGTGTCATCTGCATATCTGAGGTTATTGATATTTCTCCCAGCAATCTTGATTCCAGCTTGTGTTTCCTCCAGTCCAGCATTTCTCATGATGTACTCTGCATATAAGTTAAATAAGCAGGGTGACAATATACAGCCTTGATGTCCTCCTTTTCCTATTTGGAACCAGTCTGTTGTTCCATGTCCAGTTGTACCTGTTGCTTCCTGGCCTGCATACAGATTTCTCAAGAGGCAGGTCAGGTGGTCTGGTATTCCCATCTCTCTCAGAATTTTCCACAGTTTATTGTGATCCACACAGTCAAAGGCTTTGCACAGTCAATAAGGCAGAAATAGATGTTTTTCTGGAACTCTGTTGCTTTTTCTATGATCCAGAATAAAAGAAGACAACACTTCAAAATGACGATTATTTTGATATGTGGTCAGCTCATGAGACACCCACTAAAGTTTTTTCACCTTCCCAATTTGCTTCAAATGCCAAACTACCATAGAGTGGGAGACATTGAGTTCTTGGGCAACTTCTATAGTTGTAAGAGCATCAGCTTCGATGATCCTTTCAGTTGGTCGTTGTCAACTTCTGATAGCCAGTCACAGTGCTCCTCATCTTCAAAGCTCTAGTCTCCTTTGTGGAAATCTTGAACCACCACTGCACTGCACGTTCATTAGCAGTTCCTGGGCCAAATGTATTGATGCTGCAATTTTCACTGCTTTATGACCCATTTTGAACTCAAATAAGAAAGTCAATAGAATTTGCTTTTTGTTTAACATCATTTCCATAGTCTAAAATACATATAAAATATACAGCAAGTAATCGTAAATTTCATATTCCGTGGTGGCTCAGATGGTAAATAATCCACCTGCAATGCAGGAAACCCTAGTTCAATCCCTGGGTCGGGAAGATCCCCTGGAGAAGGGAATGGCTACCCACTCCAGTATTCTTGCCTGGAGAATCCCATGGACAGAGGACCCTGGCAGGCTACAGTCCATGCAGTCACAAAGAGTCAGACATGACTGAGTGAGAGAGCACACAATTCATTAGTAAAAACCATAAAGCAAGAAATGCATATTAAAATGATGTATGACATAACCACATTTATTTAAGAAAGTATTCCAATATCAAATGACAATTTCCACAATGCAAAACCAAAATTACTTTTGCACCAACCTAGTGTAAACAATTGTATGCCAACAAATTGGATAACCTAGATGAAATGCACTAATTCCTAGAAACACATAGCCTTTCAAAGATTAAATTATGGGGAGATTAGAAAATCTGAATAGATTTGTAACTATTAAGAACATTGAAACAGCTATTAAAACTCTCCCAACAAAAACAGCCCTGGACCAGATGTTTTCAATTGTGAATTCACTTCCTAACTCATTCCATGAGGCTAGCATTACCCTGATACCAAAATCAGAAAAAGGTAATACAAGAAAACTACAAATAACTATCCCTTAGAAACATTTATTTTAAAAATCCATAATGAAATACTAGAAACCAAATTCAGTAGCCTATTAAAAGGATTACATACTGTGACTATGACTATACATACTATGACTATTACACACTATGATTACATAAGTAAGATTTAGTCTTGGAATGCAAGTTTGATTTAATATACAAAAATCTATCAGTAAAATATATGACATGAACAGAATAAAGGGGGAAACATACAATCTCCATGCAGAAAACAGATTTGACAAAATCCAACACACTTTCCTGATTTAAAAAAAAAAAAACCACTCAACAAACTAGGAAAAGAAGGAAACTAAACTTAACAAAAGCTATATATGAAAAACAAAAAAAAACCCACAGCAAATATCGTATTCAGTGGTGAAAGACTGAAAGTTTTCCCTACAAGGTCAGGATGGTTTCTTGTTTAAATGCTTTCACATTGTCATGAAACCATCACCAGCATCCATCTCCATAACACGTTTTGTCTTAATAAAACTGAAACTCTATACTCATTAAACAACAGCTCTCCATTGAACTTACCTCCCCTCTGTCCATGGTAACCTCCAATATAAGTACTGTCCTTTTGATTCTGACTAAAATTCATCCATGTTGTACACATACTGAAGAATTTCCTTCCTGTTAATGCTGAATAATATTCCATTATATGGATATTCCTCATTTTGTTATCTACTCATCGCTTGGTAGACTCTTGGGCTCATTTAGCTGTTACGATCAGCTGCTATGAACTGCAGCTGAATAAATATCTCTTCAAGACCATGCTACATATATATAAAGCAGATATATAGATATAGGTCTCTAGAAGTGGAACTGCTGGATCATACAGTAATTCTATTTCTAAATTATTGAGTAACTACCATACTGTTTTCCATAGTAGCTTTATCAGTCCATATTTTGTATCTCCAACAACAGCCTGTGAGTGTTCCAAGTTCTCCACAACCTCATCAGCATTTATTTTCTGTTTTTTTTCATAGTAGCCATTTTAATGGGTATGCTGCTTTTTATTTGCACTTTGCTAATGTTTAGTGATGTTGAGCATCTTTTCATGTCTTTAATGGCCATTCCTGTATCTTCTTTGGAGGAGTGTTTATTCAAGTCCTTTGCCCATTTGTGGATTGGGCAAACCCATTTTGAATTGGATTGTTTTGTTGCTACTGCTGAATTTTTGGAGTTTTATGTATATTCTGGATATTAACCCCTCATCAGATCTATAATTGGCAAATATTTTCTCCAATTCTATGTGTTACCATAACATTAAAAGTCCAATGTCCCTTATGAATATAGATGCAGAAATCCTCAACAAAATATCAACAAACAAAATCCAACAGTATATTAAAAGTATTATATACCAAAACAAAGTGGGATTTATTCCAGGAATGCAAGATTGGTTTAACAGAAGAAAACCGATGGACAGAACTCCCTTGCAGTCTAGTGCTTAGGATTCAGCACTTTCACTGCTGGGACCCAGGTTCAATCCCTGGTCAAGTCCTGAAAGCCACGTGGCACAGCCAAAAAATGGAAAAAGGAAAAATAAGAAAATCAATGGAATATATTACTTTAATAGAATGAAGAATAAAAACAGCAGTATCATCTTGTTGATATAGCAAAAGTATGTGACAAAATCCAACACTTTCATGATTAATAAAGCACTCAATAAATTAAGAATAGAAAGAAACTTCCTCAACATAATAAGGTCATTTATAAAATCTGTACCTAACATCATACTCAGTCATTAAAGGCTGAAAGCTTTCCCTTCTATCATCAGGAACAAGACAAGAACATCCACTTTCACCATTTATATTCACATTGTACTGAAAGTTCTATCCAGAACACCTAGTAAAAAAATAAAACATCTAAATTGGAAAGAAAGAAAGAAATCTCCATTAACAGCTGAACTTGTATATAGAAAATCCCAAAGAATCCACCAAAAAATGAGTAGAGCTAATAAATTGAGTAAAGTTACCAGCTCAACAAACAAATATCAGTTATATTTCTATACATCAGCAATGAGCAATCAAAGAAGGAAATTAAGAAAATGATTTCATTTGAAATACAGCTAAAAGGATAATATATTAATATACAGGAATAAATTTAACCAAAGAGTTAAAAACTCATACACTGAAAGCCATAAAACACTGTTGAAAGAAATTAAAGAAGATCAAAATAAAGATTTAAAAAAACTTGTATTCATGAATTGGAAGACAGTATTAACATGGCAATGTTCCTCAAAGCAGTCTACACATTCAATGTTATCCCCATCAAAATTCCAATAGCCTTTTTGAAGAAATGGAAAAGTTAATCCTGAAATTTGTATGGAATTTCAAGGGGGCCTAAATAGCCAAAACAATCTTGGGAAAAGAAGAAAAAAGCTACAGGACTCACTTTCTGATTTCAAAACGTACTACACAGCTACAGCAACCAAAACAACATGTTACTGGAATAAGGATGGACACATAGATCAGTGTAACAGAATTGAGAATCCATAAATAAACCTGTGGATCTATGGCCAGCTGATTTTCAAGAGAGATGCTAAGAATATTCAATGGAAAAAGAAATGGTCAGCAAGTGGTGCTGCAGCAACTGGATTTCTACATGCAAAAGAATTCAGTTGGACCCTTGCCTCATATCATATACAAAAATTAACTCCAAATAGATCAATTATGATTAGGGAGCTAAAACCATAAACCCTTAAAAGAAAACATAGGAGTAAATTTTCATACATTTAGATTTGGCAATGGACACCACTGTACAAGCAATACGATACCAAAAGAACATGCAAAAAAGCAAAAAATAGACAAACTGAACTTAACCAGAAATTTAAAGTTGTATGTGTGATAAAACATTATCAAGATAATGGATTTCCCTGGAGGTCCAGTGGTTGAGAATCCACCTGCCAATGCAGGGTAGACAGGTTCGATCCCTTGTCTAGGAAGACTCCATATGTCGAGGGGCAACTGAGCACATGCACTATAAATACCGAGCCTAAGCGCTGCAACTACTGAAGCCCTCATACCTCTATGAAGAGAAGCCCATGCACTGGGATGAAAAGTAGCCCCCTCTCTAAAGAGAAAGTCTGCTTGCAGCAACAGAGACACACATAGTCAAAAATAATTTTTTAGAAAAGTAACTAGTTAAGAAAATCATCAGGAAAATGAAAAACAACCTACAGAATTGGAAAGAATTTACAAGTCATACATATCCTAAGTTTCTAGTATCCAGAATATATAAAGAATTCAACAACAAAAAGGCAACTCAATTTAAAAATGGTCACAGGACTTGGAATGAGAAATAGACATTTCTCAAAAAAAGATATAGAAAATGGTATCTGAAATTATAACATCAATAGCCATTATGGAAATGCAAATCAAAATCAATGAGAGGGACTTCCCTGGAATTTCAGTGATTAGGATCCCAAACTTCCACTGCAGAGGGCCTTGGTTTGATTCCTGGTTGGGAAACTAAGATCCTACATGCTTCACAGTGTGGCCAGAAAAAAGAAACAAAATGGTTTGGCCACTGTTAAAAACAGTAGTTCCTCAAATTTTTCATAGAATACCATATTACCCAGTAGTTCCACTGCTAAGTATATATCCCTACATGGCATGGCTCCATCCAAGGTCCATCCAAGACAGGCACGTCATGGTGGAGAGGTCTGACAGAATGTGGTCCACTGGAGAAAGGAATGGCAAACCACTTCATTATTCCTGCCTTGAGAACCCCATGAACAGAATGAAAAGGCAAAAAAAAAAAAAAATAGGACATTGAAAGATGAACTCCCCAGGTCAGTAGGTGCCCAATAAGCTACTGGAGATCAGTGGAGAAATAACTCCATAAACAATGAAGAGACGGAGCTAAAGCAAAAATAACACCCAATTGTGGATGTGACTGGCTATGGAAGCAAGGTTTGATGCCATAAAGAGCAATATTGCATAGGAACCTGGAATGTTAGGTCCATGAATCAAGGCAAATTGGAAGTGGTCAAACAGGAGATGGCAAGAGTGAATGTAAACATTTTAGGAATCAGCGAAATAAAATGGACTGGAATGGGTGAATTGAACTCAGATGACCATTATATCTACTCCTGTGGGCAAAAATCCCTTAGAAGAAATGGACTAGCCCTCATAATCAACAAAAGAGTCTGCAGTGCAGTACTTGGATGCAATCTCAAAAATGACAGAACGATCTCTGTTCGTTTTCAAGGCAAACCATTCAATATCACAGTAATCCAAGCCTATTCCCTGACCAGTAATGCTGAAGTAGCTGAAATTGAATGGTTCTGTGAAGACCTACAAGGAGAAGGCAATGGCAACCCACTCCAGTACGCTTGCCTGGCAAATCCCATGGACAGAGGAGCCTGGTAGGCTGCAGTCCATGGGGTCGCTAGGAGTTGGACACGACTTCACTTTCAATTTTCACTTTCATGCATTGGAGAAGGAAATACAACCCACTCCAATATTGTTGCCTGGAGGATCCCAGGGACAGGGGACCCTGGTGGGCTGCTGTCTATGGGGTCGCACAAAGTGTGACACGACTGAAGCGACTTAGCAGCTTAGCAGCATGACGACCTACAAGACATTCTAGAACTAACACTCAAAAAAGATGTCTTTTTCATTATAGGGGAGTGGAATGCAAAAGTAGGAAGTCAAGAAACACCTGGAGTAACAGGCAAATTTGACCTTGAAGTACAGAATGAAGCAGGGCAAAGGCTAATAGAGTTTTGCCAAAAGAACACACTGGTCATAGCAAACACCCTCTTCCAACAACACAAGAGAAGACTCTACACATGGACATCAGCAGATGGTCAACACTGAAATTAGATTGATTATATTCTTTGCAGCCAAAGAAGGAGTAGCTCTAGAGAGTCAGCAAAAACAAGACTGGGAGATGACTGTGGCTCAGATCATGAGCTCCTTATTGCCAAATTCAGACTTAAATTGAAGAAAGTAGGGAAAACCACTAGACCATTCAGGTATGACTTAAATCAAATTCCTTATGACTATACAGTGGAAGTGAGAAATAGATTAAAGGGACTAGATCTGATAGACAGAATGCCTGATGAACTATGGATAGAGGTTCATGACATTGTACAGAAGACAGGGATCAAGAATATCCCCAAAAAAAGAAATGCAAAAAGGCAAAATGGTTGTCTGAGGAGGCCTTACAAACAGCTATGAAAAAAAGAGAAGTAAAAGGCAAAGGAGAAAAGAAAAGATATACCCATTTGCATGCAGAGTTCCAAAGAATAGCAAGGAGAGATAGGAAAGCTTTCCTCAGTGATCAGTGCAGAGAAATAGAGAAAAACAACAGAATGGGAAAGACTAGAGATCTCTTCAAGAAAATTAGAGATACCAAGGGAACATTTCATGCAAAGATGGGCAAAATAAAGGACAGAAATGGACCTAACAGAAGCAGAAGATGTTAAGAAAAGGTGGCAAGAATACACAGAAGAACTATACAAAAAAGAATGTTGTGACCGAGATAATCATGATGGTATCATCACTCACCTAGAGCCAGATATCCTGGAATGCAAAGTTATGTGGGCCTTAGGAAGCATCACTACGAACAAAGCTAGTGGAGGTGGTGGAATTCCAGTTGAGCTATTTCAAATCCTAAAAGATGATGCTGTGAAAGTGCTGTACTCAATATGTCAGCAAATTTGGAAAACTCAGCAGTGGCCACAGGACTGGAAAAGGTCAGATTTCATTCCTATCCCAAAGAAAGGCAATGCTATGGAATGCTCAAACTACTGCACAATTACACTCATCTCAAACACTAGTAAAGTAATGCTCAAAATTCTCCAAGCTAGTCTCTTCAACAATACGTGAACCATGAACTTCCAGATGTTGAAGCTGGTTTTAGAAAAGGCAGAGGAACCAGAGATGATTCTGGATCATCTGGATCATCTGCTGGATCATCGACAAAGCAAGAGAGTTCCAGAGAAACGTCTATTTCTGCTTTTTAAAAAATATTTATTTATTTGGCTGCTTTGGATCTTACTTGCAGCACTTAATTACATCATGTGGGATCTTTCTTGCTTCGCACAGTCTTAGTTGCTCTGTGGTACGTGAGATCTTAGTTCCCTGGCCAGGGATCAAACCTGAGTCCTCTACATGGCAAGGCGCACTCTTAACCACTGGTCCACCAAGGAAGTCCCCTATTTCTGATTTTTTGACTATGCCAAGTCTTTGACTATGTGGATCACAATAAACTGTGGACAATTCTGAAAGAGATGGGAATACCAGACCACCTAACCTGCCTCCTGAGAAATCTGTATGCAGGTCAGGAACAACAGTTAGAACTGGACATGGAACAACAGACTGGTTCCAAATAGGAAAAGGAGTATGTCAAGGCTGTATATTGTCACCCTGCTTATTTAACTTCTATGCAGAGTACATCATGAGAAATGCTGGCCTGAATGGAACATAAGCTGGAATCAAGATTGCTGGGAGAAATATCAATAACCTCAGATATGCAGATGACACCACCCTTATGGCAGAAAATGAAGAACTAAAGAGCCTCTTGATGAAAGTGAAAGAGGAGAGTGATAAAGTCGGCTTAAAGCTCAGCATTCAGAAAAGTAAGATCATGGCATCTGGTCCCATCACTTCATGTCAACTAGATGGGGAAACAGTGGAAA
The DNA here is from genome assembly GCF_016772045.2 of Ovis aries. Classification (NCBI taxonomy): domain Eukaryota; kingdom Metazoa; phylum Chordata; class Mammalia; order Artiodactyla; family Bovidae; genus Ovis; species Ovis aries. Next base: position 114,066,172 of record NC_056055.1, on the reverse strand, counting down.
CAGTAGCAGACTTTATTTGGGGGGGGGGCTCCAAAATCACTGCAGATGGTGATTGCAGCCGTGAAATTAAAAGACACTTGTTCCTTGGAAGGAAAGTTGTGACCAACCTAGACAGCATATTAAAAAGCAGAGACATTACTTTGCCAACAAAGGTCCGTCTAGTCAAGGCTATGGTTTTTCCAGTAGCCATGTGTGGATATGAGAGATGGACTATAATGAAAGCTGAGCACCAAAGAATTGATGCTTTTGAACTGCGGTGTTGAAGAAGACTCTTGAGAGTCCCTTGGACTTAAAAGAGATCCAACCAGTCCATCCTAAAGGAATTCAGTCCTGAGTGTTCATTGGAAGGATTGATGTTGAAGCTGAAACTCCAATACTTTGACCACCTGATGCGACAAGCTGACTCATTGGAAAAGACCCTGATGCTGGGAAAGATTGAAGGCGGGAGGAGAAGGGGATGACAGAGGATGAGATGGTTGCATGGCATCACTAATTCAATGGAAATGAGTTTGAGTGGACTCCAGGAGTTGGTGGTGGACAGGGAGGCCTGGTGTACTGCAGTCCATGGAGTCGCAAAGAGTCGGACAGGATTGACTGAGTTGACTGAACTGAAGTATATACCCCAAGAATTCAAAATAAAGGTCTGTGAATCCCCAGGGAATCTGACTTTGAAGATCAGTGGGATTTGATTATAGGACTTTGATAGTTCAGTTCAATTCAGTCTCTCACTAGTTATTCAGTCAGTTCAATTCAGTCGCTCAGTCGTGTCCAACTCTTTACAACCCCATGAATCACAGCACGCCAGGCCTCCCTGTCCATCACCAACTCCCGGAGTTCACTCAGACTCACGTCCATCGAGTCAGTGATGCCATCCAGCCATCTCATCCTCTGTCGTCCCCTTCTCCTCCTGCCCCCAATCCCTCCCAGCATCAGAGTCTTTTCCAATGAGTCAACTCTTCACGTGAGGTGGCCAAAGTCCTGGAGTTTCAGCTTTAGCATCATTCCTTCCAAAGAAATCCCAGGGCTGATCTCCTTCAGAATGGACTGGTTGGATCTCCTTGCAGTCCAAGGGACTCTCAAGAGTTTTCTCCAACACCACAGTTCAAAACCATCAATTCTTCGGTGCTCAGCCTTCTTCACAGTCCAACTCTCACATCTATACATGACCACAGGGAAAACCATAGCCTTGACTAGATGGACCTTAGTCAGCAAAGTAATGTCCCTGCTTTTGAATATGCTATCTAGGTTGGTCATAACTTCTTCCAAGGACCAAGCGTCTTTTAATTTCATGGCTGCAATCACCATCTGCAGTGATTTTGGAGCCCAAAAAATAAAGTCTGTTACTGTTGGCACTGTTTCCCCATCTAGAGAGATACAAATCAAAACTACAACGAGATATCACCTTACACTAATCAAAATGAGTTCAGTTCAGTTGCTCAGTCATGACCAACTCTTTGCGACCCCATGGACTGCAACATGCCAGGCTTCCCTGTCCATCACCAACTCTCAGAGCTGGCTCAAATTCATATCCATCCAGTTGGTGATGCCACCAACCATCTCATCTGCTGGAGTCCAGCTCCAGCAGCCAGGGAATCAACCTGAAGGGATGGGCAATGTCGATGAGAAACGATGCAGCCTCTCAATTTTCTTGGACTGCATAACTTTATTTCAAGCTTAAGATTCTTTTTTACTTTAACAAAAGCATTAGGTCAGAGGTTTGACATTTTCAATTTCCCCTCACCCAGATTTATTGTCTCCATAAATCATTGTTGCCCTTCAAACAGAGTTTCTGCTCCAGCGGTTCTCTCAGAATAGTGTTTACTTTAACTCGTGATTACACTGTAACTCGTGCTTAAGTCTGGGCTACATACCACAAACCTCAGCTTATTTATTATCTTTCTAAGTCCTGTTTGCCCCTAGTATCCTAAGCTCACTATTTCTTAAAAAGGGCTTCTAGCTATTAATATCTCTGAAGTTCCTAATCTCTATAAGCTATAGTAAAATATGCTAACATTACAACATTCCTTAAATCTTTAGCTTCTAACTATTTTAATTATTCCTAAGCCCTAAATTCAGCAAACTCCTTTGCCATAAACACTTTCCTCACAAATAGGCTTCAGATAGCAATCTGTCCCATGGCCTCAAGCTGTGACCTCCGTGCTCATCCTGGAACACTGTTTTGTAAAAGTCCTTGAACAATGTCAGTGATTAACTTTATGAATTATTCTCTGAGCACAGCTGCAGAAGGCTTTGTGCCTTCTCATGCTCCTCTCAAGAACAATAAACACCTTAATATTCTTTTCAGTCATCTCAGCCAAGGAGGGGGAAAAGCAAGTCAGAATCACAAGGCCTAACTCCTTCATCCTGGGTCCGTGCCTGAGGGACAAAGAGAGGGAGCAGGGGCCGTGCCTCCATTTTGTCAGTAATGCCTAACACGGCTCCCAACACTCATCCTCTGTCATCCCCTTCTCCTCTCGCCTTCAGTCTTTCCCAGCATCAGGGTATTTTCCAATGAGTCAGTTCTTCGTATCAGGTGACCAAAGTATTGGAGCTTCAGCTTCAGCATCAGTCCTTCCAATGAATATTCAGGACTGATTTCCTTTAGGATGGACTGGCTGGATTTCCTTGCAGTCCAATCGACTGTCGAGAGTCTTCTCCAACACCACAGGTCAAAATCATCAATTCTGCAGCACTCAGCTTTCTTTATGGTCCAACTCTCACATCCATATATGACTACTGGAAAAACCATAGCTTTGACGAGATGGACCTTTGTTGGCAAACTAATGTCTCTGCTTTTTAATATGCTGATCAAAATGGCTATCATCAAAAAATCCACAAACAACAAATGCTAGAGAGTGTGGAGAGAAGGGAACACTCTCACATATGGAGAACAGTATGGCGGTTCCTTATATGACCCTGAAATCCCACTAATGGGCATATATCCAGAGAAAAATATGATCTGAAAGGATATATGCATCCCAGTGTTCATTGCAGCATTGTTTACAATAGCCAGGACATGGAAGCAACATAAATGTCCATTGACAGAGGAATGGATAAAGAAGATTTGCTATATATATATATATATATATATATATATACACACAATGGAATATTACTCCACCACTAAAAAGAATAAAATAATGACATTTACAGTAACATGGATGGACCTAGAGATTGTCATTCTGAGTGAAGTAAGTCAGACAGTGAAGGAGAAATATCATATGACATCCCTTATATGTGGAATCTAAAAGAAATGATACAAATGTTCTTACTTACAAAACAGAAAGAGATTCACAGGTTTAGAAAACAAACTTAGGTTGTCAGGGGAAAGGGATAGTTAGTGAGTTTGGGAGGGTCATGTACACACTGTATTCAAAATAGGTAATCAACAAAGACCTATTTAACAGCTCATGGAACTCTACCCAGTGTTACGTGCCAGCCTGGATGGGAGGGGCTTTGGGGGAGAATGGATACATATATATGTGTGGCTGAGTCCTTTGGCTGCTCACCTGAAACTATCACAACATTGCTAATTGGCTATACTCCAATACAAAATAAAAAATTTTAAGTTTGAAAAAAACAAAAATACCCAAATTTTAGAAAGCTGACATATTAATTGATAATTCTTAATGTTGTCATATTAATATTTTATATGCATATTTGTATTCCAGCTAGATTATTTGTAGCCTGTATATCTTAATGTTTGACCTATAACCACAGTCATAGAAATGCAGTTTTATAGGAAGATTAATGCAGGATTAATGAAAGGAAGAGGTAGATGAGAAACAGGAGATTATTCCAGTTACATAGATTGGGATAAGGAACTCCCAGGTGGCACTAATGGCAAAGAACCCACTGGACACCACTGGACACAAGCGATGCAGGTTGGATCTCTGGGTCGGGAAGATCCCGTGGGGGAGAAAATAGCAATCCGCTTTAATAATTTTGCCTAGAGATTCGCATGGACAGAAGAGCCTGGCAGGCTACAGTCCATAGTTGAAAAGAGTCAGACTTGACTGAAATGATTCATGTGGACTGGAATAAAGTAATAAACACTTTGACAAAGGTAATGTGGTAAGTTTGATGTGTCAACTTGTTTGGCTAAATTATGAGAATGAAGGTAAGAATAGTGGACATTTTGTAATATGCACACACCTTCTCCCACTATTCAATCAAATACTAATTAGTGCTGCTATCAAAGTAATTTTGCAGACATAATAAATTCCTTAATGGTTGATTTTATTGATAAAGGAAATTATTCTGGTGGGTCTGACAATCAGTGGAAGCCATATAAAAGATGTAGGTATTCCCTGAGCCAGATTCTTAACAGTCTACACTAATTCTATGTTAACTGGATTTTTCCTTCCTGATTTCCTGTGGACAACAAATTCAGCTTGTGTCCATGGGGTTCCATCCTGCTGTAATTATCCTTTTTTGATAGCATGTGGACAGCATCAGTGATGTCTCTGTGCCTGTGAATTCCAGCCCAATCCACTAACTTGCCTTCTTGATGGCCTGTCCTATACAATTCAGGCGTGCTTAGCTTCAACCTTCACAATATGTGGCAAGTTTCTTGTAATCAATCTCTTAATACTGTATAAGTGTTACACACACATGTGTATCCACTAGTGTTGCTATCTCTCTGATAGAATTCATTTTGGTATTAGAAATTATTCCAGGGAAGCATACTTAAAAGTAAATTCTCTGCATTGACTCTGGACAGTTCTCTGGCTGAATATTAAGGCACTAGTGACCCTATTTCCAGTGGCAATGAAAACACTGGAAGTCCTTAGGATGATGTGGCAGTAGAGTTACTCGAATTTCACTGTTGGATATCTATAATCAAATAATGATAGAAAGTGAGATTCTGGGTGGCCAAGCATTTGGCACCTTATAACATTTTAGTCAAAGGAGTGTAGGGGACTTCTCTGGTTGTCCAGTGGTTAAGAATCCTTCTGCCAATGCAGGGGACACAGGTTGATCCCTAACCCAGGAAGATTCCACATGCTGATTCCAACAAAGCTCATGCACCACAGCTACTGAGCCTGCACCCTAGAGCCTTTGCTGTGCACCACGAGAAGCTACCACAGTGAGAATGCTGTGCACCACAGGATAGTAGGTCTTGCTCACCACAGCTAGAGAAAGCCTTAATGCAGCAAGGAAGGCCAAAATAAATAAATAAAAATTTTAAAAGGTGTGTAGGAAGTTCCCTGGTGACCTATTGTTTAGCATTCCAGGCTTTTACTGCCCTGGCCCAGATTTAATCCTCAGTTGGGGAGCTGAGATCCTACAAGCTGCACTGCGTGGCAAAAAAAAAAAAAAAAAAATTGTGTAATGAAGCTGAGTGGTCTTAACTATCTGGAGAGTGTGAAGTCAAGACTGAGCCAAAGGCCTCAAACCCCCAGTCTGAGCTCTGCATAAATGTCCTGAAAGCTTCTGTAGCTGCCTCTAAAGAAAGCTTCTCTCCTGTATCTGCAGGGTCAAGTTTTTTGAAATCCAAACCCCTGATCTTACCCTGTGAGTAGCTAAATGACAACACAAATTGAATTCCCATCTTTACAGCGTCAATTTTCTTGAAATCAGAGCATTGATTAGGAAGAAATGAGATCGTGAAAGTTGGAATGGGAAATACACAAAGATTCTAAGGATGCTGCTGTTGCTGCTGAGTCGCTTCAGTCATGTCTGACTTGGTGCGACCCCATAGACGGCAGCTCACCAGATTCTGCCGTCCTTGGGATTTTCCAGGCAAGAACACTGGAGTGGCTTGCCATTTTCTTCTCCAATGCATGCAAGTGAAAAGTGAAAGTGAAGTCTCTCAGTCGTGTCTGACTCTTAGTGACCCCATGGATTGCAGCCTACAGGCTCCTCCATCCATGGGGTTTTCCTGGGGACATCAAGTCCCTAAATATCACTGTCGACTTTGCCAGAAAAAAGCAGTCCTTCCACCCCTGCCTGAGACTAGTCCTTTCTCACTTGAAAAACCTGAAATAGCAGAGAGGCACTAACTACCTTCCTCAGGATTTACCCTACCCTCTTTCTTTCTAGACCTATAGTTAGACTTAAATCCCAAAAGGCCCCAAAGCCGAGGTCCCAAAGCAAAGTGTGACCAGCAAGAAGATACTCTTTATTCATGTCATTTTAAATTCTGGTTTTTAAAACAACAGAGTTTCTTTTAATAGTCACCTTAAAGTCCCTGGACCAATTTGAATGGCCATCTAACAGCTGACTGGGTCAGGTAGGATATGTAAAATTCAGTTTTGAGGAAAAGGGCAGGGGTTTCAGAAGACCCTTAGAATTAGATCTTGTCCTTCTAGCTCCTTTCCCTCTTGCCTTCCTTGGCCCAGCACTCTACCTCTTCTTGAGAGGAATATCTTTGTATGCTGTCTTGCTGTAGCTCACTGTGTGAACTGTTCACTGAACCCATGATAGGAAAGGTACAAGCTAAGTTGGAAGAAAACTCAAAGAGCCATAGGAACTGCAGACACATCACTCCTTCCTGGCTGGCAGAGCGGACGCACCGTATTCTCTCCTCTTCTGGTTGACCAAGCAGACACAGCTACAGCACAGCCAACACACCATAACACAGCCATACATAGCCACAAGGACTTTTATCAGGTGGAGCTGATACAGGCAACTGCACAAAGTAGCCCATGACCCAGCCAGTACCTTGAGGCAAGCATGCACAGTACTGAAGGTGATCTCAGCTGTTACATAACCATGAACCCACGAAGCATGGGGCAAGAGCAAGAGGCCGTGGGGCAAGAGAGCTTGACCACGCCATCTTGACTAATTTGCTCTCTCTCCACACTCCACCCCTTCAGGGTTTCTCACCTCACTGTCTATGCACAGTTCATCTTCTGTGATATTCCCTTGGTGAGTAACACTGACACTTGAACTTACATTGTCGGGAGCCGCGTTAGGCATTACTGACAAAACCTCCTCCCTTTGTTCCATAGGCACGGACCCAGAATGAAGGAGTTAGGCTTTGTGATTCTGACTTGTTTTTTCCTTTCCTTGGCTGAGTTGACTGCAGAGAATATTAAGGTGCTTATTGTTTTTGAGAGGAGCATGAGAAGGCATAAAGCCTTCTGCAGCTGTGCTTAAAGAATAATTCATAAAGTTAATCACTGACATTTGTTCAAGGACTTTTACAAAAAAGTGTTCCAGGGTGAGCACACAGGCCGCAGCTTGAGGCCATGGGAGGGATTGCTATCTGAAGCCCATTTGTGAGAAAAGTGTTCACGGCAAAGGAGTTTGCTGAATTTAGGGCTTAGGAATAATTAAACTAGTTAGAAGCTAAAGATTTAAGGGATGCTGTAATGTTAGCATATTCTACTATAGCTTATAGAGATTAGGAACTTTAGAGATATTTATAGCTAGAAGCCCTTTCTTAGAAATAGTGAGCTTAGCATACTAGGGGCAAACAGGACTTAGAAAGATAAGAAATAAACTGAGGAATGTGGTATGCAGCCCAGACATTAGCATCAGTTACAGTGTATTCACAAGGGCACATGAGAAAAAGTAGATAAGAGAATCGCTGAGGAAGGAACTCCTTTTGAGGGGCAATAATGATTTTTGGAGAAAAATAAATCTGGGTCTCTGGGAACTAAAAATATCAAACCTCTGACCTAATGCTTTTTTAAAAGTATAAAAGAGAATCTTAAGCTTGAAATAAATAGGCAGTCCAAAGAAAAACTGAGAGGCTGCCTCAGTTTCTTGCTGACATCGCTCATCCCTTCAGGTTGAATCCCTGGCTGCTGGAGCTGGACTCTGGCATTACATCTTGCAACAACAGCAGATGTTGCAACAACAGCAGATGTTTTAACAACAAACAGTTACACTCCCAATATATGGCAAAACCCCACGCCAGGTATCACCTGGAACTCACGCTGCAGTCCTTGCCCTCATGGGGCTAGAAGAACCACCGCATGCGGAGTGCCTTTATCTTCCATGGCCAAGTCCAGTCCACCATCTGTCTTTGTGAAAATTGTAAGACAGCCTCCACGGGGGCAACTCCACCCCTACATGGTTTTTATTAAAGACCCGCAAAACCCCTCATGGGCTCCAGGCCCACCCCTTCAAGGAGGGGATTTTGCAGCATTCACAGTCCACCCACATAATTCACAGTCAACCTACATGATTCCAAACACTGTTCTAAACCTGCAAGAGAATCAGAGGGTAGCACATCACAGGACACAGACTTTATGCAGTGTTCTACATCATCAGACACAGCCTTTACAGTATGCTGCTAAGTCACTTCAGGCGTATCCAACTCTGTGCAACCCCATAGACGGCAGCCCACCGGGCTCCACCATCCCTTTACAGTATACCTTTGTGCAAATCAGCCCATGTTTGCATCTGAGGAACCTAGATGGGATGCCTGCCAGCTCAGGCCCCCTTTGAGTTCTTCACGTTTTCAAAGTGGTGTCTTGCATGTCATCCCTCTACTTCTCTCAGTAAAGAACCTGCAACTCCCCCCGCCGCCCCCACACAGGTTCTGGGCCCACCCCTGTGTCTCAGAGTCACAAAAGCCAAGCCGCCAAGGTTTCCCCTTGCTTTTGCCAAAACTTCTTACCCCAGTCAACCAACTCTGCCTGAGCATATGGTCAATACGTCGTGACTCAGTCACATTGGGGGCCCCTTGAGGATGGCCCCCCTGGGCCATAGGCTGCTCATGCTTCACTTCTGCTGCACAGCAGGTGTTGCTGACAAGCGGTGACCCACAGTCTCATAACATTCATCATCATTATCCTTAGTTTCATATTTCAAATTCAAATTCAAAGCCACAAGTTTCTTGCTCTAATTCCAGTATATGTTGCTCTGCTTCTTCCAGGTGTCTCTGCACATGGCACCCTGGCTTGCCACCACGTAGGGCACTATCCACATTCGCCTTCGGGGCAGTCAGGAAAATCCATCCCACAGTGCTAGCGGCAGTACATGCCACCTTGTTCAGCAAATGGGAACTCACCACCTATAATGCTTTTTCAATGCTCTCTGGTCTCCCAGCCACCCAGCCACCACCTCCCAGTCTTCCAGCAGAGCCCACGCTGATAGGATTGCAGCCACATGGCACGATATCCTATACGGTGGCCACTGGCTTCCTCCATCCAGTGGTACCTCAGGCTCTTGTCCTGCTGGGTACCCCTCCTCCTCTTCTTCTGTGGAGCCTCAGGCTCCTCTACCTGCTGGGTATCCTGCTGACTACACCAATTATCTTGCTATAGCTCACTGTGTGAACTGTTCACTGAACCCCTGGTAGCCAAGGTGTGAGTTAAGAAGCTGGAAGAAAACTCAAGGAGCCATCTGAAGTGCAGACGCATTTATTCTCTCCTGGATGGCCCAGTAGCCATAGCAGCAGGTACACTGTATTCTCTCCTCTCATGGTTGACCCACCAGACATAGCCATAACACAGCCAACATGCCATAATGCAGCCATAATGTAGCCCCAAAGGTTTTTTTCAGGTGGAGCTGATATAGGTGTACCACACAAAGTAGCCCAAGACCAAGCCAGTACCTCATGGTGCACATGGACAGTACTATAAGTGATCTCAGCTGTTACATAACCTTGTGTTTACTAAGTGTGGGGTGAGAGTGAGTGGCCACAGGGTGAGAGAACCTGACCATGCTGTACGGACCTGGTAAGTTGCTTCAGTTGTGTCCAACTCTGTGTGACCCTATGGACCGTAGCCTTCCAGGCTCCTCTATTCATGGGATTCTCCAGGCCAGAAAACTGGAGTGGGTTGCCATGCCCTTCTGCAGGGGATCTTCCCAACCCAAGGGTCGAACTCAGGTCTTCCGCATTGTGGGCAGATTCTTTACCAAAATACTGAGATACACTTTATACTGAGATAAACTTTACTATTAACAACACATTTTATGTTAGATGGTGAAAATGAGAGGAAAGAAAGAAATATTTGGTTTGTGTAGGGAAAAGGCAAACTAGTCAAGATGGTGTGGTCAAGGCTTCTTAGGTGGTGCTAGTGGTAAAGAATCTACCTGCCAATGCAGGGGATGCAAGAGACGCAGGTTCAGGGACACTGGTGGCCTCCCCTTTCCATGAAATTTCACACACGTAGTCTATGATGTTATGCTGATTGAACACTGGAGCAGGAAGTGGCAGCTACTCCAGACATATGGCTAGGATGCATCAGAAGGTATGAAATAAATTCCACAAAAAATTCAGGGACCTACCACTTCAGCGAAATTTCTAGGGGTCATAATGTGGGGGCATGTAGAGATATTCATTCTAAGGTGAAGCAATGATGGGTTGTCATATCTGGCCCCTTCTCTGACCAAAACAAAGGCACAACACCTCTTTGGATTTTGGAGACATTCCTTCTCTGGGTGTGCTACTCTGGTCCATTTGCTGAATGACCCAAAAAGCCGCTAATTTTGAGTGGACTCTGCCCTTGCCATGCAAGCTGCTCTGCCACTTGGGCCAGTGGTGCTTGAAGTACCAGTGTTGGTGAGGGATGCTGTTTGGAACTTTGGCAGGTACAAATAGATGAATCACAGCACAGGGCCTTAGGATTTTGGAGCAAACTTCTGCTATCCTCTGCGAATAACTGATCTTGGTGAGGCAGCAGTGAGTGGCGGCGTGAAGTGAGATCTAATTCCCTGCCCAGGAATTGAACATGGGTAACCTGGATGAAAAGCAGGAGTCCTAGCCACCAGACCAGCAAGGGCTAGAAGCTAGAAGCTAAGTTTCCCTGGATCTCTGCCCCCAGTGAAAAATACATTTATCATAGAGGCAGAAAATGTAAATGCAGGCACTAAGTTTATTATTAGATACATAGCATAGCAACAAGTGGAAGAGAGCATACAGAGAAACGGTTTGTTAAGATAGAAGCAGGCAGAGATGCACACTTGAAAAGAAAGGATGTGGCGTCCCCCAGTGAGGAGGAGCCCAGTAAAGAGGCAGTTGTCATCTATATAGGTCAGTTCTTCCTGGTTTTTTCCTTCCTTCAGGCCAATTGTCTGGTTTCTTTTTCCACACCTGACCTACCCCGGGACCCTCCACTGGGGTGCACATGCACCCCTCAGCCAAGATGGATCTCAAAGTGAAGGCTTCTGGGAAGAGTAAGATTCATTATGGCCTGGCATTATCCCTTGACTTTTGACCCACAAGCAGCCTTTGCATGCATGTATAGTGTTTCCCTTGTCCCAAAAGAGGAGGGGAGGGAGATTCCTTAATCCTTCACTCAGACGGGGTTTTGCCTCTCTTTGTCCGTGCGATGACTATTACCTTAAGGTGTTTACAAGAAACAAACACTGGCTATTTACCCAGTTTCTGTTTTTACTTCCATTTCAGAGGGAAAACAGGAGGCTGATTGTAGGTGTCTTCAGTGGAGCCCACCTATCTCTTGTCTCAGGAATTGCAAACAGGAGGCTAGTTGTAAGTGTCTAACCTGGAGCCCATCTATCTCCTACATCATAACTACTGCCCTTTTGAGAACCAACTTTTGGTCTGCTGGGCCTAAGTAGGGACTGAACACTTAACTGTGGGCCACCAAGTTGTACCATGTGACCTGAGCTGCACATCATGAACTTTAGTCTGAGCACATCATGAATCACAAAGACATCAAGCTGGAATACATGAGATACGTGCAAGCAGGCCTTGAAGGCCCAGTTAAACTGCATGTGGAAGTGGTCTGAGTGACTATGGCCCCACATTTGCCAAACTACTTCTCTCTCTAGGACCATTCCACTTTTGAGTGGGCTCCTCAGAGGAAGAGAACGCAGGGCTTGGCTTACAAATGGTTTTACATAGTATGCTGCTGCTGTTGCTGCTAAGTCATTTCAGTCATGTCCGACTCTGTGTGACCCCATAGATGGCAGCCTACTAGGCTCCTCTGTCCCTGGGATTCTCCAGGCAAGAGTACTGGAGTGGGTTGCCATTGCCTTCTCCAATGCATGAAAGTGAAAAGTGAAAGTGAAGTTGCTCAGTCATGCCCGACTCTTAGCAACCCCATGGACTGCAGCCTACCAGGCTCCTCCATCCATGGGATTTTCCAGGCAAGAGTACTGGAAAGAGTTGCCATTGCCTTCTCCTGCATAGTATGCAGGCCCTCTCAAAAGTGGAAAGTTGCAGGTGCAGCCCTTTCTGGGACATTCCAGAAGGATAGTGGTGAAGGGAAATCCTCCTAGCCCAGGTGGTTCCTTATTTTTCCTGGAAGGAGAAATAGTCACAGGGGCAATTATATATCAGCTCATGACTGCAGCCAATGGTTTGGCTAAATGGTCAGGGACAGGGAAGGAACACAACTGGAAACTTGGTGACAAGGAGGTTGGAGAAAAAAGAATGTGGTTGCCATTTCTTTATGGGCCAAGAATGAGAATGCTCACTAATGGTATCCTCAGCAGAAAAGGATGGGTTAGTAATTGGATGGGTAGTATGATCTGTTCTGTGAATACCAATTAACCTCTTTCCTCAATAACCGTGTCATTACCCAATGGGCTCTTGAATAAAGTGCCCATGGTGGAGGGACCGAGGTTGTGCACAGGCTCAGTAATATGGACTTACACTCAGCAAGGCCAATCTGGCTAGTGCCCATTCGTCTGCAGAAAAAAAATGACACTTAACACCCAATATGGCATTACTGCCCACGTTTACATTAGATCCTTTCCATCATGGAAGAGGCAGTGTTTTGTTCTTACTGAAATAGACACTTACCCTGGATATGGATTTACCTCCCCTGCACACAATGCCAAAACTACCATCTGTGGACTTATCCACAATTATGGTATTCCATATAGCATTGAACCTAGACAGCATATTAAAAAGCAGAGACATTACTTTGCCAACAAAGGTCCATCTAGTCAAGGCTATGGTTTTTCTAGCAGTCATGTATGGATGTGAGAGTTGGACTATAAGAAAGCTGAGTGCTGAAGAATTGACGATTTTGAACTGTGGTGTTGGAGAAGACTCTTGAGAGTCCCTTGGACTTCAAGGAGATCCAATCAGTCCATCCTAAAGGAGAACAATCCTGGGTGTTCATTGGAAGGACTGATGTTGAAGCTGAAACTGCAATACTTTGACCACCCGATGTGAAAAACTGACTCACTGGAAAAGACTCTGGTGCTGGGAAAGATTGAAGGTGGGAGGAGAAGGGGACAACAGAGGATGAGATGGTTGGATCTCATCCTCGATGAGCATCATCGACTCAATGGACATGAGTTTAGGTGAATTCCAGGAGTTGGTGATGGACAGGGAGGCCTGGTGTGCTGTAGTCCATGGAGTTGCCAAGATTTGGATAAGACTGAGTGACTGAACTGAACTGAACTAAACTGATATAGCATTGCTTTTGATCAAGGAATTAACTTCTGAACAAATACAATGTAGAAATAGGTCCATGCTCATGGGCTGAACTTGTCTTATCATGTTGCCCATCATCCTGGAGCAGGTTCCTTGATAGAATTTATTGAAGAACATTTTTAATTTCTTTCATCAAAGTTTTATAGTTTTCAATGAACAGATATTTAACATTCCTGGTTACATGTATTCCTAAGTATTTTGTTGTTTTTGATGCTATTGTGAGTGGAATTGTTTCTTTCATTTCCTTTCCAGAATGTTTATTGCAAGCGTCAGTTCAGTTCAGTTCAGTCGCTCAGTCGTGTCCGACTCTTTGTGACCCCATGAATTGCAGCACGCCAGGCCTCCCTGTCCATCACCAACTCCCGGAGTTCACTCAGACTCATGTCCATCCAGTCAGTGATGCCATCCAGTCAGTGATGCCATCCAGCCATCTCATCCTCGGTCGTCCCCTTCTCCTCCTGCCCCTAATCCCTCCCAGCATCAGAGTCTTTTCCAGTGAGTCAACTTTTCACATGAGGTGGCCAAAGTACTGAAGTTTCAGCTTTAGGATCATTCCTTCCAAAGAAATCCCAGGGTTGATCTCCTTCAGAATGGACTGGTTGGATCTCCTTGCAGTCCAAGGGACTCTCAAGAGTCTTCTCCAACACCACAGTTCAAAAGCATCAATTCTTCGTTGCTCAGCCTTCTTCACAGTCCAACTCTCACATCCATACATGACCACAGGAAAAACAATAGCCTTGATTAGACGGACCTTAGTCGGCAAAGTGATGTCTCTGCTTTTGAATATGCTGTCCAGGTTGGTCATAACTTTTCTTCCAAGGAGTAAGCGTCTTTTAATTTCATGGCTACAGTCACCATCTGCAGCGATTTTGGAGCCCCGAAAAATAAAGTCTGACACTGTTTCCACTGTTTCCCCATCTATCTCCCATGAAGTGATGGGACTGGATGCCATGATCTTCGTTTTCTGAATGTTGAGTTTTAGGCTAACTTTTTCACTCTCCACTTTCACTTTCATCAAGAGGCTTTTTGCCATAAAGGTGGACACAAATGCAGTTAATTTTTTATGTCAGTCTTGTGTCCTGTAACCTTGCTAAATCTATTTACTAGTTTTAATAGGTTTTCAGTGGGTACCTTACACTTTTCTACAGACAAGGTTATATCATTTGCAAATAAAGACAGTTTTTACCTCTTCCTTTCCAATATGGATCCTTTTCCCCCAACACTGAATAGAAGTGACATTAGAGGGAAAGCATCCGGTCTTTCTGCATTAAGTGTGTGGGTTTCTTATAAATGCCTTTTATTAAGTCAAAGAAATTCACTTCTATTCATAGTTTGTTAAATGTTTTTATCATGAAAGAGGGTTGTTGTGTTTTATCAAATGCTTTTCTGTGTTATTGAAGAGATTGTTATTTTTGTTATTTATTCCATTGATATGATGACTTATGCTGTAATTGATTTTTGGATGTCTAAATAACTTTGCACTCCTGGAATAAACCCCACTTGGTCATGGTTTATGATTCTTTCTATATTTTGTTGGATTATACTAGTTAGTATTTTGTTGAGAATTTTGTATGATTTTTTAAAATTGTAGTGAAAGCATAAAATTTTAAAAATATTTTTAAGCCTACAATTCAGTAGATTTATAACAACATTATACTATTGCTATTGTTGTGCAATCATCACCATAGTCCATCTAAAGAACTCTTCATTTATAAAACTAAAGCTCTGTATCCATTAAAGAATAACTCCCCAATTCCCCTTCCTCACAGCCCCTGGCAACAACCCTCAACATTCTGTCTCTATGGATTTGACTACTCTAGATGCTACAAAAAAGTGAAATTATATACTATTTGTCTTTTTGTGACTGGCTTATTTCACTTAGCATAGTGTTCTCAAGGTTCAGCCATGTTGTAGCACATGTCAGAATTTCATTCTTTTTTAAGGTTGAATAGTATTCCATTGTGTGGATATATCATATTTTGTTTATCCACCCACCTGTCAATGGACACTTGGGTTACTTTCATCATTTGGCTATAGTGAACAATGCTATTATGAACATAGGTGTACAAATGTTTCTGAGAGCCTGTTTTCAGTTCTTTTTGGTATGTACCCAGAAGTGGGATTGCTAGACCATATGCTGATTCTACCTCTCAGTTTTGAGGAGTCACTGGACTGTTTCCCACAGTATGTGCATCATTTACTTTTCCACCTATAGTACACAAGGGTTTTAATTTCTGTACATCCTCAGCAAAACTTGTTATTTTCTGTTTTTTTTTTTTTAATAAATTTCAATTAATAGCCATTCTAGTGGATGTGCAGAGAAGGCAGTGGCACCCCACTCCAGTACTCTTGCCTGGAAAATCCATGGACAGAGGAGCCTGGTAGGCTGCAGTCCATGGAGTCGCTAAGAGTCAGACACAACTGAGTGACTTCACTTTCATGCACTGGAGAAGGAAATGGCAACCCACTCCAGTGTTCTTGCCTGGAGGATCCCAGGGATGGCGGAGCCTGGTGTGCTGCTGTCTATGGGGTTGCACAGAGTCGGACATGACCGAAGCAACTTAGCTTAGCTTAGCAGTGGATGTGAGGTAGTGTCTCATTGTCGTTTTGATTTGCATTTCCCTAATGATTAGTGATGTTGAGAAAATATTTTCATATGCTTATTAGACATTTGTTATTTTCTTTGGGGAAATATCTAATCAAATCCTTTGGCCATTCTTTAATTGGCTGTTTATTGTTGAGCTGCGCAAGTTCTTTATATATTTTGGATGTTAAAACCTTATTAGATATTTGATTTAGAAATATTTTCTCCCGGTCTGAGGGTTGCCTTTTCACTATGCTGATTATGTCTTATGAGGCAAAAAGTTTAAAAATTTGATGTTAGTTCAATTTATCTATTTTTCATTTTTTGTTGTCCTCGGTTTTGGTGTCATATTTAAGAAATCACTGTCAAATCCAGTGTCATGAAGTCTTCTCATGTTTCCTTCCAGAAGTTTTATAGTATTACCTTCCTCTTACATTTAGGCCTCTGATCTATTTTGAGTAAATTTTTGTGTATAGATTAAAGTGATAGTACTACTTCACCCTTTTGAATGTGGATATCCAGTTTTTCCAGCATCATTTGTTGAAAAGGCTGTTCTTTTCCCGTTGAGTGGTCTTGAAATCTTGTTAAGAATCACTTGACCGTATATGTGAGGGTTTATTTGTAGGCTTTATACTCTATTCCTTTGGTCTGTATATCTGTCTATCTGCAAGTAACACATTGATGTGATTACTATAAGCTTTGTAATAAGTTTTGAAACAGGAGGTTTGGATCATCCATCTTTGTTCTGCTTTTTCAGGATTGTTTTGGCTATTTGGGATCTCTTTAAATTTCATATTAACTTTAGGATGGAGTTTTGTATTTCTGCAAAAAACACTTGAGATTTTGATAGGAATTACATTGAATATGCAGATCACTTGGGGGTAGTATTGACATCTTAAAAATACTGTCTTGGCACTTCCCTGACAGTCCCATGGTTAAGACCCTGTGCTTCCACTGGAGGGGGCACAGGCTTAATCCCCGGTTGGGGAACTAAGATACTGTATGCCACTTAGCTTGGCCAAAAAAAGAATATTAAGGCTTCTGGGCCTTTTTCCAAAGGTCATATTTAAATGGCCAGTGGGTACTTGAAGAGGTACTAATCATTTCACTAATCATTAGTGAAAGTGAAGCCGCTCAGTCGACTCTTTGTGACCCCATGGACTGTAGCCTACCAGGCTCCTCCGTCCATGGGATTCTCCAGGCAAGAGTACTGGAGTGGGTTGCCGTTTCCTTCTCCAGGAGATCGTACCATCAAAAAATTCCAGCAATCACTGACCTCCAATTATTTTCAGAAAAAGTGATCAACTAAAATTTGTGTATGTGTGTATGTGTGGGGAATCTCCAGTTACCACAGAAACCAAACCTGTACACTAATAAACCACAACAGAAGTTAATAGAATGAGGCGTTTTGATTTATTACTCAAACATGGCTCATTTTTTATTTAGCTTTCTGACTCTGTGCTTGTGCTTTCAATATTTTCACAACGATCTTCTGCTCTTCAATAAGGAAAGCGCGCTTAATCCTGTCGCGGACACATTTAGCACACATGGAACCACCATAGGCTCGGCTGACATGTTTCCCCATTTTAGACAACCTCATGAGAACTTTTGGTCTCACAGCATGAACACCTCTATCACTAATCATTCAGTTCAGTTCAGTCGCTCAGTCGTGTCCGACTCTTTGTGACCCCATGAATCGCAGCACACCAGGCCTCCCTGTCTATCACCAACTCCCGGAGTTCACTCAGATTCACGTCCATCGAGTCAGTGATGCCATCCAGCCATCTCATCCTCTGTCGGCCCCTTCTCCTCCTGTCCCCAATCCCTCCCAGCATCAGAGTCTTTTCCAGTGAGTCAACTCTTCACATGAGGTGGCCAAAGTACTGGAGTTTCAGCTTTAGCATCATTCCTTCCAAAGAAATCCCAGGGCTGATCTCCTTCAGAATGGACTGGTTGGATCTCCTTGCAGTCCAAGGGACTCACAAGAGTCTTCTCCAACACCACAGTTCAAAAGCATCAATTCTTCGGCGCTCATTAGGGAAATGCAAATCAAAACTACAATTAGATCTCACCTCATGCCTGTTAAAATGACTAGCTTTAAAAAGAAAAGTGATAACAATTGTTGGGAAGGACTCAGAGAAAAGGAAACCCTGGTGCACTGTTGATGGAAATGCAAATTGGTAGAGCCAATATAGAAAACAGTATGGAGGGTTGTCAAAAAATTAAAAATACAACTACTACATTATTTAGCAATTCTACTTGTGGGTATATATTCAAAGAAATCAAATTACTATGTCAAAGAGGCATCTATAATAGCCAAGACATGGAAATGACCTAAGTGTACATCAAAAGATCAATGGATAAAGGAAATTATACATATATATGTATATATACATATATATATATAAAATGGAATACTGTTCAGCAACGAAAAAAGAAAGAAGTCCTGCTCTTTGCAACAACATGGGTAAAACCTGAGGTCATTATGCTAAGTGAAATAAATCAGAATGAAAAAGACAAATATTTTATGATCTCTATTATATATGAAATCAAAAAGAAACAAAAAATACAAGCAACAAACAGAAAAAGATCCGATTTGTGGTTACTAGAGGCAGGAACTTGGAGGTAGAGCAGTTGGATGGAAGTGATCAAAAGGTACTTGAGATACATAAGTACTGGGGATGTAATGTACAACAGTTAACACTGCTGTTGGTATGTTTGAAAGTTGCTGCAAGAGTAAATCCTAAAAATTCCATCAGAAGGACCTTTTTTTTTTCTTTTTTGCAGCTGTGTGAGGAGATGGATATTAACTAAATCTATTGCGGTATCATTTTGCAGTACATTTGTGTTAAGCCATTATGAGTTACACTTAAACACACACAAAGCTGAACGTCAGTTAAGGGCTTCCCAGGTGGAGCAGTGGTAAAGAACCTGGCTGCCAATGCAGGAGACACAGGAGACGAGGACTTGATCCCTGGGTCAGGAAGAAGCCCTGGAGGAGGAAATGGCAGCCATTCCAGGGCTCTTGCCTGAAATACCCCATGGACAGAGGAGCCATGGGGTTGCAAAGAGTCAGACATGACTGAGCACACACACGTCAGTTATATCTCAGTAAAACTGAAAAAAATTGCCTGTCAATCCATGAAAGTGAGAGATCTTTTCATATATTTCCGTCTTTAATGTCTTTTGGCAAAGTTTTGTGGTTCTAAATATACAAACTTTTTGTCTTTTTTTGTTGTTTAGTTTATTCCTAAGTATTTTATTCTTTTTGATGCTATTGTACTGGAATTGTTTTCTTAATTTCCTTACTGAATTGTTAGTGTTTGTAAATACAACTGAGTTTTTAATGTGTTGATTTTATATCTTAAAACTTTCCTGACTTGGTTTATTACATCTAACAGTTTTTGTTTTTTTTTTAATGAGATCTTAGATTTTCTACAAGTAAGATCATGTCATCTACAAACAGATGATTTTACCTCTTTTCCACTCTGGATACTTTTTTTTCTGCCTAACTGCTCTGAATAGGCCTTCCTATGTTAAACAGAAGTGATGAAAGTGGTTTATCCTTGAGAAAGTTTCCTGTACACTTGAGCAAAATGTGTGTTCTGCTGTTGTTGACTGGAGTGTTCTGTATATTTATTTCAGATACAGTTGATTTCAAAAACTTGTTGCAGAACTTCCCTGGTGGTACAGTGGATAAGAATCTGTCTACCAATGCGTGGGACATGGGTTAAATGCCTGGTCTGGGAAAATTCCACATGCCTCAGAGCAGCGAAGCCCATGTGCCACAACTCCGGAAGGTCTTGATCCTAGAGCTTGTGCTCTGCAACAAGAGAAGCGCTACAATGAAGAGTAGCTCCTACTCACTGTAACTAGAGAAAGCCCATGCAAAGCAATGGAGACCCAGTGCAAAAATAATTAAATAAAAGTTAAAACTTGTTACAAAGCTGCAGTAAGTATGACATACAGTAAATCACAACACTGTGGTACTGGCATAAAGAAAGACAAACAGAGTGCTGGAATAGAATAGAAATCCCATTAATAAGTCCTCACATACACGGTCAAATGATATTTGACCAAATAAGGAAATAGAGTACTTTAACAATATGTCCTTAACATATTAATCATAGCTTTTGAAAAGCTCCAGATCGGATAATTCCAACATTCTTTCCATATCTGAGTCTTGTTCTGATACTTGCTTGATCTCTTCAGACTTTTTTGTCTTTTTGTTTGTTTTTTACCTTTTACTTGTGCGTGTGTGTGTATGTGTATATATATGTATATATATATATATATATATATATGCACCTAAAAGATGAGAATTATGCTTTATTGAGCAGTCACACTGAGGACTTCAACTCTGACAGGCAGCATTTCAAGTAACCCCGAGAAAACTGCTCCAAGGAGAACAGAGGTGAGCTAGCATATACAGGAGTTTTGCAGCAAAGGGTTCGTAGTAAGAACAAAAGACTACTGTTAGTAAAAGAAAACTAGACATCTCAAGTTAAGGAATTTAGTGTTTTTCTACACACGAGCAGATGCAAGAGCCTGAGCTCACTGAAGTGGTTCCTTTGATATGCGCCTCAGCTGTCTGGGGCCAGGATCTGTCTTCACATCCGCAGTTCCTCAGGGCTCACCATCTGGAGTGACTGCAGTACAATGGCTGTTAGATGGCAGCTTTGCTTTACTCCCTGAGTTCCCTCAGGGCCCACCAGCTCACTGTGGGAGGACTGCAACTGTTGATGACTGTGACATTCTTTGTTTACTGATATGGCAGGCAATATTTTATTTCTCGTAGTATACCTTGTGATTTTTGTTGAAAGACAAAAACAATGTACCAGATAAAACAATCTGTGGTAAATAGGCATTTACTGATGTGGTGGTAAGGTGTAGATGGAGGAGTAGTATTCCACAGACCAGGAAATATTAGTCCTCAGTCTTTTAGGGAGACTGTTCCCCTGAGCTGTGAACTTCACAAGTGTTTCTCAGCTTTTCCCCTCCTTTAGATGAAAGAGGGTGTCTGGAGGAGCTGGCATTATTTCCCTTCATCCAGGTGGCTTATGCTCTGAAAAATCTCCAGTAAATTAGGGTTGTTGAGACAGTTGTTGAGACAGTTGTTGAGGTGTTGTTGAGATAGCTCTCTTTAGGGCAGGCTTTGTTAGGAACAGAATGCTCTGGTTTATTTCAAAATGGTTCCTTTCCCCCTCCCTCTGTTGAAATCACAAGAGGACTTTTTTTGTCTCTAATTCTTACTATAAGTAACTGGTAAGGCTCCTGGAGATAAAACTCAAAAAATTACAAGCACACCATCTAAGAACGGTCCCCTCTGGAGTTTTTAACTCTCAAACTTTTCCACACTGAGCCTCCAGCAATTCATCAGTTTCAGTTTAGGTTTCCTACTCTGATACTAGCTCCCACAGGAGTTTCTGTTTGTGGGTTTCTGCTTTGGTGTGTTTTGATTCTCTGAGTCTGCTGGTTTGTCTCTCTGATTTATGGGTCAGCAGTATGCCCTGTGACCTCACTTCTTTAATGGATCTAATAAGATTTGCTGATTTTTGGTCCATTTAGCTTGTTAGAACACAGTGACAATTTTCATGCTCTAGATATGCTAGACCAGAAACTGGATCTCCATAATTTCTCTCTCATAGATATTTTCATTTTGTTCATATATTGACTTCCTGATTTCCTTAGTTTTCTGTATGTGTTACAACTTAAGTCATCAAGCTGAATCATTAAGAAAATTGTTTCAAAGTGTTTGTCAGGTAAACTCAAAGGCTTTCTTTGGGTTCATTTTCTGAAGATTTATTTTGCTTCTTTGAATGGGTCATATGTCTGTTGAAAATCAAGCATTGGACAATCAGGAACCTCTCCCAGCCTTTGCAGCCTGACTGTGCAGGAGTCAGTCCCCTAATCAATGCAGTGTGAGAGCCAGAGTCTTCTCGGGGCTTTTGGGTGCTGCACCTTCCTTGGGCCTGTGTGTGTGCTTTCCCCTACCCTTAATTCCCCTGCATATACAGCTGCTTTTCAAAGTATCTCATGTCCCTAAGAGTCTCGGCCTTCTTCTTAGGGCCTTGGATGTTCAGCCGTACTTCTCTACCCACAGGTGCACGTAGGTCAGAAATGCCCCTGCAGCATTCCACCATGCCCTGGCACCACACTGCGGTCATGAGCCTCCAGTCCTGTACCCAAGTTAATCCACTATTCCTGTCAGCACTCTGAGTCAGCACTCTGACACAAAAACCAGTCCCTCCAACAACCCCCAGACAAGCTGAAGCATTGTAGACAACTTCCTTTCACTCTAAGGGAGGGATCAGGAATTAAGTGACTTCCTCTATCTGTAGCATGCCTTTGTTAGGGGTGGGCAAGGGTGATTGCAAACGCCGTGAGAGTTTTGTCTGGAATGTTTTGAGTGCTGCTGTTTCTTGGTTAGCCGTTCTATTTGGCTGCTGCAGATCCTTTAACTGGTTTCTAGAGTTCTCATAAAGCTACTGAGGTCAGTATGATGTTTACTTGATGTTTCTGTGAGGAAATGAGGACCTGGAGCTTCCTACTCTTCTTTTGTGATCACATCAACCAATATTACCTTTTGTACCTGGTAAAATTTCTTTGTGATAATACTTGGACAGCAATTCTTTCCCTTTTAATATTAATATTCCATTGTACAAATATGCAACAATTTGTTTATCCACTTTTCTAATTATATTCTTTGAGTTGTTTCTAGTTTTTTGCTTTTATGATTGATTACTCAGGTACAAGCCATTGTGTGGATTATCAGTTCAGTTCAGTTCGGTTCATTTCAGTCGCTCAGTCGTGTCCGACTCTTTGCGACCCCATGAATCGCAGCACGCCAGGCCTCCCTGCCCATCACCAACTCCCGGAGTTCACTCAGACTCGCGTCCATCGAGTCAGTGATGCCATCCAGCCATCTCATCCTCGGGCATCCCTTTCTCCTCCTGCCCCCAATCCCTCCTAGCATCAGAGTCTTTTCCAATGAGTCAACACTTTGCATGAGGGGGCCAAAGTACTGGAGTTTTAGCTTTAGCATCATTCCTTCCAAAGAAATCCCAGGGCCGATCTCCTTCAGAATGGACTGGTTGGATCTCCTTGCAGTCCAAGGGATTCTCAAGAGTCTTCTCCAACACCACAGTTCAAAAGCATCAATTCTTCGGCGCTCAGCCTTCTTCACAGTCCAACTCACACATCCATACATGACTTTGGACAAACCATAGCCTCGATTAGACGGACTTGGGTAAATATATACAAGTCTGGTTGGAGGCCGTCTATGAGGTCGCACAGAGTCGGACATGACTGAAGCGACTTAGCAGCAGCAGCAGTAGCAGGATTATGCTGTATACCATATGTATATGCTATGTGGCATATATATATATATAACTTGATAAGAGACTTCCAAAGTAGTTTCTTCTTTGAAGCATCCTATTTTTGTTGGGTTGGCATTTTATTGTTGATTTGTAGGGGTTCTTTGCATATTCTGGAATCAGTTGTCTGTGTGCCAAGACTGTCTTCAAAACTGGTATTTCACTGTCTTAACATTGTCTTTTGGTTTTAAAATTTCTGACCAAATCAGTTATCACTTTTTTTTAAAGGTACTGACCAAAGAGATTAATACATTTTCTCTTCTAAGACATCTTTTCCCACCTATATTCTAAGGTTGTAAAATTACTCTTTAGTTTCCTTCTAGAAACTTTGTATCTTTAGCTTTCATGTTTAGGTCTATGATCCATATCAAATTAATTTTTGTGTATGATGTGGGCAAGGAGATCAACTTTTTCCACATAGTTATACAATTACTCAGCACCATTAAAAATACTTCCCTTTGTCCATTGAATTCCTTTGGTATGTTTATTAAAACTCAATTGACTATAGAAGTGTGGGCTTGTCAGTCTGTTTGGGCAGAATATCATAGACTGGGTAGCTTACAAACTACAGAAATTTATTTCTCACAGAGTCTGGAGGCTGGGAAGTCTGAAAGCAAGGTGCTGGAAGATTTGATGACTGGTAAGAGCCTACATTCTGCTTCACAGACCTGTAATCTCACATAGTGGAAGAGATGAAGAATCTTTCTGGGGTTTCTTTTCTATAGGAACTAATGCTATTTGTGAGGGCTCTATTTTCTTTACATATTCACTTTCCAAATACCAACACATTGGGGTATTAAGTTTCAACATACGAATTTTGAGGAGACACAAAGGATAGGGACAAAGTAAGTAATGAAATAGTTAATCCCACTAGAGGACTGTAAGTAAAGAAAAAAAGCATGGGAGACCCCTGCAAGTTAAGTGAAAAGTGAAAGTCGCTTGGTTGTGTCTGACTCTTTGCGACCCCATGGACTGTAGCCCGTCAGGCTCCTCTGCCCATGGAATTCTCCAGACAGAATACTGGAGTGGGTAGCCATTCCCTTCTCTAGGGGATCCTCCCAACCCAGGGACCTAACCCAGGTCTCCCACACTGTGGGCAGATTCTTTACCATTTGAGCCACCAGGGAAGCCCCTCTGTAAGTTAATGATCACTGAAGAAACAGGTTTCCTTAACCACAAAACCAAGCAGGCTTCTTAAGCAGCAAAACCATGCAATAGAAGCATGAGACAAAAACAATAAAGCAATGATGGCATGAGACCCACATTTTGTCCTGTGAGCTCAGTAAGTTAGTGATCCTTAAAACATGCTCTTTGCACAAATTTTTTTTAAAAAGTTATGGAAAAGTGAGATTTCAAAGTGAAACTATTATTGTACTGAGACCCGAAATGATATTCCCTAGTGCCCTGACAGTCCTGGCTTGACCATGGACAAGAAAACTTTTTTGCCCAACATGGAGAAGGAGCTAACGATGGAAGTTTGACATCTACTCAAGAATAAGGAAGAATGTGGTCTCCCTCCCCTACTTTCCTCTGATTATAAAACTGTAGCCCAGTAAGTTCCCTGGGTTTAACACCCTCTTTCTCATCTGCTTATAAGCCTCACAAGTCTCCAATTCTAAAATATCACTTATCTACTACTTTGCCTCTCACTGAATTCTTTCCGGGCTGATACATAAAGAACTGGAACCCCTGGGAGTCCCCTGAAATGACATCTAGAAGTTTCACAAACATTCAGTCTATAGCAGGGATTTTTTTCTTACTATTCTGTTCCATTGGTTTATTTGTGCATCAAGTCAATACTATACTATTACTGTGGCTTTGTAAAATTGGTGTTGTTACTTTCTTAAATATTTTATAGAAGTCACCAGTGGAGCTATACACCCTTGGGGATTTTCTTTATAGGATGGTTTTAAATTACAGAGTCAACTGTTTTCTTCTACCAGTGTAGAAGGGATTGAATCCTCTCACATTGCAGATGGATTCTTTACCAGCTGAGGCACAAGGGAAGCCCAAGAATAGTGGAGTGGGTAGCCTATCCCTTCTCCGGGAGATCTCCCCAACCCAGGAATGGAAGTGGGGTCTCCTGCATTGTTGGCAGATTCTTTACCAACTGAGCTATTAGGGACCAAGTGAAGTCACTCAGTCGTGTCCGACTCTTTGCGACCCCATGGACTGTAGCCTACCACGCTCCTCCATCCATGGGATTTTCCTGGCAAGATTACTGGAGTGGATTGCCATTTCCTTCTCCAGAGGATCTTCCCGACCCAGGGATCAAACCCAGGTCTCCCTCATTGTAGGCAGACTCTTTACCATTTGAGCCACAAGGGAAGTTAGGGAAGCCCCTGTTAATCCCAAACTCCTAATTTATCCCTGTGGGGGCAGAGGTGGATATTCTTATTTGTTCATCTGTTTTGTAGTTTATTGACTTCTGTTCTTATCTTTATTATTCTTTTACTTATACTTTCTTTGGATTTAATTTGCTTCTGTTTTTCTAACTTTTTTGAGGTAGAAGTTAAGGTAATTGATTTTAAACTTTTCTGGTTTTTTACTATGTGTATTTGATATATTAACTTTCCTTCTGAGCATTCATTTAGCTGCATCTCACAAATTTTTATTTTTTCATCATTATTTAGTTCAATATATTTTCCAATTTCCATTGTGATTTCTTTTTTGATCAAAAGAACATTTAGAAGTGTATGATTTAGTTATCTAATATTTGGGCAGGGACTTCCCTGGTGGCTCAGACGGTAAAGCGTCTGTCTACCATGCGGGAGACCTGGGTTCGATCCCTGGGTCGGGAAGATCCCCTGGAGAAGGAAATGGCAATCCACTCCAGTACTATTGCTTAGAAAATCCCATGGACAGAGGAGCTTGGTAGGCTACAGTCCATGGGGTCACAAAGAGTCAGACACGACTGAGCGACTTCACTCACTCAATATTTGGGCATTAAAAAGTTATCTTGGACTGCTCTGGTGGTACAGTGGATAAGAATCCACCTGGCAATGCAGGGGACATGGGTTTGATCCCTGGCCCATGAAGATTCCACATGCCCAGAGTAATAAAGCCCATGCACCACAGCTACTGAGCCTACTCTGGAGCCCAGCTGCAGATACTGAGCTTGTGTGCCGCAACCACTGAAGCCCAGTATCTAGAGCCCATGTTCCTCAACAAGAGAAGCCACTGCAATGAGAAGCCGTGTATTGCAAGGAAGGCCTAGCACAGCTGAAAAATAAAATAAATAAATAAAATATAATTTTAAAGTTTTATTTTTATTGCATTTTCGTTTAATTTCGTGATGGTCAGAGAAAGTTCTGTATGATATCAACACTTTGACATCTATTGAGATTTGTTTTACTTCCTAACATATACTTTGTGCATGATACGTGAAAATTTTAATTCTTCTCAGTAATACCTTGAGGGTTCAGCATAAATATTTTGAACATGTCATCAAATACAACATATTTTGTGTTTCCTTTTGTGAGGCTTAAGGGTAAATCAGTCAACCGTTTTAAAATTTTTCTGTACTTATTTTGATGTCTGCCTGTCATATCACTTCCTGAGAGGGGTGTTAAATCTCTAATTGTGAGTATCTGTATGCCTGTTTCTTCTTCTGACTCTATCAATTTTTCACAGCTTATTTGGTGCATACACTCTAAAAATTGTCATTTTTGTTTCTGAATTAATTGACCCATCTATCTTTACCCAATGTCCCTTTTAATTTCTGGTCATGCTCCTTGTCTTTAGGTCTACTTTGATATTAATATAGTCACTGACTTTTTCATGGTTAGCATGGGCATGGTAGATGGTTTTTCATCTTTTAAAATTTCAACTTCTTTGTGTCCTCATATTTAAGGTATGTTTCTTTTAAACAGCCATGTGTTTAGGCTCTGTTTTTATCCAATGTGACAATTTCTTTGGAGTGTTTAGTTCATTTACGTTTAACGTAATTACTAATACAGTTGCATTTAAGTCTAACCCCTTGCTCTTTGTTACCTATGTGCTTTTTGCTCCTTCTTTGCTTTCTTTGGATTTATATTTTAGCATTCCATTTAATTTTCTCTCGGATTTTTTAATTGCTTATTTTTCATTAATCGCTCTAGGGGATTACAATATTTTTAAATTATCACACTATACCTTGAATATGTATTTCACCACTTCACTTACAGTATAAAACAAAAAATGAAACAGCCCTTGGGAATTTAAGACTCAGCCCTGGGCTGAAAATGTGTGGACTAGCTGGGAACCAGAAAGTCACTCAAAACCCATGTTTTGGAGTGAGGGACCTCCAGGAGCTTCTAGAAAAAGTGGCCTCTGAATATTTAGACAACTGGTAGATTTTGGTTTGGTCAGGATTCATTTGTTGTAACTTTGCATCATCTAGAAGACAGCCAGGAGGGAATGTAACTTTTTGTGGCTTTCAAAGGCTAATGGCCTGATACCTGCTGCTCATCTTTACTGCTCTCCCTTACGACACGTTGGGGAGGTGGTGGTGGTGATGGTGAGCGGGGGTAGTTTAGGGAAAAATTTCTCCCAAACATGCTTGTGACAAGCTTACTCCACTTGGCCTCTCTCAAGATTGTTTGGGGGCTAGTTCGTCAGATTTCTGCTCTCAGCCATTCCGACAAATCTGCGCACGCCTTTGCCCCTGGCTCAGAGGGGACACGCGATCACTGCAGAGGCCAAACAGGATCATTTCCTCCCGGTTGGCCGGGTTCTGGCAGCGAGTCCCGGTCGCACCTCGCACCTGGCCGCTTGCAGGCTCCCGCCCGCGGAGCTCAGGTGTGAGTACGTCCTCCTGGTTGTGGGGCGCCAGGCCATCGCGCCTGGGTGTCCCCCTCAGTCCCTTCTGCGGCTCGTCTCACTTGCCGCCCTCATCTCACGCAGGCCCGGGACAGGGCGCGCCCTCCGCGCTCTTTTTACGGCCCAAGCTGGGCGATTCCCCCTGGGAAGCCCCCACCTCCCTCCCTCCCGCGGCCCCAAGGACTAGCTGAGGTCACCTAGGCCGGCAGGTGGCCTCGAGGTTCCCTTCCCTGAGGAGCATTTCGACAGCCAGCGGGGCCTGGGCCCCCCGGGGTCGAGGGAAGGCGCGCAGCGCCCGAGAGGGGGCCGACGGGCCGAGGGCCGGGAGTGGAGGGAGGAGCGCCGGGAGGAAGGGGCCGAGCCGGGAGAGCCCCCGCCCCGGGAGGAAGGGGAGGAGGCCGGGTGTTTCCTGGCGCATTCCCGGCCCGCCCGAGTGACTCACTCGGCCAGGAAACTCCCAGGGCCCGCCCGGGACCCCCGAGCAGCCCCCGCGGAGCCAGGTGAGGAGCGCTGCGGCCCCCTGCCCGCCCCGCGCCGCCGCTGGGATCGCGGCCCGCCCTCGGAGCCTGGCCGGCCGGGAGCTGGGAGCTGGCGGTGTCCGACCGGGGCCCCTCAGGCAGCCGGGACTTGGACCTCCGCGGCGCGGCCTCCCGGGCGGCGCGGCCTCCGGGCTCACTCCGGCCTCGGAGTCGCGAAGCCATTCCCTGGCCGCGACGGAGTTCCGATGGGGAGGGTCCATTGGGATTTTGCAGTTATTGTTTGAAAGTACGGAGCAGGCGGTTTGTACTGAGGTCGTGCTTTGTGCCCCTCTCTGAGGGGAGGAGAGACTGACCAAGCGAGACCATTTTGCAGATTCTTGGAGAGAGGAGTTTGGGGCTTTGTTAAGGAGCCGGGATTGTTACGTGGGCAGCGCGGTTCAACACAGCCAGATTGAGTTGTATATTTTAAGCCTCAGATGCGTGCTCCTAATTCGCAGCGCTTGGTGGGTGGGAGAATAATTTGGAAACGCGGTTTAAGAAGCGCTTTCTAAGCCGAGAGAGGCCTCCGGAGCACGTCCACCCTAGCGTTGTGTCTGAACGGCCGGAGAGCGATTGCTCATGAAGCCGGGTGTTGGACGGTCTACGCTGCTGTGGGAGTCTGAGACTTGGGAGTTTCCCTTTCCAGGAGTACAGAGAGGGTGCTGTGCGCCGCGCCACTCAGTGTTTTGTCAGCTTGGTGAGTTGGGTGGTATTTCTTGGCCATTGTCAACGTGATCCCGTCAATGACCCGTGATTGAAGCAGCAGCGTTCTCGGTGTTGTAGCTCAGGTTGCTGTGCTTGACAATTTAGCAGCTCCAGCGGCTCCGGGCTCGTGCAGGAAAATCCTGCTCGGCTGCTCGGCCTGTGAAGCTGCGCGCCGGTACCTGCCCTCCCATCTTCCTGAAGGCCTTCAGTGGTTTTTCGAGTAAAGCGCAGATCTACCCGTGCTGAGCCTGAAGAATATAATCAAGTTTTCAATGAACATGGGCCACGACAAGTTTGCATTTGTGGGAATTCACTTAGGAAGATGGTGCAAAACACTGTCTTCACGCAGCGGCATCTCTATGCCAGAGGTGAACAGGGAAATGCGGAAAACATTTCCGGTATTAATACATATGTTTGTGTGCTCATCTGTCCCTCAGAGAAAAGTTACTCGCAAAGCGTTTTTGTCTGTTTATTTAAATTTATTTTAAGTTGACATATAGTAATATTGACTTTATGATAAACAGTTTGAATTTTAACAAATGCTTGGTGTCTTACAACCGCAGTCAAGATAGCAGTTTTATCACCCCCTAAACTCCTTTCTGTCCTTTTGTAGGCAACTCCATTTTCCATTTCTGACTCTTGATCTGCTCTCCATTCCTACGGTTTTGCTTTTTTACAGAATGTCGTGCGTGGTTTTTGAGTTTGGTTATTTCACTCAGCAGACACATTTGCGATTCATCCATACTTTAGTTTGTCCCTGAGAGGTAAAGACATTAAAGTTTAAAACGTGTGCCTCTAGGACACAACTCGAGCTATTCAAATAACACTTTTAATTCATGAGAAGAATGACAACACTTAAGCTTGTTAAGAAGTCAAACAGTGCTCCACTATATGTATTAAAAGTGAAATTCCCTAGTCTCTCTTAGTATGTAGCCTTTTCTGTGCATAGGTTTTATTTTTGTGTATGTTCTTTTTGTGACAGCGAGATTATATTGCATGTATTGTACCTTTTCACGTCATGTTCTTGGATTATTTAAAGATCTTGGAAATATTAACATGTTGACATATATTGGCATATATACTATATATACACACAGATATTCTTCATTCCTTTTAATGACTGTATAGTATAGTGCTTTGTGGTTAGATGTATGATAATTTATTTAATCAGCCCCTAGTTAACTGACATTAGTTTGCATTTGTCACCATCATATTCTGGGAAAGATTGAGGGCAGGAGGAGAAGGGGATGACAGAGGATGAGATGGTTAGATGGCATCACTGACTTGATGGACATAATGAGTTTGAGCAAGCTCTGGGAGTTGGTGATGGACAGAGAAGCCTGGCGTGCTGCAGTCCATGGGGTCGCAGAGTCAGACATGACTGAACAACTGAACTGAACTACCATATTCAGTGCTGTGTCTATATCTTTATGTATATACTCAGATTTATCATTCTGGAAGTGAATGAGGGTTTAAATAAAAGCTAATGTATCTTTTAAGTTGGCTTAAAACTCAGCATTCAAAAAACTAAGATCATGGCATTTGGTCCCATCACTTCATGGCCAATAGATGGGGGAAAAATTGGAAACAGTGGCAGATTTTCTTTTCTTGGGCTCCAAAATCACTTAAGATGGTGACTGCAGCCATGGAATTAAAAGACTCTTGCTCCTTGGAAGAAAAGCTATGACAAACCTGGACAGAGTATTAAAGAAAAAAAGCAGAGACATCACTTTGCTGACAGAGGCAAAGCTGTGGTTTTTCCAGTAGTCATGTACAGTTGTGAGAACTGGACCATAAAGAAGGCTGAGCACTGAAGAACTGATGCTTTTGAAATGTGCTGGAGAAGACTCTTGAGTGTCCCTTGAACAGCAAGGAGACCAGACCAGTCAGTCCTAAAGGAAATCAATCCTGAATACTCATTGGAAGGACTGATGCTGAAATTGAAGCTCCAGTACTTTGGCTACCTGATGTGAAGAGCCTACTGATTGGAAAAGACTGATTCTGGGAAAGATTGAGGGCAGGAGGAGAAGGGGGCAACAGAGGATGAGATGGTTGGATGGCATCATCGACTCAATGGGCATGAGTTTGAGCAAATTCTGGGAGATAGTGAAGGACAGGGCAGCCTGGCATGCTTCAGTCCATGGGATTGCAAAGAGTCGCACACAGTTTAGCAGCTGAACAACAGCAACATTTCTTGAGTGCTTACTTTGCTTCAGTGTTGTTTTGTGTGCGTGCATGTTAAGGCACTTCAGTCATGTCTGACTCTTTGCAACCCATGGACTGTAGCCTGCCAGGCTCCTCTTCCATGGAATTGTCCAGGTGAGAATATTGGAGTGGGTTGCCATGCCCTGCTCCAGGAGATCTTACCAACCCAGGAATGGAACCCGTGTTTCTTATGTCTTTTGCATTGGCAGGCAGGTTCTTTACCTCTAGCGTCATCTGGGAAGCCCCAGCATTGTTGTAGGCTAGGATTACTTTTCCTGTAAAGGTCCAAATAGTGATTATGTACAACTTTGCAGGCCATATCGTTTCTGTCACAGCCTCCCCAGTTTCACTACTGTAGCATGAAGTCAGCATGGACAATTTGTAGTGAATGATTGAGGCTGTATTCCAGTAAAACTTTACTTATGGAACAAACCGTAGGCTGTAGTTTGCTAACTCTTGAGTACTTTATATACTAACTATTCTCACAACCCTCAAAGATAGGTACAATTATTATTCTCACTTTATGGATGAGGAAAATGACAAAGAAATTAAGTGTGTGCCTGGTAAATGTCTGGGGACGTCTCTGGTGGTCCAGTGGCTGACTCCTCGCTCCCAATGCAGGGGCCCAGGGTTCGATCCCTGGTCAGGAAACTGCATCCTATATACTTCAAGTAAGAGTTCACATGCCACAACGGTTAATACGACCCAACACAGCCAAATAAATAAATAATAATTTTTTTTAAGTTAGCATGCCTGATAAGAGCCAGACTTTGAATCCAGCCTTCTGACTAGTAAGTTAAAAACTAGAAAGAAGCTGCCAAAGATGCTTTCTCCAAAAGATTAGCCCTTGGGACCCGACCCTCATACGCTTACTGAATCACTCACCGATGATTTTTTGAAGGCACTGTGCTTGCTCAGGTGCCACTCCAGGGTCACTGCCTCTACTCCTCTGTCGGGCCAGTGCTCCCTCAGCCCCTCTCAGTGTGTGACAGTCTTGTGTCTTGGCTTTGGATCTGTGTTCTAATAGTACTCGTTTATAGAGGGGTCAGCTCAGGCAGCACCTGGGACTTTGGCAAGTGAGATCAAGTTGAGTCCTGGCAAAGCTGCTATATATGTCTGCTATGCTATGATCACCTGAGCCCTGATAGGTATTTTGGCTGGACTACCTTTGACCATTTTTTTTCTTTGGTAACATGGAAAAAGCACCTATTAGATTGTTACTAAGATCAAAGGAGATAGTATATATAGGAATGTATTGTTAATATTCATACTTTGGCTTCTAAAGCTTTTATATATCTTGTCCTAGCTCTTCATAATTTTTGCAACCAAAGGAGGAGAGCATGGATTAATAACATATATATAATAATTAAAAACCTTTATTTTAGCCAGGGCAATAAGGTCAGAAAAGTAAATAAAAGGCAGATTGGAATGAGAATTGTCCCTTTTTGAATGAGATTGTCCCTTTTTGTAGATGGTATTCTCGACATAGAAAATCCAAAGAATCTATGAAAAAACTATCAGAATTAGTATGTGAAGTTAGTAACGTCACAAAATACAGTCAACGCATGTAAATCAGTCTTATTTCTATATACCAACAGTGTGTAAAATGTTTAAAAATAACCATTTTCTGCAGCTTCAAAAAATCAGATACTTAGATATAAATTTAACACATATAGGGTCAATAAGCTAAAAACTGCAAAATGCTAATGAATGAATCAAAGATCATGTAAATAAATGAAGAGGCATGTATGGGCATGAGTTGAAATACTCAACATAGTAAAGATGTCACTTCCCTTCAAGTTGATCTATAGGTTTAACACAATTCCAGTAAAATATTGCAACAAGAAAATATCTTAACTTTATATTGAGGTACAGTGTACAGTGTACCTCCTTTAAGTGTGCAGTGATTTTTAGTAGATTTATGGAGTTGAACAGCACCATCATAACATACATATCACCCCAAAAAGATCGCTCATGACCTTTTACAGTTAATCTCCATTCCTAGCCCCTATTCCTGCTAATCACTAATTTGCTTGCTTTCATAGATCTGCCATTTCTGGACATTTAATATAAATGAAAGTGTACAATTTGTGTTCTTTATGTGTAACTTTCTTCACTTAGCATAATGTTTTTGGAGTTTATTTCTGGTCTAGTATGTACCAGCATTTCATTCCTTTTTAGTTGCATTGTGTTCCATTGAATGGATATATCACATTTTGTTGAACCATTCATTAGATTCTTTTTTTTTTTTTTTCCTGTTATGAATAACTGCTGCTATGAAGACTCATGTTCAAGTCTTTATGCAGGCCTATGTTATAATATCTTTTTGATAGAAATCTGGAAGTGTTCTTGTTGGGTCATAAGATATTTTTGTTTAATTATTAGAAATCACAGCAGATTGTTTTTATAGATAAGAGACAAACTGTCTCTAACATTTCTATGAAGGGGGAAATAAACTGCAGTAGCTGAAAAAATGTTTAAAAAAATAAGTTGGGGAGATACTGCCTGATTTTTTTTTACTATGATAAAATATAAATAGCTTAAAATTTACTAATCATTTTAAATGTACAGTTCAGTAGCATTAGGTATATTTACATTGTTGTATAGCCGTGACCACCATCCATCCCCTAAACTCTGTCTTCATCCTAAGCTGAACCTCTGTACTTATTTATTTATTCTATTGAAGTATAGTTATTTACAAT
The DNA here is from genome assembly GCF_016772045.2 of Ovis aries. NCBI lineage: Eukaryota > Metazoa > Chordata > Mammalia > Artiodactyla > Bovidae > Ovis > Ovis aries. The sequence goes on along the minus strand of NC_056055.1, from coordinate 114,031,967 downwards.
GTTTCTGGTATACGAAGTGATTCCATCTTTTTTTGTGTGTGTATATATATATGTGTGTGTGTGTATATATATATATATACACACACACGTATACATACATAGGTCTATTTTTTTCAGATCTTTCAATCTATCAAATTATTATGATATGTAATATATTTCCCTGTGCTATACAGTAGGTCCTTGTTTATTTTCTATATAGTAGTGTGTATCTGTTCATCTCAAATTCCTAATTTATCTCTTCCCCCCTTACCCTTTAGTAACCATAAGTTTGTTTTCTGTGTCTGTGTCTTTACCCATTTAAATACTAACTCCATTTTCTCATTCCTCTAGCTCCTAGTAGCAACCATTCTACTTCCTGTCTATGAACTTAACTATTCCGGACACCAATTAAGCACTGCTATGGTTTAATATGGGAGAAGGCAATGGCCGCCCACTCCAGTATTCTTGCCTGGAAAATCCCATGGATGGAGCAGCCTGGTAGGCTGCAGTCCATGGGGTCGCTAAGTCGGACATGACTGAGTGGCTTCACTTTCACCTTTTGCTTTCATGCATTGGAAAGGAAATGGCAACCCACCCCAGTGTTCTTGCCTGGAGAATCCCAGGGGCGGGGGAGCCTGGTGGGCTGCTGTCTATGGGGTTGCACAGAGTCAGACATGACTGAAGTGACTTAGCAAAAAAATGGCTTAATATAACTATAAACATTGGTGTTTTCAGTTCTCTTGGTTATATATCCAGAACTGGTGTTGCTGGGTTATGTGGTAATTAAATGTTTAATTTCTTTGAACAGTTGTCATATTATTTTCCTTAGCAGCTTTGCCAGCGTTTCTGTGTACCAGCAATGCACAAGGATTCCAATTTCTTCACATCCTCTCCAACACTTGTTATTTTCCTTTTTTTAAAAAATAATAACCACCTTAATGGGCATGAAATAGTGTCTCATTCCAGTTTTGATTTGCATTTCCCTAATGATTAATGGTGTTGAGCATCTCTTCATGTATTTGTCAATTGTGTATCTTCTTTAGAGAAATATCTGTTCAAATCCTGTGTCCATTTTTTAATCATGTTTTTTTTTTTTTTCATGTTGAGTTGTAAGAGTTCTTTATACATTTTGGATAGCAATCCCTTGTCAGATACACGATTTGCAAATATTTTCTCCCATTCTGTAGGTCTTTGAACTTTCTTGATAGTGTCCTTGGTGCACAAAAATTTTTAATCTTCATGTCTAGTCTAGCTTTATCTACTTTTCCTTTTGTTGCTAGTGCTTTTGGTGTCATATCCAAGAAGTCATTGCCAAATTGAGTGTCATGAAGCTTTTCTTATATGTTTTCTTCTTAGAGTTTTATAATTTTAGTTCTTCTTTGTAGGTGTTTTGTTCACTTGAGTTAATTTTTGTATATAGTGTGAGGTGATGGTCCAGTTTAATTCTTTTGCATGTGGATATCCAGTTTCTCCAGCACAATTTGTTCAAGACAGTCTTGGGCTTCCTTGGTGGCTCAGTGGTAAAGAATCCGCCTACCAGTGGAGGAGACATGGGTTCGATCCCAGGTCCAGGAAGGTCCCCCCACATGCTGCAGAGCAGCTAAGCCCATGCGGCACAAGTATTTAGCCTGTGCCCTAGAGCCCATGGGAGCCACAACTACTGACCTCATGTGCTAAAACTATCGACGCCTGCAAGCTCTGGAGCCCATGTGTCACCGCAAGAGAAGTCACAGCAATGAGAATCCCTCACACCACAACTAGAGAATTGACTCATTCTCTGAAACTAGAAAAGAATTCTGTGCAGCAATGAAGACCCAGCACAGCCAAAAATTAAAAAAAAAAAAAAAAAAGAGAGAAGGTCCTGTTTTCAGTGAAAGGTCTTGACACCCTTGTTGAAAATCATTTGATCATATACACAAGCAAGGGTTTATTTCTGGGCTCTTTATTCAGTTTCATTGGTCAATGTGTCAGTCTTTATGCCAGTATCACAGTTTTGATTATTATAACTTTATAGTAAGTTTCAAAATCAGTAAAAGACATTCAGGTTTACTGTTCTCTATCAAGATTGTTTTGGCTATTCTGGTTTTTTTTTGAGATTCCATATTATTTTAAGATGAGTTTTTCTATTGCAAAAAAAAATGCTGTTAGAATTTTGATGGGGATTACATTGAATTTGAGGATAGCTTGGATTATACTGACATCTTTTTTGTTGTTGTTGTTGCACCACGCTGCTTAGGGGATCTTAGTTCCCCAACCAGGGATCAAACCCAACCCCCTGTCAGGGAGAACAAGGACTCCCAACCACTGGACCACCAGGGAATTTTGTATATTGTTATCTTAACAGTATTAAGTCTTCCAGTTCATGAACATGGAATATCTTTCCATTTATTTGTGTCTTTAATTTCTTTAATCAGTGTTTTATAATTTTTAGTGTGTGAATCACTCACCTCCTTAGTTAAATTTATTCTTAAATTTATTTTCTTTTTGATGCTATTGTAAATGGAATTGTTTTCTTAATATTCTTTTTGGAACAGTTATTGCTAATGTACAGACATGCGGCTGATTTTTATGTGTTGCTTTTGTATCCTGTAGCTTTGCTGAATTCATCTATTAGCTCTAACAGATTTTTTGTGAAATCTTTTGTGAAATCTCTACATAGAAGATCATGTTCTGGGTGGTTTCAGGTATTCCAAAGTTCTGTTGTTAGTTGAATAGGTTTATAGTTGTTACATCTCTCTGATGGAGTGACTATTTTATTATAATGTTTCTAGTAACAATTTTCTGTTTCATGTCAATACGTGTAATATCAATATAGCTACGCTGGCCACTTTTGGTTTCTCTTTGCATGGTATATCTTTTTCCATCCTTTTGATTTCATCCCCTTGTGTCTTTGAATTTAAAATTTGTCTCTCATGGGTAGCATATAGGGCTTCTCAAGTGGTGCAGTGGTAAAGAATCCGCCTGCCAATGCAAGAGATGCAAGAAGCATGGGTTTGATTCCTGCGTTGGGAAGATCCCCTGGAGAAGAAAATGGCAACCCACTCCAGTGTTCTTGCCTGGAAAATTCCTGCGGGCTGTAACCCATGGGGTCACAAAGAGTCAGACACAACTGAGCAGCAGCAGGTGGCATATACTTGGTTCATGGCTCCCCCCTCCCCCATTCTATCATTGTCTGCCTTTGATTGTCTACTCCATTTTCACTTAATGCAGATACTTATATCTTAGGATTTACGTATGCCATTTTGTTATTTGTTCTCTGTATATCCCCCTTCTGGAGACCCTTTGGGCATAGTGAGGAGCTTAGACACAGCAGCTGTGTAGGAGCCAGTAGAGAACCTAGCACCGTGAATAGCCTGAGTTCAGGCTACCTAATAAGACTCCAGTATTCTGGCTTGGAGAATTCCATGGACTGTATAGTCCATGGGGTCACAAAGAGTCAGACACAACTGAGCGACTTAAAAAAAAAAAAAAAGATTCCAGAGCACTCTGGGGATAAGATTTGCATTTATATGAGTTTTTTGTGTTAAAGGCCTCTCAGAAGTTGGTCTCAAGAATACAGGGTTTTTTTTTTTTTTTACCTTTTTTGCCTTTGTGTTGGTTTGAGCCTGGTGTACTCTTGTGCTGTTGAGCATTCATCTATGCACCCCACCCCCTCAAACTCCGTCATGCCTGCCTTACCTTCATGCAGGACTGTGGAGACAGAACCCACAAGCCAGGCCTTGAACTGTGGCATTCAGATCTTTTAATTGTGAATAAGACAAATGGACTTATAGCTACTGTGACTTGAAACAAGCATATTTGTGCTTTGTATTTATATCTCAGAACGGGACTAGCCAAGGTTGTCAGGTCCTGTTCTTTACTCTCTTTTGGGGGAATTTTGCTCCATGGGAGAGAAAAACCAGTGCTTAGAGAGCAGTGAGTTCCATCTTGGAACTTGATTTGATAACCAGAATTTTATGTCCTGAGCTAGCGTGGTTATTCCTTGTGCCCATTTATCCTGACTGGAAGAGTGGAGGTGCACGATGCTTCATCTTTGAAGATATTCACAGAAGAAGATACGCTTTGCTGTGAAGAACTATACAGGCGCAGGTCAGAAGTGGTGATGAGGATTTACATTATATTTAAATCCCTACCTAAAGCTTGAGTTACTCAAGCTGTTCCATTTAAAAGAATTTTCTTCTTTTCCCACAAATCCTGCCTAGAAGAACCAGTCTCCACAAAACCAACTAGCATTACAACTACCCGGACTCTTGACTCATTGGGGTTGTCTGTCCCAGGGGTCATGGAATAACTAAGTGTGTTAAATCAAGCAGACTTGTGCATGGGCGTGACATTTTCAGATTCTAAAGTCAGCTCTGCTTCTGCCCTGGAGACCACATTCCTCAGAGTTTTGCACAGGCCGCCTGTGTTTCTTCCTTTGCTTTAATTGGGGTGGGGGTGTTTGTATTCGTCAGGATTCTCCATAGAAACAGAGCCATAGGGTATATGGGAAGATTTATTTTAAGGATTTGACTCACATGATTGTGGAGGTTGGCAATTCTGAATTCAGAGAGTAGGCAGGCTGAGACTCTGGGAAAGCTGATGTTACAGCTCAAGTCCAAAGGTCCTCTGAAGGCAGAATTCTTTCCTCTTTGGAGAACCTCATTTTCTTTTAAGGTCATCAACTGTTTGGATGAGGCCTACCCATGTTATGGAGGGTCACCTGCTTTACTCCAAGTCTGCCTATTTAAGTGTAAAAATCACACCTAAGAAATAGCTGCACAGCAACATCTACACTGATGTTTGACCAAAAACCATATTATACCTGTAACTCATCATAGGGAAAAGTTTTTACTTTGTATTTTAAGTTTGCACTTTATTTGGCTGCGATGCATCTTAGTTGCCAGTGGGTCTTAGTTGTGGCACATGGGAACTTTGCAGAGTCTTAACCACTGGACTACCAGGGAAGTTCCAGTAATTTTCGTTTCAGACAGTTGCCTCCTCCTGCAAAGATTGGCTTCAAGGTAAGCACCATGCAAAGGGTGGGAGGGGAGGGGGACGGTCCTTGCCCTCTGGAACTGCCCACTGAGGGAGGGAAAAACCACACTGCCCACCCTCCCTCCACTGGGAATGTGTCACTGACCAACGTTGTACACAAGCTCTGAGAAGCTTGGACCCTCTCAGTGGCCACAGAGGCTCTGACATTCACCAGGGGTGGACAGAGCAGGGTTAGTCCTCTCTGGGAAGCCTCTGCCAGGATAGCCAAGGTCTGGGGCAGCTCCCTTGGAAGGCGTGACTTCCTGCGTGCACTTCTGGGTGTCCCTGAACCATTTTTGAATGTGCTTTTAAGGAGCTCTGTACCTCAGGAGCTTGTGTTGCGGTTTAGAGTGACTGGGGACTGTGTCCTGCTGGACAGCAGTCCCGCTGGCTCTCCCAGAGGGCCCCGCCCCTTCCTGAGGCCTCTGTCCTTGGCATGTAGGTGGCCACATTCTCACCATGTTTTCACATGGCCTTCCCTCTGTGCCTGTCTGTGTCCTGATCGCCCCTTCTTATAAAAGACACCAGTCACATTGCATTAGGACCCACCCTATAACCTCATTTTGCCTTAATTGCATCTGTAAAGACCCATCTCCAAATACGGTCAGTCTGAGGTATGAAGAGTTAGGACTTGAAAGGGGAACAGCCCTTTCAAGTTCAGGGCTCAAAGCAGTTCAACCCCAAGCAGTTGATTTAATCACAGGGATGGAGTGCCTATGAGCCTCGGGAGCCATTGGCTCCTGCTCTTCCTTGAGGATCTGGCAAGGAGGTGGGGGCAGATGTGTTGCTATCAGGGAGACTTTGTTCCTCTTTGTGAGGCAAAATTACAGACACTCCAGCATTTTATTCTGTTACTTCGAAGGATTATATGGTGTACCGTTACGTTGGAGGCTGCTACCCTAAGATGGCCTCAGAACTGGCTGGTTCCCTGCTGATTGCAGCCCCTTGCTGTTTCCCAGCCTTTAGCCCCTGCAGCTGGCAGCTCCCAGGAAGGAGTGGGTAGGGGGCAGCCACCCATCGTGCTGTTGCCCTGGCCACACTTTCTCTAAGTGTGGGCGAGAGACTCCAACCTCAGAATCTAGAGGTGTATGTGGGCACGTGCCTGGTCATCCAGCTCACCTAGTCAGGGCAAGGAGTGAGAGTCAGCATTTGCACCAGGTCTCCCTGGCAATTTTCATCTCTTTTAGTTCTAGGAAGCTCATGCCCTTGCTCCCTAAGCATCCCGGGGTACTGGGCAGGAGGAGCCCACTTCCAGGATTTTATGCTGCTCTGAATAAGGTACAGGCAGACATCAAATAATTGCTCTTTGCTTTATTGCACTTCTCAGATAGTTTATTTTTTACAAATGGAAAGTTTGTGGTGGTCTGGCATAAAGCAAATCTGTTGGTGCCGTTTTTCCTTCAGCACTTGCTCACTTAATGTGTTTGTGTCACATTTTGGCAGTTCTTGCAATATTTTAAACTTTTAAATTATTTTTATATCTGTCAGGTTGATCTGTGATCAGTGATCTTTTAAAAACATTTTATTTATGTATTTATTTTGGCCACGCAGCTTGTGAGATCTTAGTTCCCTAACCAGGGATCCAACCCACGCCCCTGCATTGGAAGTACACTGGACCACCAGGAAAGCTGCTATGATCAGTGATCTTTGATGTTGTAATTATGCTATGTTATGTTATTATTGCTGCAGGCTCAGACAGTGGTTATCTTTTTTTGGCAGTAACATTTTTAAATTAAGGTATATACTTTGTTTTTACTTTTTGAAGAGACACAACCATTATGTAGTCTCTCAATAGCAAGATTCTGAGCTGCTTTTACATTACCACAATGGCATGCTTTTAAAAATACATTTCTAGCACCCTCATTATTTTCCCTCCAGTATTGTATTAACCTTTGGTTGACATTCCTATGGGACTAGTGGCCTGTCCCCTGTGCTATCACAGAGGAACCCTACACATTATTTCCGACTCATAAGTAATACTAAAGTACAGTGAATTTCTGGTCTTGGTAAGTACTGTTGTCAAAAATACAGTCTTGAATTTCTTGTGCACAATGTTAAATAAAAATATTCTACTGTTTTACTTAAAAGTATGGTCAAGTTTGAATGGTGGCAAAAGAGATATGGGACATTTGGGGCAGGGCAGCGTGAGTCAGTCACATTAAGCACATTTGTGTATCAGCCATTATTATTTAGACCAAGCCTGTACACTATTTTTGGGCTTCCCAGGTGGCTCAGTGGTGAAAGAATCTGCCTACCAATGCAGGAACTGCAGGAGACATGGGTTTGATCCCTGGATGGGGAAGATCACCTGGAAGAGAAATAACAAAACACTCCAGTATTCTTGCCAGGATAATCCCATGGACAGAGGTGGCTGGTGGGCTATAGTCCATGGGGTCTTAAAAAGAGTCGGACACCACTGAGCACACACATACATTATTTTTAAAGAAATAATGCTATCACACACTTAATAGGCTACAGTATGGTATAAACATAACTTTAGATGCTCTGGGAAACCGAAAACATTGTGTGACTCCTTTCACTACAGTATCTGCTTTATTGTGATGGTCTGGAACTGAACTCGCAATATCTCCCGAGATATACGTGTACTTACCCTTTCAGTTTGTAGTCGCCTGAAAATGTTTGTTTGCAAAAATTCTTACCTCTTGAAGGCTTTCTAAGTGCCACAGGGGAAAAGAGGATGTAGACAATTAGAACTATACAGGAAGGAACTTTAAATAAGGTGGCCTCAGGGCCCAGTGGCTACATCCGGGCAGAGCCACTAGTTGCTACATCGCCTGCAGGGATGAAGCAGTGATTGCAATTCTAGCTGAGTCTGAAACCTGAAATCTCACATGTATGTATGTTAGACTGTTCATTGAAGGCAATTCCTTAATGTGCAGAGGCATAGAAAATAGTATTATGAACCCTCAATAGTGGTCTGAGCTCTTCTGTAACCCCTGCCCCACACTGTGCTGTTGTGAAGGAAGTCCCAGAAGCAGCATCTAATCTCAGTCATAAGCGTTTTGGTACATGTCTCTTGAGAGGGAGTTTTGCTGCTGTTTTTCTGGGCCAGAAGTGGAAATGGTTTTATATTTTTAGGATTTCTTGCTATTTTGTATAAGCTGGTTTCTTCAGATCATAAAAATCTGGGAAGTGTCAAATTTTAAGTAATTGAAGCTAAACATTTGGAGTGTATATATATTTTAAACAAAGCCCACTACTCCGCAGTTGCACTACTTTGAAACACTTGATTATAGAATGAAAATGATCACTGCTGAGGGCTGAATTGCCTGAGGATGTGTGGTCCTCAGCCCAGATTTCCGTTGGGTCAGAAGCTTTCTTCAAGAGTGCAGGACTCTGGGCAGACAACAGGGATTTCCAAGGCAGATACTCGGACTGGAAAGACGTGTTTTACTCTGAATAGATGACTTTACATGTGGACATCATCAGATGGTCAGTACCAAAATCAGATTATATTCTTTGCAGCCCAAGATGGAGAAGGTCTATACGGTCAGCAAAAACAAGACTTGGAGCTGATTGTGGCTCAGATCTTGAACTCCTTATTGCAAAATTCAGATTTAAATTGAAGAAAGTAGGGAAAACCACTGGACCATTCAGGTATGACCTAAATCAAATCCCTTGCGATTATATAGTGGAAGTGACAAATAGTTTCAAGGGATTAGATCTGGTAGACAGAGTGCCTGAAGAACTATGGTTGGAGGTTCATGACATTGTACAGGAGGCGGTGATTAAAACCATCCCCAAGAAAAAGAAATGCAAAAAGGCAAAATGGTTTCTGAGGAGGCATTGCAAATGGCTGAGAAAAGAAGAGAAGCTAAAGGCAAAGGAGAAAAGGAAAGATGTATTCATCTGAATGCAGAGTTCCAAAGAATATCAAGAAGAGAAAAGAAAGCTTTTCTAAGTGATCAATGCTAAGAAACAGAGGAAAACAATAGAATGGGAAAGACTAGAGATCTCTTTAAAAAATTAAAAATATCAGGGGAACATTTCCTGCAAAGATGGGCACAATAAAGGACAGAAATGGTATGGACCTAACAGAAGCAGAAGATGTTAAGAAGAGGTGGCAAGAATACACAGAAGCACTATCCAAAAAAGATCGTAATGACCCAGATAACCACAATGCTGTGATCACTCACCTAGAGCCAGACATTCTGGAATGTGAAGTTAAGTGGGCCTTAGGAAGCATCAGTACAAACAAAGCTAGTGGAGGTGATGGAATTCCAGTTGAGTTATTTCAGATCCTAAAAGATGATGCTGTATAAGTGCCACACTCAATATGCCAGCAATTTTGGAAAATTCAGCAGTGGCCACAGGACTGGAAAAGGTCAGTTTTCATTCCAATCCCAAAGAAGGGCAATGCCAAATGATGTTCACACTACCACACAATTGCACTCATCTCACACGCTCAAAATTCTCCAAGCCAGGCTTCAACAGTTCGTGAACTTACCTGCCTCTTGAGAAGTCTGTATGCAGGTCAAGAAGCAACAGTTTGAATCCACACATGGAACAACAGACTGGTTCCAAATTGGGAAAGGAGTACAACAATGCTGTATATTGTCACCCTGCTTATTTAACTTATATGCAGAGTATATTACGTGAAATGCCAGGCTAGATGAAGCACAAGCTGGAATCAAGATTGCTGGGAGAAATATCAATAACCTCAGATATACAAATGACACCACCCTTATGGCAGAAAGTGAAGAGGAACTAAAGAGCCTCTTGATAAAAGTGAAAGAGGAACGTGAAAAAGCTGGCTTAAAACAACATTCAGGAAGCTAAGATCATGGCATCTGGTCCCATCACTTCCTGGCAAATAGATAGGGAAACAATGGAAACAGTGACAGACTTTATTTTCTTGGGCTCTAAAATCACTGCAGATGGTGACTGCAGCCATGAAATTAAAAGACGCTTGCTCCTTGGAAGAAAAGCTATGACCAACCTAGGCAGCATATTAAGAAGCAGAGACCTTACTTTGCCAACAAAGGTCTGTCTGGTCAAAGCTATGGTTTTTCCAGTAGTCATGTATGGATGTGTGAGTTGGACTATAAAGAAAGCTGAGTGCCGAAAATTGTTGCTTTTAAACTGTGGTATTGAAGAAGACTTTTGAGAGCCTCTTGGACTGCAGTGAGATCAAACCAATCAACCCCAAAGGAAATCAGTCCTGAATTTTCATTGGGAGAACTGATGCTGGAGCTCCAATACTTTGGCCACCTGATGCTGTGAAAGATTGAAGGCAGAATGAGAAGGAGATGGCAGAGGATGAGATGGTTGGATGGCATCACCAGCGCGATGGACATGAGTTTGAGGAAGCTCCTGGGAGTTGGTGATGGACAGGGAAGCCTGGCGTGCTGCAGTCTAATGGGTCCCAAGGAGTTGGACGTGACTGAGCAACTGAACTGAACTGTGTGCAAATGTATAACCTGCTTTGGGTCACAGCCGTGAGGAGTCACTCTGCAGGTGTTTTCAACATTTTTCATTCTCTTTCCTTTATGTTCACAAGAAGTTTTCGGAGGGATATTCCATTTTTTACTGTTTTAAAATAAATTCACACTTACAAAAATTGCAAAAATAAAAATACCTCAATACCTGTGTGTGTTTCCTGAGGGTAAGGATATTCTTTTGCAAACCCACAGAACAATTGCCAACTCTGGCCCTTTATAGAAAAAGTTTACTGATCCTGTGTGCAGCAATTTTCGTCACAGTTTACCGTAACAAAGACCCTGTTTAGGGAACCTCAGGAGACGGCACCCAGATTGATTCATTCATTCAGTGGAATAGTATATATCTGTCAAAACAGTGCTTCAGAGCAGTATGTGACAGTGTGTGGTTCCTTTTAATAATAGTGAAGAAAATAAATCAGACAGTTCAGAACAGCATGATACTCTTTTGTAAAGACTGAATTTTACAAGTACTTTTCTGAGAATATATATAGGTGAAGTGCAGCTTATATACACAAAAAGGCAGGGGATTTATGCCCAGGCGGGATTTGCTCTATGTAACAGTCAGGATGGTGGTTCACCTGTCTTTATGCCATCATTTTAACATAACGAAGCGAGAGTGGGCCAGAGTCTAGGAAACGTTTCTCTGAATCTCCGTATTACTTTCAAGTTAAATCCTTGAGATTATCGGCTATCTCAGAAATGTTTCTCAGATGGGCAGTTGTTTGACTTCTGACAGACGTCAGCAGTTTGCTCAAGTAGGGACTGTGAGTTAGAAACTGTTTCACTCCCTAATGGCATCATGGGGCTGGCCGAGTTCTCCCTACTTGATAAATTTGTAACTGAAAGATTCCAAAGGGAAAAGGCTGAAAAGTTGATAATGGTAAAAATATTTTAAACTGAGTTTTCAAAGAAAAAAGTAAGTGACTTAAGAAGGCAAGGAATCTGACTGGGAAACATTTTTGCAGCAACTTTCACACAGTTTTAACATCCCTAGTATCAGAGATGGACTTCCCTGGTGGCTCAGACGGTAAAGCGTCTATCTACAAGGCGGGAGACCTGGGTTCGATCCCTGGGTGGGGAAGATCCCCTGGAAAAGGGAATGGGAATCCACTCCAGTATTATTGCCTGGAAAATCCCATGGACAGAGGAGCCTGGTAGGCTACAGTCCATGGGGTCGCAAAGAGTCGGATACGGCTGAGCGCCTTCACTCATAGTATGAGAGAGAGAGGTGTAGTGAGTACCTGCCATTGATGAGGAAAATAGTGAGGTTTCAAAGGACAAAAATAACAGGAAAATAAACCAAACTGGCAAGTCACAGAAGAAAAAAAAATGGGTTACTGTGTAAAAATTTGTTCAAATTGCTTCACAGGAATAAAAGTAATACAAATTCAAAGAACGTTTATTTTATTCTTTAATATTCCAGTTTTTAGTCAATATCTTTATTTTTAAATTTTTATTGGAGTGTATTTGATTGACAATGTTGTGTCCGTTTCAGGGGTACAGCGAAGCGAGTCGGGTATACAGGTGCATATATCTCCTCTTTTGCCTGCATTCTTTTCCCCGGTAGGCTGTTAGAGCGTGCTGTGCAGCAGCAGGTGCTTATTTATCATCCGTTCTATATATAAGCACACTTAGATGTGGCTCTGCTCAGTAAACTGTAACCATGAAAGTGACCCCCGGATGCTGTCCATGCTGGTATCTTTGGGACCCTGTGGGGGTCCTCACCTGAATCCACCTGTAGCTTTTTAAGAATTGAGAAATAATCGACATGCAACACTATATTAGTTTCAGGTACACAGTATAATGATTTGATGTATGTATCCATTGTGAAATGATCACCACAGTACGTCTAGTTAACATCTAATTAACATCTAGTTAGCAAAAAATTTTTTTTCTTGTGATGAGAACTCTTAAGAATCTATTTTCTTAGCAACCTTCAAATACGCAATACAGTATTATTAACTACAGTCACCATGCTATACATTACGTCTGCATGACATGTTTATTTATTTTTATAACTAGAGGTTTGTAGCCTTTGACCCCCTTACCCAATGCCCCCACTCCACACCTCTGGCCACCACCAATCTATTATCTATCTATGAACTTTGTTTTCTTTTTAAGATTCCGCAGGCAAGTAAGATCATAGGGTGTTTGTCTTTCTCTAACTTGTTTCACTTAGCATCACATATATCTTGGCTACTGTCAATAATACTACAGTGAACATGGGGTACAGATACCTTTTTTTGCAGTCTGTCCTGGGCCTCAGTTGCGGCATATGGGATCTAGTGCTCTGACCAGGGATCGAAGTCCGGCACGCCGCATTGGGAGCGCAGTCTTAGTCATTAGACCACCAGGGAAGTCCCGATATTAGTGATTTTGTTTCCTTTGGATAAATGGCCAAAAGTAGGGTTGATGGATCATCTCCTGCAGCTTTGAAGACAGACCTTCATGGGATTTAAGAATCCCCTCTTGGAAGAAGGGGATATATGTATATCTGTGGCTAATTCGTGTTGATATATGGCAGAAACCAACACAATATTGTAAAGCAATTATCGTTCAATTAAAGAAAAAAAAGAATCCCCTCTTAGGATGTGCTGCCAAGAAAGTCATCTGAAAACACAGACACCCCTTGGTATCCACCAAAGGTTGATTCCAGAAACTTCTGTGGATACTGAAATCCGCAGTCATTTATATAAAATAGAAGTTGTACCACGAATACAGTCAGTCCTCTGTATCCCAGGGTTTGCATCTGTGGATATGGAGGACCGATTATACTGGACTTTTCTACCCAGATGTGGTCATCTTAGACTTTTATCTAGAAGGTAAAAATCTGTTATTAATAAGATGGCTCACATGAAGGGAAGGTTCAGAAGGGCTACTGGGTCAGAGTTCTTGGGGAGGTTTATGAGGTTGTGTAAGCAAGGTTGAGCCACCTTCCAGTATGGAGGGATGGCTGGAGCCTGGATAGGAAGCATCTAGGTCCATGTTTGTGGGGCCAGGCCTGCCCTGTGGTGAGTGGGGATGTCCCTGCGCCTGGCAGGCGGGCCCTCAGCATGGTTGCCAGGCTTGAGGCGGGCTTGCTGTCCTTTCGGGGAACCCCCAGCCTGCTTGGAAGTTTGGTGGCACCTCTCTGTGGTGTGACCACCCCCAGTGCCAGAGACTGCCAGGCTCTACTCCATCCTAGAAAGAACACGCTGAGTTGCTACTGGCATCTTCTTAGTGTCTTAAACATGCACTGGAGTCTATGTAAAAGACGAAGTCCACCGCAATCACAAAGAAATGGTCAGGCATTGGTGGACGAGGGTCCCAGACCATTGAGGAAGTCAAGCTCCCACTGTCCCAGCCTCATCCCCTGCAGTGAGCTGGTCTCACGGGGCTCACCTGTGTGCTGGCTGTACTGGCGCAGCAGCTGCAGAACGTTTTCCCCCAAGGGCCCACTGGAGGTGGCGGGAGTGGTGGAGCTCAGCACAGGGCGTCAGTCTGGGCCCGGTGTGGGCACTGCACGCTGCGCGCACCCTCTTTATCTCAGCAATTGAGACCTGATTCTGTGGAATCGTACACCCAGCCCCGCATTTTGTTGATTGATTTATATTTGCCTCAGATTAGTTTTTCATAAAATCTCAGGTGGCATTCCAGTTCATAAATGGATAAATGCAGCGCTGCTCTCCCTTGCCATCGTGGGGCAAGGGATTCCCCAGAATTCCAGGGCACATGGTTTGAAACCTGCAACTGTAAGCATGTCAGCAGGAGAGCCACAGGGTCAGAGTACTGCTTGCATAGTTAAAAGGAATGAAAAAGGAGTATGGCAGGCTTGAGTGTGGCATATGAGTGCTCTAGGTTGGGAAGGGGCCAGTCAGGCTGAGTCGAGCAGTGACAGGAAACCTGGGGAGAAAGCATTCAGGAGGCAGAGAGACCGCTCTGTCTTGAGAAGACCCTGTCCCAAGGTCTGTGGACTGAGTATGAAGGGCAGGAGAGCAGTGTCAGGACCTAAGGACCGACAGACTCAAGCCTCCTCTGGGGGCTCTGTCTTAGACTTCACCTTATTGTGATTTCCAAGCAAACTTGGTTTTTGTTTCTCTGTTGATGCAGTGATTCTTTGGAGGTAACTGCAGGAGACCGGTGCTGCTTTTGAGAATGGAAGTTAATATTTTGTGCAACTGAATTTCTTCAGTAGTAAAGAAATTTGCTCTACTCTTCTTCTTGGGCAGAAGATGATGTTAGTATTTTAATTATGAAGTTTTTTGCCTAGGGATTATAGCAGCCCCATTCTTTATCCCCATCCCACTTAATCTGGGGAAAGAAGCTGGAATTGGAAAAATACATTGTTTTAAAATGCAAGATAGAAAGGCACAGTTGAATAAAGTATACTTCTCTTCCTCGGATGATTTGTTTTACATGTGAACAGACTGCACAAAAATTTGGATGTAATTTTCTGGGAAGTACCATTATTTGTATATAGAAGAGGAAGAAAAGCAATTAGAAACATTTTGTAGTTTGCTGTGGTTTGGTTATGCTGTGCCGTTTGACAAGTCCAGTTGTAAAATTTCAGAAGTACAGGTTTGGAGCTGCTGGAGAGACCCTCTTCCAAGCCAAACCATCCTCTTGCCTCAGTTTACATGGGCTTGAACCTCTTCCAAGCCAAACCATCCTCTTGCCTCAGGTTACTTGGGCTTGAAGGGTCACAAGGACACACAGGCAGGGGTGCCCCAAGGCAGGATGTGTAGATGGGCATGAACCATTGGTTCTGCATTTTCCCTCCTGTTTTCACCATGTTTTGCAGCCTTGGCATCAAGCTGCCTTGGCAGTTCTATTTTAAAGCCTATGCAAAGCACCCACTCCCTGGCGTTCGGCTGGGATGCAGCCTCACTTATCTTTGAGTCTGACCCTGGGCCCTGTCTGTGCTGGATGCCGTCCCTCCCTGTGTCTGGGGCTGACACAGCCTCCTGCCTGCCCTGCCCTGTCTGACTGGACCAGCACGGGCCGTGGTCCCCAGCTCCTGGCCCGTGGGCAGGCATTCCCCCGTCTCAGCGCTGTCTTGTGCCTCACCTCTAGAGTCCATCTCCTGAGCCATCTGTCTCAGTCTTGCTCCTTTGTTTCGTCTTGTCTCTGCAGCCCGTGTTCTGATGGGGAAGCCTGTGTCCTCTCCGACACGGTGGCTTATTGAAAACACATACACATTTTGTTTCTCTTTTCCTTTTAATATTTTGGTGCCACTCTTGCTACCAGGTTGAAAATTAGTCTCTCCCCTTTAATTTCAGTTAGTGCTCTGCAGCCTAGCCTAAGTGTTCTTTTTAAAAAGTGTTGAGTTATATAGGGAAGGGTTCGTTGTCTGTTACTGCCTGCGAACAGAGGAGGCTTCCCTTTCTTCCTGCCCACCTACTCTCATCAAACCATACTTACTAAACAACACAAGTTCTGTTATCTACTGTTCCTGGTTTTCAAGTGTGTGGTGGCTGCTGTGAGTCACAGAAGTCCTTTTAGCACCTCCCTGTGCCCGTCCCCAACAGTGCCCGCTAGGCCCCAACTGCTGGTTGGGGGTTTGGGCTCTTGCTGCCCCTCTCCTGCCCTCAGACCTGGCTGACTCCTCTACCACTGTTATCATGCCTGTGAAAATCGCTGCTGCTGAGGTCACACTGACTCTGTCCCTGACCTGTGGCTTTGGGCTCCATGCTTTTCTCTGCTCAGCTGTCAGAGCGTGATGACCCCACCTTAAGGGTGACTGTGAGGATGACTAGTTGAGAGGATGCAGGGTAAGCTAGGCTGAGGGGCAGACAGTACCATGTGAGGGTCAGCAGCCAGGTGGTTTCTAGCCTGGCACCAGGAACCTTGGCCTCCTGCCTACTTGAGGCTGCTTGCCCCTATTTGGGGTCTCCTGGTCCCACTTGGAGTCATCTGATGCCTACGTGTGGTGGCCATCTGAGGTTCCTAGGGCACCTTCATTGGGCCCTAGTTCTGGTCATTTGTAGATTCCAAGTCCAGGTGAGGGACTAAAGGAAGGGTCACTAGCTGGCTCTGCTTGTAAGCCTGGCCAGAAGTACTTGTTGTGGTGCTGGTCCTGGGAGGGTGGGTTTGGTGCAGCTCCACACAGTGGTCCATGGCATGGCGGGAGAGGGAAGGTCGTCTTATGCAGGCAAGATTTTAAACCCTGCCCTGCACAGAGCTGAGCCTGAGTTTAGGTGCAAGAAGGTGTGTCTGCCGAGTCAGAAGAGGCCCCTGGGCCCTAGGGGCCCCTCACCCAAGGGCAGGGGCAGGGAGTGCAGCAGGAGGAAGCAGTTGAGTCTCACTGGCTCCAAGTGTTGTAAGGTGTCACAGAATAGCATCCTGGACCTCGGCCTTGCCAGTAACCTTGCCCACTGTCCTCTTCTCGAGCTCGTAAGTGTAGGCCCACTGTCCGAGTGCAAGGGCCCAACTGTGGGAGCCCAGGACACTGCGATAACTGAACAAGCAGGGCGGGTGGTGGTGCAGTGTGCACGAGGTTCCAGTTCAGTTCAGTCGCTCAGTCGTGTCCGACTCTTTGCGACCCCATGAATCGCAGCACGCCCCGCCTCCCTGTCCATCACAAACTCCTGGAGTTCACTAAGACTCATGTCCATTGAGTCCGTGATCCATCCAGCCATCTCATCCTCTGTCGTCCCCTTCTCCTCCTGCCCCCAATCCCTCCCAGCATCAGTCTTTTCCAATGAGTCAACTCTTCGCATGAGGTGGGCAAAGTACTGGAGTTTCAGCTTTAGCATCGTTCCTTCCAAAGAAATCCCAGGGCTGATCTCCTTCAGAATGGACTGGTTGGATCTCCTTGCAGTCCAGGGGACTCTCAAGAGTCTTCTCCAACACCACACTTCAAAAGCATCAATTCTTCGACGCTCAGCCTTCTTTACAGTCCAACTCTCACATCCATACATGACCACAGGAAAAACCATAGCCTTGACTAGACGGACCTTACTCAGCAAAGTAACGTCTCTGCTTTTGAATATGCTATCTAGGTTGGTAATAACTTTTCTTCCAAAGAGTAAGCATCTTTTAATTTCATGACTGCAGTCACCATCTGCAGTGATTTTTAAGCCCAGAAAAATAAAGTCTGACACTGTTTCCACTGTTTCCCCATCTATTTCCCATGAAGTGATGGGACCAGATGCCATGATCTTCATTTTATGAATGCTGAAGTTTAAACCCACTTTTTCACTCTCCACTTTCACTTTCATCAAGAGGCTTTTTAGCCTCTTCACTTTCTGCCATAAGGGTGGTGTCATCTGCATATCTGAGGTTATTGATAGTTCTCCCGGCAATCTTGATTCCAGCTTGTGTTTCTTCCAGTCCAGCGTTTCTCATGATGTACTCTGCATAGAAGTTAAATAAGCAGGGTGACAATATACCGCCTTGACGTACTCCTTTTCCTATTTGAAACCAGTCTGTTGTTCCATGTCCGGTTCTAACTGTTGCTTCCTGGCCTGCATACAGATTTCTCAAGAGGCAGGTCAGGTGGTCTGGTATTCCCATCTCTCTCAGAATTTTCCACAGTTTATTGTGATCTACACAGTCAAAGGCTTTGGCATAGTCAATAAAGCAGAAATAGATGTTTACCAGCTCGCAGTTCTGGCTCTGTGCCCTCACACCCTACCCGTGGGGAGGATACTGAGAAGTTGTCCAGAGCCGGGTGCCCCCTAAGCCCCAGAGCTCCCCGAGTCAGGGACACTCAAACAGCAGCACAGTGAAATCAGCATGTCTTTTCTTTTCTGGCCAAATGCAGGATCTTATTTTTCTGACTGGGGTGAGTCTGCGCCCCAGCAGTGGGTGGCACAGAGTCTTAACCCCTGGACTGTTAGGGGAGTCCCAGCTGAAATGTTTGTTTTAAAAACTTAAACTTACAAAATAAATTAGTTAATAGCTTGTTAAAAGACAGTTCCCCCAACATATTTAAATTCATTTTTATAACTTGGCAAACTATGCTGCTGCTACTGTTGCTGCTGCTGCTACTGCTGCTGAGTTGCTTCAGTCGTGTCCGACGCTTAGCGACCCCACGGACTGCAGCCCACCAGGCTCCTCCATCCATGGGAGTTTCCAGGCAAGAGTACTGGAGTGGGTTGCCAGTGCCTTCTCCGTGGCAAACTATAGGAATCAAAAACAGGGTTGAAAACTGCTGTTGAAAAATCAATCAAGGAAGAAAAATACCTGGCTTTTATGTTGTTGGAGGACAGAAACCCTGGACAATGTCTATTTGCTCCGTTGCTTTCACCCCCATGGGAAGGAAGGATGCGATGGGTGGGGGGCGAGCTGGGGGTGGGAGGGGCGGGTCACAGACTGGGGCTCCTGATGCTGGACTGTGAGACCGAGGCCCTGGTGGGTCAGGAAGTCTTTGTTTTGCTCCCAGCAGTCTGGTTTTTGTGCATCAAGTATGAATGTATCAGAAAAATGCCAGCACGAGGGTGGTTTTAGTGGCCAGTCAGCACGAGGGGGTAGGCGCCCTGTCTGGGCAGTTCTGCTCAACTCAGTCTTAGCTGTGTTAGTCTGCTCAGGCTATATGTGTGCTAAGTTGCTTCAGTCGTGTCCAGCTGTTTGTGACCCTATGGATTATAGCCCGCCAGGTTCTTCTGTCTGTGGGATTCTCCAGGCGAGAGTATTGGAGTGGGATCTTCCCGACCTAGGGGTCACCCCCATCTCTTATGTCTCCTGTGTTGCAAGCGAGTTTTGTTTTTTGTGTTTTTACCACTAACACCACCTGAGAAGCCCAACTGGAACAAAACCACACCCCAGGCAGCTTTCAGTTCAGTTCAGGTGCTCAGTCGTGTCTGACCCTTTGCGACCCCATGAACTGCAGCACTCCAGGCCTCCCTGTCCATCACCAACTCCTGCAGCCTACCCAAACCCATGTCCATTGAGTCGGTGATGCCATCCAACCATCTCATCCTCTGTCGTCTCTTTCTCCTCCCACCTTCAATCTTTCCCAGCATCAGGGTCTTTTTGAAATGAGTCAGCTCTCCGCATCAGGTGGCCAAAGTATCGGAGTTTCAGCTTCAACATCAGTCCTTCCAATGAATATTCAGGACTGATTTCCTTTAGGATTGATTGGTTTGATATCCTTGCAGTCCAAGGGACTCTCAAGAGTCTTTCTCCAACACCACAGTTCAAAAGCATCAATTCTTTGGTGTTCAGCTTTGTTTATAGTCCAGCTCTCACATCCATACATGACTACTGGAAAAACCATAGCCTTGACTAGACGGACCTTTGCTGGCAAGCAGCTTAGGCAATAGATAAGTATTCTATCCTAGATCTGGAGGCTAGAAGTCTGAGATAAAGGTGTGAGCAGGGCTGGTTCCCTCCGAGGTGCCTCCCCTTGACTTGCAGACGGCCACCTTCTCACCGCCTTCTCACCTTGTCCTCCCAAGACCTTCCCTCTGTGCCTGTGGGCACATGCCATCCTGCTGTGACCAGGCCCCAAGCCGTGGAGGGAGCTGAGCCCAGGGAGACAGAAATGTCATCGCGCTGTTAAACTGTGAAGTCGTGCGTGGCAGCAGGGGAGGTTTTGAGTGTGCTCCTGATGAGTTATTTTTGCTGCACTCTTGGGCTTTGGCACTGTGGCTTTCGACACTGCAGAGGTGTGTCAGTCCTTGAGGTGTAGTTGAGGCTCTGTCCCAGGGCCGAGCGGTGGGTGGCCAGGCCCCCAAGGCCCCTGTGTTGTGCTGAGAGGAAGCCCCAGTGGGCTGAAGGGGGTGAGGCTGGCAAGATCCTGGATTTGGGATGGCTGGAGCAGGGGCAGGGAGTGTGGATTTTACTCCTGGGGCAGTGGGCCACCCCTGAAGAAATGGAGAAAAGTACATGGATTTAAACGGAATCTTGAGGTGAAATTGTGAGTTGTCAAAGCGGTGAGATGGAGACTGGGGACTTGAATTCAGAACTGACAGTTCCAGGTTTCCTTAACAGATGAGGCAGACACCCCCTTCTTCTTTGTGAAAGAAGCACAGGCTGGAGAGTCATGGAGGCGCCCGTGGCCCTGGAATTAATTGGATGTTTGTAGGGTGTGTTCATGGTCGCAAAGCACGGAGAAGAAAATGAAGCAATTAGGAAAGAGCCTCTGTGTGTGATAAGAGAGCCTTGACTGGAAGTTCACACAAAGATTAAAGGATGCTGTGAGAGAATGTTCAACAACTTCAGTGTTTTTATGAAAGTCGGAAGGGAAAAGCAGCTTGCAGAATAACGTATCATCTTGTTTCTGTAAAGGATCAGAGGCTTATGGATAATTTCCTTTACTTTTTCTTTATTTTCTGATTTATCTGCCATAAATACTGAGTTTTTTATCCTAATTTTTAATTGTAGTAAAATATGCAGAACATAAAATTTGCCATTTTAAACGTCACCACCGTCCATCTCCAGAACTTTTCCCATCTTCCCACACTGGAACCCTGTGCCCATGAGACAGCAATTCCCCAGTCTCCTCTTCTCCAGCCCCGGGGTCGCCGCTGTTCTACTTCCTCGCTGAGTTTGGCTCCCTCCTCTGAGTGGGGTCGTGCAGTGCTCTTCCATTTGTGACTGGCTTATTTCCGTTAGCATGACTTTCAGGCTCATTCGTGTTCTTGCATGTGTCAGGATTTCCTTCCTCATTAAGACCAAATAATATTCCATTGTATATATAAACCACAGCAAACAAAAGTGTCCTTAAACACTGATTTGAAATAAGTTGAACATTTGGCATTTTTCCTAGGGCGTGACCCAAGTGTGTCACAGAGCCTTTCTCCAGCTCTCTTGCACCACCTCTTCTGTCATTGGGTGCTCCGGGCCTGTCCTGGGCAAAGAGGGTGGGGAGGAAGCGGGTCCCATGGGCACTGAGTGGAAAGCTAGGGCAACTGGACATGTGGGCTGCGTGGTTGTTCCTGGGTGGTTGGCTTGACCTGTGGAGGTGAGAGGCACAGAGGTAAGGCCAGGCAGCCCTGTGGGACCACAGGGACCTTGTTGGGCAGCCTGGCTCCTTGGAGGCCGTCAGCCTTGAGGTGCCCTGTATGGGCCCCGCTGGGGCCCCTGCGCTGGCTCTGCAGGGCAGTGACCAGGAGGAAGACTTGGCTCTGTGCACCCCTGTCCTGGATGCACTCCTTTCTTGAGTGTGTGGAATAGGAAGTTGTGATGACAGAAGGAAGTTGGTAACAAAAGGGAGATTTTTTCATTGCTGTGAAAAACAACTGCTATATTTAACATTAACGTGGATGGTGAGAACCACGCAGAATGGACCTTGTGCTGTTGTCGGGCTGGGCGAGGAGTTCAGGCCTCAGCTCCCTTGGTGTCTGTCCTCCGCGTCCCGCTGATCTCTGGTTGCTGGCTGAGAGCTGTTGCCGTCTCCAGGGCGGAGTTACTTCTGCTTTCGGAGCTGCCTGCGTTTGCCTGGTTTGACCCTCTCATGTTAGTCATTCACACTGAGCGTGGTTGTTTCCTCTCTGAATGATCTTCCGTTGTGCACCCCGCTCTTTATCCCTGGGCATTTCCTGCCTGGAAGCCAGCTCTCTCTGACACTTGAGTAGTCCAGCTTCCTTTGACTAGTCTTGCTTGGTTTCTCTTTTCCCCGTTTACTGTCAGCTACCTGTGTCATTATGTCTGAAATGAGTTTCTTACAGCTGGCATAGGCTTGGGTCAGGAGTTTTTAAATCCATTCTGAAAATCTCTGTCTTTAATTGGTGTGTTTCAACTTACTTTGATAAACCTAATTATTGATATGTTTGGGTTTAGGTCTGCATTTTATTATTTAAGTCCTCTTAGATCCCTCCCTGTCCGTCTCTCTCTTTTTGGCTTATAAACAATGGAAATTTATTTCTCACAAATTATTGTTCTCTAGGTCATGAACCACTTTGTTCAGGCTATTTTAAAGATATTTTTTCATTGTCTTTATTTTTCAGCAGTGTGACTGTGATCTGTCTGGGTAGGGATTTCTTTAGGTTTGTCTTGTTTGGGGTCTGCTGAGCTTCTTGAATCTGCAGACACATTTGCAAAGGGCCACATTTGCAGTTTTTAGTCGTGTTTTCAACTGTTGATCCAGTTTGTTCTTGTATTTTTATGAGACAGTGTTAGATAGTTTTCTCTTGTTCCAGAGGTCCTCAAGGTTCTTCATTTTTTTAAATCTTTTTTTCCCCTCTGTCATTCAAATTAGCTTATTTCTGTTGCTCTGTCTTCAAATTCACTGAATCTTTCCTCTGCTTTTAAGCTCATGTGGGGAGTTCATTAAATTTCAGTATTGTAGTTTTTAAGTTTATGTTTAATTGGAGGGTGATTGCTTTGCAGTGTTGTATTGGTTTCTGGAATACAGCGTCATGAATCAGCCATGTGTATACATGCATGCCCTCCTGCTTGACCTGCCACCCCCACCCCCACCGCAGCACTGCAAGTCATCACGGAGCACCCAGCGGAGCTGCCTGTGCTGTATAGCTGCTTCCCGCTAGCTACCTCTGTACACGGTAGTGCATATATGGCAGGGCTCTTCTCTCAGCTTGTTCCACCCTGTCCTTCCCCTCTGTCTCCACAAGTCTGTTCTCTATGTCTGTGTCTCTATTCCTGCCCTCCAAATAGGTCCATCAGTACCATTTTTCTAGATTCCATATATATGTGTTAATATATGATGATGTGTTATTCTGACTTACTTCACTCTGAATAATAGGTTCCAGGCTCATCTGCCTCAGTTCAACTGATTCATATTTGGTCCTTTTTATGGCTGAGTAATATTCCATTGTACGTACATACCACGGCTTCTTTATCCATTCATCTGTCGAGGGACATCTAGGCTGCTTGCATGTCCTAGCTATTGTAAATAGTGCTGCTGTGAATATTGGGGTACAAGTATCCTTTTAAATTATGATTTTCTCAGGGTATATGCCCAGTAGTGGGATTGCTTGGCCATATAGTAGTTTTGTTCCTAGTTTTTTATGGATTCCCCATATTCTTTTTCATAGTAGCTGTATCAATTTATATTCCCACCAACAGTGCAAGAGAGTTCCCTCTTCTCCACATCCTCTCCAGCATTTATTATTTGTAGATTTTTTTGATGATGTATTTTTTAGTTCTAAATTTCCATTCAGTTATTTATTTATTTATTTATTTGTGCCTTTCAGTTTTTTTGTTCAGTTCAGGAGTGCCATGTTTGTTTAGAGCATTTTTATAGCAGGTACTTTAAGTCTGGTAGATACTTGTAGCATCTGTATTATTTGGCATTGGTGTCTGTTGCTCATCTTTTCCCGCAGGAGCTGACGTTACTGGTTCTTTACTGAGTAGTTCGGATTGCAGCTGGACATTTTGGATATTATAGTATGAGACTCTGGGTCTTGTTGAAATCCTAGGAAATGTTGTTTTTGTTTTAGCTGGCAAACAGCCTGCTTTGATTTAGGCGACAGTTCTGACCGGTCCTGTCTGGACTATGGTGCAGTGTCACACCTGTCTTTGGAGCTCAGCAGTGCCCTCTGGATCTGTCCTGGGTGTGCCTCCTGTGGCCGTCTGGGACCTGGCTCTGGTCTCAGGGCTTGGGATGTGAGGATCAGATCCACGCATGTGCAGCTTGAGGGTGAGCCTGATGACATTTCTGACCCACTTTGTGGGCTTGCTCTTCCACGCTTCTTCCTCTCCACACTGTCCCTGGGGCTTTCCAGTGCCCTGGGGTTCCCCTTTTGGTCCTCTGACCAGCATGCTGAGGCTTGGGAAACCTGCCTCACCAAATACTTCCGCACCCATGCCTGTCTGGTGCCCAGCGCGGAGTGGAGCTGCTGGGCACCTCTTCCTTTTCTTTCAGTGTTCTTGCCCAGCCTGCCTGCTGTCATTTCCAATCTCAGAATGAACATAGCTGACCATGTAGCTGCCCACGTATCCTGCTGGGGTCAGGGCTGCTTCACATGTCCATCTGGAGTTAGAGTTGCTCCCTGAGGCCCATGAAGGATCACAGCAACATTCAGCGGGAGGCAAGCTGGAGTATGTTGACGCCTCCCTTCTGGAGCCAGCACAGATGTATCAGATGAAGTCCGTCTCCTTTTTTGTGCTCCTGTATGGCAGTGAGAGTTCAGGCTCTCAGTCCTCTGCCAGTAGCCCTCTCCCTTTTTCCTTTCCTTGGCCATAGGCCCTCACCTTATTGGCCCCGGCAGGCTGTCCTGTATTCGTGGAGTCAGGGCACTGGCTTTGTGCATCTTCATCCCGAGCATGTGGCCCTGCTTGGAGGACGCCCCTGGGAAGTGTCATTGGTTGGAAGCGCTGTTGCCCATCGGAGGCTGTGCTGGCCTCCTGAGGACAGACGTAGTACGGGAGGAACTGTTCCTGCCCCCAGCTCAGTGAAGGGGTGGTCATACCCTCGCGGAGAGCCCTCCAGGATGATGGCCCAGAGGTGGGAGGGTGGCAGCAAGCCATGGCACGTGTGTTGGCCCTTGTGCCCTATACCACGACCAGCAGCAGCTGTGTTGTGACTCCCCTGTTGATGAGGCCTGAGAGAGACGCCAGGCCCCAGGGACAGTCTAAGATGCCTCTGCCATCCCCAGCTCCCTAAGAAGAAGGCACAGGGGAGCAGGACCCTAAGTACCCCACCCTGGAGGGACTGTCATGCCCTTCCTCACAGCACAGGGGGCTTTGTGTTTGGTCCTAGGCCAGGATGGCAGCCCAGGTGACGCTGGAGGATGCGCTGTCTAACGTGGACCTCTTGGAAGAGCTGCCTCTGCCTGACCAGCAGCCCTGCATCGAGCCCCCACCGTCCTCACTGCTCTACCAGGTGGGTGCTGCACAGCTGCAGGACACGTGACCTGTGGTGCTGACCTCCATGTGATGGTTTTCTTTTTCCTTCCAGCCAAATTTCAACACTAATTTTGAAGACAGAAATGCATTTGTTACCGGCATTGCAAGATACATTGAACAAGCAACTGTCCATTCTAGCATGGTAACTACATGGTTTCCTCAGTGGGAGGGCAGGGGTTTGCTACATCTGAATGGCAAATGTCTTTTTTTTTTTGGTATTATTCTATAGCTAAGAACAGTGCATGCTCTTTCTAAAAATCTGGCTTCTGTGGCCCAGAGAAAACCTTTGTCAGCATCAGCATGCCCACTCTCCTTTGTTTATACTTGTGCTCAAGCATACCAGGCACACACCCATATGGGATTCAGATTGCAGAAGTGAATTGCATTGTTGTTATAACTATGTATATTAATAATTTAATGAACTTTTGATATGTCATTAAATTACACCAGATGAAGTAATTTTTAATAGCTGTCTAGTCCGTTTGGTAAGTGTTCAAAATTTAACTATTTTTGCATGTTTACTTAGTTTGCTGTGCTTTTTTATAATAAGTTCGATGATGAATATCTTCCTAAATACATACTTATTTTCCCCGGCTAGATTTGTACAAGTGAAGTTATTAGATCAAACCTTGTGAGCATTTTAACGCATCTTAAAAATACTTTCAGACTGTAGTCAGCTTCCTGGCCTTTCCCTCTGGTTTATGGCTGTATATGTTAGCAATTTGTGACTTTGATTGCCTGCCTTTGTGATTTGCTTGCCTTTGATTTGCCTGGTGTACCCTTGCAGAATGAGATGCTGGAGGAAGGCCAAGAATATGCTGTCATGCTGTACACCTGGAGAAGCTGCTCTCGGGCCATCCCACAGGTGCCGGTCCCAGCCAGACCCCACCCCACCCCCGCTGGCGACACCCCACTCCAGACAGACCAGGCCTCATCCCTTCCAGGCTTTCCTGCCCGTCACACCACACCCCGCTTCTGATCTGCCCTTCTCCAGCAACTCCTCACATTCTCTGGGTTGAAGCCTCTCTCTGTCATGCTTGTTTACTTCCAGGTGAAATGTAACGAACAGCCTAACAGAGTTGAAATTTATGAGAAAACCGTGGAGGTCCTTGAGCCTGAGGTCACGAAACTGATGAATTTTATGTACTTCCAGGTAAAACGGTGCAATAATCCCAGGGGTTTAGTGCAGAGAGTGGGGTGCTGGCACATTTACGGCATGTAAATTCAGACCCTCACAACAGCTTTGAGGCCAAAGGGAACTAAACCTGTCACAAGGCTAAAGCTTGACTGGCTGTTTCAGAATAAATGCTGCTTTTATGTTTCACTTCTCTCCTTCCCTTGAGAGTGACTTTGTATTTCCTGCATGAAGACTGCTTTCTATCAGTATGCTTGTACTTTGAATTCATCTGGTTTTCACATGTTTTCATCCCATTGTCTGCTCTGGTGGGCTTCACCCTGGTCTTAACTCCTTCTGGCCCTTGGGTTAGGCAGGGTGGTTACAGGAGGGGGCTTCCTGGATTTTTAAAGACGTACTTTAGAAATGCGTGTTGTTTTTTTTTATTGCAGATTCCTTTAGCAAACAGAGAAGATAGAACTCCTTAGATGATGAGTTTTTGTTTTATCTTGAAAAATTGTCAAGTGGAAATCCTCCCACTCCCTTTTTCAACTCTGAAAGCTAAAGCAATCTGCTTTACAGATGTTCTTTTGCAGCATTTTGCTCAGTAACTTTGCCGGAGTAGTCAACAAAATTCTTTTACTTTGGGGACATAGTTGCTAAAGTGCAAAGTCGGCGATGATTGTTAGAGAGCAAAGACAGGTGGAAATCGCTTTCTATGCCTCTTTATCTGAGCTGTAAATAATGCACCTGTTGGTTGGGCATTTCATCAGCGAGTAGTGTGAGTCTGGACCCTGTGCTTGGAGCTGAGTCTGGGCTTGGCCCGTCCCTGAAAGCAGTGTATTTGTCCCTGCTTCCTCTGCACAGAGAAATGCCATTGAGCGTTTTTGTGGGGAGGTGAGGCGCCTGTGCCACGCGGAGAGAAGGAAGGACTTCGTGTCCGAAGCCTACCTGATCACCCTGGGCAAGTTCATCAACATGTTTGCTGTGCTGGACGAGCTGAAGAACATGAAGTGCAGTGTGAAGAATGACCACTCAGCCTACAAGAGGTGAGCGCGCCTGGGCTCCCAGGCGCCTTTGCAAGGCGGGTGCGGCACCCGCAAGGGCCATTCTTGGGCCTGAGACAGATCACGAGCCCTACGAAGCACTCTGGTAGTCCTGTGTGTGGAGGGGGCTCTGGACTCCCATCACCCTAGAGGACAGTGTGCTGCCGTGAGCCTGCGCATCTGGGCTAGGTGGGCACGTCACAGCAGTGTGTCTGTAAGACTGAGTACGTTGGTGGCGGGTAGACCAGAGCAGCTGTCCTGTAACCAACCCTCTAGGGAAAGTCTGTGCCCTAGACTGTTAAGGCAAGTTGGCTGGAATGAGATGCTGACTTCTGTTTCCTTTGTTAGACAATGAATCTTAGCTATACAATTGACTTAGAAGAGATTTACTTTGCATCTGAATAGGCTGTGGTTTCATTTGTAGAGAAAGGAAAGTAATTTCTCCTGTGCCCTTCTAGGTTCTTGCCTGAGAATTCCCTTGAAAAAAGCAGAAACTAAGAAGAGCAAAACAAATTTAATTTAATAAGTATGGGGGGGGGGGGTCCCAAATATGAGACCCAAAGAAGTAACCTTTTAAACAAAGAAGTAACCTGTGAAGAATTGATAAGACAGAGAAGTTTGAGTTGGCCTGGTCAGTGAGTGAGGAGGTAGGAAGGTTGTTCACACAGCCTCTGGTGATGAGGATGCCTCCTGACCTCCTGGTACAGGGAGGTTACCTTTCATGTGGGAGGTTTCTTTCCTGCTTTCAGGGGCACAGAGGAGGTCAGAATGTACTTGCTGCAGCTATTTAAGTAACTAATCCAGAATAAATCAGTATGCCACAGTGGCATATTTGGGGGCAGCCTACCCTGAACCCTAGTGCTGTGTCTTTAAAATGAAATCAACTTGAGATGCAGCATGAAACAGATCTGAGCTTGGGTCAGCAGTGGGGGTGGAGCTAGATCTCCCAGACTTCAAGCCTTGCTCGTGTGAAACAAGTTCAGGTGTTCCATTCACCGAGTCGGCTCTGCATGCAAGCGTAGATCTTCAGAATGACAACATCTTTTGAATTGTCCTGTTAACTCCTCTCCAGTAGGAGAGTCTGGAGTTGCTTCCATCTGATGCCAGTGTTCGGGGATTTCAAGTGTGTGGGACTCTTGGTGGAGCATGGGGCTTCTGAGCTTCCCAGTCCAGGAGGACAGCTTCTGCTCCTGATGACACAAATCACTTGTTGCATGATTTTGATCAGCTTTGTCAGCCTTTTATCAGGGAAATGGGGAGGTAGACAGCACCGGTAGTTTTTCATTTTAAAAAGGTTTCTTTTCTCTCTCTTCTAGTAGTAGCACCTTTATTTCAAAGCCCAGTCTGGAAAACAGTTTAAAGATGGGACTGCTCTGTGGAAGGCCATTGGAGGGCCCCTGGGCACCCCCTTCAGAAGTTGCCCACCATCTTTGCCGCCCCCTAGGCTCCCCTGAGCACAGAAGATGGCTGAGGCACCCCTCATCCTTCCAGCATTCTGTTGCTGTGATTTCTGTTATGGACAATCTGTTGGTTCACTTTCCCAGGCAATAACCCTTACTCATCCCCAGCCCTCACACTCACGGTCAACATTCAAAATGCTTATTAAAAAAAAAAAAAAAATCAAAAAACACTTTATTTGCACGTAGCTGGTAGTTACAACTTCTGCTAAGTGTAAGTTCCAGATAACCCATATTGTCATGGTGAGGCTTAAGGAATATAAAAACAGGTATTTTTGGTCCTTTTCTTAATTTCCATTCTTGCAGCTTCAACAATCACTCAAATCAATAAAGTAAACACTATACACTCTTTTAAAAAGAATATAAACATACCAGTTAATATTATTTTATACATATATTAAAAAAAAACTTATAGAAATAAGCAAGATTACAGTTTATTTCTCACCTGGAATGTCCTGATGTAGGTGGCCTGCAGCTAAGTGGGTTCCAGACCGTTCAGGAACCAGGGCTCCAGCCTTGTAGCCCAGAATGGCTGCTTGAGCTCCAGGTGTCATCTCTGCATTCAGGTCAACAGGAAGGAAAGAGAGTTGAAGGCCCTACAATACCTCTTATGAGTAAACTTTCAAGTGCCTTACAAAGTTTTGCGTTGTATCTCATGGCTGAGCAGTTGATCCCAGTGTGGAGATGAGGCACGTTGCTGCACTACAGAAATTCAGGGCTTATCTCGAAGCAGGAAGGAAAGGAAATGACAGTTGGGGTGGGTTACCAGTCTTTGCCATGAAAGCTTTTCTTTAGTGAAACCCTCAAGGTTCTAGGCTGTACAGACAGGTCCTAAACTTTTTTGGGGAAGCCCTAGATGTGCAGAGTCCTCTCACGTGCTTTCATACCGCTTTGTAAAAACTAGAGACTCGGCCCATGTTGTGCAGGACTGTTGGACCTCAGCGTACAGGTCCTTCTGTGTCCACCATTCCCCTGTCAGCCCATGAGGTCTTGCTTTCCAGATATGGTGAGGGTCAGGAGAGTTCAGGGGGTATGTACTGATTTATAATAAGAAGTGTATGTTCATCCTCATTTCTGGCACAACTCCTAAAACCCTTGGAATTTCCTGTGATGAAAGCATAAAGTTTCTCTTGTTATGTTAGTGTGATTTTGGAAAGCCCTTAGGTACCCTCAGGATGGGGCTGATCACCAGAGGAATCAGCCCTGGGACTGGAGGGTTGGAACTTTTAGTCCTACCCTCCTGACCTCAGTGGGGAGAGAGGGGTTAGAGGTTGAACCCATCGTCAGCATCCAGTAATCTAATCAAACATGTTTATATGAGGAATCTTCCATTAAAAACCCTGAAGGACAGGGTTTGGAGAGCTTCCAGGTTGGTGAACATGTGGAAGTTTGGTGGAGTGGTGATTGGAGAGGCCGTGGAAGCCCCCATTCTTCTCCCATACATTGCCCTACTCCTGGGGTCTGATGCTGTCTTCCAGCAGTGTCAGAGTTTAGTTCATTGCAGGCCACCCAGCTGGTATTAGAATGTTGCTTGATGGTGTGGGAAAACCCACCGCTCATGTTAGACTTGGTACCAGATCTTTAGGTTTGTCCAAGATGGAGCTGCAAATTGGTGGTGGAGTCAGGATTTTGTCTCAGACCTTTGGCACAGAACTGTGTGTGGTGTGGTCCCTGACTGGTGGGAGGTTTGGCTGCCCAAAAGTTTCCCAGCAGAGAACCTAAACGGTGCTGTCACTCAGCACTGGACTCACGGACGGAGTGTCAGCCTTTTTCAGACTTGGGGGTAGGGAGCCAGCGTGAGAGGCCGTTGTGTCGGTGCCCTTCAGGAAAGCCTGTGAGTGGTACTGCCACGTCTCTGAGGAAGTCTGTCAGCTGTGGACAGTGGGGTCATGAGCTGTCCACATTGCAGGGGAGAAGCTGGAGGAGGCTGAAATTGAAACCAGTGTCTGTGATGCACATGTCTACAGATAACTGTAGCAGTAGTAGAGTAATTATGATTTTGCCAGGCTTTTTTTTTTTTTCAGTGTCATTAAGCATGTTGGTTGATTAACCTTTTCTCCCCCTCTTTTATAGGGCTGCTCAGTTTTTACGTAAAATGGCAGATCCACAGTCCATCCAGGAATCACAGAATCTGTCCATGTTCCTGGCCAACCACAACAAGATCACACAAGTAACTCACACTCTGGCTGATGGGGCACATTCCCAGGGGGCTGAGGGGCAGAGAGTGGTCAGTGACATCGATCTCACCCTGTGTTTTAGTCTCTGCAGCAGCAGCTGGAAGTGATTTCTGGTTATGAAGAGCTCCTAGCAGACATTGTGAATCTCTGTGTGGATTACTATGAAAATAGAATGTACCTGACGCCCAGTGAGAAACACATGCTTCTCAAAGTACGTGTGTTGAGGGAAGACTGCCAACAGCACCATGAGAAAGGGGCAGCCTTCTTGTCATCAAAATGAACTTGATGATTGTTTTGCCAGCCTTTTCTCTCATGCGTGTGTGTGTGTGTGTGTGTGTGTGTGTGTGTGTGTGTGTGTGTGTGTGTGGATATAGCATCTTCCACCTTACATGGAGATTGCACTACAAATCCTTGACATATTCCCCTGAGTGTGTCCCAAGCTTGAGCCCAGTGCCAGGTAGGTCTCATGTCCATCCCTGGAGAAGGTGCTTGTAGATAAGGAGGTTTTGGTCAAGAACTTTTCTCAGCGTAAAGCTTCCTGTAGCAGAGATTGTGCCAGATTTTACTTGGCAGGGATGTAGTTCCTAGGAATTTAGTATACTGTGTCACCATGATTGGGCGTCCCGGGTTATTCTAGTGGCAGAGGACCTGCCTGCCAGTGCAGCAGACGTAACAGACGCAGCTTTGATCTCTGGGTTGGGAAGAGCCCCTGCAGGAGGGCCTGGCAACCCACTCCAACACTCTTGTCTGGAGAATCTCATGAATAGAGAAACCTCGCATGCTACAAGAATCCATAGCATTGCAAAGAGTTGGACGTGACTGAAGTGACTTAGCACACATGCACGTCACCATGATTACAGTAGACTTCTGTTGTTCAAGAATCATGCCATTTAACATATTCCTCATTATTACTCTATTTCAAATTGGGGAGGTTTTCAATGATGTTTCTCATTGGGAAAATGAGTTGTTGTTTGTTTGTTTTTTTTTAAATCAAATGAAAGTTTAATAATGTGTACATTGGAGAGAACCCAGGAAAACTGAGCAGCTCTGAGGAGATGGTTCTGCCATTCTCTTCACTCTGCTGTCTACCTTCATAGAGGTCCCTTCATGTGGGACCCTGTGCTGGATGTCCTGCTGGCCCAAGCAAGTGGGCCCAGCTCCAGGATTTCTTCCACGTAGGAGAACAGCCTGGAGGGGTCAGGGAAAAAGGGCGCTGTCCAGTGGAGTGCTTTATGATACTGGAAACATTCTGTTTGCACCTATTGGTACAAGAGCCCCCTGGCAATAGGTGCTTTTGGAAATTCACATTTATTATTGCCTTGTGCTTGAGGAGAGGTGGAACTGATGTGTATACACATAAGAGGAAACAAGAAGTGACATAAAAAAGCTCCATGTGAAGCGCTAACTATTAATTTCTGAGGGGCTTTTAAAAATACTTTTTAGCAAGCCTAGAAATATTAAAATTATGAAAAGAAAAATCTCATTGGAAAAGACAAATAAACAGTAAAAGTAGTAGATCAACTTGTAGCAAGGTTAAAAGACAAAAGTAGTAAAATCACCTATATTCATAATAAATAGTTAAGGGATACAGAAAAGATATAAAACATAATGTAAAAAAACATTAAGCATTGGTAGGGGAGTAAAAATGCAGAGTTACTAGAATGAGTCCAAACTTAAGAGATTGTAACTTAAAATAATCATATATATACATATATATGGGCTGCTATATATCAACCTCATGATAACCACAACCAAAAATTTATAACAGATACACAAAAAAGAGAAAGAAATCTAAACCTAACACTAAAGACACTCATCAAATCACAAGGGAAGACAGCAAAAGAAGGAAAAAGGAATGAAAAGGAACTATGAAAAACTGAAGAGCTTAACAACGAATAAAATGGCAATAAGCATGTTGTTTAGTTGCTAATTGTGTCTGATTCATTGTGACTCCATGGACTGTGGGCTGCTCCCGTCCATGGGAATTCCCAGACAAAAATACTGGAGTGGGTTGCCATTTCCCTCACCAGGGAATCTTTCTGACACAGAAATTGAACCCGGGTCTCCTGTATTGGCAGGCAGATTCTTTACTGCTGAGCCACTAGGGAAGTACCTATCAATAATTAATTTAAATGTGAGTGGATTAAATGCTCCAGTCGAAAACATATAGTAGCTGAATGGGTTAAAAAATAAGACCCATATGTATGCTGCCTTTAAGAGACTCACTTTAGATCTAAAAACAGACTGAAAGTGAGGGGATGGAAAATGATATTTCATGGAAATGGAAAGAAAGCTAGGGTGGCAATACTTATATCAGACAAAATAGACTAAAACAAAGACTTAACAGTGCAATTCTAAAGAACAAGGACGAAGTCATGAAATGTTTGCTGTGCCTGTGATGTCAACAGTAGTGTTGAAGAAGTGTAGAAAAATGATAGAGGAGATGGAGGAACTTCTCAGTGTGTAGATGCAGGGTCAACCACTCAATGCTGCTTCAAAAGAAAGCTAAAAGCCTTTGTGAAGACTGGAGGAAGAACCACAGTAACGAATCAGAGGGTGCATCTTTTAATGCCAGCCATGGCTAGTTTCATCAGTTCAAGGTTAGAGTCAGCCTTTACAACATAAAAGCAAATGGTGAGATAGCTAGTGCGGATAGGGTAGCTGCCTGGGAATTTCCCGAAATGCTTTGAGAAATTATTGATGAAGGCTTATATTTACCAGAGCAGGTTTGTAATGTAGATGAGACAGGACTGTACTGGAAGTGGATGCCAGACCAAAGTTACATCAGTAAGGAGGAAAAGTTGATGCCAGGCTGTAAAGAAGCAAGTTCAGTTCAGTCGCTCAGTTGTGTCCAACTCTGCGATACCATGGACTGCAGCACGCCAGGCTTCCCTGTTCATCACTAGCTCCTGGAGCTTGCTCAAACTCGTGTCCATAGAGTCAGTGATGCCATCCAACCATCTCATTCCCTGACGTGCCCTTCTCTTTCTGCTTTCAGTCTTTCCCAGCATCAGGGTGTTTTCCAATGAGTCAGTTCTTCGTGTCAGGTGGCAAAAGTATTGGAGCTTCAGCTTCTCTCTGACTAGAAATCAACTATAAGAGAAAATCCAAAAAAACACAACCACATGGAGGCTAAGCAATATGCTACTAAAGAACTAAGGAGTCCCTAATGAAATCAAAGAAGGAATTTAATAATACCTGGAGACAAAT
This sequence comes from Ovis aries, assembly GCF_016772045.2. NCBI lineage: Eukaryota > Metazoa > Chordata > Mammalia > Artiodactyla > Bovidae > Ovis > Ovis aries. Next base: position 113,997,773 of record NC_056055.1, on the reverse strand, counting down.
GAAAACAGAAACACAGTGTTCCATAATCTGTGGGACATAACAAAAGCAGTTCTAAGAGGGAAGTATAGCAATATAAACTACAGGAAACAAGAAAAATTTCATATAACCAGTCTAAACTTACCTCTAGAGGAACTAGCAAAAGAATAAGCAAGACCCCAAGTTGGTAGAAGGAAATAATAAAGATTAGAGTGAAAAATAGATGAAATAGTGACTAAAAATAATGGAAAAGAGTAAAAGAGCTCGCTTTTCAAAAAATAGACACATCAATAAACTTTTAGTTAGACTCCTCAAGAAAAGTAGCAAGAGGGCCCAAACTAAATCAGAAATGAAAAGTTACAGCTAGCACCACAGAAATACAAAAGGTCCACAGAGATCACTATGAACAGTTATGCCAATAAAGTGGGCAACCCAGAAATGGATAAATTGCTGGAAATGTACATTCTACCAAGGTGTATCAGGAAGAAACAAATATGAACAGACTGATTACCACTAATGAAATTGAATCAGTAATCAAAAAACTTCCAACAAATGAAAGCCTAGAAACAGATGGCTTTACTGGTGAATTCTACCAGACATTTAAGGAAGAGTTAACAACTATCTTCAAAATATCCCCACCCCTACCACAAATATTGAAGAGGAAGGAAAGCTTTTGACCTCATTCTGTAAGGCGTCATCACTCTGATAGCAAACCAGACAAAGATACACACAAAAATTACAGTCCAATATCATGGATGAACATAAAGGCAAAAATCCTCAACAAAATATTTGCAAGCCAAATTCAGTACATTAAAGAGATCATACACCATGATCAACTGGGATTTATTCCAAGGATGCAAGAATAATTCAATAACTGTAAATCAATTAATGTGATAACACATTAATGAATTGAAAAATAAAAATCATATGACTACCTCAGCAAATGTGGTAAAAACTTGACAAAATTCAGGATCCATTTTTGATAAAGAATCTGAACAAAGTGGATATAGAGGGAACATACCTCAGCATGATAAAGGCTGTGTATGACAAGCCCACAGTTAGCGTCACACTGAGCAGGGAAAGTGTATTCTCTTTAAGATTAGGCACAAAACAAGAATATGCCCACTCACTCTCACCACCTTTATTCAGCATAGCATTGGCAGTCCTGGCCACATCAGTCAGAGAGAGAAAAGAAATTACAGGAATCCAAATTGGAAAGGAAGAAGTAAAATTGTTACTGTTTGCAGATGCCATGATAGATACCCACAAAGAGCTTTTGGAACTAATACGTGAATTCAGTAAAGTTGCTGGATGTAAAATAATGTATGGGAATCCATTGTGGTTCTATATACCAACAACAAGCTATCTGAAAGATAAATTTTTAAAAGAATCCCATTTACAGTTGCATCAAAAAGAGTAAAATACCTTGGAATGAATCTAACCAAGGAGGTAAAAAACCTGGACTCTGAAAAAATTATAAGACATTGTTGAAAGAAATTGAAAACAACATGAACAAATGGAAAGATCTGTTTTGTTTTGGGGATTGGAAAAATTAATGTCATTAAAATTCCCATACTACCGACAGCAATCTGCAGTTTTGGTGCAACCTCTATCAAAGTACCATTGGCATTTTCCACAAAACTAGAACAAATAATTATAACATTTGTAAGGATACAGAAAAGACCCCAGTTAATCAAAACAATCTTAGAAAGCTTTAAGAACAAAACTGGAGGTATCACACTCCAGTTTGATGTAATTGATTTCAAACTATACCACAAATTCAGAACAGGATGGTATGGCACAAAAACAGACACAGATCAGTGAAACAGAGAGCTCAGAAATAAACTCACACTTAATGGGCGATTAATCTATGACAAAAGAAACAAGAACGTGACAGGGAAAAAGCCTCTTAATAAGTGGTGCTGGGAAAACTGGGCTCCTCCCTCACACCATGTATAAAAACAAGCTCAACATGGATTAAAGATTTAATTGTTAAGACCTGAAACCATAAAATTCCTGGAAGAAAACTCTCTGACATTATCAGTTTTAGCAACATATATTTTTTTTGATCTGTCTCCTCAGAAAAGGGAAGTAAAGGCAAAAATAAACAAATGGGACTACATCAAACTCAAAAACTTCGAAGGAAACTATCAAAATGAAAAGACCACGTACTGAATGAAGAAGGTATTTGCAAACAGTATATTCAACGAAGGGTTAATATCTGAGGTGTAGAAAGAACTTGAACAACTCAATGTGAAAAAAAATGTAAAAATGGACAGAGGATATGAATAGGCATTAATTACAAAGAAGACCTAGATATGACCAAGAGCTACATGGAAAGATGCTCAATATTACTCATCAGGGAGATGCAGATCAAAACCACAATGAAGTATCATCTCACACTTGTCAGAATGGATATTGTCAAAAAGACTAGAGATAACAATTGCTAGCAAGCGCGTTTAGAGAAAAGGGAATTGCTGGTACAGTTTGAAATCTGGTGGGAATGTAAATTGCTGCAGCCACGACCAAAAACAATATGGTGGTTCTTCAAAGAATGAAAAAAAACTACCATAAGATCCAGCAATTCCACTTCTGGATAGTTACATGAAGAAAAATACTAATTAAGAAAGGTATATGCAGCATTGTTAACAATAGCCAAGACATGAAAGCCTAAGTGTACATTGATAGATGCATGAGAAGGTAATATATATCAGTATAGCTATATATTTAGATATAATGGAATGTTGTTCAGCCATAAAAAATGAAATCTTACCATTTGTGAATGTACTTAGTATTATGCTAAGTGAAATAAGTCAGGCAGAGAAAGACAAATACCATATGATTTCACTTATATGTAGAATCTAAAAAATGAACAAACATAAAACAGAAACAGGCTCATAGATACAGAGGACAGGAGGTTCCCAGTTGTGGTATAGAGGAGTGAATGAAATAGGTGAGATTAAGAGGTGTAGACTTCTGGCTACAAAGTGAGTGGGTCCGGAGGATGAAATGTACTGCTTTGGAAATACCGTTGTTAATATTGTCTGTCTTTGCATGGCGGACCAGTGGTAACTAGACTTATGGTGATCATTTTGAATGGTGTTGTACACCTGGAACTAACATAGGGTTGTAGGTCAACTCCAGTGTTTTTAAAAAGTGCTTTTTGAAATAAGAATGAACTGTCATTTCAAAGTTATGAACTATAGCAGTGTGTTTATGGATAGTTAAACCTGCAGGTCTAAGCTTTATGTGCCATTTTGTGATTTTTCAGGTCATGGGGTTTGGTCTATATTTGATGGATGGAAGTGTCAGCAACATTTATAAACTAGATGCCAAGAAAAGAATAAACTTATCCAAAATCGACAAATACTTCAAGGTGAGTTGCAGTTTCTAGATAAACCTTTTTATTGAAGTGTATGCAGTTTGAGCTTTGGGAGGTCAACTGTGACTGGTCCAAAGCAGGAAATGCAATGTTGGCAGGTGGGTGGGTGTGAGTAGACTGTTTCCTGCTCTTAGAGCAGTTTTGCCTGAATTTGAACCTTGTCTAAAGGAATCATGCCATATGTATTCTTTTGTGTCTGGCTACCCCCCACTTTGTTTGTCAGATTGTCCCTGTGGGAACCTGCAACTATAGTTTTACTTTTTCATTGTGGTGTGGCTCTACATTTTATGACTAAACTGCAGTTTGCTTCTCCATTCTGTGATGAACATGAGATTGTTTCTGCGTTTTGGCTTGTGTGAACAGTGCTGCTCTGATGTGTGCACGTCTGTGCACATTTTTACTGGATGAGTACCCAGTGGCGGACTGCGTATCCATCTAACAGAATGGACATTTTCAGTGCAGTAGATACAGCCTCACAGTTCCTCCACATGGCTGTGCTGACTTGCATCACCACCAGCAGTGAGTGAGCATTCTTGGGGTTTCATATCATCACCAAGGGGGCATCCTGAAGGGTGTGCCTGTGTGTCTTTGAGATTTTATTGGCTAGTGTTTCCTTGTGGTTTAGTTGATGTCTCCCTGATTGCTTTTCACGGTATTATTAGCCTTTTGTGTGTTCTCTTTGTGAAGTGTCCTTTCAAGTCTCTCATTCTTTTTTTTCCCTGTTGGTTTGTAGTTCTTTACGTATTCTGGGTATGTATCCTTTGTCGGATACATGTGTCCTAAAATACATGCATTTCCCCTATGTCGCTCTTATTTTTCACTTTCTTGAAGAGTCATCGGTGAACTGAGGTTCTTAATTTTAGTGTGGTCTGATATATTCATCTTTGATGTTCACTTTAAGAACTCTTTGGTAAAACAGACTCTTGAGAATTTTCTTTTGCATTACCTTCTAGTAGCATCATTGTTTCCTTTTCCATCTAGCTCTGTAATCCCCCTGGAATTGATGTAATGTATGCTGTGAGATGGGGGTTGACAGTCTTGGATTTTTTTTTTCCTCTATGGATATCTAGTTGACTCTGTTTCCCCTTCGTTGCTCTGAGGAGTCACCTGGGTCAGAGAGCAGGTGTCTCTATGTGAATGTCTCTGCCTTGAGTTGCTCTGCCCCACTGGTCTGCACCTGTGCTGGCTTAGTTGCTGGAAGTCTCCAGCAGGTCATCAAGTTATGTTCTCCACAGTTGTCTTGAGCATTGTCCCTCTATCTGTTTTTGTTTTTTTTTTTTACTTTATTTTACTTTACAATACTGTATTGGTTTTGCCATACATTGACATGAATCCACCACGGGTGTACATGCGTTCCCAAACATGAACCCCCCTCCCACCTCCCTCCCTATCTTTTGAAATATATTTTAGATTTGACTTGCTGATTTACACACACACATACACACACATGCACATACTACCCATAAATCATTTTTCCTCTTGGAATATTATTTGGGATTCTGTTGAATCTGTAGATCAATTTAGGGAAAATGGATATTTTTAAAATACCATGTTTTCCAGCACATGAACCTAACATAATTCTCTATTCACTTAGAACTTTAAAAAATTTTGTAAAATTTTTGGTAATATTTTATTTTGAAGTCTTAACATATTTTGTTAGATTTAATACTATATACTTTTATTTTTGATGCTATTGCAATTTTTTTCTCTTTAGTTTTTTTTCCTAATTGTTTGTTGTATATAGAAATGCAGGTTTGTTTGTTTTTTTAATGACCATGGTTCTAGCAACAAGATAGGTTGATTTTAATGTTTGAATTGGTATTTTAAGTGAATGTAGAAGTTGTTTACAACTTTTTTGCAGTAAGTGTTTTGCAGAAATAGCATTCAACCTGCAGTAATTATTAGCATTCCTCATTCTTCTTAGATTGTATTTGGTGACTAAGTACAATATATAATGACTCTGGGTTTTTTATTTTTATTCTTTGACTACAGCAGCTGCAGGTGGTTCCGCTGTTTGGAGACATGCAAATAGAACTGGCAAGATACATCAAGACCAGCGCTCACTATGAGGAAAATAAATCTCGGTAGGCAGAGAGTGAGTTGCCCAGTCAGAGCATTCTTCAGTGTTCTCGCTGTGGTTCCTGACGTGCTGCTTCCTATCCGGAGACGCCACCTTGGGCATTCTCAATCACATGCCTGATGTGGTAGTCTTTTCCATGTGTAGATGTTTGCATTTGAATTCATTTATAAGTGCAATTTATGTTCTTAGTAGAATGGCCACATTTCAGATATCTAATAGATAGGGTCTACTGTTTTGGTCAGTACAGATATAGAACTTTTCATCATCCCAAAGAGTTCTGTTAGACATTGTTGGTCACATATATGGAAGTATAAACAGATTCCCTGGGTGCTGATCAAAGCTTAACAACCAGTCTGCTGGGAAGGGGCTGGATGTTTGTATGCAACTTACAGAGGTTATAGAACTATCAGTGGAGGGCCAGAACCAGACCAGGCTTATCTTTTCAAGGTCTCAGTTGTTGAGAATGGGCTTTACATTTTTAAAGAGGTGTTTTTTTTTTGTTTTTTTTTTTTAAGATGATGGCTCTACAGCTGATGTGACAGAGACAGTGTAGCTTCCAAATTTTAAAGTGCTTACTTTCAGGGCCTGTGCTAAGATAGTTGACCAATCCCTATTATAAAGAATCTGCAGCTTATGGTTACAAGTGATAGTAAATACCTAATTCTTTTTATTGCACCTTCCGCATAGTCACTTGAGTCTCATAGGATGCATCTGTTGACTTTCGCCAGATCTGTGGCCTCCATTCAGCCATGGTTTTGAAAAATACAGTTGCACCTCAATCTGGCTACTCAGAGGTCAGCAGTCTTTTTCTGTGAAGGCCAAATTATAAACATATTATGTCTTTCTAGCCACATATGTCACATACTCTTATTTGTTACTTTTTAAAAAAAATTACTCTTTAAATCTGTAAAAACCATTTATGTGGCTCTGGGGCACATAAAAACTGGTCACGTTGGGTCTGTGCTGTATGCAGCTTGCCAGCCTCTGTGCCAGCTTATTTCCTAATACATCTGCCCTTAAATCTGATATGTGATGACCTTCCTCAAAATCACATTCACTAAGCTGAACCCTCTCTTTCTTTCAGCATCAACTTGAGCTCTGATTTGGAGGGTGTACTGATTTCCATGGTATAAATAGAAATGCCAGCCTCCAATTAAAACAAATGAATTTAAATTTTAAAAAATGCCTAAATGTAAGCTAGCAGTGTATACCTCCTGCTGTAACAAACACAATCATCTGTATAGCATAAGTAATGTGAAGTCAATGAAAGAGACAGAAAGCAAGGAGTTTTGCATACTTTGTTTTTAGTATGATCTGGTGTAAGTCATTGGCCATTATTACCAGTTAATTTCTGTGTTTCACAGCCACTGAGGCAGATGCCTAAACCTGTAGCAGTCAGCTCTAAGAGCTCAGCCCAACAGTCTAGCAACTGTGTCTGGCCCCTGGGGATTGGTGCAAGTGGCAGATGTTGGCATCTGGCTCCTGTACCAGCTTATTTCCTAACACATCTGCCATTAAATTGGTAACACATACGCCTCTCCTGAGGAGGACATGCCTGCAGGGAAGGCCAGTGTGTTGAGAGTGGACCCTGGCGCAGGGCCTGGCCTTGTGTGCTTGCTGCAGACTCAAGGAGCCACCTCGGCCGGTGCCTCTGTGATTATCATGCCATCTTATTATTTTTTTTTTTTTCTCCTTTTGTCTTTTTTTTTTTTTTTTTATTTTAGTTTTTTATTTTTTAAATTTTAAAATCTTTAATTCTTACATGCATTCCCAAACATGAACCCCCCTCCCACCTCCCTCCCCATAACAACTTTCTGGGTCATCCCCATGCACCAGCCCCAAGCATGCTGCATCCTGCGTCAGACATAGACTGGCGATTCAATTCACATGATAGTATACATGTTAGAATGTCGTTCTCCCAAATCATCCCACCCTCTCCCTCTCCCTCTGAGTCCAAAAGTCCGTTATACACATCTGTGTCTCTTTCCCTGTCTTGCATACAGGGTCGTCATTGCCATCTTCCTAAATTCCATATATATGTGTTAGTATACTGTATTGGTGTTTTTCTTTCTGGCTTACTTCACTCTGTATAATCGGCTCCAGTTTCATCCATCTCATCAGAACTGATTCAAATGAATTCTTTTTAACGGCTGAGTAATACTCCATTGTGTATATGTACCACAGCTTTCTTATCCATTCATCTGCTGATGGACATCTAGGTTGTTTCCATGTCCTGGCTATTATAAACAGTGCTGCGATGAACATTGGGGTACATGTGTCTCTTTCAATTCTGGTTTCCTCGGTGTGTATGCCCAGCAGTGGGATTGCTGGGTCATAAGGTAGTTCTTCATGCCATCTTATAGTGGAATCAAAGTTAAAAGTGATGCCGCTTGAGATAGTGTACTGATCATCTTGAAAACTGGTAATCTGCATCCTTTCCTTCTGGCAAAGGGGTGAACTTGTTAGAAACCTCGTGGAAGTTGGTGCTGACTGTGAGGAAACCAAGGGAACTGCTCTGAGCCCAAAGACCCATGCTTTCTGCCCAGGAACGCCAACAGATTTAATCTTTTTTTTTTTCCAATTTAAGTTTTTTTTTTTTTTTAATTTTTATTTTTACTTTATTTTGCTTTACAATACTGTATTGGTTTTGCCATACATTGACATGAATCAGCCACAGGTGTACATGAGTTCCCAATCTTGAACCCCCCTCCCACCTCCCACCCCACATCATCTCCCTGGATCATCCCCGTGCACCAGTTTAAGTTTTGATACCCTTTTTTTCCACTCTGTTGACTATATCTGTTTGCTACTGAAATGGTGTGTTGTACACGTAGTTATGACAACACTGTCTAATTTCCAAGTCATGTCAGTTTCAACTCTCCCATCAAGGATAACTTTTATTCCTGAGTCTTTGGCTGACTTGTTTTGTACTATAGTTTATATTTTCACATGTGAGTAATAAGGAAATACTAGTTCCTGCCAACTGTGCGGTAATGTGTCAAGGGGCTCTGGAAGGGTTATGCAGTATCTTGAATCCAGCAACTCTCAGCTTTGTGGAATGTAGTTTACTGATTAAGGAGAAATTACGGTTCCTTTTCCAGAATACAGACATGAGAAGGTAGACACAGACCCGACACAGGGAACTGAGGCAGACCCAGCTGTTACCAGGCAGAGAATGCCACGTTTGCCACCTCGACCTCGGCTGCAGTGGGCCTGCTGGGCTGGGGGTGGGCCTGCCTTGCCTGTGTCCTTGGCCAGGTGTCCCTTGGGTCATGCACGTTTCCCCTTTCCCCTTAGATGGACCTGCACGTCCTCCAGCAGCAGCCCACAGTACAACATCTGCGAGCAGATGGTCCAGATCCGGGAGGACCATATGCGCTTCATCTCGGAGCTGGCACGCTACAGCAATAGTGAGGTGAGTGGCCTCTGCCTGCAGTGCACACCGGGCAACACCATGTCTGATGTGGTCCTTGTATTCTCTGCACCCACATTTACTTTGAATTTTACCCTTCATTTACTTTGAGAAGCATAGTTTAAGTACTGTGTACTTAACAAGCTCTCATAATGGATGAGGCAGTGCAGATATGATATAATGGAGTTTGTTTGGATCTGTTCAGCTGTACAAAAAGCATGTTCTTTTTTTTGGAAAAATATTAGCAGTGATCCCAAAAAAATGACTGAGTTGAAACCATGAATAAGTACATTTTCTAGTCTAGTTCCGTCGTTCCAAACTGCTAGGAGAAAGGAGAGCAGAGTAGAGGACATCAGGAGCAGAAGGGATGGCTTTGACTTGTGCCCTTTCCTGTCTAGAGGGAGGAAGTACAAGAGCTTGCAAGTTCTTAGGAAGATACATCAGGTGCCCAGAAAAAGGCCTGAGGAAGGGTGTAGGAGGTAGTGCTCTCTTTTGGGCCATGGGCCTTGTTAATTCCTTCTGGCTTTGCAGCTGGGTTTTCTGTGTCCTTGTTTGGGCCAGTCACGTTGCCCATACCTGCTACATGCCTGGCTCCAAGCCAGCATGACTCACATGGGGTGGGTGGGTCAGGGGTCGAAGAGAGGAGAAGCAGCAATGGGAGGGTCATTTCTCATGTCCTAGCAGATGAGACACCAAGGTCAGGGTCAGAGCAGTGGTCACTGGCATGGATGGGTGCTGCAAATGGTCTAGAGGGACCTAGGGACTTGGGGCAACATATATAGGTCTGGTTTCTGAGGTTGTAGTACCTTGGGGTTCTCAGGAGGACCATTATATTTGGAAGAACTCTGTGTGCTGTTCTGCCCATTGCAGGACAGTGAGCATTCCATCTCTCAGCCACAAGCGCTAGTCAGTATGTAACCAAAATGACTGAAAGGTAGCCCAAACCCTCAGGGCCTGTTACCTCCTTGCAGACCCCACGTGGGTGGCTGACTGAGTAGAGATGGGGGCCAGCCCCCTGGACATCTTCATGTGGTTGTAAACTGAGTTCATGAGGAGCTCTCAGACAGCACGGAGAGCTAATGTCTGCCTTTCCAAAGAGGAGCATTTCACAGCATGCATGGTTCCTGTCTGCCTTCTGAGTTCTGCCATAGTGCCCTTATCATCAGATAATGGTTTTAATTAGAGAAAAGAGATCCACCTTTGACAGCTTCGCTCAGTTTATTTTTAAACAGATTTATGAGGCCATAATACACATATCACCCAATTCACCCATTTAAATTATACACTTCAAAGATTTTTAGTGTATTTAGTGAGTTGTGTAACTGTCATCACAGACTTGTTGAACAGTGTCAACATCCCCAGAGCAACTCTGCACCCCTTAGTAGTCACTCCCCATTCCCCTTCCTTCTGGCACCTGGCAGTCTACTTTCTATCTATGGATTTACCTACTGGAAGGTTCATCCATGTTATAGCCTGTATCAATAATTTTATGGCTTATAATATTTAAAATAATTTTATGTTAGAATAATACTGCGTTGCTTAGACACACCACATTTTGTTGGTTCATTATGAATAATGCTGCTATGAACATCCGTGTACAAGTGTTTGCGTGGATGTAAGTTTTTACTTCTCTTAGGTAGATATCTAGGAATGGAACTGCCGAGTCATATGGTATTCTGTGTTGAACATTTTGAGGAACTGCCAAGCTGTTTTCAAAGCAGCTGCACTATTTTACATGTTCACCAGCAGTCCGTGAGGAGTCTGATTTCTCTACATCCTCGCCAGCCCTTGTTTCTGTTTTTTTTTGTTCTGACCATCCTAGTGAGTGTGAAGTGGTGCCTGGTTGTGGTTTGGATTTATGTCCTTAATGGCTAATGAAACTGCGTATCTTTCCATGTACTCATTGGCCAATTTTAAGAAATGTCTCTTGAAGTATTGGCCCATTTTTAAATTGTATTGTCTTTTTTTTTTTTTACTATTGAGTTCTTATATTCTGTTGTCTGTTATGTGATTTTCATATATTTTCTCCTCTTTTGGAGTTCTGTCTCCTGTCTGTTTGCTGTCTCAGTGACGCTCTTTGAAGCACAGTTTCTTATTTCTGGTGTGGTCCAGTTTGCTTTATTCATTTGCTTCTGGCTGTGCTAGGCTTCATTGCGGTGCAGACTTTCCTCTGGCTGTGGCATGCAGGGGCTGCTCTCAAGCCTGCTGCTCTCACTGTGCGGGCTCCTGTTGTGGGGCACAGAATCTCAGACACGCAGGCTTCAGGAGTTTGGGCCCGTGGCTCTGCGATCGTGGCTCCCAGGCTCTAGAGCACGAGCTCAGAAATTACGGTGCGTGGGCTTAGTTGCTCTATGGCATGTGGGATCCTCCTGGCCTAGGGATCAAACTCACGTCCCCTGCATTGGCAGGCAGACTCCTTAGTGCTGAGCCACCAGGAAAGCCCCAGTGCAGTCCACTTTTACCTGTTTTTTCTTTGGTTGGTTGTGCTTTTGGTCGTAATGAACAAACCGCTGCCTAACCCAAGTCACAAAGATTTACCTCTTGTTTTCTTCTAAGAGTTTTGTAAAAGTTTTAGCTCTTATATTTAGATCTACGATCCATTTTAAGTTACTTTTTAAATATGGTATAATTTAAGGGTTCAAGTTCATTCTTTTGTATGTAGATATCCAGTTTTGCCAGTATTGTTTTTTAAAGACTATTCTTTTTCCACTGAAGGCACCCTCATCAAAAATCAATTGACTGTACCACTTCTGTGTTCATTGCAACATTATTTATGATACTCAGACCAAAGAAACAGCCTAAGTGTCTACAGATAGATGAATGAATAAAGAAAATGTGATATATATTACACAGTGGAGTATTATTCAGTCATACAAAAGAAGGAAATCCTGCCATTTGTGACAACATGGATGGCCCTTAAGGGGATTACACTAAGTGAAGTAAGTCAGACAGGAAAAGGCAAATATTGTATGATACCACTTTTATGTGGCATCTGAAAAACTAAACTCATGAATACAGAGAACAGATTGGTGGTTGACAGAGGCAAGAGGTAAAAGAAGTGAGAAAAGATGGCCAAAAGGCACAAACTTTCAGTTATAAGATAAATAATTTCTGGGGCTGTAATATGCAGCATGGTGACTATAGTTAAATGTCAAAGTTCCTTGGAGAGTAAATTATATTTCAGAGTTCCTTGGAGAGTAAATCCTGAAAGTTCTCATCATAGAAAAAAAAAATTGTAATTGTGAGTTGGTAGATGTTAACTTATTGTGTAGTCATTTCACAGGATATGCATTTGTCTCAGTCGCTTAATCGTGCCTGACTTTTTGTGACCCCATGGACTGTAGCCCACTGGGTTCCTCTGTCCCTGGAATTCTCCAGGCAAGAATACTGGAGTGGGTTTCCATGCCATCAGACCCAGGTCCTCCGCATTGCAGGTGGATGCTTTACCATCAGAGCCACCAGGGAAACCCATGTCAAATCAAGTCATATTGTCCACTTTATGTATGTATCACATATATCAGTAAAACTAGGTGGAGGAGAATCAGTTGATTGTAATCCTGAGGCTTCATTTTTGGACGCTCAGTTCCTTACCATTGACCTTTATGTCTGTCCTTTGCCAGTGCCACACGTGCTTTTTTCCTGAAGTATAGCTGATTTACAGTGTTGTGCCAATCTCTGCTGTACTGCAGAGTGACTCAGTTATCCACATATAGACACTCCTTTTTAAATATTCTCTTCCATTATGATTTATCACTTGATGTTGAATATAGTTCCCTGTGCTATACAGTAGGACCTTGCTGTTTATCCATCCTATAAATAATACTTTACACATGCTAATCCCAAACTCCCAGGCCTACCCCCCACCTCCCGCTTGGCAATCACACATCTGTTCTCTGTGTCTGAGAGTCTGTTTCTGTAGATAGGTTCATTTGCGCCGTGTTTTAGATTCCACACATAAGTGGTATCATATGGTGTCTGTCTTTCTCTGTTTCGCTTAATTCACTAGTATGATAATCTCTGTTGCGTCATGTCGATGCAAATGGCATTGTGTTCTTTTCTATAGCTGAGTAGTATGAGTGTATGTTTTAGCTGTTGTGAATACTGCTGCTGTGAACATAGGAGTACATGTATCTTTTTTTTGCCATGCAGCGAGGCATGTGGGATCTTCCCTGATAAGGGATTATACCTGTGCCGCCTGCACTGAAAGTGTGGACTCTCAACCACTGGACTTCCAGGGAAGTACCCTGCATGTGTCTTTTTGAATTATAATTTTGTCCAAGTATATGCCCAGGAGTGGGATTGTTAGATCGTATGGAAATTCTATTTTTGTTTTTTTTTAAGGACTCTCCATACTGTTTTCCATAGTCACTGCACCAGCTTACATTCCCACCAACAGTGGAGGAGGGCTCCATTTTTATTGTTTGTGTTTTAGTTCTCCATTACATAAATTTTCAAGCACACAAATGAAGAGACCAGTCCTGGCTCCTCAGATACCACACCAGGCTTCATCACCTACCCCTTTTTAGTTGCTCCTCCAGGTTAGCGTGAAGCAATTGCAAGATAACATAGCACTCCCTCTGAATATATTTCCCACATGTCTCTAATAAATAAAGAACACTCTTAAAACATAACCATAATTCCATCACACCTAAACAACCAAGTATGTATTCCTTACTAGTAAACAGCTGGTCATTATTCATATTTACCCTATTTGCTCATTATCAGTAGTGATTTATTTTTCCAGGTTTTTGTGCCCCAGTCTCCAAATAAGTTGTATAAGCTGCAGTTGGTTGACATGACCATCCCCCTTCTCATGCCTGTGTCCGCCCTCACTTTCTGTGCCATCATTTGCCATGACCTCTTTCCCCTGTGTGTCCTGTACACTGCCAGAGTAGAGGCCCCGTAAGACACAGCTCCCATTCTCCAGACCCACTTGGTCCCTGGGCAGCCATGCTGAGGTCTGCTGAGGGGTCCAGCTGATTGGGATGTGGACAGCTGCAGCCACTGCCTCCTCAGCCTGGTGGTCCTCAGCTCCTTGCTACTTCCAGAGCTGGATTCCTTTGCTCTGTGTATCAGTTATTAAACTAATTGATTCCTTAGCATCATCTAAAGTAATAGCTAGTTTTTTAGAACTACTTTTGCCAGTGTACATTTGGAGTAGGCTCCTAGAATGGGTTTGATAAGTAGTTTCCTGGACACTGGTGACCTCTTAATGCTCTATTATCTCTAGGTGGTCACGGGCTCAGGCCGCCAGGAGGCTCAGAAGACGGACGCTGAATACCGGAAGCTCTTTGACTTGGCTCTTCAAGGTCTTCAGCTGCTGTCCCAGTGGAGTGCTCATGTGATGGAAGTGGTGGGCCCTCTCACTTTTATTTGGAAATGCACCCCCTAGTTAATTAGAAGTGCTTTTCTTCCTAAACTTGTCAATAAACTGACTAAACTATATTTTTTCTGCTTTAACTTTGGCCATTGGATCAAAAACAAATCGGTTTTTTATCTTTGGCACTAGAAATAAGAGTATATATTAATTTAAATGTTTCTAAGATGGCTCAATGTACATTTCATTTACATATATTAGAATTAAAGGTCCTTATCTTTTAAAACACATTGGTAGAATTACATTTGTATTGTTATGATGATTTTTACTTCTCATTTTTTTTCTCATTTTTTTTAAAAACAACACTCTGTATTTCTAGCCATCAGCTTCTTTTGTTTAGGATTAGTAAAGTGGTTTATGATGCATAAAATGGTTTGGATACTCATAAGTCAGAAGATTTTTCTGTTTGGTTGTTTATTTTGCTCAGACAAGGATTTTTATATTTGGATGGGTACTTGATTGTTTGAAAGGCTAATTCTTTTAGAAATGGTGATAAAGTGCTTATAGTCTTAGATATTCCACATAAAGTATCCAGACCATTTTACCTGATGCGTTTCTTAAGGTTCTGATCTGCTGCTTGAGACTGAAGTCACGTTTCCAGAACGTTTTGCAGTTCTATGGAGATGGAGTGTGTGTGCACGCATATGTAGCACGCGTGTCACATGTGTGCGTGCATTGTGTGTGTGTGTGCATGCAGGCACTCAGGCCTGTGTGTGACTCTCAGACTCAGTGAACAATAGCAGGCTGGCCTGCGACCTTAGGTAGCTTTTGGCAGTAGTCCTGTAAGTCAGACCAGCAGGTAAACATTTTGCCTTTGGTGTGGCTGTCGCCCCTCTGTTTTGATCACACCAGTATTCGTGGAAACTTGTGCACCCAACGGACAAGTACTCTAACAAGGACTGCCCTGACAATGCTGAGGAGTATGAGCGTGCCACCCGCTACAACTACACCAGTGAGGAGAAGTTTGCCCTGGTGGAGGTACGGCTTGTCTGCTTTCTCCTCCTCCTTTGATTCTGACCTCAAACTGTCTTTGCTATACAAAGAAGGGCAAAAACATGAATGAACTACTTGTTTTATACAGTTGCGTCTGTGTAGGGTGGCTCTTTGAATCTGTCACAGATGTCGGAATAGAGATTAAAATAAGTTGTGGGTTCCTGGTCTCTGCATAGACACTCCCCTGAGCCAGATCAGGGCATGTTCTGAGGAGAGCTTGGGAGCCTCAGCAGCTTTTTGTTGGCACACACGAGAGGAGCAAGTTGAGACCTGGGTGTTGGAGAGAGAGGAACCCCACTCACAGCTGTGTGGTCCGCAGCTCTGCGTGATGTTTAGGACTCTTGTGATGAACAGGTCTTAATTTCTGTGCCATCTAGTCTCTGGATGTATGTTTTGTAGCTGTACGTTTCCCACCTTGTCTGAGAAATCTTTGCATACCCCCAAGGTCATGAAGAAAGTCTTCTGCATTGTCTTCTGGGTGTCTTATTCTCCTTTCACATTTAGATCCGAAATACCCCCTCCAACCCTCCCAGCTGCTCTGCCTGCCCCCTCTGTGTGCGTCAGGTAACCATACTTTAGGCAGGTGTGTTTCTGCTCATGTTCCAATCCACTGGTCAGTCTGTCTGTCCTTTCCTAATCCCTCTGTCTTAATTACAGTAGTTACGTGTGTCTTGTAAAGTACATCTTTCTCTCTTCAAGAATTCTTAGCTATTCTCACCCTGTGCATTTTAATATACATTTTAGAACCATCCAGTTATGTCCCAGTGAATCCTGTTAAAATTTATTATAAGGGTTTGAATAAACCTATAGACCATTTTCAGAAGAATTGACAAATTTATAATATTGAATCTTTCATGAATCTGATATGTCCGTCCATTCATTAAGATTCTCTAATACCTCTTTTCATCTGTAAAACTGTTGCACATCTTTTGTTGACTTTATTTTATTTTTTTCAAAATGTTTATCACTGATGTTTAAAATCAATTTTTTTTTAGTTTTCCTTGTATCTACCAACTTGTCTAAACTCACTTATTAATTGTAATAAATTATCCATAGATTATTCTGTATTTTCTACTTATATAATCATATCATCTGGAAATAATGACAGTCTTATTTCTCCCCCTTCTATTTTTTTTTTTTTTTAATCACACTAGGTAGGATTCCTACTCATTAAATAGAAGGAGACTCCAGGTGTTTATGTCTTGTTTGCCATCCCAAAGGGAAAGCTTTCAGCATTTTGTCATGCAATGCATTTGTTATAGGTTCCTTGTAACTACCCTTCCTCAGATCAGGGAAATTGCCTTCTATTCCGTATTTGCTAAGAGATTTTATCATGGATAGATACCAGTTTTATAAAACATTTTTCATCCATTAAGACAATTAAGCTCAACATTCAGAAAATGAAGATCATGGCATCCGGTCCCATCACTTCATGGGAAATAGATGGGGAAACAGTGGAAACAGTGTCAGACTTTATTTTTTTGGGCTCCAAAATCACTGCAGATGGTGATTGCAGCCATGAGATTAAAAGACGCTTACTCCTTGGAAGAAAAGTTATGACCAACCTAGATAGCATATTCAAAAGCAGAGACATTACTTTGCCGACTAAGGTCCGTCTAGTCAAGGCTATGGTTTTTCCAGTGGTCATGTATGGATGTGAGAGTTGCACTGTGAAGAAGGCTGAGGACTGAAGAATTGCTGCTTTTGAAGTGTGGTGTTGGAGAAGACTCTTGAGAGTCCCTTGGACTGCAAGGAGATCCAACCAGTCCATTCTGAAGGAGATCAGCCCTGGGATTTCTTTGGAAGGAATGATGCTAAAGCTGAAACTCCAGTATTGACTCATTGGAAAAGACTCTGATGCTGGGAGGGATTGGGGGCAGCAGGAGAAGGGAACGACCGAGGATGAGATGGCTGGATGGCATCACTGACTCGATGGACGTGAGTCTGAGTGAACTCTGGGAGTTTGTGATGGACAGGGAGGCCTGGCGTGCTGCAATTCATGGGGTCGCAAAGAGTCGGACACGACTGAGCAACTGAACTGAACTGATTATTCTTTTATTCTTTCAGTGTGCTAGATTTACACTGATAGGGTTTTTTGGATCAGGTTTAATATTAAGCTGACCTTGCATTCCTGATATAAACTCAACTTGATCATGATATTTTATCCTTTTTATATCTTGCAAGATACAGGTTGCTAAGATTTTTATATGGATTTTTGCATTGAAGTTCATGAGTAAGAGTGGCTTTTAATAATACTTTTTTCTTTTAATGTTTGGTTTTAGAACACTTCTAGATTTGCAGAAAAATTGCAAAGATAGTATAGTGGATTCCCATATACCCCATGCCCTTTTTCATTTATTAGTAACATCTTATTTTAGTATTTTTATATTTTTAATAAGCTAGTGTAAATACATTATTATTAGCTAAAGCCCATGCTTTATTCACATATCCTCACTTTTTCTATAACATTCTTCCCCTGATCTAGGATCTCACTTCACATGTAGTCATCATGTACCCTTTGACTCTTCTGGGTCATGACACTGCCTCAGACTTTCCTTGTTTGTGATGACTGTGACAGTTTTGAGGAGTGCTGGCCTTTAGAATGTCCCTCAACTGGAATTTATCTGATGTGTTTCTCATGATTAGACTGAGGTTGTAGCTTTTGCAAAGGAGGAGCACAGAGCTGAAATGCCATTTTAATAACATCACATCAAAGGCCTATGCTGTCAGTGTTATTGATTCATCAGTGCTGGTGTTGACCTTGGTCGTTCGGCTAAGGGTGTCCAGGTGTCTCTGTTGTGAGGTTACCTGCACCAACTACCAACACCCCCTTTCACAGGGTGCTTTTAGGGAGGAGGTTGTGCTTAGCCCACACCTTGACAACCTTGCATTCTAATTTTTGGATTCTGGCTTCATGAAATGGTTGATGACAGTCCTATCTTCCCTGTTGTCTGTAATGGTTTGTGTAAGATATTTTTTCCTTGAATGGTTTCCAGCATTTACTTGTGAAGCTTTCCCTGTATGGGTTGGCTTCTGAAACTTTCAGTTTCTTTGCTAGATAGAGAAGTATTCAGATTTTCTGTTACTTGTATCAGGTTTGGTAAGTTGTATTTTCAAAGATTTTTCTAAGAATCTTTCTAAATTTTCTTATTTTTGACGTACTGCTTTTATGATAAGTTTTCATCTTTTTTGGTAACAGCTTTTTCCCACATACCTACAGTTCACCCATTTAAAGTGTAAAATTCAGTGCTTTGAGGGGATATACTCACAGAATTGTATAATCACAAATTTGGAACATTTTTGTTGTCTCAAAAAGAAACTTGTACCCATTAGGAGTCACCCCGCATTTTCCCCTTCCTTCATCCCATGGCAGCTAATAATCTGCGGTCTGACTGTAGATTTGCTTATTCTGGGCGTTTCATACAATATGTGATTGTGATTGGTTTCTTTCACTTAATAATATTTTCAAGGTTCCCACATATATCAATATTTCGTTCTTTTCTGTGCCAAATAATATTCCATTGTATGTATATATCATATTTTATTTATTCATATTAGCTGACAGACACTTGGGTTGTTCTGCCTTTTCACTTATGAATAATGCTGCTATGAGCTTGTGTGTGTAGGATTTTGTGTGGACTTGTTTTCCTTCCTTCTGATAATACATCTAGGAGTAGAGTTGCTGGGTCATATGGTTTCTCTGCCTTTAACATTTTGAGAAACTACCAGATAGTTTGCAAAACGGCAACAGTTCTTTACATCCCTGCCAACAGTGCATGAGAGTCCACTTTCTCCAACTCCTTGCCAGTTCCTGATGTCTGTCTGGATTCTGGCCGTCCTGCTAGATATGAAGCAGTGTTTCATTGTGGTTTTGATATGAATTTTTATAACAATGCTGCTGAGCATATTTTCATGTGCTTATTGACAGTTTGTGGGCTCCCCCAGTGGTGCAGTGGTAGAAGAATCCGCCTGCCAATGCAGGGGACCTGGGATCGATCGCTGGGCAGAAAATCCCCTAGAGGGGGAAATGACAACCCCCTCCAGTATTCTTGCCTGGAGAGTTCCATGAACAGAGGAGCCTGGTGGGCTGCAGTCCACGGGGTCACAAGAGTCAGACACAGTTGAGTGACACAGTTGACAGTTTGTATATTTTTGGAGAATTGTCAGATTCTTTGCCCATTTTTTAATTGAATTATTTATCTTTGTATTATTGAGTTTATATATTCTAGGTACCAGTTCTTACCAGACATATGATTTGCAGCATTTTCTCCCATTTACTTTTTACTTTCTTAATGGGATCTTTTGAAGCATAAAAGTCTTTCATTTTAATAGAGTTCAGTTTTTCAATTTTTTTCTTTAGTTGCTTGTGCTTTTGGTGTCATCTCTTAAGAAATCACCACCTAACCCAAGTCACAAAGATTTGCCTTGTTTATTTTTGTTTGTTTGGTCTTACAGATTTTTAAATGTATATGGTCAATTTTGAGTTAATTTTTAATGCTGTGAGATAGGGTGTTATATTAGAGGTCCCCAAGACCACCCTTAGCCTAGATTTGCTAGACTAAGTTATATAGAACTAAGTAGCTGTTCTGTTCAAGGTTATGATTTATTATAGAGAAATGACATAGATTAAAATCAGCAAAGGGAAAAGACACTGGGTTAAGTCCAGGAGAAGCCAAGCGCAAATTCCAGATGTCCCCCTCCTTATTGGAGCTGCAGGGAATGTGTTTATTTCTCCTGGCAGTGGTGGGTGAGCATAGATGCAGAGTGTTGCCAACCAGGGAAGCTCACCTGAGCCTTGGTGTCCAGGGTTTCTGTTGAGTGTCAGTAATGTTGGCATGTTCAGGAAGCAACAGTTAGAACCGGACATGGAACAACAGACTGGTTCCAGATAGGAAAAGGAGTACGTCAAGGCTATGTATTGTCACCCTGCTTATTTAACTTATATGCAGAGTACATCCGGAGAAGGCAGTGGCACCCCACTCCAGTACTCTTGCCTGGGAAATCCCATGGACAGAGGAGCCTCACAGGCTACAGTCCATGGGGTTGCTAAAAGTCGGACACGACTGAGCGACTTCACTTTCACTTTTCACTTTCATGCATTGGAGAAGGAAATGACAACCCACTCCAGTGTTCTTGCCTGGAGAATCCCAGGGACAGAGGAGCCTGGTGGGCTTCCGTCTATAGGGTCACGCAGAGTCAGACACGACTGATGCAACTTAGCAGCAGCAGCAGAGTACATCATGAGAAACGCTGGGCTGGAAGAAGCAATCAAGCTGGAATCAAGATTGCTGGGAGAAATATCAATCACCTAAGATATGCAGATGACACCACCCTTATGGCAGAAAGTAAAGAGGAACTAAAAAGCCTCTTGATGAAAGTGAAAGAGGAGAGTGAAAAAGTTGGCTTAAAGCTCAACATTCAGAAAACGAAGATCATGGCATCCGGTCCCATCGCTTCATGGGAAATAGATGGGGAAACAGTGGAAACAGGGTCAGACTTTATTTTTTTGGGCTCCCAAATCACTGCAGATGGTGATTGCAGCCATGAAATTAAAAGAGGCTTACTCCTTGGAAGGAAAGTTATGACCAACCTAGATAGCATATTCAACAGCAGAGACATTATTTTGCCAACAAAGGTCCGTCTAGTCAGGGCTATGGTTTTTCCAATAGTTATGTATGGATGTGAGAGTTGGACTCTGAAGAAGGCTGAGCACCGAAGAATTGCTGCTTTTGAAGTGTGGTGTTGGAGAAGACTCTTGAGAGTCCCTTGGACTGCAAGGAGATCCAACCAGTCCATTCTAAAGGAGATCAGTCCTGGGATTTCTTTGGAAGGAATGATGCTAAAGCTGAAACTCCAGTACTTTGGCCACCGCATGTGAACAGTTGACTCATTGGAAAAGACTCTGATGCTGGGAGGGATTGGGGGCAGGAGGAGAAGGGGACGACCGAGGATGAGATGGCTGGATGGCATCACGGACTTGATGGACGTGAGTCTGAGTGAACTCCGGGAGTTAGTGATGGACAGGAAGGCCTGGCGTGCTGGGATTCATGGGGTCACAAAGAGTCGGACACGACTGAGCGACTGAACTGAACTGATGCTGGCATGTAGCACAATTGCTATAGCACTCAGCTACTCGGACTGCAAGCCTAGAAGAAAAACAGCTGTTTCTTATAAATCACATTGTTAGCATAAAATATCTGGTGAAACTGCTATTGAAGTGGGCCAAAGCCTTAGACATATATTCTTCGGGCTGAGTATTCCAGTGGCTTAGAGTCGTTCCCTAGGAGCCAGCCACAGGACAGACTTTCCTGGGAATGTGCGGGGTTTGTTCATCCCAGGCTACTGATATGACCCTTTCCTACACAAGAGGCTGGCTTGATTCTTTTGCGTGAGGATGTCTAGTTGTGCCTCAGTGTTATCTGTTGGGGTTGCAAAGAGTTGGACATGACAGCACACGCACGTTTGTTGACAACACAGTATTTCCCTGTCGAACTGTTTCACACCCTTGTTGAAAGCAAATTGGTTATAAATGTGAGGGCTTATTTCTGGACTCTTCATTCTGTTCTATCAGTCTGTATGTTTATCCTGTTCCAATACAGTCTCACAATCTCTTAGTATCTGTGGATTGCGTGGTAATGTCACCTCTTTATTCATAATGCTTGTCTGGTTTTTTTTTTCCTTGATTGGTCTTCCTGAGCATTTGTTTGTTTATAAAACAGCTTTTTCTTAGTTGATCACTTTCTAGTATATGCTTATTTTCTGTTCCATTAATTTTTGCTTTTAGATATTCATTGCCTTCTTCTTTGGCGGGGTTATTTTTATCTTTTTATAAATTAGTGATGAGTATTGTTGTTATTATATGTAGGCCAAAGCTCCAGATTTGCCTTTCAGCACACCTTTCCTACATTCCATAGTTTGAATATGTTGTTACTGCTGTTCAGTCACTAAGTCATGTCTGACTCTTTGCAACCCCATGAATTGTAGCATGCCAGGCTTCTCTGTCCATCACTATATGCCTGAGTTTCCTCAAACTCATATCCGTTGAGTCGGTGATGCCATCCAACCATCTCATCCTCTGTCATCCCCTTCTTCTCTTGCTTTCAACTTTTTCTAGCATGAGGGTCTTTTCCAATGAGTCAGCTCTTTGCATCAGGTGTCAAAATATTGGAGCTTCAGCATCAGTCCTTCCAGTGAATATTCAGGGTTGATTTCCTTTAGGATTAGATTTCCTTTAGATTGCTGTGAGCTTGAATTCAGTTCAACTTCAGTTGGAGAATTTGCTTTTTTAAATAGAAAATTTCCCTTTGTTTCCTCATTAGAAAAGCAGCCCAGTTTCATTATATAAATCCTGCAAGTAAACAGAGAAAACAGGCATGTGAAATGAGGGCAGAATCCTGTCTCTGGTACCATCACAAAAAGGAACTTTAAGCAGGTCACTGCATATTCTTCTGACTTTCTATGCATATTAATTCACTGTGCCATTGTTAACAGATGGGATTTCAATTACAAACTTGTAATTTCTTTTTTCTTTTCCAGATAATAACAAATTTGCTCTCCTGAATCTTTTTTTTCTTTTCTGCTGGAAGTTTTTCACAGAGAGGTGTACCTAGTAGAGTCAGTTACCAAATGCTCCTGTTAGCTCCAGGCCAAGCAGATCTGTCCCTGCCCTCCGGCGCTTGTAGTCCAGTGGGGTCAGACCCAGAAACGGGGACAGGTGCAGGTGTACAGTAGAAAAACAGGAGGCCAGGGGAGAGGGCCTGCACTCAGGGGAGGCAGATACCTGGCATGTGCCAGGCTCACCTGCCAGCCTCCACACACTGAAGGTCCTGTGTCCTCCTACAGGTGATCGCCATGATCAAAGGCCTGCAGGTGCTGATGGGCAGGATGGAGAGTGTGTTCAACCATGCCATCCGCCACACTGTCTATGCCGCACTACAGGACTTCTCCCAGGTCACCCTCAGGGAGCCACTCAGGCAGGCCATCAAGAAGAAGAAGAATGTCATCCAGAGGTCAGCGCTGCTGCACACACCTCCCTGCACAATCATCCACAATGGAAGGATCAGCTTAGGTTTGAGCAGCTGTAGAGTTACATTTTTATAAATATGCTCAATACACTTATATCTAACTTCCAGACACCTGTTTGGTGAATTTCCTCTAAATGTAATGTAGTGGGTCCAGTTATTAACCTGAACAACCCACAATAAGTCAGATAACGGTCTAAGCAGTCTGGAGACCCAGGAACAAGGGTTTGGTTATCTCAGACCTGGGTGTGTCTCGAAAATCTGTGTGACAATTCTGCTTACCAGGACTGTAGGGACACACAACTCGGCATCTCATCTCCCATTTCAAAGTTTATTATCTTCAGTGTTTTTGCTTCTATTCCTATGGCCTGTCCTACAAATTAGTCAAAACCTCATATGTATTGCAGACATCCTATAGCAAACTTAAGCTAGGTTTCTGTTAATGTTTAGCATTTTAGATAAGGTCATCTTTCAGAGACATTTGTATAAAATGAAGCTCAGAGGGGCTCACATGGATAGTGATTTCATTTCGTTGCTTTATAGGTGATATAATTGTCACCTGGTATTATATGCCTTCAGCACTAATATGATCTTATTACACTGTCAGTCTTCCTAGTTTTTGTTCTCTTACCTGGAAGGCTCAGTGAAAATTTTCATGTTTTAACTGAGCCTCAGTTTTGTTGCAGGGAGCCTTACTCCTACTGTGTGGGAAATGTGCAGTGTAGTCTAGCTCAAAGTGACCAGAGTGGGCTTGTGGGTGTGTCTGACCTGAACGTGGCACCTGTAGGGGACTCTACATTGGTGGGGCCCTGTTGGGAATGGTGGAATCCAGATGTCCAAATGAGGTGTGGGCAGTGTCCCCAGGATTGTGTCGGTGAGCATATTCAAATGAGAAAATGGGATAAGTCTTGAGAAGGTTATTTGAGCGCTGAGTGAATGTTTGGGGCCTGTCTTCTTGCTGCCCTTAGTGTGACTCAATATTTAAGAAATCAAACACCACTTCTGGGCTAATTGATGTAAAATGCCAAGCACGTTAGATTTTCTGAGGGTGGTAACGTCCCCAAGAAAACGGTCTATTTTGAAAGTTTAACATTGAACTGTCTCATTACCACATCCTCCCATTGCCCCCAAGGGAATTTATGTGTCAGAGTTGGTTGTGGGTTAAGTCAGGAGATACTATGATTGTAAAAGCGCTGAGGATGTCAACACTTTGTCCCACCCTAACAACTTGACTGGTGGTTTAGTGTCCTGCAGGCCATCAGGAAGACTGTGTGTGACTGGGAGACAGGGCATGAGCCCTTCAACGACCCAGCCCTGCGGGGCGAGAAGGACCCAAAAAGTGGCTTCGACATTAAAGTGCCGCGGCGCGCTGTAGGACCCTCCAGCACCCAGGTTCTCGTTCCTTGCTCTACTGAGTGGGGTGACCGTGAGCTGGGGAAGTGGTGGGAGGCTGGGAGTGCAATGACCTCACTGTAGCCAAGTACAGTCTGGGTCTTTTTTGCTTCTTTATTCCTTGTTCAAGTGAATCTGAATCTAGGGTATAGACACCCCATGATTCCCAGGTTTGGTCATTTGCATGCAGAACTTAATTTGACTGCATCAACTCCTATTCCCAAAATGTGGGTGAAAGTCTATGTGTCCATATTTACACTGTGTTTCCTGGTGGGTGTTTAAATGTGTGGTTATAATTTTTATGTAGGGTCTAAAAAATGATTATTCCTAAAGAGAAAATTTTTGGAAATTTGAAAACATAGCTTTGCTATATCCCTGGTCTCCAGCTATCACTGCTGGTCTTTCTCCTGGCACACTCAGCTCCCTCCTCCCGCTTCAAGCAGCTTTCCTCTGATCCTCACATCTGATTTAATTGCCCTCTGCTTTTTCCTTTCCTGTTTTGGAACTTTGTTCTCATCAGCTCTGTGTTGCGGGCTTTTAGAATCTCTTCTGTCAGCCTTTCAGAGAATTGCCAGCAGAGCGTGTTGCTGGCTCTGTATGAAATCTTGGGGTACTTGGGTGGAGGGTGAGGGTGCCGTCCGGGGCCTGTCTGCCAGTGTGCACATCCCTGCTCGTCCTCATGCCCCCGTGACTAACGCTGTCCTGTCTGTCCGTGTTTAGCTGTACCTGGTGCGCACCATGGTGGAGTCCTTGAGCTCTGCCGAGCTGCTCAGGCAGCTCAAGTCTGTGGGCGCGGAAAGACTCTTGCATGTGGTTAACGCGTTTCTGAGGCAGTCCTACGTCTATCCGCCCCTTTTAACCTTTGGTGGTAAGACATCATTTGTTTTTCTTGTTGACGTTTATGACATGAGGCTCTCCTCTGAATTCTTTGTCCCAAGCAGCAACGACTTGGCGGTGTGGATTGGTGCTGCCCCTGCAAGGAGCCAGCGCAGTGTCAGTGGGCAGCCCTTCTCGTGGTTTATCTGTGTTTGTTGTAACTAATGTGCCATGTATATTTTCTCCCCTACAAATGTTTCCTTGGATAATGCAGCTTTACATGGTGAGAACCATGCTAGAGTCCCTCATTGCAGACAAAAGTGGTTCCAAGAAAACCTTGAGAAGTAGCCTTGAGGGGCCCACCATATTGGACATAGAAAAATTTCATCGAGAGTCATTCTTCTACACCCACTTGATAAATTTCAGTGGTAAGACCTACTGCTGACCAGTGTCTGCTCCAGCATATTCTAACACCACTAACAACGTCTAGAAAGCTCCTGCCTGGCTGGCTGCCCCTGCTGTGGTCCCTTCGTCCTCCCAGGCAGTGACACATGTTGTAACCCTCGTGGCATTTCCTCGCCTGTTGCTTTAAATGCATGGCTGGCCAGGGACTTCCTCCATGTGGCATGGCCCTTAGAAGGGTGAGGCCCATCGGGCTGGGGCTGGCCCAGTGACCTGGATACAAAGTCTTTGTAACCTACACCGGGTCAGCAACTCAGGCTGGTGTAACTGTCACCTGGCTTCAGATCCAGGTGGTGATAAATACCAGAAACCACTCCCAAGCTAAGTGTAGAAAGTAGCAGGTGAGCTGAGCTGCACACTGCACATCCCATCCTGGGGTGGCCATGGGCATGTGGGTGCGCTTGGTCTCCATGGAGCTGTACATGTTTATTTCTGTGCTGTGTCCATGATTCAGGGTGCGAAGCCTCTATCTTGGCTGCAAGTGCTTTAGGTTTATAGTAATAGTTAGGCTTTTCTTCTTCTCTTCATGAAAGGATGGAAACATTTTTTCCAATCTGTTTTGCATTAGATAGACATGCACTAAGTATGAATACAATACTGTGTCTGTATCCCAAGTAAAACAAATCCTGTCAGAAGGTGCACAGTGTTAACCATGTCCTGTTGATGGGTGTTGCTGGGCTTGTGGTGCTGGACGCTGACTCTCCTGTTGGTGAGTGAGAATCAGCACATCCAGGTGGCTTTGTCTATGGCCACACTGTGTGCACGGCACATATTCATGTCCACTCGCCAAGGCCCAGGGCTGAGAGCCTGGCACGTGCCCCCCTTGCCTCACCCTGTGGAGTCTTTTCTGCTTATAGAAGATTAATGTGGTATCTTTTGAATCCCTTAAGAGACGCTCCAGCAGTGCTGTGACCTTTCGCAGTTGTGGTTCCGAGAGTTCTTTCTGGAGTTGACAATGGGCAGAAGGATTCAATTCCCTATTGAGATGTCCATGCCCTGGATCCTGACAGACCACATCTTGGAAACCAAAGAAGCATCAATGATGGAGTAAGTGTTCTGGAGGCCTGTCCCAGCCTCCTGTCATGATGTTTGAAGTCCGTGGTGGTGTTTGGGAGGTGGAGGCGGGGCCGATTATTCTCAGTGCTTCATTTGAAGTCATAATTCTTGGGGTGAGACTTCAGAGATCAATAGAAGGAACAGGTGTCTTGGCTTTGGATTGAAATCTGGTGTCCAAGTAGTAAAACTGATTAACAAGTTCTCTGTGTCCAGGTGCCAGCAAGGTCCTGGGAACTTGGCAAGGGGAGATGTAGCCTGACCTCTAGTGTGGCATGGCCTCAGACCCAGATGGATTTGGGAGAGGAAGTGTTTAGTGTGAGGCTCAGTGTCAGGGCTGGGGGTCAGAGACTATGAAGGGGTCAGAAAACATGAAATCCATGGAGGGAAAGTAACTGCAAACAGGGTCTCGTGTGGCGAGCAGATGGGGCCCCCGCCTGGCCGTCCTCCCAGTCCTCCTGGCCTGTGCACACCAGGAGAGCAGCCTTCCCTCCCTCTGCAGCAGCCGTGGCATCCACAGCGTTAGAGGTCTTGATGAACTTGTGTGCTCTTTGAGGGCTGCAGTGGGCCTGCTGTTCATGTGCCTCAAGCCCTCAATGAGACCTTACCTCTGCAGACCTTACCTCTGCTAGCTACCACCTTTTGTCCAGGGTCAGAGGGGCTTTGGCCACACCACATTTGCTCTTGGTCAGTTATGGGGCCTGGGACCTTTGTATGTTTTTCTTTTTAGGTCAGGTAGTTTATTCTTAAAAATAAGAAAGTGACTCATTCTTGTGGTTATTAAAACATTGCAAATTGGCATGAAAATCTTTGAAACATGGTAAGTGAGAAGATGAAGTTGCAGGAGGCCGTCATGGACCTGCCAGGTGCCCTGGGTGTGACTGAACCACGCGTGTCCTGCCAAAAGCCCAGCCTGCCTGCTGGGGCTGTTTTGTCAGGGCACTCACAGGAACCCAATTTGGCATTTGGAATAAGAAATTATTTTTCCTCATGAGAAAGGAGAACAGTGAGTGTTACATTGCTGGTGGAGGGGAGGGTGTGAAAGCCAAGAAGGCCCATGTGGGCAGCCAGGCTGACCTGTGTCCCCTTCTGCAGGTACGTCCTCTATTCCCTGGACCTATACAATGATAGCGCCCACTACGCCCTGACCAGGTTCAACAAGCAGTTTCTCTATGATGAAATTGAGGCGGAGGTAAGGGCCCACGCACTTCTAACAGACTTTCTTTAATTTCCTTTTTCCTCTGAATATTAGAGGAAGCAAACTTTCTTTTTAATACAAAGAGGTTTAAACAATGGAATGAACTTTGAAATAAACATTTTGGGATGAACCCTTCTACCAGTACTTTTTTCTATGCATCCACACAGGACGATTGGTGTCTTTAAACCAGCTTCAAAGCACCCGTTAGCTGTTGGGTGACATTTTTCTCACGTGGTCCCATGTCTCACATGACCCCATGTCATAAGCACCACGTATCTTGCCTGTTTTCTTGGATGAACACAGTCTCGAACAGGGGCATTGTATGAAGTAGATGGACTGAACCAAACTCTATTTCTCTAGTTTTTGCTTTTTATTTTTTACTCATTATAAATAATGCTTTAATGAACTTCCTTGCACGCAACTTTTTAGTTGTGTTGGGTTATTCTTGAGGAAAAATTCCTCCAAGTGGAATTATTAAGTCTGTGTACATGCAGCTAAGGAGATAAATCTTATTTTCTAGCTCAAGATATAAGAGAATTTAACCATAACAGATTACATTATACACATGGGTCTCATTCCCCATTGTTGTTTTTCAGTTGTTTAGTTGTGTCTGACTCTTTGGGACCCCATGAACTGCAGCATGCCAGGCTCTCCTGTCCTTCACTGTCTCCTGCAGTTTGCTCAAACTCATGTCCATTGAGTCAGTGATGCCATCCAGTCGTCTCATCCTGTGTCACCCCCTTCTCCTGCCCTCATTCTTTCCCAGCATCAGGGTTTTTTCCAATGAGTTGGCTCTACGCATCAGGTAGCCAACGTATTAGAACTTCAGCTTCAGCATCAGTCCTCGCAGTGAATATTCAGGGTTGATTTCCTTTAGGATTGATTGGTCTGATCTCTTTGTAGTCCAATGAACTCTCAAGAGTCTTTTCTGGCCCCATAGTTCGAAAGCATCAATCCTTTGGCACTCAGCCTTCTTTATGGCCCAACTGGCACATCCATACATGACTATAGAAAAGCCATCCCTTTGACTCTACGGACCTTTGTCAGCAAAGTGATGACTCTGCCTTTTAATACGCTATGATTGTCATAGTTTTTCTTCCAAGGAGCAAACGTCTTTTAATTTCATGGCTGCAGTCACTGTCTGCATTGATTTTGAAGCCCAAGAAAATAAAGTCTGTCACTGTTTCCATTTTTCCCTCATCTATTTGCTGTGAAGTGATTGGACTCAGTGCCATGATCTTAGTTTTTTGAATGTTGAGTTTTAAACCAGCTTTTTCACTCTCCATTTTCACCTTCATCAAGAGGCTCTTTAGTTCCTCCTTGCTTTCTGCCATCAGGGTGGTGTCATCTGCATATCTGAGGTGATTGATTTTCCCAGCCATCTTGATTCCAGCTTATGCTTCATCCAGCAGGCATTTTGCATGATGTATTCTGTGTATAAGTTAAATAACCAGGGTGACAATATACAGCCTTGACATACTCCTTTCCCAGTTTTGAACCAATCCATTGTTCCATGTCCAGTTCTAACTATTGCTTCTTGACCTGCATACAGATTTCTTAGGAGGCAGGTAAGTTAGTCTGGTGTTCCCATCTCTTTAAGAACTGTCCACAGTTGGTGGTGATCCACACAGTCAAAGGCTTTACCATAGTCAATGAAGCAGAAGTAGATGTTTTTCTGGAATTCTCTTGCTTTCAGAAGATGTTAGCAATTTAATCTCTGGTTCCTCTGCCTTTTCTAAATCCACCTTGAATATCTGGAAGTTCTCGGTTCACATACTGTTGAAGCCAAACTTGGAGAATTTTGAGCATTACTTTACTAGTGTGTGGGTTGAGTGCAGTTGTGTAGTAATTTGAACATTCTCTGGCATCACCCTTCTTTGGGATTGGAATGAAAACTAACATGTTCCAGTCCTGTGGGCACTGCTGAGTTTTCCAAGTTTGCTGTATATTAAGTACAGCACTTTCACAGCATCATCTTTTAGAATTTGAAATAGCTCAACTGGAATTCCATCACCTCCACTAGTTTTGTTTGTAGCAATGCTTCCTAAGGCCCACTTGACATCACACTCCAGGATGTCTGGCTCTAGATGTGTGATCACACCTATTTGTAAGGCCTCCGCAGACAACCATTTTGCCTTAATGCATTTCTATTTCTTGGGAATGGTTTTGGTCACCACCTCCTGTACAGTGTTATGAACCTCCATCCATAGCTCTTCAGGCACTCTCTCTGTCAGCTCTAATCTCTTTAATCTATTTGTCATTGCTACTGTATAATCATAGGGGATTTGTTTTAGGTCATGCCAGAATGGCCTCATTCCCTATATCCTCACGAAAACCACAGGAAACACTTCGTCAGGGAGATGCTCTGGATTCCCTGGTGAGGCAGGGTAGGCTGGGGAGAGAGACCCATGGGTCCTGGGGCAGCTTCACTCTGAGCACAGCGTGTCTTCATCACGGTTTGGGGATATGAGCTAATCCAGAGAATACAGTCTTGAGGGTGAAGTCTCAGGACTGTCCACCCTGCATCTCCCGACTAATCTTGGCAGCCCAGGAGAGGCCATGGGCAGATGCCCTTGGGACATATAGCCTGGAGGCAGGGGTATACCCCCTCAGTTCAGTTCAATTCAGGCACTCAGTCGTGTCCTACTCTTTGCGACCCCATGAACCACAGCATACCAGTCCTCCCTGTCCATCACCAACTCCTGGAGTCGACCCAACACCTGTCCATTGAGTCAGTGATGCCATCCAACCATCTCATCCTCTGTCGTCCCCTTCTCCTCCTGCCCTCAATCTTTCCCAGCATCAGGGTCTTTTCAAATGAGTCAGTTCTTCACATCAGGTGGCCAAAATATTGGAATTTCAGCTTCAACATTACCTTCCGATGAACACCCAGGACCGATCCCCTTTAAGGATGGACTGGTTGGGTCTCCTGCAGTCCAAGGGACTCTCAAGAGTCTTCTCCAACACCACAGTTGAAAAGCATCAATTCTTTGGTGCTCAGCTTTCTTTATAGTCCAGCTCTCACATCCATACATGACTACTGGAAAACCATAGCCTTCACTATACCCCCTGGAGTAGCCCAAATGCAGTGCCCATTAGCCCCCTGGGAGTACATGATAAAGAGAGACTTTTTAATATTTCTTTATATTTAGGAGAATTGAAGTATTTTTCTCCATCATGAAGAAAGGTTCTGACATAATTTTCAGTGGTAGTGTGGTGGTCACTCCTGGTCACACTGAAATGGATTTAATCTGCTATCATTGGATGGTAAAGTTGTATCCTTTCTCACGAGAACCTCTTTTAGTTGCCTTAACAAAGAGTTGAGATTTTGTGGAAGGGTTGAGGTTCTGCAGTTTTAGGTTTTTTTTTAATCCCTGAAGTGAAGTCAAATCGCTCAGTCGTGTCCGACTCTTTGTGACCCCATGGACTGTAGCCTACCAGGCTCCTCTGTCCATGGGATTTTCCAGGCAATAGTCCTGGAGTGGATTGCCATTTCCGTCTCCAGGGGGATCTTCCCGACCCAGAGATCGAACCCAGGTCTCCTGCATTGTAGACAGACGCTTAACCGTCTGAGGCACCAGGGAAGTCCTTTTTATCCCTAGGGCTTACTTATTTCATAACTGGAAGTTTGTACCTTTTGACAGCCTTCACCCATTTATCCTATGCTCCACCTCTTCAACCACCAATCTCTTCACTGAATTTATGAGTTTGTTTTTATTCTTTTAAGATTCCACATGTAAGTGAGACCATGCAGTATTTGTCTTTGTCTGGCTTACTTCACTTAGCCTAGCACCCTCAGGGTCCATCTGTGTTGTTGAAAATTGGCAGGGTTTTCTTATCTTTTATGGCAGAGCAGTATTCCACTTTGTGTGTGTGTGTGCACACACACACCACAGCCTCCTCACCCATTCACTCGTCAGTGAACACATAGGTTGTTTCTGTGTCTTGGCTATTGTGACTAGTGCTGCAGTGAACTTTGGTGTACAGATATCTTCTTGAATTAGTGTTTCCATTTCCTTTAGATTAATACTTAGAAGTTGAATTGCTCAATCAAAAATTTTTTAAAGTTTTTAGAAAAATTTGATCTTAATTCAGGAAAACAAAATTTGGGGCGAGAGTGCAACTTGTGGGATCTTAATTCCCCTGCCAGGGATGGAACCTGTGCCTTCAGCAGTGAGAGCGCAGAGTCCTAACCACTGGGCTGCCAGGGGAGGCCCTAGGGAAGCAGAATTCGATGCATGCTTTCTTTTTCTTCAGGTGAATCTCTGTTTTGACCAATTTGTTTACAAGCTGGCAGACCAGATATTTGCATATTATAAAGTTATGGCAGGAAGGTAAGTATGTGGTTTGCAATTTGGGTACAAAATCTTGGGCAATTTGATCTGACATTTCCATTAAAATTCATAGTGCATGAGAAATTGTCCCCTCTTCCCTCCA
This sequence comes from Ovis aries, assembly GCF_016772045.2. NCBI lineage: Eukaryota > Metazoa > Chordata > Mammalia > Artiodactyla > Bovidae > Ovis > Ovis aries. The sequence goes on along the minus strand of NC_056055.1, from coordinate 113,965,174 downwards.
TGCTAGTTTGCTTCTTGATAAACGGTTACGATCAGAATGCAAGAATCAGGGCGCAACCATCCATCTCCCGCCATCCAACCGCTATGAGACACTGCTCAAGCAGAGGCACGTGCAGGTGAGCCAGGCCTCTCCTGGGTGCAGTGAGATACGGAGCCGGCAGTGGAAAAGTGGGGTTTTTCTTAGAGTTTCTCAGATTTTAATGGATGTCAGTATGTGTGTGGCTGTGGCATCTGTGGGAACATCCCTGTCAATAGCTGAGATTTTAAAGATAAACAGTTTCTCTTGGGTAACCCGACACACCAGAGATGGCCGCCCAGTGCAGCTCCCGGGGGGCTTGGCCCAAGCGCAGGTCCTCTCTAGGAGCCCAAAAGCCAGAATGTGAGTGAAAGAAGATTGGACACTTGTTACTGTGGTGTGCTCAGTAGCTTCAGTCGTGTCCGACTCTTTGCTACCCCATGGACGGTAGCTTGCCAGGCTCTCCTGTCCATAGGGTTTTTCAGGCAAAAATACTGGAGTGGGTTGCCGTGCCTCCTCCAGGGGATCTTCCTGACCCCGGGATCAAACCTGCATCTGCTGCATTCCAGGCAGATTCTTTACCGCTGTGGCTCAGCTTCTGTGGTAAAGAATCTGCTTGTAATTTAGGAGGTCTGGATTCAGTCCCTGGATTGGGAAGATGCTCTGGAGAAGGGAATGGCTAAGCACGCCAATGTTCTTGCCTGGAAAATTCCATGGACAGTGGAACCTAGTACATGGAGTCCCAAAGAGTCGGACATGACTGATTAAGACTTTCAGAGTGGCGGGGAGGAGCTTTTTCTTGGCCAGCATGAAGAGTAAGAATACAGTACTTGTTTTCTGTTTTTAAAAAATAATATATGTATGCTGCTGCTGCTGCTGCTGCTAAGTCACTTCAGTGGTGTCCGACTCTGTGTGACCCCATAGACGGCAGCCCACCAGGCTCCCCATCCCTGGGATTCTCCAGGCAAGAACACAGGAGAGGGTTGCCATTTCCTTCTCCAATGCATGAAAGTGAAAAGTGAAAGGGAAGTTGCTCAGTCGTGTCTGACTCTTCGCGACCCCATGGACTGCAGCCTACCAGGCTACCATGGGATTTTCCAGGCAAGAGTACTGGAGTGGGGTGCCATCTCCTTCTCCGAATATATGTATATGTAATCAAAAGAAAAATACAGAAAGTTGTAGGGAAAGTTTCATGTCATTCTATCTACAGATAGTGTTAGTCACTCAGTCATGTCTGACTCTTAGCGACCCCGTGAACTATATAGCCCTCCAGACTCCTCTGTCCATGCAATTCTCCAGGCAAGAATACTGGAGTGAGTTGCCATTCCCTCCTCCAGTCCACAGATAACTGCCATTCATATTTTGGGGCATTTTCACCAGGGTTTTGTCTGGAGCTTTATGTTATTGAAATGATACTGAGATATACCCTTGTTGTTACTACTCTGCAGTAGAGATGGAGGGGTTTTCTCTTATTCATCCCTGTGACACAGTGGAGGTAAGGCACACACAAGCCACTCTGCTGGGAGGCGGCCCTGAACCCATCACAAGGGGCGCACTAAGTGACAGGCCCAGGTTCTCCAGGAGGCTTGGCATCTCTGCCTGTGATACAAGCGTAAATTCGCTGCAATGAGTACTACAAAAAGTACTTCACAGCTTTGACTTGCAGAGTTTCAGCTCTAGGAAAATAGTGTATTTGATCATACTGCCATCTAAATTTCGTATGTTATTTGTCTTATCCTTTGGAATAGCTTTCTGGGAGTAGGTACATATTCTCTTGCTTGTTTGTTTTTTGTTGCTCACACTTTCCACCCTCTGTGCCCAGCTTCTGGGCAGGTCCATCGACCTCAATCGTCTGATTACCCAGCGCGTCTCCGCTGCCATGTACAAGTCCCTGGAACTGGCAATTGGGCGGTTTGAGAGTGAAGATCTGACATCAATAGTTGTAAGTGTGCCCCCTTCTTTCAGGTGCAGCATACGTGGGGGAGGACTGGTTGCAAGGACTGGAGCTGCTACTGCTTTCGTCATTATTGATAAATTGACCTGATTGTAGGTGAAGTTTTTGCATAGAACTCCAAAAGTGTGCACTAGAGAACACATAGTTACATCTTACTGTTGCGTAAGATATGGTAAAAGAGTAAAAGGTGAAAAGTTTTGAATTAAAAAGAATGAAGACAGACAAAAATGATTTGAGAGAAAATCATGTAGCAGATGAGATAGTGAAGATTCAACATAACGTGTCAGAGTTCCCTGAAGACAAAAACCAAATAATGAGGTGGAACAAACATTAAAAATGCTATTTTAAGAAAACTTTGATGAAATAAAAAACACAGTATAAATCCTTATTAGAAGCAAATCTCACATACCAGGGAAAACAGACCCAAAGTGGCTAGCACCAAGGACCATTATAGCGAACATTGTCGTATGGGACTTTTGAAGAAAAGGAAAGTCCTGTGGCTATCTGAGCAGAGTAATCAGGGAAAGAAAAATCCAGTTGTCCTCAGACCTGAGCTGGCAGAAAAGGAGGTGCAACGTAAGGATCTTTTTGCCAACTCTGCCTTCCAGGAATAATGGCTGCAGGCGCATGCTGATGAACTTGTGATAACTCCAGGAAAACTCTTTGTCCTTAGAAATCAGTAGTGGGTGAGGGCTGTCTCCTGGGCCCACCTCTGAGCAGAGCATCTCCACAGGAGTGAGCATGCTTCCCCATCCTTCCTCAGGATCCAGGCTTTCGGGATGTGAAGCCTAAACCAGCCTTCCCTTTAGCGTGGCTTGGACTTGGCCATAGTGTTTTCATGCCCTTGGTCTTTCATGACTTAGTGGAGTCTTTGACCAGTATAAACAGAATGCAAGTCACAGAGACCATTTTAAATTTACTTGTAGTAACATTAGAAAAGGAGAAAGAAATAGGGGGAATTGATTTTAATAATCTATTTTATTTAACCCAATATATCCAAAAGTCGACATTTTTACATATAATCGTTGTAAGAATTTTATTGGTGTGGATGTTTTATATTCTTTGTTTTCACATTTGGTTTCTGAAATCTGTATGTGTCTCACACATACTGCACAGCTCGGTTCAGGCCAGCCATGTCCTCGTTGCCATATGTGGTCAGTGGCTGCCACAGTGGATGGAACAGACCCGGGCAGGTCTGTGAAGGGGCTGTGTGAGAGCCCGGAAGGCCGCCTCTGCGCGTGCTGCCAGTGTTGCCGCACAGCTTTGGATTACCTAGGGTGTCTCAGGGAAGTGACTGAGGCTGACACCCGAGGACACACAGTCTATCATCAGTGCGGTAGACACGTCATGTTCTCTGCCCCGTGAAGGGTTTGGAGGATAGCGTGGGCCAGTAGCGGGTCACTGCTGTGGAGAATGGACAGGGGCCGTGGGGCGACGACTGCGGAAAGGAGGGGCATTTTAAGAGCACTGGAGAGGGCGTGATGAGTTTAGGTGTGAGCAGTAAGCTCGCATCACCTGTCAGAGCCCCACCATGTGGGTCCTGGGCCTCGCACGCTGACCCCACCTCCGTGCAGCACCTTCCTGTCCGTGTCCTGTCCTGCTCCGTCCGCCTCGAGCCCCCGCCACGGCCCTGCCCCTGGGAGGGTGAGGCCACCGTGCCGTACCCGACTCTTCTCACGTGCCTGGCTTTGTGGCCCCGTAGGAGCTGGATGGGCTCTTAGAAATCAACCGCATGACACACAGACTGCTGAGCAAGTTCCTGACTCTGGACAGCTTTGACGCCATGTTCCGGGAGGCCAACCACAACGTGTCTGCGCCCTACGGGAGGATCACCCTCCATGTCTTCTGGGAGCTCAACTATGACTTCCTGCCCAACTACTGCTACAACGGCTCCACCAACCGGTAAGCGTGCCGCCTCGCAGGCAGCCCCGGGTGCTCCTGCCCCTGGACATCGAGAAAGGACGGTCTCTGGGCCCATCCGCCCCGTGTACAGGGTACGCAGGCCCTCGTGATCTCCTCCGTTTGCATGTGCAGCCCAGGGCCAGCCCTTGGTTCTGTGGTTGTGGCTTCCATGTGCAGAACACGTGCAGGCCAGGGTTCCTATTGAGGGCACTCCTGTGGGGCCCGGGGTCAAAGCTGTGGTACACGTCGGTAGCAGCTGCTGGGTCTACCCCACCTCCATGCGTTTAGGTCTGCTGACAGTGGGATGGGCTGGGTGACTCGACACTTTCCATGCTTCCATTCTGGGATGCTGGAGCACGTGAGGGTCCAGTTAGCCTCCCTCCACCCATCTACCATTTCACTACTGTGCTGAACACATGAGTGGCCTGCTGGGTGGTGGCGTGCCTGCTGGCTGCAGTGTCGTGTGGTCCAGCCTCAGGGTACATCCGCAACCTGGGATGGCCCTGTGTCACTTCCAGCTCTGTGCAGAGCTTCATTTCTGCTGTGTCAGCACATGCCAGGGACACATGGGAACGTGTGTGTGTGTGAAAGAGAAAACGTGGGTGGGTGTGAGAAATAGGAGTGAGGGCAAATGAGGGTGTGTGTGAGAGACTATGTGTGTTTGAGCGTGATGACCACTTTTTTAAAGCAAATGTCTTTTGCTTTTACTTTGCTTCCCTGCTGCGTCTGAACATCCCTTCCCATTAAGTGTCAGCTTAATCACTACTGACTTTTAGTCCTAGATTTTTGTCTTAATCCGGGGTGCTGAGGTTCAACCCCAAGGGCAGAAGGGAGGCCCTCCTTCGGCGTGACAATACCTGCCGTTACCACTGTCTGTTTGGGACTCCAGGTTTGGTTTCCTTGTGGGAATGCGGGCCTGTTGCTGGTACATGGAGGTGTGCCGTCAGGACCACCATCTCAGCCCCAGGTAGCAGCAGGGGCATGTGGCCGTGGCCGCGAGAGCCACTGGTGAAGGAGCCCTGGCTGGCCGCCTTGGGTCAGGGGCCCTGTGCCCAGCCGGGTGCAATCCCCTGAAACCAAACCTAAGTTTGTTTTAGGGTTGGAATTAACTAGAAAAATATTTTTATTACACAAGTAATGCATCATAATTGTGGAAAAGCTAGAAGTCATGTGTGTGTTTGTGTGTGTGTATGTGTGTATGGAATATTATGGGGAAAATAATTAAATCCCTAGAGATTTCCCTTGTAAAATGTCTGTCTTTTAGAGTTTTTGCCATACAGGCAAATATACATGTGTACTTTTTATTTTGCAGAAATGGAGGCCTACTGTTAAATTGACATTCTTTTTTTCGCATCATATGTCACAGTGAAGGGTATTCTGTGTTAGTAAGGGTGCATACATGCTTATTTTGCATTTGAAAATCTAATTCATGGCCATTTGCAAGATTTTCTTTGCTTTGGTTGTCTGTTTGGAACTTTGGGAGTTAGTTTCTGTTGTGTCTGTTAACAGGCTTCCCTGGTACCTGAACTGATAAAGAATCTGCCTGCCCCTGGGGAAGGGATGGCCGTCCACTCCAGCATTCTTGGGTTTCCCTTGGGGCTCAGCTGGTAAAGAATCTGCCTGCCCCTGGGGAAGTGATGGCTGCCCAGTCCAGTGTTCTTGGGATTCCCTTGGGGCTCAGCTAGTAAAGAATCTGCCTGCCCCTGGGGAAGGGATGGCTGCCCAGTCCAGCGTTCTTGGGCTTCCCTTGGGCCTCAGCTGGTAAAGAATCTGCCTGCCCCTGGGGAAGGGACGGCTGCCCACTCCAGTGTTTTGGGCTTCCCTTGGGGCTCAGCTGGTAAGGAATCTGCCTGCAATGTGGGAGACCTGGGTTTGATCCCTAGGTTGGGAAGATCCCCTGGAGAAGGTAACAGCTCTCTACTCCAGTATTCTGGCCTAGAAAATTCCATGGACTGTATAGTCCATAGAGTCGCAAAGAGTTGGGCTCGACTGAGCAACTTTCACTTTCACTGTGTCCCTAAAATTATTTTGCCTAGTGCTTAAAACTGGCATCTCCCAGACCGAAATGCAACAGAACCCTGTTATAGACGAACTGAGAGAATATGTTACAGTGGGGGCAGGGGCTGGAGGGTTAGAATCAGGAACATAAGGAGTTTTACTTTTTTTCTCTATTTTAGATTGCATTTTTGATCATCTAGCATTTTGTCACCCTTTAAAGAATTCCCAGAGATCTTGGAAAAGGAACAATTGAAGATGTTCCCTGGGCCCCCTTTGTGGCCCCTGCACTGCATGTGCACAGCACCGGCCTGTTCTGGTCATCTTAGTGACATCCCAGCGGGTTGAGGGCTCGGGAACAACAGGAGCTGTGCGGAAGGGCTGCGGGGTGGCGGGGTGGGGGCTCAAGCGAAACTTACCTGATGGTGGATTGAGTCACTGCGTTTTCTGAAAACCCTCCAGGCATGATGAGTGGTGAGTGTGAAGTTAGGAAAAGAGGTTTATGCTGAGGCCTTGCTTGCCAAGCTGGGCTCACGTGGGTGCCCTCGCCTGATGGAGGCTGATTCTGGGGAGCAAGCCACCAGCCAGGCCGCATGTCCTGCTAGCAGCAGGAGTCTTGTTATCAGAGACAAGGTTGCCAGGACTCAGGTCAGGAAGTGGTGCCAGTGGCCTTAGCAGGAGTGGGACCAGCTCCAGGCTGTAAAGCTGTTGGTGTGGAGGACGCTGCGGCACAGGATGTATGAACTGACTTGAGGCCCCTCTGCCCTCAGTCCCCTTAGCCCGTCCCGTGTTAGAGCTCATGTGAACAGCCTCAAGTGGAGGCTGCCTTCACCTGGCGGTGTTTGTTCCTGCCTCCCAGGAGGTGCTGATACGCGGCTTTACTCTAGGCTCTTGAAGCCTATGCCACCTTCAGCAGGCTTGGTGATCACAAGGAAATACAGTTTCACACACATAGGAGCTGCAGTCTGGCAGGGGCCAGCATAAAGTGACATCAGCCTTCTTGGGCCCAGAAACCCATGTGCAGTTCAGAGATACCATCTTCACCAGAGCAGTTCTGGTGGCCTTCACCTTTCTTAGCGTTGGCAAAGCCAATTACTTCTGTGTTTTTAGCAGTCTTCTAGTAGATCCCATAGAGCTTCATTATCTGGAAAAGACAGTGAAAAATAGGATTTTATATCTCCACCCTGCATGTGGAAACCTGAGAAGACAGACAAAACTGCCATCCAGTATCGTAATTCTACGCTGAGGGTTTTCTGAGAGCTGCTTGCAGGAAATCGCACTCCGTTTGTTTCTTGTCATACCTACTTATGAAATGCTGCTCATTTCTGCTTAGTAATGTAGGCCTGGTGACTCTGGGAGGTCACATGGGGTGACACGTGACTTAAATTTAACCCGTACAGCTACTGATTTTGACAGTGTGATAGCCCTCAAAGTAAGCCAGCTGTTGGGAAGAGTCTGCCTGTTTGGCAGCAAGACTGCTGAGGAGGGAGCAGTGTACCATGGGGTGTCCCATCACTGCTGCTATAACATCCATCCCTTCGTTAGGGTGCTGCTTATGCTAACTTGCTTCAGTTTTGTCCGATGCTGTGACCCCACGGACTGCAGCCTGCCAGGCTCCTCTGTCCATGGGATTCTCCAGGCAAGACTCTGGAGTGGGTTGCCATTCCCTCTTCCAGGGAATCTTCCCGGTTAGGTTGCTGGCTGCCAAATTTCTCTACTGACATGTTTCCATTTTTCTGTTTGAAATTTGTAAGTAATGTTTAGGGGGAGATAATCTAAAACTTTGAAAATGGTTCCTTATTAAAACTTGACCCACTAACCTGAACATCTGTTGATGATTCTTACCCAAATAATTATCCCTGTGGTGTTTGAACAGTGGTGATTTTCTAACCTTGTCATTCCATCTGCAGTTATTCGTTGGCATTCTGCTGTACATGTTAGCATTTTTTATTTATTATTAGTAAGGATGTGGGGATTTTAATACAGGGTTATAATCTGTTACTGTCATGACTTGGTTTTAGGTTTTATGGCTCACATCTGTCTTGTCTTGGCGGGGGGGAGCCCCTTCTGCCTCATTTCTCTGTCTTCTTGGCTGTCCCATGATTCTTAAGCCTTCCATTGTGTGTAACAGAAGAAGTCCCAAATGCATTTTAGGATTATCCTTCTTTATTCTTGTAATCTGTGAGTCAGTGATTCCTTTTCATGGAGAATATTTTAAAATTAAGCAGAGTCTGAGTGTTAGGCGTGCTCGCTGCTGCTGGGGTGTCCCTGTTCTCGCCTCCTTTCAGTGGTCAGAGCTGGGAAGGACTTGCACCTGTGCTGTTCCAGATTCCTGGGGCTGCCAGGACAAGTTGTCACAAACTGGGGGGCTTAAAACAACAGAAAGGTATTCTCTCACAGTTCCGGATGCTGAACATCCGAAACCAAGGTGCTGGCAGGGCTGTGCTCCTCTGAGCCCGGGTGGGGCCCTCTCCTGGTCTCTGCTGCCTCTGGTGTAGCCAGCCGCCCTTGGCCTGCAGCTGCGCGGCTCTAGTCTCCACTTTTGTTGGCCTGTGGCATTTTCCTCACATGTCTCTCCCCCTCTTCTGTGAGGAAATGAGTCATGTTACATTGAATTAGGGGCTCACTCTGCTCTAGCATGACTTCATCTTAATTAATTCCATCTGCAACAACCGTGTTTCTGAATAAGAGCACATTCTGAGGTGCTAGTAATTCAGACTTCAGGTTGTCTTCTGGAGGGACACAACCCCATAATGTGTATGTGTGTGCCTCCTTGTATCCAGGCTTCCCAGGTGGTGCTAGTGGTTAAGGAACCTGCCTGCTAATGCAAGAGATATAAGAGACACAGGTTCAGTCCTTTGGTTGGGAAGATCCCCTGGAGGAGAGCATGGCAACCCACTCCGGTATTCTATGCCTGGAGACTCCCGTGGAGAGAGGAGCCTGGCAGGCTCCCTACTCCAGTATTCTGGCCTAGAAAATTCCATGGACTGTATAGTCCGTAGGGTCACAAAGAGTCAGACGTGACTGAAGAGACTTAGCACGCGCGCATACTACTTGTTCGGGTGGCTCAGCTGGTAAAGAATCTGCCTGCAATGTGGGAGACCTGGGTTCAGTCCCTGGGTTGGGAAGATCCCTTGGAGAAGGCAAAGGCTACCCATTCCTGTATTCTGGCCTGGAGAATTCTATACAGTCCATGGGGTCGCAAAGAATCGGACGACTGAGTGACTTTCAGTTCACTCGCATGTCACTTGTACCCAGCTCTCTCTATATTGAAACCATGGATTTACACAGCTTTGTCTTCAATTCCAGGTCAGCGACACAGGCTTCATTTCCATTTTTTAACTTCTTTCTGTACTGAGAATTCTTATTTTGTCATTCTTAATGTATTTATGCATTTGCTTAATTCCGGGACATGAAGAAAGTCGTTTCAGAATTACTTAACCTTTTGACTGTGAAGCACAAACCTATTCACTAGAATTCAGCGTTTGTTCCCATTTTTTTGTCTTTAGATTGAGAAATGTGTATAATCAAAATGTGATGTTTAAAAGTTACTTGAGATAATGGAGTAACAGGGTTTGAATTTACTCTTTCACCTTAAACAAGTAGAAAACTGGACAGCATTTATGAAACAACTATTTCCGCCAGATGTTTCCTGGAGGGAAAGGAAATGAAGGATGGAGCTGTGTGGTTCCTTGGCTTCCTACCTGAAAGCACTTTGGAGGTCTTGCTTGGTGGAGGAGACAAAGAAGCTGAGATGGCTGGATGTGCACGGCAGAGTATGGGAGAGCAGAGAGATATCAGAGGAAGAGCTCCTGACACCAACTTAGGAGCCCTTTGTGTCTGTTAGTTACCCAGTCGTGTCCGGACTTTTTGCGACCCCATGGACTATAGCCTCCCAGAATCCTGTGTCCATGGGATTCTCCAGGCAAGAATACTGGGGTGGGTTGCCATTTCCTTCTCCAGAGGATCTTCCAACCCAGGGATCAAACCTGGGTGTCCTGCATTACAGACAGATTCTTTATCATCTGAGGCACCAGGAAGCCCAGTCTTTGCTTGAATATGTGTTTTGTGTGTGTGCGTGTGCGTGTGCGTTGGTTTGGTGGTTTTTTGGTGTTTTTTGGGGGGAGGGGAGGCTGTACCCATAGCATTCCGGGTCTCAGCTCCCTGACCACCTGTGAAACCTGTTTCTGCTGCGACGGCAGCACAGGGTGGTGACCGCTGGGCCACCAGGGAAATCCTCATTCCTGAATATTGAACTGTGTGAGCTAAGTGGGGCGCCGCAAGGCTGGTAGAAGAACAGCTGCCAGGGAACTGCAGATGGAATTGTTTCCAGAGCTCACCAGGACTAGGAGTCATTTGAGGCCGCCTGTAAGAGTGGGGAGAGCTCCCTGAATACCCAGGCATTGGGTAGAGTCGCCAGCAGGGCCTGTCTTAGTGCCAGCACTAGGGCAGTGACTACTCTGTGTGCTGTGCCTAGTCACTCAGTCGTGTCCGACTCTGTGACCCTGTGGACTCTAGCCCACCAGGCTCCTCTGTCCATGGGGATTCTCCGGGCAAGAATACTGGAGTAGGTTGCCATGCCCTCCAGAGGATCTTCCCAACCCAGGTCTCCCATATTTCGGGTGGATTTTTTTAAATTAGTTAATTTATTTATTTGACTGCACCAGGTCTTAGTTGCAGCATGTGGGATCGAGTTCCCTGACCAGGGATTGAACTTAGGGCCCCTGAATTGGGAGCCTGGAGTCTTAGCCACTGGACTACCAGGGAAGTCCCTCAGGTGGATTTTTTACCATCTGAGCCACCAGGGAAGCCCAAGAATACTGGAGTGGGTAGCCTATCTCTTCTCCAGGGGAACTTCCTGACCCAGGAATCGAACTGGGGTCTCCTGAGTTGCAGGTGGATTCTTTATCAGCTGAGCTACCTGGCAAGCCCAGTGGCTACTTTACACTCTAACAGACCAGCTGACTTGCAAGTAGTTTAACCATCTACCTCCCCAAATTCAGCATTCTTTAAAAGTTAAGGACAAAATCCAGCCACTCAGCACTGTAGTGTTTCCACGTCAATGTGCTCAGAGCCACAGGCCGCTCCTTCCCTTGGTTGCAAATGTTTGTTTCATGAGCTGTTAGTGTTTTGACAGTTATACTTTTTTAATATGTTAATCAGGTTCTTAGAATTTAATAATTAACAAATCCATGACTTTTAAAAAATTTTTATATTTTAGTTGAAAGATAATTACTTTACAGAATTTGTTGTTTTCTGTCAAACCTCAACATGAATCAGCCATAGATATACATATATCCCCTCCCTCTTGAAGGCCCCTCCCAACACCCTCTCCATCCCACCACTCTAGGTTGATACAGAGCCCCTGTTTTGAGTTTCCAGAGACAAATAGCAAATTTTACATGTTTCCATGAAACAAAGTAACAAAATTTCCATGTTACTGTCTCCATATATCTCACCCTCTCCTCCCCTCTCCTCATGTCCATAAGTCTATTCCCTATGTCTGTTACTCCAATGCTGCCCTGCAAATAAATTCTTCAGTATCTTTTTTGTAGATTTCATATATATATGTTAGTATAGGATATTTATCTTTCTCTCTCTGACTTATTTCACTCTGTATAATAGGCTCTAGGTTCATAGGCCTCATCAGAACTGACTCGAATGCACTCCTTCTTATGGCTAATATTCCGTGTGTATATGTACCGCAACTTCTTTATCCATTCATCTATCGATGGACATCTAGGACATCCGCTTCCATGTTCTAGCTACTGTAAATAGTGCTGTAATGAACAGTGGGATACATGTGTCTTTTTCAGTTTTAGTTTCCTCAGGGTTTATGCCTAGGAGTGGGATTTCTGGGTCATATGGTGGTTTTATTCTTAGTTTTTTAAGGAATCTCTGTACCATCTTCCATAGTGGCTGTATCAGTTTACATCCCAACCAACAGTACAAGAGCGTTCCCTTTTCTCCACACCCTCTCCAGCGTTTATTGTTTGTAGACTTTTTGCTGATGGCCATCTGATTGGTATGAAGTGATATCTCATTGTAGTTTTGATTTACATTTCTCTATTAATAAGCGATATTGAACATCTTTTCATCTGTTTGTTAGCCATCTGTATGTCTTCTTTGGAGAAATGTCTGTTTAGGTCTTTTTCCCACTTTGTGATTGGGTTGTTTGTTTTTCTGGTATTGAGTTGTATGAGCTGCTTGGCTTACTTTTGTTTTTATTTCCATTACTCTAGGAGATGGGTCATAGAGGATCTTGCTTTGATTTATGTCATCTAGTGCTCTGCCTATGTTTTCCTCTAGGAGTTTTATAGTTTCTGGTCTTACATTTGGGTCTTTAATCCATTTTGAGTTAATCTCTGTATATGGTGTTAGGAAATGTTCTAATTTGATTCTTTTACATGTAGCTGTCCAGTTTTCCCAGCAACATTTATTGAAGAGGCTGTCTTTGCCCCATTGTATATTCTTGCCTCCTTTGTCAAAAATTAGGTACCCATAGGTGCATGGGTTTATTTCTGGCCTTTCCATCTTGTTACATTGGTCTATATTTCTGTTTTTGTACCAGTACCATACTGTCTTGATGACTATAGTTTTTTAGTATCTAGGACTAGTTTTTTTATCATGCTTCTTTGTGAGAGTTTAATATGTTTAAGTGAACCCTTCTGATGAAACTTAGTAATTTTGATATTTCTGCTTTAAGATCCAACTGTTTCATTTTCAGTGGCTCCTAATCCATTATGAAGCCACAGTCTCTTGGCTCCGCAAGTGTGTTTTTGGACTCATCTTCTGTTAGCTTGTACCCAGTGACCTAAGTGACCACATCACTGCCCAAATCTGCCTTCCTACTCCTGTCCCCTGGCATCATTGCTGTGTCCACAGGCCCCTTTTCAGAAGATGAATAAGGCCTGAAATGGTTCTGGTGCCCACTCTGGAGACTCTCTTTATGTTCTAGAAGGGTCCTGGTGTTCTCAGTCTGTTTCTTTGAACTTTGAATACATTTATCAAACTTCAGAGTATTTATAGCTCATTCCTAATATGGGTTTTGATTTCCTATGTGATGATTAATTGGGAGGAAGAGTTCATTGATGAGTAATAGAAAAGTTCTCAATTTTGAAGAAGTACCATTAAATTTTTGATTTTCTTTTCTCTTTTAAAACCTTGTTTAGATTTGTTCGGACAGTATTACCATTTTCTCAAGAATTTCAAAGAGATAAACAGCCAAATGCACAACCTCAGTATTTGCATGGATCAAAGGTAAGTTCTTTTATGTTTATATTATGATTTTCAAGTTCACAGTGAAGTGTATTTTGAAGTTTAGTTTGAATCAGTTTAGTTGCAATAATTTAAATGTATCATGCCACATAGGGCTTTCCAGGTGGCTCAGTGGTAAAGAATCTGCCTGCCAATGCAGGAGATGTGGGTTTGATCTCTCGGTTGGGAATATCCTCTGGAAGAAAAAATGGCAACCCACTCCAGTATTCTTACGTGGAGAATCCCATGGACAGAGAAGCCTGGCGGGCTACAGTCCGTAGGGTAGCAAACACATGACTGAGTGACTAAGGACACGTACATCCTGCCACATACGAAACGCGACTGTATCCTCAGTCAGCACCGTTCAAAGCTGTAATGTGGTGCTGCCCTAAGTGTGGCCGTGGGAGTGCACAGAATCCCAGGAGGCCATCCGTATTCATCAGTGTTTAAATATTCTTACTTGTAGGAAGTCAGACTCCTAAGGAAATAAGTCAGACAAGTGCAAAGTGAAGTATGTTACAGGGGCAATAATACATCATCGTCATGAAAAGCATGGCAGCAGACTAACTGACCACAGCACCTGCCTCACAGGTTCGGGGCTGGGGGTTAGAGATGAAAGCCCCCTGCTCAGTACTACTGCTGAGCAGCTGTGCAGGTAGGACAGGTGACGGGTGGGGTGGAACATGCGGCCCAAGACTCTGCCTCTTCCCCACACCCAGGTGACGTCTATGCTCTGGGACTGCACAGGAAAGCATTGTCATGGTGTCTGAGCTGCTGGTGGGGTGAAGCTGGGTGCCCAGCCCACCCTTTAAATTGGGAGGTTGGGAGCCTCCTTAGAGTGTGAGGCTTTCATGTCCATCCTCTCACTGCAGATGTAGTGGAACTCAGACGTGCAGCAGTGTTTACACCTTGGAAATGGGTAGATAATACAGTTTGGGCTCATGTGTGGGTTCAGCCTTCCTCCACCACTTGGTAAGGGCATGAAGTGGATAACTTTAAAAGGACAAGAATAAGTCCTCTAATGCACCTCCTTTTGGAATTAAAATACAGCGTTTAACCCCCTTGGAACTAAAAGAAGTTTTATGTAATTTTTGTAGACAGAACTAGAAACTTTGGTGATTAAGATAGAAATTTCTGGAGAAGAAAGTGGCAGCTTGCTCCAGTATTCTTGCCTGCGAAATTTCATGGACAGAGGAACCTGGTGGGCTGTAGTCCATGGGAGTCACAAAAGAGTCAGACACAACTTAGTGACTAAACAACAAAACTGTACTCACGTTTGCACTCCCTCCCAACCTTGGAAACCAGTCCACGGCCACCCCTTGCTGACGAGAGTATGTTCAGCTGCCAAAGATGAAGTCAGTAATAATAGCTTGATTATCTTTAGTGCTAATGAGCTGAACTCACAAGTTTCAAATAGATTCAGGATGGTGTCATCGTCTTTGGGTAGTGAAATGACACCACCTTGCTTTGTTTGGGGCAAATTCAAGAAAAAGAAGAAAATAGAATATCTGTGTGAAACAACTCTACAGCAGTGCTCTCAGACTTTACCATGCTCTCGATGTGATTCGCCTGGACTGCAAGAAGACCAAACGGTCCTAAAGGAAACCAACCCTTAATATTCACTGGAAGGACTGATACTGAAGCTGAAGGTCCAATACTTTGGCCACCTGATATGAAGAGCCAACTCACTGGAAAAGACCCTGATGCTGGGAAAGATTGAGGGCAGGAGGAGAACGTGACAGAGGATGAGGTGGTTAGAGGGCATCACCAATTCAGTGGATATAAACTTGAGCAAACTCCAGGACATAGTGGAGGACAGAGGAGCCTGGTGTGCTGTGGTCCATGAGGTCACAAAGAGTTGGAAGCAACATAGCAACAACAGTGTGATTCTGACAGAATTCTAGCATCACCGATTCAATGGACATGAATTTGTGCAAATTTCAGGAGATAGGAGAGGGCAGAGGAGACTGGTGGGCTACAGTCAGTCCGTGGGGTTGTGGAGAGTCAGACATGATTTCATGACTGAACAACAACAGAGGTGAGCAGGAGGCAAGAAGAATCAGGCTTCCTAGAAGAGGAGTCACACAGCTGTTTTTGCTTGAGTAGGTTATTTCAAAGTGGCAAGTGACATATCCAGCTTCTTTGCCAAACTGGTCCTCTGCCATCTTCAACACTTGCCTCCCAAGGAGTGTTCCCTGTACATAAACACTAACTGTACAGTTTGGGTGTATTGAAGGAGATGGGGTGGGGAGAATATGCAATATGCAGGGTGAGAAACAAAACAGACCTGCACCATAATATTAGGAAGTAACACACGGGAAATTAATTTGGCAGCTGTCCCATACATTTCAAGTGGAACACAACTTTCTAACTATAATTTTCCACTTGCCAGTACAATGAAAACAGTACTTCAGGAGAGTAAGTTTACTGTACATCATCAGTGGTAAAATTAACAGGGCTTATACTTTAAAGATTGTGAAGAATAGGGAATGTATTTATTTTTTAATTTGCTTTTACTATAGCCAGAAAGTATTTGAGTATCTCTCTTCTGGGACAGTTCACGGCTATCAGAAACACATATTATGTGATGCAAAGCAGATAGAACACATGTCATTGTCACAAAACCCTTGTTTTTTTTTTGATGGGATATTTATTATTGTCATTTACTCCATAAGGGTGACTACTGCTGGAATCCACATCAGAAAAGAGCAGAGAGAAAGTTCTGGGACTTCCCTGGTGGTCCAGTGGTTAACACTGTGCTTCCACTGCGGAGAGCACTGGTTCAGTCCCTGATCAGGGAACTAAGATCCCACATGCCAGGTGTTGCAGCCAAAAAAAGAAAAGAAAAATGAAGGTTGTGCCACCAGTCTCTGGCACTCCAGGCAAAGCCAGCCTCCAGGAACGGAGCCAGGAAAAGCCTGATTTTACATGTCAGTGGGTTTCCAGCTTTCTACTCATGTAAGAAACAAGGTGTGATATCCCAGTTTTCCTTTTGGTTCAAGTGTAGTCACTCTAGAACCGGTTCTTTTGAGAGGCAGTGAGATTCTAGATGTTCATGGCTCAGAATGCAGAGTTCATTGCTCAGGAGAAAAAGGAAACACCTAAAACAGCCTCCATAAGCCTTGAGGATAGAATGATCCCCCGAGAGTTGATGACTGATGAGAGGTTTCACACTTCCTCCTTGGAAGGAAAGCTACGACAAATCTAGATAGCATATTAAAAAGCAGAGACATCACTTTGCCGAAAAAGGTCCATATAGTTAAAGCTGTGGTTTTTCCAGTAGTTATGTACAAATGTGAGTTGGACCATAAAGAAGGCTGAGTGCTGAAGTATTGATTCTTTTGAACTACAGTGTTGGAGAAGACTCTTGAGATTCCCTTGGACTGAAGGAGGTCCTAAAGGAAATCAACCTGGAATATTCATTGGAAGGACTGCTGCTGGAGATTAAGGTCCAGTGCTTTGGCCACCTGATATGACGAGGTTGACTCATTGGAAAAGACCTTGATGCTTGGAAAGATTGAAGGCAAAAGGAGAGTATGAGACAGAGGCAGAGGACGAGACAGTTAGATAGCACCAGCAGACATGAATTTGAGCAAACTCTCAGAGATAGTGAAGGATAGGGAAGCCTGGCGTGCTACACTCAATGGGGTCACAAAGAGTTGGACAGTACTTAGCAACTGAACAACAACAACTCCTGAGGATATTCATTCAGAGCTCAACAACCAGACTTGCTAGACGAGGTCTTCAGAATCTTCTTGTCCTGATGTAGTTCTCTGTGTCTGTAGAGGAAATATTTAAGACAATTATAAGAGGGGAAGGGGAAAGAATACAGAGTCCTAAAAGGAGAAATCCTAAAACACTTCATTCAAAAGTGGTAACTTCTATAACCTATAACTTACATAATGTATAGTACAACATATATATTACATACTCTGTCCGTGGAATTCTTCAGGCAAGAATACTGGATTAGGTAGCCATTCTCTTCTCCAGGGGATTTCCCAACCCAGGGATCGAACCTGGCTCTCCTGCATTGCAGGCAGACTCTTTACTGTCTGAACCACCAGGGAAGCTCATAGGTTAACTCACATAACATATAATGTAAAACTTGGAACATCACTGCAAGACCTGTGCAAAGAGATGCTCTCAAAAATACCACAGTTACGTCACAATAGAATTCCAGAAAATGTCTAAGTGACCCACAGGAAGAGAAGAAGAAAGAGCCTATGTAAAAACCAGTAATTGCATTATTTGTAAATGTATTATTTGTAAGTAGTCTAAAGACAGTTCAAAGGCAGAGATTGACTGTGGATTAAAAAGTACGACTGCATAAGAAACTCACTTCAAGTCAATGATATAAGTGAATTAAAAGTAAAAGGATGGAAAAAGATGTAGCACACATCAGGGGCAAAGAGGGAGGGACATAACATAATGAGAAGAAGGTCAAGCAACCAAGAAGATACAGCAATCCGAAATGTTTATGCGCCAAACAACAGTTTCAAAATACTTGAAGCAAAAACTGACATAAGTGAAAGGAGGAATGAACAACTCCATAGTTGTAGTTGGGGAGGTCAACTTTCCTCTCAACTTACTAATCAAAAGAATAAGTATACAGAAAATCAGCAACAAAGAAGAATGAACACCATCAACCAACAGGGACATGTGTAGAACACTTACAACAGCAGAACACACATTCTTTTCAAGTACCCATGGAGCATTCTCAAGATAGACCATATCCTGGGCAATAAAGCAACCTTGGCATACACTGGGCATTAAAACAACCTCAACAGAATTCAAAGAATCAAAATATTACAGAGTGTTATCTGACCACAGTGAACTCAAACTTGAAATCAGTAACAAAGAGATGACAAGAAAATCTCCAGACACTGAAATTAACATATTTCTAAATGATCCTTAGGGCAAGAGGAAGTCTCAAAGGAAGTAAATCAAAATTTGCAGGGTGCAGCTAAAGAAGTCCTGAGAGTGAAATACATAGCACTGCATGCTTAACATTAGGAGTTTCCCTGTTGAGTGTGCACCTGCGTCCTTAGGCAAACTGGGAGGCCTTATCTTACCAGAAACGACCCTGCCCACTTTTCTTGCCTGCCCACCATGCAGGGCCTGCGGTCTCCAGCTCCCTGGTACCCACTGTCCCATCAGAACCTATTGTCGAGCGTCTCCCTTAGGAGACAGGGAGCAGTAATATGGGGGCAGCAGTGAGGTTCTAGGATACAGTGATTTCTCATTCCAGGACTTCAAAATATCTTCTGTAGGACTGGCAGTTTAATAAATGTTGGAATACCAAATGGTTTTGTTTTCTTCCTTCTGTTTTAGCGAGCTTGTTTTCATGTCTTCAGGTTGAAAACATAGATTCCAATGAAGGGCAGTCTGACAGGTTCTTTGGATCCACTGTGTGCTAATGCATGTAGATGAGGACACTTCGTTTTCATGTGTGCATGGAACTACACTGAAGACCCGGCAGCTTCATCAAGCACTAATGTTCTCTGCCCCCAGGCTTTAAACCTGGCCTATTCGAGCATCTATGGGAGCTACCGGAACTTTGTGGGGCCCCCGCACTTCCAGGTCATTTGCCGGCTGCTTGGCTACCAGGGCATTGCAGTGGTCATGGAAGAGCTGCTGAAGGTGGTCAAGAGCCTGGTATGTTTCCCTCTGGTGGGCTTCCTTCCCAGGGTTAGGGGGAGGATTCTGCACCCAGTTCCTGTGTGGCGAAGGGCTGCCGACTCCCATCGAGGTTGCTTTCCTTCTGTGTGTGAGATTTCCTTTCCAACCAAAGTGATTCTCAGTCCTGGATCATTACCATGCATTTTACTAACAAATTCGTTTTCAAAAGTCCCCATCGCACCGACAGCCTGCAGGGTAATGTGGCTGGTGGTTGACACAGCCCATCTCTCACAGCTGCAAGGCACAATCCTACAGTATGTGAAGACGCTGATGGAAGTGATGCCCAAGGTCTGCCGGCTGCCGCGACATGAGTACGGCTCCCCGGGTGAGCACAGCATCCCTCTGGGGTGTACAGGGAGGGGCAGTGTCGGCCCTAGGTCACTTAAGGGAAATCAAGTTGGAAATTACTGGTAAGGATCAGATCTGCCTTCCCCAAGTGGGAGAAGGTGGGAAGCCCAAGCAGAACCTGATTGTTTCCAACAGAACAAACCAGCCTTTCAACCAAGAGCTGGTGTGCAGGCGTTGGAGAGCTGGGTGGGGGCTGACAGTACTGTGAACCCTATGTACCTCGGCTCTCCTGCAATACCAGGATCTTGCAAATCACTGATGGGGGAGGCAGGGAGTGCCACTGCCTGCTAGTCTTCAGCAGCCCAGGCTGCAGGGGAGCCTATGCAGGGGGCCAGTTCCCCGACAGTGCAGCTTGTCTGTCTCTGCCCGGCAGCCTCCTGTCTCACTGACTGGCCAGCTGCAGGGCCCTCAGGCAGATGTGGTCTTTGGGGTGCCAGACAAACCTATGTGAGCTGACCAGAGTGGATTTGGTTCTTTCTACATGGATAACCTTCATGACTCAGAGAGCTTTGTTTGTGATAAAATTGAATGACAAGAACCCTTATCTCTTAACAAAGCTGCCTTTTATCTCATATCTGTTAATACTTTATTGAAAGCTGGAAAGCTATCTTGTTGGTCACCAGTGGGATACTGTCCTGATAGGCAGCTGGCTGGTATGGTTGAGCCTCTGGGTGTTCCTGGCACCACCCAGGGCTGCTGTTGGTGTTTGAGGAGACAGTGAGGTGACCCACTTGGCCACTGGGAAGGGAATAACCATTGGTCTGTCCTGGCTTAGGGAAATCTCAGAAAGTAGAGAAGTAATGTTGGGATAATAAAACTGGTGCTCAGATCCTTATTTGAGGTGGATATTTTAAATGCCAAAGACAAAGCCATTTAAGCCAGATCCAGAGCTGGTCTGCAGGACAGCTGTGGACTTCCAGGCTGGTTTCCACATGTCCACACCCAGCTGGCGTGGCACCACTGTGGAGGTAGTGCCATGTTGCTGGAAGTACCCCCACGCTCATGCTCATTGTGGGGTGGACCACCAAGAGGAAAGGATGGTCTCTCAGGCAGGCAGGGCTGGGGGGTCATTGTGGAACAGCACTCAGGGCCTGACCTGATGGGATGAGAGGTTTGAAATCTCTTCAAGTATCCAGCATTTTTCTCAGTGTTGTTTTGCCTGTTCTGGGTCTTCTGTATAAATTCTGGAGTCAGCTCGGGGATTTTGACTGTGTCAGCAGTGAATGGATAGAGTGCTTCCTAGACTTTATGCTTCTTGTCTTTTCCTGCCTTAATGACAACATCCAGAACCTCCAGGAGAGTGGTGAAGATGTGCTGTCTTTCTCTGGAGCTCCGGGAGAGGGCATGCAGATTCACCACTGAGTATGATGTTAGCTACAGGGTTTTTGTAGATGTCCTTTATTAGATTAAATATGTTCCTCTCTATGCCTGTGAAGGGATTTTGAATTTTATCAAATACCTTTTCTACCTCTGCTGGGGATGACTGTGGTCCTGCTCATTTATTGCCACATGATGCCTCCTCTGAAGGTGTACACAGACCTCAGAGATGTTGCAGGTCTGGTTCCAGCCAGCTGCAAATTATCACAATAAAGCAAGCCATATGAATTTTTTATTTCCTGATGCATATAAAGTTATGTCTGTACTATGCTATAGTCTATTAAGTGTGCGGTAACGCAAGATACGCCTTTTAAAACATCCGTATCTTGGACTTCCCTGGTGGCCCAGCGGTAAAGAATCCGCCTGCCAATGCAGGGGACACGGACTTGATCCCTGGCCCAGGAAGATCCCACATGCCCTGAAACAGCTAAGACAGTGTGCCGCAGCCGCTGAGCCCTCACTCTGGGGCCTGAGCTCCAGAAAAAGAAAAGCCACCAAAATGAGAAGCCCGCACACTGCAAGGAGGAGTATTCCCTGCTCACCACAACTAGAGAAAGCCCGAGTGCAGCAGTGAAGACCCAGCACAGCCATAAATAAATAAATAAAACTAAGTATCTTACTTTAAAACACATCATTGCTAAAAAATGCTAACCATCATCTGAACCTTTAGCAAGTTGTGACCTTTTTGCAATAATAACATCAAAGATCCCAGATCATCATGACAAATATAATAATGATGAAAAATTTTCAAATATTGCACGAATTATCAAAATCTGATCTAGAAACATGAAGTGAACAGATGCTATGGGGAAAATGGCACCTATAGATTTGTTTGACACAGGAGTGCCACAGACCTTCAGTTTGTGAAAATAACACAATATCGGCAAAGCACAGAAAAACAAGCTGTGCCTGGACTGGGTTGACAGGCTTTGGAGCTGAGGACCAGGATCCAGGCGGTGGAACAGGAGACGTGCCCATCTCCTTGGTGGGCAGGATGGCAGTGTCGGAGAGTCTTCTGCCAGCACGGGTGCTTCTGGCTGTGGGCCCCAGGCTGCGCACCGTCACGCTCCCTCCCTCTAGCCTCTCCCAGCCCCACATTCATTGTCTCCCACTTCAGGCATCCTGGAGTTCTTCCACCACCAGCTAAAGGACATAGTTGAGTATGCGGAGCTGAAAACGGTGTGCTTCCAGAACCTGCGGGAGGTGGGCAACGCTGTGCTCTTCTGCCTGCTCATAGAGCAGAGCCTGGTGAGTGTCCAGCGCCGCCATGGCCTGCATCCTGCCAAGCCCCTTCCTCCTCATGGATGACAGAAGAGGCCATTCTTTAGGCGCTTGATTCAGTGGCGTTATTTAATGGGGGAAGGAGAGCAAGTGTTATAAAGCACTTTTCTTTTTTTCATAGTTATTTAGACTTTTGAATTTGTTCCCTACAATTGAAAAACAAAAATGCAGTAGTTCATTTAAGAATGTTTTACTGTGTGACTATTGTAAGAATGTTTTATTTACTGCATCTAAATTAACATATATGACACACACATAATGTATAAAGCTGCTGCCTGGGAGAACTGTTTGTGATGGAAAATTCCATAGCTGAGGCTGTTGAGATCTCAGAGTGGGGCTCCATGTGACTAAAGAACAGAGTTTTAGATGTCATTGAATTTTAATTTTTTACATTGAAATAGGTACACATGGCCCATGCCTGCTGAGGTGGACAGCATAAGAAAGCAAGCACTAGGAGCCCAGCAGCACCAAGAAATCACGCGTGGGCACCCGCAGTCCCACTGCCTGCCTGCTGGGCGTGTCCTTCGGCCTCTCCTTCTGTCCCTGTAGGTCACGTCAGCTGACTGCCGCTCTGCACCCAGAGCCCTCTTGAGCTGGCCTCACTCTGCCTTTCAGTGAGGACTGCGGAGCAGGACGTCTTCCCTGCTGCTGGGCTCTCCTTCTGTTAAATGTTCCGTTTGTATCTTGTCCATTTTACTACAACTTGTGTATCTTCTGTGTGTTACACGTAAATGCTAGTATTGTTGTGTATCGCTAGGTCGTGTCCGATTCTTTTTTGTGACCCCATGGACTACAGCCCACCAGGCTCCCCCTGTCCATGGGATTCTCCAGGCAAGAATACTGCAGTGGGTTGCCATTTACTTCTCCAGGGCATCTTTTCGACCCCGGTATCGAACTTGTGTCTCCTGCCTCAGCAGGTGGATTCTTTACCGCTGAGCCACCAAGGAAGCCCTGATTTTAGCTTGTCTTTTCATGCTAATAGTGGCGATGTTTGAGGAACTGATACTCCTAATTTGACTATGGTCTCTTTTCTATGGTTCTTGTGTACAAGCACTTCTTGTATCTCTTCAAAGAAATCCTTTCCTCTCTAGGAATCATAAAGACATTCTTTCATATTTTCTTCTAAAGATTTTAGGTTTTGTTTCTACGTTAAAGTTTATATTCCTTCTGGAGTTGGTTTTTGTGTGTAATGTCAGATGTGGATGAAGATTCTTTTTTCCTCATGGGTCATCAGTTGTCCCTTCTCCAGTGACTGAAGGAAGACTCCTTTCCTTGTTGGTCAGCAGTATCCCTCTGTCATCCTCCGCTTTCTATGGATGTGCTAGTCTGTCTCTTGGTTTTCTTCCTCATTCTACTAGTCTGTGTCAGTCCATGGCTTCTAACATGCTGTCTTACTCATGGTAGCTCTAACTAAAGTGTTAACCCCTGGTAGGACATGCTCCTTACCTTATTCTTCTTCAAGCACATGCTACCTGTTTGTGGATCTTTGCTCTGCTGTGAAAGTATGAGAATCAGCTTGGGCCAAATACACTGAAAAAGCACACTGACATTTCAGTGGGAGTTGTGTTACATTTCTAGCTCTATCTGGGGAGATCTTTGCTCTGTTACTTCTTAGAGCAGTCTCTTCTCTCTCTGGAAACTTGGCACCTTGGCAGAGGCAAGGTGTGTTTTGCAAGGACCTGGGCCAGGGTCTTCCATACACTGTGCAGGGTGTGGCAGCCAGACTGCAGGCCTGAGGGGCTGAGCCAGTGGGCTCGGCTCCTTGCACCTGGTTACTCGAAGAAGATATGCTGGCTCTCACGTCAGGGAGCCCAAGCTCGGCTGCAGGGTACAGTCTCTGGTCAGGACCTCATCTTCCAGACTCTGCTCTGCCACTCTGCTCACAGAAGACCTTTTCCATGTGGTGCCAGAGGTGGGCAGCTCCCAGGCCCTTGCTGTCCCACTGCCTGTGACTCAGCCCAGCTGCTCCCCGCAGCAGGACTGGTGGTGCTGGGCCAACAGGCAGCTCCCCAAGGAGCTGGTGTCCAGGGCAGCCTTGCTCCAGGAGCAGCTGAGGGAGAACTGAATCTTTCACCTAAATACACAAGATAAGTGAGGGGAAATTCCCGTAAATAGTAATCACTCATGAATTTTCAGTATTTAATAGAGGAAAAGTCCCTTCACATATGACTTTTCCTGAACACATACGTAAAGTGCAGTATCTCAGCTGTGTGTATCCATGCCCATCTCTGTGTTCCCTTTTTCACTTGACAGTAAATCTGGAGATCATTCCACGTTAGTAATGGTGACAATCATCAGCCTTTTCCAGCTGCGTGATACTCCACAGACATTACGCTCTAGTCTGTGTTTGCGTGGTAGTCCTTCACTGTCTGATGCCTTCCTTCTGTGAGAAGAGCTTGTGTTCTTTCTGGACTTGGGCACAGGAGGTGTGGAGGAGGGGGTCAGCCTCCTTTTGGAGGGTTCTGGAAGAGCAGGGCTGGCTGACTGACTGCTCTTCCAGGCTTACGTTAGGCGATGACAGGATCTTTACATGATGGGTACAGAAAGCCTTCTCTTCCTCCTCTTGCTCTTAGTTTTGCTATCATCTTTGCGGAGATCCTCAGAAAGGAAACTCTTATCAGTCAGTATGTTTTGATTCTCTGATAACCATTTCTTTGTTTAGCAATTTGTTTTATCAAGATTTCAGGATGGGTGTAGAGTAGGAGGCAGGAGAGCCCATTCTCATTTCCTGTCTTTTTGCCCTCTGGTGAGCACACTGCTGTCCAAAGAGTTTCCCTTGTTTATGGGCCCTCCAGCTAGGGAAGGGCACCCTTCTTGACCATTTTTGGGTTCATGGTGGAGTTTTAGATGTTGAGACCCCTGTGATATTGGAAGTAAGCTTTCTTCCTGCATTGCATTGTTCTGGAGAATAGGTTTTATGTAGTGTGGGGTTTTATTGCCTGTTTAAAGGAATTTGTGATCCAGCAACAGGTTCAGAGTGACTGCTCAGACTCTTGTTTTAGGCTCACTGGGGAATGGCCAACGGTGCCCCTTCCTTCTGCCTCCTGTTCTTTGTTTACGAAGGAGGCACCTGCTTCCTGGCTCTGCAGGGATGGCTGAAAGACCCTAAAGACAAAGGAACCGTGCTCAGTGCTGTCTGTGTTTCAGTTCAGTTGCTCAGTCGTGTCCGACTCTTTGCAGCCGCATGGACTGCAGCACTCCCTGTCCATCCCCAACTCCCAGAGCTGGCTCAAATTCATGTCCATCCAGTCAGTGATGCCATCCAACCATCTCATCCTCTGTTGTCCCCTTCTCCTTCCTTCAATCTTTCCCAGCATCAGGGTCTTTTCTAGTGAATCAGCTCTTTGCATCAGGTGGCCAAAGTACTGGAGTTTCAGCTTCAACATCAGTCCTTCCAGTGAATATTCAGGACTGATTTCCCTTAGGATGGACTGGTTGCAGTTCAAGGGACTCTCAAGAGTCTTCTCCAACACCACAGTTCAAAAGCATCAATTCTTCAGCACTCAGCTTTCTTCACAGTCCAGCTCTCACATCTATACATGACTACTGGAAAAACCATAGCTTTGACTAGATGGACCTTTGTCAGTAAAGTAATCACAATCTGCTTTTTAATATGCTGTCTAGGTTGGTCATAGCTTTTCCTGCAAGGAGCAAGTGTCTTTTAATTTCATGACTGCAGTTACCATCTGCAGTGATTTTGGAGCCCAAGAAAATAACGTCTGTCACTGTTTCCACTGTTTCCCCATCTATTTGCCATGAAGTGATGGGTCCGGATGCCATAATCTTAGTTTTTTGAATGTTGAGTTTTAAGCCAGCTTTTTCACTCTCCTCTTTCATTCTCATCAAGAGGCTGTTTTGTTCCTCTTTGCTTTTTCCATAAGGGTAGTGTCATCTGCATATCTGAGGTTATTCATACTTCTCCAGGCAATCTTGATTCCAGCTTGTGCTTCATCCAGCCTGGCATTTTGCATGTTGTACTCTGCATATAAGTTAAACAAGCAGGGTGACAATATTCAGCCTTGACATACTCCTTTCCCCATTTTGAACCAGTCCATTGTTCCATGTCCAGTTCTAACTGTTGCTTCTTGACGTGCATACAGATTTCTCAGGAGGCAGTTAAGGTCGTCTGGTATTCTGATCTCTTTAAGAATTTTCTACAGTTTGTTGTGATCCACACAGTCAAAGGCTTTTGGTGTAGTCAATGAAACAGAAGTAGTTTCTTCTCTGGAATTTTCTTGCTTTTTCACTTTGATCTCTGGTCTGTGTTTAAATTAATAAAAATGAAGATTGAGTAACTAAAAATGAAAATTCAGTTCCTTAGCCACATTCCAAGCACTTAATCACCACTTGTTGCTGGCAGCCACCTGGACAGAACAGCGAGGGACAGTTCCACCAGCACAGAGACTCCTGTTGGCCAGTCTGCTTGCAGTGTTTATTTTACACAAAATGAGAAAGATGTGCCTTGTGTTCAGCATCCGATTTCTTTGTCCATCTTTACTGTGAGATAAGCTTCTTCATGCAGCCTTCTTTTTCATTGTTCTAGTCTCTAGAAGAAGTATGTGACCTGCTGCACGCAGCCCCTTTCCAGAACATCTTGCCAAGGGTCCATGTGAAAGGTGAGCCAGTCCTCTGACCAGGGTAGGGACACATGTCTGTGTTGCCAGAGAGTTCTCTTTAGTTAAAAAGCCAGCTTTGAGTTTGCTTCCTGTTCAGTCACATCCTGGAAGTAATATAATATAGTTAAATGAATATTGAATAAAGGAAGTATTTAGGATGGAAATGCTGTATCTTGATTGTTTCAGAATAGCATGGGAGGAGGGGTATTGGGTATATATGAAAGAATAATGCCATGAGCTCATGATTGTAGCAACAGATAGTCACAGAGGGTTCATTGTACTGTGCTGTTTTTGACTACATCTGGATTTTTCAGTAAGTTTTTAAAAGTTTGAATATTGAGCAAAGACTCAGTTCTCTGTTTGAGTTAAAATAGCAGATTAGCCAGTTCCATAAAAGAATTTTCAAAGAGAACCTCTATGCATAATGTTAAATATTTTTCATTTCGGTTTTTCTTTTTTTACAAAATTAAACTTATGCAATTGTTATTCATACAAGGAATAGAGTATAAAATATTTTTTTCCACCGTAGAGGGAGAGAGACTTGATGCCAAAATGAAAAGGCTAGAATCAAAGTACGCCCCACTGCACCTTGTCCCTCTGATCGAAAGACTGGGAACTCCACAGGTAACGCAACATGCTGCTGTGAGCTGGGCACCCAGTTGGGCTGGTCATTGGCAGGGTTGACGGACTCTGGGTGAGACCTAGTCCTAAGGCATCAAGAGATTGCATCGGCCTGCTCAGCAAATCAGGCCTGAGTTTCCCAAATGAGTTTTATAATAGGACCTTGTCATAGGGTGGCTGGGAAGTTTGAATGAGCTAACACGTGAAAGGATGCAGAACATCACCTGGCAGGTGAGACGTGAACAGTAAACATCTCTGTTTTTATTGTCCATCCCTTCATGAAGAAAGCTTTCTCATAGGTTTTTAAGAACAGGAGGTAGGGAGGAACTTAAGCGAGCTACATCAGAGTCTCTCAACCTCTTGCCATTTTGGATGAGATAATTCTCTGTTGGGGGGACTGTCCTATGAATTGTAGGACATTTAGCAGCATCCCTGGCCTCTACCCACTAGATGCCACTAGACCCACAAGCTATGAAAACCAAATGTCCTCACAAGATAAATCTCTCCCTTAAGAACAACTGTGCTTGACAGTTCTGTTTAGTCTGATAAGACATATAATAGCTGACGTATTTTGTTGATGTTTATTTTTAAAAACCCTCTTCTGCAAGGTGTGATAGTTTCCAGTGAGTCAAAAACAATGCCAGAGTACTTCGACTTCAGCATTCTAGCTGCCTGCCATGCCTGTGACATTTTGTCCTTTCTACAGCAAATTGCAATAGCAAGAGAGGGGGACCTGCTGACAAAGGAGCGTCTCTGCTGTGGCCTGTCCATGTTTGAAGTCATCCTGACTCGGATCCGAACCTTTCTGGATGACTCCATCTGGCGTGGGCCTCTGCCCAGCAATGGGGTCATGCACGTAGATGACTGTGTTGAGTTTCACAGACTGTGGAGTGCCATGCAGTTTGTCTACTGCATTCCTGTGGGAACACACGAGTTTACAGTCGAGTAAGTGAGTGCTCAGGGAGGGGAGGTGGGAGAGAAGCTGGCGTTAGGCTCATGCGGAGAACCACTTTCCTCTAGAAATGGATCCCCATATTGCTGAGCTGCAATAAAGCGAGTTAAGTAGGGGCTGTTACCTGATACCTAGGAAATGCTTCAGGGCTGGGCTTCTGGAGTTTTCTGAACTCATGGAAACTTATGCAAGTCAGGTGTGTATTTTGCTAGACAGGAGAACCACCAACACTTCATGAACTCATTGTCCATGGCAGGGCCTTGATCTAAAAGAGGTTCAGAAACAGTTTGCCAGAGGAACCCCAAAGAGGTTTTTACCAAATCAGGGACACAGCTCTGCTCATCATACCCTGCAGGACACACAGGTGGTTTGGCCACTGGCATCTGGTTGCCCGTTCCATCTCCTGCTTCTTGTCTCCAGGCAGTGCTTTGGCGATGGGCTCCACTGGGCTGGCTGCATGATCATTGCGCTGCTTGGGCAGCAGCGCCGCTTTGCTGTGCTGGATTTCTGCTACCATCTGCTCAAAGTCCAGAAACACGATGGCAAAGACGAAATCATCAAAAACGTGGTACGTGGAAGCTTCACAAAGACAGACATTTTCTATTTATTTAAAGTTTTTGTTTTTTTCACCATGAATGTTTCTCATCTGAGGACAAAAGGTGCCACCAAATGAAACTTTCTTTTCACTCCCCAAATGAATCTGAATAGAATTAGTAAGCAAAGGAGTCTGATTCCATTTTCCTTCTATTTTCAAGGTATGTAGATCTACTTCATATTATAGAGCCTTGTAAGATCTGCATTTTCAGTATATTGGCATACTCTTCAAGTCTTCTGGCTTCATTAAAGATCTTTTTGTGTTTGTCATTTTATGGATTCTTTGGAATTGAATTCCAGAAAATACTTATTATCTTTTCAAATATTTTAGTTTTTCTTCCATTTGGGGACTTCATTAGACATGTCTATACATGTTCAGTCACTCAGTCGTGTCCGACTCTTTGTGACCCTGTGGGCTGCAGCACGCCAGGCCTCCCTGTCCATCACCAACTCCCGGAGTCTACTCAAACCCATGTCCATTGAGTTGGTGATGCCATCTCATCCTCTGTCATTCCCTTCTCCTGCCTTCAATCTTTCCCAACATCAGGGACTTTTCAAATGAGTCAGCTCTTCACATCAGGTGGCCAAAATATTGGAGTTTCAGCCTCAACATCAGTCCTATGAACACCTAGGACTGATCTCCTTAGGATGGACTGGTTGGATCTCCTTGCAGTCCAAGGGACTCTCAAGAGTCTTCTCCAACACCACAGTTCAACAGCATCAATTCTTTGGTGCTGAGCTTTCTTTATAGTCCAACTCTCATCCATATATGACAAAAACCATAGCCTTGACTAGGCAGACCTTTGTTGACAAAGTAATGTCTCTGCTTTTTAATATGCTGTCTAGGTTGGTCATAACTTTTCTTTCAAGGAGTTTAAGTGTCTTTTAATTTCATGGCTGTAATCAACATCTGCAGTGATTTTGGAACCCAAAAATATAAAGTCAGCCACTGTTTCCACTGTTTCCCCGTCTATTTGCCATGAAGTGATGGGACCGGATGCCATGATCTTAGTTTTCTGAATGTTGAGCTTTGAGCCAACTTTTTCACTCTCTTCTTTCATTTTCATCAAGAGGCTCTTTAGTTGTTCTTCACTTTCTGCCATAAGGGTGGTGTCATCTGCATATCTAAGGTTATTGATAGTTCTCCTGGCAATCTTGATTCCAGCTTGTGCTTCAGCCAGCCCAGTGTTTCTCATGATGTACTCTGCATATAAGTTAAATAAGCAGGGTGACAATATACAGCCTTGGCATACCCCTTTTCCTATCTGGAACCAGTCTGTTGTTCCATATCCAGTTCTAACTGTTGCTTCCTGACCTGCATACAGGTTTCTCAAGAGGCAGGTGGTGGTCTGTTATTCCCATCTCTTTCAGAATTTTCCACAGTTTATTGTGATCCACACAGTCAAAAGCTTTGGCATAGTCAATAAAGCAGAAATAGATGTTTTTCTGGAACTCTCTTGCTTTTTCAGTGATCCAGCAGATGTTGGCAATTTGATCTCTGGTTCCTCTGCCTTTTCTAAAACCAGCTTGAACATCCGGAAGTACACGGTTCACGTATTGCTGAAGCCTGGCTTGGAGAATTTTGAGCATTACTTTGCTAGCGTGTGAGATGAGTGCAATTGTGCAGTACTTAGTATCTCTCAGTTTTCTGCATCAGAGGTCGGGAACAGCATGCCTCAGCCGGGTCTTCCATTTAGTTTCACAAGGCCGCTATCAATGTGTCTGTAAGGCTGTGTTCCCTTCTGGAGCCTCTAGTTACGGATCTACTTCCAGACTCATTCAGGTGGTTGGCTCCATTCAGCTCCGTTCCATTGGAGAACTAAGGTCTCCATTTCCTTGCTGGTTATTTAGTTCACATCCCTTCTCATGCTTCCACATGGCCCCTTCCAGCCAACATGGTCAAGTCCCTCTCACACTACTAATGTTCTAATTTAATTTTGTGTCACGTCTCTGCTGTCTCCAGCTCGAGAAAGTTCTCTTCTCGTATGATTAGATTGGGTCCACCTGGGTAATCCATCCTACTTTTCCTATTTTAAAGTCTGTAACCACCTAACTATATTTGCAAGGTCCCCTTTGCTATTGGAAAGTAATACACTTACAGGTTCCAGGGACTGGAACATGGATATCTTAGGGGGCACTCTACCTCCCATACCTCCATTTCCTTGGCTGTCTGGGCTGTACCCATGTACTGACTTAACTGACTTCACCTCAGTGTGATCTGCTGTTTTTAACTTTTGAAAATCACTAGTTTATATTTAAAATGTTGATTTCCTTCTTCAAATCTTGGTAGTAATTGATAATTTTATCTTCACAGAATTTTTTCCATTTTTGTTTCTTTATACATCTAGTCTAAATGCATAAAGAAATAAGTCATATCTCAGTTTTTTGTGACAGAGACCTCAAGACAATTTGTTCTGAGACCTCGAGGGGTATCTGAAACTCTGAAATGTTTGTTTATTGGATTTTTATTTGGCAGCTTTTGTTTGGTTGAACTTAATTTGTGACGCCTTTCTCCCAGGATTTCCCTTTACTGCTCATCTCCCAGAGTTATTACCAGTGTGGAACCACTTTTATTAATTTTTTTATTTTTTGGAACCACTTTTAACTTCCTAAGAGGTCCAGGCTTGTGGAGAGCCTTGGAGTGCAGTCCACTTTGCTTAAAGGCCAGCCTGTCTCTTCATCCCACCCCTGCTGATAGCATCTGTCTCTGAGGAGCCTGGCTTTTCTCTCATCACTTCTTGCATAGACAAAACCAGCAGTGCTTTAAACTGGAATAGAGTTTAAAGTTTGTTCTGTTTTCATTTTTGTGTTTTTTTTTTTAATATAGTTCTGTTACAGCAGGAAGTGAAATGAAAGCAGGTGACATGAAAGTCGCCCAGTCGTGTCTAACTATTTGCGACCCCAATAATCCATGGAATTCTCCAGGCCAGAATACTGGAATGGGTAGCCTTTCCCTTCTCCAGGGGATCTTCCCAACCCAGGGATTGAACCTAGGTCTCCTGCATTGCAGGCAGATTCTTTAACGAATGAGGGAAGCCCATTATAGCAGAAGGGTCTATCAAAGCACCCTGTCCACAATTGCTTGTGTTGTGTTAGTTACTGGGCTCCATCTTCACATTTCTAGCTCTTAGGACACCACAGTTCTCAATACCTGTCTGTTGAATAAACAGGTCTGTAAGTTTTACACATGAATCTACAGTAGCATGAAACGAATAGAGAAATGTTGCAGTAAAGAGATGGTATGTATCAAGTTGGCTGTAACTTTTCTAATATGAAAATCCTGAGGTATTTTGAAGCATGAAGAATAAATGACAGCTATCCTAATTTTAATTGTTGTAGCCTTTGAAGAAGATGGTGGAAAGAATTCGCAAGTTCCAGATTCTAAATGATGAGATAATCACTATCTTGGACAAGTACTTGAAGTCAGGTGATGGGGAGAGCACACCTGTGGAGCACGTCCGCTGCTTTCAGCCCCCTATCCACCAGTCCCTGGCCAGCAGCTGAGGGAGTGTGTATCACCTGTTTTTGAAGAGTTCCAGTACTGACTGCATTTAAGATCTAGAAGGGCATGTTTTTCTTTCCATAAACTATTTAGTGGGATTTTGGGGAACTATTTTTCAGTATCTCTGTGCCTGTTAAAATAAGGGGGTGCTTTTCAATCTAAAAGCTTGATTTTATAAAATTGACTTATTTTTCTACACTAAAATTGTATATACTTTTGGTAATTAGAAACTCTAAGAATGTTGACTGCAGATTGTTGCCATCATGTTCTTACAAAATCATTTTCCATTTTTTTGTGGAATGTTCCAACAGCTAGCTATGTCATAAAGTGCTGCTGAGTTCATCCATTTATCCTGTAACATTTAAGGAAAGATCTGTGAATTTAAGCAAGAAACTTAATACCAGCTAATTGTAATAAAACCCATTACCAATTAGAATTCAACTTAATGATTAGCTTTTGTTGAGAGATTTTTCTGGTTTTTTAATGAAAACCTTTTCTAAGTCATTTCCCTTTCCCTTTTTGTCTTTCAAAAAATAGTGAACTTGATTTCTCTGTTTCTACTAAATCCAGCTGTAACAAAATCTAGTTTGTGACAGGATTTAAAGGTTACAGAAATAAAAATAATGGAACCTGTTTGTGTTCATTCATTTACTGTGACCCTGTGTGCCCTGGCTTTGGTAAAGTACTTTCCCTGCTTGCTCGAGTGCACAAACCAGGCTAGAAGTCCAGGTCACCTGCAGCCATGAAGGAAGGGACAAGATCATGATGGTAACTTCTATATGGTTTTAAAAATATTAATAGCAAAGTCCAGGTGCATTATCTATGGCACCAAAAATAAAGTCTGTGAACTACTTGGTTTTACTGTTTAACCTTAAGATAAAACAGAACTATTTTAGAAAAAGTAACCTAAAAATGTTGCTTGTGGTAATGTGAAATAATAACCCTGGGGCCAGTATTCTCCTGCAGATTAAGAGGTAGTATCTGTGCTCACCCTATAATGGAAGTATAGAATATGAAAAACTAATGAGTAAATTTAAATAATTCATTAGTTTTATAACACTTAATTATAAACTAAATAATTTTACGTGCTGTAAGATGTTAAATAATTACAAATTTATTACTATAAAGCTCTGCATTCTCAATGAGGGCAATATCACACCCAAAGGGGTGAAAATTGGTTTTCATCTGTTGTGTACAAAACACAGATATAGTTACGGTTTTGTACATAAACAAATATAGAGTATATCTGTGGTATTAAAATTACATGGAGAGAGGCAGTTAGGAAAAAAATGTCTACAGAGGCTCCTTAGAAGATCAATAATAAAATATTGGGAAGATGGAACATGTTTCAGAGACCTGGAAAAATGTCAACTCTGCCCTGGTAAGGCCAGTGAACAGTGAACCTCCCATGGGTGGCTACTTACACAGTAGACCAAGCTTTGTGACTGTGGGCAGGACCAACAGAATGGAAACAGGCCTAAGTTCTTCCTACCTAGGTGGGAATGAGTTGTATTTTTGAGGCCAACTGATGACAGGTTTTGAAGCTGGACAGAGGTTCATTACACTGTTATTTTTTGCACAGGTTTGATGTTTTCTGTAAACATTTTTTTCACGGACATTTTAACAAAACCAAAATAGTTGTCCAAACTCTTAAGCAAAAATAAGTGCTACAAAGAAATTATGTTTTACAAACACCCTGTTTGTTCTAAACATTCAGACTGAGATCTTTTCAGTTTTATTTCAACGTGAGCTGAATTTAAGAATTTATCCTAGTCTTCTGACTTTATTTTCCAGTGCTGTTAGAAGAGCTAAATGACAATGTAACTCATTACGAAAATAAATGGAAAAGTACAAGAGCTGATGTAAAATGGTAATCAAGGGTCCAGCCATCAAGGGATTAGAGTAACTGAAGAAGAAAGCCAGCCAGGCTGTAGTCTGACAAAGGATGTGCTGATTTAACAAAGTGTCATCTAGGAAGGCCATCAAATGTTCATGGTGGCAACTCCCAGCCTGAGAAGTACTTCCATGCAGTGATTTCCTACCTTTTTTTGTTTGTAAGTTTCCTTCATTTAATAATTTAGGTGTCTCAAATTCATAGTTCAAAATTTAAATAATTCATTAAATAGGAGTCATTTTTATAGGTAAGATAAATTACAGGATAATGTATTGAGTTAGTTTTGTTTTTGTTTTAATCAAAAAGCCTTAAAATGATCAGGGATTGATAAGAATGGGCATGAAAAATGTACATTTCAGACTTTCATCACCAGTGGGGGAAAAAAAGCCTTTTTATAGACCTAAAACTGTCATTACTGCATTTAGATTTTGGTGAAGGAAAATTTAAAATAACTCTACAATAATACAGTGTTAATAGAAATTGGCCATGTATTGAGTCATCATTTAAACATAAGTAATTTCTTGGTCCAAATTAGTGAAACCTTAAAAAAAAAAAAAAAAAAAAAAGGATTGTCTCTAGAGAACATCATCATTTGAGAGCAATGCTTTTTCAGACACATTCTGATACTCAGATTCACTTTTTTATAACAGTTATAGATTAATTACATCTTTCTTCCTAAAAAGCTGTCAGATTTCCATTTCTTCGGGAGATATTTTCAGCAGTGTGTTGTTCAATTCCACAGGTTAAGCTCTCTTCATTATTATTAAGAACTTCATACATACTAGAAAGACTGCCATTCACTGCTTTTTCGTCTTTCCAAAAAGACACAGGCAGACTTGAGAGACTAAAGCTGACGTCTTTAAAGGCATGCAACAAGAATATTCCCACAATGATTGTAAAGAAGCCACTCAGAGTACCAATGACATCATCAACAGGCATATCTTGCCACTCCTTAAAAAGAATAGCTGAACAAGTTAAAACTGATGTTGTGAAGAACACATAATATATTGGAGTCACGATAGAAGTGTTGAATATGTCCAGGGCCCTGTTTAGGTAGTTGATCTGTGTGCTCACACAGACTATAAGGCTCAGCAGCAGGATCCAGGTCAGGGGATGTTGTAGCACAGGTTTTCCAGCAAACAGCTCTTTGATAGCAATGCCCAGGCCTTTAGCACAGGAGACTGAAACTGCTCCAATTACAGAGCAGATTGTGATATATACAAGAATGTTTGTCTGTCCATGCCGAGGTCCCACCACAAAGATTAATATCAAGGACACAATGACCACAAGTGTTGCAAAGACCACAAAACCTGGAGGAGGCAAAGAAAAATTATATTTAGTTAAATGTTTAAGTACTTGATAAGAAGGAGAAAAGGTGTGGTCCTAAAATAAAAATTAGCTTTTGCTGCCCCAGCAAAAACACAGTCATAATAATTTAGTTAAATGTACACACTGGAAGATTACGCTTCATATTCACAAATTATTATACTACTAACATTTTTAAAGTAGTATCTTGGGCCTCATAATTATACAGATATCCCTTAATTAACATGGGATTGAGTTGCATGGATCCAATTATACATGGATTTTTCCAATAAATACAGTACAATACAATCTGAGGGCTGAACCTGTGGATGCGGAACCTCAGACATACAGGATGGGCTGTAAGTGGGTTTTCTCATATCCCTAACCTCTGTGTTGTTAAAGGGTCAAATGTATATATATCAAAGAAAACAGTATCAGGCTGACTCACAGCCATGCATCCAAGAACACTGTGCCCCACTTCCACCCACTGGGGTGCTCTAATTCCAATAACAGGTATAATACAATCAGAAGAATCAGAAACCAGTGGAGAGAAATTATGAGATGACCTTGAATGCTCAATGATTTGTAGATGCTAAAGAACATTTGTCTAACAGGAGCAAATTTTTAACATATTTAGGGGCCAACCACAGGGGTAAAAAAATCAATAAGAGAACCTGACAATAACTGTCGGGATCCAAGTTAGATAGGAGACTTGAACCCAACATGATAATAGCTAGTGACTGTGCAGCACTACAGGTCAGACACTTTTCTTAGCAATTTGTATCAATTCAGTCATTAAATTCTCACAACTACCCTGTAATATAGACACTGTCATTTGCAATTTTAAGATGAGGAAACAGAGCAGTTGTTTCATCTTTTAACTCCTCGAATTCTAGTAATATGATTTTACAGAAGGAAACACAAAAATAAGAATTTGTAAGGAGATGATAGAAACATGAAAGCCAAAAATCAGAAGATAATAACTGATAACAGCAGATTCAAGACAGCTGAATCCCACATCAGCAGTGATCAAAAATTAGAAAGTGACTCGGTGTGCTACAAAGAATGCTCTGAAGATACAAACTACCTCTAGAAGTGGGTTGAAGAGGAGACTAAAAACAGGAGGCCTGGCTAAAGTCTTTTCAAAGAGCACTGAGACCACGTCAGATCCCGGCCCAGTTCTGAATATCTCAGTGACTGGTCCCCTTGCCACAGTGTATGGGAGGACCCCAGACCAGCTGAGTGTGTGGGGGCCTCACTAAAATGGGGGGCTGAAGTCAGGCATACGTCTGATGGTAGCCATCTCCTCTTACCCACTCAAATCCTAGGACGCTAGCAAGCCAGATAGGAAACTTGGCTGGGAATCTGACCAGCTCAATTCGCAAGGCAGTCAAGGATCATTAGAGAGGGGCCAAAACAAACAGAAAAAGTCTTTGTTAGTTCAACGTAGACAGAGGGAAACTTCAAAGACAATAATAAAATGAGAGGAATCAAAGCAGTCAAAATCTGAAGTAAAAGGAAGTACCCTGAGGTAGCTAGAGAAAGACCACACAAAGCAATGAAGACACAGCGCAGCCAGAGAGAAATAAAAATTACTCTTGAAAAAGAGTAAAATACAGTAAGACTAATAAAGCTTTTATTTTGTCATACCTGGATCTCCTAGCTTGTGAGACATTTCATTTAAGGTCTCAATCTCTTCTTCTTTTGGAGCATGAATAACCATAACTGTAGATCCCAGAATACTTAGCAAACATCCAATTTTTCCATGAAGATTAAGTCTTTCATTTAGAAAGTAGGAAGAAAGAATGGCACTAAAATGGAGGGAAACATGGAGGATTATTACACAGTCAGCTACTTTTCTCATTTTTAACTATCAACACAACTTAAGAATTACTGAACTCAAACTAAAACACTGAGCTTATAAAGATTCTAGCTTTCAGCCAAGGTAAAGAAAATGCACATTCAATCATAAAATGAAGTTTCTGGGAACTACCTGCTTCATCATACTCTAAGCCAGAATAGTTACCATCTTTCTACTGTAGGACATCAATATGAAATTTTACAATAAACAGAGCTATGATACAAATTTAAGAATCTAGGTCCATTTGGACCTATTTGCTCAACTTTATCCTTACTGAGTGATGAATCCATCATATATTTTCATTTAATTCCACATAACTTGCCTATTAATGATCAAGTTTTAATATTTTATAGCTAGTTTTATTGAAATCTTAAAAAAGTATAAACCTATAAATATAATAATGGCATAACAAAACTGAGAAAAGACATTACCATAATAAATATTACACATAATACATAAATAGCATCTTGTATCTTTATATATTATACAATTTCTTGAAAATTATATAATTTTGCATGCAATATAGATTTATATAACTATTAATGTTAAAAAAATATTTATTAACTATTAATGTTAAATACCTATCAGTCAACCAACTTTGGGAATACTAGCCAAAATCCAAACTTCAATATGGGCTTAGCTGTTTTGGCTAATGATTAAAACAACAGAAACAGGACAAGTCTTGGACTGTTCCTTCCAAAAAAGTGTCCCAGGCCAGTCTTCAACCTTGCTCCAATCAATTACTTTCTAGACAAGGTATAGAGATCTATTCATCACCAGTCACCACCTACCAAAGTATACATATGTCAAATGATAAATACTGTAATGAATACAACTTGGAATTTTAAAATACTGCAATTAAAGTCGAACTAGTATTGACTCTAAACACAAATAAGACAAAGCATAAAAGCATTTTCTCCCACAACTTGTTAGCTGGCCTATGCACAGAGAATAACATTTCAAAAGCAAACTAATACACAGCATAAAAAAGTCTCAAGGTTGTTTAAATATAAATTAAACTGAGCACGTGTAATTAGCAGGTACTGAATACCTTACAGATGAAACGTTAACTGCTGTTTCTACACGTGAAGAGCAGGGTCCTCACCTTACTAGGACACTGAGTGCTCCTAACGGAGTCACTAGGGTGGCTGGTGCAAAGGCATATGCAGCAAAGTTGGCCACCTCGCCAGCTCCCACTTGGAGAAAGACAACAAAAGAAAATGTTCAGATAGGAACATATTTAGTCAAAACAGAAAAGGCTGCATTTCACATACATTTTTTAACACACTGTTTAAATTGTTATTCGTAAGGGTTCTGTAAATTCTCAACATTAGAATTCAAACCAATTAGAAACAATAGAAACCTATAATTTTAATGGAAAATATCTAATTTCTATGTGGGTTTTTTTTTTTTCTTGGTTGGGCTGCATGGCTTGTGGGATCCTAGTTCCCCAACCAGGGATCGAACCAGGGTCCTTGGCAGTCACAGCACTGAGTCTGAATCACTGGGCTGCCAGGCAATTCCCCTGTGTATGGGTTTTTTAAATTAAAATTATAGTATTTATATCCTATGACAAAAAATCAGCTTAAACAGATATGAAAGCCTTTTTTACTAGCTGTTTTCTTTTTTAAAACCCAACTGTTACATTCAAAAGATATTCTTGGGTTGCTCCTATGTGTCAGATGTTCTAGGATGAGGAACAATAAAGATACTGCTCACCTAAGACATTTTAGTGAACAAAAACAGACAAAACATACAAATGAAGTAAAGTGCTGTTCAGAAAACAAAGCAAGGGAAAGGAATGACGAGCTGGTGACAGGCAGATAATGTTGCCAGGCAAGGGTGCTTGGATAGAAAGTTTTGATCAGTCAGATATGGAGTGAGGGATTTACCAGCAGTTATGTGGGTGAGGAAAATGGAGAGACATCCCAAGCAGGAAGAACAAGTACAAAATTTTGACTCAAGACCATGTCTGGCATGTCTGAGCAGCAAGGAAGCCTGAGTGGTTCATACAAAGCAAGCATGCGGGGAGCTTTGTGAGTCCCTCAATGGATTTCATCTGAGCTGAAAAGCCACTGAGGAATTTTAGCAGGGGAGGGACATGTGATCACATAAAATCACTCTTGGCTAGTTTTCCAAAATGGTTATGCTAAATTTCACCTAGTAGTGTCTGAGAGTTTCCTGTTTCTCACTCTCCCCAACGTTTGCTAATCTGTTAATGGGAAACAGGATTATTTTATCATGCTATGAATTTGCATTCCCCTTTTTCATATGTTTATTAGCCAAGTTAAATCTTTTAGTGAAGTAAGGGCTTCCCTGGTTGCTCAGAGGTTAAAGCATCTGCCTCCAATGCAGGAGACCTGTGTTCGATCCCTGGGTCGGGAAGATCCCCTGGAGAAGGAAATGGTAACCCACGCCAGTATTCTTGCCTGGAGAATCCCATGGATGGAGAAGCCCGGTAGGCTAACAGTCCACGGGGTTGCAAAGAGTTGGACATGACTGAGTGACTTCACTTCACTTTTTGGGGTTTTTTACCAGTTTGTCTATTAGGGTATTTGTTTTCTCTTATTGATTTTAAGTAATCCTTCATATATTTTGAACACGAATATTTTCTCAGCTTCAAAAAAAGTCTTTGCTATTTCCCCACTGTGGTGTTTACTATGGGCTTGCCAGGTGGCTCCAGTGGTAAAGAACCCACTCGCTGATGCAGGAGATGGAAGAGATGCCTGGGTTGGGAAGACTCCCTGGAGGAGGGCATGCCAACCCACTCCAGTATTCTTGCCTGGAGAATCCCAAGGACAGAGGAACCTGGTGGGCTTCAGTCCACAAGGTCGCAGTCAAACATGACTAAAGTGACTTAGCACCAAGCAATTGTTAGTTCTGCCATTTTTTTTGGCTTAGAAATCCTTTATCATCTTATCATCTTTAATTCACCTAAATTACTAATTTGAAATGGTTTTAGTCATGAATAGCTAAATTTTACTGAGATAATCATATATTTTTTCTCCTTCAATTTAACACAGTAAATTACAGTGACTTGTTTTCCAAGATTATGCCAATTTTGCATCTGCAGAACAAACCTAACTTGCTCATATTATTTTGTGATTTTTACATATAGGTTTGTGAATGAGACTAGACTTTATTTTTCCCATCTTATTCTGTCCTGATCATGTTTTGGTATTAGGATTATACTAGCTTTTTAAGAAGAGTGAGGGAACCCCCTTTTTCTATTATTAAGAAACTTCTTAAAACAATTATTTCTTCTTTAAATGACTGTGTAATTTACCTATGAAACCATCTGGGCTCAGGATTTAGTACATGCAAAGGTTTTAAAACTACAGCTTCAACTGGGTTAAGTTAGAGGAGTATTCCAGTTTTCTATTTCCTCATGAGTACTGATAAACTTTACTTTTCCATAAATTTTATCTATGTTTTTTATCAATTGGATAATTGGATGTTTTTCATAATATCCTGTTAATATCTATGAAACCTTAATTACATCACCTAGCTATTCTATCTTTTCCTTTTCTTGATCAGTTTCAACAACAGGTTTGTCAAGTTCATTATTCTGAGCATTGACCCAAATGTTGCTTTAATGCCTTGTTTTTCTATTTAAATACTTTTAGCTCTTCTCTTTACTCCTTCTATGGTTTATTCTACAATTCTTTTTCTATTTTCTTCAACTAGATGCTTCATCTTTCAATTACATTTATTTGAAACCATAAATTTTACTCTACTTCAGTTATATTCCCTAAGTTATGATATTTTGTATTCTGTATCAACATATTGAAGTATTGTTTAAATTAAACATACTTTTAAAATATTTTCTAATTTCCATTCTGACTTCTTTGAACCACGAACCTGTGGTTTAAAAGCGTATTTCTAAACTTCTACATGTATTTTTCATGTTATATTTTTGTTATTGATTTCTAATATAATGATAATGATCTGTGAAAAACTTAATTAAATTATTTGAAAAATTTCAAGACTGGCTTTATGGTCCATCAAATAGTTCATCTGCATCAATATTCCATATGCACTTGAAAATAATATAGACCTGAAGTTGCTGAGTTCAGTGAGTTAAGTTAAATCTGCTGTTCAGATTTTCTATCACCTTAAGAATTTTACTCTGCCTGTCCCATCAACTGCTCAATGTCATATTAAAATCTCACTACATGAATTTGGATTTGTGTATTTCACCTTGCTGTTCTGTGTTTCAAGGCCATGTTGTTATTTTATTTATTTACGGCTGTACTGGGTCTTCACTGTTTGCCTGAGCAAACATTCTTCAGTTTTCGGTGCACGGGGGCTGCTCTTTGTGGTGGTGCACAGGTTTCTCCTTGCAGTGGCCTCTTGTTGCAGAGCACAGGGTAAGGACTTAGGAGGTGTTGATATATGAGCTAAACTGCTCCACAGCATGTGGGATCTTCCCAAACCAGGGATCAAACCCATGTCCCCTGCAATGGCAGGCAGATTCTTATCCACTGTGCCACCAGAGAAATCCTCAAGGCCATATTATTAAATAAAGTCAGGACTGATAAAACCTCCTGAGTTGAACCCTTTGTTTTTAAGAAATAGTCTTCTATCTCCAGTGTTGTTTTGCTATGAAGTATATTTTTTCTAAAACAATAATAGAAATGTGAAGTTTCTTTAGGCATGTTCTTCCATCCTTCTCTTTCAGCCATTTTATATCCTCATGTTTTATAGTT
Organism: Ovis aries; assembly: GCF_016772045.2. Lineage (NCBI taxonomy): Eukaryota > Metazoa > Chordata > Mammalia > Artiodactyla > Bovidae > Ovis > Ovis aries. Next base: position 113,923,312 of record NC_056055.1, on the reverse strand, counting down.
TACCTTACAACAGGCATGCAGTTTTTTAATTATTTGTTTTTATAAATCCAATAGAATAATCTTTGTCTTTAACTGGGCCATTTCATGCACAGTAGTTGATAGACCTGGATTTAAATATACCTGTGGCTGATTCATGTTGATGTTTGGTAGACACCAACACAATATTGCAAAGCAATTATCTTTCAATTAAAAATAAAATTTAAAAGTAAGTTAAAAAATAAATATACCACATTTTAAAAGATTTTCAAGAGTTTAGAATTAATAATGTAATACTTCAAATATTCAGAAAAACAGAATAAAATATAAATGACAGCTATATATCCACCACCTGAATGGTATCACCCTTCTTAGAGCAGTTCACAAGTCCTCTTTCAAAAGCTGCCTGCTATGGAGTGTAGTTACCTCTAGGGCAGAAGTATTTCCAGCTGATCCTGAGCTTTATGCGTTTCCCTGATGCTGGCTACGTAATTCTTAACTATCATGTTGGCTCTTTAATGCTTTTAAGAGGATGCTTTTTTATATCCTGTCCAGTCTTTCAACTTGTTTTCAGCAAATCTTATTAGTTTCATCTTCAAAACACATCCAGAATGCTACCACTTCTCACCACACTAACTGCCATTACTCTGGGTCCATGCCATTATCACCTCTTACCAAATTATTTCAATGGCTTCTTACCGGTTTCTCTGCTTTTGCCCCTACGCAGTCTATGCCTCAACACAGCAGCCCAAGAATTCCTATTAAAACCTGCGTCTGTACATGTTACCCCTTTGTTCAAGCCTCCAGTAATTCCCCATCAAACATAAAAGTCAAAGTCTTTTCTGTGACATACAAAGCCCCATGTAATCTAGGCCCTCATTACTTCCCTAAATTAACCTCAACCACTGCCCTGCACTCCCACTCCCTTACTATCCTTACCTCTTTAATGGTTCCTGAGGTTTTAGTAATCCAGCGCTGTACAACAAAGCACCCCCGAAACTGGCAGCTTTAAACAACAAATGTCAGCCATGTTTTCTGTTGGCCAAGACAATGATTTCTCATAGTTTCTGCTGATCAGCAGATACTTCTCAATCAGGGTCTTTCAAAAGGTTGCAGTCGAGATACAATCTGGAGCCTGTGCCTTGCCACAACCTGGAGGACTCATATCCAAGGTAACTCACATGACCAGGCTCACTGAGTGTAGCCTGGGGACCTCTCCTCAGGGTGACTGTCTTCCAGCACAGTAGCTGGCTTCAGAATGACCAATCCAATCAATCAAGGCAAAACCTTAATGCCTCTGATGACTTAACTCACAAGTCATCAACTCTGTTGTATACCTTGATCATATTGCATTAATTCAGTGTGAGAGGAGATAATACAAAGTTGTGACTACCAGGGAGCAAGAAGCTTTGCAGGCTATCTTGGGTTCTGCCTACCACATTTTAACCTGCCAGGCATGGTCCTGCTCGCTGTCTTCATGTTTTATTATTTCCTCCTGCTTAAAATGTTCTTCACCCAAATACCCATATGGTCAGTCCCCCACTTCCTTTATCTTTTACTCAAATATTATCTTTCCAAAGAGGCCTGCCCTGGCCCCTCAACTAAAATATAAACCTATCTATCCTTCATTTTACTACATCCCTTCTCCACGTACTACTAGCAAACATCAGCACTTATCACTAACACACAGTTTATCTTTACTGTTGTCCACCTAGAAAGCAAAGTCTCCTATGGGTAAGAATTTTTCTCTTTATTCTGTTTATTCTATCTCCAGCACCTAGAACACCTGACATACAAAAATAAATGATCAAGAAGTATGTGCTGAATGAATAGTTAAACTGTCTGTTATTTCAACTGCCCTTAGAAAAAAAATTTACATAATTCAATCCTGAATATTTTGAAAGCTCAGCGTCTCAAGGATCACTCTATGTACCTTTTAAAAGACAATCATCAGAGCCCCCTCGCCTGCCCCCTTGTACCCCTCACAAGCATCCTACACTAATAAACCTACTTCTTGACTATCAAAAAAATAATACATAAATACATAAAAATCATCAAAGTATGCATGGAAGTCTTAGCAAATGCATACCTCCTTTCTAATTTGGAATGAAAATCAATGGAAGGACAGGAATTAAAAACAGGATGCTTTCTATGATCTTTCACTTTCAAAATCACCTTAAACTGAGCATAACTTTTAAAAATACATATATATGTCAGGCATGTTTTAATCAGATAGACAAAATTTTTCACATCCAAATTAAATAAACTATTAAACTGTTAAGTGACTTATACAGGCTTAAATTTTACATATTTTGAGTTTTGTTCATCAAAAAAACCCAGAATTTAAAGTTTTAAAATTTTCTGGTAATATAAGGCTGTAAAATAGTATACATAAATATTTCAATATACACCTATAGTATTTTCTTGAAACATCCTCTATACATACTTGATAGCAGTCCGGCCCACCACAACCATTCTTTGAGATATGCATGGCCACCTTGACCTGTCAATGAAAACATATTTCACGTCTTTGGAAGACTATTAGACTTCAATGTATTTATGACAACAATTAGTAATGACAGATTTTAAAATATCATTTGCTTATTATTACTATATTGAATAACGGTTTCATCATGATTACACTAGAGAAGGCAATGGCACCCCACTCCAGTACTCTTGCCTGATAAATCCCATGGACGGAGGAGCCTGGTGGGCTGGAGTCCATGGGGTTGCTAAGGGGGGGACACAACTGAGCGACTTCACTTTCACTTTTCATTTTCATGCATTGGAGAAGGAAACGGCAACCCACTCCAGTGTTCTTGCCTAGAGAATCCCAGGGACGGGGGAGCCTGGTGGGCTGCCATCTATGGGGTCGCACAGAGTCGGACACTACTGAAGCAACTTAGCAGCAGCAGCAGTAGTAGAAGCATGATTACAAAGGGGAATTCTTAGATAATATTTTTATGATTATCTTAAAAAAGGGGATGTGAGGATCACAACAATGTGAATGAGTTAAATCAATCCTTCTATTTCAGTTCATACTTCATGCTTTTGTTTTGTGAACTTACCTTCAATAAACAACGTGAACCAATCAGAAATAGCCCAACTTCTAGTGAATTAGATAGCGGAGAAGCCATTTCGGTGTGGGTTAGCCCCACTTATGAGGTAGTAACCCTGGAGAAAGGGGTCCTTTATTGACCAGAACATAAAAAGATTGAGCACTGCTCACAGTCTGGAGCTTCCAGGATGTTCATCCTGCCCTTTCCTCTAGACCATCCTTCACTCTCCTCTAGACCAAACTAACAAAATTCGGAAGCAATCAGTACTTAAGCCACTATTCAAAAGAAAAAGTCAATGTGAATGAACCCTTTGATAAGCATATCCACATGGAAAATGTGAGTACGTGACTTAGGAATGAGGATATACTTGTTCAAATAGTATATGCCAATACTTTCTCCTTTCTGCATGAAATCCAACTGAGGTCATTATTTTAAGAGCTTGATTAGGTATGGCTATAGAAATGGCACAGAAAGAAGGTAATTTTTTTTTTTTTTACTGCCAAAGCAGATTTTCCTATGAGAACAGAACTGGGTCTAAAACTGAAGCAGAGGCTGAACGACAGAACATGGCCAGAATGCAACATGAAGCTGGAAGCTGTTAGGATACACCAAAGTTAGAGGGAGTTCAATCACATCAGGCGTTTCCCAGGGGCTCATGGCTTGCCAGTAGTTTCTGGGGATCAACCTATACCACCAATCAGGATTTCACTCAACTGAGTACACTTCAACCCAAAGAAGCCAGCTCTCTTTCCTGCCAATTTGAGATCAGAAAGGAAAATGTCTAAGGAAAAAACAAACTTTTACTATCATTGACAAAAGAACCTAGCCTTCGATAAGATTCTGATTCTATCCATACAACCTCATTTCCTTCTCTGCAGACTATCAAAATTTAAAGAAAGGGCTGGATGCTAATTGGGTATTGGTCCCTATTCCCACTTTGATAATAACTGCAAGAGTGAGTAGTTAATTTATTTTGATAACTTTTTATTTTTCTTATTACAAAAGTGATTCTCTATAAACATGTACAATTCTTACAAAGTCCAAAGTTTTGAATATAGTCACTAGGAATGAAGATACAGTCTTTTACAGTCAAAGAACCCAAATATCAATACAAAGGAACACACTGATACCATTTCAAAATCACACAGGGCATAAATAACTTACCTGCTCTCATGGAGCCTTTTCTGGCAAGTCGCAGAAGGCCTTTTTTTTTCAAAATGAAACTCCCTCCAATGAAAATACTGGAACTCATAGCCAATCCCAGACCAATATAAAAGTCATACTTTCCATGCCCCTGGCTCATTTCGCTTGTTACTTAAAAAGCTACTGTGAATCACATTGATCAAGAACAGAGAAACTGTTGGTGCTGGAGGCAGGATGATGCAGTCTTCAAATCTAAAGAGGGAAAACAAAAGGAAATCTTCACAGAATGACAGGATGCACGATCACTGCAAAATTTTACTCTTTCTTTTCTCATAAAATAATAATACTTTTTATTACTACTATTAATAACATAAATATATTTACCATTTGTATTTAGCACTAATCTAATTATATACCCTCCAATTATGGAAAAAGATGGGATTGTGATATAAAACTAAACTTAAAAATTAGGACTTCCCTGGCAGTCCAGTGGTTAAAACTCCATGCTTCCACTGCAGGGGGCAATGGTTCAACCCCTGATCAGGGAACTGAGATGCTACAGGCTGTGCAGTGCAGCCAAAAAAGAAAAAAGTCTTAACTCATAGAAACAGAAAACTCTGAAAGGTGAGGGTTAAGGGGTAGGGAAAGGGAGTGAAGGTGGTCACAACATACAACCTTCCAGTTGTAAGATTAATAAGTGACACAGTTAACACTAGCCTATTGCATAGGCTAGTGAATGTTGCTAGACAGTAGATCTTAAAAATTCTCATTACAAAAAAAAAAAATAAAAACCCATTTAGCTATGTGTGGTCATCGATGAACGTTAACTAAACTTACTGTGGTAATTATTTTGTAATATATACACTATGTGGTACACCTTAAACTAATACAATGTTACATATCAACTATAATTCAATAAAACTGAGGAAAAATAAAAAGTAAAACCATATTAAAATTGATTTTATAAACTCTGGTTTCCTATTTTAAAAATGTTTCCTGTCTTAGCTGCATAGTCCATAGTTAACAAACTTTCCTAAGAAAAAAAACTCCTCAGAATGAAAATGAGGCATAAAAACGCACAAATCTAGTTTACAAAAACACATACCAATTTTACAAATGTGTCTTTTTGAATACTCTATACAAAGAAACAAAAAATTTTCTCAAGCATGTATTTTCTTCTTAGAAATCGATGTAGATGTAAGTATATGGTAACTTCTCTCTCATGTAGCCCATTCAGGAATGTGTATGGAGAAAGCAGATGTCGCATTATTCTGTCAGAGCAGAGAACGAAGTCTAGCAGACAGATGTCTGTCAGGGTGTGTGTGTGGTACTCTCGGCCCTTTTAGAAAACAGGAGGGCCATGGAACCTAGAAGACTCACGCTGTAAGACCAGAAAGGATGCGTGGCTTACCAAAGACCACAGTGTTTTCAAAACAGCCAAAACTCAGAACTGTGCTGGCAAATGAACTAAATTGGGTAGAAAAGCAGAGGAAAAAGCACTTACTCAGCTACAAGGTTTACCACTGGTTATAACAAACTGCCAGCCCAACTTTCTGATATGGCTTGAGATTTTTTTAGTCCCACAATTTAACAACTGCATCCCAGAATTAATCTACAGTTCAGTCAGGATCCTTAGTCATTAACCTTCACTGACCAGCCAATTTTTCCATTCTTCAGGTTACAGGTCTCTGGCCTTTAACTAAAGCAACTTAATTTCCTATCTTCCTAGCCCCTCAATTGCCTTATCCATCCACTCAAACAGGCGTTACTGAACATACATTCTGTGCACTAAGCAGTATGATCAGCTGTTTGGATAAAATGGTAATAGCTTTTAGACTTCAGTGGGGAGACACACAAGGGACAGATTATAACGGGGTTGGGATGTAAGTGAAATAGGTGAGGGAGATTAAGAGGTACAAACTTTCAGGTACAAATAAATGAATCACTGAGATGAAACATACAACATGGGGAACATAGTCAATACCAATGTAATATCTCTTTATGGTGATAAGATGGTAACTAGGTTCATCATGGTGATCGTTTTATAACATATAATAATATCATAATTAATCCTGAAATGAATTTCTAAGGTCCCAAGCTGCTGAAATAGTGAACTAATTGCATCCTTAAGCAAATGATCTTAGTTTTCTGAATGTTGAGCTTTAAGTCAACTTTTTCACTCTCCTCTTCCACTTTCATCAAGAGGCTTTTAGTTCCTCTTCACTTTCTGCCATAAGGGTGGTGTCATCTGCATATCTGAAGTGATTGATATTTCTCCCAGCAATCTTGATTCCAGCTTCTGCTTCTTCCAGCCCAGCGTTTCTCATGATGTACTATGCATGTAAGTTAAATAAGCAGGGTGACAATACACAGCCTTGACGTCCTCCTTTTCCTATCTGGAACCAGTCTGTTGTTCCATGTCCAGTTCTAACTGTTGCTTCCTGACCTGCATATAGGTTTCTCAAGAGGCAGGTCAGGTGGTCTGTACTCCCATCTCTTTCAGAATTTTCCAAAGTTTATTGTGATCCACACAGTCAAAAGCTTTGGCATAGTCAATAAAGCAGAAATAGATGTTTTTCTGGAACTCTCTTGCTTTTTCCATGATCCAGCGGAAGTTGGCAATTTGATCTCTGGTTCCTCTGCCTTTTCTAAAACCAGCTTGAACATCTGAAGTTCACCAGCCCTGGGTATTCTTTGGAAGGAATAATGCTGAAGCTGAAACGCCAGTATTTTGGCCACCTCATGCGAAGAGTTGACTCATTGGAAAAGACTCTGATGCTGGGAGGGATTGGGGGCAGGAGGAGAAGGGGACGAAGGATGAGATGGCTGGATGGCATCATGGACTCGACGGACGTGAGTTTGAGTAAACTCTGGAAGATGGTGATGGACAGGGAAGCCTGGCGTGCTGTCACAGGGTCGCAAAGTGTCAGACACGACTGAGCGACTGAACTGAACTGAACTGAAGCCAATGAGCCAACATAAAAGTGGTTCAATTTTTTTCTTTTGTATTTTGTACTTGGAACATAGCATTATGGGTCAATTATACAATAAAAAAAAAAAAAACTTTCAATACTAAACTTCCAGGTATGAAAAAATACCTTAAAAACAGTACTTACTGTAATTGCATAATAAAATTTGACAATTTTCTTAAACACAAAGGAATGAAACCCTCTGCTAGTTTTTCACATCTAGTGGCTTAATTTGAATCAATTCCCTTATTTCTCCTTCTTATTAATAAATATATGAAAATGAAAGAGAAGTTCTAAATCTATAGTTAAACTGCTCTATCACCATAAGAAAAAAAAGACTATAACAAAATAAAAAGTGTGTTTACAGGTTCCCACCATACCCTACAACTTGTTTATCCATGTTTATGACTCAGTTACCCTCAGCAGAAGGCCAGCTTCTGGGCTCCTGCACAAGAGTCACCTTTATTTATCCTGTGTGCCAAGCTATCCGGCAATCTCAACATATGTCAGATGTAATCTGGGTGAATACTGATGAATGGAATCATATGATTGGCTCTGAAAAATAAAGCTGGCTATTTATGAGTAAGAAAACCACTGCATCATTCCGCTTAGCATTCTAAAACGTAACCATAGTAAAACATAGCCTATAAACTGAAAAACTGTGAAAAGTTGTCAAAGTATGCTGGGAAGTGATAGTACCACATACAAATGAACATGCAAAGAAAACAATAACAATGGCTGGAAAATGAGAGTGAAGAAACCTAGCCACCACCAAACACTTTAGCCTACTTGGCAGATATATTCTTCTAATGAGCAAGGGTCATCTAACTGAAATGACCCCTCCTCCTTTAACCACTATGTTCATGGAACAACGTTCTTAATTACCATACAAGTTCAAGAGTCTGAATATCCTAGAATCAATAAAACAGAACCTTGTTATCTGCAAGGACCATACTCAGAAACAAGCCAAGCTTATCTATAATTCCAATCCCATTATAAGGATAGCCTCACAAATCCTAGTGGCTTAGATGGTAAAGCGTCTGTCTGCAATGCAGGAGACCCGGGTTTGATCCCTGGGTTGGGAAGATCCCCTAGAGAAGGAAATGGCAGCTCACTCCGGTATTCTTGCCTGGAAAATCCCACCGACTGAGGAGCCTGGTATGTTACCTTCCATGGAGTCGCAAAGAGTCGGACACAACTGAGCAACTTCATTTTCACAAATCCAAATTCAGACTTTATAAAACTGACCTTCAAATACCAAATGTGTAGCTACCAACTTACTAATATTTACTAGTGCTTAAGTTGAGCGACTTCACTTTCACTTTTCACTTTTATGAACTGGAGAAGGAAATGGCAACCCACTCCAGTGTTCTTGCCTGGAGAATCCCAGGGACGGGAGAGCCTGGTGGGCTGCTGTCTATGGGGTCACACAGAGTCAGACACGACTGAAGCGACTTAGCAGCAGCAGCAAAATTAACTTTCCACTAAATGGCAAGTTACAAGTAATATAAGGTCTAAAATTAAGATCCAATATATTATGCTGCCTTGACACCTGGTAAAACTGGGGTGACCTAACCACAAGTTTCGGCCCTCCCCTACTCTGCTTTCATGGATACATCCCAAAGTCAAACAGCCCTCCTTATCATGGAGACCAGGCACAATTCCTGCTTATCCCTGAGTAGTGAGCTTCACTGCCTTGACAGACTGCAGAATTATTAAAGCAAGCCAATCACACCCTCTTGCAGGAACTGAGGCACCCCTCAAACTCCTGCTCGCCTCACAGAAGTCCTGGTTCCTTACTCTGCAGCACGTGTGCAGCCCTGTGTAGTATGTGCTGTGCTCCTCCTAGACATGTCAAAGTGACTAATGAACTGTTGTCTAAGAAACTGGTCTCACGTGCCCAGTGTCTATGTGATGGGGAGGAAATCTTCTGCAGCAACAGGTGAAGAAGAGATGACTAAACCAACACATTAAGTCAGAATCTTATTTCATCCTATGATCACTGAAAGTTCACTGTTCCTCTGTTTACTATGTTACTTATGTTCACTGTTTACTATGTCTATATATAAATTTTCTCTATATTTTATATAAAGTTGCATGATACTATTTAAAATCTTTTCCCCTCTTTTCTTTTTATTGTTACTGACTTATTGTGGAAAGCTTCAAGCATACAAAAGCAAAAAAGGATTTTTTTGATCAGTTGGGTCAATCTTATTATGCACGTGGCTTTGGAGAGCTGTATCCCTCATCCCAAATTCATTTCCAAACACAGAATCATGGCTCCCTTCAGACAAGTCATCACTGCCCAGACATACCACAGCCCCTCACATCCTTCTTTCCACTATGTAAGTGGATGCTCTTCACTTCAGGCCAGGTCACACTTCAAGTTGTGCTACAAAGACTTGTCCAGTACCTACAGCCCAAAGGCATTTTCTCTCCTGTGCAATTATTTTATTTACAGACAGGTTCATAAAATTTATTTCCCAATTACTATTCTATCTTTGAAGATAAATTCTACGTTTCTTAAAAACAATGACTAGTTATTCGTGGTGGTTTCCCCAGAAAAATGCACTCACTTATACTGGCAAATCTGATTCATAAGCTTTTCTGAAATTAAGGTTATTTGTTGCATGTGTTTGTTCACTTACTGAATACACCAGTGTGTACATGGGTGGGGAAGGATGCCAAGTAACATAAAAGTTGCACACCATCAAGCTATAAAGTAGCCTTCAGCCACTAAACTAAGTAAATGAATCACCTCATTTGACTTACACAGCAATGAGTCAGAATCTGTTTCCAAGCACAGAGAAGTTCCTCCGTGCTACGTGGGGACAACAATGAACACCCAGAAGGATGTTCAACTCCCAAAGCAGCAGCCACTGATATAGATCTGTGGAGAATGTTACACAGAAAATGAAACAAAATTAAGGGGTCTAATCTAATGCAAAGAATGTGGATACAGAATAATGTAGAATAGGACTAAAAGATGGGTACGTTTTGATGCTCAATGAAGCGTGAAATTCAGAAGACTATCTTCATTTGGATTTGTTGTTAATGTTGTATAGCCTTTGACTATTGCATTTATGAATACAACTACATATAACATTTTAAAAACCATGTTGTATTTAGGTTACCTAATAGTTTATATAAAAATATTATTTTTTGCTCAATTAAAACAAAAAGAAAGAAAATGAACATCAGCATGAATGTCCTGAAAGGAATATCTGCTTCACTATTCTCAGACCTGGAAACGTTCTGTTCCCACTCTGTATAACTGAAGGTCAATCACAGCCAGGAGAGCCTGAAACAGAGATTATTTTTTATTTCTCAAGGATTCGCTTTAGGCCGAGCCAGATTTAAAAATAGTTAAACAAGAAAGCTTGCTAAGTTTCACTTCAACTAGGTTCCCAAACCAGAAATGACGAATCCCAGGTGGTAACCTGCCCATTTTACCTCTTAGAGGGACTCAGGTGAAAGGTTCCAGTCCACTACCCCTGACTGTTACGGTTTTTTTGTGGCAATCTGTTTAATAAACATATACTAAGCAGCACACGTCCCAGGCACTGGCGTTATAAAGATGACCAAAAGTTCCTGTCCTCAAGGATTCCACAGCTAAGTAAGAATTCTGAAAATAAACTATTCAAATTTTAAACACACTTCCAAATTTTAAAAACTTTTAGAATTTTCAGCTTGTTCTAACAGGCACTTGATTTTCATAATTGATTTCACTAATATCTATGAACACTTACACTGCTAACTTTCATCAAATGCAATTATGTCAAAAATGAAATTAATACAGCTCAAAGAAAAAAAATTATGAAATTGGTCCACTTCCTCCTAAAGCACGAGAACATACAATTTAAGGAAGAGGAAAACACGGACCGGTATTCTAACACCTATATGAAAAGCCTGAAATAAGATTTGTTTTGGGAATTCCGTGGCAGTCTAGAGATTAGGACACAGTGCTTTCACTGCCCTGGCCCCAGGTTCAATCCCTGCACAGGGAAAGATCTTATAAATTGCAGCACAACCCCACGCCCCCCCAAAAAAAAACATGAAAAAAAGAAAAAGATTTACTTTGCAAAATGACATCATCAATTTCAAAGCTAGCTAACTTTAAAAATTATACCTGTTTAACAGTTTTAAACTTGTCACAGCACTTTTGACATTTCAGTTTCACAAGAGCTCACATGTGATAATGTTAAGTAACTTCTCATGCAGCTGGTATAAGCAGCAGCCCTGGGATTAGAAAACGAGTCTCCTCAGTCTCAGCCTTTTGCGTTTTCCATTAGTTTCCTTTTAGTCCCCAAGCTGGAACACAATCAAGGGGCAACTCAAACCAGATTCTCAGTGAAGGTCAGTCTTCATGCCCAGCCTGCTTCTCATGTTTGAACTGTGGCTTCACCATCTTTCATCACCCAAATACCCTACAACAGCCAAGGGGGCCAGATGGATTCTCTCTGAGAGAAGCCAGCCAGTGGCTGGCTACCCACTATTTACAGAAAGAATTCCAAATTTTGTAATCCAGTATCTAAGACCTTTCACCATTTGCTCCAAACCTGCATTTTAAATCTCTACTTCCCAATGCTGTATTTCACATACTATGGCTCCACCCTCGGTCAACACGCTGCTGCCATTCTTACTTATCCCTTTCACTCCTCTCTATCTTTTTTACATTATTCCTTTCATCTTTAAAGACCTACTTCAAAAAAGCACCTCCACAATGAAGCCCTGCTTGAATTCCATAAACCAATTTTTTTCTGAATGTGCTAACCTTTATTCTGAATCTTTCTTTGGACATTTTTCCAGCCTCTATTATGATTACTAATGTACATGATTTATACCCCCCTCACTGTGGCTCCCTATGGACAATGGTATGCTTACTTCATTTACTCAGTCAACAAATAACTGATTTACAGTAAATGAATACATACTATGTCAAAAACATGGATACACAGTGAATACAGCAGACCAAAACCCTGCCCTTGTGGAGCTTACCTTCTGTTGGTAAATAAGAACATTAATTTGGAAGGTGGTGAATGATACAGTGAGAAGTAAAGCACGTTAAAGATACTGAGTAATCTTAAAGATATTGGGTAATATAAAGTAATTGGGTTCAGGGGCTTCTATTTTAACTAAGCTGGTTAGGAGGCCTATTGGAGAATGTGTAACATTGAGCAGAGGCTTGAAAGAAATAGTAAAAGAACAAAGTACAGAAAGAACCAAGTGCAAAGGCACTAAGGCATGAGCAAGCACACAGTTTCTTAGGAAAAGAAAGGCTACTATGACTGGCACTAACTGAATCAGAGGGCTTCCCAGGTGGCTCAGTGGTAAAGAATTGGCCTGTCTAGCAAAAGATGTGGGTTCGACCCCTGGCTCAGAAAGATCCCCTAGAGAAGGAGATGGCAGCCCACTCTAGTATCCTTGCCTGGGAAATACCATGTACAGGGGAGCCTGGCGGGCTACAGTCCATGCAGTAGCAAAAGAGTCCAACGTTGTTTAGAGACTAAACAACAAAAACTGAAGGAAGGTAGGTGGGATACTACAGAGAGCTGTTTTCATACACTAGAAATATCCTCACAAGAGTATAATTGTTTCTCATTATTATGTCTCCCTAATAGTAATAACTACCACTTACTGAACACCTCTGGAGGCACTGGTGTGATTGATATACATTATCAATCCTGGTGATTGATACACATTAATTATAATCCACACAATAATGAGAAAAAGCTATCATTACCCCCCGCCTTTTAGGTAAAGAAACCAAACCTCCCAGAGGTTAAATCTCAAGTAGAGGATCACAGAAAAGTTGCACAGCCTGAAATGGAACTTAACTGTCCACTGGACTCAACTTCTATACAGACTACCCACATCTAAGAGTTCTCATTATTTACTTCTGCTTGGTTTCCATTGCTTTAATTTTTTCCAGCCTCTCCTTGGGCTAATTATTTTTAAACATAGTAACTGTAAATACTACGGAACCTAACTTTCCAATCCTATTTAGCAACAGTAATTATAAATTAAAATTTTAACTTACATGTAAGTTTAATATGGTCTCTTATGAATAAAAGGCTGGAAGAGGTTAGAGATGACTTATTCATTCTCATTTCCTCGTAAATAAAACCCTTTATTCTCATTTAAAGTTTTAAGCCCTGGCAGAGTAGCTCCAGCCTGGAAAGAAGAAAATACAGAAGTAGCAAAAGGAATGAATAGTTACTGAATACTTTTTTAAATTTAGCTACTAGCCTCCATACTCATTTTACTTACCAACTAACATAAAACCTACTCAACTGAGCATAACATACTACTTCATCAGACAGCTTACTGGTATGAAACAAAGATCTCTATTCTCTCATATTTATTGTTAGTACTTTAATAAAAAATGTACTAACTGGGTTCATGGTACATAGGGAATTTCTAGAAACAAAACTAAAACATAGCGTGTAGTAAATGAACTGAAAAATCTAGAAAAGAGATTCAAGAGGCAAACACAAAATCAAAGGTATAATGAATTTTGTTCAGTCGTATGGCGAGAGAGGGTTCACTGACTTTATGAAAGTTAGGAAATTAAACAGGCCATGCTCAAAACGTTACAGCGACATCTAAGGCTTGTTCAACTGTCAATATCTCCGTTGTAGCTGAAACAATCTTTTAGAACTCATAACAAAATGAAACTACTTTAATGAACTTAATGAACAAGCGCCCCGAAAACGCCAGGCAAGGTTTCTGTGGGATTTATTGGCAATCCAAATCACGGTGGAATTACTGGATTACGGGGGAAATTACTTCCATCTCAGAACACGCGTGGCTCAGTGTCTCCAGAGAAAAGAGGCGCCCCTGAGGAGTCCTTCCCGACCCAAGAGGGGCAGGCCTGCCCACAGTTAGCCCCTTCGCGCTTGCCTGAAATGAAGAAAAGTGGAGACCTCACCGAAGTTGGCTGGCCCGCCGCGCGGCTTCCCCTCCGCTATCCGGCCCGGGTCACCTCTGCTCACACCCCCACACAGGCCGCTCCGGCTACCCGCTCCTGAGCTCGCGCGGCCACCGCCTTCGTCTCCGTCCAGTGGGAGGTGTGAGCATCCAGGGCTGCAGCCGTGCGCACCGCTTCCTCCATGGGGGAGCGCCCGGGGGAACTTGTCCCAGACGACCTCCAGCCCCCACCACAGCCGCCGCCACCGCCGCCACCGCCGCCACCACCAGGACCTAAAGAGACAGCTAAAGACAACCTGGGCGCGGCCGAGTGACGCGCGAGGCAGCGCGCGCACGCGCAGTGTGGCGCGGCAAACGCCCCGCCCCCGGCGCGCCTTCCGGAGAAGGAGCGGGACAGAGGAAAGTGGTCTGGATTGTTGGCTGACCAAGTGATCAAAATCAAATCAACATCAACATCAAGACGTACCATGTGCGGTGAATTCCCACGCGCGGTTAGCACATCAAGCTATGTCTCTAAGCTATCCTAGGGAAAGGTGCTCCGAGAGGGCAAGGGCGGGACTAGAGTGAGACCCGGAGGCCCGGGCGAATAGGAGGAGGCCAAGGGGTGAAACCAAGTGCTGGGGGCGGGGCCGAGCTTGGCCTTCTCCGGGTAAGGCCTTCTCTTCCCAGATGGTAACTATCCGAAACTATTCGTTACGTTCTTTGGGAGGGTTCATTGTTTGCTAAAAAGCCGACCTCCCGACACTTGGGAGGTTTATTTTTCATGAGATGCACTGGAAATCCACTGTTAAGCTGCCCTGCCTTGGCTTCTTCTGGAACGTAGGAAGTTCCTGGGACCCATGATAATCGTTTCGTCAAAAAAGGACGAGGAGGGCTCATTTATTAGAAACTAGAGGAGCAACAATGGCAATGGCTCCCCACTCCAGTACTCTTGCCTGGAAAATCTCACGGACGGAGGAGCCTGGTGGGCTGCAGTCCATGGGGTCGCTGAAGGTCGGACTGAGCGACTTCACTTTCATGCATTGGAGAAGGAAATGGCAACCCACTCTAGTGTTTTTGGCTGGAGAATCCCAGGGACGGGGGAGCCTGGTGGGCTGCCGTCTATGGGGTTGCACAGAGTCGGACACGACTGAAGTGACTTAGCTTAGAGGAGCAACTAGCTGGATCTGGAGTGAGACCTGCTAATAAAACAGTAATACCTTGGTTACAGGTGCAATTCCTCTGGGGATATTTTTACAGTTTTTGACCAGATACGGGAACACTATTATACCGAATTTAAATTATTTTGGGTGGGAATCTTTCTAAAATGAAGTCTGTGCTTATTTAGCCAGAAAATGCCAAATGAAATTTGCTTGTTTAGGACTGTAGTCTCATTGGACTATTATCTAGACTGCACAGTCCCTGACTACTCTGGTTTTGGTAACTATGCAGCTTCTAATTTAAAAGCTTTTAATCTTCCCGAAACTTGGCAACCCGAGAACTGTCCTTTTTGGAATTGGCTCAGAGGAACTTTTTTGTTTACTTTTTTGGTCTCACCTGTTGTATCTAGAGGACATGGTCAAATAAGCAATTACATTGACTATTGAAAGATAGTTGACAAGCTGGTCTCTAATGATGCAGTAGAGTGTTAAAAATGGCTCTAATTCTGTGCCCATCCATGTGCCCACACATTTTGCAGAGTGGCTTTGCAGTTCTACTCCATCCCGACTCTGCCTTAGCCAAGAAAATGTGGTGGTGGCCAGCCTAAATCATGATAAGAAGCCTGGACTAGTGGGCTGGAGGAGACCAGGTGGAGCAGAGCACCTTGCAAAGCCACCTAACTGACGCAGAGAATAGACATAGAGCCAAGCTGGTTGAGATTCACAAAACTGTCCTGTTGACCCAGAGATACATGAGAAAGAATAAAGGAATCTTCCATTAAGCCACTCTTTTTGACATGAATAGGTATGTAGCAATAACAGAAATCCCAACAGGTACCTCTAGGAGGCAAGTGGCTGTAATGGAAGCAGTGGCTAGTTCGTATGAGCAAAAATGCTTCGAAACTATGTCGACCTAACAAATTTGCCCGGGCCTCTTTTCTGCCAGTATTGTAATCATACCAACTGAATCCTGCCTCATCTAGTCATCTCTCTCTCATCACTGTAGCTCACAGACTCATCTCAAATTCAATATCTGAACTCACCACACACCTGACACTTATGTTTGCACAGTGTATTATTTCTATAAGTATATGTAATATTCCCTGCTAATGTGACACAAGTTCCTTAAACGCCCAGATAACTTCTTCAGCACCTGATGCACATCTTATATACCAGAAGTGTTCAAGCATTGATCATGAGATGTTTTTAAACTTTTAAAAGTTGAATGTGTTTTCATATACTGCTAGTAGGATTGTAAAATGGTACAACCTCCTTATAAAACACTTTGGCAATTTCTTAAAAAATTAAACACATGATCCAGTGATCCAGCTGTTCAACTTCTAGGTAATTTTACCCAAGAGAAATGAAAGCATGTACCATTAAAAGACATAATGTAAATGTGTGTAATGTGAATATAAATGAACATTCAATAACACTTTTATTTATAATAAAAAAATAGAAACAATCTAAACGTCTGTCAATAGATGAATGGATAAACAACTATGGTATGTCCATGTCATGGAATACTACTGAGCAATAAAAGGGAATGAACTGTTGATACATGCTATAATATGGTGGCATGTCAAAGTAATTCTGATAAGTGAAAGAAGCCAGACCAAAGAGAGAGTATATATAGATTATTACATTCATATAAAATTCCAGGAACTGGATGGTAATATATAGCAATAGAAAGCAGATGAATGGTTGGGAGTAGAGGAGGCAAGGAAGGCAGACAGATTACAATGGGGTAAAAGGAAACTTTGAGAGTGATAGGTATGTTCACTGTTTTGCTCGTGGTGATGCTTTCATCATATGACATCATATATATTAAAACATACCAAGTTGTGTATTTTATATATGTGAAGTTTATTGCATGTCAATCATACCTCAATAAAACTATTAAAATCTACTTTTGTCATTGTTATAGAAGTATAGGCAAGATTTATTAAGTAATATTTTTTAAAAAATCATGAATTAGTAGACCAAAATTACTTCTCATATATAAATTATCCTTCAATTACTCGCCTGCATTTTGGTTTTGTTACCATAGATGTCAGCCAGAAACATGAGAGTACCATTTCAGATAATCTTTCAAATTTAGCTCAACCCCCTATTAGTAATTTTACCCTTTATGCTGAAAAGTAAATAATGACATTCTCTAGCATTTTAATAGTTTATTATTACATACATTTTCCAATTACTATTAGTTTACTCAAGGCCATAGGTAACTGACACATGTAGTAGGCATTTTTCTAATACATTTGTTGGAGGAAGAGGGGAGAGCTCTCTGAAAAAGTAATAACTTGAAGTGAATTTTTGGGTAGAACACTAGGATATTTATTAAAAGCCAGATGTTGGCTTTTTTAAATATTTAATTATTTCAATGAGTATGTGACACTATTAAGAAATAACCACAGAATCCTTCAAAACTTGTACACATCCGTGTGTGTGCTCGGTTGCTAAGTCATGTTCGACTCTTTTGCAACCCCATGGACTGTAGCCCACCATACTCCTGTGTCCATGGGATTTCCCAGGCAAGAATACTGGAGTGGGTTGCCATCAGATGTTGGCTTTTAACCGTTGCTTCATTTGATGAAATGTTGAGTGGACCAGGTGGGGAGTATTATGGCCCCCCAAAGATTCATCCTCAGAACCTTGTGAGTATGATTAAGTTAAGCATCTTAAGATAGTCCTGGATTGTCCAGGTGGGCCCAAAATAATCACAAGGGTCCTTGTAAGAGTGAGGCAGGGGTATCAGAGTCAAAGAATGAGATATGACAGTGGAAGAAGAGAAATGTAACATTGTTGGCTTTGAAGATGGAGAAAGGGAAACAAGCCAAAGAATGTGCATGGTCTCTGGAAACTGCAAAAGGCAGAGAATAGGTCTCCTCAAGTGCCTCTATAAGGTAATCCTGCCAACATCTTGACTTGAGCCTAGTTAAACTTGTGTTGGACTTCTGACCCTCACAACTATAAGACAGTAAGTTTGTCTAGTTGTAAACCACAAATGTGGTAATTTGTTAGAGCAGCAATAGAAAAGCAACAGTGAATAAACATGCCAAAATAGGAGAACACTGAGACCCTCCCGACATCCTCACCCAAAATGATTCCATTTTATGAACAGACAACTTAATTTGAACTTCCTCCACCTTCCAGCCCGTTATCTCAGTTATTCTACATGGATCTGTTGTGTTTGTTACTGGATTGGCATCTCTCCTATCCTGCTTGCCATGGCACAATTCCAAACCCCACACTTACAAATTTCTTCAGCTGGAATTAATACCTTTTTTCTTTGAACTGCTAATATAGATACAGGTATCTGTTTATTTCTCTATTTCTTGACTGTGCCTCAGCTTTCCAAAACAAAAAGTCTTTTTGAAACTACCTATGATATGAGGTTAAAAATATGGTGTGATTAATATTACATCAAAGATGCTGGCATGTGATGTCTAAAGGTCAACTGACAGGGATATAAATCAACAGAGGAAGTGGAAACTGGGGAGCACGTCTGATTTTCTATACTCCTCAGAATCAGATATAGAGCTTAGGTTCAATAGTAGTATACTTGGCTACCAGTTACAACTAACAGTTTTGTAATAGTAACCAACCCGGGCAAGTTTTTGAAGAATCTGGCACTTATACATTTTATTCCAAAAACCTATGTAGAAAGGGTTATCCATTTGGTGGTTTCTTAAAATGTTTTTTCCTGATTTCTGTACAGATATATTATGATCAAAATGTGAGTAAATCTTTTTGGATAGAGCCAAAGGAAAAGTATTTTGCTCAAATATTTTTTTTCATTCAATACAATTACTTTAGGACACTAATAAAGATTAGTGACAAGATTTTTGATGACAGAGTATTAAAATGTGTTATGATTCTCTAATTTTCAATGTATTTAAAATATGTTATATACCTCAAAAACATGTAAAAGACATTAACATATTAAAGTACAAATAGTTTTCTTTAATACATCATTTCATTGTATCAGAAGATAGTCACTGGGTAGTGAACTCCTTCACACATCATAGATTTGCATCCTAAGATATGCATGAGTGGACATTTTCTACATCCTGATGGAGACCTGGGCTATTTGTTTCTATAAGGAAAATGGGAAGCATCTGATTGAGAAATTAAGAGGATATGGAACCTGAGACCACACAAACTTCTCATGTAAAGGGCAAAAAAGCAACAAGTGTTCAGCTAGAAATAAGTTATTTTATTTTAAAACACATACATATTAATAAATATTATTGGAAAACTTAATAAATAGCCTTTTATTTACATAAGGCAATTACAACATGCTATGACTACTTCTATAAAGCACAATATAAGCAAGTATTAGTCATTGACAAATATGTGTGTGTGCTAATTGGAAGCTCTCCTGATACATTTACATGAAAAAAATTTTATGCAACCAACCAACATTTTACATTTTTTATCTAGTTTTATTCCTCTTTCACAATTATATTCCATTTTACAAGAAAGTTATTTAAAGAGGCAAAAACACTCAGGAATTCTACTGAAAAACAGTACTCTTAAATTTTTCCAAAGTGTAAAAACACTGACATGAGGTTGGGGTTGGGGGCAAATTATTATGGTCTGACAAATAAAGAGATTCTGCGCTTTTCAGTGTGACCCTTGGCACTAGTGGTCTGGGAGTTCCTGACATGCACCTGGTGTCAGGTAGTTCACGGTTAGGATTGAGCCGCTCGGAAGCAGGAAGTTCAGTATCACCCATTACAAAGTCAACACAACAGAATTCATCTGCTTTACAGGTCACTGATTCTTTTGCAGAACGTACACCTTTGTGGAATGTCAAAGAAGCTCATCACACCATCAGAATGTGATCTCTCAGTGCAGCTCTTTAAAGTCCTTGTTTAGTTTCCATATTTTACAACAGAATATATAAAACCCTTCTTTTTAAAACAAAAAAATAAAGGAAAATTAAAGCTTCATTGAATCATGCAAGCTTGACACCCAGTGCTTCCTTTGCTTACTCAGTGCTCGAAGTTGCATGGTCCTGAGCAGACAGGATGCCCAGTCCATCACTCCCAAGGAGTCCTGTACATGCGCTCTGGTCTGAGGTGACCAGCATATGCTAAACAGGCAAGCGCTCTTACACAGATATGGAGACCCATCCCACCCTTTAGAGGTAGAGAAACTGAGGCACAGAAAGGTTAAGTGACTCACCTACAGTTGCACAATTCAGAGGAAAATAGAGAAAAGAACAAATAAATCCTCCCGGCTCATGCTGTGGGGCCTAGACTATGCTTTTTATCATATTGGGTACATTTGAAATAGATGTTTATTTGCATGATCATTGTTGTACTGAGTATCAGCTTTTCACTAGACAGTATTTTTTGATGTAACAAAGTTACACTTTTTTAAAATATAATTCTTTTGTTGCATTTAACAGCATGTGAGAAATATGTATGAAAATAAATGAGTTGTGAAATTGGGCCAAATTCTTGTTCCCATTCCTATATTTCTTAATCTATTCAAGTATATGATGGAGGTATAAGAATCTGGCCAGATGTGAAAACTCACTTATAAGCTAAAGGACAGACCCTCAAAATTCATCACCAGTACAACTTTGAGGCGGAGGTGAGGAATACAGAAAGCTGAGGTATTTTATATGATAAACTGTTTTATGGTGTGACTGGTGTAAGCTGGTCTTTCTCTTCCCAACTCAAACTAACAAACCTCTAGCTATGATGAATAAAACATATGAAAAACTATTAATAACACAGACATGTCTTTGAGAGGAAGGTCAATGCTAAGGAGTTATGTTACATTTTTGGTCCCTGAGAAGGTAGAACACCAAGATTCCATCAATTCCTGCTTGATGGGTGAACTATTTCCATGGTGTCAGACACAGTAAGGACAACTTCATCAGACCACTGGAGCCGACTGGTCAGTCATGAACAGATCTAAACTAAAGCTTCCTCTCTTTGCAGGTTGCTACTCAGTCCCAGGAATTCTAAGTCAGGATCAAGTAGGCATCAAAGAAGAGAGATGGGCAGAGCTCTGCAGATTGCTCTTCTGGGTTAGTTGAGAAGCTCAGAAAAGAGAGGTATCATCTCCTGAAAAGAATTAGGCAGCCCGACAGTAGCACGTGACCACAAACACCTCAGTCTCCGTGGACTCATCCACACCCACAGACAGTGTATCTCAAGCACTTTACAGATGTTTAGGAACTGGCCTCTAGAAGTGAGCACAGTATTTACAAAGAGCTGAGAGGTCAATGAAGAAGGAAGATGAGAGGTGACTGCCTACTTCAGTAGTACTTTCCTCTATCAGATGAGAAACCCAAAGAAAAACCCCAAGACCAATCTATTGACTACACCTAGAATCAACTTCTGGAAATAAAACTGCAGATAACAAATTGGCTTGAAAAGTAGGACTTGAAAGAATATTTCTTATTGCTGAACCAAGAGCAGCAAAGTGTATTTCACTAACTTTCTAATGTGAAAAGACCATAATAACATCTGAGTGATGATACCTCCTGAAGACCCACCTGTGGGGAGTTCTTGCTCCCCAAGTGGCAGCAGGGAGACTGCCCTTCCTCTGTGGATTCTTCTCTGCAGAGGTGGAGCAGTCCTATAGAACAGCAAAATACTCATGGTGATCTCAGTGCTGGGTTTGGGTTAGAATCCTTAATAGACCCTACACTTGACCACTGAGCAGAACAGGAAGCAATCTTTTTAAATGCAAAGATTCAGAGGAGAAAGCAAGGCGTTGTCCAAGTATGAGAGGAGAGACATGGCCTATTTAGGTATCTATCCAGGTAAATGTGCAAGTTTTGATCACAAACATATGATTTTACAGGAGGCTTGAAAACAAGTGAACAATTTTTTCCTTAGTTTTATCAAAGATAAAACCCAGAGAATAGCATAATAATGTTTACTTTTGGAAAGATCACTGTAAGACCTATCCACATTCTGGGCCTTTCTCTTTAAAGCTTTTATTTTTTTTAAATTCCAAATAAATTATAAAAACACAGATTTGTAAAATAAATACTGTAAGTCAGAAGTTATATGCTCTATGTCAGACTTGAAAAGTAGGCTGTTAGACTGCTGGTCATGTCAATTACTTCCAGGCTACAGTCACACTTGGAATACAATGGATGATATGAATTGCATTCCACTGGAAGAAAAGCTGTGCATCCTACCAAAGTAATCTGCTAAACAGATATAAATTTGGAAGAGTCTAACTGTTCTGGGGCTTATCACCTTCAAGAGACGACAAGTTGTTTATACTTGGAGTTTTTACTTTACTAAAAAAAAAAAATCATAGGAAGATAATCCAGAAAATATCACCTTTAAGTATCTATGGAATAACCACAGATTTAACTGCAATCAGGAACATCAATAGACTGAATTAAATAAACTAAGCTTCACATGTAAACTGCAACCAAAAGAAAATGGTAATTTCCATGAACTTTCTTATGATACTTGTATAGCCACATGTATTTTTTGAATATCTCAACTCCTTACCTAGGAAACTATTTTTATGCTCAAAAGTATACTTATACACCTACATTTTTAGAAAATTCAGTTCAATAAATTAAGGCCTGTATTCCTAAAAATATTGATGATAAAAAATAAACCTTCAAGAGTTGATAAAAAGACTAATGGATTTCTGAGCATTTATTAACTATCAGTTACTATAAGATTTAGAAAAATTTTAAAATAATCTTGCTGCTGTTAGTTCACAGCTCACTGACAACTCATGATCATCCAATGTACTTTTAATTCATAAGGGTGTTTTTTGCTCTATCGTTGTTTTATTTAGCCTCTTTATTCAACACTTTAGGGAACTATCCCTTAGGTCTTTAGAAATGTTCTTTTTATCTAAAAAAAAAATACATTTTTTTCTATTGACATTCCTTAGTAATTTTAACTGGGTATTATTAAATTCCACGTTCTACTTCACCAAGTCAATCCCATCACTTTACTCAATCCCATCTTTCAACTTGGCTTAGTTTCCTAAGCCATTTAGACAAAACAGTGCCCTGAGGACTCTCCTGGTGGTCCAGTGGTTAAGACTGCACTTCCACTGCATGGGGACCATTTCAATCCCTGGTAGGGAAATCCCACATGTCTCGCAGGGTGGGATGGGGGGAACAATACTGCAGATGAAGTATATAGATATCTTGATGAGTATCTGCATCACTCTGTGGTTTGTTACTATTTCATACACATGGAAGGTTACTATAGACAGGCAAATGACCTCTTTTGATCCAAATGCTGGGATCAGTTCAGTTCGGTTCAGTTCAGTCGCTCAGTCGTGTCCAACTCTTTGCGACCCCATGAATCGCAGCACGCCAGGCCTCCCTGTCCATCACCAACTCCCGGAGTTCACTCAGACTCACGTCCATCGAGTCAGTGATGCCATCCAGCCATCTCACCCTCTGTCGTCCCCTTCTCCTCCTGCCCCCAATCCCTCCCAGCATCAGGGTCTTTTCCAGTGAGTCAACTCTTTGCATGAGGTGGCCAAAGTACTGGAGTTTCAGCTTCAGCATCATTCCCTCCAAAGAAATCCCAGGGCTAATTAATGGCTATTTTGCATTTCAGAAGTTTAATGAGGGATTGGGTCAGGGACTACAGAGTGCTTTGTCATCTCAAACAACAGGGAGATGGTTAAACTGTTTTCATTTTTGCTAGAAATTCTTTCTAAAACTATGTGTGTTCCAATTTGTAGCAAAAAAAAAAAAAAAAATTAGGCTTAATTGTGTCCTTTAACTTGTTCCTGAACTCATATGTGCCACTGAACAGTTACTATCTCACTTAACAGCCTAAATAATTTCTTCTTAGTGGACACAATGCTTGCTCAATGAGAACATGGGTAAATTTAATACTGGATCCCAGTTATGTTAGACTGAATACAAATAAAATACCTCATGCTACTTAGTCAATTGTCTTTCATTGGATTATAACATGCTGAAAGGGTCAACTTCCTCTAATGTGTCCTTCATCTTGATTCTCTTCCAATAAATAATATACTATAATTTATAACTGCTTTGAACATTTATAGTTTGAATAGTGAAATACTAAAGTATAATCATGGAAGCTGCATTATTCTAATCTAAGAGAACATACACACAGTAATAGTCAAATTAAGTGAATAGTTCAAGTGATAAAGGCACTGAAATTGATTTGAGCTACTGAAAATCATCCTGCAAATGGAACAGTATATGGTATCCATTCACTCTTCTCTCTCTGTTTCCAATTAAAATGTCTAGGAGTCAGGGGTAGGAGAGTCAACACATTAGAGGATTAAAAACAATTAAATGTATATACCTCTGATTTGGATGGAACACCTGAATGTTAGACATGCTTAATGCAAAATAACAAGACTAAAGACACATTTACTGTAGAGTCAGACTTCAAGACAACACCTTCTCCCATTTCCAAAGTAAGCTTCTAAATAAGAATATCTGTTCCCCTGCAAACACTAACCAGAATAGGCCCGTTCTATTTAAATAATGATAGTGTTTTAAAAGCAAAGAGTATTCATCAAAGCTTCCAGGTTAATGGCAATGAACATAAGATTCCTCTCATCAGAGAGAGATGACACTCAGGCAACCTTTGAGCAACTTCAGAGAACAGAAGGCTGAGTCCACAGTCCTGTGCTAAGCAATGCATCCTCATTCTCCACCAGCCTATTCATCATAGATAAGGAACTGCAACACAAGCAATTTACTTGTGTAAATTTACTCTTCTACGTCACATCAAATTAGGACCAGAAACCATATCTTCTTTCTGTTCCTCAAGCCATACAATTCCTTGTGACATCCTAGTCCGTTTTCACATTAGATTTATTCATCTCCCCCAGGTTGAAGTTGAACTCTTTGAACACCTGTATAAGGACAATTCCAACGGAGACAGTGGTGAACCCACAGGCCATGCCCAAGAAGTCCACCAGACCCACGTTGCTCCACTCCCGGAAGAGGATGGCTGAGGCCAGCAAGACCAGTGTGGTGAACACCACGTAGTAGATGGCCCCAAACACAGAGGAGTCGAAGCACTCGAGGGCCTTGTTGATGTACCTGAACTGGACGATGATACTGCAGCCAAGCACGGCCAGGAGCACCAGGCACAGGCAGAGGGCCCGCTGACTAGATGGGTTGTTGTGGAAGATGTCTTGGGCAGCCAGCCCAATGCCCTTGGTGGAAGGCACGGTGAAACTCCCCAGCAAGGAGCAGATGCTGATGTAGACCATGATGTTGGTGGGCCCGTGGGCCGGTGCGATCCAGAAGATGAGCAGCAGCAGCATGAGCAGCACGATGCACAGATAGCCCACAAACACTGGAAAAGAGGGGGCACACAGTGACTGGGGGGCTAGCAGAGCAGCCCCCATCATACGCCCCACCACCTGCCCCTGCCCCTATCACCAGGACACTCTACTGCTCCAGGTGTGCTTAACCGCACCCACTGAGCTCATTCCACAAAAATGTTTTCCCATCACTATTTTCACCATTAAAAAATTCATAGCTCCTACATATTACAAGTCAATAAATAAGTCTTCTATTAGTAATATTTTATAACATTAAAAGTCAACGTATACACTATGAGATTTTTTTCTCTTTTTTTGCACACACAGCATGGCACGCTGAACTATCCCCAGCAGGGATCAGACCCATGCCGCCTGCAGTGGAAGCATGGAGTCCCAGCCACTGCACTGCCTGGGAAGTCTCAAGAATTTTTTTTAAGCTAGTCCACAAGATGGTCAATTCAACAAACCCTAGGCAGAGTACTCCTGCTGGGGGAGGGCAGGGAAAGAGAGTCATATGGGGTCTTAAAGAACATGAGGGAAAACCGTGGGGGTGTCTCTGGCTGTGGCAGGGACTGAGGGCTGCACGCAGAGGCCACAGGTCCTCAGGTGTGTACAGAATTTCACACAACAAAAAATCATCAGATTCTCCTCACAACTTCTGAATGTCACCTTGGACAGGTAACTAACTGAAAAATGTTTATAGTAATCAGAGCCTAGAACCTGTTTTATGTATAAAACAAAGTAATTTGGCAAGCATTTAATATATATTGAATTTTTCAGTACTTCTGGAGTTATTTTCCATTTCAGAAGATCCCACTGCTGGGAGTTCCCTTGTGGCCAGGTAATTAGGATTCCAGGCTTTCACCGACAGAGTCAGGGTTTAACCCCAGGTCAGGGAACTGAGATCCTGCAAGCTGTGTGGTCCAGCCAAAGAAAAATAATAAAAGAAGATCCCATCAATGATGGCAAAATCCCAAGTGAGTCAATAAGACAACACCTCCACATCATCTGTTTTGCACCTGCCAGATTGTCAGCAACGCCACATATGCTGTAGGGCCTGCTGGCTCTAATGTATCTATTCCTGTGGCTATACTTGAACATTCTATTTTATTCCAAAGTATTATTCTGAGGGCATTATGTTGACTACTATTTATATGTACATGGAAGTTGTATTTGCCATGAATTTCATTCCCAGATTGTAAAGTGGGTGCTAGGCACTGGGCCTGAGAGGGCTGGGTACAGCCTGGACATCTGTACCAGCAAACAGGTGGTGGGAGTCCCCTCTTCCCCAAGGGTAAAGAAAAGGACCTTGGAGGTCTGCTGCAAGAGAGGATTCAGGAAGATACTACAGCTGAAAGCTGTCTGGGAGCCTGACCTATAAACAGGGGACGAGGTAGTGAAGGGCAGAGAGCGCAGTGTGCACAAAAGTATTATAAAGTACTGCAAAAGCATGGGCTGTGTTTGTGAAAAAATCAGAAAAAGCAGCTGAGCCTGAATGGGTAGCAGATTTCCCTGGTGGTTCAGATGGTAAAGAATCTGTCTGCAATGCAGGAGACCTGGTTCAATCCCTGGGTTGGGAAGACCCACTGGAGAAGGAATGGCTACCTCCTCCAGTAATCTTGCCTGGAGAATCCCATGAACAGAGAAGCTTCATGGGCTACAGTCCGTGGAGTCACAAAGAGTAGAACATGACTGAGCAACTAACATTGAATGTGCAGGAGTTTCGTCTTTTGAGTCTCATGGGGATGGGGCTGGGGGGTGGGAGGGTGGTGATTGCAGTTATCAAAAAAGGAATGAAAGAGAAACTAGGTAAAAAATATATACCAAAGAACAAACAAAAAACACATACAGAGCTCTATAGGGACTCTAAGGATGAATTAAATCAGGCCTTGGCTCTCAGAGAGCTTCACAACAGGAGGAACCGAGGCCTGGACACATGGTGTCCTAAGGGAAACAACATGTGGGAGACCCGCAGAATTGACACCTGTTGTGCTATGGATAGGGAGGCAATGTACAAGGTCCAGTCCTCAGAGGCAGCAAAGGGGCCAGGTCAGCAGGGCAGCCCCAGGGGACAGCTGTGGACAGTGGTGAGCAAAGAGTAACCAAGGGCCTGGAGGACAGATCACACCGCAGGGCAGGGCAGAGGGTACAGCTCCCCTGGGGAGGGCCACAGCGGAGGAAACAAGCTCTCTGGCAGTGAGGCCTGAGTTACCTGGATTGGTCAGCTTCTCCTCCAACTCAGCCTGAGTAGTCACACTCTCAGATTTCGGGGAATGGATAATCAGCACGACAGAACCCGCACAGCTTAGCAGACACCCCAACTTGCCCAAGATGTTGAGCTTTTCTTTCAGAAGATAAGAAGCTAAAATGGACCTTCAATTTTAAAATAAGAAATGATTAAATCAAACTATCTGACCTGTTTCTTCTCAGTGCAGGTGTTACTAAAGCTACCTTTTCTTTATAGTCACATTTTATTTTTAAATTAGTTTTTAAGTGTAGAAGGATTAGGAATTTATTGAAGTTCCTATTTCAATGCAAACAGAATTTTCATACCAATTCCATGCACAGCCAATATATAATGATACTCGTAAGTCATACCATGATATTATTTCAGTAGATATGAAATATACAGGATAGAAAAATAAGTTTTATGATTGACCAAAAATTAAAATATTGCTTCCATATTTTTAAAAGTAAACAGTCTAAAAACACTATGTTAAGTAGGATATGAAAGTTGTTAAAATAATTATAAGCAATTTACGATCAAAACACTTATATTAAAATGAATTAAATTGAGAAAGTGTACAAATAAGAAAAAAATCAAAATGCTAACAGAAATTGAATTATAATAGAAAGAACCTGGGTGATTACTTTTAAAATGTGATCACATTACTTCTTTAATGCAAGAAAAAACATTCCTCATAAAACATCTATAATTTTAAGGCTGGTAATTTGTAGTTTTTCAGTGGCTAAGTTGTGTCTAACTCTTTGCAGCCCCATGGACTGCAACATGCCAGGCTTCCTGTCCTTCACTATTTCCTGGAGTTGGCTCAAATTCATGTCCACTGAGGCAGTGATGTTATCTAACCATCTCATCCTCTGCCGCCCACCTTTCCTTTTGCCTTCAATCCTTCCCAGCATCAGGGTCTTTTCCAGTGAGCTGGCTCTTTGCATCAGGTGCCCAAACTATTGGAGCTTCAGCTTCAGCATCAGTCCTTCCAATAAATATTCAGGGTTGATTTCCTTTAGGATTGACTGTTTTGATCTCCTTGCAGTCCAAGGGACTCTCAAGAGCCTTCTCCAGCACCACAATTTGAAGCATCCATTCTTCGGCACTCAGCCTGCTTTATGGTCCAACTCTCACATCCGCACATGATCACTGGAAAAACTATAGCTTTGACTATACAGATCTTTGTTGGCCAAGTAACGTCTCTGCTTTTTATTATTTTTTTTATTTTTAACGTCTCTGCTTTTTAATACGCTGTCTAGGTTTATCACAGCTTTCCTTTCACGGAGCAAACATCTTTTAATTTCATGGCTGCGGTTACCTTCCTCAGTGATTTTGGAGCCCAAGAAAATAAAATCTGTCACTGCTTCCACTATTTCCCCTTCTGTTTGCCAAGAAGTGATGGGACTGGATGCCATGATCTTATTTTTTGTCTTTTGTTTCTTTTAATTAATCTGAAGGATAATTGCTTTATGGTATTGCATTGGTTTCTACCAAACATCAACATGAAACAGCCATAGGTTTACCCATGGCCCCTCCCTGATCTTATTTTTTGAATGTTCAGTTTTAAGCCAGCTTTTTCACTCTTCTCTTTCACCTTCATCAAGAGCCTCTTTAGTTCTGCTTCACTTTCTAAAGCTGGTAATAGTGCTTGGGAAACCTGGGCTTTTTCTAAATCATGGGATTGGTCATTGTCAATTTGCTACTGTCCATGCCAAAGGCACTCAGAGAATAGGAACATCTTATAGGGAGGACACACAAGACCCAGATATATACAGGATTATTTCCAATAATCATTTCACAGATAAGGAAACCAAGCCACAGAAATGATCAGCATTTAACCTAAAGCCACAAAGCTAACAAGAGGTAAAGCCATGGAGAGGTCAAAACTTCCATCTTCCCCTTATAGCACTTTGTGTCCCTGGTCCCCAAGGAAACCCAGCAGTGTAGTTGAGAAAAATAAGCAACATATATGAAGAAACCACACGGGATACTGTAATATGGAAAGTGAAAGTGATGTCGCTCAGTCATGTCCAACTCTTTGTGACCCCGTGGACTGTAGCCTACCAGGCTCCTCTGTCCATGGCATTCTCCAGGCAAGAATACTGGAGTGGGTTGCCATTTCCTTCTCCAGGGGATCTTCGAGACACAGGGGTCAAACCCAGATCTCTAGCATTGCAGGCAGACGCTTTAACCTCTGAGCCACCTGGGAAGCCCCACTATAATACAGAACTGGATATTAAATTGAGGGGCTCCAAATAGCTGCACAGAGAGGTGGAAACCAGAGGAGTGGGAAGCTCCAAGAAGAAAGAGAGAGCCTGGAGTCAGCCTGAGACAATGGGGGGGCCTACGGCAAGAGGCCATGCATGAAAGAAAGGGGCAGGGACAATCCTGCACCAGAGGCCAACTCATCCTTTATTCCACTCTTAGTATTACACCAGAGTACAAATTAAACAGTACTTTTACAAAAGAGAGTGTCTAACAGAAAATCGGAGGGACACGCTTTCTCCTCTCTTCCTGGGCTGCAGTAACTTCAGCTTGCTACCTTTTGAGCCAAGATTAAACAAAAAGCATACAGAAGCTCTTTGACTTAAGTCAGGAGTCAACAGACTATGGCTGAAGGCCCAAGGCAGCCCTTCACCTGTTTTTCTAAATAACATCTTACTTGATCACAACCACATCCACACAGTTAGTCAGCTCTGTGGCTACTTTCTACCGTGATGGCAGAGGCAAGCAGCTGCAACAGAGGCCACAAGGCCCACAAAGCCTAAAATGTTCACCATCTGGCCCTGCACAGAAAAAGGCCACTCCCAAAGTTAAGTGATCTACAGAACTAAGCACACATCTACTTGGACAGTTGGCCAGAGACGGAGGCACAAGTTACATGCTGGCATCAGGGCCACAACACAGAGGGGCAGTATCCTACTGGAGGGCTTGGGGAGTGGAGCAAGGATGGGAGGGTGGAGTAAGGAATAGTGTGATAAAAGGAAAGAAGGGGAAAGAAACTTAATGCCAAGAAAGAGTCAATAAACTATCTTAATAAACTTAAAGTAATAGAAAGTAAACAAAAACAGGCTGTAGGACTGACAGCAAGGTCTTGAAAAGAAATCTGCACACTCTTGCTCATAGCAGCGTTATTAACAACAGCTAAAATGTAGAGGCAAATCAAGTATCCATTGGTGGATGCATGAACAAGTAGAGCACAGAGGGCACAAGGGTGCCCTTCTCTCCACATTCTTGCCAGTACTTCGTGCTTACTTTTTATGGGCCATTCTAACAGGTGTGAGGTGTATCTCACTGTGGTTTTGATATGGATTTCCCTGATGACTAATGATATTGTGCATCTTTCTGAGAGGGTAACAGGCAGGAAGGCCAGGGGTCTCCAAATGGAGGAAATAGGCTGCAAGTGTCAGACATTTTTTCTCTCTCCCTTAAGCTGCAAGAGGAAACAAACTATAAGTGTTGCATTTTTTCTTGGAGAATTCTGTGTTGCCAAGACAAGTGGTTCCACCTGAACCTAACTTGTCTCAAACCTTGAGGAACCATTGCATTTTCCTTAGGGAAATGTTTTTCTTAAGCTATGTTAATGAAACTATGTATTTGCTTTGGAATTTGCCTTTCTTCAAAATAGTTTCACCTAAAACTAACTTTTGGCTGATAATAGTTCAACAAACCAGTATTCACATCAATTA
Organism: Ovis aries; assembly: GCF_016772045.2. Lineage (NCBI taxonomy): Eukaryota > Metazoa > Chordata > Mammalia > Artiodactyla > Bovidae > Ovis > Ovis aries. The sequence goes on along the minus strand of NC_056055.1, from coordinate 113,891,896 downwards.
TTTTATGGTTGGGAGATGACATACCTTGTGCCATTCAATCTCAAAAATGCATACTGTGGGAGAGGGGCCTGGTGAAACTCCGTCAGCCTTGAGGTGTCTCTCTTATCTGATTCATAGCTTTCTAACAGACATAAAACAGCTTGCTAAAACTAGCAAGGGGGGCACTCTCCAGCCCGCTTCTGATGTTTGTGTCAGAAGCTTCCCCTGTCCCTTTTCACTTTAATATAACTCTGCTATACAAAAGCTCTTGAGTGATCAAGCCCGGTCCCTGGTCCTGAAGTTAAATCATCTTCTTCAGAGATCATGAATCTGACACCATTAACCGAAAGCTATCATTTTCATGTACCTATTGGCCATTTGTATGTCTTCTTTGGAAAAATATTTGTTCAGTTTCTCTGCTTAATTTTTAAATCAGATTGTTTATGGGTATTTTGCTATTGAGTTGTAAGAGTTCTTTATATAATTTGGATATTAACCCCTTATCCTATCTATGATTTGTAAATATTTTTTCCCATTCTATAAATTGCCTTTTTATTTTGTTTATGGTTTTCACTGCTGTGGTGAAGCATTTTAGTTTGGTGTAGTCCCTCTTATTTACTTTTTGCATTTGCTGCCTTTGCTTTTGATATCAGACCCAAAAAATCTGTTAAGACCAATATCAAGGAGCTTACTCCTTATACTTTTCTTCCAGGAGGTGTTTTTTTTTTTTTTTTTGAGGTTTTGAGTTGATTTTTGTGTACAAAGTACAATAGTGATCTAGTTTCATTCTTTTATAAGTGGATTTTACCAGTTTTAAGTAAGAGACTATCCTTTCTCCATTGTATATTCTTGATACTTTTGTCTTCATCGCCCATACACGTGTAGGTTATATCTGCGTTCTCCATTCTGTTCCACTGATCTATATGTCCATTTTTATGCCAATACCATATTGTTTGGATTACTATAGCTGACAATATAATTTGAAGTCAGGAAACGTGGTGACACCAGCTTCATTCTTTCTCAAGATTGCTTTGTCTATCTTTGTCTTTTGCAGGTCCACACAAATTTTAAGATTTGTGTGTTTCTATGAAAAAAATGCCACTGGAATCTTGACAGGGATTGCACGGAATCTGAAGATTGCATTGGACAACATGGACATTTTAACAACCTTAATTCTTTCAATGTATAAGCATGGAAGACCTTTGCCTTTGTGTTTTTTTTCAATTTTTTTCATCAATGTCAATGGTTTTTTGTGTACAAGTTTTGCTTTCTTAAATTTATTCCTAGGATTTTATTGTTTTTGATGCAACTGTAAATTGTTTTCTTAATTTCTTTCTCTGATAGCTCATTCTTAGACTGTAAAATCATAACTGATTTTTGTACACTGATGTTTGTATCTTGAACTTCAGTAGATTTATTTACTAGTTCAATAGTTTTTTGTTAGAGTCTTTAGGATTTTCTATAATCTGCAAGCAATAAATGCTGGAGAGGGTGTGGAGAAAAGGGAACCCTCCTACACTGTTGGTGGGAATGCAAACTAGTACAGCCACTATGGAGAACAGTGTGGAGATTCCTTAAAAAATTGCAAATAGAACTACCTTATGACCCAGCAATCCCCCTGCTGGGCATACACACCGAGGAAACCAGAATTGAAAGAGACACATGTACCCCAATGTTCATCGCAGCACTGTTTATAATAGCCAGGACATGGAAACAACCTAGATGTCCATCAGCAGATGAATGGATAAGAAAGCTGTGGTACATATACACAATGGAGTATTACTCAGCCGTTAAAAAGAATTCATTTGAATCAGTTCTGATGAGATGGATGAAACTGGAGCCAATTATACAGAGTGAAGTAAGCCAGAAAGAAAAACACCAATACAGTATACTAACACGTATATATGGAATTTAGGAAGATGGCAATGACGACCCTGTATGCAAGACAGGAAAAAAGACACAGATGTGTATAACGGACTTTTGGATTCAGAGGGAGAGGGAGAGGGTGGGATGATTTGGGAGAATGGGAATTCTAACATGTATACTATCATGTAAGAATTGAATCGCCAGTCCATGTCTGACGCAGGATGCAGCATGCTTGGGGCTGGTGCATGGGGATGACCCAGAGAGATGTTGTGGGGAGGGAGGTGGGAGGGGGGGCATGTTTGGGAACACATGTAAGAATTAAAGATTTTAAAATTCAAAAAATAAATAAATAAAAAATAAATAAAAAAATAAGTTATCTATAAATAGGAACAATTTTACTTCTTTCTTTCCCATGTAGATGCATTTTATTGCATTTTCTTGCCATCCTCTGGCTATAATTTTCAGTATTATGCTGAACAAAAGTGGCAAGAGTAGGCATCCTTGTCTTGTTAATGATCTTAGAAAGCATTTGGCTTTTCACTGTTAAGTATGAAGCCAGCTGTGAAATTGTCATATATGACATTTATTACATTGCAGTATGTTCCCTTTGTACCCAGTTTGTTCAGAGTTTTTATCATGACTAGATACTGAATTTTGCCAAATGCTTTCTCTGCATCTACTGAGATGATCATATGATTCTCATCCTTCATTCTGTTAATATGGCATAGCAGGTTGATTGATTTATGGATGTTGAACCATCCCTGCATCCCTGATACAAATGATTTTCTAGTGTATCGTTGAATTAAGTTTGATGAGCTGAACTGAACTGAATATTATGAATTTTTGCATCGATATTCTTCAGTGATATTGGTAAGTTATTTCCTTTTTGGAGTGTCCTTATCTGGTTGGAATTATAGTAATGCTGCTATTGCTGCTGCTGCTAAGTCACCTCAGTCGTGTCCGACTCTGTGCAACCCCACAGACGGCAGCCCTTCAGGCTTCCCCGTCCCTGGGATTCTCCAGGCAAGAACACTGGAGTGGGTTGCCGTTTCCTTCTCCAATGCATGAAAGTGAAAAGTGAAAGTGAAGTCACTCAGTCATGTCCAACTCTTAGCGACCCCATGGACTGCAGCCTACCAGGTTCCTCCATCCATGGGATTTTCCAGGCAAGAGTACTGGGGTGGGGGGCCATTGCCTTTTCCGATAGTAATGCTGCTGCTGCTGCTGCTGCTGCTAAGTCGCTTCAGTCGTGTCTGACTCTGTGCAACCCCATTGGCGGCAGCCCATCAGGCTCCCCCTTCCCTGGGATTCTCTATGCAAGAACCCTGGAGTGGGTTGCCATTTCCTTCTCCAATGCATGAAAGTGAAAAGTGAAAGAAGTCGCTCAGTCATGTCTGACTCTTAGCGATCCCGTGGACTGCAGCCTACCAGGCTCCTCCATCCATGGGATTTTCCAGGCAAGAGTACTGGAGTGAGGTGCCATTGCCTTCTCCAATAGTAATGCTAGTTTTATGAAAGGAGTCTGGAAGTGTTCCCTCCTCTTCAGTTTTTGGGAAGATTTGAGAAGGTATTAATTCTCCTTTAAAGATTGGCTAGAACTCACTTCCATCCATAGGATTCTCCAGGCAAGAGCACTGGAGTAGGTTGCCATTGGACGGAGGAGCCTGGTAGGCTGCAGTCCATGGGGTCGTGAAGAGTCGGACACGACTGAGCGACTTCACTTTCACTTTTCACTTTCATGCACTAGAGAAGGAAACGGCAACCGACTCCAGTGTTCTTGCCTGGAGAATCCCAGGGACGGGGGAGCCTGGTGGGCTGCCACCTATGGAGTTGCACAGAGTCGGACACGACTGAAGTGACTTAACAGCAGCAGCAGCAGCAGCAACAGAATTCATTTGTGTAGCTAAAGATTGGATAGAATTCACTTGCGTAGACACCTCTTTGACAAACTTTTCTTTGTTGGGATGTTTTAAATTACTGATTCAATTTTCTCAGCCTGTTTAGATTTTCTGTGTCTTCATGATCTAGTCATGTTAAGATACATGCTTTAGAAATTTATCTGTTATTTCCAAGATTATCCAATTTATTGATATGTAATTGTTCATAGTAGTATCTTATGATCTTTCTATGTCTGTAGTTCAGTTGTAAAGCCTTGTCTTTCATTTCTGACTTTATTTATTTGAATCTTCTCTCCTTTTCGTTAGGTAATCTAGCTAAAAGTTTCTCAATTTTGTTTATCAAAAAAAGGGAGCATCTTAGTTTGGTTAAGCATCTCTACTGTTTTTATGGACACTGTATCATTTATTTGTTTGGCTTATTTCCTTCCTTCTGCCTACATTGGGGATCAGTTCAGTTCAGTCGCTCAGTCGTGTCCGACTCTTTGCGACCCCATGAATCGCAGCATGCCAGGCTTCCCTGTCCATCACCATCTCCTGGAGTTCACACAGAGTCACATCCATCGAGTCAGTGATGCCATCCAGCCATCTCATCCTCTGTCGTCCCCTTCTCCTCCTGCCCCCAAACCCTCCCAGCATCAGAGTCTTTTCCAATGAGTCAACTCTTCGAATGAGGTGGCCAAAGTAGTGGAGCTTCAGCTTTAGCATCATTCTTTCCAAAGGAATCCCAGGGCTGATCTTCAGAATGGACTGGTTGGATCTCCTTGCAGTCCAAGGGACTCTCAAGAGTCTTCTCCAACACCACAGTTCAAAAGCATCAATTCTTCGGTGCTCAGCCTTCTTCACAGTCCAACTCTCACATCCATACATGACCACAGGCAAAACCATAGCCTTGACTAGACGGACCTTAGTCGGCAAAGTAATGTCTCTGCTTTTGAATATGCTATCTAGCCCTACGTTGGTCATAACTTTTCTTCCAAGGAGTAAGCGTCTTTTAATTTCATGGCTGCAGTCACCATCTGCAGTGATTTTGGAACCCCAAAGAATAAAGTCTGACACTGTTTCCACTGTTTCCCCATCTATTTCCCATGAAGTGATGGGACTGGATGCCATGATCTTCGTTTCCTGAATGTTGGGCTTTAAGCCAACTTTTTCACTCTCCTCTTTCGCTTTCATCAAGAGGCTTTTTAGCTCCTCTTCACTTTCTGCCATAAGGGTGGTGTCATCTGCATATCTGAGGTTATTGATATTTCTCCCAGCAATAGTTTGCTCTTTTCTTAATTTCTTGAGAGAAAAAATTAACTTGTTTATTTGATATATTTCTTTTGTCTTACTGAACGTGTTTATTGATGTAAACTTCCCTCTTGGATCTGCTTTTGTAGCATCCCACAGGTTTTGATATATTAGGTTTCCATTTTCACTTGTTTCAAGATATTTTTGGATATCCCATTCGATTTCTTCTTTGACACATTGTTCAAGAGTGTATATCGAATATTCACATATTTGTGAATTTTCCAGCTTTTCTCCTGTTATTGATTTGTAGTTTCATTCCACTCTGGTTGGAAAAGATACAAGGTATGATTTCAATCTTCTTAAATTTGCTAAGACTTGTCTGTAAGCTCTAGTAAGCTGTATCCTGGAAAACGTTTCTGCTCACTGGAGAAGCATGTGTACCATGCTGTTGCTGGACTGGACAGTCTGTGTATGTTGTCGTTCAGTCACTCAGTCGCGTCTAATGCTTTGAGACCCTATGGACTGCAGCATGTCAGGCTTCCCTGTCCTTCACTATCTCCCAAAGCTTGCTCAAACTCACGTCCATTGAGTCAGTGATGCCACCCAACTTCTGTCATCCCTTCTCCTCCTGCCTTCAATCTTTCGAATAATCAGGGTCTTTTCTGATGACTCGGCTCTTTGCATCAGTTGGCCAAAATATTGGAACTTCAGCAACAGTATTTCCAATGAATATTCAGGATTGACTTCCTTTAGGATTGACTGATGTGATCTCTTTGCAGTCCAAGGGACTCTCAAGAATCTTCCTCAGCATCACAGTTCAACAACATCAATTCTTCGGCATCCAGCCTTTTTGATGGGCCAACTCTCACATCCATACATGACTACTAGAAAAACGATAGCTTTGACAACACAGACCTTTGTTGGCAATGGCTTTGCTTTTTAGTACGCTGTCTAGCTTTGGCATAGATTTTCTTCTGAGGAGAAAGCATATTTTAATTTCACGCTGCAGTCACCATCTGCAATGATTTTGGAGCCCACAAAAATAAAGTCTATCACTGTTTTCATTGTTTCCCCATCTATTCGCCTTGAAGAAATGGGACCAGATGCCATGACCATTGTTTTTTGAAAGCTGAATTTTAAGCCCGCTTTTTCCACTCTCCTTTTTCACCTTCATCAAGGGGCTCTTTAGGTCCTCTTCACTTTCTGCCATAAGGGTGGTGTCATCTGCATATCTGAGGTTACTGATGTTTCTCCTGGCAATCTTGATTTCAGCTGGTGATTCATCCAGTCCAGCATTTCGCATGATGTACTCTGCATAGAAGTTAAACAAGCTGGGTGACAATATACAGCCTTGATGTACTCCTTTCCCAATTTTGAACCAGTCCGTTGTTCCATGTCCAGTTCTAACTGTTGCTTCTTGACCTGCGTACATGTTTTTTGCAGGAGGCAGGTAAGGTGGTCTGGTATTCCCATCTCTTGAAGAATTTTCCACCGTTTGTTGTGAGCCACACAGTCAAAGGCTTTGGAGTAATCAATAAACCAGAAATAAATGTTTTTCTGGAATTCTCTTGCTTTTTTGATGATCCATTAGATGTTGGCAATTTGATCTCTGGTTCCTCTGCCTTTTCTAAATCCAGCTTGAACATCTGGAAGTTCTTGGTTCATGTACTAGCTTGAAAATTTTGAGCATTACTTTACTAGCATGTGAGCTGAGTGCAATTGTGTGGTAGTTTGAGCATTCTTTGGCATTGCCCTTCTTTGGGATTGGAATGAAAACTGACCTTTTCCAGTCCTGTGGCCACTGCTGAGTTTTCCAAATTTGCCGGCATACTGAGTGAAGCACTTTAACAGCATCATCTTTTAGAATTTGAGGGCTTCCTTTGTGGCTCATCTGGTAAAGAATCTGCCTGCAATGTGGGAGACCTGGGTTCGATCGCTGGGATTGGAAGGGAAGATCCCTGGAGAATGGAAAGGCTACCCACTCCAGAATTCTGGCCTAGAGAAGTAGAGAGTAGAACACAACTGAGCGACTTTCACTTTCACTTTCACTTTTCTTTAGGATTTGAAATAGTTCAGCTGGAATTCCTTCACCTCCACTAGGTTTGTTAGCAGTGATGCTTCCCAAGGCCCACTTGACTTCACACTCCGAGATGTCTGGCTCTAGGTGAGTGATCACACCATCATGATTATATGGGTCATTAAGATCTTTTTTGCATAGTTCTTCTGTATATGTTAGGTTGCTCTAATATAGGGTTCAAGTCCATTGTTTTCCCATCTGGATGATCTATCCATTATGAAAATGTAGTACTGAAACCCTTTACCATTTTTGTATTGTTGTCTATTTCTCCCCTCAGCTCTTTAGTATCTGCTTATATATTCATGTACTCTGATGCTGGGTGTGAATGTATTTATGATAGAAACATTTTTTGAGGAACTGACCACTTTATCATTATCTAATGACCTTTTCATTATCTAACAGTCCTTTGTTACAGTTTTCAGATTAAATTCTGCTTTGTCTGATATAAGTATCAGACAAATACTACTGCTGCTCTCTTTTGGTTTCCACTGGCACAGATCTTTTTCCATGACTTTACTCTGAGAATGTGTGTTTCCTTAAAACTGAAGTGAGTCTCTTGTAGGAAGGATATAGCAGGGTCTTATATTTTATTTGACCTAACCACTCTTGCCTGGAAAATCTCAGGGACAGAGGAGCCTGATAGGCTGCAGTCCATGGGGTCCCGAAGAGTCGGACACAACTGAGAGACTTCACTTTCACTTTTCACTTTCGTGCACTGGAGAAGGAAATGGCAACCCACTCCAGTGTTCTTGCCTGGAGAATCCCAGGGACAGCAGAGCCTGGTGGGCTGCCATCTATGACGTCACACAGAGTCGGGCACGACTGAAGTGACTTAGTAGTAGTAACCCCTCTATGTGGTTTTTAAAGTAATTTTATTTATTTATTTATTTAAACTGTGCTGAGTCTTACTTGCTGTGCAGGCTTTTATCAAGTTGCAGTGAGCAGGGGCTTCTCTCTAGCTGCAGTGCATGGGCTTCACAATGCGGTAGCGTCTCTTGCTGTGGCACACAGGTTCTAGGGTGCTCAGGCTTCAGCAGTTGTAGCTCATGGACTCAGTAGTTGCAATTCCCAGGCTTTAGAGCACAGGCTCTATAGTTGTGGCACATGGGCTTAGCTGATCCATGGCAGATGCGATCTTACTAGAGCAGGGATCAAACTCATGTCTCCTACACTGGCAGATTCTTTACCACTGAGCCACCTGGGAAGCCCACTCTATGTGTTTTGATTGGAGAAATCAATCCACGAACACTCAGTAATTGTGGATAGGTAACAACTTATCGATACCATCTTATTAACTGTTTTCTGGCTTAATGAAGTTCACTGTACCCTTCCTTCTCCCTTGCCTTCCTCTGTGAACTGATGATTTTCCACAATGGTATGTGTTGATTCCCTTCTCTTGTTTGTGAGTCTACTGAAGGCTGTTCTGTGTTTACCATGAGGCTTACACTGAAACATCTTAAAGGTATATAACAGTCTATTTAACACTGACAACAATTTACCTTTTGTTGCAGTTAAATTGCAACAGGAGGTCTAAGCTTTAACTCCCTCCCTTTTATATTTTTTATGCCACAATTTACATCTTTTTCTACTGAGTACCCATTCATACAGCGTCACAGCTTTGGCTCTTCGTAGGACTTCTATCCTTCAACGTTTACACTAGAGGTAGGTAGTTAACACGTCACCCTATAACAGTATTAGAGTATTCTGAATCTGGCTACATGCTTACCTTTGCCAGCGTGCTGTATATTTTCATATATTTCTATGTTACTAACCCAGTGTTCTTTCATTTCAGCTTGAAAAACTTCTTTAGATATTTCTTATAGACAGGTTTAGTGGTGATAAACTCTCTCAGCTACTATTTGTTAGAAACAGTCTTTTTCTCACCCCTATTTCTGAAAGAAAACTTTTCTGGGTATAGTAATCTTGACTGCCAGTTTCTTCCTTTTAGCACGTCAAATGTATCATCCTCTTTTCTCCTGGCCTGAACGATCTCTGCTCAGAAATCCACTGATAGTCTTATAAGGGTTTCCTTCTATGAATTTTTTCCATTGCTTCTTTTAAAATTCTCTCTTTGACTTTAATTTTAGATAACTTTATTATGTGTATTGAACAAGATCATTTTGGACTGAAATTTTAACAAAACCTATTAAAAGACGCTTACTCCTTGGAAGGAAAGTTATGACCAACCTAAACAGCATATTCAAAAGCAGAGACATTACTTTGCCAACTAAGATCCGTCTAGTCAAGGCTCTGGTTTTTCCAGTAGTCATGTATGGATGTGAGAGTTGGACTCTGAAGAAGGCTGAGCGCCAAAGAATTAATGCTTTTGAACTGTGGTGTTGGAGAAGACTCTTAAGAGTCCCTTGGACTACAAGGAGATCCAACCAGTCCATTCTGAAGGAGATCAGCCCTGGGATTTCTTTGGAAGGAATGATGCTAAAGCTGAAACTCCAGTACGTTGGCCACCTCATGCGAAGAGTTGACTCATTGGAAAAGACTCTGATGCTGGGAGGGATTGGGGGCAGGAGGAGAAGGACACGATAGAGGATGAGATGGTTGGATGGCATCACTTACTCGATGGACATGAGTTTAAGTGAACTCTGGGAGATGGTAATGGACAGGGAGGCCTGGCGTGCTGCAGTTCATGGGGTCGCAAAGAGTCGGACATGACTGAAAGACTGAAATGAACTGAACTGATGACCTTCAAAAACCTGGATGTCCAAATCTCTCTCCATGTCTGGGAGGGTCTCAGCCACTATTTCTTTGCGTAAGGTTTCTACTCCTGTCTCTTTACTTCTTTTCCTGGGATTCCAACAAAGCCTACATTGTTTCTCTTAATGATGTCATTTAAATCCTCCAAGCTTTCTTCATTCTTTTTCATTCTTTTTTCTTTTTGTTCCTTACACTGGATAATTTCAATTGATCTGTCTTCAAGCTTACTGATTTTTCTGTTTGGCTATCTGCTGTTAAAGCTCTCTATTGAATTCTTCAGTTCTGTCATTTCATTCATCAATTTTAAAATTTCTGTTCAGTTCTTCTTTATATTTTCTGTCTCTTCATTAACCTTTTCATTTTGTTCTTATACTATTTTCCTGACAAGAAACTAATTATTAAATGTTTATCTGTTATTTTGAAGCTAAGAATCTTCAGCACAATTACTGTGAATTATTTGTTAGAAAATTCATGATCTTCATTTCTTTGGGCGTTACTGGAGGTTCTTTTGGTGGAGTCATGTCTTCTGATTCTTTGTGATTCCTACAGCTTTGCATAAGTGTCTGCACATTTGAAGAAGTAGTCACCTTTTCCAGACTTTATGGTTAAGAGAAAACTTACTACTAAATGATCAATGGATCAGTAAAGAAATCACAAAGGAAATTAGAAATCACTTTGAAATGAATAAAAATGAAGCAACAACTTGCCAAAGCATTTAGGATTCAGTTAAATAGGTACACAGAGAGAAACTTATATACATAAATGCCTACAGGACCCAATCCAGACTAACATGTAGCTGTGGAGAGCTGGCTCTCGGAGTGCTCTCCTGGGGCTGCCAGTCCACCCTCTCCCAACATGCATATTGCAGCAGAGGCCCAGCTTGGCAAGGCACAGCAGAAGGGGCTAGCTTCAAGCAAGCACAGGCTGGTGAGGGTCAGCTGTGGGGATGCAGGCTAGTGCCTGCACTCACAGAGCCAAACCACAATCACTCCCACTGTATGGCTGCCAATGATTTCTCTTGCTTTTCTTCCTTGTTCCTAGCCACCTTAATACACTTCTGTTTTGCCAGTCTAGGTGAAACTTTCTTGTGGTGCTCTGAAAGTCCTGAGAGTCCCTTGGACTGCAAGGAGAGCCAACCAGTCCATTCTGAAGGAGATCAGCCCTGGGATTTCTTTGGAGGGAATGATGCTGAAGCTGAAACTCCAGTACTTTGGCCACCTCATGCAAAGTGTTGACTCATTGGAAAAGACTCTAATGATGGGAAGGATTGGGGGCAGAAGGAGAAGAGGACGACAGAGGATGAGATGGCTGAATGGCATCACTGACTCGATGGACGTGAGTCTGAGTGAACTCCGGGAGTTGGTGATAGACAGGGAAGCCTGGCATGCTGCGATTCATGGGGTCACAAAGAGTTGGACATGACTGAGCGACTGAACTGAACTGAAAGTCTTAAGAAACTGGTTACTTACTCCATTCTTTATTTCCTAGCTAGGGAAACAACACTTCCTGTCTGAGCAGCTCCCTCATAGCACTGAGCAATGCCACCTTTGAAGAAAGGATAATCCCGTCAAAATGAAATACCCTCCTTCCTTTTTTGGTGCAATTATTCTCAGGGTTTTGGTTGCAATGTATCACTAAATTTTCTTAAGTAGACTCCAGAGCTCTCCTAGAGCTGTTTTCTTTATGCAGAGCTGATTCTTGATTTTTGTAGGGAGATGTTTTCTGACATCACCCTTTGGTGTCACCTTTTTTTTTTTTTTTTTGCTGAATTTTCATTTTGTTGATGTTATCCTTTAAATCACAAAAGCTTCTAATTATTATGATGTCCAGTGTATTTATTTTTCTTCTGTTGCTTGTGCTTTCAGTTCAGTTCAGTTCAGTTGCTCAGTTGTGTCTGACTCTGCAACCCAGTGGACTGCAGCTTCTCTGCCAGGCTTCACTGTCCATCACCAACTAAAAGAGACTGCTCAAACTCATGTCCATGAAGTCGGTGATGCCATCCAACCATCTCATCCTCTGTCGTCCCCTTCTCCTCTTGCCTTCAGTCTTTCCCAGCATCAGGGTCTTTTCCAATGACTCAGTTCTTCACATCAGGTGGCCAAAGTATTGGAGCTTTAGCATCAGTCCTTCCAATGAATATTCCGGACTGATTCCCTTTAGGACTGAATGGTGTGATCTCCTTGCAGTCCAAGGGACTCTCAAGAATCTTCTCCAACACCACAGTTCAGAAGTATAAATTCTTTGGCGCCCAGCCTTTTTGATGGTTCAACTCTCACATCCATACATGACTACTAGAAAACGATAGCTTTCACTACACAGACCTTTCTCAGCAAAGTAATGTCTCTGCTTTTTAATACACTGTCTAAGTTTGGCATAGCTTTTCTTCCAAGGAGCAAGTGTCACCTTTAATTATTATTAATTAAATTTAATTAATTAATTTCACACTGCAGTCACCTTTCTCAGTGATTATGAAGCCCACAAAAATAAGGTCTGTCACTGTTTCCATTGTTTCCCCATCTATTCACCTTGAAGAAATGGCACCAGATGCCATGATCATTGTTTTTTGAACGCTGAGTTTTAAGCCCGCTTTTTCACTCTTCATTTTCACCTTCATCAAGAGGCTCTTTAGTTCCTCTTCACTTTCTGCCATAAGGGTGGTGTCATCTGAGGTGGTCTGCATATCTGAGGTTATTGATATTTCTCCTGGCAATCCTGATTTCAGCTGGTGATTCATCCAGTCCAACATTTTGCAGTCCAACATTTCTATGTACTCTGCATAGAAGTTAAACAAGCAGGGTGACAATATACAGCTGTGATGTACTCCTTTCCCAATTTTGAACCAGTCCGTTGTTCCATGTCCGGTTCTAACTGTTGCTTCTAGACCTGCATACATGTTTTGCAGGAGGCAGGTAAGGTGGTCTGGTATTCCCATCCCTTGAAGAATTTTCCACCGTTTGTTGTGAGCCACATAGTCAGAGGCTTTGGCGTACTCAATGAAGCAGATGTTTTTCTGGAATTCTCTTGCTTTTTCTATGATCCAACGGATGTTGGCAATTTGATCTCTGGTTTCTCTGCCTTTTCTAAATTCAGCATGAACATCTGGAAGTTCTCGGTTCACATACTACTGAAGCTTAGCTTGAAGAATTTTGAGTGTTACTTTGCTAGTGTGTGAAATGTGTGTAATTGTGCAGTAGTTTGAGCATTCTCTGACACTGCCCTTCTTTGGGATTGGAATGAAACTGACCTTTTCCAGTCCTGTGGCCACTGCTGAGTTTTCCAAATTTGCTGGCATACTGAGTGCAGCACTTTAACAACATCATCTTTTCGGATTTGAAATAGCTCAACTAGAATTTCATCACCTCCATTAACTTTGTTTTCAGTGATGATTTCTAAGGCCCACTTGACTTCACATTCCAGGATGTCTGGCTCTAGGTAAGTGGTCACACCATTGTGGTTATCTGGGTCGTAAAGATCTTTTTTGGAGAGTCCTTCTGTGTATTCTTGCCACCTCTCCTTAATATCTTCTTCTGTTACGTCCATATTGTTTCTGTCCTTTAATGTATCTGTCCATTCATGAAATGTTCCCTTGGTAACTCTAATTCTCTTGAAGTGATCTCTAGTCTTTCCCATTCTATTATTTTCCTCTATTTCTTTGCATTGATCACTTAGGAAGGCTTTCTTATTTCTCCTTGCTATGCTTTGAAACTCTGCAGTCAAATGGGTTTATCTTTCCTTTTCTCCTTTGCCTTTCACTTCTCTTATCTCGGCTATTTGTAAGGCCTCATCACACAACCATTTTGCCTTTTTTATTTCTTTTTCTTGGCGATGGTCTTGATCACCACCTCCTGTACAATGTCACAAACCCCTACCTATAGTTCTTCAGGGCACTCTATCAGATCTAATCCCTTGAATCTATTTGTCACTTCTACTGCACAATTGTAAGGGATTTGATTTAGGTCATACCTGAATGGTCTCGTGATTTTCCCTACTTTCTTCAATTTAAGTTTAAATTTGGTAATAAGGAGTTCATGATCTGAGCCACAGTCAGCTCCTGGTCTTGTTTGTGCTGACTGTATAGAGCTTCTCCATCTTCAGCTGCAATGAATATAATCAATCTGATTCTGGTATTGACCCTCTGGCGGTGCCCATGTGTAGGCTCTTATCTAAGAAACCACTGTCTAATCCAAGATCACAAAGATTTATATCTGTTTTCTTCTAAGAGTTCTACAATTTTAGCTTTCACATTTACATTTGTTTTGTTTTATAATCTATTTCATCTGATCCACAGCCTCTCCAACTTTCTTATGGTTACTGTTGGCATAATATATCTTTTTCCTTTCTCTTTTATTCAATCTATTTGTATCTCTGAATCTAAACTATGTCTGAAGTAGAGAGCATATAATTGGATCTTGTTTTTTTAAACCTGCCTGACAATCTTTGCCTTTTAATTGGATTGTTTAGTCCACTGACATTCAATGTTTTTACTGATAGAGTTAGATTATCTTACTTTTTGTTTTCTATGTTTCATGTTTTTTTTTGTTTCATATTCTTCATTACTTCCTTCTGCATTAAGTGAATATTTACAGTGTGATATTTTAATTCTTTTAATGATTTTTTTCACTATAGTTTTTTAAAAGTTGTTTTCCTAAGGCTTTCTCTAAGGCTTATCAGAATACATGTCAAATTGATACTAACTTTACTACAGTGAGATATTATGTTACTCTTCTTCCTTTCAGTACATATATGCTTTTGATGTTTACATGTTTGCTTATGTGCATTTTGTTGAAAATGTGGTTTAACATTAGTGGAATAAATTTATTTTCATATGTATAAATTTATTTTCGTATGTATAAAAGTGGCACTTTTCAACTTTTGTCATTTTATCTATTGGGATTTTCATATTATTTTGGTCAATTTAAGAAATTCTTTGTATTACACTTTAACTATTGTCATATTTGTTGAAATTTTTTTCCTATCCTTCTTATTTTACTTCTCGGTGTAGAAAATTAACCTTTTCATTTTTATTGCTTCAAATGTTTGAAACTTCTTAACCTTCTAAGATATGAAACACATTAAAAGTTTTCTTATACATAGGCCATAAACTCTAGGTACATAGCTAAAGTTCTTTTCTCCTCCTTCACAGATTAAATCTCTACATAACTTACTCTGGGTTGTGCTAGAGATGCAGGTTTATTCAGTGAAAATCAGACATAAATTATCGGTAGCTACATGTCACAGACAGGCAGGTATTAATGGAGATGCTAGTTAACACAGTGAGTTCACTGCAGCTTTACTCAGCACACCCTGCACTGCTGAGTGAGATAACACACCTCAACATACTGATCACACAACATGTGATCACACAAATTAGTCACTGAATGTAGTATCAACAAACCATTCAGTGCTGTATTTCACACTTGATGGCCATACTTAGTTCAGTTAGATCATATTTTGATGCTGTTATGATTAGGATTTAAGTTGATATCCCTACAAATTGTTTACCAATTTTCCCAACACTATTTTTTTTTAAAGAATAAGAAACTCTCTTTTTTAAACTTGAGATATGACAACTACATGCAGCTCTTGCTATACTAGATCATTCACTAGAGGGAAAAATAATGGTATAAAGCATAATGGCATAGAATAATGGTATCATGGCTCAATGTACAAAATTGGAATGGGGAGGGCAGATCAGAAAGATACATTTAACATTAAAATAAAGTGAAATCTATCAAAATTGATGATTGTACCATTGTTATGAAGAAGATGTTTCCAGTCTCAGGCCGTCAAAGTGTTTAAGCGTAAAGGATCATGACAAACGTAACCAATCTCATAAGGATCGAAAACAAAATCCAAACAACGAAACAAACATCACATTCATAACAGAACAGTGTTTCTCAAACAGGGATGATTTGCCCCACAAGGTGACATTTGCTTATGTCCAAAGACATTTTGGGGAAGAAGAGCTACCAGTATCTTGTAGGTGGAAGCCAGGAATGCTGCTAAATACCCTACAAAGCACAGACTGGACCCTCAAAGCAAAGAATTACCTGGCACCTAGGTCGATAATATCAAGGCTGAAAAATGCTAATATAGAGAAAGCAAATGATGGAGAAAGTGGGATAGAATTTAGTAATCAGTGTGTCTGGGTGAGGGAATATGAATACTGTTTTGATTATTGTTCTTAACCTTGTATTTTCCTATAATTTGGAAATTAACTCCAAATAAAGCATTTTTAAAAGGCTTTTTAAAAGTACTATGCTGTTTTAGAAAAGGCAGAGGAACCAGAGATCAAATTGCCAACATCCGCTGGATCATGGAAAAGCAAGAGAGTTCCAGAAAAAACATCTATTTCTGCTTTATTGACTATGCCAAAGCCTTTGACTGTGTGGATTACAATAAACTGTGGAAAATTCTGAGAGAGATGGGAATACCAGACCAGCCGACCTGTCTCTTGAGAAACCTGTATGCAGGTCAGGAAGCAACAGTTAGAACTGGACATGGAACAGACTGGTTCCAAATAGGAAAAGGAGTACGTCAAGGCTGTATATTGTCACCCTGCTTATTTAACTTCTATGCAAAGTACATCATGAGAAACGCTGGACTGGAAGAAGCACAAGCTGGAATCAGATTGCTGGGAGAAATATCAATAACTTCAGATATGCAGATGGCACCACCCTTATGGCAAAAAGTGAAGAGGAACTAAAAAGCCTCTTGATGAAAGTGAAGAGGAGAGTGAAAAAGTTGGCTGAAAGCTCAACATTCAGGAAATGAAGATCATGGCATCCAGTCCCATCATTTCATGGGAAATAGATGGGGAAACAGTGCAAACAGGGTCAGAATTTATTTTGGGGGGCTCCAAAATCACAGCAGATAGTGACTGCAGCCATGAAATTAAAAGAGGGTTACTCCTTGGAAGAAAAGTTATGACCAACCTAGACAGCATATTGAAAAGCAGAGACATTACTTTGCCAACAAAGGTCAAGGTTATGGTTTTTCCAGTGGTCATGTATGGATGTGAGAGTTGGACTGTGAAGAAAGCTGAGCACCGAAGAATTGATACTTTTGAACTGTGGTGTTGGAGAAGACTCTTGAGAGTCCCCTGGACTGCAAGGAGATCCAACCAGTCCGTCCTAAAGGATGTCCTGGGTGTTCATTGGAAGGACTGATGCTGAGGCTAAAACTCCAATACTTTAGCCACCTCATGCAAAGGGTTGACTCATTGGAAAAGACCCTGATGCTGGGAAGGATTGGGGGCAGGAGGAGAAGGGGACAACAGAGGATGAGATGGCTGGATGGCATCACGGACTCGATGGACATGAGTTTGAGTGAACTCCGGGAGTTGGTGATGGACAAGGAGGCCTGGCTTGCTGTGATTCATGGGGTCACAAAGAGTTGGGCATGACTGAGTGACTGAACTGAACTGATGCAGTGATGATTATACATTAAACCAATGCAGGGAAAAGTGGACCTCTCTGGGGGCTCTCTATTCTATTTCACTGATGACAGACATCTTTTTTCCCAATGCCACATTCTTTTCATCTCTATTTCTATATAATTCTAGCAACCTCATTCCATTAACAAAAATAGAACTGTTTTTAAAATATATATACATACTTACCTATATATTGATATACTTAGTTTTTCCAAATTAATTTTAGTTTTGTTATTTTTTAAAAAATCTTTTGGTATCCTGATTTGAAAGCACTCTTTCAATCCAGAATGCCATTTCACACACTTCTTTGGGAAACATCTCCTGAAGACTTAGAGTAGTGAACATTTCTGGTTAGGAGACCTAATTATCAAAGTCCATAAGAATAGTTCTTTGGAAATTAATGAAGTAAGGCATTTTAATATATGCACCTTAAATATGCAAAGATCACATAGCTGGGTTGTTTATTTGCCTGATCATTTTTCAGGAAACAGAGAGAGAGGCTGGGCTCTGAAAGGCTGAAGCAGTGATTCCCCAATGACAGCACCACTCATGCAATCCAAGCTTTTCAGGGTCATCCAAAATGAAAAGTGACATTAAACCACACGTAATACTAAGAATATGTTTGCGTTAGAAAAATATACTACAAATGCATTTTCAAAAGTTGACATGTTTGAAAATGCTTTTGTATTTTTTAGGCTATAGAACCTTAAAGCCTAAGTGACTTTAAATTAACTACGTCTATCACAGATACATTTCTCTACAAGTATTTGTAGCTCTGTCTGGAACATAGCAGCATACCAATATATCAATGAGTTAGAAACTTGGATTCTATTTCACTTCTGTTTTATCTCTGTTTATTAACAATTCCTTCAAAGGTAAAATAATATAAATAGGATCACTAAAGGATATGTGTTAATATAGCAGTCCTGAACCTTTTTAGCACCAAGGACCTGTTTCACGGAAGACAATTTTTCGATGGATGGGGGTGGGCGGTGGGGTGGGGAATGATAGTTCAGGCAGTAATGGGAGTGACAGGCAGGATGGTGCAGGTGGTGATGCAAGTCATGGTGAGCAATGGGGTGCAGCATATGAAGCTTCGCTTGCTCACTCACTGCATACCTCCTGCTATGCAGCCAGGTTCCTTGCAGGCCAAGGACTGCTACCAGTCTGTGGCATGGGGGTTGGGGATCCTGTGTTAATGTGTTTAATAACTGTCTCACAAAATCATTTTCAAATGAGAAAGAGCCCATTTGTGGTGGCTGGTAGCTTTCATGTTCCAAATCCTCTCTTTTCCCTTTTGTCCCATATCTGGATAACCTCATAAAAAGGAGAGCTTATAATGTTAGGTCCCAGCATACTCAGTCCCTTGGCACTAAAATTTGAAAGCATGAAAACCCTACCCTGAGCATGAGACTCTCTACCTGGCTTACCTCCTAACTGTAATAAAAACTCAAAGCCCTGAATTGTTCCCATTCTACTCCAGATCAAACCAGAGCCATTTTCCTTGAATGATACATTTACTATTGACTGTTGTGAGTAACAAATCCTTTTCATACCCACGGGAGCCCAGGTGTCATTTGTCCCAACCTCCGTAACTTCCTGGGGCTGGGGACTGCCTAGCATCCAGTAGGAGATGGCAAATAAAACACCAAATAAAACAAAGAAAACACCAACTGACAGTTTTGCTTACTGATTTCTCAGAAGCACTTGCCAAGGAGCTAGGATGATTCCAATCTCTAGAAGTCCTCCAGAGAAAGACCAGGAGAGTGATAGCATCATGTTTGTAATCATGAATAAGTTAGAATTTGAAATATACTAAAGCAAATGTCTAAGAGAAGGTTAATAATTCACACAACTAAATCTGAAGGGATAAAATTAAGCCCAGAAGTGCAACACTAAGGACCTAACTTCAGTTACTTTTACTTTTATTATTTTAACAAAAACATTTAAAATGAAAACTTTTCTTATACCTAAACTACACATTAAAAACCAAAACATAGAATCCCAGTTCTCACCCAAATGGCACTCCAAGGGCACCAAGAGGAGTCACCAGGACTGTGGGGACCGCTGTGTAAGCCAGGAAGTTTCCAATCTGGCCAACAGCCACTGTCAAGAGAATCACAAGGATATCATTGCAATTACAAAACTCACTTTGAGCATCATCACAGAATTGAATTTTGCAAGACTGTGCTCTGAAAGGGCTTCTTTTCCATTCCAGGTGAGGAAGGTTATATGGGACAATGTTTGCATGTTTAAGAGTCCTGAGGGCAGAGGACAGCAGGCCCAGTCATGTCTATCACTGGCCCAGTTAGTCAAGGGAGTAGCTTCAACTTGCTATGAAAATTCCCAACTTAACCAACAGTGATTGACAGCGGATGCAATAAAAGTATATTTCCACTTTCTTCTTAACATATCCCTGTTTTAAGACAGATCATATAGAGCTTTCCATGTCCCTTCAAGTGGCCTGGGATGCATTCCAGTGACATACTGCTGGCATGTCCGGTGGAAACACTATTGCCTGCACAGGACTGTGCCTGAGGCTGCACCAAGATAAAGCTCAAACATGAGTTCTTCAATAAAGCAACATCTGCCAGAAAATTTCTTGCCTAAAGACAACATGTGACAAATGGATCTCAAGATACATCTGAAATATCTAACAAAATTTTTCTTTACATATTTAATGTTCTGAAGTCTAATTTTATAACACATGACCTCTGTTAAGGCTGAGTGAAGAAACTCTCCTTTGTAAACCCATGACACTGAGCAAAAGTTCACCAGATACCCACAGACTAACCACAGATGAGGAAGCAAGAGCTGCTTTAATTTCTTCAGACCCAGGGCAATCTTTATTTTGACCTGGATAAAATTCAGGGCTAATTTCAGGCAGCAGGAACCTCTACCCTCTCCCTCCATTGCTCCCCACCCTCTCGGTCCTCATTCCAAAGAACAAGCTAAGCTCAAACCACAACCTCCACCCAGCCCTGCCAGACAAATGACTGATCTTACAAAAGACCAAGCTTTTCACCAAAAAGAATACTTACTTGCAATTGTTCCTGCCCACCATACAATGTCTGTTAAGTAGGAGGTACCTGTAAAGAGTGAGATAAACATGTCAGGAAAGTATGAAGCCAGAGGCTTACAAGCTACATACTGAAAAGAGGAAGTTAATCCAAACAAATAAAATCTTTATAAACTGTAGGGTTTTTTGGCTCAACATGTCACCTAGAGACAAATACTCTTTGGAGTAACATTTTATATGTTGATTTCAAATGAGATTTGATCTTCAAAGTACAATTCTCTCATGCATTTACAGAAACCCATGTATATGATAATTTTACTAGCATAGGGTTTAACGACTTGCTACGTAAGCAGGTTACTCAATGTTCATAATGTAGAAGCTTTGTGACATGACTCTTTTTGAAACCATGTGAAAATGGCTGAAAGCAGACCCTTACACTCACTCAATGGCTGACACTGCACACAGTGCTTTCTCTTTTACTCCCTGAGACTACCCTCCTACGTTCCCATGCGTGCCAGGGCAGGCAGAGATGGGAGCAGCTGTCCAGGCCCTCGTCACATCCAGCCCTCCTTTTGTCCTTCTTCAGGTATGTCAAAATGCTCCTTGTCCAAGAGGCTATTTTCACTTCAGATTAAAATACCTAATTCTATTTGGATGTTTTAATTTTTAGTAATTTGGTATAATGAACATAGGAAGCCAACCTGTTTCACTGAGAAGCAGAGCTCCAGGTATTTAAAAAGTACCTTTAAAAAATGAGATCAATAAGTAATGATCAAGTAGAAGGAATGGTCTAGTTCAAATAGCACCATTTGGCAACATCACCGTAAAAACTTATTTAGGCAAGAACCATCGACGGATACTAAATGGTGAATGAAAGCTTGTTGAGGGATAGGATTGTCACATAGTCTCCGTGGATCACCTCCACCAGTTTTATAATCACAAGAGATAAAGTTATCTTTGGGCTTCCCAGGTGGCACCAGTGGTAAAGAACTTGCTTGCCAATGCAGGAGACATAAGAGATGTGGGTTTGGTCCCTGGGTCGGGAAGATCCCCTGGAGAAGGGCATAGCAACCCACTCCAGCATTCTTGCCTGGAGAATCTCATGGACAGAGGAGCCTGACAGGCTACAGTCCGTAGGGTCGTATAGAGTCAGACATGACTGAAGAAACCTGCACGCACAGCATGCAAGACTCTGATGAACACAACCTTAACCTAATGGTCAAAGTCAAGTTTAACACAACCAGCAGCGGGACAAGCCACACGGTGTCCTCCTGTGGGTGTACCAAGAAGGGTACAGCATTATGTCTTCAGAGCTCCTACCAGAGGGCATCACCTGATCTAATCACAAGGAAATTGTGAAATGGTCCATATATCAGCTGGCCTGTACTCTCTGAAATCGGCAATGTCATGAAAGACAACTGTTGCAGATGACAGGAAATTAAAAGAGAGGTGACTAAACACAACACATGATGTTAGATGGAGACAGGCTGCTAGAGAGGACAGTGTGGAGTAACTGGCAAAGCCGGCTGGACTGCTGTAGGTAACAGAGTAACAAAACCTCTTCACTTACTGCATGAGAAGGAACTTACGGTCCACTTTTTGAGGGCTAACAGGATGAAGATGACCCCTGATGGGTAAATGGCACCTAACTGGAGGTGTGTGAACACCTGCAGGAGACTATCACTTCAGCTCCCCCTTAGTGCAATACCTCTGGGAACAAGCACAGCTCTTTGAGGGTCTGGGAGTTCTGCATCTACAACTTAATACTGGGGGGCATGAGGCTTGTAAGGATGGGTAGTCGAGCACCACCTGCTGCAGTTCTGCCTCTAAGCCCTTAAACTGCACCCTTCAAGGGCACCCTATAGCTCTGCCTCTGCTATCAGGCTCCAAAGCAGAGGGCCTGACCCTGGCTCCTGTCCCAGGTCCTGAATGTGCCTGGTATGAATATGGCCCATGGTGTCCTACATGTCTGAAAACATAGCTGAGCCTAGGAATGCCCTGCAGTCAACTATCAACTATTAATACAGAATCCTGGTTGAATTTCCCAAAAGTGCTGTGGCTAGTTTAGAGCATGTCCTTACTTACATGTGAAATCTTAAAGAAAGAAAGAGAAAAAGACAGAATTGTCAAGGCAATCCTGAAGGAAAAAAACTAAGCTAGAGGCATAATCCTCCTAGACCGCAGACAACACTACAAGCTACAGTAACTAAGACAGTGTGGCACTGGCACAAACAGACAGATCAATGAAACAGGACACAGAGTCCAGAAATAAACCTACAGACTCAGGGTCAATCAACCTTCAACTACAGAGGCAAGAATATACAATGAAGAAGAGACATTCTCTTCAGCAAATTGCGCTTGGAAAGCTGGACAGCCTCACATAAATCAATGAAAGTAAAACACTCCCTCACATCATATACAAAAAATAAACTCAAAATGGCTTAAAGAGATTTCCCGGGTGGTCCAGTGGTTAAGACTCTGTGCTTTCAACACAGGCAGTGTGGGTTCAATCCCTGGTCAGAGAAATAGGATCCCACATGCTGTGTGGCATGACCAAAATTTTAAAAAAAAAAGTCTTAAAGACCTAAATATAAGGCATGACACCGTAAAACTCCTGAAAGAGAACACAGACAAAACATTCTCTGATATAAATTGTAAAAATAGTTTCTTGGCTCAGGCTCCCAAGGTAAAAGAAATAAAAGCAAAAATAAACAAACTGTACTGAATCAAACTTTAAAACTTTTGCACGGCAAAGGAAACCATCAACAAAACAAAAAGACAACCTATGGAATGGGAGAAAATATTTGCAACCGATACAACCAAAGAAGACTGATATCCAAAATATACAGCTTATACAGTTCAATATCAAAAACAACCTAATCAAAAAAAGGGAAAATCTAAGTAGACATTTCTCCAAAGAAAACATACAGATGGCTAACATGCACATGAAAAGATGCTCAACATCACTCATTATCAAAGAAATTCAAGTCAAAATCACAATGAAGTATGGCCTCAAACCAGTCAGAATGGTTATCATTAAAAAGTCTATAAACAATAAATGCTAGAAAGCATGTGGAGAAAAGAGAACTCTCCTACACTGTTGGTGGGAATGTAAATTGGTACAGCCACTATGGAAAACAGTACGGCAATTCCTTAAAGAACTAAAAATAGAGCTATCATATGATCCAGCAATCCTATTCTTTGTTATATACTGGGAAAGATGTAAACTCCAATCTGAAAAGATACATTCACCCCAATGTTCACAGCAGCACTATTTACAATAGCCAAGACATGAAAGCAACCTAGGCATCCATCAACAGATGAACGGATCAAGACGTGCAGTGTATGGGAATACATGTGTTTGTGTATGGAATATTACTCAGCCATTAAAAAGAGTGAAATATTGCCATTTGCAGCAACGCATGGGCCTAGAGATTATCATACTAAGTGAAGTAAGTCAGATAGAGAAAGATAAACAATTATACAATATCACTTATATGTGGAATCTAAAAATAATAGAAATGAATCCATAAACAAAACAGAAGCAGATTCATAGACATAAAAAACAAACTGATGGTTACCAAAGAGGAAAGGGAGGGGCAGATAAACAAGGAGTATGGGATTAACAGATAGACAGTACTATATATAAAACAGATAAGCAACAAGAATTTACTGTGTAACAGAAAATAATATTCAACATCTTGTAATAACCTTATTTACTTATAAGTATATGTAATAACCTTATTATGTAATATAATGTAAAATAATCTGAAAAATACAATGTACATATATAAAACTGAACCACTTTGCTGAATACTTAAAATTAATATAATATTATAAATCAACTACATTAGGATTTTAAAACATTTTAACACAACCAAACTCATATATACAAAAAGACTGGTGGTGGCCATCGGCAAGGGGTGGGAGAAATGGGTGAAGGGGGTCAAATGGTACAAAATTCCAGCCATAAAATAAATAAGTCCTAGGGACACACTGTATAGCGTGGTGACTATACCTGATAATACTATACTGTATATGAATGTTGCTAAGAGTAGATCTTCAAGAGTCTTATTACAGGGGAAAATTGTTACCATGTGTGGTGATACATGCTAACTAGACATTGTGGTGATCATGTCACGATGTATACATATATCAAACAATTACACGGTACAACTGAAACTAATAAAACGTTATACATCAATTTTATTTCGAAGTTTTTTAAAAAAAGAATACTATGTACCCACTTAAAATAAAAAAAAAATTTTTGTGAATCACTGTTGTACATGTGTAACTAATATTGTACGTCAACTATACTTCAATAAAAATACAATTTAAAAATCCGTCATTCATCTGCATTTACCTCATTAAAGGAAGACTACCAGTTCATCAGGTGACATACACACATACACGCATGCCTGCTCAGGGGATTCAGTCAAGTCTGCTGCTCTGTGACCCCATGGACTGTAGCCCACCAGGCTCCTCTGTCCATGGGATCCTCCAGGCAAAGAATGCTGGAGTGAGTTGCCATGCCCTCCTCCAGGGGATCTGCCCAACTCAGGTATTGAACCTGCATCTCCTGTAATTCCTGCACTGCAGGCAGATTCTTTACATGCTGAGCCATCAGGAAAGCTGACACACATACATATATAAAATTTAAAATAACAACAACAAATTTAGGGTCTGTCCTTGTGGTACAGTGGCTAAAGACTCCACATTCCCAACGCAGGAGGCTCAGGTTCAATCCCTGGTCGGAGAACTATGATCCCACGTGCCATGAGGTACAGTCAGAAACAAAAACCCCAAAGCACCACACGACACAACCAAGAGTTCACACGCCACAGCTAAAGGCCCTGCATGCCCCAACAGAGACTGCAGATCCCGGGGCTGCAGCTAAGACTCAGCACAGCCTAAAGAAATAAGTAATTCTACAAGAAAGGAAATGTCCCCGCACCTAAAAAAACACATACTGTTTATTTAAAAATGGAAGGCCGTAAAGCCCACTTTCAAATACAGGGTATGAGGAGCCTCATGGATAGTTCCCTAGCAAAACAACCATAACTGGTAAATAAAGCAGTAAAAATAAAATAAAATAAAGTCTCTGGAAATTGCCCCAAGAGGATACAGCAAAATGAAGAAACATTTTTTCAAGAAAATCAATAAAATCTCAGTAAGAACAGTGAGTCTTTAGCACATGAGCCAAGACCCACTTCTCTCTCTGCTGCAGCTCAGCTGTACAGAAGCTCCACTCCAAGCAGATGTGACCAAAAGACAGGGCTCCTTCCCGTCTCAGCTCTCAGTCACCAGAAGAGCAGGCCTCCAGCACTTCCAACTTCAAGTTGAAGAGATTAAATATCTGGTTAATCCATCCAAGGGTTGGAGGCTCACTTCCTTCACTCAGTCCCTACTTTTAGGGTAGAGAGTCTACCCTAGGCATGGCAGGCCCTGATCATCCTCTCCCAAGCATGAAGATACATGTAGGGTGAAGATCCTACATCTAGAGAGGCAAGAAGAGATCGGAGGCTACTACCCCCACACAGCAACTGTTCTCAAGTAAATCTGCCTGAATTTAACAGGATAAGGTTGTAAAGCAATTTATGCACTGCAGCACTGTCAAAAACTGTAGAGCAACTAGCCAGTAATTAGGAGATCTGGGTGTAGTACCCAATGAGGCAGACAACAAAGAAATCAGGGTAAGAGACGGGCGAAGATTGCCAGTTGCCAGTTGGATGACCACTGTCACCCCAGGGTAAAGGTGCACATATCCAAGGCTATCCCCACTGAGGAGTGACATCAGAGACTTCACATTACAGGGGAATGATAAATGGATAAAAATACTTTATCAAAGTACTCTAAGTCACGAAACAAATAAACAAACAACAGTTTGGAGGTAGAGGTAGGAGAATATACATCTAGAGTTGCTAACACATATTATTTCAAATGTCTCAGTTCAGTTCAGTTCAGTCGCTCAGTCGTGTCTGACTCTTTGCGACCCCATGAATCGCAGCACACCAGGCCTCCCTGTCCATCACCAACTCCCGGAGGTCATTCAGACTCACGTCCATCGAGTCAGTGATGCCATCCAGCCATCTCATCCTCTCTCGTCCCCTTCTCCTCCTGCCCCCAATCCCTCCTAGCATCAGAGTCTTTTCCAATGAGTCAACTCTTCATATGAGGTGGCCAACATACTGGAGTTTCAGCTTTAGCATCATTCCTTCCAAAGAAATCCCAGGGCTCATCTCCTTCAGAATGGACTGGTTGGATCTCCTTGCAGTCCAAGGGACTTTCAAGTCCAATACCACAGTTCAAAAGCATCAATTCTTCGGCGCTCAGCCTTCTTCACAGTCCAACTCTCACATCCATACATGACCACTGGAAAAAGCAGAGCCTTGACTAGACGGACCTTAGTTGGCAAAGTAATGTCTCTGCTTTTGAATATGCTATCTAGGTTGGTCATAATTTTCCTTCCAAGGAGTAAGCGCCTTTTAATTTCATGGCTGCAATCACCATCTGCAGTGATTTTGGAGCCCCCCAAAAATTAAGTCTGACACTATTTCCACTGTTTCCCCATCTATTTCCCATGAAGTTATGGGAACAGATCCCATGATCTTCGTTTTCCAAATGTTGAGCTTTAAGCCAACTTTTTCACTCTCCTCTTTCACTTTCATCAAGAGGCTTTTTAGTTCCTCTTCACTTTTTGCCATAAGGGTGGTGTCATCTGCATATCTGAGGTTATTGATAGTTCTCCTGGTAATCTTGATTCCAGCTTGTGTTTCTTCCAGTCCAGCGTTTCTCATGATGTACTCTGCATAGAAGTTAAATAAGCACGGTGACAATATACAGCCTTGATGTACTCCTTTTCCTATTTGGAACCAGTCTGTTGTTCCATGTCCAGTTCTAACTGTTGCTTCCTGACCTGCATACAGATTTCTCAAGAGACAGGTCAAGTGGTCTGGTATTCCCATCTCTCTCAGAATCTTCCACAGTTTATTGTGATCCACACAGTCAAAGGCTTTGGCATAGTCAATAAAGCAGAAATAGATGTTTTTCTGGAACTCTCTTGCTTTTTCCATGATCCGGCAGATGTTGGCAATTTGATCTCTGGTTCCTCTGCCTTTTCTAAAACCAGCTTGAACATCAGGAAGTTCATGATTCATGTATTGCTGAAGCCTGGCTTGGAGAATTTTGAGCATTACTTTACTAGCATGTGAGATGCGTGCAATTGTGTGGTAGTTTGAGCATCCTTTGGCATTGCCTTTCTTTGGGATTGGAAAGAAAACTGACCTTTTCCAGTCCTGTGGCCACTGCTGAGTTTTCCAAATTTGCTGGCATATTGAGTGCAGCACTTTCACAGCATCATCTTTTAGGTTTTGAAGTAGCTCAACTGGAATGCCATCACCTCCACTAGCTCTGTTTGTAGTGATGCTTTCTAAGGCCCACTTAACTTCACATTCCAGGATGTCTGGCTCTAGCTGAGTCATCACACCATCATGATTATCCGGGTCGTGAAGATCTCTTTCGTACAGTTCTTCTGTGTATTCTTGCCACCTCTTCTTAATATCTTCTACTTCTGTTAGGTCCATACCATTTCTGTCCTTTATCGAGCCCATCTTTGCATGAAATGTTCCCTTGGTATCTCTGATTTTCTTGAAGAGATCTCTAGTCTTTCCCATTCTGTTGTTTTCCTCTATTTCTTTGCACTGATCGCTGAAAGAGGCTTTCTTATCTCTTCTTGCTATTCCTTGGAACTCTGCATTCAGATGCTTATATCTTTCCTTCTCTCCTTTGCTTTTCGCTTCTCTTCTTTTCACTAATCATTAGCAAAATGCATATTGTAACAATGATGAGATACCACGTACACCCATTAGAAAGGCTACTATCAAAACAAACAAACAAAAATCCAGAAAACAACAAGTGCTGGTAAAGATACAGAGAAATTGAAAGAAACCCTTGCTGATTGCTGGTGAGAATGGAAAATGGTGCACTTGCTGTGGATAACAGAATGGCAGTTCCTCAGAAAGTTAAATATAGACTTAGCATAGGATCCAGCAATCCCCCTTCTGGGTACATATCCATAAAAACTGAAAGCACGAATTTGAACAAGTATATGCACACTTACATTCTTAGTAGCATTATTCACTATAGCCAAAAAGCCATTAGAATCCACATGTCTATCAATGGATGAATAGATCAATTGATAAACAAAATATAATGTATACATTCCCTTCTGTTATGCATGAAACAGCAAGCAGTACAAAATGCACTGTATCGGTGCTTTAGTAGTATTTGTATTTCTTGCACTAACTGTAAAAGTTCCAGAAAAGAACTACTGAAGCATGATTATTACCTGATTGGTGGTAATAAAAAAATAATTTTTAACTGAAAAAAATTATAAGATGTACCAAACAAACAAAAAAGCATGCACTATATTACCAATATCATTTAAAGGGGGGAATACAAGCAACAAAACTGCTCGTGAGTGTGCCCAGATTTTAGATATAACAAAAACTTAAAACCAGTTATTTAAAATATGTTCAAGTAACTAAAGGAAATCATGCTTAAAGAAACAAAGAAAGATATGATGACAACCCATCATCAAATAGAGTATCAATAGACATAAATTATTTTTAAAAAATGAAAAGCCAACTGTAAATTCTGGGGTTGAAAGGTAAAATGACTAGAATGAAAAAAATCAATAGCAGATTTTAACTTCCTGGCAAAAGAATCAGTGAACTAGAAGACATATTGATAAAGATTATATATTCTGGAAAACATTAACAGAAAACAAGAACTAAAGAGAGAGAGGTACAAAGAAAAATTAACAGCACTTCAGAGAAATGTGGGACATCATTAAGAATATCAACAGATATAATGTGATTATCAGAGGAAAACAAAGTATCAGAAAAAATATTCAAGGAAAAATAGCTGAAACTTACCAAATGTGATTTAAAAAAAAATCTACACATCCAGGAAGCTCAAAACACTCCAATAAGACAAACACAAAGATATCCACACCCAGTCACATGATGGTAAAATGCTCAAAGACAAAATTGTGAAAGAAGCAAGAGAAAAACAACTGACAACAAGGGAATTCCAATAAGATTAACAACTGACTTCTCAGCAAGACAGTGGAGGCCAGAAAGCAGCGGAATAATATAATCAAAGTTCTTAAAGGAGAAACTGTCAAGCAACAATCTTACATCCAGCAAAACTATCTTTCAAATATGAAGGCAAAACAAACACATTCCCAGATAAGTAAAACTGAAGAGAACTGAGAACAAATGTAGCTTACAATAAAAACTAAATGAAGTTCCTCAGGTGAAAGCAAGTAAATTCAGACAGTATTTTGAATTCATACACACACACACTCCAGTAATGACAGAGGTAACCGTGTCATTATAAAAGTCAGTGGAAATGAAAATATATTGTCCTTTCTCATCTTAGCTGATTTGAAAAGGTACTGAATGTATATTATTGTATTGTCAGATCAATAACATACAGCATTATACATTATATATATACACACATATATATAACATATAGTAATAAATTTGATAAGGATAGCACAAAGGATATGTGTGTGAGCAAAGTTTTACCAAGCACGAACATGATAACTTGATGGTAATTTGATCCACAGGAACAAATGAAGAAAATAAGAAATGGTAAATAAGAAAGTAACATAACAAGGACATCTCTGTGGACCAGTGGCTAAGACTCCACATTCCAAAGGCAGGAGGCCTGAGGTTGACCCCTGGTTTGGGGGCCTCCCTGGTGGCTCAGACAGTAAAGAGTCTGCCTGTGGTACAGGAGACCTGGGTTTGATCCCTGGGTTGGGAAGATCCCCTGGAGAAGGAAATGGCTACCCACTGCGGTATTCTTGCCTGAAAAATCCCATGAATGGAGGAGCCTGACAGGCTATAGTCCATGGGGTCAAAAAGAGTCAGACACAACTGAGTGACATCACTTTGTTTCAGGGAACTATCCCACATGCTACAATTAAGAGTTTGCATGCCACAGCTAAAGTCCAGCATGCCACAAAGAAGACTGAAGATCCCAGGTGCTGCAAAGAAGATCAAGCACAGCCAAATAATTTCTTTAAAAAGAAACATAACGAACACTATACATCTGTATTCGACTTCCTTTGTTTTCTAAGCCTCTTTGGCATATAAAATAATATAAAGTATACATTAGCTTTATTATAAGCTACAACAATACATTGTTGGGTTTCTAACATAAAAAATGTAACATATATAACAATAATAAAGAAAGAAGTTACATGTATATGTATGGCTGAGTCCCTTTGCTGTTCACCGGAAACTATCAGAATATTGTTAATTGGCTATAGCTCACTACAAAAGGTTTCTGGTGTTAAAAAAAAAATTACAAAAAAAAAAAAAAAGAAGCAATGCAGCTGTACAGGAGTAATATTTCTATATCTACCTGGATTCAAATCAATATAAGTCTGAAGTAGATTCCATTAGCTAAAATATAATGGTGAGTCCTAGAGCTAATAACTAAAAAATATGGTGAAAAATCATTAAAGGAATTAAAATGTTACACTAGAGAAATTCACATAATGCAAATAAAGCCATAAATGAGTAGAGAAACAGAAAATCTACGAGATGTATACAAAAAGAGTAAATGGCATAAATCCAACTGTAAAAATTAAAGCAGTAAATGCCAACTGATTTACAGTATTGTTCAAGTCTTCTACTTCTTTGCTGATCTTCAGCCTTGTTTTTCTATCCATTTTGAATGTAGGATACTAACATCTCCAACTACTTTTTTTAAAAATTTTTATTTATTTGGTTGCATCAGGTCTTAGCTGTGGTGTACAGGCTCAGCTGCCCCATGGCATGTCATGTGGGATCCTAGTTCCCCAACCACAGATCAAACCAGCGTCCCCTCCATTGGAAGGCAGATTCTTCACCACTCGACCCCCTGGGAAGCCCGATCCAGCCACCGCTTTTAATTGTCTCTCTCTCTCTTTATTCTGTCAGTTTTGCTTCGTGTATTTCGGATGTTGTTGCTAGGTCCACATATATTTAGAAATGTTATGTCTTCCTGAAGATTGAACCATTTCATCATTATAAAATGTCCTTCTTTGTCTCTAGGAACAATTTTTGTCTTAAAGTTTATTCTGTTTAATATAAGCATGGCCACTCCTGCTCTCTTTTGTGTGAAAATAAATATTCTTGTTTATTATTTAAAATAGCTCTGAACATACTTCATTCTAGATCTTGAAAATTGTTTTACAGCAAGTGAACACACTAATTTACTCAACAGCTTTCCAAAATTCTATATATGATATTCAACAGATTTCAGGAACTTAGAAATCAAGGAATCAGTCACAATCTTTTCTGTTGGGGGCCTATGCTAAGGGCATGGGATCACTGCTACAGCAGCAGCTAGAATGTGGGCAGTCCTGCAGATCAAGGATTCCAGTACAAGGGGACCCACTGAGACTCTCCTCTTTCACTGCTTTCACTATCATACAACACTACTATAGGGTGATGCTTTTGATGGTTTGGAATGGATTCTCACTGAAATGGGGAAGAACCTGGGATACCAGGAATGGAAAAACAACAAGATTTTGGTCTCCCTTTAGTCAAAGGGTATAATTCAGCTACCAGTGTATAGGGGTCCCCCCACTCATACTCCCCAAGAGGAGCTTGAATTTGCTGAAATCCAAAAGTATTGCAATCACCTGCACTTTTTAAGTCAATATTAGGTAAAATTTTTCTGCTTTAATAGGCATTAAGTTACACTTCTAACTATACATCAAAGTGGTACTTCTCCACGTGGGCCTCAAGGACCCCAGTTCAGCAGTACCCTCAGCGCTCATGGAAGAAAACCCACTGCTCTTTCTGCTCATCCACCTGTGCAGTAGCTGCCCCAGGTTCCATCCTGTTGTAGCCAGAAACTCTTAGAAGCCTGCCTTCCATGTTAGGCCTTGGCCCTGCTATAGACATTATTTTCTTATGCTCTAAAATGACAGTTTCTTCATAGCTTCACCTTCATCACTATCCTTAAACATCCTAGTTACTTAGTTGACACCCTCAGGGGGCCCTTGTTTAAGCTTATGTTCATGCTCATCCTCTTCCAGGCTGATGTTTAGGACTCTTCAAGTTCTCTGGCCTCAGCAAGAACAAGGAGCTCAGAACTGTAGAACACTGATGATTTTCTGTTTGTTTATTTGACTGTATTTACGCCTCCTCCCCTCCACTCCTAGGTATGGTTTCCAAAGGTAGCAATATCTAAAGTCTAGAATTCTTTTCCCCCCTCATACTGGAAACCCTGGGTGCTGAGAGTTCAATGGTTGTTTATAACAGCTGAACCATAAGACAAAGAACTGTTGTGCAAACACAAAAGAAGCTTCTCAGGATGATAATACCAACTGGCAGTGATGTTGTCTCAGTTCAGTTCAGTCGCTCAGTCATGTCCGACTCTTTGCGACCCCATGAATTGCAGCACGCCAGGCCTCTCTGTCCATCACCATCTCCCGGAGTTCACTCAGACTCACGTCCATTGAGTCTGTGATGCCATCCAGCCATCTCATCCTCGGTCGTCCGCTTCTCCTCCTGCCCCCAACCCCTCCCAACATCAGAGTCTTTTCCAGTGAGTCAACTCTTTGCATGAGGTGGTCAAAGTACTGGAGTTTCAGCTTTAGCATCATTCCTTCCAAAAGAAATCCCAGGGCTGATCTCCTTTACAATGGACTGGTTGGATCTCCTTGCAGTCCAAGGGACTCTCAAGAGTCTTCTCCAACACCACACTTCAAAAGCATCAATTCTTCGGTGCTCAGCCTTCTTCACAGTCCAACTCTCACATCCATACATGACCACAGGAAAAACCATAGCCTTGATGTTGTCTACTGATAGTCTATTGTCTATTGCTATTGATAAGATAATATCAATTGGCAGTGATGATGGACTACTGGCTTTCAAAACCTTCCATTTAGTTATAAACGGGTGTCAGAAATGTCCTTAAAGTATTGCTTTCTAGCACAGAATTACAGACAGTCATCTAGTTTATGTACCTCCGGATCATACCACAGGAAAATTACTTCCATTCACGTGTGCTCCCGAGAGGAGGAAGAGAAGTTGCTGCTAACAGCGAAGCAGGAGTGGATCACTAAGTCCTTTACTAGCTAATTAATGCCTTAACTTAAAAGATGCTACATAGTTTTTCAGGTTCTTTTAAAAAAAGAATTATCAAGAAAATTTCTTTCATGACAACAATGAGCTAAATGAGAGCATTAACTAGACTCAATTTGGGCACTTGGTATTCACCAATGTATGAATGGAGTTAGAACCTGAAGTTCTTTTGTATGTTTCTTATTAGATATGTAGAATCTACATTCCTAAAGAAATAGCTAGGCAATCTTGAAAAGGACGAAAAAAACTGTGTGACTTATACTATGTGATTTTAAGATTATAAAACAACATAATCAAGACAGACTGGCGTAAGTATAGGCATAAACAGTAAAAAGCTGAAGTTCTAATACTCTGGCCACCTGATGCAAAGAGCCAACTCATTGGAAGAGACCCTGATGCTGGGAAAGATCTAAGGCAGGGGGAGAAGGTGACAACAGAGGACAAGATGGTTGGATGGCATCACCGACTCAATGGACATGAGTTTGAGAAAACCCCGGGAATGAGGAAGGACAGGGAAGCCTGGCGTGCTGCAGTCCATGGGGTCACAAAGAGTCGGACACAATTGAGGGACTGAGCATACAATAAAAACAGAATACAATTCAGAAATACACTCACACATGTACACTCAGATCATGGACTAAAGCAGCAGTATAATTCAGCCAACAAACGATGCAGAACCAAATGTCTACCAGGAGAGACCACACTGAACCTTGACTCATAGCTTCACTTCAGTTCAGTTCAGTCACTCAGTTGTGCCCAGCTCTGCGATCCCATGAACTGCAGCACGCCAGGCTTCCCTGTCCTCCACCAACTCCCCGAGCTTACTCAAACTCATGTCCATTGAGTTGATGATGCCATCCAACCATCTCATCCTCTGTCATCCCCTTCTCCTCTGCCTTCAATCTTTCCCAGCATCAGGGTCTTTTCCAGTGAATCAGTTCTTTGCATCAGGTGGCCAAAGTATTGGAGTTTCAGCTTCAGCATCAGTCCTTCCAATGAATATTCAGGACTGATTTCCTTTAGGATGGACTGGTTGGATCTCCTTGCAGTTCAAGGGACTCTCAAGAGTCTTCTCCAACACCACAGAACAAAAGCATCAATTCATAGGTGCTCAGCTTTCTTTATGGTCCAACTCTTTCACATCCATACATGACTACTGGCAAAACCATAGCTTTGACTAGACGGACATTTGTTGGCAAAGTATTGTCTCTGCTTTTTAATATGCTATCTAGGTTGGCCATAACTTTCCTTCCAAGGAGCAAATGTCTTCTAATTTCATGGCTGCAGTCACATCTGCAGTGATTTTGGAGCCCCCAAAAAATAAAGTCTTTCATTGCTTCCCCATCTATTTGCCATGAAGTGATGGGACCAGATGCCATTAGTTTTCTGAATGTTGAGTCTTAAGCCAACTTTTTCAGTATCCTCTTTCACTTTCATCAAGAGGCTCTTTAGTTCTTCTTCACTTTCTGCCATAAATGTGGCATACCTTGACTCATACCTTAGTCATATACAAAAATTAATTCAAGATGGCTTACAAAAAGATCTTAGTGACCCAGATAACCACGATGGTGTGCACACTCACCTAGAGCCAGACATCCTGGAGTGTGAAGTCAAGTGGATCTTAGGAAGCATCAGTATAAGCAAAGCTAGAAGAGGTGATAGAATTCCACCTGAGCTATTTTAAATCCTAAAAGATGATGGAACAACAGACTGGTTCAAAACTGGGAAAGGAGTACGTCAAAGCTGTATATTGTCACCCTGCTTATTTAACTCATATGCAGAATACATCATGTGAAATGCCACGCTGGATGAAGCACAAGCTCCAATCAAGACTGCCAGGAGAAATATCAATAACCTCAGATACGCAGATGACATCACCCTTATGGCAGAAAATGAAGAGAAACTAAAGAGCCTCTTGAGGAAGGTGAAAGGGTGAAAAAGTGGGTTTAAAACTCAACATTCAAAAAATTAGGATCATGGCATCCGGTCCCATCACTTCATGGCAAATAGATGGGGAAACAGTAGAAATAGTGACAGACTTTATTTTCTTGGGCTCCAAAATCTTGCTCCTTGGAAAAAAATCTACGACAAACCTAGAGAGCATATTAAAAAGCAGGGACTTTGCTAACAAAGCTCTGTCTAGTCAAAGTTATGGTTTTTCCAGTAGTCACGTATGGATATGAGAGTTGGACCATCAACAGGGCTGAGCTCCAAAGAATTGGTGCTTTGGAACTGTGGTATAGGAGAAAACTCTTGAAAGTCCCTTGGACTACAAGGAGATCAAACCAGTTAATCCTAAAGGAAATCACTCCTGAATATACATTGGAAGGACTGATGCTGAAGCTGAAGATCCAATACTTTGGCCACCTGATGTGAAGAGCCAACTTACTGTAAAAGACCCTGATGCTGGGACAGATTTAAGGCAGGAGAAGGGGACGACAGAGGACGAGATGGTTGGATGGCATCACCAACTCAAGAGACCTGACTTTGAGCAAACTCTGGGAGATGGTGAAGGACAGGGAAGTTTGAAATGTGGCAGTCCATGGGGTAGCAAAGAGTTGGACACTACTGAGAGACTGAACAACAATAACAACATTCATGCAACCACTGAATATTTTTTCAAAGGACATTTAACAGCATGGGGATGAGCACAACCACAGGACGTAAACTGGCACACAGTATTCAAGGTACATGATGAAGAGATATACCACATCTGACTGGTGGTATTTACTTCATTTTTCTCTATCCCCTATGTATTATATATATTTGGTACACAGGATTTATTCATTAAAATTAAATGTTTAAATATAAGTATTGAATATTGAGAAACCTATATGCAGGTCAGGAAGCAACAGTTAGAACTGGACATGGAACAACAGACTGGTTCCAAATAGGAAAAGGAGTACGTCAAGGCTGTATATTGTCACCCTGCTTATTTAACTTCTATGCAGAGTACATCATGAGAAACACTGGGCTGGAAGAAGCACAAGCTGGAATCAAGATTGTCGGGAGAAATATCAATAACCTCAGATATGCAGATGACACCACCTTTATGGCAGAAAGCAAAGAAGAACTAAAGAGCCTCTTGATGAAAGTGAAAGTGGAGAGTGAAAAAGATAGCTTAAAGTTCAACATTCAGAAAATGAAGATCATGGCATCTGGTCCCATCACTTCATGGGAAATAGATGGGGAAACAGTGCAAACAGTGTCAGACTTTATTTTGGGGGGCTCCAAGATCACTGCAGATAGTGACTGCAGCCATGAAATTAAAAGACACTTACTCCTTGGAAGAAAAGTTATGACCAACCTAGACAGCATATTCAACAGCAGAGACATTACTTTGCCGACTAAGGTCCGTCTAGTCAAGGCTATGGTTTTTCCAGTGGTCATGTATGGATGTGAGGGTTGGACCGTGAAGAAAGCTGAGCACCAAAGAATTGATGCTTTTGAACTGTGGTGTTGGAGAAGACTTTTGAGAGTCCCTTGGACTGCAAGGAGATCCAACCAGTCCATTCTGAAGGAGATCAGCCCTGGGATTTCTTTGGAAGGAATGATGCTAAAGCTGAAGCTCCAGTACTTTGGCCACCACATGCAAAGAGTTGACTCATTGGAAAAGACTTTGATGCTGGGAGGGATTGGGGGCAGGAGGAGAAGGGGATGACAGAGGACGAGATGGCTGGATGGCATCACTGACTCGATGGACATGAGTCTGAGTGAACTCTGGGAGTTGGTGATGGACAGGGAGGCCTGGCGTGCTGCGATTCATGGGGTTGCAAAGAGTCGGACACGACTGAGCGACTGAACTGAAGAAGAAATACAGCTAACTGTAACAGTAGTTACCTCAAAGTGAAGAGATGAATACTTTTTATTTTCCTATTCATATGTACTTCCCAGATTTTAAAAAATGACCACATTTCTATAATCAAGAAGAGGATGCTCTTTTAAAAATATGACAATGCCCAGAGTTCTCTGAAATGATATGACTGTTTAGCAGAGCTCTGACTGGGCATGGACCAGCAAAGTAAACCCTCTGCCTGCCCACCCTCCCTGGCTGATGCAGGCAATATCTAAAAGAATCAGTTTACAGTCACAGATTTGGAAACGTTAGGGAATGGCACAGATACATAGGGAATGTGGGGTTAGGGAGTGTGGGATTGAGCATATTCTTCTTGAAAAGTAGTTTTTTCTAGTTGCTCATCTTTATAAAATTTTTCTAAAAAGGGCTATTTACTCATTGAGGACTTAAAATACTGGAAATATAAATTACATTATATTTTATACTGTATCAATAAACATTTTTGAAGAAAAAATACACTCTGTCCAACAGAAGTTCAATAAGATCATGCGGTATTTCATCCAGGAATGTATATCAGTGATCGAGTTCAATGTTTGTCATAATGAAAAAGATTAGAAATTATTTACCTTAATGTTTTAGGGTATTAATTATATGTACTTATTTATAATAAACCAGTATCATATTATGAACTTTTCCCAAATAAATTATGAAACTCATTGGAAAAGTCTTACTTGTAGGTGAATTTATGTATTAATATCTTCCCTTCACTTTTCCTACAGGCAGCAAGAGAGAAAGACCACCTTCAAAGTCAGCCTGAGCTGGGTTCAGATCATGGTACCACCAGTCCTGTATCGACTGCGTGCCTCAACTTCTCTCCTACATCACACCTCCTGGGATCCATGTCCCTATACTGTTCCCTCACACTCTGAATTTGGGCTGGCTGTGAGTATACCACTAGAATGTGGCAGTAGCAGTATTTTAAGACTTTCAAAACAGGTCACAAAGATCATTCTTTGGAAGATTTGGTCTCGACGAAGCTATGCAGCACATAAGGGGTATGAACTCCCTGAGACCACTATGGTGTGAGAAAGCCCAACATAGCCACATGTGAAGAGACTACAATAGTGACAGAGGTAGGGAGGAAGGGGGAGAGGGAAACAGAGAAGGGGGTCAGAGGGACTCCCCTAGCTGTTTCAGCTTTCCTGAACAAGCAAGTGAAGAAATCATCCCAGATGGCTCCAGCCCCAGCCACCATCTGACTGCAACCCACTCAAAGACCCCCAAGGAAGCAGGGCCCATCTGAGTCTAGACAGAGGCATGAGGCTGGGACATCATGAGTCTTGTGTAGGTAGCAGCCTTCTTTACCTTCTCCTCTTCTGGAAATACTACCAACTAAACCAGATATGTACAGGCTATGGAGACACTTGATGCTCTTAACAACTGCACTGTTCTCCCGTGTTGCTCATCAATGGTCTCCCCTTGGAGCTGGACAGGGATCAGGGTTAGAGGTTTTCAGATCTGGCAGTAACTCTGGTTTCTGTTGCTTAGCAGAGGCCACAGGTAAATGAGATCAGCTCTGAATAATTTAAAGAAAGCTCACAAATAAAATACAAGGTTGAGTTTATCCCTCTTTACTACACAGATACTCATGGCCAGTTATTGAGTGCCCACCATCTGCCTCCCCGTTGACAGGACACATCCCCTGCCTTGAAGAGCCATGATCCAGGGGGCACTCGGACAAGTGGACAAGCCATTAGACCACAGGTTTCAGGAGCAGAAAAGGGTTGAGGATAAACACAAAGAAGACATACAGCAGGAGGAGCCAACTCCATCTGTTAGGGCATGGAGGATTCACAGAAGCTGAGAAACTAACCGCAGGCCCACAGGGTGGCGGGCGTGAAGACAGCATGCATCCATCTCATCTCTAGCTGGGGGGGTACATGCACCTACAAGTGTGCTTTCGAGAGCCAGAGAGCATGCCCCCTTCAAGTCAGTACAGGGGGCTTGAGACTAGCAGGCGGGATACTTGGATCCCAGTTTTCACTCTCATGGGACAACTCACTCACCTTCTGAGCATCTAACACTTTAACTACACACCTAGGCTGTACTCTTCTCAGGAAAAGAGACTATGAAATCTGAGGAGGAATTTTTTTTATTGTGGAAAAATACATATAAAAGTCACCATTTTAACCATTTTTAAGTGTACAGTTCATGGCATTAAGTACATTCACTCTGTTGTACAACCACCATCATCCATCTCACAAAGCAGAAACTCTGGGTAAAAGAGAATATTTAACAACAACAACTCTGTGCCCATTAAACATTAATTTTCCACCCCTCCTTCTTACAGCCCCTGTGACACCATTCTACTTTCTGTCTCTGTAATTTGACTACTCTAGGTACCTCATATGGGTAGAATCACGTAAGGTATGTCCTTCTGTGACTGATTTACTTCACTTAGCATAATGTCTCAAGGCTCATCTATAATGCAGCATGTGTCAGGATTTCCTTCCTTTTTAAGACTAAATAATATTCCTTTTAAATGTATATACCACAATTCATTTATCCATTTCTCCATCAATGGATATTTGGGTTGTTTCCACACTTTGTCTATTGTGAATAATGCTCCTATGAAAAAGGGTGTGCAAATATCTATACAAGCCCCTGCTTTTATTTCTTCTGGATATATACACTCAGAAATGGAACTGCTGGCTTATATGGTAATTCTACATTTAATTTTTTGAAGAACCTCCATATTGATTTGCATAGCAGGTGTACCATTTTACATTCTCAAGAACAGTGCACAAGGGTTCCAATTTCTCAACATCCTCACCAATGCTTATTATCTCCTACTTCTTTTTAAAACAACAACCATCCTAACAAGCATTAGGAGGTATCTCCTGCTTTTGGGCTCCAAAATCACTGCAGATGGTGATTGCAGTGATGAAATTAAAAGATGCCTACTCCTTGGAAGGAAAGTTATGACCAACCTAGATAGCATATTCAAAAGCAGAGACACTACTTTGCCTACAAAAGTCCATCCAGTCAAGGCTATGGTTTTTCCAGTGGTCATGTATGGATGTGAGAGGTGGACTGTGAAGAAAGATGAGCGCCGAAGAATTGATGCTTTTGAACTGTGTTGCTGGAGAAGACTCTCGAGAGTCCCTTGGACTGCAAGGAGATCCAACCAGTCCATTGTAAAGGAGATCAGCCCTGGGATTTCTTTGGAAGGAATGATGCTAAAGCTGAAGCTCCAGTACTCTGGCCACCTCATGCGAAGAGTTGACTCATTGGAAAAGACTCTGATGCTGGGAGGGATTGGGGGCAGGAGGAGAAGGGGATGACAGAGGATGAGATGGCTGGATGGCATCACCGACTTGATGGACATGAGTTTGGGTAAACTCCGGGAGTTGGTGATGGACAGGGAGGCCTGGCGTGCTGTGATTCATGGGGTCGCAAAGAGTCGGACATGACTGAGTGACTGAACTGAACTGACCTGGTTTTAATCAAAGGGAATTTTTTAAAAGTTCATGCTTCTTCCAGGCTTAGGACATTCTAATAGAGTTACTCATCTATGTAGTTCTCCAAAGCCTCCAGCAAATCCTTGCATATGACTTTCCTGAGTCTGTCTCTACAATGTCAGTCTGAGGGTAGGACACCATCCCCCCTAGCTAAGAGGCTCCATCCTAGCCTATCTACCAGCACAGGAATTCTAATATTGCAACTGGCTTTCAACACACATCTTTACACTCGATGATTATCTTGTTTCTCTTTTAAAAGCTCTGCTTCAAGTGGGTTCTAACACTAAACATATTATCAATATCCTGTAGCCCCAGGTACTCCCGGACCTCCTTCCCATCTTGAGTCCTTCAAAGCCACCCAGAAGCGAGGCAGTTTCACCTTAAGCCTGTGTTGTGGACGGTGCTCCTAGCCTATCCATTTTCATTCCACGTGTGGTATTCTATTCAAGGTCCTTTCAAGGGTGAGTGAAAGCTAGTAACAGAGGAAGCTGTACCCCAAACCCTCCCAGCCAATAGAAGGGCTGTGACCAGAATGGTGGCTCTCCTGAAGCTGAGACTCAAAAGAAATGCTGGTGCATGGCAATGCAATAAAGTTGAAACTTTAAGTGAGACAGCTTTTTGCAGAGTTAGAAACCATTCCTTAACACAAGAACTTGACTCCCCAGTTTTCAGCCACCTCCTCTGTCCTCCCATCTCCTCCATTTCAGTCATTTCATAATGGCCAACTATGCTGCTTGTCAGCAGAAGCAGAAAAAAGGATTCAGGAGGAGCTGATTTTGAAATTACTTGTCCTCTATACCTACAACAGTGTCTGACATATAATAAGACTTCCATGAACATCTGCTGAACAAATGAAAACTAATTTATCAAAACAAGACTCTATGTCCATACTCTACCATTATGAGAGGAATGCAGCTAGCTTGAATTAGTAATGGTGGATAGTAAATGGGGAAGAACGAAATTAGCAAATACCACATTTTCACTCATTAATTTAAGGGCATAGTGTGCAAACATAAATAAAAGCATCAATAATTTTTTTTCCAGGTTTCTGTGGGTTTTTTCTTATTCACTAACTCCGTTGAACACATAAGCTGAGCTGAAACAACACATTTACTCAATAATCATTGTTTTCTGTTAAGTCTATATTCAGGTTTCCCTAGATTTTACCTAATGTCATATGGTCATGAGTCCTCAGGTTCCTCCTGGTTCTGACAGTCTCTCAGACTTTACAGCCTTGACAGGAGGGCTGCAGATATTTTTCAGGCTATATCTGAATTCAGCTTTGTGTGGTGTTTTTCTCATGGTTAGACTGGGTTCAGGAGATCATGTACCCATCCTATCAAGGGCACATATGTTGTTTATTTTTTGAATTACAGCAAATACTTCACCCTAAAGCCCCTCAAACTGACAGGTGCTCCCTGAAAAGTGTGCAGCTGCCAGATGGCTATTCCTACCTTAGAGTTTACAGCCGCATCTAAGGGAAACTACATTAGATTTCATTTAGATCTTATGTATAGACTGCAACGTTTTCCCTTTGAAGCTGAATTCTTTAACAAATATCTATGATTTCATATTTTCTCTTGAGGTTATAGGTCCCTTTATCTCTTTCCTCAATTCACCCATGGCTGAACATCCAGGGCACTCAAGAGAGTTTCACTTGCATTCTAGAATTTGAACTATTAAATGAGTTAACTTATTCTTAAACCCATGACCTGGTGGCTTCCTCCTTCCCAGAAAGCTCCTAACACTATTCTTGTAGAACACAATGAACAACCACAAGACCTTCTCAGTCCTTCTGGACAGGTTCATTAGCAGTTTTAAAGCATGCTACATCTTGCCTTCAGTAAACAACCTCAAC
Source organism: Ovis aries (assembly GCF_016772045.2). Taxonomy (NCBI): domain Eukaryota; kingdom Metazoa; phylum Chordata; class Mammalia; order Artiodactyla; family Bovidae; genus Ovis; species Ovis aries. Next base: position 113,849,348 of record NC_056055.1, on the reverse strand, counting down.
CTCTCTTAGGACACAGGAACACTGGCAAAAACCCTGCACATCTCTCACTTTCAATACTGATAAGGAGTGTCCACCTCAAGCAATAGTCAGTCGGCCCATTCTTGGTTATTTTAATCTGTCTTGCGTGTTCTTCACACTGAAAATCATTTGTAGTCAAATCAGTTCAGTTCAGTTGCTCAGCCGTGTCCAACTCTTTGCGACCCCATGAATTGCAGCATGCCAGGCCTCCCTGTCCATCACTAACTCCTGGAGTTCACTCAAACTCATGTCCATCCAGTCGGTGATGCCATCCAGCCATCTCATCCTCTGTCATCCCCTTCTCCTTCTGCCCCCAATCCCTCCCAGCATCAGTCTTTTCCAATGAGTCAACTCTTCACATGAGGTGGCCAAAGTACTGGAGTTTCAGCTTTAGCATCAGTCCTTCCAAAGAAATCCCAGGGCTGATCTCCTTCAGAATGGACTGGTTGGATCTCCTTGCAGTCCAAGGGATTCTCAAGAGTCTTCTCCAACACCACAGTTCAAAAGCATCAGTTCTGCGCTCAGCTTTCTTCACAGTCCAACTCTCACATCCATACATTGTAGTCAAATAGGTCAAATCTAAACCAAAGATGATTCAAGTCGAGGACCTCAGGAACAGAAGCCACAGGAAAGCACAGACCCCGAGGGCAAGCGCCTCCTTGGCCCGCAAGTCCCACCCTGGCCTGCCTAGCGCACGTTTTTTCTTCAGCACTGATATGGCCACTGCAGGGGGAGAGGTCAGCAGGCCCTGCCCTCCAAGTGCACCCCAGGCCCGAGTCACAGCAAAGGTGGGAGGCCAGTCGCTCCTCCCGGTCCGGCAGTGGACTCTGACCATTCCGGGAATACTGCACACAAGAAGCTTTCCCTAAGCAGCCGGCGAATGCAGGTGACAGGGACACGGGGTGACAACCAGAGGGCAGGTAGGCGGGCTGCATGGCTGCAAAGGGACTGGGTCTGCAAGGCAGGAAAGAAGTCTGCTGGAAAAACCTTATACAACTGAAGACGGCCTTGGCAGCCGCTGGGAAGAGAGAAAAACAGTGGCGGCGACACCACTGCCATCGCTCAGGGCGGGCGGCTGATGTCCCCGGCAGCTTTCCTAGCAGAGACGCTCCTGGCGCGCAGGGCAGCGTCTGTGCCTGCGCTCCGGGTGGGCTAAGGGGTCCCCCGCCCGCGCAGCTCGCCCTTCGGAGGTGCCCCGCCTGGTCTGACGATCCGAACACTCCCCTACTTGAGGCAGCTCCTCTCCCAACACCCTTCGGCGGCTCCCCCCACACCCCCCGCCCCCACCCCGAGCAGGGCCGCTGCCCGCCCTACCTCGCCGCTTGGCGCGCACGATGCCCTTCTTCTGAAGCACGAACGTGGACCCGTTCACCAGGCTCGACACTACGGCCACGCCCAGGCCGAGCGACACGGCGGCGGGGCTCGGGCTGCGCGCCCCCTCCCCGGCCGCCGCCGCTGCAGCAGCCGCAGTCCCCATTCCGCCCGTGCCCGCCCTCTGCGCCTGCGCGCTCGCGCGCCCGGCCAGAAGGCGGGGGCCGGCTCCACCGCAGAGCCACTGGGCTGTGGGGCGGGGGGGACCTCGGGCGGCCCGGAGGCAGGGTGGAGTCTGGGCTCCTCGTGGAGGTCAGGCGGAGGGTGGATCCCGAGTTCTGGGAGGAGGGCGAGCGCCGAGAGGAAGCGAATGAGGGTTCGGAGCGCATCAAGAGAGGCGGCGACGGTGAGGGATGGAGTGAGACTGTAGGTGGGTGGGTGTAGACAGGCAGAGTTTCCAGATTTGGCAACTGCAAATACAGGACCCCCAGTTAAGTTTGCATCTCAGATAAACACATAATTTTCAGTGGTTGTCCCATCCAATATTCGGGACTGAAAAAGCGCCAACAAGACGCAGTCCTAACTGGGATCATGGACTCCCACAAAGCTGGTCCGGGATCAGCAGGGAGCCGCTCCTGGGGCCTGAAGCCAAGCCAGCTATGGAAACTCAAATGGGACCACTAAATGAAGTCATCTGCCTCCGCACTGGAGCAGTGAGCTTGTGATCATACTGTCTATCCCAATTTATTTTTGATAAAACGTACCAAATTTCAGAAAACACGGAACAGTATTTTAAAATTACTCAAGCTCACTACCCTAGCCTAATAGTTATTATTTGAAATGTTTTCCTACCTAAAGTACAATTTAATTACAATATACAAAATAGCCTTTTTATTTAATATACCATAATCAGTTTTAATGTTGCTGCATAATGATTGTTTTAATGATAGTATGGTGTTGGTGATTTAGTCGCTAAGTCATGTCTGACTCTTGCAATCCCATGGACTGGGAACCTACCAGGCTCCTCTTTCCATGGGATTCTCCAGGGAAGAATGCTGGAGTGGGTTGCCATTTCCTTCTCAGCATTAAAGTTCTCATATAGAAATACAGAAATGATAATATAATCTCCCATAAAGTTAATTACCATAATCTGTGTAACTATTTGGCTGTTGTTGGTTGTTACTGTTGAGTCCTGCCCCAGGCCATAGGTACAAGGACTTGTACCAAGGCCACAGAAGCAGAGCCCAGAATCAACCTCACCCAAGAAGCTAATTGAACCCCTTTATAACGTTTGCCAAAAGCCGGTGATCATCACTAACTCCAAACTCCTAACTCCAAGTTAGGCAAAGATGCCCACTCCAGTAAAACAGCCTATAGCTCCTCAACCAATCACCTAATGCCAACCTTCCAGCAGGAATTTTTTTGTCTTGAAACTATAGAGATTGGCTACTAAGCCACAAAAATACTGACTCTCCCTGGTTTGTCAGGAGTTTGGCCTGCTGCACTTAAACCACCTTCATTATCTCTGCTCTTTCCTCCTAATAAACTCATTCCCTTCTGAAATACTCTATGCCTGGAAATTCTTTTCCAACCTGAGCTCAGACTGCTTCAACAGTAAGGTTGTTACCAGTTTGTTTTTCTATTATAAGTGACCATTTTCTTAAGTTTTAAAAATACTGAAGAGTATCAATCTATGCCTATATACATCACTGTTTATGAAGCAATATAAAATCAAATACTATTTCTGTATGAAAACTTTTATGGTGAATGAATCTAGTCTCTGCTTATTCTTTCTTGTTGTGGTAATGTATACATAACATAAAACTTACCATTTTAACCATTTTAAAATATACAATTCAGTGGCGTTAATTACATTGACAATATTGAGCAACCCTTGTTACTATTTCCAAAAGTTTTCCATTATTACAAACAGAAACTCTGTAACCATAAAGCTTATCCCATTTTCCTCCCCCTGCTGCTGCTAAGTTGCTTCAGTCGTGTCCGACTCTGCGCGACCCCACAGACAGCAGCCGACTAGGCTCCCCTGTCCCTGGGATCCTCCAGGCAAGGATACTGGAGTGGGTTGCCATTTCCTTCTCCAATGCATGAAAGTGAAAAGTGAAAGGGAAGTCGCTCAGTTGTGTCTGACTTTTAGTGAGCCCATGGACTGCAACCCACCAGGCTCCTCCATCCATGGGATTTTCCAGGCAAGCAGTAAGCTACTTTCTGCCTCTGTGAATCTGCCTATTTTAGATATTTCATATAAGTGGAATTGAACTATATTTGTCCTTCTGTGACTGGCTTGTGTCACTCAGTATAACATTTTTGAGGTTCATGCATGTTGTAGCATGTGTCCATGCATGTGTTGTAATATTCCTTTTATGACTGAGTAATATTTCACTGTAGGTGTATACAGTAGTCCCCTCTATGCAAGGTTTCACTTTACTTGGTTTCAGTTACCCAAATTCAATGTGGTCTAAAATGTTAAATAGAAAATTCCAGAAATAAATAATTCATAAATTTTAAATTGCATGCTGTTCTGAGTACTGTAGTGTGATGAAATCTCATGCCATCCTGCCCAGGACATGAATTATCCCTTTGCCCACTGTATACCATCCATTTGGTCATTTCGTAGCATCTTAGTTATCACATCGACTGCTGGTAGTACAGTGCTAGTGTTCATGCAACCCTTATTTTACTTAATAATGGCTCCAAAGTACAAGAGCAGTGATGCTGACAACTTGAATGTGCCAAAGAGAAGCTCTAATGTACTTCTGTCATGTGAAAAGGTGAAAGTTCTCAACTTAAAAAGTAAAGGAAAGAAAACAAATTGTATTCTAAGGTCATATGATCTACACTTAGAATGAATCTTCTATCCATGAAATTGTGAAGAAGGAAAAAGAAATCTGTGCTGGTTTTGCTGTTACACCTCAAACTGCAGAAGTTATGGCCACAGGGATAAGTGCTTAGTCAAGATGAAAAAGGCATCACATTTGTACAAGAAGATATTTTGAGAGAAAGACTATATTCACATAACTTTTGTTACCATGCATGCATGCTAAGTCGCTTCAGTCATGTCCAACTTTGAGCGACACTATAGACTATAGCCTACCAGGCTCCTCTGTCCATGCAATTCTCCATGAAGAGTACTGGAATGGGTTTGCCATGCCCTCCTCCAGGGGATCTTCCTGACCCAGGGATTGAACCGGCATCTCTTATGTCTCCTGCATTGGCAGACTGATTCTTTACCACTAGCACCACCTGGGAAGCCCCTTTATTACAATGTATTGTCGCAATTGTTCTATTTTATCATTATTGTTGTTAATCTCTTCCTGTGCATAATTTACTAATTAAACATTGTCATAAGTGGCACCCCACTCCAGTACTCTTGCCTGGAAAATCCCATGGATGGAGGAGCCTGATGAGCTGCAGCGCATGGGGTTGCTAAGAGTCGGACACGACTGAGCGACTTTACCTTCACGTTTCACTTTCATGCATTGGAGAGGGAAATGGCAACCCACTCCAGTATTCTTGCTTGGAGAATCCCAGGGATGGTGGAGCCTGGTGGGCTGCCTTCTATGGGGTTGCACAGAGTCGAACTAAAGCGATTTAGCAGCAGCAGCAGCAAGTATGTATTTACTGGGGGAAACACGGTGTATGTAGAGTTCAGTGCTATCTGAAGTCTCAGGCATCCACTGGGGTTCTTGGAGCATATTGCCTGCAGGTTACAGGGGACTTCCCTGGTGGCTCAGATGGTAAAGAATCTACTTGCAATACAGGAGACCCTAGTTGAATTCCTGGGTTTGGAGGATCCCCTGGAGAAGGGACAGGCTCACCCACTCCAGTATTCTAGAGCTTCCTTGGTGGCTCAGATGGTAATGAATTTGCCTGTAATGCGGGAGACCTGGGTCCAATCCCTGGGTTGGGAAGATCCCCTAGAGGAGGATATGGCAACCTTCTCCAGTATTGCTGCTTAGAGAATCCACATGGACAGAGGAGCCTGGCAGGATACAGCCCATGGGGTCACAAAGAGTCGGAAACGATTGAGTGACAAAGCACAGCACAAAGGAGGACTACTGTACAACATTTTGTTTATCTAGTCATCTTTTGATGGACAATTCAGTTGTTTCCACCTTTTGGCTGTTGTGAATGTTGTTACAATGATCATTGTCATGAAAGTATCCACTGGAGTCTCTGACTTAAATTCTTTGGGGTATATACCTAAGAGTGGAATTGCTGAGTCACGTGGTAAATTCTATATTTAGCTTTTTGAAGAAACACCAAACTTTTCCACAACCACTATATCATTTTATGTCCCCACCAGTAATACATGAGGGTTCCAATTTCTCCAAATTATCACCAATACTTCTTATTTTCCCATAGTCTTTTCCCCATAGCCATTCTAGTAGGTATGAAGTGGTTGCTTATTCTTTTTAAATATACTACTAAACATCAATGATGTTTTTTGAAAACATAAACAACATCTTGTATCTTTAATCTCAGCAGAAGCAAGTGGACACAGCAGCAACAGCATTACCAAAATCATAATGTTTTACTTTTCTAATAATGCTACTTAAAAGAAAAAGACTAAAGCGCTTTTGGAAAAAGAGGCATGCTAAGTTTAAAAAAAAAAACTTAATAAATTTAGAGAATGTAACATCATCTCAAATTTCATCTCGCTAAAGTAACTTATTACCATTGAGAACTCCACTCCAGACAGTGTTCCAGGATATGGATGTATGGTAGACATTCTATCCAGTGGGAAGGCACATGTACATAACTTGGATTTAACATTTAAAAAACTGGAAAGAAACTGAAGTAACTACCCAAGATGAGATAAACACTAATATACCATAAGAGATATTAGTTCCTTAAAGATACCACTAAAATTTAAATGAAAATCAGTAAGAGATGGTAGTTATTATGTTTTCCTTAACTCCACATTTCAAACTTAGACAGTATCAATGAGAAGTGAGGAAATCGGCTTACTTCCTGACTCCTTGAAATGTTTTATGTGTTGAGACATGTAACACTTGGAGACTATTCTTTATTCATACCTATCTTAAATACATATGAATTGAGGTGCTCCTACATTGGGTGCATAGATATTTACAATTGTTATGTCTTTCTCTTGGATTGATCCTTTGAACATTATGTAGTGTCCTTCCTTCTCTCTTGTAATCTTCTTTATGTTAAGGTCTATTTTGTCTGTTGGAGAAGGAAATGGCAACCTACTCCAGTATCCTTGCCTGGAGATTCCCATGGACGGAAAAGCCTGGTAGGCTACAGTCCACAGAGTCACAAAGAGTCGGACACGACTGAGCAACTTCACTTGTCTGTTAGGAGGATTGCTACTCCAGCTTTCTTTTGCTTCCCATTTGCATGGAATATATTTTTCCATTCTCTCACTTTCGGTCTACATGTGTCTTTAGGTGTGACGTGGGTTTCTTGTAGACACCATATATATGGGTCTTGTTTTTGTATCCATTCAGCCAGTCTGTGTCTTTTGGTTGGAGCACTTAGTCCATTTACATTTAAAATAATTATTGATATATGTGTTCCTATTGCCATCTTCTAATTGTTTGGGGTTAATTTTGTAGATCTTTTTCCTTCTGTTGTATTTCCTGACTGTATAAGTCCATTTAACATTTGTTGTAAAGCTGGTTGGGTGGTACTGAATTGTCTTAATTTTTGCTTGTCTGAAAAGCTCTTTATTTCTCCATCAATTTTGAATGGAATCCTTGCTGGGTACAGTAATCTTAGTTGTAGATTTTTCCCTTTCAGTACTTTAAATATATCCTGCCATTCCCTTCTGGCCTGCAGAGTTTTTGCTGCAACATCAGCTGTTAAGCACATGGGATTTCCCTTGTACGTTACTTGTTGCTTCTCCCTTGCTGCTTTTAAAATTCTTTCTTTGTGTTCAGTCTTTGTTAGTTTGATTAGTATGTGTCTTGGTTTGTTTCTCCTTGGGTTTATCCTGTATGGGATTCTTTGTGCCTCTTGGACTTCATTGGCTATTTCCTTTTTCCATGTTGGGGAAATTTTCAACTAGAATCTCTTCAAAAATTTTCTCATACCCTTTCTTTTTCTCTTTCTCTTCTGGGCTCCTATAATTCAAATGTTGGTGCATTTGATATGGTCCCAGAGGTCTCTTAAATACATATGAAAGTGAGTCATTGTTCATATCATCCTTTTACCAAGGTTTCCCATTCATCTGTGATCCACTGGAAATTTTTTAATGACTATATTAAAAATAAACAACTATGGGTTCTACACTCTTTGGGCTTTTTTATTTACAAAGAGTTTGCTTGAACTACAAAATGGACATGTCTTATATTTCCAGGCTATACTTTATTTTCCTAAAACTTTGTAGGTATTGTCCCATTGCCTTCTGACATTCAATGTTAAAAGTCAGGGGAAATTGAACCCAAACATGGTATAAATAATGTTGAGGAATGGTTGTTAATTTTCTTGGGTATAGTAATAAAATTGTGACTATATTAATATCTTGACTATTACAGACAACTATGAAAGTATTTACAGATGAAACAATTGCACTGCAGATTTGATTTTTTTTAAAAATTTCACAAGGAAAATAAAAAAGAGTGTGTGAGCCTGTATGGAAATGGATTTGCCAAGCAAACGACACCTGTAACCACCCCAGGAAAAAGTCCTACTGCATGGAGGATAGCAAATAGCACAGGAATGCCTGCCAGCAAGACCAGCAGTCCCAGGATATCTACTCTCTCCATGGTTTGTAGATGTCAGGGTTGCCAGGAGAGACACGGCTCATGGATGGAAACTGGATGGAACCCTTTACTCACATGCAAAAGAGGCAGAGCAAGGTCAGCTTCAATAGTGGACATTGGTCCCTCGTGGTCAGGGATGCAAATAAAAAATGCAAATGAAAAGTCAGGAAAGATTGGAAAAGCTGTTGTTTTCCTTCATCATAAAGTATTTCAAGTATATATAGAAGTACTGAGAATAACACTTTTAAAAAATCTATGAATTCATTCTTCCAAATCTGTCTAAGCCTGTTATTTTGCTGTTTGCGTCAAAAGTTTTAAGGAAACAGGTAGTAGGAGAGACTCTTTATTTCACCTCTCTTCTGCTTAGTGCTTCCAGAATTATTTATTCTTGAAGCACAATAGCTCAATCAGGGTATATTACAATATTGCTCAATCTATATCATTCTTCCTAGCGCACAGTATATCCTTTCTTTTGTAGATTGTTTTTCCTTCTTTCAGGCAATTCTTTACCACTGTGGTTTTTTTTTAAATATATTTTTAAAATTTATTTGGGCATACAGGATCTTTTAGTTGCAGCCTGCAGGATCCATTTCCCTGACCAGGGATCAAACCCATGTTCCCTGCATTGGCAGGTGGATTCCTAACTACTGGATCACCAGTAAAGTCCCTACCACTGTGTTTTTTAAATATCCTCAAACTATCCTTCTTCTTCTTGGGTTCTATCAGGTAAATTCTCTTTTAAAGACTCCAGTTCTCTTTGTGTTGAATAGTATTTTATCTGTATTTTCTTAATTATCTCCATATATATCATTGGAAGAGACCCTGATGCTGGGAAAGATTGAAGGCAGAAGAGGGTGACAGAAGTTGGATGGTATCTCCGATTCAATGGACATGAACTTGGGCAAACTCCAGGAGATGGTGAGGGACAGAGAAGCCTGGTGTGCTGCTGTCTTTGGGGTCTCGAAGAGTCGGACACAACTTGGTGGCTGCACAACAACCAGTAGGAGAAAACCGCTAATAGGATAATGGTGGTGTTCTATTTCCTTAGCTCTGAAATTTTCTTTTCATTTTATCCATTGTCTTGTTATCCAGTGTCTGAGTTCTTCTTTCATTGTTCTATGTTCTTATTAAGCATCTCTGTCGGGGGTTCCCAAGGCCACTCAGTGGTTTGATGATTCACTGCTGCTGCTGCTGCTAAGTCGCTTCAGTCGTGTCCGACTCTGTGCGACCCCATAGACAAGAGCCCACCAGGCTCCGCCATCCTTGGGATTCTCCAGGCAAGAACACTGGAGTGGGTTGCCATTTCCTTCTCCAATGCGTGAAAGTGAAAAATGAAAGTGAAGTCACTCAGTCGTGTCTGACTCTTTGCGGACCCCATAGACTGCAGCCTACCAGGCTCATCTGTCCATAGGATTTTCCAGGCAAGAGTACTGGAGTGGAGTGCCATTGCCTTCTCCATTGATGATTCACTAGCAAGGTTCATAAGGACTCAGCATATAGTCATGCTCATGACGTTGGCTTTTACAATGCAAGGCTGTAAAGCAAAATCAGCAAAGGGAAAGGTCCATAGGTTGAAGTCTGGATGAAACCAAGAGTCAGCTTCCAAGAATTCTCTTTCCAAGGTCACACAGTATGTGCTTAACTCCTTCAACAATGAGCTGTGACAACATGTATGAAGTGCAATCTGCCATGAAAACTTGCCTGACCCCATGAGTCTAAAGATTTTCTCTGTGGTCAGTCATACACCGAAATTCAAGACCTCCTACAGGAAAGCAAGAGTTCAACATAACCCCTATTGTTTGCACAATCAACAGGCACAGTGAACCATTCTTATCAGTTAGGGGAAAAGATCATAATGAAGCTGTCAGAGGCCTAACTAAATCCAAGTTCCCAGAGGTCACCCAATGGAAAACTTTGCAAGCAGGCCTCTCAGGACAGTTTATCTACCCATCTATCTATCTGTCTGTGTGTCTGTCTTTTTCTTCCCTTTCTTTCTTTCTTTTTTCTCTTGTGTATTTGCAGTAAGAGTTTCCTCCATACATCAGTTATAGTAAGGGAAGTACGCTCATAAAAGGTATCTGAATAGATAAACTAGGTATCACAAAGCCAACAGATTGATTCTATTAATTTTAAAAGCAGGAGGAACTCAAGTCTTACTCAGAAAAAACTATTTACTCATTTTTACACACAGAGCTTCCCAGGTGGCTCAATTGGTAAAGAATCAGTCTGCCAATACAAGAGTATTAAGAGATGCAGTTTCAATCCCTGGGTTGGGAAGATCCCCTAGAGGAGGTAATGGCAATCCACTCCAGTATTCTTGCCTGGAGAATTCTATGGGGAGAAGAATGTTAATGTTAACTTAACTCTTTTAATGTTAAAAAGAGTCTCAGTCAATATCTTGATTTCAGCCTTGTGAGACCCTAAGGAGAGAACCAGCTAAGCCATGCTGAGTCCTTACACACAGAAACTGTAAGATAATAAATACTTTTTAAGCCTCTAATTTTGTCGTACAGCAATAGATAACTAATGAAGTCTGCTAGTTTTTTTGTGTGTGATGAAATTTTATTTGTTCTTCTATTCATATTTTCTATACATCGGATGTTACTTTTACATGTTTAATTAGATTCCAGTTCTACTTTTTAATGTTAAAAATATGACATAGATAGTGCTAATGATTTTATGTCTATTGTATCAAATCTGGAAGCACCCAATGCCTGTAAGGTCAGTGGGTTCAGGTGATAAGAACCTGATCCCTCCACTCTAAACTCTCCCTTCATCCTTTCAACTAATAGTTTCATTCATTGCCTGAATAAATTAATATGATGAAATGGTGATTTCTATAAGTCAGTCAGCTTTTCTGCTGCTGCTAAATCGCTTCAGTCGTGTCCGACGCTGTGCGACCCCATAGACGGCAGCCCACCAGGCTCCCCCGCCTCTGGGATTCTCCAGGCAAGAACACTGGAGTGGGTTGCCATTTCCTTCTCCAATGCACAAAAGTAAAAAGTGAAAGTGAAGTCACTCAGTCGTGTCTGACTCTTAGCGACCCCATCGACTGTAGCCTACCAGGCTCCTCCATCCATGGGATTTTCCAGGCAAGAGTGCTAGAGTGGGGTGCCATTGCCTTCTCCAAGTCAGCTTTTCTACATTTACTAATTGGAATCTTAAGTGTGCAGCTTGGTCTATCTATCTATCTAACTGCTGCCCAGATCAAGATAAACAAAATTCCTAAGACCCCAGAAGATTCCTTTTCATTTTATCATTTAGTTTGCTTTCTTGAACATCATATGGTGGTGGTGTAGTCACTATTTCATCTCCAACTCTTGTGACCTCATGGACTGTAGCCCACCAAGACTGTCCCTAAGATTTTCCAGGTAAGAATACTGAAGTGGGGTGCCATTTCCTTCTCCAGGAGATCTTCCTGACCTAGGGACCAAACCCTGGTCTCCTGAAATTCAAGCATATTCTTTACCAACTGAGCTACTAGGGAAGCCCTTGAACTTCATATAAGTGAAACCATATAGTGAATTTTCCCTTGTACCTCATTTCTTCATTCAACCTAATATCTGTGAGATTAGTCCATGTTATTGAATGTTCTACCGCCTCATTCTGTGTGTGGGTGTAGTACTCCATTAAGTGAGTATCACAGGATTTATCCATTCTCTGGTTGATGGGCACTTAGATTGTATGAACTTGGGGAATATTAAGAAGAAAAATGGCTATGGGGTTTCCTGGTGGTCCAGTTGTTAAGAATCTGCCTGCCAGTGCAGGGGACTCGGATTCAATCCCTGGTCCAGGAAGATTCCGCATGGCGGGGGGCAGCCAAGCCTGAGTGCCACAACTACTGAAGCCTGCATGCTCTAGAACCTGCGCTCCTCAACAAGAGAAGCCACCATAGTGACTAGCCCTTGTTAGAGAAAGCCCGTGTGCAGCAACAAAGACCCAGTGCAGCCGAAAACAAAATAAATACTTGTTTGAATGGTTATGAACATCATTATACAAATCTCCTTGTGGATATATGCACTCATTTCTCTTGTGTAAATACCTAGGGGTGGAATTTCTGAGGGTAGGAATATGTTCACAAAACAACTTTGTAATGTGATTTTACTACTCTCTACTCCCACAAACATTGTTTGACAGTTCTGATACCACCACGCATTTACCAATACTCAGTATAACACAACATTTAACTTGCCACAGAGATAAAACAATGGAACTATCCAAAGTAGTATGCACATTCCCAAGTAATATTCAGTAAAGTACCAGTTTTGTTCATCTAATTCTGGCACTAAAAACCATGATACAGCCAACTTGGAGAAGGAAGTTTGCAGAACCATACCAGTGAGGCACGTGTCTCATACACTCCAGTCACAGAAGAAAGAGAAGGGATGGAGGAGGCTTCTTCTGGGCATGCTGATCTCTCCTGACCTTGCTTGCTTGGCCAGAGAAAGAGGAGAGCAGAAAGCAGTGTCTTCTGCCCCATCCTCCATGAAGAAGGTAGCCCCTTGGCTTCTCTTTCAGGAATTATGAAATCCATAGGTCCTTGGCATATTTATTCACTGAACATGGTTTAAAGCAACGTCTTCCTAGCTCTGTTGGATGAGTCCCATGAAAAGAGCTGAGGCTGACAAGGGGTTCTTGAAGGAAGAAGCCCTCTGGTCAGAGTCTTTGGACCTCTAGTTCTTATGACTGAGGTGAGGCTGTCGAGGAAAAGCCTTCTTGTCTGGAACAGGGAGTCCACAGTAGTGATGCCAGCAGGCCCCGGGGTCTGTGGTGGAGCCAAAAGGCCTTGAGAAGTCAGTGTTTAGCCCCATCTGAGAGAGTGCTCATGTTACTGAATGCACTGAGTCCTGCTGCTTGCAGTTTACAAAATCAATCACATACAAACAGCAGAAAAGAAAAGTGACCTTAATCAGGATGCCAGAAATTCAAGGAGTTGGTAGGCTCAGTGTCCCAAAAAGCCACCTCTGAAGACTCTCCTTGGCCCTGAAACTTTTAAAGGGAAATGTAAAAGTAAACGCACTTAATCATTGAGATAGGGAGTCGTCACCATCCTCTACTGTGTACAAGCTTGTGTACAGGCTTGTTGGCCTCTTGTGATCTTCATCTAGAAGTATCTTGTTCAAACAGTTTTGGTCACACAGTGAAAAGTGAATCTGAGCTTTTGTTCACAGAGAAAAGAATGAACTGCACAAACACTCAAACACTCACAGTAGCAAGCAAACAGGATTTATTTCAGAGAGAAAGAAAATACAAAGCTGTCAGCATAGACACTGAGGGGGGGGGAGTGCCCTGAAAAGGTGGGACCTACAGCAGTTTATATCCTTACTAGCATTGATTTGTACACTTTCGATTGGTTCTTACTTTTAACATGTGTCATTTCTAACCAATCAGTTTAAAGGTCACAGTGTTTAACTTGACATCTTTATGTCTTCTTTTGATCCTCAGATTGTTAGTTTTCATGGACATTAAGTCACCATCCCACGACTTTTTTCATGACCCATGTCCATTTTACAATGGATCAGATGTATAGTCTAAAGATTAATGATCACCAGCTGTTTTTCCCTCAGGCATATGGAACAGAAGTTAATTACTACCCTTTCCTGGATCTGAGTGTTGATAATTTAATCAGTCCAAGGACTCTGAGAGCCAGGAATTCAGAACAAAGGGTATAGTTTTAGGTTAATGAAGTGGGATTTTTCCTGAAAAGGCTGAGGTCTCAGAGTTCCTACACTAACTACCTAACAATTTATGCCTCAATAGTTTGTTCAGGAGATTGCTGAAGAGGAGGCTAGGGAAGAAATCTGGTTGTCTGTTAATTATTTATTCTTCATTTTTATTTCTTTGACCTACAGAACTGAGAATTTAGGCAAAGTTTTGTGTCATTAAAAGATTTGAGTGGTGTGCTTGGGTGGGAGAAGAGTAGATGATGGTGAAACTACTAGGTGAAGTATTAGGGGCCCCCAACAGCCTTGACATACTCCTGGCTGTATATTGTCACCCTGCTTATTTAACTTCTATGCAGAGTACATCATGAGAAACGCTGGACTGGAAGAAACACAAGCTGGAATCAAGATTGCCAGGAGAACTATCAATAACCTCAGATATGCAGATGACACCACCCTTATGGCAGAAAGTGAAGAGGAACTAAAAAGCCTCTTGATGAAAGTGAAAGAGGAGAGTGAAAAAGTTGGCCTAAAGCTCAACATTCAGAAAACGAAGATCATGGCATCCAGTCCCATCACTTCATAGGAAATAGATGGAGAAACAGTGCCAAACTTTATTTTCTGGGGCTCCAAAATCACTGCAGATGGTGACTGCAGCCATGAAATTAAAAGACGCTTACTCCTTGGAGGAAAAGTTATGACCAACCTAGATAGCATATTGAAAAGCAGAGACATTACTTTGCCGACTAAGGTCCGTTTAGTCAAGGCTATGGTTTTTCCTGTGGTCATGTATGGATGTGAGAGTTGGACTGTGAAGAAGGCTGAGCACCAAATAATTGAGGCTTTTGAACTGTGGTGTTGGAGAAGACTCTTGAGAGTCCCTTGGACTGCAAGGAGATCCAAACAGTCCATTGTGAAGGAGATCAGCCCTGGGATTTCTTTGGAAGGAATGATGCTAAAGCTGAAACTCCAGTACTCTGGCCACCTCATGCAAAGAGTTGACTCATTGGAAAAGACTCTGATGCTGGGAGGGATTGGGGGCAGGAGGAGAAGGGGACGACAGAGGATGAGATGGCTGGATGGCATCACGGACTCAATGGACATGAGTCTGAGTGAACTCTGGGAGATGGTGATGGACAGGGAGGCCTGGCGTGCTGTGATTCATGGGGTCGCAAAGAATCAAACATGACTGAACAACTGAACTGACTGAACTGAACTGAAAGAGCTCCAGTTCTTTAAGTCTCAGTGCAGAAAGATTTCATCAAGAGGCAAAATAATAGATAAAAAGTGATTTGTTAGAATAGGACACTTGTGAGGCTTACAAGCAGGCAAGTGAGAGGGTGCAGTATGCTGAAAACTTAGCAGGCTACAGTTTTCTAATCAAAGGAAAACTGAGAAGGGGGGAAAAGACCATCTTCTTCCTCATTTTGAGAAGAGATCACATTTCCATTGTCAGCTCCTCCTCCAGGTTGGATGTGCTTTGCATGCTAAGTTGCTTCAGTCATGTCTGATTCTTTGTGACCCTATGGACTATAGCTTGCTAGGCTCCTCTGTCCATGGGATTCTCCAGGCAAGATACTGGAGTGGGTTGCCATGCCCTTCTCCAGGGGATCTTCCCAACCCAGGGATCAAACCTGCGTCTCCTCCATCTTCTGGATTGGCAGGTGGGTTCTTTACCACCAGCACCATCTTGGAAGCCCTCCAGGATGGGCAGGAGAGTTTTTTTGTTCCTACATGATCAAGCCAGAACTGTCATGGCACTGTGAAAAAATTATTTCAGGTTTCAGTACAAGGAGGGTCTTTCACTTTGAAGTTTCAACTTTCAGTAAATCATTGTTTTTTAAGTGTGCAGAAAGCGTGTCCTAGGAATCATTAACTTACTGAGTCACTGGGTAGAATGTGCCACCATTGTTTTATTGTTTTGAGGCAAATCTTATGCTTCTGTTGCATGGTTTTGTTGCTAAGCAAGCCTGTTGGTTCTGTGGTTAAGCAAACCTGCTTTCTTGAATGCTCATTAACTAACTGTGGTCTCCCCTGAAGTTCCCTCTTTATCTAACATCCCCAGTGGGATTTCTGAGCTATTTAGTTGTCATAATTATCCTTACCAATGGTAGTGCCTAGTTTAAAAGTTAGCTATGATATAACTTTAACAAGAAAAGTGGCTTCCTGTGAAGGCAGTTTTCTGTAAAGAACTGCTTACACTCATGCAAGTTTTGGGGGTATGTAAGTCTGGGCTGAGTCAGCCAGCTCAGAACAAACACAGGGAAGCCTGGCTGCTCTGACCTTGAAGGAGGCAAAGCCCTCTCAGTACAGGCCTACGCTGAGTCTTGGGTACCTACTGTATAATTTCTAACCACACCCAGAAATGCTGACCCATACACCAACTAGTAAATAATAAATTCTTGAAGCTGAGAAGGGCTTTCAGACCCTGGAGTCACCATAGCGGCCAGCAGCAACCTGTTTTGAGGCCCTAGCCAGTGGATTAGGTTTCATTAAGTGCAGTGGTATTTTTTGGAGAAAGCTTTAAAGTTCTTACAAATTGGCAGCCAAGAGCACTGTCAGTGACTGAGCAACAAGGGCATTGCGATCTACCTCTGTGGAGATTGAACCCTGTGCTGCAGTAGCTACTGACCTTTGACATCCTCTGAGAGAGTTCAGAATGGAGTGAGGCACTCTGCGCTTAAGGAAGTGTAGTGGAACAGGCCTTTAGATAGTTAAATATTTTCAGGAACTGATTTCATGATTTCAATCCTTGGATCTCTTCATATCTAGAAAAGCACTAAATCCCTTTATGATTACATCAGCTCCTCATGACTAGCAGAAAATCTTTTTTAAATGAGTGCTTAATTGTACTGAACTCCCCTTTCACCAAAATCTTATATATTGACCTTCCCCCACTGCCTCTTTGGAGGAGTCTCTCAGGACTAACTGAGGTGATGTTTCCCAGGCTGCAGTCCTCATTTTGCCCAAACAAAACTTAATTTGCAACTCTCAAATTGTGCATATTTTTCAGTCAACATAGGTGTCGACTGAAAACTACACATAACTTAGAATTTAAGAATTATGTTTTATTTGGCAGACATTCTGAAGACTTTAAACCTAGGAGGTAGCCTCTCAGATACTCTGAGAGACTGCTCTGAAGAGGTAAGAAAGAAGGCAGAATATATAGGTGTTTTTGCAACAATAACCAAGTAGACAGACCATCAAAAGATTACAGGTGATTAAAAAGAACCAGGTAAAGAATTTAATATTTTTCTCTGTATGAGAAGATGTAAGAATGTGGACGCACTGAAAGCATTTCTTTGATATGCGCTTTAGCTATCTAGGGCCAGTAATCTCTTCTTTTCCATCCTGAGTTCTCTCAAGGTGCACCACTGGGGGTGGTGTAGCAGCTGAGGGCTCGGCAGTGGGTAGTCCATTCTTCTCCATCCTGAGTTCCCTTAAGATTCACTATCGGAGTTAGCTGTAGTGGCTTGATGGCTGCAACATTGTTTATTTACTGATATGGCAGGCAATGTCTTATCTTTCACATAGGATAAAGAAGGATAATTATACCTTAAGGTGATATGGGTAATTCAAAATGAAGTTTTGAATAAAGTTCTTAAAAACTTTAAGAAAAAAAGAAACAACTTCCCACGTCCAAAACTCTTCCAGCTTTTCTACAGAGATAACTACTGAGGTAAGGAGAAGAAAAAATTATTTGTGGGAAGTGAAATTTAAATATCTTTGATTCTGCATAGCTATCAATTCTTTCTGTTTTTATACTTTGTTTATTGTGAACTATGGGCTTCCCAGGTGGCACTAGTGGTAAAGAACCTGCCTGCCAATGCAGGAGACATAAGAGACCCCTTGGGTCAGCAAGATCCTCTGGAGGAGGAAATCCACTCCAGTATTCTTGCCTGGAGAATCCCATAGACAGTCCATAACGTCGCAAAGAGTAGGAAACTACTGAAGTGACTTAGCACAGCAAATTGTGAACTATAAAACACATAGAAAAGTAATCAAAAGCAGTGAAATAAAGTATTATACAGTTAATTCCCAGCTAATTTTTTGCTAACCACCTCCTAGGCCAAAATCTAGATTGTTGGCCGCACCCAAGAAGTGTAACCAGGAAGGGTTAATTTGACTCTATGTTGAATCTGTTCCTCAAAGTTTATTGCTTGTTTTGCCACTTTTTTTTTTTTTCATATAAGCATACATTTATGGCCTGCCTCACGGAACCCTGCCCTGCTCTGACTGACTGTTAAACTAAAGTGCCTTTGTTCATAAGCTGTTCACCTGTAGATTGCAGGAAGAAAAATTAACACATCCCCTGCCTGAGGCTTGCCAATCTAGGACATATTTGCAAGAATTAAATGGTATTTTTACTTTGTTTCCTCACCTCACTGGATCTCTGATCTATAAAAGAACCTGGCATCCAGACTCTGACAAGATGGTTATTTTGAAATGACAGAATGAGTTTGGAAGTTTGCCTTCCTCTGCAATTTTCTGGAAGAGTTTGAATAGGATAGGTGTTAGCTCTTCTCTAAATTTTTGGTAGAATTCAGCTGTGAAGCCATCTGGTCCTCTGCTTTTGTTTGCTGGAAGATTTCTGATTAAGTTTCGATTTCTGTGCTTGTGATGAGTCTGTTAAGCTTTTCTATTTATTCCTAGTTCAATTTTGGAAAATTATACTTTTCTAAGAATTTCTTCCAAGTTGTCCATTTTATTGGCATATGGTTGCTGATAGTAGTCTCTTATGGCCCTTTGTATTTCTGTGTTGTCTGTTGTGATTTCTCCATTTTCATTTCTAATTTTGTTGGTTTGATTCTTCTCCCTTTGTTTCTTGATGAGTCTGGCTAGCGGTTTGTCAGTTTTATTTATCTTCTCAAAGAACCAGCTTTTAGCTTTGTTGATTTTTGCTATGGTCTCTTTTGCTTCTTTTGCATTTATTTCTGCCCTAATTTTTAAGATTTCTTTCCTTCTGCTAACCCTGAGGTTCTTCATTTGTTCCTTTACTAGTTGCTTTAGGTCTAGAGTTAGGTTATTTATTTGACTTTTTTCTTGTTTCTTGAGATAAGCCTGTATCACTATGAACCTTCCCCTTAGCATTGCTTTTCCAGTGTCCCATAGGTTTTGGGTTGGAGAAGGAAGTGGCAACCCACTCCAGTATTCTTGCCTAGAGAATCCCGTGGACAGAGGAGCCTGGTGGGCTGCCGTCTTTGGGGTCGCACAAAGTTGGACATGACTAAAGTGACTTAGCAGCAGCAGCATAGGTTTTGGGTTGTTGTGTTTTCATTTTCATTCGTTTCTATGCATATTTTAATTTCTTTTTTAATTTCTTCTGTGATTTGTTGGTTATTCAGAAACGTGTTGTTCAACCTCCATATGTTGGCATTTTTAGTAGTTTTTCTGCTGTAATTGACATCTAATCTTACTGCATTGTGGTCAGAAAAGATGCTTGGAATTATTTCAACTTTTTAAAATTTACCAAGGCTAGACTTATAGCCCAGGATGTGATCTATCCTGGAAAAGGTTCCATGCCCACTTGAGAAGAAGGTGAAATTCATTGTTTTGGAGTGAAATGTCCTACAGATATCAATTAGGTCTAATTGGTCCATTGTATCATTTGGAGTTTGTGTTTCCTTCTTAAATTTCTGTTTAGTTGATCTATCCGTTGGTGTGGGTGGGGTATTAAAGTCTCCCACTATTATTGTGTTATTATTAATTTCCCCTTTCATACTTGGAGAAGGAAATGGCAACCCAGTCCAGTATTCTTGCCTGGAGAATCCCATGGATGGAGGTAGGGTACAGTCCACGAGGTTGCAAAGAGTCAGACACGACTGAGCGACTTCACTTCATTTCACTTCATAGTTGTTAGCATTTGCCTTACATATTGCAGTGCTCCTATGTTGGGTGCATATAAATTTATAATTGTTATATCTTCTTCTTGGATTGATCCTTTGATCATTATGTAGTGTCCTTTGTATCTTTTCACAGCTTTTATTTTAAAGTCTACTTTATCTGATATGCTTTATCTGATTTGCTTTATCTGATTTTTACACCTGCTTTCTTTTGGTCTCTATTTGTGTGGAATATCTTTTCCAGCCCTTTACTTTCAGTCTGTATGTGTCCCTTGTTTCAAGGTGGGTCTATTGTAGACAATATATACGGGTCTTGTTTTTGTATCCATTCAGCCAGTCTTTATCTTTTGGTTGGGGCATTCAACCCATTTACATTTAAGGTAATTATAGATAAGTATGATCCTGTTGTCATTTACTTTGTTGTTTTGGGTTCGAGTTTATACACCTTTTCTGTGTTTCCTGTCTAGAGAAGATCCTTTAGCATTTGTTGGAGAGCTGGTTTGGTGGTGCTGAATTCTCTCAGCTTTTGCTTGTTCTGAAATGATAGTCTGCCATCTTCTCCATCAGTTAGCTCGCCAAATAAAGTTTTATTCCTTGCCTCAACACCTCATCTCCTGGATTTATTGGCCTATCGTATGGCAAACACAGTAAGCCTGGACTCAGTAACAGAAGAACTTACCTTCTCCTTCTGTCTCACAGCACTGCCTTCTGGCCTAGAGAGAACTACTCTCCTGCTTTTCTCTAGAATATTCCAAACAACAGCAGCAGAACACATATTCTTCCTAGGTGCGCGTGGCCCATTTGATCTCTCTTCTGCAACTCCCATTATGTGTATAGCTGTACATTAGGTAGGTGTTCTAGACACCTCTGAGACTGTGTTTGTTTTCTTTGTTCTTTTTATTTTCATTCTGTTTCCCAGGCAAGATAATCGCAATCAACATAATTTCAAGTCATTGATTTTGATTTTTCCTGCTTCGATCTACTATTTTGCCCCTCCAGGAGCTTTCTCATTTCAGTTATTATACTATTCAACATCAGAATTTCTACTTGGCTCACTTTTGTAATTTATATCTCTTAATTAACCCCATAACTTCATGGCAAATAGATGGGGAAAAATGGAAACGGTGACAGACTTTATTTTCTCAGGCTCCAAAATCACTGTGGACAGTGACTGCAGCTGTGAAATTAAAAGACACTTGTTCCTTGGAAGGAAAGCTGTGACAAACATAGACAGTCTATTAAAAAGCAGAGACATCACTTTGCCAACAAAGGTCTATAGTCAAAGCTATGGTTCTTCCAGTAGTCATGTACAGATGTGAGAGTGGGATAACAAGGAAGGCTGAGCACCAAATAATTGATGCTTTTGAAGTGTGGTGATGGACAGGGAGGCCTGGCATGCTGCAGTTCATGGGATCCCAAAGAGTTGGACACGACTGAGCGACTGAACTGAACTGAACTGAGGCCTCCCTGTTCTTCACCAACTCCCAGAGTTCACTCAAACTCACGTCCATCGAGTCGGTGATGCCATCTAGCCATCTCATCCTCTGTTGTCCCCTTCTCCTCCTACCCCCAATCCCTCCCACCATCAGAGTCTTTTCCAATGAGTCAACTCTTCACATGAGGTGGCCAAAGTATTGGAGTTTCAGCTTCAGCATTATTCCTTCCAAAGAACACCTAGGACTGATCTCCTTTAGGATGGACTGGTTGGATCTCCTCGCAGTCCAAGGGACTCTCCAGAGTCTTCTCCAACAGCACAGTTCAAAAGCATCAATTCTTTGGCGCTCAGCTTTCTTTATAGTCCAACTCTCACACCCATACATGACTCCTGGAAAAACCATAGCCTTGACTAGATGGACTTTTGTTGGCAAAGTAATGTCTCTGCTTTTTGATATGTTGTCTAAGTTGGTCATAGCTTTTCCTTCAAAGAGCAAGTGTCTTTTAATTTCATGGCTGCAGTCACCATCTGCAGTGATTTTGGATCCCCCAAAAAATAGTCTGTCACTGTTTCCACTGTTTCCCAATCTATTTCCCATGAAGAGATGGGACCAGATGCCATGATCTTAGTTTTCTGAATGTTGAATTTTAAGCCAACTTTTTCACTCTCCTCTTTTACTTTCATCAAAAGGCTCTTTAGTCCTTCTTAGCTTTCTGCCATAAGGTGGTGTCATCTGCATATCTGACATTATTGAAATTTCCCCTGGCAATCTTGATTCCAGCTTGTGCTTCTTCCAGCCCAGCATTCTCACGATGTACTCTGCATAGAAGTTCAACAAGCAGGGTGACAATATACAACCTTGACGTACTCCTTGCCTGATTTAGAACCAGTCTGTTTTTCCATGTCCAGTTCTAACTGTTGCTTCCTGACCTGCATACAGGTTTCTCAAGAGGCAGGTCAGGTGGTCTGGTATTCCCATCTCTTTCAGAATTTTCCAGTTTATTGTGATCCACACAGTCAAAGGCTTTGGCATAGTCAATAAAGCAGAAGTAGAAACAGAGCCTTGTCTCCTTTGTATTGAATCTCAGGTCTCTATTCAAGTTTGGGAGAATACTCTCTGAGCACTGAGACCTGGTCAAATACCCTTATTAAAAATGAGCCTCGGGACTTGCCTGGTGATCCAGTGGCTAAGACTCTGCACTCCCAATGCTCGGGCCTGGGTTCTCTCTCTGGTCAGGGAACTAGATCACACGTGCTACAGTGAAGATTGAAGATCCCTTGTGTTGCAAATAAGACTCAGTGTAGACAAATAAATATTTTAAAAAATGAGCCTCTAGTTTCTGAGTATAATCCGCTATGCACAAAACATCAAAACTTCTTTTACCTGCTTGTTGAATCCCAAATTTCTGGGGTTTGAGTGAAAGAATAGACTTCCAAGGCAGTAAGCTCTGTTTTCTTCTCCTTATTGAGTCTCAGGTCTGTAGTTCTGGGTGTGATAGCTGCTGTGAGGACATCACGTCTTGTCTCCTGACCTTATTAAATCCCAGATAACTATGTTCTGAGTATGACAACTATGTTCAGGGTATCATCACCTCACATCTTTTACTGGTTAGATTCCAGATCTTTCTGTTTTGAGTATGGGCACATAATCTTATGGTTACCAAGCCTACATCTCTCCTGCTCATTGGAATACTGAGTTCAGGTTGTAAGGAACTAGTCCCATAACACCAAAAATTAACCTTCTTTGCTCTTTGTTTTCCACATATCTAAGTCTAGAGTATGTATACCTTCTAAGGCACAGGACCTTGTCTCCCTGATTGATAATTCCCAATTTTCTAGAAACTACTCTCATATCACCAAAGCATTGTATTCTTTGCTATTGCACTCCAGATCTCTAATCTGAATATAGGCAACTACTTTCAGAGTAGTTGGAGTCTGCTTGTTGGAGTTCAGATTTCTGTGTTGAGTTGGGGCAACTTCTACTTGGGCAAAATAAAGATCTCATATATTCTACTTTATGGGTCCCTGATCTTTTGAGTCCAAAATTTTTACAAGCTCCTAAGGCACCATGTCCATTTTTCTCTGCTTTTTGGATCTCTTATCATTAAGGTCTGAGTGGTGGCTCAGTGGTAAAGAATTCACCTGCAATACAGGAGCCACAAGTTGGTTATCTGGGTTGGGAAGATCCCCTGGAGAAAGAAATGGCAACCCACTCCAGTATTGTTGCTTGGAAAATCACATGGACAGATTAGTCTGGTAGGCTACAGTCCATGGGGTTGCAGAAGAGTCAAACACAACTTATTCACTAAATAACAATAATCACTAAAGCAAATAATCTCCAGGCACAGAGGCACAGGCTCCTCTGCTTGTTGGAGTCCAATTCTCTAGGATCCTAGAATGGGCAATAACACCAAGAGCATTCATGATTTTTTATTCTTCTCCTTAGCAAACCAGGTCTCTATGATCTGGGTATAAGCAACTATTCCCAGGGTGAAAAGATCCTGGCTCCCCAGCTTGAAGGAATCCAGACCTCCAAATTCAGCAGATGAGCAGCTACTCCCAGGGTAAGGCCTTATGTCCTATGCTTGTTGGATTCCAGGTCTGTATGTTTCCAATAATGGCAAGCTTTCCCCATGCAAAAAGGTCTCAGATATTCTGCTTTGTGGATTCCAAGTCTCTAGAATCTGGGAGCTGGCAAGTACACCTAGGGCAATGTTTCTTCCTTGCTTGTTGGATCTTGGGTTATTTAAAAAAAAATTTATTGTGAGAGTTGGACTAAAAGAAAGCTGAGTGCTGAAGAATTGATGTTTTTGAATGGTGGTGTTGGAGAAGACTCTTGAGAGTCCCTTGAACTGCAAGGAGATCAAACCAGTCAATTCTAAAGGAAATCAGTCCTGAATATTCATTGGAAAGACTGATGCTGAAGCTGAAACTCCAATACTTTGGCCACCTGATGTGAAGAACTGACTCAGTGGAAAAGATCATGATTTTGGGCAAGATTGAAGGCAGGAGGAGAAGGAGATGACAGAGGATGAGATGGTTGGATGGCATCACTGATTCAATGGATATGAGTTTGAGTAAGCTCCGGGAGTTGGTGATGGACAGTGAAGCCTGGCATGCTGCAGTCCACGGACTCACAAACAGTCACACGACTGAGCAATTGAACTGAGAGTTGATAGTTGCTTTAAAATATTGTTTTAGTTTCTTGCTATGGATATCAGGTTTTGATGATGGGAAAGTATCCTAGCACTGAGGCAGAGGCCCTTCTGCCTTTTGGATTCCTAGTATAAAATCTGGGTATTGACTACTACCTTTAGGGTTCTAAAGCCTTGTCTCTACTGCTTGTTTGGTCTCATGAGCAGAAATACTAAGTATGTACACATGGATTAAGGGCGTTAAGACCTTGTCTCTTCTGCTCGTGGGATCCAGTATGTTTACGCCCAGGAACTAAGGCTTTGTTTCGTCACTTGTTGTACCCAAGTTCTCCAAGTTCTGAGTATAATCTTCCAGATCCAGGCACAAAAGCCATGTGTCCCATCCTATTGGATCTCAGGTTCCTATTCCCCATATGGGTTACTATTACCAGGCCACCAAAGCTGTCTTTGCTCCTTGCTTGAATCCAATCCCCCAAGTTCAGATTATAAGGGTCCACCTGTCTAGGTTCCACATAGAGTTACCTACTTCCAGGGTGTCAAGGCTCTGTCTCCTCTACTTGTTGCACCCAAAGTTTGTAAGTTCTAAGAATGAAACTTTGCTCTCTGGGCAACAATCCCATTTCTTCTCCTTGGTAGATGACAAGCATCTCAGTTCTGAATATGGTTAACTTCCCCAGGGTGAATATCCTCATCTCTCCTGCTTGTTGGTCTCTAACTCAGGCTCCCTGTATGAACACTTATTCCCAGTACTCCAAGATTGTCTCTCAGATTTGGAATTCCAAGGGTCTAGGTTCCAAGTATGAGCAACTATTTTCAGGTTACAAAGGCTTTCTTACTCTATCATTGCTTTAGCTCTCAGTTTCTATTTTGTATTATATCTAGAAATATTCTTGAGGTTTTAAAGGTGAAGTCGCTCAGTCGTGTCCGACTCTTTGCGACCCCGTGGACGGTAACCTACTAGGCTTCTCCGTCCATGGGATTCTCCAGGCAAGAATACTGGAGTGGATTGCCATTTCCTTCTCCAGCGGATCTTCCCAACCCAGGGATCGAACCCAGGTCTCCCGCATTGGAGGCAGCCGCTTTAACCTCTGAGCCACCAGGGAAGCCTTGGTTATATTTAGGCTGTAATATAATTTCTAATATCTCTAGGTGTTTTTAAGTGGTAAGTTTTTTTTTCCTCAGAAACTATATTTCCAGAAATAAAATTTTTCCAGTTAACTAAAAAAAAAAAGTTTACACTTCACTTTTTTGCAGTGAAGTCTTATTATATTTTGGAGTAGGAAATGCAACCCACTCCCGTATTCTTGCCTGGATAATTCCAGGGACAGAGGAGCCTGGTAGGCTACAGTCCATGGGGTTGCAAAGAGTCAGACATGACTGAGCATGCATGCACTTCTTATATTCACTTATTTTCAGAGTACAATTTAACCTTTATATGTTTAGAAAACTAGAAAACACAGATAAGCATAACTAAGAAAATAATCATATCTTTTTTCATTGCTCAAATTTTATCACTATTAATCTCTTAGAATGTACATTCCCAGATCTTTTTCAATGTGTGCATCCACATACACACACTGTTTTGCAAAATATTTTCATCCTATACATTGTTTTTCAATTTGTTTTTTCCCCATCATTGATATTCACTGTTTAAATATCAGTATATATCCACATAATTTAAAACCCAGATCTTATTCAGATTTATCTTATTATCCTTGAAATGACTTTTAAATGGAAATTGTCAAAAGTATTCAACTCAGGACTCTGCATTTATATTTGGTCTCTTAAATCACAAAAGTATCTCAATTCTCTTTTTATCTAATTCAGAACCTTTCTTCACACCATTAACTTGTTGACGAGACTAGGTCAGATTACTTGTGATGATTTCAGCTTGTATCTCTAATACCTATGTGTCCTGTAACTCAAAAGTTATAAGAGTCTAAAGACTTGATAGATTTAATGAAAACATTTAAAAGGAAAAGATTTAATGAAAGCATGCGGCTGCTGCTGCTGCTAAGTCACTTCAGTCGTGTCCGACTCTGTGCGACCCCATGGACAGCAGCCCACCAGGCTCCCCAGTCCCTGGGATTCTCCAGGCAAGAACACTGGAGCAGGTTGCCATTTCCTTCTCCAATGCATGAAAGTGAAAAGTGAAAGTGAAGTCGCTCAGTCGTATCCGACTCTTCGCGACCCCATGGACTACAGCCTACCAGGCTCCTCTGTCCATAGGATTTTCCAGGCAAGAGTACTGGAGTGGGGTGCCATTGCCTTCTCCAAATGAAAGCATAGATTTAATGAAAACTTCTAATTTTTTTTAAAAACTAGTGTGTATCAGGGGTAATATTGAATATTTTGTATTATGTCAGAAGACTCAAAATATCTAGTTGACCTTTCATCAGAGTTACTAACAGTGGTCACAGGATTAGGGTGATATCATTCAGGACAATTAACGTTTTCCCCTTGTGACTAGAAAGCCTTTTGGGTAGCATTACTGTAGGACATCAATCATTCACCTAATGGTGAGTCACCGTTATTAGGATTTGCAAAACAGTGCTTCCCTAACTTTGTCACTACTTCTACATTTGTTATACAATCCAATAATTGTTATGTAGAGGAGGAGAATGCTAGAGGATCTCACATCAGCAGCTTAATGTTCTAGCTCAGAACACATGTATGCCACTTCTACCCATTACCTACTGGTATGACTCTACCTCACTTCAGGAGGAAATACAGTCTTCATGTATGCTTGGAAACAAAGAGAAACTGTCTCTGGTGCTACGGCTGGTTATTAGTTACAGACTGCATGACACCTCACACACATAGTCTCTGACCGACGGAACATTTCAAGAGCTAGGCAAGTGAGACTCTCTTATTACAAGTAAAGGAACTGAGGTTAAACAACTTCCATGAGTTCACATAGAAGCAGCTAACTCAGAATTCAAACCTCTATGACTCTATAGCACATACAGGAATCTTCTGGTGGGATAAATTACCTTTTTTTCTCCTTTGTCTTTGGGGTCTCCTTCAGCTCCGATTAAGTAACTGGAGCTAGAATGAGGCCAAGGGGAATGATGATGATGATGATAACGATGATGATAATGGCTAACGTAAATTAAGATCTTACTAGGCACTGGGATTTCTTTGGAAGGAATGATGCTAAAGCTGAAACTCCAGTACTTTGGCCACCTCATGCGAAGAGTTGACTCATTGGAAAAGACTCTGATGCTGGGAGGGATTGGGGGCAGGAGGAGAAGGGGACGACCGAGGATGAGATGGCTGGATGGCGTAACTGACTCAATGGATGTGAGTCTGAGTGAACTCTGGGAGTTGGTGATGGACAGGGAGGCCTGGCTTGCTGCGATTCATGGGGTCAAGAAGAGTCGGACACGACTGAGCGACTGAACTGAACTGAATTGAGGCACTGTTCTAGGCACATTGTATCAGTTATGTCAATCCTCAAAGTAACTCTATGAAGCGGATACTTTTATAATCCTTATTTAAAAATAAGACTAGGGACTTCTCTGGCAGTCCAGTGGTTAAAACTCTGTGCTTCCAATGCAATGGGTGCAGTTCACTCCCTGGTCAGGGAACTAGGATCCCATATGCTGTGTGGCACGATGAAGAAAATATTAAAATGGACAATTAAATAAAATAAGACTAAATGACTTGCCAAAAGTCACATAGCTAGTGAGAAGCAGAAACAAAATTTAACAGAGATGGCCTGTCTGCAAAGCTCTTCCTCTTAATTATTGGAAACTTGACCAATCAAAAAGGTAAAGAAATTGTAAATAGACTTGTTATATGAGTGCCTACCCAACTCATGAATCTTATTTGAAAATACATCAAACCTATAGCTTCTGCTGAAGGACTGGATCTAAGTAGATGTTTTATATCATATGACTCTCCTCTTGGCTCTGATGATTGACCCAAGGATGGATAACTTCATCAAGAGTGAGTGACCCTCTCCATTGCCTGGAAATAGTCAAGGAGTTTTCCTCTCTTGGACACTGTGAGTTGGGGTGTGGAGTCAGATGTTGATGAGACTTTGAGCTATGTATAAATAGAGGAAAACCAGATAAGTTTC
Organism: Ovis aries; assembly: GCF_016772045.2. Lineage (NCBI taxonomy): Eukaryota > Metazoa > Chordata > Mammalia > Artiodactyla > Bovidae > Ovis > Ovis aries. The sequence goes on along the minus strand of NC_056055.1, from coordinate 113,821,090 downwards.
TAACGAAATATCTTTCCAAGTAGGGAGAACAATAAGGGCAAAGACCTTGGGACAGAAACACATTTGGCATGTTAAAGCAGCAGGAAGACCAGGGTGCCTGGAGTGAAGTGGGTAGAGAAGAAAGTGGAAGGAAGAAAGCACAGAGTTGGGAGTAAACCCGGTATAGCTTGCAGACATGATAGTGATCTTGGATTTTATTCAAAGTATGATGAGAAGCCATTAGAGGGTTTGGTTAGGGAGAGAGAATCTGAAGCAAATTTGAAAAGCATCATGAGGTTGCTTGGGTGGAAAACAGATGATGGGGCACAAAAATGGAAGTAGGGGGAGGAGTTACAAGCATCTTGCGTAGGTCCAGGTGAGACATTAAGATGTTTTGGACCATGTTGTTGTGGAGATGATACGTGAAATGATCTAACTCAAGATCGAGCCAATGGGATTTTTTTCTTGGGTTGGATATTGCACATGAGAGAAAGAGGGGAGTTATGGATGATTCCAAAGTTTTTGGCCTGAGCAACTGGGTGAAATGTAGCCTGCTTACTGAGAAGAATAGGAGGTGGGGAGGGGAGAGCCTATATTCACTTTTGGACATGCTAAATTTGAGATACATATTATTCTTCCAAATGGGTGATTGGATGTAGGACTGGAATTTAGAACTGGAAATCTATAAATCTTATTTCCTCAATTCTGAGGTACACATTTTCCATATTTTAATACTCTGAAATAAGGATGCATCCTGTTGTCAATGGATGTCAGACAAGTGGAAATTGTGATTCAGTTATGATATCTTCTTTGACACCTTTTAGTAAAATCAAGAAAATAATGACATCAAGGCATATTAGATTTGATGAAAGATGTCAAACTTGGAAGTTATTAGCATATTAAAAGTCATAGGATTAGATGACATTACCCAAGGAATAAGCATTCATAAAGAAAAGAGATGAGGAATAAGCTTGGGTCATTCCAATATAGAAAGGTCAGGAAAATAAGGAGCCTGATGAAGAATATCCAGTCATGTAGGAAGAAACATGGGTAAATGTGAAGAACAAATTTCAATAATGAAGATGTGAGCAACTATGAACTTACTGCTGCTGCTGCTGCTAAGTCGCGTCAGTCGTGTCCGACTCTGTGCGACCCCACAGATGGCAGCCTATCAGGCTCCCCCATCCCTGGGATTCTTCAGGCAAGAACATTGGAGTGGGTTGGCATTTCCTTCTCCAATGCATGAAAGTGAAAAGTGAAAGTGAAGTTACTTAGTCGTGTCCGACTCTTAGCGACCCCATGGACTGCAGACTACCCGGCTTCTCCATCCATGGGATCTTCCAGGTGAGAGTACTGGAGTGGGTTGCTATTGCCTTCTCTGATGAACTTACTGGGAGTTCACAAATGGTGAGGATTGATGACTGATATGAGATTTGGCCAAGTGAAGGTCATTTGTAACCTCTCCAAGAGTGTACTGGTAAGTGGTGGGAACAAAGCCTGACTGGTGTGGTCAAGTGAGGATGGGATGGAGAAATGAAGGTAGAAAGTAGAGACCACTTGAAAAAAACTTGCTATACAAAAAGTGAGAGAGAAATGAGAAAGTTTCTGAAGGGACATGCAGAATTCAAAGGAGGGTCTTTAAAGCTAGGATCCAGGCCTATTTATAAGTTGATAGAACAAATACAGCAGAGAGGGAAAGATGGAGGGTAGGGGAGGCAAGGACTAATTCCTGAATGGATAGCCGAGGACGTGGATCCAGAGCCCTAGCAGGGGGATTGTCTACCTATAAGACATGGGAAGCTTTATCCACAGTAACAGAAGAAAGAAAGAAACTACAGACAAATTATGATGGTAATTTTCATGGCGAGAAGTTTCACCAGTTAGAGTGCTTCTGAGTGCGGTAATATCTGGTTGTTAATTTTTTCTACCCTTAGTAAGTCTTGGGGTGAATGGGCTGAAGATTGGTGAGTGGTACATGTACGTCTTCTATGATCGCCTACCATCCCTCCACTCTGCTACCCCCGCTGGCTGGTTTTTCATTCTTTTATTTTTGGCTGCACTGGTCTTCCTTGCTGTGTGAAGGCTTTCTCTAGTTGTGGCAAGCAAGGGCTGTTGTTCATTGTGGTGCCAGAGCCTCTCATCCAGTGGCTTCTCTTGTTGTGGAGCACAGGCTCCAGGTGCCTGGGCTTCATTAGTTGTGGCCTGTGGGCTCAGGAGCTGTGGCACATGGGCTTAGTTGCTCCAAGGCATGTGGAATCCTCCCAGATCAGGGATTGAACCCATGTGCCCTGCATTGGCAGGCAGGTTCTTATGCCCCATGCCACCAGGGAAGTCCTATCTGGCTTTTCATCCTCAGGCCTGTTGTATTCTGGGTACCAGGAGCACCAGGCGAATGTAAAGAACTATTGAGTGGATGCTCGGTAGAAACCTCAGGAATTCAGCCACATTCCAAGTGAGTGGAGCAGAGTCATCCAGTGCTGAGGTTTCCCAGGGAAGTACAATCGAGGGAAAGGGGTGCAAGTGGTTAGAGATTATGGGCAAGTGATATTCTGGGCTGCAAAATCTAACTTGGCGAAAAAAAAAAAAAAAGTGAGAATATGACTCAGGACTCCTAAAGGGGTTGAAGATCATTGGCATAGTTACTAGAGGAAGTGAACTAGAAAGACAAGATGTGGTGATCAAAGAGTCAGAGGCCCACAGTTGTGATCTTCAAGGAGATTTGGTGAATGGAACTGATCAGGGTGGTTAATGGCTCAGGTGGAGCAGGAAGAAAGGGCGGTCCTGAGAGGTTAGGGAACTGGATGAGTGATTCCTGTTCTTCAGCGAACATGAGAGGTGATGAAAAGGAGTGTGGATTATCGCAGTCAGAAGCAGATGATAGTATCGTCTTATAGTAAGGGCTTCCCTTATGGCTCAGTTTGTAAAGAATCTGCCTGCAATGCAGGAGACCCTGGTTTGATTCCTGACTGGGGAAGATCCCCAGGAGAAGGGATAGGCTACCCATTCCAGTATTCTTGGGCTTTCCTTGTGGCTCAGCTGGTAAAGAATCTGCCTGCAATGCAGGAGACCTGGGTTAGGAAGATCCCCTGGAGAAGGGAAAGGCTACCCACGCCAGTATTCTGGCCTGAAGAATTCCACGGACTGTACAGTCCATGAAGTTGCAGAGAGTTGGACACAGCTGAGCGACTTTCACTTTCGAAGAAGTTTGGGTTTTTGTTTTGTTTTCTCAATGAAGCAGAAGGAAAAACAGTTTTAAAGTGTCAGGAACAACTTCATGCCCTAAGATGTACGTACGTGAGAGAATAAAAAGTGACTGATTTTTTCCACAGGGGACAACAAATTTTTCATTAGAATAGTAATATGAAGAGAATATTAAAAAATCAATTGAAGATGTTGTGGATGATAATCTATAAGTTCCAAAGGGTTTAGGTGTGGGAAACAGATGAGAAGTAGGAACCTAAATAACATTAGGGGTAAGCAAAGCTTTAAGTTTATTCAACTTGCCTATTTGTTGCTGTTGTTGCTTGTGCTTTTGGTGTCATTATCTAAGAAATCATTGCTAAATTCAATGTCATGAAGGTGAAGTTTTCTCCCATGTGTTTTTCTAAGTTTTATAACTTCTAGTTCTTACTTTTAGATTTGATTAATTTTGAGTTAATTTTTCGATATGGTATATATATAAGGCAAGGGTCCAACTTCATTCTTTTGCATGTGGATATCCAGTTTTCCCAGAATCGTTTACAGAAAAGGCTGTCCTTTCATTATTGAATAGTCTTGTCAGAAATCAATTGACCAGATATATGAATGTTTCTTCTGTATTCTAATCCATTGATGTATTTTTTTATCCTTTTGGAAGTATTAAAGTTTTGTTTACTATAGTTTTATAGTAGGTTTTCATATCAGAAGGTGTGAGTCCTCCACCTTTGCTCTTTTACAAGACTGTTTTGACTTGCATGCAGGTTTTCATAAGTGTCCATTATCAGATTGAGTTCTCTTTCTAGTTTGCTGAGAGTTTTTATAATGAAATGTTGGATTTCATCAAAAGTATTATTTTTTTGCTATTGAGATAGAAAAGGCAGAGGAACCAGAGATCAAATTGCCAATCCACTGGATCCCTGAAAAAGCAAGAGAGTTCCAGAAAAACATCTATTTCTGCTTTATTGACTCTGCCAAAGCCTTTGACTGTGTGGATCACAATAAACTGTGGAAAATTCTGAAAGAGATGGGAATACCAGACCACCTGACCTGCCTCTTGAGAAACCTATATGCAGGTCAGGAAGCAACAGTTAGAACTGGACATGGAACAACAGACTGGTTTCAAATAGGAAAAGGAGTACGTCAAGGCAGTATATTGTCACCGTGCTTATTTAACTTCTATGCAGAGTACATCATGAGAAACGCTGGGCTGGAAGAAGCACAGGCTGGAATCAAGATTGACAGGAGAACTATCAATAACCTCAGATATGCAGATGGTACCACCCTTATGGCAGAAAGTGAAGAGGAACTAAAAGCCTCTTGATGAAAGTGAAAGAGGAGAGTGAAAAAGTTGGCTTAAAGCTCAACATTCAGAAAACAAAGATCATGGGATCTGGTCCCATCACTTCATGGGAAATAGATTGGGAAGCAGTGGAAACAGTGTCAGACTTTATTTTGGGGGACTCCAAAATCACTGCAGATGCTGACTGCAGCCATGAAATTAAAAGACACTTACTCCTTGGAAGAAAAGTTATGACCAACCTAGATAGCATATTGAAAAGCAGAGACATTACTTTGCCAACTAAGGTCCATCTAGTCAAGGCTCTGCTTTTTCCAATGGTCATGTATGGATGTGAGAGTTGGACTGTGAAGAAAGCTGAGCGCTGAAGAACTGATGCTTTTGAACTGTGGTGTTGGAGAAGACTCTTGAGAGTCCCTTGGACTGCAAGGAGATCCAACCAGTCCATTCTGGAGATCAGCCTTGGGATTTCTTTGGAGGGAATGATGCTGAAGGTGAAACTCCAGTACTTTGGCCACCTCATGCGAAGAGTTGACTCACTGGAAAAGACTCTGATGCTGGGAGGGATTGGGGGCAGGAGGAGAAGGGGACGACAGAGGATGAGATGGCTGGATGGCATCATGGACTCGATGGACGTGAGTCTGAGTGAACTCCGGGAGTTGGTGATGGACAGGGAGGCCTGGTGTGCTGTGATTCATGGGGTCACAAAGAGTCAGACATGACTGAGCGGCTGAACTGAATTGAACTGGAGATCATCTCATGGTGAATTACTCCACTTAGTTAAGCTGTGTTATTCTTTCTGTATTTTGGTGGAATCCATTTGCAAAAAGTTGTCTAAAACTGTTTTGCATCTAGTAATATGTTTGCATATTGGTCTTTTAAGTTTCCTTGTAATGCCTTTTTCTGGTTTTGTTATTAGGATAATGTTAGGCTTATATAAAGAAAATGTTTAGTACTCTTCAATTTTTTGGAAGAGCGTGTGTTATTTCTTTATTAAATATTTAGTAGAACCAGAATCCACCAATAAAACAATTTGGTCCTGGAGGTTTCTTTTTTGTAAGGTTTTTTAACTGTGAATTTAATTTAACAGGTATAGTGCTATTCAGGTTATCAATTTCTTTTTGAGTGAGCATAGTAGTGTACAACTTTCATGGAATTAACCCATTTCATATAAATGGTCAAATTTGTATGTATACAATTGTTTCAGGTAGAGGGAAAGTGAAAGTGAAGTCGCTCAGTCCTGCCCGACTCTTTGCGACCGGTGGACTGTAGCTCCTCCGTCCATAGCATTCTCCAGGCAAGAATACTGGAGTGGGTTGCCATTTCCTTCTCCAGGGGATCTTCCCGACCCTGGGATTGAACCCAGGTCTCCCACATTACAGGCAGACGCTTTAACGTCTGCACCACCAGGAAAGCCCTTAAATACAAGAATACAGTCTCTCAGAAAACCTCCTATAGAGAGGGAGGGAGGTAGAGGGAACCCCTTTTCAAAAGTTCATTTTACTCCACATTACTTTTATAACAAGACCTATATTACTACCCGTTTTCGCTAACCAAAAGAAATCCCAGAGAATTTTTGTTTTTATGAACAAGAGGCAGAGCGCTAATAGGGTTCAGCATTTGTTTTGCTTGTGAGCTGCTACAGAGGTAGACCGCACCCCAAGCAGCAAATGGCCCTATGGAGTTCCTTCTCTGGGAACGAAATTCAGCATCTCAGCATCAAGGCACTGTAACTTTGGATTGCTTGAGTATCTGAGCTTTGCCGTGTAGTCTCAGTAGCTGTAGCCCATCAGGCTTCTCTGTCCATGGGATTTTCCCCGCAAGAATACTGGAGTGGGTTGCCGTTTACTCCTCCAGGGTATCTTCCCGATCCAGAAATTGAAACTGCGGTTCCTGCGTCTTCTGCTGTACAGTAAAGGGACTGAGTTAAACATATATACGCATTCTTTTTCACATTCTTTTCCATTATGGTTATCACATGGCCTGTATCTTTTAATGATTTGTAGTTAAGTACATTATGATCTGAGAACATACTTTACATAAATTTGTTTCGCACTTAAGAATTAGTTTTTCGGCTACTGGTTGTGGAACTAAAAGCTCTCACTTCCTTTTCCGATTGTTTCCCCTGCCACCAGCTGCTCCACGTATTCTGCCCAAGGTTTCAGCAGCATTCAGTGCAACAAGCAGGAAGAGGCTCTTGGAGACCCCAATCTCATTTTTAGCCCCAGCGCCCGTCCTGGCCGCACGTTCCTATACTAGCCCGGGGTCTTAGAGGTCCACCACATTGGCCGGCTTTCCGAGAGCGCAGTGCGAAATCGGGTCAGGAGCGCGTGCGTGTGTGCGTGCATACGGCGGAAATCCCGCCTCTCGGCGTCTTCGGTTGGCCCTGACCGCAAAGGGGTGAGCTTAAGGAAGAAGACGAGCAGGATAGAAGGAAACTGGAGAATCGGGAGGAGGGGCGAGGAGGTTCCTCTTTCCCATTGGGTGGGCCCGCGGAGACGCCTCAATGCAATTGGCTGAGCATCGTGGGCCTTAGCCCCGCGTCGACCCGCCCCTCCGGCCGCAAGAGACGCCGGGATTGCGAGCACCGGCGGAGCCAGTGGTGGCTGGTCTGTGTTAGCACGAGCGGGAGCTAGGCAGCTGGGGACCTGTGCCGTACGGTCTTCGTACTCCGGGTGGCGGGGGTGCAGCGAGGGCGGCCGGCCGCTGAGGCGGTGCGGGCCGGGGCCGGGCCAAGCCGGGCCACGGCGGGCGTTGGCACAGCCGCTGGGCCCGGGCCTGCGCTCACAGCCTTCGGCGCGCGTCTCAGGCTATCTTTTCATTTCCAAGTGATTATTGTTTTGGATTTTTCTGCAGACGTGAATTTTGATTAATTTATTTCACGCACCAGTTGGTGCTCTGAGGTAAAGCGGATAATGCATGCTGGTGTCATTTGTCGTGGAGACGTGGGGTTCCTGCAGTTTGTGTGTTAACCTTTTGGATTTAAGGGAAGGAAATGACATTGTGATTTGGTCTCTGTGACCGTCCATTCTCAAGGTCTCGCCCGTGTGGTATAGACGCGGGCGAGCCCCGTCTGTGAGTCTCTTACCTGGACTCGAAGTAGGCTTTTTCCTCCTTCCCTCCCTCTTTCTCCCTCCTCCTCGCAGTCCCCTCTCCCCAGTGCTCTTCTCCATTTCTGTTCTTTTTGCTGCATTAAACCTTGCGGGAGAGACTTTATAAAATTCTGAAGAGGTTTAGGTCTTCAATATTTCTGTTTTACTTGCAGGTTAAAACATTTTTTTTAGTGGGGTATAATTGAGTTACGGTGGTGTTTGTGTTCATTTCAGGTGTACACAAAGTGAATCAGTTAGGCATATAAACATGTGCAGTCTGTTTTTAGATTCTTTTCCTATACAGGTCATTACAGTATTGAGTAGAGTTCCCTGTGCTTTACAGTAGGTCCTTACTAATTGTCTATTTTATATGTATTACTCAATCCCAATCTCCCAATTTATCACCCCTGTCACCTCAAAAGTTTATTTTCTATACCTATAACTCTTTTGGTTCTGTAAACAAGTTCATTTGTAGCTTTAAGATTACACATGTAAGCAATATATGATATTTGTTTTCCTCTGAGTTCACTCAGTATCAGAATCTCTAGGTCCATCTATGTTGCTGCAAATGGCATTGTTTTGGTCTTTTTTATGGTTAAGTAATATTCCTTGCTTGCAGGTTTCACGACTGGGAGGAAATCAGGGAAAGATGCCTTCTGATTCTTTTTGTTTGGCTGCTCAGACTCGACTTGACTCCAAATGGTTGAAAACAGATATACAGGTGGGGTTTTGACAGCCTTTTTTCTCTTGTGTTCCTACCTACATAGTTACATTTCTGGTTAACCCTTTCTTAAGGTTATATAAGGGTATGCAGATCTGATCTTGCCATATTAGAGAAGCAGGTTTATTTTCTATAACTCAAAATGTACTTTTTATTGTTCTTTTCATAGAGTGTGTGTAGCTACATTTTAATTACAGTTATTTATAAATGTAAGAAATGAGATAAAGTTATGCAAAAATTTTTCTTTTTTTTTTAAGATGTCCGTATCATTCTTAGCCATACCTTGGTGACAGATTAGTGATACTTTTTGAGATGTTCAGTTAATTATGTGGGAGAGAAGTGACATATGGTAATTTAATTGTGTCCTGCAGAAACTCAGCTCATTTTTATGGGATTATGTGTTTGTGTTTCTGGAGAGATGAGTTCAGTTGAGCTGTTTTTATTTGTCACTGTTCTTAAGAGGAGTGCTTAGATTTTTGTATCAAGAGCATGTGAAAACAAAATGTTAACCATAGATTTTTCTAATATTATTTTTAAGGTAATTGCATACTTGTTGCAAAATTATCAATAAACAGTAACAGTAATATTTCTGGACTCTATTTTTTAATCCTGTTAGTTTTGTTTGCAGATGGAAAAACTGCTTTTGTAACTTGCTAGTGCCCTCAGAAATTGCTGAAATAATTTTGCAGGGTGTTTGTGTTCTTTACCTCTTCCCTGAGGTTAACTGTTTTAAGTATTTCTCAAGTAATCTTAACTTTGTTAAAATACAGTCTTCTGAACTGTATGATGCAAGTCATGTATTCTGTAAGCAGCTAATCCTAGACACTTGAAGTGAAGCATTGTTACCCCTCTTTTTTAATATTTATGTATTTATTTATAATATTTATTATTTATTTGACTGCCCTGGGTCTTAGTTGTGGTATGTGGGACTTTTAGTTGCGGCATGTTAACTCTTTAGTTCCAGCATGTGGGATCTAGTTCTCTGACCAGGGAGCAAACTGGGGCCCCCTGCATTGGCAGTGCAGAGTCTTAGGCACTGGACCCCCAAGGAAGTCCCTAAATTTTTTTTAAAGTGTTGAGTATTAGTTGGTGGCAGAGCTAAATGTTAAGAACTGTGTTGTGGATGATGGAGTTGTTATTAATGGCATAATGTTAGATAAGAAAATCAAGAAGAATTGGGTTAAGAATTGGCAAAGTAGTAACTTTTTTTTCCCAGCAGGATTGGGGGAGGTGAGAGATGGATAATTTTTTATTGATGACATCCAGACAAACTGACTTTAAGAACTGTCTTTTTATAAAACTTAATTGAAGTAAAGAACTTTACGTGATGAAGTTTCTTTTTTGTTAGCAATCATAATCGAATAACTGCTTAATATAAATTTTAGCATCTTGATCTAAAATGAGTTTAATGTTGAGTTGAGTGCCTATGAAGAGTTAAAAAAAAATACCACTCATACCATCAAGTGCTTACCGTTTTACTTTTGATTATTTAGTGTAATATAAAGTGTTTCGTGCTTCTTAGACGTTTGAGTACTATACAGAAATCTTCCAGACTCCTAGGAATAAGTGACAAGACTTAGATTTTGGATTGTGCATCAGAGTTAAAATGTGGTATGGTTACTGAAGCTATGAGAAAAATGTGAAAATAGTATGAAAAAAGTGATTGCTGACCTTGGTTTTATAGAATTTTTCCAGTGTTGCTTATTAAGTGTGAGGAATGAATCTTGTTTTACCCTAAGGAATTTGAAAAGACCCTGAGGCTGGGAAAGATTGAGGGCAGGAGAAGGGGATGACGGAGGATGAGATGGTTGGGTGGCATCACTGACTCGATGGACATGGGTTTGGGTAGACTCTGGGAGCTGGTGATCGACAGGGAGGCCTGGTGTGGTGCGGTTCATGGGGTTGCAAAGAGTCGGACATGACTGAGTGACTGAACTGAACTGAGGGAATAACTTAGATGTTGTTTACTCTTTGGAATCCTTCCTGAAGACAAATGGAGTCTTATTGCTAACAGGCCTATAAGATGCAGGCCTTATGCTGACAGGTTTTACCCTTATCTAGTTGGGGATGTCTCTTCCACCTGGAGTGAGAAGTATCCCTTTCCTTAGGTAGGGCTTTTGTATTGGGAACAGGATTGATACCAGGTTAATGAATAGTATGTGGGGTAGAAACGTGTTTCTTAGTCATAAGATTTAGCAAATATATTTTCTGTGGCTATTTTTATTTGAAATGCTCTTGAGGTTTTTAGTGATTTTTGAAAGGAAAAGTTTTTGGAGACTGAAAAATTTTAACATGTATTATGGAGGATATAGACACTAATCCTAGACTTTCTCCATCAGAGATATTTAGATGCCTCAAGCCTGGGGCCTTGCAACCAGTTGCCTCTAATGGAGTGCCCATTATATGAGAGGCACATATCTGGTTTTTATACATACAGTGCTTCTTGTTTCTTCAGTTCTTTTTCCTGGTTGTTTTTGGAGTTCAGTTATTTGTCATATTTTCCTTCACAATTCTCTTGAGGAAGCAACAAAAAGAGAGCTCAGAAGTGTTTGTTACATTTGTTACATAATCACTGCCATTATCATTTTTATATTTACAGTTAAATCCTGTCTTTTGTGATTGGTAGTTTTTTTGAACCAAAGAGTCATTTAAGGGGAAGAACTGTAAAAATAGTACATAATCCCTTAAAAACATTTTATTTTTGAAAGATATGTGCATTTGCTAGTCTTGATGTAAGGGTAAAGGTGTGTCTTGGAGCATGGGGTCAGGAATGGCATTATCCTGCTCTTTTTGCATAAGCGATACTCAAATGAATCTCCTCCAGTTTCTATTTTTGGGTTCTTTGAAGTGAAACATGAAATTAGATATGTGTGAAGCAATTTTTAAAACTTTTTGTCTTGAAATATTAATAGACTCACAGAAAGTTGCAAATGAAGTACAGAGGTCACTGTATACTCTTCTCCCAGACTCCCTCAGTGTTACAGTGTTACAGTCTTAGGTGCAGTGTTAAAACCAGGAAACTGACATTGGTGTAATAATGTGTGCCTAGTTCTGTGCCATTTTATTGTATGTGTCTATTTATCTAACCATCAAAATTGAGATCCAGAAGTGTTCCATCACTACAAACATCTCCCTCCTGCTGTCCCGCTGTATTTACACTTAACTTCCTCTACCACCTCTGACCCCTGGCAAGCACTAATTTGTTCTCCATCTCCATAATTTTGTCATTTTGAGAATTTCATGTGGTATGTGACCTTGTGAAATTAGCTTTGTTCATTTGGTATAATGCTTTTGAGGCCCATCAAATTTGTTAAGTATATCAATAATTCAACTCAGATTAAAATTTTCTTCTAATCATCAATTTAAAATGATTCAGCATAAAAATTAGCTTTTAAAATTAAACTTGTCACTTTATGTTTGGAGATACCAGTAGATTAAAAATGTAAACATGAACATCTTGGTAATTTCTAATCTCAGGTTTTTCAGTTGACAGATGATATGTAGAAATAAAAGAATGTTGTAGGGACTTCCCTGGTGCTCTAGTGGTTAAGACTGTGCTTCCAATGCAGAGGTCACAGGTTCAATTCCTGATTGGAGAACTAAGATCCCACATGCCATATGGCTTGGCCAAAGTAAAAAAAGAATGTTGTAAATACAAGGTATTTGCTTGATTGAAAGGTAACATACTTGATTTTCATAATGACTTTTTGTACTTTCGTTTCTGTAGAATTGGTTGCATTGCTCATTTTCTTATTCATGAGTTTGGGAGGCTGCAGTTCATGGGGTTGCAAAAGTCAGACACGACTAAGCGACTTCCCTTTGGTTATTTGTATCTTTTCTGTATTTTGGATGTATTTCGTCAGATTTATATATTTAATTAGTCTTTTTCTTGTAGCTTTGGGTCTTGGAAAAGACTAATAATAATTATAAAAGAAAGAAAATGAGTTTATTATCAGATGTGACAACAGGCCTTATGTAGAAGAAAGCTGAGTAACATATTTAAGGCATTCAAGTAAAGAAAATGTGAACCAAGGATTTTATGGTCCAGCAAAATAAAGTAAAAAAAAAAAAAAATCCAAATGAATGTGTAAATAAAGATTTAATAAACTTAAAAAAAACCCCAAAAAACTATTTTTCAGGTAAAAAAGGACACAGACTTATCAATGAGTAGGAGCTCAGAAAATATTGTTTCCATGAGGCCTTCCTGAGGAAGTGAATAGAGACTAAAGATGTTTAGATGACTGCATGACTATAGATTAACATGAAGACTGGTGGTTGGTGTCAGACCTATAGTTACGGATAGGACCCAGAGTAAATGAGTTTTATAAAGGATGGAACATAGCATGTAACAGTTGTATGCTTAGACATAGTGGGTTAGACTAGAACTGTTCTACTGTGTCTAATCTAGTTAATCGTGTGCACTGAAGTTTTTACTTTAGGTCCTGATTTCTGTCTTCCATTTTACTTGGCATCATGTTCATACTTTCCTCTGTCAGTATATGAAACATCTCTATAGTGGAGCTTTTAACAGTCTTGTCTGCTAATTCCGTCACCCTTATTGTTTCTGTGTTTATTTTGATTGATTGATTGATTTCATCATTTCTGTTGATTATTGCTCTGGTTATAGGATATGTTTGCATGCTTGTTAATTTTTTTATTGAATGTTGCTAAGAGTCAGACATGACTGAGTGACTTCACTTTCACTTTTCACTTTCATACATTGGAGAAGGAAATGGCAACCCACTCCAGTATCCTTGCCTGGAGAATCCCAGGGACAGAGGAGCCTGCTGGGGTGCCGTCTGTGGGGTCGAACACGACTGAAGCGACTTAGCAGCAGCAGCAGCAGCAGTTTGTAAATAAATGTTATCCTGTGCTAGATTTTGTTTTATTCTCTTGAGCTGTAGTTTTGTCTGACATGCCTGTAAGTTACTTGGAATTAATTGGTCTATTCAAAGATTGAGCCTAAGGTTTGTTTGGGCTGATCCAGCACAGCCTTTAACCTTGGCCTGTTTATCTGCCTCATTAAGGCAGTATCCTTCTTAGGACTCTGTCTAATGCTTGGTGTGTTGGGAGGTCTTTCTGTTCTGGTTGGTGGAAACAGGCTTTTCCTAGACTGAATATTGATTGGGGTTCTGCCTGCTCTGTTTTAGTGCTGCTTTGCCCATTCTGGGTAGTGTTTTCAACCCGTACCCCGATCATTACCCAGCTAGAGTCTCAAGGAGGCTCCTCTGTCCAGCTCCAGAGATCATTCTCTCTGCAGCCAACTTCCTCTCCTGTATTCTTGTCATTTTGACCTGCTTACAGGCAATTTGCTCCTCCTTTCAGCAAGACTTCTGGGTTCTATTTGAGTTCCTCTTTCCTGTGCTACGGTCTGGAATCTGCTTCTAGGCATTAAGCTTGGGCTCTTACTTCATTGTTGCCCTTCACGGGAATCACAGATCACACTGGATCTTTTGCCCGGTGCTGGAAAACAGTTGTTTGATATATTCGGTCTGGCTTTCTACCAGAGATGTAATTACTAAAGAAGTTAATTCTTCACAGGTGGGAGAACAGGCAAGAATCTGAACTCATTTATTGACATTTTAATTTTAGATTTGTATTTTTTGTTTTAGAAATTCCACATTTTTGTATGACTGCATTTTATTGAGGCGTAATTATATTTAGTAAGATGCATCTATTTTAAAGATTTACTTATTTGTGTTTTGACAAGTCTGATTCCTGGTTGCTGTGCACATGCCTTCTCTAGTTGCAGCGAGCAGGGGCTACTCTTCATTGCAGTGCGTGGGCTTCTCATTTTGGTGACCTCACTTGTGGCAGAGCATAGGCTCCTGGTCATGCGGGCTCCGTGGTTGTGGCTCTCGGACTCCAGAACACAGGCTCCGTAGTTGTGGCATATGGGATCTTCCCTGAGCAGAGATCGAATTGATTGAACCCATGTCCCATGCATTGGCAGGTGGATTCTTAACCACTGGACCACCAGGAAAACCCGAAAATGCATCTGTTGTTATATTGAGTTTGAAGTGTTTTGGCAGTTTGCTTAACTGCCACGTTAGGGACTTTTCTGTAGTTTCCAGGTCTCTGTTGAAATTGTTAACATGACCTTTTAATTGCTTGGACACATCAAACCTTGTGCAACCTCTTTTGATTCCTCCACTGCATCTTCCGTTCCCTCTGGATTGATACCCCAGCATGCCTGTGGGCCACTCTTTTATTCCTGTTCTTAGATGTAATGTCACACAACAGGGCGTAGGTTTTGGCTTCCCAGCCACCTGCCGTGGAGCTGTAGGTGGCAAAGTCTGGGAAGTGGGGAGAGCAGAAGCTCATTTTCCATGAGGTGAACATGCACTACCTGGTAAAAGAGAGGTAAGGGAACTGGCTGTTTTAATCTCCCTCTCCCTGCTTTTTTCCCCTCTTTGGATGGTTGTATGGTTTCTTCTGGCAAACTGGTTAAGAGCCCCATTGCCTAGTGAATGTGCCTGCAGCACATCTTGGAGTAGGGACTAGTGCAGTGAAACAGAAGTCCGCAAACTTTTTTCTAAAGGCCCAGATTGTAAATATTTCTGTGGGCCATATGTTGTCTGTAACAACTGCTCACCTCTGCTGTTGTCATGTGAAAGTAGCTACAGATAGTACATGAAACAAGTGTGTAGTGGTAGGCCCAGAAACTGTATGGATACTGAAATTTGAATGTCATAATTTTCATGGGTCATGAAATATATTTTTCTTTTCTTGATTGTTTCAACCATTGAGACATGTAAAAGCCACTCTTAGCTTGAGGGCTAAGAATCATAAAATCAGATTGTGGGCCAGATTTGGCCTCTGAGCTGGGCCTTAATTTGCTGACTTCTGTAGTAACTTGCTATGTCCCCTCACTGCCCTGGGCTGGTACCTTCCAGGGAAAGCGTCACTACTTTAGTCCATTACTTAGGCTTTCCTTTTTAGGGCAAAGTCTATGTCTGTGTTTCTGTTTTCTGGATCGACTCTTGATTTGTTTATGCTGACTTCCGTTTTTATTTATTTATTTTTTTCCATTTTTTTAGTTATGTAGTCTTATCTTTGGAGAAGGCAATGGCACCCCACTCCAGTACTCTTGCCTGGAAAATCCCGTGGACGGAGGAGCCTGGTAGGCTGCAGTCCATGGGGTCACTAGGAGTCGGACACGACTGAGCGACTTCACTTTCACTTTTCACTTTCAGGCATCGGAGAAGGAAATGGCAACCCACTCCAGTGTTCTTGCCTGGAGAATCTCAGGGACAGCGGAGCCTGGTGGGTTGCTGTCTATGGGGTCGCACAGAGTCGGACACGACTGTAGCGCCTTAGCAGCAGCAGCAGCAGTCTTATCTTACCCATTATTATTTTTGAGTTCTAGGTATTATGTGTGAAAAATTGTTGTGGTCATTTGAGACCCTGGATAATGATCTCTTCTCCAGAGAGAATCTGTCAAGCTAGTAACACTAGTGACTGCAGGTTACTGCAGAGCAGTATGGAGCTGTGATGCTTCAGAGCGGGGCTCCTGCCAGTCTGCTCGCACTTTGCCTGTGCTCTGTGTATGTGGCCCTTGGAGGTTCTGTTCAAGGTATGGCATGTTTACCAGGCTTCTCCCCTATGAGGACCAGGGCTTCGTCCTTTCTCAGCAGCCCCACTGAGGTCTCCTTGGTCTCAGCTCTGCTTGCAGAGTTGGCAGGAGCCTCGGGAGGCAGTCTTCAGCCCCTTGGGCTGTTCTTCTCTCCCGGGTCTTAGGTTTGCTCTTCCTTGCTGCCTGGATATCTTCAATCTGATATACTTTATGTTTCCTTGTGACTTTTCCAGAATTTGTTTCTTTTCTAGAATTTGTTGTTCTTAAATTTTTTTGGAATTGATAGGTTATCCTGTGTTCAGCAGGTGTTTAGAAGATATTTTTATGCAAGGCTAAGAAAAAAGCTAGACATCTTTATAGTCATCTGCAAATATTTGAACAGATCACATTTCAGAAATATTTTAAAGATAGAAAAAATAAATAAACTATAAGTTAATGCCATTTATTTCATTGGGCACATATTCTATTTTGAATTATATCGTGTAATTACATAGTTCTGATAGGTTATCCTGTGTTCAACAGGTGTTTAGAAGGTATTTTTCTGCAAGGCTAAGAAAAAGGGTAGATATCTTTATAGTTATCTGCAAATATTTGAACAGATCACATTTCAGAAATATTTTAAAGTTAGAAAAAATAAATATCTAAACTATAAGTTAATGTAATTTATTTCATTGGCCACATTCTATTTTGAATTATATTGCATAATTACACAGTTCTGAAGTGATCATGTTAATAGTTACCTTAAAAGACCTCTTGCCCAATTCTGTTTGGTTTTCAAATATTGTGGCCCCTTCAGTGGCTCCCCCAGGCCTCCTTACTGCACCTGTTGGTTCATGTTGATAAGAAGAAAACAAGCTGGAGAGTTTGGCCTCTTCCCCCAAACTCTGATGACCTTGGTGATCTTGGTCAGGTAATTGAACTGCTAAGTTTTAGTTACTGTCCCTCAAAACTGGCCCTGTTACTACCCCCTGCCTTGTTGGCTTCTTTTCAGGATGAAAATGCCTTTATCTGTTACATCATTTTAGAGGTATGAGGTAAGAATATAAGGGAAAATTGGTAAAGGGTCCTCAGAATGAATAATACTAATTAGAGGTATCTGGATTCTATATGAAAAAAGTTAAAATTTAAGAACTGTATTGTTACCCATTGGGAATGTTTTTGTAAATTATCTACTAATAAGGTCAGGATTTTTTTTTTAATTTATTTTTGATTGTGCTGGATCTTCATTGCTGCTTGGGCTTTTCTCTAGTTGTGGCAGGTGGGATTTACTCCCTAGTTGGGGTGTGTGGACATCTCGTTGTGGTGGCTTCTCTGGTTTCACAGCACCAGCTGTCAGTGCACTCAGTGGTTGCTGCTTCTGGGCTCTGGAGCACAAGCTCAGTAGCTGTGGTGCATTAGTTGCTCCGCATGATGTAGGGTCTTCCTGGATCAGGAATTAAACCCATGTCTCCCATTTAGGGATTCTTTACCACGGAGCCAACAGGGAAGCCCCAAAACAAGCTATTTATAGACTGTTGCACAAATACTCTTACACTGACAAATTTAAGTGAATTGTATTGTTTGTGTATGCTGTTTTTCCAGTGCCATGATTGTTTCCCAGGTTGTTTCTCCCTGGGATCCTGTGCTTTCCACTGTGATTCCAGTGCCTTGGAATGCTCTCCTAGGGACTTCATCTCTGCCTTTCACAGTCCAACTCTTTCAAGCCTTCTTCGAGGGAAGCTTGCTTTGTTACCTTAGCAATGTTCCCTCCTTCCTTGAATCCTTTCAGATGCCTGAATCATTGTGGTTTGCGTGGTGGTTACTCGAGTTCATATCCCCGGCTCCTAGGAGGCTTTTACAGTGGGTATCCCTCTAGACACCCAGTTTCTACCTTCTGCCCAGCTTCTGCCCTACCCCCATCCTTCGCAACATTACTAAAATGATGAAAGAAAGAAAGGACGATAGTGATGATTCTTGTCTTCATGTAAACTGGGCTTCCTCGGCCTGTTCTTTAATAACTGTATCATCCCCAGCCACCCTGGGGTAATCCTAGTGGGCCGTCAGGGCTGAGGACCCTCCCTCCTTGGGTGTGGGCATCTTCTCCAGGTCTGCAGCCCATATCCTGATGACTTCCAGGTTTGAGTCTCTAGCCCTGACCCCTCTGCTAAGATCGGAATATGTGTAGTGTGTGTGTGTGTGTGTGTGTGTGTACGGGAGAGGATCTCCATGTTTATGTTCAGTAGGTGGTGCAAGTATCAGTGGTTAAAACTGAGCTAATTCTCTCATTTTGATTCTGTTCTCTACCTTGTTTTTCACATCTGATCTGTCCCATTTGATCTGAAGTGTCTTAAATACTCTTTTTGTATTTACTCTTGACTTAGGCTCTCATCCTCTTTTCTCTGTGTTTGGCTTCTTCCTCTGTCCTCGTCCACTGCTCTGACACTGAGTTATGACTGGATGTGTGGTCATTTATTTCCTGGAGCCCCCAGAGGTGGCCTGTAACTGCTCGAGTGCAGCACACATGGGGCTGTTTAGTCCAGTCATTGTTTGATTCCTAGCCTGTGTGGCCACGTGGGCCTGGACTGAGCCCAGGGAGAGGTCTTAGGTTCCTCCTCTTAGCCAGGTCAGCAGGTGAGCCAGACCTTTCCATCCTGTGTTAAAACAGCAGGGGCCCTGAATGTTTGTGGCTCACTTTTAAGGAAGTATTTACTTCTCCCTCTGCCAGTTGATACTTTTGCCAGCAGTCATATATTTTGGTCCTAAGCATGTTCATGGCAGTTGTCTCATTTAGTGATGTGAACAAATATGACTGCTGAGAGAAAGTTGTTGCTTCTATGAGAACTAACTCGGTTGCCAAATTGGTTTTCTATTGCTGTGTAACAAGTCAACCAGAAACTGTATCAGCTTAAAACAGCTCTGTGTACTCTGCTCCTTTTCTCTGTGGGTCAGGAGTCTGGCTATGGCTTAGCTGGGTCTTCTGCTTTAGGACTCACAGGCTGCAGTCAGGGTGCTGACCAGTTTGCATTCTCATCTAGGGTTTTATTGGTGTCCTTGTTGGCAGAATTCAGTTTGTGGGACTGTGGGACTGAGTTGTGGGCTCCTAGAAGACACCCCTGTCCGTAGGCTGCTCATGGCAGTGGTTGTGGAGAGTGTCTCTTTTGGATGGTCCCATCCTCTTAAGGGCTTTTACCTCACATGACCCTAGGATAATTTTCCTTTTGATTGACTAGACATCAGCTGATGTGAGACCTTAATTATATATGAGAAATTCCTTCACATTTGCCACAGAAAGAAACAAAACCTAGTCCAGGTGTGATGTCCTCTCCTCTATTTAGAGGTCCTGCCCAAACTCAGAGAGAGGATTACGCAGGATGTGTGTGTGCCAGGGGTTAAGAATCTTTAGGGCATCTTAGATTTGCCTACTACACATTGCTTGGGTAAAACTGAGATGCTTAAAAAAATTACTTGTACAGGTTAGGAAAGAGAATTGATAAGGATTGGGGGAGATGTCTTGAAAATCTAGAAGAATTGTGTACTAAGATTGTTCACAAAGTACCTGTCAGTTCTTGGTGAGTCTGGAAATAGTGAATGCTTCATGAGAGTGGTGTATGCGGGGTTGATGACAAGGAACAAGCTAGTGGACTTGTGAGCAAAGAAAAGGCCCTGGCCTTCCATTGAAGGATGGTTAACAGATGTGTTTGTTTTAGTGTAAAGTGTCTTGTCTGTCTGAGAAGAGGGTTTCTACTGTACCTGCAGTTTTCAGAATGGATGCTTTCCCTGGGTGGTCACTGTGCCCTGACCCTTGGTCACGACTGCTTGCTCTGGGAAACCTTTTCTGACTCCCACATGTGGACAGCCAAGAGCACTTTTTGTGAGAATGTTATTTTGTCTTTGAATACCAGTATGGACTCGTGTTTTTATTTACTATTTCAGTCTAATACAGTTGTTATATATTTTGCTGTTCAAAATTATTCTGTTTGGCCAGTGGAGGAGTTCCTATCAGGCTTTGAGCAGCTTTTTTTGGTGCAAACCTAAATATTCCTGGCTCACTATCAAAGTTATATTTGGATTAACCTCCAGGTTATTCAAGGGTGAAGTATAGTTTTCTTAATAAACAGGTTAACTTGCATGTAAGGTAAACTCAAAATCTTGCTTTCATTCACCTCTCTTGCCTCCTACCTATGTTCCCCTTCCTATAAGTGATCATATTATTTGTTACCGGCTTATCTTTCCAGAGCATGTGCCCACATGTGTCTTTTATCTTGTATCTTAAGTAAAACTTAGTATGTAAAATATTATGCATGGTACTTTGTTCACTTAATTGTGTACCTTGGGACAGTTTTCATTAAATGTTGGATGACTGAATAGTAAGTGAGATTTTTTTTTTCACATTATTCTTTAAGAATTGCATTGTGAGTGTGATCACTCTAAATTTATTTTATTTATCATTACCAGCTTGCATTCACAAGAGATGGACTCTGTGGTCTGTGGAATGAAATGGTTAAAGATGGAGAAATTGTATATACTGGGACAGAACTATCACAGAATGGAGAGCTTCCGCCTAGAAAAGGTAAGGGCCTTTAACTAATATTTTTCATTTTTTTAAGACCTTTATAAATTGAATTCTATAGAAATTTTGGATTGTGCTGTATCGACAGGAGTGTGCCTGAGTATAACTCTGAAGTTTTGCTTTCACTTTGGAAATGCCTAAATGATAATTAATATTAAGTGCTTCCTGAATTTTGTTGTTCTACCCAGACTGAAGGCCTTTTAATTGCAGAGCCACCTGCTGTGGTGTCCTTCCTCTGATGTCTCCTTTTGCAGCTTCTGGGAACTCCACTTATTGTTTTCTTCTAAGTTTTGAAGTATACCTTGCTTTGGCTAACTATAAATTGTGGTTTTTATGAGGTTGAGTGGAAATAGTATTCTGAAATTTTTCCAGCATGACTATCCTGTGTGTGCGTGCGTGTGTGCGTGTGTGTGTGTGTGTGTGTGCACGCGTGCGCGCACGCTCAGTCATGTCTGACTCTTCGCGACTCCCTGGGCTGCAGCCTGGGAGTCTTCCTCTGTCCATGGGACTTTCCAGGCAGGAAGACTGGAATGGGTTACCATTGTTTTCTCCAGGGGGTCTTCCTGACCTAGGGATTGAACCCTGTCTCTTGCGTTTCATGCATTGCCAGGTGGTCTTCTCCACTGCATTACCTGGGAAACCCCTGTGACTATCCTGTGGGAGTGTATAAAACACTTTTTGGGAGCCTTTGGCCTTTTATTGTATTTGTCTGTGCAGGGAAATATCAGTGAACACTCTTGTTGGGCATAGGATTATGAAAACGCAGTGAAGTCTGTTGTTCTTGTCTTTGGCTGTGAATCAGAATCACTGTTTAGGCTTTAAAAAGAAATGTGTGCCTGTACCCACCCCAAACCTGTAGAATCTGAACAACCCTACTTGAGACCCACTGCTGAAGTTTATTAGTCCTGCTGTTTGAAAATCATCAGGATGGATAAAGTTATTTTAGAAAGTAGTGGGACTTCCCTGGCTGTCCAGTGGATAGGACTTCACCTTCTGATGCAGGGGGTGTGGGTTCAGTCCCTGCTTGGAGAGCCTCATGCTTGCAGCCAAAAACCAAAACATAAAAGGGAAGCAATATTGTAACAAATTAAAGAAAGGCTTTAAAAATGGTCCACATTTAAAAAAGAAAAAAGAAAGTAGTTACTTTTCATAGAATGAATTAGAATAGTGTCCACTTGAAAATACATTGGCAGAACAATATATCTTTTCAGTTGCAGTGTCTAGCAGAGTGAGCTCAGTTTTTCCTGATATTTTATTGTGAAAACTTCCATGCACCCACAACAACTGACAGGTCTGTACAGTGAGCCCCTGCACACTCATCCCTGGATCATACTAATCTATCCTCTGTCCACTGGTGCATCTTACCTGACTCTGTTAGACACTTCATGCATATTATTAACAAGATTGACTTCAGTGTAGCTTTTTTGTCTTTAGGGCAGAACTTACCCATAATAAAATATACGTTTTGAGTTTCCTGTTCCATAAGTTTCAACAGACATAATCAGTGTAACCACCCACTCACTGGTACTCCCACTTCGAAGGTTCTCACGTGCCCCTTACTGGCTCTGTCCTGCTCTCTCTACTCATAGGCAACCACTGATCTGATCTTTTTCTGTTGGGGATTGGTTTTGCCTGTTCTAGACTTTCATGTAAATAATATCATGTAATCACATTACATGCTTGTTTCAGTTTGTAATGATTTATTAGTTTTAGTAGTTCATTCTGTATACTTTTAAAGTTTTTGTGCCTTTTCATCCTATCCTTCCAGTATTAATGCATTAAAACATACTTAAAACGTTTTTTGTGAAACATTCGTTCTAAAAGATACTCTGAGAAAAACTAATTATATGGAAAAATTCAAAGTCTATTTCTTACTCATTACATTTCATGACTATTTGTTGTTCTTGTTTTTTTTAAAAATTTGTGGTTAGAAAGCAAAGTGTAGGGCCTTGCTGATGGATCAGTGGTAAAGAATCCTTCTGCCAGTGCAGGAGACATGGGTTTGATCCCATGTCTGAGAAGATCCCCTGTGCCACAGAGCAACTAAGCCTGTGCACCAGAACTAGAGTCTGGGAGCTGCAGCTACTGAAGGCTGCATGCCCCAGAGCCCAGGCTCTGCCAGAGAAGCTGCTGAGATGAGAAGCCCTCACCCTGCAGCTAGAGAGGAGTGCCCACTCGCCGCATCCAGAGAAAGCCTGTGGACAGCAACAGGGACCCAGAACGGCCAAAAGTAAATAAATTTAAAAAAATAAAAGAAAGCGAAGTGTAATTGTTCTTTATGTAGGTCCCAAATTAATAGTTTTTTTCTTGACATTCAGTAAAAGTTATTGTTTTTAATAAGGCATGATATATGCTTTTTGTTACAAGAAAATACTTTTTTTAATAGATAGATTTATACACCTAATTTCATTTTTAAGACCGTGGTCTTTTTTTGGGGGGGAGAGGGGCGCTGCATTATATAGCAGCTTGCGGGACCTTAGTTTTCCAACTAGGTTTCAAACCAAGGCCCCTGGCAGGGAAACTACAGAGTCTTAACCACTGGACTTTCAGGGTATTCCCAAGACTGTGTACATTATTTTGTTGTTGTTCAGTCAGTAACAAAGAGTCTGTCTGACTCTTTGCAACCCCATGGACTGCAGCATGTCAGGTTTCCCTGCCCTTCATCTGTCTCCCAGAGTTTGCTCCGATTCACGTCTATTGAGTTAGTGGTGCTGTCTTAACCATCTCATCTTCTGCTGCCCTCTTCCTTTTGAATTCAGTCTTTGCCAGCATCAGGGTCTTTTACAATGAGTCAGCTCTTTGCATCAGGTGGCCAAAGTTTTGAAGCTTAAGCATCAGTCCTTCCAATGAATATTCAGGATTGATATCCTATAGGATTGACTGGTTGGATCTCCTTGCAGTTGAAGGGACTCTCCAGAGGCTTCTCTAGAACCACAATTTGAAAGCCTCCATTCTTTGGCACTCAGCCTTCTTGATGGGCCAACTCTCACATCCGTACATGACTATTGGAAAAACCATAGCTTTGACTTTACAGAGCTTAAGTGATATCTCTGCTTTTTAATATGCTGTCTAGGTTTGACATTACTTTCCTTCTAGGGAACAAACATCTTTGAATTTCATGGCTGCAGTCACCATCCATACTAATTTTGGAGTCCAGGAAAATAAAATCTGTCACTGCTTCGACTCTTCACTTCTGTTGGCTATGAAGTTACAGGACTGGATGCTATGATCATAGTTTTTTGAATGTTGAGTTTCAAGCTAGCTTTTTCACTCTGCTCTTTCACCTTCATCAAGAGGCTCTTCAGTTCCTCTTCACTTCCTGCTGTTAGAGTGACATCATTCACACAGCTGAGATTGTAGATATTTCTCCCAGCAATCTTAATTCCATTCTGTGATTTATCCAGCCCAGCATTTTGCATGATGTACTCTACATAGAAGTTAAACAAACAGGGTGACAGTATGTAGCCTTGTTTTACTCCTTTCCCAATTTTGAACCAGTTCCTTGTCCAGTTCTGTTTCTTTTTCACCCGTGTACAGGTTTCTCAGGATCCAGGTAAAGTGGTCTGATATTCCCCCTTCGTGGATCATAACCTTTTCGTGGTGAAGAAACTTGAATAACTCAGTGAAGCTGTAAGCCATGTGGTTCAGGGCCACCTGAGACAGGCAGGTCATAATGAAGAATTCTGACGAAACGTGGTCCGCTGAAGCAGGGAATGGCTAACCACTCCAGTATTTTTGCCACAAGAACCCCATGAACAGTATGAAAAGGCAAAAGATATGACACTGGAAGATGAGGCCCCAGGTTGGAAGGTGTCCAGTATGCTACTGGGCAAGAGCAGAAGGCAATTAGTAATAGCTCTAGAAAGAATGAAGCATTTGGGCCAAAGCTGAAATGACTTTCATTTCAACTGTGGATGTATCTGGTGGTGAAAGTAAAGTCCAGTGCTGTAAAGAACAATATTGCATTGTAACCTGGAATGTTAGATCTGTGAATCAGAGTAAATTGGAGGTGCTTAAGCAGGAGATGGCAAGAATGAGCATTGACATCTTAAAGCAATCAGTGAGCTAAAATGAACAGAAATGGGTGAATTTAATTCAGATGATTATTATATCTACTACTGTGGGCAAGAAACCTTTCGAAGAAACGGAGTAGCCCTCATAGTCAACAAAAGAGTCCAAAATGCAGTATTTGGATGCAGTCTCAAAAATGACAGAATGATCTTGGTTTGTTTTCCAAGGCAAACCATTCAACGTCACAGTAAACTGAAGTCTATATCCCAACCCCCTTGATGCCAAAGAAGCTGAAGTCTACCAGTGCTTTGAAGACCTACAAGACCTTCTGTAACTAACATCAAAAAAAGATTCATTCTTTTGTCCTTTGCACATAGAGGATTGGAATTCAAAAGAAGGAAGTCAAAGGATACCCAGAATAACAGGCAGGTTTGGCCTTGGAATATAAAATAAATCAGAGCAAACACTAACACACTGATCATAGTGAACACCCTTTTTCAATGACCCAAGAGATGACTCTACACATGGACGTCACCAGAGGTCAATACCGAAATCAGATTGATTATGTCCTTTGTAGGCAAAGATGGAGAATTTCTGTGCAGTCCACAGGAAAAAGACCTGGAGCTGACTGTGGCTCAGATCATGAGCTCCTTATTGCAAATTCAGGCTTAAATTGAAGAACATAGGGAAAACCACTAGGCCAGTCAGTTAATGACCTAAATCAAATCCCTTATGATTATACAGTCGAGGTGACAAATTGATTCAAGGAATTAGATCTGGTAGACAGAGTGCCTGAAGAACGATGGCCAGAGGTTTGTAATATTGTACAGGAGGAAGTAATCAAAACCATCCCAAAGAAAAATACACGAAGGCAAAATGGTTGTTTGAGGAGGCTGAGGAAGGAGGAGATATACCGAACTGAATGCTTAGTTCCAGAGAATAGCAGTGAGAGATAAGAAAGCCTTCTTCAACGAACAATGCAAAAAAGTAAAGGAAAACAATAGAATGTGAAAGACTAGAGATCGCTTCAAGAAAATTGGAGATACCACGGGAACATTTCATGCAGAAATGGGCAACAAAAAAGGACAGAAACAGCAAGAACTTAACAGAAGCAGGAGAGATTAAGAAGAGGTGACAGGAATACACAGAAGAACTATACAGGAAACGTCTTAATGACCTGGATAACCATGATGGTGTGATCACATGCCTAGAACCATATATCCTGGAGTGAAGTCAAGTGGGCCTTAGGAAGCATAACTACAAACAAACCTAGTGGAGGTGATGGAATTTCAATTGACCTGTTTAAAATTCTAAAAGGTGATGCTGTCAAATTGCTGCACTCAGTATGTTAGCAAATTTGGAAAACTCAGCAGTGGCCCCAGGATTGGAAAAGGTCTATTTTCATTCCAGTCCTAAAGAAGGATAATGCCAAAGAATGTTCAGACTGTCGTACAGTTGTGCTCATTTCACATCTAGTAAGGGTATGCTCAAAATCCTTCAAGCTCTGCTTCAGCAGTATGTGAATCAAGAACTTCCAGATAGATGTACAAGCTGAATTTAGAAAAGGCAGAGGAACCAGAGATCAAATTGCCAAAATTCATTGGATCATAGAGAAAGCAAGGGAATTCCAGGAAAACATTTATTTTTGCTTCATTGACTGTGCAGACTCTTTGACTGTCTGGATCACAAGAAACTGGAAAATTCTCAAAGAGGTAGAAATACAGAGCACCTCACCTGTCTCCTCAGAAAACTGTGTGCATTGTATGTGTCTGTAGTGTGGCTGATTTTGCGAAAGTGCAGATCAGAGCAGAAGAGCCTTAGACGCACTGTTGTCTCTGCTCTGTTTCCCGGGGACTGACCATTTTCTCCTGCACACAGCGATTCAGGATGAGTTCTTAACTGTGGTTTAGCTTGTTTTCTTCATTCATTTCTGGGACATAGTGGCTTTTAATAATTGGAGCTTACCTTGGAATAAACCTTCTTTTCTTCCTTTTAGAACTTTTGATCCTACTGATGAGGAAAGAGTGCTTCCACCTAGGTAGTAAGCTTTGTGTTTCCTTTCGGGGCCTGCCCTGCAAAAGACAGGCTAGATTATAATTTTGCACTTTTTTTCCAAGTGACTATTTCTTATAACCCTGTTTAGAGTTACTGTATTTTGAGGGAAAATAAAGGAGGGAATAAGATGTAAAGAAGGGAAAGTTAAGAGGCTAATAACAGACACACTAAACTTAATTTTTAAATTTTTGTCAGGGGCTGACCTTTGTGTGAAGAACTGTTTCGTTTATTGTAAACCTTCTCAGTCTGTGCAGATAGTAGAAATATACTAGCCGGTTGTTTGCTTA
Source organism: Ovis aries (assembly GCF_016772045.2). Lineage (NCBI taxonomy): Eukaryota > Metazoa > Chordata > Mammalia > Artiodactyla > Bovidae > Ovis > Ovis aries. The sequence goes on along the minus strand of NC_056055.1, from coordinate 113,794,325 downwards.
GTCAGGCCTCTTAAAAAGTTTTATTGCTATTTCTGTTACATTACTAATATCATTTATGGACATCAGTATTCACTTTTTATAGTTTTTATATAGTTCTTATGGAGTTTATTTTGGCTTTTTCTGACTTTGTATTGTGCATGGTTTTTAGGGTTTTCTTTTCTCTTGGTCTAGTCAGTGCTCTTTAGTTATATGTGTTTCAATTTTAAGTGTCCAGAGATGAGTTTTTAATTTTTTTTTTTTAAAGAATGTGACAACTTTTCTCCTGGTTTTATAGTTTCTCTGTGGAGGATATAAAATATTGGATATGGCTTTTTTCCCCAAATAACTCATGATTATTTTGGGCAGAAAATGCATTTGCATACAGAAGTGTTTAATAGGATCATAAAAACCCCATGATGCTACCCACAACAGGGCTGGTGGAGTTCAGGAGTGGCATGATTCCTGAGGTTTGTCAAGGAGACCTGGCCTGGGCCCAAGGGTGGTGGTGCAGGTGGGGTCCTCCAGGTGGAGGACTGTGAAGAGCAGTGGTATGTATGGTGGACAGGGAGCAGCAGATAGGGGTGGGCCAGCCTGGAGGGACATGGACTGCTTGAGTGCTCAGCTGCATCTAAATCTAGGAGAATGCAGCTGCAGATGCAGTGGACACATTCTGGGGGGACACATTTTTAAACTCGAGGCTAAAAGCTGTTGCACAAAGGGCTGTGAGTGTTAGGAAGAAAGTCAGAACTCAGTCCTGCTAGCAATGAGAACTCAGTTGAATCCTGATTCTGTAGCCCAAGGGTTCTCAAACTCTGAGGTTCGTTAGGATCACCTGGAGTCTTGGTCAGACACTGGCCTGACCAGTGAGTGTCTGGCCCCACCATTAGAATTTATGATTTCTTGGTTTTGGGGACTTGGGAATTTGTATTTCTAACATGGTTCCAAGTTTTGCTGATGATGTTTGCTTTTCAAAGTGTGTTGTGTCTGTACAGCCAAAGTCTATTACCTTGAGAGTTTCAGAGACAGGAAGAGAGCTGATCCTGGGAAGATGGCATCAAACAGTTTTCAGAGGAAGTTGATCTGGGCTTGAGAGAGGATGGCTGTGCTATAGTCACAGAGAGAAAGCCCAGGGTGGTAGTAAAGGGTTCACACCTTTCTTTATTGATCAACTTTGTCAATTCTGACACATTTTTTGCAGGTTTTGTTAACTAAGGCAGATAAAGTTTACCTCGAATCTTCTGTTACTTACTGTATCTGCCAACGTATCTCTTACCATCTTGTTTCATGTTTTTGCATAACTGGACATTTTTCTTTAAGACAGAAATTACTATCTTTCTTCCTTGATAGTACTCTTTAGCATCTTGCTTATATATTTGTGTTTCTCTGCCAGCCTTCTTTCTGGTTTAATCTCAGCCATTCATGTGGTTGAGGTTATGACTTTTATCTGAATTAAGTAGCCTCTAATTCAGATAGTGGGCTTCCCTGGTCGCTCAGTGGTAAAGAATCTGCCTGTCAGTGCGGGAGACACAGGTTTGATCCCTGGGTCAGGAGGATCCTCTGGAGAAGGAAATGGCAACCCACTTCAGTATTCTTGCCTGGAGAATCCCACGGACAGAGAAGCCCGGTGGGCTGTAGTACATGGGATCACAAAACAGTCGGAGATGACTTAACAACTAAACAACAACAAATTCAGAGTGTGGTTCTACACCAATTCTGTGATTCTTCAGCACCAACTGAATGTCTGATAATTCAGTCCAGTTCTGACACTTAACTACTGGAGTTCAGTCCTCACAAGTGAAGGGCTCAGTTCTCCAAGGGTGCCTCCACTTCAGATGCCAGACTCCGATGGGATTCCCAGGTTACTCTCACAGTTGCCTGACTGACTACAAATTTAGAGGTTTCCATAACCCTCTAATCCCCCAGTTTTTTTGTTCAAGAGATTTTATTTAATCTCCAACCTCTCTCTCTCTAGAGGTCAGGAGATGGTCCTGATAGTTTTCCCCTCTAATCACTGTTGGGTCTTTCTGGTGATCAGCTCACATCATGGAGCTATCTAGAGGCCCCATCCTGAGTCAGTTCCTTAGCATAAGCTCAGGTATAGTGGAAAGGAGCTTGTTGTGAATATCAAAGGATGCTCCTGAGTAAATTGCAAGGGTTTTAGAATCTCTGTGCCAGGAACCTAGACCAAAGACCAAGTCAATATTTTTATTATACCACAGATAAAAAAGTATGATATTGGTGTTAAACATTTTAGCAGAACTCTGGAGTCCATATTATAAGAGTCCCATTTTACATGTTTAATAAGCAAAGAGAATGTGCTAATTAATTAAGAAGTGTAAAGTTGGTTTTGCATCTTGGCATACAATAGCATGAAGAGGCAAAGGCATGTGTACATTTATTTGTTAACTTTTGTGTGGTGACTGATGATCTAGTAGTCTCTCAGCATTTGTACAGGATTTCATGAATTCAGTAAGTCACTTCAGTCACTCAGTCGTGTCCAACTCTTTGCGACTCCATGGACTGCAGCATGCTAGGCTTCCATGTCCATCCCCAACTCCTGGAGCTTGCTCATGTCCATCAAGTTGGTGATGCCACCCAACCATCTCTGTTGTCCCCTTTTCCTCCTGTCTTCAATCTTTTCCAGCATCAGAGTCTTTTCCAATAAATCTTCATATCAGGTGGCCAAAGTATTGGAGTTTCAACTTCAGCATCAGTCTTTCCAATGAATATTCAGACTGATTTCCTTTAGGATGGACTGGTTGGATTTCCTTGCAGTCCAAGGGAGGCACAAGAATCTTCTCCAACACCACAGTTCAAAAACATCAATTCTTTGATGCTCAGCTTTCTTTATAGTCCCAACTCTCACATCCATATGTGATTACCAGAAAAAAGTAGCTTTCACTATATAGACATTTGTCAGCAGTGTAATCACAAACTGATTTTTAATATGCTGTCTAGGTTGATCATAGCTTTTCTTCCAGAGAGCAAGTGTCTTTTAATTTGATGGGTGCAGTCAACATATGCAGAGATTTTGGAGCCCAAGAAAATACTCTGTCACTGTTTCCATTTTTCTCCCATCTATTTGCCATGAAGAATCAGCGAACTAAAATGGACTGCAATGAGTAAATTTAACTCAGATGACCATCATATCTACTACCGCGGGCAGGAATCCTTCGGAAGAAATGGAGTAGCCAGCATGGTCAATAAAAGAGTCTGAAATGCAGTACTTGGTTGCAGTCTCAGAAACGACAGAATGATCTCTGTTCGTCTCCAAGGCAAACCATTCAATATCACAGTTATCCAAGTCTGTGCCCCAACCAGTAACGCTGAAGAAGCTGAAGTTGAATAGTTCTATGAAGACCTACAAGACCTTTTAGAACTAACACCCAAAAAGATATCCTTTTCATTACAGGGGACTGGAATGCAAAAGTAGGAAGTCAAGAAACACCTGGAGTAACAGGCAAATTTGGCCTTGGAATGCGGAATGAAGCAGGGCAAAGACTAATAGAGTTTTGCCAAGAAAATGCACTGGTCATAGCAAACACCCTCTTCCAACAACACAAGAGAAGACTCTACACATGGACATCACCAGATGGTCAACACCGAAATCAGATTGATTATATTCTTTGCAGCCAAAGATGGAGAAGCTCTATACAGTCAACAAAAACAAGACCAGGAGCTGACTGTGGCTCAGGTCATGAACTCCTTATTACCAAATTCAGACTGAAACTGAAGAAAGTAGGGAAAACCGCTAGACCATTCAGGTATGACCTAAATCAAATCCCTTATGATTATACAGTGGAAGTGAGAAATAGATTTAAGGGCCTAGATCGGATAGATAGAGTGCCTGATGAACTATGGAATGAGGTTCGTGACATTGTACAGGAGACAGGGATCAAGACGATCCCCATGGAAACGAAATGCAAAAAAGCAAAATGGCTGTCTGGGGAGGCCTTACAAATAGCTGTGAAAAGAAGAGAGGCGGAAAGCAAAGGAGAAGAGGAAAGATCTAAGCGTCTGAAGGCAGAGTTCCAAAGAATAGCAAGAGGAGATAAGAAAGCCTTCTTCAGCGATCAATGCAAAGAAATAGAGGAAAAGAACAGAACGGGAAAGACTAGAGATCTCTTCAAGAAAATTAGAGATACCAAGGGAACATTTCATGCAAGGATAGGCTCGATAAATGACAGAAGTGGTCTGGACCTAACAGAAGCAGAAGATATTAAGAAGAGGTGGCAAGAATACACGGAAGAACTGTACAAAAAAGATCTTCGTGACCCAGGTAATCATGATGATGTGATCACTAATCTAGAGCCAGACATCTTGGAAAGTGAAGTCAAGTGGGCCTTAGAAAGCATCACTACGGACAAAGCTAGTGGAGGTGATGGAATTCCAGTTGAGCTGTTTCAAATCCTGAAAGATGATGCTGTGAAAGTGATGCACTCAGTATGCCAGCAAATTTGGAAAACTCAGCAGTGGCCACAGGACTGGAAAAGGTCAGTTTTCATTCCTGTTCCAAAGAAAGGCAATTCCAAAGAATGCTCAACTACACCACACAATTGCACTCATCTCACATGCTAGTAAAGTAATGCTCAACATTCTCCAAGCCAGGCTTCAGCAGTACGTGAACCGTGAATTCCCTGATGTTCAAGCTGGTTTTAGAAAAGGCAGAGGAACCAGAGATCAAATTGCCAACGTCTGCTGGATCATGGAAAAAGCAAGAGAGTTCCAGAAAAACATCTATTTCTGCTTTATTGACTCTGCCAAAGCCTTTGACTCTGTGGATCACAACAAACTGTGGAAAATTCTGAAAGAGATGGGAATACCAGACCACCTGACCTGCCTCTTGAGAAATCTGTATGCAGGTCAGGAAGCAACAGTTAGAACTGGACATGGAACAACAGACTGGTTCCAAATAGGAAAAGGAGTACGTCAAGGCTGTATATTGTCACCGTGTTTATTTAACTTCTATGCAGAGTACATCATGAGAAACGCTGGACTGGAAGAAACACAAGCTGGAATCAAGTTTGCTGGGAGAACTATCAATAACCTCAGATATGCAGATGGTACCACCCTTATGGCAGAAAGTGAAAAGGAGCTAAAAAGCCTGTTGATGAAAGTGAAAGAGGAGAGTGAAAAAGTTGGCCTAAAGCTCAACATTCAGAAAATGAAGATCATGGCATCCGGTCCCATCACTTCATGGGAAATAGATGGGGAAACAGTGCAAACAGTGTCTGACTTTAATTTTTTGGGCTCCAAAATCACAGCAGATGGTGATTGCAGCCATGAAATTAAAAGGCGCTTACTCCTTGGAAGAAAAGTTATGACCAACCTAGATAGTATATTCAAAAGCAGAGACATTACTCTGCCGACTAAGGTCCGTCTAGTCAAGGCTATGGTTTTTCCAGTGGTCATGTATGGATGTGAGAGTTGGACTGTGAAGAAGGCTGAGCGCCGAAGAATTGATGCTTTTGAAGTGTGGTGTTGGAGAAGACTCTTGAGAGTCCCTTGGACTGCAAGGAGATCCAACCAGTCCATTCTGAAGGAGATCAGCCCTGGGATTTCTTTGGAAGGAATGATGCTAAAGCTGAAGCTCCAGTACTTTGGCCACCTCATGCGAAGAGTTGACTCACTGGAAAAGACTCTGATGCTGGGAGGGATTGGGGGCAGGAGGAGAAGGGAACGACAGAGGATGAGATGGCTGGATGGCATCACTGACTTGATGGACGTGAGTCTGAGTGGACTTCGAGAGATGGTGATGAACAGGGAGGCCTGGCGTGCTGTGATCATGGGGTCGCAAAGAGTCGGACCCGACTGAGCGACTGAACTGAACTGAACTGATGAAACTGGATGCCATGATCTTCAATTTTTGAATGTTGAGATTTAAGCCAGCTTTTTCACTCTCCTTTTTCACTTTCATCAAGAGGCTGTTTAGTTCCTCTTTGCCTTCTGTCATAAGGGTGTTTTCATCTGCGTATCTGAGGTTATTGATACTTCTCCTGGCAATCTTGATTCCAGCTTGTGTTTCATCCAGCCCAGCATTTTGCTTGATGTACTCTGCATAGAAGTTAAACAAGCAGGGTGAAAATATACAGCCTTGACATACTCCTTTCTTGGTTTGGAACCAGTCTTTTGTTCCATGTCCAGTTTTAACTGTTGCTTCTTGATCTGCATACATGTTTTGCAGGAGGCAGGTCAGGTGGTCTGGTATTCCCATCCCTTGAAGAATTTTCCACAGTTTGTTGTGATCCACATAGTCAGAGGCTTTGCTGTAGTCAACGAAGCTGAAGTAGCTGTTTTTCTGGAATTTTCTTGCTTTTTCTATGATCCAGCAGATAATGGCAGTTTGATCTTTGGTTCCTCTGCCTTTTCTGAATCCAGCTTTAACATCTGGAAATTCATGGTTCATGTACTGATGAAGCCTAGCTTGAAGAATTTTGAGCATTACTTTGCTGATGTGTGAGATGAGTGCAATTGTGCAGTAGTTTGAACATTCTTTGGCATTGCCTTTCTTTGGGATGGAATGAAAACTGACCTTTTCCAGTCCTGTGGCCACTGCTGAGTTTTCCAAATTTGCTGGCATATTGAGTGCAGCACTTTCACAGCATCATCTCCAGGATTTGAAATAGCTCAGGTGGAATTTCATCATCTCCACTAGCTTTGTTCTTAATGATGATTCTAAAGCCTACTTGATTTTGCATTTTAGGATGTCTGGCTCTAGGTGAGTGATCACACCATTGTGGTTATCTGGGTCATTAAGGTCTTTTTGTGTAGTTCTTCTGTGTCTTATCGCCACCTCTTCTTAATATCCTCTGCTTCTGTTAAGGACCATATCTGTCCTTTATCGTGCTCATCTTTGCCTGAAATGTTCCCTTGTTATCTCTAATTTTCTTTAAGACATCTTTAGTCTTTCCCATTCTGTTGTTTTCCTCTATTTCTTTGCACTGGTCGCTGAGGAATCCTTTCTTATATCTTTTTGCTGTTCTTTGGAACTCTGCATTTAAATGGGTATATTTTTCCTTTTCCCCTTTGCCTTTCTGTTCTCTTCTTTTCTCAGCTATTTTTAAGGCCTCCTCAGACGACCATTTTGCCTTTTTGCACTTCTATTTTTGGGGGATGGTCTTGATCACTGCCTCCTGTACAGTGTCAGAAACCTCCATCCATAGTTCTCCGACACTGTCTATCAGATCTAATCCCTTGAATCTATTTGTCACCTCCTCTGTTTAATCGTAAGGGATTTGATTTAGGTCACCGCCCTTATGGCAGAAAGTGAAGAGGAACTAAAAAGCCTCTTGAGGAAAGTGAAAGAGGAGAGTGAAAAAGTTGGCTTAAAGCACAACATTCTCAAAACAAAGATGGCATCTGGTCCCATTTCCTCATGGTAAATAGATGCGAAACAGTGGAAACAGAGAGAGATTTTATTCTTTTTGGCTCCAGAATCACTGCAGATGATGAGTACAGCCATGAAATTAAAAGACGCTTACTCCTTGAAAGGAAAGTTATGACCAACCTAAACAGCATATTAAAAAGCAGAGACAGAGGTCTGTCTAGTCAAGGCTGTGGTTTTTCTAGTAGTCATGTATGGATGTGAGAGTTGGACTATAAAAAAAGCTGAGCACCAAAGAATTGATACTTTTTCACTGTGGTGTTGGAGAAGACTCTTGAGAGTCCCTTGGACTGCAAAGAGATCAAACTGGTCAGTTCTAAAGGAAATCAGTCCTGAATATTCATTGGAAGGACTGATGCTGAGGCTGAAACTCCAATATCATGGCCACCTGATGTGAAGAGCTGATATATTTGAAAAGACCCTGATGCTGGGAAAGATTGAGGACAGGAGGAGAAGGGGACGCCAGAGGATGAAATGGTTGGATGGCATTACTGACTCAATGGACACAAGTTTGGGTACGTTCCGGGACTTCGTGTTGGACAGGGAGGCCTGGTGTGCTGCAACTCATGGAGTTGCAAAGACTCGGACACAACTGAGCGACTGAACTGAACTGAATAGAGGTTCTTTATCTTTGGGTGCAGAAATATAGTCAGTCTGATTTCGATATTGACCATCTAGTGATGTCCATGTGTCAAGTCTTCTCTTGTGTTGTTGCAAGAGGGTGTTTGCTACCACCAGTGCATTCTCGGCAAAACTGTTAGCCTTTTACCTGCTTTGTTTTGTACTCCAAGGCCAAATTTTCTATTACTCCAGGTATCTCTTGACTTCCTACTTTTGCATTCCAGTCCTCTGTAATGAAGAGGACATCTTTTTTGAGTGTTAGTTCTAGAAGGTCTTGTAGGTCTTCATAAAACCGTTCAAGTTCAGCTTCTTTTGCATTACTGATCAGGTCATAGACTTGGATTACTGTGAATGGTTTGCCTTGGAGATGAACAGAGATCATCCTGTCGTTTTTGAGATTGCATCCAAGTACTGCATTTCAGACTCTTATGTTGGCTACGATGGCTACTCCATTTCTTCTAAGGGATCCTTGCCCACAGGGGTAGATATAATGGCCATCTCAGTTAAATTCTCCCTTTCCTGTCCGTTTTATTTCACTGATTCCTAAAATGTTGATGTTCACTCATGCCATCTCCTGTTTGACCACTTCTAATTTGCCTTGATTCATGGACCTAACATTCCAGGTTCCTGTGCAGTATTGCTCTTTACAACATCAGACGTTACTTCTATCCCCATCACATCCCCAACTGGGTGTTGTTTTTGCTTTGGCTCTGTCTCTTCATTTTTTGTGGAGTTATTTCTCCGCTCTTCTCCAGTATCATATAGGATACCTACTGATCTGGGGAGTTCATCTTTCAGTGTCATGCCTTTTCGCCTTTTCATTTTGTTCATGGGGTTCTCAAAGCAAGAAAACTGAAGTCGTTTGCGATTCCCTTCTCCAGTGGACAACATTTTGTCAGAACACTATGCATTGACCCGTCCATCTTGGGTGACCCTACATAGCATGGCTCATAGTTTCATGGAGCTAGACAAGGCTGTCATCCATGTGATCCATTTGGTTAGTTTTCTGTGATTGTGGTTTTCATTCTTTCTGCCCTCTGACAGATAGGGATAAGAGGCTTATGGAAGCTTCCTGATGAGAGAGACTGACTGAGGGGAAACTGGGTCTTGTTCTGATGGGCGGGGCCGTGTTCGGAAAATCTTTAGTTTAGCTTTCTGTTAGTGGGTGTGGCTGTGTTCCCTCCTGGTTGCTTGATCTGAGGCCAATCTGTGGTGGAGGTAAGGAAGATAATGGTGACCTCCTTCAAAAGGTCCCATGGACACACTACTGCCCTCATTGTCCCGACCCTGCAGCAGGCCACTGCCGAAGCTCGCCTCCGCTGGAGACTGCTGGACAGTGATGGGCATGTCTGGGTCAGTAACTTGTGAGGTCACTGCTCCTTTCTCCTGATTCCTGGTGCAAGAAAGGTTTGTTTGTGCCCTCGAAGAGTCTGTTTCCCCAATCCTGTGTAAGCTCTTGTGGCTCTATGGTAGGGTTAATGGTGCCCTCCGCCAATAAGGTTTTATGCCATACCCGGGTCTGCTGTACCCAGATCCCCTGTGGCAGGCCACTGCTGACCTGTCCCTCCACAGGAGACACTCAGACACAGTTCTGGCTCAGTATCTGTGGGTTGGGTGTACATTTTGTACCCTTCTTTTGTCTGAGCAGCTTAGGCCCCCAGGTGCTTGGTGAGCACGCTGTCCCAAGGGGGCTGTGTGTCTCGATCTCCTCGGTCCCAGCCGCTCAGTTTCCCAAGGGCACTGTGAGAGTACCATATCAGGTGTGCTGTGTGTCTCTTCTGGAGAGCTGCCGATGTCAACCGTCCAGGATCTCAGGAAGTCGGCATCAGCAGCTGGGAGCCTCCTCACAGTTTGGTGGAAGATGTTGTCTTTGGGGCTGAGATTGTAGCAGTCCCTTGCCTTCCAGTTCTGGCTGTCGCAAGCCTGCCTCTGCCTCTGGGCATTCTCCTTTGGTATTCCCTCAGTCCTTTGTTCTGTGAGCAGGCCAGGCTACCCGGTAGGTTGTTAGGTTAGAGCCTGTCTTGGGAAAATTCCCATTTCTGCATTTGTAGTTAGGCGTGTATTCTCTGGATGTTTTTTTTTTTTTTTTTTTTTCTCCCGGTTATGTTGCCTTCTGAGATTCCAAAAGTCCCCACACACCTGTCTGTGAGAGGGTTTCCTACTGTGTGGAAACTTCAGGACTCCCTCCCCAGGACAGGTCTCTGTCCCTAACCCTTTTGTCTCTTTGTCTTTTGTATTTTGTCCTACCTCCTTTCGAAGAGATTGGGCTGCCTTTCTGGGTGCCTGGTGTCCTCTGCCAGTGTTCAGGTGGTGTTTGGTGGAAGTTGCTCAGCATTCAGATGATCTTTTGATGAATTTGTGGGGGAGAAAGTGGTCTCCCTATTCTCCATCATCTTGAAGTATCTCCTTTTAGATTTAATTAATTTTATTAATTGAGATCTTTAGTGTAATGGTTTATTTTATGTATCAACTTTGCCATGCCATGTAGTCCAGATATTTGTTTGATTAAATATTACTCTAGATGTTTCTATGAAAGTGAATTTTGAATGAAATTCACACGTAAATCCGTGGACTTTGTGTAAAGCAAATTACACTTAATGTGGCTGGGCCTCATCCAGTCACGGGAAGAGGCTGAGTAGAGAAAAGACTAACTTTCTTCCAGCAAGAAGAAATTTTCCCTCCAGATTGCCTTTGGACTCAAAACTGTAACATCAGCTGTTCCTTCGTCCCCACCTTGCTTGCTTTTTCTGTAGTTTTTGAAGTTTAATTTCCACCATTGTGGAAGCCAATTCCTTAAAATAAATCAGTCTCCCTCTGCCACCAACACATGTGTAATCCCCTCCTCCCATTCCTGTTTCATTTTTGTGGAGAATTTTCAGTGATACATTTATTTATTTATTTATTTATTTTTACAGTTGTCCCAGAACCATTTGTTGAAAAGATTTTTCTTTCTCCAGTGGTTTGTATACATAACTTTGTTGAAAATTAATTGGCTAACCCTTAAACTTAAGGGTTTATTTTTAAACCTCAGTTCTGTTCCATTAATGTATATATCTATACTTATGCCAGTATCAAACTTTCTTGTAGTTTTTTAGTAAGTTTTGAGATTAGAATGTATGAGTCCTCCAGTTTTGTTTTCTTTAAAGTTTATCTTGGCTATTTTGGGTTCCTTGCATTTTCATAATTTTAGGTTCATCTTGTCAATATCTACAGTAAATACATCTGGCATTTTGATAGGAATTGTACTGAATTTATAGTTATAGTTTTGGGGATTATTGCCATCGTAATACTATTGTCTTTCATTGCATGACATGAAAAGTTTTGCTGTTTATTTAAATCTCTTAATGTTTTTGTATTTAGATTGTTGTTGTTCAGTCACTAAGTCATGTATGACTTTGCGACCCCGTGGACAACAGGCTTCTCTGTCCTCTGCTTTCTCCTGGACTTCGCTTAATTCATGTCCACTGAGTTGGTGATGCCATTTAACCATCTCATTTTCTGTTGCCCCCTTCTCCTCCTGCCTTAGATCTTTCCCAGCATCAGATTCTTTTCCAGTGCATCGGCTCTTCCCATCACATGGCCAAAGAATTGGAGCTTCAGCTTCAGCAAAAGTTCTTCCAGTGAATATTCACGTTAATTTCCTTTAGGATTGACTGGTTTGATCTCCTTGGTGACCAAGGGCCTCTCAAGAGTCTTCTCCAGCTCCACAATTCAAAAATATCAATTATCCTGTGCTTAGCCTTCTTTATGGTCCAACTCTCACATCAGTAACATGACTAATGGAAAAACCATAGCTTTGACTGTATGGACCATTGTTGGCAATACACTGTCTAGGTTTGTCATAACTTTCCTTCCAGGGAGCAAGCATCTTTGAATTTCATGGCTGCAGTCATCATCTGCAGTGATTTTGGAGCCCAAGAAAGTAAAGTCTCACTGTTTCCATTTTTCTCCCATCTATTTGCTGTGAAGTGATGTGCCCAGATGTCACGATCTTAGTTGTTTGAATGTTGAGTTTTAAGCCAGCTTTTTCCACTCTGCTGTTTCACCCTCAAGAGGCTCTTTAGTTTCTCTTCACTTTCAGCCATTAGAGTGGTATCATCTACGTATCAAGGTTGTTGATATTTCTCCTGGTGTTTTCATTTTTGGCTGCAAAGAACATAATCAGTTGGATTTCGATGTTGACCATCTGGTGATGTCCATATGTAGAGTAGTCTCTTAGGTTGTTGGAATAGGAAGTTTGCTCTGATCAGCGTATTCTCTTGACAAAACTGTTAGCCTTTGCCCTGCTTCATTTTGTCCTCCGAGGCCAACCTTGCCTGTTATTCCGGGTATCTCTTCACTTCCTGCTTTTGCATTCCGATTCCCTATGATGAAATGGACATCCTTTTTTGGTGTTAGTTTTAGAAGGTGTTGTGGGTTTTCATAAGACTTCTCAACTTTGCCTTCTTCGGCATCTGTGTTTGGGGAATAGACTTGCATTACTGTCATGTTGCATGGTTTGCCTTGGAAATGAACCAAGATCATTCTGTCATTTTTGAGAGTGCACCCAAATAGTGCATTTTGGACTCTCTTTGTTGACTATGAGGGCTACTCCATTTCTTCTAAGGGATTCTTGTCCGCAGTATTAGATATAATGGCCATCTCAGTTAAATTCTCCCATTCCTGTCTAGTTCACTGATTCCTAAGGTGTCAGTGTTCAGTCTTTCCATCTCCTGCTTGACCACTTCCAGTTTGCCTTGATGCATGGGCCTAACATTCCAAGTTCCTATGCAATATTGTCTTTATAGCATCAGACTTTACTTTCACCTCCAGTCACCTCCACAGATGAGCACTGTTCCACTGAGGCTCTGCCGTTTCATTGTCTCTGGAGCCATTAGTAAGTGCCATCTGCTCTTTCCCAGTAGCATATTGGACATCTTCCAACCTGGGGGGGTCATCTTTTTTAGTATATTGGACATCTTCCCACTTGTGGGGGGGCTCATCTTTTGGCGTCATATCTTTTGGCCTTTTCATATTCTCTGTGGAGTTCTCCAGGCAAGAATACTGGAGTCAGTTGCCATTTCTTCCTCCAGTGGACCATGTTTTGTCAGAACCTTTCACTATGACCCATCTGTCTTGGGTGACCTGGCGTAGTTTTGGTCATAGATTCGTTGTGCTATGCAAGCTCCTTCGCAACAACAAGGCTGTGATCCATGGAAGGGAATGTTCTTAGATACCTATAGTTTTTCTTTTTATTAATTACAACCTATTTTTTTTTAAATTGAGGAGCCTGTATTAGTGAACAAGCTTTCTTCAAGGTAGTGATTAATAAAGTGAAAATAAAACACAGTTGAACTTATGTTGTGCAGTAGAATGCAGGAGTCTCTGATGGTGGCCCTGGGCTGTTTTAGGAGTGCTGTTCCAGCTGTGGTCCCTGCCCGTGTGGGGAGAACAGCACAGAGGGGTTGCCTGTACCTCTAGCCTGGACCTCAGCATAGTGACTAAGCAATAACAACTCCTCTTTCTGTAGGTCCTACACCTAGCACCTTCTGACAGTGCTTTGAGAGGAAATCTCACTGGGTGGTTGTGAAAAATCTTCTTACTGTACTAGGAGAGTGTTAAAGTCTTCTGGTCTTCATTTCATCTGCTGCGATCTGCTCTTCCTCTTCAGGGTGTTACCCTGGAACATTAGGAAGGTCAATTCCCACACTCCCCTATCCCCATCTTTCCATAATCTGTGGGGTGTGTGTGTCCGTAATAGTTTATGTTCTGTTTGTTTGCTCTCTGTAAACTTTGAGCCCTGTGTTAATGGAAAGAAGAGATGACATACTTAACCTTTTGTCTCAGAGCTTGTTGTGGAGCTCTTCTTGGTTGGTTTTGTATCCTCAAGTGACTTCCTCCTGCTTTTGTTATTGTAAATGTTCTTGTTTATGCTCCTGAGAGTAAAACTTGAGTTGTGTTTAGTGATGCTTCTTGTCTGCTTCCTGGTGATGAACGATTATATTGCTGATGTTATATGAGCATTTTATGTTCTTTTTTATTGGTAATATTTACAGTGAGGTTTGCATCAGAGGTTGACAGACTTACTCTAAAGGGCGAGGGAACCCACTTTTGGGACCCTGCAGTTGTGCCAAAGCAGCCATACACAAAACTAAGTAAACATTGAAATGTGAAGTTTTTAAAATGTTTTCATTAGAAAATATTCTTTTGATTACTTTTCAGCCATTTAAGATGTGAAATCTTTTCTTAGCTTTCAGACCATACATAAGCCAGCTTCAGGCTGGAGTTTGCCCCCAGCCTTGTAGGCAGACCCTGTGGGTATGTAGGGCCTAGCAGTTACAGCCTGTGCTGCATTCCAGCCCAAGCTCTTTGCCTGAAATATGCTGTGAGGTGCAGTGTCTTTTGCATCTGTGAACAGGAGACAGAAGCCTGCCTGCTGGAAAAATTGTTTTGTAAGGATTGAAAAGAATAATACTCTGCTGTATGGCCAGGTACTTTGTATTGTACACTTCAGCTTATTTTCATTTTCCTTGGGCTGTTTCATTTTTGTCCCCCTTCTTCAGTCCTAACTCTTTGAAATGTGGTCTGTCTTGGTGAATATTCAATGTATACTTTAAAAAGAAGGCATGTTCTATTCTTATTGGATGGCTTGTGGTATAAAGTGTTGATCACATCTGTTTAAATGCTTATGATTTTCAATTCCTTATCAGTGCTGATTTTCTTTCTGCTTGTTTTGTTACTGACAGGGTAGTATTGGTGTCTCTAACATAATTGTGGATTTGTCCATTTTTCCTTTTAGTTCTTGATTTGTATGTTTTGGGCTTTATTTTGACTTCATATACATGTAAGGTTGTTATGTTTTCTTTGGTGAATTTACTGCTTTATTATTATGTTCAGTTCAGTCGCTCAGTCGTGTCCAACTCTTTGTGACCCCATGAATTGCATCATGCCAGGCCTCCCTGTCCATCACCAACTCCTGGAGTTCACTCAGACTCACGTCCATCGAGTCAGTGATGCCATCCAGCCATCTCATCCTCTGTCGTCCCCTTCTCCTCCTGCCCCCAATCCCTCCCAGCATCAGAGTCTTTTCCAGTGAGTCAGCTCTTCGCATGAGGTGGCCAAAGTACTGGAGTTTCAGCTTTAGCATCATTCTCTGCTTTATCTTCAATAATTTTCTTTTCTCTGGCATCCGTTTTATGTGATATTAAAATAGTCATTTTAACTTTCTTTTGATTAGTATTGTTTGATATACATATATTTTCCATTCATTTACTTCTAATCTTATATTTTTATATTCCAAGTGAGTTTTGTAGAGATTGCATATAGTTGGGTCATTTTTAGAAAATCCATTGTGACAGTCTGTCTTTTGTGTTCAGATCATTTATAGTATAATTCATGATATATTTAGATTTTAAGACTTCTCATCTTACTGTTTGTTTTCTATTTCTGCTTCTCTCACCTGCCTTTTTTGGATATTGGAACATTGTTTTTAAGTTGTTGCTGCTGCTCAGTCCTGTCTGACTCTGTGACCCCATAGACTGCAGCACACCAGGCTTCCCTGTCCTTCACCAGTTCCTGGAGCTTGCTCAAACTCATGTCCATTGAGTCAGTGATACCATCCAAACATCTCTTCCTCTGTTGTCCCCTTCTCCCTTCAATCTTTCCCAGCATTAGGGTCTTTTCTAATGAGTCAGCTCTTTGCATCAGGTGGCCAAAGTATTGGAGCTTCAGCATTAATATCAGTCCTTTCAATGCCTATTCAGGGTTGATTTCCTTTAGGATTGACTGGTTTGATCTGCTTGCAGTTGAGGGGACTCTCAAGAGTCTTCTCCAACACAAAAATTCAAAAGCATCAATTCTTAGGCTCTCAGCCTTCTTTATGGTCCAACTCTCACATCCATACATGACTACTGGAAACATAATAGCTTTGACTGTATGGACCTTTTTGGCAAAGTAATGTCTGTGTTTTTTAAAATGCTGTCTAGGTTTGTCATAGCTTTTCTTTCAAGGAAGAAGCAGCTTTAATTTCATGGCTGCAGTCACTGTCAGCAGTGCTTTTGGAGCCCAAGAAAAGAGTCTGTCACTGTTGGCATTTTTTTTCCCCATCTATTTGCCATGAAATGATGAGACTGGATGCCATGATCTTAGTTTCCTGAATGCTGAATTTTAAGTCAGCTTTTTCACTCTCCTCTTTCACCTCATCAAGAGGCTCTTTAGTTACATTACAACAATAAACTATGTTTTGTTGGATTTTTTTTCCCCCTTTTTCTTTTGGGCCACATTGTGTGGCTTGCAGGATCACATCCCCCGACCAGGGACTAAACCCAAACCCTTAACAGTGAGAGTGCATAGTCCTAACCACTGGACTGCCAGGGAATTCCCTTGATATTTCTGTAAATTAAAGAGGTACCATTAACCATAGCTATGGCATGATGTTGAGAGAATGGGACATAAGTAGTATACTGTGACAAGGGCTTTTTCTTTGGCCTCAGGGGCAGAACATTGAGTTAATTATACTTGTCAGTTCCTGACACGCTATTTCCAAATCCATATTTTTAAGTGTTTTTCTGTCTAATGAATTTGCTTTTATGTTTGTATTTTAAATATACTGGTATTTGCAATGGCACCCCACTCCAGTACTCTTGCCTGGAAAATTCCCATGGACGGAGGAGCCTCATAGGCTGCAGTCCATGGGGTTGCTAAGAGTCAGACACAACTGAGCGACTTCACTTTGACTTTTCACTTTCATGCGCTGGAGAAGGACATGGCAACCCACTCCAGTGTTCTGGCCTGGAGAATCCCAGGGACGGGGGAGCCTGGTGGGCTGCCATCTATGGGGTCGCACAGAGTCGGACACGACTGAAGCGACTTAGCAGCAGCAGTAGTACAGTGTTCACACATTATGCTATGTCTGAGGTGCATTAGATTGCTGCGAGCCTTTGTTTCCGCATCCCCCCAGTCACAGGCCTGTCTGAGAGCTCTGTGGGCATGTGCCTAGAGGGGACTGCTGGACCTCCCGTGCCCTAGATTGCTCTCCAGGCGGGCTGTGGGTGCGACCGTCCCACAGCTGCCTCCAGCTCCACATTTCTCCTGACACTTGGCGTTATTTAGTTATTGAACTAAATAATGATAGCCCTTATCATTGAGGGCTTATTCCCTGGCATCTGGTGTTCTAGGCCCTTGGGATACAGAGAGCAAAACCAGATGGAAAAGGAATAAAAGGTCCTGCCTTGGAGCTTTTATTTTAGCTTTCTAACAGTTGTGAGTTTGGTGAGTGTAAAGTAATATTTCATTGTTTTAATTTATACTTTTTCTAAGTGTGAATTTAGTATCTTTTCATAGATTAGCTTTTTTGGGGTGCTTCTGTTGGACATTTGATATTTTTCTTATAGAATGTCGGAGTTTCTTTTATACCTTGTTGGTTTTAAATACTCTTTACTATTTGTGATATGATATACTCTTTTTTCACAGATTTAGATGTAATAATGGATGCTAACTAACACAGGTTTGAACTATGTAGGTCCACATATGAGCAGATTTTTTTTCAGTATTAAGTACTATGGTACTGCATGATCGGTGGTTTGAATTGCTGGATATGGAAGAACTGTGGATTTTTGACTGCACATGTTGTTCAAGGGTCAACTGTCTATTTCTAATTACTATTTAGAGAATAGTTTCTGTATTTAGAAAATAGTTCATTTAGTGGCAGTCTTCTAGGATAGGATGCATTTACACTTCAAGGTTAATATTAGTTCTTTCTTAACTTGCTAAGTAAGGAGTTTCATAACAATTTTTCTGAGGCTAACTTGTCAGTGGCCTAAAGTTGTGGTACTCAGTTTGCTTCTGTATTGCAGCATTGCTGAATTACTATTTCAGTGGTAGTGATCCTGTGTAACATTCGTTCTCAGTTGGTGTGGGGTAGGGCAGTGTATCGAGTTGAAGATGATTTTTGAATTATATTCCTATTCCATGTCCTCCCTTACTGTGGACTCACTGCAATTGGGAATCACTGGATAAAAACAATTAATGTTAATATCAAAGACTTAAGGTTTTTAGTTGAGAAATATAGTAGGAAGTTAATAGAATGTCTTGGAAGACATATGTCAAAGAACAGTTTGAGTGATATTTTGATTTTTCAAATGAAAAGAGTTACTGGGCCATTCATTACTTCTTAAATCGCACTGTATGTTATGTTGATGAGTCATGTAATTTTTCTCCCCAATCATCAAATGGTTAGCTAATGATGTGTGTTGCAACTTAACTTTTCCATTTTTTGGGTGAAAATTTGCAGAGACTGGCAAGTGTTATGTTACATTTTAAAAAGCAATTTATATACTTAAACTTATAAAAATTTTCCAGATGATGGTGTTGATACGCAGATTGGAACAAAGAAAGAAGACCTGAATGACAAAGAGAAAAAAGAAGAGGAAGAGACTCCTGCACCTGCATATAGGGCCAAGTCAATCCTAGAGAGCTGGGTATGGGGTCAGCAGCCAGGTATGAAGATCTTCTAAACTCCTAGTTCTTTGAAATGAATGGCTCGGCATTCATTTTCTAGATAGAGTAGATGGACTTTATTTTTGTCATGGGATTTTTAAAAATTAAGCTTAAATTTTTGTATTTTAGTAGTGTGCTCAGTCACTTGGTTGTGTCTGACTCTTTGCCACTGTATGGGCTGTAGCCCACCAGCCTGCTCTGTCCATGGGGTTTTCGTGGCAGGAGTACTAGAGTGGGTTTGCATTTCCCCCTCCAAGTTTATATTTTAGTAGACTGTGCATAACATACATCTTACCATTTCAGTCAGTTTCAAGTGTACCGTTCTCAGTGACATGAAATACACTCACACTGTTGTATACCATCCATTTCCAGAGCCTCTTTATCTGCCCAAACTGAAACTTCCCTTTCTTGCCTTGGAAATCACTTTCTGTTTTTAGGATTTTGACTAGTTTAGTTACCTCATTTAAGATGGTTGCCATCCAGCCATCTCATCCTCTGTTGTCCCCTTCTGCTGCTTTCAATCCTTCCCAGCATCAGGGTCTTTTCCAACGAATCGGCTGTTTGCATCAGGGGGCCAGAGTATTGGAGCTTCAGCTTCAACATCTGCCCTTCCAGTGAATATTCAGGGTTGATTGCCTTTTGGATTGGCTGGTTTGATCTCCTAACTGTCCAAGGTTAATGCATAATATTTGTTTTTCTCTTTCTGACTGACTTCACCCTGTATAGTAGGCTCTAGGCTCATCTGCCTCAGCTCAGCCGAGTCACATTTGTTCCTTTTTATGGCTGAGTGGTACTCCTTTGTGCATGTGTACCATTGCACACAAGCACGCCTCTATCCATTCATGTCAGTGGACATCTGGGTTGCTTCCATGTCCTGGCTGTTGTAAGTAGTGCTGCAGCAAACATTGGGGTGCATATGTCTTTTAGAATTGTAGTTTTCTGTGCCCATTTTTTAATTGAGTTTTTTTTTTTTTGTTTTAATGATGAGTGAGTTTTTGTACATTAATCCTTATTAGATATATTGTTTATAAATATCATCTATTCAGTAGGCAGCTTTATCATTTTGTTGATAGTTTTCTTCACTGTGCAGAAGCTTTTTAGTTTGATGTAGTCCCATTAGTTTATTTTTGCTTTTGTTTCCCTTGCCTGAGGAAACATATCCAGAAAGATATTGCTAGGACCAGTGTCAAAGAGCATGTTGCCTAGTTTTTCTAGAAGTTTCATGGTTTCAGGTCTTTCATATAAGTCTTACAGTTTAAAATCAGGGAGCATGATACCTCTAGCTTTGTTCTATCTCAAAAATATTTTAACTATTTGAGATTTTTTGTTTATGTTTCTATACAAATTTTAGGATTATTTGTTCTAGTTCTTTGAAAAATGTCATTGAAATTTTGATAGGAATTGCATTGAATCTGTAGATGGGTAGTGTGGTCATTTAAGTAATATTAATTCTTTCATTATATGAGCACAGTATGTCTTATGTTGCCAGTTTCCTTTATCAGTGTCTTACAGTTTTTTAACTACAGTTCTTTTACCTCCTTAGATTCATTCCTAGCTATTTTATTCTTTTTGATGTAGTTGTCAATAGGACCCTTTTTCTTAATTTCTCATTCTGATAGTTCATTGTTTGTGAATAGAAATGCAGCAGGTTTGTGTTTATTAATTTTGTATCCTAAAACTTTACCAAAATTCATTGACGAGTTCTGATAATTCTTCTGAGTGTCTTCAGGATTTTACGTCATGACATTACAAGCAGTGATGGTTTTACTTATTCCTTTACAGTTGAGATTACTTTTTCCTCTTTGCTGTGGCTAGAACTTCAAATGCTGTGTTGAAAAAAAGTTTTGAGAGTGGGCATCCTTGTGCCTTATATTAGAGGAAATGTTTCAGCTTTTCAGCATTGAATATGGTGTTAGCTCTGGGCTTATCATAAATAGTCTTTATTACATTGAGGTATGTTCCCTCTCTACCCACTCTGTTGAGAGTTTTTATGATAAATGTATATTGAGTTATGGCAAATGCTTTTACTGCATCTATTGAGGTGATTATATGATATTTATCCTTCAGTTTGTTACTATTGTATAGCACATTGATTGATTTTGTGGATGTTGATCTATTTTTGTATCCCTGGAAGAAATCCCATTTTATCATGATGTATGATTCTTTTAATGTATTGTTGAATTTTTTTGTGAATATTTTGTTGAATATTTTTGCATCTGTGAACATCAGGGTAATTGTCCTGAAATTTTCTTTTCTGGTAGTTGTCTTGTCTGTTTTTGGTATCAGGGTAATCCTGGTCTTATAAAATGAGTTTAGAAGTATTCCTTCCTTTTCTCATTTTTTTCTTTATCCTTGGAAGAGTTTGAGAAGAATTAGAATTAATTCTTCTTTGAAGGTTTTGCATAATTCCCCAATGAAGTCCTTTGGTCCTGGAGTTTGTTTGTTGGGAGGTTTCTGATGAATAATTCAGTCTCCTTACAGGTTATTGGTCTGGTCATATTTTTTATTTCTTAATGATTCAGTCTTGAAATTTTATATGTTTCTAGGAATTTATTTCATCTAATCTTCAGTTTGTTGGTGTATAATTGCATTTCTCTGGTGCCAGTTGTAACATTTCCTTTTATATTTATGATTTTATTTATTTGGGCCCTCTCTGTTTCTTGGCGATTCTAGCTAACAGTTTGTCAGTTTTGTTTATCTTTTCAAAAAACAGCTGTTGGTTTTATTGATCTTTAATATCATCTTTTTATTCTCTTTCAATTGTTCCCACTCTTATCTTTATTGTTTCTTTCCATCTAATAACTTCAGGCTTCATTTGTTCGTTCTTTTCATTTCATTTCACTTTTTTTTTTTGAGTTTATTGAGATGTTTACTTAGGTTATTTAGTTTCTTGTTTGAGATTTTTCTTTTTTTGAGGAAGACATTTATCTTTCTGAACTTCCCTGTTAGAACTGCTTTTGCTGTATCTGGTAAGTTTGGTAGGTTGCAGTTCTGTTTTCCTTTGCCTCAAGGTATTTTTTAAAATTTCTCTTTTGATTTCTTCACTGACCCATTATTCTTTAGTGGCATGTTGTTGCATTTCCATGTGTTTGTGAAGTTTCCAGTTTTCTTTTTTAATTGATTTCCAATTTCATAACTTTATAGTTTGGAAAGATTCTTGATGTGATTTCAGTCTAATGAAGTTTATTGTGGCCTAATATGTTTTCTGTTATGGAGAATGTTTCATGTACACTTGAGAAGAATATGTATTCTGTTACTTTTGGATGGAATGAACTGTATATTATTTGTTAAGGCCATCAGGTCTTATGTTGTCATTTAAGTCAGATGTTATTTTAGTGATTTTTCTGTCTGAATGATTTATCTGTTGATGTAAAGTGAGGTACTAAAGTCCTGTACTATTATTGTATAGCAATTTCTCTTTTTAGGTCTGTTAAGATTTGCTTTGTATATGGTTATGCGTATGTTAAATATATAACTATTTTACAAATGTTAGTCCTTTTGTTAGACTCAACCTCTTTATCATTACGTAATGCTCTTCTTTGTCTCCTATTGCAGTTTTGTCCTAAAATCTATGTATCTAATCTAAGTGTAGGTACCCCAGGTTTCTTTAGGCTTTCATTTGCATGGAGTATCTCTTTCCATTCCTTCATTTTCAGTCTCTGTGTTGTCTGAAGATAGTCTTTTGTAGGCAGAGTATAGATGACTCTTACTTACTTATTTATTTTTAAAAAACTTTATTTTGTATTGGGGTATAGCTGATTAACAGTGTTGTGACAGTTTCAGGTGACCAGCAAAGGGGCTCAGTCATACAGACACATGTATGCATCCTCCTCAGACTCACCTCCTATCGGGGCTGCCACAGGACATGGAGTAGGTCCCATGTGACATACGTGCAGTAGGCCCTTGTTGGTTACCCTTTGTAAGTACAGCACTGTGCACATGTCCGTCTCAGACTCCCTGGACTTGCTAGATTTCAGTGTCTGCTTCCTCCCCGTTTGGCAGGTTTGTACCTGTGCTACATCGCATCGCTTCTCTGCGCCTTTCTCCGCCTCTTCTCTTCCTGGGGCCCTGCAAGCGTTAGTCAGCTTGATGTGTCCTGTATCCCTTGAGCTGTTTTCACATGTTTTTCATTCTTTTTTCTTTTTGTTACTCTGATTAGGTGAATTACCCTGTCTTTGAGTTCACTGAGCCTTTCTGCTGCTTCATGTAATATGCGGGTGAATCCTTCTAGCATAGGTTTAGTTCAGTGCGGTTTTATTTTTTGCAGTGTATTTTTGGTCTTTATTCAGATTGGGCAACTTCCAGCTTAAAAAATTTTTTTTTTCCATTCTACTGTTGAGCCCTTTCACTGAACTTTTTATTTTGGTTCCAAAATTTCCATTTGGTTGTTTTTTTTTTTTTAAAGACATCTCTTTTTGACTTAGGTTTTCTGTTTTCTCATATGTTTCAAGTGTGTTTTTGGTTCTGAGGCATGTTTAATCTGTGGCTTCTTTAAAATCTTTCTCAGAGTATTCTAATGTCTCTGTCATCTTGGTTTTTCTATCTATTGATTGTCTTTTGAAAATTAATTTTGAGGTCTTCCTGGTTCGTGGTGTGGTGAGTAACTTTCTGTTGAAACCCAGGCATTTTCATGTTATATCCTGAGACTATTGCATTGGCTTTCTGTGACACCATTCTGACAGAGCAAGAAGGTGCTGTACTTTGTTAATGTGAGGAGGGGATTGGAGTTCTGCTGGCTCCCCACATGGTCTCATGATTTATTTCTGTGTGTGTATGTAAACATTCACCAACTTGTTTCACAGCATCCTGCAAAAAGTGACTGATTTCTTGGCATTAGGAGTTGGACAGGGCAAGCAGATGTAGGACAGTCAGGAAGGAGAGTAGGCAGATGCTCAAGAGCATATGTGCTTTCTCTAAGTTTCATAGTTATCTCTGGATTTTGTAGCTAAGCAGATAAGAGACGTTATCATTTCGTGGTAGAAAATGCAATGACTGTTCTGGAAGGTACCTTTTGTTAGACCTGATCTCTGGAAGAAATTCTGATGAGCTGTCCTTGGCAATGCTGTTTCAGTGACATCTCCTGTGTGTCTACAGGGAATCAGGCATCTCTCAGTGGTGGGCCAACATTGATTCTGCAAGGATGCCTGTGAAGGCTAAGGATGGTACCTCACATATAAATCTTTCTACTCATCTTAAGCCTAATGTGGAGTTTAAAAGATATATATATTTTTGAAGTATTTTTGTCTAGATTTTGTAATGATTAGTTGTTTTCGCTAGTGGAACTTTCCATACTTGGAATCCAACCTGTGGTGTCTGAATATGGGTCTCTGTGCCGTTGTGCCTGTGTGTGATGAGAGAAGCTTTGTCCTGGTGGCCTCCCTAAAGAGAGATGTGTGTCCATCTGATGCCTTCTGTGATCTCCGTTCTCATGGGAAAAGCATGTTGAGGTCATGGGTAGCTAAGAAGTAGATGTCTTCCATATAGGGACATTCACTAGGTATGTGGCTGTTGCCTTTTGGGATATAAAGCTACCAGGGTGTTGATTGGTTTAGCCTCATAACTAATCAGCATCAGAGATAGAACAAAAAGAACAGGACACCCCTGCTCTGGTCACCACTGGGTACTGTACTGTTATAAGGAGTTGGTGGAAGGTAACTTAATTTATAGTTCAACTTTAGATAGCTTTATGATTAATTGCTAGATGAGACTCCTTTTAATTTTTTTCATTCATGTAACTTTCTTCTAGGTACCTAAAAAAAGTCCTAAAGTGTGGAAAATTTCAAACATACACAGTAGAAGGAGTAGTATAATGAAATATCCCTTATCCGTAGCACATTCTAACTAGTTAATTTCATCTTCCTCTGAAATATTCCAGTGAATTTATCAACTTTCATGAGTATTGCATGCTGGACAATTTATTGAAGCCTCATTTTCATTATGAATTTGTTTTCATAACATAAAAATACTGAATATGGTTTTTCTTTCTGTCTAGGAAATGTATTGCTAATAAGTATTGACTTCATAGTGTTGTGTTAAAAACCTTTTTTTAACCTTATACCGTGTTTACAGAAGGGCAGAATGCCACACTCATTTGGGTGACATTGGGCAGGTACTCTGAGCTGAGTTGCCTCCTCCATAGAATGCCCTCCCAGCACTACCTCTCTGTGGTGCCTGTGATGATTACCTAATGTGTGTTAAGTGCTCAGAATCATTTGTGGCACATATTAAGCACTCAGGTGTTACCTATTATTATTACCTATCAACCTTAAAACAAACTGTGCCCATGATATTTTATGTTGTTTTCTAGATGTGAATGAATTGAAGGAGTGTCTTTCTGTGTTGGTTAAAGAGCAGCAAGCTCTGGCCATCCAGTCAGCGACCACCACCCTTTCAGCTCTGAGACTCAAGCAGAGGCTCATTGTTTTGGAACGATATTTCATTGCCTTGAATAGAACCGTTTTCCAGGAGAATGTTAAAGTTAAGTGGAAAAGCAGCAACATTTCTTTGCCTCCTGTGGACAAAAAAAGGTAATATAATTAACAAAGTGTCCTGATAACAGCTAAATGTAAAACTCAGCCTGGTTTGTTTAATAAGGAAAGTTTAATTAAGACTTACAATGTAGTCTGCTTTTTCCTTTCTCTGAAATTTTATTCTTGGTTTCCCTTTTTGTATGTTTTACATAATTTGGAGAATGGCTTTCCCAATTTGCTTATGAAGTATCAGGCCATACTGTAACCTGTCCCATTAAGACACTTTTCTGTCAGTAGCAGTAGAGACTGGTCAGAAGTTTAGATCAGCATGTCAAGATTTGATAATTTGATCTGAACCTTATATTCTTTTTGTTTAATTTTGGTATTGGATAGGAAATTATCATATTGCAGTAGTGCCTAACTAGTTTAGATGCTTCATTTTTTTCTTCTTAATGTGATTTACTCATTCTTTAATTATAAGAGATGCTTTTATGAACTCACTTGTGGTTGTAAGAAATGATACAGAGAGATTCCTTATACCCTTTGCCCAGGTTCTCCAGGGTTAGCCACTTGGAAACTGTAACGCAAAATCAAGTTAGCATATTAACTTTGATACATTTTACTTGTGTTACTCATGTTTCCCATTTTAGGTGCTCTCAGTCCTGTGTGTGTGTGTTTCCAGGTGATTTTATCACAGGTGTAGATTTCTGTCAGAACTGCCCCAGTCAGGGTATAGGACAAGGACCCTTTTTTATAGCTGTAACCGTTAACCTGTTTTCCATGTCTATTATGTAGCTTTATGAGGTTGGCTCTTTCACTCAGTATTATTCCTTTGAGGTTCTTCCAGGTACATGCATGTGTCATCATTGTTGAACAGGATTTCATGTATAGGTGTACCCTATTTTTTTAACCACTCACCTTTTGAAGGTATCTCAGTTGTTTATAATTTTTCAGTATTTTGAATAAAGTTGCTGTGAATATTTTCTACAGGTTTTTCTGTGAACATAAGTTTCAATTTCTCTGGAATGAATAACTTAGAGTACAATTGCTGGGTCTTAAGTTTGGGTTTGTAAGGCATTTTCATACTGTGTCCAGAATAACTGTACAGTTTTTACATTCTCATCAGCCAAGTATGAGTGGTTGCTTTTTTCTATCCTTGTCAGCTTTTGGTATTGTCACTTATTTACTGTAGCCATTTTGTTAGATGTATAGTGTTATCTCCGAAATATTTATAGATTTCCTAATTTCTCAACCTATTTGGATAGTAGTGAGTTTTATCTTTCTCACAGAACCAGCTCTGGGTTGGATAGTTGATCGGTGTAGATGGGGGTGTGTCCAAACTCTCTCTATTTCTGTTTGCTTAAATATCTGTAAAATAGAGAGCCACTTGTTGAAGATTTAGCAGTTCTTACACCATGCCAGTTTAGGACTGCTGGGCTCCTTTTCTGTGGATAAGGTCATGATTGGCTCAGGAGAGCCCTAGATTCATGTTCTCCTGGAATGTATTTTCTTAAAGGGTTCCCTATGTGGGGTGCTCCTCCCACCTCATCTGAATTGACTTTGTCTGTGTACGTATTGTTTTAAAGACCACATGTCTTATTATGCATCTTTATCTTTTAAATTCTTATTCAGTATGATTCTCCTTATTCCTGTCTTCCAGGCACCCAGTTGCCTCGTAGGAGGCAGCCACTAATTGCACTTGTTTGTGTTTCTTCAGCGCTCCCCAGGCACATGTTGTGTTCTATTCAGGATTTACCGACTTGAGCATACCAGCTGCCTCTGTTGGGTCCTCACGTTCTTTGTTGCTAATTTGACTTGATACTGTCTTGAGGAGATCATTCCATATTTTGCCCATTTTTAATAGCATTTCTAACTGATTATGAAAGAGAATAAAATATATGGTAGAAAAACTGTAATAGTATAAAGTTGAAAATAAAATTGCTTTTTATGATTAAGTTTATACTGTACACACTTTTTTGTATTCTAGTTTTTTTTTTTCAAGGATGATTTTTATGGTTTGTATGACTTCTTAATAGATGTACAATGAAACCATGTCTTGTTACATTAACATATGTAGGTAATAAAAAGCTTAAAAAGACACCCGAGAATAATAAGCTCTGAATTCAGGAGAGGGTAACCTCTCAGGAGGCGGGATGAAGAAGAGCAGGAGTATGGGGCCTGCAGACCCGGTGGTCACATTTACCCAACCAGGGAGAGAGCCAAAGCAGACTCCTGGCCTGGATGCATTGTCTTCTGTGTGCTCCTCACCCGTCACCTGCCTTTTCTCTATTGCATGAGGTTATTCCCCCCTTTTATGTACTTACTGTTTATCCAGCTAATAATACTAGTTCCTTGGGATTATTTTTGTGTTTTTGCAAGTCATTTAAAATTCTTTGTAAATATCTTTCTTTTGCTCAAACAGAAAGCTTTTCCTTTACAAAGGACATTTGGTAAAAGTTTTTAAAGTGTCAAACTAAAAGTTGTTTGTGATCCTCTATCTAAAGAAACCCACTGATCACGTTTTGGAACAAATCCTTTTGTACTACATGCTTTATTTTAGCATTTGCACATGCCTCTTGACTGACCAGTTCTCACTCTCCCCCACCTCATGTGTGTTGTTTGCAGTTCCCGGCCTGCAGGCAAAGGCGTGGAAGGTCTGGCAAGAGTGGGGTCCAGGGCAGCTCTCTCCTTCGCCTTTGCATTTCTGCGCAGGGCCTGGCGCTCAGGTATGTGCCCAGCATGTTCTCTGTTCTGCCACATCAGGAGATGTGGATTCTTGGCTGACTTCTGCCAACACATACTCCTAGGATGGTCTATGTGCTCTCTATGCCTCATTTTCCTTGTTGGTAAAATGAGAGACTTCATAGTCTGTTTGATTTTTCAGGCCTAGAAACGTGTGTATGCACACACACATTCCAGGTAAACCCCTGCAGTGCCTGAGTACTTTATTTTCTAGGAGAACCAGAAAGTAGAGTTGCCCATATAAGAGTCATAAAATAAAGAATTGACTTTGGAGCAACTGTTAACTTTTAGTCTCTTGAGTTCTTCGGGTTTCTAATTGAGAGGAAAGTGGGAAATACAAAATGTGCCAGTGTCATTCTGTCACTTCTGGGACTAGAAAACCCACCTGGGAGAGTGGGGAGTGCTCGGTGTGTGTGCTGCTGGGGGACGGACAGCCTCATCTCCATATGTGTGTGTGCCCAGGAGAGGACGCAGACCTCTGCAGTGAGCTGTTGCAGGAGTCTCTGGATGCTCTGAGAGCACTGCCCGAAGCCTCCCTCTTTGATGAGAGCACGGTATCCTCTGTGTGGCTGGAGGTGGTAGAAAGAGCAACCCGGTTCCTCAGGTCCGTCGTGACCGGGTGAGTTCTCCCTTTTCGTATCTTACTGTGTGAATGGTTCTGGCCCGCTTCAGAGTCTTGTCTCTCCTTCTGTTTAGAGATAAGAAACTTGGCAGATTGATTCCTGGCATGTTTCCTGCATACCCTCAGCTCTGTGGTTCCAGATCTTTGGTTCTCAGCTTTTCAAATGTTTGACTTTCAATATTCTGATTGCACCTAGTATGCTGTCGTACTCAATGGAGTGGAAAATGAATCATGCTTTTGTTACTTACTTTTGTTCAGAAATATTATGATTTGGATATCAGTATTTCCTAAAGTGTTTGAGCACCTGTTATGCATCTCTCAGTGAATGCAGGTGCCACCATTCTGAGTGGTGGGTATTGTCCTAATAGACGATGTGGGACTAAACAACTGATTCAGAACGAAATGTTTAAACCTACAGTGGGTCTTCTCAGTGTGAAAAGATATGAATGTAAATCATTTTTCTTTAAGGAAAGCCATGAACTCTGGTCTTAGGTACTATGCATGTTTGTTAATAGTTTTTAAGTTTAAGGAAAATGTGTATATTCAATACAAAATTAAATAGCAGAGACAGGGGAAGAGAGTTTATTCTCATTCTCTTCACCTGCTGTGTCCCTTGTAGCAAGGAAGACACCTGTGGTCTCCATGCCAGTGGGCTGTGGGTTTAGCTATTCAGAGTTTCTGATGTCATTGCCATGGAGTTTAGGGTTGGGAGGTCCTGAAAATAGGTTTGGGTGATTTCCTGGTGGCTCAGATGGTAAAGCGTCTGCTCGCAATGCGGGAGATCTGGGTTCAATCCCTGGGATGGGGAGATCCCTTGAAGAAAGAAATGGCAACCCACTCCAGTACCCTTGCCTAGAAAAATTCCATGGATAGAGGAGCCTGGTGGGCTACAGTCCATGGTGTCACAAAGAGTCGGACACGACTGAGTGACTTCATGAGTAATGTTGGAAGATCCTCCCTCCCTCATCTTGGGTTAAGAAGACTTATATATTTTTGGAGAACAAGGAAAAATTAAAATTATTTCTTTGGTCAGAAATAAAAATAAACTGACATTTTGCTTATAGGTTTTCAGATGGTTTTATAAATGGATTTTTCTCCAGTTTTGCTGATGAATGTTGATACTATAATAGCCTTACATGTCACTGAAACTAGAAACATGTCTAAACATTTTTCTCCTCATGATTTGAATAATGATATAAGTAGTTTTATGCTGTAGCAACTTGGAATGTCTTATAATGTAATTATCTTATAGTATCTGAATCAATACTTGTAATAAAATCTTGTCTTAAAAGTTATTGTATCTTTAGAGTATCTGATTAAATTTGTGTAAGCAAGTCTCAGAAACTTGATTCTAAATACTAAAAACACTTCTTCGTGGGAGGGGAATATAATTAGTTTAACATTAATAGCATGCCTATTTTAAGCACGTTCTGTTTAAGCTCTGTTGTCACTTTGTCCCTACATCCTCTGCTGTTATTTCAGGGATGTTCATGGAACGCCTGGAACCAAAGGGCCAGGAAGCATCCCCCTGCAGGACCAGCACCTGGCCCTGGCCATCTTGCTAGAACTGGCTGTGCAGAGAGGTGCACTGAGGTGAGGCGTACCACAGACTAGACGTGTAGTTGGGAACCGCCTCTATACTAAGCAGCTGTTGCATTTCCTTGAACTATTTGTGATTGCAGCAAATGTGTGAGGATCTGTGATCAAAGAACCATGTCCCAGGACCCTTCTTTCAGATCTGGCTGCACTTAAGTTTTCTTCACTTCCTTTTTATGATCAACTTTCTAGTAGTTTAGGAACTGTTTGTTTTTTTTCCTCTCTCTCTCTCTTTTAATTTTCTTCAAATTGTTATTTTTATTCCATTAATTTAAGGTCCTAGAAATTCCCTGTAGAAAGTGCTATTTGAACTTCCTAACTGGTTTTGTGTTTCTTATCCACAGAAGATGGATGTCATCTTGAATTGTTTAGCGATTTTACTGCCTACATTTGTTTTCGTTTTTCATGGCCTTGTTTTAGTTACCTTTCATATTTAAAGTATTTCTTCAATTTTATTTAGCTGTTTTTATTTTTTATAGACTGTGGCCAAAAAAATTAATCGGTCTTCACTAGAGCATACGGATTTTCTCTCTTCCAGTCAGATGCTGTCTGCTGTCCTGCTGCTGCTTCACCTGTGGGACAGTGGGGCACAGGAGACTGACAACGAGCGGTCTGCCCAGGGCACCAGCGCCCCACTCCTTCCGCTGCTGCAGAGATTCCGGAGTATCATCTGCAGCAAAGACGCCCCCTGCGCCGAGGGGGATAGTCATGTAGGTATCATCATGGGCGTGGTGCCTAAATAGCTGTCTTCATTTTGCTCATCCTAAAGGATTGAGCCTTTTATGGACAAGCCCAGAGCACATATCTGTGATAGTAGTTGCTTCTCGGAGGGGAGTATGTTTTTGGCAGTTACAATAGTGAGCCAGGTGTGGGATAGGTATGGGAGGTCATGGTTGGGTCACAGTTGATGCAGCAGAACTTGACATGGTCACATTTGGATTCTTTGCAGCAACTAAGGAGGGATCAGAGCCAGCTGTGTTTCACAGATGCCGGGCCCTTTGTGTTGTTCTGTACTGTGTGTTATGAGCATGCTTATTGACATGCATCAGTTTATGCTTTTAGAGAGACCTGTCTGCGGCTGCCTTCTTGGCCACGGGGTTCTCTTTCTGCTGTATGAGTCATTGAGCCCTTTGTCTTTGTATGTTTAGTGCTTGTGTGTTCCCAGCAACCACTTGTGTTGTGCTTTCACTGTGATGGGGCTGTAGAAGGTGTCAAGAAGGCATGCTCACCTCCATGTGGGAGTAAGGTAGTAGTGGAAGTATAAAGATGTGTTAAAAATCCTGATGCTATTTCAGGAAAAAGTGTGAGAGTCAAGTGTGTTCTGATGGTACTTGCAGCAATGCCATGGGCAGTGGGGCAGGGAGGCTAGGCTCAGCTAGAGTGGGAAGGAGCAACAACGCCTCACTCTGTCTGTTGAGAGCAGTTACTGTGGATTGGTTTTGACCCTCCCAGGGGCACTAGGCAAATCTTCTCTCCCTCCTCTGTCTTCCTTCACATGCCATTTATGGACCACACACCTCCTTTAGCCTGCAACTGCTGCGTTGACAGCGTGGAGCCAGGTCTGAAATCCACATTTTTAGAAGAATATTAGAAAAACAGCATTGAAAATAGTGACTCACTTTGTTGGCCCTTCCTGAGTGTGGAGCACCATGCAGAAAATATTACCTCAGCCATCACCATGTTCAGTCCTAGGAAACAGGCTGGTGGCAGAGCAGGCCTGCCTAGGTCCAAACCCCTGGGAAAGGGGTTTTGCTGCTGCTTTTGAAAGGTTCAAGTGTGAGTTTGCAGGTCTTTTCTGGAAAAACTTAGCAGTACTGGTATGAAGTTGCAGCCTAGTTATTCTATTACTTTACAGTCTTTGATGATAATAAGGCTGTTCTGGTGTTAGCAGAATTAGAATTATTAATATACAAATAAAATTGTTACTTTTCTGATGAGTGGGCAAGCTTTAGATTAAAATAATGGTTATTGTTCTCAGTTTTCAAAGCCAAGTTGAGGTACAGTGCTTTTGTTCCCAGGTAGATAGCTCTGCATTCTTCTGACGGTCCTTGGGATGGTGAACCTGAGGAAGATGGGCGGTGTCCCTGACCTGTGTGGAGCTGGCACACAGGTGATGGGTGTGTGGATGTATGGGCACCTCCGTGTGCAGTGAGTGTGTAGATCTCAGTGCATCAGCAGTACTTCTTACGTGACAGCCAAAGACGGGCAGGTTTATAGGTCATGTCTGACTCTGGGTATCAGAATACAAAGAGTGGTGAAAGACGACTTGTGTTACTTTAATTTTCCCCGCCACTTCTGAAGCTGTTTTTTTACTTTTCTTCTTTAGCTTCTCTCTGGCCCTCTGAGCCCCAATGAGAGTTTCCTGAGGTACCTTACTCTTCCACAAGACAATGAGCTTGCTATAGACTTGCGACAGACTGCAGTTGTTGTCATGGCACACTTAGATCGCCTGGCCACCCCGTGTATGCCGCCTCTCTGTAGCTCTCCAACATCTCATAAGGTAAGTGGGATACAGGGTTTATTCTTTCTGTATTTGTTCCTGGAGTCTCATTCTGTGCCTGTGTGGAGACTCACTTTCTCTGGGGTTGGGCTGGAGTTTGCTTTCAGCTTTTGAACGTGTACACTTGAAGGTGTCAGTCATTAGCTGTCACTTGTGAGCAGACTGATGCACAGAGAGGTTCAGGACCCATCCCAGGCTCCAGATTCAGGAGGCATGTCCCCAGAGAGGTCTCCTGTGTTCACACAGCCGCATGCTGTGCTGTCTTCCTTAGCAGGAACACAGTGGTGTGTCTGACACTAATCTACGTGTGTAAGGATCTGCTGATACAGGCTCACCAAGAACCTCATACAGTCATACCCGATCGTTGCAGTGTTGTCCCATTATATGGATGATAAGGCGGTGTTTGGAGTGAACTTTGCTAAGGTCACAGAAAGAATCCTGATTTTAATCCAGAGTTTTTAAACTTTGTTCTTGATAGTATAAGTACTTCTTAAAATAAATTTTTATTGGAGTGTAGTTGATTTGCAATATGTGTTACTTTCTCCTATACAGCAAAGTGCAGATATTTCTGACTTTTAATTTTGGGGGGAAGATGGGGACTGCATCATGAGGTTTGTAGGATCTTAGTTCCCAGACCAGGTATGGAATCTGGATCACTGGCTGTGAGAGTGTAGAGTCTTATTCACTGGACTACCAGGGAATTCTGTCTAACTTTCAACTTGAAGAGTATTTATTTTATTTTACAGTAATTTATGTTTTCCAAATAAGTAATACATTTACATGGTTCAAAAGTAAAAGCTAAATGCGAGGGTGCATTGACACCTCTCTCTGCCTTGTCTCACCCAGTTTTCCGCCTGCTGCTTCTCAGTTTGCTGTTCTTCATGTGTCCTCTCAGTGTTCTCTCAGTGGTAGTACATTATAGCCCTTCTGTAGCTTGTCTTTTCACTAGTCAGGATACTCTGTGTAAGTGAAGAGCTTCTCGCTTTATTTTAAAAAACAGCTTAGTGGTCCAAGTGTGGATGTGTCATGATTTTTTAAAATCAGTTTCCTCTTGGTGAACACTCGTGTTGCCAGAAGTTTGCTGTGTAGGTGGTATTGTGATGGCTGCCCCTGTATCTTTGTTCTTCGCTGTGTGTACATGCAGGTGCACACGTGTGCAGCTGTGATGTACCCGGTGTGGAGGACATAGGAGCTGGTTATCCCCCAATTGCTGTCCTGCGGCTTGACTCCTTTAACCCCACTAACAGCAGGGATGCTTGTCTCTAGGCATGCAGGCCTCTGGGTCCCCACCTGTTATGGCAGAGTGGTGACCTATGTTCTGAGCATTTGAAAATATATTTAGGATCTACTTGTGCTACTTTTTAATGTGCTCTGTTAAATGAAATGCTCTGGAAAAGTAACCTGTCCAGTTACTTATCTTACCTGCTAACGGAGGCTATATGGGGTGTTCTGAGTTATTTTAATGTTTTGAATCAGCTTCCTTCTTTATTTGCTTTATTTTTATCTTATTATATCTGTTTGTTACTCCTTTCATGAATTATTCTTAATTTTTTTCTAAGAAGGACATTTTCTTGGTGATATGAAGAAAATATTTACTTATTTCATTATTTGACAGGGATCATTACAAGAAGTCATAGGATGGGGGTTAATAGGATGGAAATACTATGCCAATGTGATCGGTCCTATTCAGTGTGAAGGCCTTGCCAACCTGGGGGTCACACAGATCGCCTGTGCAGAGAAGCGCTTCCTGATCTTGTCGAGGAATGGCCGTGTATACACGCAAGCCTACAACAGTGACACGCTTGTAGGTCCTGGGGTGGGTTGGTGGAGGGGGCTCTCTGCTATGTATGCTACATATCTTGTCTTTCTTTATGTTGATTGATTGCTGTTATAAGCATCTGCTCATTGTATATTATTAACTGTATTTAAAAGTCTTGATTGTAATCATTATTGTCAAGATTTGGGGGCAGAATTTCTTAGTTCTTAAGCTCAGGAACTCCTTACAGTGTCAACTATTGTCAACTATTATTCCCATTTATAAACTGTAAAGTCATTTCACTTTGGGACCAGGAAGTAACAGATGAGAAACTTGTGGGGATGATGGCAGATGGGCGCTCTTTACCTGTAGTTGCACATTTCCCTGTGCAAGAAAGGTCTAGACATGCCATGCGGCACATGGAGGCACCTGCCTGGTGCTGCTCTGTAGGTCTGGGCAGGCCAGCTGTACAGCCACCAGAGAGGTTTAGTCTGAATGGGTTTACTAAAGTTGGACACTCGAGTGAGGCAAGTCATGCAGTTTTCTTGTTGGATTGCTTACTAATTTTTCCTCCTGTTTTTACCTTTTTTAGGCCCCACAGTTGGTCCAGGGGCTTGCCTCCAGAAACATTGTAAAAATTGCTGCCCATTCGGACGGTCACCACTACCTGGCCTTGGCAGCCACTGGAGAGGTGTATTCCTGGGGCTGCGGGGACGGCGGACGTCTGGGCCACGGAGACACCGTGTATGTGTAGCCTGTTCCTGTACCTGATACACTCTGCTTTTGTGTTGCTGTAACCAAAATAAGGTGGCAAAGATACGTGTGGTGAGGGTTGTGCAGCTGGTCAGACGTGCAGGGCTGCGATGGAGAGAGCTGCCCCCCCAGATGGATCTGCCCTTGTTGCACTGGGGGCTCTGCATGCTGCATAGACAGTGATGGCAGTGGGCCTTCGTGTTCTCCCCTGGCTTTTGCTACTCCTGTTGATACACATACTGCACCCTCACTGCAGAGTTTTCTAAACTGAATTCCACACTCTCTTCCTTCATTTCTTACCTCAGCACATCTCTATCAGATAACGTCCTCATTTCCTTGAGCCATACTATGATTTTCACAGCTACAAAAATCAAGAGTTTTCTAATGTGTTATTTTGACTATTGTAAGAGAGCAGAAACAAAATAGAATGGTGGTTCTAAATGTGGAGTCATGAAAATAAAGAGTTCTGATGGCTGTCTTAGAGTCACAGGAACCCTTTCATGTTACTGTTGTGAGTGGAGGTTGGTGGAGAAAACATTGGTTTTAGGTTGAGTTTGAAGATGCAGCCCATTTCAAGGTTGTCAGAGCCATTGAGCAGGGAGTAGGCAGCAGCAGAGTTGAGAGGAGACTGGCGTTCTCATTGGGTAGAAGTGGACATCTCCAGGAAGGATCCCAAATTGTGAAAAAAGAGTAATGCACTCTGGGTGTTAGCATTCAGCAGACTTGATGTCCTAAACTTGATAGTGTTGTAGGAGTTTCAGACAAATCTAGTAAAATGATAGTGAAGAAAAGGAATTACAGGTACAGAATTTAGAATTATTGTTAATCTCAGGTTAACAGGGAGGCAGGGATTGCCTTGGGGCTCACAGGACTTGAAAGGGTTGAGGTTTGGGTTGGAGGCATTAGTCTTTTTACTTTTTAAATGTTGGATATAATTACCATGCATAAAATAGTTTGTAATTAAATAACACTCAGTTGAGATTAAGTGCTAGTTGAGTAACTTGTCTATTGCCTGAGGAGTTGAGGGAAAGAAAGTAGAATGGTGCAAATGCAGAAGCTGCAGAGAAACTTTGGGGTGGGGGGTTGAAACTTGAGCTGAATGGGGAGGTGGTACTGGAGTAATTCGTTTGTTCCTCTTCCCGTGTGCCCCTCCCTGTCTATGCTTATTTCGCAGAATAGTGTGTCACAAAATAATTGAGCTGTGTCTTTGGAGAGGCTAGAATGAGTGTTAGTGATCATAGCAGACATATTTTAGATTATAAGCATTGGGCATTTGCTAATTTTGAAAGTGAATCAGCTAGTGGTCTCTTCTACCCAGTTAATCCTTGCTGCTTCCTACTTTTCATTTGTGAAATATAGACTGCAATGTGATTAGTAAGCCTTGCCCATCATTTCTTCCCTGTTTGTTTAACAAATATGTATATAAATTTCAGCCCTGTGCATGAGATTTACCAATTCACCAGCTTTCTATGTACAGTTTGATCTTCACAAATGCTTGAGGTTGGGAGCCACTGTAACTGAGATACAGAGTGTTTCTGTTAGCACCCCTCCCCTTAGCTTCTTTGGGCCCTTCTGCAGCCAACCCCTGCTCCCCACCTCTGGCTGCTGGTTTTTGCCACTTTGGAGTATTTTGTTTCTGGCTGTGTCACTTGGTGCAGTTTCTGAGCTTCATCCTTCCCTATTGCTGCACTTGTGCTGTCTGTGAATAGGCCACCGTTCAGACCGCTGTGACCAAAGCTGCCATGGGCTTGATCACCTGTGTCTTTAACAGTATGCTGGGTGTGACGCTTGGCATTAGGTGCCCACTTAACAAAAAATCATGGAAGTGTTTGAATTCTGTATTTCTTAATTATTTTGTACGACGCCTGAAAGGCAAAGTAATCTCAGTGCTCTGATAGTTTATTCCTGGGAGTGAGCTAGTAGGAGAGGCTCAGAGGTGCATTCACGTTTGTTCCTTTTGTCTCAACAGGCCTCTTGAGGAGCCGAAGGTGATCTCTGCCTTCTCTGGGAAGCAGGCCGGGAAGCACGTGGTGCACATTGCGTGTGGAAGCACATACAGTGCGGCCATCACGGCGGAAGGGGAGCTGTACACCTGGGGCAGGGGCAACTACGGCCGGCTAGGCCACGGTATGTCTGCTCTGAGCCAGCCCGGGCATGCTGCGTAAGGCTGCTGCCTTCTCAGATACTTGCAGTAACAATAGTCCTCTCTGTTTGAAGGCTCCAGTGAAGATGAGGCCATTCCCATGCTGGTCGCTGGGCTCAAAGGACTGAAGGTCATTGATGTGGCATGTGGAAGTGGGGATGCTCAGACCCTGGCCGTGACAGAGAATGGTATGTGGAGCACGTGCTGCCTTGGGAGCGCTCTCAGGAAGAGGAGGGCCACTTCCCTAGTGGGAGTGAGCTTTGGAGGCTCTAAGTGCATATGCCCCTCAGTGTCTTTGGAAGAGGTAGAGATGTTATGAGACTCGTAGTTTCCATTGCCCAGGGCCAGCCTTCCTAGTTGGGCATTTTATTTTTATGACAGTTTTTCCTAATGTTGAGCCACCTTTGATTCTCTGTGGTAAATCCTGCTTATTGTTAGTCTTTGTGTATTCACAGTATGATACTTGCTTTTAATTTCAGTTTTATATTTGTGTTCATTACTGAGATTGTACACATGTGACACTTTTTGTGGATATACTTACCAGGTTTTATGTTGAATTTTTTTTTTTTTTTTTTTTTGGCTGCACTGTGTGGCTTGTGGGGATTTTAGTTCCCTGACCAGGGATTGAACGTGGGCCCTCAGCAGTGAGAGTGCAGAGTCCTAACCACTGGACTGCCAGGGAATTCCCAATATTTTTTAAACAGTATTTGTCTTTCAGTATTGTGGGGTCTGTCTGTCAGCATTAGTTGGGAGCCTGTCAGCCTTGCTCTTCCACAGAGAGCAACTTTATTTTATCCCTTTATGTAATATTTAATTAAATTGCACTAAAATTTTTATTGGAAATAAATACTGCTGTATGTTTGACATGTGGTCTGTGTAACAAGAATGTTGGCAGACAGACCTGAGATGGTGTGCAGTACGCTGCGGGTACCATCACTGTGTCCTGTGGAGGCAGTAGAGCTTTTGTTCTGTGTTTAATACTTAGTGGAAGCTGTTTCATGAAGCCAAACTAGTAAGGGTTAGGGCTTATTGCTTCCCCAGGTGGCAGTAGTGGTAAAGAACCCACCTGCCAATGCAGGAGACGCTGGTTCAATCCCTGGGTCCAGAAGATACCCTGGAGGAGAGCATGGCAACCCCCTTCAGTACCTTCAGTGTTCTTGCTGAATAATCCCAAGAACAGAGGAGCCTGGAGGGCTACAGTCCATAGGGTCGCAAAGAGCCGGACACGACTGAAGCGACCTAGCACACACAGGACTTTACTATTCATTCAGTTAAAACAAAATGAAGTGGGGAGGGAGGTGGGAGGGGGGGTCATGTTTGGGAACGCATGTAAGAATTAAAGATTTTAAAATTTAAAAAAAAAAAAAAAAAGAACATAGCTGTAAAAAAAAGAAAACAACAAAACAAAATGAAAAGTCAGCTTTCTACTTCTTAACTTTCTTTTAAATTTTTTTTGGCTGAGTCAGGTCTTCATTGTGGCGTGAGACCTTTTCTAGTGGAGGTGTGTGGGCTCAGTAGTTGCAGTGCCTGGGCTTAGTTCCCCTGAGGTATGTGGGATCTTAGTTCCCCTACCAGGATTGAACTGTGTCCCCTGCATTGGAAGGTAGATTCTTAACTACCAGGGAAGTCTCTCCATTTCTTAATTGCTTCTATAACAACCTGAAATAGAAGCTAGGTTTCATTTGTGTCAACTGTATGCATTAGTGAGCTAGATTTTTGTGTGTTTTTGGCTATATTGATTATTTTCAGACATTTAAAAGGCTTATTTAGATGTACAGCTATTTTTACTCTGAAAATTTGTACTTTTTAGGTCAAGTGTGGTCCTGGGGAGATGGTGACTATGGGAAACTGGGCAGAGGTGGTAGTGATGGCTGCAAAACGCCAAAGCTGATTGAAAAGCTGCAAGACTTGGACGTTGTCAAAGTCCGATGTGGAAGTCAATTTTCTATTGCCTTGACGAAAGATGGCCAGGTTTACTCATGGGGAAAGGGTGACAACCAGAGGCTTGGGCATGGAACAGAGGAGCATGTTCGTTATCCTAAACTCTTGGAAGGACTGCAAGGTGAGTGCAAAGTGTAAGCTTGTAAAACTGTTTGAGGAGTTTTCTTCAGAAAGCTTCTAAAGTTTGCAGGCATTTTCCTTTACGTGCCATTCCGTGAACGACCCGTAAAATTAGAAGCGTTTACCCACATTTTAATAGGTAGAGATGCTAAATGGAACGTGGTTTGTTTATATTAAAAAGTGACCTAGAATTATTCTCAGCAAATTTGAAACTTTAAATTTTACCAATATTGGAGAGTTGTTTTTTGTTGTTTTTTTCTATTTTATTGGAGAGGTTTTTTTGTGTGTGTAGGGGGCGGGGCAGGGCAAGTACTCATTTCATTACTCATTAAATTGGCCTCAGTGAGATTAGCTTCTGTTTGGTGAGGTCATCTGTAGTTATACTGTAGATCTTGCTAAGACTATGGATACGTATGTAGCACAAAGGGAGATAGGATTCGGTCAGCCTGGAGTAGCCTTGTTTGTACTGATCCTTGATGGATGAATCCTCTTTTTTTGGTTTCAAGGTGTCCAGTATGCATTCTCAGTAGACAGGAGGAATGAAAGCCAAGGCGTGTAGTTGTGCTTTGCAAATACCTTCTGAAGTATGGGAGAGGGTGGTGATAAGTGTATCAAGTGGGACCTGTAGTGCTCTGTTGCTATACTACATGAAGTGGGCAGGCTGTTTTTTTTGACCAGGCTCTCTGTATGATTTTAGGTTTGAGGACCTTATGCCGTCTCTCCTAACTACTCAGCCTTGCTATTGTAGCCTTAAAGCAGTCATAGACAATAAGAAAACAATGGACCTGTGTTCCAGTACACCTTGATTGACAGAAACAGGCCTTGTGCTGCATTTGGCACAGGGGATACCGTTTGTTGGGTTACTTACCTGGATTCATCTTTATGTTTTTGCTTTGAGTTTAGAAGTGAGAATTTTAAGTGGGACTTGCCAGTTCATTTCCCCATCATTTTTATTTTGAAGCGTGTTAATACTTTGGTGATTAGAAGTTTTGTGTGTTCATATGGTGTTTATTATTTACTAAGTTTCTGAGGTAAGTTCGAGAGTTAATAAGGTTGGTTGTTTACTAAGGAGCGGTATTTGAATTTTATTTGCTTTTGTGTTTATATTCCCTTCATTTACTAGATGAAATCAAGTTCCTCAGCCCCATTAGTTGATACAGGGATAGCTTACTATGAGAGTATTTAGGTGATTATTGATACAGTCATTTGGTCTTAGGAGAGGCTCTTAGAATTGTTTTTCTTACTGTAGTAGAATTTTTTCAGCTGAATTTATTTTTATTATTATTTATTTATTTGGCAATATTATATTGGTTTTGCCATACATCAGCATGAATTCACTACGGGTGTACATGTGTTCCCAATCCTGAACCCCCCTCCCACCTCCCTCTCCATACTGCTGAATTTTTTTTAATGTTGATATGTCTAAAAGCATGACCTCATGTCATGTTAAATATACTAATAGGCAAAATTATAATACTTGGCTAACACTATAAAATTGAAAAATATATTTTATATTTATATAATTTAACTTTGGAGAAAAATAAAAGATAGATTTTATTTTAGAAAACTTTCTAAATAAACAGTGTACTTTGACCTTCACCAAGATAGAACAGGCCATAAAACACACCTTAACAATTTAAAAGAAGAGAAATCAGTGTCTCCTCTCAGACTACAGTGGAACTAACCAGAAATCAATAACAGAAAGTTAGCTGGAAAATGCCCAGATACATAGAGATAAAATAGTTTACTTCCAGATAAAACATAGGTCAGTGAAGACATCTCAAGAGAAATTTTAAAATATTTTAAACTAAATGAAAATACAACTTTTAAAAGTTTGTGGCATACAGTGAAAGCTTAGGTAGAAATTTATAGCTTCAAATATATAAGAAGAGAGATCTAAAATCTTTCTGTCTAGCAAAGGAAACCATCAAAGAAATGAAATGGCAAACTATGAAATGGCTGGAAATTATTTGTAAGTCATATATTTGATAAGGAGTTAATATTCAAAGTATGTAAATCTCATATAACTCAAGAGCAAAAAAAATGATCTGAATAGTCATTTTTCCAAAGAAAACATAATTTGTCTAGTAGGTATGTGAAAAGATGTTCAACATCACTAATCATCAATGAAATACATTTCAAAACATTGAGATACACCTCTTACCTCTTAGAATGTCTGTTATCAAAAGACAAGAAATAACAGGAGCTGGCAAGGATGTAGAGATAAGGGAAGCTTTGTGCACTGTTGGTGGGACTGTAAACTGGTGGAGCCACTGTGGAAAACAGTATGGAGGTTCCTCAAAAAATAAAAATAGAACTGCCAGCAGTTTTGCTTCTGGATATCAGAGACACTAAGTCAAAAAAAAATCTGCATCCCCATGTTTATTGCAGCATTATTCACAATACCTAAGACATGGATCTAACTGTAGTGTCCATTGATGGGTGACATATAAAGAAAAAATATATATAATAATAAATATATATATGAATTCAACACACATATGAAAGGCTGGTTCAGTGTTAAAAAATCAGTTAACCCATCAAGTTGACAGATGAAAGAAAAAAAAATCACATGATCCTATCAATAAGTGCAAAAAAAGCTTTTGACAAAATTTCAATACCCATTCATGATTTAAAAAAAAAAAACTTAGTAAATTAGGAATAGAGGAAACTTCCTCAACATGATAGACTATTAGATTCATGCAGTCGTAATTGTGGTTTCCAACCATGAATTTTAAATCATTATAACTAGGCTCAAACACATTTTTATTAATCAAAATAGGAACCATAGTAATCACATTTTCGTTAATGAGAAATAAGTTTGTTTATTCCTGTAGCTTAAAAATCTATGCTTTGAGATTCAACAAACTCTTGGAAAGCATTTTCTGCCTCCTGCTGGTTGAGGAATTGTTTTCCCTTCTAAAAGTTGCTGGAATGCTTGAAGAAGTGGCAGTTGGTTGGCAAGAGGTCAGATGAATATGGCAGGTGAGGCAAAACTTCATAGCCCAATTTGTTCAACTTGTGATGCATTGGTTGTGTGACATCTGGTTGGGCGTTGTCATGGAGAAAGGATGTTCATTTCATCATTTTCTGTCCAAATTATTACTGGAAGTTTAATGCAATAAAACAAGAAAAGGAAACAAAAGCTATACAGGTTGAGAAGGAATAAATAAAGCTTTGTTCACAGACAACTTGATTGTTTATGTTGAAAATTTGAAAGAATTGACTGAAAAACCCTCCTGGAACTAACAAGGTTGTGACATACAAGGTTAATATGCCAAAGTTAATTTCTTTCTTACATACTGGCAACTAACAAGTAGAATTTGAAATTAACTGTACAATGTCATTTGCAGTAGCAACCTAAGAATGAAATACATAAGTATAAATCTAAATATATATATGAGATCTGTATAAGGAAAACTGATGAATGAAATCAAAGAACTAAATGGAAAGATATTCTAAGTTCATTGATAGGAGCACTGAATATTGTTAAGATGTCAGTTCTTTCCAGCTTGATTTATAGATTTAATACAATTCCAATCAAAATCCCAGAAAGTTATTTTCTGAATATCAACAAACCGAGTCTAAAGTTTATATCGAGAGGCAAAATAGCCAACACAATATTAAAGGAGAAGAGCAAGTTGTAAGACTGATACTGTCCAACTTCAAGACTTAACTATAAAGCTGCAGTGATCAGAACAGTTTGGTATTGGCTAACATATGATCTTTATGGGCTTTCCTGATGGCTCAGCGGGTAGAGTCTACCTGCAGTGCAGAAGAGCCAGGAGATGCATGTTTGATCCCTGGGTTGGAAGGATCCGCTGGAGGAGGAATTGGCAACCCAGTCCAGCATTCTTGTGTGAAAAATCCCATGACAGAGGAGCCTGGCAGGTTAAAGTCCAAAGGGTTGCAAAGAGTTGGACATGACTAAGTGACTAAACACAAAGTATGATCATGAGAAAAGGAGAAAAGAAGAGAGAGCTTAGAAATAGATCTACATAGATATAGTTAACCGATCCTTAGCAGAGGAGTAAAGGCAATACAGTGGAGCAGAGATTGTCATTTCAACAAATGGTGTCAGAAGAACTGGATGTCTGAGCGTAAAAAAATGACTAATTAATAATGGAGAGAGGCTTGGTGTCCATTGGGATCAGGAGTATATCGCAGATATGTGCCTTCTCAGTTTCACTGTGAACCTATAACTCTTCAAAAACATAGTCTTTTTAAAGAGGAGTACACTTTGCATGGTTATACATTGGGATAAGAAAATATGATCTCTAGTTAATTCAAAGTACAGGTGTCTTTTTCTGAATAAGAATGAGGAAAATGAACAGATCCTTTTTATTTCACAGTTTTATTTGTAGGCTGTAGATCATAATAGACTGTAGCTAGTAAAACACAGCAGAGGTTTTAATAATGTACGTAAAGCAGATGAATTGTGAATAATATTAAAGCAGTTACATTAAATGCCTTCTGACCTGAGTGTCCTAGAGTAAATACCCTTATTGCAACATAAGTCATAGACATAAAGCTATATCTGCATCCTCCTTTCCCCCCAGGGAAGAAGGTGATTGATGTGGCTGCAGGGTCCACCCACTGCCTGGCCCTGACTGAGGACAGTGAGGTCCACAGCTGGGGAAGCAATGACCAGTGTCAGCACTTTGACACCTTGCGTGTGACCAAGCCGGAACCCTCTGCGCTGCCTGGACTGGATACCAAGCATATAGTCGGGATTGCCTGTGGACCTGCCCAGGTACAAAGTAGATAGCTTGGTATTTTGTAGAATTTTTAATTTCCTGTCATTTGTTTGCTAGTATGTAGAACATACTTGACTTGTATGTGTAGTCCTTTGTCAAATGCTTTTTCTTCTCAAATGATGTGATCATGTTTTCCTTCTTAAGTCTGTTTATATAGTGGAATGCATTGATTTTCTAATACTGGAGGAACCTTGTGTTTTTGAGATCTCCACTTGGTCTTTTTTTATATTGTTGGATTTGATTTGCTAATACCCTGTTGAGAGTTTCCCTGTCAGTGCTCTTCAGAGATACTAGTTTGTGGCTTTCTTAAAAAACACTTTCTTGCCTTTTTATCAGGGTAAAACTGGCCTCATACATAGTATTGGCAAGTGGTCTGTCCAGTTCTGTTTTCTGGAATGGGTTGGGTAGAATTAGTGTAATTTCTTTTTTAATATTTTCCTATGAATTTATATGACCCTAGAGATTTCTTTCTCCAAAGATTTTTAACCACAGATTTAATTTTTTAATCTGGAATTGTTCAGATTATTTCCTCTTTGGTAAGTGTTGCTGGTTTGTGATACTCCAGGTATTGCTCCATTCTAAGTTACCCAGTTTCTATGTGTAGCATTTTCTTTACTAGCGTTTTCTTACTGACCTTTTGACGTTTTTGGGTCTGCAGTGATATCTTCGTTCAGTCCTGACATGAGTAATTTGTGCCTTTTCTCTTTGCCAGTTTTATTATGGGTTTACCCATTTTGTTAATCTTTTCAAAGAGCTAGCCTTAGTTTCATTAATTTCCCCTTGTTCTTTTGCTTTCAGTTTCATCGGTTTCTCCTCTTGTCCCTTTTCCCCTTTCAGTTTGCTTTGGTGTCGCTTTACTGTTTTCCTAGTTTGTTTAGGAGAAAGCTTAG
This sequence comes from Ovis aries, assembly GCF_016772045.2. Lineage (NCBI taxonomy): Eukaryota > Metazoa > Chordata > Mammalia > Artiodactyla > Bovidae > Ovis > Ovis aries. Next base: position 113,749,575 of record NC_056055.1, on the reverse strand, counting down.
GTTGTTGATTTTTAGACATTTGTTCTTTTGTAGTATGTAAGCACTTGATACTATAATTTTTCCTCTTAAGTAGTGCTTTAGTTGGGTCTACAAATCTTGATATATTTTCATTTTTGTTCAGCTCTAATTTCTTTTGAGAATTTCTCTTTGCCCTATGGATTAAGTGTGTTGTTTAGTTTCAAAATTTTTGGAGATCATTCTTTATCTTTGTTACTGATTTCTTAGTTAACCATTGTGGTTAGAGAAGAAACTCTGTATGATTTCAGTTCTTGATTTGTTTTTTTATCTTAGAATGTGTTCTCTTTGTGAATGGTCTGCATATGTGCTTAAAAACAGTGTCTATTTTGCTGTTGGCGTGTTTCACCATTGTTGGTGGAGTGTTCTATAAATGTCAGTCAGATCTAGTTCATAGGTAGTATTACTCAGTTTTTCTAGATCCTTGCTGATTTTGTTTGCTTGTTCTGTCAATGAGGACAAATTATTCTGGGTATCTCTAAGAATAATTGTGGATTTGTTAATTTCTCTTTTTGGTTCTATTGGCTTTTTTTTATATTAGTGCTTTTGATCATTAAAAACTTATGGTAAACCATACAGTGGCATTAAGTATATCTACAATGTTGTGTTACCATCACTACTATTCATCTTCAGAACTTTTTCATCATCTCATACAGAAACTCTGTACCCATTAAACAATAACTCCATTTCTTCTCCCCTGGTGATCTGGAAATTTACTTTCTGAATTTGCCTGTTTGAGGTATCTCATATATGTAGAATTACATAATATTTGATCATTTATGTCTGGGTTATTTCATATTTGATTATGATGTGTTCAGCAATGATGTATGTTATAGCATGTATCAGAATTTTATACTCTAAAGGTTTGATAACATTCATGTGTGTGTATCTTCCACATTTTGTTTATCCATTCCTCCTTCAGTGAACACATGGGTGGTTTGTCTCTGGCTATTGTGAATAATGTAGCTATAGGGCCTTCTGCTGAAGTGGGTGTGGGTTTGATCCCTGGACGGGGAACTAAGATCCCGCCTGTGGTGACCAAAAAAAAACCAAAACAAAACAAACAGGTATTAGTATAGAAATTTCTGTGTGAGTCCCTGCTTTTCAGTTTTTTTCAGTATATATCTAGGACTGGAATTGCTGGATCATTATGGTAACTATGTTCGAATTTTTGAGACACTACCTTACTGTTTTTCCACAACAGCTGCCTGATTTTTACACTCCCCCTAGTTATGCACAAGGGTTTCATGTTTTCCACATGCTTGTCAACTGGTTGTTTTCTTTGTTTCTTTTTTTGTTTGAAGGCCACATCACAGTGAGTATGAAGTGGTATCACACTGTGGTTTTGATTTGCACTTACCTAGTGCAATGGTCAGTGCTTGTTGACCATTTGTATATTTTTTTTGGAGAAATGTATTCAAGTTCTTTGCCCATATTTGAATTAGATTTCTTTAATATTGTGGTTATTAATCCCTTATCAGGAAGATGATTTACAACTGTTTTTCTGCCATTCTGTGGTTTTCTTTTTATTCTGTTGATAGTGTTCTTTGATGCACAAAAGTTTTGATTTTGCTTCTATTTTCAGTGCTCTCAGTGTCATATATATATCCAAGAAATACATGCTCATGTAGATTTTCCAGTCTTGTAATAGTTTCATAGTTTTAAGTCTTATGTTTTATGGTCTTTGATCCATTGTTTCATATATGATGTAAGATAAGGATCAAATTGATTCTTCTGTGATTTTCCCAGCACTGTTTATAGAAAAACCTTTGATCTTCCCTATTGAATGGTCTTGGCACTTGTCAAAAATCATTTGACCATATAGGCAATGTTTACTGTAGTCTGCTTCACTGATCTTTGAATCTGATTTTGTACCAGACCACACTGTTTTGATTAATGTAGTTTTTTGGTAAGTTTTGAATTAGGAATTAATCTTTTCCCAACTTGGTTATTCCTTTTCAAGATTCCTTTGGTTATTTGGGGTACCTTGAGATTTCATTGGCATTTTAGGATAAATCTATCAATTTTTGTTTTATGTATTTTGAAATTTTTGTTTGATACATACACATTTTGAATGTTTGGTTGTCTTGGTGAATTGACCCTTCAGTTGTTTTTCAGTGCCCCACTTGATCCTTGTTTTCCCTTGCTCTGAAGGGATAAATGAGTGTGGAAAAATGATTGTGTGGGTCACAACATTCACAACAAACTAGTCCATTGTTCCATGTTCAGTCTTTAATTCCTGTTCTTTTTTAATGTAGGTACTCCATTTTAATTTTCATTAGATTAGTAATTGTGTATTATAACTCTTCCACCCTTGTATTTGAAAAAAACTTAAGAAGTCTATATTTTAGTTCCTCTGCCTATCCATTAAAATTTACAGTAATCTTGTCTATGTTTGCAAAAATACCTTGGTTAGGCTTTGGTAGAGATTGTGTTCAGCCTATTATCAGTTTGTGAAGAATTGACATTTTTGCTACATTGAGTTTTCTAGTCTATTAAAATATTATGTTTAAATGTTTATTTGCATTTTTGTTGATTTCGTTTATCAGGGTTTTCAGCATATAAGTCCTGTTTTGTTAAATTTATATCTTTTTAAAAATTTTGTTTTCAATTTGAGGATAATCTGGAGTGGAATGTTAGTTTCTCAGTCATGTCCGACTCTTTGCTTTGCGGACTATAGCTTTCCAGGCTCCTTTGTCCATGGAATTTTCCAGGCAAGAATACTGGAGTGGGTTGCCATTCCCTTCTCCAGAGGATTTTCCCAATCCAGGAATTGAATCCGGGTCTCCTGCATTGCTCGCAGATTCTTTACCATCTGAGCTAGAGGGATAATTGCTTTACAATATTGTATTGGCTTCTGTTGTACAACATGAATCAACCATAAGTACATACATGTCCGTCCCTCTGACCTCCCCCCAACCCCACCCCACCCCTCTAGGTTATCACAGAACACTGTGTTGCGCTCCCTGTGCCATAGAGCGACTTCCCATTAGCTATCTTGAATATGGTAATGTATATGTTTCCCTGCTACTCGCTCAGTTCGTCCCACCTCGACTTCCCCTGCTGTGTCCACAAGTCTGTTCTCTATGTCTGCATCTCTATTCCTGCGTGAAAATAGGTTATCAGTGTCAGTTTTCCAGATTTCACATGTATATGCATTAACACACAATATTTGCTTTTCTCTTTCTGACTTACTTCACTCTGTACAACAGGCTCTAGGTTCATCCACCTCACTAGAACTGACTCAGATTTGCTCCTTTTTATGGCTGAGTAATACTCCATTGTATACATGTACCACAACTTCTTTATCCATTCCTCTGTTGATGGACATTTAGGTTGCTTCCAGGTCCTGGCTAGTATAAATAGTGCTGCAGTGAACATTGGGGTACATGTGCCTTTTTCCGTTATGGTTTCTTAGGGTATATGCCCAGTAGTGGGAATTACTGGACTATATGGTAGTTTTATTCCTAGTTTTTAAAGGAATCACCATACTGTTCTTTATAGTGGCTGTACCAGTTTATATGCCCACCAGTAGTGCAAGATGGTTTTTTTTCCACACTCATTTATCGTTTGTAGACTTTTTTTGCTGATGGCCACTCTGGCTGGTGTGAGGTGATACCTCATTGTAATTTTGATTTGCATTTCTCTAATAATGAGTGATGTTGAGCATCTTTTTGTGTGTTTTTTAGCTATGTATATGTCTTCTTTGGAGACATGTTTAGGTCTTCTGCCCGTTTTTTTGATTGGGTTTTTTGTTTTTCTGCTGTTGAACTACATGAACTGCTTGTATATTTTAGAAATTAATCCTTTGTCAGTTGTTACATTTGCAGTAACTTTTTTCTGCCATTCTGGGGGTTGTCTTCACCTTGTTCAGAGTTTCCTTGCTATGCATGGGGCTTCCCTGGTGGCTCAGTGGTAAAGAATCAGCTTGCCAAAGCAAGAGATGTGGATTCATCCCTGGCTCAGGAAGATCCCCTGCAGAGGGAAATGGCACCCCATTGCAGTATTCTTGCCTTCGAAATCCGTATGGCCAGGGGAGCATGGTGGTCTATCGTCTGTGGAATTGCCAAAGAGTTGGACATGCAGTAGTGACTGAATAATTGCTGATAAAAGCTTTTAAGTTTAATTAAATCCCATTTTTTTTAACTTAAATTACTGTAGGAGGTAGATCAAAGAGGATTGTTGTTTTATTGTTCAGTTGCCAAGTCCTGTCCAACTGTTTGTGACTTCATGGACTGCAGCACACCAGGCTTCCCTGTCCTTTAGTGTCTCCCACAGTTTGCTCAAACTCATGTCTGTTAAGTTGGTGATGCCATCCAACCATCTCATCCTTTGTCACCATTTCTTCTGCCCTCAATCTTTCCCAGCATCAGGGTCTTTTCCAATGAGTTGGCTCATCACATCTGGTGGCCAGAGTATTAGAGCTTCATCTTCAGCGTCAGTTCTTCCAATGAATGTTAAGAACTGATGTCCTTTAAGGTTGACTGGTTTGATCTCCTTGCAGTTCAAGGATTCTCAAGAGTCTTCTATAGCACCACAGTTCAAAAGCATCAAATTCTTCAGCACTCAGCTTTCTTTATAGTCCAACTCTCGCATCCATACATGACTACTGGAAAAACCATAGCTTTGACCATATGGTCCTTTGAAGCAAAGTGACGTCTTTGCTTTTTAAAATGCTGCCTAGGTTTCTTATGGCTTTTCTTCCAAGGAGCAAGCATCTTTGAATTTCATGGCTGCAGTTACTGCCCCCAGTGATTTTGGAGCCCAAGAAAATAAAATCTGTCACTGTTTCTTTTTTTTTTTTTTTCCCATCTCTTTGCCATGAAGTAATGGGACCGGATGCCATGATCTTAGTTTTTTGAATATTGAGTTTAAAGTCATTTTTTTCACTCTCCTGTTAGACCTTTTTCAAGAGGTTCTTTAATTCCTGTTCTGTTTCTACTATTAGAGTGGTATCATCTGCATATTTGAAGTTCTTGATATTTCTCCCGGCAGTCTTGAATCTAGCTTGTGATTCATTCAGCCCACATTTTGCATGATGTACTCTGCATATAAGTTAAATAGGCAGGGTGACAGTATACAGGCTTGACATACTCCTTTCCAAATTTGGAACCAGTCCATTGTTCCATGTCCAGTTTTAACTGTTGCTTCTTGACCTGCATAAGGCTTTCTCAGGAAACAGGTATATTCCCATCTCTTTAAGAATTTTCTAGTTTGTTGTGAATGTTGTATCCCACACAATCAAAGGGTTTAGCGTAGTCAGTGAAGCAGAAATAGATGTTTTCTGGAATTTCCTTGCTTTTTCTATGATCCAGCAAATGTTGGCAGTTTGATCTCTGGTCCCTCTTCCTTTTCTAAACCCAGTCACTACATCTGGAAGTTTTCAGTTCATGTACTCTTGAAACCTGGCTTGAAGAATTTTGATCATTGTCTTGCTGGAATGTGAAATAAGCATAATTGTATGGTAGTTTGAACATTCTTTGGTATTGCCTTTCTTTGGGATTGGAATGAAAACTGACCTTTTGCGGTTCTGTGGCCAATGCTGAGTTTTCCAAACTTGCTGGCATATTGAGTGCACTTTAACAGCATCATCATTTAGGATTTTAAATAGCTAGAATACCATCACCTCCACTAGCTTTGGTGGTAGTAATGCTTCCTCAGGCCCACTTGACTTCAGCTTCAGGATGTTCTCCTCTAGGTGAGTGATTATAATCGTGGTTATCCATGTCATTAAGACCATTCTTACATACTTCTGTGTATTCTTCTTACCTCTTCTTAAACTCTTCTGGTTCTGTTTAATCCTTATGGTTTCTATCCTTTACTGTGTCCATCTTTGCATTAATATTCCCTTGATTATCTCCAAATGTCTTGAAGGGATCTCTAATCTTTCCTATTTTATTGTTTTCCTATATTTCTTTACATTGCTCATGTAAAAATTCTTTCGTATCTGTCCTTACTATTGTCTAGAACTCTGCATTCAGTTGGGTATATCTTTCTCTTTGACTTCTGCTTCTCTTACCTCAGCTATTTGTAAAGACTCCTCACACATGCACTTGACCTCCTTGCATTTCTTCTGGGGTGATTTTGATCGGTGCCTCCTATACAACGTTATAAACCTCTGTCCATAGTTCTTCAAAACTCTTCCTACCAGATCTAATCTCTTGAAGCTATTTGTCATGTCTACCATACAATCGTAATGGATTTGATCTAGGTCATACCTGAATTGCATTTTCCCTACATTCTTCAATTTAAGCCTGAGTTTCGCAATCAGGAGCTCATGATCTGAATCACAGTCAGGTCCGGGTCTGGTTTTTTCTGACTGTTCAGAGATTTTCCATTGTGAGGTGCAAAGGATATGATCAATTTTGTTTCGGTATTGACCTGACATGGTGATGTCCATGTGTGGAGTGATCTCTTGTGTTGTTGGAAGAGGATGTTTGCTTTGACTAGTGTGTTCTCTTGACAAAAGTCTGTTAGCCTTTGCCCTGCTTCATTTTAATACTCCAAGGCCAAATGTGCCTATTGTTCCAGGTATCTATTGACTTCCAGCTTTTGCATTCCAATTTCCTATGATAAAAAGGACATCTTTTTTTTTTTTTTTTTTTTTTTTGGTGTTCCAGAAGGTCTTGTGGAACTTTATGGAACTGTTCAACTTCAGCTTCTTCGGCATTAGTGGTTGGGGCATGGATTCAAATGACTGGGATGTTGAATAGGTTTGCCTTAGAAACGAACTGAGATAATTTTGTTGCTTTTGAGATTGCACTCAAGTACTGCATTTCAAGCTCTTTTGTTGACTGTGAGGTCTACTCCATTTCTTCTAAGGGATTCTTTCCACATGGTCATCTGAATTGAATTCACTCATTCCCATCCATTTTAGTTTTCTGATTCCTAAAATGCCTGTGTTCACTCTTGCCATCTCCTGGTTGAACACTTCTAATTTACCTTGATGAATGAACCTAAGATTCTAGGTTCCTAAAGCTACTCCTCATCCCTTTACTAAGCCACCTTTTATCTTTATATTTAACGTAAATTTCTTGTAGATACTGTATAGTTAGGTTTTGGTTTTGCTGTATCCTAATCTCTCTCTGTTTTTATGTTCAGACTCTTGTCTGTCATTTATTAATTTTTTTGTTTGCTTTCTTCTTTTTGTTCCTTTATTATTTCCTGACTTCTTTGGGATTATTTGAATAGATTTTAGTTTTCAGTTTTACTCAGTTACTTAATTTTGGTAGCAAACAGAGTTTTGAAAACAAGATGGAGTACTGAATTGAGAGGAAATTGGAAGCTGTTAGTATGTGAATTAGATAACTGAAAATGCTTGCACCTTTGGGACAGTTAGAGGGATGAAAAAGTAGTAAGTTAGGGCATCTTTGTCATTCCTAATGGTGAATCTCTTGTGGAAGAGGCTGATAACTGAATGTGTAGATTCATTTTAGGTTCTTGTGTTTCTTCCATAGAGTTTCGCTTGGTCTTCCTGTTCTGAGTGGTCCATTGGCCTTCGTGTCCCTTTTGTGGTGGACATCTGCTCAATGACTTTTGAGCAGTTAGATCTCCTACTTCGGCAAGTGAGTGAGGGGATGGATGGCACTGCTGACTGGCCCCCACCTCAAGAGAAAGAGTGTATGACTGTGGCAACACTCAATCTTCTACGGCTTCAGGTATTAATGCTTTTTCTTTACTTTTCCCCATTATATAAGTGTCTTAGGTATTTGTAATGATGTTTATGCATATTAAAGGGTATGGGATTTAGCCTGTTAAATGAACTACTATTGAAAATTTTGAAGTATCTGAAAGTAAGATTGTGATGGAGTGTAATGTTTATGATGCTTAAAAAAATCAATCTGATTATTTTGTGTTTATCCTGTAAGTCAGTCTCTGCATGCAGGTAAGAATATATATATTGATTATGTTATTACGGCTGAATTCAGCTTGTTGGTGTTCATCAGGGAGTCAGTCTTGAATTTATAGTTACTGTGTGTAAAGAAGTAACTGGGTGTGACAGTAGATGATCAGCTGCATGTGGCTGCCAGTCTGTCCTCTGGCCTGAGAGGAGAACTTCATTCGGGAAGTTCTGCTTCCTCCAGTAGTATCTCCACTTCCTCACAGGAGACGTTAAGGATAAAGGTCAGTGTAAGAAAAGCTACACTTATATTACCATATGTAAAATAGATAGCCAAGGGGAATTTGCTGGGAATTTGCTGTGTGGCTCAGGAGAGTCAAACAGGGGCTCTGTATCAAGCTAGAGGGGTGGGATGGGGCCGGAGATGGGAGGGAGGTTCAAAAGGAAGGCGATATGTGTATACCTGTGGCTGATTCATGTTGAGGTTGGCAGAAAACAGCAAAATTCTATAAAGCAATTATCCTTCAATAAAAAAATAAATTAAAAAAAGCTACAAAATTTTTTCCTTTCCTTTTTATTATTATTATTATTTTTACTTTACAATATTGTATTGGTTTTGCCACACATCAACATATCAACATGAATCCGCCACGAGTGTACACGTGTTCCCAATCCCAAACACCACACCCTACCCCCCCCCAATCCCTCCGGGTCATCCCAGTGCACCAGCTCCAAGCGTCCTGAACCCTGCATCGAATCTAGACTGGCAATTTGTTTCTTATATGATATTATACATGTTTCAATGCCATTCTCCCAAATCATCCCACCTTCTCCCTCTCCCACAGAGTCCAAAAGACTGTTTTATACATCTGTGTCTCTTTTGCTGTCTCGCATACAGGGTTATCGTTACCATCTTTCTAAATTCCACATATATGCGTTAGTATACTGTATTGGTATTTTTCTTTCTGGCTTACTTCACTCTGTATAATAGGCTCCAGTCTCATCCGCCTCATTAAAACTGATTCAAATATATTCTTTTTAACGGCTGAGTAATACTCCATTGTGTGTAGGTACCACAGCTTTCTTATCCATTCAGCTGCTGATGGACATCTAGGTTGCTTCCATGTCCTGGCTATTATAAACAGTGCTGCGATGAACATTGGGGTACACGTGTTTCTTTCAATTCTGGTTTCCTTGGTGTGTATGTTAGAAAGTAAAACTGTAACTAAAATCTTTGATCACTGTGTTTTTCTTTGTAATAAAATACCTATGACTTAATGTCAAGAGAACAATATTTCTGAGCAAAATAATTTTCCTCCTTTATAATGTGAGGGTTTCTATGTGACCCATCATGTCACCCTTTTTGTTCTCTCCCCTTTTTGTCTTGGCTTTCAAAAAGCAGGAAAGTGAATGAACTTTTAATTACAACATGGAATTAGCAGAAGTTTAGAAATTGCCTCCCTTCCGCAGAAGTATTTTATGGAAGCTCACTTACAAGCACACCTGTGGGGTGGTGTGCTTGTCAGGGGTCTGCCCTGTTTCCTGTTGCTTCCCATGGTCTTTAGTGACACTGTTGCTTTTGTCAGTGCTGTGGAGAAAGACCTTGTACAGGTCCTAGGCTTGGCTCCACTTAGTGCATATGTGCCTAATGCTGTGTTTTCCCATTGCTTTGTTTTGTCTTTCAAGGTCTTTTAAAAAAATTAACTCACATAGCTTAATTTGTAAAAAGAATTCAGTTTGAGAGTATTTATTTCAATATGTGGATTTAATCTTTTATATTTGTGATTACTGATGTTTTGTGTAAGTTTGTTCATCATTTTATTATCTTTTGATCAAGTTTCTGAGAATTTTTCCTTTCAGATCCCTTTAATTGTTCCTAAGTTTTGAAATTTTGATTTCTGGCCATTACTCATATTATAGAAAAATTAAACTATTTGTGAATTTCCCAACATGTTAAGTTAATCAGTATTTCTCTTCCTGAAAAATATAGGGGTTATAGGATGCCTTAAACCTAACGTCTCTTTCCACCATTAGTATTTGAATTATTTGGTAGTCTGTTACATTGACTCCAGGGACTTTTTGTGTGTGTGTGCAGCTAATAGAAGAACACTCCCAGTTGCAATATATAAGATATATTCTGATTTTAGGGTTGTTAAAACATGAAAGGAAATAGCTCCTAGAATTTGTGAAATATAATTATCTTTAAACTTTCCTTCAATTAATTATTATAATTTTGAGAGATCATACTTAACTCTGATATGTAGTCCTAGTCCTTTTTTTTTTTTAAATCAGTTTGTTTTGCCATTATTACTTATATCACCTCTCTCCTGGATATCTCCTTCAGTAAGTTTCTTCATTAAGGTCTGTGAGTTATAACGTGATTTCCCCGGGGGGCCCATGTGATGAGCTTCAACATCTCTTGAGATAATTTAATGAGGCTTAATTTTTTAGGTTGTTTTATCAGCACTTGGAAGATTTTCTACTGTCTTCTGACCTTTATTATTGCCAGTGAGAAATCATTACTGGTACAGTTGTTGTTTCTTTGTAGCTAATTTGTCTTTCCCTTTGGTAACCTGTTGGATTTTTGCCTTTGTTTTGTGATTTTAATACATTATGTCTAGGATTTATTCTTAGCTTTGGACATGTCCTCAGAGGGCAGTTTTACACTTTTGTCTGTGAGGTTCCATTGAGTTCCTCCTGCTCTAGATGAGTTTGGTGTTCAATTCTTGACTTGTGATATCCATACCTAGATGATTGGTATAAATTTGATTTCATATCTGCTTGTAAGGCAGGCTGAGTCTTTGATTTCCTGTGAGTTCTCTGTGCCCAAAGCTTTGTGTGCATAGTATGTTGCACCCCAGGTCCTGGCTGATTGACAAGCAGCTCCTGTTCAGTGGGCGTCTTAAAAGGCTTTGGTGTGCTCTCAGAGCCCAGAACCCCTTGGCTCCTGTTGTGTATGTGTCTGTGTGAGTCCTGGTTTGGCTCTTGAGGCATGTCCTTATATACCCTCAGCTTGACTATCTACTCTAGTACTTTTTTGACTGTATTATAGTCCATATTTCTATGGTACGGGTGCTTGAGAGTGGGGTAGAGGTGCTGTTTCCACAGGGTTTAACAAGTTTGTTGATATTGAGCTTTTCTGTATATGTACTTATAGTTAGGTTTAAAAAATTCCTCTTATGAAATACTTTACCTCAGATTCTCAATTACTATGGATAAACATTTTTTAGTCTAGTTAAAAAAATACCTATACTGGAAGTTTTTCCTTTAGTATTTGAATAAAACTCAATTTGAGGTATTATTTCATCTTTAATAAAAATTTGAAAAGCATTCATTTTTAAGGGCTTCTAAGTAAAAATTGTTTTTCTCCTTTCAGTTGCATGCTGCCATTAGTCACCAGGTTGACCCAGAATTCCTTGGTTTAGGTCTGGGCAGCGTCCTCCTCAACAGCCTGAAGCAGACCGTGGTGGCCCTGGCCAGCAGTGCGGGCGTGTTGAGCACTGTGCAGGCGGCCGCCCAGGCTGTGTTGCAGAGTGGGTGGTCAGTGCTGCTGCCTACTGCTGAGGAACGGGCACGGGCACTCTCTGCCCTCCTACCCTGTGCAGGTGGGCTTGGGCCAGGAACAGGGGTGGTGTGGGGCTGGCACAGGAGGAGTGCTGGCAGGGGATGGTGCTTACCACACACTGGCGAAAACACTTGCCTTTTTCCAGTTTCAGGTAACGAAGTTAACATAAGTCCAGGTCGTCGATTCATGATTGATCTTCTCGTGGGCAGCTTAATGGCTGATGGAGGCTTAGAATCAGCCTTAAATGCAGCCATTACTGCAGAAATCCAGGTATGGTCCTAGGAATATGTGTGTGTGCACGTGTGTGTGAAAGCTGATGGAAGTGATTTTACTTACCAGTGAGCTGAGATTGAAACTTTGCCAGAATTAAAACTTTGAAACATAAGACTTTGAGTAACATCCAGATATTTCTGTAATTAAAAATTACAAGTAGTTTAAAAGACCTGAGTTACTGAGTATAATAAAATATGCCCACTTTGTGTCTATTCATAAGTGAATTTGACAGGTACCCCAATCATAATATAAATCATTGCCATCATCCCAGAAAGTGCCTTTGTGCCCCTTTGCATGTGAAGTTAGCATACTTTCCTGCCTCTCTCAGAAGATGTTGTCCAGTTTGGGGGACTTTATTGGCTAAGGGACTTCCAGTGGTTCAGAATCTGCCTGCCAGTGCAGGGGACCTGAGTTCAATCCCTGGTCCAGGAAGATTCCACATGCAGAGGAATAACTAAACCTGGGCACCCCAACTACTGAGCCCAGAGTGGCATAACTGCAAAAGCTGGTGCACTCCGTAACAAGAGAAGCCACTGCACTCAGAAGCCCACATACTGCAACTGGAGAGTAGCTCCTGCCTGTCGCAACTAGAGAAAGCACGTGTACAGCAGCAAAGACCAGTGCAGCCAACGCTAAATCAGTAAATAAGTAAAAATTAGAAAAAAAGTTTTTTGCCAGTTTTGATTTTCACATAAATGATATCATACAATATGTACTGACTTGTGTTAGCTTTATTTTGCCTTGATAATGAGTTTTAGATTCAGATACGTTGGATGTATTATTAATTTTTGCTATTGAGAAGTGCTTCCTTGTGTGATTATGGCACTATTGATGTATCCATTCTCTTGTTGGTAGACATATAATGATTTTTGATTATTAAAGCTGCTGTGATCATGCTGTGTAGAAGTCCTATAGTGAACACTTGTTTTTTCTTTTGGGTAAATACTCTGAATTAGAATTTGCTGGATCCTAGGGTGAGTGTATACAATTTCCCAATGTGATTGTGCCATTTATTGCACATTTAAGCAGCCAGTATGTGAGTTCTAGCCCTTTCTTAACCTCATTAACATGAGGCATGTCAGTCTTTTTTTAAAGACCATAGCTATTCTGGGAGTAGGGTGGGGTGTTAGTTTGTATTTGCATGTGTATATTTGTCATTCATGGCTACTTTTTTTGCTCTCGTTGTCATAATAGTTTTGAATTTAAAAACTTGCACTGATAAAATTGGATGATGTGAGTGTATTAAAAATGTTTTGAAAATATACCTGCTTTGCTTAAATTAAAAAAGATTAGAAGCAGTCAAACATATAATGATGTTAGTAGCAAGTATGATGCATTGTGTGCCTTTTCTCCCTCAGATGCTGTGCTGTGTACTTTACTTTCATTTTCTCTTTTAACTTTGACAGCCATGTTGATGTCGACAAAAAAAATCAGTGGATTTAAAAAAGGGATAGAAAATTTTATTCAAGCCAAATATAGGATTATACCCCAGGAACAGCCCCTCAGAAATTTCTGAGAACTATCACACCCATTACAAGTCAAGGCACAGTTATATAAGTTTTTTGAGATAGAGGGCTGTACATTAAATGATGTTATTATTGACAGTTTACCCAGTCCAGATCTAAGCCTCCCCATGGCCTCTTAGAAAATCAAGTAGGAGGGTTTTCTTTTAAGGCATTGCTTGTTGATCCTGGTAGAATGTTTCTCTTTGGTTGAGCAGGTATATCTGCTGATGAGGAGGTTTAGTCCATGCATAATGTGAATACACAGGGTCTTCCCTGGTGGCTCAGACGGTAAAGTGTCTGCCTGCAATGCGGGAGACCCAGGTTCGATCCCTGGGCTGGGAAAATCCCCTGGAGAAGGAAATGGCAACCCATTCTAGTACACTTGCCTGGAAAATCCCATGGACATAGGAGCCTGGTAAGCTACAGTCCATGGGGTTGCAAAGAATTGCACATGGCTGAGTGACTTCACTTTTACGAATGTGAATACATCATGTACAGCGAGGAGAGAAAGGCCATAGGACAAAGAAAATTTTTCTGTTTAAATTTTTCTTGTAGTGCCAGAAAATGTGATTTTTTTTCACTAGTGGAAAAAGTTGTCTTAAAATTTCATTTTGTAGGCATGGACACAGAAGTACCACAGAAGTTAATAATGGTGCTAAAGTGTCATGGCTAGTGAGTGGCAGTTTGTTGATTCTAGGCTGCTTCCTTCTCTTCCTGAGTCTCCTGTGGCTCAGTGTAACAGCTCACCTGATGGGAGCTGTGATATGTGGACTAGACTCAAGCAGTGTTTTTAGAGCCTGTTAATTTAGTAAGCATATGTTTATTTTGTGCTTCCTGCTGGAGAGTGGAACCTTGGGAGGGGAAGAGAGGCTATAGAGTATACAGATGGTGATCCCTAGATAATAATTAAGGTTCATAAAAAAATAGCCAAAGGCCATTTGTTTTAAGACAGAAATACTTTGAAGCTTCAGAAAGGCATAAATAAAAAACCTCATCATATGGGAATAATCATTGTTAATACTTTTTTGTGTATAGTCTTCCAGGCTTTCAAAAATGCAAATATTAGTAGTAATTATAATGTTAGAATTGGTCTTAGTGGCTTGTATCTTTCTCACTCATCAGGTTGCCATGTCATCTATATTGAACACCCTTCTGCTGTGTCCATTTGTTCTGTTGGCTTTGGGGAAGTCTGTTGTAAGGAAAAGGACTAACATTTCCTTTTTTAAAAACAATTTCTTTATTGTTGACCATTTAGGTTTTAGATATTTTTACTACTATAAATATTAATTCTACTTCCAAAGAAGGGCAATGCCAAAGAATGTTCAAACTACCGTATGGTTGTGCTCATTTCACATGTTAGTACAGTTATGCTCAAAATTCTTCAAGTGAGGCTTCAACAGTATGTGAACTGAGAACTTCCAGATGTACTAGCTGGGTTTAGAAAAGGCAGAGGAACCAGACAGCAAATTGCCAACATTGATCGGATCACAGGAAAAGCAAGGAAATCCCCCCCGCCCCAAATCTGCTTCTGTTTCATTGACTATGAGAAAGCCTTTGTATAGATCACAACAAACTGGAAAATTCTTAAAGAGGTGGGAATACCAGACCACCTTACCTGTCTCCTCAGAAACCTTTATGCAGAAGGTTATCAAGAACCTTTATCAAGAAGCAACAGATAGGGACAATGGACTGGTTCCAGATTTGGAAAGGAGTAACATCAAGGCTGTATATTGTTACCCTGCTTATTTAACTTATATGCAGAGTACATCATGCGAAATGCCGGGCTGGATGAAGCACAAGCTGGAATCAAGATTGCCAGGAGAAATATCAACAACTTCAGATATGCAGATAAAACCACTTTAATGGCAGAAAGTGAAGAGAAACTAAAGACCCTCTTGATGAGGGTAAAAGGTCAGAGTGAAAAAGCTGGCTTGAAACTCAGCCTTCAAAAAACGAAGATCATGGCATCCAGTCCTATCACCTCATGGCAAGTAGATGGGGAAGGAGTGGACGCAGTGACAGATTCCTTTTTTCTTGGATTCCAAAGTCACTGCGAACAGTGACTGCAACCATGAAAGAAAAAGACACTTGCTCTTTGGAAGGAAAGCTATGACAAACCTAGATAGTATATTAAAAAGCAGAAACATCCCTTTGCTAACAAAGGTCTGTCTAGTCAAAGCTATGGTTTTTTCTGGTAGTTATGTACAGATATGAGAGTTGTATCATAAAGAAAGCTGAACACCAAAGTGATGCTTTTGAATTGTGGTGTTGGAGAAGAATCTGGAGAGTCCCTTGGACTGCAAGGGAGATCAAGCTAGTCAGTCCTAAAGTAAATCAACCTTGAATATTAATTGGAAGCCTTGATGCTGAAATTGAAGCTCCAGTACTTCAGCCACCAGATGTGAAGAGGCAACTCATTGGAAAACATTCACTTGCTGGAAAAGATTGAAGGCAAAAGGAGAAGGGAGCGGCAGAGGATGAGATGATTGATGGCATCACCAACTCAACAGACATGAATTTGAACAAACTCTGGGAAATAGTGATGGACAGGGAAGCGTGGTATGCTGCAGTCCATGGGTTGGAAAGAGTTGGACATGACTTAGCAACTGAACAACAACATTACTATAAGTAATTTTTAATTACATTCTTAAAGATTACAAGTTATTGGTTTTAAGAACGATAATTAGGAAAAAGATGGTAAAGATGGCAGAGTAGAAGGATGTGTATTCATCTTCTGCAAGACCTCCAAAATTGCAGCTCACTGCTGAACAACCATTAACAGAAGACTGTTGGATCCCACCAGAAAAAGATACCCCCCATCCAACAGCAAAGGAGAAGGCCCAACAAGACGGTAGGAAGGGTGGAGTTGCGTTTAGAATTAAACCCCATACCGGCTAGACATATTTGGAGGGCTCAGACAAAACTTTGTGCACACCAGGACCTAGGGACCCCACAGAGACAGCCAGACCTGCCTTTGATTGTTGGAGTGTCTCGTGTGGAGGCCTGGGTCAGCAGTGGCCTGCCGTGGGGACAGGGGCTCTGGCTGCAGCAGACCTGGGAGGCATGGCGTGTAGCATAAGTCCTCTTGGAGGAGGTCGCCATTAGCCTCATCATAGAGCCACCGAGCAGATGACCCACAAACTGGAGAACGATCACACCAAAGACGTTCTGGCACTGTTACAAAAGTTCAGGGGCCGACAACAGATTTCCCAACCTGGGATTCTGGCAAAGGGACTGAGAACCCGAAGGAATTTAACTTTGGAGGCCAGGGGACTTGATTACAGAACTTACATAGGACTGGGAAAACAGGCTCTTGGAGAGGGCACAAACAAAACCTTGTACACCAGGACCCAGGAGAAAGGAGCAGTGTCCCCACCAGAGACTGAGCCAGACTTGCCTGTAACAGTCTTACCAAAGGGTAAGGCGCACTGAATACAACAGTCCTGGGAGCTGCAGCATACTAGCATAATTCCTTTTGAAGGAGGCCGCCATTACTCATACCATGTTTTGGCCTCAGGCCAAACTACAGGGAAGGAACACAGCCCCACCCATCAACAGAAAAATGAATTGACCACCTGATCTGCCTCTTGAGAAATCTGTATGCAGGTCAGGAAGCAATAGTTAGAACTGGACATGGAACAACAGACTGGTTCCAAATCGGAAAAGGAGTACGTCAAGGCTGTATATCGTCACCCTGCTTATTTAACTTACATGCAGAGTACATCATGAGAAACGCTGGACTGGAAGAAACACAAGCTGGAATCAAGATTGCCGAGAGAAATATCAATAACCTCAGATATGCAGATGGCACCACCCTTATGGCAGAAAGTGAAGAGGAACTAAAAAGGCTCTTGATGAAAGTGAAAGAGGAGAGTGAAAAAGTTGGCTTAAAGCTCAACATTCAGAAAACGAAGATCATGGCATCCGGTCCCATCGCTTCATGGGAAGTAGATGGGGAAATGGTGGAAACAGTGTCAGACTTTATTTTTTTGGGCTCCAAAATCACTGCAGATGGTGACTGCGGCCATGAAATTAAAAGAGGGTTACTCCTTGGAAGAAAAGTTATGACCAACGTAGGGCTAGATAGTATATTCAAAAGCAGAGACATTACTTTGCCGACTAAGGTCCGTCTAGTCAAGGCTGTGGTTTTTCCTGTGGTCATGTATGGATGTGAGAGTTGGACTGTGAAGAAGGCTGAGTGCTGAAGAATTGATGCTTTTGAACTGTGGTGTTGGAGAAGACTCTTGAGAGTCCCTTGGACTGCAAGGAGATCCAACTAGTCCATTCTGAAGGAGATCAGCCCTGGGATTTCTTTGGAAGGAATGATGGTAAAGCTGAAACTCCAGTACTTTGGCCACCTCATGCGAAGAGTTGACTCATTGGAAAAGACTCTGATGCTGGGAGGGATTGGGGGCAGGAGGAGAAGGGGATGACCGAGGATGAGATGGCTGGATGGCATCACTGACTCGATGGACGTGAGTCTGAATGAACTCCGGGAGATGGTGATGGACAGGGAGGCCTGGTGTGCTGCGATTCATGGGGTCACAAAGAGTCGGACACTGAACTGAACTGAACTGAGCATGGCCCCACCCATCAGAGCTAGCCAGCCAGCCCCTCCCATCAGGATGCTTCCAAAAGCCTTTTATCCATATCCTTCAGAGGGCAGACAGAATGAGAACCACAGTTGCAGAAATCTAACCAAACTGATTTCTGGTGGCTCAGATGGTAAAGCGTCTGCCTACAATTCAGGAGACCTGGGTTCAATCCCTGGGCCAGGAAGATCCTTTGGAGAAGGAAATGGCAACCCACTCCAGTACTCTTGCCTGCAAAATCCCGTGGATGGGGAAGCGTGGTAGGCCACAGTCCACAGGGTCGCAAAGAGTTGGACATGACTGAATGGCTTCACTTTCACTTTCAACCAAACTGATCACATAGATCACAAGCTTGTCTAATCTAATGAAACTTAAGAGCCATGCTGTCTAGGGCCACCCAAGATAATATGGGTCCACTGGATGGGTCCATAAACCATGGTCCACTGGAGAAGGGAATAGGAAACTACTTCAGTATTCTTGCCTTGAGAACCCCATAAACAGTATGAAAGGGCAATAAAATATGACAGTGAAAGATGAACTTCCCAGGTCAGTACGTGTCTAATCTGCTGCTGGAGAAGAGTTAGAGAAATAACTCCAAAAGGAATGAAGAGATGGAGCCAAAAAGAAAACAGAGCCAAGTGGTGGCTGTGACTGGTGATGGAAGTAAAGTTTGATGCTGTAAAGAACAATATTGCACAGGAACCTGGAATGTTAGGTCCATGAATCAAGTTAGATTGGAAGAGGTCAAACAGGAGATGGCAAGAATGAACATCAGCATTTTAGGAATCAGCGAACTAAAATGAACTGGAATGGGTGAATTTAACTCAGATGACCATTATATTTACTACTGTGGGCAAGAATCCCTTAGAAGAAATGGAGTAGCCCTTGTAGTCAACAAGAGTCCGAAATGCAGTTTTTGGGTGTAGTCTCGAAAATGAAAGACTGATCTCTGTTCATTTCCAAGCAAACCATTCAACATCACAGTAATTCAAGTCAATGACCTGACTAGTAATGCTGAAGAAGATGAAGTTGAATGATTCTATGATGACCTACATGACCTTCTAGAACTAACACCAAAAAATGATGTCCTTTTCATCATAGAGGATTGGAATGCAAAAGTAGGACTTCAGGAGATATCTGGAGTAACTGGCATGTGTGGCCTTGGAGTACGGAATGAAGCAGGGCGGAGGCTGACAGAGTTTTGCCAAGAGAACAGAGTGGTCATAGCAAACACCCTCTTCCAACAACACAAGCGATTACTCAACACATGGACATCACTAGAGGGTCAACACCAAGATCAGATTGATTACATTCTTTGTAGTGGAAGATGGAGAAGCTCTATACAGTCAGCAACAACAAAACTGGGAGCTGACTGTGGCTCAGATCATGAACTTCTTATTGCAAAATTCAGACTTAGATTGGAAAAAGTAGGGAAAACCACTATACTTTTCAGGTATGACCTAAATCAAATCCCTTACAATTATACAGGGGAAGTGACAAATAGACCCAAAGGATTAGATCTGATAGAGTCCCTGAAGAACTATGGACGGAGGTTCATAACATTGTACAGGAGGTGGTGAACAAAGCCATCCCCAAGAAAAATAATTGAAGAAAAGCAAAGTAGAGGCCTTACAAATAGCTGAGAAAAGAAGAGAAGCAAAAGGCAAAGGAGAAAAGGAAAGATATACCCATCTGAATACAGAGTTCCAAAGAATAGCAAGGAGAGATAAGAAAGCCTTTCTGAGTGATCAGTGCAGAAAAAATAGAAGAAAACAATAGAATGGGAAAGACTAGAGATCTCTTCAAGAAAATTAGAGATACCAAGGGAATATTTCATGCAAAGATGGGCACAATAAAGGAGAGAAACAGTATGGACCTAACAGAAGCAGAAGATATTAAGAAGAGGTGGCAAGAATACATACACAAACTATCCAAAAAAGATCTTAATGACCCAGATAATCATGATGGTGTGATCACTCGCCTAGAGCCATACATCCTGGAATGCGAAGTGAAGTGGGCCTAAGGAAGCATCACTAGGACAAAGCTAGTGGAGGTGATGGAATTCCAGCTGAGCTATTTCAAGTCCTAAATGATGATCTGTTGAAGTATTATGCCAACAAATTGGGAAAACTCAGCAGTGGCCACAGGACTGGAAAAGGTCACTTTTCATTTCATTCCCAACGAAAGGCAGTGCTAAAGAATGTTCAAACTCCCACACAATTGCACTTATCTCATATGCTAGAAAAGTAATGCTCAAAATTCTCCAAGGTAGTCTTCAACAGTACATGAACTGAGAACTTTCAGCTGTTCAATCTGGATTTAGAAAAGGCAGAGGAACCAGAGATGAAGTTGCCAACATTCGTTGGATTATAGAAAAAACAAGATGTTCCAGGAAAACATCTACTTGTGCTTCATTCACTGCCTAAAGCCTTTGTCTATGTGGATCACAACAAAATGTGGAAAATTCTTAAAGAGATGGGAATATCAGACCACCTTACCCGCATTCTGAGGAATCTGTATGCAGGTCAAGAAGCAACAGTTAACAGAAAAGAACAACATTCTGTAAAGCAATTATCCTTCAATTAAAAAATGAAAAGAAGCAACAGTGAGATCCGATGTGGAACAATACACTGGTTCCAAGTTGGGAAAGGAGTACGTCAAGGCTGCATATTGTTAACCCTGCTTATTTAACTTCTGTGCAGAGTACATCATGCAAAATGCTGGGCTGGATGAAGCACAAGCTGAAATCAAGATTGCCAGGAGAAATATCAATAACCTCAAAGATTCAGATGACATCACCCTTATGGAAGAAAGCAAAGAGGAACTAAAGAGCCTCTTGATGAAAGTAAAAGAGGAGAGTGGAAAAGCTGACTTAAAACTCAGCATTCAGAAATTCAAGATCATGGCATCCAGTCCCATCAGTTCATGGCAAATAGATGGGAAACAATGGAAACAGTGACAGACTGTACTTTCTTGGACTCCAAAATCACTGCAAATGGTGACTGCAGCCATGAAATTGAAAGACACTTTCTCTTTGGAAGAAAAGCTATGACAAACCTAGACAGCGTATTAAAAAGCAGACATCCCTTTGCTGACAAAGGTCTGTCTAGTCAAAGCTATGGTTTTTCCAGTAGTCATGTATGGATGTGAGATTTGAACCATAATGAAGGCTGAGTGCTGGTGAATTGATGCTTTTTGACTGTGGTGTTGCAGATAACTCTTTGAGAGTCCCTTGCACTACGAGATCAAACCAGTCAATCCTAAAGGAAATCAGTGCTGAATATTCATTGGAAGTACTGATGCTAAAGCTGAAGCTCCCATCAGTTTGGCCACCTGATGTGAAGAACTGAATCATTTGAAAAGACCCTGATGCTTAGAAAGTTTGAAGGCAGGAGCAGAATGGGCTGATAGAGGATGAGATGGTTGGATGACATCACTGACTCAACGGATACTATTTTGAACAAGCTCCGGAGTTGGTGATACACGGGCAGGCCTGGAGTTGGTCATCACTAAGCAACTGAACTGATTAGGAAAAAGTTTCAGTAATAAAATTTGGTCAAAAGCACACACAGTTTTAAGCTTTCCAACCCATGTTGCCTTCTTACCTTAATTGTGGGTGGCATAGTTCTAGTCCAGCCACTTCTCAGGATGGAGCGGACTGTTGTGTTTAGACTTATTCTGCTGTTTACTGTTAGAAAATAATGACCAGAAGGAAAGAAGTTGTATGCTTTTTTCACAGTAAATTTGGCTGCTAGAGGAATGCTTGGTATATAGTACCACCTCAGAAACATTGGTTGCATTGGACTGGCAAAAGATACCTCCTTCAGAACTTGTTTAAAATAATTTTATTGAGTTCTACTTCACCTAGTATAAAATTCAGTTTTTTAAAGTGATTTTTTTGGGTATATTTGAAGAACTTTTCAGCCATCGTCACTAATGTCTAATTTCCTCACTTACCTCACTCCATAAAGAAAGTCTGTGCTCCTTAATCGTTTCTGTCCATTCCCCACTCCTTGCAGCCACTGACTATTATGATTGTAAAGATTTCTCTGTTTTGGACATTTCATATAACTGAATTTATAAAGTGTGTGGCTTTTTATATTTGGCTCTTTCCAGTTAACAATGTTTTCAAAGTTGAGTGAGGTTGTGACCTTCATATTGTACTTAATTTTTTAAAATTGCTAAACAGTATTCTCTTGTATGGATATAGCTCATCTTGTTCACGTATTTATCAGCTGATCGACATTTAGATTGTTCCCCCGTTTAAGTTACTATGAATAATGCTTTTATGAATATTTGTGTGTAGGTTTTTTTGTGGACATATGTGTTTATTCCTTATGGGTATATGCCTTGGAGTAGAGTTGCTGAATTTTATGGTAACTCTGTGTGTAATGTTTCGAGGAATAGCCAGAGTGTTTTCTTAAGTGACCGTACCATTTTACATGCCCAGTAACATTGTATGTCAATTCCAGTTTCTCCGTATCCTTGCTAGTGCTTGCTGTTAATACTATTCATCTTTTTGTTCTGCTGTCCTGACAGATGTGAAATTCCCTGATGACTAATGATGTAGAATATCTTTTCATGTGCTCATTAGCTATTTGTATATCTTCTTTGAAGATATGTCCATTCATTTTTTGCTTACTTTACAACTGGGTAATTTATCTTTTACTTTCTGAGTTGTAAGAATTCTTTCTCTATTTTTTAGGTCCCATGTCAGATACAGGACTTGTGGATATATCCTCTCATTCTGTGGTTTATTGCTTCATGTTTACAAAGCAGATAGTTTCTGCCTAGGTGATCTCATTGGGTGTTGTGAGGTAGCAGGAGTAAAGGTTTCAAGAGCTTCACAGAGGCTGGAGAGCATTTGCACTGCCAGCCTGGACTTTGGGTTTGTAGGACAAATTGTCTGTTTACAAACAGAGCAGCTGAGCAGTGTGATTTTCAGTGGTTGGCTGTGAGCCAGTGTCCCCAGGTGTGTGGGTCAGCGCAGAGCTAGGCCGTGGGGTCCAGGCTCAGCCCATGGTGCCTCCATGCCTGCTTCTAAGACTACTGGTAACCAATTTGTACTTTGTGAATTACAGGATATTGAAGCCAAAAAAGAAGCACAGAAGGAAAAAGAAATTGATGAACAGGAAGCAAATGCCTCGACATTTCATAGAAGTAGGACTCCATTGGATAAAGACCTTATTAATACGGGAATCTATGAATCTTCTGGAAAACAATGCTTGCCTCTGGTTCAGCTTATTCAACAGCTTCTTAGGTAAATAGTATTAGATGTATTTTAATAGAATTATTGATTTTCATAATAAGATAGATTGAGTGCTGGGGACTCAAAAATGTCTTCAGTTGTTGAGGAAATACTCCAAAAAGTACCTCAGAGAGACTTTAGAGCAGACTGTTAAATATAGGTGAAATGAGAGGTTAGAGTGTATGAAGTAGAGATGCCAAAGGTTTTCACACAAGAGAAAATTGGAGTGTGTGATAAGTGTAGGATGATATTCTTATCTTCATTAATAAGTGGCAGATAAAAATGAAAATCATGGTAAGATTTTTTTTTTATAGTTAGTTGTGTCATTGGCCATTATGTCTATCATAGATTTATATATATTCATTTCTAAGACAACTTTTAAAAGCTGAAGTAAATAAAAGAATGGTGAGCATTATATTTGAAGGACTTATCAGAAGGAGGTAAGATTCAGTGAGAGTCAGAATATGAACAGAGACTAACATAGATAAGGGCTGAAGTAGTCACTCACTGTTTATTGAAAAATGTCAGCCTGTGTCACGGTGCCCTTCAAAAAAAGTGAAAGAGCAGGGTGGTTTCTGAAAGGCATTTGTTAGACAGTGAAAAATTATTGTCCTTTATGTAACACAGCTCCACTCTGTGTAAACCTGGCTCCTGGTTTATTTTTTATGCAGAAAGGAAAGCGAGCCCTAAATCCAGAGCGGTGGTGGGTGTGCTTGTGTGGGTGGCCTGCCCGCCAAATGAGGAAACACCAGAGTTTACTAGGCACCCTGTGGCTTT
This sequence comes from Ovis aries, assembly GCF_016772045.2. Taxonomy (NCBI): domain Eukaryota; kingdom Metazoa; phylum Chordata; class Mammalia; order Artiodactyla; family Bovidae; genus Ovis; species Ovis aries. The sequence continues at coordinate 113,725,760 of NC_056055.1, read as the reverse complement.
TAAAAGAGGATGTTTTATAGCTAGTTCCTTTTATAGATTTTAGTAAATGCTAATTAAAATGCTTTTTCTTATTTTTAAAAATAATCTGATGATGGTTTTTTAAAAAATCAATGTTTGTACATTTTAATCCTCAGATTCACAATTTGAAATAAAGTGAATTAACTCAGTGTAGTCGGTGGTAATGAAAAGAGCTTGAGAATTTTTCCTGGAAAATTTCAGTGGTGATTGCTTGTGTAAAGTTGGCAGCTGAAACTCTGCCCAGTGTGGTAACTGTGGGAGTAGTAACAGTAGTGTTTACATTGCAGAGTTAGTTAAGGATCAAGTGAGAAAATGGTCATTGCTATGCAGACGTTTTAAAGCAAAAGCATGTAACTCAAGACGTGCTTTTCTGTGTTCTTAACTATGCCTTCCTTCGCTGTGGGGGCTGTGCCTGGGCCCACTGGTCTCACTGCCAGCCAGCACTGGGCTCCCTGTTCTCCATCCTGTGGTAGGTTACTGTCCTCATGAGAGGCCAGCTCTCTTGCTCTCCTGCCTGTTGAGACCGGTGTGTAGAGACCTGTCCCTCTTACCTGCCGGCACCTATGCTATTTAGTTTGGCAGTCATTCGCCACGTTGATGTGATGAACATTTGAAATGTGTCCACAATGTAGCCAAGACACTGAGATTTTATTTTTTTATTAATTAAAATTCAAATTAAAAACAGACCTGATTCAGCTATTAGGAAACTTAGTTATGTTTGGAATAACTTAGCCATATGAATTTACCTTTTCATCTCTTCATTTTTATGAGTCTTAAGTGCAGATCAAGTATTTGCAATGAAAATTTAGCTATCTGAATTGAAATGTACAAAGTACACAAAACATACGCATGTACGAAATATACAGAATGCACAGTGGCTTTTGAAGACTTTGTGTAAAAAGAACTAATATAAAATACTGTCAGTGTTTTTTATTGGTTTTACATTGAAATGATAATATTTTAAATATATGGTAATAAATACATTTTTAACGCTGATTTTGCATGCTCTTTTTACCTTCATTTATGTGGCTGGCAGGCATTCTAAATTACGTGTGTAAGTCCCTGGCAGGCGTTTCCTTTTACACCGTGTTCTCTGTGCCATTCTCACATTGTCTTCTGAACCTTCCTCTTTACTTTGGTTCCTTTGGCATGCGGGCAGGAGCTGGCCCCACAGCAAGTTTATAATGAAGATGTACCTATTTGGAAAACACAAAACAAAAACTGAATCATGGAAATAAAAGTACCTTAAAGTTTTTTGGAAAAGAGAAAAAGAAAAACACATGAACGACTTTCTCACTAACAGAATGCCTGTGATCTCATCTCTTTTCATAAGCATAGATAATTTGCCTTTCCTCTTACAGAGATACTACTTTAACATTTATTTCCAACCTTAAGGTTTTGTGACTAAATGAGACTCATGTGTTGACTTGGCTGATGCAGTTGTTGAAAAATAATCTGAAGGTTTACAGTTTGGAGATTTTGGAGACATCTGATGCGTTTTATTATTTGGAAAACAGTTGGAGAAATTGTAGTTTGCCCAAAGTAAGCCATGAAACAGATTGCAGAGTAACTCCTATGCTGACAAAGAGCCACAGAAAACCATTTATATTTGGAAATAGAGAGCTATGAAGATTTTTAAGTCAATGAACGCTATCAGAATTACACACTGACTGTGGTTCTGAATTTTCTATTAGGGAAATAAGTTAACATTTGTCTTGTGTTCTGTTAATAATTTTGCTCCATCATGTGTGGCATAAAAGCCAGATTCTAGACTGTTTTTTTTAGTGATACCGTTATCAGGGCAGGTTATCAGGTCATGGAGCAGGAAGATGAGGCGAACTGAAAACAAAGCCCTGAGCACCCACTTGCATTTTGTGTGGCTAGGAGTGCTGAGCACAAGCCAGGGTTCCCTATTGCCTTTTGTTTGCAACCCTGTGTATGTTGATGTGTGTCTTCTGCTTCTGTCCTTACTCCACTGCTATAGGTAGAGTAGAGTGAGGACAGAATGAGTTCCTGGATTGAGCCCTGGGGGCAGGTATGGTTGATTGAGGTTCTGCTTAAACCTGCTATTGTGTAAGAAATCAAAGAAGTGGAGCAGAATGCTTCTCCATGGCCTGGTGTTGTGCAGAGGTTCTGGACTTTTCTGCTCAGTGACCATGCCAGGTGCTCTTGGCTGCAGTAGGGCTGGTGGGGTGGGGCTACATTGACAGAAGTTCCCAACCAGGCTCTGCTTTGGCTCTTTTCTTTCTCTAACTCACTTTCTCTTCCTCTTCTCAGGACCGCAGGTCAGGCCTTTTCTGCTTGATGCTGGGACTGTCCCTGAGTGGTCGGGTCTGATCTGGTGTTCTCCGTGTCTTCTAATCTGCCTTCACACTCACTTGAGTTACCTTCTTGGACACAAAAAGGACAGCATGTTTCTTTCAAAACTTGATGGCTGAGCATTGCAGAATTTATTCTCAGCAGCCTGGCACTCTGTCACCTACACTGTCCACTATGTCCACTCCCCTTCTTTGTCTTGACCTCTGTGCCCTTGTTCCTTTGCACTCTGCTCATGGAACATTTACTGCTGTTCTAATTATACTTTCTCTTTTCTCCCCACTTACCTACTGATGGTTCATTACTCAAGTTGGATCCTGCAGTTGGAGTCAGACCCTCTGCTCCTTGCCTCGTTTCTGTGCTCTTTGAGCACCTCTTACTGTGACGTGTTTTATTTGTACCCACTTTAGTCTTCCTGCTTGTACTTTCTGAGCCCTGGGTATCCCTCACATGGCCCACTCTGGTGCTTAATTGAGTAGGTCTGAAGGTAGACTTGTGAGGCAGATGCAGAAATGTGAGTGGATCTTATCTTTAAGAATAGTGTTGCATTTGTATTTGAAATGAAGTGCGAAGGGATCTTGTCTTTAAGAATAGTGTCACATTTGTATTTGAAATGCAGCTTTGGATAAAAAATTATATAACAGTTACTTTTCCTTCCAAAGGTTAATAGAGGAGTTTTCTATTATTTTGGACTATTCCATGCAACTCCTTAGGAGCACATTTGTAAGGCAAGGGGTATCATTCTACCTTTTAGTGTCTTCTGTGTGCCTCTGCTTAGTTTTGAATGATGTGTGCTTATTGCAGATACACCTGACGCACATTGGGGAAGGAAGCCAGCCACAGGTCACGTTGGGTGTATGGTCTTTATTTCTGATTTTAATTTATGTTGTGATTTTTTTTTTTTTACATCCCTCCCCCCTTTAAAGACAAACATAACTTGCTTAATTTTGCAATTCTCTTTCTCCTGCATAGAAACATTGCTTCTCAGACAGTAGCCAGATTGAAAGATGTTGCCCGTCGGATATCATCATGTCTAGACTTTGAGCAACATAGTCGTGAAAGATCTGCTTCATTGGATTTGTTGCTGCGTTTTCAGCGCTTACTTATCAGTAAACTTTATCCAGGAGAAAATATTGGTCAGACTTCAGAAGTTTCTAGTAAGTTACTTTAAGTGTTAAAGTGTCTTGTATGTGTTTTGACTTTTTTATTTAGGCTTTTTGACATACCTATTCTGCATGGCCCACATATGTAGGTCTTATACTATTAGATGTACCATTTGTGGAGGACTTTATTTTGCATCTACTTTTTTTTTTTGGACAGATATTTCTGTTTTAAACTCATCAGTATTTTTTTTCATTGTGTTAACATTTAAATTCCTTAGACATGAGAAATAGCATCCTTTATGTTCAGGTTAGTCTTATAGAAGGTCTGTTAGACTCATTCCACATGTTAGTTATGGACTGTTAGAGACTGACATAATATGGGGACAGAATTGTGACCTAATATGTGTACGTCACCGTGGTAAGCTAGATGAACGTAGTAGGAGAAATGCATCGTCGTTGGAGGAAGAGAATCTCAGTTACAGCTTTAGTTTATTAGCGGCTGGATATGGGACAAAGTCTCCTGGGAGTTGTTGATTCCTCACCTGCCAGAGTTAGGATGAGACTTGAGGGTGCCTATAAGAATTAGGATGATACGTAAGAAAGAGCTCAGTTCTGTGTACAGTGTAGAGTAGAGCACTTTGCACAAACTCCAGAGGAGTGGTTGGCTCTTTATGGGATAGTTCTGTGCCAGGAATGGAAGGGTCTGCTACTTTTGTTAGTGTTTTTATAGCTAGTGTTTTCTAAAACAACTTGATTACTTCCTGAAAATAGTTAGGCACCTGTAGAAGATGGGAAATGTCAGGTTGAAATCAGTGAACCATTTCAGTCTGAAAGAGGTGTCATAAACTCACAAGGACTAAAATGCTATTAAGAGTCACGTAGCAGGAAGAGTTGAAGATTTTTTATGACATTGAAAACCGCATAACTGTTCATTGAGAGTAATTTTCAGGCTTTAAGATTTGGACTTGAAAAACATGTATATTGGGCATAAGGCTTTAGAACTCTTAAGTTATAACTTTGGTTTACTGTTTTTAAACACTGTGTAGTTCAGTGTTTAAAAATTGATATATCCAAACTCACTGTTTTTCAAATTACGTGCTGTAAAAGGAGCCAAGGACTAAGGGTTAATAACCACTCCTGTTTGAAAAAATTATTATAGGTAAAAGATGTAATAGATAAAGCTAGAATAGTGAAGCAGTGAAGTTTATTTACAAGGTAAGTTTTGATAGTGCAAATGAAGTTCTCTACATCTCCCCTCCAGGTCCTGAACTGATGGGGGTCGGGTCCTTGCTGAAGAAGTACACAGCCCTTCTGTGCACACACATTGGCGACATACTGCCTGTGGCAGCCAGCATTGCTTCCACCAGCTGGCGGCACTTTGCAGAGGTGGCCTGCATTGTGGAAGGGGACTTCACTGGTACTTACCTTGTTTCCTAAATGTCGGCCTGTATTTATTTTTGGAGATTGATATGATTTAAAATGTGTCATTTTGTGATAAACTTGCATGCCTTTACCTCATATATCTAGTCCTGTAGACTAGACTACATGTCTAGTACTGTAGACTAGGCTATATCTAGTCCCAGTCTTCAACCATTTGCTTTTTTAGTTGCAATTCTAGAGTTAAGCAACCTGGTGTAAATAGAATTGGTATTTTAGAGTCATACCACTGTTATTAACACTTCAATAATGAAGTAAATGGTAATTGTCTAGTTTTATTTCAACAACATAAGAATTAGTTGCCCCTTAAGGACCTTAATAAATTTCTATATTGCTTAATATTTTTTCAAGTTAATTCTATGACAGACGATTATTATGATTGAGTGCTTTTTTCCTGATGATTAACTTAGTTGAAAACACTTAGTTTTTCTGAATAAAAAATTCTAGCTACTCCTTTTGTGTTGAAACGGTGTTTTCAAAATATTTTTATAACTCAAAGGGTTCTGTTTGATACCTCTGTTTGTTTCTTTCAAAATGAAAGAGAAAATAATCCTGTAGAGTATACTGAAGGACAGGTGTTCCTTATCTTGTGATTTATCAGGATTTAAACATAGCCCAAGCTTGTAAAGTGATTTTATAAGATAAAGACTTTTGTTTTAAGCCTTATTTTTTTCTTTTTCTTTTTAAATGTAGGTATTCTCCTTCCAGAACTAGTAGTGTCTATAGTGCTTCTGCTCAGTAAAAATGCTGGTCTCATGCAGGAGGCTGGAGCTGTCCCTCTACTGGGTGGCTTGTTAGAACATCTGGATCGGTTCAACCACCTGGCACCAGGAAAGGAGAGGGATGACCTTGAAGAGTTAGCCTGGCCTGGCATCATGGGTATGGCATCTTCACTTAAGGACTTGCACTGGGGAAAGTTTTGTCCTAGTCTGCTCTTTCATTTGAAAGACTAATTTGACAAAGGAACACCAGTTATTGCCATTTTCACTGATTGTAGTGTGGAGAAGGAGGTGGCAACCCACTCCAGTGTTCTTGCCTGGAGAGTCTCTCGGACAGAGGAGCCTGGCAGGCTGCAGTCTATGGGGCCACAGAGTCAGACACGACTGAAGTGACTGAGCACTTTGATGGTAGTGTAAGTGGAAAACAAAGATAATCCGCATCAGAATAGTTTTGGGTTATATTTAAGAAAAATTTGTTAGTAATGGTTGTTACATCCTGAATTGGATTATTTTAGAGCATTCTGGAAAATCCTTTCTTGGGAATTGTCTCCAGAAGGTATAGTTGAAGTGATTAGTTATGATCCTGCTTTGGAGGCAGACATTGATATGGGAAGGCTTTCTTAAACTCAGTGGCCTTATGTGATGTTAATGAGTTATGGAATTTCCATAGTCTACTGGGCACTTCCCATCCTTTCTGTCTCTAGTGCTTACCAAATTGAAATGAAACTTGTCTTTTCAAAGTTTTGAACTTTGACACTTTTGAATCTAAGTCTAAGCATTATGACTTCCGGACTTACAGAATTAATTGTGCTTTACCTTTCATTTTATAGGAAAGCTGAAGCAAGGTAGGCCTTTCTCCCATTGTAGACTGCCATTTTTATAGGTATTACTTAACGCAAAAAGTAACAAGTGTCCTGAGGAAAATAGCCTTAGGATATTGAACATTATTTTTTTAATTTCTTTATTAAAGCTAATATTTTCAGCACAATTCATCTACTTCGGTGAACTTAAATGGTCATTTGTGATTTTTGTCTGTTTATACGGTTGAGAGCTTATAATTTGATCAGCAGTTCAGACATAGTTATTATAAGACATTTTTTTATTGTGAAGTGTAACATAGACACAAAATTACCAAAATCAACTTTGAGACTGATCACAGCAGAAACCATTTATTAAGCAGAACCTTCCCAAACACTGTCTGTGTCTTACTGAAAGGTTTCTCTGGGCTTTTGTGCTTGCCGTTTCCCTGCTTCTGTTGATCGTTTTATCAGATAGGCATGTGACCCATAACAGATCAATTGCTTAAATGTTTGTCTGTTTCTTGGTGGTTTGTAAGGTGTGCTTTAGTACAGAATGCCAGATTTCCACAGTGATTGTACTGGTCTTCATCTCCAGGAAGTGGGAAGTATTCACTGTTCCACCTCTATGCCTAGAGATCATATGCCATTTTTTTCCATAGGCGTTTTGTCTGTAGGTTCGTTGTGCCAGCACTCTTGGGTGGAAGGACTGTTGTGGTCTCTCCTCTGGAGAACAACCTTTGACTAAATCAGTGACTCTCTGCCTGTGTCTGCTTCTGAGTGTGAGCTTCCTGCCAGACCATACTATACCTGCTGGCACCTCTAGTGCGCTGCGCAATAGAAATGGTGAAAATGGGCACTCTTGTCTTGCTCCTAGGAGCAGAGGAAAAACTACCCAAAGTATATTTGTTGTTGTTTTTCCTTTGTAGATACCTTAAAATATTAAGAATGTTTCCTTTGGTTTCTGAATGGACATTAAATTTCCTCAAATACTTTTTTCTGCATCTCTTGATGATTATACAGTTTTTCCTATTCATGTTGCGGGTGGCAAATTTCATTCTTTTTTATGACTGAGTGGTATTTTATCGCATATTTAGGTGTGTATATTGTGTGTATGTGTATCTCATGTCTTCTTTATCTGTAACAGATGTAACATTCATCTGTTAGTTCCCACCTTTTGGCTGTTGTGATTAATGCTGCTGTGAATATGGGTGTGTAGATGTCTGAGTCCCTGAATTCACTTCTTTTGCGTATACAGCCAAAAGTCGGTTCAGAATTCTTGCTTGGACAATTCCCTAGACAGAAGAGCTTGGCAGGCTGCAGTCCATAGGGTCAAAGAGTTGGACACAACTGAGTGACTGAGCACCAGTGCACTTGATAATTCCATTTTTAATTTCTTAAGGAATTGCCATTCTGTTTTCCACAGTAGCTGTGCCATTTGAAGTTCCCACAGTCAATGCACAAAGAAACAGCTCTGATTTTTCCACGTACTTGGCCAACACTTTTTTTTTTTAAATAATAGCCATCCTACTTGGAGATTGTCATACTGAGTGAAGTAAGACAGACAGGAGAAATATCATATGACAGCCCATATATGTGAAATCTAAAAAGAAATGATTCAAATGAAATTACTTATAAAACAGAGACTCATGGTCTTAGAGAACAAACTTAAGATTGCTGAGGGAAGGATGGGGAATGAGATAGTTACAGGAATTTGGGATGAACATGTACACACTGCTATATTTAAAATGGATAAACAACAAGGACCTATCGTATAGCATGTGGAACTTTGTTCAATGTTATTTGGCAGCCTGGATGAGAGGGAAGTTTTGGGGAGAGTGGATATGTTTGGCTGAGTCCTTCACTGTTCATCTGAAACTATCACAGCATTGTTAATTGACTATACCCCAATACAAAATAAAAAGTTAAAAAAAAAAGTAGCCATCCTATTAGGATCAAGTGGTATTACATTGTAGTTTTGATTTGGTTTCCCTAATGATTAGTGGGGGTGTGCATCTATTTATGAGCCTGTTGACCACGTACATATCTTTGGAGAAATGTCTTTTCAAGTATTTTTCCTCCTTTTAAATCAAGTTTCTTGTTGTCATTGTTGAGTTGAAGAAGTTTGTTACATGTTCTGAGAATATATGACTTGCAAATATTTTCTCATTCTGTGAGTTGCCTTTTCATTCTATTGATAGTGTCCTTCGTTTTTTTTTTTTTTTAAATGAAGGTTGTCTGTACTTTTGGTGTCTTGTCCAGAAAAACGATTGACAGATCCTTATGAAGTGTTATGAAGCTTTCCTCCTACGAGTTTTATTTATAGTTTTAGCTCTTATGTTTAGGTTTTTAATCTATTTTGAGTCATTTTTTGTGTATGGTGAGAGGTACAGGTCCAACTTGATTTATCTGCATTTGAATATTCAGTTTTTGCAGCACCATTTGTTGAAAAGACTGTCCTTTCCCCATTGAATGGTCTTGCCGTTCTTGTAAAAAAAAAAAATTTGCCTTTATATTGTGAAGATTTATTTCTGGGTTCTTCTGTTCTGTTGCTCTAAATGTCATTGTGCTGGTACTACACTGTTCTTTACTTTTTTTTTTCCCCCTTAGGGTTTAATTTGAAATTTTTCTAACTTTTTGAGAAATTATGCTAGTTAGCATAGTGATATTTTTATAATGTTTATTATGAAAATGTTCCAACAGATAAAAGTAGAGAAAATAATATAATGAATGTACAATCAAGTATTTACCTTCCCAAGGACTTCCCAGGCAGTCCAGTGGTTAGGACTCCAAGCTTCCGCTGCAGGGGCACAGATTCAATCCCTAGTCAGAAACTAAGATCCTACATGCTGCATGGCGTGGCCAAAAAAAAAAATTACTCACATTCCCTAAGCTCTCCTATGCTTTTTATCTGATTGATTGTATTATTTTTAAAACAAATTTCTGTCTTAAAAAAGTTTTTATCATTAACAGTAATCTTTAGAGAGAATGAAACGACAGTCTCATTGTTCTAACATGAACAGATTCATTACTCTTTTTATTAGTGGTTATGTTGAGTCAGGATGTAGACAGGTCCTCTATAGTCAAGGTCATATATACTTGTTTTTTTAACCCAACAGCATATCTCCAGGCTCTCCTCCCTTGCTTTGGTTGTACTGTTTATTTTTGTTTGTTTGTTTTTTAAAGAAGTAGGCTGTTTGTTCTGGAGAATTTCACATTTTCTGAACTTGGTTTATTGCATTCTCCTCTTCAAGTCGTAACATCTTTTGTCAGTGACATTTTCTATGAACTGCTGATAGGTTTGCTCAGATCTGGTTTCCATTTTGTCGGGTCGGAGTGTTGCTGAGGTCGTGCTGTGTGCTTTCTGTTTCGCCCGTGGCGCTGGGTGGCCCCCCTTCAGCTCTGTCACGTGGACCAGGGGGTTCCTATAGTGTGTCCGCTGTACAGTCCTCTAGCAACCTTGCCCTCAACTGGTAGCACGAGGCACAATTTGCACAGGAAAGACACGATCCTAGCGTGATTCACCATCACCCCCAGCCCACCTTAACCGCTTTTTGTAATAGTAAGTGGAGTCCTACTGCTTCCAAAGGTGACTAATGAAGTTTTCTCTTTTTTTTTTGAAGCACCATTATTAACTCATTGAATTTTATTGGTTTTATGTTTATTAACTTTTTAGCTTTTATTTTTTCCTAATATGTACATTTAAAGATAGAAATGGCTTCAAAAATATACTTAGCTATATGTCACAAGTGTTGATTTGCAGTGTTTTCATTATTGTTTGTTTCAGTTTTCTGATTCCCACAGTCATTTTTTTCCTGGGAATTTTAGATGAAATAAAAACAGCATAATTTCAAATGTAGGGATTTTAATTTTTTGTTACTTGTTTTACTTATTTATTTATTTATTGCCACACCATACAGCTTACAGGATCTTAGTTCCCTGACCAGGGATTGAACCCAGGCCCTTGACAGTGAACATACAGAGTCCTAACCACTGGATTACCAGGGAATTCCCTTAGCTGTTTTTAACTTAACTGCATTGTAGTCATTTTACATGCTCTGTAACTTGACTTATTTGAAATTTTTCAAGTTTGCTTGATGCTTGGTATATGGCCAGGCTTACTATTCATCATATCACATTGTGTTTTTGTTTTCAAATTTTTCTGTATCCTTATTGAATTTTTGTTTGTGGTGGTAGTTATAGTAAGATGTATGTTAATTTCTTATTGTGTTTGTGGATTTGTCTATTTCACCTTGTAGTTCTTTCACACAATTTGTTCTAGTCCTTTTATCTATTGATCTATTGATTCATTGATTTTGGTTTCTGTATACACAGAATCATTTTTTACAGGTCAGAACTGTAGAAATAATGAGGAAGTAACACTTATACGCAAAGCTGATTTAGAGAACCACAATAAAGATGGAGGCTTCTGGACTGTGATTGATGGAAAAGTGTATGATATAAAGGACTTCCAGACGCAGTCATTAACAGGAAATAGTATTCTTGGTAAGGCGTTGCTTTTTTACTTTATGGATAAAGGTTGTGAATGTGTCATTTTAAGTAGACTGTCTAGTTTGGTTAAAAATGATCAGTTTAGTAACTGTTCCAGGTCTCATACATTTTAGTCTATCAGTGACTTTCTATCGCAGCAAATTCAGACATATTTAAAGAATTTCTTATAATTATGCAGTTTTTGTTCCAACACTTGTTGGAACTTGTTCCTGGTTCTCAGTTGACTCAGACAGCCCTGGCAGAGGGTGAGAGATCATATTACTTTGGAGTTAACCTGCACAGTCTATTTCCTGTTTATATAATAAATGGCTAGGCAAACTGTACTGAAGTCATGTTGCTTTGGTCTATTTTATTTCAGCTCAGTTTGTAGGGGAAGACCCAGTGGTAGCTTTGGAAGCTGCTTTGCAGTTTGAAGACACACGGGAATCAATGCATGCTTTCTGTGTTGGTCAGTATCTGGAGGTGAGGCTGTGTGTGTGGTGAGCAAGGTGGACATCAGTGGGGACCCTCTCTGGATATTTCTGATAAGTTTTTACCCTGAAGTATTGATAGCTGGATCTTTGGAGGAAGGGGTCATTAAATGAAAAGTAAAGATCTTTTAGAGATTTTTTTAAATAAGCCAATTTGCATTTATTCCTGTTAAGATTTATGATGTACTGATCTTGAAAAACTATTTTAAAATTGTTAATTTGTAAGAAATACAAACCCTGATCCACACACAAACACAAAAAAGTTAACTTTTTATCTTTACAATTTTATTGTAATTCTGTGTAGAAATTTGGAAGGACTTACCATCTTAATAGGTATTTTTGGGGAGTAGCTATTTCATAGCATAGTGTTTTAGAATAGAAATATGCCCATTCTATATATTCATAAGCATTGGGATTTATATGTTGAGGTTGACTTTCCAGATGTGGAACAGAAGTGACCAAATGTATTAATTTATGCCTCAAGGGTAATGTTCAAAGGATCTTATGAAGGGAAAAATTAATTTTGTTTATAACTTGTCACATGACTGGCAGCGTTTAAGATTATTTTCATTTGAACCCTTTCTGTTGTACCTTCTGTCTGACTTCCTCAGGAATTTTCTAGTTAAGTCGTTTACCATTGCTTTGGATTTTCTACCAGTAGACCTATGCGCACTGTCTGCTCTCAGTTATTGAAATCATCTGTTATTGTGGGGTAGCCTGAGCTCACTATTACAGGACATAGTCTTTATTATGGCAGTATAACTTGTTTAAGGATAAAAGCTGTTGGAATTCTTGATTGAATGTTGTTAATTAACTCTATTTTCATTTCATACTGATAATGAAATTTATCTTTCCCAGCCTGACCAAGAAGTTGTTACCATACCAGATTTGGGAAGTCTGTCTTCACCTCTTATAGACACTGAAAGGAATCTGGGCCTGCTCCTTGGATTACACGCTTCCTATTTAGCTATGAGCACACCACTGTCTCCAGTTGAGGTCGAATGTGCCAGTAAGAAAAATTTTGTTTTCTGTTAACAGATTAGCAGGTTAGTTTAGCTGGAGCTGTAAATGCCGTTAAGGATAGTGAAGAAGAATGAGCACAGTTGTTGATGAGGAAATGTAAGGATAGTGAGACTAAACCAGTTCATAGAAATAGCTGTGGGTGGCTTTCATTCGTGTGATCTGTGGCATCAAAGGAAGCAAGCTGACAGGTGTGTAGGAAGGTTGAGCCTATGTGTGGTCTCACTTCCACACCCTCTAACAGATTGGCTCAGCTCCCTGCTGCCTAGAAATCTACATGTTGTGCATTGACGATTCCTTGGGACAGTGTTCTGTTTGAGGATTGTGTTTTTACCAGACTCCAATCCAGTGTATTTTGGAATGGCAACGTTCGTAACCACCTAGAGTATTACATTTTCTCCATATCCCATATGATACATTTGAATGACTCTTCACATATTTGTGTATTTCTCCATTGACTATCCAGTGCATATCTCTTGAGTAATTTCTCATGGAAGTTACCATGTTAGGCACTGAGGATGTAAGCAGGTATAGAATTAGATGCACCCTGCTCTTGCCTGGAAAATCCCATGGACAGAGGAGCCTGGTAGGCTCTGGTCCATGGGGTCGCAAAGAGTCGGACACGACTGAGCAACTTCCCTTTCACTTTTCACTTTCATGTATTGGAGAAGGAAATGGCAACCCACTCCCGCCGGGGTCCAGTCCCCGCAGGATCCAGGGAAACCCGAAGGAGGAATGGTGTCTGCGATTGCGATTGATTTAGAGAGAGAGAGAGATAAGAATGTTGTAGATAAGAAAATAGAGGCGAGAAAGAGGCTGATATTCCTTGGTTTACAATAAAACTTCAAGACAAGAAGTTTGCCCTGTTCACGGAGGCCACAGGTGCCCTCCCGGTCTCCCGAGGGAGTGAAGACGCAGAACATCTTCCCGTTCAGGTCTTAGAAATCCGGGCAGATAAGTGAACGCAGGGAGCCTGTATGCTCCAAGGGATCAGCCTGAAAAAAAGAGGGAGAAGGAGAGAGGGAGAGAGAAAAAAGATAGGAGAAAAAACACTGGGTGACCAAGCTGCTTTGGTGAGCGAGGCCCAAAAGCTTTATTTTTCAAAAGGTACTTTTATACCTTGCCTTATACATAGAGGGAAATGAAAGATGCATGGTCATACAGAGTCAGCCCAAACATTCCAGCAGTTTTGCCCTTATCAAAACCAGGATTTTTCTGCATACCTTTTTCACAAATGATGTTGTGTACAGTATCTTCTGGCCCTGGAGGCCTGTGAACATTTTATGACCCTCTTTTGATAAAGGCTGCTCAACCAAAAAACTTATTTTCCCTCAAAGTGTTTTTTATTTATGTTTCTAATCTATGTCAGTCTCAGAAAATGCCAAACAGAGTTACGTTTTTCACAGAGCAAGGGTGCAGTGAGTTACAAGAAAGAACCAATTAGCTCAAAAGTCTGATATGGTTAAATTCAAGGCTACACTTATTTTTCTTGTATTCTCACTATGTTAACTAATGCATTCCCAGGTGCACAGTGGATAAGAGATATGGGAACTTAACAACAAGCATTGGCCCAATAATGAAATCCTACACCAGCACTAGCACTACTCTAATAACTTTTAACTCTTTCAAAGGCTCTATGTTTTAGGCTTTCCGTGCCTCTCACAGTTGGGAGGCTGTAAATAATCACATGCATAGCTGTAAGAGTCTGGATATACCTGCCGAGCAAGCTAGAATGCTAACAGAGGGGTTTGATTTGAAATATTCCTCTCATGTCCAGAAGACTTATTAGCTATAGCCCTAAGTTGATTTTCTCCAGAGAAAGGTGGTCAGGGTTAGCCCCCTGTTAATGTCAGAGGAGTTGGTAAAAGTCATGAAATAGTAAAACAGACAGATTCTGGTTTTGGGGTAGATGCTCGAGAAAGCCTAGGGAGCCCTTTGAGTTCTGAAGCCTTGCTTAACAGTTCTCTTCCATATGAACTTTGTCATGGATGGGATCTCCTGTGGTGGCTCCCGGCACACTCCAGTGTTCTTGCCTGGAGAATCCCAGGGATGGGGGAGCCTGGTGGGCTGCCGTCTATGGGGTCACACAGAGTCGGACACGACTGAAGTAACTTAGCAGCGGCAGCAGCCCTTAGTTTGGAGAAGGAAATGGCAACCCACTCCAGTATTCTTGCCTGGAGAATCCTGGGGACAGAGGAGCCTGGTGGGCTGCTGTCTATGGGGTCGCAGAGTCGGACGTGACTGAAGCAACTTAGCAGCAACAGCTGCCCTTAGTAACTTCCTGTACCTAGACATCATAAACAGGTCAGGTTGGATGGTGGTAGAAGATAAAATGGAATCATTTATAAGTGGTTTGGGAGGTGAGGAGTGGGTGGAGGGAAAGATTTCATGCAGGTGGAACTATCGTGAAATTGGAGTCTCAGCAGATTAGGTGTGTGAGGGCAACACTGAGAAAATCAGCTTTGGGCTGGTGCGTGTAGAGGGTTGGGGAGAAAGCTAGTGGGCAAGGATTGCCATGGTGCCTACTCATCCTGCCTTCTGGACAAATCTTTGATGCAGGTGCTGTACACTTTGCTGCCTCAGAGCGTCTAAGATGGTTATCTTGTCTTCTCCCAAATCAGCTAGGAGCTGCAAGGTGTCAGAGTAGAGGGGAGCAGTAGGTACTGTGGGCTTGTGGTGTGGGAGTCTTTCCATTCTAGTACATCAGAAGCCACCACTGGAGCAGAGAGACAAGAGGGAGTTCTAAATGGAGAGGTTCAGGGAAGGTCTGGTCACAATCGTGTTTTGGAAGAATTAATGTGGCACTTCGGAGAATGCTCTGAACACTTGCATATCTAAGTTTCCAGTAAAAGAACATTGAGTGAACCCAGATTTGATTGCTTGGGTTTGGAGAAATACTCTGATAGCACAAGTTACTGAAAAAAAAAATCTGTAGTTACAAAAGCTGATTCTTTTAGGTGAATCTCAGTTTAGTCATCATAGCAGTTATATGAGTATTCCCATTGGCACTGGTAGAGGACTTGCTCTTATGGTGCTTGGCCTGTGCATCACACAGGTCTCCTTTACAGCATACTGGATCTCAGGTTTCCAAGCATCCATCCCTTACTTAAGTTCTTGTCTTTTATGTTCAGTAGTCTCTCATTATTATTATTTGATTAATGCTCTCAGTACAGTCACTCAGTTGTGTCCGACTCTTTGCGACCCCATGGACTGCAGCATGCCAGACTTTCTTGTCCATCACCAACTCCCAGAGCTTGCTCAAGCTCATGTCCATTAGGTTGGTGATGCCATCCAACCATCTCATCCTCTGTTGCCCCTTCTCCTCCTGCCTTCAGTTTTTCCCAGCATCAGGGTCTTTTCCAGTGAGTCAGTTCTTTGCATTAGGTGGCCAGAGTATTAGAGCTTCAGCTTCAGCATCGGTCCTTCCAATGAATATTCGGAACTAATTTCCTTCAGGGTTGATTGATTTGAGCTCCTTGCAGTCTAAGGGGCTCTCAAGAGTCTTCTCCAACACCACAGTTCAAAAGCATCAATTCTTTGACGCTCAGCTTTGTTTATGGTCCAACTCTTACATCCACACATGACTACTGGAAAAGCCATAGCTTTGAATAGATGGACCTTTGTCAACAAATTAATCACAAACTGCTTTTTAATATACTGTCTAGGTTGGTCATAGCTTTTCTTCCAAGGAGCAAGCGTCTTACAATTTCATGGCTGCAAGTCACCATCTGCAGCGATTTTGGAGCCCCCCGAAATAGTCTGTCACTGTTTCCATTGTTTCCCCATCTATTTGCCATGACGTGATGGGACCAGATTCCATGATCTTTGTTATTTGAATGTTGAGTTTAAGCCAGCTTTTTCATTCTACTCTTTCACTTTACTCAAGGGGTTCTTTATTTCCTCTTCAGTTTCTGCCATAAGGGTGGTGTCATCTGCATATCTGAGGTTATTGATATTTCTCCCAGCAATCTTGATTCCAGCTTGTGGTTCATCCAGCTCAGCATTTTGCATGATGTACTCTGTATATAAGTTAAATAAGCAGGGTGACAGTATACAGCCTTGACGTACTCCTTTCCCAGTTTGGAACTAGTCTTTTGATTAATGCTTTAGGGAGATGTATTACCCTGAACATGTTTTTCTTCTTGGAACCCTTCACATGTGCTGTTCTCCTACCTGGATGCTCAGTGTCATGGTCTTCATCCAGATCATAAAAAAATTCTGTATCAGCCCTTCAAATAATGGGGTGTTTGCTTCTGCACATTCCCAGTATAGACTTTGTAGCGAATAGTTATGCCAGCTGAAGTTGGGGATTACTTGTGTAAGTGGTGTCTCATTTTCTTTTCCCTGTTAGAAACAGACTCAGTTCACATGGCATCTGTGAAACTGGACAGCTCTGTACTTGAGCAGGTAGCCAGTAAATGTTGGACTGGAACTATTATTTTGGGTTCTGATTCCATACTTAAGATGTGTTGAGTAACTGGAAGGTGTTACCTTTTTTCAGGTAGACATAGGAATTATAAGCCATTCTATGTATATGTTAGATGAGACTTTCATATGAGTGATCCTGAATTTTACCTCCTAAATGAAGTACTTAGTTTTCTTTTTCCTCTAGCGTTTATTTCTGAATGGTGCACTCAGATTTTGTTTTAACGTTTGTATATGCACTCTCTAGAGTGGCTTCAGTCATCCATCTTCTCCGGTGGCCTGCAGACTAGCCAGATCCACTACAGCTACAATGAGGAGAAAGATGAGGACCACTGTAGCTCTCCTGGGGGCACTCCTGCCAGCAAGTCCCGGCTCTGCTCCCACAGACAGGCCCTGGGGGACCACGCCCAGGCATTCCTGCAAGCCATCGCTGACAATAACATTCAGGATCACAATGTGAAGGTGCGTGAGGCCTTCCCACACTGTGCCTTCTGTTTACCTTAGGACTTTGACTTGTGAAGAGCTTAGCACAGACTTTGTTGGCATCTTATTTGGAGAGCTCTTAAGAGGCTGGTTCACTTCGGTGTCCAGTGAAGTTTTAGAAGCATCACTGATCACAAGTGCATCAGAAGTTGCAGCACTTAGAATTTATGACGATGTTGCAAGGTTGGCTCTGAAGTTACCTCCAGCTGTTTCTGTTGCAGGACTTTCTGTGTCAGATTGAAAGATACTGTAGGCAGTGCCACTTGACAACACCCATCACCTTTCCCCCTGAGCATCCTGTGGAGGAAGTTGGCCGCTTACTGTTATGTTGCCTCTTAAAACATGAAGATTTAGGTATGAATCTCAGTATTTTAGCTGTACTATAGATCTTTCAACTGACATATTTCACAATCATAACTAATCTTCACTTTATCTTAAATATCTTTCACAGGTCACGTGGCATTATCTTTAGTTCATGCAGGTACGCTTGGTATTGAGCAAGTAAAGCATAGAACATTGCCTAAATCAGTGGTGGATGTTTGTAGAGTTGTTTATCAAGCAAAATGCTCACTCATTAAGGTAAGTAGATGTTGATTCTCTTTCTTCTGTGCTTTGTGGACAGTTGGTGGGGTATTGTTGTTAAGTTGTCCTTTCGTATTTAACTTTGTAGACTCATCAAGAACAGGGCCGTTCTTACAAGGAGGTCTGTGCCCCAGTCATTGAACGATTGAGGTTCCTCTTTAATGAACTGAGACCTGCAGTTTGTAATGACCTCTCTATAATGTCCAAATTTAAACTGTTAAGTTCTTTGCCCCGTTGGAAGAGGATAGCTCAGAAGATAATTCGAGAACGAAGGAAGAAGAGAGGTAAGAAGGTAAAGGGTGTAGGGGGATGCTTTCACCTGTGTCCCCCTCCTGTCTGTTGGCTGTTGCTCACCACATGGGCATTTTCACAACTGCTATAATGCTTTTATGTGTATTTATGATTAAGTATACAAATACTGCTTATTTTACCAAAACATGAGATAATGTTGCAGCTTTGGGACTGAATGTGTTGTGATTTGGTAACTAGTACACTGATGCTGAAAAATACTGTGAACTTTATTAAATTGATGGGGACAGTGAAGTGTTTTTTAAATCAGTTGTCCTGGTAATGAGATATGGAAAGATTTAATCTTTCCGGTGGCAATTATTCTTGCCATTCTTGTGAATAAATGTCTTTATTTGGAAATGTTAAATATTCTGAAGCATGGAGGATTGTTATAAAAGGAACCAAAAGAGTTACTGCTATTTTCAGGAAGCAGCTGTGTAGGGATAGGAAAAAGAGTTTTTGTATTAACCAAAATTTGTGTGAAAATACATTAAAAAACTTTATAATTTGGTCATTTGTGATTATAAACAAACCTACCAAGATATCTGATTATACTCTTATGAATTATATTGATTTATGCCCAGATCAGCCTTTTAAGCAATATTAGTGAGTTTTTGATGAATATTGCAAACAATAATGTGATGGAAGACTATTTTAGAAGCCATCCTGAATTGATTGTTCCTGGGCTTGGACCATAGCTTATCTGGATCCTGGAAATGCTTTGAATTAGGAAATAGGGCACGAGCACTTCTGAGATCCCTTTAACCCAGGAGGCCTGGAGACTCAGGAGATAGCATCTCAGCTGGAAGGAGAACGGGCCCATCCCCATGTGGGTGTTGCCTCCCTGGACTCTGAGCTCACATGGTCACCTCTTAAAATGTCCTAATGTGGGTTATATATTTACTTGCAATTTTTAAATAATTAATATTACTGGTCCTGTGCTAATTTTGATGATTCACTGGTAGGGTACTACAGGACTCAGAAGAGCTATTGTACTCTTCGTTATTACTGTGAAAAAGGACAGAGGAAGATTAGCAAAAATTGACACATGGAGGAAATTCCAGAGGAAACCGGGCCCAGGCTTTCTTCCAGTGTTCCCTCTAGTGAACCACAGAGTCCTGCTTGGTTCTCTCAGCGGTGACATGTGACAAAGCTATCTGTCAGGAATGCTTGCCTGAACCTTGGTGTCCAGGGTTGTTGTTGACCGTCAGTCACATGGCCATGTGGGGCTTGCATGATTTATTTCAGCTGCCCAGACTCTATCCAGAGTAGAACAGTTGACGTAAGTCACAAACTCTCTGTTCGCTCTGGTTGAGGCGGTCCTATGCCTGAGGCACACTCTTCTCAGTGAGGGTGTGTCCAGGTTTCAGAGCTCAATTCATAGGAGCTGGGCAAGGGCCAGTGCAGATGATACAGGCCTTTCTTGGGGATTTGCAGGGTTTGAGCAACACAGACGTGGTATGTTAGTGTTTCATTGTGTTGTCTGTTATTTATATTATAAAGTAGAAGAATTAGACTAAAAGCCTTGAAGAGTACCAAAAGTAGAGAAGTAACACCACATATTAAATTGCAAATTCAACAGAATTTCTCTCATTTAAAAGACTAACTTAAGGGACTTCCTTGGTGGCTAGGAGGTTAAGAATCTGCCTCCCAACACAGGGGATGCAGGTTTGATACCTGGTCAGAGAACTGAGATTCCACATGCTGTGGGGAAGCTAAGCCCGTGAGCCACAGCAACTGAGCCCCTACATTCTAGGGCCCATGCTCCACAAAAAGAAGTGCACGCACTACAACTTGTGGAAGCCTGCACGTGGCAAGAGAGAGTCCAAGAGCTGCAATGAAGACCCAGCACAGCCAAAAAAAAAAAAGACTAAACATAGCCAAAAAACAAAAAATGACTAACATAGCCAAAGGCATCTAATTGATTCAGTTGTACCGTGGTGACAGAACCAATATACTAGTCCAGAGTGGGCAGATTAGGATCTGTTGACAAATGTAGCCTGCCATTTACTGTATACTGCCCATGAGCTAATGCTGGGTTTTCCATTTACGTTATTTTATAAAAAACAAAGAAGAACGTGGCACATGAAAATTATGTGAAGTTTAAATAACAGCGTTCACAAGTCAAGTTAGCTGCTTTTCATGCTGCAGCAGTAGAGTATTTGCAGTAGATTGAATAGCCTGCAAAGACTAAAATATTCACTCTATTCACTCTCTGTCCCTTCAGGAAAAAGTTTGTCAGCCTCTGGGCTTCTCGTTCTTTAGGGCTTCTCTCCATTGTAACATTGTCACTATCTTTCTGTCCCTGACATGCAGTAGCAGGGAGTTATTATTGAATGTCGTGTGAGAATAATTATGATAGTTGAGGATCCCTTGGACTGCAAGGAGATCCAACCAGTCCATTCACAAGGAGATCAGCCCTGGGATTTTTTTGGAAGGAATGATGCTAAAGCTGAAACTCCAGTACTTTGGCCACCTCATGCGAAGAGTTGACTCACTGGAAAAGTGATGCTGGGAGGGATTGGGGATAGGGGGAGAAGGGGACGACAGAGGATGAGATGGCTGGATGGCATCACGGACTCGATGGACGTGAATCTGAGTGAACTCCGGGAGTTGGTGATGGACAGGGAGGCCTGGCGAGCTGCGATTCATGGGGTCGCAAAGAGTCGGACACGACTGAGTGACTGAACTTACTTTTTGTAATTTGAGTACTTGACAATGATATTTACATGTTTCTTTGAAAACAATATTCATATCCTTTGCCTTCACGCAAATTTTAACATTTCTTAATGTAAAATCATGTTTAAGGATTTTTGTAATGAATGGTGTTTTTAAACATAGTTCCTAAGAAGCCAGAATCTACTGATGAAGAAGAAAAAATTGGAAATGGAGAGAGTGATTTAGAAGAAGCTTGCATTTTGCCTCACAGTCCTATAAATGTGGACAAAAGACCCATTACAATTAAATCACCCAAGGTGAAGTATTTTTTTTTGTGATTCTAAGACTGGCTATGTAGAAGCACAACACATAGGAAGGGCATCTACAAGTATTATTGCTTTGTTTTTGAATATGAGTAGAGACTATGCTAGTTACCAACAGCATGAATAACTGCCTCAGTGATGCTTAAATGCACTTGACTTATGGTGCCCTGGTCAAATCAGTAGCTGGAGAAGTGTTTTCTTTTACTCTTAGCTGTATACTGTGTCATTATTTGTTCACCATTTTACTCATTCATTCATTTATTCACTCATTCATTGTATCCTTTGCTCCAAAAACTGTTAACATGGATGATAATTTAACTTTGTCAAATTAGCCAATTCCAAAGTACCTAAGTATACAGATTATACATTGATTTATAAGACTGTTTATTATATGATTGTTTTTATTATTAGTTCCTAAATTTAAAATGTTACCAATTTAAACCTAGTGACATTTATTTATATTTTCTTTGAGTAATTGTTTTAGAGCACATCTTAATATGAATAAGGTTAACTGATGGTGAAAATGGTTTTCATTTGTCAGGATAAATGGCAGCCACTGTTGAGTACAGTTACAGGTGTTCACAAATACAAATGGTTGAAGCAGAATGTTCAGGGTTTGTATCCTCAGTCTGCACTCCTCAGTACGATAGCTGAATTTGCCCTTAAAGAAGAGCCAGTGGATGTGGAAAAAATGAGAAAGTGCCTACTAAAACAGGTAAATTTGCTAAGACCATTCTTCTCTGTCTTGGATAATACAGACGCACTTAACAGTATGTATTGATATTTTTCACAGTTGGAGAGAGCAGAAGTTCGCCTGGAAGGGATAGATACAATTTTAAAACTGGCAGCCAAAAATTTCTTACTTCCATCTGTGCAGTATGCTATGTTCTGTGGATGGCAAAGACTTATTCCAGAAGGGATTGATATAGGGTAAAACTTTATAATATTTTTTTCTTAATTAAGGGAAGCTATGACAACAGAGCATTGTTTTATTGAAGTTAAAAGTCTGGTAATATTCTGAGTAAAATTCTTCATCTTTGTTTGAAGGGAACCCCTTACCGATTGTTTAAAGGATGTTGATTTGATCCCACCTTTTAATCGGATGCTGCTTGAAGTAACTTTTGGCAAGCTGTATACTTGGGCTGTTCAGAATATTCGAAATGTTTTGATAGATGCAAATGCCAAATTTAAAGAACTTGGTGAGTTAAAAATCTGGTGGTTAAAAGGCTATATTAAAATTGCTATTGATGTTAATGATGATATCAGCATTATTTCTTAGTTTGTCTCTTAATTATATATTCTGGAAACTTTGAAATGCTAATTTTTGCTTTGAAGACTTTCATAACGTTGTACATTAGAATGATAATCTAAGCTGCTTTAAACTTTCTCATATTCTAAACTTTAGAATTTGACAGAAGATATAATATTGTACTATCCTAATACAAAGCTTTTATATTTTAACATTTTTAAGTGTATCACACAGTGTATCTTAAAATGTATTTTTTATTAGTACATAATCTCCTTAATGGTTTAAGCATCTATAGAGAAGAGGGAGAAGTGGTTTTGTGGAAGACAAGTGAAATCTCTCTTTTGTAATTGACATGAAAGGAGTGAGTCACTAGGGATATTTAGAGGAGCAGAGTTACAAGTTTTGTAGATAGATGGAGACAGCTACATGTGAAGTGATGGTGGTATGATTATTGCAGAGTAATATGGAACTGCCCAATGTCCACACTCTGTGGATATCTGATGAAAAAGACAGACTTACTGTAAAAAATTGCTAATGCTTTCTGCTTTGTGTATGTTCTTGGATCAATGCACAAGAAACTTATTTGAGTGCCAATGCCTTTTAGGTATCCAGCCTGTCCCCTTGCAAACCATTACAAATGAGAACCCATCAGGACCAAGCCTGGGGACGACCCCACAAGCTCGCTTTCTCCTGGTAATGCTCAGTATGCTCACCCTGCAGCACGGTGCCCACAATCTGAGCCTTCTGCTGAATTCTGGCACGCTTGCTCTTACACAGACAGCACTTCGTCTCATTGGTGGGTTGGCATTGCCCTAAGTCACCTGTGAAAATTCAATGGTTTTTCTTGATCTCTCTTTCTATAAAATTTTTTCTTTTGGTGAATAAGTACAAATAACATAAAATTTACCATTCTAAGTAATTTTATAATTCATTGTCAGCAATCACATCCACAATGTTGTGCAAGCATTAATGCTGTTGTCCATAACTGTTTATCACCTGAAATGCAAGCACATGTCCATTTACCAGTGACTCCTGACTTCCCACTCCCCTAATTATTGGCAGTAGCAAATTTGCTTTCTATCTTTGTGGACTTACTTGTTTGGATATTTCATACAAATGAAATCATACAAACAAATTTCAGTCCTTTGTATCTGGCTTATTTAGCATGCATTAATATCAGTGCTTCATTTCTTTTTATGGCTAGTAAATATTATATGAATATACTGTGTTTTATTCATCCTTTGATGGATATTGGCTTATATCTACCTTTTGGCCATGCTAAATAGTATTGCTAGGAAATATGTGTACAGGCTTTTCTTTGTTACCAGTCCCTTTGTTATATACATAGGAGTAGAATTGCAGGGTTTTATGGTATTCCTATGTTCAGCTTGCTGAGAAATTGCCAAACTATTCCACAGCACTGTACCATTTTACATTTTCACCCACAGTGGGCCAAGAGTTGCAGCTTCTCCATGTCCTTGCCAACGCAAGTTATTTTCTGATTTTTTTTTTTTAAATTTAGGCTACTCAAGTTGGTGTGAAGTGATAATTTCATTATGATTTATTTTATGCTTCTCTAATATTGAGTGTCCTTTCATGGATCTCAGCCTTGTGGTGAAGGGTCTTGCATAACTCAGTGATGTGATGAGCCATGCTGTGCAGGGCCACCCAGAATGTCACAGTGAAGAGTACTGACAGAATGTGGTCCACTGGAGGAGGGAATAGGGAACCACTACAGTGTTCTTGCCTGGAGAACCCCATGGACAGTATGAAAAGGCAAAAAGATAACACAGCAGAAGATGAGCTCCCCAGGTTGGAAGGTATCCAGTATGCTCCTGGGGAAGAGAGGAAAGCAGTTACTAATAGCTCCAGAAAGAATGAAGCACCTAGGTAGAAGTGAAAACAATGCTCAGGTGTGGAGTGTCTGGTGGTGAAAGTAAAGTTGATGCTGTAAAGAACAGTATTGCATAGGAACCTGGAATGTTAGGTCCTTGAATCACGGTAAGTTGGACGTGGTGAAGCAAGGGATGGCAAGAATGAACATTGACATCTTAGCAATCAGTGAGCGAAAATGGATGGGAATGGGTGAATTTATCAGATGACCATTATGTCTACTATTGTGGCCAAGAATCCCTTAAAAGAAATGAAGTGGCCTTCATAGAAGGCTATGAAAGAGCCTGAAATGCAGTGTTTGGGCACAATCTCAAAAACGACAGAATGATCTTGATTCATTTCCAAGGCAAACCTTTCAGCATCATAATAATAATTCAAGTCTATGCCCCAACCACTGATGCTGAAGAAGCTGGAGTTGACCAGTTTTGTGAAGACCTATGGTGTTGGAGAAGACTCTTGAGAGTCCCTTGGACTGCAAGGAGATCCAACCAGTCCATTCTGAAGGAGATCAGCCCTAGGTGTTCTTTGGAAGGACTGCTGTGGAAGCTGAAACTCCTTGCCACCTGATGTGAAGAGTTGACTCACTGGAAAAGACCCTAATGCTGGGAGGGATTGGGGGCAGGAGGAGAAGGGGACGACAGAGGATGAGATGCCTGGATGGCATTACCAACTCGATGGACGTGAGTCTGAGTGAACTCCGGGAGTTGGTGATGGACAGGGAGGCCTGGCTTGCTGTGATTCATGGGGTCACCAAGAGTCGGACACGACTGAGCGAGTGAACTGAACTGATGACGCATTTTTGAACTAACACCAAAAAGTGATGTCCATAGGGGATTGGAACACAAAAACGGGAAGTGAAGATATACTCAGAATAACAGGCAAATATGGCCTTGGAGTTTTGTCAAGAGAACACACTGGTCATAATAAACACCCTTTTCCCAACAACCTAAGAGACAACTTCACACATGGACATCATCAGATGGTCAATACTGAAATCAGATTGATTATGTTCTTTGTAGCCAAAGATGGAGAAGCTCTATACAGTCAGTAAAAACAAGACTCGGAGCTGACTGTGGCTCAGATCATGAGTTCTGTGAAGCAAAATTCGGGCTTAAATTGAAGAAAGTAGGGAAAACCACTAGGCCATTCAGTTATGACCTAAATAAAATCCCTTAATGATTGTATGGTGGTGGTTACAAGTAGATTCAAGGGATTAGATCTGGTAGACAGAGTGCCTGAAGAACTATGAACAGAGGTACATAACATTGTACAGGAGGCAGTGACCAAAACCATCCCAAAGAAAAAGAAATGCAGAAGGCAACTTGGTTGTCTGAGGAGGCTTTACAAATAGCTGTGAAAAGAAGTGAAAGGCAAGGGAGAAAGGGAAAGATACATCCAACTGCATGCAGAGTTCCACAGACTAGCAAGGCTTTATTAAATGAACAGTGCAAAGAAATGGAGGAAAGCAACAGAATGGGAAAAGACGTATCTCTTCCAGAAAGTTGGAGATATATATCAAAGGAACATTTCATACAAGGATGGGTATGATAAAGGACAGAAAGGACACGGACTTAACAGAAGCAGAAGAAGAGATTGGAAAGAAGAGGTGGCATGAATACACAGAGGTATACAATGAAGGTATTAGTGACTGGCATGACCAGGATGGTGTTTTCACTCACCTGGAGCAATACATCCTGGAGTGTGAAGTCAAGTGGGCTTTAGGAAGCATTACTATGAACAAAACAAGAGGAGGTGATGGAAATCCAGCTGAGCTATTTAAATTCCTAAAAGATGATGATGTCAAAGTGCTGCAGTCAGTGTGTCAGCAAATTTAGAAAACTCAATGGCCACAGGACTGGAAAAGGTCAGTTTTTACCCCAATCCCAAAGAAGAAGCAATGCCAACAAATACTCAAACTACTGTACTGTTGCACTCATTTTGCATATTGGTAAGAAAGAAAGAAAGAAAGGGAAGTTGCTCAGTCGTGTGCGACTCCTTGCAACCCCATGGATTGAGTGTAGCCTACCAGGCTTCAGTGGGTTGCCATTTCCTTCCCCAGGAGATCTTCCCGACTCAGGGATTGAACTTGTGTCTCCTGCATTGTAGGCACACGCTTTACTATCTGAGCCACCAGGGAAGTCCATTACCAGGACTTCAACCAAGAACTTCCATATGTACAAGCTGGGTTTCAAGAGGCAGAGGAAGCAGAGATCAGATTGCCAACATTCGTTGGATCATGGTGAGAGCAAGGGAGTTCCAGAAAACAATTCTGCTTCATTGCTAAAATCTTTGACTGTGGACAAATTCTTAAAGAGATGGGAATACCAAACCACCTTACCTTTCTCCTGAGAAATCTGTAAGTGTGTCAAGAAAAAGTTAGAAGTGGACATGGAACAATGGATTGGTTCAAAATAGATAGAAGAGTATGACAAGGCTGTATATGCTGTCATTCTGCTTATTTAACTTTCTTGTAGAGTACATCATGTGAAATACTGAGTTGGAGGAATCAAAGATTGCTGGGAGAAATATCAATAATCTCAGATGCGCAGGTGATGCCGCTCTAATGGCAGGAAGTAAAGAGGAGCTAAAGAGCCTCTTGATGAGGGTGAAAGAGCAGAGGGAAAAAGCTGGCTTGAAACTCAACATTAAAAAATAAGGTCATGGCATCTGGTCCTATCACTTCATGGCAAATAGAAGGGGAAAAAGTAGAAGCAGTGATCAATTTTATTGGGCTCAAAAATCACTGTGAATGGTGACTGTAGCCATTAAATTAGAAGATTCTTTCTCCTTGGAAGGAAAGCTATGAGAAAACTAGAGAGCATATTTTAAAGCAGAAATGTCACTTTGCCAACAAACTTCCTGTAATAATGTACAGATGTGAGAGTTGGACCATAATGAAGGCTGAGTGCCAAAGAATTGTTGCTTTCAAATTGTGGTGCTGAAGAAGACTCTGGAGAGTCCCTTGGACTGCAAGGAGATCAAACCAGTAAATCCTAAAGGAAATGAACCCTGAATATTCATTTGAAGGACTGATGCTGAAACTCCCATACTTTGGCCACCTGATGGAACCAGCCAACTCATTGGAAAAGACCCTGATGCAGGGAAAGATTGAAGGCAAAAGGAGATAGGGCGGTAGAGGATGAGATGGTTAGATAGCATCATTGACTCAGTGGACATTAATTTGAGCAAACTCTGGGAGATAGTGGAGGATAAAGGAGCCTGGCATGCTACAGTCCGTGGGGTTACAAACAGGCAGACATAACTTAGACTGGTAAAGTCTAAGTTATTTGTTGCTGTTTGTGGCCAAACAACAATAGTGAATGACATTAGTCTCTGTACCCATGCTTCTTGGCCATTTGTATATCTAGGAGATAATGTCTATTCAGGTTCTTTGCTCATTTAAAAATTCAGTTGTGTGTGTTGAGTTAAGTAGAGGTCCTTTGAAATTCTGTATACTAGACTGTTAACAGTGATATGATTGAAGGACATTTCTTTTTCATTCTGGATTTTGTTTTACTTTGGTTTACAGAAATTATAAAATGTCTAATTTATCTATTAGTATTCTTATTATTCTTCTGTTGCTTGTGCTTTTGATGTTATGTCTAAGAAATCATTGCCAAATCCAAGATCATGAGGATTACCCATTACATTTTCTTCATTAAGTCTTGTATTTAGTTTTATGTCCACTTTAAGATGAATTTTTTAATATGATGTGAGATGAGGGTTCACTTTATTAATTTTTTGGTTATCCAGTTTTTTCAGTATCATTTTTTGGAAAGACTATTCTCAAATTTTTAGTATCCCTGTCAAAAATCATTTTGACTGTAGCTATTTAAGTTTATTTCTAGAATCTCAGTTTTGTTTGTGTTGTTCTATTTGTGTCATTACGCTAATCCCACATTGTTTTGAACGCTCTGATAAAAGCTTTGTGGTAAGTTTTAAAATTGACAGGTATGTCTTTCAACTTTTTCTTTCTCATGATTATTTTAGTTATTTCTAGTCCCTTGCATTTCCATATGACTTCCAGGTCTGGCTTTTCCCTGTTTGCTAAAAGGCCATTGAAATTTTCAAGGATTGTATTGAATCTGAAGATACTTTTGGAGAGTAGTGCCCTCTTAACAATATTAAGTCTTTTATTCCATGAATATGAGATTATTTTATATTTGTTTAGGTCTTCTTTCATTTCTTTGAGCAATATTTTATAGATTTTTGTTGTTGTTGTTATCAGGGTAATGCTGGCCTCATTGAGTAAGTTAGCGAGTAGTTCTCTCTTGTTCTGTCTTTGAAAGAGTTAGAATTGGTGTTGGTTCTTCTTTAGTGTTTGGTAGACTTTACCAGTAAAAAGAGATGTATGTGATGTAAGAGATGGATGTGATGCCATCCAGCCATCGCATATTGTTCACTGTTGATTCTGTTGTTCTGTTTATCTCTGTTCTGATGTCTGTTATTTCCTTTCTGCTACCTTTAGGTTTACTTAGGTCTTATTTTTCTAGTTCCTCCAGGTATAGTTAAGTTGTTCAGTTGTTTTGAGATCTTAAGTATGCGTTCATAGATTTAAATTTCCTCCTTAGTAAGCCGAATGGTCCTGGTTTTGTAGTTGTTGTTGAGAGGTCTTATTTGCCTTTGGCTGTGCTGGTCTCCGTTGCTGCTTGGTCCTTTCTCTAGTTCTGGGTAGCAAGCGCTTCTCTCCAGTTGCCGTGTGGGGGCTTCTAGTTGCAGAGCACAGGCCCTAGGCATGTGGTCTTCAGTAGTGGCGGCACATGGGCTCAACAGCAGCAGCCCCTAGGCGCAGAAGTTGTGGCGCACAGGCTTGATTGTTCTGAGGCATGTGGAATCTTCCTGGTCAGGAGTTGAACCCATGTCTCCTGAGTCGGCAGGCAGATTCTGTTCCACTGACCAACCAGGGAAGCCTCTCAGTCTGTTGAGAGGTTTTTGATTAGTGATTCAATGTCTTTACTTGTTTTAGGTCTGTTCACATATTCTACTCGAGTCAGGTCAGGTAATTCTGTGTTTCTAGGAATCTATCCATTTCCTCTAGGTTAGATAATTTATTAGTGTTCAGTTCGTAGTGCTCTCATAATTCTTTTTATTTCTGTAGGATTAGTAGCAATCTTCCCACGTTTTGTTTCTGGTTTTATTTATTTGTATCTTCATTTTTCTTGGTTAATGTGCTTAAAGTTTGTCAGTTTTGTTGACATTTTTCAAAAAAAGTCTGGTTTTGTTGATTCTGTTGTTCTATTTATTTCTGTTCTAATGTCTGTTATTTCCCTTCTGCTACCTTTAGGCTTACTTAATTCTTATTTTTCTAGTTCCTCCAGGTATAGTTAAGTTGTTTAGTTGTTTTGAGATCTTAAGTATGCATTTATAGATTTGAATTTCCTCCTTAGTACTGTTTTTGCTGCATCTCTTAAGCTTTGCTACATTGTGTTTTTGTTTTCATTTGTTTCAAAGTATTACTTTTTGTTGTGGTTTTTCTTTCTTTGTCCTGTTAAGTTTTCACACACTTATGACATTCCTAGCTTTTGTTATAATTTCTAGTTTCATTCCACTGTGATCAGAGAATATAATTTATATGATTTTAGTTTATTTCAGTTTATCATTCTGTGACCTAAAATACTACCTCTCCTGGAGGGTGTTCCCTGTGAACACTTGAGAAGAGTATGTTTTCTGCTGGTTTTGTATAGAATGTCCCTTCATGTCTGGTAAATCTGATTCATTTATAATGTTGTTCTTTGCTGAAATTTTTAGATACTGCAGGGCCAGTGTTCTAAATCCAAATGAAAGAGCAAAGCTGTCCTAAGCAGTTCGATTTTGCTAGTCTTTGTGCCCACAGGACCCATTCAGAAATATGCACCAGACTCTGAGTCAGCATCTGATATCCGTGGACCTCATTAACAACTAAAAATTGCTTTTAAAAATCTTAAAAATATATCACCATCTAAAGTTGCCTCTATTTTCTTGTTGTCTCCCCTTTTTTTCCAGAGACTCCAATAGGTAAAAGTCAGAGCACAAGCTATTAATTTTGGGGGCTTCCTCTGTTAACAGTACTGACTGTGAAAAGCCAGGGAGCTGTGTCCAATGAATACATATCTATCTTTGTTGCTTTCTCTAATCAAGGTGATTCTCTTTCATATGAGAAATCATTAGCATACAATATTTTATATTAATTTTTCTGTATATATCCACATATGATAGCCACAAAATACAAATCACTTAAAAAAAGAT
This sequence comes from Ovis aries, assembly GCF_016772045.2. NCBI lineage: Eukaryota > Metazoa > Chordata > Mammalia > Artiodactyla > Bovidae > Ovis > Ovis aries. The sequence goes on along the minus strand of NC_056055.1, from coordinate 113,695,242 downwards.
TCTCATTTTTTCCTTATTGCAAAATGTATTCAAACCCTTAGCAGCAAATTCAGTGTTTACAGTGTTAACATTATAGCTGCCTGGGGAGGTACCAGCTAGATGGAACCCCTGCCCCATTTTGGGCCTCACAGAGGCACTCCCAGGTTGAGAAAAAGACTATTTTCCTTCCAGTTTATTTAAAGCTTTACTCCTGAGCTGGGAATTGAACAATTTTTTTTTTCCTCCTCTTGGAGGAGAGCAGAACACAAACTTTAAATTTTTCACCCAACCAAGCCCATCTTTGGGAATGTTTGGGGCCCTTTTCTGTCCTGGAGAGAGAACAAAAACCCCAGGGTTACCAGGGGTGTGCATATCCCTCCCTCAGGCCAGGGTGCTGGCTCCTGGGGTTACATTTCCTGTTTCGAATACATTGGTAAATTTTACTTCTCACAGATTACAGCTCAGCTTCTATTTTAAACTATGAGTGGTTCCGTGGCCGCCAGGGACCAAATTTTCATCATGTTCTACTCCTTCATTTTCTCTTGTACCAGGCAATGGTTTTGCAATATTTGGGTGAGTCCACATTGTTCTAGAAAATCCTGTTGCTGCCACCCCTGTGTCAGGGTTCCCAAGACCACCTCCAGTTTTAATAATTTGCTCACAGGCCTCACAAGATTCCAGATATAGTCATACTTTGGGCTAAAGTTTGTTACAGTGAAAGAGTAGGAAGCAGAATCAGCCATGGCACATAGGTAAAGTGTGAGAGAGACCGGACGCAAATCCTCTCCTGGTGGAGACACACAGAGTGCACTTAGTTCCCCTAGCAAAGAGTTGTGACCACACATGTGAAGTGTTGTCTTTACATGCAAAGTATGGAGACGTGGTGCCCTGGGCTTTCACGGGGCAGGTCATGTAGGCATTTCTGCCTGGCACTTGAGTAAGCTTCAGACCCCCCAGAAAGAAGCAGATTTTAGCAGAGACCATGTTGTTTGTGCAGTGTAGGCACAGGAATGGCTTCTTGGCAGTTAAGGACTGGTGGGAGCCTTCACGAAATCCAGGTTCCCGAAGGCCAGCTGAGGGCCAACCCTGTAAACAGGCTTTTCTGGGGACAGCAGTATCAGGCCTTCTTTATCAGCTCTTTTCTTCACCTTACCGTAATTAAAGATTGTTAATTTCTCACAGTGTTAAACATTTAGATGGTTATCATTTGTTTTCCTGTTCTAATAAAAATATGAGTAATGAGTGTCTCTGTAATCATTTTTGCTTTTTGGAGTGGATCATAATTCCTGGAAATAGAGTAAATATCTTTTCTGAGAGTTTCTAAAATCCTCTACATATTTCTAATACATATTTATATATTTTGTCCTCTCCTTACCTTTTAAAAGTCTTAGTTCTCATCAGTAAATTTTTGACGGTATTTGTTGTATTGGTAAAAACTACACTATAGATTATTTAAAATTATCATCTTCATTAATACTTAACTGCTTATTGGTTCATCTTGCTTTTTCTGATGCTCTGATAGGCCCTAGTTGTGATAATGTTGAAGAAGACATGAATGCTTCTGCACGAGGAGCTTCTGCTACGGTTTTGGAAGAGACACGGAAGGAAACAGCCCCGGTACAGCTGCCAGTTTCAGGGCCAGAGTTGGCCGCCATGATGAAGATTGGAACCAGGGTCATGAGAGGCGTGGACTGGAAATGGGGTGATCAGGTCCTTAGAGATTTGAGTTAAATGCATTAGCCACACATTAGTCATCCTCTGCACATCCTGACCTGCATGTGATGAGTGGGTGGAGACTGGAATAAATACCTACACTCTACAGACAGGTGTGGTTGACAGGTGGTGTAGCTACTGATTCGTGGGTGGGCAGACAGAATCTCAGAACCAGTAGAGAAGGGCAGCAGCCTGCTCCAGGGCCCTTGAACAGGACCATATCTTGGAGGAGTAGCTGCTTGTTTTGGGACACTCCAGGCCTAGGCTTGACTTGAGGCTCAGCCTGGAGCAAGAGTGAGGGTAGGCAGGAGAGAGTAAACCGCATCTGAATAGTCATGTGAAAGCTCTGACCCTGCCTCTGTGAGCTGATGGCCAGGTGCCAGTTAGGTATCCTGACCCAGCAGCTACAGGCCCCTGCTTGGGCAGCGTCCATCTTTCCCCTTCTCCCCTCAGCACCTTGCTCCCATGTGTCTGTAGGGTCTCCCTGAGCAGAGGTTGGGACTGGGCTCTACACCATTACTGGAGTGACTAGCTAGGCCAGTGTGCACCCTCCTGTGATGTGGAACATTCTTGTCATGTCTAGGTTTTCTCAGCTTCACTCTTAAGCACGTACCTCCTGAGAATCATCTCAGAAATCAGTGTGTCCAGGACAAATAGCAGCAGTCTGAAAACAGCTTCTACTCGTGGAAATTAGAAGTAGAGTTTCAGTCTTAAGATTTGAGGGAAAATTGAAGAGTGAAAGGGAGTGAGGAGATTCTGGTGCTTGTTTGAGGATCCCAACCTTGTGAAGCCCCATGAGGGATGGTGGGGGGGCAGTGAGCAGGGTGGCAGAACCAGGCTGGAAGTCTGGTGTCTGCATTGGCTTATAGAGGATGCTAAATGAGGTGGTTCTTTACCTACTTACCTCTTTTGTTAGGAGTGTGGGCAGGTTAGTCCTGGTGTTCACTACAGTGATGAAGTGAGCTCTGAGTATAGGTGGGTTTGGAGCCCTCTGCTGACTTGAAGTCTGTGCAGCCACCCTTATAGGCAGTGTTCCAGAGAGAGGCCTGCACCCTCTTAACCATTCTTTGTTTTGGCTTCCTCAGGATGGACCTCCTCCTGGCCTTGGCCGTGTGATTGGTGAACTTGGAGAGGATGGGTGGATCAGGGTCCAGTGGGACACAGGCAGCACCAACTCTTACAGGATGGGGAAGGAGGGAAAGTATGACTTGAAGTTGGCGGAGCTCCCAGTCTCTACGCAGCCTTCGGCAGAGGACTCAGACACGGAGGATGACTCTGGTGGGTATTTGGGGGCCCTGGCAAGCTGTGTGCATGTGCGTGCTTTTGGGAGTGAGAGTGGCACTCCGTAGGTGAAGCTTTCCATGAAGGTCTGGTTGAAACAGGCCCAGGGGCAGGATAGTTCCTGTCCCTCTTGGAGATAGTGTTGTGGGGGCAGGTAAAGGAGCATAGAGCCTGCTGTGTCCTCTTCTCAGGTGGATTTTCTGGGCATCCCTGAGCCAGTGCCTTATGTAGTGGACATTGCCTCACCATGCCCGGAAGCATGTGTCTTTCCTTCTTTCACCTTCTCTCAGAATATGTCACACAGTGTGGAGTTAGTCAGTACTTTACTACCGTCGGTAAAATGAAGATGAGAATTTGGTGACCTCAGAAAGTTAAACCCTATGTATTAAGAGGCAGAATTGTAGGAGGAGTGCTTCGTGACATTTTTCAGACATGTCTGAAAGACCTTGGGATACCAGTCTTGGTGAGACTGTCCAGGAGGCTGGCACTGATTTGGGGGCTCTGGTGTCTGCTGTATGCATGGCATGACAGGCTCCCAAGATCACTTTCATGGTTAGGAGAGAAAACTCGAGAGACTCAGTTCACTAGAGAAAGGGTGGTGTGGAAGGCTGGCTAGGCGTTCTGTGCCCATGGTGTGTGCAGGCCACTCCATGCATATCAGATATAAACCGATGATGCCTGTCTGGGGCACATGAGGAGTAGCACACGGGAAGCTGTGTGGCCCCACCTAGGTAGTCGATGCTGATTTGTTATCACTGCATCTGACGGTGTCCAGGCCAGTTGTCCCTACTACTCCCTCTCTGCCAGGGGGTTTCACTTGTGAAGTTGGAGCCTGAGCAGGGCTGGCCAAGTGATAGAAAGATGGTCCGGTTCCACATGTATTCCTTATCAAAGATCCAGTGATCCGTACATGTGAGCTCCCTTCCGTGGAAGCACCCACCTAATACTTGTCCAGGGCACAGCCACCTTAGCAGCAGCCAGCTTCTGACATTGAAATTGTTTTTCTAAGGAATGAATCCTTGGAATTGTTCTAGTGTTTCTGAGCAGGATGAGATTGCTTTAAAAAATTAAACTGTAATGGAAAAGTCTTATTCCCTCCAATTAGGGTGAGTGTTCAGTGCATCCTGAATTCCATCTTTAATGTAAAGAACTGCTTCCCTTTCTACAGTAAGAGAAGAAATATGTGATATTAAATCCCTTAGGTTACATGCAGAGACATTTTCCAGTTTTTTTTTTTTTGGAAGTGTAGTTCCTTATTTTTATTCTTTTTTTCAGAAGCTGAACAAATTGAAAGGAATATTCACCCCACTGCAATGATGCTTACCAGCACTGTTAATTTACTGCAAACTCTTTGTCTTTCTGCTGGAGTCCATGCTGAAGTTATGCAGAGTGAAGCCACAAAGACTCTCTGTGGACTGCTGCGAATGTTGGTGGAGAGTGGAACAACAGACAAGACATGTATGCAGTGGGGAGTTGTGGGCCAAAGAGTCAGAACTGGGCTGTCAGTTTGGGTGTGTGTGTATGTGGGTGATTGTCGGTGTGTGTGTGTCAGTGTGGGGCTGCTGTGATGAATCACCACAGACATGGCAGTTCTGTGGAATTACCATGGAGCTGCTTTCTCCATTATCAGCACCGCCCTCCATAGTGGTACATTTGCCACAGTTGATGAGCCTGCACTGATTTATCATTAGCGCCCACAGCTGGTAGTTCACAGTAGAGCTCACTCTGGGTGTTGCACACTCTGCGGGTGTACATGGCACCACAGGCACAACCTGCCACATCATAGTACCACAGCCTGGGCCGTCTCAATTTCAGAAATTTACTTCTTCTCAGTTCTGAAGGCTAGAAGTTCAAGGTCAAAGAATGAGCAGATCTAGTTCTTTTTTATGAGTCTGAGGGCAGAATCTGTTCCAGGGCCCTCCGTAACACCTGATGGTTTGCTGGCAATCTTTTGGCATTCCTTGGCTTCCCTCATCTTCCCTTTGGCATCCCTCATCTTCACATGGCATTCTCCCTGTATGTGTCTGTCTCCAGATTTCTCCTCTTTGTAAGGATGTCAGTTACACTGGATTAAGGACGCACCCTAATCTAGTTTAGCTTCATCTAAACTTAGTGCATCTGTTTCCAAACAAGATCGCATTCTGAGGTACTAAGGATTAGGACTCCAACATGTGAATTGTGGCAGAACATAATTCAACTCTTAACAGAGGCTTAAAACAAGAACTTCACATTCTCAGAATTCTAGATAGCAGAAGTCCAAAATCAAGGCATGCTCCTTCTGACAATCTTGGGGAAGACCCTGAATTTTAGCTTTTGTACCTCCAGGCTTCAAACGTGTGGTGTATGGTCATATCGTTCTAGTTTCTGCCTCATCTTTAGTTGAATGCCTCCCCTCTTCTTTTCTCCCTCTTATTATAAGTACCTTCGTTCGATTTTGGGTTCACCCTAATCCAGTATAATGTCATCTCAATCTTTATCTTAATTATATCTGTGAAGAATTTATTTCCACATCTGACTCTGGGTGAACATGAATTTTGAGGGTACAATTCAGTCTATCAAAGTGTTTGAGTATGTGAATATGAGTATGTATAAGTGTGGGAGAAGTTGAGGAAGTGATTGGAGCAAGTGTGTGTGTATGTGTGCAGGTGTGAGTGTGTATGCATGTGTGAGTTTGAGTGAGATTGAGTGTCATGTGTGTAGTTGGGTATGTGGAGAGTTTGACTGTGTGAGTGACTGTGAGAGTGGCGTCTGATGTGGGGTGCCAGGGCCTGTAAACGTGTAGTTAAGTGTGACTGAGTGAGTGGCGTGAGTGTGTGTCTGAAGAGCCGTGTCCCTAGTGAGCTGGGAGTTGGACTATGGGAACCGGGGAAGGGGAGCTAGTCTGGCGTATGAGCAGGTCACGTGGCACACCCCCACCTCAGAGTCTCTGCCAGCCAGGAGAGTGGAAGCCCCAGGTGTCCATGAGTGCAGATCCTGGAGGAGCAGCAGTCTCATGAAAGTGCAGATCCTGGAGGAGCAGCAGTCTCATGAAAACCTCTTACTCTTTTTCTAGGAATACAGCCTTCTTAAAACTTGGGCTGAGAATTTACGATGCAGATTAAATATAAACAAGCTCATGGGAGACACTTAAAGCATGTGAAATTTACAACCTGTGGTATTTGCCCTCCCACAGATAATTGCTGTTTGAATTATAGATTGTTTTCCTACTGCTTAGAGACAGTACGTAGATGAAATTCCTTAATGAGTTTGAATTACTCCACGTACCTTAGAGATTTTAAAATGTAAAGTGTTCCTTAAGCTAACTTGCAAGTATTCTCCTGTTCTTCTCACTTAGAATCAGTGACATTGTAGTATATTTGTAAAGGAGCTGGTTATTGAAAATGTGTGACTTAGGTAAGTTGAAAGTAAAGGTGGTTCTCAGTGCTTGTTTTTAGAGCGTGGGTGCCAAGCTGGTCTGTCTTGCTCTGCCAGCCTCCCCCAGCAGGCTGGTGTGCCGGGAGCAGCACCGGAGCTGGTGCACCCTGGGCTTTGTGCGCAGCATCGCCCTCACGCCGCACATGTGCGCGGCCCTCAGCTCCCCGCCCTGGATCTCGCTGCTCATGAAGGTCGTGGAGGGACACTCGCCTTTCACCGCTGCCTCCCTACAGCGGCAGGTAACTAACTGTGCTGCCACACTGATCCACGCTCACTGCGAGTTTTGGGATTGGGAGCCCCATCAGTGTTGGCATCAGGCTGGCCATCGTAATTAGGTTCCTGAGTGCATAAAAGAACTAACACAGGGTGGATTTTCTAGATACCAGTGCATACTAAGTCTCTTCAGTTGTTTCAACACTTTGTGACCCTTGGAACTGTAGCCCGCCAGGCTCCTCTGTCCATAGAGATTCTCCAGGCAAGAGTACTGGACTGGTCGCCACTTCCTCCCCTGGGGGATCTTCCCGACCCAGAGATTGAACCTGCGTCTCTTACGTCTCCTGCATTAGCAGGCGGGTTCTTTACCACTAGGGCCACCTCGGAGGCCCTGAGACAAGAGGCTAAAGATAATGATTATTTTAAATTGATGAAGTTGTTAAGCCTTAGGTGACTTGCTTTTCTATGACCAGCTGCTCTCATCTTCACCATAGTTGTGGTATACTTGTCTTGAGAAGAATTAAACTAAAGAAATTAATTTTTAACTAAAGAATAATTAAGTGAGTATCTGCATGCATAATGTAGCTTATTTTTTAACCTAATAATTCATATTATTAATCAACTTTGAGGTAATTATGTGGCTGTAAAATAATATTAGAATTTTCACATGATTAATTGCATTATAGGAACAAAAATTAAAATCTTTAACCTCATAATTTTTCAGATAATGGCTTTCTTTAATACTTGCTGTTTTAAATCACCTTTATCAGATCTTAGCTGTACATTTGCTGCAAGCAGTACTGCCATCATGGGACAAGACAGAGCGGGCCAGGGACATGGAGTGCCTTGTGGAAAAACTCTTTGGTTTCCTGGGCAGCTTGCTCACCACCTGCTCTTCAGATGTCCCATTCCTCAGAGGTGGGCAGCTCTCCTCCTTCCTGATGTCCTGGGTGAGCAAGCAGGGCATCATGTAGCCCTTCCTTTGTGTGTGTTCTACAGAATCCACTCTGAGGAGGCGGAGGGCCCGCCCGCAGGCTTCCCTGACTGCTACGCACAGCAGCACACTGGCGGAGGAGGTGGTGGCGCTGCTCCGCACCCTGCACTCCCTGGGCCAGTGGAACGGGCTCATCAACAAGTACATCAACTCACAGCTCCACTCGGTTACTCGCAGCTGTGCAGGAAAGCTGGCTGAAGGGGTGGGTGCTGCATGCTCTTTGCACATCTGGTAGTGCTTCTTTGTAGAATGTTGATTTAACTTTCAGATTGTCTTTTTAAATACCATGTATTTTGTTCATGGATATATTTAAAAATATTTTTTACTGGAAAAATTATTGAGGAAACCAATATAAAAAGTAAATTTGGCTTAATTTTAAATGTGTAAGAAATAGGTAGCCCTCTGGGCTCTCCTCAGGTTTGCTGTCTGTCTGCACTAGGCTCTGTTAGATGACTTCTTTCCTGACTGTGAGAACCCTGAGGTGGGGAGCCTCATGGCAGTCCTGGCTGTCATTGGAGGCATTGACGGCCGGTTGCGACTAGGGGGACAAGTCATGCATGATGACTTTGGAGAAGGCACTGTGACTCGCATCACTCCGAAGGGCAAAATCACCGTGCAGTTCTGTGACTTGCGAACCTGTCGTGTTTGCCCACTGAATCAGCTGAAGCCAGTAAGTGAACCTGTGTTCGGGTTGCTAGGTAGTAAGGTGAAGGGCTTTTATATTAGAACCGGAAGGAGCTTGATTCTTATGGTTTGGGTCTGCCTTCTAGGTAGCTATGCAACTTGAGGAAAACTGGCTTTCTTTCTCTGTTTACCTTCCCTTCTTGTGGTTAATCAGGTCTCACAGGGCTGTATAGATTAACAGTTCATGTGTGTGATTTTAGCCTTTAAAGACAGGAAAGGGCATTAGTTATTTAGAAGGTCTTGTGTAAGAATATCAGTTATATTTATTTTAGAATGTGAATTTATGAAATTTATTTTTTATCAAACAACTCAACTTTCAAAAAACCTAAAAATGATTCCTTTAAAATGATGATCTTAGAAAATGCTTAATTACTGTGTTGAGTGACATGACTATATTTAGCATTGTCATCTTAAATCTGTGAACTGGGGGTCCGTTGGAAAAGTGAGTGAATTATGTTACTTTGTGTAACCTAAGTTCAAGTGAAAGTGAGAAAGTGCACTTACTGTATGTTTCAATAAAATACTGTTTTTGATGATTATAGAAATATATGCATGTCATAGAAAACTTGAAATGTATAGAAAATACTTGAGAATAACTACCACCATCATGTAATTATTGTTAAAAAGTTGACAAGAAAAAATTAATTTAGGTTATATTTACTATACATGTAAGTCTTTATCTTACCTTCAGGGTCATCTTTCAAAATTATTTTCAGATGTAAAAACAGTTTTGAATACATGTGTTATTTTAGAGTTAAGATTATGCTAACTTTTCAGAACATTTGTTTGTTCTTCTCACTGGACACACTTTGAAGGTTTCTATGCTCTTTCTTTAGCTCCCCGCCGTGGCGTTCAGTGTCACTAACCTACCCTTCACAGAGCCCATGCTCTCAGTGTGGGCTCAGTTGGTGAACCTCGCTGGAAGCAAATTGGAAAAGCACAAAATAAAGAAATCACCTAAACAGGGTTTTGCAGGTCAGTACATATGCTTCATGATGAAACAGCTATAGTCTTAACTAGTGTTTGAGCAATGTTTGTTCTTTTGTCAGAAAGTTCTTTCATTCCTGAAGCCTTTGTGTTCAGATGGATTGGCCATTGGTTGAGTGATGATGGGAGCTGTTCCTCAGTCAATTCAGCGACATTAGTGCAGTTGTTGGATTAGATAAAATTCTAGAGCTATCAGGGAAGCCCCAAGATTCTAGAGAGTGCCATGATTTTGATGAGTTATAGAACTGTATGTTGTAAGTCTCTGACAAAATTGTGTCATAGATGTCTTGGCAAGACAAGAAGGTATTTTATTTGTGATGTAGGTATCGGTTTGAAATTTTAGCAGTTTAGGAAATATTTGATTATACTAGCGATAGTTATGGAAAAGGAAATGGCAGCTATTCCAATGTTCTTGCTTGAATATCCCCATGGCGAAAGGAACCTGGTGGGCTACAGTCCGGGGTTGCAAAGAGTTGGACACAACAGAGTTGCTGAGCATGCATGCAATAATAGCTAACTTGATTCTAACTATGTTAAGCCATCTAATCATCACCCCTACCCAAGGTAATGCATGGGGAGCAAGAAAGGGAGAAGACCTGGGGGAGGAAGAGCGTGCTTCCCCACAACACTGGGAAAGGCAAGTCTTTGGTTACAGACAGACTTTGACATGATCCGCTGAGTCCCTCAGGGCAGGGCTTCCTCAGAGCTGAGCAGCAGCTGAGGTGGTGCGCCCAAGCGGCATGTGCCTTCCTCCTCAGTCCTTTCTTCCCCACAGGACAAGTGGACTTGGACCTGCTGAGGCGCCAGCAGTTGAAACTATATGTTCTGAAGGCGGGCCGCGCTCTGCTTTCCCACCAGGACCAGCTCAGGCAGATCTTGTCTCAGCCAGCTGTTCAGGAGGCTGCAGCTGCTCATACAGGTATCTTCTTAAGGAGTTCTTTTGGATCTGTAAGAAAGGCAGATACTCCAACAGAAAACAGGCAAGGGACACGAAAGGGAAAATACAGATAGCTTCTACATGTACAAGGAAGAGGTACAGTCGGGCCAGTATCTGATGAAAAGTGATAGACAAACCTGAGGGGATTTGGTGGGGAGGGAGGGAAACAGTGTTCTCTTGCCCCGGTATATAAGGTGTGGTCTGAGGACCAGTAGCATTGATGACACATACGAGGAACATGTAGAAATGTGGACTCTCAGGCTGCACCGCAGAGCTAAAAAAATCAGGATCTGCATCTTTTAATAAGGTGGTAAAGTGGTTCATATGTGCATAGAGTGGCACCACCCTAACACTTTGCTGTGCTAGTGGGAATTTAAGTTGGTACAACCAACTAACAGGTATTTGAGTAAATGTTAGACTTTAAAATACATACGTTTGTATATTCACTGATTAATACGTTGTCTTATGGGAATTTATCACATGAGAAGGTGTCGTGGTGCTGACATCTGTTTACGTCTCATCTGTAAACACGTGATACATGTTTCCAGACGCTCATTATAGCTTTTTTTGTTTGTGTTGACTCCTGGATGCCCATTATTAGGTGGTGTACCCATATGGTGGAATACCATGCACCATTCACAAATGATACATATATAGGTTTAATACCATGGAAATAGCAAAATGATAAAAAGATATTGCTGTATACATCTGTTTGTAGATTAGTATTCATCTGCTTACCAGAATAGTGATAGTAGAATTTCATCTGACTTTATTTTCTTTGTACTTTTCTGTATTACCTCAGTTTTCTGGAGTGAGCTCATTTCATTTTGAATAGGGGGAAAAAAGCTATGAAGTATGTTTTTATTATCTCCTGTTGAAAGACATTGTGGTAAATATTATGGAAAACAAGATCGTCTTTGTTCATGATTTACTGTCTGGAGTCAGGGTGGGGAGAGAAAATGAGTAGGTGGCACTGTCCAAGGTATGGGCCTATGTGCTATAAGACGTGTGAGCACAGTTTCACAGGCACCGTGGGGGTGCTGGAGCTGAGGGCTGGGGAGAGCAAGCAGCCTTTGAGGTGTGTCAGCCCTGGCTGCAGGAGTAAGGACTTTCCATCCTGGGGGAGGAGGCAGTAGGAACAGAGGCATAAGCGGTGACTATTTGGGTGCTGACCTTTGTAAGGAGCACAGGATTTACTGATGAATACGGGGCTAAAGCTGGGGAGAGGTCAGCTGAATCATGTGATAGAGTGCAGTGGCTACCAGGGTGAAATGTCAGGCTGACTGGGAATATGTGGCAGGGCCTCACATGATAAGGAGGTTATTCAGGATGACACATATGCTAGTGAGTTATAGGAGTATTTGAAACTGGGAGCTCATGGAGTTGGGGAAATCGTGTCAAGTGATAAAGTGTCTTCCAAGGGAAGGCATGAAAAAACAGAAAGAAAGTACCAGTAGAGACTGTGATGCTATAGTCTTTTTGGATGATGACCTCTTGGAAAATCAGTGAAAAGTCAAAGGTGGCTAATGTTTCAAGCTCAAGTTATAGGGAAGACAGGGAGGAGTGCTGTTGTCAAAATTAGAAAGTCCAGTGGAATATGTGGTGTTTTTCCTTGACTTAAGAGTTACGTTTCCTCAACTTAACAAATTTAATTACAGCATGCTGAGTATGAATTAAATCTAATGAAAGTGCAGATTTATTCTGTATTACACATTAGGGACCTTGAAGATAATCCACAACTGTAGAGGATCAGGAAACCAGAGCCCAGGAAATTGGATTGACTGCTCTGTGGTTATCCCACTGAGGAACTATGGCAGCACTGAAGGCCAGAAAGTAGGGAGTGAAAAAGCGTTGAAAATTTTGCTTGTCTAATGCTTGATTAGGTAGAAATCATATCTGGTTAAACATGATTAGTGCACTGTCTTTGTGTATGTGGTTGAAAATACAGTGTCACCCATGTTTTGTTTTTGAATTCAGATGATGGAGCAGCTGTGTCCCCTGACCTTGTGGACATGTCTCCTGAAGGGCCACAGCCCCCCATGATCCTCTTGCAGCAATTATTGGCCTCGGCCACCCAGCCGTCTCCTGTGAAGGCCATATTTGACAAACAAGAGCTTGAGGTATAGTCAGTAGACCTGGTAGTTTTAATCTGCTGCATTAACCTATAAACAGCTTTATTTTATGTGTGTGCCAGAAGTGTATTCTCTTAAGGATATGGTTTGAATTTTAAATGATATGCCAAAATAATTCTAATGACTAGGTAGATTTTAACTATTTTTTCTGTCCCAGAGCACTGCAATACTAGTCAGAAAATGAATGAGTTAAAAGTTTAATCTTATTTTGAGTTTCTGTGGATTGTTTATAAAAATTCACTAGATTCATCATGAGTTAATGCTTAAGTATTCATGGGGGGATCTTTTTCCAGGATTATTGAGAGAGCCCTGTTAGACCTAGGAGTACTGTATGGTGGTGCTTGCTCATTTGTTGCACTCACTCCAAAGACTTTGTTGAACATGCTCAGGCTCTCAGCCAACACCCTGTTTTGGAGCATGTGCCCTGCACTGCACGCATGTGGGCTGCAGGGAGATGGCCTGTTGGGCGTGTTCCCATAGAAGAGACCTGATTAGGACTGAGTATGATGGAAACTCCATGGCCCACCACATGGAAGACTAGATATTTTAAAAAAAATCTTTCTTGCTGTGTACTATATTAAACATTCTGGAAAAAAAAAAAAAAATCAAAGCCCGGAGTAAAATCTTGAGCAGACAATTTGGCAGGTGGAAAATACCCTAGTAGAAGTCCTCAGAGACTAAGACCCTGTGGGGAGCCAGGATCCAGAGTGAGTTGGGAAGCCAGTTGGGTGTAAAGGGATTCTTCAGGAAATACTGGGCATAGGGGGAGGAGGGTGCCAGGCGTTCTCAGACCAAGTCTGAATGCCAGCTACTCCTTAGGTCTGAAAACCTGAGATGGGAGATTGGGTTAAAGTTGCTGCAAGGCTATGTTGCCAGTCATTTGTCAGATAAAAACAGAATGCGGAGGAATGAGGAGCCAATCAATGAAAAGGGTGTTGAGCAGATGCAGCCCAGAGCCATGCTGGGAGGTGCCCAGAGTTGAGGGAAAAATAAGACTTGGAGGAAACAAGTAGACCTAGAGTTGTCCTTCATGAATCAGGAAGGGCTCTTGTACCAGAGAGAGAGAGAGCTATGATTGTTTTGTCTCCCTTGATTCTTTTTTTTTTTTTTTTAAAGATTTATTTATTTATTCATTATTTGGCTGTGGTGGGTCATTTCTACACCTGGGCTTTCTCTGCTTTTGGTTCGTGGGCTTCTCATTGCAATGACTCTTCTTGTTGGGGAGCACAGGCTGTAGGTGCGAGGGGGCTTCCGTAGTTGTGCCTTGCAGGCGCTCGTGCCCTGGCTCAGCAATTGTGGCCCATGGACTTAGTTGCCCCATGGCATGTGGGATCTTCCCGGACCAGGGATCCAGTTGGTGTCCCACATTGCAAGGTGGATGCTTAACCACTGCACCACCAGGGAAGCCCCTCTCCCTTGATCCTGATGGAAATTCAGGCGACATTTTATTGTTTTATATGAAATGTCTTTTATTTTCTTTTGTAGATGGTTTAGTACCTGGTTGTTTTCTTCAGTCTTAAGGAGGTTGGTTCTAGACTTTTTGGTGATGATTTATCGTTTTCCCCTTAGGGCTGACTCCTAGTCTCTTAATTCTGTGAGATTTAGAACCTCTTCCAGTGGAAACCTTTGTGTCTTGACCAAAATGCTGAAACTTTGTTGGACTGGGATGGCACACGATCTTAGCACTGGGTCTTCAGCAGTTTCTTTTGGCTGGGCCCCTCAGTCTCACATATGCTCAGTTTTGCAGTCAGCCCAGGATTTGAGGTTGCACATTTTGTGGTTCTCCCTCACCTGTTCTTGCTCTAGCAGGCTGCCGTCCAGTGACACTGCCCCTGTTAGTGGCTTGCCTGTGGGCTTCCCTTGTGCTCAGGGTTGCCCCTGTTCCTGTTTGCTCCAGGGTCTTCAAACAGTTTTTAAGAATATTTTGACCAAAATTCACAATTATTAGCAAATCTGGAAGACCCAGCAGTGGCCACAGGACTGGAAAAGGTCAGTCCTCATCCTGATTCCCAAGAAGGGTAGTACTAAAAAATGTTCTAACCATCGGAAAATTGCATTCATCTCCCAAGCTAGTAACAGTGGCCACAGGACTGGAAAAGGTCAGTCCTCATCCTGATTCCCAAGAAGGGTAGTACTAAAAAATGTTCTAACCATCGGAAAATTGCATTCATCTCCCAAGCTAGTAAGGTCGTACTTAAAATCTTGCCTGCTAGGCTTTGGCATTATGCGAACCGAGAACTTCCAGATATCTAAGCTGGGTTTAGTAAAGGCAGAGGAATCAGAGAGCAAATTGCCAGAATTTGCTGGATCATAGAGAAAGCAAGGGAATTCCAGAAAAACAGACACCTCTGTTTCATCAGCTACGCTAAAACCTTTGACTGTGTGGATCATAACAAACTGTGGAAGGCTCTTAAGGAGATGGGAATACCAGACCATTTGCTCATCTCCTGAGAAACCTGTGTGCGAGTCAAGAAGCAACAGTTAGAACCCTGCATGGAACAACTGATTGGTTTAGGATTGAGAAGGGAGTCCGACAGGGCTGTCTTTTGTCACTCTGTTTATTTAACCATTATGCTGAGCACATCCCAAGAGAAATGCCAGACTGGATGAGTTACAAGCTGGAATCAAGATAGATGGGAGAAACGTCAACAACCTCAGATAGGCAGTTTCCTCTAATGGTGGAAAGTGGAGAGGAACTAAAGAACTTCTTGATTAAGTGTAAAGGAGGAGGAGAAACTTAAAACTCAATATTAAAAGAAACTAAGATCATGGCATCCGGCCCCATTACTTTATGGCAAATACTGACTTGTCTTTGGGAGGGGCGAGGGTCTGTTTCTCCTACCCCATCAAACCTCTCACCTGTGTTCACCTCGGCTTGTTGCTCACTCAGAGCTCAGTGCTTCTGTGAAGTTTCCTTAGTGGACATTGCTAATTTGCTAATTTATCAGGCAGACTGTGTGTACTGAAGCAGAAGTTATTGGGCCATTGAATCTTTCCCCTGCGTTAAACTGTGAAAGTTGTCTTTTTTTAAACATGTTTTATCCATTCATTTAAAAATACACATGTAAGCCTAGGTTTCTATATTTCTGCACTGCAGTTTGTTGTAGTAGTCTGTACTTTCCATTTCTCTAGACTTCTTCGTCCCCTGATTTACAAACTCTGCTTTCATTTGCCCAGGCTGCTGCCTTGGCTGTGTGTCAGTGTCTGGCTGTGGAGTCTACCCACCCATTGAGCCCTGTGTTTGAAGACTGCAGCTCCAGTGAGGCCACGACCCCTGTCCCTGTGCAGCATATTCGCCCAGTCAGAGCAAAGAAGCACAAGCAGTCTCCTGGTCCTGTTCTGCCTGTTGTAGTTCAGCTCATGGAAATGGGATTTCCTAGAAGGAACATAGAGTTTGCGCTCAAGTCACTCACTGGTGCCTCTGGGAATGCTGCTGGCTTGCCAGGTACTGTATTTTCCTTATGGTTGTTTGACTTAATGTGCCTACCCTTCTGTTCGTAGGCTTCCCTTGAAATACTAATGTCAGAGGCCCCTTGGGGCACACAGTTGCTGTGGTCCTCATTGTGGTTGTGCTGTGTGTGCTTGCTCCTAGGCGTGGAAGCCTTGGTTGGGTGGCTGCTGGACCATGCTGATGTGCAGGTCACGGATCTCTCGGATGCAGACACAGGGTCTGAGGAATGTTCAGACGAGGAGGTGGTGGAGGATGTGGATGACACGGCTTATGCTATGGTCAGTGCTTTCCTTGTGCCCATCTGTTCTGAGTTCTGGATTCCTCTGCACTACTCCATAGGGCTTCTCTGTGGTTCTGCCGGGCATGTGGCAAAGCTACTAAGTGCTACCTGGGTTTTCTGTGCCTTAATTACTTTTAGATTTAACACATCTGTTGATGTTGGGTCGCCATTAGAGAAGATCTTAAAAAAATCATTATTTACGTGACATATTTACTTCTGATTCGAGTAAGTTGTTTTATGGGATTGATTTGGAATTGCCTCAGAAATTTTCTGTACTTTCAGCTTTTGAGATTTATTCTGCTTACAGTGCTGTTGCTATTAGTCTTTTTTTAAGTGAAGAATTTTATAGTGAAAACATAGAATATTATTACTTTTTAATATTATGGATTTCACTTACTACTTTCTTTTTAAGTAAGTTTATCTGGTTCACCATTAAAAAAAAAGTCTTTATCTTTTGTAGTCCACTGGTGCTGTTGTAACAGAGAGCCAGACTTATAAAAAGCGAGCTGATTTCTTAAGTAATGATGATTATGCTGTGTATGTGAGAGAGAATATTCAGGTGAGTAAATGATATTGGGCTGGAACCTTGATTGCTTAGGTTTTCATTCAGCAAATGTTTGAGCATCTCAGAAAGTCAGAGAGGGAGGGCCCAGCACGTACCAGGGGAGGGACTGTGACTGGAGCAGAGGACAGAGGAGCAGATGTGCAGAAGGTGCCCAGTGACGTGGCACACACACCCATGCTTCCTGATGTAACCCTACTCTGGACACTTTTATCATCTGTTTTTGCTTTTGATTTTTTAAAAAAAATTACTCTTCTTGCCATCTAATTGTAAATTTTAGCTATGCTTTTTGTGTAGTCCTTTTCAACCTTAAATTCTTTCTTTTCCTGTTGTAGTTCTTTTGTTATAGTTAGTATGTGTGTGTGTGCTAAGTGGTTTTAGTTGTGTCTGACTCTTTGCAACCCCATGGACTGTAGCCCACCAGGCTCCTCTGTCCATGGGATTTTCCAGGCAAGAATACTGGAGTAGGGTGCCATGCCCTCCTCTCTAGTTAGTGTGAAAGTGAAAGTTGCTCAGTTGCTCTGGTGATCCCGTGGATTATATAGTCCATGGATTTCTCTAGGCCAGAATATTGGAGTGGGTATCCTTTCCCTTCTCCAAGGGATCTTCCCAACCCAGGGATCGAACCCAGGTCTCCTGCATTGCAGGTGGATGCTTTACCAGCTGAGCCCCAAGGGAAGCCCAAGAATACTGGAATGGGTAGCCTATCCCTTCTCCAGCAGATCTTCCCGACTCATTAGTATACTTCAGCGAAAATCCTGGAAATGGTCTTATTTCTCCTCTAAATAAGTCAACAACATGTATCTCTAAGTAAAGGATTTTATTTTTAACATACTGACAATACTGTTACTTAACATTGCCTAACAAAGTAAACAGTAATTCCTTACTATTATCTCATTATCTAATTCGGGCTCAGATTTGCCCAGTTTTCTCCAAAAATGGCTTGTTACAGTAATTCTTTAAGATCTAGATACAAATAAGATCACACGGATATTTGGGTGATGTGTATTTTTAACCTAGAACCATTTTTCACTCTTTTTTTTTCTTTTCATGCCATTTATTTGTGACTAAAATTATGTTGCCCCACATCTTCCTCCCTGTCCTCTGCATCTGCTGTAAAGTCAGAGTGAAGGCTAGAGGTTGATTGGACTTTGGCTGCCTCTTGGGAAAGACTGTATTATATTATGGCCCAACATGCAGTGTTACTTGTAATCTATACCATCCAGTCTTTATTAATTGTCCATCTTGGAGCTTTAGTAATGATTAATGTTAGTATCTAGACCCATTAAGAAGGGTTGCATAATAGTGATTTTTAAAATTTGTCATTCCTTCCAAATTTATTATCTAGAGTTCTGTACATTGAAAAAAACTTTCTTATCAACTCTTGTCACTGTAAAATAGTTTGTATAGGAAAGGCGCAACAGATGGTTGCTTTTTGTATTATGCTTGTATTATGCTTGTATTATGAATTTTCAGTTGTGTATTAGTATCCTATACTATAAAAAGATGACCAAGAAACCTTTACTTTGCTTATATGATGAGTTTATTGGCTGTTATGGATTTGATGTGTGTTAGTCATTTTTCCTCTTGGTCAGATTGTTCTTTTGATGGAGCCCATTAATCTTTGATAGCTCCTTTGCTTTATGGCACAAATTGATCTAAATTCATCTTGTGTATTGCATGCCCCCAACATCAAGCCAGGCAGTTTTCTTAAGAGTTATGGTGTCATTTTGTGTAAAATGATATTGAGAGCATGCTGTGTGCTAGATGAAATTCTTTCTTAGGACTAGAGTAATGCTGCTTTACAATTGATCGTTTCACCTATAATATTGGACTGTATTTTTAACTTAATTTTAGGTGGGAATGATGGTTAGATGCTGTCGAACATATGAAGAGGTGTGTGAAGGAGATGTGGGCAAAGTCATCAAATTGGATAGGGATGGATTACATGACCTCAATGTGCAGTGTGATTGGCAGCAGAAAGGAGGCACTTATTGGGTTAGGTATATTCATGTGGAACTTATAGGTGAGAACATTCTTTCTTAAGTTCTTTTGACTTTCTTAATTAGATTCAGAGTTCCCCAAAATGAATGCTAATTATATTTCTTTTTTATTTGAATCTTTAGGCTATCCTCCACCAAGTTCTCCTTCTCACATCAAAATTGGTGATAAAGTTCGTGTCAAAGCCTCAGTCACAACACCGAAGTACAAGTGGGGATCTGTGACTCATCAAAGTGTGGGGGTTGTGAAAGGTAGTATTACCTAGGCAAGAAAACTCCCAAGTGCTTAGCTTTTCATCAGCTAATGTAAACTCTTTTTTTTCATTCAAGGGCAGGAAAAACAAGCCTTATGATTTATACATAGTGTTCTTTTGCTTTTCAGTACTCTGTAGAGCTGCAGCACACCTGTTATTGGACAGAGTCAGGTGTATTAACTCATTGCAGCATGGGAGAATACATACCCTGGAAATGGGATGTCTTCATAAGTGGTGTAACAAAGACTAATGGACTTTGCAATTGGTATTTTGGGGAGGGTTCAGAAAATTGAGGTAATTCTAAGAATGGATATCTTAATAAATGCTGTTTAGAAGGAAGAGATAATGGACTCATGATGAGGTTATGCTTGGTAAGGAAGCAGTTGTTTATACTAATCAGGATGTGTTTGTGGTTTGGATTAGATTGAATGTGACCAGATATGTTAAAAGAGTGGTTTTGTTTTTACCTCAGTCTGTTACAGTCTCAGGGTGGCCTTGTGTTGGGGTTCTTTGAAGTTCCGTCAATCCTGCCAAATGGCTAACTCCCTCAGTGTTTTTCTCTCTCTTTTTTAATAAATTTAAGAAACGGATTTGTGCAAATGATAGTTAGCAACTGGAAACAGAATTTTCCTCACTTTATGTTTAATGTGATACTCTTGAGATTTCAAATTAAACATGGCACACTTAAAATGATATTCATACCCATTTTAACAGTTGCATGAGAAATGATTAAGTATTTGTGTGGTTTTATTTTATCTTTAAATTTGCTTTTGGTGCCATTATTCTTTGTTTTGTCTCCCTTCATCCTTGTAGGAAAAACTCTTACTGTATAGCTTAGATTAAAAATGGCCGCAATGGTGGTACTTTCCCAGTGGGCCAGGGGTATTAGTATTTCTTAGATTACATAAGAACAAGTAGCTTATTTAATATTTTACTTTAACAGTTTTCAGTTTTGTTTAACAGTTTTCTGAAGTGATTCTTCAAAGCTTTACAAATCAAAGCATAGATAAATTTAAAGAATAACTTGATTTAGAAGTTAATATTTAGAGTAGGTTTCACCAAAGGGCAGTAGATATATTAATAATGTAATTATTAATCCCTAAGATACTGAATGGAGTTTTTGCTTGGTGTAATTAAATGAACCTTCTTAATGTAGAAAATTTCAAACATATACAAAAATAGAGACTATAGTATAAAGAACTTCTGTGTCTTCATCACCTGGCATCAACAGTTGACAACTGCTGGCCAAAGTTGTTCATCCGTGATCCTCTCCCTCCATTATTTTGAAGCTAATTCCCAATTGACATCATGTGTTAGTTTATCCAAAAGTGTCTTAGTATACCTCTCTAAAAGAGAAGTACTCTTTGTAAAACAAAAATAACTATAATACAGTATCACATAGCTAGGTATAGATTTAATTTTAGGATTTTGTTGGTGACAGAGATGTTTCAAACAATTTCTGTTCATCCTAGCTTTTAGTGCCAATGGAAAAGATGTTATTGTGGACTTTCCTCAGCAGTCTCACTGGACTGGGCTGTTATCAGAAATGGAGTTGGTACCTAGTGTTCACCCTGGTGTTACGTGAGTTTTTATTTTTATATTGCTAGATTTGTTTGGGAGGAATGGTTTTCTTTGGAATTAAATTTGATAGACAACTTCATGTTTTTCTTATCCACTCAATGGCTGTTTTAAAAATAGATGTGATGGCTGTCAGATGTTTCCCATCAATGGATCTAGATTCAAATGCAGAAACTGTGATGACTTTGATTTTTGTGAAGCTTGCTTCAAAACCAGAAAACACAACACCAGGCATACATTTGGCAGAATAAATGAACCAGGTATGGTAGATTGGTTATCTTCTCTTTCATCAGACTATTATTAATGAGATAATTATTGTGGATACTTAATTTTTCTCTTTAAAGTTCATATTGGTGAGCACTATACTGTGTACACAGTGAAACAGGAAAGATAGTCCTGCCCACTTGATGAATTGCTGTTTTGTTTTTTTTTCAAGCAGTGAGTGGTCCATGGAACTGGAATAACTGTTGTTTGCTTGTATTTTCATAAAGAAGAGTAAATGGACTCAAGAAACTAATAAATGTTTTGTTGGATGGGATGTAGAATTGGGTAGATTTATTTGTATGTCTTTTAGGGTATATATATATATATATATTTTTTTTTTATTATGGCAAAATATATGCAACATAAAATTTGCCATTTTAATCACTTTTAAGTGTATAATTAAGAGAATATTGCACACTGTCAACAGTCAGTATTTTTAAGACTTTTTCACCATTCCGATATAGGAGTGTACCAATTAAACAATAATGCCCATTCTTTCCTTCCCCAACCCCTGGCGACCTCTTACCCACTTTCTGTCTCTGAATTAGACAGAGACAGGTACCTCATTTATAAGTGTAACCACACAAAATTTGTGTTTTTGTGTATCTGACTTATTTCACCTTAGATTATGTTTCTAGGGTTCATCCATGTTACATAGCATGTATCAGAATTTAATTTCATCTTATGACTAATAGTCCATTGTATGTATATATCACATTTTGCTTATCCAGTCCTCTACTAATGGATATTTGGGTTGTTTATACCTTTCAGCTATTGTGAATAATGTTGCTATGAACACTGATATACAAATGTGTCCCTATTTCAAAGCTAGGAGTAGAATTGCAGGGCCATTCTGTAGTTCTTTAACTTTTTCAGGAACCATCAAAATGTTTTCCACAGTGACTGCAGCATTTTACATTCCTACCAGCAGTGGGCTTCCCTGGTGGCTCAAGATGGTAAAACGTCTGCCTGCAGTGTGGGAGACCCGGGTTTGATCCCTGGGTTGGGAAGATACCCTGGAGAAGGAAATGGCAACCCACTCCAGTACTCTTGCCTGGAAAATTCCATGGACTGAGGAGCCTGGTAGGTTACAGTCCATGGGGTCGCAGAGAGTTGGACTTGACTGAGTGACTTCACTTTCTTTCACCAGCAGTGTATGAGGATGCTGGTTTTTCCATATGCTCACCATTTTATTTTCTTTCTTCTTTTTTGAAGGCATGCTAATGGTGAGAAGTAGTTATCTCATTGTGATTTTGATTTTTGAGTTTCCCTAGTGATAAATGGCACCCCACTCCAGTACTCTTGCCTGGAGAATCCCATGGACAGAGGAGCCTGGTAGGTTGCAGTCCACAGGGTCGCTAAGAGTTGGACACGACTGAGTGACTTCACTTTCACGCATTGGAGAAGGAAATGGCAACCCACTCCAGTGTTCTTGCCTGGAGAATCCCAGGGACAGGGGAGCCTGGTGGGCTGCTGTCTATGAGGTTGCACAGAGTCGGACATGACTGAAGCGACTTAACAGCAGCAGCAGTGATAAATGGCGTTGAGCCACTTTTCATGTGCTTTTTGCTATTTATATATCTTTGGCAAAGGGCTGTGTCAACTCAGTTTCAAAACTTCTGATGTTTGTTTGTAGGAATTCTTTACGTATTGTGGGCATCAAATCAGATATGTGATTTTCAAATATTCTACCCTATTTTGTTGGTTTTCTTTCCACTCTCTTGATAGGATTCTGTGATAAAAGTTTTACATTTTAATGAATTTTAATTTATCGTTTCTTTTGTTTGCCTGTGCTATTTGATGTCATACTTATTTCTGGATCAACTTCAGAAATCACTGCTAAATCCAAAGTTGTGAAAATCAGTCCTTATGTTTATAAGAGGTTTATAGTTTGAACCACTTTGAGTTAATTTCTATACATAGTATAATATGTAATTTCATCCCTTTAAGTATGTTTATCCAGTTTTCCCAAAACTATTTGTTGAGAAGACTGTCCTTTCACTATTGAATGGTCTTGGCACCCTTTCTGAAAGTCAGTTGACCATAGATGTGAGAGGTTTTCCTGGGTTCTCTAGTCTACTCTGTTGGTCTTTTTGCCTATCCTTACATCAGTACCACACCATGACACTGTGATTATTATAGCTTTTGTAGTAAGTCTTGAAATTGGGAAATGTGAGTCTTTCAGCTTTCTTCTTTTTCAAGAAGGGTTTTAACTATTTGGTGAGCCTTGGAAGTCATTATGAATTTGGGGATGGATTTTTCTACTTCTATGAAAAATAGTATTTTGATAGGAATTGCATGTACTCTGTATATCACTTTGGACAGAATTGTCAGTTGTCTTTGCTTAGATCTTCTTTAGTTTCTTTCATCAGTGTATAAGTCTTGTGTGTTCTTGGTTAAATTTATTCTTAAGTGTTTACTTTTCGTGCCATATTAAATTATTGTTTTAAAATTCCTTCTTGAAATATTTATTGCCAGTGCATAGAAATACTACACATGTTCAGTACATAGTTTCAACACACTTTGCATGTTGAATTTATATCTAACAACTTTGAAGAATATATTTTCTCTAACAGAGTTTTTTTTTTTTTTTTATAGAGTCTTTACTAGTTTTCTATATGTAAGATATATGTATTGTTTGTGATCTGGGATAGTCTTACTTTTTCTTCCTTTCCAATTTGGGTACCTTATATTTCTTTTCCCTGCCTTACTGCTTCAGCTAAATGTTTCAGTACAAGGTTGAATAGAAATGGCAAAAATGGGTATGCTTGTCTTGTTCTTTGACTTACATGGGGGACCTTTCAGTTCTTAAGCGTTGTGTACAATGTTAGTTGAAGGTTTTTCATAAATAGCCTTTACCATGTTGAGAATGGTCTTTAATAGTCCTAATTTATAATACCTTTTTATCTTTATGAAGGAGATCTGTAGTATCTGCAGAGCTATCTCCTTTTCAAGGCTAACCTGTGTTTTTTTTTTTTTTTTTCTTTTTTTTGATCAGTGTGCCATGGGTTTATAAATTTTATTAGGCTTTTCAAAGAACCAACTTTTGACTTTGAATTCGTGTCTCTCATATCTTTATCATTTCTTTTTCCTGTAGAATTTAGGTTTAGGTTGTTTCTCCCCTCACCTCTGAATGCTTAGTTCATTAATTTTTCACTTTTATCTTTTATGATATTGAACTTACAATTTTTAATATATGTTTAAGTATAAGCTGTATCTTATAAGACTGATAGGTAGTAATATTTCATCATCATTTAAAAATATCCTTAGAACGCCATTGTAATTATTTTCTTATATTCATTGATTTTAAAAGTTTCGAAGATGTCAGCATTTCCTCCTTGTATCTTTTTATTAGTTTCTGCATTGCATTCAGATGTGTATCCCGATTAATCTTTGACATTTTGTGGGAAACTTTTGGGCTTCCCTGGTGGCTCAGAGGTTAAAGCATCTGCCTCCACTGCGAGAGACCTGGGTTCAATACCTGAGTCAGGAAGATCCCCTGGAGAAGGAAATGGTAACCCACTCCAGTATTCTTGCCTGGAGAATCCCATGGACAGAGAAGCCTGGTAGGCTATAGTCCACGGGGTCGCAAAGAGTCAGACACGACTGAGCAACTTCACCTTCTTTCTTTTTTTAATCATAGGACTTCGCATATCATGGGATTTTACACATGTTTTATGCATGTCTGAAAAAATGTCTTCTGCTGTTCTGTGGTAAAGTTAGTGTTTGCTTAGTGTGTCTTTTTGTGTCCTTTTGCCCTCAGTCTTTCTGTAATCTTGTATTTTAGTTATATTGCTTGGAGTTTGCAATTAAAAAAAAATTCCAGTGTGATGGTCTTTGTCTCTTATTTTGATCATTTAGGTATTTATTTAAGGCAGTTATTGAAATATATATTTCTGAATTGATCAACTTTGCAGGGCTTTTTTGTTGTTGCTCTTCCATCTGTTCTCTGTTCCCTTTTTTTTCCCATTCCATCTTCCTCTCGACTTCTAAGTTCTTTGTTATTTAGCCAACCACCCCACCTCCCACCACCCTTCGCAACACATACTCTCACTGGCCTAGAACTTAAACATTTTTAGTGTATATTCATGTACCATAAGAGTACTGTATATTATATACATTTTTGGTGTTAGTAGTTACTAAAGATATTATGGGAAATAGATGGGGAAACAGTAGAAACAGTGTCAGACTTTATTTTTTGGGGCTCCAAAATCACTGCAGATGGTGATTGTAGCCATGAAATTAAAAGACGCTTACTCCTTGGAAGAAAAGTTATGACCAACCTAGATAGCATATTGGAAAGCTGAGACATTACTTTGCCAACTAAGGTCTGTCTAGTCAAGGCTGTGGTTTTCCCAGTGGTCATGTACGGATGTGAGAGTTGGACTGTGAAAAAAGTGGAGGGCCGAAAAATTGATGCTTTTGAACTGTGGTGTTGGAGAAGACTCTTGAGAGTCCCTTGGACTGCAAGGAGATCCAAACAGTCCATTCTGAAGGAGATCAGCCCTGGGTGTTCTTTGGAGGGAATGATGCTAAAGCTGAAAGTCCAGTACTTTGGCCACCTCATGCAAAGAGTTGACTCATTGGAAAAGACTCTGATGCTGGGAGAGATTGGGGGCAGGAGGGCAAGGGGACGACCAAGGATGAGATGGCTGGATGGCATCACTGACTCGATGGACGTGAGTCTGAGTGAACTCTGGGAGATGGTGATGGACAGGGAGGCCTGGCGTGCTGCAGTTCATGGGTTCGCAAAGAGTTGGACACAGCTGAGCAACTGAACTGAACTGAAAGATATTTTGATATCTGTTTTGTCTTATAAACATAATCATTATTTAGTATTTTTATCCTCCTAAGCAGTGCAAGGATCTGAGATCCCTTTAACTTAATTAACCATCATTCTGATTTAAATTGCCATGGTTTTATTACTATGTTTAAAAGTTTCACACATATACATCTTAAACAATATAAGACATAGGATTGTTATTTTTTGTAGTCAGTGTTTGTTGATTTTTTTTCCCACATACTTTATATTTGTTGTTGTCTAGTCACTAAGTTGTGTCTAACTCATGGCAACCGCATGGACTGCAGTTTTTCTCTATTCCTTTCTGTATGTTTCATTTTTCATCTGTCACTATTTTCGTGCTGCCTGAAGAATAGCCCTTAATATTTTATTTAATATTGATGACTATGAATTCTGTTTTGGGGTGTCTTTATTTCTTCTTTATTTGAAAAATTTTTTTTTGCTGGGACTTATAGCACTTTAAAAATACTATTCCATTGTAATTAGGTTTATATTATTTAAGCTGGAGTCATTTTAGTTATTATTCCCTTAAAGCTATTCATTCTTTATATTTCCCCTTAATCTGCTTTTGCGATACTCTTGTTTTTATCTTACACAAATCTTCAGTTCAGTTCAGTCACTCAGTCATGTCCGACTCTTTGCGACCCCATGAATTGCATTACACCAGGCCTCCCTGTCCATCACCATCTCCCAGAGTTCACTCAGACTCACGTCCATCGAGTCGGTGATGCCATCCAGCCATCTCATCCTCTGTCGTCCCCTTCTCCTCCTGCCCCCAATCCCTCCCAGCATCAGAGTCTTTTCCAATGAGTCAACTCTTCACATGAGGTGGCCAGAGTACTGGACTTTCAGCTTTAGCTTCATTCCTTCCAAAGAAATCCCAAGGCTGATCTCCTGTAGAATGAACTGGTTGGATCTCCTTGCAGTCCAAGGGACTCTCAAGAGTCTTCTCCAACACCACAGTTCAAAAGCATCAATTCTTCGGCGCTCTGCCTTCTTCACAGTCCAACTCTCACATCCATACATGACCACAGGAAAAACCATAGCCTTGACTAGACGGACCTTTGTTGGCAAAGTAATGTCTCTGCTTTTCAATATGCTATCTAGGTTGGTCATAACTTTTCTTCCAAGGAGTAAGCGTCTTTTAATTTCATGGCTGCAGTCACCATCTGCTGTGATTTTGGAGCCCCCAAAATAAAGTCTGACACTGTTTCCACTGTTCCCCCATCTAGTTCCCATGAAGTGATGGGACCAGATGCCATGATCTTCGCTTTCTGAATGTTGAGCTTTAAGCCAACGTTTTCACTCTCCTCTTTCACTTTCATCAAGAGGCTTTTAGTTCCTCTTCACTTTCTGCCATAAGCATGGTGTCATCTGCATATCTAAAGTTATTGATATTTCTCTCAGCAATCTTGATTCCAGCTTGTGCTTCTTCCAGCCCAGCATTTCTCATGATGTACTCTGTATATAAGTTAAATAAGCAGGGTGACAGTATGCAGCCTTGATGCATTCCTTTTCCTATTTGGAACCAGTCTGTTGTTCCATGTCCAGTTCTAACTGTTGCTTCCTGACCTGCATATAGGTTTCTCAAGAGGCAGGTCAGGTGGTCTGTATTCCCATCTCTTTCAGAATTTTCCACAGTTTATTGTGATCCACACAGTCAAAGGCTTTGGCATAGTCAATAAAGCAGAAGTAGATGTTTTTCTGGAACTCTCTTGCTTTTTCAATGATCCAGTGGATGTTGGCAATTTGATTTCTGGTTCCTCTGCCTTTTCTAAAACCAGCTTGAACATCTGGAAGTACACGGTTCACATATTGCTGAAGCCTGGCTTGGAGAATTTTGAGCATTGCTTTACTAGTGTGTGAGACGAGTGCAATTGTGCGGTAGTTTGAGCATTCTTTGGTATTGCCTTTCTTTGGGATTGGAATGAAAACTGACCTTTTCCAGTCCTGTGGCCACTGCTGAGTTTTCCAAATTTACTGGCATATTGAGTGCAGCACTTTGACAGCATCATCTTTCAGGATTTGAAATAGCTCAACTGAAATTCCATCACCTCCACTAGCTTTGTTCGTAGTGATGCTTTCTAAGGCCCTCTTGACTTCACATTCCAGAATATCTGGCTCTAGGTGAGTGATCACACCATTGTGATTATCTTGGTCGTGAAGATCTTTGTACAGTACTTTTGTGTATTCTTGCCACCTCTTCTTAATATCTTCTGCTTCTGTTAGGTCCATGCCATTTCTGTCCTTTATCGAGCCCATCTTTTACATATGCATATATACATATTTCTTTGTATTTATCTTTCTTGTAGTTAGTGATGCTTTTAATTAATTAATTTTCCAGCTTTTTAGAGCTATAATTGACATATGACATTGTATAAGTATAAAGTGTTCAATAAGATGATTTGGAGCACATATTAGAAAATGATTACTGCAGCAAGGTTGGTAGTTAACACATCCGTCACTCATGTTATAACTACCCGTTTTTTGGTGTGTGTGATAAAAAAAATTTAAGGTTTATTTTTACAACTTTCAAAGTAGGGCTTTTAAAATCTGTGCTTTGGTATCTTTTGTTTGTTTTGGACAATTTCTCATCATCCAGTATTTTTTCTAATATTAATCTCTGCCCTGTTTTCTTTCCTTTCTTTTTTGGGACTCTTCTTTCTGATAAGACAGATCTTATTTTTATTTATTAAATTTTTCATATCATTTATGTTTTCTAAACTTATGCTCTTCAGTTCTTCATTCTAGATAATTTTTGCTAGTTCTCTTTTTCATCTGAGTCTAGTCTGCTGGTAAATCTGTTCATTGAGTTTTTTATTTTACTTGCTGTGTTAAGCAGTTCTAATCTTTTTAAAAGTAATTTTCAGTTCTCTGACATAGTCAGTGTGTTATCTTCTCAAGCATACTAAGTGTAGTTATTATAAAATTTGCACTTTACAATCCTCTCTGGAGCCTCTGTGAGTCTCTCTGTTGTCTGTCATTTGTCATGCGTGTAGTCATGTTCCCTGTCTCCTCATTTTCCATCATGTACTGGACATTATGGCAACAAAAGTTACTTCTTGAATCAATTTGAGGCCTAGGATGCTACCTTTCTCCAGAGATTGAGGGAGCGAGGGTTGATCTTCTGGGTAATTGGTGCATGTGTGTTTTGTAAGTTACTTCAGTTGAGTCAGACTGTTTTGCAACCCTGTTGATGTAGTCTGCCAGAGTCTTCTGTCCATGGGATTCTCCTGGCAAGAATACTGGTGGGGGTTGCCATGCCCTCGGGGATCAGGGTATCTTCCTGATGCCCAGGGATTGAACCCCTTTCTCTCATATCTCCTTCATCTGCAGGCAGGTTCTTTACCCCTAGTGCCATTTGGGAATCCTAGGTAAATAGCATAAGTATTAACATCTGGGCTCACCTCAATCCAGTTTCATTGATGGAGATGATTTCATGCAGAACTGCAATCTGGAAACAGACTGACAACCTTGTAGAGTTAACTGTTCTCTTCCTCTGTGGTTCTTCCCATTGAGACTCTAGCTCAGAGTGTGAGTTTTTCTTTGTGTTTCTTCTTTCCTGATGGGCTGGGCTGTGTGTCCTGTTTAAGGCTCCCCATAGGAACTGACAAATACCACTGGAGAAAAGCATTTTCTGATCCACAGGGCAGCTCATTCTGACACTTTTCATCTTAGCCTTCCTCTGATTCTGGTCCCACAATTCTTTATCAGCTTGTTTACCCTGATACTTTCAAGATTTATTCATCTTTAAATGTTTCGTCTGCCTCTTCTACTTGTCCTCAATGGAAAAGCTAGATCAATTTCCACATTTGCCATTTATGGAAGTAGAAACTCTTCAAGTTTGTTTTTGTTGCATTTATGAAAACTTTTGAAAGAATGTCTTCTGTAAGCACAGTTTCTGAACTTCATACCCTGCTTATATATATCCTCCTATCTGGAGATGGATCACTGTGTTGTTACTTGAGGGAATCAAGTGGAATAAATCATAGCATTATATGAACTTCATCTCATAAATTGGGATAAAATACTATGGCTAGGTTTTTTGAAGCCGTTTAAGTATTATATAATAGCTCCTTCTAATTTGGAAACTTACTGTTTCTTGAAGTAAGGAGCTCAATAAAAAATTCTTTATCTCTTGGTTGTGAAGTTTCTGTTCTACAAGTATTAACACTGTTTGGCCATCATTAAATAGGACAGTCTGCGATATTTTGTGGCCGTTCTGGAAAACAGCTGAAACGCTGTCACAACAGTCAGCCAGGAATGCTGCTGGATAGCTGGGCACGGATGGTGAAGAGTCTAAACGTGTCGTCCTCTGTGAACCAAGCCTCTCGTCTTATTGATGGCAGTGAGCCCTGCTGGCAGTCCTCTGGTTCACAAGGAAAGGTAGATATGCCATTTAGTTTTCATTGTCAGAGATTTTAAAAAACATAAGTGATAGTTTTTATCTAACTGATAGAGAGTTTAACAGGGCTTTGTTTTGTTTTACTCCCCCACATAAAATGTATGAGTTCAGATTCTGCTTCTTGTTAGAAGGTTTTCTAACATACCCTAATAAATATGTTTATTTTTAGAATGTTATTTTAATTGCACTTATATGTGGGTGTGTCTTATCCAGTCATGAAGGTTAGACTTAGAGAGTGGTGATTTTCCTCTACTTTGATTCTAATGTTTTCTGTAAGCCACCCATTGATGGATATTAATGGACTACCCTAGGTTATAAGGCTATAAA
Organism: Ovis aries; assembly: GCF_016772045.2. Taxonomy (NCBI): domain Eukaryota; kingdom Metazoa; phylum Chordata; class Mammalia; order Artiodactyla; family Bovidae; genus Ovis; species Ovis aries. The sequence goes on along the minus strand of NC_056055.1, from coordinate 113,664,986 downwards.
CACATCATTTCTGGGGCATACATAGAGGGAGGCTTTCTTCTAATAAACAAGTAATGGAGTAGAATACTTATTTCTTTTTCTTTTAAAGCATTGGATTCGTTTGGAGGTTTTCCCAGATGTTCTTGTTCATAGATTAAAAATGATTGTAGATCCTGCTGACAGTAGCTACATGCCTTCCCTGGTTGTCGTGTCAGGTAATTGAGTTAGTTTACTCAAAAAAATATCTTCTGTTACATAATGAAAACTCCTTTGTCTAATTCCTTTATGCCCCTGCCCCTTTATTTCCTAGGTGGAAATTCACTAAATAACCTAATTGAATTAAAAACAATCAACATCAACCCCACTGACACCACAGTGTCTCTTCTGAATGACTGCACAGAGGTGAGCAGATTAGATAGTGTTCCTCTATTTTAAGGTATAATTATATAAATTTTTAATTGATATATAGTTAATTTACAGTGTTTTCAGTTGCTAAGTGATTCAGTTATATGTACGTGTGTGTGTGGAAAAGTCGCTCAGTTATGTTCAACTCTTTGCGACTCCGTGGACTTCTCCATGGCCAGAATACTGGAGTGGGTAGCCTTTCCCTTCTCCAGGGGATCGTCTAAACCCAGGAATCAAACCCAGGTCTCCCGCACTGCAGGCAGATTCTTTACCAGCTGAGCTGCAAGGGAAGCCCAAGAATACCGTGTGTATACATTATATATAATGTGTGTGTGTGTATGTATTCTTTTTCAAATTGTTTTCCATTAAAGGTTATTAAAAGATCTTTAATATAGTTCCCTGTGCTATACAGTAGGTTCTTATTGTTTATGTTTTTAAATATAGTAATGTTGTTCAGTTGCCAACTTGTGTTCAACTCTTTACAACCCCATGGACTACAGCATGCCAGGCCTCCCTGTCCCTCACCATCTCTTGGAGTTTTCCCAAGTTCATGTTCATTGAATTGGTGATGCCATCCAACCATCTCATCCTTCCTCTTTTGCCCTCTTCTCTTTCTGCCTATATAAGTAATATGTAGAGATTAATCCCAAACTCCTAACCCCTGTCCCCCACTCTCTTCCCCTTTTGTAATCATGAATTTGTTTTCTGAGTATATTTCTGTTTTGTAAGTAAGTTCATTTGTATCATTTTGTTAGCTTTCACAGATAAATGATTTCATATGATATATATTTTTTTTCTGTCTGACTTACTGAATATGAAATCTCTGTGTTCATCCATGATACTGCAAATGGTATTATTTGATTCTTTTTTTTTTTTAATGGCAGAGTAATAGTTCATTGTATATAGGTTCATTGTATATAGGTACCACATCTTTTTTATCTTTCTGTTAACTCTGGAAAGTGGGTCAAAGGTTGCCTCCATGTTTTAGCCATTGTAACTAGTGCTGCTATGAACATTGAGGTATATGTATCTTTTTTTTTTTTTTTAATTGGAGGCTACTTTACAATATTGTATTGGTTTTGCCATACATCAGCATGAATCTGCCACCGGTGTACACATGTTCCTCATCCTGAATCCCCCTCCCACCTCCCTCCCCATACCATCCCTCTGGGTCTCCCAGTGCACCAGCCCCAAACATCCTGTATCATGCATCGAACCTGGACTGGCAGTTTGTTTCACATATGATATTATACATGTTTCAATGCCATTCTGCCAAACCATCCCACCCTCACCCTCTCTCACAGAGTCCATAAGACTCGTATGTATCTTTAGAGTTAAAGTTTTGTTTAGATACGTGCTTAACAGTGGGATTGCTGGATCATATGACAACTCTATTTTGATTTTCTAAGGAACCTCTGTACTGTTCTTTCTGGTGACTGCACCAATTTACATTCCTACCAACAGTGCAGGAGGGATCCCTTTTCTCCACACGTTTTCCAGCATTTATTATTTGTAGACTTTTTGATGATGTCCATTGTGACTGGTATGAAGTGCTACATCATTAGTTCTCAGTTGCATTCATGTAATAATTGATCATCTTTTCATGTACCTGTTGGCCATCTGTGTGTCTCATTTGGAGAAGTATCTATTTAGGTCTTCTGCTAGTTTTTTGATTTGGTTGTTCATGAGCTGCTTGTATATTTTGGAGATTAATCCTTTGTCAGTTGCTTTGTTTGCGATTGTTTTCTTCATTCGTTTCATCTTGTTTATAGTTTCCTTTACTGTACAAAAGCTTTAAGTTTAATTAGGTCCCATTTGTTTATTGTTGTTCATATTTCTGTAACTCTGGAAAGTGGATCAAAGAGGATCTTGCTGCTGCTTATGTCAAAGAGTATTCTGCCTATATTTTCCTGTAAGAGTTTTATAGTATCTGGTCTTCCATTTAGGTCTTTAATCCATTTTGAGTTTATTTTTGTTTATAGTATTAGGAAATGTTCTCATTTCTTTCATTTACATGTAACTGTCTAGCTTTCCCTGCACCATTTATTGAAGAAACCCAACTTTTCTCCGTTTTGTGGTCTTGCCTCATTTGTTGTAGATTGATTGACCATCGATGTATGTGATTATTTCTGGGCTTTCATTCTGTTGATCTGTATTTCTGATTGTGTACCATTTCCATACTGTTTTGATGGCTGTAGCTTTGTAGTATAGCCTGAAGTCAGGAGCCTGATTTCCTCCAGCTGTATATTTCTTTCTGAAAGAGTGCTTTGGCTTTTTGGGGTACTTTGTGTCTCCATACAAATTAAAAAAATTTTTTTTCTTCTTGTTCTGTGAAAAATGCCATCAATAACTTGATAGGGATTGCATTGAATCTATAAATTGCCTGGGATAGTATAGTTCACACAATATCAGTTCAAGAACAAGGTCTATCTTTCCATGTGTTTGTAGTGTCTTCTTTTTCCTTCATTAGTGTCTAAAGCTTTTGAAATGCAGGTTTTTTGCCTCCTTAGGTAGGTTTAGTCCTAGTTATTTTATACTTTTTGATGTGATAATTAAGGGGATTGTTTGCTTAATTTCTTTTCCAATCATTGTTCTCTTTCTGATCGGATCTCTTTCTTTCATTGTTACTGTATAGAAATGCAACAGATTTTTGTGTATTAATTTTGTATACTGCAAATTTACTGAATTCATTGATAAGCTCTAGGTGGTTTTCTGGTAGCATCTTTGGATACATTTGGCGTGTTTATCCATAAGTATGTTTATATTGCCATTTTGCTGTTTTGAGTTTGTTCTCATAGGTCTGTCTTCCCCCGTTTTTCCTTTGTTCTCTTCTCTTGTAACTTGACTACCTTTAGTGTAAGTGTGCATTTCATTTCCTTTTTTGTGTGTATTTCTATTATAGATTTTTGTTTTCTGGTTAATGTGAGTTTTTTGTACAACAGTCTAGTTATATATGTGCTTCCTCTAAGTTGCTTATCTCTTAGTTTTAAATACATTCTAGATACCGTGCATTTGTACTCTGCTCCCCTCATGATCACTGGTTTTCAATTCATGCCTCACATCTAATTATTTTGTATAATCCTCAAACCCTTAATGTGCGATTTTTACCACATTTGTCTTTTAACCTCCCTACTAGCTTTATGTATGGATGATTTCCTGTCTTGTTTCTAGTTGTGGCCTTTTATTTTACACCTAGAGAAGTTCCTTTAGAGTTTATCATAAAGCTTGTTTGGTGTTCCTGAGTTGTTCTTAAAAAATGTTTCAGTTCAGTTCAGTTGCTCAGTCATGTCCGACTCTTTGCGACCCCATGAATTGCAGCACGCCAGGCCTCCCTGTCCATCACCAACTCCTGGAATTCACTCACATTCACGTCCATCGAGTCAGTGATGCCATCCAGCCATCTCATCCTCTGTCGTTCCCTTCTCCTCCTGCCCCCAATCCCTCCCAGCATCAGAGTCTTTTCCAATGAGTCAACTCTTCGCATGAGGTGGCCAAAGTACTGGAGTTTCAGCTTTAGCATCATTCCCTCCAAAGAACACCCAGGGCTGATCTCCTGTAGAATGAACTGGTTGGATCTCCTTGCAGTCCAAGGGACTCTAAATAGTCTTCTCCAACACCACAGTTCAAAAGCATCAATTCTTCGGTGCTCAGCTTTTTTCACAGTCCCATCTGTCACATCCATACGTGACTACTGGAAAAACCATAGCCTTGACTAGACGGACCTTTGTTGGCAAAGTAATGTCTCTGCTTTTCAATATGCTATCTAGGTTGGTCAAAACTTTCCTTCCAAGAAGTAAGCATCTTTTAATTTCATGGCTGCAGTCACCATCTGCTGTGATTTTGGAGCCCCCAAAAATAAATTCTGACACTGTTTCCACTGTTCCCCCATCTAGTTCCCATGAAGTGATGGGACCAGATGCCATGATCTTTGTTTTCTGAATGTTGAGCTTTAAGTCAACTTTTTCACTCTCCTCTTTCACTTTCATCAAGAGGCTTTTTAGTTCCTCTTCACTTTCTGCCATAAGCATGGTGTCATCTGCATATCTGAGGTTATTGCTGTTTCTCTCAGCAATCTTGATTCCAGCTTGTGCTTCTTCCAGCCCAGCATTTCTCATGATGTACTCTGTATAGAAGTTAAATAAGCAGGGTAACAATATAGAGCCTTGATGTACTCCTTTTCCTATTTGGAACCAGTCTGTTGTTCCATGTCCAGTTCTAACTGTTGCTTCCTGACCTGCATATAGATTTCTCTGGAGGCAGGTCAGGTGGTCTGTATTCCCATCTCTTTCAGAATTTTCCACAGTTTATTGTGATCCACACAGTCAAAGGCTTTGGCATAGTCAATAAAGCAGAAATAGATGTTTTCTGGAACTCTCTTGCTTTTTCAATGATCCAGTGGATGTTGGCAATTTGATTTCTGGTTCCTCTGCCTTTTCTAAAACCAGCTTAAACATCTGGAAGTACACGGTTCACATATTGCTGAAGCCTGGCTTGGAGAATTTTGAGTGTTACTTTTACTAAAGCGTGTGAGATGAGTGCAATTGTGTGGTAGTTTGAGCATTCTTTGGTGTTGCCTTTCTTTGGGATTGGAATGAAAACTGACCTTTTCCAATCCTGTGGCCACTGCTGAGTTTTCCAAATTTACTGGCATGTTGAGTGCAGCACTTTGACAGCATCATCTTTCAGGATTTGTAATAGCTCAACTGGAATTCCATCACCTCCACTAGCTTTGTTCGTAGTGATGCTTTCTAAGGCCCACTTGAGTTCACATTCCAGGATGTCTGGCTCTAGGTGAGTGTTTACTTGTCTATAAAGCTTTTGTTTCCTCCATCAAATTTCGGTGAGAGTTTTTGCTGGGTGTTCTTGGGTGTAGATTTTTCTTTTTCATCACTTCAAGTGTATTATGCCAGTTTCTTCTGGTCTGCAGAGTTTTTTCCTCAAAAAAAAAAAAATCCACTAATAGCATTATTGGAGATCCTTTGTATGTTATTTTTTACTTTTCCTCTTTTATTTTTAATATTCTCTCTTGTTGTTCATTTTTTTTTCCATTTAGTTTACAGTATGTCCTCACATATTCCTCTGCAGGTTAATCCTCTGTGGGACTCTCTGCACCTCCTGGATTTGGTTGACTGTTTCCTTTCTCAAGTTAAGGAAGTTTTCAGCTATTATCTCCTCAAATGTTTTATCAAATACCTTTTCTCTTCTTCTTGGACCTTTATAATATTACTATCTGTGTGCTTGATATTGCCCTAAAGATCTCTTAAACTGCCCTTATTTCTTTTTGTTCTTTTTTTCTGTTTGGTGGTGTTGATTTCCACTATTCTGTCCTCCAGCTCATGAATCCATTCTTCTGTCAGATTTAGTTTACTATTTATTCATTTATTTACTGTTCATTCCTTCTAATTTATTGTTCATTTCGCTTATTGTATTTATTAATTGTGTAGTTCTGTATATTTTCTACTTTTTTCTTAAAACGCTTCTAATTTCTCTCTCTGTGTATCCATGCTCCTCCTGAGTTCTGTGATAATCTTTACCATAATTACTCTGAAGTCTTTCCCTGGTAGATTGCCTGAGAATCGACCACATCACTTTGTTTTTCTTCTGGTGTTTTATCCTGCTGCTTCATCTGAAGCATACTCTATATTGTTTGAGTTGTCAAGATTGCTTCTTGTATTTTTGTGTATGTGGTAGGTTGGTTCTATTTCTCGATCTTGGAGAAGTGGCCCTCTGTAAGAGACGTCCTATGCAATTCAGCAGTGCACTTCCCTTTATCACCCAAGGAAAGGGCAGGCGCCTGCTGGTTTCAGGATAGGATCTGGTCTGCATGTACAGACTTGATGTGTTGGCTGCAGGATTAATAGTTTTCTTGCTTCTGGTGGGTGTTGTTATTGTTCATTCACTAAGTCGTTTCTGACTCTTTGTGACCCCATGGACTGCAGCACACCAGAGTTTCCTGTCTTTCACTGTCTCCCGGAATTTGCTCAAAATTATGTCCATTGAATCAGTGATCCCAGTCAACCATCTGACCCTCTGTTAACCCCTTCTCCTCCTGCTGTCAGTCTTTCCCAGCATCAAGTTCTTTTCCAATGAGTCGGCTCTTCACATCAGGTGGCCAAAGTATTTGAGCTTCAGCAGCAGTCCTTCCAGTGTATATCAGGGTTGATTTCCTTTAGGATTGACTGGTTTGATCTCCTTGTACTCCAAGGGACTCTAAAGAATGTTCTCTGGCACCACAGTTCGCAAGCATCAGTTCTTGGGTGCTCAGCCTTCTTTGTGATCCAGTTCTCACATCCATACATTACTACTAGAAAAACCATAGCTTTGGCTCTACAGACCAAAATGATATCTCTGCTTTTTAATATGCTATCTAGGTTTGTCATAGCTTTTCTTCCAAGAAGAAAGTATCTTTCAATTTTGTGGCTGTGGTCACCATCTCCAGTGATTTTGGAGCACCGTCTGCAGTGAAATAAATTCTGTCACTGTTTCCATTTTGTCCCCATCTATTTGTGATGATGTGATATGACTGGGTGCCATGATTCTTGTTTTTTGAATATTGAGTTTTAAGCCAGGTTTTTCACTCTCGTCTTTCACCTCATCAAGAGGCTCTTTAATTCCGCTTCAGTTTCTGCCATTAGAGTGGTATCATCTGCGTATCTGAAGTTGCTGATATTTTTTAGATAGTTGAGATTCCTGGTGGGAGGGGCTGGTGCCTATCCTCTGGTGGGTGAAGTTGGGTCTTGATCCTCTGGTGGGCAGGGCCTTGTCTAGAGTCAGTTGAAGTTGATGGGTAGTGTTGTGTCCCTACTCTGTTGTTTGGGCTGAGGCCTTGTAGCACTGGAGTCTGGAGTCTGATGTTTGGAGCCAGGTCTTGGTGTCAGAATGTTATCCTCCATGAAAGCTCATGCAGCTGAATATTTCCCTAGTGTATCTGCCACCATTGTCTACACCGCAGGCGAGGCCACAGCCACCCCCTGCCTCCCCTTTGAGGAGACCCTATAAGACCATCAGGTAGATGTGGCCCCAGCACCTCTCCGATTACTGCTTTTGCTCTTGGTCCCAGCATGTGTGAGGGTTTGCAGGTGCCCTGTGTGAGTGAAGTACCTTCCCCCGGCCCCCGGCCTCCCTCTAGAGCTCATCTAGTCAGGCCCCTATGGTCTTCAAGGACAAATGTTCTTAAGGTTCCTCTTCCCTGTGCCAGACCCCCAGGCTGGGGAGAGTGACATGAGAAAAACTCTTGAATATAATTATTCTCCAATTTGTGGGTCGCCAACCCTGGAGGGTATGGGATTTGATTATATCAGGAGTTCACGGCTTCTACCATTCTTGTTGTGGTCCATCTTTAGAGGATCTTTCCTGATGGTTCCAGTCTTTCAGTGATAGTTCTTTTGCAGATTGTTATGATTTTGTTGTGCTTGTGAGAAGAGATGAGCTGAGGGTTCTTCTGTTCTGCCATCTTGACCAGTCTGATAGTATTCCTTTGATGGTTTGCAGATGGCAAGAGAGGTTCCTTTTCTCGTCATCTCTATAATAACATTGAGCCCATTTTCTCCCCTTAACTAAATAATTGTATTTATTTTAAAATTTGACATGTATACAACTTAAATTTGTTGCTTACCAGATCAGCTTGAAAACAAAGCAAAACAAATTCCTTCCTCGTTGTCTTTGGTTAAAAGCAGGTAAAAAGCTCTAGGCAAAAGTCATTGCCATACATCTTGGGCTTCTTTGGGCATCTAGCATCATGTTATTTCCATTAAATATGTATTAGTAAGCAGTGGTTCTTTTTAACCATATATATGATACTAAGGTCCGTCTAGTCAAGGCTATGGTTTTTCCAGTAGTCATGTATGGATGTGAGAGTTGGACTGTGAAGAAGGCTGAGCACCGAAGAATTGATGCTTTTGAACTGTGGTGTTGGAGAAGACTCTTGAGAGTCCCTTGGACTGCAAGGAGATCCAACCAGTTCATTCTACAGGATATCAGCCCTGGGTGTTCTTTGGAAGGAATGATGCTAAAGCTGAAACTCCAGTACTTTGGCCACCTCATGCGAAGAGTTGACTCATTGGAAAAGACCCTGATGCTGGGAGGCATTAGGGGCAGGAGGAGAAGGGGACAACAGAGGATGAGATGGCTGGATGGCATCACTGACTCGATGGATGCGAGTCTGAGTGAACTCCAGGAGTTGGTGATGGACAGGGAGGCCTGGCGTGCTGAGATTCATGGGGTTGCAAAGAGTCGGACACGACTGAGCGACTGAACTGAACTGAACTGATGATACTGAAATTGTTTTTTTGTTTTCATACCTTTAATTTGGTAATAAGGACATTTTCAAAATGAATCTGTTAATTTTATCTCTTAAAAATTCTGATAGAATCAGTGAAGGTTCTTTTAAATAGAACATATTATAGATTAGTGAGACTGCCACATAAATCTTTCAGTTAATATACACTACTTTAGTAAATTATATATATTTAAAATAATGCAAATTAAGGCAATTTTTTTTACTACCTATATGTACATTGTCTCATGAGAACTTGTTTAATTGGTCTGATAGTGGATAAAGATGTCAAATATTTGATTTTTTATTCATCTAAAATTTATCGTAAGTGAGTTTATTTTTAAATTATTAAGTGCTGTTTGTCAGTCATTGCTTTATTGTTTTGGTATTCCCACAAAGGGCTTCCCAAGAAGCTCACATGGTAGAGAATCTCCCTGCTGTGTGGGAGACCAGGGTTCAATCCTTATGTCAGGAAGATCTCCTGGAGAAGGGAATGTCAACACACTCCATTGTTCTTCCCTGGAGAATTCCATAGAGAGGAGTCTGGTGGGCTTCCATGAGTCGTAGAGTCAGGCACAACTGAGCAACTAACACACATGCCCACATAAGGACAGACAAGTTTCATGGGGTCCTAGTGTGTTATGTCAAAGAACCTGATAACAGCCAGTCATAAATTAATTTTTTTTTAGGGTGAAAAGTTGGTAACTTGTGTCTAGAGACTATGGGACCATACTAGCACTTCCCCGCCCAGGTCCAGGAATTGATTATTTGGCCTCTGTGTACACCGGAAGATTTTTTAAAATTTTCTTCCAGTCTTCAATGAATAAAATTGTAGAACACCATTCATTCTTGAATGTCATTAACACTGTTTTGTGGAATACCATGTAATTAACAGTTACTATCAATGGTGATAATAATAAAATGGCCAATGATGAAAATGTAATATCTTATTGAGTTTTTTTGAGAAAAGATAATGCATTTAGTGCATTTTATTGTAATAACTTATTCCTGGGTAATGGAAAATGTGGTTTGTCTTATGTCTGAATTATGCTACTGAATATTTTTTGTTTTAATTTTGCTTTGTATTTTAAGTAGATCAATAACTAATGATTAATTTATTGAATAAACAACTGAGGTTGTTATTCATAAAAGATGTACTGACTTTGACAAATTTTCAGTTGAAAACAATTTATTATGTATTATTTGATGAGCATGAAATAGCTTATATCACATATATGAGAAATGTTAAGCATTGTGAGTACTCAGAACTTTCATGGCCCAGTCTCCACCCATCGAACCAACTTACAAAGTAGAGCATTATCATTCCTAACGCTGTGGAACTCTGTAGCATTGCCTTTCCTCTAAAAATGGCTTGTTAACAGAATTTTTCTAACATAACCGAAAATAGAAAGTATACTGAATCCTCCATGTACCTACCACCCAGTTTCAATGATTATCAACATTTTTGCCAGTCGTGTTTCACTAACTCTCTTCCTGTGTTACACCCCATTTTTTTGAGTGTTTTAAAGCAAGTTCTAGCCATGACATTATTTCAGTAGTGAGTGCTTCTATTATTAATTTCTGACAAGAAATTTAGAAATGTGACCACAGTAAAATCACATCTAAAATTTTGTTTTTAATATGATACAATATCCAGTCAGTGTTTAAAATTTCCCAGTTATCCCATTAATGTTCTTTGGATTTGCTTTCTATGATTTGTGAGTCAGACAGTGTCTGCCCTTTGCACTGCATTAAAATCTTAAGCCTTTTGTTTTTTCCTTGCTAAAGAAAGAAACTTATCTTTTTTTTTCCTATAGAATTTTTCATTTCTGTATTTGTTTCGTTTATTCAAACAGTTCTTCCTGTGACATCATAGATACTATAGATCTTAAGGTTTGGATAGGTCCCCTAGAAGCAGTCAGTCGTTGTTCACATGAAATACAGGGCTAGAGGGATAAACTGCATTTAGAAACACCATGTATGGGATGTGGGGCGTACCACAGGACAGAGGGCCAACTTTAAAATAATGAATGGCAAAGATGTTACAGTGTTTGACCTTGATTTGAACAAGTCCAGAATAGAAAGATGTTTACAAGACAAGATAGAAAATTTGATCACTGGTAGCATTTAGATTATTGTTTTAGCTATCATTAGAGTACTGTGGATATATTTTTTAAATGCTGATATTTCACTGATACCTACTGAAGTTTTGAAACAACATGTTGTCAGGAATTTTCTTAGGATAGTCCCTACATGAACAAAATCAATCATACATTGATAATTGGTGAACTAGTTGGTGGGGTTATGAGGTCTGTGTATAGTTTTTTCTAATTTGTATGTAGTTAATTTTTTTTTGTTAAACTTTTTATTTTATATTGAAGTGTAGCTGCTTAACAATGTTATAGTTTCAGGTACATAGCAGAGTGAGTTAGCCATACATATAATGTATCCGTTCTCCCTCAGATTCCCCTCCTATCCAGGCTACCACATAACATTGAGCAGTGTAGGTCCTTTTGGTTACCTGTTTTAGATACAGCAGTGTGTGCATGTTGATCTCAGATTCTCTACACTTTAAGTGTTAGGAAGGCTTGTCACTTGCCACATACTGCATGTTTCATATGGCCTTCTCTCCAGTTAGAGTGCTTGACCCTGAAAGCTCTGTAGCTTACTGTGTTCATGTCTAGTATCACAGGTATATTGAAATTGCGATAAAGCAGTGCAGAAGCTCAGGAATTGATTGTAAAATCCATGGTCTCATCCTGCTGGGACGGATACGTGCAGAGGAGGAAGATTTGGCTGCAGTTCCTTTCTTAGCTTCAGATAATGAAGAAGAAGAAGATGAAAAAGGCAACAGTGGGAGGTGAGAGCTGTTTGCTTATGCCCATACTCTCACTTTCAAAAGCCAATATTTAATTAGAGTGTATCCCATAATGAGAATACATTAGGATTATTGTATTATATAGTCTATATGCATTATATAGACTATATGTATTATATAGACCATATGTATTATATTACTGCTCATAGGACTATTTGGTAAATATTAGTTAAGTTTTCCAAATCTGTAATTTAATTTTTTGGAAAAATTGAATATGGAAACATTGTATTTAGAAAAATTTGTTTAAAAGGAAAAATAAAAATGTTTTAATTTTTCTGCCTGAAATATCACTGTTAATATTTTGGTATATATTCTTATAGTTTTCTTATTTATTTGTCCCTAATTGTGTTTTCCTGTGGAGATAGTATGTGGTGGTATATATTTTCCTTTTGTGTTAAGTATTTTATTGTTAACATGTAAATTGAAAGTTTTTATTATAATAGAATATACATAAGACTTACCATTTTAACCGGTTGTTAAGTGTATTGTTCAGTGTCATTAAATAGTTTATATTATTTGGAAGACATCCATCTTTAGAATATATGTATCCTTTGTCTTCTGTTGTATAATTTTTTTAATTGACTCAGTTTATTTATGATTTATATTTATATTTATTGACTATGCCAAAGCCTTTGACTGTGTAGATCACAGTAAACTGTGGAAAATTCTGAAAGAGATGGGAATACAGGACCACCTGACCTGCCTCTTGAGAAACCTATGTTCAGGTCAGGAAGCAACAGTTAGAACTGGACATGGAACAACAGACTGGTTCCAAATAGGAAAAGGAGTACGTCAAAGCTGTATATATTGTTACCCTGCTTATTTAACTTATATGCAGAGTACATCATGAGAAACTCTGGGTTGGATGAAGCACAAGCTGGAATCAAGATTGCCGGGAGAAATATCAATAAGCTCAGATATGCAGATGGCACCACCTTTATGGCAGAAAGTGAAGAACTAAAAAGCCTGTTGATGAAAGTGAAAGAGGAGAGTGAAAAAGTTGGTTTAAAGCTCAACATTCAGAAAACGAAGATCATGGCATCTGGTCCCATCACTTCATGGCAAATAGATGGGAAACAGTGGAAACAGTGTCAGACTTTATTTTTGGGGGCTCCAAAATCACTGCAGATGGTGATTGCAGCCATGAAATTAAAAGACGCTTTGCTTACTCCTTGGAAGGAAAGTTATGACCAACCTAGATAGCATATTCAAAAGCAGAGACATTACTTTGCCAAAAAAGGTCTGTCTTTCAAGGCTATGGTTTTTCCAGTGGTCATGTATGGATGTGAGAGTTGGACTCTAAAGAAAGCTGAGCGCCGAAGAATTGATGCTTTTGAACTGTGGTGTTGGAGAAGACTGTTGAGAGTCTCTTGGACTGCAAGGAGATCTAACCAGTCCATCCTAAAGGTAATCAGTCCTGGGTGTTCATTGCAAGGACTGATGTTGAGGCTGAAACTCCAATACTTTGGCCACTTGATGCAAAGAACTGACTTACTGGAAAAGACCCTGATGCTGGGAAAGATTGAGGGCACAAGGAGAAGGGGACAACAGAGAATGAGATGGTTGGATGGTATCACTGACTCAATGGACACGGGTTTGGATAGGCTCCAGGAGTTGGTGATGAACAGCGAGGCCTGGCGTGCTGCAGTTCATGGGGTCGCAGAGTCGGACACAACTGAGCGACTGAGCTGAACTGATTTATGATGTACAACAAATTGGAAGGAACAATATCCATTTTTCTTAAGTTTTAACAGTATGGTTAACACTGACATACACAAATTGGAAGTGACAATATCCATTTTTAAGTTCTTTTAACAGTATAGTTAACACCTAACTGATAAACATCACTTGCTGGTTTTGCCGTTATACTTATTTTGTATATTTCTTTCAATTTTATTTTCATTTTATTTTGAGGAATTTGTGGGCTTTGTTGTTCAAACTTTTAACCTGTTGAGGGCATATCAGAAGATAGAATGAGTGAGGTGGCAGGAGCTAGCTGCCTGTGCTTCAGGAGCCCTGGGTTTTGGGGCAGGCCTCTCCTGGTAGAATGGAGGTTGGGAATTCCAGCATAGCTGACCACACAGTGGACAGAGGGTGTATAGGAAGAAAATTGCATTTTGCCTTGGGACATGTGCTTGTATTAGAGCACGTAGGACGTCATATGACTGTATCCATTTTATTATTTATTTTGGGAAAAGATATGACCAAACAGAGGTCTGGATTTAGGGATGTGGCCACAGTGGCAGTCCTGGTGGTGATTTTTAGAGCCATTAACCAGCACTCTCTCCAGTTACATCTGTAGTAGCTATATCAAGGTGATGGGTGGTAATTGCTGTAAAAGCTGGCATGGTCAACTTGGTGCACAAGAAAATTATACAGTGTCTCCTAGTTTCTAGGAAGCACCTTCATGTATCATAACCTTGTCCTAGCTAAGGGGCTTGCATCACTCAACGAAGCTAAGAGCCATGTCGTGCAGGACCTCTCAAGACAAACGGGTCATAGCAAAGATTTCTGACAAAACATGGTTCACTGGAGGAGGGAATGACAAACCCTTCCAGTATTCTTGCTTCGAGAACTGCATGAACAGTATGAAAGGCAAAAAGATAATGACAGCGGAAGATGAGCTCCCCAGGTCAGAAGGTGTCCACTATGTTGCTGGGGAAGAGCAGAAAATAACTCCAGGAAGAATGAAGAGACTGGGCCAAAGCAGAAACGACTTTCAGTTGTGGATGTGTCTGGTGGTGAAAGTAAAGTCCGATGTTATAAAGAACGATATTGCATGGGAACCTGGAATCTTAGGTCCATGAATCACGGTCAGTTAGATGTGGTCAGGCAGGAGATGGCAAGAGTGAGCATCGACATCTTAGGAATCTGTAAAATAAAATGAATGGGAATGGTCAAATTCAATTCAGGTAACCATTATACCTACTAATATTGGCAAGAATCCCTCAGAAATGGAGTAGCCCTCATAGTAAATAAGAGTCTGAAATGCAGTACTTGGGTGCAATTTCCAAATTAATAAAATGATCTTGGTTCATTTCCAAGGCAAAACCATTCAGCATCACAGTAATCCAAGTCTGTGCTCCAACCACTGATGCTGAAATTGACTGGTTCTATGAAGACGTACAACACTTTCTAGAACTAACACCAAATTGGAATGCAAAATTAGGAAGTCAAGAAATACCTGGAGTAACAGGGCAAGTTTGCCCTTGGACTACAAAATGAAGCAGGGCAAAAGCTAACAGTTTTGTCAAGAGAACACACTGGTCATAACAAACATCCTCTTTAACAACACAGGGAAGAATTCTGCAAGTGTTAGTCACTCAGTTGTGTCTGACTCTTTGCAACCCCATGGACTTTAGCTCACCAGGCTCTTCTGCCAATCAAAGTCTCCAGGCAAGAATACTGGAGTGGGTAGCCATTCCCTTCTTCAGGGGATCTTCCCAACCCGGGGATGGAACCCCAGTCTCCTGAATCGCAGGTGGATTCCTCACCATCTGAGCCACCAGGGAAGTCCTACAAAATGAAGCAGGGCAGAGGCTGACAGTTTTGTCAAGAGAACATGCTGGTCATAGCAACACCCTCTTCCAATAACAAGAGACAGCTCTATGTATGGACATCACCCGATGATTGATGCCGAAATCAAATGGATTCTATTCTTTACAGCCAAAGATGGAGAAGCTATATACCGTTAGCAAGATGCAAGAACTGGAGCTGATTGTGCCTCAGATCATGAGTTCCTTATTGCAAAATTCAGGCTTAAACTGAAGAAAAGTAGAGAAAACCACTAGACCATTCAGGTATGACCTGAATCAAATTCCTTATGATTAGACAGTGGAGGTGATGAATAGATTCAAGGGATTAGATCTGGTAGACAAAGTGCCTGAAGATCTGTGGGCAGAGGTTTGTTACATTGTATAGGAGGCAGTGACCAATACCCATCTCGAAGAAAAAAATACTAGAAGGCAAAGTGGTTGTCTGAGAAGGTTTTACAAACAGCTGAGAATAGAAGAGAAGTGAAAGGCAAGCAAGAAATGGAAGTATACCCAACTGAATGCAGAGTGCCAGAGAATAGCAGACATAGATAAGAAAGCCTTCTTAAGTGAACCTTGTAAAGAAATAGAGGAAAACAATAGAATGGGAAAGACTAGAGATCTCTTCAAGAAAATTGAAGAACCAAGGAAACATTTCATACAGGGATGGGCATGGTAAAGGACAGAAAGGGTAAGGACTTAACAGAAGCAGGAGAGATTAAGAAGAGGTGGCAAGAAAGCACAACTATCCAAAAATGATCTTAATGATCCAGATAACCCTGGTGGTGTGGTTACTTACTTGGAGCTGAACATCCTGGAGTGTGAAGTCAAGTGGACCTTAGGAAGCATCACTGTAAACAAAAGTAGTGGAAGTGATTAAATTCCAGCTGAGCTATTTCAAATCCTAAAAAATGATGCTATGAAAGTGCCCATTCAATATACCCACAAATTTGGAGAACTCAGAAGTGGCACCAGGATTGGAAAAGGTCAGTTTTCATTCGAATCCCAAAGAAGGGGAGCACCAAAGAATGTTCAAACTACCATAAAGTTGCATTTCACATGCTGGCAAGGTAATGGTCAAAATCCTTCAAGCTAAGCATCAGCAGTATGTGAAACAAGAACTGGGCTGGGTTTAGAAAAGGCAGAGGACCCAGAGACCAAATTGCCAGCATTCATTGGGTCATAGAGAAAGCAAGGGAATTTCAGACAAATGTTTACTTCTGTTTCATTGACTATGCTGAAGCCTTTGACTGTGTGGATCCACAACAAACTGGAAGATTCTTAAAGAGATGGGGATATCAGACCACCTTGCCTGTCTTCTGAGAAACACGTATGCAGGTCAAGAAGCAGCAGGTAGAACCAGACAGGGAACAGCAGACTGGTTCAGAATTGGAAAAGGAGTGTGACAAGGCTGTATATTGTCACCCTTCTTATTTAACTTATATGCAGAGTACATCAAGCAAAATGCCGGGCTGGATGAATCACAGTTAGAATCAAGATTACTGGGACAAATGTTAGCAACTTCAGCTATGCAGAGGATACCATTCTATGCCAGAAAGCTAAGAGGATCTAAAAAGGCTCTTAATGAAGGTGAAAGAGGAGAGTGAAAAACCTAGCTTTAAACTCAACATTCAAAAAAAAAAGATCATGACATTAATTTCCATCACTTCCTAGCAAATAGGTAGGGAAAAGTGGAAACAGTGACAGATTCTACTTTCTTGGGGCTCCAGAATCACTGCTGATGGTGAGTGAAGTCATGAATATAAAAGATAGAAGCAACAAACATAGACAACATATTAAAGAGCAGATACATTGCTTTGCTGACAAAGGTCCGTCTAGTCAAAGCTATAGTTTTTCCAGTAGTCATGTACAGATGTGCAAGTTGGACCATAAAGAAGGCTGAGTGCATAAGAATTGATGCTTTCCAACTGTGGTGCTGGAAAAGATTCTTGTGAGTCCCTTGGAGTACAAGGAGATTAAACCAGTCAATCCTAAGGGAAATCAACCTTGAATATTTGTTGGAAGGATTGATGCTGAAACTGAAGCTGCAGTAGTTTGACCACCTGATCTGAAGAGCTGACTCATATGAAAAGACCCTGGTGCTGGGAGAGATTGAGGGTAGGATGAAAAGGGGATGATAGAAGATGAGATGGTTGGATGGCATCCCTGACTCAATGGATATGAGTTTGAGTAAGCTCTGGGATGATAAGAAGATGAGATGGTTGGATGGCATCCCTGACTCAATGGATATGAGTTTGAGTAAGCTCTGGGAGATAGTAAAGGACAGGGAAGCCTTTGCAATCTATGGGATTGCAGAGAGTCAGATAGGACTTACCAACTAAACAACAATAACAACTCCTAGAAAGATTTCCACCAGGATAAATAGCTAAAGTTCAGTTCTAGTAAGGAAAGGTAGTATGTTGGTTTGTAGACATTTTGACCCTCTGTACCACTAACTTTTGTGTATACTTCGGATTTTGTTTAGTTATAGCAAAATTTTAAGTGTGTTTGATAGTAACCAGCAAACTGTGTGCTTTAGGTTGTTTCCTCTTTATTTAAAAAATTACTATGTGATTAACCTCTGTTTCTGTTTTATTTTTTTACTTTGATTAGCCTTATTAGAAGGAAGGCAGCAGGTCTGGAATCAGCAGCTACAATAAGAACCAAAGTTTTTGTGTGGGGCCTGAACGACAAGGACCAGCTGGGAGGTCTGAAGGGTTCCAAGGTGTGTGCCTAACACCCCATGCGCTCGCCACCCCACACTGTTTGGACCCACACAGGCCCAGAATTAGCCAGGCCTCTAAAGGTTTTTATAATGATTTCCCCTTTTGTGTGTTTTTTAAAATTTTATTTATTTTTAATTGAAGGGTTTATGATTGCTTTACAATATTGGTTTGATTTCTGCCATACATTATACCTTTTATATATTGTTTTTTAAATGGACTTTTCTTAAGTAATTCTTGATATGAACTCATAGACATTATCATTTTAGGTTCTAAGATGCCTCTGTCCTTGGAAAACATGTCCTTGGTGCATGTTAGGTATAGTTGCATTATTGCTGTTTTATAAACTAGAAGACAAACTTCCGAAAACATTTGACAAGTGTAGAGGTGAAAATTGTAGACTATAATTATATTTTAAAGAGTAGGGACGGCAACGTATGCATTTGAACTTGAGTTGAATTCACCTGTGGCCCTGAACTAAGGCAGCACAGAATAGATTCCTCCAAGGTTTAGTGTCTGAAAACAGTTTCTTTTTGACTGAGCATCTCTGTTACTTGGGTTTCTCAGGTTGTGCTATTGGTAAGGAACCTACCTGCCAACGCAGGTGACCCAAGAGATGCGGGTTCAATCCTTGGGTCGGGAAGATCCCCTAGAGGAAGCCATAGCAGCACAGTCCAGTATTCTTGCCTGAAGAATCCCACAGACAGAGGAGCTTGGCAGCTTCAGTCCATAAGGTCACAGAAAATTGAACATGACTGAAGCAACTTAGCACAGACACTACTTAGTATTTCACGAGACCTTGTTGTAAGATCCCTGTTATTTGCATTGTTGAGACACTGAAACGGAAAGTTAGAACTCATTCATTTTGAGACCGTGGTTCTAGTATGATGAAAATGATCCTATATAATTCAGCAGCCTTGGGTTCCCTTTGTTTTTGAGGCCGCTGTGCTGCGTTTGGAGATGTGTGGTGCCTAGGAGCTCTGGGCACTTCTCCTATTACAGTGAGCTGTCTAGAGGGTCCTGTGTGCACATGGGCATTTGCACACGAAAGGCAGATGGGTGCTTCATAGTTGGGATGAAGAGAGTCCTTCTTCCGTTGACTGATGCTTTATGACATATGGGCATCATAAAAGGCTTTTTCTACAGAGGCTTGAGTAATTTTAAATCACATTCATCTCTAATGGGAAATTTACGCATATATTAATAGTTTCTTAGAGAAGTCAGAATTAACAAGAATGAGAAGGACATGACTTGAAATAAAATATAGGTTACCAAATGTTGGTTTATATCTTTATGTTTTTTTTTTTTCACCTTTTATTATGGAGATGTTCAGATGTACCTACCTGGTAGACAGAATAGAGACTTGGTCGTTTTGTCGCTGTACCAGCTTCAGCAGTTGTGGATGGTCACATTTGTGTCTTTATTTTCTACATAGCCTCACCCCTACTTATGTTAAAGTAAATTCCAGTATATCATTTCATTCTTAAAATGCTTATGCATCTGTAATAGACAAGAGATTCTTTGGAGAGTGTAACCAGGTAAATTCTTTGTACTATTTAATATGATTGCTTATAATTTTAAAAGTGTAAATAAAATTTTCTTTTTTCTTTTGCTTTTTAAAAAAATTTTGTTTTAGATAAAAGTTCCGTCATTCTCTGAGACACTGTCAGCTTTGAATGTAGTACAGGTGGCTGGTGGTTCTAAAAGTTTGTTTGCAGGTATGATTATTCAAATAATATAAAAGTTTTAAATGATGTTGAAGCCTAAACATATAGTTGTTGTGTCACAAAAAGTGAGTCTCTTCCTCACTCCTGTTTCTTACAGTGACAGTGGAAGGAAAAGTATATGCCTGTGGAGAAGCCACGAATGGCCGGCTGGGGCTGGGCATCTCCAGTGGGACGGTGCCCATCCCGCGACAGATCACAGCTCTCAGCAGTTACGTGGTCAAGAAGGTGGCTGTTCACTCAGGTAGAGGCCAGAATTGACACTTGTGCTCAGACAAGCCTGCTGCTCAGGCTCTGTAATTAACTGGGGCTTTAAACAGTTTCCCCTAGAGTGTCCTTGCATTCTGTCAAGTTCTACTCATTATTAGAAGTAAAAATTGGGTAATGTAAAACTTCAGATGGTCTAGAGTTAATTATTTTTGTTACACAAGACTTTTTGGAGATCAGGAATTATTGGTATTCTGCCATGTAGGGCGTACCCCTCCAAAGGAGGGGATTTTTAATTTTGAACTGTGGTCTCAGGTTCATAAAAGATTGCAGTAATCATGTTCTGTGCTTAAATACATGTTATTTTTTGGGAACATGGCCTGTAAGTTTCATCAGATTTCAAGTGTCTGTAAATCTAGCCATGAGAAAGGATCATTTTTTAAAAAGTCTCACTGCTTCAATTCAGGAAACATATAGAGCATTATTTTAAAGCACTGTGCTTGGCTTCTGAGGAATGAAACCAAATTAGATACAAACTGAGTTTGTATTTATACTGAATAGGGTTAGATTTAACCCCATATAACAGAAAATCTGAACAGTAGTGCCTTGAGCAAGGTCATGTTTTACCATTCTCCTCTGGAAAAGTCTGGAGGTGAGGGGGAGGGACAGTGTTGCAGCTACAGTAGCCGTGAGGGGCACTGGGTTACTGTCCATCCCCATTGCAGCTACAGGTGAGCATATAAGCATTTCCTCAAGCCCACTCTGCCCCTTCAAAGAGCTTTTCTGGAAGCCTCACTCGTCAGTCGCATCTTTGTCACTATCCTCTCTGGGTGAGGGAGTGTGGAAAACATTGTTTTTAGCTGAGCACATTGCCTTGGATCATGTGGGCTCTGTTGGTAAGGGGGTCTTGGATCCTAGGAGCTGGTAACAGAGAGGAAACACTCTTCAGTTCTGAGCTGGGATGGATGGAGTGAGAGAATGCGCCATGGTGAGGAAAGAGTGTGAGCTGATTGTTTCGGGAAGAGTGAGCATAATGCCTTTATTGCAATTGATGGTACTTTTGCTTTAGTAATTTCATTGTTGAGATGCATTTCACAAAAGCCTGAATACCATCAACACTTGCTAATTTGTCTAATTGCAAATGAACTTAGTTTTACTTTTTCCATCTGAATTTTGATCTTTTATATATTTAATATAGCAACCCCATTAAATTTAATAATGCTAAAAATAGTATTATTTTGCTGCTTCTTCCTTTCTAGGACTTAAACTTTGTAGAAATTTTCATTTATTTTATATAATTGTCATCCTTAAATGTTGATCCCATTTACTCATTTGACAGATAATCACACATACTGTGTGCCAAGCAAAAGAGGTAGTTATGCTGGGAACTTTTTTTAAACCAACTTTGGCAGCCTCTATCTATGTGAATGTTGCAGGTGGACGGCACGCTACCGCTTTAACTGTCGATGGCAAAGTGTTTTCCTGGGGTGAAGGTGATGATGGCAAACTTGGACACTTCAGTAGAATGTAAGAATATTTTCTTCATTTTTGCTAATGAAAAACTGTTACTAATAATGAATGCTTAATTTTTGTAAAAAAATTGAATAGGATGGGTTATTTATGCAAAAGAAACTTAAAAATACATTAAAAAAAAATCTCTGAATGTGATTTGCCTCACATGTTCTAAGGTTTGATAATTAAGTCAATCTAAAGATACTGTTTTGATTAAATGTGGATCAGTGTAGATGTCCTTTTTTCCCCTTCTTTAAAGAGGCTAGATTGATGATAGGGAATATTATTTAATCTTGCTTTAGGAACTGTGACAAGCCACGGCTGATAGAGGCCCTGAAAACCAAGCGAATCCGGGATATTGCCTGTGGGAGCTCACACAGTGCGGCCCTCACGTCCAGTGGTGAACTGTACACCTGGGGTCTCGGAGAGTACGGCCGCTTGGGACATGGGGATAACACAACACAACTGAAGCCCAAAATGGTGATTATACATATTTTTGTTGCTTACAGAAAGCTTCCCATCTGCTGATTTCCAGAGAAGATAAGCTCCGAGTCTAGGACAGTTCATAAAGATATGTGCAGTATTGGCTTTCATTTTGTGGGGAAAACTTTCCCTTGCTTTCTTGGTGCCTGTGCTTGATTCTGTTTTCAAATTTGTAATTGAGTAGGTGAAAGTCCTTCTTGGTCACAGAGTAATCCAAGTGGCATGTGGAAGTAGAGATGCACAGACCCTGGCTCTGACTGATGAAGGTAAGTCCTGTCTGACTCCACGTTTTGGGGGAGGAATGTTGTGAGATGCTGGCCTGATGTCTGTATTTTTAAACTTAGGCTTGGTATTTTCCTGGGGTGACGGTGACTTTGGAAAATTGGGCCGGGGAGGAAGTGAAGGCTGTAACATCCCCCAGAACATCGAGAGACTTAATGGACAAGGGGTGTGCCAGATCGAATGTGGAGCACAGTTCTCCCTGGCCCTCACCAAGTCGGGTGTAGTTTGGACATGGTACGTAAATGCCTGTCACCCACCAGTGTGTCTGTTCAGGGGCTTGCACGGAGGGGGACACCTTTATTTTCTTGCTCATCCAGGCATCTTTGTCCTTTTATTTATTTTGAGTTGGGATTAGTGACAATATTATAAGAAGAAATATCCAATTATAACTGGGTTGTTTAGAAAAGAACACTGGAGAGATTTTGGCCTAGCTTGTCTTTCTTATTTAGATGAAGTATGTGTAGAGGGTTTTTTCTGCTTTTTTTGCCATGCAAGGAGCCTAGTGATCACACATGTGGAAAACAGATTTCTGACTTCTTAGATCCCTGAAAAAGTTCATGTGTGTTTCCAGTGAAGGATTATTAAATCAGAAAAAGGTGGAATATCCAGCGGACCATGGGTAGACAGTGTGATGGCCTTGGTCTCAGCATCATGACTCAGCGGCAGCTTGGGGAAGAATCACTGCAGAGATCTTTAAGAGCCATTTGAGGTTGCGTGTCATGTTTTCAGTCTCTATATGAAATCTACATCAGTGACTTAAATACCGTTACACACATTAGGGATCTTGCTAGCAGAATTAATGTATTATTTTGAATTAATGGTATACCATTTTATAATTTCTAAGACCTTGGGCATTGTGTGTGTTGTCACTGAGCTGGCTCTAGGGCTGTGGCAGTGAGTATTTTGCTGTGGGGTATTGCCAGACCATAATCATGTATTAAAATGCTCACTGTTGATTCCTTGCAGGGGGAAGGGGGACTATTTCAGACTGGGCCATGGCTCAGATGTGCACGTGCGGAAACCACAGGTAGTGGAAGGGCTGAGAGGGAAGAAGATTGTGCATGTGGCTGTTGGAGCCCTGCACTGCTTGGCGGTCACTGATGCAGGACAGGTAAGGGAGCTCATGACAAGATCTTATGTTGATAGTGTAACTTGTGACAAAATGAAGTGAGTCTTGGTACTTGGAAAACCAGAAGGGTGGGCTATGTCTACTGTGTTCCTGTGTACATTTGCCTAACTGTCAGCATGAGTGAGGGCATCCAGGAAAGACTGCTGACTAATGCAGGTTATAAAGTAGTGAGCTTTCCCACTGTAATGTCTGATAGGGAAATGTATGTATTTCATTTCAGAACTGACGTTATCCTTGATAAGAGTTTGTTCCTCCACCATAAGAGGCTATCCTGTGATAGGCTTATAGATAATATAATTTGAAATTCATTTATGACAGCAAATCAGCATATTGTACTTCAATCAGAATGAAATAAAAAGGAATTATACTTCCTAATTCTGGAAAGCAGAAAATTCCTTGAAAAGTGAACATATTTTTTTTGGATCATTTTCTCTTTGCAAAATTAAGGAAAAAATGTTACAATATTTAGTTGGAGAGGAGAACTTCCTGCTTCTAAGAATAGTATGTAGATGAATTCATTGGATTGATATTAAGTAAATGAAAGTGAAAGTTTCTCAGTCATGTCCGACTCTTTGCGACCGCATGGACTATACAGTCCATGGAATTCTCCAGGCCAGAATACTGGAGTGGGTAGCCTTTTCCTTCTCCAGGGGATCTTCCCAACCCAGGGATTGAACCCAGGTCTCCTGCATTGCAGGCAGATTCTTTACCAGCTGAGTCACAAGGGAAGCCCAAGAATACTTAGTGGGTAGCCTATCCCTTCTCCAGCGGGTCCCTTCCTGACCTAGGGTCTCCTGCATTGCAGGCAGATTCTTTACCAGCTGAGCTATCTGGGAAGCACCCGGCAAGAATTTTGAAGTGAACTTAAAGAATGTGTTCTGAAATGTTGAAAAATTATTTTTATCCCCTTAACAGGTATACGCTTGGGGTGACAATGACCATGGCCAACAGGGCAATGGCACAACCACAGTCAATAGGAAGCCCACGCTTGTGCAAGGCTTAGAAGGCCAGAAGATCACACGAGTAGCTTGCGGGTCTTCTCACAGCGTGGCATGGACAACCGTTGATGTGGCAACACCCTCTGTTCACGAGCCTGTCCTCTTCCAGACTGCAAGAGACCCTTTAGGTGCTTCCTATTTAGGTAACCAAGATCCATGTTTTATACGAGATCCTTCTGCATAGATAGAATGTCATAGGTGGAATGTTTAATACTGCTACCAGATTAAAGTTTGTAGCACCGAGTTACCTACGTTCTGAACCATAGCCCCAGACTCGTCATGGTGCTCTGTGCTATGATTTATGCTGGAATGAAAACTGGAGGAAGTACAGTGCTGGTTCTTGTGATCAGGACAGCTCTGGCAATGCTGTGCATGTGTGCAGACAGAGGGACTTTAAAGTTTAGGCATTTGGGGTTTTCAACAGCTCTATTCAGAGCTGAATGCATATATGTATTCAGAAGTGAATACATGTATGAATGTAATATAATCTACATATTAAAACAATCCAACACGTGTAGACTAATTTTTATCAGCTTTGCTATATGTGCACCTGTGAGAGCATCATCACAGTCGACATCATGAACAAATGTGTATACTACCCTTGAGTAGACCCATCCCGGCTTTCCACAACCGCTGACTTCATTTCTGTCACTGTAGATCAGTTTGCCATTTCAGAGTTTTATATTAATGGAATCATATAGTATGTACTTTTTTCTTAACCTAAATTTTTTCACTCACCATAATTATTTTGAAATTCATCCACATTGCATATATCAGTATTTCATTCTTTTTTAATTGTTGGCTAGCGTTTTATTTATGGGTATGCTGCAGTTGATACATCAGTTTGCCTGTTGATGGACTTTTTTGTTGCTTCTTAACTTTGACTATACGGATAAACTTGCTCTGAACATTTGTGTATAGTCTTTATATGGACACATACACTTATGTTTATCTAGGCTAAGTATTTAGGAGAGGAATGATTGGTTGGTATGGTAGATACAAGTTTATCTTCTTAAGAACTGCAAATTCCTTTGCAAAGTGGTTATTCTGTAGCTCCAGCATCTCCATATTTTTGTTTGTATTTGATGTAGTCAGTTTTTAATTTTATCCATTGTTATAGATGTATAGTGCTACATCACTGTAATTTTACTTTGCATTTTGCTAATGACTAATGATGTTGAGTGTCTTACTGTGTTTTAAGTGTCTATTCATATCTTTTGCCTGGATGTAAACCTAAGTTGTTTGTTTCCTTATTGTTGAGTTTTGAACAGTCCTAATGTATTCTGTATACAAGTGTTTCATCAGATATTTAGTTTGCACAGTGTGACTTGTCTATTCATTCTCTCTTAGGTAAATCTTAAAGAGCAAAAGATTTTAATTTTGATGAAGTCTGGTTTATCCATTTTTATCTTTTATGAATCATAGTTCAGTGTTGTATTTAAATAACCTTTAACTCAAGATCATAAGATTCTTTTCCCATGTTTTTTTGTAAAAGTTCTGTAGTTTTGGGTGTATGCTTGATATTCAGTTAAAGTTCATACATGGTGTGAGGTATGAATTGAAATTTATTTTTGGCATTTGGATATCCAGTTGTTTCAGTTGCATTGGTCAAAAACACAGTATCCTTTCTGTATTGGAAGAATTTGTACTTGTGCCAAAAAATCAGCTGTATGTGTGGGTCTATTTCTGGATTCTCAGATGTGTTTTGTTGATTTGTTTTTGTATTTTGATGCAAATACCACATTGTCTTGATTACTGTAGCTTTATAAAAGACTGAATTCAGGCTTTGGTAATTCTTTAGCTTTGTTCTTTTCAAATATGTTTTGGGTATTCTAGACCCTTTGCATTTCCATGTAACTTTTAGAATCAGCTTGTGAGTTTTTATAAAATAACCTACTTGGAATTTTGATTACATTGACTATAGATCAATTTGGGGTTTGCTTCACAGTATTGAATGTTCCCACTCACAAGTATACTATTTCCCTCCATTTGTTTATGTCTTTAATATTTCTCAGCAATATTTTATAGTTGCAGTATACAGGTCTTGCATATCTTTTGTCATATTTATCCCTAAATACTTCATATTGTTCATTCTGTTAAAAATGGTATTTTAAAGAATTTCTTTTGTTCCTTGGTCTTTTCTAGAAATATTCAAGTTGCTCCTTATTAGTGTGTAGAAATACATTTGTTTTTTAGGACATTTGGATTACTTCCAGTTTGGGGCTGTTACAAGTAAAATCTGCTATGTTAGTATTCGCATTCAGGTTTTTGAGTTAGTCTTCCATACCTTGAATACACCCCACTTGATTTTGCTGCTTTTCATTTCTTTGATTTTCTCTCATCTGTTTTCAGTTACATTGGTTTCTGTTCTCACCTTTATGCATGCTTTATGTTTATTTTCTATTCTTTTCTACTTTCTGGAGATGAGAGCTTAGATTATTGATTTGAGACTGTCTTGTCTAGTGTAAACTTTTAGTACTATAAACTTCTGTCTCAGCACTGATTTAGCCACATCTCTCAAATTTTCATATGTTTTATTTTCTTTTTCATTCAGTTCTATATATAAATATATGTGTAATTGAGGACATAAGTAATTTTATTTTTGTATAACCTTAAACTTGCCAAACTGCTTCATTGTTTTAATAGCATTTATCTTCTGTTTGATACCAGCTGCATTCATATTGAAAATTAGTGACAGCTACTTAGTGATTCCAGCTTGATGTTATAACCATACAACCAGATGTTTTGAATACAAGCCAATCTGTATGTTGGTAAACTTAAGAACTCTTAGTGTCTCTTCTTTTGCAGAAACTCTCTTTCTCTCCTGCTGTACTTTGTTTGATCAAGAAGACTAAAGTCAAATGGCCAGAACTTCTCCTATAAATAATGTTTCACATACCAAATTAGTTTTCTCAGTGTATAACAAATTCTAATTTGATGGTTTTTTTTCTTACTACTTCACTTCAGTGACCTATAAATTTGTTTAAATAACAAGTACCATTTCTGTGGGTTTTTTTTTCACAATGAAAAATTAAATGATGTGTTGAATATACTGCTAAAAATACTTCACCTGTCAAATATGGTCTGTGTTGAAACTCTATGGAATTTCTCCAGTTAACTTCCAAATCTTGTCACAATCTCTGTTTTAAAAAAAATACCATTTTTGAAGTAATTTGAATCAATTCTGTTCAGTTGCTCAGTCGTGTCTGACTCTGCGACCCCATGAACTGCAGCACATGAGGCCTCCTACTCCCAGAGCTTACCCAAACCCATGTCCATTGAGTCGGTGATGCCATCCAACCATCTCCTCCTCTGTCGTCCCCTTCTCCTCCTGCCCTCAGTCTTTCCCAGCATCAGGGTCTTTTCAAATGAGTCAGCTCTTCACATCAGATGGCCTAAGTATTGGAGCTTCAGTCTCAACATCACCCCTTCCAATAAACACCCAGGACTGATCTCCCTGAGGATGGACTGGTTGGATCTCCTTGCAGTCCAAGGGACTCTTAAGAGTCTTCTTCAACACTGCAGTTCAAAAGTATCAATTCTTCAGTGCTCAGCTTTCTTTAGAGTCCAACTCTCACATCCATACAGGACCACTAGAAAAACCATAGCCTTGACTAGATGGAACTTGTTGGCAAAGTAATGTCTCTGCTTTTTAATATCCTATCTGGGTTGGTCATAACTTTCCTTCCAAGGAGTAAGCATCTTTTAATTTCATGGCTGCAGTCACCATCTACAGTGATTTTGGAGCCCCCCCCCCAAATAAAGTCTGACACTGTTTCCACTGTTCCCCATCTATTTGCCATGAAGTGATGGGACCAGATGCCATGATCTTCGTTTTCTGAATGTTGAGCTTTAGCCAACTTTTTCACTCTCCTCTTTCACTTTCATCAAGAGGCTCTTTAGTTCCTCTTCACTTTCTGGCATAAGGGTAGTGTCGTCTGCATATCTGAGGTTATTGATATTTCTCCTGGCAATCTTGATTCCAGCTTGGGCTTCATCCAGCCTAGCATTACTCATGATGTACTTATGAGTAAATAAGCAGGGTGACAATATATACAGCCTTGACGTACTCCTTTTCCTATTTGGAACCAGTCTGTTGTCCATGTCCAGTTGTAACTGTTGCTTCCTGACCTGCATACAGGTTTCTTAAGAAGCAGGTCAGGTGTTCTGGTATTCCCATCTCTTTCAGAATTTTCCACAGTTTATTGTGATCCACACAGTCAAAGGTTTTGGCATAGTCAATAAAGCAGAAATAGATGTTTTTCTGGAACTCTCTTGCTTTTTCCATGATCTAGCAGATGTTGGCAGTTTGATCTCTGGTTCCTCTGCCTTTTCTAAAACCAGCTTGAACATCTAGAAGTTCACGGTTCACGTGTTGCAGAAGCCTGGCTTGGAGAATTTTGAGCGTTACTTTTACTAAAGCGTGTGAGATGAATGCAATTGTGTGGTAGTTTGAGCATTCTTTGGCATTGCTTTTCTTTGGGATTGGAATGAAAACTGACCCTTTCCAAGTTTTCCAAATTTGCTAGCATATTGATTGCAGCACTTTCACAGCATCATCTTTCAGGATTTAAAATAGCTCAACTGAGATTCCATCACTTTCACTAGCTTTGTTTGTCGTGATGCTTTCTAAGGCCCACTTGACCTCACATTCCAGGATGTCAGGCTCTAGGTGAGTAATCACATTATTGTGATTATCTGATTCGTGAAGATCTTTTTTGTACAGTTCTTCTGTGTACTCTTGCGACCTCTTCTTAATATCTTCTGCTCCTGTTAGGTCTATACCATCTATCCTTTATCAAGACCATCTTTGCATGAAATGTTCCCTTGGTATCTCTAGGTTTCTTGAAGAGATCTCTAGTCTTTGCCATTGTATTGTTTTCCTCTATTTCTTTGTATTGATTGCTGAGGAAGACTTCCTTATCTCTCCTTGCTATTCTTTGGAAGTTTGCATTCAAATGGGTATTTCTTTCCTTTTCTCCTTTGCTTTTCACTTCTCTTCTTTTCACAGCTATTTGTAAAGCCTCAGATAGCCATTTTGCTTTTTTGCGTTTCTTTTTCTTGGGGATGGTCTTGATCCCTGTCTCCTGTACAGTGTCACGAACCTCCATCCGTAGTTCATCAGGCACTCTATCTATCAGATCTGGTCCCTTAAATCTATTTCTCACTTCTACTGTATAATCATACGGGATTTGATTTAGGTCATACTTGAATGGTTTAGTGGTTTTCCCTTCTTTCTTCAGTTCAAGTCTGAATTTGACAATAGTTCATGATCTGAGCCACAGGCCACTTCTGGTCTTGTTTTTGCTGACTGTATAGAGCCTCTCCATCTTTGGCTGCAAAGAAGATAATCAGTCTGATTTTGGTGTTGGCCATCTGGTGATGTCCATGTATAGAGTCTTCTCTTGTGTTGTTGGAAGAGAATGTTAGCTATGACCAGTGCGTTCTCTTGGCAAAACTTTATTAGCCTTTGCCCTGCTTCATTCTGTAGTCCAAGGCCAAATTTGCCCATTATTTCAGGTGTTTCTTGACTTCCTACCTTTGCATTCCAGTCCCCTATAATGAAAAGGACATCTTTTTTGGCTGTTAGTTCTAAAAGGTCTTGTAGGTCTTCATAGAACCTTTCAACTTTAGCTTCTTCAGTAATTTGAATAGCTGCTCTGTAAATCAAAAATTGATTCACAAGCCCCTGGTACCATAATCATCCGTTTTATCAAGTGTCCTAAATATGTTATATATCAGTTTTCTTGGTCATAGATGAATATGAAAATATTTTTAATATAACTGTTTTTGACTATATAGTTTCTCATGAAGATACTAGTCACTTAATGTTTATATTATCCATTTCCATTGGTTGGCAGGAGGCTCTTCCACTGAGGACTCCCATGTTTTCCACTCCACCATTTTTCTTGCAGACTTAATTCATTTTCAGCCTGAAAAATCACCACTTCTAACCACTCTGAAGTTGCTCTTCTAATTTTATAACCTCTGGTTCTGTTTTAACTGTACCCAGCTTCTCATTTGTAATCTGTACTATGTACCTTCTGTATCGTGCGTTTTTAGGGATTCATCCAAGTACATCCAAGAGTCTTTGTATACAGTACTCTTAAGCTTCTCATGTGGACTATTAAACATAAGCCAGTCCCACAAGGCCAGTGGTCTTCTGTGGCCAGCCCACCATGACAGCCCAGTTTTATATATTTTTCAGCTTTATTTTTGACATATGGATTATTCTTTTTGTTCCTTTTTTGTTCTGGTTGCTTTAAAAAAAAAAGAAAAAGCCAGTTAAGAACTCACCTCTCTGTTCATGATAGATACTGGTCTATAGTTTTCTATTAATGTCTCTGTCTGTCTGTCCTCACAGAATGAAGTGGTGTTTCCTTCTTGTTAGTTTTCTTCTTTGTGTAGATTTGGTATTATTTCAATAGAATTCATCAGTGAAGCAATCTGGGCCTAGAGTTTTCTTTGTACAGTATTTTTAAACCACAAATTTAATTCCTTTAAGATTTAGGGCTAGCTGTTTCTTTTCTAGTAAGATTTGTGTCTTTGATGGAAGTTTAACTTACTGGCATAAAGTTGGTCTCAGTGTTCGCTTATTTTTCTTTTAATATATGTAGACTCTATAGTGGTGCTACTACTCATTCCTTATATTGGTAATTGTATCTTCTCTTTCCAGTTTGTCTATAGCTTTATCAGTTTTATTAAGTTTTTTTAAAGAGTAAGCCAGCGGTTTCCTTGATTTTCCTTCATTGTTTTTCTGTTTTCTGTTTCACTGATGTTTAATCTTCATTCTTTTCTTCTAAGAAGCTTAGGTCATTGGCTTAGGGTCTTCCTAATTTTCTAGTGTAGATGTTTATTCTCCTTGAGTAATCGACACTGACATCATTGTGACAGATTATCCTCTCATCCATTTGCTTTGAAATTAAGTTTGACTGATAAGAATATAGGTACATGAGAAACTATGATATGTTTTTTCCATTCTTTTTACTGTTAACCTACTGAAAAAAACTTGCTGGTAGGCAACATATAGTTGGATTTTGCTTTTTAATTTTTTCTCTGGGACTCTCCAATTGGGGTCTTTACTTCACTCACATTTAATGCGATTATGAATGTATTTGTTTTCAATCAGTATCCTGCTATTTGTTTTGTATTATATTAGTCCTAGCTGTTTATTGTTTTTTCTGCCTTTCTTTGAATTGTTCTTTTTGATGTTGTATTTTCTTCTTTGTTTTCTTTGAACTCTAACTTTTTGTGTTATTTTAGTGGCTGTTTCAGGAATTATGCACCTTTAATGTATCATAGTCTGCCTTTAGCTGATTCCTTTGTAGCTCAGTTGGTAAAGAATCTGCCTGCAATGCAGGAGATTCAGGTTCGATTCCTGGGTGGGAAAGATCCCCTGGAGAAGGGAATGGCAACCCACTCCAGTATTCTTGCCTGGAGAATTCCATGGACAGAGGAGCCTGGTGGGCTACAGTCCATGGGGTCGCAAGAGCTGGACTCAGCTCAGCGACTGCACCATCGCCACCTGCAGGTGGGGTCACACTGTTTCATGTGCAGTGTGTGCCTCACACTCTGCTTCTGCCCTCCTGGTCTCAGTGCTGCTTTTGTTATGCGTTTCTCTTTACGTTGTAAACGTTACAGTTGTTTAAACTAGTCTTTCTAAACATCAGGTTATCTATTTAAATGAGATAAGTAATAGGAAAAGAATATCTCTGTATTTACTCGCAAAGTTACTCTTTCCAGTGTTCTTCATTTCTTTGTGGAGATCCTTTTTCCATCTGGAACCACTTTTCTTCTGCTTGAAGGAATTCTTTTTTTATGTCTTGTTAGCTCAGATCTGCGATTCTTCCTTTCAGCTTCTTATGGCTAAACTAGGCATTATTTTGCTTCATGTTTGCACCATATGTTAGCTGACTATAAAATTTTAGGTTGACATTGTTTTCATTGAGAATTTGCTGTCATTCTTACCTTTGTTCTTCTGTACATAGCATGTCTTTTATCTAAGGCTGCTTTTAGGATTTTCTTTTTATTTTCCTGGTTTTTATTTTCATGATTCAAGCACTTGTGGTTCATTGTGCTTCTTAGATCTTTGGGTTTTAAGTTTTCATCCATTTTGTAAAATTATCAGTCACTGTTCTTCAAAAAAATTTTTTTCCCTGTACCTTTGGGAAGTCTAGTTCCATGTGTACTAGGACTCTTCAAGTTGTTCCACAGATAAATGACATTGTTCATTTTTAAACTGTTTTTTCTGTGTTTCACATGAATAGTTTCTGTTGCTGTATCTTCACATGCGCTCATCTTTGCTTCATTTTCATCTGCTGTTAATGTTACCAGACTATTTAAACCTCAGGCATCCTAGCTGCTTCTCTAGAAATTTGATTTGAGTATTTTTTTTATCTTTCATGTCTCTGATTCTCTTTTGAACATATGGAATACATATATAATAAGTATTTCAACTTAAGTTGTCTGCTGATGGTAATATCTGTGTCAATTCTGGGTTGTTTAGATCAGTTGATTTTTCTTCCTATTTCTGAGTTGAGTGGTATTTTCCTGCCTTTCTTCCAACATGATAACTTTTAGCTGGATGCCATACATTGTGAATGTTGCTGGAGATTCTTACGCGTGTAATGAATCTTCTTGAGCTTACATACAGTTAAATTACTCTCAAAACAGTTTGATCCCCTTGGGTCTTTGTTTTGGATTTGTTAAGTAGATTCAGAGCTGATATTACTCTGGGACTAATAATTCCCTACCATTGAGTATTTTACTCAGTGCCTTGTGAATTATGAGGTCTTCCTCTAGCTGATGGCAACAGGCAGTAGCCGGGACCTCTGTGTTCTCCTAATCCTTTCATGCAAGTTCTTTCTTTGTCTCTGAGTCATGCCCATTTATGTGGGCGTCTTATGAGTGAGAATGCCTGCATCTCCAGGGCACTGTCTGTGCAACTTTTCCCTCTCTTATCCTGTCCTGTGAACTTTGGCCACACTGGATTCCCTGGCGCTGAGCTCAACCTCCTCTTCTCACAGAGACCACTCGGCTCCATCTGGTTCTCTCCCTGTGTTCAGACCTGGGAACTCTTAGGGCAGTGAGCTGGAACTTGCTAACACTGTATATGGTGAACATACTATCTTCTCACCATTGTTGTGGATTTTTTGTTTTACTTTACATTTCATCGATAAGTAAATACAGATCGTTATCATAGTATTTTCATGACTTATATATGTATAGCGTAAATTGTTGTAAGTACATTTCACAAAAGCATTTACATATTTTTGTAGTTATAACAAACCCTCGCTATAGAGGTTTGTTTTTAAACTATGAAAGATTATTAGTGAAACTAATATTTAATCTGTGAAATAGCCAAATGCAGATTGCAGTGTGCTTTGAAATGAAATGGAAAGGTCAAATTATAGAAACAGAGCAAACTCTGATCTAAAAAATTGAACTCAGTTTTATTTTACTTTTCCAGGTGTGCCTTCTGATGCTGATTCTTCTCCTGCCAGTAATAAAATCAATGGTGCAAATAATTCTAAACCAAATCGCCCTTCTCTTGCCAAGATTCTCCTATCATTAGATGGAAATCTGGCCAAACAACAGGCCTTGTCTCATATACTTACAGCATTGCAAATCATGTATGCCAGGTAGGCTTGTTTGCTAGCTTGATGGAGAATGTTTGTTACTGTTTCTAAATACTGAGTTTTAGGTCATACACCCTTTGATAGTGAATGATGGTATTTTTATGCTTTTCTTTAATGGAGGTTGAAATATGAATTAGAAAATCAAGTTGAAGAACATTTTCATTATTCTTTTTGGCCAATAAGCTTTATACCTGTTTTGGGGGGAAGAATTAGTTGATGCTTATATACAGTAATATTTAAGACAGTTATCTCCTTCACTCTTGATAAGGAAGATATTTGATAATGTTGTCTTTTCCTCCGTTTCGCTGCTATTTTCATGCAGACTAAATAAATGGCCCATCACTCATTGTATTGTGGTTATGTATGTGATGAATAGAAATAAATACTTAGGGACATTCATTTAAACTAAAAGCTAACTTAGTTGTTGAGAGGACATTTAGTCTTCGCTGCCTTATGTGAGGCACCTTTGGTATCTGGCTTACAATAAACGTGAAATCACTGTGAATTGTGACTGCAGCCATGAAGTTAGAAGATGATTGCTTCTTGGCAGGAAAGCTATGGCAAACCTAGACAGTGTATTAAAAAACAAAGACATCACTTTGCCAACAAAGGTCCATATAGTCAAGGCTATAGTCAAAGTCTTTCCAGTAGTCATGTACAGATGTGAGAGCTGAAGCATAAAGAAGGCAGAGCACTGAAGATTTGATGCTTTTGAACTGTGGTGCTGGAGAAGACTCTTGAGAACCCGTTGGAGAGCAAGGAGATCAAACCAGTTAATCTTAAAGGAAATACATTCTGAATAATCATTGGAAGGACTAATGCTGAAGCTTTAATACTTTGGCCATCTAATGTGAATTCCAGCTCACTGGAAAAGACTCTGATGCTGGGAAAGCTTGAAGGCAGAAGGAGAAGAGTGCAACAGAGGATGAGATGGTTGGATGGCATCACTGATTCAATGGATGTGACCTTGGGGAAACTCCAGGAGATAGTGAGAGACAGGGGAGCCTGGTGTGCCTGCTGCCCATGGGGTCGCAAAGAGTTGGATATGACTTAGTGACCTAACAACAAAACAACCCAAATTATCCTTAGACTCTTTAACAACCAAGAAGATTTCTCAGAGAAATCCAGAGGCTTATTCTGGTCTGATTTTTATGTTGGCAGTTTTTCACCTGTTATCACTATGGTCATTCAGTAAATAAGATCAGGAGTAAATATTTTAGGCAGCAGATATATAGTAGTAACATTCAGTATTTTTCTAAAGCTCTCTTTTTATAGTTATCCTGTAATAATGAGGGAACCCTTCAGTAAGCAGTTGCCCTGCCCCCTGACTCTGCCATCCAGCAGAGGTAGATGCAGCTCACCACAGGCCTGGCTTTCCCTCCTGACAGAGACACCGTGGTCGGGGCCCTGATGCCGGCTGGCATGGTTGCCCCAGTGGAGTGTCCTTCCTTCTCCTCGGCACCCCCTTCTGATGTATCTGCCATGGCCAGTCCCATGAATGGAGAGGAGTGTGTACTGGCTGTTGATATTGAAGACAGACTGAGTCCAAATCCATGGCAAGAAAAGAGAGGAGAGGTAAAAAATGGTAAAGCAGTAAAGGAGTGTTTGATGAGGAAGTGAAAGGTAGCTCATTTGTGTCTTATAAAGTACAAGTCATTCTTTAACTTAATTCAGAATGTTTTTGTGTCTACTACTATGATTTTTGGCTTGAATTAGTATTCTGTTTAAAAGGAGCCTTTTAGTGTGTAGATGGGAATATTCTTTTAAAAAGTTGCTAAGTACAATGCACAGTTGTTCACCTGTAATTCTGAAACTTGAACACTCTGAAAACTAAAGGTTTTTGTAATTTATTTTGGGGAAAAACCCAGCTTGGAAAGATGTGTGCTCATTTTAGTTGTTTTCATGTGCTTGCTTGTGAATATTAATAGGTTTTCCTGGGACATGAATATGCTTAACTTTGCAGGGCTGTCTCAGATTACACTGGAGGTGGTAGCTGGTAATATAAATGTCTTGTTATCTCTGTAAAATCTGGCATATTCCAGATGACCTAAGGGGTTAAGTAAGCCTTTTGGAGTTAGATGGGAAGTGTGCCATGTTGCCAAGTTTCTCCTTTTTCTTATTCATTTTCAAACTAGATTATCTCTTCTGAGGATGCTGTGACCCCTTCTGCAGTGACCCCATCTGCTTGCTCAGCTTCTTCTCGGCCGTTTATCCCAGTAACAGATGACCCAGGAGCTGCCAGCATCATTGCAGAAACCATGACCAAAACCAAAGAGGTCAAGGGGTTTTCTTCTTTAATGGTTTATTTTGAAATAATCTTAAATGTACACTCAAGTTGCAGAAATATTTCCTAGACATAGAACATGGTATACTCCTTTGTGTTATCTACCTAGATTCTCTAATTGTGAGTGTTTCTAAACTGTTGGTGGGAGAGCTGCATGGCATAATCCCAGCCTTCCTTAAAGCTTCAGAGTGTGCTTCCTAATTATCAGGACATTGCCACTGATCAGGGACTATTTTCTGCCCGAGACCGACTCAGATTTTGCTCATTACAGGTCTAGAACTTGCCAAGGGGTGAGGGTTACCTCTTTTTGTTTTCAATATGGAAGCATCCTTAAGTTCCTCTTTTTATAAGAAATGCCACAGGAATGATGCAGAGTTCTTTTCAGTGCATTCTATTGAGGTGTGTGCATTGTTGATTTGCTGCATCACAGGTGATATTAATTCTTATTACTTTGTTAAATTTGTCTACAAGATTTCTCTATTGGAAGTTAATAAATTTAAAAAAAGCATGTGTTTAGGTATTCCTGGGGAGATAATTTACTTTGGGACTATGTTACTAGCTTTCCCCTCATTATGTTTTCATCTGCCAGTTTTTAGTATCTCTTGATAATTCCATCTGGGTCCATTACTACTGTGACAATTGTCAAGTAGTGATTTTTCAGATTTCATCATTCCTTTTGGAATACCATTGTTGTTATTCTTCAGTAAGGAAGAACTTTCCCTTTTCATCTCATCTTTCTGTTGGTATATATTCATGGAATTCTATTTTACTCAAATAATGACATATGTTACTATCATCATTTGACACCCAAATTGTCCCAGACTTGGCCTTTGGTAGGCCTTTCCATCTGGTTTGTCTTTCTGCTGTGCCCCCATATTTCTTTGAGCACTTTACCTTATAGCACAGTCAGTTTAGCTCAGTCACTCAGGCCTGTCTGACTCTTTGCAGCCCCATGAACTGCAGGACTCCAGGCTTCCCTGGCCATCACCAACACCTGGAGCTTGCTCAAACTCATGTCCATTGAGTTGGTGATACCATCCAACTGTCTCATCCTCTGTCGTTCCCTTCTCCTGCCTTCAATCTTTCCAGCATCAGGATCTTTTCCAATGAGTTAGTTCTTCACATCAGGTGGTCAGAGTATTGGCGCTTCAGCTTCACTATCAGTCCTTCCAGTGAATATTCAGGACTGGTGTCTTCTAGGATTGAATTTCTTTGCAGTCCAAAGGATTCTCAAAGAGTCTTCTCCAACACCACAGTTCAAAAGCATCAGTTCTTCAGTGCTCAGCTTTCTTTATGGTGCAGCTCTCACATTTATACATGACTACTGGAAGAACCATAGCTTTGACTAGATGGACCTTTGTTGGCAAAGTAATGTCTCTGTTTTTTAATACGCTATCTAGGTTGGTCATAACTTTTTCCCAAGAAGCAAGCGTCTTTTAATTTCATGATTGCAGTCACTATCTGCGGTGATTTGGAGCCCCCCAAAATAAAGTCTCTCACAGTTTCCATTGTTTCCCATCTATTTGCCGTGAAGTGATGGGACCGATGCCATGATCTTCGTTTTCTGAATGTTGAGCTTTAAGCCAACTTTTTCACTCTCCTCTTTCACTTTCATCAAGAGGCTTTTTAGTTCCTCTTCACTTTCTGCCATAAGGGTGGTGTCATCTGCATATCTGAGGTTATTGATATTTCTCTCAGCAATCTTGATTCCAGCTTGTGCTTCTTCCAGCCCAGCGTTTCTCATGATGTACTCTGCATAGAAGTTAAATAAGCAGGGTGACAATATACAGCCTTGACGTATTCCCTTCCCAATTTGAAACCAGTCCATTGTTACATGTCCGGTTCTAACTGTGGCTTCATGCCTGCATACCGATTTCTCAGGAGGCAGGTAAGGTGGTCTGGTATTCCCATCTCCTTAAGAATTTTCCACAGTTTCTTGTGATCCACACATCAAAGGTTTTAGCATAGTCAGTGAAGCAGAAGTAGATGATTTTCTTCAATTCTAAGATCTAGCAGATGTGGCAATTTGATCTCTGCTTCCTCTGCCTTTTCTAAATCCAGCCTGTACATCTTGAAGTTCTCGGTTCATGTACTGTTGAAGCCTAGCTTAGAGAATATTGTGCATTACTTTGCTAGCATGTGAGATGAGTGCAGTTGTGCAGTAGTTTGAACATTATTTGGCATTACCTTTCTTTGTGATTGGCATGAAAACTGACCTTTTTCTAGTCTTGGCCACTGCTGAGCTTTCCAAATTTGTTGGCATATTGAGTGCAGCACTTTAACAGCATCATCTTTTAGGATTTTAACTAGCTCAACTGGAAGTCTATCACCTCCACTAGCTCTGTTCATAATGATGGTTCCTAAGGCCCACTTGGGTTCTCACTCCAGAATGTCTGGCTCTAGGTGAGTGATCACACCATCGTGGTTATCTGGGTCATTAAGATCTTTTTGTATAGTTCTTCTGTATATTCTTGCCACCTCATCTTAATAGCTTCTGCTTCTGTTAGATCCATACTGTTACTTTTCTTTATTGAGCCCATCTTTGCCTGAAATGTTCCCTTGATCTCTGATTTTCTTGAAGAGATCTCTAGTCCTTCCCATTCTACGTTTTCTTCCATTTCTTTGCATTTATCACTGAGGAAGGCTTTCTTATCTCTCTTTGCTATTCTTTGGAACTCTGCATTCAGATGGGTATATCTTTTTTTTTTTCCCTCCTTTGCCTTTCACTTCTCTTCTTATATTAGCTATTTATAAAGCTTCCGGAGACACCGTTTTGCCTTTTTACACTTCTTTTTCTTGGGGATGGTTTTGATCATGGCTTCCTGTACAATGTTACAAACCTCCTTCCATTGTTCATCAGGCAGTCTGTCTGTCAGATCTAATCCCTTGAATCTATTTGTCACTTCCACTGTTTAATCATAAGGGATTTGATTTGGTTCTTGCCTGAATGGTCTAGTGGTTTTCTCTACTTTCTTCAGTTCAAGTCTGAATTTTGCAATAAGGAGTTCATGATCTGAGCCACAGTCAGCTCCCCGTCTTGTTTTTGATGAATGTATAGAGCTTCTCTGTCTTTGGCAGCAAGGAATGTAGCCAAATGGTGATGTCCGTCTGATTTCGATATTGATTATCTGGGTGATGTCCATGTGTAGAGTCAGCTCTGGTGTTGTTGGAAGAGGGTGTTTGCTATGACCAGTACATTCTCTTGGCAAAACTCTGTTACCCTTTTTGTATTCCAGGGCCTAACTTGCCTGTTGAATTGCTTTGCTATTTTGTTAAGGATTTCTGTACCTATATCTTTTCCTAATTTGCATTAAAGCATAATACTGATGAGCTAGGCAGTGTTGCTCTTCTGTTTGTAGGAAGAGTTTGTGAAAGATTGGTGTCAATTCTTTAAATATTTGGTACAATTTTCTCTGTTCGAACATATTCTCATTATTCTTTTATTTTGTTGTTTACTGTACAACACAGAATTCCAGGTTCATCAAGATGTTTTATGCTGTAGCACAGAAATCCTAATTCTCCAAAAAATCATGGTTCTTTTTCTTGGAGATGGTATTTCAAAGCCAAGATCTGAAATACCTTTAGTTTTCTATGGCGGGAAGTGCAGTTCATTTCCTTTCTTACTGGGCAGAGCTAGAAAATACGTGTGTATATATGCTTTCAAGAAGTTATGCATGTTAATATTTATTTTGGTATATACCTACATATATTGAAAACCATTGGTTCACAGCAGTACAGTCAGTACTAAAACTGCAGAGGGTTCATTCTAGTTTCTTCCTTTTCTTTATTGATCATGCTATTCTCTGAAAGTGAGGAATCTGGCTCCTGCTATTGACAGTTTAATAGCTTCCCCTCAGGTAGCCGTCTTCTCATTTGGCTGTCTCTCCTCACACATACGGATATCCTCCTTCCCCTGCATAGCTTCTGGCACTCAAAACCCAGTCTGCCTGTGCAGGGATGACCTCTCCTCCTGCTTGACCCACTCCTGTCCCCAATGCCAGCTGGCCTCAAGCAGGAACACTTTCCACTTGGCTTGGCTCTGCCACATTGTGGCCTCCCCTCCATTGTGGACGACCTCCCAAGCCTGCTCAGGTGCTCCTCTTCCCAGGCCGTCTCATCCTGCTCACATGGTCTCCCTTGCCAGCATATCCCCCTTGTGAACAAGCATATTATTTTAAATTACATTTGGAACTCCTGATTTATTATGCTGTCACTAGTGTCAAAAATATATGCTATGGAAAATATTCGTAACCTGTAGGAATAAGAAAATTGATATTTGTAAATTAGATGTCTGGACTCAACTTGTGATATTTGGCAATCTCCTAAGGTGAGGTTTTAATGCAGAAATTACTCTGAATTATTCAAAATTTTTTCTTTTAGGTAGAAGAAAGATGGTATAATTTCTTTCTTACCAATTTATTTATGAGGCATAGGCATTATCCAGATTATAGCCTGAAATTACTATCATTTCAATTTTGTTTGATTCATTAATAACAGGAGAGTAATTTTCATGTTAGTTTTGGGCATAGTGGTCAAGAATCCCCTCTAATGCGGAAGACACAAGAGATGGGGATTTGATCCCTGGGTTGGGAAGATTCCCTGGAAGACGACATGGCAACCCACTCCAGTATTCTTGCCTGGGAAATCTCAGGGACAGAGGAGCCTGTCAGGCTATATAGTCCATGTGGTCACAAAAGAGTCAGACATGACTTAGTGAGTAAACAACAGCAAGATTATGTAGCTAGTGATTTTATTTTTCACCAATTCCTTTGGATTTGTTCTCTATTTTTTTTTTTAAAACAACGCCACCAAAAAAATGTTAGGTATTGTTTCAAATAAGACCAAAGATGTTATATATGATTAATATATTCCACTGAATGTTTTGCTGGTCTTCAGTGAATGAGATTCTGGAGTGTCTTCATTTCTGATGCACTTCACTTGCTGATTCCCTGTGTCTTCTCTTGAAGATGGGAGCAGGGTCTGTTTCTTCTAAGGGAGAAACCATGCTCCTGCCTCAGAGCTGTGGTTTCCAGGGCCAACTTGAGCATTGATGGAATCTGCACATTGTTCGGATCACATTCCCCTAAAGACTTCTAAGTGGGGCTTGTGCTTTCCCTGGCTTATTTCTGTTTCTGAAAACCACTGACAGTGATTTCACTGAGATCCAGAAAGCAAGAGAGAAGAGAAGAGACACTTGTGGCATCTTGTTAATTCCCTGGAGAGCTAGCCTCTGCCTAGGAAACAGAAAGGGCTCAGGTCTCTGATACCCACTCCCTCTAAGCTCAGAAGCTGTTGGATCTCCCTGTTTCTTTCTGACCCCACTGCCAACCTTCGAGAGGCTCCTTTGTGGTGCCAGCAGGCTGTGGGGTGATTGTCCTGGGCAGGAAACCCTCATGATGTGGGATTGTGTCGGGTCAGTGATGCTGTCATAGGCAAACAAGCAATTCCTTTTTCTGCTGATGTGGAAAGAGGTAAATAATCACAGATGATTAACTGACATACTGTGAATGAGAAGTAAAAGGGGAGTACTGAGAAGACTATTTTCTTCTTAACAGTACCTAAGGAACAAGAGATTATGAGCAATGTTTATATGTCAAAAAGTCTGTTAAGTAATATTCTGAGAAAGAATTGTGAAGTGGATCTAGGCAAAAGTTGTAAAAGTATAGTGTACAAATGCAGTTGATAGAAGACTCCCAGACATACCCTGTGGTGGTAGTTTTACATGGTGAGATTTCATTTGAAGTCTCCCCTTGAAACACACGTCAGATATGAAATTGGTCACAGTATATGTTGTCATTTCTTTATAGTTTAGGCATTACTTTTGACAGCTGCTGTTGGTAATTTGTAAAATAGTTGATTGATTTTGAAAGCATAGTACAAGGTGATGTAGATTTAGGGGCTTATTTCTTATTCTAGTATTTCATGGTCGTAAATACCTTAGAAGGTTCCTTATTCGTCATTGGTAATCATATATCCTTTGAGTTCTTGACTGTTTGTCTCTTAATATATGATTCCTCATTTTAATTGTTGAACTTTTATAGGATGTTGAAAGCCAGAATAAAGCGTCAGGCCCAGAACTTCAGTCCTTGGATGAATTCACCAGTTTGTTGGTTGTGGACGACACGCGTGTCTTGGTGGACCTGCTCAAGCTGTCTGTGTGTGGCCGAGCGGGGGACAAGGGCCGGGATGTGCTTTCAGCAGTGCTGTCTGGCATGGGCACTGCCTACCCCCAGGTGAGCTGCAGCGGGGTGGGTGGGCTGGAGGTGCTGCTGCTGTCTTGTGCTTGAAGGAATTTTGGTGAAGATGAGTCCCTTCTCTGTTATCTGTACTGAGTTGCTCCTCAGTTTGCCTTTTAACATTGTTTTAATATTTTAGAATTCAGAGATTTCTAGTTTTTGCAAAGTCAGATCTGCCAAATTTTTTCATTTATGGCTTCTGGATTTTGTATCATGGTGTAAATATGGTATGAGCATGACATTGTTTAAGAAATCTTCTCAGGTTTCTTTTAATCATTTTTGTTTTCATTTGTTATTTTTTATTGGAATATAATTGCTTTACAATGTTGTGTTTTTGTTATACAAACATCATGAATCAGACATATATGTATATATGTCCCCTCCCTCTTGGGGTTCCCTCCCACCACCTCATCCCACCTCTCTAGGTCACCACAGAGCACCAAGCTGAGCTTCATTTGTTATATTTACCTTTTTGAACCATCTGGAATTTATCTTGATACAGGGGATAAAGCAGGGATTCAGTTTTAGTTTTTCC
The DNA here is from genome assembly GCF_016772045.2 of Ovis aries. Classification (NCBI taxonomy): domain Eukaryota; kingdom Metazoa; phylum Chordata; class Mammalia; order Artiodactyla; family Bovidae; genus Ovis; species Ovis aries. The sequence goes on along the minus strand of NC_056055.1, from coordinate 113,622,165 downwards.
TAGACAGCAAACATGTTGCAGCAACACAATTTATTGACTAAATCCATCTTCTTCCCAGTGACTTGAAGGCCACTCTTACTGTACTGTAAACTTCTGTACTTATTTGGGTCCTTTATAGACTTTTTATGGTCCCATTATGCTAGTTTTTATGCTTTACTGTTGCAGTATCTTAACTATTAACTGTTTAAAGTAGATTTTATATGGTAGCATGGGTTCTGTAGTATTTTCTGCCATGATGATGATCTGTACCTGAGCCATCCAGTGTGGTGACTCCTAGCCACATATGGCGCTTGAGCTCTTGAGATGTAGCTAGTGCACCTGAGGCACTGACGTTTTCATTGTATTTCACTTTAAGTTCGAACAGCTGCATGTGGCTAATGTCAGGTGTCAAGTCAGTATCATAGCAGTGTACCGTAGAAGTGAACTCATCAGTTCTGAAGCCCTCGGGCTTCCTTAAGGACGCTTGTTGCTTCTCAGCAGCTTTCCTCCACCTCTTCAGAGCTGGCTGTGTCAGGAGTGATGCCGTGTGCCCTGTGCAGTTGAGCCACCTGTGTTTCATTTCCTTCCTACCACCAAAACCATAATGTACTTAGGAAAGGTTGAGCGTTCTTGAGATCGTAGTAAATGATTTGGTAGATATTTTAGGGGCTTGTTATTTCTTAATCATATTCAGGGAGAACTGAAGGGTTATAGGTTTCCTACTTCGTAGTTTTTCAAGGCAAGTTACTTGGCATAATTCTGAGAGATTAAATCAAAGTGAATTTCCATAAGGAAAATATTAATGTTTTTACAAGTATATTGCATTTGTGAGAGGAAAAGATGGAATGAGAACGTGGATTTAAAGTAATAATACCTAGAATTTGTTGTAAACATATCTTCCAGGTCCCTTTCTTGGTGCATTCTCTTAGTACAGAGCACAGGCTTTCCCTTTGTTTACAGATGAGAAAACTGAAGCTCTCAGTGGTCGTTACTCCCTCAAAGACACTCAGGTGTCTGGTGGATGGGGGAAATGATTGTAAACTCTTGAGGGTAGAACCACATCTATGACCCCTCTGTCACCCTCTTCTCAGAGTTTATTTGCCTTTCCTGGGGTACTGGCTGTCTTTGTGGAAGGTCTTAAAGCCCAGAAGACCTCTGCTAGGCTGTGCATTGAGAGTTAGATGACATCAACATCTCAAATTCAAGGGGAGACAGAAACAGAGATGGGGATTTTCTTCCAACTTTCCTGGCCAGTGGCAGGATGCTACTCTTATGCCCCATCCTGATCTAGTATTTGAGACTCTTTAAACTAGAAAAACTTTTGTATTCATAATTATAAAACCTAAATTATGGCAATGATTATAGTTTGTCATTAATGAAACTTCTTACTAAGATAACTTTTATTATCTAAATACAAGGAAAAATAGATTAAAATAATTTCTGAAAGAATAGAGAATGGTCTCATTAAGTTTTTATAAATTTTAAAACTTTGGAAGTTAATTATTATAACAACATATTGTTTGTTTTTAAAATAGCAATCAAAATATAATCACTAGTATTGACCATTTAAGTGGTGTGAATCACTAAAATTTTGAAATGAAATCTGAACATGGATTGTTGGGCTGTATGGTGTGGGAGCTGATCCTAAATTTGTCTTGGGTCAGGAGACACCACTGGTTGTCTCATTTCAGGTGCTGTCTACCACTGTTCAGCCTGGACAGCTGGGTCATCCCTCTCCATTCCTGCCCCTCTTGCTTGACCCCCATGCCTTCTGGGATCTTGGTCAATTTTATCACTTTCTGCTCCTTGCTTGAAAGTTTTGTTCCTGGGCAGATTTTCCTCACTAGGACGTAACCTTGTCTTGACGTGAAGAGAAAGTGTTGAGATCACAGGCATTTCGTTTCATCATTTGGCATGTATTGGGTGTTTTGTGTGTAGGTGCTTTCGTATTACTTGTACGTAGATCTCTCCAAGCTTCACAGCACCCCTGCGAGTTCTGCTATCATGATTTTATCGGTGAGGAAACCGAGCCCTGATTTATAGTAGATTTCTCAAACTCCCAAGCTCTCCGTGCCCCCGTCCCTATGGAAAGAACTGAACTGGGCAGGCATCCTGATGCCTTCCTGCTTTGTCCCCTGCTTTCCCCCACAGGTGGCAGATATGTTGTTGGAGCTCTGTGTCACCGAGTTGGAGGATGTGGCTACAGACTCACAGAGTGGCCGCCTGTCCTCTCAGCCTGTGGTGGTGGAGAGTAGCCATCCCTACACTGACGACACTTCGTCCAGCGGCACAGTGAAGATACCAGGTACTGAGGGCTGGCCCCGGGGAGGAGATGGGGTCATATAAAAGCTGCCTGTAGAACCGCTTCATTCCTGCCATTGCATCAGTTGAAGCAGCTGTCCTTGTTTTACAAAGGAAAAGGGACAGAATTGCTTTAGAGTCACTTTCCCCACCTTTTCTAGAAACCTCACTTACCGAAAACATGATACAGGAAACTATGCAAAGTAAATGTTTAGCTTAATGCTTATTAGGTGGATGCCTTAGTTGCCAAAACTCAGATCTAGAAGCAGTCTTCTGCCTATGCCCAGAAGCCTTCCTTGTGTCGCCCCCTCTGATGTGACACTGTCCTGGCTTGTATTTCTGGACAGTTTCTATTACCCAAGTGTGGACTCTCATCTTAACTCTCTTAATTAAACAGTTTCCATCTTTTAAGTATCTTTAAACCTGTAGTTTCTTCCTTTTTTTTTTCCGATAATTCATCCCTGCTGCACTTTCACCTGTTCCTCCATCCTGTTTTTCTACAGATTACCCCTGATTCATTGGCCTGATTAGTTCAGCCAGGCCCTCTGACAGGACAATTAGTGCTTGTGATCCAGCATCTGGAAGCATCTAGTATCTGCTTGTCTTTCCTTTTGTGATGGCAGCGGCTACTGATGCTCATTACCTGAGGCCATTAAATCCATTGGTGGTTACAAAATGGGGCTATTCTAATTATTTCATTTCTTTCTTATTTATTAGCTAGATTACTTTATACAGGGACATTTTCCCTGATCCTTCGGTTGGTTACCCAGGAGTACTGTTTGTATAAGAAAGGCAGGATAAAAGCTTGATTCTTTTCTTCTTTTTACATTTTCATGAGAATGAACACATTGTTCTTTGAAGGTGACCAGTTATTTTGGGGTTTTTTCGCTGAGCCTTACAGCCTCTGAGATCTTAGTTTCCTGGCCAGAGACTGAACCCAGGCTGACAGATGGGGAAGCACCAAGTCCTGAACACTAGATAGTCAGAAAAGTACCTATTTTTCTTTTTATATCATGAACCCATGGTTTTAAACATGTATGATGGGCTTTAATCCATTATGACTATTGTCCTCTTGAAGCTCAAATTATCACATCTCCAGACATTGAGCTCCTTGTTGTGTTTGGCTCTTGGCAGTGATTCTTATGGTCCAGTGGTAATGTCCTTGTAGTCTGATAAGACAAGATGCTTTAGGCTTGTCCTGTAGTTTCTCCTCTCCACCTGGAGTCTACCCTGGAGTCTTTAGTGGGGATGGCATTTTAGATCACTGGGCTGTTGTTGTTTCTCGACTTTTTCAGTGGATAGAGACAGGGTAAATGAGTGGACAGTGAAACTGACTGATTGACCGACTTTCTTTTGAGTTCATAATGTTATGATAGATCCAAATTCAGAACTACACGTTTCTGTTTATACTTAACCTCTTCTGTTAATGTCCGTGTTTCTTTTCTCCCCGCCAAATCCTGGTTCTAAGACAGAGGAATGATAGAATTAGAATATCTCATAATTACGTATTTGCTTTATCCCACATCACAGGCACAAAAGACTCAGGGTTCTAGTCTAACACTACCAGATATGTATATGGTTACTGAAAATAGTTAACAAAACTTTTTCTTGGTTTCTTGCTCTCTTCATTGTTGCAATTTGATTAGATTGGTCATACTATGAATCCCAGAGCATAATAGCTATTGCATACTCTGCTTTCTCCCTGTTAATCTTCATTCAGTTCTAGTTGTCTCCTTCCTTACTGATTGACTGAAGCTCACTCTCTTGTCAGTTCCTCAGCAAGGCTCAGAGGATGACAGTCCCAACATGAGTCAGCTTGTTCTAAGAGTTGGTTGCCCACATTTGAAAGTTAGTTTTATTGGTTAGCATATTTTCCTCCTGTGAAAGTTTGTTGTTGTAAGTGTCATAAGTGACATTCTCAGATAAGAGTTTGTGCCCCTTTAAAATGTTGGATAGTTTCGAGTCATGTCTTTCAAGACAGTTTTTTTTGCATTACAGTTTGTGTTATTTGTTTGCATTACAGTTTGTGGTATTTGTTTGCAACCTTGTTTCAACTTTCTTTGTCATGGATGTGTGATTGTTATCTTGTGCTGGATGCCTTTTAGAGTCAATATTGGCTACTTCCTTTCCTCCTGTTTGTCTCAAAGCATATCTGTTGTGTTTATTTGCCCCTATGTTCTTTCTGATTTAATTTTTATTTCTGAACTTTAAAAAATTCTTTACTAAACTTTATAATTTAGTGTTTTCTCCTAATTCTTATTTATATTTTTCTTTCATATTATGTATCATTTTCCTAATTTCTTTTAGTTCAGTTTGAAATAATAGATTACATTTTTCATGTGTTTTGTGGGCACATCTTTCTGGCTTGCCTTCATTGTCTATAGGAGGATGTTATTCTATTCTTATTCTCTCTTTTGTAATAATAACTTTATATTGTATTTGACCTCGATAATTTTATCCTGATCATTTTTATGTGAAATTAGTTTTCTTAACTTTTTAGAATGAGATGGGATTTACAAAAGCTTCTTTAACTTTGAACTCTTAATCTCTCATAGTGGAAATTAAGCAAAAGATAATTCCACTCAGCAGTTACCTAAGACAAAGTCTAGTGTACCTCTTCCTCTTTTCTGTTTCTCTCTTACTTGATATCCAGTCTGCCCGTAAGTCCTTTAAAAATATACTTAAAAAATATATTTCAGATTCAGCCATTTATCACCATTCTGAATCATTCTTAGCCCAACCATCTAGTTTCACCTGGTTTATTATACTAACTCATATACTAGTATAATATAAATGTTCTATTTCTACTGCTCACCTTCTGTGTCTCCCAGAATCAACTCCTTACATGACAACCAGAGAGATTCTCTTAAAGTGAGTCAGAATACACTGGTGCTCTGCTTAAAATCTACCAGTGCACCCCTGTAACCTTAAAATAAGGCTCAGATCCTTGATGGTGGCCTGTGCAACTTCCCATGAACCTTGTTTGCCTCTCCAACAGCATTCCCTTCCTCTTTACCTGTCTCTCCTGGCCCCTCCACATCATTTATGGTGGCCCTTATATATGTTCCAGGGATAGGCCATTTGTCTCACTTTGTACTTGCCATCTGCCTGAAGTAGTATTCTTGTAGGCAATTAGTTACGGGTTTCTGATCATATCTCCCCTGCGGAGGGAATCCTTTCCTTGCTACACTAGAACAGCCTTTCCCAAATTTTGTTTCATAGACTTCCTTCTTCAAATCAGTTATACTTGGTGACATTTAACAGACATCACCTGTTTCTGTCTTATGCTAGAACAGGGACTAGCTGGAGTTAATGTTATATACAAGGGATGAGAGTGGAAATCCTTACCTTGTTCCAGTAGAGTGAATACATATCATTCTCTTAGCATTAAGTGTGTTAACAATAAGTTTTTCATACATGCCTTTATCAGGTTGAGGAAACTTTCTCTTCCTAGTTTGTGGGGGAAATTTTATCATGAGAAAGTGCTGGATTTTATCAAATGATTTTTCTGTGTATTGACATACTGTTTTCTGTATTAATCCTTTATTAATGTGGCATGTTATGTGAATCAGTTTCTGGATATTCAACTTGTATTGCATTTCTAGACAAATCATAATTGTCTACAATGTATAATCTATAGTATATGTTGCTGGGTTTGGCTTGCTAATATTTTGTTAAGGATTTTTTAACCTATTTTCATGAATAATGTCAGTTTGTGGCTTTCCTTTCTTTTTATTTTTTTATTAAAAACTTCAAAATTTATTTATGTAGCTTTCCTTTCTTGTAATATCTTGATCTCATTTTGATATTAGAGTAATACTGGCTTTACAGATTGAATTGCAGCATGTTCCCTTCTCCTCTACTCTCTGAAAGAGTTTTTGTAGGGTAGGTATTCTTCCATAAACATGAAAACATATTTACAGAATATGTTTTCTGTATAAAATAAAGCAAAAGTAAAAATGAAAACTCCCTCACTTGTATCTCCTCTGTTCTCACTGCTACAGTACTCTACTTCTGACATCAGACATGTGAGGGTTTCCACACATCATGCAGCTGTGCAAAATCAGCTGGTGTCCTGGAGTTTAACTCAGTCCTGACACTAGGTTAATGGCTTAAGTCCCACCAAGACGCCACCCACTTCAAACGCCAGTCAGAAGTCCAAATTCTTACCTATGCTACCTGCTGACTTTCTGTGAATCAGAGGTTTCCATAGCCTCCTCCTAAAGTTCAGTTGATTTGCTATAGCAACTCACAGAACTCACAGAAACATTTACTTATGTTTATTAGTTTATTGTTAGTTCCGTTCAGTTCAGTTGCTCAGTCATGTCCGACTCTTTGCCACCCCATGGAGTTTATTATAAAGGACATGACAAAGAATACAGATGAACAGCCAGATAAAGAGGTATGTAAGAGTTCAAGATGGTAGGTAGTCTTGTTGAAATCTTCTGTATCTTTACAGATTTTTCTATTTGTTCTGTCAGTTGTTGAAGGCTAAATTTTGAAATCCCCAGTTGTAATCGTAGATTTGCCTACTTTTTTCATTTATATTTGTTTTTTTGTCATGTGTTTTGGGGCTTTGTTCAGACCTAAAAGAAGCAGAAGAGATTAACAGGAGACAGCAAGAATACACAGAACTATACAAAAAGGTCTAAGGACCCAGAGTCATTGTTACCATATTTTCCTTTGTTATCATGTTTTCACGAATTCTTTGAACATATTTATTATGGTTTTGAAGTCATTGTCTACTCAGTTCTGCATTTGGCCCATTAGGGTCAGTTTCTGTTGTCTGATTTTATTCCCACATATGGCTCACATTTTTCAGTGTTTTTGCATATCTCATTATATTTTGTTGAAAACTTAAACATTTTAGATTCTGTTGGAGTCTGAGTTTTTAAAAAAGGTTTGTAATTGTTGCTGGGTTTCTATGGTTGTTTTGTGTATTTCTTTTGTAAGATGCCTGGAATTACTCTCTAAAATCTCTCCCCTGCGTCACATATTCACTGATATCCTAGCTTACTTTTTAATTTTGAGTTTTGTTTTCTAGCCTGACTTTTAGGGTTTGTTCCATATCTGCTTGATTTAGCCTGCTCATTTCCCCATCTGTGGATGGATCTCTGTGGGTGGAAGCAAGGGAGGGCATGGAAATCAGTGTCTTGGCAGTTTTCCTGTGTGTGTGTGTGTGTGTGTGTGTGTGTGCGTGTGCGCGCACACCTCCTTGTGCGCGCGCGCGAGTGCACACACACATGCACAGGCACACGCACACCCAACTCTGTTTTCTTGAGGACATGTGCCTTGAGTCACCCCGGCGTCCATGACGTTTTCATTGAGCCCTTCTCTGTTCTCTGACTTCTAGAATCTTCTTGTTAGATTTCTGGCTAGTTCTCGTGTCTGGCACTCCCCAGCCACACCATATTCTCGAGCCAGCAAAGATGCAAGCTTTTCTGTATGTCCTGTTACCCTCCTGACTCTCTGACTTTTAGGGTCTCTGCCCAGGCATTGCCCTGCTCTGCACCAGTTAGCATGAGGTCACTGGAGACAGAGTCCCATCCTGGTAAAGTTGAGCTGTAGCTGCACAGGGCAACCCTAGGTGAGAACACATAGAGTCTCACTGTCCCTGCCTGAGTTGGGCAGTTTTTCCGTGAATGAACTCTTCTCAGTTTGTTCGTCTTGAATTAATTTGAAGAGCCCTGGGATCATTGTTTCTTACCATTTTGAATGATTTTATAGTTGTTTTGCCAACCTTTTCCCTCCACCATAACCCAGGTCATAGCCTTCACTGATTCTTTTCTAAGCTAATTTGTCCCAGAGAAGACTCTAGATCTAATGCTAAATTCTTGGTGGACATGATTTTATATGGCTTTTAAAATGTGGGGTGGAGAGAGCAGGATAATAAAGCTTGGTCTCCTGGTTAGGGCTGTAGCATGAAAATTTTTCCAGAAGTGAGACCACAAAATCAGTTGGCCAAGTGAGAGTGTCTTCTGTTGTTTCATCATGGGTGAAATATTTTGTGGGAGGCAGAGTTGGAGTGAGAGGAGTCCTTATGTTTTGAGGTTAGTTCTTCCTGGCCTTCTGCTTTTCGGTAGCTGTTGCACATCATTTCACACTCGCTGCTTCTGTGTGATATGGTTTTGGCCCTGTCTGTGGTATGTTGACTTGGGAGCGTTACCTTGTTTTTGTGCCTACTTGTCCTCCAGGTGCAGAGGGACTCAGGGTGGAGTTTGACCGGCAGTGCTCCACCGAAAGGCGCCATGACCCTCTCACAGTTATGGATGGTGTCAACAGGATTGTCTCCGTGCGGTCAGGTAGGAAGAAGAGTTGAGCTTGCTTTTGTAGAACAGAACCATTAGAACATTACTGCTTCATTCTCATGTGCGACTTCATGAGAGAACGATAAGTGACCTAACTGCAAAATACTCGAGGTTTTATCTGTTTTCCCCCTGTGCTTTCAGTAAGATGATTTATTCAAGTGATGCATGTACCTCCCCACCGATGGGTGGGATTACTGGTGTCCAGTGCAACTGCCGGTCCTTTTGGGGAGCACTGGTTGTTGGGAGGGCCCAGTCTCACCTAAACAATGGAGATGGTGCTGTAAGGTGTTTGGGAGTGTCAGACTCATGCACGGTAAAGGTTGACATACTACAAGGCTTCTTAAAGGTCTTATTTTTTAATTGATTGCTGTGAGGAGGTAGGCTCCCCACTGAGTAAGTGTTGTGTGTGCCTGGTGGACAGTACTGGAGTAGATGGGAGGGGTCTCCTTTGGGCCTCTCCCTCCTCTGATGTGCTCTGTGAGATTGAACAAGAGTGAATCACTCTGTCTAGAGGCTTGTTAAATACCCTTCACTGGGTTTTTTTAGAATCATCGGTGTAGGTGTATGTGTGTCTGTGTGTGCAGATCTCTTCAGATATCTTTATTCTTCATCTGGAGCCAGGGTCAACAAATATTTCCTAACATAGCTACTCCCCTCTGCCTTTGTAGCAAAAGCAGCCACAGACCAAATATAAATGATGGGCCTGGCTGTGTGCCAGTAGAATTTTACTCACAAGAGGTTACTTTGGATGAAGTGGTATCACAGATGAGCATGGGTTTTTTTTTTTTTTTCTGGCAGTTTGACAGATGTCACTGTAGTATGCAGTAGTCTTCTGACATGTTTTCAGTTTCTCTGCTTCCAACAGGATCCCTTCCAGGCTACTCCCACACTGCCTGATGACTCATCTAAGGGGAAGTTCAGTTGGGGTGGAACACCATAAGCTTGTCTCCCCAGCTCCTCTCCAGGGCACCCCAGGCTTTTCTCCTCTCCCTGGAGGGTGGCTCATCTGGGCTGAACTGCTCCTGTGCTTCAGTGGGGGCCCTGTGTCTCTGAATACTTGCTTCCCCTTTGAGGAAGAAGGAGGCTTTCTCTTTGGCTGCCTGGGTAATAACCATTTCATCAGACCCTCTCAAAGAAACTTCTGTAGGCCCTGACCCTGGCGTGAGCAGGCACTGGCCCTGCGGGCCTCTCATGTAGCATTGTGGTTGTGTGTGAGTGTCTTCTGTTGGGGCAGTGCCTGCCTGTCCTCTGCTTCCCAGTTGCTTGCTGCAGTGTGAGCTGAAGGCCTTGGTGTGAATGCACCTGGGCAGTGGGCTGGAGGAGCTGGCTGTCATTCAGACAGGGTGTGAGTGATTTTGTATCTAAGGAAGTTGATGTTGATCTGATGATGGGTAAACCCACCACCAATGTGCTTTTGTCCCCCAGGCCGGGAGTGGTCTGACTGGTCCAGCGAACTGCGCATCCCAGGGGATGAGTTGAAGTGGAAGTTCATCAGTGATGGGTCTGTGAATGGGTGGGGCTGGCGCTTCACAGTCTACCCCATCATGCCAGCTGCAGGTGAGGAGGGGGCTTGGTGATCCAAGCAAGGGAGATGCACACGTATTTTCAGTTGGTGCTTTGTAGTCTGCCTTCTGTTGTGTTGGGACCCAGCACTGCCCAAGGCCCGACCACATCAAGGCTCAGAACTGCATGAGCTGCCTCACTTGTCTGGCTGTTGGGGTGTGGCACTCTGTTTTCACCCAAAGTCTCCCAGCTGTTGCTGGTTGCCGTTCTTCAGCCGTGTGAGTTCTCAGGTGAAATGTCAGTGTGCGGAGCTTAGTCACGTGACGCAAGAGTGGCACAGCCCTCTGGCCATGGCATCCATGTGGATGACGCACTCCCTTTGGGTGAATCTCCTTGTGGGGTAGCTGTTGCCCTGCCCAACAAGGGGACGTTTATAATTACCTTTCTTCAGGCCCTAAAGACCTTCTTTCTGATCGCTGTGTCCTCTCGTGCCCGTCCATGGACTTGGTAACTTGTTTGTTGGACTTCCGGCTCAACCTTGCCTCACACAGAAGCATCATCCCCCGCCTCGCAGCGTCCCTGGCGGCTTGTGCACAGCTGAGTGCCTTGGGTGAGTGAGTGGCACCTCTGTTGCCAGGTCTGTCTTTCTCCTTGAGAAGAATGGTCATCCTCAGACTTTTCTGTCTTCTCATTTCAGCTGCCAGTCACAGAATGTGGGCCCTTCAAAGACTGAGGAAGCTTCTTACAACTGAATTTGGACAATCAATTAACATAAACAGGCTACTTGGAGATAATGATGGGGAAACAAGAGCTCTGGTATGAAACATTACATTATAGTTTCTAGTTATGTGACCCTTTGGGACTAAAATGTTGCTTTAATTATTTTAACTTCTTAATCACAGAAGAGTTGGGAAATTTCACATAGTACTAAGACAGGCTTTCTTGCATTCAGGCTCCTTTATGTTGCTACTATACTGAGTGCAAGCTGGACTTTGATTATAGAAACAGCCCCATGTAGATGGCTGTGAGGATAGGATTGTCCATTGGGCTTAATGAGTCTAACTCACCACATCCCCTTTGTTTTGCTGGATGAAGTAGTTATTGTTAAAAGAATGCTTATCTTAACCATGTTGGAGATGGAGGTTTGTGAAGCAGAAATTCCTTTCTGGTTCCCTGGGAGAACTGTTTTTGTTATACTGAGATTAAGACCAAATATTCTGAAGTAAATTTTCATGTTCTTCTTTTTAATTTCAGTATTCATTATGTCTTTTTAGATTTTTTCCCCATTTATAAATATTAGTCACTTGCTTTAGAGGAAAATAGTATCAGTATAATTAAACATTTGACTCACAGAAACAAAACACTCAACTCAACTCTCCTGAATTTGGTTTCCTAGTATGGGCTATAATTTTGTTGTATTCTTAAAAGAGTTTTTCAGGCAGTGCTCTTGCTGCTTTGGTGAAAGGCCTTCCAGAAGCTTTGCAAAGGCAGTTTGAATATGAAGATCCTATTGTGAGAGGTGGCAAGCAGCTACTGCACAGCCCATTCTTTAAGGTAATACTTGACTTGTTTTGAGGTGGTGAGAGAACTGCAGAGAGCTGTTAAGTACAGTACATCAAATATCAGGCATCCCTGAGGACACGTATAGGTACTGAAGTTGAATGTGAAACATTTTCAAGACTGTCTGTGTGATCTAAGCTCTTGTGCTTTAATAACAGCGTGCTTTTAGGTGCTTTTACTCAGGTGGCAAGTACTGTAGCAGTGGTCTGGTCTGGGTTCCTGTTGTCAGGTGCATCCCTAGGAACTGGGTAGGAATAATCCACATCATTGGTGATGCCACGCCCCTTGCTGGGCATGTGGCAGTTATCTGGAGTGAGGAATTCTGAAGGAAGACCCACAGAGAGCCTGCATGGGGGCTGTCTTTGGCATGCAGTACTGGTGAAGTAGAATGTTACACTGGGTCTGAGTGCCCCTGTGTTAATTTTTGCTGGCTGCAGGTATTAGTAGCTCTTGCTTGTGACCTGGAATTAGACACGCTCCCTTGCTGTGCTGAAACACACAAGTGGGCTTGGTTCCGGAGGTACTGCATGGCCTCCCGTGTTGCTGTGGCCCTGGACAAGAGAACATCGCTGCCCCGTCTGTTTCTCGATGAGGTATTGTACCTTATTTTGGCACCTCTTTGGGGATGCAAAGTATCTTCTTTTATAGTGTAAAAAGATGCCAGTGTTATGAGATAGTAACATCTGTCTTGGCAAGGAATATCATAAAAAAAAGAAGTACATGGTTGAAAATGAATAACACTGAATTTCAGTTAAAGTTTGTTTTTAGTAAAGATATAATGATATTGCCTAGACATTTTAAAGTATCTTCAATGTAATATAATCTTGGTTTTAATTATTAACCCTAAAATCACAATGTTGATGTTGGCATTCCCTCATTTTCTTGGTTGGGAAGACCTCCTCTCCTGTCTTCTTGCCTTAGTATTATTTATTTTATTCCTGAGAGATGAGTGCTTGATTTATAATCTCATAATAATATTGTCCAGGTGGCTAAGAAAATTCGTGAATTAATGGCAGATGGCGAAAACATGGATGTTCTCCATGAGAGTCACAGCATTTTTAGAAGAGAGCAAGATGAACAGCTTGTGCAGTGGATGAACAGGTTGACTATAGCCAAAACAAGAATTAATATTGTCTGTGGGAAAATGGTGCTTAACTTGGAGTTCTTTCACATGTCAATTGTTTTTTAATGTTTGTTACAGGCGACCAGATGACTGGACTCTTTCTGCTGGTGGCAGTGGAACAATTTATGGATGGGGTCATAATCATAGGGGTCAGCTTGGGGGCATTGAAGGTGCAAAAGTTAAAGTCCCTACGCCATGTGAAGCCCTTGCAGCTCTCAGACCTGTGCAACTAATTGGAGGAGAGCAGACGCTCTTCGCGGTGACAGCTGACGGGAAGGTAAGAAGGTGTATTTTCTGTGTCATACTGACATCAACACTGCAAGACAGCTGTGGCTAGAGGGCAGTTTGGTTCATAGTGTGTATAATGATTCTGTACTAAAACATTATCTCAAGATTAATAGTATTCATGGTATACTGAAAGCAGTATGCCATAAATTCTAGAGTATTTCTGTATAATCTTTAACGTAGTCTATGACTTTAGAATTTTTTACTTTGAAATGCAGCATACATACAAAAGTGTATTATAGTTATTTGCATATCAGTTCATTTGATGTATGTATTACTTTTTTGTTTGCTATCATAATGCTGTCTTTTAAAAAATTTTTAATTGGAGGGTAATTGCTTTATATTATCGTGTTAGTTTCTGCTGTCCATCAACATGATCATCCATAGGTATACATATGTCCCCTCCTTCTTGGACCTCCCTCCCACCTCCCACCGCATCCCGCTGCTTTAGATTGTCACAGCGCACCGGGTTTGAGTTCCCTGTGTCATGCATTTGCACTGGCCATCTGTTTCACATACGGTGCTGTATATGCTTCAGAGTTACTGTCTCAGTTCATCCCTCCCTCTCCTTCCCCTACTGTGCCCACAAGTCTGTTCTCTATGTTTGCCTTTCCATTGCTCCCCTGCAGATAGGTTCATCAGTACCATCTTTAAAGATTCCATGTATATGTGTTAATATACAATATTTGTTTTTCTGTGGCTTACTTCACTCTGTATAATAGGCTCTGGGTTCATCCCCCTTATTAAAACTGACTCAAATACGTTCTTTTTTTATAGCTGAGTAATAATCCATTATATATATGTACCACAACTTCTTTATCCATTCACCTGTCAGTGGACATCTAGGTTGGTTCCATGTCCTAGCTACTATAAATAGTACTGCAGAGAACACATGTGTCTTCTTCCATTATGATTTTCTCAGGGTATATGTCTAGTAGTGGGATTGCTGGATTATATGGTAGTTGGAATAAGACTAGCTTTTTAAGGAATCTCCATACTGTCTTGCATAGTGGCTGTATCAATTTACATTCTCACCAACAGTGCAAGAAGGTTCCCTTTTCTCCACACCCTCTCCAGCATTTATTTTTGTAAATGTTTTGCTGATCGCCATTCTGACTGGTGTGAGGTGATAACTCATTGTAGTTTTGATTTGTGTTTCTCTAATAGTGAACAGTGTTGAGCATCTTTTCATGTGTTTCTTGGCCATCTGTATGTCTTTGGAGAAGTGTCTGTTTAGGTATTCCACCAATTTTTTGATTGGGTTGTTTTTCTGATATTGAGCTGCATGAGCTACTTGTATATTTTGGATTGCAGCTGTTTTCTTCCATTCTGAGAGTTGGGAGAAAATAATTGCAATTATTTTATCCTTGTTTATAGTTTCCTTTGATGTACAAAAACTTAGAAGTTTAATTAGGTCCTACTTGTTTATTTTGTTTTTATTTCCATTATTCCAGGAGGTGAGTCATAGAGGATCTTACTGTGATTTATGTCAAGGAGTGTGCTGCCTATGTTTTCCTCTAGGAGCTTTATAGTTTCTGGTCTTTAATCCATTTTGAGTTTATTTTTGTGTACGTCTTAGGAGGTGTTCTAGTTTCGTTCTTTTACATGTAGCTGTCCAGTTTTCCCAGCACCACTTATTGAAGAGGCTGTCTTTTCTCCATTGTATGTTCTTGTGTCATTTGTCAAAGATAAGGTGCCTGTAGATGCGTGGATTTATCTCTGTGCTTTCTATCTTATTCCATTGGTCTGTATTTTTGTTTTTTTGTGTCAACCATATTATCTTGATGACTGTAGCTTTGTAGTATAGTTGGAAGTCAGGAAGGTTGATTCTTATAATTTGTTTTCTTTCTCAAGGTTGCTTTATCTCTTTGGGATCTTTTGTGTTTGCATACAAATTGTGAAATTTTTTGTTCCAGTTCTCTGACAGATACCATTGGTAGTTTGATAGGGATTGCATTGAATCTGCTTTGAGTAGTATAGTCAGTTTCATGATACTGATTCTTCCAATCCAAGAACATGGTATAGCTCTCCATCTTTTTGTGTTGTCTTTGATGTCTTTCATCAGTGGCTTATAGTTTTCTGCATACAAGTCTTTTGTCTTTTTAAGTCGGTTTATTCCTAGGTATTTTGTTCTTTTTGTTGCAGTGGTGAATGGGATTGTTTCCTTAATGTCTCTTTCTGATTTTTCACTGTTAGTGTATAGGAATGCAAGGAATTTCTGTATATTAATTTTATTAATATATCCTATGACTTAATTATATTCGTTGATCAACTCTAGTGATTTTGATCGATTAGCTCTGCTTATAGGCTATCCTCCGTGGTTGTTCCTTAGCCAGGCAAGAGGTGGAGAAGGCCAAGGCTTATTAGGGCTCACTTGTTCCCTTGGGCTGTGGAGAGGGTGGAATGTGGCAGCCACAATTAGGATGTACTAAGTAGTGCCTGCGGTGTTAGACTTGTCAGACCTTGTCACAGTCTGAGGCGGGTCATGTGCTCTCCCAGAGGAATATACCTCAATTTGTGGGTCCCTAGGAAGAACCAAGCTGCATAGACTCCCAGCATGGGTTGGGCAGTAACCTGTGCCTGCTCACAGCTGTTGGCAGCTATCACCTCTGGGGTCGGGACTGCAGTGACGGCTTTTTGTCTGCTGACTCAGGCACTTGCCCTGGTTTTGGCAGTGTCTAGTCACTTATGTTTACGTAAACTACAGTCGTGTCATATTCTGACTCTGGCTCACCTACCAGTTTTGCTGGTTTTGGCAGCCACCACCTGGGCACGATCCGCTGTCTGCAAATGCATGGAGTAGGAGTTGGAGTGTCCCAGTGGCAATAGTATTTTGTCTCTCTGGGATGCTCAGTTTTTCCCCTGGACTCCTTCAGCTGTATCCTACTAACGTCCTCAGAGTATTCTCACAGTTGGCCAAATCAGGACCTCTCCCTGAGATTCAAAGCTTGAGCCTCAGCACTCAGCCCCCATTTGTTCCAGGCCAGCAGTGTGAGCAGCTTCTCACCTGGAAAGTGATGTTTGGCAGCTATCTCTGTGGTGAGTTCTCTCTGTTTTTCCGTCTGTGCCCCCGCCATTGTGTTCCCCTCTGAGGTTCTGAAACCGCCCCCCACTGCCACCGCCTTCCATGAGGGGTTTCCAAGTATGTGGAAACTTTTCCTCCTTTACAGCTCTCTCCCCAGGGCTCAGATCCCTGTCCTGAAATCCTTTCTCGTTTTTTTTAACCTTTATCTTTTGACCTACCTTATTCTAAGGCGATTGGCTTGCCTGTTTGAAAGTCTGGGACTTCTGCCAGCATTCAGAAGGTATTCTTTAGGAGTTGTTCCATATGTAGATGTATTTTTGATGTATTTGTGGAGGGGAAAGTGACTTCCTCATCTTATTCTATCAGCGTCTTGGAAGTTCTCCCATATGTCTTTTAAAAAATTGCTACTGATAAGTGGAAATAGTTGATATTTCTATATTGACTGTATGTCTAGTGAAAGTGAAAGTTGCTCAGTCATGTCCAACTCTTTGCAATCCCATATAGTCCAATGAATTCTCCATGGCCAGAATACTGGAGTGAATAGCTGTTCCCTCCTCCAGGAGATCTTTCCAACCCAGGGATCGAACCCAGGTCTCCTGTATTGCAGGTGGATTCTTTACCAAATGAGCCACAAGGGAAGCCCTGAGCCGAAGGGAAGCCCATGTCTAGTGACCTTATTATATTCTTCTTTCTTAGTATCTCAAACGGTTTTGTATCATCTTTGTAACTTCATGTTCTGAGATCAATTTTGTTCATTCCTTTTCAGTTCACCCGTCTTCTACAGAGAAATGGAGCTAATTGGGCTGGCTGGGAATTGCAGTATAATACTGAACGGGGGTGGTGGTAGTGGACCTTCTTTTTGTCTTAATTTAGGCTGCAAAAGAAACACTGTGATGGGATCCTTCATGCACTTACTGTGAGGTTTTGATAGATGCCTGTTGAGGTCCTTGAATGGACTGGAACCTGGTGGTCTGGAGTTGATGATAAGAAAGTAAAGGAGAGAGAAAGAGGCTGATATTCCTTGGTTTATGCAGAAAACCAGTGAAGTCCCTGACATGGGGCTGGCTCTGTTTACCAAGGCTTCAGTTGCCCTCTCGAAGGGGTGAAGGGGCAGAGCGCCTTCTCGAGAGGGTCTTAGAAGCCGAGGCAGGAAAGTGAACCCAGAGGGCCTCTGTGCTCCAGAGAATTAGCCTGAAAGAGAGAGAGAGACAGAGAGAGAAAGAAGACGCGGGGCCCAAAGCTCTGATGGAGCAAGGGTGTTTTATTCAACATTGTGTGGGTATTTATACTCTCTTACAAGGTAACTATTTCCAGCAGAGATAAAACCAAAACTTACAAGTTACCAAGGAAACATGAGGTCATCCATATGAAAGAGAGAGGGTTGTAAATAATCACTTTTACCATATGGTTCATAAAAAGTAAGAGGGTCGTAAATAGTTACTTATCACCATATGGAAAAACTAACAAAGGAAATGCATGCATTCCTAAGCCCCCGGGAGTAGTTTAAGGGACAGAGGATTCATGACAGATCCAAAACAGCACACTGGAAGCCTCCTTTTAAATGCTTCTTGACAAATGCCCTTCATCAAATTAAGGAAGTTCACATCTTTTTCTAGTTATGAATGGATATTGACTTTTGTCAAACATCTTTCTTCATTTAAAACACTATCATACGGATGTTTTTCTCCTCGTGTTGTTGTTTAGTCGCTAAGTCACGACCAGCTCTTTGCAACTCCATGGACTGCAGCATTCCTGTCCTTCACTATTTCCTGGAGTTTGTTCAAAACTGAGTCATGTCCACTGAGTCAGTGATGCTGTCCAACCATCTCATCCTCTGTCACCCCCTTCTCCTGCCCTCAATCTTTCCCAGCATCAGGGTCTTTTCCAGTGAGTCAGCTCTTTGCATCAGGGGGCCAAAGATTAATATAGTGAATTAGATTGATTGCTTTTCCTGTATCAAATGGTCTTGCATTCATTGAAGAAACCTTACTTGGTTAGGTTCTGTTTTATTTATATATTTATAAATATATATATATATATATATATATATATATATACATACATATATACATATACATATATACACACACACACACGTGTATACACACACACACATATTGGTTTGTGTTCGGAATTTTAGGGAGACCCAGGGTCATGAGTGTGATCATCATAATATATTTGTCTTACCCATTCCACGTCAGGTTATGATACTATATTATCTGTTTAACTTACAACAGTTTACATAAAACAATACAAATTTATTATGTCACAGTCTGTCTGGGTGGCTTAGGTTGGTCCTCCAACATAGAATCTTTCATCAGGCTGCAGTTGCTGCAGGACTGGCCTGAGGAAGATTCAGCTTGCCATGACCTATTGCCTGAGGTTGCCTTCAGCTCTTTGCCATCTCACAACATGTCAGCTGGCTTTATCAAAGCAGGAGAGCCTGAGAGCAAGACAGAAGTCACAGTCTCGTGCAAGCTAACACAGAAGTGACATGTCATCCCTGTTGCTATATTCTATCCATTAGGAGAGTGTCACTGGGCTCAACCCACATCTAAGGAGGGATTACATAGGGGCGGGAATCCTGCGAGCAGGGACTCTGGGAAGCAAATCAGAGGTTACCTGCCAGAAGTATCAAGGTCATGCTACCCAGAAGTATCAAGGTCATGCTACCCAGAAGTATCAAGGGTTGAAGTGTAGCTCTCTTTTTTTTGTTTTTTGGAGTTTTCTGGTGGTTTTAACATATTTAAAATCTAAAGTTAATCAGTGTTTCTGTACTCCTCACACATAAGAAAGGCTGATCCTTTGTTATTCTGTGTTTTGGTCCTAATCTGTGTCCCTAATGATAAGCATTATTATTATTGTTTTTTTATATAGACCATATAGTTTCTGGATTTACCCAAATGTTATGCACATCTTTTCTCACCAGTTAGTTCTTATGTCCTGGATTATCTGGAATAATTTTCCTTCTCAGTTCAGTTCAGTCACTCAGTTGTGTCTGACTCTTTGCGACCCCATGGACTGCAGCATACCAGGCCTCCCTGTCCATCAGCAACTCCCGGTGTTTACTCAGATTCATGTCCATTGAGTTGGTGATGCCATTAACCATCTCATCCTCTGTCATCCCCTTCTCTAACTGCCTTCAATCTTTCCCAGCATCAGGGTCTTTTCAAATGAGTCAGTTCTTCACATCAGGTGGCCAGAGTATTGGAGCTTCAGCTTCAGTGTCAGTCCTTCCAATGAATATTCAGGACTGACTTCCTTTAGGATGGACTGGTTGGATCTCCTTGCAGTCCAAGGAACTCTCAAGAGTCTTCTCCAACACCACAGTTCAAAAGCATCAATTCTTTGGTGCTTAGCTTTCTTTATAGTCCAACTCTTAAATCCGTACATGACTACTGGAAAAACTATAGCTTTGACTAGACAGGCCTTTGCTGACAAAATAGTGTCTCTGCTTTTTAATATGCTGTCTAGGTTGGTCATAACTTTTCTTCCAAGGAGCAAGCATCTTTTAATTTTATGGCTGCATCACCATCTACAGTGATTTTGGAGCCCCCCAAAATAAAGCCTGTCACCGTTTCCACTGTTTCCCCATCTGTTTTCCATGAAGTGATGGGACCAGATGCCATGATCTTCGTTTTCTGAATGTTGAGCTTTA
This sequence comes from Ovis aries, assembly GCF_016772045.2. NCBI lineage: Eukaryota > Metazoa > Chordata > Mammalia > Artiodactyla > Bovidae > Ovis > Ovis aries. The sequence goes on along the minus strand of NC_056055.1, from coordinate 113,602,423 downwards.
AGCCAACTTTTCCACTCTCCTCTTTCACTTTCAAGAGGCTCTTTAGTTCTTCTTTGCTTTATAATAAGGGTGGTGTCATCTGCATATCTTAGGTTATTGATATTTCTCCCAGCAATCTTGATTCCAGCTCAGCATTTCTCATGATGTACTCTGCATGTAAGTTAAATGGACGACAATATACAGCCTTTCCCTATTTGGAACCGTGTTGTTCCATGTCCAGTTCTCCCTGTTGCCTCCTGACCTGCATACAGATTTCTCAAGAGGCAGATCAGGTGGTCAGTCCTTCTACTGATACTTTAAACATGTATTTTCAGTTTCTTTTAGTGAGGGTCTGTTGTTGGTTAATCTCCTGATTGGTTTTTTTTTTTTTTAATATCTTGATTTTGTCCTTTTTCTAGGTCAGGGTTGCAAACTTTTTCTGTGAAGGTTGCCATAGTATTTTTTGGCTATGGGACTCATACAGTCTGATCTCTGTTAAAATTATGAAAGCAGCTTGAGGTGAATATGAAAATGAGTGAGTGTGCCTGTGCTCTAATAAAACTTTTGTTTTTTGAATAAAAAATAGGTGGTGGGCCTGACCTGGCCTGTGGGTAGTAATCCAAGCCATGTCCTAGAGTATAAAATTTTCAGTTGACCTTTATTTTTAGTCAGTCTATTAAACATTTTATTCTTCTGGCTTTTGGCCCTCATTGATCATGACCTGGGATGTCAGCAGTCAGATTAACTTTTACCCAAATGAAAGTTAAATCCTTTCTTTGTATAAATCCTTTCTTTGTATAACAGCTGCTTCTAAAATCTTTCTTTAGTGACTTATACTTTCACTATGGTATATTTAGATGTCAATTTCTTTTTTTTTTCCTGTCCTTTTTCATTGTTTTTTTTTTTTTTTTTAACCAGGTGGTGAGGGATGAAGGATGGGCTTCCTGGTTCTAGGAACTGGTCTTTTAACATTCTGATAAATTCTCAGACATTATTTTTTCAAATATTGCCTCTCCCATATTTCTCTATGATCTGTACTTAAAACTCCGAGTTCTAATTGATGTTCAAGTGAGGAGGTCTATTCCCAATTCTCTCTTCTTATCTGTTTCCTCTTCTTTCTGTGTTTCTTTGCCATATGCTCGGTAATTTCCTCAGAGCCATATGCTGGTTTTCTAATATTTCTTCACCTGCTTATAATCTCTTTTATGCATCAGGGCTTTTAATTTCAACTCTATTTTTTTAATTTCTGCAAATTTTGCTTTGTGTTGTCTTAGTCTCTCATTCCTTGGGGATACTTTCAAGCTTTTATTTCTTTAAACATAATATTGGACTTGTTTCTTTTGACTCTTAGATAATGGGAATTTTTAAAATTATGAGCTGACTATTTTCCTTGAAAAATTTTATGTAGAAATTCTTTGAGATGAGGCCTAGTTTTTTTTTGTTGTTGTTGTTTTTATTTAGATTTGTTATGCAATTAATGGACACATTTAAAAAAATGATATCCTAAACTATTAGAATCTGTTAACATCTTAGTTAAATATCTGCAAGAAGTAGGACTCTGAAAGGATGGGACAGCTTTTTGAAGCATAGAAAACTGCCTTGAAATAGCTCCATGAAAGTTTCCAGGCAGAGACTGAGAGATCAGGCAGTATCTAAATGAAGAGAAAAAGAGAAGCCAGCGCATTTGTTTGCTTTTTCACATAGTGTTCTCTCCTGCCTCTGCTGGTTAAGAAGTTTGTGGTGTTAGAGGTCTGGTCTGAAGTCACTAATCAAAAGAGAATTTATGACCCTGGGGTACTACAAGTCTAAGCCATTGTAAATTAAATCCTCTACCTACAGAATTTAGACCATAGGTAGCATTAATTCAGACTGAAAACCAACTCAGTGACCAGCTTTTGTGGTTATGAATTCTCAGGAGAGATTTTTCCACCCTTTCATTCAGCCCTAAGGTTGAGAAAGACAACTTTCTTTTGTTTTCTTCTTAGTTCTCATTCAGTGTGAGTGGGAGGAAGCCCTTCTCAGTCTCTTCTTTCTGCAAAGTTTCCGGTTGGGCTTGACTCCTAACCCTCCACACCCTGTGCACTTGAGGCCTCAAAACATTCCCAGGGGAAGCTGTCTTTGGGCTCCTTTATCTGTCTGAATTCTTGGTTTTACTTCTTGTTTTGGGGCTTCAAGTTTCCTTCCTGTTGTGTCAGTGCAGCAGACCAGTTGAAACAATGTGAAGCAGCCTTTAAATTGTTACAGGAGGGGTGTTTGACATGCATTTGGAAATGGCAGTCTGATTTTTTTTTTTTATGATAAAGATGTTTTATATCCTAAATGAATTACCCACCTAGAATGAAAGAAAAAAATAGTATGTTCTACTATGTGAGTTATATACTGCTTTGCTGAAATATCAGATACATGTATACTTTTCCTGTGGGTATTTGTGTAGGTGTTATCTGGGATTTGCATATAGCGTGTGCATGTGTGCTTAGTCGCTTCAGTTGTGTCTGACTCACTGCAACCCTATGGACCATGGCCTGCCAGGCTCCTCTGTCCATGGGATTCTCCGGGCAAGAATTCTGGAGTGGGTTGCCATTTCCTTCTCCGGGGTTGCATATAGTAGATAATTAAATTTTTTTTTTGCTTTTCTTGGTATTAATTGCTACTCTAGACAAAATAGAAGTACTTGCAGGGAAAAGATGTGTTTTCAAAATACATTTTCTGAATTTGGGGTTTCTATTAATTGTAATTTTTTCTTTAATTTTTAGAGTTCTGATAAAGAAAAAATAAAGTCTTAATTTTAAATTTCATTTTTCTGTGGCAAAAATACCTAGAGCATTGATTTGATTTATTGATTATTGAAATATGGGATCCTTAGATAAAAATATGATGTCTGTATTATTTTATCTTGTAGCTATATGCCACTGGGTATGGTGCGGGCGGCAGACTAGGAGTTGGAGGGACAGAATCGGTGTCCACCCCCACATTACTTGAATCCATTCAGCATGTGTTCATTAAGAAAGTAGCTGTGAACTCAGGAGGAAAACACTGTCTTGCCCTCTCTTCAGAAGGAGAAGTTTACTCTTGGGGTGAAGCAGAAGATGGGAAGTTGGGGCATGGCAACAGAAGGTATTTTGTGAAAACATCATTTTCAGTGTTATGTTTTCCTTTTCTTGATTTTATTTGTGCTAATGCTTGTATAGTATATCGGCAGTTTGTTTTTAAGGACAACATTTGCAATAATCTACTCAAACTTAATGACTTATTTAGCAGAAATAATTCATGTAACATTATTTAGGCTTGCCTACATGACCTCTCTGTTGGGGGACATCAAATCTGAATTTTGATTTCTGATTACCAAGTATGGTGAGCTTCATCTTGTCCTTTCCCCTGAGGCTGCTAACCCTGGTCCTAGTTCTCCACTAATAGCTGGCATTTTGTTAACATGCAGATGCTAAACCTATAAATACAGAGCAAATGGCAGTGAGGGGAAAGGAACACACAGATGACACAGTTTTTTACACAAAACAACCAAACTCAGTGATTTTTAAAAAGTAATGGGAACTGAAGGCCACATTGGAGTCACAGGACCTTTGCATCTGAAATAACTGAAGCACCAGGCAAGACACATGAAACAGCAGCCCTCAAGCCATTGAGTAACAGGTGATAAAGTGTGTTCAGTGATCTCCAGTGAGCACTGACACTGCTTGTGGGGAGCCTGAGAGGCAAGGAATAGGTCACCTAAAAAGATTGGGGGGGAGCGTTTTCAGAGCTCACGGAGCTCAGTAGATAGTGCCTACTCCCAAACCTCATAATTCATAGGCCACTAAGTAGAGGACTAAGAATGATGGGGCACAAAATTGCCAAAGAAATTTAGCCACAGACTAACTGAATATTGTTTTGATCCCACTAACAAAGCTAGAAAAAGCTAGACATGAAAGGACTAAACTGTTTACAAGTAACTTAACTATGCTGTAGAGGTCAAAGCTCAAGAATATGTTATGGATACAAGCAGTATATAGTATTTACAGCGTTGTTCATGTGGTCAAAAATTATCAGGCACATATCTCTTCAGTAGTGTTGGGAAAATTACATGTTCAAATGCAAAAGAATGAAATTGGACCCCTGTCTTACACCCCTCACAAAAATTTGCTCAAAATGGGTTAAACACTTGACTATAAGATCTGAAATAATGAAACTCCTGTAAGAAAACATAGGGGAAAAGGTCTTTGACATTAGTCTTAGCATTAATTTTTTGGATATGACACTAAAAGCAAAAGCAGAAAAAACAAATGGGACTCATCAAACTGAAAACCTACTGCACAGCAAAAGGAACAGCACAGTGAAAAGGCATCCTATGGAATGAGAGAAGATATCTGCAAATCATGTAACTGATCAGGGGTTAATATCCAAAATACATAAGAAACAGTGTCTCAGACCTAAAATACAGTTCATAGGATTAATGGCAGATTAAACATTACAGAAGAAAAGGACAGTGCGCTTGAAAGAAAACAGTAGAAACTATTCAAATGAAACAGAAGAAAAGAATACATAAAAGACCATAGTATCAGTGAGCTGTGGGCAGCCTCCAGTGGCCCAATATATGCATAATCAAAGGTGAGGAGGATGGAGATTTTGAAGATGTAACGGCTGAAAAAATTTCAAATTTGATGAAAATTATAAACCCACAGATATAAGAAGCTCAGAAACCCCTAAACAAGAGAAACACATGAAGGAAACTACACCAGAGCATATCATAATCAAATTGCTCAAGATCATTGATTAGGAGAAAAAAAAATTAAAGCAGCTAGAGGGAAAAATACCAGTTATATACAGAATAACAGATGAAGGGTGGTAGTGAATTTCTGATGAGCAGTAATGCAAGCTAGAATACAGTGGAGATACTGAAAGTAAAAATAACTGTCAGCTTAGGTGTTTTTACTCAAGAGAAATTGTTTTTTCAAGAACGAAGTTTAAATAGACTTATGCAGCCATATAAAAGCTGAAATAATTCAACACCTCTGGTTCTGTACAGCTAAAAATTTCAAGAAATTACTTCAAATAGAGGAGAATTACACCAGATGGAATCAGAGGTCTATAAAATGAATGAGGAAATTACTCATGAATTAATATGGTAATATTTTCCCTTATCTCTTTAAGAGATAATTGAATATTTCCAGGGTATGATAAAAATGAACTGAGGATGCCTAAAATATAGGAATAAAATATATGACAGCAGTAGCACAGAGGCTGGGGGTGGAGTGGAAGTGGACAGATACTGTTGCAAAGTTCTTATACTATGCCTGATGTAGTCCATAGCCCCAAACTAAACTGTAGTGATTAGAGGTGCATTTTGCCATCCCCCAGCGCAACCACAAAAATAGTGCAATAGAAAGCTTCATCTGATAAGCCAACAAAGGAGTTAAAATGAATCATAAAATTTACTTACAAGAAACCAGAAAAAGAGAAAAAAATGGGGTAAACAGATGAGACAAATGGTAAGCAAAATAGTAAGATGTAGCTCTAACCCAAAATATATTAACAGTCACTTCAAATGTTAAATGATCTAAACAACACAGTTAAAAGTAAAATTGTCAGAATGGATATAAAAGCATGATCAAATAATATGCTACATTGAACAAACTTTGTATTTAACACATAGATCTGTTCAGAAACATAAATAGATTAAAAGGGTGGGAAAATATGCAAAAGAAAGCTGAAATACCTGTATTAATGTTACACAAATTAAAGTTCACATTAGAGAATATAAACAAGGATAAAAAGGGTCATTTTATGTAATGATATGGTCAGTTGATCAAGAGGATATAATATTCCTAAATGTTCACACAGCCAATAATCTTTGAGATACACGAAATTAAAATTACTGAGCTGCAAGGAGAAACATATCTGCAGTTGAAGATTTTAGTATTCCTCCCTCAATAACCAAGGCTAGAGCTCCAGTACTTCGGCTACCTGATTCAAAGAGCTGGCGCATTAGAAAAGACTTTGATGCTGGAAAGATTTAAGGGCAGGAGGAGAAGGGGCGACAGAGGATGAGGTGGTTGGATGGCATCACTGGCTCAGTGGACATGAATTTGAGCAAACTCCTGGAGACAGTGAAGGGCAGGAAAGCCTGGAGTGCTGCAGTACATGGGGTTGCAAAGAGTTGGCCATGACTTAGTAACTGAACAACAACTCAATAACTGCTAGAGTTGGTGGATAGAAATCTGTCAGGAGACTTGAACAACTTTATCGACCAACTTGATCACAATAGCATACTACTTAACAAGACATTGTTTTCAAGTACACATGGAACAGCTGCTAATATAGATCATAATTTGGGCCAGAAAACAAATCTCATAAATAAAAAAGATTCAAGTTATATAAAAGATTTTCCCTGACCACAATGGAATTAATTAGAAATCGAGTAAATCAATAACGTATAGGAAATCCTCCATTTATTTGGAAAGTAAGTAAAACGTGTTAAAATAACTGATGGGTCAAAGAAAGAATCAGTTAAATTAGAAACAATTTGGAACTGAGTGAAAGTGAAAACAGCATGTAAAAATATGTAGGATCCAGAAAAAGCAGTACTTAGAAGGAAACTTATAGCATAAAATCCCTTTTTATAAAAGAAAAATGGTTCCTAACAATGACCTCAGCTTCTACTTTAAGAAACTAGAATAAGAAAGACAAAGTGAGCAGAAGAAAGGAAATAAGAAAGAAAGATCAGAGCAAGAATCCATGAAATAGAAAACAGAAAATGGAAGAAAATGAAAGAAAACATAAGTCAGTTCTTTGAGAAAGTGTAATCAATGAAAACCTCCATTTAAACTGATCTTTCTCTAACACACACACACACTGTGAGTGTGTAGGAATATCAGGAATGAGGGAGTTTTCGTCACTTAAGATGTGTAGTTACTGAAAGATGAAGTATGTTGAATAACTTTTATGCAAACGGATTTAACTGTTTAGATGAAATGGGCATATTCCTCAAAGGACACACATTGTTTAATGCTGACTCAGGAAAGATGAATAGCCCTGTGTCTATTTAAAAAATTGAATTTTCCACAAATAAAGTCTTCAGGATCATATAGATGACTAGTGATTTCTACTACACATATAAGTAACGGATAATACCAGTTCTGCACAAACTATTTCAGAATAGTGAAGAAGGGAATTTGCCCCAATTTAGTATTTTGTGGGGACAGTTATATTCTTATATCAAAATCAGACTCAGATATTATTAGGAAAATACAGACCAATATCCTTCATTGATATAGATGTAAAAATTCTTAATAGTTTAGAAAATTGAGTATTAACAGTATGTAAAAGGATAAAGCAGTATAGCCAAGTGAGGTTTATGCCAGAAATTGAATAATTGTTTTAACATTAAAAAATTGATCAGTATAAAAAAGAAAAATTATTTTGATTATCTCAATGGATGAAAGGCAGAAAAGCATTTGGCAGATTAACTTTTGTTTCTGATAAAAACAACTTTCAGCAATATAGGAAGGAACAAAAACTTCCTGAACTTGATACAGGACATCTGTGTTAAACCTGGGACTAACACGGCACCTGATAGTGGCAGACCGAGCACTTTTTCCATCTCCAGGAGCAAGACAGGGCCGCCTCCTGATGTCAGCAGGTGCATTCAGCATTGTTTAGCAGGCTTAGCAAGTGCAGTACAACAATGCAGAGAGGGAAAAGGCACTCAGATTGGAGAGAGAATTTGTTGCTGTTCAGTCGCTCAGTCCAACTCTTTGTGACCCCATGGACTGCAGCACACCTGACTCCCCGGTCCTTTACTATCTCCTGAAGCTTGCTCGAACTCATGTCCATTGAGTCGGTGATGCCATCCAACCATCTCGTCCTCTGTCATCTCCTTTTCCTCCTGCCTTCCATCTTTCTCAGCATCAGGGTCTTTTCTAATGAGTCCGCTGTTTTCATCAGGTGGCCAAAGTATTGGAGATTCAGCTTCAGCATCAGTCCTTCCAGTGAATATTCAGAATTAAAACTGTCCACTTACACATAATATAATTATTTTTGTAGAAAATCTGATGGTATCTACAGAAAAGCTATTGGAATTAAGAGGTGAGATTAGCAAAGTTGCAGGATAGAAGATCAGTAAATAAAAGTCAGTTGTAGACAAAGGAAACATTGCTGTATCAAAAAAAGTCAATAGTGTGTCTTTATACATATTACATATGCAATCAGAAAGTGAAATTTTAAAATACTACTAAAATTGAAATAGGAATAAATTTGACTCTAAAATATGGATAACTTAACAGACAACAAAAAAAAACCCTATAAAAATGTTACTGAGAAATTGTAAAAGACCTAAAATTATGGAGGAGTACACTGTGTTCATGCGTTGGAAGACTCAAACAACCCCTTCCCATTCAAAATTTCTGTAGAAATTGACAAGCTGATTATAAAATTCATGTGGAAATGCAAAGTACTTACAATAGTAAAAACAAACTTTGAGCAAAGTTGGAGAGCTGATACTACCTAACTTCATGTCTCATTATAAAGATATAGTAATCAAGACTGGGAGATACTGTAAAGAAAGAGAAATGTGTCAGTAGAGCAGAACAGGATGGGGAGTCCAAAAATGCACTTGCAAATGCTGACACAATAAGTATGGAAGAATGAAATTTGATTTGTCCCTCACAATTTGCATTGAATAATTTACAGAAGTGCAAAGACAAGTTTTTGGAAAAAAGATAAGTCTTTTCAGTGAATGGTTTTGAACAATTCAGTAACCATATGGTAAACAGTGAACTTAAATTCTTACCCTGTACCATTAATATCCAAGATTAAATCCTTCACTTTCTACCTAGGCTAACTAGCCGTTCTTCTGTTCAGATCTGGTTTAAAGCATGGACTGTGCAACATGTCCAGTAATCTGTCCAGAAATAAGGACTATAGCCTAAATTCCACATACCATAGCCTGAAATCTTCAGCCTTGCCTAAGGGAATACCTCGATCTTTGAGCGTGAATTATCTTGCATCGTATCCAACATTAACTCATACACCTAAAACTAAAAACTTCTAGAAGAAAGCATGGGGAAAACTTTTTGTGACCTTAAGTCAGACAAAGATTTTTAGCTAGAACTCCAAAAGCATAATTAAATAAAGAAAAATAGGATAGATCGGACTTCATAAAAACTGTGAACTTCTCTTTGAAGAACTTCACAATTTTTATAAAGACAGTGTTAAGACAGACATGCTATAGACTGGGAAAACATTTGCCATCATATATTTGACTAAGGTCTTATATCTGAAATCATTAAAAAGAGCTTTCAAAACTCAAGAGAAAGAAGTTTGTTGTCAGTGCTTGTCATGTTGTAGACTATTTGAGTCTGTAAATAAAAAGTTGATTTATAGCAAGGGTGGATAACCTGTTTCTCTAAAAGGCCAGATACTAATAAATATTTTGTCAGTCACATACCATCTTTGTTGTCTACGCTTCTTTCTTGTGTTGTTTGTTTGTTTTACAACCCTTAAAAAATGCAAAACCCATTCTCAGTTCACTGGCCTTTCAAAAACAGTAAACCTGTAAGTACTACCCCTTGATTTAGACTGTACATCTCTTCTCTGGCATTTGGCAGCGTGTATAAAAGAAGGTAGGTAGCGTATTATGTAATTTAGAGTTCAGGCCTGAAAGATTCCTTCAGATTGATTTTTTTTTTTAATAATTGACTTGATGTAGATTGAGAGGTGTGCACTGAATAAGTGAACAGCAAACCAGAAGCCTAATATTAAATAATTTAAAAATATCCAGGAATTACACTCTTTCTGCTGTATTTTGTGATGTTTCTGCAGTCCGTGTGACCGTCCTCGTGTCATTGAGTCTCTGAGAGGAACTGAGGTGGTTGATGTTGCTGCCGGTGGAGCCCACAGCGCTTGTGTCACTGCAGCTGGGGACCTCTACACCTGGGGCAAAGGCCGGTATGGCCGTCTGGGGCACAGTGACAGTGAGGACCAGTTAAAGCCGAAGCTGGTGAGGAGAAGCTTTGCTTGGGAGGTCTGGAGGGACAGCTTGCCATTGTCATTATTCTTTTGTAAAAATAAAAAGTATTTCCTGTTGCAGGTTCGTTTTAGTTTTAGAGTTAACGGTTTTATTTTTGGTGGGAATAAAAACAATCTTGGTATGTTTTCCATAGGTCATTTAAACAGGATAGTGTTGAAATTTTATCTACACTAGTAAATATTGCTCTGGCATCTACCTAGAGACTTTTGTCTCCTAGAAGGCCCAGTTTTTTGGGGTGAGGCCATAAGGTGGCAGAACTGAGCATTGGACACTGAGACCTGCCTCTTACAGCTGAGATGCCTGTAGTTTGAATATGTGAGGGGTATTTTCTATCTTGTCTTATAGGATTATTAAGGTTACCTGTTTTTGGGGAAGAATTAAAACAGGCATCTCCAAAACAAAAAAAAAAAATTCCTCAGCCTCTCTCAGGGAGATTCTCTTTCCTGTTGTGGTCAGATAACCCCTAAGTGCCTTTTCTCTGCAGGTGGAGGCATTGCAGGGCCACCGTGTGGTCGACGTTGCCTGTGGCAGCGGAGATGCCCAGACCCTCTGCCTCACGGATGACGACACTGTCTGGTCCTGGGGGGATGGGGACTACGGCAAGCTGGGCAGAGGAGGCAGTGATGGCTGCAAGGTGCCCATGAAGGTATTTCTCTTGACATTTCTGGGGCCCTTGGGTGTGAGGTCTCTGGAGCTCAGGTTGCTTATGGGCACCATCCACGTGCACAAGCCCAGGGCCCTACTGGGCTCATGTCCTGTCCTATACTGCATCAACTTCATCTTTTAACTTCTTTGGAGAAAATATAATGGGTTATTATTGGGCGAAAAGTGAGTGAAAGACGCAGAGGTATAAAGATGTAAGTGCTCTTTCGTGCTCTCTTAGAAAGTGAGGAATCACATAGTCTGTAGTTTTGATTAGTATGTAGCCCTGTTTGAGGAAAACCAACCAACTCATTCAGTTTACTGAGGTCTGTACCTATGCAGTGTACTAGTACTTGCTGAAAGGCTGCATTTGGCTTAGTCAGAAGCTGTTAGATGGACATCTTGTGAGAAGCCAAGAGAAGAGGCTTCACTTAAGCTGAGTGGCTCTGGGTAGTTTATTAACATTTGTGGTCACAACTGTATTTTGCCTTTGTGAATAGGTAGTTGGCAGAGGGGTTTCGTTCATTGGTGTGCTTGGGTCACTTGCTGGCTGCCTAGCAGCCTGCAGCTGTGATTTGCTGTGGACTTGGGAGTGCAGGTGCTATGAAAGAAAGCTAGAAGCTGTCTCTGCTTGGCATCCTCTCTTGCTGGTGTTCTGAGACTGCCCGTGTGGAATAGAGGCCAGCACGGTGCATGGGCAGCCTGGGAGGGGGTGGAAAGCCACTCAAGGCCAGTCAGAATATGAACCTGAGCTGGGACTGCCAGGCTGTTCTTCTCAGAGCTGTGCCGCTCAGTACAATAGCCACTAGCCATACCTGACTACTAAAATGTTAGCTTAAATCAGAACTAGTAAGTAAAATTACAGTTGACTCCCTTGCTTAACAGTATCCACATTTCAGGAGCTGATGTGCTTCCATGCTGGGCAGTGTGGACACCATAGGCTTCATTATCATGTGGTGTGGCATTGGCAGGTGCTGGCTGGAGGCAGGGCATGATGAAGGAGGTGGCACCTGCACCTCTGTGTCATGAGGCTGTGGCTGCTCAGGGCCTCCTTGGCAGGTGCTGCTGGAAAATGTGGGACTCAAGGCTGCCTCCTTGTCCTAATCACCACTTTCTCTTTTCCCTTATAGTTAAATGAATTTTATGCAACCACATGACAGGTTGCTTATGATTTCCAGATTTAATTGTTGACTTTTTTATGTTGAGAAAGCTTTAGACTTAACCAGGATTGAAATGTCAAGTACTTGGGGAGAGGGGGCACTGGAGGATATTAACTGATATCATTGTGATGGGGGTGGGGTGAGGAAAAAACTAAAAGAATTAAGTCATTACTAATTTAAATTCATAATTAAGTATGAGAACTTGAGTCCAGGAACAGTCACAAGTAATAAGGAGCATAGTTTGATAGGTGAAGAAAGATGATAGCTAGGTAAATGAATCCCAATAAGACCTCTGGTGCTGGCTATGAAGGTTCTGGACCCTTGAGCAGGCAGGGGCTGGGAGTGGATTCTAATATGGGCGTGATCACCATTGTGTTTAATTGGAATAACCTGGGCAGATGGATTGCTGGTATTAGAGGGCCAGAACCCTGTTTGTCTTGGCTACTCCTCCCTGTTACCTGCTCCTGCTCCACTGTGGACTTCGACGTCTCGGAAGGCTGATGTGAAGTGCAGGGCTTGCTGGAGAGTGGGGCTGCCATAAAGAGAAACTGAGTCAGGAGAGTGAATTCTGGGAACAAGCAGTGTGTTCATTTATACGGCAGGTCTCATGGGTCTCTGGCTGCCTGTGGCCTCTGTACCCTCAGAGCCTTTTGAGAACATTTGGTTACATGGAGCAAGATTTTAAGTTGTAATAAATATTTGGCATAGGAGTAAGGGTTTTCAGAGTTCTTTATTAGATTTAGTTTAGTATATGGGTGCAGCCATCAGCAAAATCCTTGATTCAATCAGTCTAATTGAACCGTTTCCCTTCTAGATTGACTCTCTTACAGGCCTTGGAGTGGTTAAAGTGGAATGTGGATCCCAGTTTTCTGTCGCCCTTACCAAATCTGGTGCTGTTTACACTTGGTATGTAAGATTCTGTTTATTTAATTCCACCAAAACCAATGATTGTTAATTTGAAGTTACATTAACTGTCTTTCTGTAGACTGAAATGTAACTTCTGTGGCAGGCTGCAATTTCTGTCTTCCTGTAGGTGTTTGTACCAGAAGGTGGGGCAGCATGGTGAACCAGATGGCATTGTACTCATAAGTTCCATGTTCTTGTGTGCAGGGGCAAAGGTGATTATCATAGGCTGGGTCATGGATCTGATGATCATGTTAGAAGACCTCGGCAAGTCCAAGGGCTGCAGGGGAAGAAAGTCATTGCCATTGCCACTGGCTCCCTGCACTGTGTGTGCTGCTCTGAGGACGGTAGGTGGAGGCAATTTTGTAACTTGGAGGTGTGTGATCTGAGAGGTCAGGGATGAATGCACAGCTGTAAGGTGGGGGTGGGGGGTATGGAGGGATTCATTACTGTATTCTGAAAAGACATCTGTGGTGTTGGCCCTTGTGAATATATTGTGTTTCATGGCAGAAAAGAGTTAGCAGAGCAGGGCTGCTGTGGCTGTTTTTATTTATTTTTTCTTAATTGCAGTATAACTGCTTTACAATGTATTAGTTTCTGCTGTATGATGAAGTAAATCAGCTATATATATGTATATATATATGTGTGTGTGTGTGTGTGTGTGTACGTATGTATGTATGTATCAGGTCAGTTTAGTCGCTCAGTTGTTCTGACTCTTGTGACCCCATGGACTGCAGCATGCCAGGCCTCCCTGTCCATCACCAACTCCCAGAGTTTACTCAAACTCCTGTCCATTGAGTCTGTGATGCCATCCAACCATCTCATCCTCTGTCCCCTTCTCCTCCCACCTTCAATCTTTCCCAGCATCAGGGTCTTTTCAAATGAGTCAGTTCTTTGGCATCAGGTGGCCAAATCTCCCCTCCCTCTTGAGCCTCCTTGCCTCCTGACCCCCATCCTGTTCCTCTGGTCATCGCAGAGCCCCAGGCTAAGCTCCCTGTGCCGTGCGGTGTTTCCCACTAGCCATCTGTTGCACACATAGTACATACATGTCAGTCCTCATCTCCCGATTCATCCCATTCTCCCCTTGCTCCACACGTTGATGGCTATTTTTAGAAAGGCCTGCTTGTGAGGTTGGCCTTTAACTGGCTTCTGGGAACCTGGATTTTAGGCTAACCCACTAGCCCTGATTGAAAGAGGCCTTGTTAGAATGTTTGAAAAGAGTGTGGTCTCTGCTGAAACCTGCTTCCTTCTGGGGGCGGAATCTGGAACTTGGGTACATGCTGAACAGAGGTGCCTGCATGATCTCCCCAGTCAAAGTCCTGGGCACTGAGTTTCTAATGAGCTTCCCTGGTGGACAGCACATCACACGTGGCCAAGCTTGTTACTCAGGGATCTAAATATGTCCATGTGACAGCCCCTGCAGGGGAACTGTTGGGAGCTCGCTCCTGGTTTTCTCTGCACTTCATCCGTGTGCTGTTTGCTGATTTTGCTTTGTGTCACTGTAGTGAACTGTGGCTCTGTGTATGATATGCTGAGTTCTTGACCATTTTATTTACTTATTCTCATCAGATATTTAAAATTTTTTTGTTTTCATGTTGTTGGACTCATAGTTTCCTAATTTATTTAATGAGTTATATATATGTAAGCTTGTTTCATGCAAGGGGATGGGCACAATAAAGGACAGATAGGGTAAGGACTTAACAGAAGCAGAAGAGACTAAGAAGAGGTGGCAAGAATACACAGAAGAACTATACAAGAAAGGTCTTAAATGACCCAGATAACCGCAATTGTTTGTGGCCACTCACCTAGAGCCAGACATCTTGGCGTGTGACGTCAAGTGAGCCGTAAGAAGCATTAGTACAAACAAAGCTAGTGGAGGCGGTGGAATTCCAGCTGAGCTATTTCAAATCCTAAAGGATGATGCTGTTAAAGCGCTGCACTCAATATGTCAGCACATCTGGAAAGCTCAGCAGTGACCATAGGACTGGAAAAGGTCAGTTTTCATTCCAGTTCCAAAGAAAGGCAATGTCAAAAATTGTTCAGACTACCATACAGTGGTGCTCATTTCACATGCTAGCAAAGTTATGCTCCGATTCCTTCAAGCTAGGCTTTAGCAGTACATGAACTAAGAACTTCCAAATATACAAGCTGGGTTTAGAAAAGGCAGGAGAATCAGATATCAAACTGCTGACATCCGTTGGATCATAGAGAAAGCAAGGGAATTCCAAAAAATATCTACTTCTGCTGCATTGACTATGCTAAAGCCTTTGACTGTGTGGATCACAACAAATTGTGGAAAATTCTTAAGAGATGGGAGTACCACACCTTATCTGCCTCCTAAGTAACCTGTATGTGGGTCAAGAAGCAGCAGTTAGGACCAGACATGGAACAACTGACTGGTTCCAAATTGGGAAAGGAGTACAACAAGACTGTATATTGTCACATTGCTATTTAACTTCTATGCAGAGTATATTATGCAAAATACCAGCCTGGATAAATCACAGACTGGAGTCAAGATTACTGGGAGAAATATCAACAACCTCAGATTTGCATATAATAACACTCCAATGGCAGAAAGTGAAGAGGAACTAAAGAGCCTCTTAATGAAAGTGAAAGAGGAGAGTGAAAAAGCTGGCTTAAAACTCAACATTCAAAAAAAGAAGATCATGGCATCTGGTCCCATCACTTCATGGCAAATAGATGGGGAAACAATGGAAACAGAGAGAGACTTTATTTTCTTGTGTTGCAAAATCACTACAGATGGTGGCTACAGCCATGAAATTAAAAGACGCTTGCTCCTTGGAAGGAAGCTATGATAAACCTAGACAGTGTATATAAAAAGCAGAGCCATCACTTTACCAACAAAGGTCTGTACAGTCAAAGCTGTGGTTTCCAGCAGTCATGTATGGATGTGAGAGTTGAACCATAAAGAAAGCTGAGCACCGAAGAATTGATCTTTCAGACTGTGGTGCTGGAGAATACTCTTGAGAGTCCTTTGGACTTCAAGGAGATCACACCAGTCAGTGCTAAAGGAAATCAACCTTATGAATATTCATTTGAAGTACTGATGATAAAGTTGAAGCTCCAATACTTTGGTCACCTGATGTGAAGAGCTGACTCGTTGAAAAAGACTGATGCTGCAAAAGGAGAAGAGTGTGGCAGAGGATGAGAGGGTTAGATAATGTCACCGACTCAATGGACATATGAGTTTGAGCAACTCCAGGAGATAGTGGAGGACAGAGGAGCCTGGCATGCTGCACTCGATGGGGATGCAGACAGTCGGACACAACTTAGTCACTGAACAAGAAAAAAAATATAAGCTGTTGCTGTTACTTACTTTGATGCTCAAATCATGCCCTATTTCATCTCCTGGAATATCCCCACATTATTCCTTGAGTACTTCTGTGCTTTCTAGCACAATAAGACATTCTATCCTTATCCTCAGTCTTTATGTCTCAAACCTAGAATTTGATGTTTCCCCAAGGAGTCCTGATGCCTTTGGAGGAAAATGGCATTTAAAAGACAAGATCTGGTCTATAGGTGCTCATTGCTAAAGTGCTATCACTGCTGTCAGACCTTCTTAGAGGACAGAGCTAGGGAATATATGTGTAAATAATATACAAAATTACATTTGTGTTTGTTTTTGTATGTATGTATGTACAGTGAACACAACTTGTTCACACCAGTACCCCAAGCTCTGGTTTGAAACCACCGATTCATTCTAGTTTTCTCTCTGCCCATCCTTGTAACTCCTTTCTCTTTTGTAAGAAACCTGGTCCTCTAATGTAGCAACTTACTCTTACTGTAGTGGCTACTGGCCCATCATTGCCTTTGACTTCTCCCCCGTGTGGATCCTTAACCTCATTCGGGTTGTGACTGCCCCGCCCACTCAGGATTGTGCCCTCTCATGGGTATACAGCTCCCTGCTTTGGCCTGCCTCTCCTACTGGGCTTACCCTCTTTGTGGAAGCCCTTGTCCCTGTGCATTCTGAGTCTGTGCACCCAGCTGTGCCTCTGCAGAGAGGCTCTCTTCCTCTTGCTTGCACTCTGACACCTGCCCAGTGGCTTTTGGACTGAGCTATCCAGAACAGGAAGGGGAAGGACACAAGTACCCCGCCCTTCATTGCGCAAGCCTTGTAGTTTGTAGAGTGGTGCTTATGGCTGCATGGCATCTTGAGGAGTCTTTGTGAATCTGGCAAGGCTTTAGTTCTGTGACATCTCTACAGAACTAAATTCACTTCTGTTCTAATCACCATCGTAATCATACATGATTGGAGTCTAGCATGGTATGCTGAAAAGCGTGATTCTCATCAGTGTTTGAATCTTGTGTTTAGGATAGGAATAACCATTAGGAGAGCACGTGTTCCGTTAAGACAAGGATTTTGTTTAGTTAAAAACTGACTTTCTGTTCCTTTAACATACAAAATCAATTTGGATTGTTTTTACCATCTGTTTTGATGTTACTTGTTCGGATTAAGAGCTGCTTCCAGGTACATGCTTAGTCTGGTGAACAGACATGGTTGGAAAAGGAGTTTTAGCCAGCAGAGGCTGTCAAGAGTCCTGGGAATCCTGCTGCCTTTTAAGTATTGTGATTCAAGACATCTAGGTCACCATAAATGTAACATTTGCCCCGATGACTGCCAACAGTCAGTTGGAGGATAGTAAGGGCTGTATATGTGGGAAGATGTAGTGGTTGTGCATTTACTGGTTCTTGTCTGCAAGTCCTGTTCTCAATCTGCTGCTTTAGGTGAAGTTTATACGTGGGGTGACAATGATGAGGGACAGTTGGGAGACGGAACAACAAATGCCATCCAGAGGCCTCGGCTGGTAGCTGCTCTTCAGGGTAAGAAGGTCAACCGTGTGGCCTGTGGCTCAGCACACACTCTCGCCTGGTCAACCAGCAAGCCTGCCAGCGCTGGGAAGCTCCCTGTACAGGTCAGTTGGTTGAGCCAAGTGGGCTAGCAGGCATGCAAGTCGTGACAGAGTTATCTATGTACTAAGTTATGGGTGTACAAGCATGCACACACTTCCTTCCCCTGATTCATAATGATAAAAACAGTATTTTAAGAGCCTTAATTACCAGTTTCAATCCCTGGGTCAGGAAAATCCCCTGGAGTAGGAAATGGCTACCCACTCCAGTATTCTTGCTTGGAACACTCCATGAACAGAGGAGCTTGGCGGGCACAGTCCCTGCAGTCGCAAACAGTCGTACATAAGTGAGCACTCACACATACAAGAACCTTAACTATGCACACTTGTCAACATTCTGTGTATATCAGTGTGTCACCTTTATTAAAAATTTTATAAACTATTCTGGTAATACAGATTGTATGTTTTCTGTAGTAAATATAATTCTATAAGCTAATTTTCTTTTTAGCATTCTCCTTGGTTTACATTTCTTGGCTCAGGCAAAATGGCCAGAATATTATCTTTAAAATGGCAAGATTTTTTCAAAACAAACTCAGAAGTCATAGTGCTTCTTTGTTTTCAAGAACTGTATTTTCAACCCATCTACTATACTGTGGCTTAACTGTGCATTTGACACCTAAATTGACATAACAAGTTTCCATGTTTCAGGTTCCCATGGAGTACAATCATTTACAGGAAATCCCTATCATAGCACTGAGGAACCGGCTGCTGCTGCTGCACCACATCTCCGAGCTCTTTTGCCCCTGCATCCCCATGTTTGACCTTGAGGGCTCTCTCGATGAAACTGGACTTGGGCCATCTGTGGGGTTTGACACTCTTCGAGGAATTCTGATATCCCAGGGAAAGGTACTGCTCTGGTAACAATTTTTACTGTAGGTGATGTTGTTATCCTCAGTAACTTTTAATCCAACAAAAATTTCTAAACCAGAAATACACTGAAAACGGCTCATTTAGCAAATGTTCACAGAGCACCTACTATGTACCAGGCTCTGTCCTGGGTTCTTAGAGTGCATTGGTGACAGACAGACACAAATCCCTTCTTTTTTGGAGCTTATATTAAAAATGGTTAGGTGCTATGATGTCCCCTTGTAATCTCTTTCCCACTACCCCACCTCTCAGGAGGGGGTTGGCAAAACTAAGCTTCCATTCTTACAGTGCTCTCTGCTATCCTGGACTTGAGGCTTTATGGCAAATTCCTACTGGCAGCAGGAAGGAAAAAAAAAATGAGATAATTTCTTCTCCAGGTATGTCTAGCAGAGGACCCAGAAGTTATAGATTGCTTAGATGAAAGTATTATACTAGGATATGTAAAAATTCCTGGTTGAAGGTAATTTATGAGACTCTGGAAAGAATCAGGAATGAGGGCTTCTGAAAGGTGTCAGACAGATTTTGACCCACTGACATTTGTAATAATTTCAGCTGTCTAGAATTGAGATATCTGAAGTCATCAAGTTTCTGGCAAGCATCTTGGCAGGATGGCCTAGAAGAGGGTCAGTTACTGTATGCTGGGGGGTGTTTATACAGGGAAAAAAGCATAGAGGTTAGGTTAAGGAGTCCTTGCCCTGAGGGTTCTGATTCTGTGACATATAGGGTTTTTTTTTTTTTTTTTCGTTTTTTACGTATAGGGTTTTTAATCCAAGGTCATGGCCTGTTTTTAATGATAATAAAATTTAGATGTTTTGGAGTAATGTCCAAACAGATTATTTTTCAGGATTAGCTTTATTTCCTAAAATTCCTAGCCAAAAAAAACTAGTGCACACATTTTATTTTTATGTGTGGCTTAGAGACATGTCGGAGAAGGTGATGGCACCCCACTCCAGTATTCTTGCCTGGAAAATCCCATGGACAGAGGAGCCTGGTAGGCTGCAGTCCATGGGGTCACAAAGAGTCAGACACGACTGAGCGACTTCACTTTGACTTTTCACTTTTATGCATTGGAGAAGGAAATGGCAACCCACTCCATTGTTCTTGCCTGGAGAATCCCAGGGGCGGGGGAGCCTGGTGGGTTGCCATCTATGGGGTCTCACAGAGTCGGACACAACTGAAGTGACTTAGCAGCAGCAGCAGAGACATGTAGGCAATGATGGGGATTGTGGTAATGGAAAAATTTCTCTGATAATGGGGAGCAGGAAAAAATTGTGGACGGGTAAAATCAAATTTGAATCTTTACTTCAACCCTTTTTCAGTAATAAAAATGGCAAATTGATTCCTTTCATCGTTATTTTAATCCCTCAGAGTAGAGGTGATAATGCTCAATAAAAAGGAGAAAGCCTCTCCTTGTGGGGAGAGCAGAGAGGCAGCATCTCACACAGTGTGCAAGTCTCCTGCAACTGAGTTGGGGTTGGGGGCCTCAGGGAGGCTGAAAGGGTCCCTTAGCAACAGAGGATCAGCCTGTTTTGGTCCTAGTTAGAAAGGACTGCTTCTGCTGGGATTTTTGGAGAGTAGGTTTTGTTGGTGACTGTGGAGTCAGCAGAGCCCAGAAGAGAGTGCATCTCAGGAGGGTGGGACTAGGGGGCCGCTGCTCTGTGGGGAAGGGAACGCTTGCCCAGAGCTGGGGGAAAGCGGAGGTCAGGAAGGGTGAGGGCAAAAGTAGCTGGTCGGTGTGCAGGATTGTGTGCGGAGGGGCTTACTCTGCAGTCTCCTGTGTGGTGTAGGGTGTGTGTCTGAGGCCCCCTCTGTGCAAATGGGAGCATCTCTGCCCTCGCCTCTTCCACAGGTGGGAGTTCCTGGGGCTCTGACTTAAGAGCAGTGTGCCCTACCCTCTACTCTCTTAGCCACCCTTTCTCCAGAAAAGAACGCAGGGGTCCACTTGTGGGGCCCGTGTCTGCCAGTGGCCCTGTCTCCTTTGAGGGTCTCTGGGGTCTGGTCCCATCCTCAGGCATGTGCATACCATCGCAGGGCCTCCCTGTGTGCTGGGGCCCATGCAGGCATGCTTCCCCTGGGTAAAGCTGGGACCTGTTCCCTTTCCTGTCGTCACCCTGGGTTTCTTCCAGGTTTCTTTCAGTGCAGGGTGCCAGTGTCTCCCCAGCCCCACCCCGGCCCTGGCCCGCTCCCCTAGGCTCCCTGACTGCTGCTGCTTTATGTTGGGTGTCTTTTTCAGAACAGCAATGCTGAGGTGTATTTGGTGTCTCAGTCACCAACTGCAGTGCTGGACTTGCAGTTTGGCTGGGAAACCTCAGGTTTCTCGTTAGCCCTGAGCCTGGCCTGAGACCTGAGTTAGAGCAGCTGCTCCTCAGGCTCTGGCCCTCTCCCCTCTGTGTCCAGGGCATTTTGGGTGCCTCCTGCCCCCAGATGGCAGGCAGGGAGCAGTGCCAAGCACTGGCCCTGCTGGCTGCCTGAGCCTCTGCAGGGACTTGTGTACTGATGCCAGGCTAATCCCCTGGGCCACCTCAGACCTGAAAAAGGGAGTGTCATGATGTGAACTATCTATGGGTAATACTTTCTGTATGGCATTCTAAATTTTGTTTTGGTGTGTTCTAGGAAGCGGCCTTCCGAAAAGTAGTACAAGCCACTATGGTGCGAGATCGCCAGCACGGCCCTGTGGTGGAGTTGAACCGCATCCAGGTAACAAAATGGACATGTTGTCTGTTCACAGATGCGATGGTTTCATGGTTGTGAGTTGCATCGCTGCAGCCTGGGACAAGTGCTTACAGCAAGACTCTTGTGCCCTTGGTTAGAGAGCAAGGTGCCATGTGTGTGGGATGCCCTGTGGTGCTGAGACTGCCAGGTGACCATGTAAATGGTTTTCTTTATAACACGAAGAAGAAAAGCTTATTTCAGATAACCTGGGAGCACAAATCCAGATAAGCAAAAAGGGAAAAGTAAAAATGACCCATATTTCCACCACATGTTGACAAGTGCTGCTAATGTTTGGGGAGTATGTTATAACCTGAGCTAGACTTTGGTAACTTGCTCTCTGTTCCCCTTAATGCATTGTAAGCACCCAGATCTCTGTCCCGTGCCATGGGGCCGTGCTGCGATTATTTCTGCTAACCAGCGGCACATGCTGATTTTTCTGCTATGGCCTGGAAAGTTGGGCCTGCCTTTCTGGGATACAGCAGGGGCAGCTGGTGTGGCTCTAGCTATGTGTGTGTCTTCAGTCACCCACTTGGTTTAAGTTCTGAGATGCAGAGCAGGTTTCCTGTTCACACCAGCCTCACACCCTCCCCAGTTCTGATGGCTTACTTTGCCAGTTTAATAGGCCAAAATGACTAAGACTAAGACTTTGCATCGCAGTAGTAATCAAAGAAATGAAAAGGAGACTGTCTCTGGATTTATGCTGCTGCTGAATGTATATAAGCTTCACGTTAAAAGAATTAAAGCAAAAGGCACTAATGATGACATTGTGTGTGCTTGACATTTACCATGCAAATGAAATTGGTCCCACCTCTGAAGCAAAAGCGAGCCATGAAGAACAAGGGCTTTGTTCCTGAACCTTCTTGTTAGCACATGATTTTTACCCTGATGTCGGTTATATGACTAGAAATTCTTCCAGAGTTGTTCTTGGGGGCATTTTTAATTAAGACAACAACTCTTGTCCTTTGTTGGAGAACACATGTGACCGTGCTGATGGAAGTGATTAATTCACTGACGTCATAATGTTTAATGTGAGGCTGGAGGTCAGTCAGCCCATTCCACAAACAAATGGACTGGTTAATTAGATTAATGAGAAAGCTTTTATTTCCCCCCTTGGAGAATCATTTTGGTTTTCTCTACATTACTAGGTTTTAAATACTTAAGTTCATACGTGCAGAAGGCTGATGGCTGCAGATTGTCTAATTCAGACAGTTGGGTGTTCTTGGGTCTCAGGCTTGCCTCGGCCGTGCGCGGGCACCATGTTGGGGCCAGTGGCCCAATGTGGGTGTCCAGGCCCAGGGGCCCTGGTCATCTGGGAACCTGGATAACTTGGAATCTGCGCTAGGCACGTTTCTCAGTCATTGTGTGCTTGATGCCTCTTTCTTTCTCGTCTTTCTATCCCTAGTACCTTGAGTTATGAGTCTGTTGGGTGCATGTCTGAACAGACGTGACTAGATAAGGATAGATAAGAGGGCAAACAGATTTATATTACACATTTTTTGAAAGACGTATAAGTAACCTTCAGTGCAGTGTACAGTGCTCGTTAATGTTGGAGCAGCCACTCCAGCTACCCAGAGACCCTCAGGCGCCAGAGCCAGATTCTCTTCAATTTAGGGCTTCATACCCACTCTTAAAATTAGAAAGAACTTCCACAAAGGTGGAGATAAAATAGAGCAGAGTGGTGGAGGGAACAGTCTGTGAGTCCAAGTTGAACGCAGACACCAGTAGTCACCCAGAAAGGCGGTGTAGGTGGCCTCTTCCCTGTACTCTCGCAGGGCTGAAACTTTTGTGGGGATGCCTGTGGAGAGATTTTCTTACTTTATGCTGAAAGTGCCCTAGAGACACTAAAAGTAGGCTGTGTTCTTGGAGGGTATTTCTGTTTGAATTTGATTTAGTTTTGTAACAGGGTCTAAAAATCAGTGTATATTAAAATTTTTTATTATAGGTAATGCAGTTATGGAAATGAGCACATTTCCAAAAATTTAGAAACTTTAAAGACAATTAAAACTACCTATATTCCTGCTGTTCAGAGATGCCAGGTAACACAACCCTGTCCTTGCAGTGTCCTGGCTATATTCATAGAGCCATGCTCCTTCATAGCGGCTGAGAGCATCAGGCTGTGTTAACTGGTACTGTAAATGGAAGTGATGTGATCTTTCAAGTGGGAAGCAAGTCTGTGTCTTACTTGCCCTCGCAGAGGAACACATCTTCTTCCTCTCTGTAGCTCACTTTTCCCCCAGGTATTGTGTGCCTTAGAGAGCTACTGAGGCTAAATGAAATGACGTATGAGAGCGTGCAGCTGAATGCGTGGCGTGTAGGAAAACTCTCTCCACAGGAAACTGTTGTTGTTATTATTGTCATTGTTCTTTTAGTCTTAAGATTGATCATTTCTGCAGTAAGGAAAATTAGCTGTTAAACTTACCTGAGAACTCACAAAGAAGTTAAGGATGATGAGAGTTTAGCCAGAGGAGTCAGTGTAAAAGTACATTTTCAGAATCACTTTTCCTTAACTTCTCATTTTGCCATCACTTCAGACTGAGCTTCCTGGGTGATTCTGAAGCACGGCCTGAGTAGCTGAGTAAGGGCTTGAGGCCACTGTTCTGATCTGTTGAGGCATCTTATTAGGTTGGTGCAAAAATAATTGCAGTTTCAGACCCTGAATTTTAAATCATAACTAGACTCAAACACATCTTTATTAATCAGAATAGGAACCATTACTATCAACACATTTTTGCCAATGAGAAATAAGTTTGTTTATTCCTGTAGCATAAAAATCCAAGCCTCAGGATTTCACAAACTCTTGGAAAGCATTTTCTGCCTTCTGCTGGTTGTGGAAGTGTTTTCCCTTCCCTCAAAGTTGTTGAGATGCTTGAATAAGTGGCATCAGTTGGCGAGAGGTCAGGTGAATATGGCAGATGAGGCAGAGCTTCATAGCCCAATTTGTTCAACTTTTGAAGCATTGGTTGCACAACATACGGTTGTGCGGTTGTGCGTTGTCATGGAGAATTGGGCCCATTCAGTTGGACAATGCTGGCTGTAGGCGTTGCAGTTTTCAGGGCATCTCATCGATTTGCTGAGCGTAGTTCTCAGATGTAATGGTTTCTCCAGGAATCAGAAAGTGGCAGTGGATCAGACCAACAGCAGATCACCAAACAGCGGCCATGACCCTGTTTTTTGGTGCAAGTTTGGCTTTGGGAAGTGCTTTGGAGCTGCTTCTTGGTCCAACCGCTGAACTGGTCATCACTGGTTGTTATATAATCCACTTTTCATCTCACATCACAGTCCAATCGAGAAATAGTTTGTTGTTGCATAGAGTAAGAGAAGATGACACTTCAAAATGACGATTTTTTTGATTTTCAGTCAGCTCATGAGGCACCTACCCTACTGAGTATTTTCACCTTTCCAATTTGCTTCAAATGCCAAATGACGGTAGAATGGTTGATGTTGAGTTCTTAGGCAACTTTTTGTGTAGTTACTAGAGGATCAGCTTTGATGATTGCTCTCAGTTGGTTGTTGTCACCTTCTGATGGTCAGCCCCTATGCTCCTCATCTTCAAGGTTTGTCTCCTTTGCAGAACTTTTTGAACAACCACTGCAATGTATATTCATTAGCAGTTCCTGGCCCAAATGCATTGTTAATGTTGTGCATTATTTCTGCTGCTTTACAACCCATTTTGAACTTGGAATAAGAAAATCACTTGAGTTTGCTTTTGGTCTAACATCATTTCCATCAGTTCAGTTCAGTTCAGTTCAGTTCAGTCGCTCAGTTGTATCCAGCTCTTTGCGACCCTATGAACCGCACGTGGCACACCAGGCCTCCCTGTCCATCACCAACTCCTGGAGTCCACCCAAACCCATGTCCTTCGAGTTGATGATGCCATCCAACCATCTCATCCTCTGTCATCCCCTTCTCCTCCTGCCCTCAATCCCTCCCAGCATCAGGGGCTTTTCCAGTGAGTTAGCTCTTCGCATCAGGTGGCCGAAGTATTGGAGTTTCAGCTTCCACCTCAGTCCTTCCAGTGAACACCCAGGACTGATCTCCTTTAGGATGGACTGGTTGGATCTCCTTGCAGTCCAAGAGACTCTCAAGAGTCTTCTCCAACACCACAGTTCAAAAGCATCAATTCTTTGGCTCTCAGCTTTCTTTAGAGTCCAACTCTCACATCCGTCCATACATGACCACTGGAAAAACCATAGCCTTGGCTAGACGGACCTTTGTTAGCAAAGTAATGTCTCTGCTTTTTAATATGCTGTCTAGATTGGTCATAACTTTCCTTTCAAGAAGTAAGCGTCTTTTAATTTCATGGCTGCAATCACCATCTGCAGTGATTTTGGAGCCCCCAAAAATAGAGTCAGCCACTGTTTTCACTGTTTCCCCGTCTGTCTGCCATGAAATGATGGGACCAGATGCCATGATCTTCATTTTCTGAATGTTGAGCTTTAAGCCAACTTTTTCACTCTCTTTCACTTTCATCAAGAGGCTCTTTAGTTCTTCTTCACTTTCTGCCATAAAGGTGGTGTCATCTGCATATCTGAGGTTATTGATATTTCTCCCAGCCATCTTGATTCCAGCTTCTACTTCCTCCAGCCCAGCGTTTCTCATGATGTACTCTAGTTTAAAATAAATATAAAATAAGCAGCAAGTAATAAGTCATTAGCAAAAAACATAAAGCAAGAAATGCACATTAAAATGATGTAGAACATAACTGCATTTATTTAAGAATGTATTCCAGTGTCAAATGGCAAATTTCCACAGTGCAAAACCACAGCTACTTTTACATCAATCTGGATAGCTTATGATGAGAAACACAGGTGGGATAAGTGATCATACATGGAGACACAGTGATCCCAAGGGTTGAGTAGAATCTGTGCAGGTGAGGAAAGGAGGGAAGAAAGGTTCTGTTCTGGCCACACTGGTGCATCCAGGTTTGGTCTCAGAGCCACTTGATGTGCCCCTCCCAGGGCTGATGGTCTGCTTAGAGGCCGCTTTCAGGCATCCTGCCTCTTCATGGAGACACTGGGTAAGGTTAAATACAGTGTGAGGATAAACCAGGTTGCAGTTACTGCCTACTTGAGCTGCTTGCAGCTTTCCCTGTGGTCTGTGCTCTCTCAATAGTTGCCACCCATCCTCATGTGCTGTGTGTGCTGGTGAGCGGGCCCTGGCCTGGCTGACACAGCTGTCTAGTAGGCAGCCTGTATCAAGGGCAGAAGAGAGAGGAGCTCAAAGCTGGTCTTTGGGGTCCTCAGCAGGTGTGGGTGAGGAGACGAGGACAGGAGTTAGTCTTGGGAGGTCCAGCTGCCCTTCATGTTTGCACAGGCATGCTCAGGTGGTTGTACTTGAGTTAGCTCTGTGCTCACAGTGGCCCGAGGTTGTAGGGGTGACACCAGGCATCTGAGTGCTGTTTGTTTTCTGTAGAGGGACCCCACCCTCGCCCCCACTGTGACCAGGACAGGGCAGGCGAGGGTAGCAGGAGGGATGATCAGCTGCTGAGCACTGCTTTGGATGCAGGGGTTCTGGGGCTGGTCAGCTTGTGAAGATGGCACCCATGTGCTTTCTGTTGTGGACTTTGTTATGTATTTTCCTTCTTTCTGTCTCTAGGTCAAGCGTTCAAGAAGTAAAGGGGGCCTCGCGGGCCCTGATGGGACCAAGTCTGTCTTTGGGCAGATGTGCGCTAAGATGAGCTCTTTCAGTCCTGACAGCCTCCTCCTCCCACACCGCGTCTGGAAGGTCAAGTTTGTGGGTGAGAGCTTGCATGTGTGGAGGGGTGTTGGTGTGAGAGGAGAACTGGGAGACCCCCCAGCTGCTCCCCAGGGGCCTCTGATGCAGTCAGTGACTGTGAGCTACTGACCCTCCTTTTCCCTAGGTGAATCTGTGGATGACTGTGGTGGTGGCTACAGTGAGTCCATAGCTGAGATCTGTGAGGAGCTGCAGAATGGACTCACCCCACTTCTGATCGTAACACCCAACGGGAGGGATGAGTCGGGGGCCAACCGGGACTGCTACCTGTTCAGCCCAGCTGCCAGGGCGCCTGTGCACACCAACATGTTCCGGTTCTTGGGTAGGCCTCTCATGTGGATGCAGTGCTGCAGACGTGCAGCTCCGTGTGCTCTGCTTAGTGTAATGGCTGCTCTGTCTTGAGACTGGTGGTGGCTGTTGTAAATACCTGCTTTAGCTTCCTCACTGTGTAGCTGCAGGGACATGCAGAGCTGGACCATTAGCAGCTGTGTGCTAAGGACCAGATGGTGCCTTTGTCGCTCAGAGGATCTGAGATACGGTGTTTCTGCATCTTAAACATATCCGAAACTTGGGATCACATCTTAAAGAGTCTACATTTGGCCAGGCCCTCCCTCCTGGTGAGGGTTTGCATCCATCACTCATGGCACTGCCTCCAACTTCCTTGAGAAGCTCCAGCTGTCTGCTTTGCCATATAAGGAGCAAGGATTAGCCACTGTGGCTACCACTGTTGGTGGAAAGAGCAAAGAGTTATAGACTTAGTCCATAGGAACAGAAGCAAGTAATGAATTTTAGTGTACGGTATCAGGCTGCAAGGACAGACCTAAGTCTCTGTGAATCGGGGCAGCGTTGGTTTCGAATGCACTGAGGCCCCAGTGCCGAGCTCATCTCCACTGTGTGCTTGAGTGGACTGGGAACTTTGTCATCAGCACCAAGTATATCCTGTCTTCTGTGCTTTGAATGAGCAGGTGTGTTACTGGGTATTGCCATTCGGACTGGAAGTCCCCTGAGTCTGAACCTTGCTGAGCCTGTCTGGAAGCAGCTGGCTGGGATGAACCTCACCATTGCAGACCTGAGCGAGGTAACCTCCAGGAGGGAGAGGACAGAGAAATGGGACTCACTGTGTGTCCAGTGCAAAGCATGGTGGGGGTCACCTGTGGTCTGGTGAAGAGGGGCAGCCTGCCCTGAGGTCTCCGCATACTCACGATGATCAGTCTGCTGGCCATCTGGTACCAGAGTGGCAGTGTGGACACAGGCCAACCTGTTTCCAGAACTTGATACCTGCTTTGTGGGCTTTGCCACTTGTACAGTCTTGTCAGATGAGAAAGCTTGCTGTCTTTCCTATGGCACAGCTGAGCATGTGGGCAGGCAGCTGGGGGCAGTTTAGACTCCTGGGGCCTCTACAGGGTGTGGTTCCCTCAGTGCAGGTGGGACTCACCTCTGACCAACACAGTCACTGTCAGCAAGTGATTTTAAGGACTTCCCTTGTTGCAAACTCTTTCTTCAGCTCCATGGGTGAAAGCATTTCTCTCCTGTTCCTCCTTTATTTCATGGCACACGCAGTGCACTTGGAGCCTTGCCGCAGGCTCCAGGCAGATGGAGACCTGGCGTGACCATGTATGGGATGTGAACAGGGCCGGGGGCAGAGGAGCAACGCTGCTCAGTAGGTGAACTCCCTTCTTCCCTTGAAAGGTTGACAAAGATTTTATCCCTGGACTCATGTACATCCGTGATAACGAAGCCACCTCAGAGGAGTTTGAGGCCATGAGCCTGCCCTTCACAGTGCCTAGTGCCAGCGGCCAGGACATCCAGCTGAGCTCCAAGTACACACACATCACTCTGGACAACCGTGCAGAGTATGTCCGGCTCGCAATAAACTACAGGTATGTGACTGTCTGCCTTCCAGAGTTTCAACTCAGTAAATAGCAAAAATAGCAGAAAATGGTTTGCTTGGGTGGCAGCTTTTTTTCCATAAGTAAAATTTAATGGGCTTGGCTCCAGCGATTGCTGCCTACAGTCATCAAAGCTTCTTTTGTGGTTAGAGTCAGAGTACTTACTATTTTCACCTGAGATTCCTGGCTCTGGCTAGAACAGCGAGGTGCAGAGTCCCCTGTTGGACTCTGCCAGCAGAGGTCACAGGGCCTCTGTGTGCTACCCTTCCCGGGGCAGGGCTGTGTTTGGATGGTCTCCACCCCTCACGGGGCCCTTGCACTACCACTCAGTTGTGTTTGCTGCATTGCAGACCGGCAGCACCATCCATGACCTCTGCCCACTGTTTCCTTAGTGTGGTCTTTGGAAGCCTTGTCCTCCAGCATCACCCGACTGGGTGTTGGGATGAGGCCCAATGTATCAGGTGGGCTTTGCTTGCTGGACTCTGGCTGAGCGCAGTCCTTGCAGGCACCCTGTGTCATCCACCTGTGTTCCATTCTGTCTCATGCCCTAACTCGCCAGTCACGAGGACCTTGGATACAGCATTGACTTTCAGAAAGTTCTTAGCTTGTCTGTTGTGGGACCTGACTCTGACTCTGCATGTCTGATTATGGCTCCTTCTGAGAAGGAGGGAGAGATGGAGAATTGTGTCTTGTAATGGGTATAGCTGTGGCTCATTTTTGAGGTAGAATTCTGTGGGCCAGTCTCGCTTCTCAGTCCACGAGAAGCTTTGAGACTGTGTCTGCAAAGCGCACACCTTGCTCGTCCACATAATGAGACTTGGCGTGATCTGCATGAAATGCAAAGCGGATGTTTTCTTTCAGACTCCACGAATTTGATGAGCAGGTAGCTGCCGTTCGTGAGGGGATGGCCCGAGTCGTGCCTGTCCCTCTTCTCTCTCTCTTCACCGGATATGAGTTGGAGACGATGGTATGCCCACCCTTTCTCTGTGCTTCCCTGTAGCGCCCTTCTCATGGTAATCCACTGAATCAGCACCACCAGTTAACCTCTCAGTTAAATCTCTCTCTTGGAGGTCTGAGATCTGCTCATGCCTTTTGAGTGAAGTAAGACACGCTCAGGAAGCGAGTATTCGCTGCCTCCCATTACTCCCCTCCAGCTGCTCTCACCTGACCCTCCCCACCCCAGCCCTGGTAGAAAGCTGTAATATGCTTATGTGAAGTGTGTCCCTCCACAGGTGTGTGGCAGCCCAGACATCCCTCTGCATCTTTTAAAGTCTGTGGCAACGTACAAGGGGGTGGAGCCCTCTGCACCCCTGATCCAGTGGTTCTGGGAGGTGATGGAGTCCTTCTCCAACACTGAGCGCTCCCTCTTCCTTCGCTTCGTGTGGGGCCGCACAAGGCTGCCCAGGACCATCGCTGACTTTCGGGGCAGAGACTTCGTCATCCAGGTGTGGCTCCTGCATGTCCTTTGGGATCAACTGAGAGTTATGCCCCTCACACAGAGCTCTGCCGCAGATGAGAAAACAAACAGTTCTTTCCTGTTACATGGTTTTCCTACCCTCTGGAAACAAAATGAAAAACACTTAACTTCTCTGATATGAGAGCTCAGAATTTTATGACTACAGGTGTTAGGTACCAGTACCTACTTCTAAAAAATGTATCCACCCCCAGAATATGCTGCTATTAAGTCAGCATATTCTAGATTCCGAGCACACACATCATGGAAAAAAGCATTTATTTGAGTATCTGGTTGAATTAGGCAAATCAATAAAATAATCCTGCTTACTGAGAAAAATCAGAGTGCCCATTCAATTGAGGCTAAGAGTTCTGCCTTGAGTTCTGACTGGTCAGAATCAGGCTCTGTTTACCTGCCGGCCCCTGGGGTTGAAATCGCAGCAACCAATTGCTATTTTTTACTGAAAGTCCTAAGAATTAATGAGTTGCTCCTTTTTATTTCTGAAATTGACTAGATGATATTTTTTCTGATACGTTGTTATTCTTAGTCAAAAACATCATGCTGTATGTGAATGAGAGTCAACTCTAATGAACATAATAAAACAGATTGCAGTTTTACCTGTCCTGTACATGGTCTCTGATTATTTAACATTTTTCATTAACAGGTGTTGGATAAATACAACCCACCTGACCATTTCCTTCCTGAATCCTACACATGCTTCTTCTTGTTGAAGTTGCCCAGGTATTCCTGTAAGCAGGTGCTGGAGGAGAAACTGAAATATGCCATCCACTTTTGCAAGTCAATAGACACAGATGATTACGCTCGCATAGCCCTCACAGGGGAGCCGGCTGCAGATGACAGCAGTGACGACTCAGAGAATGAGGATGTGGATTCATTTGCCTCAGATTCTACCCAGGATTATCTAACGGGACACTGAGCTGGATAAATGCCATCCACCACAAGACCCCACTAGACTGACTGAGACAGCAGAGTGCTACAGTTCAGAGTTCAGGGCGTGATAAGTGCCAGGAGATGGGTTAGTCCCCTAGTGTGTGGGATAGCGATTGGAGAGTTAGCCTTGCACTTGGAAACTTTGTTAAAAGGGTCTTCTAACCCACAATGCTGCATTACATGTAGGACTTCGTGTTTACTAAAGTGCGTAAAGGTTTTAACATGAATGTTGAATTGCAGCATCCCCGAAAATCAGTAAAAAGCCTTTTCCCTTGTGGGTGAAATAGATATTTTCCCCTTCCTTTTAAACGTTGTGCATTGCCTTGATTGTACATTGGAAATACTGTGTAACAATGAAATCCTATTATAAATATTTCAATTAATTTTCCTTGAAATTTGTTATTAAAAGTTTTTTGAACATTAAATGATCAGTATTACTTGAATGCATCCAGAAGTTATTTAAACCAAACCAAAACAAAAAGGCTGCCAGCTCCTGTCTCCTCCCCAGGTGCTCACGCCAGCATTTGCAGTGTGTGACTGGAGCCAAGTCCTCTCCGTGAGCAGTGTCGTCACTTCTGTCATGGACAGTACTATATATAATGTTTGTGTCATGTTTATGCCTAAATTTTGATTCTCTATAAATAAAACATTTGTCACAAAATTGTAAGCTGATCTTTCATATGTGGTTAAAACTAGCACTGGTGGATACACTACCACCAAAATATAGATGAGTGTTTGATGCAGCACTAGTTAAAGTGGATTCCAGTCTCATTAGACTTTTTTTGTTACAGAACCAAACTCATTACGGTGACGGAGGGAGTGGTCATCAGGAGCTGGGAGAGGTTTAGGGGAGTGGCTGGGGTCAGGAACCTCTCCTGCCCTCCATGCCATCCACCTGGGCAACTGTGGCTCCCGTAGGCCTAGGGGCGAGGGAGTGTTTCTGGCTCAGTCGGCCATGGGGTAGGATTTGAGCTGCTTGTTTTGGGATTGTGTCAAGTACGCTCTGCAGAGAGAAAGACTGAGATTGCAGTAGGAAGATTGGTTGACAGGCCTGATGCAGTAGAACTGAGGTTAAATGGTACCAGATGGAGGCCAGAGGTAAGTGTTTTATGTTGGGAGACTGCTCAGGGATCCAATGTGTGCATTAAAAGATCCAAAGAGAAATTTTCTTCTGGGCAGTTATTCTTGACCAAGATGGTAACAACATTTTTCAGCTTGTATTAAAATTTCCATAAGCTGTGAGATTTGTCTTTTAATCACCATCCCTTTTGTTGTTAGTCAGTCAGTGGCACACAGCATTTTTTTCCCTACTGGTCCTGTGGTTAAGAATCTGCCTGCTAATACAGGGGACATGGGTTCGATCCCTAGTCTAGGAGAGTTCCACATGCTGGGGGGCAACTAAGCCTGTATGCCACTACTACTAAAGCTCACGTGCCCTAGACCCTGTGCTCTACAAAAGAGATGCCACCAAAATAAGCCTATGTACCATAACTGGAACACAGCTGTCACTCACCACAACTAGAGAAAAGCCAGAGCAGCAACAAAAACCCAGTGCAGCCAAAAATCAAGTGTTGGGTTTTTTTAAATATTTCTCTCTCTCTGCATCTGGGTGGGCTAGTTTTGGCTGCATGTTTCTGGACTGTGGATTGGTAGGGCTCTGCTTCACATGCCCTTCTGATGACTCAGGGTAGGAGAGCAAGTAAGAACAGCTATAGCCTGCACTCAGGCCTGAGTCCTTGTCAGGGTGTCCAGAAAGTCCTCTTTTCCAACTACATATCTGCATGAGGCCAAATTTTCTTCATATCCTTCAGTCAAAACATACGGGTGTTTTTCCTGTTTCCTCCAAGAGTTTTATAGTGTAAAACTCTTAGAACTATAAAATCCATTTTATTTTTATGTATGGTGTTAGGGATTGCAGGAGACATGGGTTCAATCCCTGGGTTGAGAAGATCCCCTGGAGAAGGAAATAACAACTCACTCTAGTATTCTTGCCTGGGAAATCCCATGGACAGAGGAGCCTGGCTGGCTATAGCCCATGGGGTTGCAAAAGAGTTGGACATGATTTAGTGACTAAACAACCACTAAACAACATGGTATTAGGGAATGTTCTAATTTCACTCTTGTAGCTGTCCAGATTTCCTAGCACCATTTACTAGAAGAGGCTGTCTTTAATAAATATTGTTGCCTCCTTTGTCATACATTAGGTGACCATAGGTGCATGAGTTTATTTTGGGGCCCTCTCTCCTGTTCAGTTGATCTATATTTCTGTTTTTGTGCTAGTACCATACTGTTTTGATGACTAGTTTTGTAGTATAGTCTGAAGTTAGGGAGCCCTGATTCCTTCAGCTCCAATTTTCTTTCTCAAGATTACTTTGGCTGTTCAGAGTCTTTTGTATTTCCCTATGAATTGCAAAATTGTTTGTTGTAGTTTTATGAAGGTAATTTCACAAGGGTTGCATCGAATCTGTAGATTGCTTTGGGTAGTATATTAATTTTCATTATATTCATTCTTCCCATCTAAGAACATGGTATAGTTTTCTATCTGCTTGTGTCCTCTTTGTTTTCCTTCATCAGTACTTTATAGTTTTCTGAGTACAGGTCTTTTGTCCCTTAGGTAGATTTATTCCTAGATATTTTATTATTTTTATTGCAGTGGTAAATGGGATTGTTAACTTAATTTCTCTTTCTGCTCTTTCATTGTTAAGTGTATAGGAATACAAGATATTTTTATGCATTAGTTTTGTATCCTGCAGCTTAACCAAATTTATTGATCACAGAAAGATCTTTTTTGACCCACCTCCGAAAGTAATGAAAAACAAAAATAGTTGAGACCTAATTAAACTTAAAAACTTTTGCTCAGCAAAGGAAACCATAAACAAGATGAAAAGAACCTTCAGAATGTGAGAATAGTTGCAAACAAGTAGCAAAGGATTAATTTCCAAAATACACAAACAGCTTATGGAGTTCAATATCAAACAAGCAATCCAATCAAAAAATGGGCAGAAGACCTGTACAGACATCTCTGCAAAAAAGATGGCCAACAGACACAGGAAAAGATGCTCAACATCACCGGTAAAGAATCTGCCTGCCAATGCAGGGGACTCATTATTAGAGAAATGCCAAATCAAAACTACAATGAGGTACCACCTCACACCAGCCAGAATAGCCATCATCAACAAATCTACAAACAATAAATGCTAGAGAGGGTGTGGAGAAAAGGTACCCTTCCTGCACTGTTGGGAATGTAAATTGGTGCAACCACTGTGAAGAACAATATGGAGGTTCCTTAAAAAGCTAAACACATATGTATGATTTTGGTTGAATTGTATGGCAGAAACCAAACACTGTGAAACAATTTTCCTCCAGTTCATTTTTAAAAATTAACTTCCCTTGCTGACAAATTTGCATCAGATATATTTATAATCATATTAATCACAAATTTATAATTATATCTATAATTTATAATTTATTATAATCTTATTTAGCTTATGTTAAACATAGGCACAATGAAAGTATTAAAGCTAAACATAGAATTACCATATGACTTGTCATATACCCTGAAAAAACCATAACTCAAAAAGATACATGTACTCCAATGTTCATTGAAGCACTATTTAAAATATCCAGGACATGGAAGCAGTCTACATGTCCACCAATAGATGAGTGGATAAAGAAGTTGTGGTACATCTATCCAGTGAAATATTTGTTGTTGTTTGGTCTCTTAAGTCATGTCTGACTCTCTTATGACCCCATGGACTGTAGCCAGCCAGGCTTCTCTGCCCATGGGATTTCCCAGGCAAGAATACTGGAGTGGGTTGCCATTTCCTTCTCTGGAGGACCTTCCCAACCCAGGAGTCAAACCAGTATCTCCAGTGTAGGCATCAGGGAAACCCACAGTGGAATATTACTCAGCCATTAAAAGGAATGAAATTGAGTCCGTTAAAGTGATGTGGATGAACCTAGAGCCTGTCATACAGCGTGAAGTAAGAAAGAAAAAATGCATGTATATAGAATCTAGAAAAATGGTACTGATGAACCTAATTGCAGACAGGAATCGAGGTGCAGATGTAGAGAATGGACTTGTGGAAATGGGGGGAAAGCAAAGGCGGAAATGAATTGAGTCACATTGACATATATACATGACCATGTGTGAAAGACATCTAGTGGGAAGTTGCTGTATAGCTTAGCACCGGGAGGTCAGCTTGGTGCTCTGTGATGGCCTCGAAGGGTGGGATGGGGTTGGTGGTGGGAGGGAGGCTCAAAAGGGAGAGGATGTATGTATACATATGGCTGACTCACAATGTTGTATAGCAGAAACCAATACAATATTGTAAAATTTATATTACAATAAAATTATTAAGATTGTCCCTTGATATCTGCAGAAAATTGGTTCCAGGTACCCTAAGGCTCTGAATGCTCAACTCCCTTATGTAAAATAGTGTAACATTTGCATATAACATTTGTATATCCTCTCATATACTTTAAATCATCTAATACCTATAATACATACTTATAATACTTACAATACATACTTGTAATACCTGCTGCTGCTGCTGCTGCTAAGTCGCTGCAGTCATGTCTGACTCTGCGACCCCATAGACAGCAGCCCACTAGGCTCCGCCATCCCTGGGATTCTCCAGGCAAGAACACTGGAGTGGGTTGCCATTTCCTGCTCCAATGCATGAAAGTGACAAGTGAAAGAGAAGGCGCTCAGTCTCTTTGCAACTCCATGGACTGCAGCCCACCAGGCTCCTCCATCCATGGGATTTTCGCGGCAAAAGTACTGGAGTGGGGTGCCATTACCTTCTCCGTTGTAATACCTAATGCAGTGTAAATACTATGTAAGTTGTCAGCACACTCAAATTTTGCTTTTAGGAACTTTCTGGGATTATTTTTCCTGAATAGTTTTGATCTGAGGTTGGTTGAATCTGCACTTGTGGAACAATAGTGGAGGGCTGACTGTTGCAGTTTTGGGCTGCAGAGGCAAAAATGAGAAGTTGGCTATCTTAAGCCAGAGTAAAGAGACTGATAAAAATGTAAATGTGATTCACTAATTTTTTTGTTTTGGAAAATAATTTCTCAAAATGGTATTCATGTTGATAAGAAATTGGCTTATTTTTAGTTTAAAATGGATAATTTAAAAATTTTCAGTTTTACATACCAACATTTTTGCTGTTTACCCTATCCTTACCTTGTGGGACTATTAAAAAATTTTTTTTCAGTTTTAATTTCTAATATGGTAACTTGATAAATATAATTCGGATAAAAATCATTGAGGATCCTAAAGGCTTTAGGAGTGAAAAGTGTCTTGAGACCCAAACTGCTGCTTCCTGGGGAGGACAGCTGCCCCCGCACCAGCTCACTTCCAATGTTATGGCCCTGTCCACAAGCTTTTGCATGAAGCATACTCACTATGAGCTCTTTTTTCTTTTCTTTCTTTCTGTTTTTAGTCTCAGAAGCCTTGAAGGGTTATCTGTTTCCTCTCTCTTCTGGTGGCACTGCTGTAACCCCAGGTCGCAACTGTGCCTCCATGGTGCAAGGCATGCCCAGTGGAAGCCGCCAGCACCTGATCCCCTGCTCTCTCTCTCAGGTGGCTTGGATGGAAAGAGCCTGTGGAGGTATGATGATTTCTCCAAGCAGAGACAGCCAGTCCTAGTGTGGGACGCTGGAAACTGCAGTTGACATGCTGGTTCTAGCAGGGAGTGCTGGACACTGTATGTCCTAGTCCGAGGACCAGGCCCCTTCTCTTTAATGATGGGCTGGAGTGGTGCTGCTGGCATGCCACAGGGACGCCCTCCACCTAGGTGAGGGGCAGGCCCTCTCCAGTGTAGGGAGCTCAGCCAGGTGGGCCCCATCTCAGCCACTTTTCAGTTTTTTTCCCCTCTTATACGCAAATGAGACTCCTCTGAGGAAGTCTGCACGATGAGTTTTCCTCTAGCTCATTACATTAAAAAAAAAAAGACTGTTAAAGCAGTCTCAGATTCATAGCAAAATGGAGCAGAAAGTATAGAGAATTCACACATGCCCCTTGCCCCTGCACATGCATAGCATTCCCACTATCAACCCTTTGCAACAGAGTGGAACATTTGTTACAATTGATAAACCTACATCAACTCCTCACTGTCATTCAAAATCCACAGTTCACATTAAGGCTTACTCCTGGTGGTGTTACATTCTAACGGTTTGGACAAATATATAATGAAGTGTTTCATCACTTTAGTGTCACACAGAATAGTGTCACTGTCCTAAAAATCCTGTTGTTCAGTCACTAAGTCGTGTCCAGTTCTTTGCAACTCCATGGACTGCACCATGCCAAGCACCTCTGCCCTTGTCTATCTTCCAGAGTTTGCTCAAATTCATGTCCATTGAGACCATGATCTAACCATCTCATCCTCTGCCATCCCCTTCTCCTTTTACCTTCAGTCTTTCCTGGCATGAGGATCTTTTCCAATGAGTCAGCTCTTGTGACCCATGGACTGCAACACGCCAGGCTTCCCTGTCCATCACTAAATATACTCTTACTATTCCATTCAGCAATTGTGTTTCCTGGTGCTTATTCAAAAGTTCAAAATACGTTCACACAAACACCATGGGTCACACATGGTGATGTATGTTTCATGCTACTGTCAGTTCGTCCCACCCTCTCCCCGCTGCCATGCCCACAAGTCCCTTTTCTATGTCTGCACCTCTATTCCTGCCCTGCAAATAGGTTCTCAGTACCAGTTTTTTTATATTTCATATATATGTATTAATATACAGCAGTGTGTACATGTCAATCCCAGTCTATCCCTCTCCCCCAGTCCTTTCCCCCGCTAACCATAGGTTTGTTCTCTAAGTCTGTGAGTCTGATTCTATTTTATAAGTAAGTTTGTTTGTGTCATTTTTAAAGATTTTGCGTATGTGATATCACATAATATTTGTCTTTCTCTGTCTGACTTAATTCACTCAGTGTGATGATCTCCAGGTCCATCCATGTTACTGCAAATGGCATCGTTTCTTTTTAATGACTGAGTAATATTGCACTGTTCCATTACATAATATTCCTTTATGGACATTCTGGAATGAGAAGTAGGTGGGCCTTAGGAATCATCAC
Organism: Ovis aries; assembly: GCF_016772045.2. Taxonomy (NCBI): domain Eukaryota; kingdom Metazoa; phylum Chordata; class Mammalia; order Artiodactyla; family Bovidae; genus Ovis; species Ovis aries. The sequence goes on along the minus strand of NC_056055.1, from coordinate 113,564,092 downwards.
TATGAACAAAGCTAGTGGAGGTAGGTAATGGATTTCCAGTTGAGCTATTTTAAACCGTAAAAGATGATGCTGTGAAAGTTCTGTACTCAATATGTCAGCAAATTTGGAAAACTCAGCAGTGGCCACAAGACTGGAAAAGGTCAGTTTTCATTCCAATCCCAAAAAAGGTAATGCCAAAGAATGCTCAAACTACTGCACAATTGCAGTCATCTCACATGCTAGTAAAGAAACGCTCAGAATTCTCCAAGCTAGGCTTCAGCAATACATGAACCATGAAATTCCAGATGTTCAAGCTGGTTTTTGAAAAGGCAGAGGAACCAGAGATCAAAGTGCCAACATCCGCTGGATCATGGAAAAGGCAAGAGAGTTCCAGAAAAACACCTATTTCTGCTTTATTGACTATGCCAAAGCCTTTGACTGTGTGGATCACAATAAACTGTGGAAAATTCTGAAAGAGACGGAAATACCAGACCACCTGACCTGCCTCTTGAGAAACCTGTATACAGGTCAGGAAGCAACAGTTAGAACTGGACATGGAACAACAGACTGGTTCCAAATTGGGAAAGGAGTACCTCAAGGCTCTTTATTGTCACCCTGCTTATTTAACTCTCATGATATGCAGAGTACATCATGAGAAACGCTGGGCTGGAGGAAGCAGAACCTGGAATCAAGATTGCCGGGAGAAATATCAATAACCTCAGATATGCAGATGACAACACCTTTATGGCAGAAAGTAAAGAAGAACTAAAAAGCCTCTTGATGAAAGTGAAAGAGGAGAGTGAAAAAGTTGGCTTAAAGCTCAACATTCAGAAAACGAAGATCATGGCATCTGGTCCCATCATTTCATGGGAAATAGATGGGGAAACAGTGGAAACAGTGTCAGACTTTATTTTTTGGGGCTCCAAAATCACTGCAGATGGTGACTGCAGCCATGAAATTAAAAGATGCTTACTCCTCAGAGGGAAAGTTATGACCAACCTAGATAGCATATTAAAAAGCAGAGACATTACTTTTCCAACAAAGGTCCATCTAGTCAAGGCTGTGGTTTTTCCTTTGGTCATGTATGGTTGTGAGAGTTGGACTGTGAAGAAAGCTGAGTGTTGAAGAATTGATGCTTTTGAACTGTGATGTTGGAGAAGACTCTTGAGAGTCCCTTGGACTGCAAGGAGATCCAACCAGTCCATCGTAAAGGAAATCAGTCCTGGGTGTTTATTGGAAGGACTGATGTTGAAGCTGAAACTCCAGTACTTTGGCCACCTGATACAAAGAGTTGACTCATTGGAAAAGACCCTGATGCTGCGAAAGATTGAGGGCAGAAGGAGAAGGGGAGGACAGAGGATGAGATGGTTGAATGGCATCACTGACTCAATGGACATGGGTTTGGGTAGACTCCTGGAGTTGATGATGGACAGGGAGGCCTGGTGTGCTGCATGCTGTGGTTCATGGGGTCGCAAAGAGTCGGACACGACAGAGCAACTGAACTGAATATTCTCTTGTATGTATGTATCTCATCTCCTTTATCTGTCCATCTGTTGGTGGACATTTATGTGCTTTTCATGTCTTCCCTATTGTAAACAATGCTGCAATGAACATTAGGGTGCATATATCCTTTCAAACCATGTTTTTCTCTGGCTATATGCCCAGTGGTGGGATTGCATGGTCACATGGTAGCTCTATTTTTAATTTCTTACGAAACACCCATACTGCTGTCCATAGTGGCTGTATCAATTTACATTCCCACCAGCAGTGCAAGTGGGTTAACTTCTCTCCACACCCTCTCAAGCATTTATTGTTTGTGGATTTTCTTGACGATGGCCGTTCTGACTGGTGTGGGGTGATATCTTATTGTAGTTATAATTTGCATTTCTTGAATAATTAGCAATATTGAGTTACATCATTTCATGTAACCTTTGGCCATCTGTATGTCTTCCTTTGGAGAAATGTCTGTTTAGGTCATCTACCCATGTTTTTGATTAAGTCAGTTTTCTGTTTTGTAGCTCTATGAGCTGTTTGTGTATTTTGGAGATTAATCCCTTGTTGGTCACATCATTTGCAAATATTTTCTTCCATTCTGTGGACTGACTGTGCATTTTGTTTATGGGTTCCTTTAGTGAGCAAAAGATTTTAAGTTTAATTTGATCCCATTTATTTATTTTGCTTTCATTTCCATTACTCTAGGAGACAGATTGAAAAAGATATTGCTGTGATTTATGTCAGAGACTGTTCTGCCTTTATTTTCCTCTAAGAGTTTTATAGTATCTGGTCTTATACTTAGGTCTTTAATCCATTTTGAGTTTATTTTTGTGTATGGTGTTAGGGAGTGTTCTAATTTCATTCATTTTACATATATCTGTCTAGGTTTCCCAGCACCATTATTGTCTTTTCTCCACTGTAACCCTGCCTCATTTGTTGTAGATTAATTGATCATAGATATGTGTTTTTATTTCTGATCTTTCTATCCTGTGCCATTAATTTATATTTCTGTTTTGATGACTGTAGCTTTGTAGTATAACCTGAAATCAGGAGCCTGATTCCTCCAGCTCCATATTTCTCTCTCAAGATTGCTTAGTCTGTTTGGGGTCTTTTGTGTTTCTATAGAAATTAAAAAAATTTTTTGTTCTAGTTCTGTGAAAAATTCCATTGGTAATTTGATAGCAATCACATTGAATCTGTAGATTGCCTGTTTAGTACAGTCATTGTCACACTGTTGATTCTTGCAATCCAAGAACGTGGTCTATCTTTCCATCTGTTTGTGTTTTTTGTCAGTGGTTATTCAGTAGTTCGGAGAAGGCAATGGCACCCCACTCCAGTACTCTTGCCTAGAAAATCCCATGGAAAGAGGAGCCTGATAGGCTGCAGTCCATGGGGTCACGAAGAGTGAGACACGACTGAACGACTTCCCTTTCACTTTTCGCTTTCATGCATTGGGGAAGGAAATGGCAACCCATTCCAGTGTTCTTGCCTGGAGAATCCCAGGGATGGGGGAGCCTGGTGGGCTGCCATCTATGGGGTCACACAGAGTCGGACACGACTGAAGCGACTTAGCAGCAGCATTCAGTAGTTAGTTGTGATTTAGTAGATATGTTAGTGGATGTTGGTTTCTGTAAGAAAGGATGAATTCATGTCCTTCTCCTCTGCCATTTTGTCTTCCTACTAAATGCCTTTAAACTGCAGAACTTAGTCCAGAATTCCTCCCATTGCTTGCATTAAGCCTTCATTGTTCAGTTAGGCTATCCTTGGCTAGAGAGCCATTTATGCAGTTTAAAACTGGGATATAATGGTTTTGACATTTCTTCCATCAAGAGCTGGAAGCTGTGTCCTTCCCCTTGGACCTGGCCTCTGTGACTGCTTGCTAAATGGAATATGGCAGAAGTGACACCTGCCTATCTTGGGTCAGGCCTCATGGACCTGGCTTCCATTTCCTGGCTCTTGGGTCCTAGCCACCATGCTGTGAGGCAGTCCAAGCGTTAAGGTACAGGCCATGTGGGAATGGCAGTAGACCCACACCAGATGTAAGTTAGTACACCTTCACACGCTTCCAGCCTCCAGACTCAAGTTACTTCCCACCTTTATGTCACCATGACTGTCTTGGTATATAGGTGAGCTATTTCCATGGTGCCTTTTTGAATTCCATTCTGACCAAAAGAATCTGGGAGCATGACAGATGGTCACTATTTTTGTTACTAAACTTGGGGTGGTTTGTTACAGCAATAGATAAAGACCTATCTGAGTTTGTGTTTGACTTTTCTGCTTTCTGAGGTGGGCCAAGAGGTAGAAGGAAACTGCTCTGGCCATCTGCCCTAGTATTCTTTCCTTTCCCATACCTATAAAGGATCAGTACACAGGTTTGGCTGATCTGACCATCTGTGGGCTTTGTGGTCAGAGCAGACAAAGGCTGGGGTCCACAGAAGCCTGAAGAGCCAGTGGTCACAGGAATCCTGGAGGAGGGTAGAGTTCATAAAGGGAAGCCACAGGCAGGTTTCCACTGAAGATGTGGCTGGAGGGCAGGGCAGGGGATCACTCTGAGTTATACCTGTCAATTGAGGATCTGAGGTCAGGGGTATCTTCACAGGATCACCCACAAACACATAAAATATGTACAAACACACATTCACACAAACCTACCACTGTATATAATATAAGCAAAAGTATTTTATTGCAGAAATGCTGAAATTTGCATGTACATTCAAGTATGGTTGGCCCTTAATCAGCATGAGAGCTAGGGATGCACAACTGAAAATCCATGTGTAAATGGACCTACACACTTCAAACTCATATTGTTCCAGGGTACACAGTACCATGTACTTCAAAATACACACTGTTAGCCTTTGTGTCAGATTCCAATGATGCTACTCTTTGCTGAGAAAACTTAGAGGCCTCTTATTTTGGAATTTCCTGAGCCATCCAGGAAAAGTGTGACTTTATGGTGATATCTTGGTAAAATCACCATGTATTTCCTAAACTGTCCCCAGCCACTCTGGCTGAAGAAATCCAGCCCCCATTCACAGGGAAGCAGGGCCATATGAATTACACTACGGGTTTCTAGTGATGCTTCTGTATCCAATTCTTGTCCCCAGTTGCCAAGAAGGGAACCCCCATCGGGACCTGGTTTCAGCAACCAAGAGGGAGGCTTGGCAATAAATCAGGATCCGAGATAGCTCATGGTTTGGTCCAACATGGTACATGGCCTTGGAGACTCCCCTGCTCTGAGGGACCTTCACTACCATGTGGGTTTGCCAATTCCTTGCAAGGGTGAGATTTCTTCCATAATTTAGGCCATGCAAGTTCACCCCTGGAGCAGGAATAGGGGTGATTTCACTACAAATGTTTAGCGGCTACTCAAGAGACATAGACTAGGCAGGCTTGGGGTCAGCATGTAGATGCTGGGAACATGGGCATGAGTCATGGAGAGCCATGTGGTAGCCACAATTGCCCTGCTGGTGCGTCGTGACCCTTCTCTGTTCAGGTTGGCACTCACAGTCAGCCTCCCACTGTATGGAGACCAGTCAGTAAGGGCAGGGCAGCCTGGAACCTTCTGTCTGCCCCAGATGCCTACACATTCATGCTCTGGGGCCCCCTTACCACTTTCCCATGTAACAGAGTTCTCAAAGTGCTGGAGGAAGACTTGGCCAAGGTGGCCTCCACTCCACGTGAATAGGGTTGTTGCTGTGTCCACACTGGCTGCAAGTGGCAGTCTGAATAGAGACAACTACTAATGTGGCACTTGGCCTTCTCTTGGGGAGGCTGGGGTCTCTAGCTGGTGTGCCAGCACTGGTACTGCTCTGTGGCAGTGCCCACTGTGCTCTGGGAGGCCTGGCGACCCTGCATCCTTGGTCCTCGCTCCTGGGCAGCCCCCACCACACCCTGCTTTGTACAGTTCAGTTTGGTTCAGTGACTCAGTCGTGTCTGACTCTTTGCAACTCCATGGACTGCAGCACGCCAGGCCTCCCTGTCCAACACCAACTCCCGGAGGTTACTCAAACTCATGTCCATTGAGTCGGTGATGCCATCCAACCACCTCATCCTCTGTCATCTTCTTCTCCTCCTGCCCTCAATCTTTCCCAGCATCAGGGTCTTTTCAAACGAGTCAGCTCTTCACATAAGGTAGCCAAAGTATTGGAGTTTCAGCTTCAACCTCAGTCCTTCCAATGAATACCCAGGACTGATCTCCTTTCGGATGGACTGGTTGGATCTCCTTGCAGTCCAAGGGACTCTTCTTCAACACCACAGTTCAAAAGCATTGATTCTACAGCATATGTATTATAAGTTTATACCTTCGAACACCTAGTGTAACTGGGCTTCATGGTTCTCTCAGAAAGGCTTGGAGAGGAAACTCTTACAAGCATATCTTTTTGAGTTCTGCCTATTACATTGTAGGTGAGCCAAGAGCTTTGGACTTCCTGCAGTGCCTAGTAGATTAAAGCCCCTGTGGGGCTTCCCAGTCCACAGCAAGCCTGTGTGTCTGTCTGTGTGTGTGTGCCTGTGTGTTTGTGCCTATACATGTGTCTGTGTGTTGGGGTGTGTGTAGTTATTTATGTTTCTCTCTGTGTGCCTGTGTATATTTTTGTGTGTGCTTCTGCATCTCTGTGTGTGTAATGTCTGTGATATGTGTGTGTGTATGTTTGTGTCTCTGTGAATAGTTTACCTGTCTCGGTGTGTCTGTTTGCATTTCCTTATGTGTCCGTGTGTGTCCAAGTGTGCATCTGTATGTGGGTGTGTTGTTTGTGTGTGTGTTGTATGATACAGTACTTTCCACAAGTGTAACCTTCACAGCCCTAGGCTGGAGGCAGGAAACCATAAGAAAATAGGATGAATGCTGATCAGGTTTGCCAGCTGTAGTAGAGAACTCTTAAAGAGTAGAACAGAAAAACGTTGGCAGAATATTTACTAATTTCACATTTTCCCAATTCTTGTTCATAGGGAAAAAACTGTTACAAGTATCAGTATTTGGCTACCTTCTATCAAGCAGAGCTGTATGGGGCACAGTAAGTGCTGGCTGCACCTAGTGTTCAGAGAGGGCTCTGCCCCTGGCACTCATTTTGGCACATACTAAAATTGGAACACTTACCAAAATTGGAACCATGCAGAGAAGATTATCATGGCCCCTGAGCAAGGATGACATGTAAATTCTTGAAGCGTTTTGTATTTTCAAAACTCTTAGAGGAAACCATAGGCAGAACACTCTTTGACATAAATTGCAGCAAGATCTTTTTTGACCCACATCCTAGAGTAATGAAAATAAGAACAAAAGAAACAAATGGGACCTAATTAAGCTTAAAACCTTTGGCACAGCAAAGGAAAAAAGCCATAAACAAAGCAAAAAGACAACTGTCAGAATGGAAGAAATATTTGCAAACAAAACAACTGACAAATAATTAAACTGCAAAATATACAAACAGTCCATGCAACTCATCAGAAAAACAACAACCCAGTCAAAAAATGGGTGGAAGACCAAAACAGACATTTCTCCAAAGAAGAAGAAATACAGAAACACAAACATATGGATGGCTGACAAGTACATAAAAAAATGCTCAACATGACTCATTAGAGAAATACAAATCAAAACTACAATGAGGTATCGCTTCATACCAGTCAGAATGGCCATTATCATAACATTTACAAAGAATAAATGCTGGAGAGGGTTTGAAGAAACGGAACCCTCTTACATTGTTGGTGGGAATGTAAATCGGTATAGCCGCAATGGAGAACGGTATGGAGTTAACTTAAAAAACTAAAAATGGAACTACCATATGACTCAGCAATCCCACTACTGGGCATATACCCAGAGTAAAGCATAATTCAAAAAGATACTTGTACCCCAAGGTTCATCACGGCACTATTTACAATAGACAGGACATGGAATGTCCATCAACAGAGGAATGGATAAAGTAGATGTGGTAGAAATATACCATGAAAGATTCCTTGAGACTGTCATACAGAATGAAGTAAGCAGAAAGAGAAAAATCAAATACTGTATGATGAAGATGATCTGCAAAGCAGAAATAGAGACAAAGGTGTAGAGAGCAAACATCTGGATACCAAGGGGGAAGGGAGTGGGTGGGGAGGATGAATTGGGAGCTTGGGGTTGAGAAATATATATCTCTCTATATAATGTATAAAGTAGATAATGAGGACCTGCTGTACAGCACAGGGAAATCTACTCAGTGCTCTTTGGTGACCTAAATAGGAAGGAAATCCCCCAAAGATAGGATATATATATATGTTCAGTTCAGTTCAGTTCAGTTCAGTTCAGTTCAGTTCAGTCGCTCAGTTGTGTCTGACTCTCTGCGACCCCATGAATCGCAGCACGCCAGGCCTCCCTGTCCATCACCAACTCCCGGAGTTCACCCAGACTCAGGTCCATCGAGTCCGTGATACCATCCAACCATCTCATCCTAGCTGATTCATTTTGCTGCACAGCAGAAACTAACAAAACATTGTAAAGCAACTATACTCCAATTAAAAAAGAGAGCGAGCTCTGGTCTCTGACCAGGAGCATCTTTTGTTCATTTCTTTTTTATTAAAAAATTTTTAATATTTTTAAATGTATTTTTTAAATCTAAGGATAATTGCTTTACAGAATTGCGTTGGTTTCTGCCAAACATCAACTTGAATCAGTCATAGGTATACATTATGTCCGCACCCTCTTGAACCTCCCTCTCACCTCCCACTCCATCCCACCCCTCTAGGTTTGTTACAGATCCTGGGTTTGAGTTCCCTGAGTCGTACAGCAAATTGTCAATGGCTATCTATTTTACATATTGTCTTCAATTTTTGACGGTCTGTTGCAGCTGCTAGGGTAAGGGAGCAGGGGCGGGAGCAGCGAGGGGGTGGAGTGGTTGGGGGAGGAGGGGATGCCCTCGTGACGTCTGTGGGTGTGGCCAGGCCAGCAGGAGGACGGTGGAGCAGCTGGGCGCTCGCCTGCCTCCCAGGACTACCTCCATCGTCATTCAGCGTTCTCATCTTCAACTGCAAACTTGCTTCTGGAAGAAGATCAAGTCTTCAGGTTAGTTGGGAGAGAGGAGATGAAGAGCTAACCTGTTCTAGGGAGCAGGCGGGGTTTTAATAAGCCTGTGCTGAATTGTTGCTTTTAGGAACAAGGAAAATTCCTCTCAGGGAAAATGTGCAAAGTCTAAGACTGAATAGCTGGTATGAGCACTCGGGCTTGACACCACAACAAGTTATTTTCTGGATATAATGGCTCATTGGGAGCCAAGTTCCCAAGACAAAGGGCGTCCCCAGCCCGGGAGGGCCGTGGGGATACGGAGGAGGAGAATTTGGAACAGTTCAGGCAGCAAATGTTCTGCCTGAACTGAGGAATGGCATCTGCTCTCACCGCTGACTTAATCCACGTGAACACTAGTCAGGCGTTTTTGTGGAATGGAATGCGCCAGGGTGAAAACCTTAAATCCCTCAGAGCTGCTTCTCTGCACTCTGACCACACACAGTGGAGTAAATGAATTTAAGCTTGCCCACTCTTTCCAAAGAACGGATGTCAAGCACAAGCATCCCTGGGTGTGGATGTGCTTGGGTTTGACAGGGTAGGTATCTGGAGCTCCTACCACACTGACCTGGCTACCTGTGAAGCTACCCAAGGAAAATGTTTGAGCACTGATTTAAGGAATGTGATAACTCTACAGCCTGCAGTGATTTTGAGGAAGAGCCAACAGGAGGCTGTGAGCAGGGTGGGCAGCTTCTATATCCTTGTGTTTACAAGGCAGTCCTTTGTAACCTAAATCATCTAGGAAATGCCATCCCTGAGGTGTGCGTGTAAGGGGTGAGCATGGGGTCTGCTGTCCAGGCCCCTGGGGCAAGGCCTGCCAGGGCTTGGAGGGCCTGGGAGATTGAATACGTCTAGGGATCCTTGTGCTGTGCTGTGCTTAGTCGTTCGGTGTGTCTGATTCCATGTGAACCCATGGACTGTAGCTGCCAGGCTCCTCTGTCCATGGGGATTCTCCAGGCAAGAATACTGGAGCGGTTTGCCATGCCCTCCTCCAGGGGATCTTCTCAAATCAGGGGTCGAACCCAGGTCTCCCAGATTGCAGGCAGATTCTTTACCACCTGAGCCATCAGGGAAGCCCTCTCACATAATTGCTATTAAGGATTAAATCTCAGGTTAGTTGGGAGAGAGGAGATGAGGAGCTAACCTGTTCTAGGGAGCAGGCGGGGTTTTAATAAGCCTGTGCTGAATTGTTGCTTTTAGGAACAAGGAAAATTCCTCTCAGAGAAAATGTGCAAAGTCTAAGACTGAATAGCTGGTATGAGCACGCGGGCTTGACACCACAGCAAGTTATTTTCTGGATATAATGGCTCATTGGGAGGCAAGTTCCCAAGACAAAGGGCGTCCCCAGCCCGGGAGGGCTGTGGGGATATGGAGGAGGAGGATTTGGAACAGTTCAGGCAGCAAATGTTCTGCCTGAACTATGGGATGACATCTGCTCTCACCGCTGACTCAACCCACGTAAACACTAGTCAGATGAGAGCTCTAGGTAAACTGTAACTCTGAGTTTAGTCGCTTTGTGATCCTATGGAATGTAGCCTGCCAGGCTCCTCTGTTCATGGGGATTCTCCAGGCAAGAATACTGGGGTGGAGTGCCATGCCCTCCTCCAGGGGATCTTCTCAACTCAGGGATTGAACCCAGGTCTCTCATATTGCATGCAGATTCTTTACCATCTGAGCCAAACTGTAAAGGATTGCACAAAAACTACCTCTTATTGCAGATTTAGTTTACAAATGCTTGAGTGTCATTGTTCAAATCAGGTATAATGTGAGGGTGATTTAGGAATATAAAGATTTATGGCACTGATGAAAAGCAAATGCTGATACCATTCTTGTTTTATGAGAATCCACGACACCCTTGGGGTTAGTGAGATCTGAGATCATCAGGAATCATGGGGTGGGGGAGACAGTAGCCGCTGCTAGAGATCTGGGTGCCTCGATGCCTGAGGAATGTTTTAAGCTTGAGTCTAGGGCATCATGTGCATGTTGGAAATATCGCCGTGATTAGATGGTGGGGAGCAGCTAGGAGGTTCTAGAAAGCCACTGCAGAGTCCTGCCAGCTGAGAGGTGACTGCAGTCAGGTCAGGGAGGCTCTGCTTAGGTGAGGGGTCTGCAGAGTCAGAGGGAGTCATCAGAGGTGCTCCTGGTTGTGTGTACCTGAATGGTCACAGGGCCCCAGGGGAAGGAACAGGTTTTGGGGCTTCTGCAGAGGTCTTTTGGAGAAGGCAATGGCACCCCACTCCAGTACTCTTGCCTGGAAAGTCCCATGGACAGAGGAGCCTGGTAGGCTGCAGTCCATGGGGTCACTAGGAGTCGGACACGACTGAGCGACTTCACTTTCACTTTTCACTTTCATGCAGTGGAGAAGGAAATGGCAACCCACTCCAATGTTCTTGCCTGGAGAATCCCAGGGACCGGGGAGCCTGGTGGGCTGCCGTCTCTGGGGTCGCACAGAGTTGGACACGACTGAAGCGACTTAGCAGCAGCAGCAGCAGAGGTGTTTGGGCACCTTGGAGACACGGGTAGATAAGAAGGCAGCTGGAACACAGTGGTCTGGGCTGCGGAAGGGGACTGGTGAATCACATGTCCACGGGTGAGAACCTCACTTGCTGGTTAGATTTTAGAGTTTTGTGCTTTCAGTTGTGCTGTACTGCGAGATATGTGGAGGTACTTGCCTACTGTTCAGGGAACTGCTCGCTTGGGCAGGATGCCCCCATGCTGGGCACCTGAGACCCCAAGTACAAGGAGTTGCACTTGGGAAGGGGAGTAGCAGGACTCAACTGCAGCGCAAGTCTCTTTTCGGGGAGGGAAAGCTCTGTCTCCTACAACGGGGAGAGAGAGAGAGGCCTGAGCACAGAGTGGGACCTCCAAGTTCTTCTTCACTTGGGGCTTCCCAGGTGGCACTAGTGGTAAGAACCTGCCTGCCAAGGCAGGAGACAGAAGAGACTTGCGTTTGATCCTTGGATCAGGAAGATCCTCTGGAGGTGGGCACGGCAACCCACTCCAGTATTCTCGCCTGGAGAAACCCGTGGACAGAGGAGCCTGGCAGGTCACAGCGCACGGGATCGCAGAGTCTGACGCCACTGGAGCAACTTGACACAGGCATACCAAGTTCTTCTCCAGGCTCAGAGGAAGACAGCTCTTTTGTCTGAACTAAGAGTTGAGAATTATGTTTTATTCAGGGCGTTTTCTGAGGACTCACGCCCCAGAAGACAGCCTTTCAGATATCTCTGAGGGATTGCTTTGAAGAAGTAAGAGAGTAGCCAAGATATATAGGAATTTTTGCTGCAGAAACCAGGTAGTCGGAATATCAAAAGATAACTGTTAATTGAAAGGAACCAGATTTCCCAAGGAATTTAGTGCTTTTCTCTTTTGGAGAAGATGCTAGGTCTGGGCCCGCTGAAATCACTCCTTTGAAATGCACCTCAGCTCTCCGGGGCCTGCATCCCATCTGCTTCCTGCACCCGGAACCTCCTCAGGGTGCAGTCGTCGGTGGCTGCAGGGGCTGTTGGCTTCATTGTCATAGCGTCCTTTGTTTACTGATACAGTAGGCAATATTCTTTGTCCCCACTTTAAAAGAGAACAGAGGGCTTCCCTGGTTGGGCCAGTGGTTAAGAATCCACCTTGCAACTCAGGGGACACTGGTTTGGTCTCCTCTGGGAAGATCCCACGTGTCTCAGGGCAGCTCAGCTGCTGCGCCACAGCCACTGAGCCTGTGCTCTAGAGTCTATGCTCCGCAGCAGGAGAAGCCACCTCAATGAGAAGCCCTCACACCATGACTAGAGAACAGCCTCCGCTCGCTACAACTAGAGAAAACCCATGCACAGCCAGAAAGACCCAGTGCGGCCCAAAATAACTAAAGATAGAGAATTAAAAAGAGAGAACATAAAAGGGGGCTTTTAACCCAATTCATTCATTGCAAGAGCCATTTGAAGGGATTAAGGATCAGACTTGGCAGCCTTGGCCTGGCCTGGGTGGGATAAGGGAAAAGGCACCTGCACTGCCGTCACTGGGAAAGGCCTGTCTCTGCGTACAGGGTAGGCCAATTCCTGGTGGCCTCTACAATCCCAGAGTCGATGCCTGTACCTTCTCTGGGCTTCATCACCTAGAAAGACTGCACCAAATGCAGAAGACCCAGTCACACCCACAGGGATGCAGCTACCTGGACAGTTCTACCTCAAGAAGGAAGCTTTGGTCCTGAATGGTTTTGTGGAGAGGGACATTGTATAACTGGGTGTGTTCTCAGGACTTAAACATTGTCCACAGGAGGAAGGAACTGCCTGTGGAGTGATTTCTATTTAATAATAAAGTTTTCATAGCAGCTAACGTGCTTTTAGTCTGTCGTATGTTTTCATTATTGCATTATGTCAAATGATGAAAGAACAAGGAGAAAAGTATTCTTAAAATTTACAAAGAAACTGTTTTCCACATGACGTGTATTGCTACTGCTGGTTTATGCACTACTGTAAAAGCACCAGGCTAGGAGAAGGCAATGGCAACCCACTCCAGTACTCTTGCCTGGAGAATCCCATGGACCATCTCAGGTAGGCTGCAGTCCATGGGGTCGTGAAGAGTTGGACATGACTGAGCGACTTCACTTTCACTTTTCACTTTCATGTATTGGAGAAGGAAATGGCAACCCACTCCAGTGTTCTTGCCTGGAGAATCCCAGGGACGGGGGAGCCTGGTGGGCTACCGTCTATGGGGTCGCACAGAGTTGGACACGACTGAAGCGACTTAGCAGCAGGAGCAGCAGCATTGTATTAAGTCATTCACTTTATTCAATTGGCCTGTCTGTGCAGAAGAGGGGACCACATCCCAAAGACAACTATAACAGCATCACAATATGCACAGTGTACCAAGGAGGTGCTTGTTTAGGTGTAGTCTTGCTGGGCTGAAGGCTACTCAGGGAAGGTTCCTAGGACTTGCCACTCTTCCACTTCCTGTTCCTATGTCTCTGCTGGCTCATCGGCACCAAACCTGGAATGCAAAGAAATTCTATCATGCCCAGAAAATCCTAGACAAATTCTGCTCTCAGGGCCATCACGGAAGGGCTGTGGGTGTCTGGCCCCAGCTGGAGCATAGAGAACACAGCTCTGTTAATCCCCTTTTCTTTTTTGTTTTTGATTCTTTTTTCCCCTCTATTTTTTAATTGGAGGGTAATTGCTTTACAATATTGTGTTGGCCTCTGCCATACATTAACATGGATCAGCCACAGGTATATATATGTCCCCTCCCTCCTTAAACCCTCTGCTATTTCCCACCCCATCCCACCCCTGTAGTTTGTCACAGAGCACTGGGTTGAGGTCCTTGTGTCACACAGCAAATTCCCACTTGCAATCTATTTTATATATGGTAAGTGGTGCTAGTGGTAAGGAATCTGCCTGCCAGTGCGGGAGATGTAAGAGACACAGGTTCGATCCCTGGGTCAGAAAGATCTCCTGGAGGAGGGCATGGCAACCCACTCCAGTATCCTTGCCTGGGGAATCGTATGAGCAGAGGAGCCTGGCAGGCTACCGTCCATAGGGTCGCACAGAGTTGGACATGACCGAAGTAACTTAGCATGCAAAGTATATGCTGTACTGCTCTTTGAATGTGTCCCTCCCTCTCCTCCCTGTGTCTCCTCCCTGTCTCCTCCTACTGTGTCCACAAGTCTGTTCTCTATGTTTGCATCTCCACTGTTCCCCTGCAGATAGGTTCATCAGTACCATTTTGTCTAGATTCCATATGAATGCATTAACATACAATATTTTTCTTCTTCTTTCTGACTTACTTCACTCAGTATAATAGACAAGGTTCATCCACCTCATTAGGACTGACTCAAATGCGTTCTTTTCTTTTCTGTAGCTGAGTAATATTCCATTTTATATATGTACCGCAGCTACCGTATCCATTAATCTGTCAAGGGACATCTAGGTTGCTTCTATTTCCTATCTATTGTAAAAAGTGCTGCAGTGAACATTGGGGTACGGGTGTCTCTTTCAATTATGGCTTTCTCAGGGTAAATACCTAGTAGTGGCATTTGGGTCATATGATAGTTCTATTCCCAGTTTGGTTTTTTTTTTTTTTTTTGCTTTTTAAAGAATCTCTGTACTGTTCTCCATAGTGGCTGTATCAATTTGCATTCCCACCAACAGTACAAGAGGGTTCCCTTTTCTCCACATTCTCTCCAGCAGTTATTGTTTATAGGCTTTTTAATGATGGCCATTCTAACTGGTGTGAGGTGATACCTCTATTGTTCCATATCTGGTTCTAACTGTTGCTTCTTGACCTGCATACAGGTTTCTCAGGAGGCAGGTAGTTTGATAGGGATTGCATTAAATCCGTAGATTACTTTGGGTAGTGTAGCCACTCCAGTACTTTTGCCTGGAAAATCCCATGGATGGAGGAGCCTGGTGGGGTGCAGTCCATGGGGTCGCTAAGAGTTGGACACGACTGAGCGACGTCACTTTCACTTTTCACTTTCATGCATTGGAGAAGGAAATGGCAGCTCACTCCAGTGTTCTTGCCTGGAGAATCCCAGGGATGGGGGAGCCTGGTGGGCTGCCGTCTATGGGGTCGCAGAGTCAGACACAACTGAAAGGACTTAGCAGAAGCAGCAGTAACTTTTCCAATATTGACTCTTCCAATCCAAGAACATGGTATAGCTCTCCATCTGTTTGTGTCATCTTTGATTTCTTTCATCAGTGTCTTATAGTTTTCTGCATACAGGTCTTTTGCATCTTTAGGTAAGTTTATCCCTAGGTATTTTATTCTTTTTGTTGTGATGGCAAATGGGATTGTTTCCTTAACTTCTCTTTCTGATTTTTTCCAAATTATGTTGAATAACAGTGGTGAGAGTGGGCACCTCTTGTTTTGTCCCTCATCTTAGAGGAAATGCTTTCGGTTCTTCACCACTGAGAATAATGTTTTCTGTATATGGCATTTATTATGTTGAGGTAGTTTTCTTCCATGCCTACTTTCTGGAGAGTGTTTATCATAAATGGGTGTTTAATTTGTTGAAAACTTTTTCTGCATCTGTAGAGATGATCATATGGTTTATATCTTTCAGTTTGTTGATATGCTGTATCACAGTGATTGATTTGCATATATTGAACAATCCTTGCATCTCTGGGATAAATCCCACTTATTGATCCTCCTTTCTTAATGCCTTCATTGTTGAGCTTCCTCTCAGGCCTGGAACAGTGAACAACAGCTGCTGGACCAGGTCAGGAAAGACACAGGGGTAGAACCCGCTGCCCTCCCAGCAGGGCATGCCCAGTCATCTCACCCTGTGCACTGTCCCCTGGCCGCCCTTGTACCCAGTGTTGTCAACTGATGGGTCCCTCCCATCAGCCTCTGGGCACATCCCCTGGGCACCGCAACTAGGCTAGTGGGGAGGAGTCAGAGCCAGAGGGCAGAACAGATAGCACAGATGGATGTTTTTAAGGCCAGGTGTGACTATGACATTCCACTGTGTCTGAAATGTTAGCCATGACCATCATTTTTTTTTTTCCTAAATTGGTGGCAACTTGGTTATTTTGGTGTGGAAATCTGACTGACTGGAGGGTTCCTGCTCCAGACGGTCAGGGTGCCAGGGATGGCACCTCTCCTACTGACTGCAGGTGTCTGTCCCAGCCCAAGCTTACCCTCATATTTTGACCAGGCCCTCTTCTGTGGAGTTCTCAGGGTGAGCACTAGACATCTTTCAGTAGATCAGTTGCATGGGGTTCAGTGGGATGAGACCAGACTGAGGCTTTGGGTTCAGTGGAAGTTCAGCCGGGGGCAGGGGTGCTGGAGAGTGTTCCCAGTGGACATGCTGTGGGCTGGGGTTCTCCAGTCACATGTGTGAGAAGTGCAAGCAGGAGGATTTAGGATATGTTTAGAGGAACAGGATGAGGAACATAAGAGAAGGCGAGGAACCTCTGGGTGAGCAGAGCCCTCAGTCACCCTGAGAAAGTGGGCCGAGCAAGAACAGAGTCACTGGGCAGTGATGAGCAGGGACGCAGAGGAGGCTGTGGTGGGAGCCTGAACTCAGGGTAGGTTGGAATGGGAGATAAACATCTTCAGAGTGGCCTGTGTCTAAAGCCCTGAGACTGAGATCTAGGGAGGGAGGGCTCAAGACAAAGGCTGGGAAGAGGGGAAGGAGTCAGCAAAGGAGAATGGGAAGAAGAACCAGAGGGCCAGGGAATTGTGGGACCAGAAGGAAAGGTGCTTGCACTGTAGGATGCTGAGAACCCCAGAGAGGGACAGAGTTGAGAGTTTACCAATGACCTTGGCAAGGTTGTTTTTCATCAAACTGGGGGGATATAAGCTTGGGTGAAGTGGGCTCAATAAAGGAGAAGTGAATATAGTCTTGAGAAGTCGTGCTATACAGAACAGGAGAGGGACTGGGCAGTGGCTGAATGACTCTGGGAAGACAGAGAGATTCGATTTTTTATTTTGAGGCAATTGTATATATACGTGCAATTGAAAGAAATAATAGTGAGATGCCCTGAACCCTTTACAAAGTTTCCTCCAGTGGCAAACCTCATGCAAAACTATAGTACAACATGACTGCCAGGATGTCCAAGATACAGGGCATCATATCACCAAAGGACCATCGTGTTGCCCTTTTACAACACTTACATTCCATCCACCCCACCCCACACTTAACCAGGGGGAAACAGCTAAGCTGTTCTCATTTCTATAATTTTGTCATTTCAATGATGTTTCACACACAGAATCATATGATATGTAACCTTTTGTGAATAGCTTATCTCTGTGAAAGTGCATTCATGCAAGTTGTTGCATGTTTCAATAGCTTGTGAGTATAAATGTTCCATGATAATATCATTTGTTTAACCACTCACATGCTTTTTCTTTCAGTTCTTTTTTCAACTTCATTAGAGTATAATTAACAAATAGACAAGTATTATATATATTTAAGGCAGAAAATGATGTTTTCTTTCCTTTTTTCCCTTTCCATTTCTTTCCCTTTTCCCCAGAAAATGTCATTTATTGTTATTAATAATGTTTTTCTTTCTTTTATTTATTATAATTGACTTATACTACATTTAGTCCAGATGTAAAACATAGTGATTCAGTATTTTGGTAGATTATACTGATATAAAGTTATTCTAAAATATTGGCTATATCCCCTGTGCTGTAAATTATATACTTGTATTATAGTTATATTTTTTAAATTACAAAATTTATGATTTTACACATTTACAGGAGACTTGGGAAACACATAACAAAGTTACATATAGTTCTATTATATATTAAAATTATTTTTAAAGTAGATAAGATTTTTAGTTTGAGTTTCAATGTCAAACATTCAAAAGTTAATAGAATGATTATACAGAGAAGCAAAAGGATATGGTAGACCTGAAAAACACGATGAGCCCATTCAACATAATTAAGATTTATACAGTTTTCACACAACAATAGGATACAAATTCTACCCAAGTTCCCATAGACTATTAACTAGGAGACACTGGAATAGATCCAGGGACATAAAACAAGGTGGAAGAATTTCATGGTCTAAAAGTATTGAAGTCATACAGAGTCTGTTCTCTTTTAATTATGGAATTATGTTAGAAATCAGTGTCAAACTATATTTGAAAATAGCTCACATATTTTGAAGTACAATGTGACATTTACCAAGAGAGATCTTTGACTTAGCCATTAAAAGCCTCAATAAAGTTAGAAGGCTGAAAAATCACAGAGAGTGGTTGCAGAGAAGAAAGTTTTATTTAAACGAGAAATTAATATACAAGATAACTTTAAAAAACTACATATTTGGAAATTAAATGCTCACCTTTAAGTGATGGTTATATCTAAGAAGCCATAACAAGAAAAATTAGAAAATACTTGTGATAGAATAAACACGAAGAGAATTTACCAGAATTTGTTGCATGCAGCTTAAGCTGCTCAGTGCAGTTAAATAAGGTGTGAAAATAAATATTAGACACTAGCACAAACTTGTGAGAAATTTGAATGAAACCTGTACTTTAGTTAATAATACTGTATCACATGTTAATTTCTTATTGTTTTTCTTTTTAATAACATAGTATATCTTTATATTCTCAGAATTGAATTAGGATTTTTTTTTTTTTAGTTTTTTATTTTTTAAATTTTAAAATCTTTAATTCTTACATGCATTCCCAAACATGAACCCCCCTCCCACCTCCCTCCCCATAACATCTTTCTGGGTCATCCCCATGCACCAGCCCCAAGCATGCTGCATCCTGCGTCAGACATAGACTGGCGTGAATTAGGATTTTCAAGACTCATTCAACATTTTTTTTTAATCACTAGAATAATCTTTCTAGACTTTAGCAGTAACACTAGATGTCAGAATAAATGGAACTATATCAAAGTTTTGACTGAATGTAAATTAGAAACATAGCTTTCTAGTCAAACAAGTGGAACTAAAATGGCATAAATTTGTTTGGCTAGGCAAAAGTTCATAAGTTTTTCAAAACATATATTTTGTATTATATTTACTATTTATACATGATTTCCCTGGTGGCTCAGGGGTAAAAAGCCTGCCTGCAATGCAGGAGTCTCAGGAGAAGTGGGTTTGATTCCTGGGTCAGAAAGATCCCCTGGAGGAGAAAATGGCAATCCACTCTACTATTCTTGCCTGGAGAATTCCATGGACAGGGGAGCCTGATGGGCCACAGTCCATGGCGTCGCAAAGAGTCAGACATGACTGAGCAACTTTCACTTACTATTTATATATGTATACATAAAACTTTTTCTACTATATTGATAAAGGCTTGAAAAGAACAGCAAAAGAGACATCCTGTGGCCGGGTAGTTATTACTCCCAACCTAAAGAAAAACCAGTTCTAGGGCAAGATACATTGTTGCACAGAACTTAAGGACAGCATGAGTGAGAATGTTCAGTTCAGTCACTCATTTGTGTCCTGCTCTTTGTAACCCCATGAACCACAGCATGCCAGGCCTCCCTGTCCATGACCAACTCCCAAAGTCCACCCAAACCCATATCCATTGAGTCAGTGATGCCATCCACCCATCTCATGCTCTGTCGTCCCCTTCTCCTTCTGCCCTCAATCTTTCCCAGCATCAGGGTCTTTTCCAATGAGTTAGCTTTTCGCATCAGGTGGCCAAAGTATTGGAGTTTTAGCTTCAACATCATTTCTTCCAATGAACACCCAGGACTGATTTCCTTTAGGATGGACTGGTTGGATCTCCTTGCAGTCCAAGGGACCCTCAAGAGTCTTTTAAAACACCACAGTTCAAAAGCATCAATTCTTCAGCATTCAGCTTTCTTCACAGTCCAACTTTCACATCCATACACGACTACTGGAAAAACCATAGCCTTGACTAGATGGACCTTTGTTGGCAAAGTAATGTCTCTGCTTTTTAATATGCTGTCTAGGTTGGTCATAACTTTCCTTCCAAGAAGTAAGTGTCTTTTAATTTCTTGGCTGCAATCACCATCTGCAGTGATTTTGGAGCCCAAAAGAATAAAGTCAGCCACTGTTTCCACTGTTTCCCCATCTATTTGCTGTGAAGTGATGGGACCAGATGCCATGATCGTCTTTTTCTGAATGTTGAGCTTCAAGCCAAGCTTTTCTCTCCTCTTTCACTTTCATCAAAAGGCTCTTTAGTTCTTCACTTTCTGCCATAAGGGTGGTGTCATCTGCATATCTGAGGTTATTGATATTTCTCCCAGCAATCTTGATTCCAGCTTGTGTTTCCTCCAGACCAGCATTTCTCATGATGTGCTCTGCATAGAAGTTAAATAAGCAGGGTGACAATATACAGCCTTGACATACTCCTTTTCCTATTTGGAACCAGTCTGTTGTTCCATGTCCAGTTCTAACTGTTGCTTTCTGACCTGCATACATATTTCTCAAGAGGCAGGTCAGGTGGTCTGCTATTTCCATCTCTTTCAGAATTTTCCACAGTTTATTGTGATCCACACAAAGGCTTTGGCATAGTTAATAAAACAGAAATAGATGTTTTTCTGGAACTCTCTTGCCTTTTCCATGATCCAGCGGATGTTGGCAATTTGATCTCTGGTTCCTCTGCCTTTTCTAAAACCAGCTTGAACATCTGGAAGTTCACAGTTCACGTATTGCTGAAGCCTGGCTTGGAGAATTTTGAGCATGACTTTACTAGCGTGTGAGATGAGTGCAATTGTGCAGTAGTTTGAGCATTCTTTGGCATTACGTTTCTTTGGGATTGGAATGAAAACTGACCTTTTCCAGTCCTGTTGCCACTGCTGAGTTTTCCAAATGTGCTGGCATATTGAGTGCAGCACTTTCACAGCATCATCTTTCAGGATTTGAAATAGCTCCACTGGAATTCCATCACCTCCACTAGCTTTGTTTGTAGTGATGCTTCCTAAGGCCCACTTGACCTCACATTCCAGGATGTCTGGCTCTAGGTGAGTGATCACACCATCGTGATTATCTGGGTCATGAAGATCTTTTTTTGTACAGTTCTTCTGTGTATTCTTGCCACCTCTTAATATCTTCTGTTAGGTCTATACCATTTCTGTCCTTTATTGAGCCTGTCTTTGCATCAAATGTTCCCTTGGTATCGCTGATATTCTTGAAGAGATCTCTAGTCTTTCCCATTCTATTGTTTTCCTCCATTTCTTTGCATTGATCACTGAGGAAGGCTTTCATATCTCTCCTTGCTTGTCTTTGGAACTCTACATTCAAATAGGTATATCTTTCCTTGTCAGCAAATTTGCTTCTCACTTACCTTCTATTCACAGCTATTTGTAAGGCCTATTCAGAAAGCCATTTTGCTTTTTTGCATTTCTTTTTCTTGGGCATGGTCTTGATTCTTGTCTCCTGTACAGTGTCACAAACCTCCATACTTAGTTCATCAGGCACTCTGTCAGATCTAGTCCCTTAAATCTGTTTCTCACTTCCACTGTATAATCATAAGGGATTTGATTTAGGTCTTACCTGAATGGTATAGTGGTTTTCTCCACTTTCTTCTATTTCAGTCTGAATTTGGTAATAAGAAGTTCATGATAGGAGCCACAGTCAGCTCCTGGTCTTGTTTTTGCTGACTGTATAGAGCTTCTCCATCTTTGGCTGCAAAGAATATAATCAATCAGTCTGATTTCGGTGTTGACCATCTGGTGATGCCCATGTGTAGAGTCTTCTCTTGTGTTGTTGGAAGAGGGTGTTTGCTATGACCAGTGCATTCTCTTGGCAGAACTCTAATAGTCTTTGCCCTGCTTCATTCTGTACTTCAATGCCAATTTTACCTGTTACTCCAGGTGTTTTTTGACTTCCTACTTTTGTATTCCAGTCCCCTATAATGAAAAGAACATCTGTTTTGGGTGTTAGTTCTATAAGATCTTGTAGGTCTTCATAGAACTGTTCTACTTCAGCTTCTCTAGCATTACTGGATGGGGCATAGACTTCAATTACCATGATATTGAATGGTTTGCCTTGGAAATGAACAGAGATCATTCTCTCATTTTTGAGATTGCATCCAAATACTACATTTTGGACTCTTCTGTTGACCATGCTGGCTACTCCATTTCTTCTGAGGGATTCCTGCCCACAGTAGTAGATGTAATGGTAATCTGAATTAAAATTACCCATTCCAGTCCATCTTAGTTCTTTGATTCATAGAATGTCAATGTTCACTCTTGCCATCTCCTGCTTGACCACTTCCAATTTGCCTTGATTGATGGAACTAACATTCCAGATTCCTATGCAATATTGCCCTTTACAGCATCAGACCTTGCTTCCATCCACAACTGGGTATTGTTTTTGCTTTGGCTCCATCCCTTCATTCTTTCTGGAGTTATTTCTCCACTGATCTCCACTAGCATATTGGGCACCTGCTGACCTGGGGAGTTCCTCTTTCAGTATCCTATCATTTTGCCTTTTCATACTGTTCATGGGGTTCTCAAGGCAAGAATACTGAAGTGGTTTGCCATTCCCTTCTCCAGTGGACCACATTCTATCAGATCTCTCCACCATGACCCTTCCATCTTGGGTGGGCCCCACAGGGCATGGCTTAGTTTCATTGAGTTAGAAAAGGCTGTGGTCCTAGTGTGATTAGATTGACTAGTTTTCTGTGATTATGGTTTCAGTGTGTCTGCCCTCTGATGCCCTCTTGCAACACCTACCGTCTGACTTGGGTTTCTCTTACCTTGGACGTGGGGTATCTCTTCATGGCTGCTCCAGCAAAGTGCAGCTGCTGCTCCTGACCTTGGACGTGGGGTAGCTCCTCTCAGCCATGCTTCTGCGCTGTCTGTCGCAGCTGCCACGCTTCTACGGAGAAGGAGAATGTTTACCTTCTGTTTAAATGGCCCTGGACTCCCTACCTAAATTAACTCTCTCACTTCCAACATTCTTTGTTGATGATTATTCAACAGCTAGTTTCAATTTTGATGTTCTTGCAGGAGTAGATGAACACATGCCCTTTATCTTGCCATCTTGATTTGATCCTGTCTTAGTTATTTTATAACTTGCAGTTTATACCTCCTATCCCTCTTCCTCATCTTGCTCCTCCCCCCGTACCTCTCCTTACTGATAACCACAAGTTTGTTCTTTGTATCTGTGAGTCTGTTTCTATTTTGTTATATCATTTGCTGTAATTTTTAGATTCTACATAAAAGTAAAATCTTACAGTGTTTGTCTTTCTCTGTCTAACTTATTTTACTAAGCATAATACCTTTCAGGTCATCATCCATGTTGTTGTAAGTGGCAATATTTCATTCTTTTTTTTAAAGGCTGAGTAATATTCCATTACATATATGTACATATATGAAATATATATTGTTATGTATAATGTTATATATATTATATACAGACATATATATGTGTGTGTATATTATATATATGTATATATGCTGGAGAGGGTGTGAAGAGAAGGAAACTCTCATACACTGTTGATGGGAATTGATACAGACACTATGGGAACCATATAGAAGTTCCTTAAAAACCTAAAAATTCTATATGAGCCTGCAATCCTGTTCCTGGGCATATATCCAGACAAAAACATGATCCAGTAGGATACACGCACCCTGATGTTCATTGCAACACTGTTTACAATAGCCAGGATAGGGAAGCAACCTAAATGTCCATTGATGGAGGAATGGATAAAGAATATGTAGTACATATATATATGATGGAATATTCCCCAGTCATTAAAAAGGATGAAATAAGGCCATTTCCAGCAACATGGATGGACCTATAGATTGTCATACTGAGTGAAGTAGGACAGCAGAGAAACAGAAACATTGTATGACATCCCTTATATGCAGAATCTAAGAAAACATGAAACAAATGAACTTATTCACAAAATAGAAACATACTTAGAGAAAGAATTTATGGTTGCCAAGGGAAAGGGGTAGTTAGGGAGTTTGAAATGGACAGGTACACACTGCTATATTTAAAATGGATAACCAACAAGGACCTAATGTATAGAATGGCTCTGCTCAGTGTTACGTGGCAGCTGGATGGGAGGGGAGTTTGGGAGAGAATGGATACATGCATATGTATAGCTGAATCCCTTTGCTGTCTATCTGAAACCATCAGAACATTGTTAATTAGCTACACTCCTATATAAAAGAAAAAGTTTAATAAAAGTCTTGGATTAGCAAAAAATAAATCAGATTTTTTGTTTTGATGTTGAGTTGTATGAGTTCTGTATGTGTTTTGGATATTAACCTTTTACCAGATGTATCATTTGCAAATATCTTTTTCCATTCAGTAGGTTTCCTTTTTGTTGATAGATTTCTTCACTGTGCAAAAATGTTTTAGTTTGACATAGTCCCATTTGTTGATTTTGCTTTTGTTTCCTTTCCCTGAAGAGGCAAATTAAAAAAAAAAATGCTAAAACTGATGGCAAGCAGCCTACTGCCAATGTATTTTTTTAAAAGAAGTTTTATGATATCAGGTCTTAAGTTTGGTTATTAATCCATGTTGAGTTTATTTCTGTGTATGGTGTGAGAAAATGTTCTAAGTTAATTTTTTACATGTAATTGTCCAGTTTTCCCAGCACCAATTATTGAAGAGATTGTCTTTTCTTCATTATATATTCTTGTCTTCTTTCTCATAGATTATTTGACCATAAGTGCATGGTTTTTTTCTGACCTCTCTGTTCTGTCCCATTGATCTCTGTGTCTGTTTTTTTGTTTTTGTTTTTTTTTGTTGTTGTTTTTGGCCAGAACCATACTGTTTTGATTACTGTAGCTGTGTAGTATAGGCTGATGTCAGGGAGCCTGATACTTCCAGCTCTGTTCATTTCTCTCCAAATTGCTTTTGCTATTCAGGGACTTTTATGGTTTCATACACATTTTGTTATAAGATTATTTTTTATAATTTTGTGAGAAATGTCATGTGTGTTTTGATAGGGATTGCCTTAAATCTATAGATTGCTAGGGATTGTGTTAAATCTATGGATTGCTTTGGGTAGTATGGACATGTTAACAGTATTAATTCTTTCAATCCATGAAGATGGGTTATATTTCCATTTATTTGTATCATCTTCAGTTACTTTTATTAGTGTTTCATAGTTTTCAGTATATAAGTCTTTTATTATCTTGGTTAAGTTTATTCCTAGGTATCTTATTCTTTTTGATCAGATTTTAAGTGGTTTTATTTTCTTGATTTCTTTTTCTAATAAAATAATAAATATATCATGCTCAGTTCTGTCTAACTCTTTGCAACCTCATGGACTATACTGTAGGGTAAGGGAGTTAGAGGAGGTGAGGTTCGGAAAAAGAACAAGACCGGGGCTTTACAGGAACAGATCACCTTTAATGAGGCCAGAAGGGGCAGCAGTCAGGTTAGTGAGCTGCTGCACTAACCCAAGAAAAGAGTAAGTATATATAGGCATATATGTGGAAATCTACTGTCTTAAGGGAGCCTGTTATTCTCTAAGATTGTTCGGGTTATCTCTTAAATGGCTGGGGCAAGGAATTCTGGAGATTGGCCAGAGGGTGGGACTGGCTGGGAGCTGGGCACAATCAACCTTAATGTCCATTTTTTTCTTCCAGTGAGAGAGTACTTTGTTTTGCATAGAATGGTGGGGAGGACCCAGAGAGGAGTTTAACTCCAGGCTATTTTGAGCCACGTAACTTTCCTTCATATACAGTCCATGGAATTCTCCAAGCCAGAATACTAGAGTGGGTAGCCTTTCCCTTCTCCAGGGAATCTTCCCAACCCAGAGATTGAACCCAGGTCTCCTACATTGCAGGCGAATTATTTACCAGCTGAGCTACCAGGGAAGCCCTTAGCTCATTATGTTTCCCATTTTCCTTCCTGTATTTGATTTCTAGTTTCATGCCATTGTATTCTGGAAAAAATGCTTGATATAATTTCTGTCCTCTTAAATTTGTTGAAACTTGTTTGTGGCCTACCATGTGATCTATTGAGAGTCCCTTGGACTGCAAGGAGATCCAATCAGTCCATTGTAAAGGAGATCAGTCCTGGGTGTTCTTTGGAAGGACTGATGCTAAAGCTGAAACTCCAATATTTTGGCCACCTCATGCAAAGAGTTGACTCTTTGGAAAAGACTCTGATGCTGGGAGGGATTGGCGGGCAGGAGGAGAAGGGGACGACCAAGGATGTGATGGCTGGATGGCATCACCGACTCGATGGTCATGAGTTTGGGTGAATTCCAGGTGTTGGTGATGGACAGGCATGCCTGGCGTGCTGCAGTTCATGGGGTCACAAAGAGTCGGACACGACTGAGCAACTGAAATGAACTGAACTGAACTGATGTGATCTATCCTGGAGAATATTCCATGTTCTATTGAAAATAATGTGCATTCTGCTATTTTTGAATGGACTGTCTTGTAGATATCTACTAAATCTTCTGGTCTAATGTATAATTTAGGACCACGATTGATTTTCTGTCTGCGTGATTTGTCCATTGATGTGGTCTGCATGATTTGTCCATTGATGTGGATGAGGTGTTAAAGTTTTCTACTAGTTTAGTATTATTATCAGTTTCTCCGTTTACATTTGTTAATATTTACTTTATGTATTTAGGTGCTCCTATATTAGGTGGCGGGAGAAGGCAATGGCACCCCACTCCAGTACTCTTGCCTGGAAAATCCCATGGGTGGAGGAGCCTGGTAGGCTGCAGTCCATGGGGTCGCTAAGAGTCAGACATGACTGAGCAACTTCACTTTTTCTTTTCACCTTCATGCATTGGAGAAGGAAATGGCAACCCACTCCAGTGTTCTTGCCTGGAGAATCCCAAGGATGGTGGAGCCTGGTGGGCTGCTGTCTATGGGGTCGCACAGAGTCGGACATGACTGAAGTGACTTAGCAGCAGCAGCAGCAGCATATTAGGTGGCATGTATGTTAAAGAACATTATATCCTCTTTTTGTATTGATCCCTTTATCATTATATAGTGCCCTTTCTGTCTTCTGTTATAGACTTTTTCTGATATGAGTATTGTTATCCCAGCTTTCTTGTCATTTCCATTTTCATGGAATATCTTTTTCCATTATCTCACTTTCAGTCTGTCTGTGTCTTTAGCTATAAAGTGAGTCTCTTTTAGACAGCATGTAGATGGGTCTTTAAAAAAATCTAATCAACCCCCCTATATCTTTTGATTGGAGGATTTAGTCCATGGACATTTAAAATTATTAGTATTACTTTTATACTTATTGCCATTTTGTTACTTGTTTTCTGGTTGTTTTCATAGTTCTTCCCCATTCTTTTCTTCTTGTTTCTTCCTTGGTGGTTTTTTCTTTAGTGGCATGTTTGTGTTCTTTACTTGCTAGTTTTTGTATATCTGTTGTAGGGTTTTGATTTGTGGTTACCATGAGGTTTATACATGTTTACCTATAACTATATCTTTGTTGTTGTTGTTATTGTTCAGTCACTAAGTCATGTCTGACTTTTTGTGACCCCATGGACTGTAACCTGCCAGGCTTCTCTGTTCATGCGGTCCTCCAGGCAAGAATACTGGAATGAGTTGTCATTTCCTTCTCCAGGGGATCTTCTTGGACCAGGGATTGAACCTGTGTCTCCTGCATTGGCAGGCAGATATTTTTTTTTTTTCTTTTTGGCAGGCAGATTCTTTAACCACTGAGCCATCAGGGAAGCCCATATTTGTTTTGAACTGATAATCTTTGCTTGATAATCTACTTGTTTTAAATTGACAATCATTTAAGCTAAAATACATTCTAGAAGATCTACTTATTTTTACCCCTCTTCCCCATGTTTTATGTTTTTGATGTCATATTTTACATCATCAGGTCTATCCCTCAACTGCTTTTTTTGTAGTTATACTTGATTTTATATTTTTTTTGTCTTTTAATTTTCATGCTAGCTTATTTAAGTTGTTGAATCACAGCCTTTATTATAGATTTGCTTTTACTAGTGGGACTTTTCGTTTCCTATAAATTCTTACTTCTTATTGTAGCCCTTTTTGTCCTCTTAGAGAAGACCCTTTAGCAATTCATTTAGGGTTGGTTTAGAGTCTGACATGACTGAGCGACTTCACTTTCACGCTTTGGAAGAGGAAATGGCAACCCACTCCAATATTCTTGCCTGGAGAATCCCAGGGAAAGAGGAGCCTGGTGGGCTGCTGTCTCTGGGGTCGCACAGAGTCGGACACGACCAAAGCGACTTAGCAGCAACAGCAGCAGTGTTTATGATCTCTTTTAGTTTTTGTTTGTCTGAAAAGCCTTTCTCTCTCTTTCAATTCTGAGTGATAACTTTGGTAGGTATCAAACCTAATGTAACTTTTTCCTTTTCAGCACTTTAAATATGTCACTTCTTTCCGGCTTGCAAAGTTTCTGCAGAAACATCAGTTGATAGCCTTATGGGGGTTCTCTTGTATGTTACTATTTGTTTTTCTCTTGCTGCCTTTTAAATTCCCTATTTATCTTTTGTCATTTTAATTATGATATGTTTTGGTGTGTACCTCTTTGGGCCCATCTTGTTTTGTGCTTTCTGTACTTGGATATCTGTTTCCTTCCTTAGGTCTGGGAAGTTTTCATCCATGGTTTCATCAAATACATTTTCTACCCCTTTCTTTCTGTTTCTTCTGTGACCCCAATAAAGTAAATGTTCATATAATTTGTGCTGTAAACTATCTTTATATAAAAAATTTCCTTTTAAAAAAATGTTCTTATTGGGTAAGTTCTACTATTCTGCCTTCCAGATTGCCTATGTGTTCTTTTGTATCACCCAGGCTGCTGTTAATACTTTCTAGTGTATTTTTTCATTTCAGTTATTGATTTCTGAGTAGTTCTTTTTTATATTTTCTAATTATTTGTTGAAGCTATCATTGTGTTCATCTATTTTTCTCCCCCAGTTCAGTTAGCATTTTTATTACTATTGCTTTGAACTCTTTATCATATAAATTAATTATCTGTTTCATTAGGGCTTTCCCTGGGGTTTTGTCATATTCTTTTGCTTGACACATATCTCTTTGTTCTCACATTTTGTTTAGCTTTATCTGCTGTCTCTGTGAACCTGAGTGAAACAGCCACCTATACCGATCTTGAAGGGGGCTCCTTGTGTGGGAGCGTCCCTACATAGCCTGCATGTGTTCAGTGGCTTTGGTAGGAGAACTAGTTCTGAAGCACAGACTACATCTTCCCCTGGAGTGTACTGTTATCAACTACCTTGGTTGGGATTAAGGCTGGAGTTGGAAAGGCTAGAGCCAGAACTGGGTACCATCTGGGCTTCACCTAGGCTCAATGGCAATTGTTGCCCTTTTGAGGATGAGGTTGGGACCTGAGGGGTTGGAGCAGAGCCCTGAGGGAGTTGTACTTCTCCCTGGTGTGATGACATTCTCTGCCTTTTTTGGGGGGAGGGATAGGGCCAGAAGGCTGGGGCAGCATCACTGAGATATCTTTTCTCTTTTCTGGTATCATTAGTCTTTGCCCTGTCTAAGAGCTTTGTGTCTTCATTGGCTACTCCTTTCAGGTATGTGCACTCTTATTGGCTATGGCAACCTCTGCATTAGCAGAAGCAATGTTGGAGTAGGAGGGACTGGTGCAGGTGCCTGGTGTGGGCTGAGGGGCATGTTGTGGCACTCCTGGCATGCCAGCCAGAGCCTTGGTAAATTTTCAATTTTCTGCCTCTGTGCTGGGACTCAGAGTAAGCAAGTGCATGTACTTTTCAAGTGTAGAGTCTTGATTTCCTACAACCTTCTGGTAAGCCCCACTAGTTTTCAAATCAGCTAAGTGGGATCATCCTCCTAGTGTCAGACCCCATGGTTATATGGCTTGAACCTATCATTGCCTAGTGAAGATCCCTTTAACCTTGCATATTCCCCTCTACATCTGAGTCCCCTGCTAAACACGTGGGTGCCTACTATATTGCTTCTCCCCTCCCACAAGACTCTGTGTGCTTCTTTCTTTAGATCCTAAGTTGTAGACAAGCTAGTCTTTAGGTCATCCTCAGCAAGAGTTGCTCTATGCGTAGTTGTAGTTTTGATGTGTTCATGGGGAGAAGTGAGCTCAGGGTCTTCCTACTCCACCATCTTGATCCTGCTTCCTAATCATTTAGACTTTGAAAAGTGTTGATAGACATCAGGATCGTTTCCAGTTTTGGCCTATATGGATAGAACCCGCTATGAACATTTGTGTATAGGTTTTTGTGTGAAAGTAAATTTCATCAATATAGGATAAACTGTCCAGGAGTATAAATTCTGGGGCATGTGATACTTCTTTCTTAAGACGCTATCAAATGTCTTTCCAGGCTGTCTGTGCCATGTTGCATTCCCACCAGCAGTGGGAGTCCAGCCTCTGCTTGCTCACCAGCATTTGGTGTTTTCTTTGCTTTTAAATTTCAGAAATTTTCATAGGTGTGCAGTGACATGTCATTGTAATTTTAATTTGCATTTTCCTAACAGATAATGATGTTGAACATCTTCTCATGTGCTTGTTTGCCATCTCTATATCCCCTTCAGTGAAAAGACTTCTCATATTTTTGCCCATTTTCTTTTTTTGCCACTTTATCTATTTATTTTTTTAATTGAAGGATAATTGCTTTACCAAATTTTGTGGTTTTCTGTCATATATCAACAAGAATCAGCCATAGGTACACCCATGTCCTGTCCATTCTGAACCTCCTTCCCATCTCCCTCCCCATCCATCCTTCTAGATTGTCAAAGAGCCCCTGTTTGAGTTCCCTGAGCCATATAACAAATTCCCATTGGCCACCTATTTCACATGTGGCATTGTAAATTTCCATGTTATTCTCTGGGTGCATCTCACTCTCTTCTTCTTCCCCTCCTGCCATGTCCATAAGTCTGTTCTCTATGTCTATTTCTACACTGCTGCCCTGCAAATAAATTCATCAGTATCCTCTTTCAAGATTCCATATATCTGCATCAGTATATGATATTTAAGTAATATCCTGGTAGCTAAGCTGTTAAAGAATCTGCCTTTAAGGCAGGAGACCCTGGTTCAATTCCTGGGTCAGGCATATCTGCTGGAAAAGGGATAGGCTACCCACGCCAGTATTGTTGACCTTTCCTGGTGGCTCAGCTGGTAAAGAATCTGCCTGCAATGCTGGAGACCTGAGTTTGATCCCTGGGTTTGGAAGATCCCCTGGAGAAGGGTAATGCAACCCACGCCAGTATTTTTGCCTGGAGAATTCCATGGACTATCATGGGATCACAGAGAGTCAGACATGACTGAGTGGCTTTCACTTTCATACAATATGTTTCTCTTTCTGACTTACTTCACTCTGTGTAATAGGCTCTAGGTTCATCCAGCTCATTAAAATGGACTCAAATGCATTCCTTTTTATGGCTGAGTAGAATTCCATTGTAGGAGACTTCCCTGTAGCTCAAACAGTAAAGAATCTACCTGTGAGGCAGGACACCAGGGTTTGATCCCTGGGTTTGGAAGTTCTTCTGGAGAAGGGAGTGGAAATCCACTCCAGTATTCTTGTCTGGAGAATTCCATGGACAGAGAAACTTGGTGGGCTACAGTTTGTGGGTTCGCAAAGAGTCGGACACGACTGAGCAACTAACACAGTCCACAGAATTCCATTGTATATATGAACCACCACAGCTTCTTTATTCATTCATAAGTTGCTTCCATATTCTAGCTATTGTAAATAGTGCTGCAATGAACAATGGGATACATGTGTCTTTTTCAATTTTGGTTACCTCAGGGTATAAGCCTACTAGTGGGATTGCTGGGTCATATGCTGGTTTTATTCCTAGTGTTTTAAGTAATCACCATACCCTCTTCCATAGTGGCTGTGTCAATTTACATTCCCAGCAGCAATGAAAGAGTCCCCTTTTCTCTACAACCTCTCCAGTCTTATTGTTTGTAGGCTTTTTGATGATGGCCATTCTGACTGGCGTGAGGTGGTATCTCATTGTAGTTTTGATTTGCATTTCTCTAATAATGAGTGATGTTGAACATCTTTTCATGTGTTTGTTAGCCAACAGTATGTCTTCTTTTGAGAAATGTCTATTTAGATCTTTTTCTCACTTTTTGATTTGGTTGTTTTTTTTTTTTCTTTCTGTTATTGAATTGTATGAGCCGCTTGTATATTTTGGAAATGAATTCTTTGTCAGTTGTTTCCTTTGCTATTTCTCTCTCATTGTGAGGGTTGTCTTTTAACCTTGTTTGTAGTTTCGTTTGCTGTGCAAAAGCTCCTAAGTTTAATTAGGTCTCACTTGTTTATTTTTGTTTTTATTTCCATTACATGGGTCATAGAAGATCTTGCTTTGTTTTATGTTACTGAGTGTTCTGCCTATGGTTTCCTCTAAGAGTTTTATAGTTTTGGGTCTTATATGTAGGCCTTTAATCCATTTTGAGTTTATCTTTGTGTATGGCATTAGGAAGTGTTCTAATTTCATTCTTTTGCATTTAGCTATCCAGTTTTCCAGTACCACTTGTTGAAGAGGCTGTCTTTGCCCCATTGTATATTCTTGCCTCCTTTGTCAAAAGTAAGCTACCCATAGGTGTGTGGGTTTATCTCTGGGCTCTCTCAGTTCAGTGAAGTCACTCAGCTGTGTCCAACTCTTTGTGACCCCATGGACTGCAGCACACCAGGCCTTCCTGTCTATCACCAACTCTCGGAGTTTACTCAAGCTCAGGTCCATTGAGTCAGAGATGCCATCCAACCACCTCATTCTCTGTTGTCCCCTTTTCCTTCCACCTTCAGTCTTTCCAAGCATCAGAGTATTTTCCAATAAGTCAGCTCTTTGCATCAGGTGGCCAAAGTATTGGAGCTTCAGCTTCAGCATCAGTCCTTCCAATGAATATTTAGGACTTATTTCCTTTAGAATGGACTGGTTGGATCTCCCTGTTGTCCAAGGGATTCTCAAGAGTCTTCTCTAACACCATAGTTGAAAAGCATCAATTCTTTGGTGCTCAGCTTTCTTTATAGTCCAACTCTCACATCGATACATGACTACTGGAAAAACCATAGCTTTGACTAGACGGACCTTTGTTGGCAAAGTAATATCTCTGCTTTTTAATATGCTGTCTAGGTTGGTCATAACTTTCCTTCCAAGGAGCAAGTGTCTTTTAATTTCAAGGCTGCAGTCACCATCTGCAGTGATTTTGGAGCCAAAGAAAATAAAGCCTGTCACTGTTTCCACTGTTACTCCATCTATTTGCCATGGAATGATGGGACTGGATGCCATGATCTTAGTTTTCTGAATGTTGAGTTATAAGGCAAAATTTTCACTCTCCTCTTTCACTTTCATCAAGAGGCTCTTTAGTTCTTCACTTTCTGCCATTAGGGTGGTATCATCTGCACATCTGAGGTTATTGATATTTCTCCTGGGAATCTTGATTCCAGCTTGTGCTTCATCCAGTCCAGCATTTCTCATGATGTACTCTGCATATAAGTTAAATAAGCAGGGTGACAATATACAGCCTTGACGTACTCCTTTCCTGATTTGGAACCAGTGTTTTGTTCCATGTCCAATTCTCACTGTTGCTTCTTGACCTCCTCTTTTGTTTGTCTATATTTCTGTTTTTGTGACAGTACCATACTGTCTCAATGACTGTAACTTTGTAGTATAGTCTGCAATCAGGAAGGTTGATTCCTCCAACTCCATTCTTCTTTCTCAGGACTCCTTTGGCTATTCAGGGTCTTTTGTTATTCCATATGAATTGTGAAATTTTTTGTTCTAGTTCTGTGAAAAATGCTATTGGTAATTTGATAGGGATTGCATTGATTCTGTAGTTTGCATTTGATAGTATAGTCATTTTCACAATATTGATTCTTCTTACTCTTCCTACCCAGAAACATGGAATATCTCTCCATCCATTTATGTCATCTTTGATTTCTTTCACCAGTGTCTTATAATTTTCTGTATACAGTTCTTTTGTCTCCTTAGGTAGTTTTATTCCTAGATATTTTATTCTTTTTGTTGCAATGGTGAATGGGATTGATCCCGTAATTTCTCTTTCTGATTTTTTAATTTCTCTTTCTGATTTTTCATTGTTAGTATATAGGAATGCAAGTGATTTTTGTATATTGACTTGAATCCCATGACTTTGCCAAATTCACTCACTAGCTCTAGTAATTTTCTGATAGCTTCTTTTGGGTTTCTTATGTATAGCATCATGTCATCTGCAAACAGTGAGAGTTTTGCTTCTTTTCCTATCTGGATTCCTTTTATTTCTTTTTCATCTCTAGTTGTCATAGCTAGGACTTCCAAAACTATGTTGAATAATAGTGGTTAGAGTGGACACCCATGTCTTGTTTCTGTTCTTAGAGGGAATGCTTTTAGTTTTTCACCTTTGAGAATCATGTTTGCTGTGGGCTTATCATATATGGCCTTTACTGTGTTGAGGTAGGTTCCTTCTATGCCCATTTTTTGGAAATGTTTTTTATCATAAATGGATGCTGAATTTTGTCAAATGCATTTTCTACATCTGTTGAGATGATCATATAGATTTATCTTTCAATTTGTTAATATGGTGTTTCATGTTGAATGATTTGCATATATCGAAGAATCCTTGCATCCCTGGAATAAACCCAACTTGATCATGGTGTATGAGATTTTTAATGTGTTGTTGAATTCTGTTTACTAGAATTTTTGTTTTTGCCCCTTTTCAAATTGGGTTCTTTACTTTGTGATTTCCTTTGAGGATTCTTTATATATTAGGGATATTAGTCCTTTTCTGGATATGTGATTTGCAAATATTATCTCCCCACCTGTAGTTTGTCTTTTCATCCTCCTAACAAGTTTTCACAGAAAAAAAATTTAATTGGAATTTTAACTTATAATTGTTTTGTTTTATGGATTGTGCTTTCCTATCAAGTTTAAGATTCTTTTCCAAGCCCTAGGTTCTGAAGATTTTTTCCTATGTTTATTTCTAAAACTTTTACAGCTTTACCTTTAAATATGTGATCCATTTTGGATTTAACTTTCATATCAAGACAGTTCTTTCTTTCTCTCTCTTTTGCCTGTGGGTGTCCAACTGCCCTGGCACCATTTGTTAAATAGGCTATCTTTCTTGCATTGCATTGCTTTTGCACTTTTGTCAAAATCCCTTTAGCATATTTGTGTGGGCCTATGTCTGAGTTGTCTATTCTGTTATATTGATCCTTATGTCTCTGCCACCCACATACTCTTCATTATTGTAGCTATAGCATTATAATATTACAGTAAAAGTATAGTCTATAGTACAGTATTATTAGTGGCAATTGTATAGTATGGTATGCTCAGTTGCTTCAGTCGTGTCCGACTCTGTGTGACCCCATAGATGGCAGCCCACCAGGCTCCACCGTCCCTGGGATTCTCCAGGCAAGAACACTGGAGTGGGTTGCCATTTCCTTCTCCAATGCATGAAAGTGAAAAGTGAAAGTGAAGTCACTCAGTCGTGTCTGACTCTTTGCGACCCCATGAACTGCAGCCCACCAGGCTCCTCCATCCATGGGATTTTCCAGGCAAGAGTACTGGAGTGAGGTGCCATCGCCTTCTCTGATAGTATGGTATAGTATGGTAATAATAATGATTGCATAGTATGGTAATGGCAATTAAATAGCTTGTTTCCTCCTGTTTTGGCTTCCCTGGTGGCTCAGATGGTAAAGAATCTGCCTGCAATGAGGGAGACCCCAGTTCAATCCCTGGGTTGGAAAGATCCCCTGGAGGAGGAAATGGCAACCCATGGCAGTATTCATGCCTAGAGAATCCCAAGGACAAAGGACAGGAGCACAGACAGGCTACAATCCATGGGATCACAAAGAGTCAGACACGACTGAGCAACTAACACTTTCTTCACTTCCTCCTGTTTAAGTTCTTTAAAAAATTTTTTTTAATTTATTTGAATTGGAGGCTAATTACAATATTAAAAAAAATTTTTTTTAAAATTTTACTTCATTGTACTTTACAATACTGGATTGGTTTTGCCATACATCAACATGAATCCACCACGGGTGTACATGAGTTCCCAATCCTGAACCCCCCTCCCACCTCCCACCCCATATCATCTCTCTGGGTCATCCCAGTGCACCAACCCCAAGCATTCTGTATCCTGCATCGAACCTAGACTGGTGATTCTTTTCTTACATGATGTTATACATGTTTCAATGCCATTCTTCCAAATCATCCCACCCTCTCCTTCTCCCTCAGAGTCCAAAAGTCTGTTCTACACATCTGTGTCTCTTTTGTTGTCTTGCAAACAGAGTTGTCATTACCATCTTCTAAATTCCATATATATGTGTTAGTATGCTATATTGGTGTTTTTCTTTCTGGCTTACTTCACTCTGTAATCAGCTCCAGTTTCATCCACCTCATTAGAACTGATTCAAATGTATTCTTTTTAATGGCTGAGTAATACTCCACTGTGTATATGTACAACAGCTTTCTTATCCATTTGTCTGCTGATGGACATCTAAGTTGCTTCCATGTCCTGGCGATTATAAACAGTGCTGCGATGAACATTGGGGTACACCTGTCTCCTTCAGTCTGGTTTCCTTGGTGTGTATGCCCAGCAGTGAGATTGCTGGGTCATAAGGCAGTTCTATTTCCAGTTTTTTAAGGAATCTCCACACTGTTCTCCATAGTGGCTGTACTAGTTTGCATTCCCACCAACAGTGTAAGAGGGTTCTCTTTTCTCCACACCCTCTCCAGCATTTATTGCTTGTAGACTTTTGGATCGTAGCCATTCTGACTGGCGTGAAATGGTACCTCATTGTGGTCTTGATTTGCATTTCTCTGATAATGAGTGATGTTGAGCATCTTTTCGTGTGTTTGTTAGCCATCTGTATGTCTTCTTTGGAGAAATGTCTATTGAGTTCTTTGGCCCATTTTTTGGTTGGGTCGTTTATTTTTCTGGAATTGAGCTGCAGGAGTTGCTTGTATATTTTTGAGATTAGTTGTTTGTCAGTTGCTTCATTTGCTATTATTTTCTCCCATTCTGAAGGCTGTCTTTTCACCTTGCTTATAATTTCCTTTGTTGTGCAGAAGCTTTTAATTTTAATTAGATCCCATTTGTATATTTTTGCTTTTATTTCCAGAATTCTGGGAGGTGGATCATAGAGGATCCTGCTGTGATTTATGTCAGAGAGTGCTTTGCCTATGTTCTCCTCTAGGAGTTTTATAGTTTCTGGCCTTACATTTAGATCTTTAATCCATTTTGAGTTTATTTTTGTGTGTGGTGTTAGAAAGTGATCTAGTTTCATTGTTTTACAAGTGGTTGACCAGTTTTCCCAGCACCACTTGTTAAAGAGATTGTCTTTAATCCATTGTATATTCTTGCTCCTTTGTTGAAGATAAGATGTCCATAGGTGTGTGGATTTATCACTGGGCTTTCTATTTTGTTCCATTGATCTATATTTCTATCTTTGTGCCACTGTCTTGATGACTGTGGCTTTGTAGTAGAGCCTGAAGTCGGGCAGGTTGATTCCTCCAGTTCCATTCTTCTTTCTCAAGATTGCTTTGACTATTCGAGGTTTTTTTTGTACTTCCATACAAATTGTGAAATTATTTGTTCTAGCTCTGTGAAAAATACCGCTGGTAGCTTGATAGGGATTGCATTGAATCTATAAATTGCTTTGGGTAGTATACTCATTTTCACTATATTGATTCTTCCATCATGAACATGGTATATTTCTCCATCTATTAGTGTCCTCTTTGATTTCTCTCACCAGTGTTTTATAGTTTTCTATATATAGGTCTTTAATTTCTTTCAGTTCAATTCAGTCGCTCAGTCGTGTCTGCAACCCCATGAATCGCAGCACGCCAGGCCTCCTTGTCCATCACCATCTCCCAGAGTTCACTCAGACTCACGTCCATCGTGTCCGTGATGCCATCAAGCCATCTCATCCTTGGTCGTCCCCTTCTCCTCCTGCCCCCAATCCCTCCCAGCATCAGAGTCTTTTCCAATGAGTCAACTCTTCGCATGAGGTGGCCAAAGTACTGGAGCTTCAACTTTACAATCATTCCTTCCAAAGAAATCCCAGGGCTGATATCCTTCAGAATGGACTGGTTGGATCTCCTTGCAGTCCAAGGGACCCTCAAGAGTCTTCTCCAACACCACGGTTCAAAAGCATCAATTCTTCAGCGCTCAGCCTTCTTCACAGTCCAACTCTCACATCCATACATGACCACAGGAAAAACCATAGCCTTGACTAGACGGACCTTAGTCAGCAAAGTAATGTCTCTGCTTTTGAATATACTATCTAGGTTGTTCATAACGTTTCTTCCAAGGAGTAAGCGTCTTTTAATTTCATGGCTGCATTCACCATCTGCAGTGATTTTGGAGCCCAAAAAAATAAAGTCTGACAGTTTCCATATCTATTTCCCGTGAACGATGGGACTGGATGCCATGATCTTCATTTTCTGAATGTTGAGCTTTAAGCCAACTTTTTCACTCTCCTGTTTCACTTTCATCAAGAGGCTTTTTAGTTCCTCTTCACTTTCTGCCATAAGGGTGGTGTCATCTGCATATCTGAGGTAATTAATATTTCTCCTGGCAATCTTGATTCCAGCTTGTGTTTCTTCCAGTCCAGCGTTTCTCATGATGTACTCTGCATAGAAGTTAAATAAGCAGGGTGAAAATATACAGCCTTGACGTACTCCTTTTCCTATTTGGAACCAGTCTGTTGTTCCATGTCCAGTTCTAATGTTGCTTCCTGACCTGCATACAGATTTCTCAAGAGGCAGGTTAAGTGGTCTGGTATTCCCATCTGTTTCAGAATTTTCCAGAGTTTAATTTCTTTAGGTAGATATATTCCTAAGTATTTCATTCTTTTCATTGCAATGGTGAATGGAATTGATTCCTTAATTTATTTTTCTACTTTCTCATTATTAGTGTATAGAAATGCAAGGGATTTCTCTGTGTTGATTTTATATCCTGCAACTTTACTATATTCATTGATTAGCTCTAGTAATTTTCTGGTGGAGTCTTTAGGGTTTTCATGTCATCTGCAAACAGTGAGAGTTTTACTTCTTCTTTTCCAATTTAGATTCCTTTTATTTCTTTTTTCTGCTCTGATTGCTGTGGCCAAAACTTCCAGAACTATGTTGAATAGTAGTAATGAGAGTGGGCACCCTTGTCTTGTTCCTGACTTTAGGGGAAATGCTTTCAGGTTTTCACCATTGAGGATAATATTTGCTGTAGGTTTATCATATATAGCTTTTATTATGTTGGGATATGTTCCTTCTATTCCTGCTTTCTGGAGAGTTTTTTCCCTCATAAATGGATGTTGAATTTTGTCAAAGGCTTTCTGTGCGTCTATTGAGATAATCATATGGCTTTTATTTTTCAGCTTGTTAATGTGGTGAATTACATTGGTTGATTTGCAGATATTGAAGAATCCTTGCATCCCTGGGATAAAGCCCACTTGGTCATGGTGTATGATCTTTTTAATGTGTTGTTGGATTCTGATTACTAGAATTTTGTTAAGGATTTTTGCATCTATGTTCATCCGTGATATTGGCCTGTAGTTTTTTTTTTTTTGTGGCATCTTTGTCAGGTTTTGGTATTAGGGTGATGGTGGCCTCATAGAATGAGTTTGGAAGTTTACCTTCCTCTGCAATTTTCTGGAAGAGTTTGAATAGGATAGGTGTTAGCTCTTCTCGAAATTTTTGGTAGAATTCAGCTGTGAAGCCATCTGGGCCTGGGCTTTGTTTGCTGGAAGATTTCTGATTACCGTTTCAATTTCCGTGCTTGTGATGGGTCTGTTAAGATTTTCTATTTCTTCCTGGTTCAGTTTTGGAAAGTTGTACTTTTCTAAGAATTTGTCCATTTCTTCCACGTTGTCCATTTTATTGGCGTGTAATTGCTGATAGTAGTCTCTTATGATCCTTTGTATTTCTGTGTTGTCTGTTGTGATCTCTCCTTTTTCATTTCTAACTTTATGGATTAGATTTTTCTCCCTTTGTTTCTTGATGAGTCTGGCTAATGGTTTGTCAAATTTATTTATCCTTTCAGAGAACCAGCTTTTGGCTTTGTTGATTTTCACTATGGCCTCCTTTGTTTCTTTTGCATTTATTTCTGCCCTAATTTTTAAGATTTCTTTCCTTCTACTAACCCTGGGTTTCTTCATTTCTTCCTTTTCTAGTTGCTTTAGATGTAGAGTTAGGTCATTTATTTGACTATTTTGTTGTTTCTTGAGGTATGCCTGTATTGCTATGAACTTTCCCCTTAGCACTGCTTTTACGGTGTCCCACAGGTTTTGGGTTGTTGTGTTTTCATTTTCATTCGTTTCTATGCATATTTTGATTTCCTCTGTGATTTGTTGGTTATTCAGCAGCATGTTGTTCAGCCTCCATGTGTTGGAATTGTTAGTAGTTTTTCTCCTGTAATTGAGATCTAATCTTACTGCATTGTGGTCAGAAAAGATGCTTGGAATGATTTCATTTTTTTTTTTAATTTACCAAGGCTAGATTTATGGCCCAGGATGTGATCTATCCTGGAGAAGGTTCCGTGTGCACTTGAGAAAAAGGTGAAATTCATTGTTTTGGGATGAAATGTCCTATAGACATGAATTAGGTCTAACTGGTCTATTGTATCATTTAAAGTTTGTGTTTCCTTGCTAATTTTCTGTTTTGTTGATCTATCCATAGGTGTGAGTGGGCATTAAAGTCTCCCACTATTATTGTGTTAATTTCCCCTTTCATACTTGTTAGCATTTGTCTTACATATTGTGGTGCTCCTATGTTGGGTGCATATATATTTATAATTGTTATATCTTCTTCTTGGATTGATCCTTTGATCATTATGTAGTGTACTTCTTTGTCTCTTTTCACAGCCTTTGTTTTAAAGTTTATTTCATCGGATATGAGTATTGCTACTCCTGCTTTCTTTTGGTCTCTCTCTGCATGGAAAATATTTTTCTGGCCCCTCACTTTCAGTCTGTATGTGTCCCCTGTTTTTACATGGGTCTCTTGTAGACAACATATATAGGGGTCTTATTTTTGTATTCATTCAGCCAGTCTTTGTCTTTTGGTTGGGGTATTCAACCCATTTACTTTTAAGGTAATTATTGATAAGTATGATCCCGTTGTCATTGACTTTATTGTTTTGGGTTCGAGTTTATACACCCTTTTTGTGTTTCCTGTCTAGAGAATATCTTTTAGCATTTGTTGGAGAGCTGGTTTGGTGGTGCTGAATTCTCTCAGCTTTTGCTTGTCTGTAAAGTTTTGATTTCTCCTTCATATTTGAATGAGATCCTTGCTGGGTACAGTAATCTGGGCTGTAGGTTATTTTCTTTCATCACTTTAAGTATGTCTTGCCATTCCCTCCTAGCTTGAAGAGTTTCTATTGAAAGATCAGCTGTTATCCTTATGGGAATCTCCTTGCGTGTTATTTATTGTTTTTCCCTTGCTGCTTTTAATATTTGTTCTTTGTGTTTGCTCTTTGTTAATTTGATTAATAGGTGTCTCGGGATGTTTCGCCTTGGGTTTATCCTGTTTGTGACTCTCTGGGTTTCTTGGACTTGGGTGATTATTTCCTTCCCCATTTTAGGGAAGTTTTCAACTATTATCTCTTCAAGTATTTTCTCATGGTCTTTTTTTTTGTCTTCTTCTTCTAGGACTCCTATGATTTGAATGTTGGGGTGTTTAACACTGTCCTGGAGGTCTCTGAGATTGTCCTCATTTCTTTTAATTAGTTTTTCTTTTCTTCTCTCTGATTCATTTATTTATACCATTCTATCTTCTAATTCGCTAATCCTATCTTCTGCCTCTGTTATTCTAGTATTTGTTGCATCCAGAGTGTTTTTGATCTCATTTATTGCATTATTCATTAGATATTGACTCTTTTTTACTTCTTCTAGGTCCTTGTTAAACCTTTCTTGCATCTTCTCAATCCTTGTCTCCAGGCTATTTATCTGTGATTCCATTTTGATTTCAAGATGTTGGATAATTTTCACTATCATTATTTGGAATTCTTTTTATCAGGTAGATTTCCTATCTCTTCCTCTTTTGTTCGGTTTGGTGGGCATTTATCCTGTTCCTTTACCTGCTGGGTATTCCTCTGTCTCTTCATCTTGTTTATATTGCTGAGTTTGGGGTGGCCTGTCTGTATTCTGGCAGTTTGTGGAGCTCTCTTTATTGTGGAGTTTCCTCACTGTGGGTGGGATTGTACAGGTGGCT
Source organism: Ovis aries (assembly GCF_016772045.2). Classification (NCBI taxonomy): domain Eukaryota; kingdom Metazoa; phylum Chordata; class Mammalia; order Artiodactyla; family Bovidae; genus Ovis; species Ovis aries. Next base: position 113,522,109 of record NC_056055.1, on the reverse strand, counting down.
TCTCAAGGTTTCTTGGTTAGGGAATCTTGTGTCGGTGTTCTGTTTGGTGGAGCTGGATTTCTTCTCTCTGTAGTGCAATGAAGTGTCCAGTAATGAGTTATGAGATGTCAATGGTTTTGGAGTAACTTTGGGCAGCTTGTATGTTGGAGCTCAGGGCTGTGTTCCTGTGTTGCTGGAGAATTTACATGGTATGTCTTGCTCTGGAACTTGTTGGCCCTTGGGTGGTGCTTGGTTTCAGTGTAGGTATGGAGGTTTTTGATGAGCTCCTGTCAATTAATGTTCCCTGGAGACAGGAGTTCTGGTGTTCTTAGGATTTGGACTTCAGCCTCCTGCTTCTGGTTTTCAATCTTATTTTTACAGTAGTCTCAAGACTTCTCCTTCTATACAGCACCATTGATAAAACATCTAGGTTAAAGATGATGAGTTTCTCCACAATGAGGGACACCCAGAGAGGTTCACAGAGTTACATGGAGAAAAGAAAAGGGAGGAGGGAGTTAGAGGTGACCCGAATGAGATGAGGTGGAATCAATAGAGGAGAGAGCAAGCTAGCCAGTAATCACTTCCTTATGTACACTCCACAGCTGGACCACTGAGAGATGTTCATGGAGTTATGCAAAGAAGAGAAGAGGGAGGAAGGAGACAGAGGTAGCCAGGAGGATAAAAAGGGGGAATCAAAAGGAGAGAGACAGATCCAGCCAGCAATCAGTTCCCTGTGTTCTCCACCATCTGGAACACAACAGAAATTCACAGAGTTGGTTAGAGAAGAGAGGGGGTAGGGGGGAGACACAGGCAACCTGGTGGAGAAAAAGAAGAGTGCAAAGGGGGAGGGAGCAATCAAGCCATTAATCTTGCTCCCAAGTAATAATGGCTACTGAAGACTGTGTTCTTAAAGGTACAAAATTGATAGCAAATACCAGAAAGCAAAGATTAAAAATCTAGAGTAGAGTTTGGAATTTCAAAAATACAATATTAAGGAAAGGAAGTAAAGAAAGAGGAAAAAAAGTCAGAAATATTATAAAAAAATACATATATATGAAGTTTGCTTTAAAAAATTGTTTTTTTTTTTTACAAAGTAATAGTAGGTTATAAAAGTGAAAATTAAAAGAGTAAGAGAGTACTTAAAAATTAAAAAAATTTAAAAAAATTAAAAAAAGAGATCGTAAAAATAGTGAAAATATATCTAGGACTTTCTCTGGTGTTTTTGTGGGTATTGTGGGGTCAGTTCATTTTTGGATAGTTTCTTGGTCCAACTTATATTTCTCAAGATCTATAGGCCCTTTCCTATGTAGTTGGTACTAACGACAGGGTCTTAATCTATTGCACCTGTCACTTCCAAGGCAGTTCCCTCTGTTTTAGCTTCTTCTGTTCGCTGGTCTCTTCAGTGTCTGATTTCCACCCTGACACAAAGGGGGCGGTGGTGGACACTTGTTATAGGCTCACTTATTCAGTCGCGCTGTGGGGAGGGAGGGACACTGCAAACAAATAACACTAGTGTGTGCTCACAGTGCCTCAGCCACAGTGGACCCGCCACTGCTCACAGCACGTGTACCCTCCCTGCCCACACTGCTCAGGCTCTAGGTTGCTCCACTGGGAATTGTCCGAGGCTGGCCCTAGGCTGCATGCACCTCCCAGGTCTAAGCCGCTCAGGTTCAGGCAGTTGGGTAGTCCCCAGAGGCACAGACTCGGTTGGACCTGCGTTTTGTGCTCTTCCCAGGTCCGAGCAGCTCAGGTGATGAGGTGTTTGGCAAGCGCGGTCGCTGCGACTTATCGCCTCCCCTGGTCCTGCCGCTCGGTTTTCTGTGTACAACCGGTGCACCTTCTCAGGAGGATGCTGACCATCCAGAACCCCAAGAAATCTTAGTTAGCAAAGAAGCCTGCTTGCAGTTTTGTAGATAATGTCTCTCTGGGGCTGCGACTGCCCCCTTCCGGCTCTGGCTGCCTGTCACCAGAGAGGGATGGTCTGCAGCCGGGTATCTCTGTTCAGTCGTTTGTTCTGTGTGCGGGCCTGGCGGTGTCTTAGGTTAGGGCTGGCTTTTTGCGTGGTAGTTATCCCACAGTCTGGTTTGCTAGCCCAAGTTAGTTCACTCAGATTGCACTCGGGGCATTCAGGCCAGATCCTTACTCTAAGCAGTGCAGCCTGCGCCTCCCTGCCCAGCCCCTGCTTGCTAATACCGGGTACAGGCATCTGCGCTGCTTCTCCACTGAGGGAGTTACCCTTGGCCTTGTAATCTGTGGGTTTTAATTATTTATTTATTTTCCCTCCCTGTTATGTTGCCCTCTGTGCTTCCAAGGCTTGCCATAGATTCAGCAGTGAGAGTGCTTCCTGGTGTTTGGAAACTTCTTTCTTTTTAAGATTCCCTTCCCAGGACAGAGCTCCGTCCCTACCTCTTTTGTCATTTTTTTTGTCTCATATTTTTCCCTACCTCCTTTTGAAGACAATGAGCTGCTTTTCTGGGTGCCTGATGTCCTCTGCCAGCATTCAGAAGTTGTTTTGTGGAATCTACTCAGCATTTAAATGTTCTTTTGATGACTTTGTGGGGGAGAAAGTGGTCTCCCCGTCCTATTCCTCTGCCATCTTAGTACCGCCCTCCCTCATTTTAGTTTTGATGTTCATTTCTTTAATAATGTGCAGGGCTAAGCATTTTATGTTTGTTGGAGATTTGTATGTCTTCTTTGGAGAGATGTCTGTTTAGGTCATTTGCTCATTTTTTTTTAAAAAATTGAATTGCTTGTGCTATTTGTATATTTTGCAGATTAAGCCCTTTGCAATTGCCTCATTTGCAAACAGTTTCTCCCATTCTGAGTGTTGTCTTTTTGTCTCATTTATGGTTTTCTGTGCTGTGCAAGAGGTTTTAAGTTTAATTAGGTCCTATTTGTTTATTTCTATTTTTATTTTTATTACTCTAGCAGAGTGAAGTGAAAGTGATAGTCACTCAGTCATATCTGACTTTTTGTGGCCCCAAGAACTGTAGCCCACCAGGATCCTCTGTCCATGCAGTTCTCCAGGCAAGAATACTAGAATGAATTTCCATTCCTTCTCCAGGGGATCTTCCCAACCCAGGTACTGAATCCAGGTCTCCTGCATTGCAGGCAGATTCTTTACCATCTGAGCCATAATACTGATGGTATATTACTCTAGTAGTTAGGTAACAATGATCTTTCTGTGATTTATGCCAATGAATGTTCTTCCTATGTTTTCCTATAAGAGTTTTTAGTGTCTGATCTTACAGTTAGGTCTTTATTTGATTTTGAATTTATTTTTGTGTCTGGTGTTGTGTAGTGGTCTAATTTCATTCTTTAACATGTAGCTGTCAGTTTTCCCAGCACCACTTACTGAAGCCACTGTTTTTTCCATTGTATAGACTTGCCTTTTTTTGTCATGGATTAAGGGACCATAAGTGTGTGGGTTTATCTTTGGGCTTTCTGTCCTGTCCCATTGATCTGTATTTCTGCTTTTGTGCCATTTCCATACTCTCTTGATATTTGTAGATTCCTTTGGGTAGTATTACTATTTTCACAGTATTGATTCTTCCAATCCAAAAACATGTTTTTGTCATCTGTGATTTCTTTCATCAGTGTCTTATAGTTTTCTGAGTACAGGTGTTTTATCTCCTTAGATAAGTTTATTTATAGATATTTTATTCCTTTTGATATGATGGTAAACAGGCTCATTTCGTTAATTTTTATGATCTTTCGTTTTTACTGTATAGGAGTGGAGGAGATTTCTGTGCATTACTTTTGTATCATGCAACCTTATCAGAGTCATTGATTATACCTAGTAGCTTTCTGGTGTTATCTTTATGATTTCCTGTGTATAGTATCATATAATCTGCAAATAGTGACAGATTACATCTTCTTTTTCCAGCTTGGATTCCATTTTATTTTTTTATTCTCTGATGGCTATGGCTAGGACTTCTAAAACTATTATTGAATAGTAGTGGTGAGAGTGGTCATACTTGTTTTATCCCTCATCTTATTGGGAATGCTATCAGTTTTTCACCACTGAGAAAGATGTTTTCTGTGGATTTGTCATACATGACCCTTATTATATTGAGGTAGATTCTTCCTATACCCACTTTCTGGAGTTTATATATATACATATATATATGTGTATAACATATATAATGTGTATATATATATATATGTTACATATATATAAAACAAGTTGAATTTTGTCAAAAGCTTTTTCTGCATCTATTCAGATTATTACATGGTTTTTATTCTTCAATTTTTTACTGTGGTGTATCTCATTGATTGATTTACATATATTGAAGAATCCTGGTATTCCTGGAATAAATCCCATTTTTTCATGGTGTATGACCCTTTCAGTGTGTTGTTGGATTCTGTTTGCTAGTATTTTGTTGAGGCTTTTTGCATCCATGTTCATTAGTGAAATTGACTTGTAATTTTCTTTTTTGTGATATCTTTGTCTAGTTTTGTTAACTTGGTGATGGTGGCCTTGTAAAATGAGCTTGACAGTATTCCTTCCTTTGCAATTTTTTTGAAGAGTTAGAGAAGGATGAGTGTTAGCTGTTCTCTAAATGTTACAGAATTTGCCTGCAAAGCCATCATGTCCTGGACTTTCATTTTTTGGAAGATTTTTCATCATAGTTTTGATTTCATTACTTGTGGTTAATCTGTTCATATTTTCTATTTCCTTTGGTTCAGCCTTGGAAGGTTGTACTTTTCTAAGAATTTGTCCATTTTTCTAGGTTATCCATCTTAATGGCATATAGTTGCTTGTAGTAGTCTTAAATGATAATTTGTATTTCTGTGGAGTCAGTTGTAATTTCTCCTTTTTCATTTCTAATTTTATTGATTTGAATATTCTCCTTTTTTCTTGATGAGTCTGGCTAAAGGTTTATCAATATTGTTTTTGTTCCCACAGAACCAGCTTTTTGTTTCACTGATTTTAGTTATTGTTTTCTTCATTTCTATTTCATTTATTTTTCTCTGATCTTTGTGATATATTTCCTTCTACTAACTTTGGGTTTTGCTTGTTCTTTTTCTCTAGTTGCTTCATGTATAAGGCTAAATTGTTTATTTTTTTCCTTGTTTCTTGAGGTAGGATTACATTGTCACAAACTTCTCTCTTAAGACTGCTTTTGTTGCACCCCAAATGCTGAGCTGGAGGAAGCACAGGCTGGAATTGAGATTGCCAGGAGACATACCAATAACCTCAGATATGCAGAGGACACCACCATTATGGCAGAGAGTGAAGAAGAACTAAACAGCCTTTTGATAAAAGTGAAAGAGGACAGTGAAAAAGTTGATTTAAAGCTCAACATTCATAAAACTAAGATCATGGCATCTGGTCCCATCACTTCATGGCAAATAGATGGGGAAACAGCGGAAACAGTAGCTGACTTTATTTTTGGGGAGCTCCAAAATTACTGCATATGGAGACTGCAGCCATGAAATTAAAAGACGCTTACTTCTTGAAAGGAAAGTTATGCCAACCTAGACAGCATATTAAAAAGTAGAGATATCACTTTGTCAACAAAGGTTCGTCTAGTTAAGGCTGTGGTTTTTCCAGTAGTCATGTATGGATGTGAGAGTTGGACTGTAAAGAAAGCTGAGTGCTGGAGAATTGATGCTTTTGAACTGTGGTGTTGGAGAAGACTCTTGAGAGTCCCTTGGACTGCAAGGAGATCCAACCAGTCCATCCTAAAGGAAATCAGTCCTGGGTATTCATTGGAAGGACTGATGTTGAGGCTGAAAATCCAAAACTTTGGCCACCTGATGTGAAGAGCTGACTCCTTTGAAAAGACCCTGATGCTGGGAAAGATTGAGGGCAGGAGGAGAAGGGGAGAACAGAAGATGAGATGGTTGGATGGCATCACCAACTCAATGGACATGGGTTTGTGTGGACTCAAGGAGTTGGTGATGGACAGGGAGGCCTGGTGTGCTGCAGTTCATGGGGCCACAAAGAGTTGGACATGACTGAGTGACTGAACTGGTAGGTTTGGGGCCATGATGTTTTCAATATCATTTTTTGATAGATTTTTAAAATTTCTTGTTTGATTTCTTTAGTGATCTCTTGGTTATTTAATAGCATGTTGTTTAGCTTCCATGTTTTTTCTTGAAAAAAAATTTTTTTCCTTTAATTGATTTCTAATCTCATAGCATTGTTGTTGGAAAAGGTGGTTGATATGATTTCAGTTTTCTTAAATTTGCCATTGCTTGATTTGTGGCCCAAGCTGTGATCTATCCTGGAGAATGTTCCATGTGCTCTTGGGAAGAAAATGTATTTTACTGCTTTCTGGTGGAATGTCCTATAAATATCAACTAGGTCTATCTGGTCTAGTATGTCATTTAAACCTGTATTTCCACATTTATTTTCTGTATGGATGATCTATCCATTGGTATAAATGGGGTGTTACAGCCCCTCAGTATTGTCATGTTACTATTAATTTCCCCTTTTATAGCTATTATCATTTGCCTTATGTATTAAGGTGCTCTTATGTTGGATGCATAAATATTTATAATTTTTATATCTTCTTCTTGGATTGATCCCTTGATCATTACTCTCTTTTAATGGTTTTTATTTTAAAGTCTCATTTATTTGATATGAGTATTACTACTCCAGCTTTCTTTTGATTTCCACAGAATCTTTTTCTGTCCCCTCACTTTCAGTTTGTATATGTCTCTGGGTTTCAAATGAGTTTCTTGCAGAAAGCATATATGTGGGCCTTGTTTTTGTGTACATTAAGCCAGTCTGTGTCTTTTGGTTGGAACGTTTAATCCATTTACATTTAAGGTAATTTTGTGTATTTTAAATTTTATTTATTGTGCTGTTTATCACTGTTTGCTCTTTAGTTTTTCTAGGTCCTTGTTAAAATTTCTTGTATTTTCTGCATCTGTGCCTCCATTCTATTTCTGATATTTTGGATCATCTATACTATCGTTATTCTGAATATTTTTTCCGATAGGTTGCCTATCTTCTCCTCACTTATTTTATTTTGTAGGTGTTTTACCTTGCTCCTTTTTATGTGACATAGTTTTTGCTGTCTCATTTTTCTTGATGGATGAGGCTGTGCTTCTGTCTTACAGGTTGTTTTGTCTGAAGTGTCCAAAACTGGAATTTGCAAGCAGGTGGATGGAGTCAGGTCTTGGTACCTACATGAGGATCTCCACGGGACCTCACACTGATAAATATTCACTGGCACATGAAGTTCTCTGTTAGTCCAACAGCTTGTACTTGGTGATTCCTCCATAGAACCACAGGCCTGACCCCTGGCATGGTTACCAAGAGAACCATTCCCAGAAGTTTAATTTTGAGTGGAAATTGGTTTTCATCCAGATTTACTGGGGAATGGCCTCCTGTTCTCTACTCCGTGTGTAGACATCTCTGTATGGCCAAAAAAGGAACTTTAGAATGGAATACATATCAAGAACACCTATGTGCTGCTCTAAACTCTTATCTATTTCCATTTTATGTGATATTTTCCCCTTCTGAGTTAGTACTCTATTTCCTGTGCCAGTATATTTACCAAGAGACCAGGAGCAAAAACATGTGACTTCAACTTTAGTAGCTTTGAACCTCTGGTGCTGCTTTTTTTTTTGCAAGCCCCTCCAATATTAGGAGGTGAGGTGATATCCATAAACTCTAGACTCTTACTACACAGCAATTTGGCTTCTTAATGGCAGGAAATTGTGATTCCCTGTCTCTCTTGCTTCCTCTTTCCCTCTAACTACTTCTGCTTCTGTGACTCCTTTGTTCTTATTTCATTGAGTCTTTTCCAGGCACTGGAACTTAATCAGTAGGTCATTTCTAATTTATGGACCTTGTTTTTCCTCTTTCTATTCCCCTCCTTCCCTACCACATATTTTCTCATAATCTGTATCCTGTGCTTCCTCACTGGTTTCAGGTATCTTGCTCTGTCAATAGTAATGATAGCAGCTTCCTTCTCTGGCTTTGCCCTGTGTATTGTCCTTCTGCCAAGACCATTTGTGTTAGGCCAGAGAAAGGATAGGTGGGGTGCCTACCTTCTTCTTGAAACAGTTTCAGTTTTACAAGTTGTCTGACAGCTTTATATACAGTATGTTTTAGGATAACAAATATACTTCTCTTTTTTATTTAGGATTTTAACAAAATAGGGTTTGATTCTGATGAGCAAGTTTGTGTGTGTGTGTGAGCATTTATGTGTATGTATACCTATACAAATCTACATTATATATACAATTTTTATACTACCATTTAAAATAAAAGGATGTTTCTTAATAAAATGTCAAACTCTTGCCATTAAAAAAAAATTTCCTAGTACCTCCTCTTGTCAGTGTCCTTGCCCCTGTGGTGAGCTGCAGTCTACCAACACCTTCCCAGTAGTAGAAACTACTCTAAGTAGTTTCTGGGCCCACTGTGTGAGACCAACCTCTTGTGTGTTCCTCTCACTAGTGTCTGTTCCTGGAGCTGGTCCAGATCACACGTGTCCATGGAGACCAGCAGGGCATAAGCCTTCAAAAACATACCCACACAGGCTGGTGCAGGTGGAGGAAGACTTTGAGGGGGATGGCCCTCGGCCCAGCTGGACCCTTGGCCAGAGGAGCCCCTTCTGGAGTGGCACTTGGGCTGCCAGGACCCACGAGGCCAGAGGAGGCTTTACAGGGCCCACATGGCTGGAAGAAGCCTTGTCAGCCTTTATTTCTTCAAATACTTTTTCAGCTACATAGTATTTCTCATTTCCTTCTGGAATTTTGATTACATGAAGATTATACCTATTGTCATAGACCCACAGGTCTGAGGGTCTGTTAATTTTTTTTCCTGTTGTTTGTATTAGATAATTTCTATTGTTCTAACTCCCAGTTCAGTTGTTCTTTTCTCTTTCCTCCCCTTTGCTCTTGAACCCATCTATTGAATTTTTAAGTTTTGCTATTGTGCTTTTTAGTTCCATTTGGCTTTTCTTCGTTGAGGTTTTCTATTTCTTTGCTGAGATTTTCTATTTTTTCATTTGTTCCAATTGTGTCTGTTATTGCCTTTTGAAACATTTTCATTTTGCATTTTGGTTGTCTTAAAAATCATTGTCAGATAATTTCAACATCCCTATCATCTTGGTTCAGTTCAATTCAGTTGCTTAGTCATGTCCAACTCTTTAGGACTCCATGGACTGCAGCACACCAGGTGACCCTGTTCATCATCTTGGTATTATCATCTATTTTCTTTCAAGTTGATATTTTCTTGGTTGTCACTGTGACAGGTGATTTTGACAGAAACTTGCTCATTTTGAGTATTGTGAAGCTCCAATTCCTATTTAAACCTTCTGATTAGCTGGTTTCCTCTGATATCACTTCAGCAGAAGGGCTGGTACTGCCTCATTCCTGCCAGGTAAGATTAGAAATCCAAGTTCCCCAGTTAGCCTACCTTGGTATCAAGGTAGGGAAGGATTCCCTGCTATTTCTGGATGGTGGTGTGGGAGCTCCCTACTGAGCCCCTGCTGATACCTTCTTAGCTGGGATGGATTAGGCCACCTCATTATTGCTCCACATGTGGCCTCCAGGGACACAATTGTGAGGTGGCCTCGTTATTGCAGTGGTGAAAGTTCTGACTCTCCACTTGGCCTCCTCTGACACTGCAATAACAAGGGCAAAGAGTTTCCCTTATTGCAAGGTGGGACTGAAGTTCAGGTTCCCCATTCATGGTCTCCACCTACATGAGGGGGCATGTATACGGAAGAGGTTGGACTTCCTAGTACCCAGGACAGATGAATGTGCCATCTCTCTATGTGCTTTCTTAGACACCACTCCAGTGGGGATGGGAGACTGGTCTGCTTATTACAGCCTGGTGAGGGTGGGAGTTTAGGTTTACCACTTGGCCTTTGCTGTCTCATTGAATGTTGGTTTGCAGTGTTTGGCTACAGTAGTTATTGTCTAAAAGCTTTCTAACCTACTAGGCTGCTGCATTCATGTTTCTTTGGCTAGAGAGGACAGGCTTTTCTTAGGGCTTTTTTTGATCTACATCTGTTGGTATTTCTAGGTTGCTGACTTCTTCAGCACCTTGCCTGGGATATATGAGACATGATAAAAATCCAAGGACACAGTCTCACTGCTGTGTCATTTCCCGGGCCCCTAACTAACCTGTTTGCCCTCTTCTGCCCACCTTTCAGAGTTTCTTACTGAAATAAGAACAACTTCTTAGCAAATTGTTTTACACAAAATGTCAGATTTTTATTTGTACTTCATAGGAAGAAGAGGGAAAAATAGTTCTACTCTGTGTTCCTGGAAGCACAAATCCTCAGATGTAATTTTTTAGTGCTGACAATATGTTTGCATGCTGGCCTGAATGATTCAGGAGACAAGGAATAGAATTGTAACAAAGCAATTGAAGCAGGTGAGAGTGGGAGGTCTCCAGGGCACCTGGTAGGGCTGCAGGCAGGCATGTCCTTGGAAGGCTGGGTACTTTATTCTAATTGCTTCATTTTGTCAGTGTGGAACTTTTTTCTCTTGGAGACATTCCTTGCCCTTGCTGTGTTCTTCCCTGAATCTCAGTGTCTGGCTCTGGCTCAGGCTCTGTGGTCAGCAACTTTTTGCTGAGTTTGGCCAATAGGAGAGTCTGTTGAGGGATTGGGGAAGGGAAGAAAGGACAGGCCAGTACTTTGCTTTGTGCCACCCTGCTTTAGGAGGCATCTCTTCTGGGGCTCCAGCTCCTACCAGAAAGCCTCCCCTCCATGGTTCCTGCATTCATCTTCTCCCTCTGTCTCTCAGCCATGGTGGTGGAGGTCTCCTGCTGGTGCTAATCTCTGGCCTCTGGTTAGCTTTTCAGCATGTCCACCTCCTATGAAACCAGCTTCTGTGTTTATGTACACAGAACAGGTTTCCTTATTGGATCCTGGCTGACTCCCTCAGTGAGGAAAGGATGAGGCAAAGTCAGTGGCTGAGACTGGAAAAATGGGAAGATATATATGGGTTTGAGGAAGGAGATGGAGGAGAACAGGAGTGAAAATTGCCTTGGGAGATGCATTAAGATTGCTGGGAAGTGCTGAGCCCATTGAGAATCCTGCATGTGGAGGTCAGATAAGACCAACAGCAGGACCCAGGGTTCTCTATGGCCACATTCAGCCATTTAACTGGTGGCTCAAGGTGGGTGAGCCATGTTTGAGGTCTTGCCATGGGTGGCAGATAGACTCTGGGATGACCTCCATGATCCCCACTGCCTGGTATTCACACTCATGTGTGATGACCGCTTGCCCTTGACCTATAACTGGATTCCAAGCAGTGGAATATGGCAGAGGTGATGGATGGGCTGTTACTCCATGGCTGTAGGCAGCCTGTGGGAAGTAAATGTGGCCTCCAGTCAATAGCCAGCAAGAAGCTAGGTCCTCAGTCTTATAGCTACCAGGAAGTGAATTCTGCCAACTGAGTTATCTTGGAAGCTGATTCCTAACTGAATGACTCTTGAGTTCCAAAGCAGAAGATTGAACTAAGCCTTGTCCCTGACTCACTGAGATGCTGAGATTATAAATGTGTGTTGCTTTGAGCTACTATTATTATGGTAATTTATTAAGCAGTAATAGAAAACTCATATAACAGGCAAGCTTGACAGAATACAAGAGAAAGCAAGTAAAAGGAGGGTGTTTGCTGGACCACAAAATCTCAGTTGGGAAAGGGGAATGAGAACGTGGTGGTGTTGGCTGATGTGGAAGCAGGTAATTTTCCTGCTGGTGAAGCACTTAAGTAGCTGAGAGTCCAGGAAGTGGATGGTTAAGCCAAAAAATAGCAGCAAGTGTAGTCATGGAGGGGACGTGGTGGAAGAGAGAGTGAGAGACAGTGATCACAGCTAGGTCTCAGATCTTCAAAAAATGAAGAGACATGCCGGGAAGACAGTAGCCATGAGGTAAGGGTGGATGCTGTATTGCAATGGCGCCTGGAGTACTTTAGGGAGGAAAGAAGAAGGCAGTGGAGAGCTAAGAGGATAATTCTCTGAAGGGGAGCAAATGAGACCCAGTGTGTAATGAAATGTGGGCCCCTTGTTCAAACAATGGGAAAAATACCATTAATATTATTAAAATATACAGATTTTCTTTTCTTTCATAGTCTGTCAATTTTTCATGGTGTATTAAATTGCTACTTGATATTATGATTCTAAAGAAAAATTAAACGTAAATTTTTAGCATAAATTTTATTGTTCATCTTTATATTGTACAGCACCAGTTTAAAATACAAATGTGAGAGTTTTTAACTTGTAGAGGGAATCACAAAAGTTGCATAATTTGTATTTTCTGACTTTAATGTGCATATGGAGTTTGTTTTTACCAGACAAGGAAACATTGTGTCAAACTAACTCTAACATTTTTATTTTGCCTTTTGCTACAAGTACATTCTATCAACATTTTCTGACTTCTGCTTACTGATGAGTAAGTCATCTTGTCAATGTAAATAGTGGGTGAAAGCAGGGAAATAATAGCAATAAGAAGATACTAAAACTTCCATGGTTATTTGGGTTTCTTCAAAAGTTGTTGCCTTTCTGTACTTGTAAATTTTTGTTCCACTAGAATGTATGGACTCTTGGGCTGTCAACACTCCACTTACTCAGTTTTAGACAAAGCACACTTACTTTATACTTGCTTGGAACTCCCACACATCCTGGGTCCTCCAGAATTTGTGATCATAGGGCATTGCAAGCCTCTGTGAATTGAATGACAAGGAGTGGTGGACCCATGAATTGCTCTCATTCCACCTACAGGTGTGTACATTGCTTCCCAGTGCTGCAAATCCTATTCAACAATAGCTCACAGTGATTTTGGCTTCAAAGTGTCAATTAAAAATATGCATAATTTGAGAGCTGCAAGTTAAGTTTTATTTGGAGCAGAAAGAGAACTACAGCCCAGGAGACAAAAACTCAGAGAGCTCTGAGAGACTGCTCCAAAGAGGCAGCCAGGGAAGGTCAGTATATAAGATTTTGGAGAAGACAGAATTCACTTTCTCAAAGGGAACGTGTACGCCAGTGTTTTCTGGCCCTCTGTCAGACAAGGGAGGTGGGCACTCTGCTCCTTTCTCTCAGGGAACCCTGCAGGCCCCAAGGAGTGTTCCTGGTCATTGCTCACAGTGAACTTATTCTGTGTAGAAAACTTCCTGGGTACCAAGCCTTGTGTTGAGAACTTTAGGAGTCTTTGTCTCTCTTGAGCCCCTTAATGGCCCAGTGAGGTCGATGCCAGTAAGCTCCATTTATAAGAGAAGGAAATGGCGATCCACTCCAGTATTTTTGCCTGGAGAATCCCATGGACGGAGGAGCCTGGCAGGCTACTCATGGGGTTGCAAGAGTTGGACATGACTTAGTGACTAAACCACCCCCACCACCACCACCACCAAGTGCTTACTTTACAAAAGGTTTCTGTTAGTCCTGAGTATAAGATGAGTGCACAGGAAAGAGAGCAAGCGAGCTGGGCAGTCAGGCAAGAAAAGGGAGGTTTATTAGAGGGAAAAGAGCAGGTGACTGGCCCTTAAGGAGAGCCGGCATTCTCCCTTTTGATGTGATGGAGTCCTTCTTATACCCCACCAACGAAAAATTCTCTGAAGGGATGGTCATGTAGCTGGAAGTCTGGAATCTGGTGGTCTCACAGCTTTGAGAAGATAGGAGCCAGTGAGATAACAGCATGCCATTTGGGCAATTTGGTCAGTCTCACAGATCACTGTGATTTATTCTTTGTTTGTGAGGTCTACATAACAAGCCATCTTATCAATGAGACCCCATGTGGGCCCTATCAACGAGGAGCTGATGTTCCCTGTGAAGGGATTTAGTGATTTTCTAGCTATGAAGAGATACAAGGATTGGGATCATGAAATCCGTTCCTGAAAATAACTAATTTTCTAAATACCTATTCTACCAGATCCCCTGGAACACAGAGTGCCTCACTCCACCCTGAACTCTCTCAGGGGGTGTTGAAGGTCAAAAGCTACAGGGTTCAATCTCTGCAGAGGCAGATGACAAATGCCTTGTTCAGTCACTAGCAAATGTTCTCAGCAAGTGCCAATTTGTAGTGGACAGGCAAGTACCAATTTGTAGTTGACAAGAGCAACCTTTGATAGCAAACCGTTCTGCTTCCAACCACAGGTAATTGTGGGGTTGAGGGATGCTGCCAACTATTATATAAACAAGTAGAATGATAAAAGGTTAAAACATAATCCCCAAAGTAAGACACCATAACCTTGCAAGTATAGTGATTTTTCTCATTTTTATAGTAGGAATTATTGATTCCAGATGCATGTAGCAGTAAGCAGCAGCTTGCAGCAAGAAGCAGCAAGTGGTAGCTGGAAGCAGGGTCTTAGTTTCCTAGTCTGGGAGTCCTTACCACTGGACCATAGGAGCCAGCAGTTAGGGCTAAGGTCCCTAATCTTGCTTGCCCAGTCAAGAACTAATTCAGGTGAGGAGGCAGAAGATAAAGAGTAAAGTAAAAAGTTTATTGAAAAGAAAAGTGCATGAGGAAATGTGCATGGGCAAACTCAAAAGAGTCACACCCTTGGGAAATTTGAATCCTTTGTAAACAGGTAGTTCTCTGGGTCTTTGTCTTCACTCAGGCCAATCACCTTGCTTTGTTCCCCTTGGTTAATTTGTCGAAGGACTCTCCGCTGGGGCACACCCCAGCCAAGATGGGTCTCGAAGTGAAGGCTTCTGGGAGGAGCAAGACTCATTATGGCCTGGAATTAATCCTCTGACTTTTGACTCCTAGGAGCCTTTTACATGTGTAGTGTCTCCCTTATCAGACAGGGTTGTCCTTGCCATGATTATTCCCTTGAGGTAAGACTGACTATTTACCCTGTTTTTTGGTTGGCTCTAACTTCCACAACTGGAGACCATCTATCTCTTATCTCAAGAAATGCAAAGAGGAGGCTGGCTAATTGTAAATTCCTCAACTGAAGCCCACCTGTGTTTTAACTCAAGAATGCAAGCAGAAGGGTCGCTATAAATTTCTAACCTGGAGACCTTCTATTTCCTACTTCATTATTGTTTTCTTACTGCAAGTGTATTAATTTGCTAGATGGGAAAATTGTTAAAGTCACATCCTAGATGAAGACAAAGAAGAAAGCCGTAATCATCTGTATCTCTATCACACAGAAGTAGCCATACTTTGGAGGCTATGACCTTCTGGTCTTCTGTCTTATGTATATTTTGCTGCTGCTGCTGCTAAGTCACTTCAGTTGTGTCCGATTCTGTGTGACCCCATAGATGGCAGCCCACCAGTCTCCCCCGTCCCTGAGATTCTCCAGGCAAGAACACTGGAGTGGGTTGCCATTTCCTTCTCCAATGCATGAAAGTGAAAAGTGAAAGGGAAGTCGCTCAGTTGTGTCTGACCCTCAGCGACCCCATGAACTGCAGCCTACCAGGCTCCTCCGTCCATGGGATTTTCCAGGTAAGAGTACTGGAGTGTATATTCTAGGTTTTACGAAGTCCAAGCTCCCTCTGCTTGCCGCATGATGGGCCAGTAATTACAAGCAAGATGTTAAGACAAGGAAGACACTTTATTCAGGGAGCCAGCTGACTGGGAAGATGGCAGGCTCGTGACTCAAAATAACCAACTTGTTGGGGTCTGGGTGCCAGGTTCTTTTGTAGAGTCAGAGAGAAAGAAGCAATGAGGAAATAAAGTTGAAAGGCAGAATAAAGAGGGAAAGGCAGTGGGGAAGTAAAGTGAAAGGGTATTCAATCTTACAAAACATCTCTAGGGGAGAGGTGTTCAGTTCAGTTCAGTTCAGTTCAGTTGCTAAGTTGCGTCCAACTCTTTGCGACCCCATGAATCACAGCACGCCAGGCTTCCCTGTCCATCTCCAACTCCCGGAGTTCACTCAGACTCATGTCCATCGAGTCCGTGATGCCATCCAGCCATCTCATCCTCTGTCGTCCCCTTCTCCTCCTGCCCCCAATCCCTCCCAGCATCAGAGCCTTTTCCAATGAGTCAACTCTTCGCATGAGGTGGCCAAAGTACTGGAGTTTCAGTTTTAGCATCAGTCCTTCCAAAGAAATCCCAGGGCTGATCTCCTTCAGAATGGACTGGTTGGATCACCGTGCAGTCCAAGGGACTCTCAAGAGTCTTCTCCAGCACCACAGTTCAAAAGCATCAATTCTTCAGCGCTCAGCCTTCTTCACAGTCCAACTCTCACATCCATACATGACCAAAGGAAAACCATAGCCTTGACCAGATGGACCTTAGTCGGCAAAGTAATGTCTCTGCTTTTGAATATACTATCTAGGTTGGTCATAACTTTTCTTCCAAGGAGTAAGCGTCTTTTAATTTCATGGCTGCAATCACCATCTGCAGTGATTTTGGAGCCCCCACAAATAAAGTCTGACACTGTTTCCACTGTTTCCCCATCCATTTCCCATGAAGTGGTGGGACCGGATGCCATGATCTTTGTTTTCTGAATGTTGAGCTTGAAGACAACTTTTTCACTCTCCTCTTTCACTTTCATCAAGAGGCTTTTTAGTTCCTCTTCACTTTCTGCCATAAGGGTGGTGTCATCTGCATATCTGAGATGATTGATACTTCTCCTGGCAATCTTGATTCCAGCTTGTGTTTCTTCCAGCCCAGCGTTTCTCATGATGTATTCTGCATATAAATTAAAGAAGCAGGGTGACAATATACAGCCTTGACGTACTCCTTTTCCTATTTGGAACCAGTCTGTTGTTCCATGTCCAGTTCTAACTGTTGCTTCCTGGCCTGCATACAGATTTCTCAAGGGGCAGGTCAGGTGGTCTGGTATTCCCATCTCTTTCAGAATTTTCCACAGTTTATTGTGATCCACACAGTCAAATGCTTTGGCATAGTCAATAAAGCGGAAAGAGATGTTTTTCTGGAACTCTCTTGCCTTTTCCATGATCCAGCGGATGTTGGCAATTTGATCTCTGGTTCCTCTGCCTTTTCTAAAACCAGCTTGAACATCATGAAATTCATGGTTCATGTATTGCTGAAGCCTGGCTTGGAGAATTTTGAGCATTACTTTACTAGTGTGTGAGATGAGTGCAATTATGCGGTAGTTTGAGCATTCTTTGGCATTACCTTTCTTTGGGATTGGAACGAAAACTGACCTTTTCCAGTCCTGTGGCCACTGCTGAGTTTTCCCAATTTGCTGGCATATTGAGTGCAGCATTTTCAAAGCATCATCTTTCAGGATTTGAAATAGCTCCACTGGAATTCCATCCCCTCCACTAGCTTTGTTCGTAGTGATGCTTTCTAAGGCCCACTTGACTTCACATTCCAGGATGTCTGGCTCTAGGTGAGTGATCACACCATCGTGATTATCTGGGTCGTGAAGATCTTTTTTGTAAGTTCTTCTATGTATTCTTGCCACCTCTTCTTAATATCTTCTGCTTCTGTTAGGTCCATACCATTTCTGTCCTTTATCAAGCCCGTCTTTACATGAAATGTTCCCTTGGTATCTCTAATTTTCTTGTAGAGCTCTCTAGTCTTACCCATTCTGTTCTTTTCCTCTATTTCTCTGCATTGATCGCTGAAGAAGGCTTTCTTATCTCTTCTTTCTATTCTTTGGAACTCTGCATTCAGATGCTTATATCTTTCCTTTTCTCCTTTGTTTTTCACCTCTCTTCTATTCACAGCTATTTGTAAGGCCTTCCCAGACAGCCATTTTGCTTTTTTGCATTTCTTTTTTTTCACATTAAAAACAAATTTTATTTTTAATTTATTTTGCTTTACAATACTGTATTGGTTTTGCCATACATTGACATGAATCAGCCACGGGTGTACATGAGTTGATCCCTGTCTTCTGTACAATGTCACGAACCTCATTCCATAGTTCATCAGGCACTCTATTTATCAGATCCAGGCCCTTAAATCTATTTCTCACTTCCACTGTATAATCATAAAGGATTTGATTTAGGTCATACCTGAATGGTCTAGTGGTTTTCCCTACTTTCTTCAGTTTCAGTCTGAATTTGGTAATAAGGAGTTCATGATCTGAGCCACAGTCAGCTCTGGTCTTGTTTTTGTTGACTGTATAGAGCTTCTCCATCTTTGGCTGCAAAGAATATAATCAATCTGATTTTGGTGTTGACCATCTGGTGATATCCATGTGTAGAGTCTTCTCTTGTGTTGTTGGAAGAGGGTGTTTGCTATGACCAGTGCATCTTCTTGGCAAAACTCTATTAGTCTTTGCCCTGCTTCATTCTGTATTCCAAGGCCAACTTTGCCTGTTACTCCAGGTGTTTCTTGACTTCCTACTTTTGCATTCCAGTCCCCTATAATGAAAAGGACATCTTTTATTGGTGTTAGTTCTAAAAGGTCTTGTAGGTCTTCATAGAACCATACAACTTCAGCTTCTTCAGCATTATGGTTGGGCCATAGACTTGGATTACTGTGAAATTGAATGATTTGCCTTGGAAACGAACAGAGATCATTCTGTCGTTTTTGAGATTGCATCCAAGTACTGCATTTCGGACTCTTTTGTTGACCATGCTGGCTACTCCATTTCTTCTGAGGGATTCCTGCCCGCAGTAGTAGATGTAATGGTCATCTGAGTTAAATTCACCCATTCCAGTCCATTTTAGTTCACTGATTCCTAGAATGTCAACGTTCACCCTTGCTATCTCTTGTTTGACCTTTTCCAAAATGCCTTGATTCATGGACCTGGCATTCCAGGTTCCTATGCAATATTGCTCTTTACAGCATCAGATCTTGCTTCTATCACCAGTCACACCCACAATTGGGTATTGTTTTTGCTTTGGCTCCATCCCTTCATTCTTTCTGGAGTTATTTCTCCACTGATCTCCAGTAGCATATTGGGCACCTACTGACCTGGGGAGTTTCTCTTTCAGTATCCTATCATTTTGCCTTTTCATACTGTTCATGGGGTTCTCAAGGCAAGAATAGTGAAGTGGTTTGCCATTCCCTTCTCCAGTAGAGCACATTCTGTCAGACCTCTCCACCATGACCCCTCTGTCTTGGGTTGCCCCGTTGGCATGGCTTAGTTTCATTGAGTTAGACAAGGCTGTGGTCCTAATGTGATTAGCTTGACTAGTTTCTGTGAGTGTGGTTTCAGTGTGTCTGCCCTCTGATGCCCTCTGGCAACACGTACCTTCTTCCTTGGGTTTCTCTTACCTTGGGCGTGGGGTATCTCTTCGTGGCTGCTCCAGCAAAGCGCAGCTGCTCCTCCTTACCCTGGACTAAGGGTATCTCCTCATTGCTGCCCTTCCTGACCTTTAACATGGGATAGCTCCTCTAGGCTCTCCTGCGCCCGTGCGGTCACCACTCCTTGGATGTGGGGTTGTTCCTCCTGGCCGCTGCCCCTGACCTCGGGTGTGGGGTAACGCCTCTTGGCCACCGCCCCTGACCTCAGGCGTGGGGTAACTCCTCTTGGCCACCGCCCTTCAGGCGTGGGGTCATCCTGGCTTCTGCCCCTGACCTTGGACGTGGGGTAGCTCCTCTCAGCTGTGCTGAGTGTGCCGGTCACAGCCACCCATGCTTAGGGGAGAGGAAGGGGTGTGTTAATCTCCTATTCACAGTTGAGCAGGGACAGATTGTCTCTCATGAGCTGAACAAAGGCACTTTAGTTTACAGTCAGGCAGGGTTCTTTGAGGCAAACCATTATTTATGATTATAATAACAAAAGCAATGAAAAGCAAGTCAAAGAAAATTTCCAAAGTGGAGTCAGAATTGGCTTCCTCTCTGCAACATTTTTATTGCAAGAGATATATCCCATTGTACCAGTGGTGTTTACCACATTTTAAACATTTCCCATTAACAATATCTTTAGATATTTAGATGTTTATTTTTGAATAGTGTTTTATACTGTGAAAGTATCACAATTTACCCTAATTAATACTTTGTTGTTGAATAGTTAGGTCACTGCTAGTGTGAAATATGCTAAAATATTCATCCTTGGAGATGAGCATACATTGGAATATAATATTAGATATTAGAATGCTGAAACATGATAAAGTCCTTGTTATAAGAGGTCTTTTTACTATACCATTCAGTAGTATAAATTACTCAAGGTGCAAATGATATTCCCAGTTTGCTTTTTATCAACAGCAGTTTCTTTCTGTTTGACCCCAGTGAGAGGAGTGGCAACGGAAACATGCACCTAGAGAACAAAGATGGCAGGCTAACCTCTGGCATGCTGGAGATGGAGCTACATCAGACATCTGCTCCCACGAGTGCTGGCCTGGGAGGATCAGGGTTGGTGGAACTCAACACCAGCAACCACAGGCCACAGCAAGGAGTTGGCAAGGCAGATTCCCTGAGCCCCTACCACAATGGGGCTGCTGGGCAGAGCTGCTGGGCTCCTGTGGATCAGGATTTTGGCTCATGCCTCAAGGAACGGTGGTGAGTTTAAAACAGTTTTACCTTATGAATGTGGAATTCACAAATACTGGATTTCCATGAACATAGTTCCTTTACATTTTTTTTTTTTTTTGTGGGAAAAATTTCCAGATATTCTGCAGGACTCTTTCCAGCACTAGATCACTTTCCTGGCCCGTTTTGAATGAATGCTGTTTCTAAAATGTGGCTAATGTAAATCCAAAAGGTAACAAAGATAGAAATCAGATTGGCCTCATCAACTGTGTACAAACTGGTTAGTTTTTCTTAGAGCTATTAAAATTAGGATATAGATACACAGGAAAGAAGAGTGTGTTAGTTATCTAGTGTCAGATAACGTGTTAGTCACTCAGTCGTGTCTGACTCTTTGCAACCCCATGAACTATAGCCCGCCAGGCTTCTCTGCCCATGGAATTCTCCAGGCAAGAATACTGGAGTGGGTTGCCATTCCCTTCTCCTGGGGATGTCCCCGACCCAGGAACTGAAACTGGGTCTACATATTCCAAAATTCAGCATCTTAAAATGACATGTTTGTTTCCTTACAGTTTTGTGAGTCAGAAATCAGCATTGCTTAGCTGGATCCTCCACCTAAGGGTCTTTCACAGGCTGAGAACAAGTTGTCAGCAGAGGCTGACTGTCGTTCAAGTGGGTCGGGTCTGCTTCCAAACTCGTCATTGTTGGCTGGACTTAGTTCTTCCTGGGCAGATGGTCTAAGGTCTAAGTCTCAGTCCCTTGCCAGGTGGCCTGCTCCATCAAGGCTAGCATGAGAGACAGTCCTTTGTAACCTAATCATAGAAGTAACTCCCCATCACTCTTACTGTGTTCTGTTTGTTAGGATGAGTCACTAGGTTGTACCCACAATGTAGGGGATGGGATCACACACGGACGTGAACACCTGGAGTAGATTATTGAGGGCATGGCAGACAAAGGTTGCCTGTCACAAAAGTGGATGAATCTGCTTGCCAACACAGAAGACACAAGAGACATGAATTTGATCCCTGGGTCAGGAAGATCCCCTGGTATAGGAAATGGCAACCCACTCTGGTGCTCTTTTCTGGAAAATTCCATGGACAGAGGAACCTGGTGGGATACAGTCCATTGGACTGCAGACAGTTGGACACAACTGAGTGCACACGCACACACACACACACACACACACACATTTTTAGTTTAGTTTAATAAAACATATTCCATACTGTTTTTCACAATGGCTCCATCATTCTACATTCCCACCAACAGTGTATGAGGGTTCCCTTTTCTCCACATCCTTACCAACAATTGATATTTGTAGACTTTTGATGACAGCCATTCTGACAAGCCTGAGATGATATCTCATTTTGTGGTTTTGACTTGCATTTCCCTGATGATGAGTGATGTTGAGCATCTTTTCACATGTCTGTTGGGCATCTGTATATCTTCTTTGGAAAATTATCTATTCAGGTACTCTGCTCATTTTTCAATCAGATTGTTTGCTTTTTTGATGTTGAGCTGTGTGAATTCTTTTTATATTTTGGATATTAACTCCTTTTTGGATCTATTATTTGCAAATATCTTCTCCCATTAAGTAGGTGGCCTTTTTGTTTTGTTGATAGATTCTTTCACTGTGCAAAAGCTTTGATGTGTACATTTATTTTTACTTTGTTTCCCTTGTCTGAGAAGACATATCCCCCAAAATATTGCCAAGACAGATGTCAATGAGCATACTGCCTATGCTTTCTTCTATAATTTTATGATTTCAGGCCCTGCACTTAGTCTTTAATTCATTTTATTTTATTTTATTTTTTTCCGAAAATGGCTTGAATGTTTATTTTTTTTTTCACTTTTATTTTATTTTTTATTTTTTTTTATTTTTAGTTTTTTATTTTTTAAATTTTAAAATCTTTAATTCTTACATGCATTCTTTAATTCATTTTAAGTTTTTGTTGTTGTTGTTGTTTTTGTGCTAGGTATGAGGAAGTAGTCTAGTTCGATTTTTTTTTTTTTTGCTTGTAGAGGTACAGTTTTGCCACTATTATTTATTGAAGAGGTTATCTTTTCCCCATTGTATACCCTTGCCTCTTTTATAATAGATTAATTGCCCATTTGAGTGTGGGTTCATTTCTGAGCTTTTCATTTCTTCTGTTTGATTGAGCTATGTATCTTGTGTGTGTGTGTGTGTGTGTGTGTGTGTGTGTGTGTGTGTGTGTGCTAGTACCATGCTGTTTTGATTTTTGTAGGTTTGTAGTATAGTTTGAAGCCAAGAAGTGTGATACACCAGTTTTGCTCTTTTTAAAGTTTGTTTTGGCTATTGAGGGGTTTTTATGTTTCCATCCAAATTTTAGATGGGATTCTATGGGAAATGCTATTGGCATTTTGATAGGTCTTACATTGAATCTGTAGATTGCCTTGGGTAGTATTAACATTAATACTTGGGTCATTTTAGCAATATTAATTCTTCCAATCCATAAGCACGATATATCTTTCCATTTGTTTGTGTCATCTTGAATATCTTTCATTAATAAGTGTGGGTCTTTTACCTTCTTGGCTAGAGTCATTCCTAGATGTTTTATTCTTTTTGATGCAATTATAAATGGTATTTCTTGTTTTCTCTTTCTGATAGTTTGTTGTTGGTCATTGTTCAGTCGCTAAGTTGTGTCTGACTTTTTGTGACCCCATGGGCTACAGCACACCAGGCTTCCCTGTCCTTCACTATTTCCCTGAGTTTGCTCAAACTCTTATCCATTGAGTTGATGATCAATGGCCATCCAACCATCTCATCTTATTCCACCCTCTTCTCCTTTTGCCTGCAGTCTTTCCCAGCATAAGGATTTTTTCCAATGAGTAGGCTCTTCACATGAGGTAGCCAAAGTATTGGAGCTTCAGCTTCAGCATCAGTCCTTCCAATGAATGTTCAGTGTTGATTTCCTTTAGGATTGACTGATTTGATCCCCTTGCTGTCCAAGGGTATCTCAAGAGTTTCTCTACCACCACAGTTCAGAAGCATAAATTATTCAGCACTCTACCTTTATAGTTTGTTGTTAGTATATAGAAATGAACAGATTCCTATATATTAATTTTATATCTTGCCACTTTATCAAATTCGTTGATAAGTTCCAGTAGAGTTTTGATGTCATATTTAGGATTTTCTATTTACAGTATCATGTCTTCTACAGTGACAGTTTTCTTTCTACATTTTCTATTTGCATTAAAAATTTTTTCTTGCCTGGTTGCTGTAGCTATGAATTTCAACATTGTGTTGAATAATAGAGGTTAAAGAGGGCATCCTTGTCTTGTTCCTGAAGTTAGAAGTAATGCTCTCAGCTTTTACCATTGAGAAAGATGTTAGCTGTGGACTTTTCAGATATGGCCTTTTCTATGTTTATGTATGTTTCCTCCATACTCACTTTGTTCAGAGTTTTTATCATGAATAGATGTTGAATTTTGTCCAAAGCTTTTTCCTGCATCTATCGATGTGGTCATATAATTTTTATTCTTCAGTTTGTTTTTTTGATGTATAATCTTGATTGATTTTTCCATCCTTGCATTCTTGGGATACTCACTTGATTATCATGCATGATTTTGTTAATGTATTTTTGAATTTGGTTTGTTAATATTTTTTTGAGGATTTTGTATCTCTGTTTACTAGCGATATTGGCTTGTAATTTTCTTATTTTAATTTTAAAAGCTATCATTGCCTAGTTTTGGTATCAGAGTGATGTTGGCCTTGTAGAAAGAGTCCAGAAGTTTTCTTCCTCTGCAGTTTTAAAGAATAGTTTGAGAGGATAGATGTTAATGCTCCCTTAAATGTTTGGTAGAATTAGCCTGCAAAGCCATCTGGTCATGGGCTTTTGTTTTTTGGGAGTTTTAAAAAATTACTAAATCAGTTTAATTACTGATAATTTATCTGTTCATATTTCTTATTCACTCAGTCTTTGGAGATTGTACACTTATAGGAATTTGTCCACTTCTTCTAGGTTGTTCATTTCATTGTAGTAATCTCTTATGATCTTCTGAATTTCTATCACTTCTCCTTTTCTCATTTCTGATTTTATTGACTTTGGCCCTCTCTTTGTTTTCTTGATAAGTCTGGCTAAAGGTTTGTCAATTTTGTTTATCTTTTCAAAGAACCAGTTCTTAATTTCATTGATCTTTTTATTGGCTTATTTTGGTTTTATTTCATTTATTTCTGCATTGATCTTTATTATTTCCTTCCTTTTACTAACATTGGGTTTTGTTCATATTTTTCTAGTTCCATTAAGCATAAGCTTATATTGTTTATTTGGGACTTTTCTGCTATACTGAAGTAGGCATCTCTCTTTATAAACTTCACTCTTAGAATGGCTTTTGCTGCATCTCATGGATATTGGATCATTGTGTTTCTGTTTTCATTTGTCTCCAGGTATTTTTTTATTTACTCTTTGATTTTTTCAGTGATCCATTGCTTATTTAGTAACATATTGGTTAGTTTCTATGTGTTTTATTTCTTGCAGGTTTTTTGTTCTTTTTCTCCTTGTAGTTGATTTCTAGTCTCATAGAGTTGTGGTTGGCAAAGATGATTTCAGTCTTACATGTATTGAAATTGTTTTGTGACCTAGCATGTGAGCTATCCTGGAGAAAGTCCCATGTACACTTGAAAAGAATGTATATTCTGGTGCTTTGGGATGGAATGTCCTATGGATATCTATTAAGTCCATTTGGTTTAATATGTTGTTTAAGGCCAGCATTTCCTTATTGATAATCTGTCTGGATGGTCTGTCCATTGATCTAAGTGGGGTGTTAATGTTCTCTAGTATTGTGCTACTGTCAGTATCTCCCTTTATATCTGTTAATATTTGATGTATGTATTTAGGCAACCGATGTTGAATGCATATATATTTACAATTGCTACATTTTCTTCTTGGATTAATTCCTTGATCATTATGTAATATCATTCTTTCTTTTATGACAGCTCTTTGTTTTAAAGTTTATTTTGTTTAAGTTTTCCTACCTTGGTTTTCTTTTTGTTTCCATTTTCATAAGATACTTTTTTTCCTGTTCCCTTTCAGTCTGTGTGTGTCTTTAGAAATGAGTCTCTGGTAGGCAGAATATATATGGGTGTTGTTTTAAAATACATTCAGGCTCTTTACATTCTTAGATTAGAATATTTAATGCATTTATCTTTTAAGTAGTTATTGATAGACATGTACTTATTACACTTTTATGATATTAATTGTTTTGGGGTCATTTTTGTGGTTCTTTTTGTTCTTTTCTTTTATAAAAACTCTCTTTACTTTTGATCTCATGACTATCTTTGGTGTTCATGTTTTTTCTCTTTTTTGTGTATCTATTGTAGATTTTTCGTTAGAACTTGAGTTTTACATGGAACAATCTATCTATATATACATGGTTACTTTAAGTTATTAATCTCTTAAGCTTGAATGTTTTTAACAACACTGAACTTTTATTCCCCCCTAAACTTTTACATTTTGACATAATATTTTATATCCTTTAGCTTTGTGTATCCTTTAACTTATTGTGGACATTGGTGATTTTCTACTTTTTCTTTTAAACTATTACTATCTTTATAAATAGTTGATCTCTTACATTGTGTGTATTTGCCTTTGCCAATGAGATTTATCCTTCAGTAATTTTCATATTTCTAGTTGTGGCCTTTCCTTTTTTGTTTAGAGAAGTCCCTTAAATAATTATTATAAAGCTGGTTTGATGGTGCTGAGCTCTTCTAGATTTTGCTTGTCTGTAAATTTTTTGATCTCTCCATCAGATCTGAATGAAAGCCTTGCCAGGTAGAGTATTCTTGGTTGTGGTTTTTCACTTTCATCACTTTGAATATATCAGGTCATTCTCTTTTGGACTGCATAACTTCTGCTAAAAAATCAGCTGATGACCTCGTGTGAGTTTCCTCATACATTACTAGTTGTTTTTCCTTTGCTATTTAAAAAGAAATTATTTATTTTAATCAGAGGTTAATTACTTTACAATATTGTGTTGGCTTTGACATACATCAACATGAATCTGCCACAGTTATACACGTGTTCCCCATCCTGAACCCCCCTCCTTCCTCCCTCCCCATACCATCCCTCTGGGTGGTCCTAGTGCAGCAGCCCCAAGCATCCAGTATCATGCAGTGAACCTGGACTGGTGATTCATTTTATATATAATATTATACACATTTCAATGTCATTCTCCCAAATCATCCCACCTTCTCCCTCTCCCACAGAGTCCAAAAGACTGTTCTATACATCTGTATTTCTTTTGCTGTCTCTCATCTGCATTATCGGTACCATCTTTCTAAATTACACATATATGCATTAGTATACTGTATTGATGTTTTTCTTTCTGGCTTACTTCACTCTGTATAATCGGCTCCAGTTTCATCCACTTCATTAGAACTGATTCAAATGTATTCTTTTTAGTGGCTGAGTAATACTCCATTGTGTGTATGTACCACAGCTTTCTTATCCATTCATCTGCAGATGGACATCTAGGTTGCTTCCATGTCCTGGCTGTTATAAACAGTGCTGCGATGAACATTGGGGTACACATGTCTCTTTCAATTCTGGTTTCCTCGGTGTGTATGCCCAGCAGTGAGATTGCTGGGTCATAAGGCAGTTCTATTTCCAGTTTTTTAAGGAATCGCCACACTGTTCTCCATAGTGGCTGTACTAGTTTGCATTCCCACCAACAGTGTAAGAGGGTTCCCTTTTCTCCATACCCTCTCCAGCATTTATTGCTTGTAGACTTCTGGATCGCAGCCATCCTGACTGGTGTGAAATGGTACCTCATTGTGGTTTTGATTTGCATTTCTCTGATAATGAGTGATGTTGAGCACCTTTTCATGTGTTTGTTAGCCATTTGTATGTCTTCTTTGGAGAAATGTCTATTGAGTTCTTTGGCCAATTTTTTGATTGGGTCGTTTATTTTTCTGGAATTGAGCTGCAGGAATTGCTTGTATATTTTTGAGATTAGTTGTTTGTCAGTTGCTTCATTTGCTATTATTTTCTCCCATTCAGAAGGCTGTCTTTTCACCTTGCTTATAGTTTCCTTTGTTTTGCAGAAGCTTTTAAGTTTAATTAGATTCCATTTATTTATTTTTGCTTTTATTTCCAATATTCTGGGAGGTGGGTCATAGAGGATCCTGCTGTGATGTATGTCGGAGAGTGTTTTGCCTATGTTTTCCTTTAAGAGTTTTATAGTTTCTGGTCATAGGTTTATGTCTTTAATCCATTTTGAGTTTATTTTTGTGTATGGTGTTAGAAAGTGTTCTAGCTTCATTCTTTTAAAAGTGGTTGACCAGTTTTCCCAGCACCACTTGTTAAAGAGATTGTCTTTAATCCATTGTATATTCTTGCTCCTTTGTCGAAGATAAGATGTCCATAGGTGCGTGGATTTATCTCTGGGCTTTCTATTTTGTTCCATTGATCTATGTTTCTGTCTTTGTGCCAGTACCATACTGTCTTGATGACTGTGGCTTTGTAGTAAAGCCTGAAGTCAGGCAAGTTGATTCCTCTAGTTCCATTCTTCTTTCTCAAGATTGCTTTGACTATTCGAGGTTTTTTTGTATTTCCATACAAATTGTGAAATTATTTGTTCTAGCTCTGTGAAAAATACCTGGTAGCTTGATAGGGATTGCATTGAATCTATAAATTGCTTTGGGTAGTATACTCATTTTCACTATATTAATTCTTCTGATCCATGAACATGGTATATTTCTCCATCTATTAGTGTACTCTTTGATTTCTTTCACCAGTGTTTTATAGTTTTCTAAATATAGGTCTTTAATTTCTTTAGGTAGATATAGTCCTAAGTATTTTATTCTTTTCATTGCAATGGTGAATGGAATTATTTCCTTAATTTCCCTTTCTATTTTCTCGTTATTAGTGTATAGGAATGCAAGAGATTTCTGTGTGTTGATTTTATATCCTACAAATTTACTATATTCATTGATTAGCTCTAGTTATTTTCTGGTGGAGTCTTTAGGGTTTTCTATGTAGAAGATCATGTCATCTGCAAACAGTGAGAGTTTTACTTCTTTTCCAATTTGGATTCCTTTTATTTTTTTTCCTGCTCTGATTGCTGTGGCCAAAACTTCCAAAACTATGTTGAATAGTAATGGTGAAAGTGGGCACCCTTGTCTTGTTCCTGACCTTAGGGGAAATGCTTTCAAGTTTTCACCATTGAGGATAATATTTGCTGTAGGTTTATCATATATAGCTTTTATTATGTTGAGGTATGTTCCTTCTATTCCTGCTTTCTGGAGAATTTTTTATCATAAATGGATGTTGAATTTTGTCAAAGGCCTTCTCTGTATCTATTGAGATAATTATATGGCTTTTGTTTTTCAGTTTGTTAATGTAGTGAATTACATTGATTGATTTGTGGATATTGAAGAATCCTTGCATCCCTGGGATAAAGCCCACTTGGTCATGGTGTATGATCTTTTTAATGTGTTGTTGGATTCTGATTACTAGAATTTTGTTAAGGATTTTTGCATCTATGTTCATCAGTGATATTGGCCTGTAGTTTTCTTTTTTTGTGGCATCTTTGTCAGGTTTTGGTATTAGGGTGATGGTGGCCTCATAGAATGAGTTTGGAAGTTTACCTTCCTCTGCAATTTTCTGGAAGAGTTTGAATAGGATAGGTGTTAGCCCTTCTTGAAATTTTTGGTAGAATTCAGCTGTGAAGCCATGTGGGCCTGGGCTTTTGTTTGCTGGAAGATTTCTGATTACTGTTTCAATTTCCATGCTTGTGATGGGTCTGTTAAGATTTTCTGTTTCTTCCTGGTTCAGTTTTGGAAAGTTGTACTTTTCTAAGAATTTGTCCATTTCTTCCACGTTGTCCATTTTATTGGCATATAATTACTGATAGTAGTTTCTTATGATCCTTTGTATTTCTGTGTTGCCTGTTGTGATCTCTCCATTTTCATTTCTAACTTTATTGATTAGATTTTTCTCCCTTTGTTTCTTGATGAGTCTGGCTAATGGTTTGTCAATTTTATTTATCCTTTCAGAGAACCAGCTTTTGGCTTTGTTGATTTTCGCTATGGCCTCCTTTGTTTCTTTTGCATTTATTTCTGCCCTAATTTTTAAGATTTCTTTCCTTCTACTAACCCTGGGTTTCTTCATTTCTTCCTTTTCTAGTTGCTTTAGATGTAGAGTTAGGTCATTTATTTGACTATTTTGTTGTTTCTTGAGGTATGCCTGTATTGCTATGAACTTTCCCCTTAGCACTGCTTTTACGGTGTCCCACAGGTTTTGGGTTGTTGTGTTTTCATTATCATTCGTTTCTATGCATATTTTGATTTCCTCTGTGATTTGTTGGTTATTCAGCAGCATGTTATTCAGCCTCCATGTGTTGGAATTGTTAGTAGTTTTTCTCCTGTAATTGAGATCTAATCCTACTGCATTGTGGTCAGAAAAGATGCTTGGAATGATTTCATTTTTTTTTTGAATTTACCAAGGCTAGGTTTATGGCCCAGGATGTGATCTATCCTGGAGAAGGTTCCGTGTGCACTTGAGAAAAAAGTGAAATTCATTGTTTTGGGGTGAAATGTCCTATAGACATGAATTAGGTCTAACTGGTCTATTGTATTGTTTAAAGTTTGTGTTTCCTTGTTAATTTTCTGTTTTGTTGATCTATCCGAAGGTGTGAGTGGGGTATTAAAGTCTCCCACTATTACTGTGTTACTGTTAATTTCCCCTTTCGTACTTGTTAGCATTTGTCTTACATATTGTGGTGCTCCTATGTTGGGTGCATATATATTTATAATTGTTATATCTTCTTGGATTGATCCTTTGATCATTATGTAGTGTCCTTCTTTGTCTTTTTTCATAGCCTTTGTTTTAAAGTCTATTTCATCTGATATGAGTATTGCTACTCCTGCTTTCTTTTGGTCTCTCTCTGCATGGGAAATATTTTTCTGGCCCCTCACTTTCAGTCTGTATGTGTCCCCTGTTTTTACATGGGTCTCTTGTAGACAACATATATAGGGGTCTTGTTTTTGTATTCATTCAGCCAGTCTTTGTCTTTTGGTTGGGGCATTCAACCCATTTACTTTTAAGGTAATTATTGATAAGTATGATCCCGTTGCCATTGACTTTATTGTTTTGGGTTCGAGTTTTTACACCCTTTTTGTGTTTCCTGTCTAGAGAATATCTTTTAGCATTTGTTGGAGAGCTGGTTTGGTGGTGCTGAATTCTCTCAGCTTTTGCTTGTCTGTAAAGTTTTTGATTTCTCCTTCATATTTGAATGAGATCCTTGCTGGGTACAGTAATCTGGGCTGTAGGTTATTTTCTTTCATCACTTTAAGTATGTCTTGCCATTCCCTCCTGGCTTGAAGAGTTTCTATTGAAAGATCAGCTGTTATCTTTATGGGAATCTCCTTGTGTGTTGTTTGTTGTTTTTCCCTTGCTGCTTTTAATATTTGTTCTTTGTATTTGATCTTTGTTAATTTGATTAATAGGTGTCTTGGGGTGTTTCGCCTTGGATTTATCCTGTTTGGGTCTCTCTGGGTTTCTTGGACTTGGGTGATTATTTCCTTCCCCATTTTAGGGAAGTTTTCAACTATTATCTCTTCAAGTATTTTCTCATGGTCTTTTTTTTTTTGTCTTCTTCTTCTAGGACTCCTATGATTCGAATGTTGGGGTGTTTACCACTGTCCTGGAGGTCTCTGAGATTGCCCTCATTTCTTTTAATTAGTTTTTATTTTCTCCTCTCTGATTCATTTATTCATACCATTTTATCTTCTAATTCACTAATCCTATCTTCTGCCTCTGTTATTCTAGTATTTGTTGCATCCAGAGTGTTTTTGATCTCATTTATTGCATTATTCATTATATACTGACTCTTTTATTTCTTCTCAGTCCTTGTTAAACCTTTCTTGCATCTTCTCAATCCTTGTCTCCAGGCTATTTATCTGTGATTCCATTTTGATTTCAAGATTTTGGACAATTTTCACTCTCATTATTTGGAATTCTTTTTGTCAGGTAGATTCCCTATCTCTTCCTCTTTTGTTTGGTTTGGTGGGCATTTATCCTGTTCCTTTACCTGCTGGGTATTCCTGTTTCTTCATCTGGTTTATATTGCTGAGTTTGGGGTGGCCTGTCTGTATTCTGGCAGTTTGTGGAGCTCTCTTTATTGTGGAGTTTCCTCACTGTGGGTGGGGTTGTACAGGTGGCTTCTCAAGGTTTCTTGGTTAGGGAATCTTGTGTCAGTGTTCTGTTTGGTGGAGCTGGATTTCTTCTCTCTGGAGTGCAATGAAGTGTCCAGTAATGAGTTATGAGATGTCAATGGTTTTGGAGTAACTTTGGGCAGCTTGTATGTTGGAGCTCAGGGCTGTGTTCCTGTGTTGCTGGAGATTTTACATGGTATGTCTTGCTCTGGAACTTGTTGGCCCTTGGGTGGTGCTTGGTTTCAGTGTAGGTATGGAGGTGTTTGATGAGCTCCTGTCAATTAATGTTCCCTGGAGACAGGAGTTCTGGTGTTCTTAGGATTTGGACTTCAGCCTCCTGCTTCTGGTTTTCAATCTTGCTCCCAAGTAAAAATGGGTAGTGAAGATTGGGTTCTTAAAGGTACAAAATTGATAACAAATACCAAAAAGCAAAGATTAAAAATCTAGAGTAGGGTTTGGAATTTCATAAATACAATATTAAAGAAAAAGAAAAAAAGAGAGGAAAAGTCACAAAAATTATAATATATATATGTATATATACATATAAAGTTTGCTTTTAAAAAATAGGGTCTTTTTTTTGCAAAGTAATAGTAGTTTATAAAAGTGAAAACTAAAGGAATAATAGAGGACTTGAAAATAAAAAAATTAATAAAAAGAATGATTGTAAAAATAGTAAAAATATGTCTAGGACTTTGTCTGGTGTTTTTGTGGGTATTGTGGGGTTAGTTCATTTTCGGATAGTTTCTTGGTCCAACTTATATTTCTCAAGATCTATAGGCCCTTCCTATGTAGTTGGTACTAACGACAGGGTTTTAATCTATTGCACCTGTCACTTCCAGAGCAGTTCCCTCTGTTTTAGCTTCTTCTGTTTGCTGGTCTCTTCAGTGTCTGATTTCCGCCCTGACACAAAGGGGGTGGTGGTGGACACTTTTTTTAGGCTCACTTATTCAGTCGCGCTGTGGGGAGGGAGGGACACTGCAAACAAATAACACTGGTGTGTGCTCGCAGTGCCTCAGCCACAGTGGACCCGCCACTGCTCACAGCACGTGTGCCCTCCCTGCCCACACTGCTCAGGCTCTAGGTTGCTCCACCGGGAACCATCGGAGGCTGGCCCTGGGCTGCATGCACCTCCCAGGTCTAAGCCGTTCCGGTTCAGGCAGTTGGGTAGTCCCCAGAGGCACAGACTCGGTTGGGCCTGCGTTTTGTGCTCTTCCCAGGTCCGAGCAGCTCAGGTGATGAGGTGTTTGGCAAGCGCGGTCGCTGTGACTTATAGCCTCCCCCGATCCTGCCGCTCAGTTTTCTGTGTACAACGGCGCACCTTCTCAGGAGGATGTTGACACCCAGAACCCCAAGAAGTCTTAGTTAGCAAAGAGGCCTGCTTGCAGTTTTGTAGATAATGTCTCTCTGGGGCTGTGATTGCCTGCTTCCGGCTCTGGCTGCCTGTCACTGGAGGGGCATGGTCTGCAGCCAGGTATCTCTGTTCAGTCCTTTGTTCTGTGCGTGGGCCTGGCGGTGTCTTAGGTTAGGGCTGGCTTTTTGCGTGGTAGTTATCCCACAGTCTGGTTTGCTAGCCCAAGTTAGTTCACTCAGATTCCGCTCGGGGCATTCAGGCCAGATCCTTACTCTAAGCAATGCAGCCCACGCCTCCCTGCCCAGCCTCCACAGGCATCTGCACTGCTTCTCCGCTGGGGGAGTTACCATTGGGCTCATAGTCTGTGGGTTTTAATTATGTATTTATTTTTCCTCCCTGTTATGTTGCCCTCTGTGCTTCCAAGGCTCGCCACAGACTCAGCAGTGACAGTGTTTCCTGATGTTTGGAGACTTCTCTATTTTTAAGACTTCCTTCCCAGGATGGAGCTCCGGCCCTACCTCTTTTGTCTCTCTCTCTCTCTCTCTTTTTTTTTTTTTTGTCTTTTATATTTTTTCCTCCCTCTTTTTGAAAACAATGGTTCACTTTTCTGGATCCCTGATGTCCTCTGCCAGCATTCAGAAGTTGTTTTGTGGAATTTACTCAGAGTTTAAATGTTCTTTGGATGACTTTGTGGGGGAGAAAGTGGTCTCCCCGTCCTATTCCTCTGTCATCTTAGGACCGCCTCTCCTTTGCTATTTTTAATATTCTTTACTCATCTTTAATTTTTGTCATTTTAATTACAATGTGTCTTGATGTGGACTCTTTGGGTTGATCCTACTTGGAACTTTCTGTGCTTCTTGGACTTGAATGTCTGTTTCCTTTTCCAGGTTAGAAATGTTTTCAATTACTATGTCTTCAAATAAGTTCTCTGCCACTTTCTCTCTCCTTCTTCTTTGAATCCTTTAATGTGAATGTTAGTATGATGATGCTGTCCCAGAAGTCTCTCCATTTTAATAATTCTTTTTTCTTTTTTCTATTCAGCTTGCATAATTCTCACTACTCTTTCAGTTCACTGATCTGCCCCTCTGTATCACCTAATATACTGCAAAATGTCTTTTGATGTATTTTTGTTTAAGTTATCCTTCAATTCTGTTTGATTTTTAAAATAATTTCTGTTTTTCTTAAAATTCTCACTCTGTTCATCCATTCTTCTAAATTTGTTGAGCATGATTATGGTCATTTTCATGGAAACTATATTAGGTAGATTGGTTATCTCCACTTTTCTTGGTTCTTCTGGTGTTTTATCTTGTTCCATCATTTTGGAATATGTTCCTCTGTTATTCATTTTTCTTAATTCTGTATTTTTATTTCAAAACATTTAGTAGAATGCTTATACTTTTGTATCTTAGAGAAGTAGCTTTATGTAGGAGATATGCTTATGTGTCCCAGAAGTCTACTCTTTCTGGTCTCCAGAGCCAAATGCACTAGGGATGCTCCCGGTGTGGGCTGTGTGGGTCCTTCTGTTGTGATGAGATCAGTACTGTGGTTGGTCTGGTAGTTGTGATTGGCCTCTGGTCTGCTGATTGCCAGGCCCTGCCTGGCAGTTGATGGGTGTGGCTGGGTCACAAGGTAGATGACTGAAGAGCTCCAAAGTGTCACAGGGCTAGTGCTGCAACCACTGCTGCTTCTGCTGCTGCCAAAGCCACAGAGCTGAAGCAAAGAAATAGTTGGAGTATTTGGATGAAGATATGGGATTTGGTCTCTTTAACTAATCATCAAAAAGCAATCAATTTAGCCAGTTTATTTGTGAAACAAGAAAGACTAACTTCTCCTTTTAAAAAAGATCAAAGATCCTGGATCTTTGATGCCTGGTCTGGGCTAGTGGGGCTAGTGGAGCTAGTGTTATTTTGCTGGTGGGTGGCACTTATGTCTAGGGAGTCCCAGGGCTAGTGCTGGACTGCTAGTGGGTAGACCAGGGTGCTGGAATCTTTGGTTCTAGGACCCTGGGGGTCCCTGAGTTGGTGTCAGTCCACTGGTGGTACAAGCTGAATCCTGCAGTCTCTGGCTACAGAGTCTAGAGTTTATCAGAGCTGGTGCTAGCTCTCTGTTATGTGCATGTGAAGTGTGTGCATGCTCAATTATGTCCAACTCTTTGCAACCTTATGGACTATAACTCACCAGGCTCCTCTGTCCTTGAAATTTTCCAGGCAAGAATACTGGAGTGGGTTGCCATTTCCTACTCTAGGGAGTCTTCTTGACCCAGAGATTGAGCTCATGTATATGTCTACCACACACAACCTGTGACCAAGTGAGTACCTCGTGATGTGAGGTACATAAACGATCTCAACTGTTACATAGTCAGTTCACTTCAGTCTCTCAGTGGTGTCTAACTCTTTGTGACCCCATGAACTGCAGCATGCCAGGCCTCCCTGTCCATCACCAGCTCCTGGAGTCCACCCAAACCCATGTCCATCGAGTCAGTGATGCCATCCAACCATCTCATCCTCTGTTGTCCCCTTCGCCTCCTGCCCTCAATTTTTCCCAGCATCAGGGTCTTTTCCAATGAGTCAGCATAGTCACTATTTACAAAACATGGGGTGAAAGCCTGAACAAGCCATCTTGGCCAATTTGCTCTCACCTCACGTTCGGTGTGCAGTCCATCTTCTGTGATGTTCCCTTGGCAAGTAACACTGACCCTTGGATTTACATCTTGCTACTGCAGTAACTACAACAACAATCAGTTACACCCCCAATACAAAACAAAACACAATGCCAGGTATCACCTGGAACTTATGTTGACGTCCTTGCCCTCATGAGGCTAGAAAAGCCAGTCACCACATGTGGAGCACCTTTATTTTACATGGCCAGGTCCAGTCCACCATCTTTCCTTGTGAAATTGCAGGAAAGCCTCTACAGGGGCAAGTCCACTCCTGAAGAATTTTATTAAGGGCCCATAAAACCCCCTACAGGTGCCATGCCAACTGCTTCAAGGAGGAGATTTTTGTGGCATTCACAGCCCACCCAAAGATTCCAAATACTTTCACACTGTTATAAATCTGCAAGAGAATCAGAGGGTAGTAGCACATCACAGCACACAGCCTTTACAGTACACAGTCCTACTAAACCTATATCACAGGGCACAGCATTGACAGCACACTGTTCTACTAAACCTTCATCACAGGACACAGCCTTTACAGTACACTGTTCTACATAAGACACAGACTTTACAGTACAATGTTTTACTAAACCTACATCACAGCACACAGCGTTTACACACACTGTTCTACTAAGCCTACATCACAGGACACAGCCTGTACAGTACACTGATCTATTAAACATACATAACAGCACACAGCCTTTACAGCACACTGTTCTCCTAACCCTACATCACAGGACAAAGCCTTTACAGCACAGTGTTCTACTAAAGCTACATCACAGCACACAGCTTTTACAGTACATTGTTCTACGAAACCTATATCACAGGACACAGCCTTTACAATACACTGTTCTACTAAACCTACATCACAGGACACAGTGGTTATGGTATGCTGTTCTACAAAACCTACATCACAAGACATAGTCTGTACAGCACAGGGTTTCTACTAAACCTACAGCACACAGCCTATAAGGTACACTGTTTTACTAAACCTATGTGACAGGACACCGCCATTACAGTAAACTGTTCTACTAAACCTACATCACAGGACACAGTCTTTACAATACACTGTTCTACTAAACCTACATCACAGCACACGGCCTTTACAGTACACTGTTCTACTAAACTTAACTCACAGGACATAGCGGTTAGAGCACAGTGTTCTACTAAACCTACTTCACATCACACAGCCATTACAGTACACTGTTGTACAAAACCTACATCACAGCACACAGTCTTTACAATACATTGTACTACTAAATCTACATCACAGGACACAGCATTTACAGTACATTGTTCTACTAAACCTAAATCACAGGAAACAATGGTTATAGCACAGTGTTCTAGGAAACCTATATCACAGGACACAGCCTTTACAGTACACTTTTCTACTAAACCTACATCACAGGACACAACTTGTACAGCACAGTGTTCTACAAAACCTAAATCACAGCACACAACCTGTACAGTACTCTGTTCTGCTAAACTTACATAATAGGACACAGCCTTTACAGCACATTGTTCTACTAAACCTACATCACAAGACACAGCCTTTACAGTACACTGTTCTACTAAACCTATATCACAGGACACAGCCATTACAGTAAACTGTTCTACTAAACCTACATCACAGGACACAGCCTTTGCAGTACATTGTTCTACTAAATCACAGGAAACAATGGTTATAGCACAGTGTTCTAGGAAACCTACATCACAGGACACAGCCTTTACACTACACTGTTCTACTAAATCACATCAGTGAACACAGCCATTGCAGTACACTGTTCTAGGAAACCTACATCACAGGACACAGCTGTTACGGTGCACTGTTCTACTAAACCTACATCACTAGACACAGCCATTGCAGTACACAGTTGTACTAAACCTACATCATAGGAGACAGCCTTTACAGTACACTGTTCTACTAAACCTACATCACAGGACACAGTGGTTACGGTACACTGTTCTACTAAACCTACATCATAAGACATAGCCAGTATAGCACAGGGTTATATTAAACCTACATCACAGCACACAGCCTGTACAGTACACTGTTCTACTAAACCTATATCACAGGACGCAGCCATTACAGTACACTGTTCTACTAAACCTAACTCACAGGACACATGGGTTAGAGCACAGTGTTCTACTAAACCTACTTCACATCACACAGCTGTTACAGTACACTGTTGTACAAAACCTACATCACAGTACACAGTCCTTACAGTACACTGTTCTACTAAATCTGCATGACAGGACACAGTGGTTAATGGTACACTGTTCTACTAAACCTACATCACAAGACATAGCCTGTACAGCACAGGGTTCTACTAAACTTACATCACAACACACAGCCTGTACTGTACACTGTTCTATTAAACCTATCACAGGTCGCAGCTGTTACGGTACACTGTTGTAGTAAACCTACCTTACAGGACACAGCGATTACAGCACAGTGTTCTACTAAACCTACTTCACATCTAACAGCTGTTACAGTACACTGTTGTACAAACCTCCATCACAGCACACAACCCTTATCGTATATTGTTCTACTAAACCTATATCACAGGACACAGCCATTACAGTAAACTGTTCCATTAAACCTACATCGCAGGACACAGATATTACAGTTCACTGTTCTACTAAACCTGTATCACAGGACATGTACAGTACACTGTTCTAGTAAGCCTACATCACAGGACACAGCCTTTACAGTACACTATTGTACTAAACCTACAATACAGGACACAGGCTTTATAGTACACTGTTCTCCTAAACCTATATCACAGGACAATATCTAAACAGCCTTTACAGTACAATATCTAAACCTACAACACAGGACACAGCCTTGACAGAACACTGTTCTACTAAACCTACATGACAACACACAGCCTTTACAGTACACTGTTCTACCAACCTACATCACAGGATACAGACTGTACAGTACACTCTTCTACTAAACATAGAGCACAGCACACAGCCTCTACAGTACACTGATCTACTAAACCTACATCACAGCACACAGCCTTTATTGCACACTGTTCTCCTAACCCTACATGACAGGACACAGCCTTTATAGTATACTGTTCCACTAAACCTCCATTGCAGGAGACAGCCTTGACTGTATACTCTTCTACATAAGACACAGCCTTCACAGTGTACCTCTGTACTTTTGCATCCTCATAAACTGGATGGGACTCCTGCCAGCTCGGGCCTCCTTTGGGAGTCTTTTGACTTTCAAAGTGGCATCTTGCATGCTGTCCCTCTACTTCTCTCAATAAGGACCCACAAAATCCCCACAGATGCTGGGCCCATCCCTGTGTCCCAAAGTCACAAAAGTCATGTTGCCAAGTGTTCCCGGTGCATTTGCCAAAATTGTTTACTCAAATCGACCAACTCTGCCTGAGTATATGGTTGAACTCCCATTTGCCGGACCGTCACTGGCACCGTGGGGTGGATTTTCCTGACGGTCCTGAAGGCGAATATGAATTGTGCCCTATGTGATGCTGTGCCAGTGCTCAATGTGCAAAGACACTTGTAAGAACTAGAGCAATGTATATTGGCACTACAGCAAGAACCCCCTGGCTCTGAAGAACCCAGCATTTCTGACAGAGAGGCAGTAAGTGACAGAGATGATGAACGTTATGAGACCTTGGATCCCTGCTTGGCAGTGAGACCCATTATGTAGCAGAAAGTGAAGCACAGCAGTATTCTCGCATGGCTGGTGCAGCAGCCGTAGCAGGAGACATGCTATATCCTCTCCTCTTGTGCCTGAGTTAATGGACACAGCCATGATGCAGCACTAGTATGTTACTGCTTTCTAGGTGGAGCTCATGTATATGCACACTGCTGTGGTCCAGGGGCTCATCCTCTAGGGGCCCCCAGTGTGACTGATTCATGACATGTCGACCATATACTCTGGCAGAGCTGGTCAACTTGGGTAAGCAGTTTTGGCAAATGCGCTGGGAACCCTTGGCAACATGGCTTTTGTGAGGAAAAACTGCACCAAATGGCAAGCATGACTGGACTCTATTATAACACTGAACGGAGCCTGAAAGCATTGGCCCCACAGCATCTAGTCTGTGTGCATTTCTGTTTGTATTTCTAGTGTGGTTTAGCCTGGGGTGAAAATTGTCTCTAATTATCTTAAATTCCAACTTTTTACAATTCAGATATAACATGTGAAGTTTGCCACTGATTCTCGGGGCACATTCTTGGATCTAGCTGTAACCACCAGTGAACACATCCTTCAGTTTTTGTTAATGATCCCTTCCTTCACTGTGTCTTTCAGGTCTCACCCTCCTCTCTCCCAAGTCTTCGGCTCCAGGTCTAAAGACCCCTGCTTTACAGAAAACACTCCTTTGCTGAGGAATTTCTCACAAGAAAAAGGGTGAGGTTTTTTCTTTTCTTTTCTTTCTTTCTTATAAAATTAAGAAATCTCTGAGCATTACCCTTATGCTGATTACACTCATGCTGGAGAATAGGATGAGTTTTTACCTGACATGTTTGGTCTCTGCTAGATCCTTGTCAATTCAATGTGTGTTCATGATTCTAGTAGTTGTATTCTGTGCCTTATGAATTTCCAAATAACCTTGAGCATAACACTGCCATGAGTGTATAGCATATGTGCACACTCATCCATGCACTTAGCTCTGACAGGCTGTTTTGAGAGGTCAGGGCTTCTCAACTGGGGCTGAGGATGGTGCTGTCAGGAGATATTTCTGTTGTCACAAATGGGGAAGCAGTACTACTAGCATTTAGGTAGAGGGCAGAAATGCTGCTAAACGCTGCAATGCACAGAACACCTCCCCACAATAAAGAATTATCTAACTCAAATGTCAATAATTATTAAGTTGAAAATGCATGATTTTAAAGAAATCTCTACTTCTTATAAGTTCCTTTTGAGGATAAACCTGCCTGTTTCTGAAACCAATAAGCAGAGCTGCTCTGTAGGATGAGTTACAGACTGTCTCCCTAAGGGAGAAGAACCTTAACTCAGTCCTCCAATTCATCTCCTCTTCCTTCAGCAGGCAAACTTCCAGAAACCTGAGTCACCTTGTTGGTGTTCTCTGATTGCTCACACATTACAATCTTGGGACATTGTCCTGGACCTTCTTTTCCTGCCCACTGACCCTTGCACTCAGCCTCCCTCCCACAGCCTCTGAGGAACTTCCCACCTTCTCCCTAGCTCTGTCTGTAACTGTTTTGGGGCCTTCACCATTTAGGGTGCATCAGAATTTGAGGGTGCTCTTATGCCATGTGGGTTCCTGGTCTCACCGTCCAAAGACTCAAGTTCATGGGAACTTGATCGGGTGTAGGAATCTTGACTGTCACCTTCCAATGCAGAGCCAATCTGGCTTCTTCCAGGAAACTCTTGATGACAAGTTGTGTTTCCTTGAAAAAGTTCCCACTGAGTCCATTTTACGAGAGGGAACTCCTCTCCTCCTTGGTTCTCCAGGTCAGGCCCACTCAACTTTAAGGGGGCTCAAATGTCACCTCCTTTGTAAAACTTTGGTTCCTCCACAGCTCATTCAAGAGTCAATGCTCCTTCTCCTTTGCTCTCAAACACCAAATTCATGTCTTTGGAACTTGTCCGAGTGTTATCCGTGATTATGCCTGCCAGCCTGAGTCCTCTTCATCCCATCCCAGCACCTAACAAGGCCTCTGCCACCGGGGAGATAACAACTCTCATCTCTCCTAATGAGTAACTTTGAAAACGAACACTTCACCCATCTATTCCCTTTAATGCTTTCCTTTGAATTACCTGGTAAACTGTTAAGGCCTGAGACATTTTCAACTCATGATTCTCTAGAAAACCAAGAACTCAAGAACATGAAAGCTTTTATCCTGGGCTTGGAAGACAGAGGCCTTGGGATGCTGAGCCCTGTCTCACATCACAGAAGCAGAATATGGATATTACATATAGATTTCACATAGCCTAGTTTACATCTTCGAGCTTCTCCTTAAGAATAAAACTTTTTTTTTTTTTTGTGAACAAGTCCTAAAGCAGTGATAAGGGTTCAGGAGAATCACAATGCCCAATTGAGCTAACTGGGTTTGAGGGGCATAACATAATAGATTGTGGCTATTGTGTCAATATTGCCATCCCACAAGTATTCCATGCAATACAGGGGAGTTCTGAGCTTTGAAGCAGCCTTACTAGAGACAAGTGCTAACTGAGAATGTGTACTGAAGGAGTTGTTCAGAAACTCAAGGATTCAATAAAAGTAAAAAATGCATCCACATGTAATTTTGATAAAAATTTATGATCCCCCTTGATCCATCCTTCTAGATAGAGGTCTTGTTCTTGGGTCCATCTAATCCAGCACTGATGTTCCTCATTTCTGCTCGTGTAGATGTTGGGCAGGAAAACAACACAGACAATCTTCTCTACAGCTCCATTACAGAAAGATGCCTAGTACAGAGGAGGGAAGGCTTACATCACTCATTGTGCTTCAGGATGAGTATAACAGAACCAGGTGTTGAGAACTCCAGCACAGTCAAAGAGGAAGCAAAAACTGAAATGTACTAGAGGTGGTCTGAGCCAGAAAAAGGTTTACTGGAAAATTCCAAAATCAGAACAGGCTGATGTTTCTTGAAGGGCCACAGTTTATTTTGAAGATTGTGTGACCCCAGAAGATTTCCCTGAAGTCAAGGGTCTGTGATGTCAAGAAAGATCTATTTCCACCAGTTTGACAGTATTACAGTGTTTATGGCCCTTTTAAAAACCAGGGTTGATTTCACATTTTAGGCTCACCTTTGAGATGAACTGTTTTGGAGATGCTACTGTTGCTGTGAAAATAACCACAAAGCCTCAATTTCCAGGTCATGGTGCACGCCCGTTTGCCACCCAGAGTTCATTACTGGTGAAGAATCTTGGGAGGACAGCTCAACTGAGTGGGATGGAAGATCCCTGCTAAGCAGAGAATTGGCAGGTTCCTCTGAATCTGCCTCCTTAGAGAAGGGGGAGCTTCTGGACAGTGCTCACATCAGGTTCCGTCTTGCCAAGCTGAGGTATGATGACTTGGAGCACCACCACTGGCATGGGGTGGTGGTCACACAGCGCATGCCCTGGGACTGGGCTGGGACAGGGAAGTGGGTCTTGCCCTCAGGACATCCTTCCCAAGGACAGGGTGGAGGTGAGGAAGAAGGCTAAGTGGTACTTTCCTGGAAAGTAGTCTGCTTTTCCTTCAGGCCTTGGAAGACAGATAAGGGCACATTTGAACCAGCATGGAGCTTTTAAGAATGCAGAAAAACCTAATTACAGACCTTAATGACTAACATCCCATACTCCTTTCTGCTGTGTGGCTGGGGTCTTCACGTACATGAGGGTTTGCAGATGAGAATAGTCCCTGTGGTGTTCTAGAAGCTGATATTATCATTTATAATCAGTGACTAAAGTTTCTGCACATGCAGCAGAGTGTTTTTAGGGGTATCTCCCTGATCCTATTTGTGACACCAATTGTCTTGCTGAATCTCACTGTGTACTGTAAACTGAACCCATAGTAGGCAAGGCACGAGCTAAGAGGCTGGAAGAAAATGTGAAGAGCTGTAGGAAAGGCGTCTCCTGGCTGGCACAGCAGCCATAGCAGCAGACATAACATAACTGCACACAACCATTCAGGGCTTTTCCAGGTGAAGCTTATATATATTTCCAGAACAAAAGTAGCCCGTAGCCAAGCGAGTACCACGTGAGGCGTATGTGCAGTGCTCTAAGTGATCTCAGCTGTTACATACCCATGCAAAGCCATTGTTTACAGAACATGGGGGGAGAGGGTGTGAGAGCATGGGGCGAGAGACTGGTGCCATCTTGTTAATTTCCTCACAAGGGCAAGGAATTGGGTGGGTCTGAGAGAGGCCAAGCCCTCCATGCATATGTAGGAGGGCACAGTGCGCACATGCATGGGGGATGTGAGGGCATTTTGCAGGACCACCCGCAGGGGTCAGAGGAGGGGTGCTTTCCTTGCTTTGTGTGCTGGGGCTTCTGCATGAGCATTCACTTGAGAGAAGTGTTCTATTGAAATCCGTGTGTTTGAAAGTGGCGTTTTTAGAGACAGAATAAGGCTTGTGGACCAGGACCACCAAGGTCCCCATTCTGTACCTGCTCAAAGGTAGCTGAGGAACCAGCAGGGGCCAGGCGTGTCCATGCAACTATCTCCTTATTGCTTGGCATTCCCTTTGCTCCACAGCCTTCTGTGGCTTCCACTAAGATGATCTATGCAAAACCCCATGGATAGGTGAGAGGACACCATGAAGCTGTCAAATATTAGTGTTATTATTTCTCTACATAAGGGGGCCCATCTTTTCTGAAGCTGTTTGAAGGGCTGATTAGAAGTGTACCTGCTTGCATCGCAAAGTGTATCTGTCTTTAGCCAGAGAGGCCCACTCTCAGTTGTCCTGTTGATGTTACAGGCAATCCTGAGAGGTAGATA
This sequence comes from Ovis aries, assembly GCF_016772045.2. Lineage (NCBI taxonomy): Eukaryota > Metazoa > Chordata > Mammalia > Artiodactyla > Bovidae > Ovis > Ovis aries. The sequence goes on along the minus strand of NC_056055.1, from coordinate 113,478,263 downwards.
AAGGAAGGTACCTCGGAGAGAGTAAGGATTTTGCTTGAGGTCATGCATGGGCTTCCCTTGTGGCTCAGTTGGTAAAGAATCCACCCGCAATGTGGGAGACCTGGGTTTGATCCCTGGGTTGCGAAGATACCCTTCTTGCCTGGAGAATTCCATGGACTGTATAGTCCATGGGGTCACAAAGAGTCAAACATGACTGAGTTTCTTCCACTTTCACTTTCATGCAGGTTTTTGAGAGAAGCAGAGGGGTAGGCGCAGGAATGTGACCCCAGGTCTCCCACCAGTGCTTGACCATAGAGATGTATTTTCGACCATGCCTCCTGATAGGGATAGAGTGAAGGGACAATGTAGGTAATTAAATCCCACTTGGGGAATTTAAGTATTGACAGTATTACAGTGTTTAATGGTGGAAAAAATGTGAGAGACTCTTGTACTTTAATGATTACTCAAGAAAGCATGTTTGCTTAACCACAAAACCAAAACCTAGCAGACCTTTTTAGCAACAAACCATGCAACAGAAACACAAGACATGCCTCAAAACAATAAAACAATGGTGGCATGAGACACCATCCTGCCTAGTGAGTTCAATAACATGTTCTCTGCACACATAAAAAAGTAATAATTTGTGAACTTAGCTTGATCATATAGGGAAAAGAAAAACTCCCCTGCTCAACCTGGAGGAGGATGGTGGAAGCTTGACATTTACTCAAGAAAGACAAAGATGTTTTCTCCCCTTCCCCACTTTATCTTTGATTATAAAACTGTGGCCCACTGAGTTTTCAGGGTGTGACACTGCCTCACTCACTCACTTATAAGCCTCACAAATGTCCTGTTCCAATAAATCGCTTCAATCTATTTATCTCTCACTGAATTCTTTCTGCACTGAGACATAAAGGACCAGGAGCTCTTTGGAGCCCCTGAAAAGACACCTAACGGTTTCACTTCTAGCCATGTGTAGTTTCTTTACCATGACTGGTCTTAGCTATAGGTGTGGTAAATATTCAGCCAGTTTAATCTGCTTTAAAATCATTTGAATTATATGAAAGCATGTGAACAGGCTCCTGGTCCCCGTTGTTCACCATGATGGTAAGCCCTGATACTGTTTACACCCTTCTCCAGCATGCTGGCTCACAACTCCAGAGGATGCGAGGTTCTTCAAATATCCTGTGGCATGGAAAATAAGATCAGTACATTTAAGCCTTTACATTCAGTAGTTGTTTTATCTTCTATGATTCATAGAGTAGTTGCCTCAAACTAAACTAAAGATTTAGTGACATTCTTTTTAACATGTCTAGAAAGTACTATACATTATTGTTGAAACTTGTAAAAGCTATTTTGGATGGTCAGCTCTGCTGTATATGTCAGTTATGTAGAAAGACATTTGTGTTTAGGATAGTTCAATTAATGCTTCATGCTTTAAAAAGAAATATTTTTTATTCCCATTTGAATAGGAACTATTGATCATAATTTAGAAGTATGATATGATTATTCATCAGATTCATTAAATCTAAAAGAATGCAGAACAAGCTTTTGCCAGTTTGAAAGGATCAGAAAGATTTTGAAAAAGATGTCCCAATATAGACTTTCTTCTTTCATTCTACAAACATATGTCAAACACAGGCTATATACCAGCACCCTATCTTTGGCAGGGGCTGAGCACAAATACCCCAGTGCCTGCCCTGGGAAAGCAACCAAGGGAAAGCACACTCCAACTGGACAGTGATAATATCTTCAGGAGATGGGGTCTGATGGGCTCTGAGGAGGTGAAAGGAGCAGAGATAAGCCTGGAGTGGCTGCCAGGACCATATTTGCCCAAAGGCCTGAGGGTCACAATTAAGAAGTGTGTAATGATGACTATCAGGGGTCCAGAGAGGGCTGGATTGTCTGTTAAATTATCTCTTAAGGAATTCTTAAAGGATTCTGCTAGTACAACCAGTTACAACACTGCAAATTCTTTCTTGAATTGATTGGTTATGTCTCAGTCAATGTTTATTCAATGATCAAATCCATATTCTTACCTTCCAGAAAACTTAAGGGAAAATAATTGATAAATATGAATCTGAGAGCCAAGATAAAGCTTGTTTCCAGAAAACCAGAGCCTTTAAAAAGCTAGTGAAGAGGCCCAAATCTTGAACTTCAGCATCTTTGACAAGAAGATGTGTTCAGACATTCAGGTTTAACTTTGTTTCCTCCTGTAACCTCCTCTAAACTGCTTCTCATGAAGCTGTATGTTTACAACAGGTCAGTGATGTTCTCAGCAGTATCCTCCTTCATATCATGTTATAGAAAGAATTCTCAAAGAATTCTATGTGGAATTCTTTTAGATGGACATTACCCCAGGCTTCAGCAGACATCTGAGGTTTGACCTTTGTGGGTGCATGCAAATAGGACTGCTGTCAGCGTTATCTGGGACCTGTCTTTTCTCTTGCAGGTGCTGTGTACGGTGGCTAAAAGTCGCAGGCTTATTTGTCTTTGTGGTGCTGTGCTCTGTGAGTACCATGGCATGCTGAGCCTTGCTGTCTGTTTAGCAGAGTCCCTGGGTGCTTCGGGCTGGGTAGCAGGGTGCCTGAGGTGTGGGACACACACACATTTCTTAGGAGGAGATGCTGAGCAAATGTGAGATGGCAGTCGAGGTGGCTAGGGAGTCCTGCCCCTAGCAATGTTCCTCTACTTTTGTCCCACTTTGTACAGTGGAAATCATGAAAATCTGGCTGTGGTCTGTACAGGGCAGCTTGCCCTGGGGTCTTAATCCCTATCTTAAGTGGCTTGCCAAATTCTCTTTTCAACCACATGCAATAAGCACTCTTTATTTGTGTTGGGACTTGTCCAGCAATCATTGTTGCCCCTAGGAATGTCTCAGTGCTCATTTGGAGTGGCACCCAGCTGTTTGGGAGAGAGTGAAGTTCTGTGTCTGCCTCTTCCCTGGAGACTGCTCTGATTTTACTTGCCCTACATCCCCAGGGATGGTTGCAGAGTTAGAACCCTGGGGGCAACCCGAGTGCTCCTCTCGCTTGAGGTGTCATGAGTGTCCTTGCCAGCATTTGTGTGGTATGTGCCTTGATATGGCCCTAGCCAAGATCACATTATAGGCACTTAAAATACATTTGCTGAATGAACAACTATGAGCCTCCCCCGACCCAATCTGTGTGTGTGCATGTGGATGTGAGGATCCATATCTGCCTGTGTGTTTGTGTGTGTGCAGTCCTCTGTGGGACAAGTAGGTCTTTTGTGGTCTGTGGCCATTCTGAGCTTGTGTGTGTGCCTAGGGAGTTATTTTTGCAGTTAATAATTATTATCTAATTTTAGCATTGGCATAGGATACTTTGTGTGGGCCATTTTTGAGAGACCCCAGTATGTGACAGGGTATGAGACTGTGAGCAAGGAAGGGATGAGTGAGTAGTGTTTCCATACCTGTGCCCTGTGGACTCCAGGACTGGTGTGGTTATGGCTCTTCTCAGCAGGCAGCTTGTGGTGACAGCTGTGCTGGGTGCCCTTTGTGACTGGAAGCTGTGTGTGTGTGACCATGTGTAGTTGTAAATACATGGTCTTCATTATCTGTGTGTGTGGGCACGAGGACTGGGGTTCTATGCATGTGCAGGATAGTGCATGACAAGACTCTTCTCAGTGTGACGTGTAGAGAACAACGTTGCATCTCAGACAGCAAGCGTGCATGAAGTCAATATTGACTGAATTGAATTGAATACAGGCAACACTTTAATAACCCACAAGCGGGGAGAGGAGGGGTCCGCAGAAAGGAAATCTAGGCTAAAGACATTTACAATGAACTGAAAACTTCGAGTTTACTTTTTTGGTTAACAATTTGCCTTTCTACTTCCTATTCAAACAATTGTGTGTTTCTGAAGACCCAGTTGCTTAGCACAGTCTGGTGAGTGGGTGTACTGGAATTTTCAAGGGTATACTGGGAGGTATGGTTGGGCCAAGTCTCCCCTGATCCCTGTGAGCTCACCTGAGCTCTGTGTCTGGTCTTCACTCTTCTGGTAATTGAAATTTTGGTGTTTTGTGGACACAACCAAAGCAAAATTTGAGGAATTTGTTTTGAACCTCTGTAATCTGTTATCTTATCATCACTATAATTTAGTTTCTGAGTGTGTATAAGTTGCTCTGAAAATTCCACAGCGTGAGCTCTCACCATCATATGGGTTGTATTCCTACCCTCCCGTACTAGAAAACCACGTTTACCCTCCTCTGACAATTTAATTTTAGGGCTGGGTAGTCAATCCTTAAAACTGTCAAATATCAATAACCAAGGCCCACTGTAGCAAAAAAAAATAGTTTAATGGATCAGAATTTTAACTTTTAATATCTCAGAAAAGCTATTCAGAGTAAGCAGGTAGATTTTGGATACATCAAGCAGCACAATTATCATAACCCTATTTTCAGCTCTTATCAAAGTTACTTAAATCCTATTGCTGTCACACACAAATCTATCATTAAATGTTTCTGATTGTTGCAGATTTTATTTAGCATGCATCCAGATCAAGGAAAGCTCTGGCAATTGCTGGCTCTGTCACCGCTGGAAAGCTACTGTATCTGAACCTTTTTTGAGATGGGCAGTCACCCGTGGTTGAGTCACAAAGTGAAAAGACCTGAGAACTATTATGATGGTTGCCCAAAGTCACAGCATAAGCAATCATGATTACTCCCCATGTGTGTTTTGTTCCTCTAGGATATTTGAAAGATAAGGCTTCAGAACATAAAGGGAGGGGCCTTCAGTGAGACTGCAGTGGGTGGGTGGTGGGGAGATTCCCCATGGAAAGGTGACAGCAAACAGTGCATTTTAGTTAAGGCCCAGCTTTCTGTGGCTGTTGGATGCTATTTCTGTCCCCCCCAACCATACCCCCAGCCCCTGCCCTCTTATGTTTTAGCTTAAATCGTTCCTGTTTACCTAGCTTTAAGTTCATTGGTTCTTTCCTTGGCAGTGTGATCTGAGTTTGATGATTGCTTGGTTTCTTATCCTCTGGGATCTCTTGCCATTTTGTAGGTCTCAGCTGCTACAACAGAATACCACAACCTGGATGACTTAAGCAACAGACATTTATTTTTCACAGGTCTAGTGGCTGGACATTCAAGGTCAGATGGGCTGATTTGGCTTCTAGTGAGCACTCTCTTTCTGGCTTTCAGATGGCCACCTTCTTGCTATGTCACCTGTGTTTGTGTATATATGTGTGTGTGTGCCTGTAAAGAGTGAGAGCTCTGGTGTCTCTTACAAGAACACTGATACTATCAAATCTGGGCCTCAACCTATGACCTCATTTACTTTCAGTTATTTCCTTAGAGACCCAGGCTTCCTAGGTGCCTCAGTGGTAAAGAATCTGCCTGCCGATGCAGGAGACGCAGAAGACATGGATTTCATTCCTGGGTCAGGAAGATCCCTTGGAGGAGGACATGAACATTCAGTCCATAGCAGAGATGAAATTTTAAGCTTGAAGGTGAACACACCTTAAATTCTATGGGCATGGGGGAGTTATGTAAATCCAATTAAATGTTGGCTATGTTGTGGTCTATGGTTGCCATGGTAACCATCAGTGCCCCAGGCACCTGGAATTTCTCAGCTTTCTTTCATTTCTTTCTTTCAGGCCCTGTACTGTTCCTACCCATCCTTCAGGGGTAGGGCTGCTTTCTCATCTTACCTGCCCCCAGCTCTTAGGGTTCTGTTGTACTCTTGGGCTCCAGATTTGATGTGCTTCCCTATTAAATTCATGCTTTCTTAGGGATCTCCCCATTCCACTCATTGTCCCTGTGAGAACTTTCTGGAGTTCATGGAAGAAGAGCCTACAAGATGTTAGCATCCCTATTCGGTGGCTCACCAGGCCAAGGTCAAGGCCTAGTTGAGAAGAGGGCTCAGAGGATCCTGACTCGTTTGGTCAAGGAGGAGGTTCTTGCCAGTGCTTCTGAGCCCAGCATTAGATAAGCTCTGAAGCAAACTGAAGGAGAAGGCTGAGAGACTCCACAGTTTAGGTGAACCTCCCAGATTTGTTCCGTGCACTGCAGTAGCACATTGCCGGCAGTTCAGAAGTACTTTGCTCATGTGTCTTTCTTTCCATCATACGTGGGCCTTGAGGACATAGTTCTCTGTTCTGAGAACACCAGAGCAGAGTAGATGGTCCTGCTTGTTAGAAGAACAGTATGGAGACTGTGAGCCAGGAACTCCCAGGAGAGTGGCCCTGGTGCTCACAGTGGGGTTGGGTCAAGTCAAGCTTGAAAGACAGCTTAAATTTGAGTCATGGATTTGAGTAATGGGAAAAGCAAGAGGACCATGGTTGGATACAACAGAGGAAGAAGATGATTTCTTTGTCTTCTCTCTTCCATGACCTGGTCTGGCTGGGATGCTGGTATAGGTTCAAAGGACTTGAAGGATGATACTGAAAACAAATATTTATTAGTTAGACCAAGATGTTTTGGGGACATAAAATGTGGTGAGAATCATGTCGGTCTCCAGAGAGTAGAGAAATGAATAGCATGTAGTTTTTTCTCTTGAGGAGCTAGACCAGGGGGGAGAAAAATCTAAAACAGACAATAGTATGTTTTGAGTGAGCACATTAACAGAATAAGCCTGATCTACACAGGACACAGGAAGGAGTGAGGATCCTCTCATGCTGTGGATGACAAGAAAGGGTTTAAGGAGAGGAGAGCTTGAGCAAGATCTTAAAAGATAGTGGGCTTCTCTAGGTTTAGGGGAGGCCTCTGAGGAAAAGGCAAGACATGACCTTAGCAGAGCAGACCTTTCAGAATGGCTGGAAGGCAAGGATCAAAACTGTCTGCAGGGTGGGCTTGACCACAGGTCCAAGTTGCTGGGATCCATAAGTCACTGCTGACACCAGAACATTGCAGTGGGCTTTGACTCCCAGGCACAATGTGGGCATCTGGAAAGACAGAGGGAAAGGAGGGCAGAGGTACATGTGGTCCAGTGTCCCTTGGATTTTGTGTGCACTCCATTTGAGTGGTGGTTAATCGTAGTGTGTTTTAATCTTCCTGCTAGGGCATGACACCCCCGCAAGGACAAAGGCCTTGTTCCATTCTCCTTGCTCTTTGTTTTCAATGTACTGTGCTCTGATTAGTTATTCAGTCTGACTCTTTGCAACCCCAAAGATTGTACCCCACCAGGCATCTCTGTTCATGGGGATTCTCCAGGCAAGGATATTGGAGTAGGTTGCCATGCCCTCCTCCAGGGGATCTTCCCCATCCAGGAACTGAACTGGGGTCTCCTGCATTGCAGGCAGATCCTTTACCAGCTGAGCTACCAGGGAAGCCCCATAAACATTCATTACATTATTAGAAGAAGAAGCCTCTGCTTTTCTGATATTAGCCTTCAAGGGTGCTGATCTATCTCCTGGGTTTCTGCAAGGTCTCTAAAGTTTCTTCTGTGCTAAAATATCTTTTCCCACTCCATACATATCATGTGTCTGCCTTGGGGAAAGACCAAGACAGGAATCATTTCAGTGTGGCAGAATCATCAGTGTCTTCTTGGGCCTTTCCCTACTATATCCTGCCTCATGTGTGACTTCTGTTTGCCTTTTGTCCTTTTTGGAAGCCATGTAGCAGCATAGCTATGGGTAGATGCTTTCTAGCCAAGAGCTGGCTGCCCATTCTCAGTTCTAATATAGGAAACAGTGCTGATAAAAACACTTCCTTTTTTAAAAAAATTAAAAATTAATTTAAAAATTAATTTTAATTAAAAATTAATTTATTTTAATAGCAGGTGTATTACTTTTGTATTGTAGTGGTTTTTGCCATACATTGACACGAATCAGCCATGGGTGTACATGTGTCCCCTCTTCTGAACCCCCCTCCTACCTCCCTCCCCATCCCATCCCTCAGGGTCATCCCAGTACACCAGCCCTGAGCTCCCTGTCTAATGCATCAAACCTGGACTGGCGGTCTATCTCACATATGGTAACATACATGTTTCAGTCCTATTCTCTCAAATCATCCCTCCCTCGCCTTCTCCCACAGAGTCCAACAGTCTCTTCTTTACATCTGTGTCTCTTTTGCTGTCTTGCATAGAGGGTTATCGTTACCATCTTTCTAAATTCCATATATATGCATTAGTATACTGTATTGGTGTTTTTCTTTCTGGCTTACTTCACTCTGTATAATAGGCTCCAGTTTCATCCACCTCCTTAGAACTGATTCAAATGTATTCTTTTCAATGGCTGAGTAATACTCCATTGTGTATATGTACCACAGCTTTCTTATCCATTCGTCTGCTGACGGACATCTAGGTTGCATCCATGTCCTAGCTACTGTAAACAGTGCTGTAATGAACACTGGGGTACTCGTTTCTCTTTCATTTCTTGTTTCCTCAGTGTGTATGCCCAGCAGTGGAATTGCTGGGTTGTATGGCAGTTCTGTTTCCAGTTTTTTAAGGAATCTCCACACTGTTCTCCATTGTGATTGTACTAGTTTTCATTCCCACCAGCAGTGTAAAAGGGTTCCCTTTTCTCTATACCCTCTCCAGCATTTATTGTTTGTAGACTTTTTGATAGCAGCCATTCTGACTGGCGTGAGATGGTACCTCATTGTGGTTTTGATTTGCATTTCTCTAATAATGAGTGATGTTGAGCATCTTTTCATGTGTTTGTTAGTCATCTGTATGTCTTCTTTGGAGAAATGTCTGTTTGGTTCTTTGTCCCATTTTTTGATTGGGTCATTTATTTTTCTGCAATTGAGCTGCATGAACTGCTTATATATTTTTGAGATTAATTCTTTGTCAGTTGCTTTGTTTGCTATTATTTTCTCCCATTTTGAAGGCTGTCTTTTCACCTTGCTTATAGTTTCCTTTGTTGTGCAGAAGCTTTTAAGTTTAATTAGGTCCCATTTGTTTATTTTTGCGTTATTTCCATTACTCTGGGAGGTGGGTCATAGAGGATTCTGCTGTGATTTATGTCAGAGAGTGAATTTATCAGGATATTTTTGTACTTAAAAAACAAACAAACCCAGTGCATCTTGGTGGGGGAATTTTAAAAAGGGTTAACTATTCACTGGCACTCCCCAACAGTCTGTTTAAATCCTGGTAAACACCCTGGCAACAGTAAAGTTCTGCCTTCTCCCAAGTCAGCTCCATAAACCACCTGTTTCTTTAAGGGCTTTAAGGAAGAGTAAAGGAATTGGTCACTGAATAGTCCTGCAATCAGTGAGCTGCTGCTAAGACTTTTGAGACCTTACACAAAACATAGATCATTTTGAGAACCATTTTTTTTTTTTTTTTGCACCTACAGCAGCTTTCTCTCCTGGAGCAAGATAGCTGGGCTAGCTGCTGTTTAGAATCCTTGGGTGGGCCCCAGACCTTGCAGCAGAGGTGAGAGTCAGCTGGCACAGAGAGAGGGAGCCTGAGAGCACAGACCCTTCCATCTGTGCAGCACACCAGCATGAGGTGTAGGAGTGAAGCGGCCAGGTTGTGGTGGGGATGCAAGGGCATGAGGGTTACATGTTGAGAGGAAGGAGCTTCTTTTCCATATATCTTCCCTGATTCAGTCCTTCACAAGCTTTGAAGGGATTTCCCTCCTCTCACTGCAATGGGCTTTACTGGTTTAGCCAATTTCAGATTTGTTGTTCAGTTCTCCCTGTGATTTCTCACCAGCCACCTTAGGACTTGGGCATGGCTGTGGATTAGTTTATCTGTTGATTCATGAGGCCATCCTGTCTGCTGCTCACCATGAGTCCAGGAACTGGGACAGGCGTTTTATTCTGGCTGCCAAGAGTGGTAGCAGAGATGACCTTAGGATGTGACACACCAGCTAGATGTTAAAGCAGATGATTCAAAACACAATTAAAGAAAACAAAACCAATTGCGTGTGTCAAGAGTGAGGGGCTGAAGAAACAGGAGCAGGCAGGGCAGATGGAAGGGATGGCCTGAACGTTCCTTTCCTTGTGTGCCTCCCGAGATGGGTGTTCCCTGGGAGGGTAGGGGTGGAGGGGGGTGCAGTCCAGGCCTCTCCCTCTTGTGCCATAGTTTGCCTTGACACTCCCCCAGCTGTGAACCTCAGCAGCCACGCAGACTCCATGCTGCTCCAGGTGGGCCTGGCAGGGGCCCTGGTGGCCGGCAGCCCCAGTCGTCTCGGGAGAGAAGAGCACGTGCTGGTGGAGGTGACCCAGGCCAACACTCCAGGCTCCAGGTGGCGGCGGCCACAGCAGGTTACACCTAAAGTTACTTGAAAAGAATTGTAAAAAATAATTTTATTTCTTTATAAATTGAATTATTTCTTGAATGGATTTGATGGAAGCCATCATTATTAGGCAAGCCATTATCTTTTACTTTGTCATGGAAATTCTCTTTTCTCTAAGGCGGTTATAAAACTCTCACCATTTCAGTAAAGTCAGGCTTTTGAGGTTTCTTTTTTTTTCAATTTAGAGTGTTTTTTGTTTTTGTTTTTTGTTTTGTTTTTTTTTTTTTTGACAGTTCAGGGAAACATATTTTTGAAAGTGCAGTTAAATCTGAGCCTTACCTCATGGTACAGAAGATAGTTCAACACCATGGTTCTCTTGAGTTTGTGGACTCTTAGCTAAGACTGTGTCTTTCCTCAAGCTTCTGCTTCTGTACCAATATGACCTTGTGCTCAGCATCTAAGGCAAGGACTTTAGTTCACATCCTGCAAAAGTTAGGAGAGCCAGCAGTTCCAGCCACCATGTCCCAGAGCCCAGACAAGTCTCTCTCTCATCTCCCAAATCCTGGCTTCAGGGACTCCCCTGGATTTCCATGATGACTTCCATATGAAGTCATATCCCTAGTTCACAGATTTTCCCTGTTATAACTAATAGAAGGAAACACTGCTGGTATACGAGGCTGTGTCATCCAAAATGGAGTACAACTGCAGTAATGGTGGGTACAGCACCCGTCACATTTTTCTGCCATACAGAGCAGTGTCCCCAGAGCCAGAGTCTCATTATAAAGAAGGCTGCAGTTTCATGGACAATGGCTGATGCAGCACTGATGTTCTAAACTGGTTGCTCTGGCCATGGTCTTAGGACATAAACTTGGCTTCCCTGTATGCATTGCCTATTTCGCTGGCAAGGATTCCTCAGTAAAGATGAGATGGGCACACTTAATCTGCTGATGGTTCCCTCTGTGACCTTGTGTGGAGGAGGGCATGACCTTTGTAGTCTGCTGACACATCAATAGTTGCCTACCCTTGGGTCTGTATTGAGCTTTCTGGCTCCAGAAACACAACACAGATTTTTACTGAAGGTTTTTTTTTTTTTTTTTTCCCCCTGATACACTCTTTCCAAACATGAAAGTTTTAAGAGAAGTTGTGATCTCTCATTCAGGCTTTGACCAATTTCAGAGTTCCTGTTTTTTATTTTCTTTATGATTTGTGGGTGGCAAGACTTCTGTCCTCCCACTGAAATTTCCCCAGCAGCCACAGCCAGGCCTCCTGCCTTTGCCCCACCAGCACCTCCATCTCTGCACACATCTGGCCCCTTTCATCTGGCTTTTCCACTCCCCTGCCCTTGACAAGGGCACCTCAGCCTGTGAAACTGGAAGCTCATCCTCAGGCCCTTCTCCCACAGGCTTCTGGGACCTGGGTGTGGAGAGTTTCCTGCCTCCAGTTTGCAAACAGAAAGCAGTCAATTGCCTCAGTGGGTTCAGAAGACTGTCTCCAATAGCATGCAGTGATTTCCTTTTCTCTAAATAGGTTATATTTACTTCTGTATTTTTGTGTCTTTGTATATGAATTCTGTATTTGTATTTCTGTATTCTTTTTCTTAAACACAGCTCTCCAAATTATGGATGTTTCCAGCTGCACATCACCTGGCTGTCTCTAACATCTCTATATGAAAAGGACTTGTGCTCTTTTCTTTCTTATTCTAGACAAGCACCTGCCCTGAACACTGCTGGACCCCAGCTGATGGCCCAGATTCAAAGCCTTACCAGGATTCCATGCTTTGACTTTTGCAGGTCACTCATAACTGGACTATATTTTTAAATCCAAGCAGAAGCGAGCACGTGGTGGTGAGCAGGACCTTTGAGGTTCTTAGCAGGTAGGTCTTGGTGACTGAAGTCTCAGGGAAGCTACTCTGGGACATGTTCCCTAGAGAAGTGTGACCCTTGGGACTCCAGTTATGAATAGCTAGGCAAGTTATGGGCTTGGAGTTGCTCCTTTTGTGTAGCCAGTGAGCATGAGTGTGTGGCAGGCATCAAAACCACAGGTGTCAGGAAGTAAGATTGCAGAGCCCATTTTGAAGCAAACTATGTTTTACAGCTGATACTTTAAATTCCTTAATATCATGAAGCTACACAGTGGGGAATTCTAGTATATCTTAGAATTCCTTTTTCTGTAACGCCACTCCATTTTTAAGTCTGTACTTTTGGTTACTATATAAGTTTTCTAGGCCTGCTTATATAAATACCACAGACAAGTGGCTTAAACAGTAGACATCTATTTCCTCAAGCTGTCAGCAGGGTATGTCCCTCCTGAGGCCCCTCTCCTTGGTGTGTGGATGCTGTCTTCTCCCTGTGTCCTCACGTGGTCATCCCTCTGCATCTCTGTGCACCAAATTCCTTTTCTTACAAGGATACCAGTCATGTTGGTGTCACTGTTTTTCACTTAATCACCTTTGTGAAGACCTTATCTCCAAATACAGTCACATCCTGAAGTATGGAGAACTAGGATGTCCAGATACGAATTTTGAGGGGGCACAATACAGCTCAGAGCAGTTACTGAAATTTTAGAGTCTTTATTTTCACCAGGCCACATACTATTGATCTGCATGCTTCTTGTTCCTGGTGTTTTCCCACCATTAGTGACAACCTGACTACCTGTTCTCAGGTTGCACATGACCCTTTTCCAAATTTCTCACATGCGAGAATCATTGCATTTGCGATTTGTTAGCATGGGCTTCTCAGGTGGTACTAGTGGTAAAGAACCCACCTGTCAATACCAGAGTCATAAGAAACACAGGTTCGACCCCTGGGTCGGGAAGATCCCCTGGAGGAAGACATGGTAACCCATTCCAGTATTCTTGCCTGGAGAATCCCATGGACATAGAAGCCTGGCTGGCTATAGTCCATAGGGTTGCACAGAGTCAGATATGACTGAAGTGACTTAGCATGGGCACAAAGCAATCAGATGTGTGGTGAGGAGGAAGATGGAAAATTAAATGGTTTGAACCACTGTGAACATTCTTGCTCCTGTTCATTGCTGTACTGGTGGCACTGTGGTGAGGCAGGCAATGACTGAGGGAGGCTGAGGAGCTATGTCAGAGGGGCCTGGCTATGTGGAGGCTGTGTATATATTCACGTGGCTTGCCTGTGCTCAGGGCTCCTCATCTGGCAGGTTAGGCACTCTGAGATCGGTTCAGGCTCTGGTTATAGCCATGGGCGACTGGTGTTGGGAAGAAAGCTGAGGGAGCAAGTGCTGATGGTTGATGTCAGGTCTGTTTCCTTTATCAGTGGTATGATATTTGCTTCATTCTTCAGAGAGCCTGTTTCCATCAGTGTCCACGCCTCCCTCCAGCAGACCCAGATTGTTCCCCTTCTGATGACTCATCAGTACCTCCGAGCAAGTGTTGAAGCACAAGTGACCATTGCTGCGGTCATCCTCGCTGGGGTCTACGTGCTAATTATATTTGAGGTAACTTGCATGCCTGCTCTCCTGGGTTTATCTGTGCCCACAGGTAAGTGTATTTTAACATGGTGGGTGCTAGGGATGGGCTCAGTCTTGCATTTGAATCGAATTGAAACAGTGTCTTTCCTAAAAAGTAACATTTCCCTCATTCTAGGTAGAAAATTGCTCTGTACTGGAATATTTGCTGAATCTTGGCAGTTGCCATATGCAAGATGAGTTTTGCCAGGCACTAGAAAAATTTTATTGAGAAAACTGAATGTGCACATGATTTTCTCACCCTCGATTTGCTGCTCACACAGAATGCCCCTGAAGGGACAAGTGTTGAAACTTTCTGAGAATCAGGGTCTGTAAAATGGGCATGTTAAAATACCCCCTATTTGCTTCATAGGATTGTATGCATGATGAGGACCTTGGAGACCTTGGGCTATGTGTGGGGAAGGATTATTATCTGCTATGTTTATCAACTCAGCTAATTAGCCTAATGATTTCATGTCCCATCTATTCAGTGTTTCTGGGAAATTTTAAGTGTGGCTATACCTTCAATAGCATGAAACAAAGTACAGACACTGCCTGACTGGGCAGGTCCATTGTTGTTTTAGTTGTGAAACCAGATTTACAGCAACACACAGATGGGACTTTTGGCTCCACTGGGCTGAGCCTGGAGGATCAGGAGGTGAAGGTGAAAGTAAAGGGGTGTGTTTTCTCAAAATATGAAAAGTGCCCTGGAGCTTCAAGGAGGTGATCTGAGGGGGGAGTGACCAGGAAAATTCTTGAAATTCCCTGAGGCTGTCTGATCTGTCTGTGAGGAATGTTGGCTTCAGCAGGTTGAGCCCCTAGTTGTCCAACAAGGTCCATCCATGGATTTAGTTGCTCTGTCTCATTTATTCTGGGGCAGCTCTATTCTGTCCCCCCCCCCAATATTATTATTGTTTCAGGGTTACTATGATCACACACACACTCTGTGACCAGGCAGAGTCTGGAGGAATCCAGGAGCAAGTTTCTGAGCAGTTTCCTCCTCAAGGAGCCACAGAAAACATTACTTCCTCCAGTGGCATTGTTTAAGGGCAGGCTGCTTGAGACGTACTGTGCAAGGTTTTTGTTGAGGTGATTTTATAATCACAAAATTAATACACAGAAATCCTCTGCATTCCAATACACTAACAATGAAAAATCAAAAAGAGAAATTAAAGAAAAAACCCCATTCACCATCACAACAAATAGTATAAAATATCTAAGAATCAGTTCAGTTCAGTTCAGTCGCTCAGTCGTGTCTGACTCTTTGCAACCCATGAATTGCAGCACGCCAGGCCTCCCTGTCCATCACCAACTCCCAGAGTTCACTCAAACTCATGAATAAACCTACTTAAAGAGACAAAAGACCTGTATGCAAAAAGCTATAAGACACTGATAAAAGAAATCAAAGAACATGGACAGATGAAGAGATACACCATGTTCTTGCATTGTAAGAATCTGTATTGTGAAAATGACCATACTACACAAAGCAATCTAAAGATTCAATGCAATCCCTATCAAATCACCAACGGCATTTTTCACAGAACTGGAACAAAAAATTTTACAATTTGTACAGAAATACAAAAGACCCCAAATAGCCAAAGCAACCTTGAGAAAGAAAAATGGAGCTGGAGAAACCAGCTTTCCTGATTTCAGACTATACTACAAAGCTACAGTCATCAAGATAGTATGGTACAGGCACAAAAACAAAAATATAGACCAATGGAACAAGATAGAGAGCCCAGAGATAAACCCATGTACCTATGGGAATCTTATCTTTGGCAATGGAGGCAAGAATATACAATGGAAGAAAGACTGTCTCTTTAATAAGTAGTGTGCAAAAACTGGACAGCTACATGTTAAAAGCATGAAACTAGAACACTTCCTAACACAGAACACAAAAATAAACTCAAAATTTATTAAAGACTAAAATATAAGGCCAGAAACTATAAAGTTTTTAGGGGAAAACATAGGCAGTACACTCTGGCATAAATCACAGCAATGTCCTCCAACACCTACCACCTAGAGTAGTCGAAATAAAAACAAATGGAATCTAATTAAACTTAAAAGCTTTTGCACAGCAAAGGAAACTGTTCAGTTCAGTTCAGTTGTTCAGTCATGTCTGATTCTTTGCGACCCCATGAACTGCAGCACGCCAGGCCTCCCTGTCAATCACCAACTCCCAGAGTCCGCCCAAACCCATGTCCATTGAGTTGATGATGCCATCCAACCATCTCATCCTCTGTTGTCCCATTCTCCTCCTGCCCTCAATCTTTCCCAGCATCAGGGTCTTTTCCAATGAGTCAGCTCTTCTCATCAGGTGGCCAGAGTATTGGAGTTTCAGCTTCAACATCAGTCCTTCCAATGAACTGGGTTCCAATGAACCCAGGACTGATCTCCTTTAGGATGGACTGGTTGGATTATTTACAGGAAACTGTAAACAAGGTGAAAAGACAGCTCTCAGAATGGGAGACAATAATTTCAAATGAAGCAACTGGCCGAGGATTAATCTCCAAAGCATATAAGCAGCTCATATAGCTCAATATCAGAAAAACAAGCAACTTAATCAAAAAATTAGCAGAAGGCCTAAACGGATATTTCTCCAAAGAAGACATAGAGATGGCAAATAAACACAGGAAAAGATGCTCAACATCACTCATTATTAGAGAAATGCAAATCAAAACTACAATGAAGTATCACCTCACACCTGTCAGAATGGCTATCATCAAAGAATCTACGAACAATAAATGCTGGACAGGATGGGAAGAAAAGGGAATCCTCTGCACTGTTGGTGGGAATGTAAACTGATACAGCCATTATGGAGAACAGCATGGAGATTCCTTAAAGACTAAGAATAAATCTACCACATGACCCAGGAATCCCACTACTGGGCATATACCCTGAGAAAACCACAATTCAAAAAGACATCTACCCCAGTGCTCATTGCAGCACTATTTCCATTAGCCAGGTCATGGAAGCAACCTTGTTGTCCATCAACAGAGAAATGGATAAAGAAGATGTGGTACAATACTCAGCCGGATATAAAGGAAAGGATGTGAATCTGTTGTAGTAAGTCAGAAAGAGAAAGACAAATATCATACATTAATGTATATAAATGGGATCTAGAAAAATGATACTGATGAATCTATTTGTAGGGAAGGAATGGAGTTGCAGACATAGAGAATGGACTTGTGGACAGAGCAGGGAAATGAGTGGGTGGGATGCATTGAGGAAGTAGCGTTGACACATACACACTATAATGTATTAAATAGATAGCTAGCGGGAAGCTGCTATATATCACAGTGAGCCCAGCCTCCGTAATGACCTAGAATGGTGTGATGGGGGAGAGAAGGGAAGCTAAAGAGGCAGAGGAGATATGTGTGTATATATATATATATATGCTGCTAAGTCACTTCAGTCGTGTCCGACTCTGTGCGACCCCATAGACGGCAGCCCGCCAGGTTCCCCTGTCCCTGGGATTCTCCAGGCAAGAACACTGGAGTGGGTTGCCATTTCCTTCTTCAAGGCATGAAAGTGAAAAGTCAAAGTGAAGTCGCTCAGTTGTGTCCGAGTCTTAGTGTCCCCGTGGACTGCAGCCTACCAGGCTCCTCCATCCATAGGATTCTCCAGGCAAGAGTACTGGAGTGGGTTGCCATTGCCTTCTCCTATATAATGACTAACTTGTGTTATTGTACAGCAGAAGCCAACACAACATTGTAAAGCAATTTTCCTCCAATGAAAAAAGAAAAGAAAAGAAATAAGAAAATATCGCATTAGACATGACTGTTTCTCCTAACTCTCAAAGAATCCAGATGTGCACAGGTGGTCTCAGCTGTTCCTACCCTCCCTCTCCTGCTACCTTGCCTTCGCAGGTGGCGCTTGTGGTAAAGAACATGCCTGCCAATACAAGAGACATAAGAGATGTGGGTTCAATCCCTGGGTCAAGAAGATCCCCTTGAGGAGGACATGGCAACTCACTCCAGTATTCTTGCCTGGAGAATCCAATGGACAGAGGAGCCTGGCAGGCTACAGTCCATGGGGTCGCACAGAGTCGGACATGACTGAGTGGCTTAGCACACACAGAGGACAGACAGCACTGTGGGTTACTCTGGGATCAGAAACGCCAACACAGCCTAGCTTGGGTGCCATCCCCAAACCACCCTTCCCTCACAGACACATGAATGCACCCATGCTGAGGCGATTTGTTTGGTAACATACAGACCCTGCCAAACCATCACAGGTGGAAACAACAGATGAGTTTGAGAAGAAAGTGGGTGTGCTTGCTCTTATGTGAAGTGCCTTTGACACTCAGACCTCAAAGAGTGATGAGACAACCCCCAGTGAGGTGGCAGCTGGCCCACCCCTCAGACATGGCCCCTGCCTCTCCTACACACAGAAGACCCTGGGCAAGAGGAATAGTCACAAGAGCAGTAGGGTTTGGGGGAGAAAGAGTAGAGACCCTTGTTGCCAGGCCCTCCCACACCACTGGCCAGCAGGTGAACCCTCTTTCATTCCTTATGCAGCTTCTTAGGCAAACTGGACCCCTTGATGAAAGGAGATGGTTCATGGCAACATTCTCAAAGGAGACTCCAGAATAGCAAAGGATGCCAGAAGTTCCCTCCAGTGGCAGTGCAGTGAGAAGTGCAGCAGTCGGTGCTCCCCCAAGGTAGGTCCCCAGCTCAGCAAGAGTCATGAGATTCTCTCCAGCTATGTGAGAACCAGGCTCAGTGGGCTCTGGCACCAGAAGGAGAAGGCACCACCCCTCCCTGTAGGGATATGGTCACCTCCTGCTTCCAGCCAGCCTCTCAGCATCTGCACATGTGGTCAACAGGCCTCTGCTCACTGTAATCTATAAGAGACCCAGGCTGCTTCTCACCTGGGCACCACTGAGGCAAGAAGAAGGGGGAGTCTCTCTTCTCATATCCCAACAAGCAGAACAGAGTTCACAACCAAATCTGACTTCAGAGGGAAGGGTGGGCAGTTCACCATGCACAAGGACAAGAATGCATTCACATGGAAGAACAAGCAGGCAAGGTCCGCCACTTTCAAAAAGGCCAAAGCACCCTCTTCCTAGGAGATAAGGGAGGGTGGAAAGAGGACCACCTGGAAGAGAGTGCAGCAAGCAGAGCACTGTTACTACCTCATAGGCAGACAAGACCCAGCCCAGGAAAATAGGAGCTAGCCCAGGTCTTATACCAGGGCACAGAGAGGTAGGGTGTCACCTCAAGGGACAGCCAGTTCATGCCCTACAAACCAAAAAGTTCTCTAAGTTTTGCAGATGAAGAAAGTGAAATGTGGAGAATTTACTTAGCATCAAAAAGCCGATAATCATCCTACTACATCATGGCAGTAAGAAACAATTGGAAAACACGGCCTTCAATTGGACGCACATTGTAAGAGCTAAAATGCCTATGAAACACAAAGTGGTACTGAATTCAAGGCCCAGAACTGTACCACTTGTACACTGTCCTGGGAATTTTTAGAAACACAGGATTCAGAACCGAAGAACGTCTAGGAAACCCACCACCAGTGTTTCACCTGTCACTGGATCAGTTGGCTCCTGCCATTGCCCTCATGTACTGGGAGGGGATGGGCTCAAGAAGGCACAGGTCCCTCCTTCCATGAGCAGCCCCTCCTTAAACAGAGGTGCTCCTGCTGCTCAGTGCTCCCCAGTCCAGGAGAATTTATATGAGATGACACAAAGCAAAGGCTCCCAGAGCTCACATGGGGTCCCTAGAGAGCAAGGCACACAAGCAGTGGCATACAGCTGCTTGGGGACAGTGTACAGCAGCCAGCACACCACATGGGCAGAAATGGCAGCCATGGGAATTCCACATATCTTCAGATATTTAGGTAGCTCATTCTTCTGATGAGTCTCCCTGCACTTTATTTATCCTTACATTTACCAAAGTAGCCCAAGGAAGAAGATTAGTCAACCATCTCACGTTCTGAACATTTAAATGTAAACTGGGAGATGATGTCAGCATCATGGCAGCATGAGCTAGCCCTCCTTTTTGTCCTCCTTTTCTGATAGCTAACTAAGCATCCATCCACAAAGAAAAAGTACCTCTGTAGGAGCAGTGAGATTCAAAGGACCTAGGAGGAGCCTCTCCTGCCTGTGCATCCAATAATAAGCAAACATACACTAGCCTAAGCTGTGAAACCAGCAGGAGCCAGCAATGGCAACCTCATCTCTCTTGACTGCTATCAGGGAAAACCTAGACAGTGCTAACCTGAGCAGATACCCAGGAACAGGAGAGAGTCTGTAGAAGCCCAGCCTTTCTGAGAGGAAATTGCAGCATATCACTGAAGGAAAACAATACAAGTTAGGACACACTGGAGAGGGTAATAGGACCATGGTCAGCACTGCCCCTCTCCTAAGGCCACACTCCATCAGGCTGAACTAGCTGACAGGGAGTAAGTGCTTGGCTTCCCCAGCTGTGCAGGATGCAGGAAGAGAACCAACTTCTCTCTGCCAGAACCAGAGTACTCAGGCAGGGCATCCATGCCCGCAGGGAGGGAGGTCAGGAAAGAGTCAAGTGAAACTATCAAAGGGCATTAAAGGAAGACATTTCCTGCTGACTGCACTCAGCACTTCAGCAGGAAATCTGATCTTTGACCTGGAGAAGCTCATCCTAGGCTCCCCCCAAGGCCTGCAGCCATCCCTAACTCCAGCCTCCCCCTGTCTCCCCCCACTGCCTTGGTAGTGGCTCCTAGCACATGCCCTCTGTGTGGTGGTGAGAGCACTGTTGATCAACAGTAGATGGAATGCTGCCAGAAAACAGGCCAGCCGTGGGCAAAGGAGAACTGGAGCTATAGCACCGTCAGTAGTAGCCCCAATAAAAGGGGCTTGTCCAGCAGCTAGCCTG
This sequence comes from Ovis aries, assembly GCF_016772045.2. Classification (NCBI taxonomy): domain Eukaryota; kingdom Metazoa; phylum Chordata; class Mammalia; order Artiodactyla; family Bovidae; genus Ovis; species Ovis aries. Next base: position 113,457,799 of record NC_056055.1, on the reverse strand, counting down.
GTGAGCTGCAGAGCTGGAGAACACATAAAAGCATACAAATTCTGTCATAAGAAGGAGCAAGAAGAGTGCAGCAGGTGTGTCCACAGGAGATCAGAGAAAGTATCCGGTGTAACAGAACAAACAAACAGTATATCCCACCTGAATACAACTAATAAAGATTTGAGGAGATGTCTGCTACTTTGCCAACAAAGGTCCATGTAGTTAAAGCTATAGTTTTTTCCAGCAGTCATGTACAAATATGAGAACTGGACCATAAAGAAGGCTGAATGCTGAAGAATTGATGCTTTTGAACTGTAGTGTCAGAGAAGACTCTTGAGAGTCCCTTACACTGCAAGGAGACACTAACCAGTCTATCCTAAAGGAATATTCACTGGAAGGACAGATGCTAAAGCTTAAACTCCAATACTTTGGCCACCTGATGCAAAGAACTGACTCATTGGAAAAGACCTTGATGCTGGGAAAGATTGAAGGCAGGAGAAGAAGGGGACAACAAAGGATGAGATGGTTAGATGGCATCACTGACTTGATGGACATGAGTTTGAGCAAGCTCCAGGAATTGGTGATGGACAGGGAATCCTGGCGTGCTGCATTCCATGGGGTTGCAAAGAGTTGGACATGACTGAGCAACTGAACTAACTGACTAACTGACTGCTACTTCAAATGAGAAAGCATCAATGTAAAGCTACAAGGAATATGAAAAATCAAGGAAATATATCATCACCAAAGTTAACAACAGTCATTCAATAAGTTAATTCAAAGGCACAGAATATTGCTATCTAGCTGATAAAGCATGAAAAGTAGCTATACTGATGCAGATAACAAAGTACTGGTTACCTGCAGGGAGGGGGTGGAGGCAACATATAAGGGTGGGAGAGTGGGAGGTACAAACTCTTGGGTGTTAAGATAAGCTACAAGAATGTATTATACTATATGAGGACTATTGCAAAAATTTTGTAATAACTGTAAATAGAGTGTAACTTTTAAAATTGTAAAGTAATTAGCCTTCAATTAAAATAAATAAATAAATTAAAAATAGTTATACTGAGGATACTCAATGAGCTACAAGGAAAGACAAAAAGATAATTCAGTGAAATCAGGAAAACAACACTCGAACAAAATGAGGAAACTAACAAATGAATAGAAATCATGAAACAGAAACAAACAGAAATTCTGGAGCTAAAGAACTCAGTGAGGAAGATGGAAAATGCAATAGAACATCAACAGCAGAGCAGACCAAATGGAAGATAAAATGATAAGTGATCAAGAGGAAAGGAACTTTGAATAACCCAATCAGAGGAGACCAAAGAAGAAAATGAAAAAGAGCAAAGAAAACCTTCATTGTCTGTCAGATGTTCATGTAGGATAACTGGATTCTAGAAGGGGACAAGTGAGAAAAGGGGGAAGAAAGTTAATTTAAAGAAGTGATTGCTGAGCTTCCAGTTCAGAATGGCAGAGTAGAAGGGTGGGCACTCATCTCCTCCTGCAAGAGCACCACATCACAACCAGCTGTTGAATAACCATCCACAGAAGGGCACTGGAACCTTCCAAAGGAAAAAAAAATTGATGCCTCACATCCAAAAACAAAGAAGAAACTGCAGCAAGACAGTAAGAGGGACACAGTCACAGTAAAATCAAATCCCATACCTGCTGGGTGCATGACCCACAAACTGGAGAACAGTAATATCAAAGAGCTTTTGCCACTGTTGTGAAGGTTCTGAACCCCACATCAGGCTTTCCAGCTTGATGATCTGACAAAGGGACTGGGAATTCCCAAGGAATTTACCTTGAAGTCCAGCAGGATTTGATTACAAGACTTCCACAGGACTGGGAGAACCAGAGATTCTGGTCTTGGAGGGCACAAACAAAACCTTGTGCTCATCAAGACTCAGAGGAAAGGAGCAGTGACTCCACAGGTGACCGAACCAAAATGACCTGCTAGATTTGGAGGGCCTCCTGTGGAGGCATGGGTCAGAAGGGGGTCACCACAGTGATGGGGGTATTGGCAGCGGCAGTCTGGGAAGGTCCCCCTGAGGTCTAATGGTGACCCTCTTGGAGGTCACCATTAACTGGACCATAGAGTCCATAGACTTGAGGGCTGGGTCTTCTCAGGTCAAAAAACTACAGGGAGGGAGGGCAACCCCACACATCGGCAGATAACTGGATTAAAGCTTTACTGAGCAAGGCCTTGCCCACCAGAGCAAGACCCAGTTTTTCCCACCACCAGTCCCTTCCATCAGGAAGTTTACACAAGCCTCTTAGCCTCCTCCATCATGGGGCAGACAAAAGAAGCAAGAACTACAGTCTTACAGTGACTAAAACTAAAACCATATTACAGAAACGTAATTAACATGAAAAAGCAGAAGGTTATGTCCCAGATGAAGGGACAAGATAAAACCCCAGATAAACAACTAAATGAAGTACAGATTGGCAACCTTCCAGAAAAAGAATTCAGAATATTGATAGTGAAGATGATTCAGGACCCTGAAGAAAAAAATAGAGGCAAAGACTGAGAAGATGCAAGAAATGTTTACCAAAGACCTAGCAGAACTAAAGAACAAACATAAATAAATAATACACTAGAAGCAGGGATCAAGACCATCCCTATGGAAAAGAAATGCAAAAAAGCAAAATGGCTGTCTGAGGAGGCCTTACAAATAGCTATGAAAAGAAGAGAAGCAAAAAAGCAAAGGAAAAAAGGAAAGATACTCCCATTTGAATGCAGAGTTCCAAAGAATAGCAAGGAGAGATAAGAAAGCCTTCCTCAGTGATCAATGCAAAGAAATAGAGGAAAACAACAGAATAGGAAAGACTAGAGATCTCTTCAAGAAAATTACGGATACCAAGGGAACATTCCATGGAAAGATGGGCTCGATAAAGGACAGAAATGGTATGGACCTAACAAAAGCAGAAGATATTAAGAAGAGGTGGCAAGAATACATGGAAGAACTGTACAAAAAAGACCTTCATGACCTGGATAATCATGATGGTGTGATCACTTACCTAGAGCCAGACATCCTGGAATGTGAAGTCAAGTGGGCCTTAGAAAACATCACTACAAACAAAGCTAATAGAGGTGATGGAATTCCAGTTGAGCTATTTCAAATCCTGGAAGATGATGCTGTGAAAGTGCTGCACTCAATATGCCAGCAAATTTGGAGAACTCAGCAGCAGCCAGAAGACTGGAAAAGGTCAGTTTTCACTCCAATCCCAAAGAAAGGAAATGGCAAAGAATGCTCAACTACCGCACAATCTCACATGCTAGTAAAGTCATGCTCAAAATTCTCCAAGCCAGGCTTCAGCAATACGTGAACCGTGAACTTCCTGATGTTTAAGTTGGTTTTAGAAAAGGCAGAGGAAACAGAGATCAAATTGCCAACATCCGCTGGATCATGGAAAAAGCAAGAGACTTCCAGAAAAACATCTATTTCTGCTTTATTGGCTATGCCAAAGCCTTTGACTGTGTGGATCACAATAAACTGTGGAAAATTCTGAAAGAGATGGGAATACCAGACCACCTGACCTGCCTCCTGAGAAATCTGTATGCAGGTTCAGAAGCAACAGTTAGAACTGGACATGGAACAACAGACTGGTTCCAAATAGGAAAAGGAGTACATCAAGGCTGTATATTGCCACCCCGCTTATTTAACTTCTATGCAGATTACATCATGAGAAACACTGGGCTGGAGGAAGCAGAAACTGGAATCAAGATTGCCAGGAGAAATACCAATAACCTCAGATATGCAGATGACACCACCCTTATGGCAGAAAGTGAAGAGGAACTAAAAGCCTCTTGATGAAAGTGAAAGAGGAGAGTAAAAAAGTTGGCTTAAAGCTCAACATTCAGAAAACGAAGATCATGGCGTCTGGTCCCATCACTTCATGGGAAATAGATGGGGAAACAGTGGAAACAGTTTCAGACTTTATTTTGGGGGGCTCCAAAATCACAGCAGATGGTGATTGCAGCCATGAAATTAAAAGACACTTACCCTTTGGAAGGAAAGTTATGGCCAACCTAGATAGCATATTGAAAAGCAGAGACATTACTTTGCCAACTAAGGTCCGTCTAGTCAAGGCTATGATTTTTCCTGTAGTCATGTATGGACGTGAGAGTTGGACTGTGAAGAAGGCTGAGCACCGAAGAATTGATGCTTTTGAACTGTGGTGTTGAAGACTCTTGAGAGTCCTTTGGACTGCAAAGAGGTCCAACTAGTCCATCCTAAAAGAGATCAGTCCTGGCTGTTTATTGGAAGGACTGATGCTAAAGCTGAAACTCCAGTACTTTGGCCACCTCATGCAAAGAGTTGACTCATTGGAAAAGACTCTGATGCTGGGAGTGATTAGGGGCAGGAGTAGAAGGGGATGACAGAGAATGAGATGGCTGGATGGCATCACTGACTCGATGGACATGAGTTTGAGTAAACTCTGGGAGTTGGTGATGGACAGGGAGGCCTGGTGTGCTGCAATTCATGGGGTCACAAAGAGTCGGACACGACTGAGTGACTGAACTTAACTGAGAAGCAATCAATAGCAGAATAACTGAGGCAGGATGGATAAAGGACCTGGAGGGCAGAATGGTAGAAATCATTGGCACAGACAGAATATAGAAAAAATAATGAAAAGAAATGAAGACAGCCTAAGAGACCTCTGAGACAACATTAAACGCTCCAACATTTGCATTATAGGGGTCCCAGAGGAGAAGAGAGAGAGAGAAAGGCCCTAGAAAATATTTGAAGAGATAAGACTTGAAAAATTCCCAAACATGAGATAGGAAATAGTCAACCAAGTTCAGGAATCACAGAGAGTCCCAGGCAGGATAAACCCAAGAAGGAACACACTGAGACACATAGTAATCAAACTGACAAAAATTAAAGATGGAGATAAAATATTAAAAGCAACAAGAGAAAAATGACAAGTAACATACAAGGGAACTCCCATCAAGGTATTAGCTGATCAATGGCAACCCAGTCCCATACTCTTGCCTGGAAAATCCCATAGATGGAGGAGCCTGGTAGGCTGCAGGCCATGGGGTCACAAAGGGTCGGACATGACTGAACGACTTCACTTTGACTTTTCACTTTCATGCATTGGAGAAGGAAATGGCAACCCACTCCAGTGTTCTTGCCTGGAGAATCCCAGGGATGGCGGAGCCTGGTGGGCTGCCGTCTATGGGGTCGCACAGAGTCGGACATGACTGAAGTGACTTAGCAGCAGCAGCAACACAAATTCTACAAGCCAGATATATTTAAAATTATGAAAAGGAAGAGCCTACAACCAAGAATACTCTACCCAGCAAGACTCTTCTTCAGACTTGATGGAGAAATCAAAAGCTTTCCAGACAAGCAGAAGTTAAGAGAATTCAACATCATCAAACCAGCTTTACAACAAATCCTAAAGGAACTTCTCTAGGCAGGAAACACAAGAAAAGGAATAAGACCTGCCAACAGAAAATAAACCCAAAACAATTTAAAAATTTTTTAATACATATAGATAACCACCTTAATCACCTTTCTTTAGAAAGCAGACTGGTGATAGTTGTGGGCATCCAGAGTTTGAAAACTATGATTTATCTATTGTCCTAAATTCCCTGGTGGTTCAGCTTGTAAAGAATCCACCTATAATGTGGGAGACCTGAGTTTGATCTCTGGGTTGGGAAAATCCCCTGGAGAAGGGCATGGCTACCACTCCCCTATTCTGGCCTGGAGAATTCTGTGGATTGTGCAGTCCATGGGATCGCAAAGATTTGGACACAACTTTCACTTTCACTTTCAATAGGTATGGTATAGAATGGCCAATCTTCACATATACTTATACCAATAAGTCTTCTGTGTGTTTTAAAATCCTGTGGATTAGAGTGAAGTAATGTTCTATGCTTCTTTCCAGATTGTTCACAGAACACTAGCAGCCATGTTGGGGTCCCTTTCAGCATTAGCAGCACTGGCTGTGATTGGTGACGTAAGTTGTAACATTTTGAGTCAAAGGCTTAGCATTTGATAGAATGTCAACTTCAAAGACCGTCCAATAATTAGGTGTTAGATGGTTAGTTTTTAATATACTATTTCACATTTCCTGTTAAAGGCATGAACTAATGAACTTTATAGCATTGATGAGCAACTAACGTTTGACTTTATCACACACACCCCATCCTAGCTGAGGAAAAGCTCATGATGGTCAAGTATTCATCCAGGCCATGCGCCTGAGCAATGTTAGAGCCAGGCACATGTGCTGTCAGCCCTTGGAGACCAGGGGAGGCCATCCTGGCTGGAGCAGAGGGGTGGGAGACAGTGAGGTTGGGGACAGACATCAGGAGGTCCCCGGAAGTGCATGTCTGTGAGGTGATACTGTCCCCTCAGGATCTGAGCGTGTTCCATCCTGCAGGAACATTGGAATGAATGTAGAGAAGCAAGAGAGGCCAAATACTCTGGAGTTGGAGGCCTGGGGTTGCTTGAGGAGCAGTGCTGAACTGAGCACAGTGTTCCAAGTTGGCACACATGGAACTTGGGACTGAAAAAAAACTGTGGAATTTCAGAGATTGTTCTGAAAAATGTTTCTAAAGGCCAGGCAGTCAACCAAAGAGTAAAAATAATGTGAGACTTTGTTATTTATTTTCTTTTTTTATGGCTAGAATTGGTGTAAACAAACACTAACTCTCAGGGTAAAAAGTCCCAGAATCCTAAAACTTACACATAAACCTCTGTTATTTTGATTAATTGTTAACGAGTAGTGTAGTAGTAGTTATTTAATTTTGGAAATAATTGATGTGGCACATGCTTTGTGCTGCAGGAAAATCTCTGGACCACTGTGAAGTCCTTTTTCAATAACCAGACTCTCCAAGTGTCCTCACTTCCCAGTCTGGGCTCCCAGTTCCCCATGATCCTACCTTCCCTTAGGGACAGGGACAGGCTTAAGAAGTCTGCCTTTCTCATTGACAAGTGCGTAGTTTTGATGTTATGATGCTTTGGATCACGACTGTTTTTCAGTAATGCTATAATAGGATTTCAAAGGCAAGTGGACGGTGTGATTTTTGTGATTTTTAACTCTGGCCATGAGTGGGTTTTCTGTAAAGTGCACATGTTTACAGCTTATCACCAGGAGGATGATGCCCAGGACTAACTGGCTAATTTGCGGTTTGATTGCAGAGACCCAGCCTGACCCATGTGGTGGAGTGGATTGATTTCGAGACTCTGGCCCTGCTGTTTGGCATGGTAATGACAGTCCTCCCAGTGGGCCTGGGCCCCAAGTTTGCTGTAACCTGGGACTTTCTCTTTTACTGCTGTCACTGCTAATTCTTAAGGACACCGTGCTGCTTGACTGTTAGGGCTTGATTGAGAAGTGTTTGCAGGTCTAGCTAATTTCTCCTGATGAGGAATGGAGTAATTGGTGCTCTGGTTGGTTAGCTGGAAAATTTTAGCCTAAAGCCTCTAACAGAGAAGTAATCTTGCCATTGAGAAAATTTGGCAGTTTTTTGAGTTACTGTCCTTAAAATATAAAATGATATATCTTAAATAAATGAACCATATAAAATTTTCAGTGATTGAAAATGTACCTTTAATTTTATGGATAAAGGAAGAAAGGAAGAAATTGTCCCTAAGTAATAGTTTGTTAATTTACCATATTTTCAAGTGACCACTCTACTGCATGCTATGAAGAGTGTCACCAAATCAATCTGTAGGAAGGGAATTTTAAGACACACTAGTGAGTTAGTGTGGAACATGAGTCATAAACAGATTTAATTTGAATAAGGGGAATTTGACAAGGGTCTGGACAGCAGTGGGAATGGCTCATGTATTCTTGAACAGACCCCACAGTGGCTGAGTGATCTGAAGGAGGGCTGTGCTGCTCTAGGCTTCAATTTGATCCAAAGTAACTGTCTCCTTTGTGGATGCAGTGTGGGATTCAGGTCAGTGCTCTGAATCCAGGCTTTATAGAGAAACTAATGTTTGTATTGGGTTCGGAAAAGTATATAGGGTTTGGATATATGAAAGGAAAAAGAAGGCATACCGGATATCTCATAAGTTTTTGCTATAAAAAAAGCTTAAATGATTGGTGTATTAGTTTTCTGGGATTGCCATAATAAAGTACCATAGACTGGGTGAGTTAAACAACAGGAATGTATTTCCTCATAGTTCTGGAGGCTAACGTCCGAGATCAAGATGTCTGCAGTGTTGGTTTCTTCTGAGGCTTATAGATGATCATCTGCTCAAGTCCTCACATGATTGTCCCTCTGGGCATGTCTGTGTCCTCCTCTCTTCTTATAAGGTCAACAGTCATATTGGATTAGGGCTTCACTTTAATTTGATTATCCTCAGTACAGTTATATTGGATTTTAACAATGAATGGTTTAATTTTTTCTCAGTTAGAATCAGTTCAACAAGGTTCTATATAGAACTTCGGGGTGTGTGTGGTCCAGAGACAGTCTGTATAACCAGACCCCCATCTTTTTTACCCTGTTTCTTGCCCGTCATCCACCCATGGGACCACTCACCCAGTCCCTGAGTTCCAGTCTCTCTTGGGTGGTTCTGGCAGCAGACATGTGTAACAGCTTCACCACAACAATGGAAGACCACACAGGACCTACCCATTCACAGTCATGCGTAGCTTCCATTGGTGCGAAGCATCACACTCTATAAATGGCCTCACAGTGGCCATTTGGATAGGATGAACAATGATGGTCATTACAGACAAGGCAGAGATTTGTGCTGTTTTGCACTGTTTTTGTGAAACACAGTTTTGGGCCCATTATTTTCTAAAGTACTTTAGTTTACATAATTCTATTGAATTATCACAACAACCTCACGAGGGAATAAGACATACAGAAGTAAGGTGAGAAAACCAAAGTACAGAGAATTAAATAAATTTTTTTGCTCAAGGCTCTGTTTGACTGTTTGCAACCCCATGGACAGCAGCATGCCAGGCTTCCCTGTCCACCACCAAATCCTGGAGTTTGCTCAAATTCATGTTGAGTCGGTGATGCCATCCAACCATCTCATCTGCTTTTGCCCCATTCTCCTCATTCCCTCAATCTTTCCCAGCATCAGGGTCTTTTCCAATGAGTCAGTTCTTCGCATCAGGTGGCCAAAATATTGGAGCTTTAGCTTCAGCATCAGTCCTTCCAATGAATATTCAGGGTTGATTTCCATCAGGATTGACTGATTTGACCTCCTTGCAGTCCAAGGGATTCTGAAGAGTCTTCTCCAGCACTACAGTTAGAAAGCATCAATTCTTCAGCACTCAGCCTTCTTTGTGGTCCAGTTCTCACATCTGTACATGACTACTGGAAAAACTATAGCTTTGACTATATGGACTTTTGTTGGTAAATTAATGTCTCTGCTTTTTAATATGCTGTCTAGGTTGATCATAGCTTTTCTTCCAAGGAGCAAATGTCTTTTAATTTTGTAGCTGAAGTCACTGTCCTCTGTGATTTTGAAGCCCAAGAAAATAAAATCGGCCACTATTTCCACTTTTTCCCTGTGTATTTGCCATGACATGATGGGACTGGATGCCATGATCTTAGTTTTTTTGGATGTTGTATTTTAAGCCAGTTTTTTCATTCTCCTCTTTCACTCTCATCAAGAAGCTCTTCAGTTCCTCTTCACTTTCTGCCATTAGAGTGGTGTCATCTGCATTTTTGAGGTTGTTAATATTTCCCCCAGCAGTCTTCATTTCATTGTAACTACTCTTATAAAATTTAAGCCAGTTAAAAAAATATATAATTTAAGTCAGTTTAAAAGTCTTAAAACTTTTAATTGTTGCTTGTGTGAACACCTAGGTGCAAAAGGCCACATTCTATCCTATTTCCTGCCCTGTTTCTAGCTTTGTGACTGTGAGCAAGTCACTTTTCCTCTCTGCCTGACAGTTTCCTGGTCTATAAGTCAGAGAGTAATTATAACGCAGATGTTTACTGTGAAGTTCAGATGGAATGATAATGTACTTTGGGAACATACTCTTGGACAAATGTAAAGGTGCAAATCCTCTAGTAAGGGGCTTGATTCAGAGTTAGTAAGTGGACAACACTCAACAAAAGAGTGAGACGTTTGATGAGGTGGTAGCTTTCATATAGAGGCCAGAGCTCAGATGTGTAAGTGGTCACTGATGTCATTTCAGGATGGTGCTCTGAAACATTCCCTGTCTCCTTTTTCTCTTTTCCCTATAGATGATCTTAGTAGCCATATTTTCAGAAACTGGATTTTTTGATTATTGTGCTGTAAAGGTATGTATGATGTGGCATTTAATAGTCATGTATCAGTTGATACTTTTTTCTGCCATTACATATTTATAGTGAATAAAACTATGTTTTAAAGCAAATATTTTAAAATTCTGTCCTCCTTTTCAAAATCACTGCTGCAAACCTGAGTATAATTGCTATGCTAAATAAAGTGTCTTTGAGCATCACTTTCAGATTCTCAACAAATAACCAAAGAAGAGGATCAAGGAGACTAGTATTCAAGTTGACTATTTGTGTGATGGTGTTCAAATTGGCAGGTTGAGAGCTATGCACCAAAACTGTTTTGCACTTCAGAGTAAATATTTTAAGTCATCAGTTTCTGATTACTCTGCTTTTAAGTGAAATAATTTCAATGATTACTTTATGACATTGAACATATAAGCATTCATTTTTATAACTGGGACCCTGGGGAATCCTTCACCATTTTCTGACTGGTAGAATTTGTGTTGATCCTATCATCAGAATTGGGAGGAAAAGACTAATGCAAACTAGGGCTGGGCTTGAATTTTTTTTTTGAAACTGAAAAGTTCTTTTAAAAAATTAGTTATTTATGAAGCCCTTTCCAAACTTTGAATGGTAGAACCATGTCGTGATTTTTGCCAATTTTGTGCACTATCTTGCACCTCCCAGGTAGCTATCTGGCCTCTTCCTCCCAATACCTTGGTACTAAAAGCAACCCCTAGATCCCCAAAGATCAGCAGACTCTAGGGTCAGGTGAATCCCAAAGTCACAGCCCAGGCTGTCCAACCAAAAGGAGTGTGTAAAAAATACAGACATGACAGATTGTCACCTTATGAGAGATAGACCATCTCAAGGTACTGAAATGAGAATTGGAAGGAAGGAGTGTAGGCCCGCATGGATTTAAAAGTTCAGGTCCAGTCATTACTGCCTTATCTCAGCAGGTTTAGGAGTTTGTAGGTCTAAGTTTCAATCCACCATGTAGTGTTTATTTAGACCCTTCGTTCTTAGAGTCCCTAATGAAAAGTTGCATCTGTTTTCTGGCCCCATTGGTCCTAGCTTCTTCTTTATTACATTCCAGGCATACCAATTGTCCCGAGGAAGAGTGTGGACCATGATCTTCATGCTGTGTCTCGTTGCTGCTGTCCTTTCTGCTTTCCTGGACAATGTCACAACAGTGCTCCTCTTCACTCCCGTGACCATAAGGTATGCAAAGTGGCCTTGTGTGGACATGAGGCCAGCTGATGGCAGTCTGCGCTGGCTGCCCTCCTCCCACATGATGGGGTCTGACCTGCACATCCACTCGGACTGTGGCTCTGACTGCACAGCTGTGATGGCAGTAGCAGTGGTTGCAGAAATGCCTATAGGAATCAGGACACACAAATGTTTATGTCCTGTGGGACAGAGCATCAGGGGCCAGGAGTTCTACTCCATGGGCTTTATGGGGTTCTCAGCCAGAGAGCAGGAGATGGGGCTACTGTCTTGCTCTGGCAGGATCCTTGTGGGATTATTGGAGGGTTGCAAGACCTGGCCTGGCAAGGCCTTGCAAGGTAACTTTGGGAAAGAGAAATTCAGTTTGATTCCATTTTGCTCCTTTTAATTCCAACCATTTCATTTGTGGGACTGATTGCATGGAGCCTCCTGGGGCTTGGGCTTCAGCCTGTGATTGTGCAGCCCCTTCCAAGGTCATGGACCTACACTTTTATCTAGACTTTATGTCCTTTATTTTAAAGATGCTTCTTAGCATATCATGGTCTTCCCCTGCTTAGACTCAACATGTGCTGGTGCTGGCTGGTTCTAGAGAGACAGAGGTGTTACAGGTATGCCTGGTGGCTTCTGGGAAGCTAGGTAGTAAGGACATTTTTCTAAATGTCCTCACTCCAGCTGAGGACAACTCACTTCAGCTGCACTGATCTGGGTTTTCCATCAAAGGAATTAAAACAAGCTAGTGTTCTGAGGATTCTACCAGATAAGAGATTCTCCTGCTTATGAGGCATGAGACTCAGCAAGTTCAATGTCATCAACAAGGGGCTACTTCCAGAGCTCAGGACTAATTCTGGGTGATGCCTTTGGTGTTTGGGAGAGTAGTGACCCTCAGAGGAGGAGTAAGTTAGAATGTGGAGTAGGAAGAGGAGAAGGAAGGGTGGAGAGGAACAGAGGGTTAGCAGCATCCCGTGGATTGGCCTGCAGTGTTATGAGTTAATCTGTTGCCCAGGCTTCTGCAAGCCTGGCTGCATTGTCATGGTCCATGTGCAAGTATGGATTTGAAGGGCAAGACACTAGATTTAGCCTTCCTGCACAGGAGGTGTAGCACCTCCCAATATCCAGAGCTATAATTCTTCTGAGGGTAAATGGTGGATAAAGCATATGCTAAAACCAACCCTGCCCCTGGACACTTCAGTGGGCAAGAGGCAGTTCACACCTACCACCCTCCAACCAGGGCAGCTCTGCTACTGACAGTGGTTTGAAACCATCTCACAATGTGCCAGACCCTGATTCTCAACATCCCTGTACAGCTTGCATGACTGAAGGTTGTCTCAGCCTTCCTGGGATTTGTTTACATCCTCACTCTGCTAGGAATTGGCTTTGTAATTTTATGTGAGAATCAGTTCAGTTCAGTTGCACAGTCATGTCTGATTCTTTGCTATCCCATGGACTGTAGCATGCCAGGCTTTCCTGTCCATCACTAACTCCCGGAGCTTGCTCAAACTCATGTCCATTGAGTCGGTGATGCCATCCAACCATCTTATCCTCTGTTGTCCCCTTCTCCTCCCACCTTGAATCTAGACACCAGGATTCATGGTCTCTGGAGAAGAATTCAATTCGGGGTCAATAACGAGGCTTGATCTCTCAGAGCTTATGTGTATTTAATAAAGTTTTGTTAAAGTGTAAAAGAGATAGAGAAAGCTTTTGACATAGACATCAGAAGGGGGTAGAAACAATACCTGCCTGCTAGTCTATACCTATCAGTGAGTTCTTAATTAGAGAAAGGAGATGATTCAAAACTCAGAGTGGCACCAGGTCTCTCAACCACAACATACATTTTGAGATAACATTGGCACCAGGTGAATCATCCCAGGCCACAAAATGATCGACATGAATTTTGAAGAAAGGCAGGTTTCCAAGTAAATATATAGTTTCATTAACATAGATTAGGAGAACAGTGTATCAGTAAAATATACAAGTTTGTTGAGCCCTGATAGGTTTTGAGTCTTAAGCAGAACCGACTTGAAGAGAGAGTCCAGGGTAAATACATAGTTCATTAACATAGCTTAAGAAGAGCATTTCCATAAGAAAAACGCATTGGTTAGCTCAAGGTTTGAGAAGTTAAGTTCAGGTGGAGCCAGGTGTTGTCATGGCAACACAGAATTTTAAGATAAACCTCCTTTTAATTTTGTATAGAGAAGGGGAAAAAAATCTGACCTTGTAGTTTGTTTCCTCCTGCCACTTAAGAGAGAAATAAAAAACACGTGACCCTTGCAGCTTATTTCTGTCATTTGGAGACCCTCTAGCCATCCTGTCTGTTACCCTCTCACCAGGGTCTTTTCCAATGAGTTAGTTCTTTGCATCAGGTGGCCAAAGTATTGGAGCTTCAACTTTAGCATCAGCCCTTCCAATGTATATTCAGGACTGATCTCCTTTTGGACTGACTGCTTTGATCTCCTTGCAGTCCAAGGGACTCTCAAGAGTCTTCTCCAACACCACAGTTCAAAAGCATCAATTCTTTGGTGCCCAGCTTTCTTTATGGTCCATCCATACATGACTACTGGAAAAACCATAGCTTCGACTAGATGGACCTTTGTCAGCAAATTAATGTCTCTACTTTTTAATATGCTGCCTAGGTTTGTCATAGCTTTTCCTACAAGGAGAAAGCGTCTTTTAATTTCATGACTGCAGTCACCATCTGCAGTGATTTTGGAGGCCAAAAAAATAGTCTGTCACTGTTTCCCTTGTTTCCCCATCTATTTGCCATGACATGATGGGACCAAAAGCCATGATCTTAGTTTTTTGAATGCTGAGTTCTAAGCCAGTTTTCACTCTCTTCTTGCACTTTCATCAAGAGTCTCTTTAGTTCCTCTTTGCTTTCTGCCATAAGGGTGGTGTCATCTGCATATCTGATGTTATTGATATTTCTCTTGACAATCTTGATTCTGGCTTGTGCTTTATCCAGCCCAACATTTCACATGATGTACTCTGCATATAAATTAAATAAGCAGAGTGACAATACAGCCTTCACGTACTCCTGTCCCACTTTGGAAGCAGTCTGTTGTTCCATGTCCAGTTCTAACTGTTGCTTCTTGACCTGCATACAGATTTCTCAGGAGGTAGGTAAGGTGGTTTGATATTCCTATCTCTTGAAGAAGAATTTTCCAGTTTGTTCTGACACAGTCAAAGGCTTTGGCATAGTCAATAAAGCAGAAATAGATGTTTTTCTGGGATTCTCTTGCTTTTTCTATGATATAGCAGTTGTTGACAATTTGATCTCTGGTTCCATTGCTTTTTTCTGAATCCAGCTTGAACATCTGGAAGTTCTAGGTTCATATACTATTGAAGCCTAGCTTGGAAAATTTTGAGCATTACTTTACTAGTGTGTGAGTTGAGTGCAATTGTGTGGTAGTTTGAGCATTCTTTGGCATTGCCTTTCTTTGGGATTGGAATGAAAACTGACTTTTCCTAGTCCTTTGGCCACTGCTGAGTTTTCCAAATTTGCTAGCTTATTGAGTGCAGCACTTTAACAGCATCATCTTTTAGGGTTTGAACTAGCTCAGCTGGTATTCCATCACTTTCTCTAGCTTTGTTTGTAGTAATGCTTCCTAAGGCCCACTTGACCTTACACTCCAGGATGTCTGGCTCTAGGTGAGTGAGCACACTATAATTGCTATGTGGGAATAGCAATTCCTTTTATTAGTATACAAACTGCATCTTTCATGATTGGTGTGCTCAGATTCACTGTTTATATTATACTATTATATTCTTTGTGACTCTCTAAGCTTAATCACATTTCTTCTGCCTCTGTCTGAATTGAGTAACATTAGTCTTTAGAGTTGGGCTTCCCTGGTAGTTTAGATAGTAAAGAATCCTCCTGAAATGCAGGAGACCTGGGTTCAATCACTGCATTAAGAAGATCCCCTGGAGGAGAAACTTATTCCAGTATTCTTGCCTGGAGAATCCCCATGGACAGAGGAGCCTGGTGGGCTACAGTCCATGAGCAAAGAGTCGGACATGACTGAGCGACTAAGCACAGCACAGCACAGCATCTTTATAGTTAGACATCCAAATCTGGCATTGTTGATTAGCACAGACTAATCCTTTTCTTATTAAAAGCAGAGCCTAGTGCTTCCTTAGTTGAAAGCTGCTGCTGTTGATTGGAGTCTGATCCTCTTTTTCGAACTCCCTTCTCAACTTCTATACAGCTCTGTAGGCCAGTCCTACTCAGAAGAGCTGCTGGCTATACTCTGAGCCAGAAGATAGTAGAAAGGACCCTTGAGGCACTTCCCTGGTGGTCTGGGAGTTAAGACTATGAGCTTCCATTGCAGGGGGTATGGAATCACTCCCTGGTAAGGAACCAAGATCCCTCATGCCACAGGGCACCCCCACCAAAAAAGGTCCCTGAGTGCAGCAGGGGCTCCCCTTGCTGCCAACATCCAGACCCATCCTAGCTTCTGTAAGAAAGTAGGCAATGTAGTGGGTGGGTGGAGGAGACACCATGAGGTTTTCCCTGAACTTTCTTTAGAGCATCCTTTCTCAACTGTGTGCTCAGTGGACCACTTGGGGAGCTGTAAATGCTGCTGCTTAAGCTCATCACCCGGGGTTGTTCTATCATGAGCTGGGTAGCAAGACTGTTAAGATCCCCAGACAAATCTAATGTTTAGCTAAGGTGGGAAGCCACTGCTATAGAATGTGTACTCCTTGTTAGAATTAAGCACAGTGCCTCAGCTTTTGAAAAGGTAAGGTGAGTAAGGAGCTAGGTTGGCAGGTGTGGTGTGAGCCACTGGGCGGCAGTGCTTTGTGCTCCAGCCCCACCTTAACTCAGAGGGGTCTGGTGGCAAAGAGGCATTCATCTGTGCCACTTCCTGCCCTGCAAGGGAGCCTGTACACCGAGTGCTTCCTCCAGACCTGTGGGGGTGAGGCAGGAATGTATTTTCACATGGATGGTTCAAATGGGTTGTGTGTTAACTTTCAGAGAAGTCTAGTGCTGAGAGTCAACTTTATCCTGTAGCTCTATAGCACTGTTGTCATTGTTTACCCCTCAGCATTGCCTTTCTCATAGATATGTGTGTGTGTGTGTGTGTGTGTGTGTGTATGTGTGTGCATGCTTCTTATACCTGCAAGTGCTTTGAAAATATTTAGCTCACACATGTGCCTTTCACAATATGGATAGTGGGACTGTTTTCACTTTCCTTCATTTATGACAGATTGTGTGAGGTGCTCAACCTTGATCCAAGACAAGTCCTGATTGCAGAAGTGATCTTCACAAACATTGGGGGAGCTGCCACTGCCATTGGGGACCCACCAAATGTCATTATTGTTTCCAACCAGGAGTTGAGGAAGATGGTATGTATCACTATAATCACACTGTTTCCAATACATATAGACCCCAGCTTACTTGCACATTTAGTAATACTTTACCAACACGGATATAACTTCTTCTTATGGAGTGTTCTTGGTCCTCTGGAGAGTGGGAGGTTAGGTGACTGATCCTCTAATGTAGTGGTCTGAATTGACTTCATTCTCATTCTGATAAAATTTTAAGAAAATGGTTACATTTTCTATTTAGTCATATATGCTGTAATATATTAATGGGAATTGAGGTTTCTTCCAACAATATCAAGAACTAAATGATCTGCTCCCTCTCATTTTTCAACTGAGGTATATGAATAAGTTCTTCATTGATGAAGAACTTAAGTTTTTAAAAATAAGGGTGAGAAAATGAAAGTCTTTCTGGATTTTTGGTAAGCTCTTATTAATATGTAATTCCTTGTAAACAAAAATAAAAGCAAAGTATTAAAGAGAGTGCAAATGGTATTTTACCTGTCTTAGAGTTAAAGTTAAATTATACAATTAATTTTGATTTGTCATTCTTTGATCATTAGAATTTTCTCAGTATCTCTTCTTTGAAGTATCAATAAAAATGCTCTCAAATTGGTGTCACTTATTATAGGTGATATATTTATGCCTATGTGTCTCTGAAGTGTGTTAGTATGTTTGTGTATATTTGCTGTCTTTCATGAAAATATTTAAGCCTTTGAGAGTTCATGGCTCTAAGGTGTTGAAGGGCATTTTGTGGGCCTACTGTGTTCTAGAGATTCAGGGTACAACTTAGATACTTTGGCTAAATTTAATACTCCCTGGTTGCTCTGAAAGCCAACTGTGATACTTCACCAGTCTTACTGCATGAGCTGAGCAGCAGGCCCCTCCTGACCATGTCACATGAGCACACCAGAAAGTGTGTGGACCCTGTAATTTGCTTTGTAATCTGTCACCCAGGATAGGTTGCATACACATGAGAGAGAGACCTATTTTCACAGGAAAATAATGTTTTATTATTTTTATTTTATAGTAATACATTTATTTTAGAGAATGTCAATCACACACACACACATCAGAAATAGAAAAATTGTCATAATCCCAATATCTGGAAATAAATCCTCTCAATATTTTGCTTTGTTGCTTGGTGGTGGTTTAGTCACTAAGTCGTGTCTGACTCTTGCAACCCCATGGACTGTAGCCTGGCAGGATCCTCTGTCCCTGCAATTCTCTAGGCAAGAATACCAGAGTGAGTTGCAGTTTCTTTCTCCAGAGGATCTTCCTGGCCCAGAGATTGAACCTGGGTCTCCTGCACTGCAGGCATATTCTTTACCAGCTGAGCTACGAGGGAAGCCACTT
This sequence comes from Ovis aries, assembly GCF_016772045.2. NCBI lineage: Eukaryota > Metazoa > Chordata > Mammalia > Artiodactyla > Bovidae > Ovis > Ovis aries. Next base: position 113,439,732 of record NC_056055.1, on the reverse strand, counting down.
ATTTTGGTGCATGTAGTCTTCACGAATGTTTGCGTGTGCCTATACATCAGAAAAAAAAAAAAAAGCTGCTCTGACCAAGAGGGAGTAACAGGGACTGTATTTACCCTCTTGCTTGAGACATCCAAAAAGAAAATAAACCAAAATCCAAAAAACAAAACCAGAAACAAACCAAAACCAGACAGTGGTAATCAAGGTACTAGATATCAGGTAAAAAAGGGCAGTGATCCCTGAGAAATGGGAAACAAATGAAATGAACTTATGGTTGCCCCAGCTCACTGACTTGAGAGATTTTCCAGGATGCAGTTCAGGGAAAGAGAACCCTTGTGGAGCCTACCATATTTCTAGAGTCGGGGAGGTAGAACTGACTTTGGAGGGAACAAGACAAGAACCAGAAAGGGGAGAGTTGGAGACAGAGAGAACCTCTGAGAACTTGCAGAGGGAAACTACCTGCGTCCGGGGGAAGAATAACCCAAAAAGATTAGAGGGAAGAGTGCTTGATACACTGAGGGCCAAGAATAATATCTGTTTCTGCCAGGAAGACTGTAAACCTCTTAATTCATGAGGTATTGGCTGTGATTCCACCTAATAAATCTAAAAAACCTCAAATAATCAAATTGTTTTTAAATAGTTTAACTACATCCAAAAACAAACATCAAGAATATTTATAGGAATGCAAAAATATCCAACAACACACAAGGTAAAAATCACAGCGTCTGACATCCAATCAAAGATTACCAGGCACACAAAGAAACAAGAAAATTTGATCTATCACGAGGAGAGTATGAACCATTTGGAATCAACCCAGAATAGACACAGGTGTTATAATTAACAGACAAGTGCATTAAAACTTTTTTTTTTTTTTTACTGTATTCCAGATGTTCCTTAAGTTGAAAAGAAACATGGTGCACTGAGATGACCCAGAGGGATGGTATAGGGAGAGAGAAGGGAGGGGGATTCAGGATGGGGAACACATGTATACCCGTGGCAGATTCATGTTGATGTATGGCAAAACCAATACAATATTGTAAATTAATTAACCTCCAATTAAAATAAATAAATTTAAATTAAAAAAATAAAAAGAAACATGAAAGATATATTTTTTAAAGGCCCAAATTAAACTTCTAAAAATGAAAACTGTAATGTATGAGATAAAAATCTCTTGTTAGGATTAAAACAGCAAATTAAGAATTTCATAAGAAAAGATTAGTGAAATTAAGGACATAGGTCCAAAATAAAACAGAATGAAAAGTAATGAAAGACATTCATGAGCTAAAGGGAAACTCCAAGTGGCCTAATATATTTATAATTCTTACCTTTGAAGGAGAGAGGAACAAAGAAAGACATTTGAAGAAAACATGGTCTAAAATGTCAAATTTTATGAAAGATATAATCTCAGAGATTCAGGAAGTCCAGTGAATTCAGAGCACAAGAAACATGAAGAAACTACACTAAGCCATGTCATAATTGTTATACACATGAAACTTAAATAATGTTATAAACTGATGATACTTTGATTTAAAAAAAGGCATAATGGGTTATTTACTTTTTCAAGACCTATACTTTGACTTGGATATTTTGTTTTGGAAATTATAAGAAATAGTTATTTTAAAAGTAGATATTTAAAACATCTATATGAAACAGCTATTTTTAACAGCATAAAATTGAAAAACCTATGTAAAATATTCCAAGAATCAAAGAAGAAAGTGAAATTGCAAAATATTTTTAACTGAATTATGAAAAAATTTTTAGGGTTCCTTTCAAGCAGGAGTCCGCAAACTTCTTAAAAGGCCATATAGTTACTATTACAGGCATATGGGCCTTACGGTCCCTGATGCAATCTCTCAACTCTGCCACTGTTGCAGGAAGGCAGCCCCAGACAACACACAAATGAATGTGCATGTCTATATTCTAGCCTGCAAGTGTAGTTTTCTGGTCCCTGCTCTAAAACAGTATTTTAGAAGGGATTATATACCATTAAATACCAATTAGAAAAGAAGAATGGTCTCAAATTAGTGACCTCAGCTTCAGTCTGAAGAAACTAGATAAGGAAGAGCAAATTAAACTGAAAGTAAGCTGAAGAAACACAGACCAGCATGGAGAACAGGAAAAACAATAGAGAAAATCAATGAAAGAAAAAGCTAGTTCTTTGATAGGATAAATGATTCTGACAAACTTCTGGCCAAACTGAGAAGAAAATAAGAGAGAAGACATAAATTACCAGTATCAGGAATAAAAGAATTATATTACTACAGAGCACACAGACATTTAAGACATTGTTAGGGAGTATTGTGAACAACTCTATGTCAATAACTTCCACAATTTAGATTAAACGGGCAATTCCCTTGAAAGACATACCTCACTCAAGAGGAACTAGGTAACCTGAGTAGCCCTGTATCTATTAAAAAAATTGAATTTGTAATGAAAAATCTTCCCAGAAAGAACAAAGCAAAGCAAACAAAAAACTCAGGCTAAGATAGCTTTTGTGAACTCTACCAAATGTTTAAGGAAGCAGTAATACTACAATACCAATTCTACACAAAATTTTATAGCAAATTGAAGAGGAGAGAAGACTTCTCAACTTACTTTATAAGGGCCTGATGCCTAAAGCAGATAAAACCAGGATAAGAAAGTTGTTGACAAATACTTTTTATGAGCACAAATAACATATTTAAAAATTAGCTAATCCAATTTAACAACTTATAAAATGAATAATACATAATGAGTGGAATTTATCCTAGAAATGGAAGATTGGTGCTATATTTGAAAATGTCAACCAATGCAGTTTACTAGCAAACTAAGTGAGAAAATCCATATGATTATCTCAATAGATATATAGAAAAATATTTGGCAAATTCAACATCCATTACTGATCAAATCACTCAATAAAGTAGGGAAAAAGTGAGCTTCATCAGCTTGATAAAGAGCATCTATGAAAATATTATGGCCAGCATCATAGTTAAAAGAGGAAAACTGAATATTTTCCTCAGGTCAGAAACAAGACAAAGATGTCTGTTCTTACCACTTAAATGCATTTTACTGGAGGCTCTTGGTGGTACAATAAGTCAAGAAAAGAAATACAAGGCATCCACACTGGCAAGGAAGAATTAAGTCTTTTTGCATATTACATGATTGTTCATGTGTAAAATCTGAAGGAATCTACAAAAGAAAAAAAACAAACAAAAACTTCTGAAAAATCATAACTAAAATTAACAAGTGTACAATACAGGATCAACATAGAAAAATTAATGGTTTTCTATATTCTAACAACAAACAATTGGAAGCTGAAATAAAAGTGCCATTTACAATAGCATCAATATATAAAATAAGTGAAATCTGACTACACATATGCAAGAAAACAACAAAATATTGCAGATAATAATTAAAGAAGATAAAAATAGATGGGGCGATATATTTTGGTCATGGATCAGAAAACTCAACATCATTAAAGTATTAGTTCTCCCTAGATTGATCTATAGAGTCATGCAATTCCTATTAAAAAACAGCAAAATTTTCTTTTTGTAGAAATTGACAAACTGATTTTAAAATTTATATGGAAATTCAAAGTATCCAGAATGATCATAAACAAGTCTTAAAGTGCAGAACAAATTGGAAGGGCTAGCACTACCTAATTTCACAACTTATTATAAAGCCACAAATAACAAAAACAGTGTGGTTAGCATCAAGATAGGTGGAAGGTAAATAGAACAAAGGATATAAATATCAGATGCAAATTTCAGATATAAATCCTTACATATATGACTTCTGACAAAGTGATTTTTGACAAAGGTGCAAAGCCAATTAAGTGGAGAAAGGATAATTTTTTCACATATAGTCCTGGAATGAATGAACATACATATGCAGGAGAAAGGAATTTCAGTCCACACCTTCTACTTTATCAAAAGATTAACTGAAATGTGGATTATAGACATAAAGGTCAACACTTTAAAATTCTTAATAGAAAAGATAATTTACAGTAAAATAGATGTAGAAGTAGTTCAAGTGAGAGCATGGTTACTGTAATTTATTAGACTAATTTTATAACTTGGCTTTCTGTTTCTGTTATTTGTCTGTTCTTTTTATGGCAGTATATTAATGAATGCTGCAACAGCTTAGCTGCCTCTGGCTGGCATCACATTAGTATTTATTTACTTATTTATTCAAGGATAATTGCTTTACAGAATTTTGTTGTTTTTGTTAAAGCACAACATGAATCAGCCACAGGTATATATATATATCCCCTCCCTTTTGAAACTCCCTCCCATCTGTCTTCCCATCCCACCCCTCTAGGTTGATACAGAGCCCCTGTTTGGGTTTCCTGAGCCATTCAGCAAATTCCGCTGGCTATCTATTTTATGTATGGTAATGTAAGTTTCCATATTACTCTTTTCATACATCTCCCCTCTCCTCCTCTCTCCCAATGTCCATAAGTCTGTTCTCTATGTCTGTTTCTCCATTGCTGCCCTGCAAATAAATTCTTCAGTACCATTTTTTCTAGATTCTGTATATATGTGTTGCTGCTGCTGCTAAGTCACTTCTGTCGTGTCCGACTCTGTGCGACCCCATAGACGGCAGCACACCAGGCTCCCCCGTCCCTGGGATTCTCCAGGCAAGAACACTGGAGTGGGTTGCCATTTCCTTCTCCAGTGCATGCAAGTGAAAAGTGAAAGTGAAGCCACTCAGTCATGTCCGATCCTCAGCAACCCCATGAACTGCAGCCTTCCAGGCTCCTCCGTCCATGGGATTTTCCAGGCAAGAGTACTGGAGTGGGGTGCCATTGCCTTCTCCATGTAAGAATATGATATTTATCTTTCTCTTTCTGACTTCAACTCCGTATAATAGGCTCTAGGTTCATCCACCCCATTAGAACTGACTCAAATGCATTCCTTTTTATGGCAGAGTAATATTCCATTGTGTATATATACCACAACTTCTTTATCCATTCTGTTGGTGGACATCTAGGTTGTTCTAGCTGTTGTAAATAGTGCTGCAATGAACAATGTGGTACATGTGTCCTTTTCAATTTTGGTTTCCTCAGGGTATATGCCTAGGAGTGGAATTGCTGGATCATATGCTGGTTTTATTCTTAGTTTTTTGAGTCTCCATGCCATCCTCCATAATGGCTGTATCAATTTACATTCCCGCCAACAGTGTAAGAGCATTCTCTTTTCTCCACACCCTCTCCAGCTTTTACTGTTTGTAGACTTTTTGATGATGGCCATTCCGACTGGCATGAAGTGGTATCTTGTTGTAGTTTTGATTTGCATTTCTTTAATAATGAGAGATGTTGAGCATCTTTTTGATGTGTTTGTTAGCCATCTGTATGTCTTCCTTGGAGGAATGTCTGTTTAGGTCTTTTTCTAACTTTTTGATTCAGTTGTTTGTTTTTCTGGTATTGAGTTGTATGAATTGCTTGTGTATTTTGGAAATTAACCCTTTGTCAGTTGTTTAATTTGCTATTATTATCTCCCATTATGAGGGTTGTCTTTTCATATTGCTTATAGTTTCCTTTGCTGTGCAAAAGTTTTTAAGTTTAATCAGGTCCCACTTATTTATTTTTATTTCTGTAACTGTAAGAGGTGGGTCATAGAGGATCTTGCTTTGATTTATGTCATCAAGTGTTCTGTCTCTGTTTTCCTCTAAGAGTTTTATAGTTTCTGGTCTTACATTTAGGTCCATTTTGAGTTAATCTTTGTGTATGATGTTAGGAAGTGTTCTCATTTCATTCTTTTATGTGTAGCTGTCCAGTTTTCCCAGTATCATTTATTGACAAGACTGTTTTTTCCCCATTGTATGTTCTTGCCTCTTTTGTTAAAATTAAGGTACCCGTAGGTGCATGGGTTTATTTCTGGGCTTTCTCTCTTGTTCCATTGGTCTATATTTCTGTTGACTGCAGCTTTGTAGTATAATCTGAAGCCAGGAAGGTTGATTCCTCCTTCTCCATTCTTCTTTCTCAAGACTGCTTTGGCTATTCAGGGTCTTTTGTGTTTCCATATGAATTGTGAAATTTTTTGTTCTGGTTCTGTGAAAAATGCCATGGGTAATTTGATAGGGATTGCACTGAATGTGTAGATTGCTTTTTGTAGTATAGATATTTTCACACTATTGATTCTTCCTATTTTTCTTACCCAGGAACATGGAATATCTCTCCATCTGTTTATGTCATCTTTGATTTCTTTCATCAGTGTCTTATAATTTTCTGTGTAGAGTTATTTTGTCTCCTTAGGTGAGTTTATTCCTAGATATTTAATTCTTTTTGTTGTAATGGTGAATGGGATTGATTCCTTAATTTCTCTTTCTGATTTTTCATTGTTAGTATATAGAAATGCAAGTGGAAAAAAAAAGAAAAAGAAAAAAAAAGAAAAAGAAATGCAAGTGATTTCTGTGTATTGATTTTGTATCCTGCAACTTTGCTAAATTCACTGATTAGCTCTAGCAATTTTCTGATACTATCTTTCAGGTTTTCTATGTACAATATCATATCATCTGCAAACAGTGAGACTTTCACTTCTTCTTTTCTCATCTGGATTCCTTTCATTTCCTTTTATTCTCTGATTGCTCTAGCTAGAACTTCCAGAACTATGTTTAATAATAGTGGTGAAAGTGGACATCCTTGTCTTGTTCCTGATCTTAGGGGGAATGCTTTCAATTTTTCACCATTGAGAATAATATTTGCTGTAGGCCTATCATATATGGTCTTTACTATGTTGAGGTAGGTTCCTTCTATGCCCATATTTTGAAGAGTTTTACTCATAAATGGGTGCTGAAATTTGTCAAAGGCTTTTTCTGCATTGATTCAGATTATCATATGGTTTTTATCTTTCAATTTGTTAATATGGTATACCACATTGATTGATGTTTGTATATTGAACAATCCTTGCATTCCTGGAATAAATCCAGCTTGATTATGGTGTATGAACTTTTTGATGTGTTGCTGAATTCTGTCTGCTAAAATTTTATTGAGGATTTTTGCATCTATGTTTATCAGTGATATTGGCCTGCAGTTTTCTTTTTCTGTGTTGTCTTTGTCTGGTGTTGATATCAAGGTGATGATGGCCTCATAGAATGAGTTTGGAAGTGTCCTTTCCTCTGAAATTTTTTGAAAAAGTTTTAGGATAGGCATTAACTCTTCTCTAAAAGTTTGATAGTATTCTCCTGTGAAGCCATCTGGTCCTGGGCTTTTGTTTTTTGACCACAGCTTCAATTTCAGAGCTTTTAATTGGGTTGTTCATAGTTTCTATTTCTTCCCAGTTCAGTCTTGAAAGATTGAACTTTTCTAAGAATCTGTCCATTTTTTTCCCAGGTTATCCAGTTTATTACCATATAGTTTTTCATAATAGTCTCTTACAATCCTTTTTATTTCTGCATTGTCTGTCGTAACCTCTCCTTTTTCATTTCTAATTTTGTTGATTTGATTATTCTCTCTTTTTTTCTTGATGAGTCTGGCTAAAGGTTTGTCAATTTTGTTTATCTTCTCAAAGAATCAGGTTTTAGTTTTATTAATCTTTACTATGTTTCTTTCATTTCTTTTTCATTTATTTCTGCTCGGATTCTTATGATTTCTTTCCTCCTACTAATTTTGTTTTTGTTTTTTTGTTCTTCTTTTTCCAGTTGTTTATGTGTAAGTTAGGTTGTCTATTCAATGTTTTTCTTGTTTCTTGAGGTAGGATTGTATTGCTATAAAGTTTCCTCTTAGAACTGCTTTTGCTGTATCCCATAGGTTTTGAGTTGTTATTTTTCATTGTCATTCATTTCTAGAAATTTTTAAATTTCCCTTTTGATTTCTTTAGTAACCTGTTGGTTATTTAGAAACATGTTTTTTAATCTTCATGTGTTTGTGTTTCTTACAGTTTTTTCTTGTAATTGGTATCTAGCCTCATAGTGTTGTGGTTGGAGAAGATGACTGATATGATCTCAATTTTCTTAAATTTATTAGGTTTGATTTATGACCCAGGATGTGGTCTATCCTGGAGAATGTTCCATGCACACTTAAGAAGGTATATTCTGCATTTGGATGGAATGTCCTGAAGATATCAACGAGATCTATCTTATCTAATGTATCATTTAAGATTGTGTTTCCTTATTAATTTTCTGTTTCATTGGTGTGAGTGGGGTGTTAAAGTCTCCTACTATTATTGTGTTACTGTCTCCATTTGGTCTGTTAGAGTTTGTCTTATGTATTGAGGTGCTCCTATGTTGGGTGCAAATATATTTACAACTGTTATGTCTTCCTCTTGGACTGATCCCTTGATCATTATGTAGTGTCCTTTCTTATCTCTTGTAATATTCTTATTTTAAGGTCCGTTTTGTCTGATATGAGGATTGCTACTCCAGTTTTCTTTTGCTTCCCATTTGCATGCAATATATTTTTCCAGCCTCTCACGTTCAGTCTATGTGTGTCTTTAGGTCTGAAGTGGGTTTCTTGTAGACAGCATATATATGGATCTTGTTTTTGTATCCATTCAGCCAGTCTGTGTCTTTTGGTTGGCATTTAATACATTTACATTTAAAGTAATTATTGATATATATATGTTCCCATTGCCATTTTCTTAGTTGTTAGGTTTGATTTTGTAGATCTTTCTCTTCTCTTGTATTTCTTGACTATTAAGTCCCTTTAACATTTATTGTAAAGCTGGTTTGGTGGTACTGAATTCTCTTAACTTCTGCTTGTCTGAAAACTTTTTTCTTTCTCCATCAATTTTGAATGAGATCCTTGCTCGGTACAGACAAAACATAAAAACAAGTCAAAGCAGAAGGATAATAAATGTTTTTCTTGAGTCACTGCTGTCAGAGTCCTTTCCCTCGCTGGGAATCATAGTCCGCCTCACCTTCCCAGGATGCCCTCCAGCACTGTTCTGATTTCTGGACCAGCTCTGGGGACAGCTCAGATTCTAATCTGATACTACTCCTGTGTGTTCTCTCCTCCAATGTCCATAGCTATCAGAACTAGTGTGTTTTCTTTTGTGGGAGTTCTCAGTGACATTTTATATATTCCATACGCACAGAGTCTTCCTAGTTGATCGTGTGGATTTAGTCTACTGCTTGTACAGCTGGTGGGAATGTTTTGGGTCTTCTTCCTTAGCCAGCTTGCCCCTGGATTTCAATTGTGGTTTTATTTATACCTCAGTTTTATTTCTACCTCTACATGTGGGTCCTCCACTAGGGTTTGCTCCCAAGGCTGCCCTGGAGGACTTAGGTTTGCCCCTGTGAAGGTCAGGTGTGGAGGTGGTGCAGCTGCTTGGGTCGCAGGAGTTCTGACAGCACAGTACTCAGGGGAGTTGCCAGCTAGGGTGGCAGGAAATATAGTTCTCTAGAAGGGTATGGCAACCAGTCTTGGCCAATAGCTTCAGTATTCTTGCCTGAAGAACCCCTTCTCTGACAGGGAAACCTGGCAGGTCACAGACTACAGGGTCACAAAGAGTCTGGACACGACTGAAGTAACCCTGTGCACATAGATGCAAGACTTTTTTTTTTTTTTTTTTTTTTGCTGTCACAGCTCTGCCCTAGTGAGTTTTTTTTTTTAATTTTAAATTTATATTTTTACTTTATTTTACTTTACAATACTGTATTGGTTTTGCCATACATTGACATGAATCCACGACGGGTGTACTTGTGTTCCCAAACATGAACCCCCCTCTCACCTCCCTCCCCATAACATCTCTCTGGGTCATCCCCATGCACCAGCCCCAAGCATGCTGTATCCTGCATCAGACATAAACTGGCGATTCGTTTCTTACATGATAGTATACATGTTTCAATGCCATTCTCCCAAATCATCCCACCCTCTCCCTCTCCCTCTGAGTCCAAAAGTCTGGTCTACACATCTGTGTCTCTTTTGCTGTCTTGCCTACAGGGTCATCATTGCCATCTTTCTAAATTCCATATATATGTGTTAGCATACTGTATTGGTTTTTTTCTTTCTGGCTTACTTCACTCTGTATAATCGGCTCCAGTTTCATCCATCTCATTAGAACTGATTCAAATGTATTCCTTTTAATGGCTAATACTCCATTGTGTATATGTACCACAGATTTCTTATCCATTCATCTGCTGATGGACATCTAGGTTGTTTCCATATCCTGGCTATTATAAACAGTGCTGTGATGAACATTGGGGTAGACGTGTCTCTTTCGATTCTGGTTTCCTCGGTGTGTATGCCCAGCAGTGGGATTGCTGGGTCATAAGGTAGTTCTATTTGCAATTTTTAAAGGAATCTCCACACTGTTTTCCATAGTGGCTGTACTAGTTTGCATTCCAACCAACAGTGTAGGAGGGTTCCCTTTCTCTACACCCTCTCCAGCATTTATTGCTTGCAGATTTTTGGATCGCAGACATTCTGACTGGTATGAAGTGGTACCTCATTGTGGTTTTGATTTGCATTTCTCTAATAATGAGTGATGTTGAGCATCTTTTCATGTGTTTGTGAGCCATCCATATGTCTTCTTTGGAGAAATGTCTATTTAGTTCTTTGGCCCACTTTTTGATTGGGTCGTTTATTTTCTGGAATTGAGCTGCATAAGTTGCTTGTATATTTTTGAGATTAGTTGTTTGTCAGTTGCTTCATTTGCTATTATTTTCTCCCATTCTGAAGGCTGTCTTTTCACCTTGCTTATAATTTCCTTTGTTGTGCAGAAGCTTTTAATTTTAATTAGATCCCATTTGTTTATTTTTGCTTTTATTTCCAGAATTCTGGGAGGTGGATCATAGAGGATCCTGCTGTGATGTATGTCTGAGAGTGTTTTGCCTATGTTCTCCTCTAGGAGTTTTATAGTTTCTGGTCTTACGTTTAGATCTTTAATCCATTTTGAGTTTATTTTTGTGTGTGGTGTTAGAAAGTGATGTAGTTATGTTGAGGTATGTTCCTTCTATTCCTGCTTTCTGGAGAGTTTTTTTCCTCATAAATGGATGTTGAATTTTGTCAAAGGCCTTCTCTGCATCTATTGAGATAATCATATGGCTTTTATTTTTCAATTTGTTAATGTGCTGAATCACATTGATTGATTTGCGGATATTGAAGAATCCTTGCATCCCTGGGATAAAGCCCACTTGGTCATGGTGTATGATCTTTTTAATGTGTTGTTGGATTCTGATCGCTAGAATTTTGTTAAGGATTCTTGCATCTATGTTCATCAGTGATATTGGCCTGTAGTTTTCTTTTTTTGTAGTATCTTTGTCAGGTTTTGGTATTAGGGTGATGGTGGCCTCATAGAATGAGTTTGGAAGTTTACCTTCCTCTGCAATTTTCTGGAAGAGTTTGAGTAGGATAGGTGTTAGCTCTTCTCTAAATTTTTGGTAGAATTCAGCTGTGAAGCCGTCTGGACCTGGGCTTTTGTTTGCTGGAAGATTTCTGATTACAGTTTCAATTTCTGTGCTTGTGATGGGTCTGTTGAGATTTTCTATTTCTTCCTGGTTCAGTTTTGGAAAGTTGTACTTTTCTAAAAATTTGTCCATTTCTTCCACGTTGTCCATTTTATTGGCATATAATTGCTGATAGTAGTCTCTTATGATCCTTTGTATTTCTGTGTTATCTGTTGTGATCTATCCATTTTCATTTCTAATTTTATTAATTTCATTTTTCTTTCTTTGTTTCTTGATGAGTCTGGCTAATGGTTTGTCAATTTTATTTATCCTTTCAAAAACCAGCTTTTGGTTTTGTTGATTTTTGCTATGGTCTCTTTTGTATTTATTTCTGCCCTAATTTTTAAGATTTCTTTCCTTCTACTAACTCTAGGGTTTTCCAGTTCTTCCTTTTCTAGTTGCTTTAAGTGTAGAGTTAGGTTATTTATTTGACTTTTTTCTTGTTTCTTGAGGTATGCCTGTATTGCTATGAACTTTCCCCTTAGCACTGCTTTTACGGTGTCCCACAGGTTTTGGGTTGTTGTGTTTTCATTTTCATTAGTTTCTATGCATATTTTGATTTCTTTTTTGATTTCTTCTGTGATTTGTTGGTTATTCAGAAGTGTGTTGTTCAACCTCCATATGTTGGAATTTTTAATAGTTTTTCTCCTGTAATTGAGATCTAATCTTAATGCATTATGGTCAGAAAAGATGCTTGGAATGATTTTGATTTTTTAAAATTTATCAAGGTTAGATTTATGGCCCAGGATGTGATCTATCCTGGAGAAGTTTCCATGAGCACTTGAGAAAAGGTGAAATTCATTGTTTTGGGGTGAAATGTCCTATAGATATCAATTATGTCTAGCTGGTCTAATGTGTCATTTAAAGTTTGCGTTTCCTTGTTAAGTTTCTGTTTAGTTGATCTGTCCATAGGTGTGAGTGGGGTATTAAATTCTCCCGCTATTATTGTGTTTTGTTAATTTCCCCTTTCATACTTGTTAGCATTTGTCTTACATATTGTGGTGCTCCTATATTGGGTGCATATATATTATATATTTATAATTGTTATATCTTCTTCTTGGATTGATCCTTTGATCATTATGTAGTGGCCTTCGTTGTCTCTTTTCACAGCCTTTGTTTTAAAGTCTATTTTATTGGATATGACAAACCTGGACAGTTTTTTAAAAAGTAGAGACATTACTTTGCTGACAAAGATCCATCTAGTCAAAGCTATGATTGTTCTAGTAGTCATGTATGGATGTGAGTGTTGGACCATAAAGAAGTCTGAGCACCAAAGAATTGATGTGTTTGAACTGTGGCATTGGAGAAGACTCTTGGGAGTCCCTTGGACTGCAAGGAGATCAAACAAGTCAGTCTGATTCTAACAGAAATTAACCCTGAATATTAATTTGATTGACTGATGCTGAAGCTGAGGCTCCAATACTTTGACCTCCTCATGCAAAGAGCTGATTCACTGGAAAAGACCCTGATGCAGGGAAAGATTGAAGGCAGGAGGAGAAAGATATGGCAGAGGATGAGATGGTTGGTTGACATCACCGACTCAATGGACATGAGCAAACTCTGGGATACGGTGAAGGAGATGGAAGCTTGGTGTGCTGGACACAACTGAGCAACAGAACAACAAGAACTAGGCATAATGTCTCTCTTGGACACAAATTGAGCTAACTCTACATTCTTTTAAACCTGTTCCTGGAATCCTAGATCTGAATTCTCTGACATCTGTGGGATGTTATCCAAGATAGGGCCTGGGTCCTGGGCCTTTACCAAGTCACACAGAAAGATGAAGGGAAAGAGCAGTCTGTTAGACTATTCCCACATTCTTCCATGGCATACTGACATGGTGTTGTGAATATCCAGAGTTTAAACCTGACAGTAAGGGAGAAAGGTAAGGTTTTGTAAAAACACCTAAAGGACCCTGGAGGTGAGCACCCTCTCTGATTGCACTAAAGCTAAGCCTTGGCTCCTTACCCAGCTTTGTGCCAAAATGACATCCCCTGGGGACGTGGATTTAGGGCTGTCCTGTTTTATTAAAGATGACATTCCTTGTCTTCCCCTCAGTGACTTTCCCTCCTTTTTTTGGGTTAAACTATATCTTTCAGAAAAGGTATCTAATTAATGTCTTTTAGTGGATAACCAAGAGTGGTTGTGATTCATTTTATAGTAGTTCAGAGATAAAGGAATATTTACTTACATGGTGTGAGCTTTGCTGAGCTTCCCTGGTGGCTCAGACGGTAAAGAATCTGTCTGCAATGCAGGAGACCCAGGTTCAACCCCTATGTCAGGGAAGATTCCATGGAGAAAAGAATGGCTACCCTCTCCATGATTCTTGCCTGGAGAATTCCATGAACAGTGGAACCTGGAACGGGTCAGATTCCTCTGACCCTACAGTACATGGGGTCATAAAGAGTTGAACATGACTGAGCAACTAACATTTTTCACTACTTATTTTTGTGTAGCCACAAATGAAAACATAGGTCCAGGGACAGTGTCTTTATAAGAGATTAACATAAATTCTCATTATCAATAATGACAGCACAGCTATACATTTGAATCACATGATGGGCAGAGTTATTTGGTATTAATAGGTTCATTACTAGAATAGGAAGAATGATTATCAAATTAAAATAAAATTTGAAGTTAATTTAAAATATTCACAAAGAGATTTAATACTTAATGTGTAATTCAGAGTAATAATTGAAAAACAGTACTAAGCTGGAGAAAGTGCTAAAGGGCTGGAAACAAGATGGTGGAGTAGGAGGACTTGTGCATAGCTCCTCCCACAAAAACACCATAATCGCAACTAACTGCTGAAAAACTACTAGCAAAACAGACTGGAACCTACCAAAAAAGGTATTCTACATCCAAAGACAAAAAAGAAGCCACAACAAAACAGTAGAAGGGGTGGAATTGAGATAAAATCAAAGCCTGCACCCACTGGGTGGGCAATCCACAAATCAGAAAACAATTGTATTGCAGAGGTGGTCCCACGGGAGTGAGAGTTCTGAGCTCCATGTCAGGCTTCACAACCTGGGATCCTGGCATCAGGGCAGGATCTCCCAGAGCATTTGGCTTTGAAAGCCAGTAAGACTTGATGACAGGAACCCCACAGACTGAGAAATAGAAACCCCTTTCCTGGAGGACACACACAAGGCCTGTGTGCACTGGGACCCAGGGAAAAGCTGTGACTAAATAGAAGCCTGGGCCAGAACTACCTCCTTGTCTTGGAGGGTCTCCTGGGGAGGCAGGGGGCAGCTGTGATTCACTGTGGGAATGAAGACACTGGTGGTAGAGGTACTACAGAGTGCTCATTGGCCCGAGCTCTCCTGGAGGTCACCACTTTGTCACCAAGACCTGGCACCACCCAACATCCTGTAGGCTCTACTGCTAGGCCACTTCAAGCCAAACAACCAGTAACACAGGAATATAGCCCCACCCATCATCAGACAAGCTGTCTAAAATCTTCCTAAGCCTACAGCCACCTCTAAATATGCTACTTCTATCTGTAAAAAAGAAATAGACTCACAGACATAGAGGTCAGACTTGTGGTTGTCAAAGGGGTGGGGAAGGAGAGGGAATTAGAGGTTGGTAGAGGCAAACTCGGAGAAGGCAATGGTACCCCACTCCAGTACTCTTGCCTGGAAAACCCCATGGACAGAGGAGGCTGGTGGGCTGCAGTCCATGAGGTCGCTAGGAGTTGGACATGACTGAGCGACTTCACTTTGACTTTTCACTTTCATGCATTAGAGAAGAAAATGACAACCCACTCTGGAGAATCCCAGGGACGGGGAAGCCTGGTGGGCTGCCGTCTATTGGGGTTGCACAGAGTCAGACATGACTGAAGCGACTTAGCAGCAGCAGAGGCAAACTATTATATCTAGAATGGATAAACAAGGTCCTACTGTATAGCATGGAGAACTATAGCCGATCTCCTGGGATAAACCATATGGAAAATAATATTTTAAAAAAGTATATATATATATATATATATATATATATATATATATATAACTGAGTTGCTTTGTTGTACAGCAGAGATTGGCACAGCATTGTAAATCAACTGTATTTCAATAAAAATTAAAAATAAAAAAGTAAGCATACCCTTGACATGGCCCTATTCACCAGAGGGACAAGACCCAGCTCCATCTGTCAGTGGGCAGGCACCAGTCCCTTCCACCGGGAAGTCTGCACAAGCCTATCAAGTCAGTCTTACCCACCAGGAAGGGAGGCACCAAAAGCAAGAGGAGCTGCAACCCTGCAGCCTTTGGAATAGAAAGTGCAATCACAGAAAGTTACACAAAATGAGATAGCAAAGGAATATATTTCAGGTGAACAAGAAAAAAAACCCAGAAGAATAACTAAGTGAAGTAGAGATAAGCAATCTACCCCTCAAAGTATTCAGAATAATGATAGTAAAGATGATCCAGAATCTTGGAAGAAGAATGGAGGTATGGATTGAGAAGATACAAGAAATGTTTAACAAAGAGCTAGGAGATACAAAGAATAAACAAACAGACATGAACAATGCAATAACTGAAGTGAAAAATACACTATAAGGAATCCTTAGCAGAATAAGTGAAACAGAAGAACAGATAAGTGAGCTAGAAGACAGAATGGTTGAAATACTGCCACAGACTAGAATAAAGAAAAAAGAATGAAAACAAATGAGAACAGTTTAAGAGACCTTTGGGGCAATATTAAATGTTGCATTACAGGGGGTCCCAGAAGGGGAAGACAGAGAGAGAAAAGACCTGAGGAAATATTTGAAAAGATATCGATAATACCTGGAAATGTCCCTAACATGGGAAAGGAAATAGTCACCCAAGATTAGGCACTCAGAGAATCCCAGGCAGGGTAAACCCAAGGAGGAATATGATGAGATGCATATTACTCAAACTGACAAAAATTAGAGACAAGAGAAAATACTAAAAGCAGCAAAGGAAAAGCAACAAATAACATACAAAGGAATCCCCATAATCAAGTGATTTTTCAGCAGAAACTCTTGAGGCCAGAAGGGAGAGGCATTTTATATTAATATTTTAAGTGATGAAAGGGAAAAGCCTACAATCAAGAATATGCAGCAAGGCTCTCTTTCAGATTTGACAGAGAAATTAAAAACTTTACAGACAAGAAAATGCTAAGAGAATTTAAAAGCACCAAATCAGCTTTACAACAAATATGAAGGAAGTCTCTAAGAAGAAAAGGAAAAGCTACAACTAGAAACAAGAAAATTATGAATGGAAAACAGAAAAAAATGGAAAAAAAATGGTGAACAAAAGTTCACCAGTAAAGGCAAACAATCAGCAAAGGTAGGAAATCATCCACACACAAATATATCAAAACCAGCCACTGTGAGAAGAGAGTACAAACGCAGGATATAGGAAATGCATTTGAAATGAAAAGACCAGCAACTTAAAATAATCTTGAATATATATACACTGTGATATCAAAACCTCATAACTACAAACCAAATATACACAATAGATATATGCACAAAAAAGAAAGAGAATCCAAACACAACACTAAAGTTAGTCATTAGGTCATAAGAGAAGAGAGCAAAAGAGGAAGGGAATAAAAAAGACTTATAAAAACAAATCCAAAACAATTAAAATGACAATGAAAATATATTGATAATTGCTTCATTTAAAATAGATTAAATGCTTCAACCAGAAGACATCCATCCATAGAGTGGATGCAAAAATAAGACCCATATATAGGCCCATATATATGCTGTCTACAAGAGGCCCATTTCAGAACTAGGGAGGCATAAAAAATGAAAGTGAGGGGATGGAAAATGTATACCATGTAAATTAAATAAAAAGAAACCTCAAGTAAATATTCATATGAGACAAAATACCTGTTACCAGAGACAAAAAGGACACTACATAATAATCAAAGGATCAATCCAAGAAGATAGTGTAACAGTTGTAACTATGTATACACCTAGCATAGGTATATAAGGCAAATTTTGTTGTTCAGTCGCTAAGTCGTGTTTGACTCTTTGCAACACCATGGACGTCAGGCTTCCCTGGCCTTCACTATCTCCTGGAGTTTCATGTGCATTGAGTTGGGAATGCTGTTTAACCATCTTATCCTCTGTCATCCCTTCACTCTTTCCCAGCATCAGAGTCTTTTCCAATGAGTTGGCTCTTCACATCAACTTCAGCAATAGTCCTTCCATTGAGTAATCCAGAGTCGGAGTATTGCTGAAGTTGATTGGCACTTAAACTGAAGCGCTTCAGTTGAAGGAGCTTCAACTTCAGCAAAAGTTCTTCCAATGAATATTCAGGGTTGATTTTCTTTAGAATTGACTGGTTTAATCTTCTTGCAGTCCAAAGGACTCTCAATAGTCTTCTCCAGCACCACAGTTGGAAAGCATCAATTCTTTGGCTCTCAGCCTTATTTATAGTTCAACTCTCACATCTCTACATGACTACTGGAAAAGCCATGGCTTTGACTACATGAATCTATGTCAGCAAAGTGATATCTTGCTTTTTAATATGCTGCCTTGCTTGGTTTATCATAATGTTCTTTCCAAGGAGCAAGCATTTTTTAATTTTAAGGCTGCGGTCACTGTCCACAGTGATTTTGGAGACCAAGGAAATAAAATATAAAATCTATCATTGTTTCCACTTTTCCTCCATCTATTTGCCATGGGACAGGCCAGGATCTTAGTTTTTTTAATGTTGAGTTTCAGGCCAGCTTTTTCATTTTCCTTCACCTTCATCAAGAGGCTCTTTAGTTCCTTTTCACTTTCTGCCTTTAGAATGGTATCATATGCATATCTGAGGTTGTTGCTATTTCCCCTGGCAGTCTTGATTCCAGCTTGTGAATTAACCAGCCTGGCGTTTTGTGTGATGTACTCTGTGTAGAAGTTAAATAAACAGGGTGACAATATACAGCTTTCATGTCCTCCTTTCCCAATTTGGAACCAGTCCGTCGTTCCATGTCCGGTTCTAACTGTTGCTCTTGACTCACGTACAGGTTTCTCAGAAAACAGGTAAGGCGGTTTGGTATTCTCATCTTTTTAAGAATTTTCAGTTTGTTGTGATCCTCATAGTCAAAGGTTTTAGCATAGTCAATGAAGCAGAAGTAGATTTTTTATGGAACTCCCTCGCTTTCTCCATGATCCAACAAATGTTGGCAATTTGATCTCTGGTTCCTCTGCCCCTTTGAAATGTAGCTTGTGCATCTGGAAGTTCACAGTTCACGTACTGTTGAAGTATAGCTTGAAGGATTTTGAACATAACCTAGCTAGCATGTGAAATGGGTATAATTATACAGTAGTTTGAACATTCTTTGACATGCCCTTCTTTGGGATTGGAATGAAAACTGACCTTTTCCATCCCTTTCGTGGCCACCATGGAGTTTTCCAAATTTGTTGATATATTGAATGCAGCACTTTAATAACATCATCTTTTAGGATTTTAAATAGCTCAGCTGGAATTCCATCACCTCCACTGGCTTTGTTTGTAGTAGTGTTTCCTAAGGCCCACTTGACTTCACACTCCAAGATGTCTGGCTCTAGGTGAGTGACCACATCTTTGTGGCTATCCATGTCATTATTCAAGACCTTTTTTGTATAAGGCAAATACATAAAAGGAGAAACCATAAAGGCAAAGCCATAAAAGGAGAAATTTACCATAACACAAAAATAGTAGGGAGTTTTAACACCCCATTTTTATCTATCATCCAGATAGAAAATCAATAAGGAAACAGTTTTTATATGACCCACTAGACCAGTTGGACTTAATTGATATTTTTAGAGCATTCCATCCAAAAGAAGCAGAATATACATTCTTCTCAAGTGCACATGGAACATTCTCCAGGATAGATCACATTTGGGTCACAAATCAATCCTTGGCAAATTTGAGAAAATTGAAATCATATCAAGCATCTTTTCCAACTTCAAGCTATGAGATTATAAAATCAACTACAAGAAAAAACTGAAAAAATCATGAGCACATGGGAGCTAAACAATATGCTACTAGACAACCAATGGATCACTGAAGATATCAAAGAGGAAAGGAAAAAAAAATGCCTAGAGACATGAAAATAAAAACACAATGATCCAAAATCTGTGGGACATAGCAAAGGCAGTTCAAAGAGGGAAGTTTATAGCAATACAACCTTACCTCAGGAAACAAGAAAAATCTTAAACCGCCTAAACAACATAACCTGTCCCTTATATCTAAAGCAATTAGGGAAAGAACAAACAAAATCCAATGTTAGTAGCAGGAGAGAAATCATAAAGATCAAAGCAGAAGTAAATGAAATATAGACAAAGATCTATAGAAAAGATCAATGAAACTAAAAGCTGATTCTTTGAAAAGATAAACAAAATTGATAAACCTTTAGCTAGACTCATTAAGAAAAGTTGGGATAGGGCTCAAATCAAAAAAATAAAAAATGAAGAAAGAAAAGTTATAAATGACACCACAGAAATACAAAGGATAAGAGACTACTACAAGTAATGTATGCCAATAAAATGAATAAAGTAAGAGAAATGGATAAATTCTTAGACAGGTATAATTTTCCAAGACTGAATGTGGAAGAAATAAAAAAAAATGAATAGACAAGTTATAAGTATTGGGATTGAAACTATGATTTAAAAAATCCCAACTAATAAAAGTCCAGGACCAGATGGCTTAACAGGCAAATTCTGCCAAACATATAAAGACTTAATACCTATTCTTCTGAAACTCTTTCAAGAAATTGCAGAAGGAACACTGGAACTCATTCTGTGAGGCCACTATCACTCTGATACCAAAACTAGACAAAGATACCACAAAAAAGAAATTATAGGCTGATATCACTGATGAACATAGATCAAAAATCCTCAACAGAATACTAGCAAACAGAATCTAACAATACATTTAAAGAACCACACATGATCATCAAGTAGGATTTATATCAGAAATTCAAAGATTTCTCAATATCTGCAGATCAATCAGTGTGATACACCATATTAACAATTGAAGAGTAAAAATCATACAACCATCTCAATAGATGCAGAAAAAGCTTTTGATAAAGTTCAACACCCATTTGTGACAAAAACTCTCAAGAAAATGGGCATAGAGAGAGAACATACCTCAATATAACAAAGGCCATATATGACTACCCCACAACAAACATCATTCTCAAATGAGAAAAGCTGAAAGCATTTCCTCTAAGATCAGGAACAAGACACTGTTGTCAATTTTATTCAACATAGTTTGGGAAGTCCTAACCATGGCAATCAGAGATTAAAAGGAAGTAAAAGGAACCCAAATTGTAAAAGAAGATGTAAAACTGTCACTATTTGAAGATAACATGATACTGTACAATACAAAATCCTTACAATGCTAGCAGAATACTAGAGCTCATCAATGAATTTGTGAAGTTGCAGTATACAAAATAAACACCCACGTCTATTGCATTTCTATACACTAACAGTGAAAAATCAGGAAGAAATCAAGGAAACAGTCTCACTTACCATCAAATGAAAATGAATAAAATATCTAGGAATAAACCTTTCTAAGGAGGGAGAAGACTTGTACTTTGAAAACTATAAGATACTGATAAAAGAAATTAAAGATGACACTAACAGATGGAAAGATAGACCATATTCCTGGATGGGAAAATTCAGTATTGTCAAAATGACTATACTACCCAAAGCAATTTACAGATTCAATGAAATCCCTATCAAATTTGCTGTAGTATTTTTCACAGAACTAGAACAAAAAATTTTTGTTTGTATGGAAACATAAAAATCCCCGAATAATCAAAGCAATCCTGAGAAAGAAAAATGGAGGTGGCAGAATCAGACTTCCTGACTTCTGACTATGCTAAAAAGTTATAGTAATCAAGACAGTATGGTACTGGCACAAAAACAGAAATATAGATAAATAAAACAAGATAAAGAGTCAAGAATAAACCCACATACCTATGGTCAACCTACAACAAAGGAGGCAAGACTGCCATGGAGAAAAGACAGTCTTTTTAGTAAGTGGTGCTTGGAAAATTGAACAGCTACATGTGAAAAATGAAATTAGAACTTTGGTGAACACTATATAGAACAATAAACCTAAAATGGATTAAAGATTTTGAATGCTTTAATTGAATGCTATAAAACTCTTAGAGGAAAATACAGGCAAATACAGGCAGAACACTCTCTGACATAAATTGCAGAAATATCTTTTTTGATTTGTTTTCTAGAGTAATGGAAATAAAAGCAAAAGTAAAGAAATGAGACCTAATTAAACTTAAAGATTTTTTTTTTCTCACAGCAAAGGAAACCATAAGCAGAATGAAAAGACACTGAATGGTAGAAAATGTTTGCAAATGATACAATCAACAAGAGGAGAATGGTGTGGCAGAGAATGAGATGATTAGAGAGCATCACTAACTCAGTGGACTTGAGTTTGAGTGAACTCCAGGAGATAGTGAAGGACAAGGAAGCCTGGCATGCTGCGGTTCATGGGGTCACAAAGAATCGAACATGACTTAGTGACTAAACAATATCAAGGGATTAATAAAAAATTTACAAGTAGCTCATGCTGATCAATATCAAAAAAACAAACAATCCAGTCAAAAAATGGGCAGAAGACCTAAACAACATTTCTCCAAAGAAGACATTACTGATGACTAATAGGGACTGAAAAGATGCTCAATATTGCTAATTATTAGAGAAACTCAAAACAACCATGAGATATCACCTTACACAGTTCAGAACAGCCATCATCAAAAAGCCTACACACAGTAAGTTTTAGAGAGGGTATAGGAAAAAGACCCTACTCACGG
Source organism: Ovis aries (assembly GCF_016772045.2). Lineage (NCBI taxonomy): Eukaryota > Metazoa > Chordata > Mammalia > Artiodactyla > Bovidae > Ovis > Ovis aries. The sequence goes on along the minus strand of NC_056055.1, from coordinate 113,417,598 downwards.
ACATCACCAGATGGTCAATGCCAAAATCAGATTGATTATATTCTTTGCAGCCAAAGATGGAGAAGCTCTATACAGTCAGCAAAGTCAAGACCAGGAACTGACTGTGGCTCAGATTATGAACTCCTTATTGCAAAATTCAGACTTAAATTGAAGAAAGTAGGGAAAACCACTAGACCATTTAGATACAACTTAAATCAAGTCTCTTATGATTATGTAGTGGAAGTGACAAATAGATTCAAGGGATTAGATCTGATGGACAGAGTGCCTGAAGAACTATGGATGGAATTCGTGCAAAAGGCAAAATGGTTGTCTGAGGAGGCCTTACAAATAGCTGAGAGAAGAAGAAAATTGAAAGGCACAGGAGAAAAGGAAAGATATATTTATTTGAATGCAGAGTTCCAAAGAATAGCAAGGAGAGATAAGAAAGCCTTCCTCAGTGATCAATGCAAAGAAATAGAGGAAAACAATAAAATGGGAAAGACTAGAGACCTCTTCAAGAAAATTAGAGGTACAAAGAGAACATTTCATGCAAAGATGGGTAGAAATGGACAGAATAAAGGACAGAAATGGAATGGACCTAACAGAAGCAGAAGATATTAAGAAGAGGTGGCAACAACACACAGAAGAACTATCAAAAAAGATCTTCATGACCTAGGTAACTACGAGATTGTGATCACTCTCCTAGAATGTGTAGTCATCCTGGTATGTGAAATCAAGTGGGCTGTAGGAAGCATCACTATGAACAAAGCTAGTGGAGGTGATGGAATTCCAGTTGAGCTATTTCAGATCCTAAAAGATGATGCTTTTAAAGTGCTGCACTCAATATGCCAGCAAATTTGGAAAACTCAGCAGTGGCCACAGGACTGGAAAAGGTCAGTTTTCATTCCAATCCCAAAGAAAGGCAATGCCAAAGAATGCTCAAACTACCTCACAGTTGCACTCATCTCATATACTAGCAAAGTAATGCTCAAAATTTTCCAAGCCAGACTTCAACCGTACATAAACCGTGAATGTCCAGATGTTCAAGCTGGATTTAGAAAGGGTAGAGAAACCTGAGGTCAAATTTCCAACTTCCATTGGATCATAGAAAAAGCAAGAGCATTAAAAAAAAAAATCTACTTTTGTTTTAGTGATTACACCAAAGCCTTTGACTGTGTGGATCACAACAAACTGCGGAAAATTCTCCAAGAGATGGGAATACCAGACCACCTTACCTGCCTCCTGAGAAATCTGTATGCAGGTCAAGAAGCAACAGTTAGAACTGGACGTGGAACAATGGACTGGTTCCAAATTGGGAAAGGAGTATGTCAAGGCTGTATATTGTCACCTGCTTGTTTAACTTATATGCAAAGTACATCATGTGAAATGCTGGGCTGGATGAAGCACAAGCTAGAATCAAGAATGCTGGGAAAAAAATATCAATGATCTCAGATATGCAGATGACACCACCCTTATGGCAGAAAGTGAAGAAGGACTAAAGAGCCTCTTGATGAAAGTGAAAGAAGAGAGTGAAAAAGTTGGCTTAAAACTCAACATTCAGAAAACTAAGATCATGGCATTCTTAGCAATGGTCTCACTGCTTCATGGCAAATAGATGGAGAAAGAATAGAAACAGTGTCAGACTTTAGTTTTTTTGGGGGGAGGGCTCCAAAATCACTGCAGATGGTGACTGCAGCCATGAAATTAAAAGACATTTGCTCCTTGGAAGAAAAGCTATGACCAACCTAGACAGCATATTGAAAAGCGTATTTCTTTGCTGACAAAGATCCATCTCGTTAAATCTATGGTTTTTCCAGTAGTCATGTATGGATGTGAGAGTTGGAGTACAAAGAAAGCTAAGCGCCAAGGAATTGATGCTTTTGAGCTGTGGTGTTGAAGACTTTTGAGAGTCCCTTGGACTGCAAGGAGATCAAACCAGTGAATCCTAAAGGAAATCATTCCTGAATATTCATTGGAAGGACTCATGCTGAAACTTGAAGCTGCAAGCCACTTGATGTGAAGAACTGACTCACTGAAAAAGACCCTGATGTTGGGAAAGAGTGAAGGCAGGAGAAGAAGGGGACAACAGAGGATGAGATGGTTGTATGACATCACCGACACAGTGGACATTAGTTTGAGGATGCTCCAGGAGTTGGTGATGGACAGGGAAGCCTGGCATGCTACAGTCCATGGGGTCACAAAGGGTCAGACACGACTGAGCAACTGAACTGAACTGATAGGAAAAAAGACATCCATTTACATTGTTGATGGGAATGTAAATTGGTACAGCCACTATAGAGAACAGCATGGAAGTTCTTTAAAAAAAAAAACCAAAAACTAAAAGTAATACTACCATAAGATCCAACAATCCCACTCATTGGCATATGTCTGGATATAACCATAATTTGAAAAATACATGCACCATAATGTTCAAGACAGTAGTATTTCCAAAATCAAGACATGGAACCAACCTAATGTTCACGGTTAATGGATAAAGAAAATGTGGTACATACATACAATAGAAATTTACTTAACCATATAAAGAAATAGTGCCATTTGCAGCAACATAGATGGATCTAGACATTATCTTACAAAGTGAAATAAATTAGAGAAAGATAAATATATGATATCACTTATATGTAGAATCTAAGAAAGTATATAAATGAACTTATTTACAAAACAGAAATAGACTTGCAGACATAAAAAAAAAAAAACTAATTTATGGCTACCAAAGGGATAAAGGGAGGAGGAGGGATAAATTAGGAGTTTTGAATTAACAGAAACATACTAGTATATACCAAATAGGTAATCAACAATGACCTACTGTATAGCACAGAAAACTCTACTCAGTGTTCTGTAATAACCTACAGGAGAAAAGAATCTGACAAAGTATAGATTTAGGTATATGTATAATTGAATCACTTTGCTGTACAGTTGAAACTAACAGAAACTTGTAAAGGACCTATATTCCAATGTAAAATAAAAATTAAGAAACAAAACAAAAATCACTACTAGGCCTCATGAGAGTCAAGAAATCACATCTGACAAATCTCTGCTTCCTCTGTGTAAGAATTAGTCAGAAATTACAGGAAGTTGTGAGGAAAATTATTCCAAGTCACCGTTTGCACTCTGCTCACTCGTGGATCTCTTGGGATGGGTCCCATTTGCAGAATTTCTAGTACTGAATAGGCAGATGGGCAGATCTCCAGTGTCCACTGGTTCTTTCCTGGCATAGGCACAAGTCTACAGTGCTACAGGATCCCATGTGCAATGACACATTGTCCTTTCATCTCTCAACTGACATAGGGAGATAGTCTTCCTTTGTTGGTTACACTTGCTCCTTTTTGCCTGTTCTAGGGAGACTCCCCACTAATGAACATGGTTCTTTAAACACCTTTTACACAACACTGGAAGAGTTTCTTTAGGAGAGCCATGTACTCTATGCTCTTGAGTGGCATTTTCACCCATCACAGGAAGGCATTTCTTACTGTGACCCAGATATGTGTGCACTAGAACATTCTTCAGGTCTTTTCCACCAGGCCCCCAGACCCTGTGCCACTGGGATCTTCCTCCTGGCTCTGCCACCAAGCTACTGTGCCAGTGGAACACTCTTCTGCTCCTCCATCCATTGACATCCTCCATCCAGAACTTGGATGGTGTTGGTCTCTGCTCATTCCCACCCTGTCTCTTTTGTAAGTTCTTCTTAGTCTCCTTTGTGAGTTTTCTGTTTCCACACATCTTCAACATCTATGGATTTTGGGGTTCTGATTTTTTGACTCTTATCCCTGTTAGGTGAGCATTTTCTAGTGGAGCTTATGCCTTTAGTGGCTTGCGCTGTTGCCTGAATGCTAGGATTGCCCACCTCTGTCTCTTCCAGAGTCTCACCTTCCTCAGATCATGTGTGCCAGTGCCCTGGCCTCCACATACTTGATGGATCCCTCACACTGAAGATGCTCTACCTGGATCACATCCATTCTGCAGTGCTGGGGTCATCTCCTTGCTGGGTCTCCAGACATGTGTCTATCCTCAAATTACACCATGATATTTAGTAAAACATCCAGTAGTTTTACTTTAGACACTTGAAGAGAATTTCTTTGAAGTAATTGTGTCAGTGGGGTTCAAACCAAAATTGTTTCTTGAATTACCCTGCTACAATCCAGTTGATGGTTCTGACTTTCACAAAGCTAGCCTGACAGCTTCATCCCTATAAAATGGAATTGGTGGGCCAGGAGCTAGATATCCCTTAAATATATGGAGTTTATTAGGCTCTGAATGCTCTAATCTGATTCTGAGGGATCCTTGATTATTTTATATGCCTCAACATTTGACCACTTACTCTATCAAATGAGGACATTGTGGAAAATTAAGAATAAAGTGGCTTAGTGTAGTCAAAATGAAAACAGTACAAAATGAGGCTGAGAGGGAAGGGAAGAAACAGAACCAGTACTTTGCAAGAAAGGGCTGCATTTAAGTACTGCACTGATGTAAGTATGGCAGTAGGTAGTTTTGTTACTGAGTACGTAACAGAGACAGTTGTCTCTGGCAGAGACAACTTTAGGAAATTGTAGAGCCATGTAAAAACAGCAAGGAGGCCCTGACACATGCACTGAACAAGCTTAGAAAACACATATGTAGCCTATTGTGCATTGCACCTGCCTGTGTTTTTTCTTGAAATTTTCAGTTTGGATTTTTCCATTCTATATTGTTCTTACCTAAAAAATCTACTTGTTACAATTCTAGAAGCAACCAAATACTTCTTTTCAACACTGTGTTAGTTTTGCTGTGGAGGCCTTTCCAAGACAGCTTTTGTCCTTTTCTCTCTCCTCATTTCACCCTTTTCATCTGATTTTTCCTTCAACTGCTCCATTATTTCCAATGGGAGAAAAATTAACAGTTTTGTTACAGGTTTTCTTCACTATCCAAAAATAGAGCTTTCCCATGTAAACTTTCAGAAGTCAAAATGGCATAGAGTGAGAAAACAGTCACTTGTTTTCCTAAAAGCAAAAATCCTCTTCAGATTTCTTCCTTAGTGAAAACAGGTGCTAATGTAGGTTTTTTGTAAAAGCAAAGTGGCATAAAGTGAAATTTCAAAAAGTGGGGAACACCCGTATTGTGTTCCAAAGGGACCTATAATTATTCAGGATATAAATACTTCGGCCTTCATGAGTTCCTGTCTCCAAAAAATATTAATTACATTTCACAACTGAATTCATACACAGGAAATACATTAATATATTTTAAGCTATCTTCTTTCCTATTTTGTTCCTGATTTAAGAACAAATGAAATGATTTTCATTTAAAAAGTGTTTTGGACCTTTTTAAAAAAAGGTATTTGAGGCATGCATTCTAAAGACACAACATCCATGGTGATATCCTCAGAAACGCGGTGAATTCTAATGGCCACTGAAAGCATGCCATGAGTCCCAGCTCTTCATAGGTTTCCCTGCTATCTGTATATGATCAGCCTCACATAATTCCATCTGTCATTCAGATGCTATTTTCAAGGGCCACCACTGGATGTGCAGATAAACTGCAAGTGATTAAGAACTTCAGATCATTGTACACTGGCAAGCCTAAATTTTCACACAACTTACTAATGGTTCTAAGTTGTGATAATGGTTTCTAAGTTGTGTTTTATCTTTAGCAATGTTATAAGTGGTTTCAGGTCTTTTCTGGAAAAGAGGGGGGACAAATAAGTAAATTTTAATAAACAATAATTTGTTGTTCAGTGTCTGACTCTTTGAGACTCCATGAACTACAGCATGCCAGGCTTCCCTGTCCTTCACCATCTCCTGGAGTTTGCTCAAACTAATGTCCATTGAATTAGTGATGCTACCCAACCATCTCATCCTCTGTTGCCCCCTTCTCCTCTTGCCCTCAATATTTCCCAGCAACGATAATTAATATTGAGTTCACTCCTTCCATCTCAGGCCTTTAGAAGATGACCTTCCAGACTGCAGCCTTGGGAATGGTCTCCAAGTATGTCACTAGTGTCCCTGGGACCTACTCTCTTTACACCCCATTCACCCTACTGGTCCTGCCTGGGAGTCTCCGCCAATGTTCTGTCATTATGCCTCTGACCCTGTTTTGTGGATCAGTGGTCCAGGAGTTCCTGCCAGCAAGAAACTGGTTCTCGCAGCCCAGCTCATGGGGACAACAACCTGCGAGGGTCTCAGAGGGTGTCACATGTATTTGCTGAATATTTAAGCACAGTGAAAACAAAAGGAAAAAACTGACCAATATTGTTGCTGACTTATTCCCTTACAAATCAACCTAGTGGAGATTTCATCCAACAACAAAAATATCCTCAGCAGCTGACTGTGGAAAAGAGCCCAGAGTCAGGCAAAGGATTTGTGAGGGGAAGGAGAGGGCTCCTGCCTGGGACCCTTGAGACTGGTTGGGACACCCTGGGGTTCTTAAGTCCTGATGGCCACTAGGTGACCTGTGAAGGACTGTGCTTTCCAGGCATGGTGAAGCTCTTTCGTATTGATAGCAGTGACTTAAATTAAGTGTTTAAGAAAATGCAATTTACCTTCAAACAGATGAATATTGCCTCATAGTCTTTTTTTTTTCTTTTAAATTGAAGTATAGTTCATTCCGGAGAAGGCGATGGCACCCTACTCGAGTACTCTTGCCTGAAAAATCCCATGGACGAAGGAGCCTGGTAGGCTGTAGTCCATGGGGTTGCAAAGGGTCGGACATGACTGAGCGACTTCACTTTGACTTTTCACTTTCATGCATTGGAGAAGGAAATGGCATCCCACTCCAGTATTCTTGCCTGGAGAATCCCAGGGATGGCGGAGCCTGGTGGGCTGCCGTCTATGGGGTCGCACAGAGTTGGACACGACTGAAGCGACTTAGCTAGCTAGCTATAGTTCATTTACAATATTGTGTAAGTTCCAGGTGTATAGCAATATGATTCAGTTATATATACATATATATTGCTTCAGGTTCTTTTGCCTTATAAGTTATCATAAAATACTGAGCATGGTGCCTGGTGTTATAACAATAAGTTCTTGTTGGTTATCTATTTTATATAAGGCAGTGATAGCCTTATGTTTTGTCTCCCTCAGTCTTGTTTCACCGGATCCCAGGGGACATGTCAGTATAGTGGTGAAGTAGAACCAGCTAAGGTTGGGATAAGATGTGATGACCTGTTTTTGTTTCCTTCTAAGGTTGCTTGTCATTCAGGTAATAATTGGCTTTTCATTATGAAAGAAACAAATCTTGAATGTTTACAAAACTGCAGTGAAGAGTACCTGTTCTGTGGACTTTGTGTAGGTTCCCCAGCCCTTGATCTCAGACTTCCCTGGGCCCTGCCATGAGGTTGTGCCTGTGCTGCCTGTGGTTTCATGTCTCCTTTCCTGTTTCCAGGGTCTGGACTTCGCTGGGTTTACAGCACACATGTTTGCTGGGATTTGCTTCGTTCTCTTGTTCTCCTTTCCACTCCTCAGACTCCTTTACTGGAACAAAAAGATCTATAACAAGGAACCCAGTGAGATTGTTGGTGAGTAGAAGCACCTCCTCATAGAGCTTCAGAGTTTACTAACACAATATTATTATTTTCTGGGGGAGGTTGCCACAAAAAGGCAGGAGGTTAATGCTATGTAGAATACCAGGAAGTATCCGTCCATTGGGATGCTGCACACTAGGATGTCCCTGTCTGCCTCCTTGTAGGCAGTGTACTTTCAGGGGCTTTAAATCCATGAACTGTGCCCCTTTAGTTTTCTATAGAATGAAATGTGTTTACATGTAGGAAGCAATGTCCACTGCATACAATTTGCATGTCATGATAGCATTGAACCACCTGTATTTAATACAAAAAGCAGAGCATACAGACTGTAGTCTATATTTTTGAACCACTCTGTTGCTTCATGTCCGGTTCTGTTACATTTTGTGCTGCATATGGGCTTCTCAGGAGGCAGGTAAGGTGGTCTGATATTCTCATCTCTTTTTTTTTTTTTGTTTTTTTTTTTTTTTAATTTTTTTTTTTGTTTTTTATTTTTTTTTTTAAAAATTTTAAAATCTTTAATTCTTACATGCATTCCCAAACATGAACCCCCCTCCCACCTCCCTCCCCATAACATCTTTCTGGGTCATCCCTATGCACCGGCCCCAAATATTTCACAGTTTGTTGTGATCCACACAGTCAAAGGCTTTATTGTAGTCAATGAAGCAGAAGTAGATGTTATTTTGAGATTTTTCTAAATCCAGCTTGTACATCTGGAAGTTCTTGGTTCATGCGCTGCTGAAGCCTAGCTTGAAGGATTTTGAGCATAATCTTGCTAGCATGTGAAATAAGTGCAATCAATTCCCATTTCTGTATAAATGGCTGGGAATCTAAGTATGTTCTCACCAGCCTTCCTACTCATCAGATGGTGACTTTACATGGTAGATCTGCCTTTCTTTCCTGGGTGACTTTTGTGTTCAGAATTTAACTGTTTTTGTTCTAACTAGGAAAATGTCATATACACCTTCTCAAGTCACCTATATAAAACCAGCTTGTTCCTGGTAGAATTGAATCACCCACCTCCACCAGATAAATGGAACCATAAGAAGAAATTTCTATTCCAGACAATATGTATTGATTGCACAAAAATTGGAGTGCCCTTGTAGATATAAAAGTGCTTTAAATGCAAGCAATCAACAGGGATTTCCTGGGCAGCCTCTTGGCCTAGCCCTTAGTGAAGGCTGCATAGGTGCAAGACAAGTGGGCAGCATGTGTAGACATAGGAATGGGCCTCACCAAAGAAGCCCAAAACTGTGTGTGTGTGTGGGGTGGCTCCAGTATGGGGGCTAGAGGAAAGGAAAGGAAAGCAGGCACAGATGCCAAGGGCCAAATGGAATAGTCTTTTTGGCGGCTTCCTGGGCCATGGAAGATTCCTGCCATGTAACATAGTTTACTTCATTTAGGAAGAACGTGTTTTCTTAATAACATTGATAATTACTCACCTGGTCATTTGCAGAGCAGAGTATGTGATTTTCTTGAGAAAAAAGAACATCTTCATGTTCATGGCTTCCCAGGTGGTGCCAGTGGTAAAGAATCCACCTGCCAATACAGGAGACCCAAGTGACATGAATTCAATTCCTGGGTCAGGAAGATTCCCTGGCTTAGGAAACGACAACCAACTCCAGTATTCTTGCCTGGAAAATTCCATGGACAGAGGAGCCTGGTGGACTACAATCCATAGAGTTGCAAAGAGTAGACACGACTGAGCAACTGAGCGTGTACACACATTCATGTTAACGTGGCATTCTTCCTAGGTGTGTCTCTGTCCACAGTTCCCCATTTGTGAGGACGCCAGTCATCTTGGATTTGGGGCCATCCTAATGACCTCACCTTAACTAATTATATCTGCAGTGACCCTATGTCCAAAACAGATCACATTCTGAGGTACTAGAGGTTAGGACTTCAACACGTGAATTCAGGGGGACACAATTCAACCCATAGCAATCAGCAAGAGGTATTGAAAATGTTTAATCATCAACAAGTATATGTAAAATGGGGTAACTTAATATGTAGCTTTAGTTTTCTAATGGAAAGTGTCATACCAATGGAGAGCTAGGGAAACTAATCAATCACAATGGCTAATCTGTCTTTAGAAGCTTGTGTGGGCACAGTTGCACCTCCTTCCTCCCCAATATCCCTCCACCTCACTGGTGATCCGAATTACTCAGGAATAATTGTTATATATACAGATTATCAGGCCCACCCCCAGGAAATCTGTGCTGTGAATAAACTCTTCTGGAAAGTCTTATCTTGCGATTAAGTTGGACATACTGATTTGGAAACATAGAAAACAAATCTGCGTATTGATTCCTTTACTCATCATGAATAAAGAGCTGAAGGAAGCTTTGAGGGAAGTGGGATAGAATGGTTGGGATATGGATAATGCTGGAACCCTATGGTAAGGACAACACAGGTTGTACATCAGCACACAGTGAACTGTGCAGATCCAGAGCAATCGCTCTGAGCCACTATTGGGTATAGGGAAATCTGATTTTGAATTGCTTGGTATAACTATAGATCCTAAGCTTAACCCCAGAGATTTGGGTTCAGCAGGTCTGTGATGAGTCCAAAACATATCAGAATAGCTTGGCTATGCTACAGTTTGAATATTCTTTGTCATGGCCTTTCTTTGGGACTGGAATGAAAACAGCTTTTCTAGTCCTGTAGTCACTGCTGAGTTTTCCAAATTTGCTGGCTTATTGAGTGAAGCACTTTAACAGCATTATCTTTTAGGATCTGAAATAGCTCAACTGGAATTCCATCACCTCCACTAGCTTGGTTCATAGTGATGTTTCCTAAGGCCCACTTGACTTCACATTCCAGGATGTCTGGCTCTAGTTGGGTGATCACACCATTGTGGTTATCTGGGTCATGAAACTCTTTTTTGTATAGTTCTTCTGTGTATTCTCTCCACCTCTTAATATCTTCTGCCTCTGTTAGTTTCTGTCCTTTATTGTGCTCTTCTTTGCAAGAAATGTTCCCTTGGTATCTCTAATTTTCTTGAAGAGGTCTCTAGTCTTTCCCACTCTATTGTTTTCCTCTATTTCTTTGCACTGATCACTGAAGAAGGCTTTCTTATCTTTCCTTGCTATTCTTTGGAACTTTGCATTCAAATGAGTATACCTTTCCTTTTCTCCTTTGCCTTTCACTTCTCTTCTTTTCTCAGCTATTTGTAAGGCCTCCTCAGACAACCATTTTGCCTTTTTGTATTTCTTTTTCTTGGGCATAGTCTTGATAACTGCCTCCTGTACAATGTCCCGAACCTTCATCCATAGTTCTTCAGTCATTCTATCAGATCTAATCCCCTGAATCTATTTGTCACTTCCACTATATAATCATAAGGGATTTGATTTAGGTCATACCTGAATGGTCTAGTGGTTTTCCCTACTTTATTCAATTTAAGTCTGAATTTTACAAAAAGGAGCTCATGATCTGAACCACAGTTAGCTCCTGGTCTTGTTTTGCTGACTGTATAGACTAGCAAAGTAATGCTCAAAACTCTCCTGCATAGACTAGCAAAGTAAGGCTCAAAATTCTCCAAGCAAGACATCAACAGTATGTGAACCACAAACTTCCAGATATCAAGGTGGATTTAGAAAAGGCAGAGGAACCAGAGATCAAATTGCCAGCATCTGTTGGATCATTGAAAAGGCAAGAGAGTTCCAGAAAAACTACTTTTGCTTTAGTGATTACACCAAAGCCTTTTGATTGTGTGGATCACAACAAACAGTCGAAAATTCTTCAAGAGATGGGAATATCAGACCACCTTACCTGCCTCTGAGAAATCTGTATGCAGGTCAAGAAGTAACAGTTAGAATTGGACATGGAACAATGGACTGGCTCCAAATTGGAAAAAAAAGTATGCAAAAGCTGTATATTGTCATTCTGTTTATTTAATTTATATGCAGAGTACATCATGTGAAATGTTGGGCTGGATAAAGCACAAGCTGGAATCAAAATTGCCAGGAAAGATATCAATGACCTCAGATATACAGATGACACCACCCTTATGGCAGAAAGTGAAGAAGAACTAATAAGCCTCTTGATGAAAGTGAAAGAGGAGAGTGAAAAAGTTGGCTTAAAATTCAATATTCAAAAAATTAAGATCATGGCATTCATTCCCATTGCTTTATGACAAATAGATGGGGAAAGAATTGAAACAGTGAGAGACTTTATTTTCTTGGGCTCCAAAATCACTGTGGATGGTGACTGCAGCCATGAAATTAAAAGACGTTTGCTCCTTGGAAGAAAAGCTATGACCAACCTAGACAGCATATTAAAAAGCAGAGATACTACTTAGCTGACAAAGGTCCATCTAGTCAAATCCATAATTTTTCCAGTAGTCATGTATAGATGTGAGAGTTGGATTATAAGGAAAGCTGAGCGCCAAAGAATTGGTTCTTTTGATCTGTGATGTTGAAGACTCTTGAGGTCCCCTTGGACTGCAAGGAGATCCAACCAGTCCATCTTAAAGGAAATCAGTCCTGAATATTCACTGGAAGTACTCATGCTGAAGCTTGAAGCTCCAAGCCATCTGATGCAAAGAACTGACTCAATGGAAAAGACCCTGATGCTGGGAAAGACTGAAGGCAGGAGGAGAAGGGGATGACAGAGGGTGAAATGGCTGGATGCCATCACTGACTCAATGGGCATGAGTTTGAGCAAGCTCTGGGAGTTGGTGATGGACAGGGAAGCCTGGCTGTGCTGCAGTCCAAGGGTCACAAAGAGTTGGACACGTTTGAGCTACTGAACTGAAGTGAACTAATACTACAAGAAAAAGTATCCCTGCAATCTCAGTAACACTACTTCGTGTTGGCCGAATGTCCTCTGTGGGATCACAGTGCCTTGCTGATCAGTAGTTCTCAGCTCTGAGCTGCTGATCATCATAGAGACCAGAGAGAACCATATGTTCCACTCTGTCACTGAATGACTCCTCCTGATTGTCCTGACTGTCACTAGGCTCCACCAGTTGCAGGGGCTGGGTTGAGTCAGCCTGCCAAGTGATCAACATGGGAGAGAATTTGACTTATTTATTGAAAAGCACCAGAGTATGCCCCTCTGATAATCAAATACCAACTCATGATGCTTATTCCTTATATTTTATATAGAATTTTTTAATATCTGTGTACATTAGGGATATTTGTGTGTAATATCCTCTCTTAAAATATATACTTTTTGCTGTCCTCAAAGGATGAATATATAAGTATACCCTCCTCTTCAGCTTTTGGGAAGAGATGGTGTAAAATTGCTATTACATTTTACCTTAAACGTTTTCCAGGTTATTTTAGAGTTGAACCTCTTTCCCTCCCTTCTTACGCCGCTATCTCCCTTGATTTCCTCTTCCCTCTCTCCCTCTCTCCTTCCCTTCTAGTTTTTAAATACAAATACTGATTCTTTAATAGATATAGGCTAGCTATTAAGGTTATCTATTTCTTCATGAGGGCTCACTGGTGGTTTCTGCCTTTAAAGGAATTTGTCCCTGTTCAAACTCAGTTGTTGAAAGAATTATTCTAAAATTGTTTATAATAGTTTTTCATTATCCTTTAATAGCTATAGAACTTTTAAAATTGAAGTATAGCTGATTTGCAAAATTGTGTATAGTTACAGTTAACAGGAAAGTGATTCAGTTATATATGCATATATATATATATATATATATATATATATATACACTCAGATTATTTTCCATTAGTTTATTATAATATATGGAGTGTAGTTCCCTGTATTAAACAGATACAATTCCTTATCTCTTTTATGCATAGTAGTTTTTATCTGTTAATCCCATACTCCTAATTTATGTCTCCCCCTCCTCTTCCCTTTTGGTTACCATAAGTTTATTTTCTATGTCTGTGAATCTGCTTGATTTGCATATAGATTTATTTGTATTATTTTTAGTTTCTACAAATAATATTTCAGTTCAGTTCAGTTCAGTCACTCAGTCATGTCCAACTCTTCGCGACCCCATGAATTGCAGCATGCCAGGCCTCCCTGTTCATCACCAACTCCCAGAGTTCACCCAAACTCATGTGCATCGAGTCGGTGATGCCATCCAGCCATCTCATCCTCTGTCGTCCCCTTCTCCTCCTGCCCCCAATCCCTCCCAGCATCAGAGTCTTTTCCAATGAGTCAACTCTTCGCATGAGGTGGCCAAAGTACTGGAGTTTTAGCTTCAGAATCATTCCTTCCAAAGAACACCCAGGACTGATCTCCTTTAGAATGGACTGATTGGATCTCCTTGCAGTACAAGGGACTCTCAAGATTTCACAAATATCATATAATACTTTTTCTTTATCTGTCTTTCTTCACTTAGTGCAATATTCTCTATGTCCATGTTGTTGCAAATGGCAATATTTATTTCTCTTAATTCTGAAGGAAGGCAATGCCAAAGAATGCTCAAACTACCGCACAATTGCACTCATCTCACATGCTAGTAAAGTAATGCTCAAAATTCTCCAAGCCAGGCATCAGCAATATGTGAACCGTGAACTCCCTGATGTTCAAGCTGGTTTTAGAAAAGGCAGAGGAACCAGAGATCAAATTGCCAACATCCCCTGGAACATGGGAAAAGCAAGAGAGTTCCAGAAAAACATCTATTTCTGCTTTATGGACTATGCCAAAGCCTTTGACTGTGTGGATCACAATAAACTATGGAAAATTCTGAAAGAGATGGGAATACCCAACCACCTGATCTGCCTCTTGAGAAATCTGTATGCAGGCCAGGAAGCAACAGTTAGAACTGGACATGGAACAACAGACTGGCTCCAAATAGGAAAAGGAGTACATCAAGGCTGTATATTGTCACCCTGCTTCTTTAACTTATATGCAGAGTACATCATGAGAAACGCTGGACTGGAAGAAACACAAGCTGGAATCAAGATTGCCAGGAGAAATATCAATAACCTCAGATATGACACCACTCTTATGGCAGGAAGTGAAGAGGAACTAAAAGCCTCTTGATGAAAGTGAAAGAGGAGAGTGAAAAAGTTGGCTTAAAGCTCAACAGTCAGGAAACGAAGATCATGGCATCCGGTCCCATCACTTCATGGGAAATAGATGGGGAAACAGTGGAAACAGTGTCAGACTTTCTTTTTGGGGGCTCCAAAGTCACTGCAGATGGTGATTGCAGCCATGAAATTAAAAGACGCTTACTCCTTGAAAGAAAAGTTATGATCAACCTAGATAGCATATTCAAAAGTGGAGACATTACTTTGCCGACTAAGGCCCATCTAGTCAAGGCTATGGTTTTTCATTTGGTCATGTATGGATGTGAGAGTTGGACTGTGAAGAAGGCTGAGCGCCAAAGAATTGATGCTTTTGAACTGTGGTGTTTTAGAAGACTCTTGAGAGTCCCTTGGACTGCAAGGAGATCCAACCAATCCATTCTGAAGGAGATCAGCCCTGGGATTTTTTGGAAGGACTGATGCTAAAGCTGAAAGTCCAGTACGTTGGCCACCTCATGCGAAGAGTTGACTCATTGGAAAAGACTCTGATTCTGGAAGGGATTGGGGGCAGGAGGAGAAGGGACGACCGAGGATGAGATGGCTGGATGGCATCACGGATTTGATGGCCGTGAGTCTGAGTGAACTCCAGGAGTTGGTGATGGACAGAGAGGCCTGGCGTGCTGTGATTCATGGTGTCACAAAGAGTCAGACACGACTGAGCGACTGAACTGAACTGACTGAATATACCATTATAAATATATATACACCACATCTTCTTACCAGTTATCTGTTGATGCACACTTGGATTGTTTCCAGGTTCTTGGCTATGCATATATGTTTTTGAATTAGAGTTTTCATCGCTTCTAGATATATGTCCAAGAATGGGATTGCTGGATCACATTGTTGTTTAGTTGTTCAGTTTTGTCTGACTTTTTGTGACCCCATAGACTGTAGCATGCCAGGCTTATAAGTCCTTCACCATCTCCTGGAGCTTGCTCAAACTCATGTCCATTGAGTCGGTGATGCCTTTCAATCATCTCATCCTCTGTTGTCCCCTTTTCCTCCTGCCTTCAGACTTTTCCAGCATAAGGGTCCTTCCTAATGAATCAGCTCTTCACATCAGGTGGCCAAAGTATTAGAGCTTCAGCTTCAGTATCAGTCCTTCCAATGAATATTCAGGTCTGATTTCCTTTAGAATTGACTAATTTGATCTCCTTGCAGTCCAAGGGACTCTTGAGAGTCTTCTCCAACATCACAGTTCAAAAGCATCAATTCGTTTGTGCTCAGCTTTCTTTATGGTCCAACTCTCACATCCATACATGACTACTGGAAAAACCATAGCTTTGACTAGATGGACCTTTGTTGGCAAAGTAATGTCTCTGCTTTTTAATTCGCTGTCTAGGCTTGTTATAGCTTTTATTCTAAGGAGCAAATGTCTTTTAATTTCACGGCTGCTGTCACCATCTACAATGATTTTGGAGCCCAAGAAAATGAAGTCTGTCAGTGTTTCCACTGTTTCTCCATCTATTTGCCATGAAGTGATAGGACCAGAACCACGATCTTTGAATGTTGAGTTTTAAGCCAGCTTTTTTACTCTCCTCTTTCACCTTCATCAGGAGGCTTTTTAGTTCCTCTTTGCTTTCTGCCATAAGGGTAGTGTCATCTGCATATCTGCGTTTATTGATATTTTTTTCCAACAATCTTAATTCTGACTTGTGCTTCATCTAGCCTGAAATTTTGCAGTATGTACTCTGAATATAAGTTAAATAAGCAGGGTGACAATATACAGCCTTTACATAACCCTTTCTCAATTTTGATCCAGTCCATTTTCCCATTTACAGTTCTAACTCCTGCTTCTTGACCTGCATACAGATTTCTTAGGAGGAGGGTAAGGTGATCTAGTATTCCCATCTCTTGAATAATTTTCCACAGTTTGTTGTGATCCACTGAATCAAAGATTTTAGCATAGTCAATGAAGCAGAAGTATATGTTTTTCTGGAATTCTCTTGCTTTTTCTATGATTCAACACATGTTGGCAATTTGATCTCTATTAGCTTCTTATGTAGTCTGGATATTAACTCTTCGTTAGTTGTTTCATTTGCAATTATTTTCTCCTGTTCTGAGGGTTGTCTTTCGGTCTTGCTAATTGTTACCTTCATTGTGCAGTTCTTAAATTTAATTAAGTTCCTTTTGTTTATTTCTGTTTTTATTTCCATTTTCTAGGAGGTGGATCAAAGAGGAACTTGCTGTGATGTATTTCAGAGTGTACTGCCTATGTTTTTTTTTTTTTTAAGAGCTTTATAGTGTCCAGCGTTATATTTAAGCCTTTAGCCCATTTTGAGTTTATCTTTGTGTGTGGAATTAGGAGGTGTTCTAGTTTCATCCTTTCACATACAGCTGTCCAGTTATCCCATACCAGTTATTGAAGAGGCTGTCTCTCTCCATTGTATATTCTTGCCTTCTTTGTCAAAAGTAAGGTACTTGGGACTAAGTTTATCTCTGGGCTTTCTATCTTGTTCAGTTGGTCTATATTTCTGTTTTTGTGGCAGTACCATATGACTGTAGCTTTGTAGTATAATCTGGTGAGAAAGGTTGATTCCTCCATCTCCATTCTTCTTTATCAAGATTGTTTTGGCTATTCGAGTTCTTTTGTGCTTCCATACAAATTGCGAAATTTTTTGTTCTAGTTCTGTGAAGAATACCATTAGTAATTTGATAGGGATCACATTGTATCTGTAGATAGCATTTTGTAGTATATATAGTTATTTTCACAACCTTGTATGTTGATTCCAACCTTGTATATTGATTCTTCCAACATTGTATATCTCTCCATTTGTTTGTGGTGTGTTGATCTCTTTCATCAGTGTCTTAGAGTTTTCTGCATGCAGAACTTTTGTCTCTTTAGGTAGGTTTATTTCTGGGTATTTTATTCTTTCGGTTGCAGAGGTGCATAGGATCGCTTCCTTAATTTCACTTTCTGATTTTTCATTGTTAGTATATAGGAATGCAAGGGATTTCTGTGTGTTAATTTTATATCCTATGATTTTTATAATATTTATTAATTCTAGTAATTTTCTGGTGGCATCATTATGGTTTTCAATGTAGAAAATCATGTCATTTGTGATCATGAGAGTTTTACTTCATTTCCAATCTGGATTCCTTTTATTTCTTTTTCTTCTCTGCTTGCTGTGGCTAGGATTTCCAAAACTATGTTGAATAAAAGTGGTGAGAATAGGCACCCTTGTCTTATTTTTGATTATGGAGGACATGCTTTTTGATCCTTTACCACTGAAGATAATGGTTGCTGTGGGTTCACTATATATGGCTTTTATGATGTTGGGGTATGTTCCAAGGCAATGGCAACCCACTCCAGTACTCTTGCCTGGAAAATCCCATGGGTGGAGGAGCCTGGTAGGCTGCAGTCCATGGGGTCGCTAAGAGTCGGGCATGACTGAGTGACTTCACTTTCACTTTTCACTTTCATGCATGGGAGAAGGAAATGGCAACCCACTCCAGTGTTCTTGCCTGGAGAATCCCAGAGACGGGGGGGGGGGGGGGGGCTGGTGGGCTGCTGTCTATGGGGTCGCACAGAGTTGGACACGACTGAAGCGACTTAGCAGCAGCAGCAGGAGCAGCAGCATGCCTACTTTCTGGAAAGATTTTATAAGAAATGCGTGTTGAATTTTGTCAAAGGCTTTCTCTGCATCTATTGAGATGATCATATTATTTTTATCTTTCAATGCTAATATGGTACATTAGATAGCATATATTGAAGAATCCATGCATCTCTGGGATAAAGCCCACTTGATCATCTCGTTAATGTGTTGTTGGATTCTGTTTACTGGAATTTTGTTGAGGATTTTTATATCAACGTTCATCAGTGATATTGGCCTGTAATTTTCTTTTTTGTGTGTGGCATCTTTGTTTAGTTTTTATATTAGGGTTATGGTGGCCTTGTAGAATGAGTTTGGGAGTTTTTCTTCTGCAATTTTCTGGAACAGTTTGAGCAGGATAGATGCCTGTCAAGCCATCTAGCCCTGGGCTTTGTGTTGAAAGATTTTTGATTTTAGTTTTGATTTCCATGTTTCTGATTGGTCTATTCATATTTTCTATTTCTTTGGTTCAGTTTTAGAAGGTTCTACTTTTCTAAGAATTTGTCCATTTTTCCAGGTTGTCCATATTATTGGCATATAGTTGCTCATACTAGTCTCTTGTGAGCCTTGGTATTTCTGTGTTTTCTGTTGTAACTTTTCCTTTTGAATTTCTGATTTTATTGATTTGAGTCTTCTCCCTTTTGATGGGTCTGGTTAACAGTTTGTCAATTTTATCTTCGTAGAAAGCCAGTTTTTAGTTTTATTGATCTTTGCTATTGTCTCCTTCATTTATTTCTGCTCTGATTCTTTATGAGTTTGTTCCTTCTACTAACTTCGGATTTTTTTTTTTGTTGTTTGTTCTTCTTTTTCTAGCTGCTTTAGGTGTAAGATTAGCTTGTTTATTTGATATTTCTTATTTCTTGAGGTATTCTTGTATTGCTATAAACTTCCCTCTTATCACTGCTTTTACTGTGTCCAGTACATTTGAATTGTCATGTTTTCACTGTCTTTTGCTTCTATCCATATTTTGATTTCCTTTTTGATTTCTTCGCTGACCTGTTGGTTATTCAGAGAAGTATTGTTTGGCCTCCATGTGTTGTTCTTTTTTTTTTAAAAAATAGATATTTCTTCTGTTGTTTTTATCTAATCTTATAGTGTTGTGGTCAGAAAAGATGATTAGAATTATTTCAAATTTTAAAAATTTACCATGGCTTGATTTGTGGCCCAAGATGTGATCTATGCTGGAGAATGTTCATTTGCAATTGAGAAAAAGTGATATATATTGATTTTGGATAAAATGCCTGTAGATGTCAATTGGTCAAACTTGTCAAATGTATCATTTAAAGAAGAACTAAAGAGCCTCTTGATGAAAGTGAAAGAGGAGAGTGAAAAGGTTGGCTTAAAGCTCAGCATTCAGAAAACTGAGATCATGGCTTCTTGTCCCATCACTTCATGGCAAATAGATGGGCAAACAGTGGAAACAGTGGCAGACTTTATTTTGGGGGGCTCCCAAATCACTACAAATGATGATGGACAGGGAGACCTGGTGTGCTGCAGTCCATGGGGTTGTGAAGAATCGGACACAATTGAGCAACTAAAACTGAACTGAACTCTGTTTAAAATAAATAAGCAACAATGATATATTGTATAGTATAAGGAAATATAGCCATTGTTTTTAATAACTTTAACTAAAGAGTACAAAAATATTGAATCACTATGTTGTATACCTGAAACTAATATAATATTGTAAATGAGCTATATTCAATTTTTAAAGTTTTAATATTAAAAGTATACTGGAGCAAAAAAAAAAAATAAAGCTTCCATTTCTTTATGAATTTTCTGTCTGGATCATCTGTCAATTGGTGTGAATGGGATATTAGAGTCCCCCCCACTATTATTGTGTTACTGTTGATTTACCATTTTAATAGTTGCTAGCATTTTCCTTATGTGTTGGGTGTTCTTATTTTGGGTGCATGAACTTAATAATCATTTTATCCTTTTCTTGGGTTGATGCCTTGATCATTATGTAATGTCCTTCTTTGTCTCTTGAAACAATCTTTTTTGTAAAGTCTATTTTATCTGGCATGAGTATTGCTATTTCCACTTCCTGTTGATTTCCATTTGCATGGAATACCTTTTTTTAGATCCTCACTTTCAGTCTGTATGCATCCTTAGGTCTGGGTTGGGTCTCTTGTACATAGCACGTATCTTGGTTTTGTATCCATTTATCCAATCTGAATCTTTTGGTTGGAGTGTTTAGCCAGTTTATTTATATATATGACTCTGAATCTTCCCTTGTGGCTCAGACTGTAAAGAATCTGTCTACAGTGCAGGAGACCTGGGTTAAATCCCTGGGTTGGGAAGATCCACAGGAGAAGGCAATGGCAACCCACTTCAGTATTCTTGCCTGTGAAATCCCATGGATACAGGAGCTTGGTGGTCTACATTTCATGCAGTTACAGAGAGTAGGAGACAACTGAAAACAAATGTTTTCACCAATTACTTTATTGTTTTGCATTTGTTTTGTATGCCTTTCCTTTTTGTGTTTCCTTTCTAGAGAAGTTCCTTTAGCATTTGTTATAGAGTTGGTTTGGTGGTTCTGAATTCTCTTAACTTTAGTTTGTCTGAAAAGCTTTTGATTTCTCCTTTAAATCTGAATGAAATCCTTGCTTGGTTGTAGGTTTTCCCCTTTCATCACTTTAAGTATATCCTGCCATTCCCATCCAGCCTGCAGAGTTTCTGTTGAAAGATCAGTTCTTAGCTTTATGGGGATGTTGTATGTTGCTTTTCCTTTGCTGCTTTCAATATTTGCTTTTTGTTTTTAATTTTTGTTAGATTAATATGTATTTTGGCATGTTTCTCCTTGGGTTTATTCTGTGTGGGAGTCTCTGGGCTTTCTGGATTTGGGTAGCTATTTCCTTTCTCACTGTAGGGAATTTTTTGACTATAATAGCCTCAAATATTTTCTCATGCCCTTTCCTTTTGTCTTCTTCTTCTGGGACCCCTATGATTCTAATGTTGTTACACTTAATGTTGTCCCAGAGGTCTCCGAGATGAGACTGTCCTCATTTCTTTGTTTGTTTTTTTTTTCTGCTTCAGTTGTTTTCAGCATTTTACCTTCCAGTTCACTTATTTTTTCTTCTGCTTCAGTTACTCTACAGTTAGCTCCCCCCCACCCCCAGTGCATTTCTAATCTCAGTTACTGTGTTGTTCATTGTTGATTGTTTATTCTTTAATTGTTTTAGGTCTTTGTTAAACATTTATTGTATCTTCCTGATCTGTGCCTTCAGTCTATGTATCCGTGCCTCCATTTTATTTTCAAGAATTTGGATCATCTTTACAATCATTAATATGAATTATTTTTGGTGTAGACTGTCAGTTTGTTTTCATTTGTTTGATCCTGTGGATTTTTAGCATGTTCTTTCATCTGCTGCATCTTTCTCTGTCTTTTCATTTTGCTTAATTTACCATGTTTGGGGTCTCCTTTCTGTAGGCTGGAAGGACATAATTTCTCTTAACTGTGGAGTCTGCCCCCATAGTTGGGGTTGTACAAGTGCCTTGTGAAGATTTCCTGGTTGTGAGACATGCCTGTGTTCTGGTGAATGGAGCTCAATCTTGTCTCTGGGACAGTGCCATATCCAGTAGTGAGTTTTGGGGTATCTATGGGTTTGGTATGGCTCTGGGCAGCCTGTCTATTAATGTGCAGAGTTATGTTCCTATTTTGCTGAAAATTTAGTGTGGCATCTGGCACTGAAGCTTACTGGCCTTGGCTTTAGTGTTGAGATGGAGGCCGTTAGGAGAGCTCTTGCCTATTAATGTATCCTGGGGTCAGGAGTTCTCTGGTGGATCAAAATCCTGGAGTTGAGTCTCTCACCTCAGGGGTTCAGGCCTGACCCCTTACTAGATCTCCAAGACCTCACAAGCCACACAGCATAGAAGACCAAACCCTGAGACTCTTGCTGAAGGCAACACTCAGCAGCCCAGAATACCCAGTGAGACTCAAACCAAAGTCCTCCAATATTTCTAGGAAGGTCTCTGGACTTGTTGTGGGCAGTATGTGGTCAGCTCAGTCTCAGATGTGGCCATACTTCAGTTTGTACTTACTCCTAAAGTTCATAGTTTCCCCTAAAGTTCACTGTCTGTTCCCTGCCTAGCCTCAAGGCAGCGAAGGCCAAGGCTTATTGAGGCTCATTTGTTCACTCAGGCTGAGAAGTGGGGAGGACATGGCAGCCACAATTTGGATGCACCAGAGAGTGCCTGTGACAATAGAGACTTGATGGATATTGGTGCAGTCTGAGGTGGGTTGTATGCTTTCCCAGAGGAATTGGCTTCAGATTATGGGTCCCTAGAAAGAGTCAAGGTGATTAAGCTTCCGGAAGGGTGTGGAAAGTAACCTGTGCCTGCTCATAACCAGGCAGTTGTGATCACCTCCGGAGTCAGGACTGCATCAGCCGTGTTTTGCCTGCTCTCTCAGGCACTTTCCCTGGGTTTGGCAGTGGCAATTGTGTTTAATTCCACAGATGACACTCTGACTGGTTTTGCCAGATTTGGCAGACACCAAAACTGTCTATGAGTGTGGTGTTTAGTGTCCCAGAAACAACCACTTGCTGCTCTAGGATGCCCAGTATTTTCTCTGGACTCTGTCCACTGTGTCGAAGTAGCCCTCTCAGAGTATCCTCATGGAAGCCAGCCTTGATCCTCTCCCTGAGGTCTGATACCTGAGCCTGTGCCTTGGCACCCTGCTTCCACCCTCTGCTGCGGGTGGAGGCGTGTGAGCTGCTTCTCAATTGAGAAGTGCTGTTTGGCAGTAATTTCTGTAGTGAATTTTCTCTGTTTTGTCTCCTGAGCCCCCTGCCACCATCACTCCCCCCTCTGAGGTTCCAAAGCTCCCTCCCTGACTCTGCCTGTGAGGGGGATTCCTAGTGTCCAGAACTTTTCCCTCCTTCATGACTCGCTCCCCTGGGGTGCAAGTCCCATTCTGAAATCCTTTGTCTCTTTTAGTCTTTATCTTTTCCCCTACCTCTTTCTAACGAGATTGGCTTGCCTTTTTGAAAATTTGGGGTCTTCTACTGTTGTTCAGAAGTTGTTCTGTAGGAACTATTTTATATTCAGACGATTTTTTTTTAATGTACTTGTGGGGAAGAAGGTGATCTCCTCCTCTTATTCTTCCTCCATCTTCTTGTGTTCCCCCTTATTGTTTCTTAATGTTAGAGCCGAGGTTATTGGTTTTCATAGAAATTGATTCAGTTCAAATTAGTTTCTAATTTCCATTTTTATTTCTCCTTTGATCTTTGGATATTTCATTTTATTTTTATTTAAATTTATTTATTTTAATTGGAGGCTAATTAATTTACAACATTGTATTTGTTTTGCCATACATCAACATGAATCTGCCACGGGTGTACACATGTTCCCAATCCTGAACCCCCTTCTCACCTCTCTCCCTGTACCATCCCTCTGGGTCATCCCAATGCACCAGCCCCAAGCATCCTGTATCCTGCATCAAACCTGGACTGGCAATTTGTTTCTTATATGATATTATACATGTTTAAATGCCATTCTCCCAAATCATCCCATCCTCTCCCTCTTCCACAGAGTCCAAAAGACTGTTCTATACATCTGCATCTCTTTTGCTGTCTCGCATACAGAGTTATTGTTACCATCTTTCTAAATTCCATATATATGTGTTAGTATACTGTATTGGTGTTTTTCTTTCTGGCTTACTTCACTCTGTATAATAGGTTCCAGTTTCATCCACCTCATTATAACTGATTCAAATGTATTCTTTTTAGTGACTGAGTAATACCCCATTGTGTATATGTACCACAGCTTTCTTATCCATTTGTCTGCAGATGGACATCTAGGTTGCTTCCATGTCCTGGCTATTATAAACAACGCTGTGATGAACATTGGGGTACACATGTCTCTTTCGATTCTGGTTTCTCTGATGTCTATGCCCAGCAGTGGGATTGCTGGGTCATATGGCAGTTCTATTTCCAGTTTTTTAAGGAATCTCCACACTGTTCTCCATAGTGGCTGTACTAGTTTTCATTTCCACCAACAGTGTAAGAGGGTTCCCTTTTCTCCATACCCTCTCCAGCATTTATTGCTTGTAGACTTTTGGATCGCAGCCATTCTGACTGGCGTGAAATGGTACCTCATTGTGGTTTTGATTTGTATTTCTCTGCTAATGAGTTTGTTAGCCAGCTGTATGTCTTCTTTGGAGAAATGTCTATTGAGTTCTTTGGCCCATTTTTTGATTGGGTCGTTTATTTTTCTGGAATTGAGCTGCAGGAATTGCTTGTATATTTTTGAGATTAGTTGTTTGTCAGTTGCTTCATTTGCTATTATTTTCTCCCATTCAAAAGGCTGTCTTTTCACCTTGCTTATAGTTTCTTTTGTTGTGCAGAAGCTTTTAAGTTTAATTAGATCCCATTTGTTTATTTTTGCTTTTATTCCCAATATTCCGGGAGGTGGGTCATAGAGGATCCTTCTGTGATGTATGTCAGAGAGTGTTTTACCTATGTTCTCCTTTAGGAGTTTTATAGTTTCTGGTCTTACGTTTAGATCTTTAATCCATTTTGAGTTTATTTTTTGTATGGTGTTAGAAAGTGTTCTAGTTTCATTCTTTTACAGGTGGTTGACCAGTTTTCCTAGCACCAATTGTTAAAGAGAGTGTCTTTTCTCCATTGTATATTCTTGCCTCCTTTGTCAAAGATAAGGTGTCCATATGTGTGTGGATTTATCTCTGGGCTTTCTGTTTTGTTCCATTGACCTATATTTCTGTCTTTGTACCAGTACCATACTCTCTTGATGACTGTGGCTTTGTAGTATAACCTGAAGTCAGGCAGGTTGATTCCTCTAATTCCATTGATCTTTGGATATTTTAAATGTCTTTACTTACACTAAATTTGGGGACATCTTTACCTGATTTAATTTCATGGGCTTCCCAGGTGGTATAGTGGTAAAGAATTCACCTGCCCAGCAGGAGACATGGGTTTGGTCCCTGGGTTGGGAAGATCCTGTGGAGAAGGAAATGGCAACCCACTCTCGTATTCTTGCCTGAGAAATTCCATAGACAGAGGAGCCTGGCAGGCTATAGTCCATGGTGTTACAAAGAGTTAGACATGATTTAGAGACTAAATCAAAAACAACAATGTAATTTCACAATGGTCAGAGAATATATTTTGTAAAATTTGATTATTTTTGAATTTATTGAAACATGTTTTTATGGTAAAATGTGGCCTATTCTCATAAATATTCTACTTGTACTAGAAAAGAATATGTTTTCTGCCATTGTTGTTTGGAGTTACGTCAATATGACCAATTGACACTTTTATTATTATGAAGTGACCTTCCCTATCCATAGTAATATTCTTGCTTTGAAATCTAATTTGATCTTAATGTAGCAATTCCAGCTTTTTCTTGACTGCTGTTAGTCTGATGTATTTTTTAAGTCATCTTTTCACTTTTAACGTTTTTGTGTATATTTAAAGTGCATTTCTTGCAAATAACTTACAGTTGGGTCTTGCTTTTTATCTAATCTGATAATTTGTCTTTTAATTGATATGTTTAGGTCATTGATATTTAATTTGATTAGTGACATGGATGGATTTACAGTATTGTAAAGTAAAATAAAGTAAAAATAAAATTAAAAAAATTAGAAGGAGAAAAGGAATACAATAAAAAATGATCAGGGGACTTTTAAGACTAAATAAATGTAATACAATGACAATAAAAAAAGAAAAAAATAAATACTGGTTGAATGAAAAAATAAAGGAAATGGATTTAATCAAAAAAATAATTGTATCTTCATATTGCATTTTTCTAATTGTGATTTTATTTATAATTATATAACTAACTTCAAGTGATACTATACTACTTAACATGAAGTATAAGAATCTTACAATAGCTTAAGTTCATTTATCAACTTCTGACCTCAGAGTCTTCCCCTGAGACTCCTGAATTAGAGCCACCTCCTGTGAGAGAGCAAATCCCACATGGTAATGTCTTTGCCTGAGGTTGGTTGAGAAGCTCCTAGGGGCTGGTGGTAATCAGAGAGGCAGAGATAAGTCATCTGATACTGTGTCCTGGTCAGAGCCAGTCAGCCAAAAGCAACAGCTAAAACTTATACAATGGGAACAAATCTGACAATGGCACACACTATTTGAGGATTTTGAGTCTTCCCTAAAGATCTCTGTGGGTCATGAAGAACCACTGGATATTTGAAAAAAGTAATCTATGTATCTATCTGTCGTTTATCTTCTTAGATTGATCAGCCTAGATAGTATTATCCTCTTAGAAGAAAGGTAAATAGGAAGATAGAGTCCTTGTTTCTATATATCAATCTAACTGAATTTATCTATCAATAGATTAATATATAGAAAGTTTCTGTAGATGACAGATAGATTGATAGAACATGCAGTGTTTTAACATTAACCAGAGGTGGGTCTCTTCCCTGGTGGCTAAGAGGTTAAAGAGTCTGCCTCTAATGCAGGAGACCTGGGTTCGATCCCTGGGTTGGGAACATCCCCTGGAGAAGGAAATGGCAACCCATTCCAGTATTCTTGCCTGGAGAATCCCATGGACGGAGGAGCCTGGTGGGCTACAGTCCATGGGGTCGCAAAGAGTTGGACACGACTGAGCGACTTAACTAACTAAACGGTGGGCTGGTAAGAAGTGGCTTCAGTCAAAGTTTACTGAGAGCAATCAGAATTGGCAAATGTGGGGAGATGAAACGTGGATAACCTGGTGAACTGAGGCAAGAACAAGTGGATCCTGCAAGATCCACATCATTATATTCGGAACTGCTCCTATGGCTAAGTACTGTTCATTTGTAATGTATCTTATTTCTCTATCTTGTTGGAGGCCTGTCCCTATAATGTCAAATTCATTCTCTCCTGTAGCATCTAGCATCCTGTCTGGCACTTTTTGCATGTTCAATGCAGAAATGTAGAGGAGAATGTCATTGATAGGACCAAAATGACATTTCAGGTTCATGTGCCTGGAAGATTAATGATGTCATATAAAAACTGAGAAAGAGGGAAGAGTTTCATGGGGGCAGATGGAAGGTTTATCTGTGAATCTTATAGCACAAGGGTCAGAGGGCAACATCAAGTAGCTGATTGGGATCATAGTCTTGGAGCTCAGCAGAGGCAGGATGGGGAAATGGTGGTGGAGATGCACAGTAAGCCTGGGAACTAAGGAGTGAATACTTGGCCAAACTGAGCTCTGGGTGCAGGCAGTGAGCTCCCTTTTCCTTGGCAAAATGTTTCTTAACCAAATTTTCCCATGATCAATGACATATTTATTTCATTTTCTAACTAGGAGAACAAAAGTTGACTAGCTGAGCATTAACCCATTGGGTGATCTGGGGAGAGTAACCCATCCTGTTTGATTTGATGGGTTAGAAGGCATCTAGACTCTGGGTGTGTGTGAGGGGTTGAAGCTGCCACTGGAAAAGACAACTGCAGAAAGGAGCCCTGGGGACCTGGAAGGCCAGATTCACAGCTTCTACTTCTGCAAACACAGAGATGGAGAGGGTCCCATAGGCTGGCCTGGGAAAAAAGTATTTGGGTACTAGCTTTGATATGCCTACTCAGGAATTTATTCATAACACAAAGAGTTGAAATTATATTACTTCACATCCACTGTAATTTTTCAAAGTCGGCTTTGTCTTCTGTTCCCATCATAATAATATGAAAGCTAAGAAACAACTGTTTTGGTTTGGTCCCTGAATATCTGCATCATGAATGCACGTTTCCTGTTCTTAGAGGATGCTGAGGGGAGTTGGTGTTGATATCTGAAGTTGCAGGATACTGAAGCCTCAACTTTCCTTTCCTGCAGAACTGAAGCATGAGATCCATGTCTGGCGTCTTACTGCACAGCACATCAGCCCAGCCAGCAGGGAGGAGACAGCAGTTCGAGGTATGCTCCTGGGGAAGGTGCTGACACTGGAGCGCCTGCTGGCCCAGCGGCTACACAGCTTCCACAGGTACCAAGCCAGACCCTGCTAAGACCACTCTTGGTTTACAACTGTGGTCCTCATTGTTACCAATTATGCTCAATGGTTGAATCATTGATAACCTTCATATGACCACCCTAAGAGTGTTCAAATGTCAACTGCAAAATGTGAGCTAAAATGATTTTGTAGAGTAGTCCATGATTCTGCAAAAGAGAAACACTAACTGCAGGCTACTAGGTAGGTTTTGGGCACCATACACTGTGTTAAGCCTGTTATGGTGCATGATTTATTTAACCCTCACTTAGCTCTCTGGAATGTGTGCTGATATTAGTCGCAGTTTAAGGATGAGAAAACTGAGGGTCAGAAAATTTGAGCAAGTTGCCCAGGGTTATACATCTAGAAAAGAGTGATGCCTGGGATTGAGTTCACATGCCTGTCACACTTCACACCTAACATGTTGCATAATGAGAATAAAAAACCAATTTAACAAATTAATCTAATGAAATGTTCTCCCAGTAGCTTATTTTCAGGGGGCTCAAAGAATACCTAAGTTTAATTCATTTCTTGGAGTTTGTTTGTTTGGCCTTGCCAAGTGGCACGTGGAATCTTAGTTCCCCAGCCAGGGATTGAACCTTTGCCCCTGAATTGGAAGCATGGAGTCCTAACTACTGGACCACAAGTTAAATCCCTTGAATTTATTTTTAATCAAAGCTGAGATCTAATGGGTAACAATGAGGTGCTGAATCTTTCCTCCTCAGTTGGATGAGATGCTGAGTTCCAAACTGTCTTTATTCCGGAAGTACTGCCAGGAAGTGCAAAACCCTGCTCACTCCTCAGAAATGTAGAAGCAGTCCTGCAGCAGGATCAGGTACTGGGTGGAGATGAGGTCTGTCACAGCAAGGGGAACTGTGAGTCCTTGTGAAGGTAGTGGGAATGATCTTACATGTGGCAATTTAGTGAGACCAGCCCTGTGTTCCCAAAGAGTAGGCAAGCTGAGGACAGGAGCTGGCACAGTGCCAGGATGAAACTGAGGGCCATCTAGAGCGGTTGCAGCTGAGTCTGGGTATTGGGGTGAGAATTCCACAGGTGAGTATGTGGAGATTCACTCTATCCAGAAATGAAGCCCAGGGAGAAGCTCTGTCTCAGCATCCTTAGCTCTATCTCAGCGCAGAACCTACCTGTACCTTGTGGCACTGGAGAACCAGGATCTGGTATCTCCAGGTTAACAGGAAGGCCCAGAGTTGCCGACTGGGGACAGAGTGGCCAACTTCAGCAACAGGCATAGATCTTAAAAGGAAAAACTTTGTGAATTAAAGATGCAGCAGTAAGTTTCTCTGAATGTATTAAATTTCCTGACCTTCAATTTCTTCATGCTCCTTCTGACATGGGCATTAAGACATAGTCAGTGTATCTCAGGGTTAAAATGGGAAGAGACATGTGGACTCAGAGATTCACCACGTTTGCATCAGCTCATCCTGTTTTGATCACAGAAAGGGAAACTGAGACGCAGAGACTGCAGTGGCCTTTCTAAGGCCACACAGTCACTGAGAAGCAAATAGCAGTGAGGGTGATCTAAGTCATGTACTTGCTCTACAGGTCTTATTTCTACATTTTATTTTTTAAAATTTCCTTAGAACCATTCACTTGGGTCAGCTGTGATTTCCTCTAGGGTTTATAACTGGCTGCGTGGTCAACCTCCATTAATACGATGACACGTGAGAGCTCATGAAGACTAAATTCTCCCCTACAAATCTTTTTCCTAATTGATGAGAGATGAAATAAAGCAGAAAGATGAGTTGATACGAAAGGTTAGAAAAGAAAGGCAAGTGGGAACAAATAGAAGTGACTGAAATAGAAATGGAGATAAGGTGGGTACCATGACTAGAGGGGAGGGAAACAGACATAAGTGCTTCAAGGTAGATTTCCAATTGATAGAAATCACCACTAAAGCAAGTGGCACTTCTTTTACTGTTTTCTCCTTTAGTTAAATTATAACACAGCCTCATTTTGGAAAAAATTCGGAAAATTCAGAATAAAAAAATAAAAAGAGATGACTTACTGTCTCATGCCCTGTCGCTTCAGTTGTGTCCAACTCTGTGTGACCCTATGGACTATACCTGCCATGCTCCTCTGTTCATGGGGATTCTCCAAGCAAGAACACTGAAGTGTGTTACCATGTCCTTCTCCATGGGATTGTTCTGACCAGGGGTTGAACCCAGGTCTCCTGCATTACAGGTGGATTCTTTTCCATCTGAGCCATTACGGGAACCTGCCTATTTACACTTAGGCCAGTATTCTGATGTTTCCTGTGCTGTACTCATACATACCTCATTGAACAGTCTGGTCATTGCATGTGTTACTTTCCTTGGGAATCTTGAGTGAGCATCTTTCCTAGTCCATGAACCCAGTCTTACTGGGTGCCTTATATGACAAGAGCTGCCCCATTCTATGGCTGCACCTGGTGTCATGCAGTGGACAGTGTCTAGGCCAGGGGATCATGTTGTGTGCTACTGCTGACTGCCATCCTGCTGGCCTCACTGCTCAATGCCAGCAGGAAAATGATGTCTGCGCTTTTCTCTTGTAGACAGATCTCACAGGAAGATAAAAATTGGGAGACCAATATCCAGGAGCTACAAAGAAAGGTATTATGGTTTCTTTTTTTGGGGATTTCTTGAAAAACAGTAAATTCTTTTTCTTTTCTTCATGTGAAGTTGCAACTTAAAGTCACCTCTCTTTTATTCCTGTAATTGTACATAAGACATAGCTATTTCTTTGAGTTAATGGGAAAGATAATTTTCCAGACATGGTAAGCTTATTTTGCCCAGGAATTGAAAAGTTAAACTTTTAATATTTCCTTTAAGATAGGGCGATGCTTTCTGTGGTTAATGTGGATGTGGGGAAGGTTGGCTGGCTCTCGGCTCCACCTGACCTTGAAAGGCAAGTCTGTGGTTCCCAATTGTGTAGGTTAAGAGGTGGAAGCCTAGACAAGAAAGGCATGGTGCTTGAGATGGAACACTTTTGCAGGTAGAAATGGAGTGTATATCTTCTGTTGTACAGCTCTGACTTGGGAAGGCAAATGTTATTTTGAGTTCTTTTATCATTTTCCTGCCTTGGTGGAATTTCTCAACCTACCTGAGGACATTATAATGCCCCTCTTCCACTAAGAGAGCTCTGCCCAAGATCTGCTGGAAGTAATTTATAATATTTTCATGAAATTTCAAATCCAGGTGGTTTGTTTCCTAGGGAGAGGTAAAATATCCACTCCCTAGTTATGATAGGAACATTTGGTCCTTTGCTAAACAAAATTTAAACGTTGGGACCTGTAGCTAACACGTTCCTTGAGTCTCTCCTCCCAAGATTTGTCCTACTCAGATGGTCAGGGTTAGGGAAGGCAGGTGTGGCTATGACACTTTTCTGGCCTCAGGTTTAAACAGACCCTGTGTGGTTCTGGCCACAAGTTAGGGATGAGACTACCTCTGTGCGTACCTGGTGAAGAAGGACTGAACATGTACCCTCATTATTTCTTAAACTTTTCATTGTGATGGCCCCAGGCAATCAAATGGTAAAATTTGATTGATATCCCAAAATAACAAAGCACAAACCTTTGATTATCTTATACCAGCTGAATGACACTGACTTCCCTGATCCCTTATTTCCTATATTGGAGTTGGCATGGTAATACCCAGTTTCTATGGTTAGCTTGGCCCAGTGAGATGCCAGGCTCCTTTCCTCCTGATTCTGCATCACAGACTCATTTAGCAAAATTGGCTTCCTTGGAGGGTGAATGGAAAGATGAGTCGGGGCCAGCCAAGCTGCAAGTCTTGGCAGTAGGTGGGGAAGGAAGATAGTGGCTCCCAAGGCAATCCCTAAGCCCATGACCAGGGGGCCAGGATCTGCTGCCAAAGCCACTGTGACAGAGGGATATGCTTATGATTTTTGTGGCAGCAGCTTTAACTGTGTGACCACAGGAAATCAAGAGAGGAAATCTATCTCTATCTCTGTCTATACCCATACTTACACTCAAGTCTGTGTCTGTCCATGTCCATGTCTATACCCTTGTCTATACTCACCTCTGTGTTTATGTCTATCTCTGTATCTTTATCTATGCCCATATCTTATGCATAGCTCTGTCTATATCTACCTATACCAAGATCTGTATTGATAACCTTATTTATATTTACATCTAGACTTGGATATCCTAGGCATAGACCAACAAACAGAGGTGCTGCTGGGACCACACTGAAGAAAATACACAGTGCAGTTGGTTCACACGGTGAAGTGTGATTCACATTGGGACCTGGTTAGATGTGCCTTGTGGCAAGCATCTGTGTCTGCTTGCTGGGACCTTACTCCCTGCCCCAGTTCCACACAGCCATGGCTCTCAGAGCACAGAGCCCTTTGGGAACCTTGCCCTGTCTTGCCCTGTGGCTCAGGCTCACTGGAAGGAGGTCTTCAATTCCAAAGATAATGAAGGTGCTACAGTGCACTTCCCCTTACCCCCAGAATGCTGGAAGCAGGATCCATACGTGTCATTTGGTGACTAGGGGACTGCTAAGTGCATTCAACAATAGTCCAGTTATTGCAAGAATATTTTAACCTCAGTGCCAGGTGAATGGGGCTTTGCGTAATAAACAGAAAGGTGAACTAAAAGACTATGAACACATAAAACCTGTGGAAATGCATGTGTCTTGAAGGGCCAAGTCTTTGGAGGTTATGTGTTGGCTCCCCAGTGGCTTTATCTCATCTAATGCTGGCAGTGGGATTGGGAACAGCTTAGCATCTCTGTGTCATATTGAAAAATCTATTTAGTCATGTGTCATATAAAAGGGTTTTACTATATTTTAAATTTATTGTGTTAATTGTTCATAGATTTTGATTTCAAGATTCTGTAATGTGGCAGTCTTGAATCTGTACCCATGAATTTATCATCTTTCAAGTTCAAGAAGTTTTATATTTCATCATAAGGAGAAATTTGTAGTGATTCAAATCATGTAGGATTGTGGACACACTGCAGAAATTAGGTTGCATTGAGTACATGAGTTGTGTTTTCCTCTCTTACAGCACAAGATATCAGATAAGACTCTGCTTGCCAAATGCCTGACAGTGTTGGTATTTGTTATCTTCATGTTTTTTCTCAATTCATTTGTCCCTGGTGTTCATCTTGATCTTGGTGAGTCTAATTTTTTGTTTAGCTTTTGTTGATGGGCTTTTCAAGTGATATCACAATCTGGAAGGTTTCAAAGCTTGTTTGCAGACATTGGTGAGGGCTGAGAGGGATACTTTTCTGGAGGAGAGGAAGAGGAGGAGGAAAGTAGAGAGAGACATCTTAGTGCCGTGGGTCCTCAGCTCCTCTAGGTTGAACATTAGAAGGGATAGAGAGCAAGGTGGATAGCATCATCTCTATCATACTTAATAATTGGATCTGATCTTCAAATTGTTACCTCAGAAGCACCTCCAGAAAAGATAAGAGGTTATTTCAGCAAGGCCACAGTCCTGTAGATTGTACAACCCAATCTGATGATTAGATTAGAGACTGTTAGTGAAAGGGCGAGAGAATTATAAGAAGTCTACACTGGTCCCTCTCCTTACTCGAAGGTGCATCCATTTCCCCTGTGCATCAGAACTTTGATCTCCCACTTACTCCTGTGAGTTTCTCTTCTCTTGCTTTCACAATCCTATGGCTCTCACTTTGTACTTTCTTAAGCTCTAGGTTGCATGGCCCATCTCCACCTGACACATGGCCATCTTGCAGAATGAACTCACCAGATATCTTGTTTACCCTAGCATTCTTCCACTGTCCATTAACGTTTTTCATGCTTCATAGAGCTTTCTAATTGATTTGACAGTTATCTCTATTGCCTATTGTATCTTTATTTAAAACAAAATAAAACAATTTCCAAAACTCATCTCAAATATAATTTTTACCTATGGGTTTCCTTCAAAAATTAGCTCTTCTAAAATGTTTTTATAAAATTTAATTACTACAATATTTGAAGAATATAACTTCTGTAAAAGCAAGAACTCTCAACTGTGTGAAATAGATGAATATCATGGGAAGACTAGTTATTCAAACCACAGCATTGCTCCTTTGGTTCTTGGCTAACACTAAGACTCTTTATATCTCTAAAGAGTAAACAAATACTACAAAACTGGTACTTTGTGGGCAGGATTCCATTAGCTAATTCTTTAGGTGTTCACAGATTATTTTGTTTCTTTTTTTCTTCATGTTCGCAAAATTTACTAAGCTTGAAGGAAAGTTATTGTCTCAGCTACAGAAGCTTTCAAATTTAAACAGGTTGTAAAACTATTTAAACTTTACTGTCATACCTTCAATTGTTTTCTTACAATTTTTAATTAAAGTATATTTGAATTAAAATGTAATGTTACTGCTGTAGAGCAAAGTGACTCAATTTTACATATATATATGTGTGTATATATATATATATATATATATAGTTTTTTCATTTTATTTTCCATTATGGTTTTACACAGAATATTGAATATCATTCCCTGGGCAATACAGTAGGATATTGTTTTATTTCTAATTTTGTTTGAGATCCTATTTTAAAAGAATACATCATGCATTTTAAAGACTGAAAAAATTTATTGAAATTTGCATGTAATTTTGTTAACATTTGACAGTGGTATAAATAACAATACTTTAAAAACTTAGTCATATCTTTTACCATATCTATGAGAATGAAGGGTTTGTTTCTGCTTTTAAATCTTATGTTTTTGGATTGTGGATAAATTATTTTATCTGGGGATTCTAGAATATATAATCTGTATATTTGCAAAATACATAATCTGTATATTTGCATGTTTGCTGAAATAGGAAAGAGATTGACCTGGAGAAAAGTTTGATTAGCAAATATTTAAAATGGAATACAGTTTTCTTAGAGCTTCAGTAACTCTCTTGATGGGAACAGAGACAAAATTAATACAGAATCTTCCCAGGGCTTCAGTGGACAGATCATTTGTCTTGGTGAAGTGCTGTATTGAACATGACATGCTGGGTAAGCTGAAGCATAATACAATGTAATGCCATGTAACATGAGGTACTATCACATTACACAATGTATACCATGTAACATGTGACATCATATAACACAATGTGATGCCACATGACAAGGTGGTATCACGTAAGGTGTACCATTAACACAGTGTGATATCACATAACACAATGTGGTGTCATATAATACTCTCATGTCATGTAATAAAGCCTGACATTATATAACACATTCCTTTATTTAAACATCATAACCTAAACTCAGCAGTGATTATCATTCTCTTTTTCTTGCTAATTCTATTTTTTAAATTATCATAGAGAAAAATTGATTTCTCTTTTCAAATTTCTATGAACTTTAACAAAGATGTATATTTATGTAACTGCCACTATAATCAGAATACAGAATAGTTCTATCACCCTCCAAAATTTCTTTGTATTATTCTTTTGTATCACCCTTTGCCTTAATCCTGGTGATTCATCATATCTTCTCCATCACCGTATTTTTGTCTTTTGTAGAATGTCATACACATGGACTCAGACAACCTTTGGGACTGACTTTTCCCTTTCATATTCATCCATGTTATTGTGGGTATCAATAGTTCATTCTTTTTGTTGCTGAGTAGTCTTCCATGGTATGGAGATACCAGTTTGTTTATCTACTGGCCCATTGAAGGACATTTAGGTTGTTTCTAGTTTTTGGTAATTGTGAGTAAAGCTACTTCAAACATACATGTACATGGTTTTGTGTAAAATTAAGTTTTCATTTCTCTTGGGTAATTACCTAAGAGTGGGACTGCTGGATCATATTGTGAGTGTGTGTTTAGCCTTAAAAGCAACTGCTGCACCATTTTCCAGAGTGACTGTAGTACTTTGCACTTTCGCAGTAGTGTGTGGGAATTACAGCAGTTCTATATCTTCATTAGCACTCGGAGGAAGTGATGTAGACTACATCTTTTTTTTTTTTTGGAGCAAATATATTTTATTGGAGAGGTATAATGAGTTTTCTGATCCTTTCAAATTAGAAACAACAAGTTGTAAGAGATATTTACAAAAAATTATTGTGTTTTATTTATTTATTTTTTAATCATGATTTACATGTGGCGGATTCATGTTGATGTATGGCAAAACCAATACAATATTGTAAAGTAATTAGCCTCCAATTAAAATAAATAAATTTAAATTAAAAAAATAGACTACGTCTTAAATCTAGAACTCATGTGTTATTATAATCTTTGTTTACCTCCCTGTCCCCTGGTATCCCCTACCCCAGCTAGATTCAAGGGTATGGTCCATGCCATCTAAGCTTTTCTCTACTCAGTGCCTTGTGTTAATGCCTGGCACATTAGTAGATATAAGATATAGGTTAATATGATATATGTACAAACTTCTTATTCTTATAGATTCCAATTTCATTATTGTGAGAATTTCATGTGTGGTTGACTCATCCTTGGCTCTCTAGGGAGCAAAAGCCTCTTGTGGGGATTCTTCATTGGGGAAATGATACCAAGGAAGAAAAATAAGGGACAGAGAAGAAGAGTAGTGAAAGGAGTGAGTCAAAACAAGGCTGAATCATTATCTGACCACATTATGGTCCATAGGATTATCTGAGAAGAAATATGAGATGTGTCTCAGGACTGTCCATGGGATTGTAGCATTACCCATTGGTGCCCATCATCCATTAGTCCAAGTTCTTTCCTATGGAACACCAACTTACAGGTGCATGTAGCTGATAAATGCATGAAAGACATGCAACAGAGGAGCCCCTGCCAGGGAGCAGGTGTTGGTACACGGATTCAGGGGCAGATTTGGTCAGGGTACAGCTAAGTATTGAGAGCATATTTACTCTCTGGCCACTGCCACAGACTGAGTGACAGGAGAACCCCAAAGGTATGCAAGAGGTGGACAATAATGAAGAAAGAAAAGCCCATGGTCACAATTCATATGCACCTGGCAAAGAAATAGTTCCCTAATGCCAGCAATTTTTATCTGTTAAGACACACTGGCATTAACTCCAGATTGCTCAAGCAGTTATGCAGAGACAGGTTCATAGTCTCCACATGAAGTTCTTGGGTGCCAGATATGTTTCAAAATTCTGATTTTTTTGTTTATATTTTACAAAGCCATGAGCACACACTGAATTGTTTATATTAATAACACCCCTGAGGGGTTCAGGGCTGGCATCCTGTCCTTCAAGGTTAATAATTCTGCAGTGAAACTTGAATATTTTCTACAAATGGGATAAATTATGACCACAAATAGCCCTATTTCAGTTCAAATCAGATTTTGTTGTATGTTGACATAAAATGTAAAAAATTTGCTTTCCCAAACTTTAGGATTCTAAAATCTAAATTCTAAAATTGTGGATCAGTTCAGTTCAGTTCAGTTACTCAGTGGTGTCCGACTCTTTGTGACCCCATGAATCACAGCACGCCAGGCCTCCCTGTCCATCACCAACTCCTGGAGTTCACTCAGACTCACGTGCATCAAGTCAGTCAGTGATGCCATCCAGCTATCTCATCCTCTCTCGTCCCCTTCTCCTCCTGCCCCCAATCCCTCCCAGCATCACATCAGAGTCTTTTCCAATGAGTCAACTCTTCGCATGAGGTGGCCAAAGTACTGGAGTTTCAGCTTTAGCATCATTCCTTCCAAAGAACACCCAGGAATGATCTTTAGAATGGACTGGTTGGATCTCCTTGCAGTCCAAGGGACTCTCAAGAATCTTCTCCAGTAACACAATTCAGAAGCATAAATTCTTCAGCGCTCAGCTTTCTTCACAGTCCAATTCTCACATCCATACATGACCACTGGAAAAACCATAGCCTTGACTAGAC
Source organism: Ovis aries (assembly GCF_016772045.2). Classification (NCBI taxonomy): domain Eukaryota; kingdom Metazoa; phylum Chordata; class Mammalia; order Artiodactyla; family Bovidae; genus Ovis; species Ovis aries. The sequence continues at coordinate 113,379,771 of NC_056055.1, read as the reverse complement.
GGACCTTTGTTGGCAAAGTAATGTCTCTGCTTTTCAATATGCTATCTAGGTTGGTCAAAACCTTTCTTCCAAGGAGTAAGAGTGAATAACTGAGTATAAAAACTATAAGAATCAGTGAGCTGGCTTCAAAATTTTACCTTTGTCTTTAAAATTTATAATCTTGATTAACAATTTTCTAGCTCTCCTTCTTTGATAATTAGTTCACAGTATCCCCCTAGGTTTTCCTACAGTAAGTTTGATTACATTTCATTTCTGGAGATATTTGTGCAACTATTTCCTTGATATTAATTGCTGGTGTTGTCAGTGTCATTCAGAGAAATTTTATTGTCTTTGTTAAAGTATTTTTTAGTTACCAACGAAACAATATACTTGATATTAAACAAAATAAGGAATTATTAGAATGCTACTGGGGACTTCCTAGCTGTCCAGTGGTTAAGACTCCTCACTTCCAATACAGGAGGTGCAGATTTGATCTCTGATTGTGAAACTAAGATCCCACATGCCATGCAGTGTGGCCAAAAAGAAAAACAAATAAATAAAGTAAAACATAGAAGGGACTCCAAGAAACAGTGTGCTCCAAGGTGGAGGTGAGGTGGAGAGGGTGGAATGGAGCAGAAGGAAGCAGACTTAGGAAATGTTTGGAAAATCACCCAGACAAAAGGCATGCTCCAGTCAGCCAAACACTTTATTCTCTTCTAATTTTCTTGTCTTTTTTTTTTTTTCTCTTGGCAAAATGGAGATGATCTCATTAGTTTCCCAAATTATAGGATCTCAATTTCAACCACATAGAGCAAAAAGTCTATTTTGAATCCCAAATTCCCTGGTGAAGAGTTTGTTTGACCCAGGTTGGGTTAATTTCCCTTCCTAATCCAGAAGTTATCACCAGGATTACAAGGGGGCACATAGAAATTTTGGCCAATCAATTTAAAAGGAAAGTACAATTGAATATTAAAAAATATATAAATTAAATGAAAGAAAATGGATAGGAATCATCAATAGACTCTTCAAAAAAGAGAATATTAAAATAACTGATATTACCAATAAGCGTATGAAAAAGTGCTCAACCTTATTAGTCATCAGTAAAATGTGAATCTAAACCACAAAAAGATATGGATATATCTACATCTAAATGGCTAAAATCGAAGTCTGATGGTACCAAATATTAGAGAATATAGAGCCACAGGAAGTGTCATAAGCTGTTAATAAAACTGTAAATTTGTACAAACTTTTGAAAACAATTTGTCAGCGTCTATAATACTAAAGTTTAGTGAAGCCCAGAAAGTTTGTTCTTAGTTATATGCCCAACAAAAATATGTATGTATGCACAACAAAAGACATGTATTAAAATGCTCATAACAGCATTATTTATATTAATAATATCCCCAAGCTGGAAGTCATTCACATATCTATCAACTCTAGACCTGATAAAGAAATTGTGGAATAATCATAGGAACACCCCACAGAATAAAAACAAATGCATTACTGAAAGTGTAACAATGTGACTGAATCTCACAAACATGTTGAACAAAAGAGAAGTCTGATAGAAATTCATATGTAGCATGTGATTCCATGTATGAAGACTCAGAAACAGGCAAATGTACTTCTTGGGGTGTTAGGAATGATGCATTGAAAGGAGAGTATAAGGAATGGAAGGAGATCTAATTGGGCTTTTGGTATATTGATAGTGTCCTCTTTCTTGCCCTGCTGGGAAGAGGTTATATTGTTGAGTTTCCTTTGTAATTGAGCTATGTGGTTTATTTAAAATTGATGCACCTTTATGTATGCATGCTATAGTTCAACTAAAATGTTTATAACATAATTTAATGAATATATTCACTGTATCCTTCAGATGGCATACTCAAACTTGGTGGTGGTGGTTTAGTCACTGAGTTGTGTCTGACTCTTGCAACCCCCTGGACAGTAGCCCACCAGGCTCCTCTGTCCATGGAATTTCCCAGGCAAGAATACTGGAGTGGGCTGCTATTTCCTTTTGAGTGAACTCATTATTGGGCAAGATGGAGGAATCCATGAGGGGTACAGTGGTATCCCAGGCCAGTGTTTGTGTGTATATGGGTGTGTGTGTGTGAGCGAGAGAGAGAGCATCTTTCTAGGAACTAGAAGGATGTAATGACAAAGCCACCTTGACAAGAGCTGTGTTGACCTTCAGTGAGAGGACTCTGTAGGGAATAGTCCAAAATAATGAATGCTGTGAATCCCCATGCCTGGATTCCATCTCCTGCTGTGCCTCCCCTTAGCAGAGCATACCTGGAAACCTGGGTATGACAACCTCTTGATGTAATCCATGAAGGAAGAGAGCAAGAGAGAATGGAGGGGCATGAAGAGGGGCGGGCAACTCAGCAGGGTCCTGTCCACTTAACATTTTCCCATCAGTGTTGATTGAAAGCTTAGTTGCAATTTTTTAAGGAATCTCCACACTGTTCTCCATAGTGGCTGTACTAGTTTGCATTCCCACCAGCAGTGTAGGAGGGTTCCCTTTTCTCCACACCCTCTCCAGCATTTATTGCTTGCAGATTTTTGGATCGCAGCCATTCTGACTGGTGTGAAGTGGTACCTCATTGTGGTTTTGATTTGCATTTCTCTAATAATGAGTGATGTTGAGCATCTTTTCATGTGTTTGTTAGCCATCCGTATGTCTTCTTTGGAGAAATGTCTATTTAGTTCTTTGGCCCATTTTTTGATTGGGTCGTTTATTTTTCTGGAGTTGAGCTGCAGAAGTTGCTTGTATATTTTTGAGATTAGTTGTTTGTCAGTTGCTTCATTTGCTATTATTTTCGCAGCACTGTTTATAATAGCCAGGACATGGAAACAACCTAGATGTCCATCAGCAGATGAATGGATAAGAAAGCTGTGGTACATATACACAATGGAGTATTACTCAGCCGTTAAAAAGAATTCATTTGAATCAGTTCTGATGAGATGGATGAAACTGGAGCCGATTATACAGAGTGAAGTAAGCCAGAAAGAAAAACACCAATACAGTATACTAACACATATATATGGAATTTAGGAAGATGGCAATGACGACCCTGTATGCAAGACAGGGAAAGAGACACAGATGTGTATAACAGACTTTTGGACTCAGAGGGAGAGGGAGAGGGTGGGATGATTTGGGAGAATGACATTCTAACATGTATACTATCATGTGAATTGAATCGCCAGTCTATGTCTGACGCAGGATGCAGCATGCTTGGGGCTGGTGCATGGGGATGACCCAGAAAGATGTTATGGGGAGGGGAGGTGGGAGGGGGGTTCATGTTTGGGAATGCATGTAAGAATTAAAGATTTTAAAATTAAAAAAATAAAAAACTAAAAAAAAAAAAAGAAAGCTTAGTTGCAGCAAAATGATTAGAAATAGAATCAATTACTTTTAAATTACCTTTATTTTTTTCAATCTCAATTGTTTAAAAACTACTGACACTATAATCATGGTGTTTCCTAAGCCTGATTGGAAGCCACACAGAAGTTTCCAGGTGTTGAAATGGAGCCACAAGCTTCACGCTGAGCTTTGACATCAAAGCTGCTGATGAATGTTTGTGGCCACATCCCTAGATCGAGTAGGGAGAGGGCAGAACTAAGGCCAGATTACCCTGGCTCAAAGCATAGCTCTAGTACTTATGGGTTTTTTTTCATTATTATTATTTTAAAATTTTATTTGCAGTTGTTTGATGCCCCTGGGCACCTGCAGGGTGCCTCGGTGCTCTCTGTAAGGATGCTGTGAGGACTGAATCACCTCATGCAGGCATAAGTCTTAGAAACAGTGGCACTGGTGTGATGTGAATGAACAGTTTATGCTGATTGCTAAGTAACTCAGGAAAATACAAGATGTTGAAAAATGGCCTTGCTTTTGCTGGATTTTAAAGGGAAACTAGACAGAATAGGACTTTTCTCATGAGAGGGCACCTTTCAGACTATATGTACAGGTAATGACATGCTTCCTCCTTTTGGTCTCAGGCCCTATGTGTGTTAGTAGAACTTAACTCCTTGGTGATTCTCCTCATTGTCACCTTCGAATCTAACTCATCCCATGCTACCTGTCCTACTTGCCTAACCAACTGTGTACTGGGAGCTCCCTTAGACCAGGCTTAAGCTTGTACCCTGGAAGTTTAATGATTGAGTGAATGACAGGTTTAGTGGTAGGTTTAAAACTACCCCCTGGACACTCATAGTATTTCTTTTCAACTGAAATTCCTTAATTATATGTGATAAATGTTATGTTGTCTATTTTAGGTAGTCAATGGCCAACACAATTTAGTGATACATCACCAAAAGAAGGCAGACAGGGTGGTTTGTACTCTATACAGTATGTACAGTCCATTCACGAGTTTCTCTGGTTTGAAGGATGAACATGAGGTATGTAACTGTTGAGATATTCTCTAGAGATGAATCCTGAGTGGCTTAAGACTATAGGTTATCTCATCCTAACTTGAGGTAGTGGATTAATCAGAACAGTATTGTTTATAACCAAAGGCACTTGAAAAATGTTCAGAGCTGGACTAGCTACAGTATGTTTTTTTTTTTTAAATAAGACTACAAAGTTTCAGATAGAACATAGTCAGATAGTATCTCTGAGCACATGAGACAGATCACCTTTTGGGAAGAGGTTTCACCAGTGATTTTAAGTAGTGAAAACATCTAATTTTGGTTACAAAAGCAAACCTCAATATATATTATATGTTGGAAAAAAAAAAAAACTGAGTGCATGAGAAGAGTCTACCTTGGTGCAAGGGAAAGACATTCTCACAAATTGGCTGAATTTTGATTTTGTCCCCGACAAGCCATGTGGCCTGAAGAAAACCTGTTAATTATTGGGAGCTTCAGGGTTTCCCCATGAGCAGGGTTGCTACAAGGTGACCAGAATGTCTGTGCCAAGGAGGCTGCTTAGTGAATGGTAGAAGTCTTGTTCTGCTCTACTCTGAATCATATTGCCCAGGTCTTTAGGAACAGGGATAAAGTCACCTACTTAGTTCCTTGTTTTGCACTGAAGCTTGACCGTATAGGAAATCTGAGTGAGAAAGTACAGAACCACTTAGCATAGAGTCTGCTTTAAGGAATGGCAGAGCTCTTGATGAAAGATTAATGCCCAAGGAGGGGGTTGATAGAAAAGCAACAGGATAAAGATAGCTTAGGTAAATGTTACTTTTTATCTTTAGCCATCTCTACACAACCAAACTTTTAATTTTAGGAGTCTCAATGGTACATTGTTAGAATTTGTAGTAGAATGTGAAGCTGGAAATTGTGTTGTTCCTATTAGCAGTTTTATCTTCCAGCATGCTATAAAAGAGATACCACTTCATCCTTTATGACTACATATCATTGAGGAGCTATCTCTGAGTGAGAACAGAATGAAATGTTACTGACAGTGGCCTGGGGGGACACATTAGAAAGTGCTGCTTGGATTCTTCAGTGAAGGCACGAATTGCCAATCAGATGTACTTATGCACAGGCAGTTTGATAGGTAGGTGCTCTAGAGCACCTTTGTCAGGCAGACAGTGTTGCATAGATGGAAAAATCAGGCATTCCAGCTACTTTGCTAGAAAACTTCAATGATTTCTTTCTGTAGAATAAGGTCCCACCTCCTTTGGAAAATGATAATACCCTTCCCAATCAGGAAATCTATCTTTTATTATGGTACAAAATATATATCACAAAGTTTGTCATTTGATCTATTTTAAGAGTACAGTTCAGCAGTGCTAATTACATTCACAATGTTATTTAAACATTTCAATTCTGTTCAGTTCAGTCGCTCAGTCATGTCTGACTCTTTGCGACCCCACGAATCACAGCACGCCAGGCCTCCCTGTTCATCACCATCTCCCAGAGTTCACTCAGACCCACTTCCAGCGAGTCCGTGATGCCATCTAGCCATCTCATACTCGGTTGTCCCCTTCTCCTCCTGTCCCCAATCCCTCCCAGCATCAAAGTCTTCTCCAATGAGTCAACTCTTCGCATGAGGTAGCCGAAGTACTGGAGCTTCAGCTTTAGCATCATTCCTTCCAAAGAAATCCCAGGGTTGATCTCCTTCAGAATGGACTGGTTGGATCGCCTTGCAGTCCAAGGGACTCTCAAGAGTCTTCTCCAACACCACAGTTCAAAAGCATCAGTTCTTCGGCGCTCATCCTTCTTCACGGTCCAACTCTCACATCCATACATGACCACAGGAAAAACCATAGCCTTGACTAGACGGCCCTTAGTTGGCAAAGTAATGTCTGCTTTTGAATATGCTATCTAGGTTGTTCATGACTTTTCTTCCAAGGAGTAAGCATCTTTTAATTTCATGGCTGCAGTCACCATCTGCAGTGATTTTGGAGCCCCCAAAAAGAAAGTCTGACACTGTTTCTACTGTTTCCCCATCTATTTCCCATGAAGTGATGGGACCGGATGCCATGATCTTTGTTTTCTGAATGTTGAGCTTTAAGCCAACTTTTTCACTCTCCTCTTTCACTTTCATCAAGAGGCTTTTTAGTTCCTCTTCACTTTCTGCCATAAGGGTGGTGTCATCTGCATATCTGAGGTTATTGATATTTCTCCCGGCAATCTTGATTCCAGCTTGTGTTTCTTCCAGTCCAGCGTTTCTCATGATGTACTCTGCATAAGTGAAGTCGCTCAGTGGTGTCCGACTCTTTGCGACCCCGTGGACTGTAGCCCACCAGGCTCCTCCGTCCATGGGATTCTCCAGGAAAGAATACTGGAGTGGGTTGACATTTCCTTCTCCAATACTCTGCATATAAGTTAAATAAGCAGGGTGACAATATACACCCTTGACGTACTCCTTTTCCTATTTGGAACCAGTCTGTTGTTCCATGTCCAGTTCTAACTGTTGCTTCTTGGCCTGCATACAGATTTCTCAAGAGGCAGGTCAGGTGGTCTGGTATTCCTATCACTTTCAGAATTTTCCACAGTTTATTGTGATCCACACAGTCAAAGGCTTTGGCATAGTCAATAAAGCAGAAATAGATGTTTTTCTGCAACTCTCTTGCTTTTTCCATGATCCAGTGGATGTTGGCAATTTGATCTCTGGTTCCTCTGCCTTTTCTAAAACCAGCCTGAACATCAGGGAGTTCACGGTTCACGTATTGCTGAAGCCTGGCTTGGAGAATTTTGAGCATTACTTTACTAGCATGTGAGATGAGTGCAACTGTTTGATACTTTGAGCATTCTTTTGCATTGCCTTTCTTTGGGACTGGAATGAAAACTGACCTTTTCCAGTCCTGTGGCTACCACAGTTCATTTAAAAATTTTTTCATCACATCAGATAGAAACTTTGTAACCATTAAGCAATAATTCCTCATTCTCTTCCCCTCAGCCCTCAGCTCTTGGTACCCTCTAATCTGCCTTTTGTCTCTATGAATTTGTCCAGTCTAGATATTTCATATAAGTGGAATCATAAAATAATTGTTCTTTTGTGTCTGATTTATCTCAATTAGAATAATGTTTTCATGGTTCACTGATACTATCGCATGTATCCAAACTTCATTCTTTTTATGGACAAATAATATTGTTTTATGTATATACCATATTTTGTTTATATGTTTATCTGATGGACATTTGGGTTGTTCCAGATTTTGACTGCTGTGAGGTCCCCAATTTAATTTCCTTCTGAGTATATGCCTGATAATAGAATTGCTGGGTCATATGTTTAGCTTTTTGACAATCTGGAAAACTATTTCCCACAGCAATTTCACTGTTTTACATTCCATCTAGAAAAATATAAGGGCTCCAGTTTTGCCACCTCCTCTCCGATACTTGCTATTTCTATTTTCTCTGATTATAACTATCCTAGTAGGTGTAAAATGGTATCTTACTACGGCTTAGATTTGCATTTTCCTAAAGCCTTTGACTGTGTGGATCACAATAAACTGTGGAAAATTCTGAAAGAGATGGGAATACCAGACCACATGACCTGCCTCTTGAGAAACCTGTATGCAGGTCAGAAAGCAACAGTTAGAACTGGACATGGAACAAAAGACTGGTTAAAAATAGGAAAAGGAGTACATCAAGGCTGTATATTGTCACCCTGCTTATTTAACTTATATGCAGAATACATCATGAGAAACGCTGGGCAGGAAGAAGCACAAGCTGGAATCAAGATTGCTGGGAGAAATATCAGTAGCCTCAGATATGCAGATGACACCACCCTTATGGCAGAAAGTGAAGAGGAACTAAAAAGCCTCTTGATGAAAGTGGAAGAGAAAAGCGAAAAAGTTGACTTAAAGCTCAACATTCAGAAAACGAAGATCATGGGCTCTGGTCCCACCACTTCATGGGAAATAGATGGGGAAACAGCGGGAACAGTGTCAGACTTCATTCTTTTGGGCTCCAAAATCACTGCAGATGGTGATTGCAGCCCTGAAATTAAAAGACGCTTACTCCTTGGAAGGAAAGTTATGACCAACCTTGATAACATATTCAAAAGCAGAGACAGAGACATTACTTTGCCAACAAAGTCAAGTCAAGGCTATGATTTTTCCAGTAGTCATGTATGGATGTGAGAGTTGGACTGTGAAGAAAGCTGAGCACTGAAGAATTGATGCTTTTGAACTGTGGTGTTGGAGAAGACTCTTGAGAGTCCCTTGGACTGCAAGGAGATCCAACCAGTCCATTCTAAAGGAGATCAGTCCTGGGTGTTCTTTGGAAGGAATGATGCTAAAGCTGAAGCTCCAGTACATTGGCTACCTCATGCAAAGAGTTGACTCATTGGAAAAAGACTCTGATGCTGGGAGGGATTGGGGGCAGGAGGAGAAGGGAACAACAGAGGATGAGATGACATGATGGCATCACGGACTCGATGGATGTGAGTCTGAGTGAACTTCGGGAGTTGGTGATGGACTGGGAGGCCTGGGGTACTGCAATTCATGGGGTCACAAAGAGTTGGACACGACTGAGCGACTGAACTGAACTGAACTGAAGGACTAATGATAATGAGCATTAAAGGAATGGCTACTCAAGTCCATTTCCCATTTTTATTGATAAATTGTGTTGTCTTTTTGTCATTGAGTTTTATGTATTTTTATATTCTCCTTATTAAACCATTATCAGTTATATGATTTGCAAATATTGTCTACTATTCTATAGGTTGTCTTTTCACTTTATGAAAATGTCTTTTTTTCTTTTTAATTTATTTTTTTATTGAAGGATAATCGCTTTACAGAATTTTGTTGTTTTCTGTAAAAGCTCAACACGAATCAGCCATAGGTATACATATACCCCCTCTCTGTTGAACCTCCTTCCCATCTCCCTCCCCATCCCACCCCTTCAGGTTGATACAGAACCCTGTTTGAGTTTCCTGAGCCATACCACAAATTCCCATTGGCTATCTAATTCCATATGTTAATGTAAGTTTCTATGTTACTCTTTCCATACATATAACTCTCTCCTCCCTTCTCCCCATGTCCATAAGTCTGTTCTCTATGTCTGTTTCTCCATTGTTTCCCTTTAAATCAGTTCTTCAGTAACAGTTTTCTAGATTCTGTGTATGTGTGTTAGAATATGATATTTATTTTTCTCTTTCTGACTCACTTCACTCTGTATAATAGGTTCTAGTTTCCTTTTAATGGCTGAATAATATTCCTTTGTGTATATGTACCACAACTTCTTTATCCATCATCTGTTGATGGACATCTAGGTTGCTTCCGTGTTCTAGCTGTTGTTAATGGTGCAATGAGAAGTGGGATACATGTGTCTTTTTCAATTTTGGTTTGCTCAGGGTATATGCCTAGGAGTGGGATTGCTGGGTCACATGGTTGTTCTACTCCTAGTTTTTAAAAGAATCACCATACAGTTGTCCTTAGTGGCTGTATCAATTTACATTCCCATGAAAAGTGCAAGAGTGTTCCCTTTTATCCACACCCTCTCCAGCATTCATTGTTTGTAGACTTTTTGATGAAGGCCATTCTGACTGGTGTGAGGTGATGTCTCATTGTGGTTTTGATTTGCATTCCTCTAATAATGAGCAGTGTTGAACATCTTTTCATGTGTTTGTTAGCCATCTGTAAGTTTTCTTTGGAGAAATATCTGTTTAGGTCTTTTCCCCACTTTTTGATTGGGTTGTTTGTTTTTCTGGTATTGAGCTGTATGGGCTGCTTGTATATTTTGGAAATTAATCCTTTGTCTGTTGTTTCATTTACTATTAGTCTCTCCCATTCTGAGGGTTGTCTTTTCACTTTGCTTGTAGTTTCTTTTGCTGTGTGAAAGTTTTTAAATTTAATCAGGTCCCACTTGTTTACTTTTGTTTTTATTTCCATTACTCTAGGAGGTGGGTCATAGAGGATTTTGCTTTGATTTATGTAATCAGGTGTTCTGCCTATGTTTTCATCTAAGAGTTTTATAGTTTCTGGTCTTACATTTAGGTATTTAATCTATTTTGAGTTTATCTTTGTGTATGGTTCTAATTTCATTCTTGTATACATAGCTGTCCAGTTTTCTCAGGACCATTTACTGAAGAGGCTGTCTTTGCCCCATTATATATTATTTCCTCCTTTGTCAAAAATAAAGTACCCATAGATGCGTAGGTTTATTTCTGGGTTTTCTATCTTGTTCCCTTGGTCTATATTTCTGTTTTTATGCCAGTACCATACTTTCTAGATGATTGTAGCTTTATAGTATAATCTGAAGCCATGAAGGTTGATTCCTCCTTCTCCATTCTTCTTTCTCAAGACTGCTTTGGCTATTCAGGGTCTTTTGTGTTTCCATATGAATTGTGAAATTTTTTGTTCTAGTTCTGTGAAAAATGCCATGGGTAATTTGATAGGGATTGCATTGAGTCTGTAGATTGCATTTGGTAGTATAGTCATTTTCACAACGTTGATTCTTCTACTCAGGAACATGGAATATCTCTCCATCTGTTTATATCATCTTTGGTTTCTTTCATCAGTGTCTTATAATTTTCTGTGTAGAATTATTTTGTCTCCTTAGGTAAGTTTATTCCTTGATATTTAATTCTTTTTGTTGCAATGGTGAATGGGATTGATTCCTTAATTTCTCTTTCTGATTTTTCATTGTTAGTATATAGAAATGTAAGTGATTTCTGTGTATTGATTTTGTATCCTGTAACTTTGCTAAATTCACTGATTAGCTCTAGTAATTTTCTGATACTATCTTTATGATTTTCTATGTACAATATCATATCAACTGCAAACACTGAGACCTTTACTTCTTTTCTGATCTGGATTCCTTTTATTTCTTTTTCTTCTCTAATTTCTCTAGCTAGGACTATGTTGAATAATAGTGATGAAAGTGGACAACCTTGTCTTGTTCCTGATCTTAGGAGGAATGCTTTCAGTTTTTCACCATTGAGAATAGTGTTTTCTGTAAGCTTATTATATGTGGCAGTTACTATGTTAAGGTAGGTTCATTCCTTCTATGCCCATATTTTGAAGAGTTTTAATCATAAATGGGTGCTGAAATTGTCAAAGGCCTTTACTATATCTGTTGAGATTATCATATGTTTTTGTCTTTCAATTTGTTAATATGGTGTACCACATTGATTGATTTGTGTATATTGAAGAATCCTTGCATTCTTGGAATAAACACAACTTGATCATGGGGTATGAGATTTTTTGATGTGTTGCAGAGTTCTGTTTGGTAAAATTTTGTTGAGGATTTTTGCATCTATGTTCATCAGTGATATTGGCCTGTAGTTTTCTTTTTTGTGTTGTCTTTGTCTGGTGTTGGTATCAGGGTGATGGTGGCCTTATAGAATGAGTTTGGAAGTGGTCCTTCCTCTGCAATTTTTTGAAAGAGTTTTAGAAGGACTTCTTTAAATGTTTGGTAGAATTCTCTTGTGAAGCCATCTGGTCCTGGGCTTTTGGTTTTTGCGAGATTTTTGATCACAGCTTCAATTTCAGAGCTTGTAATTGGGTTGTTCATAATTTCTATTTCTTTCTGGTTCAGTCTTGGAAAATTGAACTTTTCTAAGAATATGTCCATTTCTTCCTGGTTATCCATTTTATTGCCACATAGTTTTTCATAATAGTCTCATAATTCTTTGTATTTCTGCATTGTCTGTCATAACCTCTCCTTTTTCATTTCTAATTTTGTTGATTTGATTCTTTCTTTTTTTCTTGATGAATCTGGCTAAAGGTTTCTCAGTTTTTTTTTAATCTTATCAAAGAACCAGCTTTTAGTTTTATTAGTATTTAATATTGTTTCTTTCATTTCTTTTTCATTTATTTCTGCTCAGATCTTTATGATTTCCTTCCTTCTACTTATTTTGAGTTTTTTTTTTTGTTGTTGTTCTTTTTCCAGTTGTTTTAGGTGTAAAGTTAGGTTGTCTATTCAGTTTTTCTTATTTCTTGAGGTAGGATTGTATTGCTATAAACTTCCCCCTTGTAACTGCTTTTGCTGCATCACATAGGTTTTGAGTTGTGTTTTCACTGTTGTTTGTTTCTAGCAATTTTTTGATTTCCCTTTTTCTTCAGTAACCTGTTGGTTATTTAGAAACATGTTGTTTAATCTCCATGTATTTGCGTTTCTTACAGTTTTTTTTTTCTTGTAATTGACATCTAATCTTATAGTGTTGTGGTTGGAGAAGATGACTGATATGATCTCAATTTTCTTAAATTTACTGAGGTTTGATTTCTGACCCAAGATGTGGTCTATCCTGGAGAATGTTCCATGTGCACTTGAGAAGGTGTATTCTTTTGTATTTGGATGGAATGTCCCGAAGATATCAATGAGATCCATCTTATCTAATGTTTCATTTAAGACTTGTGTTTCCTTATTAATTTTCTGTTTTGATGATCTGTCCATTAGTGTGAGAGGGGTGTTAAAGTCTCATACTATTATTGTGTTACTGTCAATTTTTCCTTTTATGTCTGTTAGTGTTTGTCTTATGTATTGAGGTGCTCCTATGTTGGGTGCATATATATTTACAATTGTTATGTCTTCCTCTTGGATTGATCCCTTGATCATTATATAATGTCCTTCCTTATATCTTGTAATATTCTTATTTTAAGGTCTATTTTGTCTGATATGAGGATTGCTACTCCAATTTTATTTTGCTTCCCATTTGCATGCAATATATTTTTCCAGCCTCTCACATTCAGTCTATATGTGTCTTTAGGTCTGAAGTGGGTTTCTTGTAGACAGCATGTATATGGATCTTGTTTTTGTATCCATTCAGCCAGTCTGTGTCCTTTGGTTGGAGCATTTAACACATTTACATTTAAAGTAATCATTAATATATATGTTCCTATTGCCATTTTCTTAATTGTTTTGGGTTGATATTGTAGATATTTTTCTTCTCTTGTATTTCTTGACTATATAAGTCCCTTTATCATTTGTTGTAAAGCTGGTTTGGTGGTACTGAATTCTCTTAACTTTTGCTTATCTGAAAAGCTTTTTATTTCTCCAACAATTTTGAATGAGATCCTTGCTGGATACAGTAATCTTGGTTATAGATTTTCCCCTTTCAGTACTTTAAATGTATCCTGCCATTCCCTTCTGGCCTGCAGAGTTTCTGCTGAAAAATCAGTTGTTAAGCATATGGGGTTTCCCTTGTATGGTACTTGTTGCTTCTCCCTTGCTGCTTTTAATATTCTTTCTTTGTGTTTAGTTTGGTTAGTATGTGTCTTGGCGTGTTTCTCCTTGGGTTTATCCTGTACGGGACTCTTTGTGCCTCTTGGACTTGATTTTCTATTTCCTTTTTCATGTTGGGGAATTTTTCAACTATAATCTCTTCAAACGTTTTTCCATACCCTTTCTTTTTCTCTTTCTCTTCAGGGACCCCTATAATTTGAATGTTGGTGCATTTGATATTGTGCCTGAGGTCTCTGAGACTATCCTCAGTTCTTCTTATTCTCTTTACTTTATTCTGATCTTCAGAAGTTATTTCCACCATTTTATCTTCCAGCTCACTGATTCATTCAGATTTTCTGCTATTGATTCCTTCTGAGTATTTTTAATTCCAATAATTTTGTTGTTTGTCTCTGTATGTTTATTTTTTAATTCTTCTAGGTCTTTGTTAATTGATTCTTACATTTTCACCATTTTGTTTTCAGTTTTTGATCATATTTACTATCATTATTCTGAATTCTTTTTCAGGAAGTTTGCCTATTTCCACTTCATTTATTTGGGCTTCTCTGTTTCTAGTTTGTTCCTTCATTTGTTTAGTATTTCTCTGCCTTTTGATTATTTTTTTTAAACTTATTTTGTTTGAGAGCTCCTTTTCTCAGGCTTCAAGGTTGAATTCTTTCTTCCTTTTGGTTTCTGCCCTCCTATGGTTGGTCGAGTGGTTTGTGTAAGGTTCCTATAGGGTGAGATTTGTGCGAGTTTTTGTTTGTTTTTCCTCTGATGAGCAAGGCTGAGTGAGGGGGTAATCCTGTCTGCTGATGATTAGGTTTGTATTTTTGTTTTGTTTGTTGTTTAGATGAGGCATCCTGCACAGGGTGCTATTGGTGGTTGGGTGATACCAGGTTGTCTTTTATTCAGGTGGTTTCCTTTGTGTGAGTACTCACTATTTGCTACTCCCTAGGGCTAGTTTTCTGGTAGTCCAGGGTCTTGGAGTCAGTATTCCCACTCCAAAGTCTCAGGGGTTGATCTCTGGTCAGGAATGAAGATTCAAGTGGTTTCTTATGGCATTAAGTGAGATTAAAACAAATATCCAGAAAATGAGAATGCAAAGAAGAACCCCAGACAAGTGTCAGTTACAAAATCAGGCAAATAATAATTAAAATAATGGAATATACACATATACATATACACCCATGAGTAAATTCAAAACAGTCCAACCAAAATAAAGTACAATAGATTGACCTGGTGAAGAAAGGAAATCAAAAATTGCATTTTCTTATTAAGAACACAACTAAGTAAAGCACAAGGTAGAAAACAAAACTAAAGCAAGGTACCAAGTGGGGAATAAAGCAATGAAAACAAAACTAACAAATATGTTGAGAAGAAAAGAAAGAAAGTAAGGGAAGAAAGAATAGATATGCAAAGTTAAATAGAGGTAGATGAAAAAGATTTATATACATTAAAGATTAACTGCAAGGGGGAAAAACAGTAGGAAAGGAAAACAAAGGAATAAATATAGAAAAAACAATAGGTTTTAAAAAAGTTAAAATTATAAAAAAAAGGAAAGAAAAAAATGGAAGAAGAAAGGAAAAAGAGAAAAAACCTCCACAGAACTGCAAAAGCCCAACATAGATGCAGAGGCTTATAACAACAATACGAAGTGTGACTGAATATACACATATACATATACACCCATAAGCAAAATCAAAACAGCCCAACAAAAATAAAGTAAAATAGATTGACCTGGTGAACAGAGGAAACCAAAAATTATGTCTACCAGAACAAAATTAACTAAAGCACTAACTGGAAAACAAAATGAAAGCAAGATGCCAATTTGGGAATAAAGCAATGAAAATAAAACTAACAAATATGTTGAGAGGAAAGGAAAGGAAAGAAGGAAAAGAATGAAAGAATAAGTATGCAAAGTTAAATAGAGGTAGATAAAAAAGATTTATATACATTAAAGATTAGTTGCAAGGTGAAAAGAACAGTAGGAAAAACAAACAAAGGAATAGATGTAGAAAAATAATAATAGGTTTAAAAAATTTAAAAAAGAGAAAAAAGAAAAAAGGAAAACTCTCCAGAATGGCAAAAGCTTAGTGTAGAGGCAGAGGTTTATAACAACAATAAAAAATGTGACTGACAAAGATAAAAAAAGCTCAAAAGCTTAATTAAATTTCATAGTGCCAATAAAAGCGACAACAACAATGGCGGGGGGCGGGGGGCGGATGGTTGGTGGTGCGGGGGGTGTGGGGAGAAAAAAAGATCCAAAAGAAACTACAGAACAAGTCAAAACATAAGAATAATAAATGTTTTTCTTGAGTCACTGCTGTCAGAGTACTTTCCCTTGCTGGAGGTCGCAGTCCACCTCACCTCCCTAGGATACCCTCCAAAACAGAAGTGCATGCAGAACACCACCTGAGATCTCTGGACCTGTTGTGGGGGTAGCTCAGATTCTAACGTGGTCCTACTCCTCTGTATTCTCGCTTCAAATGTCCATAGCTATCAGAACTAGTGCATTTTCTTTTGTGGGAGCTCTCAGTGACCTTTTATAGACACAGTCTGCCTAGTTGATCATGTGGATTTAATCTGCAGCTTGTACAGCTGGTGGGAAGTTTTGGGTCTTCTTCCTTAGTCACACTGCTCCTGGTTTTCAATTGTGGTTTTATTTCTACCTCTACATGTAGGTCATCTACTGGGGTTTGCTCCTGAGGCTGCCCTGGAGGACTTGGTTTGCCCCTGTGAGGGTCAGGTGTGGAGGTGGTGCAGCTGCTTGGGTTGCAGGGATTCTGGCACACCAGGTACTCAGGGGAGTTGGCGGCTTGGGCAGCAGGAAATATAGTGCTCTAGAAGGGTATGGCAACCAGTATTGGCCAATACACCCCAGTATTCTTGCCTGGAGAACCCCCTTCCCTGACAGAGAAGCCTGGCAGGCCACAGTCTACAGGGTTGCAAAGAGTCGGACACTACTGAAGCAATCCTGTGTGCAAAGAGGCAAAACTTTTTTTGCTTGTGGTAGCTCTGCCCCAGTGAGAGTTGAGCATGAAGGTGGCACAGCTGCTTGGCTTGCAGGGACCCTGGCGGTGCCAAGTGTGCAGGGACATGGACTGCCTCCAATGCAAGAGTTATGGCCCTATCAGAGTCTTTTTTCAAGCCTCCTGTAGCTGGCCATCAGAAGGCCTCTTTAGCCAGTTTTTCTCCATAGTTCCTCATGTTCAGGCACTTAGAGGGCTACCTTGCTTGAAGTCCTTCTCTGTTGTTTGGTGTGTCAGGCACACAGAGGGGGGCCCCCTGGCTTGGGTCCTACTCTGTAGATCGGTGGCCTTAGGCACTTAAAGGGGCACCTTTGGTGGGGTTCTACTCTGTAGTTCAGTGCATCAGGCATTTGATGGTCCAGCCTCTCTATTGGTCAGCT
Source organism: Ovis aries (assembly GCF_016772045.2). Lineage (NCBI taxonomy): Eukaryota > Metazoa > Chordata > Mammalia > Artiodactyla > Bovidae > Ovis > Ovis aries. Next base: position 113,362,826 of record NC_056055.1, on the reverse strand, counting down.
GCCAATGCTAGCGTGTGGGGGGAGAGACGCTATAGTGATGGCTTTACCTGGTATGCATGACTCAGTAGTACTGCCTTGCTTCCATGACTGCCTGGCTTTCCTCCACAGGCATTCCCACCACAATCTCCTCCCTCACATCCCCTTGATCTATCTCTTGCAGTCAACAGCAGCCCTCACCCTGAGATTGTTCCACAAACCCTATGCTCCAGCTCCCAGCTGCTGCCCCTTCCAGGGGACCTGTGTCCCTGTCTGGGGTATGTATGGTGTGGCAGGGACTGTTTTATTCTCATTCCATTTAGGCTGCCACAGATCAGCTGTTTCCCTCTTAGCCTTAAATGTTCTTCCTCTGACTCAGACAATTGCCCTGATGTGGGGATAGAACTCCTGCTTCAGTTCCCCCACCCACCAAGGGCAGGTCCAGTCCTACTAACACTCCTGTTTTCCGCCCTAGTTCCTTCATCCTACTGAGTTTTGCATGGTTCTATATATTCTTTTCCACTGGTCAGGTACTCCTGTCCACTCTCAGCTGGTGTTCTGTATACACTTCTGTGTCTGAAGGTGTATTCCTGATGTATCCATGGAGAGAGATGTACTCCACATTCAGCTACTCCTCCACCATCTTGTTCTCTCTGATAATGTCTTTTGATGCACAAAAGGTTTTAATTTTGATGAAGTCCAATTTGTTTTTTCCTATGTTATTTGTTGCCAGGGTCTAGCCCCGGTGGATCCAGGGTAATTTGAAGGGGAGACGGAGTAGGCATCCTAGGAAAAAACTTATTTAATTACAGATATATAGAGAGATTAGAAACGGATAGTGTAGTAGGAAATATTAGTGAAGATAAAGATGCCAAATAACTTGGTTTACATGGAATACCAATAAAACTCCAAGACAAGGAGTTTGCTGAGTATTCACGCTCCAGATGGGAATTCAGCCAGAAGAGGAAAGAAAGAACAACATGGGGGAATCAGTCTTTCCAGAAACTGATCCGATTTCTTTAGTTTTCATGTTTGCTTATATACTTTTTGTTATACATAGGGATGAATACAGAGTCACGTGGGGGTCAGCAGACCTGACCCTTGTCAAAATCAGGTGCTTCATATAAATGTATATAAAGGTCTTATGGGTTTTACATCGTCTTCTGGCCATGAGGCCTGCTGACATTTTATGGCCCTTTCTGATAACGGTCAGCCAACCAGAAAATTTATTTTTTCCAGGGGTGATTTTTCCTTAAACCAAGTGCCACCCTCCAAATAAAGTTGCATTCCTATAGGGTGAGGGTGTAGTGGGTTACAATCAAGAAAGGAATTTACTTAGCCTAAGGTTTAACAGGATTAATCTTAAATGTTAATACTTATTTCTCCTATATGTTAGTTATATTCATTATAAGGGCAGGGAATACAGAGATTTAGCAGCAAATATTGGCTCAACAAATGAAAACCCTTCACCAATATAATTTCTAATCAATCTACTATACTATACTAGTAATTTTGTAACTTCTCAAAAGAGTCTGTATTTAGAAAGTTTTAAAGCATCTCATGCCTCTCATGGTTGGGAGGCTGTAAACAATCACATGTGGCTGGACGAACCTGCCCAGGCAGGCTAGAGAACCTACAGAGGAGTTTGTAAGTTGAAACACTCTTGTCAAACCCAGGAATTTTTATTAACTGGAACTACAAGTTAACTCCTTCTCTGAGAGACGTGGTGGGGGAACAGCCCCTGTAAAGTCAGAGGTATAGGTGGGAGCATAAAACAGACTCTGGTTTTGGGGGTAGATGCTTGGGAACGGGGGGTTTCCTGAGGCTTGATCCCACCTTTGTGTATGCCGAAGCCTCCTTCCTCATGACCTTTGCCATGGGCGGAGTTCCTCACGCTGGCTCCCAGCAGTTTGTGTTTTACTATCACGCAAAAAAGCAAAACAGTTGTCTGGGGAGACCCTACAAATAGCTGTGAAAAGAAGAGAGGTGAAAAGCAAAGGAGAAAAGGAAACATATAAGCATCTGAATGCAGAGTTCCAAAGAATAGCAAGAAGAGATAAGAAAGCCTTCTTCAGCGATCAATGCAAAGAAATAGAGGAAAAGAACAGAATGGGAAAGACTAGAGATCTCTTCAAGAAAATTAGAGATCCCAAGGGAACATTTCATGCAAAGATGGGCTCGATAAAGGACAGAGATGGTATGGACCTAACAGAAGCAGAAGATATTAAGAAGTGGTGGCAAGACTACACGGAAGAACTGTACAAAAAAGATCTTCACGACCCAGATAATCATGATGATGTGATCACTAATCTAGAGCCAGACATCTTGGAAAGTGAAGTCAAGTGGGCCTTAGAAAGCATCACTAGGAACAAAGCTAGTGGAGGTGATGGAATTCCAGTGGAGCTATTTCAAATCCTGAAAGATGATGCTGTGAAAGTGCTGTACTCAATATGCCAGCAAATTTGGAAAACTCAGCAGTGGCCACAGGACTGGAAAAAGTCAGTTTTCATTCCAATTCCAAAGAAAGGCAATGCAAAAGAATGCTCAAACTATCACACAATTGCACTCATCTCACATGCTAGTAAAGTAATGCTCAAAATTCTCCAAGCCAGGCTTCAGCAATACGTGACCCGTGAACTCCCTGATGTTCAAGCTGGTTTTAGAAAAGGCAGAGGAACCAGAGATCAAATTGCCAACATCCGCTGGATCATGGAAAAAGCAAGAGACTTCCAGAAAAACATCTATTTCTGCTTTATTGACTATGCCAAAGCCTTTGACTGTGTGGATCACAACAAACTGTGGAAAATCCTGAAAGAGATGGGAATACCAGACCACCTAACCTGCCTCTTGAGAAATCTGTATGCAGGCCAGGAAGCAACAGTTTGAACTAGACATGGAACAACAGACTGGTTCCAAATAGGAAAAGGAGTATGTCAAGGCTGTATACTGTCACCCTGCTTATTTAACTTCTATGCAGAGTACATCATGAGAAACGCTGGACTGGAAGAAACACAAGCTGGAATCAAGATTGCCGGGAGAAATATCAATAACCTCAGATATGCAGATGACACCACCCTTATGGCAGAAAGTGAAGAGGAACTAAAAGCCTCTTGATGAAAGTGGAAGAGAAAAGCGAAAAAGTTGACTTAAAGCTCAACATTCAGAAAACGAAGATCATGGCATCTGGTCTCATCACTTCACGGGAAATAGATGGGGAAACGGTGGAAACAGTGTCAGACATTATGTTTTGGGGCTCCAAAATCACTGCAGATGGTGACTGCAGCCCTGAAATTAAAAGACGCTTACTCCTTGGAAGAAAAGCTATGACTAACCTAGATAGTATATTCAAAAGCAGAGACATTACTTTGCCGACTAAAGTCCGTCTAGTCAAGGCTATGGTTTTTCCTGTGGTCATGTATGGATGTGAGAGTTGGACTGTGAAGAAGGCTGAGCACCGAAGAATTGATGCTTTTGAACTGTGGTGTTGGAGAAGACTCTTGAGAGTCCCTTGGACTGCAAGAAGATCCAACCAGTCCATTCTACAGGAGACCAGTCCTGGGTGTTCTTTGGAAGGACTGATGCTAAAGCTGAAGCTCCAGTACTTTGGCCAGCTCATGTGAAGAGTTGACTCATTGGAAAAGACTCTGATGCTGGGAGGGATTGGGGGCAGGAGGAGAAGGGGACGACAGGATGAGATGGCTGTATGGCATCAGGGACTCGATGGATGTGAGTCTGAGTGAACTCCGGGAGATGGTGATGGACAGGGCGGCCTGGAGTGCTGCGATTCATGCGGTCGCAAAGAGTCAGACACGACTGAGCGACTGAAATGAACTGAACTGAACACATCTAAGAATCCATTGCCAAATCCAAGGTCAGAAAGATTTACCTTTATGTTTTCTTCTAAGACTTTAATGGCTTTAACTGTTATATTTTTCACCGATACATTCGGAGTTAATTTTGTATATGGTGTGATGAAGGGGTCCAACTTTATTCTTTTGCATGTGGAATTCAGTTTTCCTAGCTCCATTTGTTGAATAGATGACTCTTTTTCCATTGAATGGATGTGACAGCCTTCTCAAAAATCAATTGGTCATAGATATATGGGTTTATTTATGGACTCTAAATTCTATTCCAGTACCCCACTGTTTTTATTACTGTAGTTTTGTAGCAACTTTTGAAATTAGAAAACATGAGTTCTCTGACTTTGCTCTTTTTCAAATGGTTTTGGCTGTTTGGGAACCCTTGCAATCCCATGATTTTGAGAGTTGGATTTTCTGTTTATGCAAGGAAAGCATTTTGTTAGAAAATACACTTAATCTGCAGGTCTCTTTGGGTCATATGAACGTATTAGAAATATTAAGGTTTTATACTCACAAAGATAGGATTTCTCTTTGTTATTTTTTTTCCAGCAATGTTTCTGGTTTTCAGTGTACAAATCTTTTACCTTTTCAGTTTATTTATTCCCTGGTATTCTGTTCTTGGCCTTCGCTGATGGCTCAGATAGTAAAGAATCTGCTTGCAACGTAGGAGACCTGAATTTGATCCCTGGATTGGGAAGGTCCTCTGGAGAAGGAAATGGCAACCCCACTACAGAATCTGTGCCGGGAAAATAACAAGACAGGAGAGCCTAGTTGGCTACAGTCTATGGGGTTGTAAAGAATTGGACACGACTGAGGACTAACACTTTCACTTTTTTTCTATTCTACTAGATGCTCTTCAAGTGCAGTTGATTACTTATTTTTTCCAGATAACTCATTGCAAATATATAGAAACACAACTCACATTTGTGCATTGATTTCATACCCTGCATATTTTTTGTTGCTTTTTTTCTGGATTCTTTTTCTGCAGATTTTCTATGTATAAGACAATATCATCTGTTAATGTTCAGTTTTACTTCTTCCTTTCCAACTCAGAGACCTTTTATATATTTATTTTTTCTTGATAATTTTTTCTGCATTGAAGTTCCAGTTCAGTGTTGAATAGAAGTGATAAAAGTGGGCATACTTATTTTGTCCATGATCTTAAGCTAAAATCTTTCATCCTTTCACTAATGAGTATGTTGTTCAGTTCAGTTTAGTTCAGTCACTCAGTCGTGTCCAATTCTTTTTGACCCCATGAATGGCAGCATGCCAGGCCTCCCTGTCAGTCACCAACTCCTAGAGTTTACCTAAACTCATGTCCGTCGAGTCGGTGATGCTATCCAGCCATCTCATCCTCTGTCATCCCCTTCTCCTCCTGCCCCCAATCCCTCCCAGCACCAGGGTCTTTTCCAATGAGTCAACTCTTCATATGAGGTGGCCTAAGTATTGGAGCTTCAGCTCCAGCATCAGTCCTTCCAATGAACACTCAGGACTGAGCTCCTTTATGATGGATTGGTTGGATCTCCCTGCAGTCCAAGGGACTCTCAAGAGTTTTCTCCAACATCACAGTTCCAAAGCATCAATTCTTCGGCGCTCAGCCTTCTTCACAGTCCAACTCTCACATCCATACATGACCACAGGAAAAACCATAGCCTTGACTAGACGGACCTTTGTTGGCAAAGTAATGTCTCTGCTTTTCAATATGCTATCTAGGTTGGTCATAACTTTCCTTCCAAGGAGTAAGCATCTTTTAATTTTATGGCTGCAGTTACCATCTGCAGTGATTTTGGAGCCCCCCAAAATAAAGTCTGACACTGTTTCCACTGTTTCCCCATCTGTTTCCCATGAAGAGATTATCTTAATCATCACTTGATCATCTTGATCATCTTCCCATGATGCCATGATCTTAGTTTTCTGAATGTTGAGCTTTAAGTCAACCTTTTCACTCTCCTCTTTCACTTCCATCAAGGGGCTTTTTAGTTTCTCTTCACTTTCTGCCATAAGGGTGGTATCATCTGCATATCTGAGGTTATTGATATTTCTCCTGGCAATCTTGATTCCAGCTTGTGCTTCTTTCTGCCCAGCGTTTCTCATGATGTACTCTGCATAGAAGTTAAATAAACAGGGTGACAATATACAGCCTTGACGTACTCCTTTTCCTATTTGGAACCACTCTGTTGTTCCATGGTGTTAGCTGTGGGTTTTTTGTAAAGTTCCTTTATCGTGTTGATGAAGAAGCTTTCCTTCTATTCTTATTTTTCTGGGTAGTTTTAATTATAAAGATGCTAGATTTTATCAAATATGTTTTCTGTGTCAATTGAGATAATCATATAAAATTTTCCCTTTCATTCTATTAATGTGGTGGTGGTGTTGTTCAGTCACTCAGTCGTGTTCAACTCTTTGTGACTCCATGGACTGCAGCATGCCAGGCTTCCCTGTCCTTCACTATCTCCTGGACTTTGCTCAAATTTGTGTCCATTGAGTCAATGATGCCATCCAACCATCTCATCCTCTGCTGCACACTTCTCCTCCTGCCTTCAATCTTTTCTAGCATCAAGGTATTTTCCAATGAGTTGGCTGTTCGCATCAGGTGGCCAAGGTGTTGGAGTTTCAGCTTCAGCATCAGTCCTTCCAATGAATATTCAGGACTGATTTCCTTTAGGATTGACTGGTTTGATCTCCTTGGAGTCCAGGGGACTCTCGAGTCTTCTCCAGCACCGCAATTCAAAAGCATCAATTCTTCTGTATTAAGCTTCTTTATGGTTCAGCTGTCACATCTGTACATGACTACTGGAAAATTGCCGGGGTCCAGCCCCGGTGGATCCAGGGAATTCGAAGGGTGGACGGCGTCGGCGTGGAAAGACTTGTTTATTTATTAATGATAGATTAGATTAAGAAACTATAGTGTAGTAAGAAGATTAAGTGGAGGAAGAGGGCTGAATAGCTTGGTTTATGCGTAAGGCCAATAAAATTCCAGACAAGGAATTTGCACCATCTACGTTGGGCCACTGGCGCCCGCTTGAATATCTAAGGGTGCCTCGCCTTAAGCTCCCTTTCTCGCGGGTCTTAACAACCGGGGCAAGTAAGTAGACCTGGCGAGCCTCCGTGCTCCAGGTGGAGATTCAGCCTGAAGTTAAAGTAAAGAGCAGAGAGAGGGAAAGAAAGAGAGGAAGAAAGAGAGAGAGAGAGAGACACGGGGGAGCCAGAGCCCCAAGAAACCAGGCTGGGAGACTAGTTAGAGAAGCTGGTCCAAGAAGCTGGCCCCCTGCCCCAGAAGCTGGCCCCATCCTTTATTGTTCAGAAGGCCTTTTATACTTTTGATAAAACACAGAGATCAATGGGTAACACAAGATTATGTAGCGTTCGCAGCTCAGGCTCTTTCTATACATCATTTGGTATACAAAAGGTCTCAGGTGATTTACATTATCTTCTGGCCAAGAGGCTTGTTAACATTTTTTGGCTTTCTTCCTTAATGAATGTTAATCTTGTTTCCCCTGAAGTGTTTTTCTTTAATCTACATCTCCTTAAAGCATTTAGCATTAAAGTTACATCTCTATAGAACAAAGGTGCAGTGGGATATAACAAAAAAGGTACTTAACTCAAAGATCTAATGTTGCTAACACAAGGTCTACTACTTGTTTTTCTAACTATATCTACAACTAAAGGATGTGATAATTTGGCAGCAAATATTGACTCAACAAATGAAACCTTTAATCAGTCCTAAAAAGATTTTGACTCCTCGGAAGCTCCTACATTCCTAGGATGTTTTAAGCTTCCTGTGCCTCCTGCGGTCAGGAGGCCTCAAACAATCACATGCGCAGCTGTAGGAGTCCTGCAGGCAGGCTAGAAAGCCATCAGAGGGTTTTTTGGATTGAAACACTCTTTGAAATGCAGAAGACTAAAGCCCTGAACTGACTTTTTCCAGAAAATGTCAGAAGAGTGGAAAAGCAGAGCACAAAAGCCGGCAGATTTTTGTTGGGGTACATGCTTAGGAATTTCCAGAGGGGTCCCTGAAGTCTGAGCACGCCTTGTGTATGTCAGCTTCCTTCCTCATGACCTTGTCATGGGCGGGATTCCTCACACTGGCTTCCGGCAGAAAACCATAGGTTTAACTAGATGAACCCATGTTGGTAAAGTGACATCTTTGCTTTTTAATACATTGTCTAGGTTTGTCATAGTTTTTCTTACAAGAAATGAGAATCTTTTAATTTCCTGGCTGTAGTCACCACCCAAAGTGATTTTGGAGCAGAGGAAATTAAAACCTGTCCCTGATTCCATTGTTTCCCCATCTATTTGCCATGAAGCAATGGGACTGGATGCCAGGACCTTTTTTTTTTTTTTTTTGAATGTTGAGTTTTAAGCCACCTTTTTCTCTCTCCTCTTTTGCTTTCATCAAGAGGCTTTTTAGTTCCTCTTCCCTTTCTGCCATTAGGGCAGTGTCATCTGCTTATCTGAGGTTATTGATATTTCTCCAGGCAATCTTGATTCCAGCTTGAACTTCATCCAGTCTGACATTTCTCATGATGTACTCTGCATAAGATAAATAAGCAAGGTGACAATATACAGCCTTGATGTACTCCTTTCCCAATTTTGAACCAGTCCATTGTTCTATGTCCGGTTGTAACTGTTGCTCTTTGACTTGCATACGGGTTTCTCAAGAGACAGGTAAGGTGGTCTGGTATTCTCATCTCTTTTAGGGATTTTCCACAGTTTGTTGTGATCCACAGTCAAAGTCATCAGTGAAGAAGAAGTAGATTTTTTTCTGGAATTCCTTTGCTTTTTCTATGATCCAACAGATGTTGGCAATTTGATCTCTGGTTCCTCTGTCTTTTCATTTTTGAAATTAATTAATTTATTTTAACTGGAGGCTAATTACTTTACAATATTGTAGTTTTTTTTTGCCATATATTGACATGAATCAGCCATAGGTGTACATATGTCCTCCATTCTGAACCTCCTCCCCGCCCCCCCCCCCACCTCCCTCCCAATCCTATCCCTCAGGGTCATCCCAGTGCATCCTGTCTCATGTATTGAACATGGACTGGTGACCTATTTCACATATGTTAATATACATGTTTCAATGCTATTATATCAAATCATCCCACGCTCCCCTTATCCCACAGGGTCCAAAAGTCTGTTCTTTATATCTGTGTCTCTTTTCCTGTCTTGGATATTGTTACCATTTTTCTAAATTCCATATATACGCATTAATCTACTGTATTGGTGTTTTTCATTCTGACTTACTTCACTCTATATAATAGTCTCCAGTTTCATCCACCTCATTAGAACTGATTCAAATGCATTCTTTTTAATAGCTGAGTAATATTTCATTGTGTATATGCACAATGAAATATTACTTTCTTATCCATACATCTGCCGATGGACATCTAGATTGCTTCCATGTCCTAACTATTGTAAACAGTGCATTGGGGTACATGTGTCTCTTTCAGTTCTGGTTTCCTCGGTATGTATGCCCAGCAATGGGATTGCTGGGTTATATGGCAGTTCTACTTCAGTTTTTAAAGGAATCTCCACACTGTTCTCCATAGTGACTGTACTGTTTTGCATTCCAACAACAGTGTAAGATGGTTCTCTTTTCTCCACACCCTTGTGAGCATTTATTGTTTGTAGACTTTTTGATAGCAGCCATCTGAACAGCATGAGATGTTATCTAATTTTGGTTTTGATATGCATTTCTCTGATAATGAGTGATGTTGAGCATCTTTTCATGTGTTTTTTAGCCACCTTAGCCATCTGTATGTCTTCTTTGGAGAAATGTCTGTTTAGTTCTTTGGCTCATTTTTCTGTTGGGTCACTTGTTGTTCTGGAATTGAGCTGCAGGAGCTGCTTGTTTATTTTGGAGATTAATTCTTAGTCAGTTGCTTCTTTTGCTATAATTTTCTCCTATTCAGAAGTCTGTCTTTTCACCTTGCTTATAGTTACCTTCATTGTGAAAAAAACTTTTAATTTTAATTAGGTCCCATTTGTTTATTTTTGCTTTTATTTCCATTACTCTGGGAGGTAGGTCATAGAGGATCCTGCTGTGATCTATGTCAGAGAGTGTTTTGCCTATGTTTTCCTCCAGGAGTTTTATAGTTTCTGGTCTTACATTTATATCTTTAATACATTTTGAGTCTATTTTTGTGTATGGTGTTAGAAAGTGTCCTAGTTTCATTCTTTTACAAGTAATCAACCAGTTTTCCCAGCACCACTTGTTAAAGAGATTGTCTTTTCTCCAGTGTATACTCTTGCCTCCTTTGTCATGGATAAGGTGTCCATGCTGCTGCTGCTGCTCAGTCGCTTCAGTCATGTCTGACTCTGTGCAACTCCATAGATGGCAGCCCACCAGGCTCCCCCATCCCTGGGATTCTCCAGGCAAGAATACTGGAGTGGGTTGCCATTTCCTTCTCCAATGCATGAAAGTGAAAAGTGAAAGTGAAGTTGCTCAGTCGTGTCCAGCTCTTAGCAACCCCATGGACTGTAGCCCACCAGGCTCCTCCATCCATGGGATTTTCCAGGCAAGGGTACTGGAGTCGGGTGCCATTGCTTTCTCTCTTAAGGTGTCCATAAGTGAGTGGATTTATCTCTGGGCTTTCTATTTTGTTCCATTGATCTATATTTCTGTCTTTTTGTGCCAGTACCATACTGTCTTGATGACTGTAGCTTTGTAGTAGAGCCTGAAATCAGGCAGGTTGATTCCTCCAGTTCCATTCTTCTTTCTCAAGATTGCTTTGCCTGTTCAAGATTTTCGTGTGTGTGTTTCTGTAAAAATTGTGAAATTATTTGTTCTAGTTATGTGAAAAATACTGTTGGTAGCTTGACGGGGATTGCATTAAATCTATAGGTTGCTTTGGGTAGTACACTCATTTTCACTGTATTAATTCTTTTGATCCATGAACACGGTATGTTTCTCCATTTATTTGTGTCCTCTTTGATTTCTTTCATCAGTTTTATAGTTATCTATATATAGGTCTTTTGTTTCTTTATGTAGATTTATTACTAAGTATTTTATTCTTTTCATTGCAATGGTGAATGGAATTGTTTCCTTAATTTCCCTTTCTGCTTTTTCATTGTTACTGTATAGGAATGCAAGGGAATTCTGTGTTAATTTTATACCCTGCAATTTTACTATATTTATTGATTAGCTCTAGAAATTTTCTGGTGGAGTCTTTAGGGTTTTCTATGTAGAGAATCATGTCATCTGCAAACAGTGAGAGTTTTACTTCTTCCTTTCCAATCTGGACTCCTTTTATTTCTTTTTCTTCCTTGATTGCTGTGGCTAAAACTTCCAAAACTATGTTGAATAGTAGTGGTGAGAGTGGGCACCCTTGTCTTCTTCCAGACTGTAGGGGAAATGCTTTCAATTTTTCAACATTGAGGATAATGTTTGCTGTGGGTTTATCATATATGACTTATTATGTTGAGGTATGTTCCTTCTATTTCTGCTTTATGGAGAATTTTTTTGTCATAAATGATGTTGAATTTTGTCAAAGGCTTTCTCTGCATCTATTGAGATGATCATATTATTTTTATCTTTCAATATGTTAATATGCTGTAACAGATGTTATATATTGAAGAATCCATGCATCCCTGGAATAAAGCCCACCTGATCATCTTGTTAATATGTTGTTAGATTCTGTTTGTTAGAGGTTTGTTGAGGATTTTTTCATCTTACCTCATCAGTGATATTGGCCTGTATTTTTCTTTTTGTGTAGCATCTTTGTCAGGTTTTGTTATTAGGGTGATGGTGGGCTCATATAATGAGTTTGGAAGTTTACCTTCCTCTGCAATTTTGTGGAAGAGTTTGAGTAAGATAGGTGTTAGCTTTGCTCTAAATTTTTTGGTACAATTCAGCTCTGAAGCCATCTGGTCCTGGGCTTTTGATTGTTGGAAGATTTTTTATTTCAGTTTCAATTTCTGTGTTTCTGATGGGTTTGTTAAGGTTTTCTATTTCTTCCTGGTTCAGTTTTGGAAATTTACACTTTTCTAAGTATTTGTCCATTTGTTCCAAGTTGTCCATTTTATTAACATATAGTTGTTTACAGTAGTCTCTTTTGATCCTTTGTGTTTCTGTGTTGTCTGTTGTGATTTCTCCATTTTCATTTCTAATTTTGTTAATTTGACTCTTCTCTATTTTTTTTTTTAAGAGTCTGGCTAATGGTTTGTCTATTTTATTTGTCTACTCAAAGAACTCGCTTTTAGCTTTGTTGATTTTGGCTATGATCTTCTTTGTTTTCATTTATTTCTGCTCTAATTTTTATTATTTCTTTCCTTCTACTAACCCTGGGTCTCTTCATTTCTTCTTTTTCTAGTTGCCTTAGATGTAGAGTTAGGTTATTTATCTGATTTTTCTCCTATTTCTTGAGGTAGGCGTGTATTGCTGTGAACCTTCCCCTTAGCACTGCTTTAACTGAATCCCATAGGTTTTGGGTTGCTGTGTTTTCATTTTCATTCGTTTCTATGCATATTTTGATTTCTTTTTGATTTCTTCTGTGATTTGTTGGTTATTCAAAAGTGTGTTGTTCAGCCCCCATATGTCTGTATTTTTAATAGTTTGATTTTCCTGTAGTTGACATACCGCATAATAATCAGAGAAGACACTTGAGATGATTTCAAATTTTTTGAGTTTACAAAGGCTAGATTTATGGCCCAGGATGTGATCTATCCTGGAGAAGGTTCCATGTGCACTTGCGAAAATGGTGAAATTCATTGTTTTGTTGTAAAATATCCTATAGATATCACTTAGGTCTAACGGGTCCATTGTATCCTTTAAAGCTTGTGTTTCCTTGCTAATTTTCTGTTTAGTTGATCTATCCATAGGTGTGAGTGGGGGTATTAAAGGCTACCACTATTATTATGTTTCTGTTAATATCCCCTTTCATACCTGTTAGCATTTGCCTTACATGTTGTGGTGCTCCTATGTTGGGTGCATATATATTTATAATTGTTATATCTTCTTCTTGGATTGATCCTTTGATTATTATGTAGTATCCTTCTTTATCTCTTTTCACAGCCTTTATTTCAAAGTCTTTTTTGTCTGATATGAGTATTGCTACTCCTGCTTTCTTTTGGTCTCCATTTGCAGGAAATATCGTTTTCTTTCTTTCTTTTTTTTTTTTGACCCAGAGAGATGTTATGGGGAGGAAGCATCATTTTCTAGCCCTTCACTTTCATCCTGTATGTGTCCCTTGTTTTGAGGTGGGTTTCTTGTAGACAGCATATATAGGAGTCTTGTTTTTGTATCCATTCAGCAAGTCTTTGTCTTTTGGTTGGGCTATTCAACCCATTTATATTTAAGGCAATTATTGATAAGTGCGATCCCGTTGCCACTCATTTGTTGTTTTGAGTTCGAGTTTATAAACATTTTCTGTATTTCCTGTCTAGAGAAGATCCTTTAGCATTTGTTCAAGAGCGGGTTTTGTGGTTCTCTCAGCTTTTGTTTGTCTGTAAAGCTTTTGATTTCTCCTTCATATTTGAATGAGATTCTTGCTGGGTACAGTAATCTGGGTTGTAGAATTTTCTCTTTCATCACTTTAAGTGTGTCCTGCCTTTCCCTTCTTGCTTGAAGAGTTTCTATTGATAGATCTGCTGTTATCCTATGAGAATCCTCTTGTGTGTTATTTTTTTCCCCCTTGCTACTTCTAATATTTGTTCTTTGTGTTTGATGTTCATTAATTTGATTAATATGTGTCTTGGGGTGTTTTTTTTTTTTCTGGAACTCTCTTGCTTTTTCGATGATCCAGCAGATGTTGGCAATTTGATCTCTGGTTCCTCTGCCTTTTTTAAAACCAGCTTGAACATCTGGAAGTTCACGGTTCATGTATTGCTGAAGCCTGGCTTAGAGAATTTTGAGCATTACTTTACTAGCATTAGAGATGAGTGCAATTGTGTGGTAGTTTGAGCATTCTTTGGCATTACCTTTCTTTGGGATTGGAATGAAAACTGACCTTTTCCAGTCCTGTGGCCACTGCTGAGTTTTCCCAATTTGCTGGCATATTGAGTGCAGCACTTTCACAGCATCATCTTTCAGGATTTGTAATAGACTACTGGAATTTCATCACCTTCACTAGCTTTGTTCATAGTGATGTTTTCTAAGGCCCACTTGACTTCACATTCCAGGATGTCTGGCTCTAGGTAAGTGATCATACCATCGTGATTATCTGGGTCATGAAGATCGTTTTTTGTGTAGTTCTCCTGTGTATTCTTGCCACCTCTTCTTTTTTTGTAATTTTTATTTTTACTTCCTTTTACTTTACAACACTGTATTGGTTCTGGCATACATTGACATGAATCCACCACGGGTGTACATGAGCTCCCAAATATGAACCCCCCTCCCACCTCCCACCCCACATCATCCCTCCGGATCATCCCCATTACCACCTCTTCTTAATATCTTCTGCTTCTCTTAGGTCCAGACCATTTCTGTCCTTTATCGAGCCCATCTTTGCATGAAATGTTCCCTTGGTATCTCTAATTTTCTTGAAGAGGTCTCTAGTCTTTCCCATTCTGTTGTTTTCCTCTATTTCTTTGCATTGATCACTGAGGAAGGCTTTATTGTCTCTTCCTGCTCTTCTTTGGAACTCTGTATTCAGATGCTTATATCTTTCCTTTTCTTCTTTGCTTTTCACTTCTCTTCTTTTCACAGCTATTTGTAAGGCCTCCTCAGACAGCCATATTGCTTTTTTTGCATTTCTTTTCCATTGGGATGGTCTTGATCTCTGTCTCCTGTACAATGTCACAAACCTCCATCCATAGTTCATTAGACACTCTATCTATCAGATCTAGTCCCTTCAATCTATTTCTCACTTCCACTATATAATCATAAGGGATTTGATTTGGTCATACCTGAATGGTCTAGCGGTTTTCCCTTCAATTTCAGTCTGAATTTGGCAATAAGGAGTCCATGATCTGAGCCGCAGTCAGCTCCTGGTCTTGTTTTTGTTAACTGTATAGAGCTTCTCCATCTGTGTGGATCACAATAAACTGTGGAAAATTCTGAATGAGATGGGAATACCAGACCACCTAACGTGCCTCTTGAGAAACCTATATGCAGGTCAGGAGGCAACAGTTAGAACTGGACATGGAACAACAGACTGGTTCCAAAGAGGAAAAGGAGTACGTCAAGGCTGTATATTGTCACCCTGCTTATTTAACTTATATGCAGAGTACATCATGAGAAATGCTGGGCTGGAAGAAGCACCAGTGGAATCAAGATTGCTGGGAGAAATAGCAATAACCTCAGATATGCAGATGATACCACTCTTATGGCAGAAAGTGAAGAGGAACTAAAAGCCTCTTGATGAAAGTGAAAGAGGAGACTGAAAAAGTTGGCTTAAAGCTCAACAGTCAGAAAACGAAGATCATGGCATCCGGTCCCATCACTTCATGGGAAATAGATGGGGAAACAGTGGAAACAGTGTCAGACTTTATTTTTTTGTGCTCCAAAATCACTGTGGATTGTGACTGCAGCCCTGAAATTAAAAGACGCTTATTCCTTGGAAGGAAAGTTATGACCAACCTAGATCTCATATTCAAAAGCAGAGACATTATTTTGCCAACAAAGGTCCGTCTAGTCAAGGCTATGGTTTTTCCAGTAGTCATGTATGGATGTGAGAGTTGGACTGTGAAGAAGGCTGAGCACCGAAGAATTGATGCTTTTGAACTGTGATGTTGGAGAAGACTCTTGAGAGTCTTTGGACTGCAAGGAGATCCAACCAGTCTATTCTAAAGGAGATCAACCCTGGGATTTCTTTGGAAGGAATGATGCTCAAGCTGAAACTCCAGTAGTTTGGCCACCTCATGCGAAGAACTGCCTCATTGGAAAAGACTCTGATGCTGGGAGGGACTGGAGGCAGGAGGAGAATGGGACGACAGAGGATGAGATGGCTGGATGGCATCATGGACTCGATGGATGTGTGTCTGAGTGAACTCTGGGAGTTGGTGATGGACAGGGAGGCCTGGCATGCTGCAGTTCATGGGGTTGCAACAAGTTGGAAACAACTGAACCACTGAACTGAATTGAAGTGAACTGGGGAGTTTAGTCTAGGGTTTATCCTGAATGGGACTCTTTGGGTTTCTTAGACTTGGGTGGCTATTTCCTTCCCATTTTAGGGAAGGTTTCAGCTATTATCTCTTCAAGTGTTTTCTCATGACTTTATTTTTGTCTTCTTCTTCTGGGATTCCTATCACTTGAATGTTGGGGTGTTTAACATTGTCCCAGAGGTGTCTGAGATTGTCCTCATTTGTTTTATTTCAGTTTTCCCCCCTCTCTGCTTCATTTATTTCCACCATTCTACCTTCCACCTCACCTATCTTATCTTCTGCCTCAGTTATTCTATTGTTGGTTCCCTCCAGAGTGCTTTTGATTTCAGTTATTGCAGTATTCATTATTGATTGACTCTTTCATTTCTCCTAGGTCCTTGTTAAACTTTTCTTGCATCTTCTCAGTCCTTGTCTTCAGAGCATTTATCTGTAACTCCATTTTGTTTTCAAGATTTTGGATCATTTTTATTATCATTATTCTGAATTCTTTTTCAGGTAGACTCCTTATCTGCTCCTCTCTTCTTTGGTTAGGTGGGCATTTATCATGTTCCTTTACCTTCTGAATATTTTTCTGTCTTTTAATTTTGTTTAGATTGCTGTGTTTGGGTTGACATTTCTGTATATTGGAAGTTTGTGGCTCTTCTTTATTGTGGAGATTGCTGCCTGTTGGGGGTGTTGGACGAGTGGCTTGTCAAGGTTTCCTGGTTAGGGAAGCTTGCAACATTGTTCTGGTGGGTGGAGCTGGATTTCTTCTCTCTGTAGTGCAATGAAACTTCCAATAGTGAAATTTAGGGTTTCTAAGGGTTTGGTGTGATTTAGGCAGCCTCTATTTTAATCCTCAGGGCTGTGTTCCTGCATTGCTATAACATTAGCATGGTATGTCTTGCTCTGGAACTTGTTGGTTCTTGGGTGGAGCTTGGTTTCAGTGTAGTTATGGAGGCTTTTGGATGAGTTCTTGTCGATTAATGTTCCCTGGGGTCAGGAGTTTTCTCGTGTTCTCTAGTTTTGGATTTAAGCCTCTTGCCTTTGGCTTTCAGTCTTATTCTTACAGTAGTCTCAAGATGTCTCCATCCATCCACCACAGATGATAACAACTCAGGTTAATGGTGAAATGATTCTCCACAATGAGGGACACCCAGAGAGGTTCACAGAGTTACATGGAGAACAGAAGAAGGAGGAGGGAGATAGAGGTGACCAGGAGGAGAAGAGGGGGAGTCAAAAGGGGAGAGAGCAATTTAGCCAGTAATCAATTCCCTATGTGCTTTCCACAGTCTGGGACACCCAGAGTGGTTCATGGAGTTAAGTAGAGAAGAGAGGGGGAGGGAGCAGATAGAGGTGACCTGGGGGACAAAATTGAGCATTAAAAGGGGAGAGAGCAATCAAGCCAGTAATCACACCCCTAACTAAAAATGGGTACTGAAGATTAGATTCTTAAAGGTACAAAATTGATCAGTTCAGTTCAGTTCAATCACTCAGTCGTGTCCGACTCTTTGTGACCCCATGAATTGCAGCACATCAGGCCTCCCTGTCCATCACCAACTCCTGGAGTTCCCTCAGACTCATGTCCATTGAGTCACTGATGCCATCCAGCTATTTCATCCTCTGTCATCCCCTTCTCCTCCTGCGTCCAATCCCTCCCAGCATCAGAGTTTTTTTCCAATGAGTCAACTCTTCACATGAGGTGGCCAAAGTACTGGAGTTTCAGCTTCAGCATCATCTCCTTTAAAGAAATCCCAGGGCTGATCTCCTTCAGAATGGACTGGTTGGGTCTCCTTGCAGTCCAAGGGACTCTCAAGAGTCTTCTTCAACACCACAAAATTGACAACAAATACCAAAAAGCAAAGATTAAAAATCCAGAGTAGAGGTGAGACTCCCAGAAAAACAATATTAGAAATAAAAAACAAAATCACAAAATTATAAAAAATGTAATATGAAATTTTTTTTGAAATTGGCTCTTTTTTATGCAAATAGGTTGTAAAAATGAATATTAAAGGAGTAATAAGGAAGTCAAAAATAAAATAAATTAAAAAATTATAGTAGTAAAAATATATCTAGGAATTTTTCTGGAGCTGTTGAGGGCAGTGTGGGGTCAGTTCAGTTTCAGATAGTTCCTTGTTCCAGCTTATAGTTCTTCTCAAGGTCTATAGGCCCCTTCCAATGCTTAGTCAACATTAACTACAAGGTTTTAATCTGTTGCACCTGTCAGTTTCAGAGCAGTTCCCTCTTCTTTATTTGGGCTTTATCTGTTTGCAATTCTCTTCAGTGTCTAATTTCCAAACTGACTCAAGGGAGTGAGGTGATCACTATTTTTGCTCACTTGTTCAGTTGTGTTGTGGGGAGGAAGGAACACAGCAAATAAATATCACTGGCTTGTGTGGGGAGTGCACATTGTATGGATCACACTGGGCTTGCCCCAGCTCTTGGTGGCATGTACTTCCCTGGTCTACACTGCTCAGGTTGTACTTCCCTGGTCTACACTGCTCAGGTTCAGGTTTTTGGGTACTCCACAAAGGAACAGACTTGGTTGTGCATTTTGTGCCTTTCCCAGGTCAGAGCAGCTCAGGCGATCAGGTGCTTGGTGAGTGCACTGTCCTAGGTGGGCTGTGCATCTTAATCACCTCCCTGGTCCTGGCTGCTCAGTGTCCTGGGTGTGCTGCAAGAGCTCCCTCTCAGGTGTGCCATGTGTCTCCTCTGGGGAGCTGATCTCAGGCTGTGACCCTCCTGGCAGATGTCAACCATCCAGGATCCCAGGAAGACTTGGTTAGCAACTGGGAGTCTGCTCACAGTTTGGTGGAGAATGCCGGTCTCTGGGGCAGAGCTTGCCCCTTGCCTACAGGCTCTGGCTGTCCCATGCCTGCCTCTCTGCCTCCAGCGGGGGAAAGGACCATTCCACATCCAGCTAGCTCTCCTTTGGTATTTGCTCAGTCCTTTCCTCTGTGAGCAGGCCAGGCTGTGCCTTAGGTTAGAGCCGTAGGTTAGAGTTTTTCATGGGAAAATTCTCTCTCTTTTTCTCTCTCTCTCTGGCTATCCCACAGTTTGGGTTGTTATTTCACCTTAGCTCCCTCAGATTATCCTCTGGGCATTCAGGCCTGGTCCTTAACCTATGCATGCAACCCATGCCTCTCTGTCCAGACCCCACTCATTGGTGGTGATCACTAGCATCTGGGCTACTTTTCTGCTGGGAGTTGCAGTTAGGCACATATTCTGTGGGTTTTCTTTTTTTCCCTCCTGGTTATGTTGCCTTCTGAGATTCCAAAACTCTTCACAGACCTGGTAGTGAGAGGGTTTCCTGCTGTTTGGAAACTTCTCCTCCTTCACTACTCCCTCCTCAGAATGGGTCTCTGTCCCTAACTCTTTTGTATCTCTTTTTGTGTTTTATATTTTGTCCTACCTCCTTTTGAAGAGAATGGGCTGCCTTTCTAGGCCTGGTGTCCTTCTCCAGCATTCAGAAGTTGTTTTGTGGAAGTTGCTCAGCATTCAAATGATCTTTTGATCAAGTTTTAGGGGAGAAAGTGGTCTCCCCATCCTATTCCTCCACCATCTTAGCCTCTGCCTTTTCTAAATCCAGGTTGTACCTCTGGAAGTTCTCAGTTAAAGTACTGTTGATGCCTAGCTTGAAGGATTTTAAGCATTGCTAGTATGTGAAATGAACACAATTATGTGGTAGTTTGAACACTCTTTGACATTGCCCTTCTTTGCGATTGGAATGAAAAATGACCTTTTCCAGTCCTGACACTACTGCTGAGTTTTCCAAATTTGCTGGCATATTGAGTGCTCCACCTCTTAGGATTTGAAGTAGCTCACCTAGAATTCCATCACCTCCGCTAGCTTTGTTCATAGTGATGCTTCCTAAGGCCCATTTTACTTCACACTCCAGGATGTCTGACTCTAGATAAGTGACCACACCATTGTGGTTATCCAGGTCATTAAGTCCTTTTTTGGGTATAGTTCTTATTTGTATTCTTGCCACCTCTTCTTAATATCTTCTGCTTCTGTTAGGTCCATACCGTTCTGTCCTTTATGTGTGTAACTTTGCAGGAAATGTTCCCTTGAAATCTCGAATTTTCTTGAAGTGATCTCTATAGTCTTTCCCATTCTATTATTTTCCTCTATTTCTTTGCTTTGTTCACTTAAGAAGGCTCTTTTATCTCTCTTTTCTATTCTTTGGGACTCTGCTTTCAGATGGGTATATTGTTCCCTTTCTCCTTTGCCTTTTGGAGTCTCTTCTTTTCTTAACTATTTTCAAGTCCTCCTCAGGCAACCGTTTTTCCTTTTTGCATTTCTTTTTCCTGGGGGTGGTTTTGATCACTGCCTCCTGTGCAATGTGATGACCCTCCTTCCATGGTTCTTCAGGCATTCTGTCTATCGGATCTAATCCCTTGAATATATTTGTTGCTTCCATTGTATAATCATAAGGAATTTGATTTAGGTCATACATGAATGGCCTAGTGGTTTTCCCTACTGTCTTTAATTTAAGTCTGAACTTTGCAATAAGGAGTTCATGATCTGAGCCACAGTCAGCTCCTGGTCTTGTTTTTGCTGACTGTATAGATCTTCTCCATCTTCAGCTGCAAAGAATGTAATCAATCTGATTTCGGGGTTAACCATCTGGTGATGTCCATGTGTAGAGTCCTCTCTTGTGTTGTTGGAAAATGGTGTTTTCTATGACCAGTGTGTTGTCTTGCAAAATGCTATTAGCCCTTTCCTTGGTTCATTTTGTACTCCAAGGCCAAACATGCCTGTTACTCCAGGTATCTCTTGACTTTCTACTTTTGCATTCCAGTTTTCTATGATGAAAAGGACATCTTTCTTTCGGTGTTAGTTTTAGATGGTTTTGTGGGTCTCCATAGAACCATTCAACTTCAGCTTGTTTGGTATCAGTGGTTGGGGCATAGTCTCGGATTATTATCATGTTGAATGGTTTGCATTGGAAATGAACTGAGCTCATTCTGTCATTTTGAGATTGCATCCAAGTACTGCATTTCAGACTCTTTTGTTGGCTATGAGGGCTACTCCATTTCTTCTAAGGGATTTTTGCCCACAGTAGTATATATAATGGTCATCTGAATTAAATTCACCCATTCCAGTCCATTTTAGTTCACTGATTCCTAGAATATCAACGTTAACTCTTGCCATCTCCTGTTTGACCACTTCCAACTTACCTTGATTCATGGACCTAACATTCCATGTTCCTATGCATACTGTTCTTTACAGTATC
This sequence comes from Ovis aries, assembly GCF_016772045.2. Taxonomy (NCBI): domain Eukaryota; kingdom Metazoa; phylum Chordata; class Mammalia; order Artiodactyla; family Bovidae; genus Ovis; species Ovis aries. Next base: position 113,341,730 of record NC_056055.1, on the reverse strand, counting down.
AGACTTTACTTTCACCCAAAGCCACATCTACAAATGAGCATTGTGTCTGCTTTGTGAAGATTGATGTGTCACGGTGGAGAGTTCTGACAAAACATGGTCCACTGGTGAAGGGAATGGCAAACCACTTCAGCATTCTTGCCTTGAGATCCCCATGAATAGTATAAATGTGATGTATAACACTGATTTTCCTATGTTGACCACATTCTTAGGTCAAATCCTTTTAATATGTTGTTGGATTTCAGTTGTTAATACTTTTTGATAATTTTTCATCTGTAATCATAAGGGATTATAGGTCTCAAATCTACTTTTCTTCTGATGCCTTTATCTGGCTCTGGTATTAGAGTAATGCTGGCCTCTTAGAAGTATTCCCTCCTCTTATATTTTTGGAAGAATTTGAGAAGATTTGGTATAACTCTTCTTTAAATGTTTGGTAGAATTCACACCAGTGACTTCAATATTCTTGTCTGGGAAATCCCATGGACAGAGGAGTCTGGAAGCTACAGTACATGGGATCATAAGGAGTCAGATACAACTTTGTGACTGAAGAATAACAACTACAACAACCAGTGAAGTCATCTGGTTCTGTATTACTCACTGCTAGAAGGTTTTTGATTAGTGATTCAATCTCTTGCTTTAAATCTGTAAAGATTTGTATTTATTTCTGAGACAGTTTAGGTATTTGTGCTTCTATAAGTTTGTTCATTTCATCTGGCTATCTAATTTGTTGATGTATAATTGTTAATAGTAATCTCTTATATATTTTTTGTTTCTGTAAGGTGATAGTAATGTCTCCATTGTTTCTGATTTTTTTTTTTTTGCATTCTCTTTTTTCTTTGTGATTATAGCTAACAGTTTGCCAATTTAGTTGATCTTTAGAAAGAATCAAAGTTTGGTTTTGTTGATATTCTCTATTTTATTTCTAATTTCTTATTTGCAAATTTCTGCCATTATTTCCTCAAATATTCTCTCTTCCCCTTTCTCTTGTCCTTCTGGAACTCCCATATGTTTGTTCATTTGTTAGTCTGTGTTCTCTTTTGTTCACTCTTTCTGCTCTTCAGAGTCAATACTTTCAATTGTCCCATTTTTAAATTCATCAATTCTTTCTTCTGCATGCTAAAATTTTCTTTTGAACTCTAGTGAATCTTTGTTTCAGTTATTATACTTTTCAGTTTGAGACTTTGGTTTCTTTTTATTCTCCCCCTGGCCCCCTTCCCCTGCCTCTCCTCTTCTCTTTCCTCCCTCTCCTCCCCTCCTCTTCTTCTTTCTTTTCCTCTCCCTCCTCCCTCCCTCCTTCTCCCTCTCTCCCATCTTCTTCCTTATTTTTCTTCTTCTTCACTGTTTTAGCCATTTTAAAGTGCATACTTTAGTACTTTTAAGTATATATTCACATTGCTGTGACGTGGATCTTCAGAATTTTTTGTCTTCCAAATCTGAAAATTTTATTCATGAAATACCTTGGTAACACTATTCTACACTCTGTTTTGTTATGAGTTTGACTACTTTAGACACTTCATAAAAGTGAAATGATACAGTACTCATCTTTTAGTGACTGGCTTATTTCACTTAGTATAAAATTTTCAAGGTTCATCCATGCTATAGAATGTGATATAAATTCCTTCCTTTTAAAGTCTGAATTATATTCTATTATATGACTATACCATTTTGTTTATTCATTCATCCATTAATGGGTATTTGGGTTGATTCTACCTCTTGGCTATTACAAGTAGTGTTCTGTGGGGTATGCAAATAATTTTTGAGACCCTGCTTCAGTTCTTTTGGATGTACACCCAAAAGAGAGTTTGCTGGATCAAATGGTTGTTACACTTTAAGTATTTTGAGGAATTTCCATAATATTTTCCCTAATTGTTGAATCACTTTAGAAACACCAATAGTGCATAAGTGTTTCAATTTCTATACATCCCCACCAACACTTTTTCCTGCCTTTTCATAGTAGTCATCCTAACAGGTGACTCTCATTGTCATTTTGATATGCATCTCTCCAATGATTAGTCATGCTGGGAAATCTTCTCATCTGGTTACTGGCTATTTGTATACCATCTTTGGAGAAATGTCTGTTAAGTTCCTCTGCCCATTTTAAATTAGGTTATTTGATTTTTTTTGTTGAGTCGTAGGAGTTCTGGGAAAGATTGAGGGCAGGAGGAGAAGGGGACGACAGAGGATGAGATGGTTGGATGACATCACCGACTCAATGGACATGAGTTAGGTTAGGCTCCGGGAGTTGGTGATGGACAGAGAGGCCTGGCCTGCTGCATTTCATGGGATCACAAAGAGTTGGACATGGCTGAGCAACTGAACTGAACTGAACTGAACTGAGGAGTTCTTTATATATTTTGGATATTAACTCATTTTCAGATATGTGATTTCCAGATATTTTCGCCTATTCCATGGGATGCCTTTTTACTCTAAAGATTGTGTCCTTTGATAAACAAAAGCTTTAAAGTTTTATGTAGTCGCATTTGTCTATTTCTGTGGCCTGAGCTCTTGGTGTCACAGCCAAGAAAATATTGGCAAGTTCAATGTCATAAAGATTTTCTCTTAAGTTTTCTTTGGGAGATTTATAGTTTTTGGTCTTATATTTAAGTCTATATTTCATTTAATTTTTGAATGTGGTATAAAGTGAAGAAGAACTAAAGAGACTCTTGATGAAAGTAAAAGAAGAGAGTGAAAAAGTTGGCTTAAAACTCAACATTCAGATCATGGCATCTGGTCCCATCAGTTCATGGCAAATAGACGGGGAAACAATGGAAACAGTGAGAGACTTTATTTTGGGGGGCTTCATATCACTGCAGATGGTGACTGCAGCAGTGAAATTAAAAGATGCTTGCTCCTTGGAAGAAAAGTTAAGACCAACCTAGATAGCATATTGAAAAGCAGAGATATTAGTTTGCCAACAAAGGTCTGTCTAGTCAAGGCTATGGTTTTTCCACTGGTCATGTATGGATGTGAGAGTTGGACTAAAAGGAAAGCTGAGCACCGAAGAATTGATGCATTTGAACTGTGGTGTTGAAGAAGACTCTTGAAAGTCCCCAGACTGCAAGGAGATCCAACCAGTCCATCCTAAAGGAAATCAGTCCTGAATTTTCATTGGAAGGACTGATGCTAAAGTTGAAACTCCAATACTTTGGCCACCTCATGAGAAAAGTTGACTCATTGGAAAAGACTCTGATGCTGGGAGGGACTGGAGGCAGGAGGAGAAGGGGACAACAGAGGATGAGATGGGTGGATGACATCACTGACTCGATGGACGTGAGTCTGAGTGAACTTCAGGAGTTGGTGATGGACAGGGAGGCCTGGCATGCTGCGATTCATGGAGTGGCAAAGAATTGGACACGACTGAGTGACTGAACTGAACTGAACTGAGCTGAAGAAAACTTAACCCAAGATCAAAGAAGTCTTTGCATATGTTTATTCTAGCAGGTTTAAAATTACAGATTTTACATTTTAGCCTTATTTTCTATGTGAGTATTCCTGGTGGCTCAGATAGCAAAGAATTTGCCTGCAATGCAGGAGACACAGGTTCTATCCCTGGGTCAGGAAGATCTTTTGGAGAAGGGAATGGCTACCTACTCCAGCATTCTTGACTGGGAAATCCCACAGACATAGAGCCTTGTGGGCTACAGTCCATGGGGTTGCAAAAAGTCAGACACGACTGAGTGACTAACACTTCACTTTTCATTGTCCACATAGCTAACTTTTGTGTATGATTCAATAAATGGATCAAAGTAAAAAATTTTTTTGCTTGTGAATATCCAGTTGTTTCAGCATCATTCATGAAAATAATTACAATTTCTTCACTGAACTATTGTTGAACTTTTCTTGCAAATCATCTGATCTTTAAATTGTGGGTGCATTTCTGGACTCTCCATTGATCAGTTTGACTATATTAATGTAACACTATACTGTTTTGATTAGGTAGGTAATGTATGTTCTCTAATTTTGCTCTTCTTTTTTAAGTTTGTGTTGGCTATTCTAGGTCCTTTGTATTTCCACATAAGTTCTGGAATTTCTACAAAACGTTCTTAGGAAAAACTAAAGGAGATCTTAATAAATAGAGACATAAATCATGTTTATAGACTTCTTAAAGACTTAATATTGTTAAAATGCTAGTTATTCCCAAATTACTCTATATGTGGCTCCTCAAAGGTGTCTACATCCTAATATGCGATATTAATACCAGTGTATGTTATGTCACATGGCAGAAGGGACTTTGCAGGTAAAATTAAGGTTACAAACATTAAAACAGGGAAAAATTTCCTAGATTATCCAGTTGTGCTCAATGTAATAACATTGGCCTTTAAAATGGAAGTGGGAGAGAAGAGAGTTAATTGGAGAGATTCAGCAGGAGAAGCAGGAGAGATTTGAATTGTGAGAGTGACCTGACTTGACATACCATTGTTGGCTTTGTAGACAGAGGAAGTGAGTCATGAGCTAGAAATGTGGGTGGCCTCTTAAAACTAAGAACAACTCCTGGATGATAGCAAGTAAGGAAGTAGGGACTTTAGTTTGCATTGAATAGTATCTACAATCAAAATAAGCAGGAACTGAATTATGTCTATAATTGAAATAAGTAGGGAAACAGTTTTTGTCCTGAAGCCTCTAGAAAGAAATGCAGCCCTGCAAACACATTGATTTTGTTTTGAGGCCCTAATTAGAGATCAGCCAAGCTCATTATACTTCTGATCTGTGAAAACAATGATATAATAAAGAGGTGCTATTTCAAGCCACTACATTTGTAGTACTTTGTGATGACAGCTATAGAAAACTAGTACTTTTTATGTCTGTATAATCTAAAGCCATATTGCCGATCTTATTCTTGATACTGGCATTTTTATTTCCTTTTCATTTTTCATTGTATTTGGATTGACCAAGTTTTACCAGTCTTCTTGATCTTCTCAAAGAACCAAGTTTTAGTATTATTGCTTTTTGCTAATAATTTTCTATTTTCATTTCACTGATTTCTGATCCAGCACATTTTTTTCTACTTATTTTGAGTTTTATTTGCTTAGAAAAAAACGTGCTCAGCCTATTTGAACAAAAACTTCATGAAAGAGCATATATTAATGGCAAGTAAGTACATGAAAAGATGCTCAACATCATTAGTCATTAGAGGGATACCATTTGAAACCATAATGAGATATCATTTTATGCTCACTGGAAAATAAAAAAAATCTAAGTGTTGAAAATATGGAGAAATGGGCATTTCCATATACTACTGGTGGAATTGCAAAATGTTACAACCATTTTGGGAAGCAATTTCACAGTTTCTTAAAACACAAATATTCCATAAACTAGCCTATCATATAATTCAGCAATTCCATTCCTAGATATTGATCCAAGATAACTGAAAGCATAATGTACATATAGATAATTTATATGAAAGTTCATAGCACATTCATTTGTAATAGCCAACCACTGGAAGCAATGCAAGTGTCCATCAAAGGTAAATGAGTACGTGCACTGTGGCATAGCCATACTTAACAAAAAAGAAGAATGAAATACCAACACCGAAGAATTGAAGGATGAACACACCAATGTTGAAGAATCTTAAAATAACTGTATTGAATGGAAGCAGTCTGTTAAAAAAATACATGTTATATGATTGCATTTATAGAAAATATAAAAACTATACAGTGAAAGGAAAGCAATGAATGGTCCCCTGGGGGTGGGTTGGGGTGACAGGAGGAGGGAGAGAGAGAAAAGAATATGGACATGAGCAAAATGCTGGCATGGTGGATGTATTCATTATCCTGATGGCTGTTGTGTTGGTTTCTTTGATATATTAGCCAAAAGATACATGTTAAGTGTGTTCAGTTTGCAGAATATCAGTTACCTTCAATTAAGAAAGAAATCTGAAGATGAAGAATTAGCATTTTAACAATTAAACTTTAAGTCTGTTTACTTGTTTTTCAGGGTGGATTGCTATTCTAGGTGCCATCTGGTTGCTAATTTTAGCTGATATCCATGATTTTGAGATAATTCTACACAGAGTGGAATGGGCAACCCTTCTGTTCTTTGCAGCACTCTTTGTTCTGATGGAGGTAAGTCTTTTGTTGAACTTTTGCAATAGTTCAAAAAGACCTGATTTTTATATTTCACATTTTATTTACTGAATGAAAAAAGCTCAAAGTTTGTAAGTCTTTCTACATATTCACTAAGTGGAAAATTATGGGGGTTGAAATTAGGCTATTTTAAGTTAAACCAACTTTTATCTCAGGCACTTAAATAATATTTAATAAACTTGTTTATTTGGTTGCTGTTGTTTTTTTCTTGAATAACGTTTGTGGTTTGTATACTTTCTCTAATTTGACTTGCTGTAAAGTAGAATTTACTCTAAATTGGGCTTAGAGCAAAATGACTTGTTACAAAAAGTTTATAGGGATACATCTTGATAGTATCTTCCTTTTGTGTAATGTTTAAATAAATAATCTCATAATGGGAAAGACTGCATCAAAGAAAAGAATGAATAATGTATTGTTTTAGTTATAATTGTTGTCACAAAATTATCACAATAACTTTTATCTTGGGAATTGATTCACAAACATGTACTTCCTCAAATACAAAGATTTGCTATATAAAAAATACTATTCCCCAAAGCATTACTTCAAACACACCAAATGTTTCACATTGATCACCTTAACTTGTTGATTACAAATTCATTCAATATTCACTATTCTGTTGATTAAAACTAGTAGTTTTTAATTAATTATTTTTAAACAGGTCCCTTGTATCATTGAAATCTGTCTTTAATTCATAATATATTACATAGGTGTAATAACTCACATAGCTCCTCCAAATACATCAAGGAGTTATGAATCATATTCTACTTCATCAATTTCCTACTCAAAAACTTCACCTTTCCTATTCTGGGTTTTCTTTATGCACAAAACATATAGACTATTGAGGAGGGAAATTCTAGTTACTATTTCATGATTGGCTTTTGAAAGTCAGTGCCTCAATTGCATGTTCATTCAAGATGTAAACTGCTATCTCATCTGGGCTTTGGCATATTGTTCTGAATTTCGTACTTCTCTTTGTCTAATAGGGTAAATGCTGGAATATTTAAAGCAACTTGAGATATAATTTATATATCATAAAATTAATTCCTTTTACATTTACAGTTCAATAATTTTTAGTTACTTTTGAATGTTTCATTCCCATGACCCTCATGATCCCTTATAGTCAGTTCTATCTCACAACTCCAGCTTTAGGCAATCACTGATCCTTTTTCTATTGAGTTGTCTTTCATCTAAAAGGAATCATATATTGTGTACTATTTTCTGTTGGCTCCTTTAAATTAGAATAATGATGTTGAAGTTCATCCGTGTACCTTAGACTCATTTGTTTTATTGGTGAATAACATTCTGCTATATGGATATACTATATTTTATTTACCTATTTTCATAAACATTTATGTATATTTGTGTATGAGTTTTTGTGTGGACATATGTATTATTTTATTTTAGGTAGATAATAGGTCTTAGCATTGCTTTAACTTATTAAGAAACTGCTAAAATATTTTCCACAGTGGTTGTACCATTTTACATTCTTATCAATAATATAGTAGATTCCAGTTTCTTTACATCGTCATTGTCACATATTGGCATTCATTTTGATTATAGACATTCTAGTAGGTATATCAGTCAGTTCAGTTCAGTTGCTCAGTCGTGTCTGACTCTTTGTGACCCCATGGACTGCAGCATGCCAGTGTCCCTGTCCATCACCAATTTCTGGAGTTTATTCAAACTCATGTCCATTGAGTTGGTGATGCCATCCAACCATCTCATCCTCTTTCATCCCCTTCTCCTCCTGCCTTCAATCTTTCCCAGGATCATGGTTTTTCCGAGGAGTGAATTCTTCAGATCAGGTGGCCAAAGTGTTGGAGTTTCAGCTTTAGCATCAGTCCTTCCAATGAATAATCAGGACTGATTTTCTTTAGGATGGACTGATTGGATCTCCTTACAGTCCAAGGGACTCTCAAGAGTATTCTTCAGAACCATAGTTCGAAAACATCAATTCTTTGGTGCTCAGCTTTCCTTTTGGTCCAACTCTCACATCCATACATGACTACTGGAAAAACCATAGCTTTGACTAGATGGAACTTTATTAGCAAAGTAATGTCTCTGCTTTTTAATATTCTGTCTAGGTTGGTCTTAACTTTTCTTCCAAGGAGCAAGTGTCTTTTAATTTCATGGCTGCAGTCACAATTTGCAGTGATTATGGAGCCCCCCAAAATAAAGTCTGTCACTGTTTCCACTTTTTCCCCATCTATTTGCCATGAAATGATGGGACCAAATGCCATGATCTTAGTTTCTTAGTAGGTGTATAATGGTTTTTAGTTTTTAAAAAAGGCAATATGGGAAAACATTCTTTGAACCATACTTTTCTCCATAGTAGCTGTACCAGTTTATATTTCCACCAGTAATGTAGGAGGGTTCCCTTTCTTCACACCCTCTCCAGCGTTTTTTTAAGATTAATCTTTAATGGAGTATACTTGATTTGCAATGTTGTGTTAGTGTCTGCTGTACAGAAAAGTGAATCAGCTATACATATATGTATATCCACTCATTTTTAGATTCTTTTTGAGGTGGGAGGGGGATTCAGGATTGGGGGCTCATATACACCCGTGGCAGATTCATGTCAATGTATGGCAAAACCAATACAGTATTGTAAAGTAAAATAAAGTAAAAATAAAATAAAAAAGATTCTTTTTTCCATATAGGCCATTAAAAAATATTGAGTAGAATGTCCTAGTTTATAGAGTAGGTCCATATTAGTTATCTGTTTTATATATAGTGGTATGTATATTTCAATATCAATCTCCCAGTTTATCCCTCCACCCTTACCTCCTGATAACCATAATTTTGTTTTATACATCTGTGACTGTATTTCTATTATTTTTTGCTTTTAATTGATTTGTCTTTAATTGAAGGATAATTGCTTTGCAATATTGTGTTGGTTTCTGCCACAATCAACATGACTCAACCATAGGTATACCAATGTCCCCTTCCTCTTGAACCTCCCTCCAATCTCCCACCACATCCCACACTTCTAGGTTGTCACAGAGCACCAGTTTGAGCTCCCTGCGTCATAGAGTAAACACCTACTATCTGTTTTCCATCAGTTCAGTTCAGTTCAGACACTCAATCGTGTCCGACTCTTTGCCACTCCATAAATTGCAGCACGCCAGGCCTCCCTGTCCATCACCAACTCCCAGAGTTCACTCAGACTCACGTCCATCGAATCAGTGATGCCATCCAGCCATCTCATCCTCTGTCGTCCCCTTCTCCTCCTTCCCCCAATCCCTCCCAACATCAGAGTCTTTTCCAGTGAGTCAACTCTTCGCATGAGGTGGCCAAAGTACTGGAGTTTCAGCTTTAGCGTCATTCCTTCCAAAGAAATCCCAGGACTGATCTCCTGTAGAATGCACTGGTTGGACCTCCTTGCAGTCCAAGGGACTCTCAAGAGTCTTCTCCAACACCACAGTTCAAAAGCATCAATTCTTCGGTGCTCAGCCTTCTTCACAGTCCAACTCTCACATCCATACATGACCACAGGAAAAATCACAGCCTTGACTAGATGGAACTTAGTCAGCAAAGTAATGTCTCTGCTTTTGAATATACTATCTAGGTTGGTCATAACTTTTCGGCCAAGGAGTAAGCGTCTTTTAATTTCATGGCTACAATCACCATCTGCAGTGATTTTGGAGCCCCCCCAAAATAAAGTCAGCCACTGTTTCCATTGTTTCCCCATCTATTTCCCATGAAGTGATGGAACCGGATGCCATGATCTTCATTTTCTAAATGTTGAGCTTTAAGCCAACTTTTTCAGTGTCCTCTTTCACCTTAATCAAGAGGCTTTTAGTTCCTCTTCACTTTCTGCCATAAAGGTGGTGTCATCTGCATATCTGAGGTTATTGATATTTCTCCTGGCAATCTTGATTCCAGTTTGTGTTTCTTCCAGGCCAGCGTTTCTCATGATGTACTCTGCATAGAAGTTAAATAAGCAGGGTGACAGTATACAGCCTTGACGTACTCCTTTTCCTATTTGGAACCAGTCTGTTTTTCCATGTCCAGTTCTAACTGTTGCTTCCTGACCTGCATACAGATTTCTCAAGAGGCAGGTCAGGTGGTCTGGTATTCCATCTCTTTCAGAATTTTCCACAGTTCATTGTGATCCACACAGTCAAAGGCTTTGGCATAGTCAATAAAGCAGAAATAGATGTTTTTCTGGAACTCTCTTGCTTTTTCCATGATCCAGTGGATGTTGGCAATTTGATCTCTGGTTCTTCTGCCTTTTCTAAAACCAGCTTGAATGTCAGGGAGTTCACGGTTCACGTATTGCTGAAGCCTGGCTTGGAGAATTTTGAGCATTACTTTACTAGCATGTGAGATTGTGCAGTAGTTTGAGCATTCTTTGGCATTGCCTTTCTTTGGGATTGGAATGAAAACTGACCTTTTCCAGTCCTGTGGCCACTGCTGAGTTTTCCAAATGTGCTGGCATATTGAGTACAGCACTTTCACAGCATCATCTTTCAGGATTTGAAATAGCTCAACTGGAATTCCATCACTTCCACTAGCTTTGTTCATAGTGATGCTTTCTAAGGCCCACTTGACTTCACATTCCAGGATGTCTGGCTCTAGGTGAGTGATCACATCATCCTGATTATCCAGGTCGTGAAGATCTTTTTTGTACAGTTCTTCTGTGTATTCTTGCCACCTGTTCTTAATATCTTCTGCTTCTGCTAGGTCAATACCATCTCTGTCCTTTATCGAGCCCATCTTTGCATGAAATGTTCCCTCAGGATCTCTAATTTTCTTGAAGTGATCTCTAGTCTTTCCCATTCTGTTGTTTTCCTCTATTTCTTTGCATTGATCGCTGAAGAAGGGTTTCTTATCTCTTCTTGCTATTCTTTGGAACTCTGCATTCAGATGCTTATATCTTTCCTTTTCTCCTTTGCTTTTCACCTCTCTTCTCTTCACAGCTATTTGTAAGGCCTTCCCAGCCAGCCCTTTTGCTTTTTTGCATTTCTTTTCCATGGAGATGGTCTTGATACCTGTCTCCTGTACAATGCCATGAATCTCAGCCCATAGTTCATCAGGCACTCTATCTATCAGATCTAGGCCCTTAAATCTATTTCTCACTTCTACTGTATAATCATAAGGGATTTGATTTAGGTCATACCTGAATGGTCTAGCAGTTTTCCCTACTTTCTTCAATTTCAGTCTGAATTTGGTAATAAGGAGTTCATGATCTGAGCCACAGTCAGCTCCTGGTCGTGTTTTTGTTGACTGTGTAGAGCTTCTCCATCTTTGGCTGCAAAAAATATAATCAGTCTGATTTCGGTGTTGACCGTCTGGTGATGTCCATGTGTAGAGTCTTCTCTTGTGTTGTTGAAAGAGGTTGTTTGCTATGACCAGTGCATCTTCTTGGCAAAACTCTATTAGTCTTTGCCCTGCTTCATTCTGCATTCGAAGGCCGAATATTCCTGTTACTCCAGGTGTTTCTTGACTTCCTACTTTTGCATTCCAGTCCCCTATAATGAAAAGGACGTCTTTTTTGGATGTTAGTTCTAAAAGGCCTTGTAGGTCTTCATAAAACCATTCAACTTCAGCTTCTTCAGCATTACTGGTTGGGGCATAGACTCGGATAACTGTGATATTGAATAGTTTGCCTTGAAAACGAACAGAGATCATTCTGTCATTTTTGAGATTGCATCCAAGTATTCCATTTCGGACTCTTTTGTTGACCATGCTGGCTACTCCATTTCTTCTTAGGGATTCCTGCCCACAATATTAGATATAATGGTCATCTGAGTTAAATTGACCCATTCCAGTCCATTTTAGTTCGCTGATTCCTAGAATGTCGACATTCACTCTTGCCATCTCTTGTTTGACCACTTCTAGTTTGCCTTGATTCATGGACCTGACATTCCAGGTTCCTATGCAATATTGTGTTGGAGAAGACACTTGAGAGTCCCTTGGACTGCAAGGAGATCCAACCAGGCCATTCTGAAGGAGATCAGCCCTGGGATTTCTTTGGAAGGAATGATGCTAAAGCTGAAACTCCAGTACTTTGGCCACCTCATGTGAAGAACTGACTCATTGGAAAAGACTCTGATGCTGGGAGGGATTGGGGGCAGGAGGAGAAGGGGACGACAGAGGATGAGATGGCTGGATGGCATCACTGACTCGATGGATGTGAGTCTGCGTGAACTCTGGGAGTTTGTGATGGACAGGGAGGCCGGGCGTGTTGCGATTCATGGGGTCGCAAAGAGTCAGACACGACTGAGCGACTGAACTGTACTGAACTGAACTGATGCAATATTGCTCTTTATAGCATCGGACCTTGCTTCTATCACCAGTCACATCCACAGCCGAGTATTGTTTTTGCTTTGGCTCCATCCCTTCATTCTTTTTGGAGTTATTTCTCCATTGATCTCCCGTAGCATATTGGGCACCTACTGACCTGGGGAGTTCCTCTTTCAGTATCCTATAATTTTGCCTTTTCATACTCTTCATGGGGTTCTCAAGGCAAGAATACTGAAGTGGTTTGCCATTCCCTTCTCCAGTGGACCATTCTTTCAGACCTCTCCACCGTGACCTGCCTGTCTTGGGTTGTCCCGCAGGCATGGCTTAGTTTCATTGGGTTAGACAAGGCTGCGGTCCTAGTGTGATTAGATTGACTAGCTGTCATTGAGTATGATTTCAGTGTGTCTGCCCTCTGATGCCCTCTTGCAACACCTACCATCTTATTTGGGTTTCTCTTACCTTGGGCATGGGGTATCTCTTCACGGCTTCTCCAGCAAAGTGCATCCGCTGCTCCTTACGTTGGATGAAGGGTTTCTCCTCACTGCCACCCTTCCTGATCTTCAACGTGGGATTGCTCCTCTAGGCCCTCCTGTGCCTGCACAGCCACTGCTCCTTAGCCATGGGGTTGCTCCTCCCGGCCGCCACCCCTGGCCTCGGGCCCAGGGTGGCTCCTCCTGGCTGCCCCTGGCCTTAGAAGCGGGGTAGCTCCTCTCGCCTGCCACCCCTGACCTCGTACTTGGGTAGCTCCTCTCAGCCATTCCTGCACTGTTGCAGCCTGGTACTGTTGGCTATGACCGGCACACTAAGTGCAGCCGAGAGGTGTTACCCCACGTCTGAGGTTGGGGCAGCGGCCGAGAGTGCCAGGCTGTTTTCCATAGTAGTATAAATGTATCCATGGTGCTCTCTCGGTTTGTCCCACCCTCTCCTTCCCCTCCCTGTTTCCTCAAGTCTGTTCTCTATTTCTGCATTTCCACTGCTGCCCTGCAAATAGGTAATGGCATCATCAGCATTTTTGATGATGGCCATTCTGACTGGTGTGTGATGATATCTCATTGTAGCTTTGATTTTCATTTCTCTAGTAATTAGTGATGTTGAGCATCTTTTCATGTTCCTCTTGACTACTTGTGTGTCTTCTCTAGAGAAAAGTCTATTTATGTCTTCTTCCCATTTTTGATTAGATTTTTTTCTATATTGAGCTGCATGAGCTGTTTGTAAACTTTGGAGATTATTCCCTTGTTTGTTGTATCAGTTGCACGTATTTTCTTCAGTTCTATGGATTATATATTTGCTTTGTTTCTGGTTACATTTGCTGTGCAAAAATTTTAAGTTTAATATGGTACCATTTATTTATTTTTCTTTCACTTCCACTACTCTAGGACAGAGATCAGAGAGATATTGCTGCAATTTATGTCAAAGAGTGTTCTGCCTATGTTTTCCTCTAAGAGTTTTATAGTAATGTCTTACATTTAGATCTTTAATCCATTTTGATTGAAGTTTTTTTTTTTTAGTGTATGGTATTAAAGGATATTCTAATTTCATTCTTTTATATGTAGCTGTCCAGTTTTCCTAACACCATTTATTGAAGAGATATTGTCTTTTCTCCACTGTATATTTTTGCCTCCTTTGTCATAGATTAATTGACCAGAGGTGCATGGGTTTATTTCTGGGCATTCTGTCCTGTTTCATTGATCAATAGTCCTAGTTTTATGCAGTACCATGCTGTTTTGATTACTGTGGCTTTGTAGTATAGTCTGAAGCCAGGGAACTTTTTTACTCCAGGTTTGTTTTTCTTTCTCAAGATTGCTTTGGGTACTCAAGGTCTTTTGTGTCTTCATACAAATGTAAAATGTTAAAATTCTAGTTCTGTGAAAAATGCCATTGATAATTGGATAGGGATTGCATTGAATCCATAGATTATTTTGTGTAGTATAGTCATTTTCACAATATTTATTCTTCCAACCTAAGAACATGGTATATCTTTCCATCTGTGTCATCTTTGATTTCTTTATTCAACATCTTGTATATAGTTTTTGGAGTATAGGTCTTTTGCCTCCTTAGGCAAAAGTTATTAGAGTGTGTTATATTCTTTTTGATGATATTGTGAATATAATTGTTTTTTTAAATTTTATTAGATTGGTGCAAATCTAATTGCGATTTCAGACTCTAAATTTTAATTCATTATAATTAGGCTCAAACATCTTTATTAATTGGAGTAGGAACCATTACAATTAACACATTTTTGCCAATGAGAAATACGTTTGTTTATTCCTGTTACATAAAAATCTGTGCATCAGGATTCAATGAACCCTTGGAAAGCAAAAAGTTGTTGAGATGCTTGAAGAGTGGCAAATGAGGCAAAACTTTGCAGCCCAATTCATTCAGCTTTTGAAGTGTTGGTTGTGTGACGTGTTGTCTGGTGTTGTCATGCAGAAGAATGGGGCCCATTCTGTTGACCAATGCCAGCTGCAGGTGTTGCAGATTTCAATGCAGCTCATTGATTTGCTGAGCATAGTTTTCAGTTGTAATTGTTTCACAGGAATTCAGAAAGCTATAAAGGGTCAGATGGCCAGGAGACCACCAAACAGTGACTATGACCATTTTTTGGTGCAAGTTTGGCTTTGGAAAGTGCTTTGGAGATTCTTCTCAGTCCAGCCACTGAGCTGGTCATTGCCAATTATATAAGATCCACTTTTTGTCTCTCTCACAATCTGATGGAGAAATGGTTCATTGATGTTGCATAGAATAAGAGAAGACAACACTTCAAAACAACATTCTTTTTTTTTTCCCCTTAATTTTCGGTTAGCTCATGAGGCACCCACTTATTGAGCTTTTTTGCCTTTCCAATTTGCTTCAAATGCCAAATGACCAAAGAATAGTTGACACTGAATTCTTGGGCATTCTCTAGTGTAGTTGTAAGAGGGTCAGCTTCAATGATAGCTCTCAGTTGGTCATTGTCAGCTTCCAAAGGCTGGCCACTATGCTCCTCACCTTCAAGCTTCTCATCTCCTTTGTGAAACTTCTTGAATCACCACTGCACTGCACATTTGTTAGCACATACTGGGCCAAATGCATTGTAGATGTTGTGAGTTGTCTCTGCTGCTTTATGAACATTTTGAACTAAAGAAAATCACTCGAATTTGCTTTTTATTTAACATCATTTCCCTAATCTAAAATAAATATAAAACAAACAGCAAGTAATATTATTAGCAAAAAGACATAAAGTGAGAAATGTGCATTAAAATGATGTACAAAATAACCACATTTATTTAAGAATGTATTCCAATATCAAATGGCAATTTTCAACAGTGCAAAACCACCATTACTTTTGCAACAACCTAATATATTCTAATTGCATATTAACATTACACAGAAATACAAATTTTTAAATAATAATATTGTGTCCTGAGACCTTGATGAATCCATTTGTTAGTCTAGTAGTTGTTTTTAGATCCATTGGAGATTCTTTTCATGTCATCTGCAAAGACATTTTAATTTCTTTTCTGATTTGATGCCTATAACTAGCTCACATTTTCTCCCTTCCTTTCCTCCAAATACTCTCTTTTCCCTTCTCTTAATTTTTTCCTGTCTTGTTAGCTATAATCTCTAGTTTGATGTTGAAGTGATGAGTATTAACGTTCATATCTTATATCTGATCTTAGGGGAAATGGATTTGGTTTTTCCCCATTATGTATAGTGTTAGTCGTAGGTTTTTTTATTTTTTATTTTTATTTTTTTGGCTATATATAGATGTCCTTTATTAAGCTGAGAAATATATTAGGATATATTCCTTATTTGTTGTGAAATTTAATATTCAATTTTTTCAAATTTTATATGTATCTATTAAGATGACATATTTTTTTTAACTTTGAATCTATTATTATGGTATACTACATTTACTGATTTTCAGATGTTAAATCTGCTTTGTATTCCTGAAGTGAATCTCACTTGATCATGTTGTAATAAGTTGTTGAGTTCCGTTTACTATTATTTTTTGAGAAATTTTACATATATATTCATGAGGGATATTGGTCTATGTAATTTTCATGTATGTTTTTTTCTGGATTTGTTATGAGCATCATACTGAATGAGTGCAACAGAATGATTTGCCAAGAATTCTGTGCAGAAGAGTTTGTGAAAGATTGTTTTTAAATATTCAATAAAAGTTTCCAGTGAAGTCATATGGGCATGAAATTAAATTGTGGATAAATTTTATATATTTGTTTGTTTTTCCTAATTCATTTTGTTTGGCCTATTAGGTATTCTATTTCTTCTTGAGTAAATTTTACTAGTTTTTGTTTTCTATGAATTTGTCTATTTCATCCAAATTTTCTTAATTTTTGGCATAAGTTGTTTGTAATATTGCCTTATAATACTTTTTATTTCAGTGCAATCAGTGATATCCCCCTTTCTATTTCTGATTTTGATGATTTGTGTCTTCTCTCTTTTTCTTGGTTAGCCTAGGTAAAGTTTGTCTACTTTTTGATATTTATTTTTAAAAGGAAATATTAATTACATTGATTTTCTTTTTTCCATATTAAGTAATTGGATAAACTCTTGAGTTGAAAATATTTTTTAAAGTTGGAAAGCCTTAAGATCTTACTTTCTAAGCTTTAGAATGTAGTGCATTTCATCTAAAACTGTCTATTCTCTCAGTTACAAAAACATTTCATTTTTTTAATTACCATCCTCTTTGCTTCTTCCCTTATAGATGTGTATGTATTTAAAGTTCTCAGGCTTTCTGATACGTGTTAATATTTGACAGAAACCAACACAGTACTGTAAAGCAATTATCCTTCAGTTAAAAATAAATAAATACAAATTTAAAAATTATTGATCTTTAAAAATTTTCTCAGGTTATTCCGCTAGCCAGAAAGAAAATCCGTTTCCAACAAGCTTCTTTTCACTAGACTCTCAGTTCCTCGTTTCCTCTTGCTACTCTGCCACCTAAGTTTTCTTATTTTAATGATCCTCTCCATAGATTCAGATGCTTTCAGGCTGTTGCTTGGAGGTCAGATTACTTTCATTAATTTTCTTTGTACATTTTTTGGTTTCTATTTCATTGGTTTCTGCTCTAGTCTTTATTATTTCATTTGTTCTATTGGAATTTGATTTGATATTCTCTCTTTGCCTCCTGCGTTCTTAAAGTGGAACCTTAGGTTATTAACGAGATCTTTCTTATTTTTTACATAAGCATTTTAGCTACAAATTTTCCCCAAGCATCATTTCTCTGAATCCTTTATTACCTATACTCTTCTTTCATTTTTGTCTGTTCAAAATATTTGCTATTTTTTCTTATAATTTACTTTTTAAAAGATTTGTTAGCAATTTATTTGTAATCTTTTCATTTGAGAGATGCTTCCAGGTTTATTTAATTTTTTTTCTACATAAATCAGAACACGATTCATTAGAGTCACATATTTTGCTTTTATCACTGTTTGTAAATCTTCACTTAGACAATCTTGACAAGTCTATAAAACAAGCAAAGTAGATTGTTCTTAAAAATAGGCAAGAGAAGCAAGGTTGATGTTAGTGCTTTTTGAGAGGTATTTAAATATGGTATTCTTGTTTGACATATGGATTGAGAAGTATATTTTTAAAGTTACAAATATTTGAGGGTTGTCTATATTTCTTTCTGTTTTTTATTTTTAATTTAGTTCAATTGTCACAGAACATATTTTGCGCATATCAGTCCTTGTAATTTTATTGAGTCTTGTTTTATAGTCTTGCATTTTGTCTTTTCTGGAGAATATTGTACTTGTGCTTGAAAAGTATGTGTATTCTGCTTTTGTTTGGTGGAGAATTCTACAAATATCAGATACATCATGCTTGTCAATAGTTTTGTTTAAGTTTTATACAGTTCCTATATTCTATATAATTTATATCAATTGTTGATAGTGGAGTATTGAAGTCCTCACCTATCACTGTTGA
Organism: Ovis aries; assembly: GCF_016772045.2. NCBI lineage: Eukaryota > Metazoa > Chordata > Mammalia > Artiodactyla > Bovidae > Ovis > Ovis aries. The sequence continues at coordinate 113,323,473 of NC_056055.1, read as the reverse complement.
ATTGTATATTTTCTTTTCACATGTATTAGTTTTTGTTTCATATGTCTTGAAGATCTGTTGTTAGGCACATGTATTTTATAATTATTATAACATTCATGTGAATAGAACTTTCATCATTATTATATCTCCCTCTTTTTTTTTTTTTAGTATATTTTTGTGTTAGAATCTTTTTTGACTGGTATTGATATGGCCACTTCAGCTCTCATTTGTTGTTGTTTGCAGGGGCTGCCATTAAAAAAATTCAGTCTGACAATTTCTTTTTGATTGAAATATTTGTTTATATGTAATAAAATTACTCATATGGTTGAATTTATCTGTCATTTTGTTATTTGATTTTGCTATGTTCTGTTTCTTTTGTACCTCTCTCTTCTCCTTTACTGCTTTCTTTGTGCTAAACAAATATGTAACTATAAACCATTTAAATTCTCTTTCATTTTGTTTTTTACGCCATATTTTAAAATTATATTATTATGAGTTAAACTATGCATCAATTTAAATTTAGTTTTTATTTTATATTGAAGTATATTTGTTTACAATGTTGTGTTAATCTTGGATGTATAGCAGTGTGGTTCAGTTATACATGTACATTTATCCATTCTTTTCCAGATTCTTTTCCTATGTAGGTTGTTACAGAATAATGAGTAGACTTCCCTATGCTATACAGTATGTCCTTTTCATTTCATTGATCTTTTATATTGTTTTCTTTATCTCTATTTCATTTGTTTCTGCTTTGATTGTTATGATTTCTTTCCTACCAGTACCTGGGTTTTGTTTGTTCTTCTTTCTCTAGTTGCTTTAGGTGTAAGGTTGTGCGGTGCTGTGCTTAGTCACTCAGTCTTGTCTGACTCTTTGCAACTGCGTGAACTATAGCCTGCCAAGTTCCTCATCCTGGGGATTTTTCATGCAAGAATACTGAAGTGGGTTGCCATTTCCTCCTTCAGGGGATCTTCCTGACCTAGGAATCCAATCTGCATCTCCTGTGTCTTCTGTATTACAGGAAGATTCTTTACCCACTGAGCCATTGAGGAGGCCCCTCCATGTATGATGTAAGGTGTAAAATTAGGTTGTTTATTTGAGATATTGCTTGTTGTGTTAGGTAAGATTGTATTGCTATAAAATTCCCTCTTGGAACTGCTTTTGTTGTGTCCCATAAGTTTCGGATTTTTGTGTTTTCATTTGCATTTTTTTTCTAGGTATATTTTGATTTCCTCAGTGATCCATTAGTTGTTATACTAAAGTAGCATATTGTTCAGCCTCCACATGCTTGTGTTTTTTGTAGTTTTTAAATGTGTGTGTATGTAAATAATTTTTAATCTCATAGCACTGTGGGTGGAAAAGATGCTTGATATGATTTCAATTTTCTTAAATTTACCAAGGCCTCCTTTGTGGCCTAGCATGTGATCTATCCTGAAAAATGTTCCATGTGCTCTTGAGAAGAATGTGTATTCTGCTGCCTCATATGTTCTACGAGTATCAATTAAGTCCACATGGTCTAATTATTTTTCAGTTTGTGAATTGCTCAGCCAGTGGGTATGGGATTTGATTACATCATGAGGTGCCCCCTCCTACAATCCTGATGTTGTTTCCTGTTTGTCTTTGGATGTTGAATATATTTTTTGGTAGGTTCAAGTCTTTTCCATCAATGGTTGTTCAGCAGTAAGTTGTGATTTCAGTATTTTCATGAGAAGAGGTGAACTCAAGTCCTTCTGCTCCACTGTATTGACTCCCTATGCATCTTAATTTATTACAGTTTACTTCAGGTTAACAGTGATTTGCTTCCAGTAAAATATAGAAATCTTTTCGCAGTACAGCTCCGGTTTTTCCTTCCTCCATTGTGCTCCTATTGTCACATATATTATATCTTTAGGTTATATGCCTAACATATAGTTTTACTATCCTTATTGTTTTGTGATATGCATTTTAAATAAAAAAAAGAAAAGAAAATATATTCTTATAGTCTTTTAAATACATATATATATTATTAAAGTATAGTTGACTTAAAATGTTTCAAGGTGATTCAGTTATACAAATACACATATACTATTTTAGAAATTATTTTCCATCATAGTTATTATAAGATATTGGCCATGGTTCCCTATGCTATACAGTAAATCTTTGTTTCTTGTTGCCTGTCTATTTTTAAATAGAAATCGTACATTCTATGCATACTAAGTCAAACAAGTGGAATCAAAATGTCATAACTTTTTTAGTTAGGCAAAAATTCATAAATGTTTAAAATATATGTATATAATATATATATATGTATACAAAAACTTTCCTGCTACACTTGATAAAGGCTTGAGAAAGAACATAAAAAAGAGATGAAGAAATTGGAGAACATAAACTAAATGAAATGGGAGCACTGAATATGAAATAGAAAAAGTGAAACAAGCTAGATAAAAGTAAAAGATAATCATATAACCCAGTTGTTTTTAAACATGAATACTCATTAGAAACATATCTGGAGCTCTGGAGAAAAAAAGCAATACCTGAGCATTGATAGTTTTCAAAAAATTCCAAGATAATTCTGATATGCATCTGGATTTTAAAAAGTGATTACAGGTTTTCCCATTAAATCCTAGTTTTGGTGAGACAGAGTTCTATTCTTTTTCTGTTGACCAATCATGATATAATGGTATTAAGTGAGTAATTGTTACATAATCACAAGAGGAAAAGATGTTTATCAGTTTTCACAATCAGTAACCAGACAAAAAATAAAAAATAATTATAGTTTTGAGCCATAATGGGAATGTGATTAACTTAACAATATAAAATAATTACATACTCTGGGGGATGTCAAGCAGAATGATGTGGTAAGTGGAAGTGCATACATGCACATAGTTTCATCCATCCAGCCAGTGTATGTCTTTTGGTTGGTGCATTTAATCCATTTACATTCAAGGTAATTATCAGTATATATGATCCTATTACTGTTTTCTTAATTGTTTGCAGTTTATTTTCTGTAGGCCTTTTCCTTCTCTTGTGTTTCTTGCCTAGAGGAGTTCCTTTAGAATTTGTTGTAAGGCTGGTTTGGTGGTGCTGAATTCTCTTACCTTTGCTTATCTGGAGAGCTTTTGATTTCTCTATAAAGCCCAAAGGAGAGTCTTGCTGGGTAAAGTATTCTTGGTTGTAGGTTCTTCCCATTCATCACTTTAAATATATCATGCCATTCCCTTCTGGCTTGTAGAGTTTCTGTTGAGAAATCAGCTGATGTCTTGATGGGAGTTCCCTTGTATTTTATTTGTCATTTTTCCCTTGTTGCTTTTAATATTTTACCTGTCTTTAATTTTTGTTAATTTGATTACTGTGTGTTTTGCTGTATTCCTTCTTGGGTTTATCCTGCCTGGGACTCTGTGCTTGCTGTACTTGGTTGACTGTTTCATTTCCCATGTTCTGGAATTTTCAACAATTATCTCTTCAAATATTTTCTCAGGTCCTTTCTCTCTCTCTTCTACTTCTGGGACCTCTATAATGCAAATGCTGGTGTGTTTAATGTAATCCCAGAGGTCTCTAGGGCTGTTTTCATTTCTTTTCATTCTTTTTTCTATATTGTGTTTTGTGGCAGTGATTTCCACCATTCTGTCCTCCAGGTCATTTATTCATTATTCTGCCTTAGTTATTCTGTTATTCATTCCTTCTAGCATATTCTTTTCTGTTTGTTTGTTCTTTAGTTCTTGTAGGTCTTTGGTAAACATTTCTTGCCTCTTCTCAATCTTTACCTCCATTCTTTTCCCAAGATCCTGGATCATTACTATCAACATTCTGAATTATTTTTCTGGAAGGTTGCCTATCTCCACTTTGTTTAGATGTTTTTTTGGGATTTTATCTTATCCTTTCATCTGGGACATAACTTTCTGCTTTTACATAATGATTAACTTTCTGTAATATTGTTTTTGTTTTAGCCTCTGTGAGACTGTGCTTCTTCTTGCTTCTTCTGTCTGTCCTGTGATGGATGAAGCTAAGAAGATTGTGTAAGCTTCTTGATAGAAGGGACTGATGTGGGAAAAACTGAGTCTTGCTCTGGTAGGCAGGGCCTTGCTCATTAAAGCTTTAATCCAATTATCTGCTGATGAGTGGTCTTGCACTCCCTCCCTGGTAGTTGTTTGGTCTGAGGCGACCCAGTCCCTGGTGTCTATGGGCTCCATGATAGGGTTAATGGCCAACTCCAAGCCCTGTGGTAAGAGCCTGCCAACCCGTGTCTCCACAGGCAGCCTTCTGACACTAGCAGGTAGTTTTGGTTCAGGCTCCTGTGTGGTCACTGCTCCTCTCCTCTGGGTCTTGGTGCACACAAAATTTTGTTTGTGCTTTCCAAGATTGGAGTCTCTGTTTCCCTCAGTCTTCTGGAAGGCCTGTAATCATACCCTGTTGACCCTCAAGGCCAGACTCCTTGGGGATTCTGTCCCTTTGTCAAATCCCCCAGGCTGGGAAGCCTGACATGGGGTTCAGAACCTTCACAATAGAGTGAGAACTTCTTTGGTATTATTGTTCTCCAGTCTGTGGGTCACCCACCTGGTGGGTATAGGGTTTGATTTTATCGTGATTGTGCCCCTCTTTGGGCTTCCCTTGTGGCTCAGCTGGTAAAGAATCCACCTGCAATGCGGGAGACCTGGGTTTGATTCCTGGCTTGGGAAGATCCCCTGGAGAAGGGAAAGGCTACCCACTCCAGTATTCTGGCCTGGATAATTCCATGGACTGTATAGTCCATGGGATCACAAAAAGTTGGACATGACTGAGACACCTTTCACTTTACCTTCTCATTGAGGTTTCCTCTTTGTCTTTAGGTGTGAGGTATCTTTTTTTGATGGGTTCCAGCATACTCCTGTCAATAGTTGTTCAACAGCTAGTTGCAAGTTTGATGCTCTTGCAGGAAGAGATGACCACAGATCCTTCTACTCCACCACCTTGAACCAAAAGACTCAGTCAGTCTTTTTATATATCTATACATTTACCTTTTCCATGGTTCTTTATTGTTTAGGATGGATTTAAATTGCCATCTAGTGTTGGCTTGAAGGAGCAGCAAGTTTCTGCTGTACAAGAGTGTGAATCAGCTATAAGCATATGTATATCTCCACCTTCTTAAGCCTCCTTCCCATCTCCTAGGTCATCACAGAGCACTAAGCTGTGTTTATGGTGTTATAAAATATCTTCTCACTATGTAGAAATGTCTGTTTATGTCTTCCACCCATTTTTAAATTGGGTTGTTAGTTTTTCTGATATTGTATAAACTATATGAACTGCCTGTATATTTTGGAGATTAACCCTTTGTCAGTTTCTTCATTTGCAATTATTTCCTATCATTCAGAGGGCTGTCTTTTTGTCTTGCTAATGTTTTCCTTTTCTGTGCAATTTTTTTTGTTTAATTATGTCCTGCTAGTTTATTTTGTTTTTATTTCCATTACTCTAGGAGATGGATCAAAGAGGATTTTGCTTCAATTTATGGCAAAGATTGGTCTGGCTATGTTTTCCTCTAAGGGCTTTATAGTGTCTGGTATTACATTTAGGTCTTTAATATATTTTGAGTTTAATTTTGTGTATGGTGTTAGAAACTGTTCTAATTGCATTTTTTTACATGTAGCTATCCAGTTTTGCCAGCACCACTTATTGAAGAGGGCTTTTTTTCTCCATTGTGTACTCTTTCTTTGTTAAAGATAAGGTGACCATAAGTGATGGATTTATCTCTTGGCTTTCTATCTTGTTCCATTGACCTACATTACTGTCTTTGTGCCAGTACCATACTGTCTTGCTGACTGTGGCTTTGTAGTATAGTCTGAACTCAAGGAGATTGATTCCTCTAGTTCTATTTTTCTTTCTCAGGGTTGCTTTGGCTATTTGGGTTCTTTTTTATTCCCAAGAAAACTGGATTTTTTTTGTCGTAGTTTTGTGAAAAATGCCATTGGTAGTGTGATAAAGATTGCATTGAATCTGTAGATTGCTTTGAGTAGCATAGTCATCTTCACAATATTTACATTTACAATAAAAGAATATAGTATATATATCCATATATTTGTGTCATCTTTGATTTCCTTCTTGAGTGTCTTGTAGTTTTCTGCATACAAGTCTTTTATCTCCTTGGGTAGGTTTATTCCTAGGTATTTTATTCTTTTTGCTGCAATGGTGAATGGGATTTTAAAAAGTTTCTTCCTGATTTTTCATTGTTAATGTATAGGAATGCAAGGGATTTCTGTGTATTAATTTTGAATACTGTGACTTTACCAGGTTCACTGATTAGCTCTAGTAGTTTCCTGGTGGCATCTTTTGCATTTTCTATATATGTATTTTTATATCAGTTCTAAACAGTGAGAGTTTTTTTTTCTTCCCCAATTTAGGGTCCTGCTATTTCTTTTACTCCTTTGATTGCTGTGGTTAGGACTTCTAGAACTATGTTGAATAATAGTGGTGAGAGTGGACACCTGTGTCTAGTTTCTATCTTGGAGGAAATGCCATCAAATTTTCACCATTTAGAATAATATTTGCTGTGGGTTTGTTACATATCACCTTTATTTTGTTGGGGTAGGTTTCATTTATGCCCAATTTCTACAGTTTTATTTTAAAATTATTATCAAAATTTTGAATTTTGTTAAAAGCTTTTCCTATATATATTGAGTGGAAAATTCTGAAAGAGATGGGAATACCAGACCACCTGACCTGCCTCTTGAGAAATCTGTATGCAGGTCAAGAAAAAACAGTTAGAACTGGACATGGAACAACAGACTGGTTCCAAATAGGAAAAGGAGTACGTCAAGGTGGTATATTGTTACCCTGCTTATTTAACTTATATGCAGAGTCCATCATGAGAAACCCTAGGCTGGAGGAAGCACAAGCTGGTATCAAGATTGCCGGGAGAAATATCAATAACCTCAGATATGCAGATGACACCACCCTAATGGCAGAAAGAAAAGAAAAACTAAAGAGCTTCTTGATGAAAGTGAAAGAGGAGAGTGGAAAAAGTTGACTTAAAGCTCAACATTCAGAAAACGAAGATCATGGCATCTGGTCCCATCACTTCATGGGAAATAGATGGGGAAACAGTGGAAATAGAGTCAGACTTTGTTTTTGGGGGCTCCAAAATCACTTCAGATGGTGATTGCAGCCATGAAATTAAAAGGCGCTTGCTCCTTGGAAGGAAAGTAATGACCAATTTAGATAGCATATTTAAAAGCAGAGACATTACTTTGTCAACAAAGGTCTGCCTAGTCAAGGCTATAGTTTTTCCAGTGGTAATGTATGAATGTGAGAGTTGGACTGTAAAGAAAGCTGAGCGCCAAAGAATTGATGCTTTTGAACTGTAGTGTTGGAGAAGACTCTTGAGCGTGCAAGGAGATCTAACCAGTCCATCCTAAAGGAGATCAGTCTTGGCTGTTCATTGGTAGGACTGATTTTGAAGCTGAAACTCCAATACGTTGTCCACCTGATGCGAAGAGCTGACTCATTTGAAAAGACCATGATTCTGGGAAAGATTGGGAGCAGAGGAGAAGGGGATGACAGAGGATGAGATGGTTGGATGGCATCACCGTTTCAGTGGACATGGGTTTGGGTGGACTCCAGGAATTGGTGATGGACAGGGAGGCCTGGCGTGCTGCAGTTCTCGAGGTCACAAAGAGTTGGACACGACTGAAAGATTAAGCTGAACTGATTGAGATTATCATATTTTTCCCCACAGTTTGTTAATAGTGTATCATATTGATCTGTATGTATTGATGAACTCTTGAATCACTGGGATAAACCCCAATTGATTATGATGTATGATTCTTTTAATATGTTGTTGGATTTTGTTTGATATTTTTTTTGAGGATATTTTCATGTATATTCAACACTGATTTTGCGTTGTACTTTTCTTTTTTTGTTGTTCATATCTTTGTCTGGTTTTGGTATCAGGGTGATGGTGGCCTTGTGGAACTAATTTTGAAGTATTCCTCCCTTGGGCATCTTTTGGAAGAGTTGGAGAAGGAGAGGTGTTAGCTCTTCTCTAAATGTTTGATTGAATTCACCTATTAAGCAATGAAGTCCTAGGCTATTGTTTGCTACAAAATTTTTCCTCTGTTTCAATTTCACTGAGTTTGATTGGACCATTAATATTTTCTATTTGTTCCTGGTTCAGTCCTGGAAGGCTGTATTTTTCTTAGAATTTGTGCATTTCTTCAAGGCTGTCCATTTTATTGGCATATATTTGCTTATTGTAGTCTCTTATGAGCCTTTGTATTTCTGCAGTGTCAGTTGTATGTTCTTTTTCATTTATAATTATATCAACTTGAATCCTCTCCCTTTTTGGTTTGATGAATCTGGGTAATGGTTTATCAGTGTTGATTATCTTCTCAAGGAACCAGCTGGGTTTTTTTCTTTTTTTTTTTTTTTTGCAGATTTTATTTATTTACTTTACAATATTGTATTGGTTTTGCCATACATCAACATGAATCCACCATGGGTGTACACGTGTTCCCAATCCTGAACCCCCCTCCCACCTCCCTTCCCATACCATCCCTCTGGATCATCCCAGTGCACCAGCCCCAAGCATCCTGTATCTTGCATCAAATCTAGACTGGTGATTCGTTTCTTATATGATATTATACATGTTTCAATGCCATTCTCCCAAATCATCCCACTCTCTCCCGCTCCCACAGAGTCCAAAATACTGTTTTAGTGATCTTTACTGTTGTTTTCTTCACTTCTTTTTAAAAAATTTATTTCTGTTCTGATATTTGCGATTCCTTTCCTTCCGCTAACTTTTTATTGTTGTTGTTATTCTTTTCTAATTACTTTAGGTGTATGGTTAGGTTGTTTATTTGAGATTTTTCTTGTTTCTTGAAGTAGGATTATATTACTATAAACTTTTCTCTTAGAATTGCTTTTGTTGCCTTCCCATTGGCTTCTGGTCATTGCATTTTCCATGCTCATTTGTTTCTCAGTTCATTTCAGTCGCTCAGTCATGTCTGACTCTTTGCGACCCCATGGACTGCAGCATGCCAGGCCTCCCTGTCCATCACCATCTCCCGGAGTTCACTCAGACCCACGTCCATCGAGTCCGTGATGCCACCCAGCCATCTCATCCTCGGTCATCCCCTTCTCCTCCTGCCCCCAATCCCTCCCAGCCTCAGAGTCTTTTCCAGTGAGTCAACTCTTCACATGAGGTGGCCAAAGTACTGGAGTTTCAGCTTTAGCATCATTCCTTCCAAAGAAATCCCAGGGTTGATCTCCTTCAGAATGGACTGGTTGGATCTTCTTGCAGTCCAAGGGACTCTCAAGAGTCTTCTCCAACACCACAGTTCAAATGCATCAATTCCTCAGCACTCAGCCTTCTTCACAGTCCAACTCTCACATCCATACATGACCACAGGAAAAACCATAGCGTTGACTAGATGGACCTTAGTCGGCAAAGTAATGTCTCTGCTTTTGAATATACTATCTAGGTTGGTCATAACTTTTCTTCCAAGGAGTAAGCGTCTTTTAATTTCATAGCTGCAGTCACCATCTGCAGTGATTTTGGAGCCCCCCAAAAGAAAGTCTGACAGTTTCTACTGTTTCCCCATCTATTTACCATGAAGTGATGGGACCAGATGCCATGCTCTTTGTTTTCTGAATGTTGAGCTTTAAGCCAACTTTTTCACTCTCCTCTTTCACTTTCATCAAGAGGCTTTTTAGCTCCTCTTCACTTTCTGCCATAAGGGTGGTGTCATCTGCATATCTGAGGTTATTGATATTTCTCCAGGCAGTGTAGCGGTTAGCAGGCAGGCAGGCTAGAGTTCGGAGGTCAGGAGTTTGAATCCCATTTGTTTCTAGGTACTTTAAAAAATTTCCTCTTTGATTTCTTCAGTGATATTTTTATTACCTAGTAGCATATTGTAGAGCCTCCATGTGTCTGTATTTTAAAGTTTTTTCCCTTTGTAATTCATATGTAATTTCATAGTGTCACAATCAGAGAAGATGCTTAATATATTTAATTTTCTTAATTTAGTTAGTCTTGATTTGTGACTCAAGATGTGACTTACCCTACCGCATGTTCAGTGTGCACCTGAGATGAAAGTGTATTCTGTTGGTTTGATGGAATGTCCTGTAAGTATCAATTAAGTCTGTCTGCACTGTTATTTAATTTGGGACTTGCATTTCCTTTTTAATTTTCTGTCTGGATGATCTATCCATTGGTGTAAGTGGGTTGTTAAAGTTCCCCATTTTATTGTTATTGTCCACTTCCCCTTTTATGGCTGTTAGAATTTGCCTTATGTATTGAGGTGTTCCTATGTTGTATGCATAAATATTTGTAACTGTTATATATTTTTGGATTGATGTCTTTATGGTTATATATTTTTCTTCCTCATTTTTTATGTCTTTATTTTAAAGTTTATATTGTCTGATATGTTATTGCTACTCCAGCTTTCTTTTCATTTCCATTTTCATGGAAATGTCTTTTTTCATCCCCTCACTTTCAGTCTGTATGTGTCCGTAGGTCTGAAGTGGGTCTTTTGTAGGCATCATATATACAGGTCTTGTTTTTGTATCCATTCAGCCAATATGTGTCTTTTGGTTGAAGTATTAAGGTAATTATTGATATAGATATTCCTATTACCATTTTCTTAATTGTTTTGGGTTTGTTTTTGTAACGTCTTTTTCTTCTCTTGTGTTCCCTGCCTAGAGAAGTTTCTTTAGCATTTGTTGTAAAGCTCTTTTGGTGGTACTGAATTCTCTTATGTTTTTCTTGTCTGTAAAACTTTCTTCATCAAATATGAATGAGAGCCTTTCTCGTTAGTATAATTTCGGTTGAAGGTTTTTTCCTTTCATCACTTTAAGTACATTCTGCATCTCCCTTCTGACCTACAGTTTTTCTGCCAAGAGATCAGCTTTCAATTTTATAGGAGTCCCATTGTTGCTTTTCCCTTGTGGCTTTTAACATTTTTTGTTTGTGTTTAATTTTTGTTAGTTTGACTGATATGTATCTGGGTGTATTTCTCTTTGGATTTATCCTGTATGAAACTCTCTGTGGGTCCTGGAGTTGATTGACTGTTTCCTCTTCCATGTTAGGGAAGTTTTCAACTATATAATCTCTTCATATATTCTTTCAGGCTCTTTCTATTTTTCTTCTTCTGCTGGGAGCCCTATAATTTGAATGTTGGGTGTTTAATGTTGCCTAAGAAGTCTGTGATAGTTTGCTCAATTCTTTTAATTTTTTATTCTGAGCATTTATTTCCAACATTCTATCTTCCAGCTCACTTATCCAATCTACTGCCTCAGTTATTCTGCTACTGATTACTTCTCATGTATTTTTAATGTCAGTTATTGTGGTGTTCATCACTGTTTGTTCTTTAGTTCTTCTAGGTCCATGTTAAATTTTTTCTCGTATTTTCTCCATACTATATTCAATATTTTGGATCTTTTTTACTATTATTATTCTGAATTTTTAGGGTATATTGCTGATTTTCTCTTCATTTATTTGGTCTTTTGGGATTTTGCGTTGCTCCTTTATCTGCAACGTATTTCTGCATCTTCTCAATTATTTAACTTACTGCATTTGGTGTCTTTGTTCCACAGCCTGCAAGGTTGTAGTTGTTCTTGTTTCTGGTGTCTTCTCCATGTAAATGAGGTTGGTCCCATTGCTTGTGTAGTCTTCCTGGTTGAGGGATTGGTGGGTGGATTGGCAGGGGCACATCAGGTGGTGTGTTTCAAGGTATCTGTGACCTTAGTATGACTTTAGGCATCCTGTTTGCTAATTAGTGGTGCTGTGTTCCTGTCTTTTTGGTTGCTTGGTATGAGGTTTCCAGCACTGGAGCCTTCTGACCATTGAGTGTACCTGTGTGTAGGGAACTAGGTTTAAAGAAGGTTGAGAAGTGCTTGCAAACGAGACTCTCAACCAGGGCTGAACATTCTTGCAAACGAGATGTTCTGCCCAGTGTAGGGAACTAGGTTTAAAGAAGGTTGAGAAGTGCTTGCAAACGAGACTCTCAACCAGGGCTGAACATTCTTGCAAACGAGATGTTCTGCCCAGTATAGGGAACTAGGTTTAAAGAAGGTTGAGAAGTGCTTGCAAACGAGACTCTCAACCAGGGCTGAACATTCTTGCAAACGAGATGTTCTGCCCAGTGTAGGGAACTAGGTTTAAAGAAGGTTGAGAAGTGCTTGCAAACGAGACTCTCAACCAGGGCTGAACATTCTTGCAAACGAGATGTTCTGCCCAGTGTAGGGAACTAGGTTTAAGGAAGATTGAGAAGTGCTTGCTAATGAGACTGTCAACCAGGGCTGAGCATTCTTGCAAACGAGATGTTCAGCTAAAAATCCTATTTGTTCCCATGGGAAAAGAACATTGCTTGCACACAAGGATGTTTCTCTGATTCCTCAAAAGGAACAGACCTTGGGACAAAACGGATTCTATGTTGATAAGGAAGTTCCCCAAAACAAAGTCTTAGCTGCAGTAAATAAGCCAAGGTAAAGGTTATCTCTCCCTGCGCCTGCGCACTGTATAGTCTCTGAATCATAGTGCTTGGCAGCTTGCCCTGTAGGGGGTTGTGCAAAAGATATAAAATAAAGCAGCTGTAAGTAGAAAGTGTTAAAATATAAAGATTTAAACCACTCTGCAGTGTTGGTATTTCATTCCGTCGCCGACACTGTGTCTTAGTGTTGACATGGAGACCACTGGAAGAGCTGTTGCCAATTAATATTCCCTGGGGCTTGGACTTTTTTTTGGTGTTTCTTGGCCCTGGACTTGGTGGTCACACCTCAGAATCTCAGGGTTGATTCATGGCTGGAGAAACTAGACCTTACCAGCCACATGACATGGAGGAAAAAGAAGACAATAATTAGAAAAAAGAAAAGAAAATGAACAAATACTCCAACAAGCAATAAAAGCAAAACCAAACAGACAAAAATAGGCAAAGCAACACACACACACAGAAGAAAAAAAGAAGTGAGAACAAATAGTGGAGGGCAACCAAATAAAAAACCCCAAACCAAAACCAAACAATATAAACCAAACTAAGAAAATGAACACAAAGCATGAAAAATTCTTACTAAAAAGTAAAGGAAAAGAAAAACAGAAGAAAAGACAGAAGGAAACAAAAGGAAAAAGCGCAGGACAACCCTCCCAAAAAAGGAAAAATACAAAAAATATAGACTGTAGTTTAAAATGGAGATAAAAAAAGAACATGGATAAAACAAAAATAAGAAAAAACTACAATATAACAAAAAAGTAAAGTAAAAAATATATTAGAAATATAAGCAAAAAAAGAGAAAAGATAAAAATTAGAAGAATAATAAAACAAATTGAAACAAGAACAGCAGTAACAATAATGATAATATTGGCCTCATCTGTCCATTTCCTTGCCCCTACAGTGAACAATAGGCAATCTCTACTTCCTCAGGAAGTCCTCCAATACCTACCTCTAGGTAAGGCCCTGGACCTGTTGTGTGTACTGTTGGACCAAATCAGACTCTGACCTGGTAGAATAACCCATGTGTACTTGCCCTTGAAGCCCACAGTTATTAATGTTAGACTGCCTCAAATTGTGGGTACACTCATTTTCTATTCAGATATTCCACATATGCAGTGTTTACCAAGCCAATTGTGGGATTTAATCTGTTGCTTCTGTGGCTGCATGGAGAAAATTCCATTTTTTTTTTTCCCTTTGGTTGTACCGCCCCTGGAGCTCAAAAGCATGATTTCAGCATATTTAGTCACTGTGGCCAGGGAGAAGGATGAATATGACAGCCATAATTGGGATGTGCAGGGAATGCTTGTAGCTGTAGAGACTGGCAGGAAGTTGGAACAGCCTGGGGCGTGCTGTATGCTCTTCCAGGGAAGTTGTCCCCAGACCAATGGACCCTCAGCAGTGGCAGACTAAGCAGGCAGCTGGGAAGGTATAGGCACTGTAATGTGCTTGCTCACAGGACTCTTGGAGGCAGCGGTGGCCACAGTAGGTCTGCACCTGCCTAGGGGATCCAAGATAGGAGCAGCAGCTTGCACCCGCCCGTGGAGCTCATGTAGGCAGTGCTCTGATGCCTGTGAGTACACAGTGAAAGAATCTCCTTATGGCGGCCCACGCCTCTCCTCATGTACACCATGCACACCACAACAATGGTCCCTGGCCTCTCTGGTGGGTCCAGACTTCATCCCTTGGCTGTGGCACATTATGCCCTAGCCTCCTCAGGCTGTCTTCATGAAGCCAACCCTAGTCCTCTCCATAGTGTCTGACCTCTGAAGCCTGAGCCTCCATTCTCAGCCCCCAGTTACCCCACCAGCCAACCATAAGCAGGTAAACATTTCAGGCTGGGCAGTGCTGATGCAATGTCCTTCTGTGTGGGACTCTCTCTGGTTAGCCTTTCACATTTCTGTTGCTGCACCCTTTTCTGAGACACTGATGTTCTTTCCCCAATCTCTGCCAGTGAGGGTATAAAACATTTCTTCCTTCACTGCTCCCTCCCAGAAGTGCAGGTCTCATCCTGATTCCTTATCATTTTTATTTGCCCTCCGTAGTTATGTGGAGATTTCTTTGCCCTTTTGTAAGTGTGATGTCTTCTGCCATTCTTTAGTAGATGTACTGTGTGAGTCATTCCACATTTAGAGGAATTTTTTATATCTCTGTGTGGAGAAGGTGAGCTTTACATCTTAGTCCTCTGACATCTTGAACATCTCCCAAAATTTTCTTATCTGTAGATTAATTTTTTTAAAAAAATCAAGCGAATATTTGGATAATTTTTTGTTAACATTGTTTCAATTACATTTTTCTTCCTTCTTTTTTTTCCTTTCAAGTATAGTATTGATTTCTCTTTCTGATATTCCCATGTTAGTTTGATTGTAGATGTCCCACAGTCCTTTGATATTTTCTTCATATTTTTTTTCACTTTTTTTCTTTCTGTCTTCAGACTGGATAATTTCTATTGATATGCATTTATTTTCAGTGAGTTTTTATATCATCTCAAATACATCATTGACTTCCTTTGGTAAGTTTTTAATTTCACTCATATTTTTCAATTCCTGAATTTCTATTTTATTCTCTTCAATATAATTTTTATCTCTTTATGATAGGGCTTTCTGATAGTTGGTAAAGAATCCACCTACAATGGAGGAGACCCCAGTTCGATTCCTGTGTTGGGAAGATCCCCTGGAGAAAGGATAGGCTACCCACTCCAGTATTCTTGCCTGGAAAATCCCATGGATGAAGGAGCCTTGTGGGTTACAGTCCACAGGGTCACAAAAAGTCAGACACGACTGAGCGACTTTATTTCACTTCACGCACTCCAGTATTCTTGGGCTTCCCTTGTGGCTCAGCTCGTAAAGAATCCGCCTGCAGTGCAGGAGACCTGGGTTCGATCCCTGGGATGGGAAGATGCCCTGAAGAAGGGAAAGGCTACCCACTCTAGTATTCTGGCCTAGAGAATTCCACAGACTGTATATTCCATGGGGTCACAAAGAGTTGGACATGACTGAGTGACTTTCACTTTCTTGATATTTTCTAGATATGTATCATTGCCATCATTTTAAAATTCTTTAAATATGATTTACTTTAGTTCTCTGAACTCACTTAAAATTCTACTTTGAAGTTTTTCTAAGTCCAACATCTATGCCCACTTCACAGACAGTTTCTATTTACTGTTCCCCCCCCCCCCCAGCATGTGAATCATACTTCTTGTTTATGTTGCCAAAAACTGGAAATTTTAGCAACTCTGGTTACTGATTCATCCCCCTCAGGAATTGTTGATTTTATTTACATGAAACCATTATAAATGTCCTTTGTCTCTAGAAACAATTTTCATCTTAATTTTTCTAAAATTAGCCTAGCCATGCCAGCTCTTTAGTTTATATTTCGTATGATATATGTTTTTCCATCTTTTTAATACAACACATTTGAGTATTTAAATCTAAAATGAATTGCTTGTAGATAGCATATAGTCGGATCATATTAAAAATTCCACCACTATCTGTTTCTTATTTGGTGTGTTTATTCCACTTATATTTAATATAAATATTGAAAAGGTAGTGTTTATTATACCATGTTTCTATTTTTATATATATTTTTGACTATCTATTTTCTTGCTATCTTTGTTAAGGTGTTTGCCTTTATTACAAAACATAGCTGTTAGACTTCACTAATTCCTAAATTATAGCTCTATTGTTGTTTTTTACAATACTCTGGAAAGTGAAAGAGGAGAGTTAAAACATTGGCTTAAAACTCAACATTCAGAAAACTAAGATCATAACATCTGGTCCCATAATTTCATGATAAAAAGATGGGGAAACTATGGAAACAGTGAAAGACTTTTTCTTTTGGGGCTCCAAAATCACTGCAGATGGTGACTGCAGTGATGAAATTAAAAGATGCTTACTCCTTGGAAGAAAAGTTATGACCAACCTAGATAGCATATTAGAAAGTAGAGACATTGCTTTGCCAACAAAGGTCCGTGTAGTCAAAGCTATGGTTTTTTTTCAGTAGTCATATATGGGTGTGAGGTTGGACTATAAAGAAAACTGAGCACCGAAGAATTGATGCTTTTGAACTGCGGTGTTGAAGAAGACTCTTGAGAGTCCCTTGGACTGCAAAGAGATCCAACCCGTCAATCCTAAAGGAAATCAGTCCTGAATATTCATTGGAAGGACTGATGCTGAAGCTGAAACTACAATCCTTTGGCCACCTGATGAGAAGAGCTGACTCATTGGAAAAGACCCTGATGCTGGGGAAGATTGAAGGCAGGAGAAGGGGATAACAGAGGATGAGATGGTTTGATGGCATCATCAGCTCTGTGGACATGAGTTTGAGCAAGCTTCAGGAGTTGGTGATGGACAGGGAAGCCTTGCATGCTGCAGTCCATGGGATCACAAAGAGTTGGACGCAACTGAGAAACTGAACTGAACTGAACTGGATCATAAATTTCTATAGAGTTTGGTTCAGTTAAATTTGTTTCCTTCTTCAGGAGTAGTTTCTGAGTTTGGTCTTTGAGGTTTGTTCTGACCACAGAAGGCTTCTCTAGGCTGATTCTTTCCTTGTTTCCCTCTGGTAAACTAATTGGCCTACAGCTGATCTTACTGGTTTTCGGGAGCTATCAGCCTCCTCTTAAATGCTTAACATTACATCTACATTGTTTCTACATTGTTTTGAACTTCCCAAAACTAAAGACAGTTCATTTGGAGAGAGTTTCAGAGCTCTCTTTTCTTGTGTCCTGCCTTCCTCTTGAGAAAACCTCTGAGGCACTGCTAAATAGCTAGAGGCCTCTTTCTCTTGAAGTGAAAACTCTGTTTTATAATCTGGGGACTAGTGGAGAAAGTAATCTTTTAGGTTTGCCTCTCTTGGTGTGGAATTTCTTACAGCTGAGCAGAGGTGAGGGCAGAGTCCCAGTGTTTTTATTCTGATGCACCTCAAAACTTCTACCCCATAAATGGGGGCTGTGTGGAGAATGAGAACCCCTGATTTCTTGGCAAAACTATCCCAGAAATTAGGCTCTGCAATACAGTACTGCAGAGACAAAGAATGGTGATAGGGTAGCCTTCTCTTCCCAGGGAGCTATAGTTCTTGACTGTGATTTGAGAGAAAGGAAGCCTTCTGTTCTTGAACATAACCAGACAGTTTGTTACATAGAGTACAACATGGAAGTGGGTTATAGTTCAAGTGTCACTAATTCTTGTTCTTACCAAATTATCTTGAACAAATATCTCTTTACTGGCTATAAACCATAAAGAAAATTTCAGAGACTTTCACAAATGCTTTTTTCTCCACTTATGTACCCCCCCTCCCCCCGGAGAGTCAGCCTGCAGAGTTCCTCATCTGGCCATTCCAAGATTAAGCTCCCCCAACATTCCTTCCTAATTTATTTATTTGGCTGCATCGGGTCTTGGATGCAACATGTGAAGTTTGCTGTGGCATGTGGACTTTTCATTTAACTACATAGGCTTCTCTAGTTGGAGTCTATGGTCTTCTTTCTAGTTGTGGCATGTAGGCTTCTCTCTAGTTGTGGTGCATGAGCTATACAGTGTGTGGGCTCAGTAGTTGCAGCATGTGAGCTTAGTGCCCAGTGCCATGTGTGATCTTAGGTCAATGACCGGGGAGCAAACCTGCATCTTCTGCATTAGAAGGTGGATTCTTAACTACTGGACCACCAAGAAAGTACCACCACATTCCTTTTTGGTTGCTTCTTTGTTTATCTCAAGTCAATGATTGATGATATCCAAAGCTAGTAATAGCTCCAAAACACTATGAATTATATTAGGAACTGAGTTTTTCTTGAGGATTAATTCATTGTTTATTTATCTCACCCTGACAAAACAAAGTGCATCTTCAGCAAAATAAAGCCAATTAACACGGTCTTTAAAACTGACCTGAAATGTTCCACAAATATGGTGATGTTTGTAACATTTGTTTCCTGTATGTTTGGATACATTACCTGGGCAACATTGTCTGGTATTCCTTATATTTTCCTATTACTTCGTTGAGGCCAGAGTAATAATTATAACACATAGGGAACTCCCAAGTTGCTAAAATACTCAGCATGTATTCTAGGAACTGATGGAAACTGCAGAACCACACCCGCTGATAGCCTACACCCATGCTGATTCTATTAGGACTATGCATGTGTTACCTTACTTCCCTATACTTTGGACCTCTTCACATAATTGTGGGTATGAGAGTAATAATGGTTCTTTGAAAAGAGCTATAGAGTATTTGTCACCTTGGATATTTAATTTTTTGTAGACCATTTGGACTTTTTAATCATTTAATTTTTTCTTGTATATTTTTTAAAATTTTAATTGGGGGCTAATTACTTTATAATACTGTGGTGGTTTTTGCCATACATTCACATGAATCAGCCATGGGTGTACATGTGTTCCCCATCTTGAACACCTCATCCCACCTTCCTCCCCATTCCATCCCGCAGGGTCATCCCAGTGCACCACCCTGAGCACCCTGTATCATACATTGAGACTGGACGGGTGATCTTTTTCACATATGATAATATACATGTTTCAATGCTACTCTCTCAAATCATCCCACCCTCACCTTCTCCCACAGAGTCCAACAGTCTGTTCTTTATATCTGTGTCTCTTTTGCTTTCTTGCATATAGGGTCATCATTACCATCTTTCTAAATTCAATATATATACGTTAATATACTCTATTGGTGTTTTTCTTTCTGGCTTACTTCACTCTATATAATAGGCTCCAGTTTCATTCACCTCATTAGAGCTGATTCAAATGAAACTTTTTAATAGCTGAGTAATATTCCATTGAGTATATGTACCACAGCTTTCTTAACCATTTGCCTGCAGATGAACATTGAGGTTGCTACCATGTCCTGGCTATTGCCTGCCCCCAATCTCTCCCAGCATCAGAGTCTTTCCAATGAGTCAACTCTTCGCATGAGGTGGCCAACGTACTGGGGCTTCAGCTTTAACATCATTCCTTCCAAAGAAATCCCAGGGCTGATCTCCTTCAGAATGAACTGGTTGGATCGCCTTGCAGTCCAAGGGACTCTCAAGAGTCTTCTCCAACACCACAGTTCAAACGCATCAATTCTATGGCACTCAGCCTTCTTCACAGTCTAACTCTCACATCCATACATGACCACAGGAAAAACCATAGCCTGAACTAGATGGACCTTAGTCGGCAAAGTAATGTCTCTGCTTTTGAATATACTATTTAGGTTGGCCATAACTTTTCTTCCAAGGAGTAAGCATCTTTTAATTTTATGGCTGCAGTCACCATCTGCAGTGATTTTGGAGCCCCCCAAAATAAAGTCTGACACTGTTTCTAATGTTTCCCCATCTATTTGCCATGAAGTGATGGGACCAGATGCCATGATCTTCGTTTTCTGAATGTTGAGCTTTAAGCCAACTTTTTCACTCTCCTTTTTCATCAAGAGGCTTTTTAGCTCCTCTTCACTTTCTGCCATAAGGGTGGTGTCATCTGCATATCTGAGGTTATTGATATTTCTCCCGGCAATCTAGATTCCAGCTTGTGTTTCTTCCAGTCCAGCGTTTCTCATGATGTACTCTGCATAGAAGTTGAATAAGCAGGGTGACAATATACAGCCTTGATGTACTCCTTTTCCTATTTGGAACCAGTGTGTTGTTCCATGTGCAGTTCTAACTGTTGTTTCCTGACCTGCATACAGATTTCTCAAGAGGCAGGTCAGGTGGTCTGGTATTCCCATCTCTTTCAGAATTTTCCACAGTTTATTGTGATCCACACAGTCAAAGGATTTGGCATAGTCAATAAAGCAGAAATAGATGTTTTTCTGGAACTCTCTTGCTTTTTCCATGATCCAGCAGATGTTGGCAATTTGATCTCGGGTTCCTCTGCCTTTTCTAAAACCAGCTTGAACATCAGGGAGTTCATGGTTCACGTATTGCTGAAGTCTGGCTTGGAGAATTTTGAGCATTACTTTACTAGCATGTGAGATGAGTACAATTGTGTGGTAGTTTGAGCATTCTTTGGCAATGCCTTTCTTTGGGATTGGAATGAAAACTGACCTTTTCCAGCCCTGTGGCCACTGCTGAGTTTTCCAAATGTGCTGGCATATTGAGTGCAGCATTTTCACAGCATCATCTTTCAGGATTTGAAATAGCTCAACTGGAATTCCATCACCTCCACTGGCTTTGTTCATAGTGATGCTTTCTAAGTCCCACTTGGCTTCACTTTCCAAGATGTCTGGCTCTAGATTAGTGATAACATCATCATGATTATCTGGGTCATGAAGATCTTTTTTGTACAGTTCTTCCGTGTATTCTTGTGACTATACTAGTTTGCATTCCCAACAACAGTGTAAGAGGGTTCCTTTTTCTCTGCACTCTCTCCAGCATTTATTTTATTATTATTATTATTTTAAATAGTTAAATTTTTTGTAGACTTTTTGATAGCAGCCATTCTGGCCGGTGTGAGATGGTACCTCATTGTGATTTTGATTTGCATTTCTCTGCTAATGAGTGATGTTAAGCATCTCTTCATGTGTTTGTTAGCCATCTGTATGTCTTCTTTGGAGAAATGTCTGTTTAGGTCTTTGGCCCATTTTTCGATTAGGTCACTTATTTTTTCTGAAATTGAGCTGCAGGAGTTGCTTGTATATTTTTGAGATTAATTCTTGGTCAGTTGCTTCCTTTGCTATCATTTTCTCCCATTCTGAAGGCTGTCTTTATACTTTGCTTATGGTTTCCTTTGTTGTGCAAAAGCTTCTAATTTTAATTAGGTCCCATTTGTTTATTTTTGCTTGTATTTCCATTACTGTGGGAGGTGGGTCATAGACGATCCTGCTATGATTTACGTCAGAGAGAGTTTTGCCTATGTTTTCCTCTAGGAGTTTTTTTTTTTATAGTTTCTGGTCTTATGCTTAGATCTTTAATTTATTTTGAGTTTATTTTTGTGTATGGTGTTAGAAAGTGTTCTAGTTTCATTCTTTAACAGGTGGTTGACCAGTTTTCCAAGCACCACTTGTTAAAGAGATAGTCTTTTCGCCATTGTATATTCTTGCCTCCTTTGTCAAAGATAAGGTGTCCATAGGTGCGTGAATTTATCCCTGGGCTTTCTATTTTGTTCCACTGATCTATATTTCTGTCTTTGTGCCAGTACCATACTGTCTTCATGACTGTAGCTTTGTAGTATAGTCTGAAGTCAGGCAGGTTGATTCCTACAGTTCCATTCTTCTTTCTCAAGATTGCTTTGGCTACTCGAGGTTTTTTGTAACTCCATAGAAATTGTGAAATTGCCTATTCTAGTTCTGTGAAGAATACTGTTAGTAGCTTGATAGGGATTGCATAGAATCTATAGATTGCTTTGATTCATGTACTCATTTTCACTATATTGACTCTTCAAATCCATAAACATGGTATATTTCTCCATCTATTTGTGTCCTCTTTGATTTCTTTCAACAGTGTTTTATAGTTTTCTATATATAGGTCTTTTGTGTCTTTAGGTAGCTTTATTCCTAAGTATTTTATTCTTTTTGTTGCAATGGTGAACGGAATTGTTTCCTTAATTTCTCTTTCTGTTTTCTCATTGTTAGTGTATAGGAATGCAAGGGATTTCTGTGTATTAATTTTATATCCTGAAACTTTACTATATCCATTGATTCACTCTAGTAATTTTCTGGTGGAATCTTTAGGATTTTCTATGTAGAGGATCATGTCATCTGCACACAGTGAGAGTTTTACTTCTTCTTTTCCCATCTGGATTCCTTTTATTTCTTTTTCTTCTCTGACTGCTGTGGCTAAAACTTCCAAAACTATGTTGAATAGTAGTGGTGAGAGTGGGCACCCTTGTCTTCTTCCAGATTTTAGGGGAAATGCTTTCAATTTTTCAACATTGAGGATAATGTTTGATGTGGGTTTATCATATATGACTTATTATGTTGAGGAATGTTACTTCTATGCCTCCTTTCTGGAGGGTTTTTATCATAAATGGATGTTGAATTTTGTCAAAGGCTTTCTCTGCATCTATTGAGATGATCATATTATTTTTATCTTTCAATATGTTAATATGTTGTATCAGATATTATATATTGAAGAATCCATGCATCTCTGGGATAAAGCCCACTTGATCATCTTGTTAATGTGTTAGATTTTGTTTGCTAGAGGTTTGTTGAGGATTTTTGCATCTTAGTTCATCAGTGACATTGGCCTGTAGTTTTCTTTTTGTGTGGCATCTTTGTCAGGTTTTGGTATTAGGGTGATGGTGGCCTCATAGAATGAGTTTGGAAGTTTACCTTCATCTGCAATTTTCTGGAAGAGTTTGGCTATGATAGGTATTAGCTCTTCTCTAAATTTTTGATAGAATTCAGCTCTGAAGCCATCTGGTCCTGGGCTTTTGATTGTTGGAAGATTTTTTATTTCAGTTTCAATTTCTGTGTTTCTGATGGGTTTGTTAAGATTTTCTATTTCTTCCTGGTTCAGTTTTGGAAATTTACACTTTTATAAGTATTTGTCCATTTTTTCCAAGTTGTCCATTTTATTTATGTATAGTAGTTTACAGTAGTCTCTTTTGAGCTTTTGTATTTCTGTGATGTCTGTTGTGATTTCTCCATTTTCATTTCTAATTTTGTTTATTTGACTCTTCTCTATTTTTTTTTTCTTGAAAAGTCTGGCTAATGGTTTGTCTATTTTATTTGTCTACTCAAAGAACCTGCTTTTAGCTTTGTTGATTTTGGCTATGGTCTTCTTTGTTTCTTTTCATTTATTTCTGCTCTAATTTTTATTATTTCTTTCCTTCTACTAACCCTGGGTCTCTTCATTTCTTCTTTTTCTAGTTGCCTTAGATGTAGAGTTACGTTATTCATCTGATTTTTCTCCTGTTTCTTGAGGTAGGCGTGTATTGCTATGAACCTTCCCCTTAGCACTGCTTTAACTGAATCCCATAGGTTTTGGGTTGCTGTGTTTTCATTTCCATTCGTTTCTATGCATATTTTGATTTCTTCTGTGATTTGTTGGTTATTCAGAAGTGTGTTGTTTAGCCTCCATATGTTTGTATTTTTAATAGTTTGATTTTCCTGTAGTTGGCATCTAAAGATGCATGATACTGGATGCTTGGGGCTGTTGCACTGAGACGACCCAGAGGGATGGTATGGGGAGTGAGGAGGGAGGAGGGAGGGGGGGGTTCAGGATGGGGAACACGTGTATACCTGTGGCGGATAAATGTTGATGTATGGGAAAACCAATACAATATTGTAAAGTAATTAACCTCCAATTAAAATAAATAAATTTATGTATATAATGAAAAAAAGAAAAGACAGTTGAGATGATTTAAATCTTTTTGAGTTTACAAAGGCTAGATTTATGTCCCAGGATGTGATCTATCCTGGAGAAGGTTCCATGTGCACTTGAGAAAATGGTGAAATTCGTTGTTTTGTTGTAAAATATCCTATAGATATAAATTAGGTCTAAAGGGTCCGTTGTATCATATAAAGTTTGTGTTTCCTTGCTAATTTTCTGTTTAGTTGATCTATCCATAGGTGTGTGTGGGTTATTAAAGACTACCACAATTATTATGTTGCTATTAATTTCCCCTTTTATACCTGTTAGCATTTGCCTTACATATTGTGGTGCTCCTATGTTGGGTGCATATATATTTATAATTGTTATATCGTCTTCTTGGATTGATCCTTTGATTATTATGTAGTATCCTTCTTTGTCTCTTTTCACGGCCTTTATTTCAAAGTCTTTTTTGTCTGATATGAGTATTGCTACTCCTGCTTACTTTTGGTCTCCATTTGCAGGAAATATCGTTTTCTTTTCTTTTTTTTTTTTTTTTGACCCAGAGAGATGTTATGGGGAGGAAGCATCATTTTCTAGCTCTTCACTTTCATCCTGTATGTGTCCCTTGTTTTGAGGTGGGTCTCTTGTAGACAGCATATATAGGAGTCTTGTTTTTGTATCCATTCAGCCAGTCTTTGTCTTTTGGTTGGGCTATTCAACCCATTTATATTTAAGGCAATTATTGATAAGTGCGATCCCGTTGCCATTCATTTGTTGTTTTGAGTTCGAGTTTATAAACATTTTCTGTATTTCCTGTCTAGAGAAGATTCTTTAGCATTTGTTCAAGAGTGGGTTTTGTGGTTCTCTCAGCTTTTGTTTGTCTGTAAAGCTTTTGATTTCTCCTTCATATTTGAATGAGATTCTTGCTGGGTACAGTAATCTGGGTTGTAGATTTTTCTCTTTCATCACTTTAAGTATATCCTGCCTTTCTTTTCTTGCTTGAAGAGTTTCTATCGAAAGATCTACTGTTATATTTATGAGAATCCCCTTGTGTGTTATTTTTTTCCCTTTCTACTTTTAATATTTGTTCTTTGTGTTTGATGTTCATTAATTTGGTTAATATGTGTCTTGGGGTTTTTTGCCTTGGGTTTATCCTGAATGGGACTCCCTGGGTTTCTTGGACTTGGGTGGCTATTTCCTTCCCCATTTTAGGGAATTTTTCAGCTATTATCTCCTCAAGTATTTTCTCATGGCCTTTCTTTTTGTCTTCTTCTTCTGGTGCTCCTATGATTCTAATGTTGTGGTGTTTAACATTGTCCCAGAGGTGTCTGAGGTTGTCCTCATTTCTTTTAATTCTGTTTTCTTTTTTCCTCTCTGCTTCATTTATTTCCACCATTCTACCTTCCACCTCACCTATCTTATCTTCTGCCTCAGTTATTCTACTGTTGGTTCCCTCTAGAGTGCTTTTGATCTCAGTTATTGCATTATTCATTATTGATTGACTCTTTTTTATTTCTTCTAGGTCCTTGTTAAACTTTTTTTGCATCTTCTCAATCCTTGTCTCCAGACTCTATCTGTAACTCCATTTTGTTTTCAAGATTTTATATCACTTTTACTATCATTATTCTGAATTCTTTTTCAGGTAGATTCCCTATCTCCTCCTCTTTTGTTTGGCTTGGCAGACTTTTATCATGTTCCTTTACCTGCTGAATATTTATCTGCCTTTTCATATTGTTTAGATTGCTGTGTTTGGGGTGGCCTTTCTGTATGCTGGAAGTTTGTGGTTCCTCTTTATTGCAGCGTTTCCTCCCTGTTGAGGGGGTGTTGAAGGAGTGACTTATCAAGGTTTCCTGGTTAGGGAAGCTTATGTATGTGTTCTGGTGGTTGGAGCTGGATCTCTTCTCTCTGGAGTGCAATGAAGTGTCCAATAGTGAGATTTGAGATGTCTGTGGGTTTGGTGTGACTTTTGGCCGCCTATATTTTAATGCTTCGGGTTATGTTCCTGCATTGTTGGAAAATTAGCTTGGTGTGTCTTGCTCTGAAATTTGTTGGCTCTTGGGTGGAGCTTGGTTTCAGGGTAGGTATGGAGGCTTTTGGGTGCCCTCTTGTCAATTAATGTTCCCTGGGGTCAAGAGTTTTCTGGTATTCTCAAGTTTTGAATTTAAGCCTCCTGCCTCTGGGTTTCAGTCTTATTCTTACAGTAGCCTCAAGACTTCTCCATCCATACCATACCAATAATAAAACATCTAGGTTAATGGTGTAAAGCTTCTCCACAGTGAGGGACACTCAGAGAGGTTCAAAGAGTTACATGGAGAAAAGAAGAGGGAGGAGGGAGATAGAGGTGACCAGGAGAAGAGGGGGAATTAAAAGGGGAGAGAGAAATCTAGCCATTAAGCAATTCCTTATTTGCTCTCCACAATTTGGAACCCTCAGAGAGGTTCACTGAGTTCCATAGAGAAGAGAAGAGGGAGGAAAGAGGTAAAGTCAACCAGGAGGAGAGGAGGGGAATCAAAAAGAGGGAGACAAATCTAGCTAGTTATCAGTTCCCTAAGTGTTCTCCACAGCCTGGAACACTCGAAGAGATTTAGAGATAAGTAGAGAAGGGAAAGGCGAGGGAAGAGATAGCAGTGACCTGGGGAGAAAAAGGAGAGTCAAAAGGGGAGAGAGCAATCAACCCAGTAATCACAGTCTTAAGTAAAAATGGGTACTGAGGGTTGGATTTTTATTATTATTTTTATTTATTTATTTATTTTTTTTAAAACATCCAATCCTGTTTATTTTCTTCATGTTCTTATTTACTGTTTGTCATCAATTTCTAAATCTTTTGGGTGGACTGCCCACATTCTTTTTTTTTTTTTTTTAAACTGGTATTTTTTTTTTTTTAGTTTTTTTTTTTTTAAATTTTAAAATCTTTAATTCTTACTTGCATTCCCAAACATGAACCCCCCTCTCACCTCCCTCCCCATAACATCTTTTTGGGTCATCCCCATGCACCAGCCCCAAGCATGCTGCATCCTGCGTCAGACATAGACTGGCGATTCAATTCACATGATAGTATATATGTTAGAATGTCATTCTCCCAAATCATCCCACCCTCTCCCTCTCCCTCTGAGTCCAAAAGTCCATTATACACATCTGTGTCTCTTTCCCTGTCTTGCATACAGGGTGGTCATTGCCATCTTCCTAAATTCCATATATATGTGTTAGTATACTGTATTGGTGTTTTTTTTTCTGGCTTACTTCACTCTGTATAATAGGCTCCAGTTTCATCCATCTCATCAGAACTGATTCAAATGAATTCTTTTTAACGGCTGAGTAATACTCCATTGTGTATATGTACCACAGCTTTCTTATCCATTCATCTGCTGATGGACATCTAGGTTGTTTCCATGTCCTGGCTATTATAAACAGTGCTGCGATGAACATTGGGGTACATGTGTCTCTTTCAATTCTGGTTTCCTCGGTGTGTATGCCCAGCAGTGGGATTGCTGGGTCATAAGGTAGTTCTATTTGCAATTTTTTAAGGAATCTCCACACTGTTCTCCATAGTGGCTGTACTAGTTTGCATTCCCACCAACAGTGTAGGAGGGTTCCCTTTTCTCCACACCCTCTCCAGCATTTATTGCTTGCAGATTTTTGGATCGCAACCATTCTGACTGGTGTGAAGTCGTACCTCATTGTGGTTTTGATTTGCATTTCTCTAAGGTACAAAATTGATAACAAATATCAAAAGCAAAGATGAAAAACTAGACTAGAGGTTAGACTCTCAAAAATACAATATTAAAAAAACAAAACAAAATCTCAAGAATTATAAAAAAGAATATATATATTAAATTTTCTTTACAAATAGGGTCTTTTTTTTGCAAGGTAATAGCAGGTTTTAAAAATTAAGATTTAAGGAATAATAAAGAACTTAAAAAGTAAAAAAAAATTAAAAAATGATAATAGTAAAGTATATCTAGAATATCTCTGGAGTTATTGAGGGCAGTGTGGGGTCAGTTCAGTTTCAGCTAGTTCCTTGTTCCAGCTTATACTTCTTCTTAGGTCTATAGCCCCCTTCCAATGTAGTCAATGCTAACTACAGGGTTTTAATCTGTTGCACCTGTCACTTCCAAAGCGGTTCCCTATTCTTTGTTTATTTTGGCTTCCTCTCTTTGAAAGTCTCTTCAGTGTCTAATTTCCACCCTGACACAAGGGGGCAAAGGTGGTCATTTATTTAGGCTCACTTGTTCAATTGTGCTGCGGGGAGGGAGGAACACTGCAAACAAATATCACTGGCGTGTATGGGGAGTGCTTGCAGTGTCTGGGCCACACTTTTTTGCCCCACTCACAGTGTGTGTACTTTCCTGGTCTACACTGCTCAGGCTCCAGGTTGCTCTGCAGGGGAACTGTCTAAAGCGGGCCCTGGGTTGTGTGCACGTCCCAGGTCTAAGCCACTCAGGTTCAGGTTCTTGGGTACTCGCCAAAGGCGCAGACTTGGTTGGGCCTGCACTTTGTGCCCTTCCCAGATCCAGGCAGCTCAGGAGATCAGGTGCTTGGTGAGTGCACACTCTCTAGGTGGGGCGGTGCATCTTATCATTGCCCCCGTCCCAGCCTCTCAGTTTCCTGGGTGCACAGCGGGAGCACCGTTTAAGGTGTGCTGTGTGTCTCCTCTGGGGAGCTGATCTCTGGCTGTGACCCTCCTGGTGGATATCAACCGTCTAGGACCCCAGGAAGACTTGGTTAGCAACTGGGAGCCTGCTCAAAGTTTGGTGGAGGATGCCCTCTCTGGGGCCAAGTTTGCCCCCTGCCTTCTGGCTCTGGCTGTTGACTGCCTGCCTCCCTGCCTCTGGTGGGGGATGGGCCAGTCCACTAAGGGCTAGCTCTCCTCTGGTATTTGCTCAGTCTTATTGTTCTGTGAGTGGGCCTGGCAGTGCCTAGATTAGAGTTTTTCATGGGAAGGTTTTCTCTCTCCCACAGTTTGGGTTGCTGTCTCACGTTAGCTCCCTCAGATTGCCCTCAGGGCATTCAGGCCTGGTCCTTTCCCTAAGCAATGCAGCCTGCACCTCCCTGTTCAGCCCCTGCTTGGTGGTGGCAGACCCGAGCATCTGGGCTACTTCTCTGCTAGGAGGTGCGGTTCAGTGTGTAATCTGTTTGTTTTATTTATTTATCTTTTCCTCCTTGTTATGTTGCCCTCTGAAATTCCAAAACTCCTCATAGACCCACCAGTGAGAGGGTTTCCTGGTGTTTGGAAACTTCTCTTTTATGACTCCCTCCCAAGGATGGGTCTCTGTCCCTAACTCTTTTGTCTCTCTTTTTATCTTTTATATTTTGTCCTACCTCCTTTCAAAGACAGTGGGCTGCCTTTCTGGGTGCCTAGTGTCCTCTGCCAGCTTTCAGAAGTTGTTTTGTGGTATTTGCTCAGCATTCAAACGATCTTTTGATGAATTTATGGGGGAGAAAGTGGTCTCCCGGTTCTATTCCTTTGCCATCTTAGGACCA
Source organism: Ovis aries (assembly GCF_016772045.2). Classification (NCBI taxonomy): domain Eukaryota; kingdom Metazoa; phylum Chordata; class Mammalia; order Artiodactyla; family Bovidae; genus Ovis; species Ovis aries. Next base: position 113,294,346 of record NC_056055.1, on the reverse strand, counting down.
CTCTCTTCTTATATCTTCTTTATAGAACATTTTATTCTCTTTGACTGGCTCTTGTTTCTTGGATATTCAGGGGAGCCACACTGTGCTTCTTAAATCAGCTTCCTTGAGACCAGGAAAAGCTATTATGCCTATTTCTTATCATTATGTTCATTGTTCTGCAGGAGCATCCTAGTGGTAAAAATCAGGTAATTTCTGAATCTGAGCACTACACTGAGAGTCTAGTGGTTTACTTCAGGATCTTTATCATAATTGTTGACTTAAAAAACAGTCACAGCCTAAAAATTGAGAGTTATGTTTTAGTTGGTGGGAATTTTTAGGACTTCAAGCCTGGAAGATAGCATCTCAAGCCTGGAAGATAGCAATTCTTGGAGAGAATTGCTCTGAGGATGTGAGGAGAGAAGCCAGCTTATATAGAAGCTATACAACAATAGGCAAGCAGTCTGAATATCAAAAGATTATTGCTCATTAAAGAAAACCAGATATCCCACTTAAGGAATTAAGCACTTTTTGGTATATATGAAGAAGCGAGAGTCTAGGGTCACCAAAATAATTTCTTTAATATGGATCTCAACTATCCTGGGGCCAGTATTCTGTGTTTTTCACATCATGAGCTCCCTTGTTCAACATAGGGAGTGGCTTCAATATGATGTCTGTTAGATTACAGGTATTCTCCTTCCTGAGTGCCCTTAGGACTCAGGAACTCACATTGGAGGACTAAAATCACTGATGACTATGACATCCTTGTTTACTGTTTGTTTTTCAGTTCCTAAATCATATCCAATTCTTTGTGATCCCGTGAACTGCAGCACGCCAGGCTTTCCTATCCTTCACTGTCTCCCAGAGTTTGCTTAGATTCATATCCAATGAGATGGTGATGCTATCTAACCATCTCATCCCCTACTGCCTCCTTTTTCTGCCTTAAATCTTTCCCAGCATCAGGGTCTTTTCCAGTGAGTCAGCTCTTCTCATCAGGTGGCCAAAGTATTGGAACTTCATCTTCAGCATCAGTCCTTCCAATGAGTATTCAGGGTTGATTTCCTTTAGGATTGACTGGTTTGATCTCCTTGCCATCTAAGGGGCTCTCAAGAGTCTTGTCCAGCACCATAATTTGAAGACATCAATTACTTGGCACTCAGCCTTCTTTATAGTTCAACTCTGACATCCATACAGGACTGACAGAATTATAGCCTTGACTATATGGAGCTTTGCTGACGAAGTGATGTTTCTGCTTTTTAATTTGATGTCTAGCATATTATCATAACTTTTTCTCCAAGGAGCACATGTCTTTTAATTTCTGGCTGCAGTCACCATCTGCAGTGATTTTGGAGTCAAGAAATTAAAATCTGTCACTGTTTCCACCTTTTCTCCATCTATTTGCCATGAAGTGATGGGACCAGATGCCCTGATATTAGTTTCCTGAATGTTGAGTTTTAAGCCAGCTTTTTCACTCTCCTCTTTCACCCTTCCTACGAGGCTGTTTAGTTCCTCTTCACTTTTTGTCAGTAGAGTGGTATCATCTGTATATCTGAGGTTGTTGATATTTCTCCTGGCTATCTTGATCCCAGATTGTGATTCATCCAGTCCAGTATTTTGCATGATGTACTCTGTATGTAAGTTAAATAAACAGAGTGACAATATACAGCCTTGTTGTACTCCTTACCCAATTTTGAACCAGTAAGTTCTTCCTTGTAGGTTCTAACTGTTGCTATTTAACCTGCATACAGGTTTTTCACAAGACAGGTAAGGTGGTTTGATATTCCTATTTCTTTAAGGAATAAATTTTTAGAAATAATGGGGGATATTTAATCAAGATAAATAGGATAGCCTATCAGGAACATATAACAGGGATATTCATAATAAAACATTAAAATAGTTGGTTCATTAAATTATAAAATAGATAATTTCACAATCATAGAAGGTTTTATGACACTTCTTTCAAAACTGGTAAAAGATCTAAACAAAGAAGTCATGAAAACCATAGGAGATATGGAAAGCATTATCAGCCATTTTACATTTTACATTTATAGCAATTAACACAATTTGTAGAACTCTACATCTTACTGCATATACACATGATAAATTACTAAGATTACAAATTTCAGTCTAAGAACTACATACTCTGACAACAACAAATTTAAATGAATAACAACCAGAGATCTGGGAAAACCAATATTTTGGAATTCACAAAGATACTTCTATTCAAATCATGAGTGAAAGTCAAATCTAAGGGGAAAATATTTTAAAATGAATGTCGATGAAAATGTAACTTATCAAAAAATTTTGGATGATGCTAAAGCTTTCTGAGTGGGAACTTATTGATTAAATACTCATAATAGGAAAATGAAAGATCTAATTCCAGCTATCTAACATTCCATTTTTAAGAAAATGGAGGAGGAAAAAAGAGCAAAGGAAAACCAAAGTAAATGTAAGGAAATTAAAGATAAGGTCAGAATCAACAAATTAGGAAACAAGCAGACAATATATAGAAAATAAGTCAAGCCAAACTTCGTTCTAAGAATTTTTACAAATTGACAAACTTCTACCTAGATAGATCAAGAAATAAAACAGCAGAAAGCACCAGTATCATCAGTAATAAGGAGATATCAATATAAACACTACAAACACTAAAAGAATGATAATATTACTGTTAACAACTTTATGCCAATAAATTCAACAACCTATGTCAAAGGAACATATTCTTGAAGAATGCTTCATGTGATTTCTATTCTCTTAAAATTTTTGAGACTTGTTTTGGGGTCTAGTATGTGATCTATCCTGGAGAATGTCTCATGTGCATTTGAAAAAAATACGTATTTGGGCTACTTTCAAATGGAGTGTTATATATATAATATTTGGTAATATGTCACTTAAGGCCAGTGTTTCCTGATTGATTTTCTGTCTATTGATATAAGTGGGCTGTTAATAGTCCCTGTTAATAATTTGTGTCTGTTAACATTTGCATTATATATTTAGGTGTTTCTATGTTGGGTGCATCTATATTTACAATTGTTATGTCTTGTTCTTGGATTGAGCCCATGATCTTTATGTAATGTTCATCTTAGTCTCTTATTACAATATTTGTTTAAAGTCTCTTTTGTCTGATAAAAGTATTGCTACCTTTACTCTTCTATTTTCAATGGAGTACTTTTTTCTATCCTTTTGCTTTCAGTCTGTGTGTGTCTTTAGATCTGAAGTGAACCTCCTGTAGGCAGCATATGTTTGTTGGCTCTTGTGGTTTTTTTTTTTTTAAATTCATTCAGCCACTGTGTGTCTTTTTAAAAAAAAATAGAAATTTATTTATTTTAATTGGAGATTACTTTACAATATTGCATTGGTTTTGCCATACATCAATGTGAATCTGCCACAGGTATACACGTGTTCCCCATCCTGAACCCCCCTCCTTCCTCCCTCCCCGTACCATCCCTCTGGGTCATCTCAGTGCACCAGCCCCAAGCATCCACTATCATGCATCAAACCTGGAATGGCGATTCATTTCATATATGATATTATACATGTTTCAATGCCATTCTCCTAAATCATCCCACCCTCACCCTCTCCCACAGAGTCCAAAAGACTGTTCTGTACTAACGCATATATAGAATTTAGAAAGATGGTAATGATAACCCTGACAGCAAAAGAGACACAGATGTATAGAACAGTCTTTTGGACACTGTCTTCATTGGAGATTTAGTCTATTTACATTTAAAGTACTGATAGGTTTGTACTTATTGCCATCGTCTTAATTGTTCTTGCAGTGCTTTTTAGTTCTTTTCTTTCTCTTTTGTTTATTCCTTTGTGACTTGATGATTACATTTAGTTTCATGCTTGAGTGCCCTTCTCTCTTTTTTGTATGTAGCCAGTGTAGGATTTTGCTTTGTACTTATCATGAGGTTCATAAATATCTAACTATCAATCTATCTAATTATCTATCTATATATGATTATTTTAATTTGATGATCTTTTAAATTTGAACATTAACATTAACATGTTCTCATCTCACTCATGCTTTATACATTTGACCTCATATTTTATGCCTTTCTTGTTTTGTGAATCCTGTATCTACTTATTGTAGACATGAATGATCTTACATCTTTTAGCCTTTCTAGTAACTTTATAAGTGGTTTATGTACTACCTTTGTTGTATGTTTACCATCACCAATGAGAGTTTTTTTCCTTTCATAATTTTCACTTTTCTAGTTGTGTTTTTTTCCACTTAGAGTAGTCCCTTTAACATTTCCTGTGAAGCCACTTTGGTGGTGCTAAACTCAGCTTTTGCTTGTGTATAAAGCTATGTCTCCTTCACATATGAGTTATATCCTTGATGGGTACAATATTTTGGTTATTGGTTTTTTCCTTTTATCACTTTGTATATGTTGTGCCACTTCCTGCTTGCCTGCAGTTTAAAGTCAACAAACAGTCTTATAAGAATTCCCTTTTATGTAATTTGTTGTTTTTCCCCTGCTGCTTTTAAGATTATTTTACTTTTGCCATTTTAGTTACAATGAGTCTTCATGTGAATCTCTTTTGACTGATCTTGTTTGAAACTCTCTGTGATTCCTGGACCTGGATGTCTATTCCTTTCCCTGGTTAGGGAAATTTTCAGCTCTTATGTCTTTAATTATGTCCTCTGCCCCTTTCTCTCTTCTCCTTCCAGGATCTGTGTAATGCAAATATTAGTATAGTTAAACTGTCCTCATTCTTTTAATATTCTTTCTCTGTTCAACTTTGATGATTTGTACTTTATCTTCCAGTTCACTGATCCATTCCTTTGTATAATCTCAACTATGGTTGATTCCCTCTAACAGGATTTAAAAAAAAAATTATTTTTTTTTGTATTCTTCAGTTTTGTTTGTTCTCTATACTTTCTAAGCCGAAGATGGAGAAGCTCTATACAGTCAACAAAAACAAGACCAGGAGCTGACTGTGGCTTGGATCATGAACTCTTTATTACCAAATTCAGACTGAAATTGAAGAAAGTAGGGGAAACCGCTAGACTATTCAGGTATGACCTAAATCAAATCCCTTATGATTATACAGTGGAAGTGAGAAATAGATTTAAGGGCCTAGATCTGATAGATAGAGTGCCTGATGAACTATGGAATGAAGTTCTTGACATTGTGCTGGAGACAGGGATCAAGACCATCCCCATGGAAAAGAAATGCAAAAAAAGCAAAATGGCTGTCTGGGGAGGCCTTACAAGTAGCTGTGAAAAGAAGAGAGGCAAAAAGCAAAGGAGAAAAGGAAAGATATAGGCATCTAAATGCAGAGTTCCAAAGAATAGCAAGAAGAGATAAGAAACCCTTCTTTAGCGATCAATGCAAAGAAATAGAGGAAAACAACAGATTGGGAAATACTAGAGATCTCTTCAAGAAAATTAGAGATCCCAAGGGAACATTTCATGCAAAGATGGGCTCAATAAAGGACAGAAATGGTCTGGACCTAACAGAAGCAGAAGATATTAAGAAGAGGTGGCAAGAATACACGGAACTGTACAAAAAAAATCTTCATGACCCAGATAGTCATGATGATGTGATCACTAATCTAGAGCCAGACATCTTGGAATGTGAAGTCAAGTGGGCCTTAGAAACCATCACTATGAACAAAGCTAGTGGAGGTGATGGAATTCCAATTGAGCTGTTTCAAATCCTGAAAGATGATGCTGTGAAAATGCTGCACTCAATATGCCAGCAAATTTGGAAAACTCAGCAGTGGCCACAGGACTGGAAAAGGTCAGTTTTCATTCCAATTCCAAAGAAAGGCAGTGCCAAAGAATGCTCCAACTCTGCACAATTGCACTCATCTCACATGCTAGTAAAGTAATGCTCAAAATTCTCCAATCCAGGCTTCAGCAATACGTGAACTGTGAATTCCCTGATGTTCAAGCTGGTTTTAGAAAAGGCAGAGGAACCGGAGATCAAATTGCCAACATCTGCTGGATCATGGGAAAAGCAAGAGAGTTCCAGAAAAACATCTATTTCTGCTTTATTGACTATGCCAAAGCATTTGATCTTGTGGATCACAATAAACTGTGGAAAATTCTGAAAGAGATGGGAATACCAGACCACCTGACCTGCCTCTTGAGAAATCTGTATGCAGGTCAGGAAGCAACAGTTAGAACTGGACATGGAAAAACAGACTGGTTCCAAATAGGAAAAGGAGTATGTCAGTGCTGTATATTGTCACCCTGCTTGTTTAACTTCTATGCAGAGTACATCGTGAGAAATGCTGGACTGGAAGAAACACAAGCTGGAATCAAGATTGCTGGGAGAAATATCAATCACTTCAGATATGCAGATGACACCACCCTTATGGCAGAAAGTGAAGAGGAGCTAAAAGCCTCTTGATGAAAGTGAAAGAGAAGAGCGAAAAAGTTGGCCTAAAGCTCAACATTCAGAAAATGAAGATCATGGCATCCGATCCCATCACTTCATGGGAAATAGATGGGGAAACAATGGAAACAGTGTCAAACTTTCTCTTTTAGGGCTCCAGAATCACTGCAGATGGTGACTGCAGCCATGAAATCAAAAGATGCTTACTCCTTGGAAGAAAAGTTATGACCAACCTAGACAGCATATTCAAAAGCAGAGACGTTACTTTGCCAAGAAAGATCTGTCTAGTCAAGGCTATGGTTTTTCCTGTGGTCATGTATGGATGCGAGAGTTGGACTGTGAAGAAGGCTGAGTGCCAAGGAATTGATGCTTTTGAACTGTGGTGTTGGAGAAGACTCTTAAGAGTCCCTTGGACTGCAAGGAGATCCAACCAGTCCATTCTGAAGGAGATCAACCCTGGGATTTCTTTGGAAGGAATGATGCTAAAGCTGAAACTCCAGTACTTTGGCCACCTCATGAGAAGAGTTGACTCATTGGGAAAACTCTGATGCTTGGAGGGATTGGGGGCAGGAGGAGAAGGGGACAACAGAGGATGAGATGGCTGGGTGACATCACGGACTCGATGGACGTGATTCTGAGTGAACTCCGGGAGATGGTGATAAACAGGGAGGCCTGGCGTGCTGTGATTCATGGGGTCGCAAAGAGTTGGACACGACTGAGCAACTGAAGTGAACTGTACTGAATATTTCTGTTAAACTTCGCACTGTGTTCATTCATTCTTCTCATTTCTTTTATCATCTTTGTGATCATTACCTCGATCTCTTTATTTTCTATGTTTTCCATTTCATTGTAGTATAATTGACATGTAACATTAGTTTCAAGTGTACAATATACTGATTTGATATTTGTATGTATTGTAAGAGTTTGACTATAGAGAAAGCTGAGTGTTGAAGAATTGATGCTTTTGGACTGTGGTGTTGAAGGAGACTCTTGGAGAGTTCTTTGAACTGCAAGGAGATCCAACCAGTCAATCCTAAAGGAAATCAGTCCTGAATATTCATTGGAAGGACTGATGTTGCAGCTGATACTCCAGTACTTTGGCCACCTGATGTGAAGAACTGACTCACTGGAAAATACCCTGATGATGGGAAAGATTGAAGGCAGGAGGAGAAGGGGACAACAGAGGATGAGATGGTTGGATGGCATCACCGACTCAATGGACATGAGTTTGAGTAAACTCCAGGAGTTGGTGATGGACAGGGAGGCCTGGCATGCTGCAGTCCATGGTGTCGCAAAGAGTTGGGCATGACTGAGCGACTGAACTGAACTGTGAAATCATCACCCACTGTTATTTTAACTGTTCTCCGTAGTTCCACCATTTCCAGAATAATATACTTTGAATCATACTATATATAGCTTTTCAGTTTGGCTTCTTTCACTTAGTAATATGCATTTAAAATTTCTTCCAGAGCATAAAGAATCCACCTGCCAATGTAAGAGTTGCAGGTTTGATTCCTGGGTTGAGAATATCCCCTGGAAGAGGAAATGGCAACCCACTCCAGTATTCTTGCCTGAAGAATCCCATGACAGAGGAGCCTGCCAGGCTATAGTCCATGGGGTCACAAAGAGTCAGACATGATTTGAGTGACTATTCAGACATGCATGCATGCATGCTTGCCATGGCTCTTCATGCTTGATTTCTTTTCAACACTGAATAATATTCTATTGCCTGAATGTACTGCAGTTGATTTATCTATTTATTGAAGGATATCTTGGTTGTTTCCAAGTTTGGGTAGTTATGAACAAAATGCTATATGCATCCATGTGCTGAGTTTTTTTGATGGACATTATTTTTCAGATCCTCTGAATAAGTACTAAGGAATGTGATTACTGAATCATATGATAAGAGTATGTTTAGTTATGTAAGGATTTGCCAAACTGTCTTTCAAAGTGTGGCATGTTGAATTCTCATCAGTAATGTATAAGAATTACTATTACTCCACATGCTAGCAGCACTTGGTATTGGTGTTTTAGATTTTGGCCATTCTAATAGGTGTGTAGTGGTGTCTCTGTTATTTTAATTTTAATTTCACTGTTGTCATATGATGTGGTGCATATTTTTATGTTTGTTTACCATCTGTGTATCTTCTTTGATGAGGTATCTGTTGATAACTTTGGCCTATTTTCCAATCAGGTTGTTTGTATTCTTAAAAAACAAAACAAAACAAAACAAAACACCAAAACACTAAACCGAGTAGGGTTGATTTACAATTTTGAGTTAGTTTCTTCTATATAGCAAAATGAATCAGTTATATGTATACATATATACACTTGTTTTTAGATACTGTTTCAATATAGGTCATTACAGATTATTTAGTTGAGTTGCCTGTGCTATCCAGTAGGTTCTTATTAGTTATCTGTTTAATATGTTGAGCTCTCTATTGAGTAGATTGCTTGCTGCTACTGCTGCTGCTAAGTTGCATCAGTCATGTCCGACTCTGTGTGACCCCATAGACAGCAGCCCACCAGGGTCCCCCATCCCTGGGATTCTCCAGGCAAGAGTACTGGAGTGGGTTGCCATTTCCTTTTCCAATGCATGAAAGTGAAAAGTGAAAGTGAAGTCGCTCAGTTGTGTTCAACTCTTAGCAACCCCAGGGACTGCAGCCTACCAGGCTCCTCCCTCCATGGGATTTTCCAGGCAAGAGTACTGGAGTGGGTCGCCAGGATGTCCATTTAATTCTTCTGAGGTTTTCTCTTGTTCCTTTATTCTGTTTAGATGGGAATGTATTTTTCTGTCTTTTCATTTTGCCTAATTCTTTCTGTTTATTTCTATATATTAAGTAGGTCAGATACATTTCCTGATCTTGGTGGAATGCCTTGTGTAAGAGACATGCTACAGGGCCCAGCAGCAGGGGGCCTGAGTGATATGCTCTAGGGTCCCTCAATATAGGGTGTTGTTGGCCCTTCTGTTTTGATGAGACCAACTTCTGTGGGAATGCTGGTAGGTGGGCCTGGCCCCTGGCCTGGCTGGGTACCAGGTCTTGCCTTATGTGGTGGTTGCTGACCTACTGATGGGTCAGTCTGGGTCTGAGGATCCCCTGAGCTAGTTCTGGTGCATTGATGAGTGAGTAGGGCCATGTCCTGGTACAGCTAACTGCAGGGCTGGTGGGGCCTGTGTTTGGTGTCTGCCTGCTAGTAGGTGGGTAAGCCCCCAGCACTAATAGGCTAGAAAGATGATTCAAAAATGGTAGTTGTGAGCACCAGTATCCTCATGGTAGAATAAACTTCCAAGAATGACTCCTACCAGCATCTGTGTCCTGACGGGGAGTCTAAGTTGTCTCCTACAATGGAAAAGCTCTCTAAGGTCAGCAAATGGGTCTGACTCAGGCTTTTTTCAAATGATTCCTTCTTCACTGGGACTCAGAGCATGTGAGATTTTGTGTGCACTTTTTAAGATTGGAATTTCTCTTTCCTTTGGCTCTGCTGCATGCAAGCCCCACTGGACTTCAATGCCAGATGTTTGGGGAGATAGTCTTTCTGGAGCAGTATACTGAATGGGGGAGCCCAATGTGAGGCTTGGACTCCTCACTTCTTGGGGATTACTTGGAAGATAATCACTTCTGGATTCTTGATTATCCTCCCATTTGTGAGTTGCCATACTGGGGTGTGTGTTTTACTGTGACTGTACTACTGTGCTGTGCTGTGACTGTACCACTCTTACCCATCTTGCAGTTCCTTTATATCTTCAGTTGCTGAAAATATTTTCTGTTAGTTGTTAGGTTGTTCTCATAGATAGTTGCTCTGTGAATAGTTGTAATTATGGTGTGCCCATGGGAAGAGGTGATCTCAGAGTCTTCCTACTCCACCATCTTAGCCATATCCCATTTATGAACAACTAATTTTAAACAAAAGTGCCAAAGAGTTCAATATGGAAAGGAACATCTTTTCAACAAATATTGCTGAATCAACTGAATATATGTATGAAAAATGAAAAGAGTGCTACAATTAATTTTACCATTTTGTAGTTTCATTCCTATATCTGCTTAGCAGTCTCTTTAGAGATGTTGTTTTCATTGATAAATTGGTAACTTGTGACTTCTATTCTTTCTGTCCTCCTCTTTCTTCTTTTCTATTTATTAGTCTCCATTAGCATGCACACTTTGTTAGTCTTTTCTCTCAACTGAATATTTTTTTCTATTTTATCATTTTCTTCTTCCTTTGGGTTAATTTGTTGTTATTTTTTACCTTCTGAAAATGAATGCTTAGCTTTCTTTTCATGCTTTATATTTTCAAATATGATATTTAATGTCATAAATTTAATTTGCATAGATTTAACTACATTCTTCCAAGTTATTATATGTATTTTGATTGTTTTATTCATTCAAAGCTTATTTTTAATTTTTATTTTGATTTCTTAAACCATGCTCTTTTTTCTTAATTAGCCAATTTCCCTAGTTAATTGTGGATATGTCTTATTGTCCTTGCAGTTCTATGGATGATTTATATTTTTTGAGGCTGTGTTACTAAGCATATAGAAATTTAGAATTATTAACTGTTCATAAGGGGTAGAAAGTTAGAAACTTTCATTTTTTTCCTATCCCTTAACTTTCAAATTTTCTTACCTTATATTTTAAACATATCTTTGGAAGACGGCATGTATTTGGGTATAAAACACATTTTTAGTACAGTCTGACAATATTTAGCTTTTTAATAATATATTTATTCCATTACTCTTAATGAGTATATTAATACATTTGAGTTTAAATCTGCTATCTTTTATTAGTCTGACCTTGTATACTTTTATTTTCAATCTTTTTTTCTTCTTTATCTGAGTTGATTAAGGACTATATAGAATTTGATTTCCCATTTTTTGGCAGTTAATATTCTCTTTTAGTGGTTTGCTAAAGAAATGACAACTTACATTCTTAACTCATCAAAAGGCAAGTATTAGCTGTTACTTTTACACTCTTCAACTCAAGTTTCTTTAAACGAAATTACTCTACTATATCTGGTATCTATAGATTCTCCTTCTTGCATGTTTGTGTTATATTTAAATCTGTTTTGGTTATTTATCCTCTCATTCATGTTACTTGACTACTTGTACTCTTGACTACTTGATCTTAATCTGTGGAACTCCTGAGAGGCTACATTTGGGGTGTTCTTTTCCAGGAACTGCTTGTGTTTGCCTCTACTGGATGCCAGGGGATAATTTTCAGCTTGTTTCAAGGCTCTCAGTTCAGGGTGAGAATCATTGGTTTCAACATACCACATTGCTGCTGCTCACACTTCAGTACAGTGGTTTTAGTGCCTGGTTGGCCTCTGTGCTAAGTCGCTTTAGTTGTGTCCGACTCTTGGTGACCCTATGAGCTGTAGCCCACTAGGGTCCTCTGTCCAAGGGATTCTCAACCAAGAATACTAGAGTGGGTTGTCATGCCTTCTTCGAGGGGATCTTCTTGACCCAGGGATCAAACTTGCAGCTCTTTACATCTACTGCATGGGCAGATGGGTTCTTTACCACTAACGCCACCTGGAAAACACTGATTGGCATCCAGCTCAAGGCAATTTCATCCTTCCTTGCCATTCAAATCTGCATCTCCCAGCCAGCTGCACTAAACATTTTATTGGGAAAGGAGATTCTTTGGAAAACATTACATTGTCTTGCTAATCCAATAAAGACTTTAAAGTGTACTTTATCCAATATCTATTTATTTGACTGCAGAAGGGAGCTTAAGACCTCTTAGTCCCCCATTTGGAAGGAATTAGTGGTACTGACTTGTTGTTATTTGTCTAATTTCAGTGGGGCAATGATATCAGATTATTACTGAACCAGTTTTTTTGCAACCTGTCACTGAAACAGAAGGATAATAATGTTTCATATTGTGAGGGATTTGCATCATATTACACAATCATCTTTTCACTATATAAATTGATGGAGGAGACAAGTGATGTATATAGTCTTCAACTATACATAAACTTTAGTTTGCTGAAGTGTAAAATATATATTATATATTTGTAACTTTAGACTTGATAGAATTAATTATTACAGTTATTTCATTCATTATTTTATAAAGGAATTACTTATTGGCTTTTTGTATTGTCATATTTTGACTTTATTTTCTCGATTAGGTCAGTTAGTCATAAATGAATTATTAGATGCCATGTTCAGGTAGTCTGAAGATTTTCCTTTATTTTGTCTGACACTGTTGCCACAGACCATTGTGGGGTAATTATATGACAATAAATCTATAAATAGATAGTTGTCTTTAGGCATACATTAAGGTGTACACCAAATACAGTATGTATGTATGTGTATGTATATATAGCATGTCAATTTCATATCTAGCAAAAGTTTTAATCTGGCTTAGGCCTTTAAATTTTCTTTCAATCAATAGCATATAAAAATAATTTTCCCATTACATTCAGTTTTTTTCCAAATTAAAAATTTTGTTTATTTTAGTAAAAGTTGTATTGCTATACATCAATGATTATTAACAAGGGGCAATTTTTTCCTTTAATTTCTTTTTTTCCTTTTATAAAAATTTTATTTTACTTTATTTTACTTTACAATACTGTATTGGTTTTGCCATACATCAACATGAATTTGTCACGGGTGTACATGAGTTCCCAATCCTGGACCCCCCTCCCACCTCCTCCCTCTCTGGGTCATCCCAGTGCACCAGCCAACAAGGGGCAATTTTGTAGTGACATTTTTGGCGCTGTCTGGAGATGTTTTAGTTGCCATACTGGGTCAGAGAAGGTACAACAGGCATCAACTGGGTAGAGACCAGGAATGCTGTTAAACATTCATCAATGAACAGGACAGGTCCTGAAACAAAGAATGATTTTGTTCCTAACATCTCTTTAGGCTGATATCAAGAAACCATGCTCTAAATAAGCTTATATTTATGATTTAGTTGATACAGGAATCTTGATTGATCACTGTGATTGAAAACCCAATATTTTTGCTCCACAGTTTTTGCATGAAGCCTAACGAAGAGCTGTACATATGGATGGGAAAGTTATAAACTTATAGTCAAGCTGATAATTTAAGTATTTTAAATTATGCAGCATGATGACATCACAGTGAAAAGCCCACATTTGAGAGGTGCTAGGTAGATATGTCACCCCTGTGTCTGGTTCCCTATTGGTGTTTCCTGTCCAGGATCTGTCATGGACAGCAGAGAATCCCATCTTTGGTTGAGACAAAGCAGATAGACTGAGCAGAATGGCTCCTGCACTTATATCTCTCATCCAATTCTTTTTCCTACCTTTTCCTGTAAACAATTTTCAGAATCTGTCTAGTACTATGAAAATAGTCACATGCTTCACTTAAATAGACATTTCTATAAGTTATAAAAACCGTGAATTTTCTTTTTCATTTTCTAAAACTCTGAGGTTTAAACTTTAAAAAGAAATTTGAAATGCAACTTACTAGAAAGACATTCTATATGGGGAGATATTTCATTATATACAGGTGAACAGTACTCCCAGAGAGCAATCTTTTTTAAAACCTTTTTTTATTTTTTTTTAATGATTGTGTTGTTTTTAGGAATTAATATCTGTTGAGCTGAATATATCAATACATTTATCTGACCTACATTGTTTTTTTTTTTTAATTTTTTTACATCTCTTTTTAAAAATTGGAGGATAATAGCTTTACATTATTGTGCTGGATTCTGCCATCAGCAATTCAAATCAACCATTATATATATCTCCCCTCACGCTTTAGCTTCCTTCCCAACATGCCCACATCCAACTTATCTAGTCTGTCACAGAGAGCCTGGCTGAGCTCTGTGTTACATAGCAACTTCCCAGTAGCTATCTATTTTTACACATGGTAGTGTATGTATATCAATGCTAATTTCTCAATTCTTTCCACCCTCTCTTTCTCCTGCTGTGTCTGCAAGTCTGTTCTCCATGTCTGTCTCTATTCCTGCCCTAAAATAGATTCATCACTACCATTTTTCTAGATTCCATATATATTTAATATACAATATTTGTGTTTCTCTTTCTGACTTACTTTATTCTCTATAACTGGTTCTACATTCATCCACCTCAGTTCAACTGATTAGCATTCCTTCCTTTTCATGGTTAGGTAATATTCCATTCTATTCCAACACAACTTCTTTATCCACTTATTTGTCAATAGACATCTAGGTTGCTCACATGTCCTGGATACTGTAAATAGTGCTGCAACGAACACTGGGGTACATATGTCTTTTTGAATTCTGATTTTCTCAGGGTATATGCCCATTAGTGTAATTGCTGCATTATATGTGATTCCTTGGTGGCTCATACCCTCCTGGCTCAGATAGTAAAGAGTCTGCCTACAATGTGGGAGACCCGAGTTAAATCTCTGGATTGAGAGGATCCCTTGGACAAGAAAATGACAACCCATTCCAATGTTCTTGCCTGGAAAATCCCATGAATAGAGGAGGCTGGTGGGTTACAGTCCATAATGTTGCAAAGAGTTGGACACGACTGAGTGACTTCACTTTCATGGTAGTTTCCCACCCCCCCCCCCCACCCCCCGGCCTGGTTCTTTAAATAATATCTATTCTTTTCTCCATTGTGGCAACATCACTTCCCACCAACAGTGCATCAAGTTCCCTTTTCTCCACAACCCCTCCAGTATTTGTTTGTAGATTTTTTAATGATGATCATTCTGACTGGTATAAGGTGATACCTCATTGTAGTTTTGATTTGCATATCTCTAATAATGAACAAAACATCTTTTCAGGTATTTGTTGGCCATCTGTATGTCTTCATTGGAGAAAAGTTTTGCCCCCCCCCTTTTTTTTTTAGGTTTTGTGTGTTCTGCCCATTTTTCATTGAGTTGTTTGTTTATCTGCATAAGCCACTTGTGTATTTTGGAGATTAATACTTTGTGAGTTGTTTTATTTGAAAATATTTTCTCAAACTCTCAGTGTTGTCTTTTCAGTTTTTTATATATTTTTTGCTGTGAAAAATCTTTGGGCCTAATTTGTTTAGTTTTGCTTTTATTTCCGTTACTCTAGGAGGTAGGTCAAATAGGATAATGCTGCAATTAATGTCAAAGAGTGTTCCGCCTATGTTTTCCAATAAGAGTTTTAGTTTTATAGTTTCTGGCCTTACATTTAATTCTTTAATACATTTTGAGTTTCTTTTTTTAATATGGTGTTAGGAAGTATTCTAATTTCATTCTTTTACCAGTAGCTATTCAGTTTTTTTTTTTAATTTTTATTTTTACTATATTTTACTTTACATTACTGTATTGGTTTTGCCATACATTGACATGAATGCGCCATGGGTGTATGAGTTCCCAATCCTGTACCCCCCCCCCCACCCTATATCATCTCTCTGGATCATCCCCATGCACCAGCCCCAAGCATCCTGTATCCTGTATCGAACATAGACTGGCAATTCGTTTCTTACGTGATAGTATACATGTTTCAGTGCCATTCTCCCTAATCATCCCACCCTCTCCCTCTCCCTCAGAGTCCAAAAGTCCGTTTTATACATCTGTGTCTCTTTTTCTGTCTCGCATACAGGGTGATCCTTACCATTTTTCTAAATTCCATATATATGTGTTAGTACACTGTATTGCTGTTTTTCTTTCTGGCTTACTTCACTCTGTATAATCGGCTCCAGTTTCATCCATCTCATTAGAACTGATTCAAATGTATCCTTTTTAATGGTTGAGTAATACTCCATTGTGTATATGTACCACAGCTTTCTTATCCATTCATCTGCTGATGGACATCTAATTTGTTTCCATGTCCTGGCTATTATAAACAGTGCTGCAATGAACATTGGGGTACATGTGTCTCATTCAATTCTGGTTTCCTCGGTGTGTATGCCCAGCAATGGGACTGCTGGGTCATTACCAGTACCATTTATTGAAGAGGATGTCTTTACTCCATCGTATATAGTTGCTTGTAGTAGTCTCTTATGATCCTTTTCATTTCTGAATTATCTGTTATAACCTCTCCCTTTTTACTTCTAATTTTATTGATTTGTGTTGTCCTTTTTTTCTTGATGATTCTGACTAATGGTTTGTCAATTTTATCTTCTCAAAGAACTAGGCTTTAGCTTTATTGATCTTTGTTATTTTTTCTTCATTTGTTTTTCATTTATTTCACATGCATTTCATATATTTCATTTATTTTTGCTCTGATCTTTGATTTCTTTCCTTCCACTAACTTTGGATTTTGTTGTTGTTCTTTTTCTAGTTGCTTTAAGTGTAAGGTTGTTTATTTGATTTTTTTCTTGTTCCTTGAGTTAGGTTTGTATCAGTGTGAACTTCCCTCTTAGCACTGCTTTTGCTTCATCCCATAAGTTATAGATTGTCATGTTTTCCTTGTCATTTGTCTATAGATTATTGCTTTACTTTCCTGTTTGATTTTTTCAGTGACCTCTTGGTTAGTTAGGAGTGTATTGGGTAGCCTTCATGTGTTTGTGTTCCTGTTAATTGATATTTAATCTCATAGTGTTGTGGTCATAAAAATGCTTGATATTTCATATATTTCTGCTCTGATCTTTGATTTCTTTCCTTCCACTAACTTTTAGTTTTGTTGTTGTTGTTGCTCTTCTTCTTTTTTTAGTTGCTTTAGGTGTAAGGTTATTTATTTGATCTTTTCTTGTTCCTTGAGTTAGGTTTGTATTACTATGAACTTACCTCTTAGCACTGCTTTTGTTTTATCCCATAAGTTATAGATTGTCACGTTTTCCTTGTCATTTGTTTCTAGTTATTGTTTTATTTTCTGTTTGATTTCTTCAGTGACCTCTTGGTTAGTTAGGAGTGTATTGAGTAGCCTTCATGTGTTTGTCTTCCTGTTAATTGATACTTAATGTTACAGTGTTGTGGTCAGAAAAAAATGGTGATATGACTTCAATTTTCTTAAATTTATGAAGAGTTGATTTGTGACCCAAGATGTGATCTATCCTGGAGAATCTTCCATGTGCACTTGAGAAAAAAGTGTATTCTTCTTTTAATGGAATGTCCTGAAAATATCAATAGGTTGATCTGGTCTAATGGGTCATTTAAGGCTTGCATTTCCTTATTAATTTTTCCTCTGGATGATCTGACCATTAATGTGAGTGGAGTGTTGAATTCCGCTACTATTACTGTGGTACTGTTGATTTCCCTTTTCATAACTGTTAGCATTTGCCTTATGTATTGAGATGCTTCTATGTTGGGTGCACATATATTGATAATTGCTATATCTTCTTCTTGGATTGAATCCTTGATCATTATGTAGCATTCTTTGTTTCTTGTAATAATCTTTATTTTAATGTTTATTTTATCTGATATGAGTTATAGTACTCCAACTGTCTTTTGACTCCCATTTGTGTGGGATATCTTTTTCCAGGCTCACTTTCAGTCTGTATGTGTCCCTAGACTGAAGCTAATTTCTTGTAGACAGCATATAGCTACATCTTGCTTTTTGCATCCATTCAGCCAGTCTATATCTTTTTGTTGGAGCATTTAATCCATTAACATTTAAGGTAACTATTAATATGTCCAATCTTATTACCATTTATTTTATTGTTTTGGGGTTGCTTTTGTAGGTCTTTTTCTTCTCTTGTGTTCTCTGCCTAAAGAAGTTCCTTTAGCAATTGTTGTAAAGCTGGTTTTGTGGTGCTGAATTTTCTTAACTTTTGCTAATATGTACAGCTTTTGATTTCTCCATTGAATCTGAACAAGATCCTTGCTTTGTAGTGTAATCTAAGTTGTAGTTTTTTTTTTTTTTTCGTTCATCACTTTAAGTATATCCTGTCACTTCCTTCTGGCCTACAAATTTTCACTGAAAGATCAGGTGTTAACCTTATGGGAATTCCTTTGTATGTTGTTGCTTTTCCCTTGCTGCTTTTGATATTTTTTTGTTTGTGCTTAATTTTTGTTTGTGCTATATGTGCCTTGGTGTGTTTCTCTTTGAGCTTGCCTGTATGGGACTCTTTTTGGATTACTGGACTTGGGTGGCTATTTCCTTTCCCATGTTAGAGAAGTTCTTGACTATCGTCTCCTCAAGTATTTTCTTATGCCCTTTATTTTTCTCTTCTTTCTCTGGGACTCCTGTAATTCAAATATTGGTGCACTTAAAGTTGTTCAGTGCTTTCTGAGACTGTTGTCATTTCTTCTCATCCTTTCTTTTTCATTTTTATTCTACTCTGCTTCAGTTATTTCTACCATTCTATCTTCCAGCTCACTTATCTATTCTTCTGCTTCAGTTATTCTGCTATTAGTTTTCTCTAGCATATTTTTTATTTCACTTATTGTGTTGTTCATTGCTGATTGTTCATTATTTCTAGGTCCTTGTTAAACATTTCCTGGATCTTTTCAATCCATGCATTAATTCCATGTATCTGTGCCTCCATTCTGAGATTTTGGACCATTTTTACTATTATTACTCTGAATTGTTTTTCAGGTAGACTGCCTATTTCCTCTTCATTTGTTCGGTCTTGCAGATTTCTAATTTGCTCCTTCATCTGCTGCAAGTTCTCTATCTTCTCATTTTGTTTAACTTACTCTGTTTGGAGTCTCCTTTCCACAGGATGTAGGATTGTAGTTTCTCTTGCTTGTGGAGTCTTCCCTCAGTGGGTGGGGTTGGGTCAGCACCTTGAATAGATTCCTGGTGGGTGAAACTGGTGCCTATGTTCTGATTGGTGAAACTGGATCCGGTCCCTCTGATGGGCAGTGGTGCATCCAGTGGTTTTCTTTTTTCTTTTTTTTTCTTCTGTAGGGGAAGGGGTGTCTGTGAGCCTAGTATAGCTTCAGGCTATACTTTTTGCTAATGGGTGGGGTTGTGTTCCTTTTTTCTAGTTTGGCATGAGGTGTCCAGCACTGGAACTTTCTGGCTGTTGGGTGTAGCCAGGTCTTATTGTTGGGATGAGGCCTTTGGAAGAACTTTCTCTAGTTAATATTCCATGGGGTCAGGAGTTCTCTTGTCCAACATCCTGGATTCAGGTCTCTCACCTCAAAAGTTCAGGTCCAATCCATTGCTGGAGCACCAAGGCTCCACGAACTACTTGGCACAGAAGATAAAGAAAAAGAAAAAAAAATCAATCAAACAAGAAAATAACAGGTAGACAGAACCACAAGAAATAGAGTAAAACAAAACTAAACAAAACACACAAAGAAATGCACACTCAAACTCACAAAAAGAAGAGCAAAGAAAATAAAGGAAACAAAAAAGAAGAGAGCTATTGAACCAATAAAGAAACCCATAAATGTAAAACACTGGAAGATAAATTAGCAAAAACACAGCACCAAGATGAAATCAAATGTGGAAAGTAAACTTAAAAAAAGGCAAATAAAGCATAAAACATATATACCAATAAAGCAAAAGAAAAAAAAAACCAGAAGAAAACAAAAGAAAAATACAACAAGGAAGTAAAGTAAAAATAGTGAAAGTGAAGTTGCTCAGTCATGTCCGACTCTTTGTGACCCCGTGGACTGTAGCCCACCAGGCTCCTCCGTCCATGGGATTCTCCAGGCAAGAATATTGGAGTGAGTTGCCATTTCCTTCTCCAGGGGATCTTCCTCCCGCATTGCAGGCAGAGGCTTTAACCTCTGAGCCACCAGGGAAGCCCAAAGTAAAAATAGAGAAATATAAAATACAGTTAGAAATAAGATTAAAAACAAAGTAAAACAAAGGAAAAAATAAAAACAAAAAAAGATGTACTAAATGAAAAAGTACAGTAGAAATAGGGGAAAAATAATTTATTTAAAAATAATGTGCAAGAAAAGAAAAAATAAATAAAAAGTAAAAATTAAAAAATATTAATTAAAAAATCAACAATAAAAAACAAAAATGAAAAACATTACATATATACATAGAGAGAGAAATAGTGGTAGTAAGAAGACAGTTTTCCTGTGGCCTCAGCTGTCAGTTTCCTTGTCCCCACAATGAGCTCCAGCCAATCTACCTTCTCAGAATGTCCTCCAATGTTTCTAGGAACGTCTCTAGACCTGCTGTGGGCACTGTGGGGCCCGCTCAGATTCTGATTTGGCCTTATTCTACCTTGTACTTGCTTCCAAAGTCCACAGTTGCCCCTGAATTCCACAGCTTCAAATATGGGAACACTCATTGTCTATTGAGATATTCCACAAGTGCAGAGTTTACCAAGACAATTGCAAGGATTTACTCCACTACTCTTGTCAGTGCACGAGCAAATTCCCTTCATTTTGTTTGGTCACAGAGCTCCTGGTGCTCAGCTTTGCTTTTGTCCCAGTTTTGTTTGTCCTACTGTTTGTAGGCTGCCCTCCATTGTCTGTTCCCTGTCCAGACAAAAGGGGGCAAAAGCAGCGGCTGAGGCCGATTAGGGCTCACTTGCTCACTCAGGCCAGGGAGAGGGAGGGAAACTGCAGACACAACTGGGAAGTGTTGGTAGTGCCTGTGGCGGCAGAGGTCTGTAGGAAGTTGCTACAGCCTGAGGCAAACTGCATTCTCCCAGAGGAGTTGGCTCCAGGTCATGGGTCCCTTGGCAGTGCCAAGCTGCACAGGCTCCCTGGAAAGTGTGGGCAGTGACCTGTGCTTGCTCACAGCTCAGTGGCAATGGCAGTGGCTGAAACACTCACCTCTAGGGTCAGAGATAACTGCCTCTGGCACTTGCGGAGGTGTGGTCCTGTCATCTGTGACCTTGTGAAGTTTGAGAATCCCCGAGATAATGATCTCTTGCTTTTGTGGCAGGCCCAGGCTTTTTCCTTGACTCCCTCAGCTGTGTAGTACTAGCCCCCTCAGACTGTCTTCGTGGCAGGCAACCCCAGTTCTCTCCCTGGGATCTGACCTCTGAAACCTGAGCCCCGGCACCAAGCCTCCACCTGCCCTGTGTGCATGCCGACATCTCAAACTAGTGGGAACTGGCCAGCGCTGACCTCTGTGCAGAGTTCTCTCCCTTTTCCTCTGCACATCTGTAGCTGTGCTCATCTCTGAGGCTCCAAATCTCTCCTATGTGCCTGCCCATGAGGGTTTCCAAGTGTGCAGAAACTTTTCCTCCTTCATAGTTCCCTCCCAGAGGCACAGGTCCCATCTGGATTCCTTTGTCTCTTATTTCTTTTGCCCTACCTGTTTTGTGGAGATAAGCTGTCCTTGTTGAAAGTCCGACGTCTTCTGCCAGCTATCAGTTGGTGTTCTGTAAGAGGTGTTCCACATGCAGATGTATTTTTGACGTATTTGTGGGAAGCAAGGTGATATTCACGTCTTACTACTCTGTCATCTTGAAGGTCTTCCCTACGGTGATCTTACAAAGAAATGGCCTTCTATCGAAATTTAAATTTAACGTGGACATTAATACAAATTAATGTTTGTATTAATGCTAACTGGCAGAAGTTCCTGCCAGTGCTACTCTGCTCTCATCTTGAAGAATCTTCAGTATCCATATGAGAGTAACTTATTTAGACTGTGTGTTTGATCCTTTATAAGCAATGAGCGCCCATGTTCACTTACTTTCATTTTAAAGATATATTTTTAAACCTTTGCATATCTTCTCTTTTTAAACTGATTCTCATCATACATTTATTTCTTCTAGGCATTGGCACATCTACACTTAATAGAATATGTCGGAGAACAGACTGCTTTGCTAATAAAGGTACATTAAATACTGCAATATAATGTGCTCCAGCTGCAATTCCTTTGATTTTTGTCAAAAAAGAGAAAAATATCAGTTAGACTAGATCTCATTCATTATGTAAAAAGTACAACAGGGAACCTGTTTTAGCCTATGTAGGCTAGAGATGAAAAGAGACTTTTTTCAAGGAATATATAATTACAGATGCTCGCAAGTTTTCTATTAGCCTCTAGTTGAAACCTTTCTAGGAAGGAGAACAATTGAGACAGTAGTCTCAGTAAGTGATGCACAGAGGTCTTAACCCAAGGTTTTTGCCAGGAAGTGAGGTCAATGTGGCTAGCGTGTCATCTGGTGTCCTTTCAGGTCATCAGGAACAGGGACACTCTGCTTTCTGCACCCCCCACCCCCCACCCCACACTGACACAAGGGTTAGTTGGTTTGAGCATGGTTTGGAGTTACTACTCTGAATTACTTGTAGACTCTGCCCCAGGCTCCTGGTAGGAGTTGGAAAAGTCCAGATAGTGCTGTTTGTACACCAGAGTCTCCTTTGGTCTCCTGTGTGGAAGAGGAAGGACCAGGAGCCCTGTTGTCCCTTCAGAGTCCCCCATGTCCTACCATCAGATCCTCAGTGTGTGTGTGTGATCTGTGCAGCTATGGTAAACAACCCTACTCTTATCTTCTGCTTTCAGATGGTCCCAGAAGATCAGCGCCTTACAGCTGCCATCATCCTGGTGGTCTGGGTCTCAGGCATCACATCCTCCCTGATTGACAACATCCCATTCACTGCTACTATGGTGAGTCACAGTATCTTCCATGTGATGAGGGCCCAGATTTCACTTGCACATAACCTGGGCTCACCCTTCCTTTCAGAGGAAGCAGAGAGTGAGCCCTGTTCCTATGTTGTGCTCACATGTTTAGGGGACAGATGTGATGAATCCCAAACAGCAGCTGGGAGCTAAGGCCTTATAGCTGCTGTGGGTAGTGAATTCCAGGATGGCTGATTGTTTTAGGGTCAATCTGACTGGGAGTTGCCACCTCTCATGGAAAGACAGTCTTTCTTTTTTGTTTCTTTAAAGAAAATTCATTTCAGTCATTCAGTCGTGTTTGAATCTTTGCAACCCCCTGAACTGCAGCACTCTAGGTGTCCCTGTCCATCACCAACTCTTGGAGCTTGCTCAAACTCCTGTCCATGAAGTCGGTGATGCTATCCAACCATCTCATCCTCTGTCATCTCCTTCTCCTCCTGCCCTTAATCTTTCCCAACATAAGGGTCTTTTCCAATGAGTCAGTTCTTCCCATCAGGTGGCCAAAGTATTGGAGTTTTAGCTTCAGTGTCAGTCCCTCCAATGACTATTCAGGGCTGATTTCCTTTAGGATGGACTGGTTGGATCTCCTGCAGGCCAAGGGACTCTCAACAGTCTTTTCTCCAACACCACAGTTCAAAAGCATCAATTCCTTGGCACTTAGCTTTCTTTATAGTTCAACTCTCACATTCATCCATGACTACTGGAAAAGCCATAATTTGACTAGATGGACCTTCGTTGGTAAATAATATTTCTGCTTTTTAATATACTGTCTAGGTTGGTCACAGAATTTCTTCAAGGAGCAAGTGTCTTAATTTCATGGCTGCAGTCACCATCTGCAGTGATTTTGGAGCACAAGAAAGTAAAAACTCTCACTATTCCATGAAGTGATGGGACAAGATGCCATGATCTTAGTTTTCAGAATGTTGAGTTTTAAGCCAGCTTTTTCACTCTCCTCTTTCACCTTCATCAAGAGTTTGTCTGTACTTTCTGCCATAATGGTGATGTCATCTGTGTATCTGAGGTTATTGAAGCTTCTCCCTGCAATTTTGATTCAAGCTTGTACTTCAGCCAGCCAGGAATTTCACATGATGTACTCTGCATATGAGTAAAATGAGAAGTGTGACAATAAACAGCCTTGACCTACTAATTTCCTGATTTGGAACCAGTCTGTTGTTCCAGGTCCAGTTCTAACTGTTGCTTCTTGATCTGCATACAGGTTTATCAGGAGGCAGGTAAGGTGATCTGGTATTCCCATCTCTTTAAGAATTTTCAGTTTGTTGTGATCCACATGAAGGCTTTGGTTTAGTCACTCAAGCAGAAGTAGATGTTTGTTCTGGAACTCTCTGGCTTTTTCTATGATCCAACAGATGTTGGCAATTTGGTCTCTGGTTCCTCTGCCTTTTCTAAAACCAGCTTGAACATCTGGAAGTTCACAGTTCATATACTGTTGAAGCCTGGCTTGGAGAATTTTGGGTATTACTTTGCTAGCATGTGAAATCAGTGCAATTGTGTGGTAGTTTGAGCATTCTTTGGCATTGTCTTTCTTTGGGATTAGAATGAACATTGACCTTTTCCAGTCCTGTGACCACTGCTGAATTTTCCAGATTTGCTGGAGTATTGAATGCAGCACTTCCACGACATCATCTTTTAGGATTTGTACTAGTTCAACTGGAATTCCATCACCTCCACTAGTTTTGTTCATAGTGAGGCTTCCTAAGACCCACTTGACTTTGCATTCCAAGATGTCTGGCTCTAGGTGAGTGATCACACCATCGTGGTTATCTGGTCTTTTTGGTCTGGTTCTTCTGTGTATTCTTGCCACCTCGTCTTAATATCTTTTGCTTCTGTTAGGTCCATGCCATTTCTGTCCTGTATTGTGCCCATCTTTGCATGAAATGTTCCCTTGGTATCTCTAATTTTCTTGAAGAGGTCTCTAGTCTTTCCCATTCTATTGTTTTCCTCTATTTCTTTGCATTGATCACTGTGGAAGGCTTTATCTCTCCTTGCTATTCTTTGGAACTATGCCTTTTAATGTGTATATCTTTCTTTTTCTCCTTTGCTTTCTGCTTCTCTTCTTTTCACAGCTATTTGTAAGCCTTCCTCAGACAACCATTTGGCCTTTTTGCATTTCTTTACCTTTGGGATGGTCTTGATCACTGCCTCCTGTATAATGTCATGAACCTCCATCCATAGTTCTTCAGGCACTCTATCAGATCTAATCCCTTGTCTCTATTTACCACTTCCACTGCATAAATGTGAGGGATTTTATTTAGGTCACACTTGAATGGTCTAATGGTTTTCCTTACTTTCTTCAATTTATGTCTGAATTTGGCAATAAAGAGTTCCTATTCTGAGCCACAGTTATCTCCCAGTCTTGTTTTTGCTGACTGAATACAGCTTGTCCATCTTTGGATGCAGAGAACATAATCAGTCTGATTTTGGTATTGGTCACCTGGTGATGTCCACGTGTAAAGTCTTCTCTTGTGTTTTTGGAAAAGGGTATACTTTGTGACCAGTGAATCTTCTTGACAAAACTCTGCTAGCCTTTGTCCTGTTTCACTTTGAAACAGGCAAAATTTGCCTATTACTTCAGGTATCTCTTGACTTCCTACTTTTGCATTCCAGTCCCCTATAATGAAAAGGACATCTTTTTTTGGTGTTTGTTGTAGAATATCTTGTAGGTCTTTATAGAACTGTTCAACTTCAACTTCTTCAGCAATACTGGTTGGGGCATAGACTTGGATTACTGTGATATTGAATGGTTTGCCTTGGAAACAAACAGGGATCATTCTGTTGTTTTGGACATTGCACCCAAATACTGCATTTTGGACTCTTTTGTTGACTATGAGGGCTAGTCCATTTCTTCTAAGGGATTCTTGCCCAGTAGTAGATATAATGGTCATCTGAGTTAAATTTGCCCATTCCAGTCCATTTTAGCTCACTGATTCCTAAAATGTCAATGATCCCTCTTGCCATCTCCTGTTTGACCACTTTCAATTTTCTTTGATTCATGGACCTAACATTCCAGGTTCCTATGCAATATAGTTCTTTACAGTATTGAACTTTACTTCCATCACCAGTCACATCCATAGTTGGGTGTTCTTTTTGCTTTGGCTCCATCTTTTCATTCTTTCTGGAGTTATTTCTTCACTCTTCTCCGGTAGCATATTAGGGACCTACTGACCTGGGGAGTTCTTTCAGTCATATCTTTTTGCCTTTTCATACTGTTAATGGGGTTTTCAAGGCAAGAATACTGAAGTGGTTTGCCATTGCCTTCTCCAGTGGACCAAAATTTGTCAGAACTCTCCACTATGACCCATCCGTCTTGGGTGACCCTTCATGGCATGGCTCATAGTTTCATTGAGTTAGACAAGGCTGTAGTCCATGTAATCAGTTTGATCAGTTTTCTGTGATTGTGATTTTCATTCTGTCTGCCCTCTGAGGGATAAGGATAAGAGGCTTATTGAAGCTTCTTGATGGGAGAGACTGACTGTGGGGGAATCTGGGTCTTGTTCTGATGGGTGGGGACATGCTCAGTAAATCTTTAATCCAATTTTCTGTTGATGGGCAGGATTGTGTTTCCTCCCTGTTGTTTGACCTGAGACCAAACTATTGTGGAGGTAATGGAGATATTGGTGACCTCCTTCAAAAGGTCCCATGCACACTGCTGCCCCTGACCTTGCAGCAGGCCACCACCAACCCATACCTCTGCTGGAGACTCCTGGACACTCACAGGCAAGACTGGGTCACTCTCTTATAGGATCACTGCTCCTTTCTCTCAGATCCTGTTGTGTACAAGGTTTTCCCTCCAAGAGTCTGTTTTCCCAGTCCTGTGTAAGTTTTGGTGGCTCTATCTGAAGGAGATCAGCCCTGGGATTTCTTTGGAAGGAATGATGCTAAAGTTGAAACTCCAGTACTTTGGCCACCTCATGCGAAGAGTTGACTCATTGGAAAAGACTTTGATGCTGGGAGGGATTGGGGGCAGGAGGAGAAGGGGACGGGGGATGAGATGGCTGGATGGCATCACGGACTCGATGGATGTGAGTCTGAGTGAACTCCAGGAGTTGGTGATGGACAGGGAGGCCTGGCGTGCTGTGATTCATGGGGTCGCAAAGAGTCGGACACCACTGAGCGACAGAACTGAACTGAACTCAAGTGAACTGCCTTGCTGGGGCTTCTCCTTTGCCCTTGGATATGGGGTATCTTTTTTTTGGTGGGATCCAGCATTCTCCTGTCAATGGCTGTTCAGCAGTGAGTTGTAATTTTGGAGTTTTTGCAGGAGATGAGTGCACATTCTTCTTCTCTGCCATCTTGTGGAGTATTCTAATATATACTCAGACCATAACCAGTTATACCAGCTCAAGGAAGAGCAGGTTGGTCCCTCACTCCAACCCTGCCCCTGCCTTAGAAAAACTTCCTTCCCCTCACACTCAGCTTGCCCCAACCTGAACATTGGAAGAAAACTGGAAGACATTAAAGACAGTTGGAAAACATTAAAGACAGAGGCTGGTTGAAGGTGTTCATCTTTTTCCTACAAAGGCGGAATCTATTTTAACTGGCCAGGGTGGCTTTTTGGAGAAGGAAATGGCAACCCACTCCAGGATTCTTGCCTGGAGAATCCCATGGAGAGAGGAGCCTGGCAGGCTACAGTCCACGGGATTGCAATGAGTTGGACATGACTAAGTGACTGATGCTTTCACTTTCACTTTCAGGGTGGCTTCTGATGCTATGGCCTGGAGAGGATTTTGAATTCTCTGTGTGATCTTGACACAAGCAGAGATCAAGTGTCCATATTACAGGCCTTTTACAAGGCCGTTGTGCCCTGCTCCTGCTGTGTCTTCTGACATCACTAATATTCAACTTAGGGCAGAATTGTCAATCCCTGGCATGACAGTGTAACGGTGTGAAAAAGAACCTGGGGTTCTGTCACAGCACCTGGGGGTCACAGATGTGCTGGGTATATGTGAACATTTCTTATGTCTGGATCCTAGACAGGAGTATTTTCTCTTGTTCTTGTGACCTTGAGGGCTACGCCTCTCTCACAGGACCTTAGGGTGACTGGGACTCTGCGTTACCACATATTGCTTGAAATCACAGTGTCTGCTGGGTTGATGCTCCAGTTACCAAGCTATTGTTCTCCAATGGTCTGGGCTTGGTAATTCTGAGTTAATCCTGATTGTTTTTTATTTGTTCATGAAGTCCTGAGATAGAGAAGTGATCTCGATGTTGTTGAATGTATTGGTCCTGCTCAGAGAGTGCTATCAATGACTGTGGTCCCACAGAGGGCCAGGGGCAGAAGTACCTCTCAGGAAGGGTAAAGCAGCAGGGTCCTGGGCTTCTGAGGTGCCAGATAAATTTGTGTGTGAATCCTTTTCTTAGTTGAAATAGGGTATATCTGAACCTGCAGCAGCAGCCTGGAAGGTTTCATCAGCAAAACTTCATCTGTACTTCCTCAAAGCCAGGATGCTCAGAGTCAATGCACCCTACCATCTGATGACTTCCAGGTATCAGGATCCAAAACCTCTTTTGGACTGAGAAAAATGGTCCCTGTCATTGAAAGTTTAGATTCCTGTACTTTCTAAAAATATGACACTTTTGATATTTTTTCTTCTCTAAAGTTACTTGAAATTTAAACTAAAAAAACATACATCAAAGGAATCATAGAGGATAGTATAACAAATATCTGTATGCTTACCACCCAAAATGAGGAAAATTTATTCTCTTTGCTTCAAGTTTTCTTGTTTGTTTTGTTTTTAAGAAATAAAATATTACAGATGAATATAACATTCTCTATTCCTTCTCTCAACCCCAGTATTATTCTGTCCTTTCCTCTCCTGAGGGAACTAAGCTCGTATATCTGAGGCATATTATTATGAAAGGATTAATGGAAAGATCATGGTTTGTGTGAGTCAATGTGGGATGGAAACTAACTTATGATAGAACAAAACAGCAGCTTCATGAACAGCTGGCAGACAGCTTCCTGCATCCCACAGATCTCTTAGCATGCGGTGGCTGCCTCAGAGGAGGGCCACTTGGGTTTCTGCCTTAGTCTGGAAGTATCATCAGATGTGACCTGTCATAGTCCCTGGGTGGGAAGTGATCCCATGGCCCTGCCTAAATGCAGGAGCCTGGGGAGTATGTGGCACAGAGAGCTGGGTGGACACTGAGGTCTTACACAACTGTCCCTTCCTCCCTCTTTTTCACTTCTCTGTCTTTTTCCCCTTCTTTCTCATTTTGGGAATGGTCAGGGATATGGCCTGTAGGATTTCACACTTAGATATCCCCGAAGTGTTCTTTTGAACCAGCATGTGACTAGTTTGCCCTGTGTGAGAGCAGAGTTCTACACGTCTACATGCACAAGCATGACAATTGTTGTTAGGGCTCCTTTAGATTCACTATCCCTTCTCTAAACAGTAAATTCTGATAGACAGATCACTTACAATTCAGCACAGTTTCTCGGAGTACTATGCCACTGGATTAGGAATTAGAGGTTCCTTAGCTATGTCTCCTCTGAATGGTCATTTTTTTCACATTGTGTAGAGTCTCTCTTCATCTCTGCTCTGACCCTCTGCCTGGTTTATCTTTTTCTTATTATTTTTAATCATTTAAAAAAAATAAAAAAATTTATTTTTACTTTATTTTGCTTTACAATACTGTATTGGTTTTGCCATACATTGACATGAATCAGCTACATACCTCAACATAATAAAAGCTATATATGACAAACCCACAGCAAACATTATCCTCAATGGTGAAAATTGAAAGCATTTCCCCTAAAGTCAGGAACAAGACAAGGGTGCCCACTTCCACCACTACTATTCAACATAGTTCTGGAAGTTTTGGCCACAGAAATCAGAGCAGAAAAAGAAATAAAAGGAATCCAAATTAGAAAAGAATAAGTAAAACTTTCACTGTTTGCAGATGACATGATCCTCTACATAGAAAACCCTAAAGACTCCACCAGAAAATTAATACAGCTAATCTATGAATATAGTAAAAATAATTTTCAAAATCTCATTTTAGTTGTATTTTTTAAAAATATAAATTTATTTATTTTAATAGGAGGCTAATTACTTTACCAATATTGTATTGGTTTTGCCATACACCAACATGAATCCACCATGGTTGTACACGTGTTCCCCATCCTGAACCCGCCATCCACCTCCCTCCCCATACCATCCCTCTGGGTCATCCCAGTGCACCAGCCCCAAGCATCCTGTATTATGCATCGAGCCTGGTCTGGTGATTCATTTCACATATGATATTATACATGTTTCAATGCCATTCTCCCAAATCATCTAACCCTTGCCTCTCCCACAGAGTCCAAAAGACTGTTCTATACATCTGTGTCTCTTTTGCTGTCTCGCATACAGGGTTATCCTTACCATCTTTCTAAATTCCATATATATGTGTTAGTATACTGTATTGGTGTTTTTCTTTCTGGCTTACTTCACTCTGTATAATCTGCTCCAGTCTCATCCACCTTATTAGAACTGATTCAAATGTCTTCTTTTTAATGGCTGAGTAATACTCCATTGTGTATATGTACCATGGCTTTCTTATCCATTCATCTGCTGATGGACATCTAGGTTTCTTCCATGCCCTGTGTATTATAAACAGTGCTGCAATGAATATTGGGGTACATGTGTCTATTTCAATTCTGGTTTCTTTGGTGTGTATGCCCAGCAGTGGGATTGCTGGGTCATAAGGCAGTTCTATTTCCAGTTTTTATAGGAATCTCCACACTGCTTTCCATAGTGACTGTATTAGTTTGCATTCCCACAAACAGTGTAAGAGGTTCCCTTTTCTCCACACCCTCTCCAGCAGTTATTGCTTGTAGACTTTTGGATAGCAGCCATTTTGATTGGTGTGAAATGGCACCTCTTTGTGGTTTTGATTTGCATTTCTCTGATAATGAGTGATGTTGAGCATCTTTTCATGTGTTTGTTAGCCATCTGTATGTCTTCTTTGGAGAAATGTCTATTTAGTTCTTTGGCCCATTTTTTGATTGGGTCGCTTGTTTTTCAGAAATTGAGCTGCAGGAGTTGCTTGTATATTTTTGGCACTAATTCTTTGTCAGTTGCTTCATTTGCTATTATTTGCTGTCATTCAGAAGGCTGTCTTTTCACCTTGCTTATAGTTTTCTTTGTTGTGCAGAAGCTTTTAAGTTTAATTAGGTCCAATTTGTTTATTTTTGCTTTTATTTCCAGTATTCTGGGAGGTGGGTCGTAGAGGATCCTGCTGTGATGTATGTCGGAGAGTGTTTTGCCTATGTTCTCCTCTAGGAGATTTATAGTTTCTGGTCTTACGTTTAGGTCTTTAATCCATTCTGAGTGTACTTTTGTATATGGTGTTATAAAGTCTTCTAGTTTCATTCTTTTATAAGTGGTTGACCCGTTTTCCCAGCACCAGTTGTTAAAGAGATTGTCCTTTCTCCATTGTATATTCTTGCCTCCTTTGTCAAAGATAAGGTGTCCATGGGTGCATGGATTTATCTCTGAACTTTTTATTTTGTTCCATTGATCTATATTTCTGTCTTTGTGCCAGTACCATGCTGTCTTTATGAATGTAGCTTTGTAGTAGAGCCTGAAATCAGGCAGGTTGACCCCTCCAGTTCTATTCTTTCTCAAGAGTGCTTTGGCTATTTGAGGTTTTTTTTTTTTTTTGTATTTCCATACAAATTGTGAAATTACTTGTTCTAGCACTGTGAAAAATTCCGTTGGTAGCTTGATAGGGATTGCATTGAATCTATAAATTGCTTTGGGTAGTATACTCATTTGCACTATATTAATTCTTCTGATCCATGAACATGGTCTATTTCTCCATCTATTAGTGTCCTCTTTGATTTCTGTCACCAGTTTTATAGTTTTCTATATATAGGTCTTTAGTTTCTTTAGGTAGATATATTGCTAAGTATTTTATTATTTTTGCTGCAATGGTGAATGAAATTGTTTCCTTAATTTCTCTTTCTATTTTATAATTATCAGTTCATAGGAATGCGAGGGATTTCTGTGTATTGATTTTATATCCTGCAACTTTACTATATTCATTGATTCAGTTCAGTTCAGTCGCTCAGTCATGTCCGACTCTTTGCGACCCTATGAATCGCAGCACGCCAGGCCTCCCTGTCCATCACCAACTCCTGGAGTTCACTCAGACTCACATCCATCGAGTCCGTGATGCCATCCAGCCATCTCATCCTCTGTCATCCCCTTCTCCTCCTGCCCCCAATCCCTCCCAGCATCAAAGTCTTTTCCAATGAGTCAACTCTTCGCATGAGGTGGCCAAAGTACTGGAGTTTCAACTTTAGCATCATTCCTTCCAAAGAAATCCCAGGTCCAATCTCCTTCAGAATGGACTGTTTGGATCCCCTTGCAGTCCAAGGGACTCTCAGGAGTCTTCTCCAACCGCTGCTAAACTGCTAAGTTGCTTCAGTCGTGTTCGACTCTTTGTGACCCCATAGACGGCAGCTCACCAGGCTCCACCGTCCCTGAGATTATCGAGGCAAGAACACTGCATTGGGTTGCCATTTCCTTCTCCAATGCATGAAAGTGAAAGGGAAATCGCTCAGTCGTGTGTGACTCTTTGCGACCCCATGGACTGCAGCCTACCTTCTCCAACACCACGGTTCAAAAGCATCAATTCTTTGGTGCTCAGCCTTCTTCACAGTCCAACACTCACATCCATACGTGACCACTGGAAAAACCATAGCCTTGGCTAGATGGACCTTAGTCAGCAAAGTAATATCTCTGCTTTTGAATATGCTATCTAGTTTAGTCATAACTTCCAAGGAGTAAGCGTCTTTTAATTTCACTATGAACGAAGCTAGTGGAGGTGATGGAATTCCAGTTGAGCTATCTCAAATCCTTTTCATGGCTGCAATCACCATCTGCAGTGATTTTGGAGCCTCCAAAAATAAAGTGTGACTCTGTTTCCACTGTTTCCCCATCTATTTCCGATGAAGTGATGGGACCAGATGCCATGATCTTCATTTTCTGAATGTTGAGCTTTAAGCCAACTTTTTCACTCTCCTCTTTCACTTTCATCAAGAAGCTTTTTAGTTCCTCTTCACTTTCTGCCATAAGGGTGGTGTCATCTGCATATCTGAGGTTATTGGTATTTCTTCCAGCAATCTTGATTCTAGCTTGTGTTTCTTCCAGTCCAGCGTTTTTCATGATGTACTCTGCATATAAGTTAAATAAGCAGGGTGACATACAGCCTCGATGTACTCCTTTTCTTATTTGGAACCAGTCTGTTTTTCCATGTCCAGTTCTAACTGTTGCTTCTTGACCTGCATACAGATTTCTCAAGAGACAGGTCAGGTGGTCTGGTATTCCCATCTCTTTCAGAATTTTCCACAGTTTATTGTGATCCACACAGTCAAAGGCTTTGGCATAGTCAATAAAGCAGAAATAGATGTTTTTCTGGAATTCTCTTGCTTTTTGAATGATCCAGCGGATATTGGCAATTTGATCTCTGGTTCCTCTGCCTTTTCTAAAACCAACTTGAACATCAGGAATTTCACAGTTCACATATTCCTGAAGACTGGCTTGGAGAGTTTTGAGCACTACTTTACTAGCATGTGAGATGAGTGCAATTGTGCAGTAGTTTGAGCATTCTTTGGCATTGCCTTTCTTTGGGATTGAAATGAAAACTGACCTTTTAGCCCTATTAATTTTCTGGTGGAGTATTTAGGGTTTTTTTTATGTAGAGGATCATGTCATCTGCAAACAGTGAAAGTTTTACTTCTTTTCCAGTTTGGATTCCTTTTATTTCTTTTTCTTCTCTGATTACTATGCCAAAACTTCCAAAACTATGTTGAATAGTAGTGGTGAGAGTGGGCACCCTTGTCTTGTTCCTGACTTTAAGGGAAATGCTTTCAATTTTCACCATTGAGGATAATGTTTACTGCGGGTTTGTCATATATAGCTTTTACTATGTTGAGGTATTTTCCTTCTATTCCTGATTTCTGGAGAGTTTTTTTAAAATCATAAATGGATGTTGAATTTTGTCAAAGGCTTTCTCTGCATCTATTGAAATAATCATATGTCTTTTATTTTTCAATTTGTTAATGTGGTGTATTACATTGATTGATGTGTGGATATTGAAGAATCCTTGCATCCCTGGGATAAAGCCCATTTGGTCATGATGTATGATCTTTTTAATGTGTTATTGGATTCTGTTTGGTAGAATTTTGTTAAGGATTTTTGCATCTATATTCATTTTCTTGTTTCTTGAATTATGGCTGTATTGCTATGAACCTTCTCCTTAGCACTGCTTTTATAGTGTCCCACGGGTTTTGGGTTGTTGTGTTTTCATTTTTATTCATTTCTATGCATATTTTAATTTCTTTTTAAATTTCTTCTGTGATTTGTTGGTTATTCAGCAGTATGTTGTTCAGCCTCCATTTCTAATAGTTTTTCTCCTGTAATTGATATATAATCTTACTGCATTGTTGTCAGAAAAGATGCTTGGAATGATGGCAGTTTTTTTGAATTTACCAAGGCTAGATTTATGGCCCAGGATGTGATCTATCCCAGAGAAGGTTCCGTGTACACTTGAGAAAAAGGTGAAATCCATTGTTTTGGGGTGAAATGTCCTATAGATATCAATTAGGTCTAACTGGTCTATTGTATCATTTAAAGTTTGTGTTTCTTTGTTAATTTTCTGTTTAGTTGATCTATCCATAGGTGTGAGTAGGGTATTAAAATCTCCCACTATTATTGTGTTCTTGTTAATTTCCCCTTTCATAGTTGTTAGCATTTTTCTTACATATTGCGGTGCTCCTATGTTGGGTGCATATATAATTATAATTGTTATATCTTCTTCTTGGATTGGTCCTTTGATCATTATGTAGTGTCCTTCTTTATCTCTTTTCACAGCCTTTGTTTTAAAGTCTATTTTATCTGATACGAGTATTGCTACTTCTGCGTTCTTTTGGTCTCTATTTGCATGGAATATCTTTTTCCAGCCCTTCACTTTCAGTCTGTATGTGTCCCTTGTTTTTAGGTGGGTCTCTGTAGACAACATATATAGCAGTCTTGTTTCTGTATCCATTCATCCAGTCTTTGTCTTTTGGTTCGGGCATTCAACCCATTTACATTTAAGGTAATTATTGATAAGTGTGATCCTACTGCCACTTACTTTATTGTTTTGGGTTCAAGTTTATGCACCCTTTTTGTTTCCTGTCTAGAGAATATCCTTTAGCATTTGTTGGAGTGCTGGTTTCATGGTGCTGAATTCTCTCAGCTTTTGTTTGTAAAGCTTTTGATTTCTCCTTCGTATTTGAATGAGGTCCTTGCTGGGTACAGTAATCTGGGCTGTAGGTTATTGTCTTTCATCACTTTAAGTATGTCTTGCCATTCCCTCCTGGCCTGAAGAGTTTCTATTGAAAGATCAGCTGTTATCCTTATGGGAATCCCCTTGTGTGTTATTTGTTGTTTTTCCCCTGCTGCTTTTAATACTTGTTCTTTATGTTTTATCCTTGTCAATTTGATTAATATATGTCTTAGGGTGTTTTGCCTTGGGTTTATCCTGTTTAGGACTCTCTGGGTTTCTTGGATTTGGGTGATTATTTCCTTCCCCATTTTAGGGAATTTTTCAACTATTATCTCCTCAAGTATTTTCTCATGGTCTTTTTTATTTTTCTTTTGTCTTCTTCTTCTGAGACTCCTATGATTCTAATGTTGGGGTGTTTACCATTGTTCCAGAGGTCTCTGATATTGTCCTCATTTCTTTTAATTCGTTTTTCTTTTTTCCTCTCTGATTCATTTCTACCATTCTATCTTTTTCCTCACTAATCCTATCTTCTGCTTCTTTTATTCTACTATTTGTTCTCTCCAGAGTGTTTTTGATCTCATTTATTGCATTATTCATTGTATATTGACTTTTAAAATTTCTTCTAGGTCCTTGTTAAACCTTTCTTGCATCTTCTCAATCCTTGTCTCCAAGCTCTTTATCTGTGATTCCATTCTGTTTTCAAGATTTTGGATCATTTTTGCTATCATTATTTGGAATTCTTTATCAGGTAGATTCCCTATCTCTTCCTCTTTTGTTTGGTTTTGTGGGCATTTATGCAGTTTCTTTACCTGCTGGGTATTCCTCTGTCTCTTCATCTTATTTATATTGCTGCGTCTGGGGTGGCCATTGTGTATTCTGGCAGTTTGTGGAGTTCTCTTTATTGTGGAGTTTCCTCACTGTGGGTGGGGTTGTATGGATGACTTGTCAAGGTTTCCTAGTTAGGGAAGCTTGTGTCGGTGTTCTGGTGAGTGGAGCTGGATTTCTTCTCTCTGAAGTGGAATAAAGTGTACAGTAATGTGTTATGAGATGTCAGTGGGTTTGGAGTGACTTTGGGCAGCCTGTATATTGAAGCTCAGTGCTGTGTTCCTGTGTTGCTGGAGAATTTGTGTGGTATGTCTTGCTCTGGAACTTGTTGGCCCTTGGGTGGTGCATGGTTTCAGTGTTGGTATGGAGGCGTTTGATGAGCTCCTGTTGATTAATGTTCCCTGGAGTCAGGAGTTCTCTGATGTTCTCAGGATTTGCACATAAGCCTCCTGCTTCTGGTTTTCAGTCTTATTTTGACAGTAGCTTCAAGAGTTCTCCATTTATACAGCACCGATGATAAAATATCTAGGTTAAAGATGAAAATTTTCTCCACAGTGAGGAATATCCAGAGAGGCTCACAGAGTTACATGGAGAAGAGAAGAGGGAGGAGGGAGATAGAGGTGACTCAGATGTGATGAGGTGGAATCAAAAGAGGAGGGAGCAAGCTAGCCAGTAATCACTTCCTTATGTGTGCTCCACAGTCTGGACTACTCAGGATGTTCACGGAGTTACACAGAGAAGAGAAGAGGGAGGAAGGAGACAGAGGTGGCCAGGAGGATAAAAGGGAGGAATTAAAAGGAGAGAGACAGATCCAGCCAGTAATCAGTTCCCTAAGTGTTCTCCACTGTCTGGAACACACAGAGAGATTCACAGATTTAGGTAGAGAAGAGAAGGGGAAGGGACGAGATTGAGGTGACCTGGTGGAGAAAAAGGAGAGTCCAATGGGAGAGAGCAGTCAAGCCAGTAATCTCGCTCCCAAGTAAAAATGGGTACTGAAGATTGGGTTTTTAAAGGTACAAAATTGATAACAAATACCAAAAAGCAAAGATTAAAAATCTAGAGTAGAGGTTGGATTTTCAAAATACAATATTAAAGAAAAAATGTCACAAAATTTATAAAATATATATGTATATATGAAGTGTTTTTTCTTTAAAAATAGGGTCTCTCTCTCTCTCTCTCTCTCTCTCTCTCTCTCTCTCTTTTTTTTTTCAAAGTAATAGTAGGTTATAAATGGAGAAGGCAATGGCAACCCACTCCAGTACTCTTGCCTGAAAAATCCCATGGATGGAGGAGGCTGGCAGGCTTCAGTCCATGAGGTCGGGAAGAGTCAGACACGACTGAGCAACTTCATTTTCCCTTTTCATTTTCATGCATTGGAGAAGGAAATGGCAACCCACTCCAGTGTTCTTGCCTGGAGAATCCCAGGGACAGCAGAGCCTGGTGGGCTGCTGTCTATGGGGTCGCACAGAGTTGGACATGACTGAAGTGACTTAGCAGCAGTAGGTTATAAAAATGAAAATTAAAGAAGTAATAGAGGACTTAAAATTAAAAGAAATAAACAATGATAGTAAAAATAGTAAAAATATATCTAGGATCTTCTCTGGTGTTTTGGGCAGTGTGGGGTCAGTTCATTTTCAGATAGTTCCTTGATCTGGCTTATATTTCTCAAGATCTATGGGCTCCTTCCTATGTATTTGGTACTAACTACAGGGTTTTAATCTATTGCAACTGTCACATCCAAGGAGGCTCCCTCTGTTTTAGCCTCTTCTGTTTGCTGATCTCTTCAGTGTCTAATTTCCTCCCTGACACAAGGGGGCAGTGGTGGACACTTTTTAAGGCTCACTTGTTCAATCGTGCTGTGGGGAGGGAGGGACGCTGCCAACAGATAACACTGGCATGTGCTCACAGTGACTCGGCCACATTGGGTTTGCCCCTGCTCATGGCTTGTGTGCTTTCTCTGTCTACACTGCTTAAGCTCTAGTTTGCTCTGCTAGGAACTGTCTGAGGCCAGCGCTGGGTTGTGTGCACTTCCTAGGTCTAAGCCACTCAGGTTCAGGCACCTGGGTAGTCCTCAGAGGTGCAGACTCGGTTGGGCCTGCGTTTTGTGCCCTCCCTAGGTCCGAGCAGCTCAGGTGACCAGGTGCTTGGTGATTGTGGTCACTGTGACTTATTGCCTCCCGCATCGTTGCTGCTTGGTTTTCTAGGTGTATAACCGGTGCACCTTCTCAGGTGGATGTTGACCATCCAGAATTCCAAGAAGTCTTAGTTAGCAATGAAGCCTGCTTGCAGTTTGGTAGATATTGTCTCTCTGGGGCTGCGATTACCCCTTTCCAGCTCTGGCTGCCTGTCACCAGAGGGGGGTGGTCTGCAGCCAGCTAGCTCTGCTCAGTCCTTTGTTCTGTGAGCAGGTCTGGTGGTGTCTTAGGTTAGGGCTCTTTGCATGGTAGCTATCCCACAGTCTGGTTTGCTAGCCCAAGTTAGTTCCCTCAGATTGCCCTCGAGACATTCAGGCCCAGTCCTTACTCTAAGCAATGCAGCCCATGCTTCCCTGCCCAGCCCCTGCTTGCTAGTGGCGGATGCAGGTGTCTGCACTGCTTCTCCGCTGGGGGAGTTACTGTTGGGCACGTAATCTGTGC
This sequence comes from Ovis aries, assembly GCF_016772045.2. Taxonomy (NCBI): domain Eukaryota; kingdom Metazoa; phylum Chordata; class Mammalia; order Artiodactyla; family Bovidae; genus Ovis; species Ovis aries. Next base: position 113,255,922 of record NC_056055.1, on the reverse strand, counting down.
GTTTTAATTATTTATTTATTTTTCCTCCCTGTTATGTTGCCCTCTGTGCTTCCAAGGCTTGCCACAGACTCGGCAGTGAGAGTGTTTCCTGGTGTTTGGAAACTTCTCTCTTTTTTAAGACTCCCTTCCTGGGACAGAGCTCCTTCCTGGGACAGAGCTCCATCCCTACCTCTTTTGTCTGTCTTTTTGTCTTTTATATTTTTTCCTACCTCCTTTCAAAGACAATGGGCTGCTTCTCTGGGTGCCTGATGTCCTCTGCCAGTATTCAGAAGTTGTTTTGTGGAATTTACTCAGCGTTCAAATGCTCTTTTGAAGAATTTTTAGGGGAGAAAATGGTCTCCCCATCTTATTCCTCTGCCATCTTAGGACTGCCATTTAGTTGTATTTTTAAAAACAAGAAACAAATGGATTTTAAAAATCTTTAAAATTCATGCATATCATCTATCTCTACTTGTTAAGAGAACAGATGGTGTTTCAGGGACTCTGAGGATCTTCTTTATGTCTCAGCACAGAAAAAATTCAGTGAGAGGCAAAATGATAGATAAGAAGTGACTTATTAGAATAGGGTGCTTATGAGGCTTACAAGTGGGTGGGTGGGAAAGAGGATGCTGTGCCTGAGAACTTAGTGGGCTGCAGTTGTATGATCAAAGGAAAAATGGGGAAGGGGAAAAGATCATCTTTTTTCCTCATTCTTGAGTAGACTTGAAGCTTCCATCATCAACTCTTCTTCCAGGTTGGGCAGGGGTGTTTTCTTGTCCCTACATGATCAAGCCGCAGGAGGTGGAAATGGGAACCCACTCCAGTATTCTTGTCTGGAGAATCCCTCAGACAGAGAAGCTTGGTAGGCTATAGTCCATAGTGTCCAAAGAGTCAGACATGACTGATGTGACTTTGCATGCAGATGGTCCATCCAGGACTGTCATGGCACAGTGGAAATGAGCAAAAAGGCAGTAATATACACTAAAAATGGTAAACTATTCAAGTTTTAGTATACTGTAAACTTTTCCTTACATTTTTGTCTTTAGTGTGTGCAAAGGAACATGTCCTTGATATCACTAACTTGCTGAGCTTACTGGGAAGGATGTGGGTCTCATGCCACCACTGTTTTATTTTTGGGGAGCATGTTTCATGCTTCTGTTGCATGGTTTTATTAGCAAGCCTGCTTGGTTTTAAGGCTTTGTCATTAAGCAAAACTGCTTTCTTGTATGCTTTAACTTACAAGGCTCTTCCATACTTTTTCTTGACTTACAGTCCCTTAATAGGATTAACAATTTAATTACTTACTTTGTCCCTTTACTCTTTATCAGTTTAACATGTTTAAATTTATTTGTTGAAGGAGAGACTTGAGTTCATTCCTAACATTTTATTATGGTTTTGCATATATTATACTTTTTCCTTTCTGATTCTTTTTCCCCTTTTATTTCCTGATTTCTCTTGGATTGATAAATCTCGTCCTCTAACTGATTTGGATGGTGCTGATTTTGTTCCTAAGTCTTTTCAGTGGGAATTTTTCTATTTGTAATGCACATAGTTGTATCTGCATTTCAATCAACAGTTGCAATCAACATGAGAAACAAAATATTGTCTGCCATATTAGTTAACAAAAGGCATTAAGAAGGGACAATCATCAGTGATTATAGCCCTACACAGTGAACTGAGAACCCTGAGGCAACTCAGGTTGTGAAAACACAGGATACTGGCTCCAGATAGCTGAAATGCCTATCAAAAGAATGATTTCAATGAGTCAAGACTCTGTGTCTTCCTATATATGAAAGACTTAAATTCCTTAACTTGAGATGTCTGGTTTTCTTTACTTAACAATAATTTTTTTTGGACCTTTAGATTACTTGTCCTTTGACTCCTCCTGACCTCTTTGGAGCAGTTTTCACAGGTTTATTTGAGATACTACCTCCTGGGTTTGAAATCTTATGAATATACACTGAGTAAAACATGTGGACTAAAAAAAATATTCACAGCCTAAAAGTTGATAGTTATGTTTATTCAGTGAAAATTTTTAGGACTCCAAGCCTGGGAGACAGCATCTTAAGTAACCCTGAGAGAATTTCTCCAAGGAAGCTAGGGGAACAGCTAGGTTACATAGAAGTTTTGCAACAAAGGGCAGGTAGTCTGAACATCTAAAGATTATTGTCAATGAAAGGAAACCATATATCTCAAGTTAAGGAATTTAGCACTTTTCTATGTATGAGAAGATACGAGTGTCGGTTCACTGAAATAAATTCTTTGATGTGCACCTCACCTATCTGGGGCTAGTATCCTGTGGCTTCACAGACTCCAGGTTTTCTTAGGGCTCACCACAGGGGGTGGTTGCAGTTTGAAGGCTACTATTTATAGATGGTGGGTATTCTTTTCTTTCCTAAGTTCCCCTAGAGCTCATCAGCTCACCATCCATGGTGGCTGTGATTGCTGATGACTGGTGACTGGGACATCATTTATTTACTGATATGGCTCATCTAGAGCCAGACATCCTGGAACGTGAAGTCAAGTGGGCCTTAGAAAGCGTCACTACGAACAAAGCTAGTGGAAGTAATGGAATTCCAGTTGAGCTATTTCAAATCCTGAAAGATGATGCTGTGAAAGTGCTGCACTCAATATGCCAGCAAATTTGGAAAACTCAGCAGTGGCCGCAGGACTGGAAAAAGTCAGTTTTCATTCCAATCCCAAAGAAAGGCAATGCCAAAGAATGCTCAAACTACTGTACAATTGCACTCATCTCACATGCTAGTAAAGTAATGCTCAAAATTCTCCAAGCCAGTCTTCAGGAATACGTGAACTGTGAACTTCCAGATGTTCAAGTTGGTTTTAGAAAAGGCAGAGGAACCAGAGATCAAATTGCCAACATCCACTGGATCATGGAAAAAGCAAGAGAGTTCCAGAAAAACATCTATTTCTGCTTTATTAACTATGCCAAAGCCTTTGACTGTGTGGATCACAATAAACTGTGGAAAATTCTGAAAGAGATGCGAATACCAGACCACCTGACCTGTCTCTTGAGAAACCTATATGCAGGTCAGGAAGCAACAGTTAGAACTGGACGTGGAACAACAGACTGGTTCCAGATAGGAAAAGGAGTACGTCAAGGCTGTATATTGTCACCCTGCTTATTTAACTTCTATGTAGAGTACATTATGAGAAACGCTGGGCTGGAAGAAGCACAAGGTGGAATCAAGATTGATATGCAGATGACACCACCCTTATGGCAGAAAGTGAAGAGGAACTAAAAGCCTCTTGATGAAAGTGAAAGAGGAGAGTGACACAGTTGGCTTAAAGCTCAACATTCAGAAAACGAAGATCATGGCATCTGGTCCCATCACTTCATGGGAAATAGATGGGGAAACAGTGAGAACAGTGTCAGACTTTATTTTTCTGGGCTCCAAAATCACTGCAGATGGTGATTTCAGCCATGATATTAAAAGACGCTTATTCCTTAGAAGGAAAGTTATGACCAACATAGATAGCATATTCAAAAGCAGAAACATCACTTTGCCAACAAATGTCCATCTAGTCAAGGCTATGGTTTTTCCTGTGGTCATGTATAGATGTGAGAGTTGGACTGTGAAGAAAGCTGAGCGCTGAAGAATTGATGCTTTTGAAGTGTGGTGTTGAAAAAGACTCTTGAGAGTCCCTTGGACTGCAAGGACATCCAACCAGTCCATTCTGAAGGAGATCAGACCTGGGCGTTCTTTGGAAGGACTGATGCTAAAGCTGAAGCTCCAGTACTTTGGCCACCTCAAGTGAAGAATTGACTCATTGGAAAAGACTCTGATGCTGGGAGGGATTGGGGGCAGGAGGAGAAGGGGACGACCGAGGATGAGATGGCTGGATGGCATCACTGACTCAATGGACATGGGTTTGGGTGAACTCTGGGAGCTGGTGATGGACAGGGAGGCATGGCGTGTTACAATTCATGGGGTCACAAAGAGTCAGACACGACTGAGTGACTGAACTGAACTGAACTGATGGCAAGAAATATTGCAGCTTTCAAACATAATCCTCAACTGTTAGATTTTATGATTTTTTTTCAGTTGACAAACGGAACACATTTTAGATAGTTTAAGAGAAATAGCAGTATATCTAAGAATAGTGTACAGTTCAAGGATTTTCTGAAGGACGCCATGAGTAGGGGTTTGCCCCATGAGGTCCCCAATTTCTGCTGCTTTGCCTGGACTTCCTCTCCCATTGTTGGATATTGAGTGTCTGGACCTCTGTCACTCTGCCTTGAGCACACATTGTTACACTGATAAAATTCTCCAAGCCTACCTCTCAAGTAAAATTGTCTGATTGGAGGAGGCCGTATCACATGACTATTTATCTACCAAGTGGATGCGGAAAATGAGGTTGCCTTCTGCTTTGGGGACCCAGAGCTCATGAAACAGAGTTCTCCAAATATAAGAGTTCCTCAGAGCCTCCTTCAATACCTACTTAAATGCTTTCTTTACAATGCTTTCTGTATTTCCAGTGCAGGGTCTTGCTTGTCCTTGGGTCCCGTAATAGTTTACACATAACTCTGCTAAAGTGGTCATCAAACTGTTAAGGCATGTCTGCAGCTGCATTGTCTTATTTACTAGCATTGTGCCTGGTACAAGGAAGATGTTTAGCAAGTGTTTTCATATGACTAAATAAGTAAATAAATTGCAATAGGTTAATTTTTCCATAGTAACTCTTTCTTTACATCTCCTTTGGCTTATCATCCTCCAGCAACTCTCTGTTATTTTCACTGAGGGAACTGGGCATCTCAGTACTCACTCTGTTTCTGAGAGTCACAGATAATATTGTCATACTATCTCTCTGCCAGGCCTCCTTGCCACCTGAGACATAACCTCATCTCTAGATGGGCTGGTGGCACTTTCCTTAGCATGTTGTTGGGCATCTTGTGACTTTGCCTGCAATATTCTTTGCTGCTGGTAATATCTATTCTCCTCAATTCTCTTCCGTGTCCTAAGAGCTGGTCTTAGCAATATATAGCTCTCTATGTTTCCCCAGATGGAGGTTGTTTCTTCTCTGGATTTTTCTTTCCAGTAGCCACTGTCACTGTGGGCCAAAGACACCAGAGGCTGGTGTAATGTGTCAGCACTGGGAAACTCTGGTGTGCCCTGAGAAGACCTTGGAAATAGACAGATGTTATGAATGAGTTAGTGTTGGAGACACTGCCAGGTTCAGCAGTTATGAAGCTGAATCTGGCCTCTGTACCCCAATCAGTTCAGTTCAGTTCAGTTCAGTCGCTCAGTCATGTATGACTCTGGGACCCCATGAATCGCAGCACGCCAGGCCTCCCTGTCCATCACCATCTCCTGGAATTCACTCAGACTCACGTCCATCGAGTCCATGATGCCACCCAGCCATCTCATCCTCTGTCGTCCCCTTCTCCTTCTGTCCCCAATCCCTCCCAGCATCAGAGTTTTCCCAATGAGTCAACTCTTCGCATGAGGTGGCCAAAGTATTGGAGCTTCAGCTTTAGCATCATTCCTTCCAAAGGAATCCCAGGGTTGATCTTCAGAATGGACGGGTTGGATCTCCTTGCAGACCAAGGGACTCTCAAGAGTCTTCTCCAACACCACACTTCAAAAGCATCAATTCTTCAGCGCTCAGCCTTCTTCACAGTCCAATTCTCACATCCATACATGACCACAGGAAAAACCATAGCCTTGACTAGATGGACCTTAGTTGGCAAAGTAATGTCTCTGCTTTTGAATATACTATCTAGGTTGGTCATAACTTTTCTTCCAAGGAGTAAGCATCTTAATTTCATGGCTGCAATCACAATCTGCAGTGATTTTGGAGCCCCCCAAATAAAGTCTGACACTGTTTCCCTATCTATTTGCCATGAAGTGATGGGACCAGATGCCATGATCTTCGTTTTCTGACTATTGAGCTTGAAGCCAACTTTTTCACTCTCCTCTTTCACTTTCATCAAGAGGCTTTTAGCTCCTCTTCACTTTCTGCCATAAGGGTGGTGTCATCTGCATATCTGAGGTTATTGATATTTCTCCCGGCAATCTTGATTCCAGCTTGTGTTTCTTCCAGTCCAGCGTTTCTCATGATGTACTCTGCATATAAGTTAAATAAGCAGGATGACAATATACAGCCTTGACGTACTCCTTTTCCTATTTGGAACCAGTCTGTTGTTCCATGTCCAGCTCTAATTGTTGCTTCCTGACCTGCATACAGTGATCTCAAGAGGCAGGTTAGGTGGTCTGGTATTCCCATCTCTTTCAGAATTTTCCACAGTTTATTGTGATCCACACAGTCTTAGGCTTTGGCATAGTCAGTATAGCAGAAATAGATGTTTTACTGGAACTCTCTTGCTTTTTCCATGATCCAGCAGATGTTGGTAATTTGATCTCTGGTTCCTCTGCCTTTTCTAAAACCAAGTTGAACATCAGGGAGTTCACGGTGCATGTATTGCTGAAGCCTGGCTTGGAGAATTTTGAGCATTACTTTACTAGCATGTGAGAGAGTGCAATTGTGGGGTAGTTTGAGCATTCTTTGGCATTGCCTTTCTTTGGGATTGGAATGAAAACTGACCTTTTCCAGTCCTGTGGCCACTGCTGAGTTTTCCAAATGTGCTGGCATATTGAGTGCAGCATTTTCACAGCATCATCTTTCAGGATTTGCAGCAGCTCAACTGGAATTCCATCACCTCCATTAGCTTTGTTCGTAGTGATGCTTTCTAAGGTCCACTTGACTTCACTTTCCAAGATGTCTGGCTCTAGATTAGTGATCACATAATCATGATTATATGGGTCGTGAAGATCTTTTTTGTACAGTTCTTCCATGTATTCTTGCCACCTCTTCTTAATATCTTCTGCTTCTGTTAGGTCCATACCATTTGTGTCCTTTATTGAGCCCATCCTTGCATGAAATGTTCCCTTGGGATCTCTAATTTTCTTAAAGAGATCTCTAGCCGTTCCCATTCTGTTCTTTTCCTCTATTTCTTTGCATTGATCACTGAAGAAGGGTTTCTTATCTCTTCTTGCTCTTCTTTGGAACTCTGCATTCACATGCTTATATCTTTCCTTTTCTCCTTTGGTTTTCACCTCTCTTCTTTTCACAGCTATTTGTAAGGCCTCCCCAGAGAGTCATTTTTCTTTTTTGCATTTCTTTTCCATGGGGATGGTCTTGATTCCTGTCTCCTGTACAATGTCATGAACCTCATTCCATAGTTCATCAGGCACTGTGTCTATCAGATCTAGGCCCTTAAATCTCTTTCTCACTTCCACTGTATAATCATAAGGGATTTGATTTAGGTCATACCTGAATGGTCTAGCAGTTTTCCCTACTTTCTTCAATTTCAGTCTGAATTTGGTAATAAGGGGCTCATGATCTGAGCCACAGTCAGCTCCTGGTCTTGTTTTTGTTGACTGTATAGAGCATCTTTATCTTTGGCTGCATAGAATATAATCAATCTGTACCCCAATACCAAATTAAATCTCAAAGATAGAGTTTTGGGTGAAGTATTATGGAAAAAAAATGTCTTTATTGCTTTGTCAAGCAAAGGGGGCAACAGCAGGCTAATGCCCTGAAAAGTGTGTGTCCCAATCCACAGTGGAGGGTGTATGGGCTGAGTTTTATAGTCAAGGGATGGTATTGCTGATCATGGTGTATGCAGGACCTGCATTCCTCCAACTGAGAGATCTTCTGGCATCAGTGATAATGGGCAAACCAACCTTTGGAATGAAGAATGCTACATCAAGTAGTTAACATCTTCCACTTGGTGGGAGTTTTAGTTTGGCAGAAGAAGTAAGAAATATTGTTAGATGTATCCCTTGAGGGGGGAACCAGAACCCTGCTCCAAGGCTGCACTATTATTTCTTGAATGCTCCTCCATTATTTCTATATCCCCTCCCCTCCTTGATTAGCAAATGTTTAAACCTGCACTTTGGATCTCAGGGAATGGGACAGAAGGGTTTTTGTGCCCTGGAGCTCCACAAGGTCCTGCTCAGTCAGTTTCAGACGCTCTGCTTCCCTTGGATATTACTTCCTGACTACCACCCTGTGGACTATAGGTATTCATCACCCTTCCTTCCTTGCTGCACACCTTGTGGATATGGGATTTGCTCAATTTCAGCCCCCCCCCCAATTGTCTTTATAAAAAATCTGTGTGTGCATAGATATCTCCCACTGGTTCTTGCCTCTGACAGATGCAATGAAATGAATGTTTCCTGGGGAGCTGATTTAGGTTTCCTGCCTGAGAGGATAACCTCTGACCACTTCACATCCCTTTTTCCAACTAGGAGAATCTTCACTCTGCACAGTTGAGAGGTCCTATGAATTTGGGTGTGTTGAAGAAAGGGGGACTTGGGTTTTGTATGAGATATCAGCGGTCATCAGTGTCCCTCTGCACCTCTGGCTGGAATAGAAAGAACTCCAATGCCTCATGTTTTGCATTAGGGAATCTTTGTGGTCCTGGCTGTCTTACATGGACCTACAGAGTTTGGGCATTCCTAGAAGGGTAGTGCATCTTCTACTCTATAAATTATGATTTCTTGAGCTATTTTCTGGGGCCAGATCCAACCAAACACCCCTTAGAGTACCTAGTTCTTACTGTACCAGTCTTGAGGAGTGGCATGATCAAGGTCTGGCTGCTATGTGCATTTTTATTTTGGTGAAATTCCCGCATTCTCAGTTCTGCTATTTTCCTGGAGGACTGAACAAGGAGACCCAAGAACATACTATAGAAATGTCAGATCAATCCAAGGGTAGAGATAGGTTTGCCCACTTATGGCCATTATACATGAAGAGAAAACAGGAGTAGTGACTGTACCTTCTGCTGCTAGGCTTGCAGAACTACCTGTGTTTCAGTTAAAACTTATTCTTCTGTAAGAATACAGCTTTAGGCAGGATCATTCTCCAGGTCAACAGCATGCATGTTCATGAGATTTAACAAGTGTGGAAATTTTATTTAACAGGGTTAGAAAACTGGCAGATACTATCACCATTTCTAATGACTAGAAATGCCAGCCAATGTCTTGGTTGAGGGGTAGGATCTCAGATGATGGCTCTTGATCAATTGGTGTGGAAATATTTCAATATTTTAACAAATATTTCCATAGAAGAAAATCCCTTTGATATCTGCCCACCTCTCCTTCTCTCCTCTTGTCTTATCTATAGTTGTCAGGGAGTTGTGGGAGCTACTTGTGAGCCCAGATTTGTTTTTGTGAGCAGTTATTTTAGTCTTCCCAGAGCACTGCCTTAGAGACTGTATGGGGAAACTAAAATACACTGCTAATGACTAAGAATTCTCTGACAGTGTTCCTCAACTTAAACCTATCTTCTCAGCCTCATTTGCTTAAATAAGAAGAATTCTCAGATGATTTTCAAATTAAAATATGACTATTCCTGTGCAGGATGTTGAGTTAAAAATTTGTAATTTATGCATGAGAAATTAAATATTTCCTAAAATGAAATATTTTGAGATATGAAGTTTTTCCTGCCATATCAGTAAACAAGGATGTCATAGTCATCAGCATGAGTCAGTGAGCTTTGAGGAAACTCAAGAAAGAAAAGAATATCTGTCATTTAGCAGCTGTCAGACTGTAGCCATTCCTTAAGGTGAGCCATGAGGAAACTCAGCTTGTGAAAACATAGGATACTGGCCCCAGATAGGTGAGATGCATATCAACAACATGATTTCAGTGAGTGCAGACTCTTGCATCTTCTCATACATAGATAAGTGCTCCCTAATAGATCAGTTGGTAAAGAATCCTCCTGCAATGCAAGAGACCCTAGTTCGATTCCTGGGTTGGGAAGATCCGTTGGAGAAGGGATAGGTTACCCATTTCATTATCCTTTGGCTTTTCTTGTGGCTCAGCTGGTAAAGAATCCACCTGCAATCTGGGTGGATCACTCAGTCGTGTCCAACTCTTTGTGACCCCATGGACTATACAGTCCCTGGAATTCTCCAGGCAAGAATACTGGGTTCAATCAATACCTGGGCTCAATCCCTGGGTTGGGAAGATCCCCTGGAGAAGGGAAAGGCTACCCATTCCAGTATTCTGGACTGGAGAATTTCATGGACTTGTACAGGCTCAGTAGTTTTGGTGCACGGGCTTAGAGTTCCCATGGCTTGTAGAATTTTCCCAGAGCAGGGATGCAATTTATATCCCCTGCATTGGCAGGTGGATTCTTAACCACCAGACCACAAGGGTGTGTGTGTGTGTGTGTGTGTGTGTGTTCTCAGTCGTGTCCACCTCTTTGTAACCCCACGGGCTGTAACCTGCCAGGCTCCTCTGTTCATGAAATTTTCCAAACAAACATACTTGAGTGGGTTGTCATTTCCTTCTCCAGGGTATCTTCCTGACCCAGGTATTGAAACTATGTCTCCAGTGTCTCCTGCAGTGACAGGCAGATTCTTTACTGCTGAGCACCAAGTCCATCTTTTTTCTTAATGTAGTCATTTGTTGTTATAAACTTCCCTCTTAGAATCATTCTTTCTGTATCTCACAACTTTCGATGTTTGTGTTTCCATTTTTGTCTAGATTTAAAAAATTGCCCTTTTGATCTTCTTTGACCCACTGATGCTTCAGGAGCATGTAGCTTTTTTTCCAACATTCATTTCTGTATTTATGGATTTTTCATCTTTTTTCTTGTTATTGATAGCTAGTTTCACACCATTGTAATTAGAAAAGATAATTGATATGATTTCACTTTTCTTAAATTTCTTAAGACTTGTTTTGTGGCTTAACATATGATATATCCTGGAGAATGCTCAGAGTGTGCTTGAGAAGAATGTGCATTTTGCTGCTATTGGATGCAATGTTCTATATATGACTGTTGAATGTGAAAGTGAAAATCACTCAGTCATGTCCAACTCTTTGTGACCCCATGGACTATACAGTCCCTGGAATTCTCCAGGCAAGAATATTGGAGTGGATAGATGTTCCATTCTCTAGGGGATCTTCCCAACCCAGGGACTGAACCCAGGTCTCCCTCATTGCAGGTGGGTTCTTTACCAGCTGAGCCACCAGGAAAGCCCAGTACTGGAGTGAGTAGCCTATCCCTTCTCCAGCAGTTCTTCCTGACCCAGGAATTGAACCGAGGTCTCCCTCATTGCAGGTGTATTCTTTACCAGCTGAGCTACCAGGGGAGCCCATATGACTATTAGGTCCACTTATTTAAAAGTATAGTTCAGATCCATAGTTCCTCATTGATTTTCTGTCTGGATGATCTGTTTATTGATTAAAATAAGGTATTGAAATACACTCAGTTCAGTTCCGTTCACTTCAGTCGCTCAGATGTGTCCTACTCTTTGCGACCCCATGAATTGCAGCACGCCAGGCCTCCCTGTCCATCACCAACTCCCGGAGTTCACTCAGACTCACGTCCATTGAGTCAGTGATGCCATCCAGCCATCTCATCCTCTGTTGCCCCCTTCTCCTGCTGCCCCCAATCCCTCCCAGCATCAAAGTCTTTTCCAATGAGTCAACTCTTCTCATTAGGTGGCCAAAGTACTGGAGTTTTAGCTTTAGCATCATTCCTTCCAAAGAAATCCCAGGGTTGATCTCGTTCAGAATGAACTGGATGTCCTTGCAGTCCAAGGGACTCTCAAGAGTCTTATCCAACACCACACTTCAAAAGCATCAATTCTTTGGCGCTCAGCCTTCTTCACAGTCCAACTCTCACATCCATACATGACTACTGGAAAAACCATAGCCTTGACTAGACGGACCTTAGTCAGCAAAGTAATGTCTGCTTTTGAATATGCCACCTAGTTTGGCCACAACTTTTCTTCCAAGGAGTAAGCGTCTTTTAATTTCATGGCTGCAATGATTTCTTAATATTTACTTTATATAATTATGTACTTTGTTGTAGGGTGCACATATAGTCACAACTGTAATAATCTATGGATGAATTGACCCCTTATATAATGACTTTTTTGTCTCCTAACCATTTTTGACTTAAAGTCTATTTTGTCTGATATGAAAAAGCTACTTCTGCTCTCTTTCTACTTGCATGGATATCTTTTTCCATCACTCTGTTTGGAGCCAATCAATATATGTCCTGTGGTAGCATATAGTTGGGTCTTTTTCTTTTTTTTTTTTTCCCCAATTCCTTCAGTCACTCTGTGCCTTTGATTGGAGAATTTAATCCGTTTACATTTAAGGTAATTTTTGATAGGAGGACTTCCCACGTGGCTTATTGGTAAACAATCCATCTGCCAAGCCAGAGATGTGGGTTCAATCCTTGGCTCAGGAAGATCCCCTGGAGAAGGAAAAAGCAACCCACGCCAATATTCTTGCCTAGAGAGTCCCATGGACAGAGCAGCCTGGTAGGCTAGAGTCCGCAAGATTGCACAATCAAACATGACTGAAGCGAATTTGCATGCATGCACATGGTTTTTTGCTGTCTGTGATTTTGGGTAATCCTTTCTAGATGTGTTACTATTGGAGCCCTCCTCCTCATGCTCTTTACAGAGGTCCATACAATGCAACTGTCTCAAGGCCGGAGGTCCAGGGGTCCCTCTTTAAATTTCAATGGGCGGAGGCACCTACCAGTGATAACATGGAACAATATCTCCTGAGCATACTGGAAACAGGCTCAGAGATTAGTTGTTCTTCTGGGCTTCATTATCAGCATGAGTCAAAAGGGGGCCTGTTTATGGAACACAAATTTATCAGAGAAAGGTTTACCTACCTTCAGCTTACAACCAGAAATCAAGTCTAGCTTGGCCATTTAAAAGATCTGCATCTCTCCAAGTCTTGATGTCCCTATCTATCGATTGAGGGAATAGCAAACACACCTGGAGGATGTTTGAGAATTAAATAAGATGATGTATGCAGAGTTAATGTAGGAAGTGGTCCACTGCAGGGCTAATATATACTGGTTAGATGGTTTTAGTCCCAAGCACTGTGTGAGAGTCTATGCAACTTCACCCCATATCGGATCCACAGTTGCTTGGGGCAACTAAGGAGAACGAGGACCAGTTGGTCATGTGGCTGGAAACAAAGACCTACTCATAGGCTCAAACTCAAGTTTTTTGATTCTAAAGTTTGCTTAGGTTTCCTTTTGAACGTCCTGTGCTCTGTTCAGTTTGAGTGCTAAAAAAGTACTTTGCATTTTGCAAGTTGGTCACAGAATGGGTAACTCCTCTGGGTTTTCATGGACATGAGGTCAGTGTCCTTTTCCTCCACAGATTCCCGTGCTCCTAAACCTGAGCAGAGATCCTGAGGTCAGCCTGCCTGCTCCACCACTCATGTATGCCCTGGCCCTTGGTGCCTGTCTGGGAGGTAAGCGGGTATTGGATTTGAGGGAGGGCCCCCAGACACTATGGTGAGCCTGAAGTGATGAGTCAGTTCAGTTCAGTTCAGTCGCTCAGAGGTGTCCAACTCTTTGTGACCCCATGAATTGCAACATGTCAGGCCTCCCTGTCCATCATCATCTCCTGGAGTTCACTCAAACTCACGTCCATTGAGTCAGTGATGCTATCCAGCCATCTCATCCTCTGTCGTCCCCTTCTCCTCCTGCCCCCAATCCCTCCCAGCATCAGAGTCTTTTACAATGAGTCAGTTCTTCACTTGAGGTGGCCAAAGTACTGGAGCTTCAGCTTTAGCATCAGTCCTTCCAAAGAACGCCCAGGACTGATCTCCTTCAGAATGGACAGGTTGGATGTCCTTGCAGTCTAAGGGACTCGCAAGAGTCTTTTCCAACACCACACTTCAAAAGCATCAATTCTTCAGCGCTCAGCTTTCTTCACAGTCCAACTCTCACATCTATACATGACCACAGGAAAAACCATAGCCTTGACTAGACGGACCTTAGTCGGCAAAGTGATGTTTCTGCTTTTGAATATGCTATCTAGGTTGGTCATAACTTTCCTTCCAAGAAGTAAGCGTCTTTTAATTTCATGGCTGCAATCACCATCTGCAGTGATTTTAAAGCCCAGAATGATAAAGTCTGACACTGTTTCCACTGTTTCCCCATCTATTTCCCATGAAGTGATGGGACCAGATGCCATGATCTTCGTTTTCTGAATGTTGAGGTTTAAGCCAATTTTTTTCACTCTCCTCTTTCATTTCATCAAGTTCCTCTTCATTTTCTGCCATAAGGGTGGTGTCATCTGCATACCTGAGGTTATTGACATTTCTCCCAGCAATCCTGATTCCAGCTTGTGCTTCTTCCAGCCCAGCGTTTCTCATAATGTACTTTGGAAATAAGTTAAATGATCAGGGTGACAATATACAGACTTGATATACTCCTTTTCCTATTTGGAACCAGTCTGAGAAGTGATGATTAATGAATGCCAAATTGAAAGTAAAGTAAAAATACTTAAAGTAAGAATAGTTCATGATTTCCTAAGTGGAAACCCATCTTTACCTTTGACTGGAGAGTTCTATCCCTACTCAGTTTCTCTGCAAAGTGTGTTACTTTCCATTCTCTGCAGAACTGCCCCTGACATTCTGAGTTGTGGCTTGAGGATGGTCATTACTGACATTTCAAAGTTAATGTCTTCCTGCACTGCATGCAGATGTGGCTTAGTGGCTTAGGTTTAGAAGCAGATTTTGAATCAGAGACCATCCTCAGTGGCAACTTCTTATTCCCCCTTTTAAGGAGTGTGTGTTGTGGGTGATGGTGGGTAAAGTGATGAATGTGTGTGCTAAGAAGTAGAGACTCTAATGAAAGAATAAGAAGAAAAATTTTAAAAAGTTTTTTTGGGGGGCTGAAAGAGTGTTTTGTCTTTTGGAGACATTAAAAATTCAATTAGAAGAAGTATCAAGAGAGACTAACCTTTGGTGAGTAAACACAGGGATTTGGATGTGATTGTATTTGGAAGGAGACCTAATCACCTTTAGGAACACAAGAGGATTGTGAAAAATCTTTGACAAACACAGTAAATACCTTTAAAATTTTTGTTTTTGCTTCCAGGTATGCTTAGATAATCTAGCTTTCTTTGTTCTTTGATTGGTTTCTAACTATTAAATCAACAACTTTGTTTTTAGTGTATCTTCTAGTTTGTAAAGGGGGACTAATGTCATTCAGTGAAGTTGTTCTGAATTCTGGAGACAGCTAGTTCACCTAATTCAGCAACTGAGGCCTCAAATTCTGAATTTAGACTTGTTAAAATGACCGCCATCTGAGATCGGCCCCAGGAAAAGCAACAACTGCATTCACAACCACATTTAATATCAATGATAGACATAGAATCCAGAGACACCAGGAAATATGTCCACTGTGCAGAATTTT
Source organism: Ovis aries (assembly GCF_016772045.2). Taxonomy (NCBI): domain Eukaryota; kingdom Metazoa; phylum Chordata; class Mammalia; order Artiodactyla; family Bovidae; genus Ovis; species Ovis aries. The sequence continues at coordinate 113,240,724 of NC_056055.1, read as the reverse complement.
GTTCATTAAACCTTACTGAGCATCTTCTACTTTTATATGGTGACACTGTCTTCCTGAGTGGGGAGACAGTCACCTAAATTAAGATCACAATATAAATGGATCCTCTTATGGCCATGTACATAGAGTGCTCAGGGAGCACCACAGAGGCTGGAGGAAAGTCAGGAATGGCTCCAGAGAGGGAAGTTTTGAGCTGGTTCTCAAAGAATAAGAAGCCTCCTGGACTGGTTCTTATTCACCCAGACCATGTAGAATGAATAGAATAGAGGGGATTATCAAGGAGAGAAGTTAACATGGACCACTTACATGGCTAATAACTTAAAATATGATTAAACATTTGGTGATTGAGACTTTTTAAAATTTATATATTTTTATTTATTTATTTATTTTTAATTTTAAAATCTTTATTTCTTACATGTGTTCCCAAACATGAACCCCCCTCCCACCTCCCTCCCCATAACATCTCCCTGGGTCATCCCCATGCACCAGTCCCAAGCATGCTGTATTCTGCGTCAGACGTAGACTGGCGATTCAATTCTACATGATAGTATACATGTTTCAATGCCATTCTCCCAAATCATCCCACCCTCTCCCTCTCCCTCTGAGTCCAAAAGTCCGTTATACACATCTGTGTCTTTTTTTCTGTCTTGCATACAGGGTCGTCGTTGCCATCTTTCTAAATTCCATATATATATATGTGTTAGTATACTGTATTGGTGTTTTTCTTTCTGGCTTACTTCACTCTGTATAATCGGCTCCAGTTTCATCCATCTCATCAGAACGGATTCAAATGAATTCTTTTTAATGGCTGAGTAATACTCCATTGTGTATATGTATCACAGCTTTCTTATCCATTCATCTGCTGATGGACATCTAGGTTGTTTCCATGTCCTGGCTATTATAAACAGTGCTGCGATGAACATTGGGGTACATGCGTCTCTTTCAATTCTGGTTTCCTCAGTGTGTATGCCCAGCAGTGGGATTGCTGGATCATAAGGTAGTTCTATTTGCAATTTTTAAAGGAATCTCCACACTGTTCTCCATAGTGGCTGTACTAGTTTGCATTCCTACCAACAGTGTAGGAGGGTTCCCTTTCTCCACACCCTCTCCAGCATTTATTGCTTGCAGATTTTTGGATCGCAGCCATTCTGACTGGTGTGAAGTGGTACCTCATTGTGGTTTTGATTTGCATTTCTCTAATAATGAGTGATGTTGAGCATCTTTTCATGTGTTTGTTAGCCATCCGTATGTCTTCTTTGGAGAAATGTCTATTTAGTTCTTTCACCCATTTTTTGATTGGGTCGTTTATTTTTCTGGAATTGAGCTGCAGGAGTTGCTTGTATATTTTTGAGATTAGCTGCTTGTCAGTTGCTTCATTTGCTATTATTCTCTCCCATTCAGAAGGCTGTCTTTTCACCTTGCTTATAATTTCCTTTGTTGTGCAGAAGCTTTTAATTTTAATTAGATCCCATTTGTTTATTTTTGCTTTTCTTTCCAGAATTCTGGGAGGTGGATCATAGAGGATCCTGCTGTAATTTATGTCGGAGAGTGTTTTGAAATTTTTATATATTTTTAATTGAAGGATAATTGCTTTAAAACATTGTGTTGGTTTCTGTCATACACCAACATGCATCAACCATAAGAGCACGTATGTCCCCTCCCTTGTGAACCTCCCTCCCACTTCCCATCCCATCCCACCTCTCTAAATTGTCACAGAGCTCATATTTGTGTTCCCTGTGTCATATAGAAAAATTCCTACAGGCTATTTTGCATATGGTAGTGTATATAGTTCCATGCTACTCTCGCCATTCATTCCACCCTCTTCTTCCCTCCATTCCTGTGCCCACAAGTCTGTTCTCTATGTCTTTGTCTCCACTGCTGACCTGCAGATATGTTCATCAGTACCATCTTTCTAGATTCCTTATATATGCATTAATATATCATATTTGTTTTCTATTTCTGACTTACTTCACTCTGTATAATAGGCTCTAGGTTCATCCACCTCATTAGAACTGACTCAAATGCTTTCCATTTTATGACTGAGTAATATTCCAATAATATTTTGTATATGTACCATAGCTTCTTTAATCATTCATCTGTCGATGGACATGGAAGCAACCTAGATGTTGCTTCCATGTCCCAGCTATTTTAAAAGGCGCTTAAGTGAACGTTGAGGTACATGTTGCTTTTTCAATTCTGGTTTTCTCTTGGTATATGCCCAGTAGTAGGATTGTTGGGTCATATGGTCATTTTCTTCCTAGTTTGTTAAGGAATCTCCATACTTTCTTCCATAGTGGCTGATCAATTTATATTCCCACTAACAGTGCGAGAGGGTTCCCTTTCCTCCACAGCATCTCCAGCATTTATTGTTGTAGATTTTATTTATTTGCTGAACGTATGTGTATTTTCTTTAAAAAATATCTTTATATATTTTAATTGGAGGATAATTATAATATTGTGATGGCTTTTGGCATAGATCAACATGAATCAGCCATAGGCATACAGGAGTCCAACCCATCCTGAACCCCCCTCCCAAGCCCCTTCCCACCCTATCCCTGCAGGTTGTCACAGAACCTGGTACTGGGTGCCCTGCTTAATGCACCCAACTCACAGTGGTCATCCATTCTACATATGGTAATGCACATGTTTCAGTGCTATTCTAACCCTCTCCTTCTCCCAGTGGGTCCAGAAGTCTGTTCTTTATGTCTGCTGTGTCTCCTTCTGTACATAAGATCATCAGTACCATCCTTCTAGATTCCATCAGTTCAGTTCAGTTCAATTCAGTCACTCAGTCATGTCCGACTCTTTGTGACCCCATGAATTGCAGCACGCCAGGCCTCCCTGTCCATCACCATCTCCTGGAGTTAACTCAGACTCACGTCCATCGAGTCCATGATGCCATCCAGCCATCTCATCCTCTGTCGTCCCCTTCTCCTCCTGCCCCCAATCCCTCCCAGCATCAGAGTCGTTTCCAATGAGTCAACTCTTCGCGTGAGGTGGCCAAAGTACTGTAGTTTCAGCTATAGCATCAGTCCTTCCAAAGAAATCCCAGGTCTGATCTCCTTCAGAATGGACTGGTTGGATGTCCTTGCAGTCCAAGGGACTCTCAAGAGTCTTCTCCAACACCACACTTCAAAAGCATCAATTCTTCGGCTCTCAGCCTTCTTCACAGTCCAACTCTCGCATCCATACACGACCACAGGAAAAACCACAGCCTTGACTAGACAGACCTTAGTCGGCAAAGTAATGTCCCTGCTTTTGAATATACTATCTAGGTTGGTCATAACCTTTCTTCCAAGGGGTAAGCGTCTTTTAATTTCATGGCTGCAGTCACCATCTGCAGTGATTTTGGGGCCCCCCAAAATAAAGTCTGACACTGTTTCCACTGTTTCTCCATCTATTACCCATGAAGTGATGGGACCAGATGCCATGATCTTTGTTTTCTGAATGTTGAGCTTTAAGCCAACTTTTTCACTCTCCTCTTTCACTTTCATCAAGAGGCTTTTTAGCTCCTCTTCACTTTCTGCCATAAGGGTGGTGTCATCTGCAAATCTGAGGTTATTGATATTTCTCCCAGCAATCTTGATTCCAGCTTGTGTTTCTTCCAGTCCAGTGTTACTCATGATGTACTCTACAAATAAGAAATAAGCCGGGTGACAATATACAGCCTTGACATACTCCTTGTCCTGTTTGGAACCAGTCTGTTGTTCCATGTCCAGTTCTAACTGTTACTTCCTGACCTGCATACAGATTTCTCAAGAGGCAGGTCAGGTGGTCTGGTATTCCCATCTCTTTCAGAATTTTCCACAGTTTATTGTGATCCACACAGTCAAAGGATTTGGCATAGTCAATAAAGCAGAAATAGATATTTTTTTGCAACTCTCGTGCTTTTCCCATGTTCCAGGGGATGTTGGCAATTTGATCTCTGGTTCCTCTGCCTTTTCTAAAACCAGCTTGAACATCATGGAGTTCACTGTTCACATATTGCTGAATTGGCGAATTTTGAGCATTACTTTACTCGCATGTGAGATGAGTGCAATTGTGCAGTAGTTTGAGCATTCTTTGGCATTGCCTTTCTTTGGAATTGGAATGAAAATTGACCTTTTCCAGTCCTGTGGCCACTGCTGAGTTTTCCAAATGTGCTGACATATTGAGTGCACTTTTACAGCATCATCTTTCAGGATTAGAAACAGCTCAACTGGAATTCCATCACCTCCACTAGCTTTGTTCGTAGTGATGGTTTCTAAGGCCCAATTAACGTCACATTCCAAGATGTCTGGCTCTAGATTAGTGATCACATCATCATGATTCTCTGGGTCGTGAAGATTTTTTGTACAGTTTTTCTGTGTATTCTTGCCACCTGTTCTTAATATCTTCTGCTTCTGTTAGGTCCATACCATTTGTGTCCTTTATCGAGCCCATCTTTGCATGACGTGTTCCCTTGGTGTCTCTAATTTTCTTGAAGAGATCTCTAGTCTTTCCCATTCTGTTGTTTTCCTCTATTTCTTTGTATTGATCGCTGAAGAAGGGTTTCTTATCTCTTCTTGCTATTCTTTGGAACTCTGCATTCAGATGCTTACATCTTTCCTTTTCTCCTTTGCTTTTCACCTCTCTTTTTTTCACAGCTATTTGTAAGGCCTCCCCTGACAGCCATTTTGCTTTTTTGCATTTCTTTTCCATGGGGATGGTCTTGATCCCTGTCTCCTGTACAATGTCACGAACCTCATTCCATAGTTGATCAGGCACTCTATGTATGAGATCTAGGCCCTTAAATCTATTTCTCACTTCCACTGTATAATCATAAGGGATTTGATTTAGGTCATACCTGAATGGTCTAGCGGTTTTCCCTATTTTCTTCAATTTAAGTCTGAATTTGGTAATAAGGAGTTCATGGTCTGAGCCACAGTCAGCTCCTGGTCTTGTTTTTGCTGAATGTATAGAGCTTCTCCATCTTTTGCTGCAAAGAATATAATCAATCTGATTTTGGTGTTGACCATCTGGTGATGTCCATGTGTAGAGTCTTCTCTTGTGTTGTTGGAAGAGGGTGTTTGCTATGACCAGTGCATTATCTTGGCAAAACTCTATTAGTCTTTGCCCTGCTTCATTCCACATTCCAAGGCCAAATTTGCCTGTTACTCCAGGTGTTTCTTGACTTCCTACTTTTGCATTCCAGTTCCGTATAATGAAAAGGACATCTTTTTTGGGTGTTAGTTCTAAAAGGTCTTGTAGGTCTTCATAGAACAGTTCAAATTCAGCTTTTTCAGCGTTACTGGTTGGGGCATAGACTTGGATTACTGTGATATTGAATGGTTTGCCTTGGAATCGAACAGAGATCATTCTGTCGTTTTTGAGATTGCATCCAAGTACTGCATTTCGGACTCTTCTGTTGACCATGATGGCTACTGCATTTCTTCTGAGGGATTCCTGCCCGCAGTAGTAGATATATTGGTCATCTGAGTTAAATTCAGCCTTTCCAGTCCATTTTAGTTCGCTGATTCCTAGAATGTCCACGTTCACCCTTGCCATCTCCTGTTTGACCACTTCCAATTTGCCTTGATTCATGGACCTGACATTCCAGGTTCGTATGCAATATTGCTCTTTACAGCATCGGACCTTGCTTCTATCACCAGTCACATCCACAGCTGGGTATTGTTTTTGCTTTGGATCCATCCCTTCGTTCTTTCTGGAGTTATTTTTCCACTGACCCCCTGTAGCATATTGGGTACCTAATGACCTGGGGAGTACCTCTTTCAGTATCTTATCATTTTGCTTTTTATACTGTTCATGGGGTTCTCAAGGCAAGAATACTAAAGTGGCTTGCCATTCCCTTCTCCAGTGGACCACACTCTGTCAGACCTCTCCACCATGACCTGCCCATCTTGGGATGCCCCGTGGGCATGGCTTAGTTTCATTGAGTTAGACAAGGCTGTGGTCCTAGTGTGATTAGATTGACTAGATTTCTGTGAGTATGGTTTCAGTGTGTCTGCCCTCTGATGCCCTCTTGCAACACCTACCATCTTACTTGGGTTTCTCTTACCTTGGGCGTGGGGTATCTCTTCATGGCTGCTCCAGCAAAGCACAGCCGCTGCTCCTTACCTTGGATGCGGGGTATCTCCTTACCACCACCGTTCCTTACCTTCAATGTGGGATAGCTCCTTGATTCCTGTATATAGATTAATATACATCAGTTGTCTTCCTCTTTCTCACTTACTTCACTCTGTATAATAGGCTCTAGGTTCATCCACCTCATTAGAACTGACTCAAATGCATTCCTTTTATAGCTGAATAATATTCTGTTTTGTATATGTATCACAACTTCCTTATCCATTCATTTGCTGATGGACATCTAGGTTGCTTCCATGTCCTCGCTATTGTAAATAGTGCTGCGATTAACATTGTGGTACATGTATCTGTTTCAGTTCTGGTTTCCTCAATGTATGGTTTCCTCAGTGTGGCATTTTTGGGTCATAGGATGGTTGTATTCTCAGTTTTTTAAGGAATCTCCACAGATTTCTCCATAGTGGTGGTAAAAGTTTGCCTTCCAACAAACAGTGCAAAAGGGTTCCCTTTTCTCCACATCCTCTCCATTTATTGTTTGTAGACTTTTCGATGATGGTTTTTTCTGACCATTGTAAGATGATACCCCATTGTGGTTTAGATTTGCATTTCTCTGATAATGAGTGATGTTGAGCATCTTTTCATGTGTTTATTAGCCATCTATATGTGGTCTTTGGAGAAATATCTGTTTAGGTTTTTGGCCCACTTTTTAATTGGATTGTTTGTTTTCTGGTGTTGAGTTGCATGAGCTGCATGTATATTTTGGAGAAAAATTCTTTGTCAGTTGTTTCATTTGCTTTGCTTTTTCCTATTATGAAGGCTTCCTTTTCATCTTGCTTATAGTTTCCTTCATCCTGCAAATGCTTTTAAGTTTAATTAGGTCCCATTTGTTTATATTTGTTTTTATTTCCATTATGCTGGGAGGTGGGTCATACAGGACCTTGCTGTGATTTGTGTCAGAGTGTGTTCTGCCTATGTTTTATTCAAATAATTTTACAATTTCTGTTCTTACATTTAAGTCTTTATCCATTTTGAGTTTATTTTTCTGTATGGTGATAGGAAGTGTTTTAGTTTCATTCTTTTACATGTAGTTGACCAGTTTTCCCAGCACCACTTGTTGAAGAGACTGTCTTTTCTCCATTGTATATTTTTTGCCTTCTTTGTCAAAGATAAGGTGTATATAGGTGTATGAATTTATCTCCAGATTTTCTATTTTTTTCAACTGATCTATATCTTTGTCTTTGTGCCAATACCATACTATCTTGATGACTGTAGCTTTGTAGTACAATCTGAAGTTGGGAAGATTGATTCCTCCAGTTCCATTCTTCTTTCTCAAAATTGTTTTGGCTATTTGGGGCCTTTTGTGTTTCCATGCTGCTGCTACTGCTGCTGCTAAGTTGCCTCAGTTGTGTCCAACTCTGTGCGACCCCATAGACAGCAGCCCACCAAGCTCTGCCGTCCCTGGGATTCTCCAGGCAAGAACACTGGAGTGGGTTGCCATTTCCTTCTCCAATGCATGAAAATGAAAAGTGAAAGTGAGGTCGCTCAGTCGTGTCCGACTTTTAGCGACTGCATGGACTGTAGCCTACCAGGCTTTTGCATCCATGGGATTTTCTAGGCAAGAGTACTGGAGTGGGGTGCCATTGCCTTCTCCGTTGTGTTTCCATACAAATTGTGAAATTATTTGTTCTAGTTCTGTGAAAAATACTGTTGGTAGTTTGATAGGGATTATATTGAACCAATAGATTGCTTTGAGTAGTATACTCAATTTCACTATATTGACTTTTCCAATCCAAGAATATGGTATATTTTTCCATCTTTAATCTTTGGTTTCTTTCATCAATGTTTTGTAATTTTCTATATACAGGTCTTTGGTGTCTTTAGGTAAATTTATTCCTAAGTTCTTTATTTTTTTCATTGCAGTGGTGGCTAGGATTGTTTACTTAATTTCCTTTTCTGATCTTTCATTGTATGCATATAGGAATGCAAGGAATTTCTCTGTGTTAATTTTATAGCCTATGAAGTGAAGTGAAGTGAAGTTGCTCAGTCGTGTCCGACTCTTTGCGACCCCATGGACTGTAGCCCACCAGGTTCCTCCTTCCATGGGATTCTCCAGGCAAGAATACTGGAGTGGGTTGCCATTTCCTTCTCTATGGGATCTTCCTGACCCAGGAATCAAACCCCGGTCTCTCGCCTTGAAGGCAGATGCTTTAACCTCTGAGCATCCTGTGACTTTACTATATTCATTGCTTAGCTCTAATAATTTTCTGGAGGCTTCTTTATGGCTTTCTACGTAGAGGATCATGTCATCTGCAAAAGTGAAAGTTTTACTTCTTTTCCAATCTGGATTCCTTTCATTTCCTTTTCTTCTCTAATTGCCGTGGCTAGGACCTCCAAAATTATTCTGAATAGTAGTGGTGAGAGATCCTTTTTTCTACAGTTCTTCAGTGTATTCTTGCCACCTCTTCATAATATCTTCTGCTTCTGTTAGGTCCATACCATCTCTGTCCTTTATCGAGCCCATCTTTGCATGAAATGTTCCCTTGGTATCTCTCCTTTTACATGAAGAGATCTCTAGTCTTTCCCATTCTGTTGTTTTCCTCTATTTCTTTGCATTGATCGCTAAAGAAGGGTTTCTTATCTCTTCTTGCTATTCTTTGGAACTCTGCATTCGGATGCTTATATCTTTCCTTTTCTCCTTTGCTTTTCACCTCTCTTTTTTTCACAGCTATTTGTAAGGCCTCCCCTGACGGCCATTTTGCTTTTTTGCATTTCTTTTCCATGGGGATGGTCTTGATCCCTGTCTCCTGTACAATGTCACGAACCTCATTCCATAGTTGATCAGGCACTCTATGTATGAGATCTAGGCCCTTAAATCTATTTCTCACTTCCACTGTATAATCATAAGGGATTTGATTTAGGTCATACCTGAATGGTCTAGCGGTTTTCCCTATTTTCTTCAATTTAAGTCTGAATTTGGTAATAAGGAGTTCATGGTCTGAGCCACAGTCAGCTCCTGGTCTTGTTTTTGCTGAATGTATAGAGCTTCTCCATCTTTTGCTGCAAAGAATATAATCAATCTGATTTTGGTGTTGACCATCTGGTGATGTCCATGTGTAGAGTCTTCTCTTGTGTTGTTGGAAGAGGGTGTTTGCTATGACCAGTGCATTATCTTGGCAAAACTCTATTAGTCTTTGCCCTGCTTCATTCCACATTCCAAGGCCAAATTTGCCTGTTACTCCAGGTGTTTCTTGACTTCCTACTTTTGCATTCCAGTTCCGTATAATGAAAAGGACATCTTTTTTGGGTGTTAGTTCTAAAAGGTCTTGTAGGTCTTCATAGAACAGTTCAAATTCAGCTTTTTCAGCGTTACTGGTTGGGGCATAGACTTGGATTACTGTGATATTGAATGGTTTGCCTTGGAATCGAACAGAGATCATTCTGTCGTTTTGAGATTGCATCCAAGTACTGCATTTCGGACTCTTCTGTTGACCATGATGGCTACCGCATTTCTTCTGAGGGATTCCTGCCCGCAGTAGTAGATATATTGGTCATCTGAGTTAAATTCAACCATTCCAGTCCATTTTAGTTTGCTGATTCCTAGAATGTCCACGTTCACCCTTGCCATCTCCTGTTTGACCACTTCCAATTTGCCTTGATTCATGGACCTGACATTCCAGGTTCGTATGCAATATTGCTCTTTACAGCATCGGACCTTGCTTCTATCACCAGTCACATCCACAGCTGGGTATTGTTTTTGCTTTGGATCCATCCCTTCATTCTTTCTGGAGTTATTTCTCCACTGACTCCCTGCAGCATATTGAGCACCTAATGACCTGGGGAGTACCTCTTTCAGTATCTTATCATTTTGCTTTTTATACTGTTCATGGGGTTCTCAAGGCAAGAATACTAAAGTGGCTTGCCATTCCCTTCTCCAGTGGACCACACTCTGTCAGACCTCTCCACCATGACCTGCCCATCTTGGGATGCCCCGTGGGCATGGCTTAGTTTCATTGAGTTAGACAAGGCTGTGGTCCTAGTGTGATTAGATTGACTAGATTTCTGTGAGTATGGTTTCAGTGTGTCTGCCCTCTGATGCCCTCTTGCAACACCTACCATCTTACTTGGGTTTCTCTTACCTTGGGCGTGGGGTATCTCTTCATGGCTGCTCCAGCAAAGCACAGCCGCTGCTCTTTACCTTGGATGAGGGGTATCGCCTCCCACCATCCTTGCTGACCTTCAACATGGGATGGCTCCTCTAGGCCCTCCTACACCCGGGCAGCCACCACTCCTTGGGAGTGGGGTTGCTCCTCTCGGTCGCTGACCTGGCCTCAGGCGTCAGGTTGCTCCTTCCAGCTGCTGCCCCTGGCCTCTGGCACTGCCCCTGGCCTCGGATGCGGGGTAGCTCCTCTTGACCACAGACCCTGGCCTCGGACGCAGGGTGGCTCCTCTTGGCCATTGCCCCTGACCTCGGACACAGTGTAGCTCCTCCCGGCTGCCATCCCTGGCCTTGGATGCAGGGTATATCCTCCCGGCCATCGCCCCTGACCTTGGGCGTCGGGTAGCTTCTCTCGGCTGCCCCAGACCTCGGACGCGGGGTAGCTCCTCTTGGCCATTCCTGTGCTGTCAGCCTGGCACTCTAGGCCACTGCTCCTGACCTCTGACCTGGGGTAGCTCTCGGCCGGGCTTAGTGTGCCGGCCAACACTGCCTGTGCTTAGTGCACCAGCCGCCGCTGAACTGTACAAAAAGGATCTTCACGTCCTAGATAATCACGATGGTGTGATCACTCATCTAGAGCCAGACATCTTGGAATGTGAAGTCAAGTGGGCCTCAGAAAGCATCACTATGAACAAAGCTAGAGGAGGTGATGGATTTCCAGTAGAGCTATTTCAAATCCTGAAAGATGATGCTGTGAAAGTGCTGCACTCAATATGCCAGCACATTTGGAAAACTCAGCAGTGGCCACAGGACTGGAAAAGGTCAGTTTTCATTCCAATCCCAAAGAATGCTCAAACTACTGCACAATTGCACTCATCTCACATGCTGGTAAAGTAATGCTCAAAATTCTCCAAGCCAGGCTTCAGCAATAAGCGAACTGTGAACTTCCTGATGTTCAAACTGGTTTTCGAAAAGGCAGAGGAACCAGAGATCAAATTGCCAACATCTGCTGGATCATGGAAAAAGCAAGAGAGTTCCAGTAAAACATCTATTTCTGCTTTATTGACTATGCCAAAGCCTTAGACTGTGTGGATCACAATAAACTGTGGAAAATTCTGAAAGAGATGGGAATACCAGACCACCTAACCTGCCTCTTGAGAAATCTGTATGCAGGTCAGGAAGCAGCAGTTAGAACTGGACATGGAACAACAGACTGGTTCCAAATAGGAAAAGGAGTACGTCAAGGCTGTATATTGTCACCCTGCCTATTTAACTTATATGCAGAGTACATCATGAGAAACGCTGGACTGGAAGAAACGCAAGCTGGAATCAAGATTGCTGGGAGAAATATCAATAACCTCAGATATGCAGATGACACCACCCTTATGGCAGAAAGTGAAGAGGAGCTAAAAAGCCTCTTGATGAAATTGGAAGAGCAGAGCAAAATAGTTGGCTTAAAGCTCAACATTCAGAAAATGAAGATCATGGCATCTGGTCCCATCACTCCATGGGAAATAGATGGAGAAACAGTGGAAACAGTGTCAGACTTTATTTTTTGGGGCTCCCAAATCACTGCAGATGGTGACTGCAGCCATGAAATTAAAAGACACTTACTCCTTGGAAGAAAAGTTATGACCAACCTAGATAGCATATTCAAAAGCAGCGACATTACTTTGCCGACTAAGGTCCATCTAGTCAAGGCTATGGTTTTCCAGTAGTCATGTATGGATGTGAGAATTGGACTGTGAAGAAGGCTGAGTGCCAAAGAATTGACGCTTTTGAAGTGTGGTGTTGGAGAAGACTCTTGAGAGTCCCTTGGACTGCAAGGAGGTCCAACCCGTCCATTCTGAAGGAGATCAACCCTGGTATTTCTTTGGAAAGAATGATGCTAAGGCTGAAACTCCAGCACTTTGTCCGCCTCATGCAAAGGATTTACTCATTGGAGACGATTTTGATGCTGGGAGAGATTGGGGGCAGGTGGAGAAGGGGACGACAGAGGATGAGATGGCTGGATGGCATCACTGACTTGATGAACGCGAGTCTGAGTGAACTCCGGGAGTTGGTGATGGACTGGGAGGCTTGGTGTGCTGCGATTCATGGAGTCACTAGAGTCGGACATCACTGAGCAACTGAACTGAACAGTGGTGAGGGAGGGCACCCATGTCTTGTTCCTGATTTTAGAGGAAATGTTTTCAAATTTTTGCTATTGAGGATAATGTTTGCTCTGGGTTTGTCTTCAATGGCTTTTATTATGTTTAGGTATATTCCTTCTATGCCTACTTTCTGGAGAGTTTTATTATAAATGGGTGTTGAATTTTGTAAAAGGCTTTCTCAGAATCTATTGAAATAATAATATGGTTTTTATGTTTAAAATTTTTAATAATGGCATTGAGCAACTTGCATATATTGAAGAATCCTTGCATCCCTGGAATAAACCTGACTTGATCAGGCTACATGATGTTTTTAATGAACACATTAAAATTGTTGTTTGCTGGAGTTTTGTTGAGGATTTTTGCATCATTTTCATTAGTGATATTGGCCTGTAACTTTTTTTTGTGTGTGTGCGATGTCTTTGGAATAAGGGTGATACCTTGTAGAATTAGTTTGGTTGTGTTTTCTCCTCTTCTGTTCTTTTGGGAGAGTTTTAGGATACCCAATCAAAAAGTGGGCCAAAGACCTAAATAGACATTTCTCCAATTAAGACATATGGATGGCTAACAAACACATGAAAAGATGCTCAACATCACTCATTATTAGAGAAATGCAAATCAAAACCACAATGAGGTACCACTTCACGCCAGTCAGAATGGCTGCAATCCAAAAGTCTACAAGCAATAAATGCTGGAGAGGGTGTGGAGAAAAGGGAACCCTCTTACACTGTTGGTGGGAATGCAAACTAGTACAGCCACTATGGAGAACAGTGTGGAGACTCCTTAAAAAACTGGAAATAGAACTGCCTTATGACCCAGCAAACCCACTTCTGGGCATACACACCAAGGAAACTATAATTGAAAGAGACACGTGTATCCCAATGTTCATCGCAGCACTGTTTATAATAGCCAGGACATGGAAACAAACTAGATGTCCATCAGCAGATGAATGGATAAGAAAGCTGTGGTACATATGCACAATGGAGTGTTACTCAGCCATCACATTTGAATCCGTTCTAATGAGGTGGATGAAACTGGAGCTGATTATACAGAGTGAAGTAAGCCAGAAAGGAAAACACCAATGCAGTATTCTAACACATATATATGGAATTTAGAAAGATGGTAACGATAACCCTGTATGCGAGACAGCAAAAGAGACGCAGATGTACAGAACAGACTTTTTGATTCTGTGGGAGAGAGAGAGGGTGGGATGATTTGGGAGAATGGCATTGAAACATATATAATATCATATAAGAAACGAATCGCCAGTCTAGGTTTGATGCAGGATACAAGATGCTTGGGGTTGGTGTACTGGGATAACGCAGAGGGATGGTATGGGGAGGGAGGTGGGAAGGGGGGTTCAGGAGTGGGAACTTAATGTACACCTGTGGCAAATTCATGTTGATGTATGGCAGAACCAATACAGTATTGTAAAGTAAAAAAATAAAAAATAAAAAAAAGAAGGATAGGTATTAGCTCTTCTCTAAATGTTTGAAAGAATTCACCTTTGAAGCCATCTGGCCCTGGACATTTGTTTTGGGGAGTTTTTTTTTTTAGTCACAGTTTTGATTTGATTGTTTGTAATTCGCTTTTCATAATTTCTGTTTCTTCCTGATTTACTCATGGAAAGTTGAACTTTTCTAAGAATCTGTCCATTTTCTCTGTTTTCCATTTTATTAGCATATAGTTGTTCATAGTAGTCTCTTATGGTCCTTTGTATTTTTGCATTTTCTGTTGTAACTGCTGCTTTTCCATTCCTAATCTTGTTGATTTGGCTTTCTCCCTTTTTTGCTTGATGAATCTGGCTACTGGTTTGTCAAATTTGTTTATCTTCTCAGAACCAGCTTTTAGTTTTATTAATCTTTACTATTGTTTCCTTCCTTTCTTTTTCATTTATTTCTGCTCTGATCTTTATGATCTCTTTCTTTCCACTAAGGTTTTTGGGATTTCTTTGTTGTTGTTCTAGCAGCTATGTGATGTTTTCTTGTTTCTTGTGGTAGGATAGTATTGCTATAAACTTCCCTCTTAGAACTGCTTTTGCTGCATCGCATAGATTTTGGATTGTCGTGCTTTTGTTGTCACTTGTTTCTAGGAATTTAAAAAATTTTCTTCTTATATCTTCAGTAACCTATTCATTAAGTGTAAATGTATTGTTTAATCTCGATTTGTTTGTGTTTTTTACAGTTCCCCCTCCCCCCTGTATTTGATACCTAGTTTCACAGCATCTTGGTCAGAAAAAATGCTTGATATGATTTCAATTTTCTTCAGTTTACTGAGGCTTGATTTTTGACCCAAGATGTGATCTATCCTAGAGAATGTTCCATCTGCACTTTGGAAGGAAGTGTATTCTTCTGTATTTGGATGAAAAGTCCTGAAGTAATCAATTAGGTCCATTTGGTCTTATGTTTCATTTAATGTTTGTGTTTCTTTATTAATTTTCTGTTTTGATGATCTGTTTTCGTTGATGGAGATGGATCTTCTCTTTCTGAAGGGCAGCACTGTGTCGAGTAGTAGGTTTTGGGGTGTCTATCGGTTAGATATGGCTTTGGGCAGCCTGTCTGCTAATGTGCAGTGTTGTGTTTCTGTTTTATTGAAGGATTGTGTGGGGTATCTGGGCACTGGTGCTTGCTGGCCTTTGGGTGGGCTTGGTTTTGGTGTTGAGATGGAGGCCATTGGGAGGACCCTCATCTATGAATGTTCCCTGAGGTCATGAGTTCTCTGGTGGGATTAGAATTGGGTCTCTCATCTCAGGGGTTCAGGCTCATATTGAAACTCTAAGACCTCACAAGTCACACTGGACAAAAGACATGTTTCCAATACTCTTGGTGAGGGCAACACTCAGCAGCCCAGGACACCCAGCAAG
Organism: Ovis aries; assembly: GCF_016772045.2. NCBI lineage: Eukaryota > Metazoa > Chordata > Mammalia > Artiodactyla > Bovidae > Ovis > Ovis aries. The sequence goes on along the minus strand of NC_056055.1, from coordinate 113,225,498 downwards.
GCTTATACCAAGTCCTCTAATGTTTCTAGGAAGGCCTTTTGACCTGTTTTGGGCAGCATGGGTTTAATTTAATCTCAGATATGGCCTTACTCCAGCTTGTAGTTGCTCCTAATGTTCACAGTTGCCCCTGGAGCCCCCAGTCTGTTCCCCACCTGGACATGAGGGGGCAAAGATCAAGGCTCATTAGGACTCATTCACTCTCTTGGGCTGGAGAAAGGGGAGGATATGACAGCCACATTATGTGTTGTGCTGGAGAGTGGCTGCCATGCCCTGTTGGGTGTTGTTAACAGTCTAAGATAAACTGTGAGTTCTTCCATAGGAAAGGGGCACAGTTTGTGGTTCCCTAGAAAGAACTCAGCTGTTAAAGCTCCCAGCAAATTGCGGGCAGTAACCTGTACCTGCTCATAGCCTGGAGGTAGCTGAAACATCTGGCATCAGGACCACATCCATGGTGTTTTGTCTACTGCCTCTAGCACCCCTCCTGGCTTTGGCAATGGTAGTCACGTCTATTTCCTCAGCCTTGTTTTAGTAGCCCTCTCAGTGCATCCTCATAGCCGCTAGCCCCCTACCTCTTCCTGGGATCTTCACTGCAGCCTCTGGCCCTGGACCCACCCTCTGCTGCAGGCCAAGCTTGCTAGCCACTCATCCTGGCTCCCCGTCCCCACCCTCTGGTCTGGGCTGAGGCTCGTGAGCTGCTTATGGGCTGAGCTCTGTTGGGCAGCTTTCTGTGTGTTTAGCCTTCTGAGCCCCACTGTTGAATGGCACTCTGAGGTTCCACAGCTCCCCCTTCTTCCCATCTGAAAGGGGATTTCCTAGTGTGTGGAAACTTCTCCTCCTTCATGACTCCTTCCCTCCCGAGGAGCACAAACTCCTGAAGTCCTCTATCTTTCTTTTTTAAATGTGTTTCTTTCATCCTACCTCATTTCAGGGAAATTAGCTTGCCTTTTTGGAGGCCCGGGGTCTTCTGTGGTCATTGAGAAGTTGCTCTGTAGGAGTTGTTCCACATTTTAATTTTTTTAATATATATTTGTGGAGACCAGGCAATCTCTGCCATCTTCTCTGCCCCGTCTTTTTTTAGCTTAAAAAAAATTTTTTTTATTGACGTATAGTTGAGTTGGTTGATTTCTTTAATGATCCATTTGTAGTTTAATAACATATGTATTGGGACTTCGATTGTAGCTCAGCCAGTAAAAAATCTTCCTGCAGTACAGGAGACCCAGGTTCGATCCCTGGGTTGGGAAGATCCCCTGGAGGAGGAAATGCAAGTCTGGTGGGCTGCCGTCTATGGGGTCACACAGAGTCAGACACGACTAAAGCAACTTAGCAGCAGCAGCAGCAGCAGCAACAATCATAAAAGAGGAAATTGACAGTAACACAGTAATAGTGGGGGATTTGGTTTTCACATATGAGTGTTTGCCTTATCTATAGATGTGCTCCTGTGTTGTTTGCATATATATTTCCCACTGTTTTATCATCTTCCTGGATTGATTCCATAATGATTATATGTGTCTTCCCTGTCTCTTGTAACAATCTTTATTTTAAAGTCTATTTTATTTTTCTGATACGAGTATTGGTATTCCAACCTTCTTTTGATTTCCATTTGCCTGGAATATCTTTTTCCATCCCCTCACTTTCAATCTGTTTCCATAGGCCTGAAGTGTGTCTCTTGTAGATAGCCTATATAATAGTCTTTGTTATATCCCTTTAGACAGTCTTTTGGTTGGAGCATTTAATCCATTTACACTTATGGTAATTATCAATATCTATGTTCCTATTGTTATTTTCGCAATGGTTTTTGGTTTGTTTTTGTAAGTTTTTTTTCTTCTGTTCCTTTTTAATTCTTTTTTCTTATGGTTTGATGACCATCTTTAGAATTGCTTTTTCCTTTATGTGTGTGTTTCTACCATAGTTTTTTGTTTGCATTTCCTGTAAGATTTTGCTATAGCAGTATGTGTATACTCATATGTACTCATTTCTTTTCATTCTTTTCTCTCTCTCTCTCTACACACACACACACATACACACACACACACACACACACACACACACAGAGATTGGTTCCAAATTGGGAAACGAGTGAATCAAGGCTGTATAGTGTCACCCTGCTTATTTAACTCACATGCAGAGTACATCACATGAAACGCCAGACTGGATGAAGCACAAGTTGGAATCAAGGGAGAAATATCAATAAGCTCAGATATGCAGTTGACACTACACTTATGGCAGAAAGCAAAGAGGAACTGAATAGCCTATTGATGAAAGTGAAAGAAGAGAAAGTAAAAGCTGGCTTAAAACTCAACATTCAGAAAACAAAGATCATGGCATCTGGTCCCATCACTGCATGGCAAATAGATGGGGAAACAATGGAAACAGTGAGAGACTATTTCTTTGGGCTCCAAAATCACTGCAGATGGTCACTGCAGCCTGAAATTAAAAGATGCTTGCTTCTTGAAAGAAAAGCTATGACCAACCTAGACAGTATATTAAAAAGCAGAGACGTTACTTTGCTGACAAAGGTCAGTCTAGTCAAAGCTATGGTTTTTCCAGTAGTCATGTATGGATGTGAGAGTTGTACCATAAACAAAGCTGATGGACAAAGAATTGATGCTTTTGAACCGTGGTGCTGGAGAAGACTCTTGAGAGTCCCTTGGACTGCAAGGAGATCAAACTAGTCACGCTTACAGAAAATCAGACCTGAATATACATTGGAGAGACTGATGCTGAAGCTGAAACTCCAATACTTGGGCCACCTGATGCGAAGAACTGACTCATTGGAAAAGACCCTGATACTGGGGAAGATTGAAGGTGGGAGGAGAAGGATACAACAGAGGATGAGATGATTCAGTGGTACCACCGACTTGATGGACATGCATTTGAGCAAGGTCTGGGAGTTGGTGATAGACAGGGAAGCCTTGGGATCACAAAGAGTTGGACATGAGGCAATGGCACCCCACTCCAGTATTCTTGCTTGGAAAATCCCATGGATGGAGGAGCCTGATGGGCTGCAGTCCATGGGATTGCAAAGTCAGACACGACTGAGCAACTTCACCTTCACATTTCACTCTCATGCATTGAAGAAGGAAATGGCAACCCACTCCGGTGTTCTTGCCTGGAGAATCCCAGGGACAGAAGAGCTTGGTAGGCTGCCATCTCTGGGGTCGCACAGAGTCAGACACGACTGAATCGACTTAGCAGCAGCAGCAGAACAACTGAACTGACTGACTGATACATACATATGTGTGTGTGTATATGTTTTATATATATATATATAATTACTGGTTTCTTATTTTTAAATGCAATTCCCATTTCTTATATTTGTACTGTTTTCATAGTTCTTGGTTTTGATATTCTATTTGTGTATGGCTGATTTCCAGCTTTTTGCTTTTACTGGTGAGCTTTCCTATTTGTGATTTCTTGTTTCTAGTTGTGGCTTTTTTCCCCTGCCTAGAGAAGCTCCTTTGCTTGGTGGTGCTGAATTCTCTTGGCTTCTGCTTGTCTTTAAAGTTTTTTATTTCTCCCTTGAATTTGAATAATAACTTTTCTGGGTAGAATGTTCTAGGGTTGTAGGTTTTTCCCTTAGTTTTTCTGAGTTTAATTAATATGTGTTCTGGTATGTTCCTCCTTGGATTTATCCTGCATCTTCATTTCCTGGTCTTGTGTGGTTTCCTTTCACATTGTATGGAATATTTGGACTCTAATTTCTTCAATATTTTCTTAGGCCCTTTCTCTTTATCTTTGTCTTCTGGGATCCCTATTATTCAAACGTTGGTGAAATGCACTAAACAAACAATGTTGTGTCCTCATTTCTTTTCATTCATTTTTCTGTATTCTGTTCCATGGCAGTTATTTCCATGGAAGAGGGTCTGTTTTCCAGGTGGAGTAGAAGCACTGAGAGTTATGTTCCATGTGGCTTTATTGCCCTGAAGTGTGTGCTCTATTCCTAAGGACATGAGCATGAAGGAAGTGAGCCCTGTATGTGTACATCAGGTCTATATACTACCCGTGCAGCCATTTGCAATTATGCCAGAAGCAGCCCAAGGTTGTGTCTCTTTCTCTGTTGTATTCATCCCAGACCTCTTGGTAGGCTGTTGCTTGGGGGCAAGGTTTTGTGACTGCTGGTCTTCCCCCTGGAGCCTAGGCTGCCTCTGTGGTAGGACTCTCCAGGACTTGTCTATTCCAGATCTAGCTCTAAGCTGTATTGGATGTGGGCAGAGCTGAAGGGCTCTCACTGGGAAAGGAATTACTTTGTACCACATCCTAGGGACTCTCTATGGTAGATAAGTGATTCTGTGATGCCACCAACCAGCTGGTTTATGCATCAACAGTCTACTGCTACCAAATTTGCCATGGTCAAGGTCACAAGGCTGCCAACACTGGAACTGTGAAGTGCTGTGAGCGTGCTGACAGTAATGTTCCTGTGGGCACTTATGCTCTCACCTGCATGTGCTAATGGTGGTGCTCCTATGGCAGACTTATGCCCAGCTATGTGTATGCTAATGATGGGCTCTGAGTTATGGCCTGGACTACACTCCAAGCCCTCTGGAACTAGACCATATTCTCTCTCAGGGACCTTCCACTGAAGCCTGTGTTTCATTGCCTAGCTGGGCAGGGCACATTAGAAACCCTGCCCAGTGCCTGTTTGGGGTGGGAAGTGGCATGAAGTAGCAACTGATACATGTACAGCAGCTGATACACATGCACTCCTTGCAAGTAGAGTTCATGCCCCTCCTGTCCATCTCTCTGTCCTAGAAGACCTCTATGAAGGAAAGGGGGAGTTCCCAGGGAGAGGGACCACCTATGTGGACCTTTCCTCTTTCACAACTTCCTCCCAGAGGTGCTAGACTCATTCCAATACCCTTTTTCCCGTCCTGCTCAGTTACATGGGAATCTTTCCTGCTGCTTTGGTTGTATAAGAGATCTAATGTTAGCTTTCAGTTGGTTTTCTGTGAAATTCATTCTACATGTAGATGTATTTTTGATGTGTTTGCTGGGGGAGGTGAGTTCCATGTCCTTCTACTCCACCATTTTGATCCAAAAAGAGTATTTTTCAAATATTAATCCTTAACATGAGAGAAAGAAAGTGTTGCTTTTTATTTTTTAGAGCTCACTCAAGTTCTTGAATGTGACCCTGAATTATGTGTGAAATTCTGTTTTGTCCAGAAGGAGAGTTCTCTGGAGTAGCAATGTTTGGGATGCAGAGCAGATGCTACTCAGCTATTGAGGTGTGTGCTCTGCGATGGAGGCTGGCAGGGCCCTCTGAGGAACATTTGCATGTCAGCATGTTGCTTCTCTGTGCCTCACTTTCTTCATGGGGACACTCAGGACCTCAGTGCTCAGCCCCTTGAGCATTTTCTCTCTGCCTGCCTGATCTCAAGCCTGCTGCACATCTCCTACATTGTGCCGTGTCTTTGGTAACAGGCTCCCTGTGAAGCTCTGAAGGATATGAGCTGATTTCCATGCGGAATGACTTGCTAGAGTGAGAGGGAAAACCTGCCTAGGGTTAGGCAGTTAAGAAGAAGCTAATGGAAGTCTGGGGTAGGGGGAAGGTGGGAGCCGAGGCAGATCTCAGAACTGAGATGGAAATCCAGACTTTTAGGATGGGTCTGCTTCCAAACTCATTCAGGTTGTTGGCAGAATCCAGTTCCTTGGAGGTGTAAGACTGAATATCCTGTCCCTTGCTTGCTGTCAGCTGAGGCTGCCCTTAGCTCCTAAAGGCCTCTCTGGTTATGGCCCTTGGACCTAAATCTCAGAACCAGCAATGTTATATGGAAGTCTCATGGTGGGAATTCTTCCACCCCCTTGGATCTCTTGAACTCTCTATCCTGGGCTTCCTCCAGCTCTCCTCTGGGACAGCTCCTTGGAGTCTCCAGGATCTCTATGACTCTCCCTCTGAGGCTTCTCTTCTGCTTCTAGCTTGAGAAGGTTTCCTACTTTTAAGGGTTCATGTGAGTCAGTTGTGCCCACTCAGATAATTGAGAGTAATCCCGCATCTCAAGATCTATAACCTGAAATACTTCTGTAAAGACCTTCTTGCCATACATAGTAACATAATGACATAAGCACATGTTCTGAGGACTAAGGTGTAGGCTTCTCTATGGGGCTAGGGGGTGTCATCATTTTACTGCCTGGAACAAGGCAACATCTTATAGTCTGGACTGTCCACCAACCAGGGTCTATGCCTCCTTTGTTGCCACTCTAAAATCTGTCCTGCCCAAGCAGTTTGAATGTTGATCTGCCATGCCTTCCCCTGCTATGGGGCAGCTATCCCTCTCCCCTTGGTGATGGGCTTGCCCCTCCTGACCTACCACCTCTATTGCACCCTTCCTAAAATTCTGGATGGGTTCATACACTTTGAATTACACTGAGGAACAGGAGGATTCTCATGAAACGGACCATCAGAAACACAGTGAGCACAGCAGACTGGGGCTTGGGTTTGTGGGGGTTCAGAGCTCTGAGGAGACCCTGAAGATTTTTCTCAAGCTCCTAAGATCCAAAGCCTTATATTACTGACATGTCAAATATATTTAATCCTTAGAGCAAGCATGTAAATGGATGTGGTGTGCTATTTCAGGAGTTTTCACGGAAACTAGGTTGAACTCTTATATGGAATAAAAGCAGGAAGAGTGAAGTAAAACTTTGTTAGCCTTTGCCCTGCCTGCCTATGGACCTGGTAGTTGTATTGGATGCCTATGTATTTCAGGACTGTGTAAGGACTAAGTGGAGGGGGGCAGGATAAACCTCATACGTGACACAGTTTATTATTTATTCCTCACTTCTCTCCATCCTCTGTATTCCAGTGTGGAGTTCTGGGCCAACATAGCACCTCGGGGCACAGCTTTCTTGATCCTCACCCTTCTGCTCTGCTGTCCAGTATTAAAAAGTCATCCCTCAGGCCAATAAGGGCTGTTGGCAGTTGCAGATTTGTGTCTTACAATTCAGTCCTCAGCGATGCACAATACCAGAACTAAACTAACTTGGCTAAGCCTGGGTTCTGCACCCATCCCCAAACACTGACCTCTGTGGTTAGTGGATAAAAGATCCCAAAAGGCTTCACCCAGTAGATTCTACCCTTCCGTGGTCCCATCTCTCTGTTGGGTGTCAGCCTTGAGTCATCCCTCACTGAGGCTACACTTGCGTATATGTGTGCACATTAGTCTTCCTGAAGATCATGCACTCTGTCAAAAAGGCCCACCCAGCGAAGCATTATATTATCCTGGTTGCTTGCATCCATCTTTCCATACACACAAAGGATTTCCTGGTACATGTCCTGACCTGGAGTCCTAAAGGTGGTGGTTTTCATTTGAGATGAGAACCTCCTCGCATTTCTCATGTTGAATCTACTTGCATTTCCTCTGAAAGATATCTGCCACCACAGCATGGTGACTTGCTAGTTCTCCTTAGCATTTCTTCTTTCCTATCACATCCAACAACAATAGCCGTATTCAAAAACGAATACTTGCAAGCAATGAATTTGTCTTCTGTTTGCTGGTATTTTTTGTGTTCCCTGCAGATATTCACACAAGCAATCACCTTCATAATGAACTGCAATCATCAAATCAAAAGCCTGTGAGATGGTTCAAGTATTACAGAAAAAAAGAGAATAGAGGTCTACCTCCAAGATTAACTGAGATTTTATTTTACTTTTTGAATTTTGATTCTAGGTAACGGGACACTGATTGGAGCATCAGCAAATGTGGTTTGTGCAGGAATTGCAGAGAAGCATGGATATGGATTCTCTTTCATGGAATTTTTCAGGTACTTAAAAAATTGGGGCTGATGCACTGGGACGACCCAGAGGGATGGTACAGGGAGGGAAGAGGGAGTGGGGTTCAGGATGGGGAACACGTGTATACCTGTGGCAGATTCATGTTGATGTATGGCAAAACCAATACAATATTGTAAAGTAATTAACCTCCAATTAAAATAAATAAATGTATATTAAAAAATAAAAAGATATAAAACAGAAAAAATAAAACTTACACACAATTAAAAAATAAGTTTTCTATATAGTCTAAATTTATTCGTTCCTAAGCTTAAGTAATTAAAAATAAGCCACACATATTTAATATAAGTATGTTTTAATAATCAGCAAGACATTGGTATTTTATGTTGCTTTGAACATTCCAATGGGGATTTGTGCCTTGACTGTCCAGGATGAGGGTGCATAATGAGAGTTTGACATCCTGCATGGTATTACCTAGTGAAAAAATTCATGGTAGAAAGGATCCAGGAATATTGAAGACTGGGGGCAGCCTGGGAGCAGGTGCCTCTCAGAAGCATAGCATAGAGAGGAGTCCCTGGATGGGGGAGTGCAGCTGATGCCAGCTCCTGCAAAGGGGAATCTGCTCTGAGGGAGCTGGGCTTGCTCTGGGGCCCCAGCCCTTGCACGCTTGTTTTTTAATGGCACCACTGCAATTTGGATGCAGGAACTGGGTAAAATAGTCATTGGTGGTGCCTGTAAAATAGTGCTGCCAAAATGAACTGAAATTTATTTGGGGAATACAGTGGTGGCTATCTCATGGAGGCATGCATCCACATCATCTAGGCTGAACCCAACTTTGGATTTCTATAAATAAGAGACAATTACCTTTATGGATATATAAAGCTCTTAAGGCCACATTCTTTTGCAGTAACATAATTATAAATTCAGATCTCACTGAATTATAAATTCAGTACTCTCCAGACACCAGATACCATAATCCACTTCTCTGTGTTTCAGGCTGGGCTTTCCAATGATGGTTGTCTCCTGCATGGTTGGGATGTGTTACCTCCTTGTTGCTCATATCGTGATGGGATGGAATTAGTACATATACAATGTATGAAGACTAAGGGAAAAGATCCATCATCAATGTCAGTAGAAAACTGCCGCAAAACCACTCTTTGGAGAAAAAAGGTGCTTACCATGGGGGTGCTCTGGAATGGAGACCTTTGCTATCCACATTCTTATTTGAGTGAAGCTGGCAAACTGATAAATACGAGATAACTTACCCAAGATTCTACTATAGGAAAATGTGTATATTTCAATATATATCTTGCTCTGTTCTATAGGAAAAGACACAAAAGGCTTGTATTGTTTAAATGTCACTTCTTCTGAGGTGACTGTTTTCCTTCATGTAATCACTTTTTATGTTAAAATAATAAGAGTTCAAATTGTATACTCTGAATGCATACCCTTCTTGGGAAGGGCATACAACTTGGAAGGAAACATTAAACGTATTTAAAACATACTGCCCCTTGAGAAAATGTCTTAGAATTTGTTAGTCTCTTACTTTTCAGTAGAGAAACTGTTGATGTTGTCCATATAGGTCCGCTCCTGTGGATATAGCAGGACGAATAGAAGGAAAGTAGATCTGAATGGGCAGATGGAAGATACTTAGCTCTGTCCATCATTTTTGTTCTTCAGCAAGTGAAAAAAAAGTTCATATCTGCAATAAAAGAAACAATGAAAGTTCCACCAGATTTTCTATCAAGTTTGTCAATTCTCCTGATACTGTCTCCAGAATTAATAGGTAAACGATCCAGTACCTATTAAATCCTGTTTCATCATGATAGAAACAGACAGCACTGAAGGAACAAATGGCTTTTCTGTGAATGTTGAAACGGCAGAGTTAAACATTGTTCTGATGCCTCATGCATAAACCCTGAAGGTCCAAGGACGATGGGGATACACTTTTACAGTCTGAATTCAAGATAAAGTGTGTTCTTCTACTGTGTATGAAGATCATGTCTTTCTTGAGTTGCATTATTAGCTATGTACAGGTTTGAAAGTCACCTCTATCCAGATTAAGGCCATGTTCAGGCAAGGGTGGAGGGACAGGTGGCCAAGCAACAGACACAACTAACATGGGAATTGGAACCACTTCCTCTTGCAATTTGTGTGTGCCTTGCAGATCTTGGGCCCCAGTCTCCTAAACACCACATAACAGAGGACAATGTGCATGCCTAACTTTATGGATCAGTTGGTTAGAGGATATTTGGTTTACAGCACATGGTTCAACTTTGCCTGGTGGCAGTGTTTCCCACAATAAAGTCTTCAATCTGTAGCAGGGCCCAGTAGCAGCCAAGAGCTGCTGTTACAGTGAAGACTAGTAGTCAGAATGGGAGCATGTGGACCTTATCCAGCCATTCATGCTCTGCATTGTGATTTCCCCAAGGAGGTCAGCCAGAGACACTGGGACTCCTTCAGTGTGCTATGCCATTGCAAAAGGTCCAATTGACAAGGCAGGTTGCTTGAAAGCTAGGCCTGCTGAAGGGCCTTCATTTGCTTGAGTGTCCCTCAACATGTGCAGCTTCAGGAAGTCATCTGGTAATGGGTTGGAGTAGCTTCTCCAATGTGTTATATGTTTCCTACAAGATTGAAAGTGGACCTCCAAGAATTGTACTTTTAAATTTTTGTGTGTGATTAGTGCAATAATTTGTTTCTCACTTTGCAGGGTAATTTTAAGTCACTGATTGGTATTAGCCTTTAAATTTTCCATTGAGAAATGAAACCGAGATGGTGTACTTTTTTGCTTTTACTATCTTGGTATGGATGAGAAGCTTCCTAATATAAAAGAGAACAATTTTGGAGAGTCTGACAGTTATTTATCATATTATCTATCCCAGGACTTATTCTGGAGCTAGGGAAATAACCTCAAGATGGGTCTACTACTCCACAGAATCAAATATTGTATGAGCTTAGACCAAGAATGCATCCACCATTTGACCTCTGTAGGCTGCTACTCTGTAAGTAACTAGAGGGCATTTTGGGTCACTGAGAATTGCAGAAAATTAATACTAGAAAAGAAAATCTGTTTTCATCAATGTACAAATTACTGTTATTGTGCTTGTTCAGTTGCTAAGAGGTGTCTGACTATTTGCAACCCAATGAAATGCAGCATGCCAGGCTTCCCTGTCCTTCAGTATCTCCCAAGGTTTGCTCAAACTCATATACATTGATTTGGTGATGCCATCCAAACATCTCATCCTCTGTTGCCCACTTCTCCTCCTGCCCTCAATCTTTCCCAGCATCAGGGTCTTTTCCATTGAGTCAGTTCTTCGCATCAGGTGGCTGAAGTATTGGAGCTTCAGCTTCAATATCAGTCCTTCTAAGGAATATTCAGGGTTGATTTCCTTTAGGATTGAGTGATTTGATCTCCTTGCTGTCCAAGGGACTCTCAAGAGTCTTCTCCAATACCACAGTTCAAAAGCATCAATTCTTTGGCACTCAGCCATCTTTATGGCCTAACTTTCACACTCGTACATGACTACAGGAAAACCATAGCTTTGACTATACAGGCCTTTGTCTGCAAAGTAATTTTTCTGTTTCCTAATACACTGTCTAGGGTTGTCATAGCTTTTCTTCCAAGGAGCAAGCACCTTTTAATTTTATGACTGCAGCCACCATCTGCAGTGATTTTGGAGCCCAAGAAAATAAAATATGTCACTGTTTCCATTATTTCCCCATCTACTTGCCTTGAAGGGATAGATCAGATGCCATAATCTTAGTTTTTCGAATGTTGAGTGTTAATTTTTCACTCTCCTCTTTCATTTTCACCGAGAGGCTCTTAGGTTCCTCTTCACTTTCTGCCATTAGAGTGGTATCATCTGCATATCTGAGATTGTTTATATTTCTCCTGGAAATCTTGATTCCAGCTTGGGATTCGTCACGATGAGTATCTAGCTGATGTATTCTGCATGTAAGTTAAATGTTGTCATGTCTAAGTGTTGTCAGTGAAATAGAAGTAGATGCATTTTTTTGAATTCCTTTGCCTTTTCTATGATCCAGTGGATGTTGGCAATTTAGTCTCTGGTTCCTTTATCTTTTCTAAATTCAGCTAGTACATCTGGAAGTTGTCTATTTAACTGCTAAAGCCTAGCTTGAAGGATATTGAGAATTACCTTGCTAGCATGTGAAATGAGTGCAATTGTATGGTAGTTTGAGCATTCTTTGGCATTGCCTTTCTTTGGGATAGCAATGAAAAATGACCTTTTCCAGTTCTGTGGCCACTGCTGAATTTCCAAATTTGCTGGCATTTTCAGTGCAACCCTTTAACAACATCATCTTTTAGGACTTGAAATAGCTCACCTGGAGTTCCATCACCTCCACCTAGCTTTGTTCATAATAATACTTCCAAGGCCCACTTGACTTCACATTCCAGGATGTCTAGTTCTAGGTGAACAACTGCATCATCATGGTTATCCCGGTCATTAAGACCTTTTTTTGTACAGTTTTGTGTATTCCTGTTACCTCTTTTTAATATCTTCTGCTTCTGTTAGATCCTTACTGTTTCTGTCCCTTATTGTGCCCATTTTGAATGAAATATTCCCTTTATATCTCTAGTTTTCTTGAAGAGAGCTCTATTCTTTCCCATTCTATTGTTTTCCCCTATTTCACTGCATTGTTCACTTAAGAAGGCTTTCTTTTCTCTCCTTGCTGTTCTCTGGAACTCTACCTTCAGTTGGATGCATCTTTCCCTTTATCTTTTGCCTTTAACTTCTCCTCTTTTCTCAGCTATTTGTAAGGCCTCCTAGGAGGATGATTTTGCCTTGTTACATTTCTTTTTCTTTGGGATGGTTTTGATCACTGACTCCTGTACAATGCTATGAACCAACTCTTTGGAAAAGACCCTGGTGCTGGGAAAGATTGAAGGCAGAAGAAGAGGGCAACAGAGGATGAGATGTTTGGATGCAATCACTGATTCAGTGGACATGAATTTGGGCAAACTCTGGGAGATGGTGAGGGACAGGGAAGCCTGGTGTGCTGTGGTCCATGGGATTGTGAAGAGTTGAATACGACTTGGTGATTGAATGACAGACCCTGTGATGAAGAGGACATTTTTTTTTTTTGGTGTTAGTTCTAGAAGGTCCTGTAGGTCTTCATAGAACTATTCAACTTCAGCTTCTTTGGTATCAGTGGTTGGGGAATAGATTTAGATTAGTGTGATGTTGAATGGTTTGCCTTGGAAATGAATTGAGCTCATTCTGTTGTTTTGGAGATTGCACCCAAGTGATGCATTTTATACTCTCTTGTTGACAATAGGGCTACTCCATTTCTTCTAAGGGATCCTTGCTCACAGGAGTAGATGTAATGGTCATCTGAATTAAATTCCCCCATTCCCATCCATTTTAGTTCACTGATTCCCAAAATGTCAATGTTCACTCTTGCCATCTCCTGCTTGACTACATCCAATTTACCTTGATCCACAGACCTCCCATTCCAGGTTCTTATGCAATATTGTTCTTTACAGAATCAGACTTTACTTTCACCACCAAACACTCAACAACTAGGAGTCATTTCTCTTTGGTCCAGCTGCTTTATTCTTTCCTGAGCCATTTCTCTGCTCTTCTACAGTAGAGTATTGGATACTTTCTGACCTGGGGGGCTCATCTTCTGGTGTCATATCTTTTGCCTTTTCATACTGTTCATGTGGTTCTCTAGGCAAGAATACTGGAGCGGTTTGCCATTCCCTTCTCCAGTGGACCATGTATTGTCAGAACTCTCCACCATGACCTGCTCATCTTGGTTAACTCTGCATGTCATGGCTCATGGCTTCACTAGTTACAGAAGGTTGTGGCCCATGTGATCATTTTGTTTATCTTTATGTGATTGTGGTTTTCATTCTGGAGGCTTTGAGATTGTAATTCTTGCTTTTTCTGTCTGCCCTCTGATGGATGAGGATAAGAGGCTTGTGCAAGCTTCCTGATGGGAGGGACTGGCTTTGGGGAAAACTGGGTCTTGCTTTGGTGGGCAGGGCCATGCTCAGTAAATGTTTAATACAATTGTCTGCTGATGGGTGATGAGGAAGCCCAAGGTGGTGGAATAGAAGGACATGCACTCATCTTCTCTCGTGAGAACACCAAAATCGCAACTAGCTATTGAATAACTATTGATAGGAGAACATTGGAACACCACTAAAAAAGATACCTTATATCCAAGGACACAGGAGAAGCCACAACAAGACAGTAAGAGGGGAACAATCAAATTGAAATCAAATCCCATACCCAACAGGTGGGTTACCCACACTTTGGAGAACGATAATTCCAAAGAAGGTCTTGCTCTATTATGGAGGTTCTAGGCCCCTCATCAGACTTCTCAACCTGGGGACTTGGCAAAGGGACTGGGAGTTCCCAGGGAATCTGACATTGAATAACAGAGAGATTCGATTACAGAAACTCCACAGGACTGGGGAAAGCAGACACTCTAGGAGAGCAGAAAGAAAACCTTGTGTGTATCAGGACCCAGGGGAAAGGAGCAGTGACCCCACAAGAGACTGAACCAGATCTACCTGTGAGTGTTTGAGGGTCTCCTTTGGAGGTTGGAGGTGTGGGTTGGCAGAGGCCAGTCACAGGTGCTGGCAGCAGAAGTTCTGGGAGGCGCATATTGGCCTACGTCCTTTCAGAGGTTGCCTTTAGCCCTAGCATAGAACTTGTAGACTCTTGGACTGGGTCATCTCAGGCCAAACAACTAACAGGGCAGGAGCACAGCTGCATTCATCAGCAGACAAGTTCTTGTTAAATGGCTGCAAATGGCTATGATCTTTCACCACACCTTCCTCTGAAGAAGATGTGAGGGGAGATCGCAAGCATATCCTCAGTTGTGCTGAAGGATTCTTTCTTAAAGGAATATGGCCTCCTTTGAAGAACATACTTAGCTCTAGGAAATGGCCGAGGTCATTAATCCTTCTTAGGATCCTTGATACTTCTTATCAGATCCAGATTTCATCCAGTTTTATGTGTGAAGCTACCCATGTAATTCATTACCATGAACTCCACGATCAACTTGCCTTTTGGCATAAGTCTCTGAAGTTCACTGCGGTCAATGTGCCCACCCTGACTGTGACAATGAAGTGCTTCACAATGAAGTGCTTCACAATGAAGTACCTCTTTTGCCTTGGGATCACATTATCACCATTGGGAAAAGAGGACTCCCTTCCATTACTGTGTCCCCTACTCTCAACAACTCTCCAGAGGAGAGTCATAACAGGGGTTTCCAAGGATGTTGTGCCCTCCTTTATGCCTTGCCACACCTGCTGCCTTCATGAAGGAAGTGGCCTCTGGATTCTCTTGCAGAGAATGCATGGAGCAGCGTGGTAGATCAGACACAGTCAGTCCAAGCCTTTGGATTCTTTTGTATATATTCCAAGAACTAACCAGCTGTACCTAGAATTTACACCCCATTAGGGAAATAAAAGAGAAGTGGTCTTTTTCAGGCTTCATAGGCAAAAGAGCAGATCAGGCCTCTGATCTTGCTTCTAACCTGCCTGGACACTGCCCAGACTGGGAGTGACCAGGAGAGACTGCCTGACGTGAGTGCAAGGCTTGTAGTACCATAGATAAGATGGGGGAAGAATTTTGAGATTGTTGAGCCCCTGGAGGGGGCCTGGCCAACCAAGCCCCAGACTTAACAACATTCCAGGTTTTACAAGACAAAACAAACAACATTATCATGAAATCAGGCTTGCAGTTTGGTCACAGGTTGATGGTGATATCTGTCTTGGGATTATAAGTGGGAACCTGAATTGCAATCTTTGAAGTCTCACCCACGGAGTAGATGCACTTCCTGGGAACTTTTCCCAATTGGGACTCCAGATGTGCTATGACACGGGACTTCCCAGTGCTGATTCAGTCTGGATGTTGGTCAAAACCCAATTTAGTAATGTATTCCCTGCTCTTTCTATCTCTCTTTTCTTTTAATGTTAGTATATTTAACTTAAGCTAGATAATTCTCTAATAAATATTTGTATTACTTATTTGTATATAACAAGTGGATTATTTTGTTAGCAAACCCTTTAAACATGAAACAAAAGTGAAGACTTTTGGCAAAATACACCTCTTCCAAGTGATCAACCCAACACATGTAATTTCAAATTCCAAGTAAGTGCTGACTTGTTGAAGCATTATATTTCATCCTTCATTGTGTGATATCCACAGACTCCAATTCCCTATGTACTCCCTACACAGAGTGGGAACTTTTTCAATAAGCAAAATAGTTTTTCTTGAAGTAGACTTTATACCTCTTTATCAGGATATACTAGTTTGTTAGATCCCTGGAGAAATGAAGGGTTTTGGGAATGAGTCTTGAGGCAAATTCACATCATCTTGGGAGACAACTAACTCAAGTGCAGCCACAAAATGTTTGTTACACGATGAGGCTGCTCTCCTATACAGTCCTGAGGGAGGTCCAGTCAGAGTTTTTTGGTTCAGTGTTCTCAGGTAGGTCTGAGTTTAATTACATATCTTTGTCCCACTATCAGGGTCCCTCTTTTTCCCCACCAGCATCATTGCCAACCCTCACATTCAGGCTCTGGGTCTGGGCCTCAGCAGATATGCTGGCTCCTTCCAAGTTGCCTTCAAAGCTTTCTGACCAACTACTCATGTTATCAGTTGAAGACATTATCCTTGGCTTTCAGCTCCTATACAGTTCCCTGTTTATCTTTCAGGAGAAGCCATGTGATTCCAGACACCTTGGTGATCAAAGTCCACTGAGGTCCAATGTCTTGTCCTCCTGCTGACTTTCAGGGATAGCAATGCTGCTGTAGCCATGAGCAGCATGGTTCTATTCTCTCCAGAAAGGAGGTGAAAACCCTGCCTCCCTCAGAAATGTGAGGAAAATAGTTCCAGTTCTTACTATAGGAGTTTTTTTCCTGGATCCACTTAAGTTATGGATTAGGCAGGGAACAGAGAGCACAGTAAAACTGCAAAATATGAGAAGAGTTTGAAGAAGTAACTCTTTGCAAAGTATGGTCACAATATTAAGAAACTACAAAGGGGAGTGAAGTGCCTGTAGTTTGTAATGGTAAAATAGCATTCAGTTCAGTTCAGTTCAGTTCAGTCGTTCAGTCGTGTCCGACTCTTTGCAGCCCCATGAATCGCAGCATGCCAGGCCTCCCTGTCCACTACCAACCCCCGGAGTTCACTCAGACTCACGTCCATCGAATCAGTGATGCCATCCAGCCATCTCATCCTCAGTTGTTCCCTTCTCCTCCTACCCTCAATCCCTCCCAGCATCAGAGTCTTTTCCAATGAGTCAACTCTTCGCATGAGGTGGCCAAAGTACTGAAGTTTCAGCTTTAGCATCATTCCTTCCAAAGAACACCCAGGGCTGATCTCCTTTAGAATGGACTGGTTGGATCTCCTTGCAGTCCAAAGGACTCTCAAGAGTCTTCTCTAACACCACAGTTCAAAAGCATCAATTCTTCAGTGCTCAGCCTTCTTCACAGTCCAACTCTCACATCCATACATGACTACTGGAAAAACCATAGCCTTGACTAGATGGACCTTAGTTGGCAAAGTAATGTCGCTGCTTTTGAATATACTATCTAGGTTGGTCATAACGTTTCTTCCAAGGAGTAAGCGTCTTTTAATTTCATGGCTGCAGTCACCATCTGCAGTGATTTGGAAGCCCCCCAAAAATAAAGTCTGACACTGTTTCCACTGTTTCCCCATCTATTTCCCATGAAGTGATGGGACCAGATGCCATGATCTTCGCTTTCTGAATGTTGAGCTTTAAGCCAACTTTTTCACTCTCCTGTTTCACTTTCATCAAGAGGCTTTTTAGCTCCTCTTCACTTTCGGCCATAAGGGTGGTGTCATCTGGATATCTGAGGTTATTGATATTTCTCCCAGCAATCTTGATTTCAGCTTGTGTTTCTCCCAGTCCAGAGTTTTTCATGATGTACTCTGCATATAAGTTAAATAAGCAGGGTGACAACACACAGCCTTGACGTACTCCTTTTCCTATTTGGAACCAGTGTGTTGTTCCATGTCCAGTTCTAACTGTTGCTTTCTGACCTGCATGCAGATTTCTCAAGAAGCAGGTCAGGTGGTCTGGTATTCCCATCTCTTTCAGAATTTTCCACAGTTTATTGTGATCCACACAGTCAAAGGCTTTGGCATAGTCAATAAAACAGTGATTAGTGGAGATATAACTCCAGAAAGAATGAAGGGATGGAGCCAAAGCAAAACAATACCCAGCTGTGGATGTGACTGGTGATAGAAGCAAGGCCTGATGCTGTAAAGAGCAATATTGCATAGGAACCTGGAATGTCAGGTCCATGAATCAAGGCAAATTGGAAGTGGTCAAACAAGAGATGGCAAGAGTGAACATCAAGTTTCTAGGACTCAGCGAACTAAAATGGACTGGAGTGGGTGAATTTAACTCAGATGACCAATATATCTACTACTGCAGGCAGAAATCCCTCAGAAGAAATGGAGTAGCTAGCCATCATGGTCAACAAAAGAGTCTGAAATGCCATACTTGGATGCAATCTCAGAAAAGACAGAATGATCTCTGTTCATTTCCAAGGCAAACCATTCAATATCACGGTAATCCAAGTCTATGCCCCAACCAGTAACGCTGAAGAAGCTGAAGTTGAACTCTTCTATGAAGATCTACAAGACCTTTTAGAACTAACTCCCCAAAAAGATGTCCTTTTCATTATGCTGCTGCTATTGCTGCTAAGTTGCTTCAGTCGTGTCCAACTCTGTGTGACCCCAAAGAGGGCAGCCCACCAGGCTCCACCGTCCCTGGGATTCTCCAGGCAAGAACACTAGAGTGGGTTGCCATTTTCTTCTCCAATGGATGAAAGTGAAAAGTGAAAGTGAAGTCACTCAGTCGTGTCCGACTCTGTGTGACCCCATGGACTGCAGCCTATCAGGCTCCTCCGTCCATGGGATTTTCTAGGCAAGAGTACTGGAGTGGGGTGACATTGCCTTCTCCTTTTTATTATAGGGGACTGGAATATAAAAGTAGGAAGTCAAGAAACACCTGGCATATCAGGCAAATTTGGCCTTGGGATGCGGAATGAAGCAGGGCAAAGACTAATAGAGTTTTACCAAGAAGATGCACTGGTCATAGCAAACACCCTCTTCCAACAACACAAGAGAAGACTCTACACATGGACATCACCAGATGGTCAACACCGAAATCAGACTGATTATATTCTTTGCAGCAAAAGATGGAGAAGCTCTATACAGTCAACCAAAGCAAGACCAGGAGCTGACTGTGGCTCAGATAATGAACTCTTTATTATCAAATTCAGACTCAAATTGAAGAAAGTAGGGAAAACCATCCAAGTATGACCTAAATCAAATCCCTTATGATTATATAGTGGAAGTGAGAAATAGATTTAAGGGCCTAGATCTGATAGATAGAGTGCCTGATGAACTATGAAATGAGGT
Organism: Ovis aries; assembly: GCF_016772045.2. Taxonomy (NCBI): domain Eukaryota; kingdom Metazoa; phylum Chordata; class Mammalia; order Artiodactyla; family Bovidae; genus Ovis; species Ovis aries. Next base: position 113,206,337 of record NC_056055.1, on the reverse strand, counting down.
TCGTGACATTGTACAGGAGACAGGGATCGAGATCATCCCCATGGAAAAGAAATACCATTATCATTCCCTAAAGCTCCCTCACCTAAAGATGGTGACTGCAGCCATGAAATTAAAAGACACTTACTCCTTGGAAGAAAAGTTATGTCCAACCTAGATAGCCTAGTGAAAAGTAGACATTACTTTGCTAACAAAGGTCCATCTAGTCAAGGCTATGGTTTTTCCTGTGGTCATGTATGGATGTGAGAGTTGGACTGTGAAGAAAGTTGAGTGCCGAAGACTTGATGCTTTTGAACTGTGGTCTTGGAGAAGACTCTTGAGAGTCCCTTGGACTGCACGGAGACCCAACCAGTCCATTCTGAAGGAGATCAGCCCTGGGATTTCCTTGGAAGGGATGATGCTGAAGCTGAAACTCTAGTACTTTGGCCACCTCATGCGAAGAGTTGACTCATTGGAAAAGACTCTGATGCTGGGAGGGATTGGGGGCAGGAGGAGAAGGGGACGACAGAGGATGAGATGGTTGGATGGTATAACTGACTCGATGGACGTGAGTCTGAGTGAACTCCAGGAGTTGGTGATGGACAGGAGGCCTGGCATGCTGTGATTCATGGGGTTGCAAAGAGTCTGACATGACTGAGTGACTGAACTGTACTGTACTGAAAGCTATGTGAAGAGGGCCTCCAGACAATATTTGGTGAAATGATACAGCACACTTTCAGTTTGCTGAAAAGAGGAAAAGAGATACCAGTGTCAATCCCCCTTTCTTCTAGCTCCTGCCAGCAGTTTCCATTGGCCAAACCCAACCAGAATTACAGGGTGTTGGACACCTTCAGAGACTTCCCTGGTGGCTCAGATGGTAAAGCGTCTGCCTGCAATATGGGAGACCCAAGTTCGATCCCTGGGTTGGGAAGATCTCCTGGAGAAGGAAATGGTAACCCACTCCAGTATGTTGTCTATGTCGGCCAGCTTCTGGGCCAGAAGCAGAATGGAGAAAGGAGAGGTGAGCCTATAGGTCAGAGGGAGGAGCTGCAGCTCACTTAGAAAGTTCATGTTTCTTTGCTCTGGGAATATTCCATGCCTCCTCTACTCCAAGACCTCACAATTGATCAACTCCCATTTGCAATTTTACTCCACTGAGTTCATGGAAATCCTCAAAAAAGAACATTGTCATTAGTAACTTTACAAATTTATTTCTGCAGCTTGATCCAAATTTCTGTCTTATCAAATAATAGCAGTGCCTCTGGCTTCATCAAAGGCCTCGTGTGTACTCTGAATCTTGAGCCTTAATTTTTTCAGGAGTTGTACTTTTTCTAAAAAGAAACTGCTCTCCTCTGCATCATCTACCACACCATTTCCACCCACATACAGACATAACTTCATAGGCTTCATTCATTCATTCATTTGTTAATTTAAAGACATTTATTTCATGTTTTTTTTTAAATGTTCCAGGCAATGTTTCCAGGTTCTAGAGTTGGGAAAGTGAAAACAAACAAAAAATTCTGATGGTATGGAACTTCCATTTAAGACTGTCTTAAAAATACTCATCTCCCTCTAACCACCACCCCAGTTCCTAAAACTTTTGGAAACATTTTCTTCTGTGCCATTTGCATCTTTTGTTTTCCAATTCATTCACTTTTTATTACTATAAATAATTCAGGCATAAAAATTGGAAAATATAATGATTATCTATGTATGTACTACCCATTTTACTTGAAAAAAAATACTGTATGTAATGCAAGATTACTCTCTATCCTTCTCAATAACATCAGCCCCCAACTAAAGGTAAATATAAGCATAGATTTGATGGTTTTGCTCTGCTTTGTGTAGTCAAATGGAGAAGGCAATGGCATCCTACTCCAGTACTCTTGCCTGAAAAATCCCATGGATCAATCAAAATTTCCCATGTTATTACATGGTCTTGACCTTGTGTCAACACCAAGCCTCACCTGTGCTGGTGCATTAGCTGTGCTGGGCTCTCCTCTGTGTAGGTGAGTGACAATCACTTACTGAGTTTGTTCTTTGTGCTGGGCAATTTTCTAGGTACCTGTCCTAATGGTGTTTATCTTCAAGAGAGACAGAAAGTAGATTAGATAAATGTTCAGGCAGTGGTGAGCTCTGGGAAGAAAGATGCAGTCAGCAGTTCTATCTAGGTTGGTTGGGGACAGGACATCTGGACAAAAACAAAGTGAAGGACCAGATGTGGAAATTTCTAGAGAAGGAAGGAGCAGCCAAGTGCTCAGGGAGTAAGCTCCCAAGGCAAGGGTATGTTGGAGTGTTCCTGTCACAGCAGAGTGACCTGAGGGAAGAGGAACCCCGGGTCTGACTCTGCAAGATATAGGCCTAGCAGAGGAATTTAGATATTGGTTCATTGGAAGAAAAAACTAGATGAACGAATGGAATGTTGAAGGGAGAGTGTCAGTCCCAGCTGTCCTAGAAACATGCTGTAATCTCCATTGCTGTGTCAAAGTAGGGAGACTGATTTTATTTAGGTTATTGCAATGAAGAGAAAAAAACAGATCCACAAATCAGCATCTCAGAAGGGTGGACTTGCTGCTTTCTGTGCGGAGTAAACAAGCTACAGATGAGGTGATTTGTAACTGGGGTTGTTTCCTGAAAGGGACATGTCAATTATTATTTTAGCCAATTATGAAAAAAAGTTTTAATTATTGATCAATCATGAGATGAAGGACAGGAAGTTGGAGGGTCTGTGTTTGCCCTTGGCAGTTGCAATTGTATAACCACAGGACCTCAGGTCACCCTGTTTCAAACATTCAAGTAAAATCCATCTTAAAACTGAGAATATCTAAATATAAATATCTGAATACAAAATGTGAATTTTTACTTGCTTTGTCCAGTGGGAATGTCCAGCTCGCAAACCCTGGTGAGGGTCCCAGTTCATGGAAGTGAGGTATACAGTACTGCTCACCACTAGTAATGGTCTCCTCACTGCAGGCTGCACCCACTGCCGGCCGCACCCACTGCCTCCCCTGTGGGGTTGGAGTAGCTAAAGAGAGCTCAAGAAGCAAAGCATTGGTCCGTACAATACTTTATTCACAGAGGAGAGACTCAGCAAGAACCAAGTCTGGTCTGTGGTGTACTGTATCTTCTGATCTCCTAATGTCAACACCAGGTAATGGCCTGCATGGTCCCCTCCCTGCTGCAGGCAAAGATCCTCTCTCCTTCCCACAGGGGCAGATAAACTAGTGGGCTGGACAATGCTATGGGCCTAGGGCCCTGGAGGTACAATCCCAGGAAGGGATGACAGACCCCATGATAGTTGCTTTCCCAACCAGCCTCTTAAGAGAAAAGCAACAAGAGCTAGTACAAAATCTACAGCAGAACTTCTGAGAAGCAAATTCTTTTGTCTTCATCCCTGTCCCTGTCATCAGCACCGGCTTGTTCTTGAGCTCTCTCTTCCTCTCAGGCCCCAAAATGCCCCACATGCAGCTCATTCCTTCCCTACCCACCTCAACTTTCTTGGATTTATCTTCCATCCTCTTCCAGTCATACATTTTCAGTGCAAAAATTCCCACAGTCTTTCCTTTGTTTCCTTTACATGTTGCTGGGTTGTTGTTGTTGTTGTTTTTACACCTCATTTATGTAAACTTATGAAAAGACCACCTTTTTCCTCCTTGGTGGTTCCTCTCTCAGAGATGCAAACAGTCTCAGATGCCGAAGGTGAGGTAGCATGAGGATTAGAACACTAGAAAGTAATGCTCATTTTCAGTTTTTCTTCCCACATCACACTGGACTTTAAGGGCTTCCCTGGTGGCTCAGAGGTTAAAGCGTCTGCCTGCAATGTGGGAGACCTGGGTTCGATCCCTGGGTCGGGAAGATCCCCTGGAGAAGGAAATGGCAACCCACTCCAGTGTTCTTGCCTGGAAAATCCCATGGACGGAGGAGCCTGGAGGGCTACAGTCCACGGGGGCTCAAAGAGTCAGACACGATTGAGAGACTTCACTTTCACTTTCAAGGGACACTAAAATAAGTTGCAGATGTTGTGGTGTGAATGAGCAAGGGGACTGGTTTTTACTGACCTTTTGTCTCTTTCTTACACTCTTTCGTGATTCTGCAGTGGTAGGAAATCAAAGAAAACTTTCATGGGGTAAATGCTTCCAGGGAAGCATTTGTGAAAAGGGAAGCCACTGGTAAAATAGAGTAGAAATCTCAACAGTGAAACATCAGTAGACTGGCAGTAGAGAGACGTCTGGGGGCAGGGGTGTTGCTGTTGGGTGGGAGCCTCCTGAGGCCAAACAGAAGTTGGCCTCCTCCCCCACTGTGGTCAATGAAATTCATTTATCAGGCACTATCAGAACATAAAGTGGGCCTGAAGAACAAAGGGTTTGGGGTTGAAATCCACTGTCTGCATGGTGATGGAACTCCTGGCCTTTGCCTATGAACAGGCTTTTAACTACTGAACAATTCATAGACCCCTAGACTTCACAGTGCTTTTAGACTTGACATAGGGCAGACCACTTGTGATATATGCAGACTTGTCCTCAACTCATTGTTTCTGCTCAGATATAAGCTTTGTAGAAAGATGAAGGAGGACAAACTCTGAAGGTGCTTCAGAAGGCTCTCTGCCCTGGTGCTCAGGAAACCAGTATTGATTTCTTCTTGCCAGTAGAGAGAAACAGAACTAAGAGGTGGCAAAATAAATCCTTTTGGAATGTCTATTTTGAGGACACTTTATTCTGTGGGTGAATTAAGAACAAGATTTGTAATTAAGTGCCTAATCAATTACATAACACCATGAGGTGTGTACAGATGAAAGAGGAGCCAGTTAAGCCCTACCCTCTAGAAGCTTTCACAAAGAAGCCCATATTTCATTATGTTCTCCCTCTTCAATCTCTCCCTGAGGCTGCCAAGTGTTGGCAAGTTCTCTAATACAATTAGACTACTGAGAGGCCCTTGCACGAAGCCTGGCCTCAAAAAAATAAAAAAGTATTTGTGGTTTAATATATGATTGCAGAATTTGTTATACACAGGCAACCAAGATAAGTCTTCAGTTATCTTTATTAGAATCATTATTTTTGGAAAAAGTAGTGGCTAATAAAAGGAAGTTTAAATAATTGTTGAATGTCCAGTCAGTTGGAAAAGGTAGCTTGGTCCAGATGCACTTCTGTGGCTCTGAGTTGTTCCACATGATGATAAATTTTTATCATGTAACAATAGCAAATAATATGCTATTTAAAACAATTTATGGAATTGAGCTGCAGGAGTTGCTTACAAGCAACTCCTGCAGCTCAATTCCAGAAAAATAAACGACCCAATCAAAAAATTGGCCAAAGAACTCAATAGACATTTCTCCAAAGAAGACATACAGATGTCTAACAAACACATGAAAAGATGTTCAACATCACTCATTGTCAGATAAATGCAAATCAAAACCGCAATGAGGTACCATTTCACGCCAGTTAGAATGGCTGCAATCCAAAAGTCTACAAGCAATAAATGCTGGAGAGGATGTGGAGAAAAGAGAACCCTCTTACACTGTTGGTGGGAATGCAAACTAGTACAGCCACTATGGAGAACAGTGTGGAGATTCCTATAAAAACTGGAAATAGAACTGCCTTATGACCCAGCAATCCCACTGCTGGGCATTCATACCGAGGAAACCAGAATTGAAAGAGACACGTGTACCCCAATGTTCATCACAGCACTGTTTATAATAACATGGAAGCAACCTAGATGTCCATCAGCAGATGAATGGATAAGAAAGCTGTGGTACATATACACAATGGAGTATTACTCAGCCATTAAAAAGAATACATTTGAATCAGTTCTAATGAGGTGGATGAAACTGGAGCTGATTATACAGAGTGAAGTAAGCCAGAAAGAAAAACACCAATACAGTATACTAATGCATATATATGGAATTTAGAAAGATGGTAACAATAACCCTGTATGTGATACAGCAAAAGAGACACAGATGTATAGAACAGTCTTTTGGACTCTGTGGGAGAGAGAGAGGGTGGGATGATTTGGGGGAGTGTCATGGAAACATGTATAATATCATATAAGAAACGAATTGCCAGTCCAGGTTTGATACAGGATCCTTGGGGCTGGTGCACTGGGATGACCCGGAGGGATGATACGGGGAAAGAGGTGGGAGCGGTATTCAGGATGGGGAACACGTGTATGCCCGTGGCAGATTCATGTTGATGTGTGGCAGAACCAACACAATATTGTAAAGTAATTAGCCTCCAATTAAAATAAATAAATTTAAATAAAAAACCACAATTTATGTAAGATATTTGAATAAAAGTAATTTGAAACAATTCATAGTGATGATGTTAAACTTTCCTTAAGTCAGTGCTCCTGGAAACTGTAAAGGTTAGGAAACTTCCTTTATGTTCCTAAAAATGATTACTGATCCCCCCACAACCACCTGCCCTATGTGACTTAGGCAACACTCATGGATGCTCCCTATTATTTATCTAGAGTGAGGCCACACACAGACCTTCCAAATTCCCATTCTCATAAATGATTAGCTGAGTTGACTGTATTCACTCACCAATCCAGGAAAACGTCCTTCCTCCAAGTTCCCTCAATATGGGGTCGCTATGAGCACTGCCCTCCTTAATACCCACCTGGGAACATTTACTACTCAACTATGGGATCACACCACCCACTTGGAAGAGACCCTGTTCTTTCTAGCCTTATTCACCCCTCCCTATGATAGAAAATCCCCTTCTGACTCATCTTGAGAGCTTTGCAGGTCTGACGGTCAAAGTGCTCCTACTGTTGTACTAGCTCTTTTTTCTATGGCAAAATCACTTTCCCCTAATGAAACGACATTCAAGCCCCAGTGTCCCCATCTTTTGAAGTAAAATCTTTTCCTATAGTCTTGCAGGCCTCCCCTGAGTCTCAAAAGGCTGGATCAAGAGTTAATGATTGGAAGAATGTGAACATATAGTAAGAAAAAAATAGCAGTTGGCCCAGGAGAACTGGTAACAATTTAAACAATAGATCAGCCCCAGCCAGCCAGTGAAGGGTTAATACAGTAGCAGAGATGTGTCTGCAAACCAGTCTCTCTGCTCGGGCTGAACGTCCTTGCAAATGAGGCGTTCTGCCAAAGAGTCTGGACACAGCCTTGAGTTTAATGGTCCTTGCAAATGAGGGAGCATTACCTTCTTGTGATAAGAAGGAGAAGAGGGCTTTGGACAGACTCTGCAGCAGACAGGGATTTCACTCCCCTTTGCTGTACAATAACATGTATGCACCTGCGCTGTACTGAAAAGGCTTATTCATGCAGTCTAGAATTCTGCCTAGGGGGCTTTTATAATAATAAACCACAATTAGTTTTGCCCAGTTCTGTTCCTCCAGCTGGAGTGTGTATTATCTGTCTCTTGTGTGTCTCGTGTTTTGTCTTTGTGTAATTTTGCTCGCAACAAGCCAGCAAGATGGATCTGTGACAAACTTCAGTCTTCCATGCTCTTGGTTGATGCCCTCTCCATCAAGAAATCCTTCTCTATTCCATACTTCAAAGTTTCAGTTTGTTTGGCCTCCCATGAAACGGGCACATGAAGTTGAGTTTGACAACAATTTCTGGAGAGTCAGCCAGGAGTCTGTGCCCATGGTAGGTTGACACTGATCAGGGGGCATCTCTTTCTTAAGTCCTTACCAGCTTCCAAGGCCTCATTTTACTATGGGGAACTTGGAGGAACTATTCCCAACAGGCATCATCACCCTCAGCAAACCTTTGGTTTTGTTTTGGTATAGGTTGCTCTGGGGTACAGAGGAATCCCACCCTCCACTCCATCTGGGCTTATTCTCCTTTAAGAACTGAACTGGTACAGGTTGCTTCTCTTCTGGGAACTGGGCCAGTTTGGTCTGTCTCAGTTCAGTTCAGTTCAGTCGCTCAGTCATGTCTGACTCTTTGTGACCCCATGAATCACAGCACACCAGGCCTCCCTGTCCATCACCATCTCCCGGAGTTCATTCAGACTCACGTCCATTAAGTCCGTGATGCCATCCAGCCATCTCATCCTCGGTCGTCCCCTTCTCCTCCTGTCCCCAATCCCTACCAGCATCAGAGTCTTTTCCAATGAGTCAACTCTTCACATGAGGTGGCCAAAGTACTGGAGTTTCAGTTTCAGCATCATTCCTTTCAAAGAAATCCCAGGGCTGATCTGCTTCAGAATGGACTGGTTGGATCTCCTTGCAGTCCAAGGGACTCTCAAGAGTCTTCTCCAACACCACACTTCAAAAGCATCAATTCTTCGGCGCTCAACCTTCTTCACAGTCCAACTCTCACATCCATACATGACCACAGGAAAAACCATAGCCTTGACTAGACGGACCTTAGTTGGCAAAGTAATGTCTCTGCTTTTGAATATACTATCTAGGTTGGTCATAACTTTTCTTCCAAGGAATAAGCGTCTTTTAATTTCATGGCTGCAGTCACCATCTGCAGCGATTTGGGAGCCCCCCAAAGATAAAGTCTGACACTGTTTCTACTGTTTCCCCATCTATTTCCCATGAAGTGATGGGATCAGATGCCATGATCTTCGTTTTCTGAATGTTGAGCTTTAAGCCAACTTTTTCCTCTCCTGTTTCACTTTCATCAAGAGGCTTTTTAGTTTCTCTTCACTTTCTGCCATAAGGGTGGTGTCATCTGGATATCTGAGGTTATTGATATTTCTCCCAGCAATCTTGATTCCAGCTTGTGTTTCTTCCAGTCCAGCGTTTCTCATGATGTACTCTGCATATAAGTTAAATAAGCAGGGTGACAACACACAGCCTTAACGTACTCCTTTTCCTATTTGGAACCAGTCTTTTGTTCCATGTCCAGTTCTAACTGTTGCTTCCTGACCTGCGTACAGATTTCTCAAGAGGCAGGTCAGGTGGTCTGTATTCCCATCTCTCTCAGAATCTTCCATAGTTTATTGTGATCCACACAGTCAAAGGATTTGGCATAGTCAATAAAGCAGAAATAGATGTTTTCTGGAACTCTCTTGCTTTTTCCATGATCCAGCAGATGTTGTCAATTTGATCTCTGGTTCCTCTGCCTTTTCTAAAACCAGCTTGAACATCAGGGAGTTCACGGTTCACATATTGCTGAAGTCTGGCTTGGAGAATTTTGAGCATTACTTTACTAGCATGTGAGATGAGTGCAATTGTGCAGTAGTTTGAGCATTCTTTGGCATTGTCTTTCTTTGGGATTGGAATGAAAACTGACCTTTTCCAGTCCTGTGGCCACTGCTGAGTTTTACAAATTTGCTGGCATATTGAGTGCAGCACTTTCACAGCATCATCTTTCAGGATTTGAAACAGCTCAACTGGAATTCCATCACCTCCACTAGCTTTGTAGTGATGCTTTCTAAGGCCCACTTGACTTCACATTCCACGATGTCTGGCTCTAGATTAGCGATCACATCATCATGATTATCTTGGTCATGAAGATCTTTTTTGTACAGTTCTTCCATGTATTCTTGCCACCTCTTCTTAATATCTTCTGCTTCTGTTAGGTCCATACCATTTGTGTCCTTTATCGAGCCCATCTTTGCATGAAATATTCCCTTGGGATCTCTAATTTTCTTGAAGAGATCTCTAGTCTTTCCCATTCTGTTGTTTTCCTCTATTTCTTTGCATTGGTCACTGAAGAAGGCTTCTTATCTCTTCTTGCTATTCTTTGGAACTCTGCATTCAGATGCTTATATCTTTCCTTTTCTCCTTTGCTTTTGTGTAGACGCCTGCATATTTGAGGGGGATTGGAGTTGTTAAATCTTAACTGCATGGCCATAACTGTTGTTTAAGTGTGTGTGTGTTCTTATATTTTGACAAAATGGGAAATCAGACCTCTATTCTGTCCCGCAGTCCCCTATGGTGTACAAAATGTGAAAATCTTCAGCTGTGCTCCTATGAAGATAAAAAGATGATTTTCAAAAATTAACACCACATGGCAACAATATACTTTAGACTGGAGAAAAATACTAAGATGAAACTCTTTCGACATTCTAGAACTGAGTCTTCTGGCACATATAGCTAGAGAAAGCTGGCTTGATTAATTTCCCCCCCTTTTTTTTTTTTCAAAATTCAGACCCTGAGAGAACAAAAGCATTCCTAGGATAAAGCTTGATAGAACTTGATATGACTCTTATCAAGTTCTTAAAATGCAAATACTGCTGACATTATATACATATATTTGCCTCAGTGTTCAAGAGGAAAAGGGAAATCTCTAGTTAAATCATCACAGAGTATAATACTCATGAAATATAGAACTTTATGTCTACTGGTAAATGGACATGTACAATGATTGACTAACAGTTTGGTATAACCTCAAATGTAAAATGCATATGTGTAGTCTCTAAAATGTCCATCAGCAGATGAATGGATAAGAAAGCTGTGGTACATATACACAATGGAGTATTACTCAGCCGTTAAAAAGAATACATTTGAATCAGTTCTGTTGAGATGGATGAAACTGGAGCCGATTATACAGAGTGAAGTAAGCCAGAAAGAAAAACACCAATACAGTATACTAATGCATATATATGGAATTTAGAAAGATGGCAATGATGACCCTGTGTGCAAGACAGCAAAAAAGACACAGATGTGTATAGTGGACTTTTGGACTCTGAGGGAGAGGGAGAGAGTGTGATGATTTGGGAGAATGGTATTGAAACATGTATACTATCATGTAAGAATTGAATCACCAGTCTATATCCGATGCAGGATACAGCATGCTTGGGGCTGGTGCAGGGGGATGACCCAGAGGGATGTTGTGGGGAGGGAGGTGGGAGGGGGGTTCATGTTTGGGATCGCATGTACACCCGTGGTGGATTCATGTCAATGTATGGCAAAACCAATACAGTATTGTAGAGTAAAATAAAGTAAAAATAAAAATTAAAAAAAATAAAATGTTTCCCCATCAGCATACCTCTCAGCTTGTTCAAATTTTACTTAATTGATTAGTAGTACTGGGAGAAATGTCAATAACCTCAAATATGCAGATGACACCGCCCTTATGGCAGAAAGTGAAGAACTAGAGCCTCTTGATGAAAGTGAAAGAGGAGAGTGAGAAAGTTGGCTTAAAACTCATCATTCAGAGAACTAAGATCATGGCATCTGGCCCCATAATTTCATGGCAAATAGATGGGGAAACAATGGAAACAGTGAGAGACTTTATTTCGGGGGGGTGGGGCTCCAAAATTACTGCAGATGTGACCGGAGCCATGAAATTAAAAGTCATTTGCTTCTTGGAAGAAAAGTTATGACCAACCTAGGATGCATATTAAAAAGCAGAGACATTACTTTGCCAACAAAGGTCCGTCTAGTCAAAGTATGGTTTTTCTAGAAGTCATGCATGGATGTGAGAGAATTGGACTATAAAGAAAGCCAAGCACCTAAGAATTGATGCTTTTGAACTGTGGTGTTGGTGAAGACTCTTGAGAGTCCCCTGGATTGCAAGGAGATCCAACCAGTCCACCCTAAAGGAGATAAGTCCTGGGTGTTCATTGGAAGGACAGATGTTGAAGCTGAAACTCCAATAGTTTGGCCATCTGATGCAAAGAACTGACTCCTTGGAAAAGACCCTGATGTTGAGAAAGATTGAAGGCAGGAGAAGAAGGGGATGGCAGAGGATGAGATGGTTGGATGGCATCACTGACTCGATGGACATGAGTTTGATTATACTCTGGGAGTTGGTGATGGACAGGGAGGCCTGGCGTGCTGCAGTCCATGGGATCACAGAGTTGGACATGACTGAGCAACTGAACTGAACTTAGAACCTAAAACAAAGAAAAATCTTTTAAACTCAAGTGAGTAAACTTATTCCAATTGTAATTTTCAGTTTTGCATTTGACAGATGAGTTGCCACAAGACATGGGAAATGACTCTGTTCTTTTTTTGTTTTTAATTTTTAATTGGAGGATAATTGCTTTACAATATTGTGTTAGTTTCTGCCAACACCAACATGAATCAGCCATAGATATGTATATAGCTCTTTCCTCTTGAACCTCTCTCCTGCCTCCCCTACAATTCCAGCCCCCTGGGTTGTCACAGAGCCTGGATTTCAGCTCCCTCAGGAGTCATAGAGCAAATTACTTGACTTTTACACATGATAATGTATACCTTTCAGTGTTACTCTTTCAATTCGTCCCTTCTTCTCTTTCCCCCAGTGTGTCTACAAGTCTGTTCTCTATGTCTGCATCTCCATGTTACTCTGCAAATACGTTCATCAGTACCAATTTTCTAGATTCCATATGTTTTTCTCTTTCTGACTTACTTCACTCTGTGTAATTGGCTGTAGGTTTGTCCACCTCATTAGAACTGACTCAAATGCATTTCTTTTTATAGCCAAGTTATACCCTGGTAGCTCAGCTGGTAAAGAATCTGCCTGCAATACATGAGACCCCAGTTTGATTCCTGGGTTGGGAAGATCTGCTGGAAAAAGGTATGGCAATCCACTCCAGTATTCTTGCCTGGAGAATTCCATGGGCTATCACGGGGTTGTAGAGAGTTGGACACGACTGAGCAACTTTCACTTTTCACCGCAACTTCTTTATCTATTCAACAGTCAACAGACATCTAGATTGCTTCCATGTCTTTGCTATTGTAAGTAGTGCTGCAAAGAATATTGGGATACTTGAGTCTTTTTGAATTATGGTTGTCTCTGGGTATGTGCCCAGTAGTGAGATTGCAGGGTCATATGGTAGTTTTATTTCTAGCTTTTAAAAGAATCTCCATATTGTTCTCCATAGTGGCTGAATCACTTTACATTCCCACAACTGTGCAAGAGGGTTTCCTTTTCTATACATTCTCTCCAGCATTTATTGTTTATAGATATTTTGATGATGGCCATTCTGACTGGTATGGAGTGATACCTCACTTTGTTTTGGTTAGCATTTCTCTAATAATGAGTCATATTGAGCATCTTCCTATGTGTTTATTGGTCATCTATATGTCTTCTTCAGAGAAATGTCTATTTAGAGTCTTCTGCCCACTTTTTGGTTGGGCTGTTTGTTTTTCTGATATTGAGTTGCATGAGTTGCTTGTGTATTTTGGAGATCAACCCTTTGTCAGTTGTTTCATTTACTATCATTTTCTCCCATTCTGAGGGTGTCTTTTTATCATATTTATAGTTTCCTTTAGTACGCAAAAGCTTTTAAGTTTAATTATATCACATTTGTTTATTTTTGTTTTTATTTCCATTACTCTAGGAGGTATGTCAAAGAGGATCTTGCTACAATTTTTGTCAAAGAGGGTTCTGCTTATGTTTTCCTGCAAGAGTTTTAAAGTTTCTGGCCTTACATTTAGATCTGTAATCCATTTTGAATTTATTTTTGTGTATAGTGTTAGGAAGTATTCTAATTTCATTCCTGTACAGGTAGCTGTCCTGTTTTCCCAGCACCACATAATGAAAAGTGTTTTTCTCCACTGTACATTCTTGCCTCTTTTCTCAGAGATAAGGTGCCATTGGGGCATTGGTTTATCTCTGGATTTTCTATCTTGTTCTATTGATCTATATTTCTAGTTTTTGTGTCTTGATTACTGTAGCTCTGTAGTGTAGTCTGAAGTCAGGAACATTGATTCCTCCAGCTCTATTTTTCATATGATTACTTCGGCTGTTCTGTTTTTTTTTTTTGTTTGTTTGTTTCCATATAAATTATATATATATATATATATATATTTTTTTTTTTTTTTGTTTTGTTTTGTTTTGTTCTGTGAGAAATGCCATTGTTAATTTGATAGCAATTGCATTGAATCTGTAGGTTGCTTTGGGTAGTGTAGTCATTTTCATAGTATTGATTCTTCCAGTCCAAGGACATGATATAAATATATCATTGATCCATCTATCCATCTGTTTGTATTATCTTTGATTTCTTTCATCAGCATCTTATAGTTTTCTGCCTACAGGTCTTTGTCTCTTTCGGCAGGTTTATTTCTAGATATTTTATTCTTTTCATTGAAATGGCAAATAGAATTGTTTTCTTAATTTCTCTTTCTGATTTTTTGTTGTTAATATATATGAATGCAAGGGCTTCTGTATATTGATTGTGTATTCTAAGGCTTTACTAAGTTCATTGATTTTCTCTGGTAATTTTCTGATGGTATCTTTAGGATTTTCACCTGCAAACAATGAGTTTTGCCTCTTCTTTTCCATTCTGGATTCCTTTTATTTCTTTTTCTTCTCTGCTGGGTAAGAACTTAAAAAAACTATATTGAATAATAGTGGTGAGAGTGGGCACCCTTATCTTGTTCCTCATCTTACAGGAAGTGCTTTCCATTTTTCACCACTGAGATTAATGTTTGCAGTGGGTTTGTCATATATGGCCTTTATTATGTTGAGGTAGCTTCTTTCCATGCTCATTTATGAAGACTTTTTTTTTTAACCATAAATGGGTGTTGAATTTTGTGAAAAGCTTTCTCTGCATCTATTGAGATTATCATATGGTTTTTATCTTTCAATCTGCCTATATAGTATCTCATATTGATTGATTTGTGTATATTGAAGAAACCTTGCATCCATGGGATAAACCCCGTCTAATTAAACTTAAAAGTCTTGGACAGCCAAGGAAACTATAAACAAGATGAAATGACAACCCTCAGATGGGAGAAAATAATTGGAAATGAAGCAGGTCAATCTCCAAGATATATAAGCAGCTCATACATCTCAATATCAGGAAAACAAACAGCCCAATAAAAAAATGGGCAGAAGACCTAAAAAGACATTTCTCCAAAGAAGACAGACAGATCACCAATAAATACATGAAAAGATGCTAAACATCACTCTTTATTAGAGTAATGCAAACCAAAATTACAATGACATATCACCTCACACCAGTGAGAATGACCATCATCAAAAAAATCTACAAACAAGAAATGCTGGAGAGGATGTAGAGGAAAGGGAACCCTCTTGCCCTGTTATGACTCTGGTAGCTCAGACAGTAAAGAATCTGCCTGAAATGCAGGAGACCCAGGTTTGATCCCTGGGTTGGGAAGATCTCCTGGAGAAGGGACTGGCAATCCTCTCCAGTATTATTGTCAAGAGAATCCTATGGACAGAGGAGCCTGTCAGGCTACAGTCCATGGAGTCACACAGGGTCAGACACAACTGAGTGACTAACTCTTGCACTTGCACTTTTGATGGGATTGTAAATTGATACAGCCACTATGGTGAATAATATGGAGATTCCTTAAAAAACTAGGAATGAGATTACCATATTACCCATCAATCCCACTACTGGGCACATACCCAGAGGAAACCGTAATTCAAAAAGACACATGGAGAACTGCCATATGACCCAGCAATCCCACTGCTGGGCATACACACCGAGGAAACCAGAATTGAACACATGTACCCCAATGTTCATTGCAGCACTGTTTATAATAGCCAGGACATGGAAACAAACTAGATGTCCATCAGCAGATGAATGGATAAGAAAGCTGTGGTACATATACACAATGGAGTATTACTCAGCCATTAAAAAGAATACATTTGAATCAGTTCTAATGAGATGGATGAAACTGGAGCCGATTATACAGAGTGAAGTAAGCCAGAAAGAAAAACACCAATACAATATACTAACACATATATATGGAGTTTAGAAAGATGGTAATGATAACCCTGTATGTGAGTCCGTATAGAACGGACTTTTGGACTCTGAGGGAGAGGGAGAGGGTGGGATGATTTGGGAGAATGGCACTGAAACATGTGTACTATCATGTAAGAAACGAATCACCAGTCTATGTTCAATACAGGATACAGGATGCTTGGGGCTGGTGCACGGGGACGATCCAGAGAGATGATATGGGGTGGGAGGTGGGAGGGGGTTTCAGGACTGGGAACTCATGTACACCCATGGCGGATTCATGTCAATGTATGGCAAAACCAATACAGTAGTGTAAAGTAAAATAAAGTAAAAAAAAAAAAAGACACATGGATCCAAATATTCATTGCAGCACTATTTACAATAGTCAAGACATAGAAGCAACCTAGATGTCCAATGACAGATGAATAGATAAAGAAATCATGGTACAAATATATCATGGGATATTACTCAGCCATAAAACGAATGTGAGTCAGTTGAACTGAGTGAGTGAACTTAGAGCCTGTTATACAGAGTGACGTAAGTCAGAAAGAGAAAAACAAATACTGTATATTAACACATATATATGGAATCTAGAAAAATGGCAGTGATGAATGTATTTTCAGGGCAGAAATAGAGAAAGAGACATAGAGAACAGACTTGTGGACACAGCGGAGGAAGGAGAGGATGGGACAAATTGTGAGAAAAGCATTGAAACATATGCATTATCATATGTAAAATAGGTAGCTAGTGGGAAGTTGCTGTATATCACAGGAAGCTAAACCCAGTGCTCTGTGACAACCTAGAAGGGTGAATGCAGGGATGGTGGGAGTGAGGTTCAAGAGGGAGTGGATATATGTATACTTATGGCTGATTCACATTGTTGTACAGCAGAAACATATTACACAACATTGTAAAGCAATTATCCCCCAATTAAAAATAAATTAAAAAAACAATTTATAGACAAAAACTTGCTTATAATTTGAATGGGATTGCAATGAAGTCTGTATATATTGCTTTGGAGAGAACTGATATTTTAACAATATCAAGCCTTCTGATCCATAAAATTAAAATCCCTAGCTTCTTTCTTCAGAGAAGGCAATGGCAACCCACACCAGTACTCTTGCCTGGAAAATCCCATGGACAGAGGAGCCTGGTAGGCTGCAGTGAATGGGGTCGTGAAGAGTCAGACACGACTGAGCGACTTCATTTTCCCTTTTCACTTTCATGCATTGGAGAAGGAAACGGCAACCCACTCCAGTGTTCTTGCCTGGAGAATCCCAGGGACAGAGGAGCCTGGTGGGCTGCCATCTATGGGGTCACACAGAGTTGGACACGACTGAAGCTACTTAGCAGCAGCAACTTCTTTATTAATGGCACTGGTGATAGTATGCTCCAGCCATGCCCAGAAAGGTGCTACCCATTTCCACCATCAGATTCTCCACTGGATCTTTAGCCTGTTAGGCACAGAGAACTTCAGCTCTTCTTAGAATAAAATTCTCCTTGATAAACTACCCCAAATAACTGAGCAGAAGGCAAAAGTTGAAAATCTTTAGATGTGTTCCCATTTGGGTACTGAGGACCAGAGGTGATTCCAAGAAAGCAGCAGTTATCTGAAGCAGAGGAATACAGCTGTCATTCCTTGGAGCTGGTCAGGAAGTGAATCACTGTGCTTTTCACTCATTTAGCAATTCCTCTAAAATATACATAAATAAAAACATTATGCTGATGGATCTATTCAATTATATTTTTATGTACAAGAAAGTAATTAACACTCATACCAGCTCTAAAATATCTGAAAAAAGTAGGGATCATAGAATTAAAATATGGTACATCATGAACACACAGAAGTTATTTAGGGAGAACACAACCTGTCTTAAATCGATAAATTTATAAATTGCATTTGAAATTTATTCTTTCAGAACTTCAAGTAATATTTACTATTTTTAGATTTTGGAATAGATGTTTCCTTGAAAAACCTTCTTCACAATTTTTTTTTTTGTTATTGACTTTACAGTTTGCTTCTATAACATGACGATATTAGGCATTTGAATATTTTACACACTTCTGTTTACTTCATATAACACATCACCGCAGGCTTAAGCTTTCAAGTAGCAAATAATTCTGCTTGTTGATTTTTCTCCAATCAGAGATTCAGGGACTCAGCGACCTTCAGTGTGTTGATTTTTCATCCCCCAACATGTAGCTTCAACTCTCAGTATTCTCTTGAATTTATTCCACTCAGTCATAAAGAAGAATCGTATGACACATCATGGAGAATATTGTCATGACCTGAGCCTGTACACAGCAAACAACACTTCCATATCCATTTACTTGCTGAGAACTGTGCTGTGTGCTTAGTCGCTCAGTTGTGTCCAACTCTGTAACCCCGTGGAATATAGCCCACCAGACTCTGTCCATGGGGATTCTCCAGGCGAGAATACTGGAGTGGGTTGCCATGCCTTCCTCCAGGAGAGCTTCCTAACCCAGATATTGAACCCAGGTCTCCTGCATTGCAGGTAGATTCTTTACCTACTGAGCCACCAGGGAAGCCCAAGAATACTGGAGTGGGTTGGATGGTTGGATGCCATCTCTTCTCCAGGGGATTTTCCTGATACAGGAATCGAACTGGGGTCTCCTTCATTGCAGGTGCATTCTTTACCAGCTGAGCTACCAGGGAAGCCTTTGTTGAGAACCACTTCAATGTACCCTTGCCTCATAGCTCCAGAGGATGTGGGACACTTAAAGGCTGGTGCTGTGGCATCACAAAGAGCTCATGTCTTGAGGAGAGCCCTTGGTCTATTGGACCTGCTTGTGCAGGGAGATGGGTTTCATGTGCACTGTCCTGGGACTGCCCATGGCCACTTGTTTGTGCAGGGACCTCAATAAGAGTCCTGGCCACTCCTCCTACATATCCACATGCATCTGCCCTCATTAGGAGGCCTGTGAACCTGGCCTTCAGATTGTACCAGTCCAGCTAACTTTGTTAACCAACTCTTTCAGGTTCTGAAGATAAAAATTTTGAAAGCCACCCCCACCCCAGCAAAATCACTAATCATCAAGGAAATGCAAATCAGATTTATTTTTTCAATCAATATTTGATCAATGATCAGTCTTACTGTGTGCCATGATAAAATGCAAAGTCACCATAAAATTTACCAGAATTTATATAATTTTGATTTTAACCATTATCAGTTTCATTTTATGTGGATGCTTTTAATTCATATTATTCACTTTGTGGTTTCAGAGTCTCCATAGATTATGTATTTGTTGTTGTTCAGTTGCTAACTAATGTCCGACTCTGTGACCCCATGGACTGCAGCATGCCAGGCTTCCCTGTCCTTCACAATCTCCCGGAGTTTCCTCAAACTCATGTCCACTGAGCAGGGATACCATCCAACCATCTTATCCTCTGTCACCCCCTTATCCTCCTGCACTCAATCTTTCCTAGCACCAGGGTTTTTCCAGCTATTTGCATCAGATGGCCAAAATATTGGAGCTTCAGCTTCAGTGTCAGTCCTTCCAATGAATATTCAGAGCTGATCTCCTTTGGGATTGACTGGTTTGATTTTCTTGTAGCCCAAGGGACTCTCAAGAGTCTTCTCCAGCACCACAATGCAAAAGCATCAATTCTTCAATGCTCAGCCTTCTTTTTGGTCCAGCTCTCACATCCACACATGACTACTGGAAAAACCATAGGTTTGACTGTATGGACCTTTGTTGGAAAAGGGATGTCTCTGCTTTTTAATATGCCATCTATGTATATCATAGCTTCCCTTCTAAGGATCAGTGCAGAATTTCAGAGATAAACAAGGAGAGATTAAAAAAACAAAACAAAACAAAACCTTTTTATGTGAACAATGAATTTGCTTGACCCATTTTAAATACTCTTTTTATGCCATCATCCTCCAGCTGCTGTTCCATTTCCTGAGCTACTCCAATTAAGCTCCTGTCCTCTCCACTACATCTAGTCAAGTCCCCAGTGAACTTCTTATTGAGAAGTCAGCCATTGGTCCCTATCCCAGTGAGCTACAGGTTATTGCCCACCCTTCTTCACTCTGCACATGGCAGCTTCATGCTCTCCTGTGCTCCTCTTGTCCCGGAGCTCCTTCCTTCTCAGGCTCTCTTGATACATCCTTCTTGTCTCTGAACTCTTCCCTTTCCTGTCTACTCCTGCTGCCTGAGGGTGTGCGTCTTCTGTTCATGGTAACACTCACATTGTGCCTCCAGCCTGGACCTCACTTCTCATTTCTGAGCACCTTCTTTGTTTTTCTGCTCCATGGTCACATCTCACATGAAATGCCCAAGGCTGAACTTACTTTTCCTATGCAAACATGTTCCACCAGATGTCCCCATTGCATTCAATGACATCTCAGGCCAGAAAAACCTTTAGTCTTCTAGGTCTGTCTCCTTTCACACCCAGATTCAATCCAGAATCAAACTCTTGCCATTCTCACACACCTTCCTCCAGAGCCCCATTGTGTTGTTGCCCAACCCAGTCTGATCTTCTTCTCGGACTCGCAGGCTCAACCCTTGGCCTTCCGCTCATTGTCTACCCAGTTGTCACTAAGGCAGCCCATGTCATTCATCTCATCCATCACTGACATTTCTTGGATCCCTGGGCTCCCAGGCACACTTCCTCACAGGCTTGTCTGGCTCTTCTTCCAGGTATCTCTCCTTTATCCCAGAGGAAGAGCTTCCACTCCAATCTCACTTTCTCTGAGAAAAACTGCAAATACTCCCTTTTTGTTTTAATCTTTTCATCTGCATAGCATTTTTCATCCTCTAACATACTATTCATTTTACTCATGTTTTCGTTTATTTTCCTTCTCCTAGCATAATTTACTTACCATAAAGGCAGATCATTTTTTCTGTTTTATTTTTCTCTATATGTGTTTCTGTTTTATTTGCCTCTATATAGAGTCAAGGAAGTGTTTAATATATAATTGTTAAGAGAATAACTGAATATTCTTCTCCTATTTATCAGCAAGCCAGTGTGATGTCCTACCTCTAGCTCTGGTTCATCCATTCACCCTCATACCTGCTGGTATCAGCCAGACTCTGCTGCTCTTGGCTTTTGTCAAGCTTTGTCTGGCTCTTACCAGCAGAAAGTACTCTTCCACTTCTCGTATCCAGAGTCCTTCGGTTTCACATCCTGAGAGACAGTTGTTGTATTCACACCCCTTACTCCCTTCTACACTAAGCTTCTAAGAGCCCCACCAGATCTGTGGGCTCTCACTCAGCATCAACACAGTCTCTTGTATCTGACAGGCCCAAATACCTGCCTGAATGAACAGACTCAAAGAGTTTAAGCCATCTGTAAATCTCTGCAGCTGATGGTGAGAGCCAGGAGACTCACAGTGAAGTTCCCACTCTGTGCATCCTCACTGGCCACCTTTGGAGAGGGACCCTGGCACACTGTTCTCCCCACTGAGTCTGCCTGGCTGGTGCATATACGGATGGGTGGGGCATGCTATGCTCTTGGTGTTGGGAGCCTCCTTATTCATCTTTGTGTCCTAAGTGTCTAAGGAGGCCCTTTGGAACGTTGAAGATTGAACTAGGAGGGTAAAAGTGCACGATTAAGCCACCAAAGGCACACCTGATTGAGAGACTGAGGGAGAAGCGCAGTCTTTGTAGCAGGTGCAGCTATTGTTCACAAGACATGGTGTGACAATAGTCATTCGCAACTAACACACTGTCAAAAGCACAGAAATAGCAAAATTAAAACCACTAGTCAATAAAATAGTCATTAGGAAGATTCTTTTTGGTATACATAATAACAGTTCACAAACTGGGGGCTCTTAAATCAGTGAAATAAAGTTCAGAGATATATTGTTATAGGATAGCTCATAGTGAAAATGCAAGGTTGTTTATTCTTTACAATTACTTCTTATAGCATTAGAATTTTCCTAGTGATAGCAGATTAGTTAAATGTGGTTACCTCATATTCAGCTTAGTTTTTACTTATGCTTTTCCCTCGAGGCATTTACAAGAATTGGCCTAGGTTAAGTTTCATTTGTATTGCAGAAGAAGTTAAACTGTTTCACTTATGTGGCTTAATTCTTTTTGTCTGTTCAGTACATTTCGAGTCTGGTCTCTATTTAATATTTAACTTTAATATTCTTTAATAATTGGCCATTATTTCACCAAACTGAGAGTATGAGTGTTACTTTCACTTACCACTGTTGACATAGTCAGATCAGAGTCATGTAGTCACAATTATCGACTGCTGAGTTGTCAGTGCAGTGGGTCAAGTAGTCATAGTCGTCATCTTTTGCTTAGCCAACATTCAATTCATCCAGCTGTCTAATCCAAGTGGATACTGTTTGACTTTGTGACTTCCTGCCAAAAGACATGTAAAGCCTTAGAGAGGATGCAGGACACTGGAAAGGATAATACGGTGACTATATGGATTGAAAGGATTGAAAAGTTCCCCAGAGCAGAGATTTCCAGATATCATGGTTTAACCAACTAAATAAATCAAATGGGTAATAATCAGGCACAGATTTTACTATTCTAGATCAATATACAGTTTTATGGATACTGTGCAATTGGGTTTCAATGTTTTCAGAGTTGCATAGATGTACATGATGTATTAGCACTTACATATATTCATGATTACATATATTCGTAAACTATAGACATAACATTGTACAGGAGACAGTGACCAAAACTATCGCAAAGGAAAAGAAATTCAACAAGGCAAAAATGGTTGAGGAGGCCTTACAAATAGCTCAGAAAAGAACAGAAACAAAAGGGAAAGAAGAAAGGGAAAATATACCTAACTGAATGCAGAGTTCCAAAGAACAGCAAGGAGAGATAAAAAAAGCCTTCTTAAGTGAACAATGTAGTGAAATAGGGGAAAACAATAGAATAGGATAGACTAGAGTTCTCTTCAAGAAAATTAGAGATACCAAGGGAACATTTCACGAAAAGATGGGCACAATAAAGGACAGAAACGGTAAGTAGAAGAGATTAACAGAAGTAACAATATGTAACAGAAGTAGAAGAGATTAAGAAGAGGTGGCAAGAATACACAACTGAACTGTACAGAAAAGGTCTTAATGACCCACATAACAATGGTGGTGTGGTCACTTATCTAGAGCCAGAAACCCTGGAATGTGAAGTCAAATGGGCCTTAGGAAGCATTACTGTCAACAAAACTAGTGGAGATGATGGAATGGCTCAGTTCAGTTCAGTCACTCAGGCGTGTCCAACTCTTTGTGACCCCATGAATCACAGCACGCCAGGCATCCCTGTCCATCACCGTCTCCTGGAGTTTACTCAGACTCACGTCCATCTAGTCCATGATGCCATCCAGCCATCTCATCCTTGGTCGTCCCATTCGCCTCCTGCCCCCAATCCCACCCAGCATCAGAGTCTTTTCCAATGAATCAACACTTCGCATGAGGTGGCCAAAGTACTGGAGTTTCAGCTTTAGCATCATTCCTTCCAAAGAAATCCCAGGGTTGATCTCCTTCAGAATGGACTGGTTGGATCTCCTTGCAGTCCAAGGGACTCTCAAGAGTCTTCTCCAACACCACACTTCAAAAGCATCAAATCTTCGGCGCTCAACCTTCTTCACAGTCCAACTCTCACATCCATACATGACTACTGGAAAAACCATAGTCTTTACTAGATGGACCTTAGTCGGCAAAGTAATGTCTCTGCTTTTGAATATGCTATCTAGGTTGGTCATAACTTTTCTTCCAAGGAATAAGCGTCTTTTAATTTCATGGCTGCAGTCACCATCTGCAGTGATTTTGGAGCCCAAAAAGATAAAGTCTGACACTGTTTCTACAGTTTCCCCATCTATTCCCCATGAAGTGATGGGACCAGATGCCATGATCTTCGTTTTCTGAATGTTGAGCTTTAAGCCAACTTTTTCGCTCTCCTCTTTCACTTTCATCAAGAGGCTTTTAGCTCCTCTTCACTTTCTGCCATAAGGGTGGTGTTATCTGCATATCTGTGGTGATTGATATTTCTCCTGGCAATCTTGATTCCAGTTTGTGTTTCTTCCAGTGAGCTATTTCAAATCCTGAAAGATGATGCTGTGAAAGTGCTGCGCTCAATATGCCAGCAAATTTGGAAAACTCAGCAGTGGCCACAGGACTGGAAAAGGTCAGTTTTTATTCCAATCCCAAAGAAAGGCAATGCAAAAGAATGCTCAAACCACTGCACAATTGCACTCATCTCACATGCTAGTAAAATAATGCTCAAAATTTTCCAAGCCAGGCTTCAGTAATACATGAATCAAGAACTTTCAGATGTTCAAGCTGGTTTTAGGAAAGGCAGAGGAACCAGAAATCAAATTGCCAACATCCACTGGATCATGGAAAAAGCAAGAGAGTTCCAGAAAAACATCTATTTCTGCTTTATTGACTATGCCAAAGCCTTTGACTGTGTGGATCACAATAAACTGTGGAAAATTCTGAAAGAGATGGGAATACTATCTTGAGAAACCTATATGCACGTCAGGAAGCAGCAGTTAGAACTGGACATGAAACAACAGACTGGTTCCAAATAGGAAAAAGAGTACATCAAGGCTGTATATTGCCACCCTGATTATTTAACTTCTATGTAGAGTACATCATGAGAAACGCTGGGCTGGAAGAAGCACAAGCTGGAGTCAAGATTGCCAGGAGAAATATCAATAACCTCAGATATGCAGATGACACCACCCTTATGGCAGAAAGTGAAGAGGAACTAAAGAGCCTCTTGATGAAAGTGAAAGAGGAGAATGAAAAAGTTGGCTTAAAACTCAACATTCAGAAAACGAAGATCATGGCATCTGGTCCCATCACTTCATGGGGAATAGATGGGGAAACAGTGGAAACAGTGTCAGACTTTATTTTTGGGGACTCCAAAATCACTGCAGATGGTGATTGCAGCCATGAAATTAAAAGATGCTTAGTCCCTGGAAGGAAAGTTATGACCAACCTAGATAGCATATTCAAAAGCAGAGACATCACATTGCCACAAAGGTCCATCTAGTCAAGGCTATGGTTTTCCAGTGGTCATGTATGGATGTGAGAGTTGGACTGTGAAGAAAGCTGAGCGCCAAAGAACTGATGCTTTTGGACTGTGGTGTTGAAGAAGACTCTTGAGAGTCCCTTGGACTGCAAGGAGATCGAACCAGTACATCCTAAAGGAGAGCAGTCCTGAGTGTTCATTGGAAGGACTGATGCTGAGGCTGAAACTCCAGTACTTTGGCCACCTCATGTGAAGGGTTGACTCATTGGAAAAGACCCTGATGCTGGGAGGAATTGGGGGCAGGAGGAGAAGGGGGAAACAGAGGATGTGATGGCTGGATGACATCACCAACTCAATGCACATGAGTTTGGGTGAACTCCTGGAGAGGTGACGGATAGGGAGGCCTGGCATGCTGCGATTCATGGGGTTGCAAAGAGTCGGATACGACTGAGCGACTGAACTGAGCTGAGAAATACCACATTCAATATGCCAACAAGTTTGGAAAACTCAGCAGTGGCCACAGGAATTGAAGGGATCAGTTTTCATCCCAATCTCAAAGTAAGACAACCAGAGAATTGTTCAAACTACCCTATATTGCCCTCATTTCACATGCTAGCAAGGTAATGCTCAAAATCCTTCAAGCTAGGGTTCAATAGTACATAAACCAAGAACTTTCAGATGTACAAACTGGATGTACAAGGAGCAGAGGAACCAGAAATCAAATTGCCAGCGTTCACTGAATCATAGAAAATGCAAGAGAATTCCAGAAAAATAAATCCACTTCTGCGTTACTGACTAGGCTAAAGCCTTTGACTATGTGAATCACAACAAACAGTGGAAAATTCTCAAAGAGATGGGAATAGTAGATCACCTTACCAGCCTCCTGAGAAACTTGTATGCAGGTCAAGAAACAAAGGTTAGAATATGGAACAATAGACTGTTTCAAAGTGGGGAAAGGAGTATGACAAAGCTGTATATTATTACCCAGCTTATTTAACTTCTGTGTAGAGTACATCATGCAAAATGCCAGACTGAATGAATCACAAGCTGGAATCAGAAGTGCCAGGAGAAATAGCAACAATCTCAGATATGCAGATGACACTACACTACCCTCATGGCAGAAAACAAAGAGGAACTAAAAAGCCTCTTGATGAGGGTGAAAGACAAAAGTTAGAAAGCTGGCTTAAAACTCAATATTCAAAAAACTAAGATTATGGCATCTCGGTCCATCACCTCATGGCAAAGATGGAGAAAAAGTGGAAACAGGGATTTACTGGGCTTCAAAATCACTGCAGATGGTAGCTTCAGCCATGAAATTAAAAGAAGCTTGCTTTTTGGAAGAAAAGCTTTGACTAACCTAGAGATTGTATTAAAAAGCAGAGACATCACTTTGCCGATAAAAGTCCTGTGGTTTTTCCAGTAGTCATTTGTGAATATGAGAGTTGGACCATAAGAAATCTGAGCACTGAAGAATTGATGCTTTAAATCTGTCATTCTGTAGAAGACTCTTGTGAGTCCCTTGGACAGAAAAGAGATTAAACCAGTTAATAATATATAAATCTACCTTGGATATTTATTGGAGCTGAAGCTCCAGTACTTTATGTGAAGAGCCAACTCATTTAATGAGTGTTTTAGACCCTAGAGCTGGGAAAGATTGAGAGCAGGAGGAGAAGAAGGTGACAATGGATGAGATGGTTAATGACATCATTGACTCAGTGGACATGAGTTTGAGCAAATTCCAGGAAATAGTGAAGGACAGGAAAGCCTGGCATGGTGCAGCCCATGGGGTCACATATGCATTACCTCCAATTTATGAAGAAAAGTTTACAAATGATGGCCATATACCAGGCACTGGGCCTGATGCTGGACCTGGGATGGGGCAAGTCATGTCTCTCCAATGAGCTGAGTAAGCCAACTATTCAGTCCTTGAGCCAATATATGTCTAAGAGGCTAGTGAGAACAGGTAAGAAGGATATGTAGATTGGTAGATGAAACTTGAAATGTAACTGAAAGAATGCCATAGGGAGCAGAAGAAGACAAGTAGGTGGAACATCTGCAAAGTCAAGGAAAGATGAAAGAACAAAGCCGCAACCATGCTGAGAGGAGAGGGCAGGTGGCTTCCCAGGGACAGCTTGTGCACCATGATGGGATTAGTGGACTTTTCTGCAGGCTATTACTCTGCAGGGAGTAATAAAAGGAGCTTAAGCAGAAAATTGAAAGATGGCTACAAAGCTCCCACCAAGACCACCCAGACTGAGTACATGAAGCTGAGTTTATTCAACTTTCTGAGCAAGAGTGAACATCACCTCCAGCAAGTCTTGGTAACAACTCAAAGGGAGAGTGAGGGCAGGATGCTGAAAAGTTTCAGATGGTTCTGGGGCAGGTTGCAGCAAGGACCTGCCAGAATTTGTAAACCAAGGGAGTTCCTTTCACAGTCTTATTTTTGGAATCCTTGAGTATTTGTGAAACCCTTTATGAACTAAGGGCTTATCTTGGAATCAAATGTATAGATCTGAATGAGCTTGTGTTAAGCCAGTTTTAGCTTGAGGTTGTTTTTCTTGCATGTCACAGTATGAGACAGTTTATCGGTGTTGAGACACACTGTTAGTTTTATAAATTGTGGTTTCTGTTTCATTTCTCATTATTTTGCATTTTATTTTATTTTTTAATTTTTATTTTTTACTTTATTTTACTTTACAATACTGTATTGGTTTTGCCATACATTGACATGAATCCACTACGGGTGTACATGCAATCCCAAACATGAACCCCCCTCCCCCGTCCCTCCCCACAACATCCCTCTAGGTCATCCCCATGCACCAGCCCCAAGCATGCTGTATCCTGCATCGGACATAGACTGGTGATTCAATTCTTACATGATAGTATACATGTTTCAATGCCATTCTCCCAAATCATCACACCCTCTCCCTCTCCCTCTGAGTCCCAAAGTCCGCTATACACATCTGTGTCTTTTTTGCTGTCTTGCATACAGGGTCATCATTGCCATCTTTCTAAATTCCATATATATGTGTTAGTACACTGTATTGGTGTTTTTCTTTCTGGCTTACTTCAAGAAAGCTGTGGTACATATACACAATGGAGTATTACTCAGCCGTTAAAAAGAATACATTTGAATCAGTTCTGTTGAGATGGATGAAACTGGAGCTGATTATACCGATTATTTTGCATTTTAAAAAGATCACCAAGAAATAGTGTGAGGAAGGGATCATATGGGGATAGATAAGAGACAAGTAGACTTTGATATTGTCAAGTAATGCACAACACCTACAGGACAAGGTGGAACCGTGGAGCAGTGAGCAGGTGATGGGTGAGGAATAATGCAGAGGAACTGTAGCAAGTTGTGAAAACCAAATAATTTTAGAAAGAGGAATAGGGCAGGATAAGAGAGAGGGAAAATTGGGGAGTGCTAGCTTGGATGAATGGGGAGGGGAAAAATAAGTTTGGAAAAACATAAATAGGTTCAAGGTGGACTTGTTGCCTGTGGACATCTGGGTGCTGCTCAGAGGACACTCACTCATTTTCTAACAAACATTTCTTGAGGACTCTCATGTGCCTGGTCCACTTTTAGTTACCAGGATAGATTAGTGCTTTGTCTCCTGCAAAACCCCCAGATCTCTGTCCATGTGTAGCTTGTATTTGAATGAGTGGAGATTAAAATTAACAATAAACACAACAAGTGTATTATCTTGTGTGTTAGAAGGTGACACATGTTTTAAGGAAAAAAGAGAGTAAGTAAGGTAAAGGAATTTGGGTGTGATAGGGAAAGAAAGATATAAGCATCTGAATGCAGAGTTCCAAAGAATAGCAAGGAGACATAAGAAAGCCTTCCTCAGCTATTAATGAAAAGAAATAGAGGAAAACAGCAGAATAGGAAAGACTAGAGATCTCTTCAAGAAAACTAGGGATACCAAGGGAACATTTCATGCAAAGATGGGCTTGATAAGGACAGAAATGGTAGGGACCTAGCAGAAGCAGAAGATATTAAGAAGAGGTGGCAAGAATACACAGAAGAACTGTACAAAAAAATCCTCATGACCAAGATAATCACGATGATGTGATCACTCACCTAGAGCCAGACATCCTGCAGTATGAAGTCAAGTGGGACTTAGGAAGTATCACTAAAAACAAAGCTAGTAGAGGTGATGGCATTCTAGTTGAGCTACTTCAAATCCTGAAAGATGATGCTGTGGAAGTGCTGCACTCAATATGCCAGCAAATTTGGAAAACTCAGCAGTGGCCACAGGACTGGAAAAGGTCAGTTTCCATTGCAATCCCAAAGAAAGGCAATGACAAAGAATGTTCAAACTACTGCACAATTGCACTCATCTCACACCTTAGTAAAGTAATGCTCAAAATTCTCTAAGCCAGGCTTCAGCAATACATGAACCGTGAACTTCCAGATGTTCAAGCTGGTTTTAGGAAAGGCAGAGGAACCAGAGATCAAATTGCCAACGTCATGGAAAAAGCAAGAGAGTTCCAGAAAAACATCTATTTCTGCTTTATTGACTATGCCAAAGCCTTTGACTGTGTGGATCAAAATAATCTGTGGAAAATTCTGAAAGAGATGGGAATACAAGACCACCTGACCTGCCGCTTGAGAAAACTATTTGCAGGTCAGGAAGCAACAGTTAGAACTGGACATGGAACAAAAGACTGGTTCCAAATAGGAGAAGGAGTATGTCAAGGCTGTGTTTTGTCACCCTGCTTATTTAACTTCTATGCAGAGTACGTCATGAGAAATGCTGGGCTGGAAGAAGCACAAGCTGGAGCCAAGATTGCCAGGAGAAATATCAATAACCTCAGATATGCAGATGACACCACCCTTATGGCAGAAAGTGAAGAGGAACTAAAGAGCCTCTTGATGAAAGTGAAAGAGGAGAATGAAAAAGTTGGCTTAAAACTCAACATTCAGAAAACAAAGATCATGGCATCTGGTCCCATCACTTCATTGGAAATAGATGGGAAACAGTGGAAACAGTATCAGACTTTATTTTGGGGGACTTCAAAATCACTGCAGATGGTGATTGCAGCCATGAAATTAAAAGATGCTTACTCCTTGGAAGGAAAGCTATGACCAACCTAGATAGCATATTCAAAAGCAGAGACATCACATTGCCAACAAAGGTCCATCTAGTCAAGGCTATGGTTTTCCAGTGGTCATGTATGGATGTGAGAGTTGGACTGTGAAGAAAGCTGAACACTGAAGAATTGATGCTTTTGAACTGTGGTGTTGGAGAAGACTCTTGAGAGTCCCTTGGACTGCAAGGAGATCCAATCTGTCCATTCTAAAGGTGATTAGTCCTGGGTGTTCATTGGAAGAACTAATGCTAAAGCTGAAACTCCAATACTTTGGCCACCTCATGCCTCATTGGGAAAGACTCTGATGCTGGGAGGGATTGGGGGCAGGAGGAGAAGGGGACCACAGAGGATGAGATGGCTGGAAGGCATCACTGACTCAATGGACATGGGTTTGACTGAACTCTTGGAATTGGTGATGGACAGAGAGACCTGGTGTGCTGCTGTTCATGGGGTCGCAAAGAGTCGGACACGGCTGAGCGACTGAACTGAGCTGAAATGAGGGTATGTTTCAAGAGCCCAAAACATCATGTCAGTCAAGGAAGGGGCCGCAGGTGCTTTGGGCCTGCAGGGAGATCACATCAGATTGTTCTTGTGCCTTAGGCAACTCCTGGGGCTGCTTCTTCTATCTCCAGCCCCATCTCTCCTGCTTCCTGCCAAGACCTATACTTTCTAAAGGAAAACATAATACACTCTTTGACATCAGTCTTAGCAATTGAAAGGTTGTTGCTGAATGAAAAGACACTGGGATTCTTGGCCTCTGGTGGAGGAGAATTCAATCTGGGGCCAGAGACGAGGCTCAGAGCTTTTGTGTAACAAAGTTTTATTAAAGTATAATGGAGATAGAGAAAGCTTCTGACATAGGCATCAGAAGAGGGCAGAAAGAGTACCCTACCCCCTTGCTAGTCTTCAGCTTGATGTTACATAGTCACTAGCAGTCTGTTAATGAAAGAAAGGAATTCCTTAAAACTCAGAATGGCACCAGGCCCCTCATCCATAAGATGTATTTTGGGATAATCTTGGCACTAGATGATTCATCCCGAGCCATAGAATGATTGACTTGAATCTTGTAGAAGGGCAGATTACCATACAAATAGTTTCGTTTACATAGATTAGGCGAACAATATCTGGGTATAACATAGTGGTTTGTCAAGTAGGTTCTGAGACATTAGGCAGAACCGACTTGAAGATGGAGTTTGGGGTAAATGCATAGTACATGAACATAGCTTAAGACAAACATTTCCATAAGAAAAATGCATTGGTTGACTCAAGGTTTGAGAATAGTTAACTTCAGGTGAAACCAGGTGTCATTATGGCAATACAGTATTTTAAGAGAAACCTCCTTTTAAATTTGTATAGAGAAGGAAAAAAATATCACTAGTTTGTTTCCTCTTGCCACTTAAGAGAGATAAAAATGTCTGACATTTGCAGTCTATTTCCTCTGTTTGGAGACCCTGGCCTTCCTGCCTGCTACCAGCTCACAATATCTTTTTGGATATGCTTCCTCAGGGAAGAGGGACAAGTGGGAGTTGCATAGTACAAGAAATTATCAGTAAAACTAAAAGACTGACTACTGAGTAGAACATATTTGCAAATGTTACATCCAGTCAGAGGTTAATACCCCAAATATACAAAGAACACATACAACTCAATATGAGAAACACTTGATTTAAAAATGGGCAGAGAACCTGAATAGACTTTTTCCCCAAGGAAACACACCAATGGCCAACAGACACATGGAAAGATGCTCAGGGATGTGAATAATCCTCAGGGATGTGAAAATCAAAACCATAATGAGATATCACCTCAAACCTGTCACATTGGCTATTATCAAAAAGGCTACAAATAGCAAGTGTTGAGGATTTGGAGAAAAGGGAACACTTGTACATTGTTGATGGGAATGCAAATGGGTACAGCTACTATGGAAAACAATATGGAAGTTCCCCCCAAAATTAAAATAGAACTACCATGTTATTCAGCAAGTCCACTCCTTGGTATTTATCCAAAGGAAATGAAAACACTGATTTGAAAAGATATATGCATCCCTATATTCATAACAGTATTCTTTACAAACCTAAGATTTGGAAGCTACCAAAGTGCCCATGGATAGATAAGTGGATAAGTAAGATGTAGTAACTATATATATATATAGTGTATATATATATATACACACACACACACCCACGCACACACACACACAGAGTGGAATATTATAGGAAAGAAAAAAATCTTGCTATTTGCAAAAACATGAAAGGACCTAGAGGATATAATGCTAAAATGTGGAATCTAACAAAACAAAACAAATCATAAACATAATGACATAGAAAAAGAGTCTTAGATAGAACAGATTTTTGCCAGAGCAGAGAAATAGGTGAGGGAGATAAGAGGTAGAAACTTTCAGTTATAATAGATAATCATGGGAATGATTTATAATAAATAAATCATGAGTATGCAATGCTGGCATGGGGGATATAGTCAAAAACTATATAGTATCTTTGTATGGTGATAGATGGTACCTTTTCATACTGTGAAATATGAACAATACTGAGCTATACTGAGCTATTTCAAATCCTAAAAGATGATGCTGTGAAAGTGCTGCATTCAGTATGCCCCCAAATTTGGAAAACTCAGCAGTGGCAACAGGACTGGAAAAGGTCAGTTTTCATTCCAATCCCAAAGAAAGGCAATGCCAAAGAATGATCAAACTACCATACAATTGCCCTCATCTCACACGCTAGTAAAGTAATGCTCAAGATTCTCCAGCGAGTCTTCAACTGTACATGAACCAAGAACTTCCAGATACCCAAGTTGGATTTAGAAAAGGCAGAGGAACTAGAGATTAAATTGCCCACATCCACAGGATCATAGAAAAAGCAATACAGTTCCAGAAAAACTTCTACTTGTGCTTTGTGTGTAGTCACATTAAATCCTTTGACTGTGTGGATCACAACAAATGGTGGAAAATTCTTAAAAGGATGGGAATTTCAGACTTTACCTGCCTCCTGAGAAATCTGTATACAGGTCAAGAAGCAACAATTAGAACCAGACATGGAAAAACAGACTGGTTTCAAATTGGAAAAGGAATACATCAGGTTGTATATTCTCATCCTGCTTGTTTAACTTATATGCAGAGTACATCATGTGAAATGCCGGGCTGGATGAAGCACAAGCTGGAATCAAGATTTTCTGGAGGAATATCAGTAACCTCAGAAATGCAGATGACACCACCCTTATGGCAGAAAGCAAAGAAGAACTAAAGAGCCTCTTGATGAAAGTGAAAGAGGAGAGTGGAAAAGCTGGCTTAAAACTCAATAATTCAGGGTTGGGAACTCATGTACACCTGTGGTGAATTCATGTCAATGTATGGCAAAACCAATACAGTAATGTAAAGTAAAAAAAAATAAAATTTAAATAAAAAAAAAACAACTCAATAATTCACAGGTGAAGATCATGGCATCCGGTCCCATCACTTCATGGCAAATAGATGGGGAAACAATGGAAACAGTGACAGACTTTACTTTCTTGGGCTCCAAAATCACTGCAGATGCTGACTGCATCCATGAAATTAAAAGATGCTTGCTCCTTGGAAGAAAAGCTATGACCAACCTAGACAGTATATTAAAAAGCAGAGACATCACTGTGCTGACAAAAGTCTGTCTAGTCAAAACTATGTTTTTTCCAATAGTCATGTATGGATGTGAGATTTGGACCATAGAGTAAGCTGAGTGCCGAAGAATTACTGCTTTTGAACTGTGGTGTTGGAGAAGACTCTTGAGAGTCCCTTGGACTGCAAGGAGATCCAACCAGTCCATCTTAAAGGAAATCAGTCCTGAATATTCATTGGAAGGACTGATGCTGAAGCTGAAACTCCAATGCTTTGGCCACCTCATGCGAAGGGCTGACTCCTTAGAAAAGACCCTGATGTTGGGAAAGATTGAAGACAAGAGGAGAAAGGGATGACAGAGGATGACATGGTTGGATGGCACCACTGATAAATGGACATGAGTTTGAATAAGCTCCAGGAGATAGTGAAGAACAGGGAAACCTGATGTGCTGCAGTCCTTGGGGTTACAAAGAGTCAGAAACGACTGAGCAACTGAACAACAGGTAACAACAACAACACACAATATTTAGGAACTAGGTCATCAGGTCCTAAGGTCATCATCCTATTCTATATATATATTTTTCTTTGTATCTGCATTTTAAAATATACTGTATTTAATAAAGATGCAAAAGAGAATCACAATAAAATCTATTGCCAGAGGTATGAATATGATGTAAGTACAATTAGGAATGAGCAGTCTGAGTGACTCTGATGAGAATTTTTGTATTGTGAGAGCAGTCATCCTTACTAAATCCAGTACACAAAGGCAACAGATCTCAGTTCAAACACTATCTTCAGCTCTTTTCTAATGATATTTTAAACAGGAAACAGGATACTTTGCTGAAAAATAATAAACACATATTTGTATTTTATTACTTTAGTATATATATATATATATATATATATATATATATATATATATATATGTTTTTCCTTTTTTATTCAGAAAAAGACATTCAGAAACTGTCAGCTTGGTTTGTATCTTTCCCTTGGTTCTAGTCTTTTCATAACAAAGTTTTGGAATGACAGATTGATTAAAGCTCAGTCAAGCTCACTGATTGATGACAGATTGATTAAAGCTCACTGTGGCAAGGTTTGAAACCTTGCTAATTACAACTCAGTTACAGCTCAAGCAGACAGAACTTTTATTAAAACGAGATCTGAGAGCAGGCTGACCCTAAAGGAGTGGCATCAATCCCTCTTGGCTTCTCTTTTTATACTTCCTGTGTCCTCCTTTTGGTTCTGACCTATGCAAAATAGGGCTTTACCTGCCACCAGTCGGGGAAGAGAATGCAAATAGGTGTACACTCAAGCCAATAAGGAAAGGGAGTGTGGACTGATAGTTTTGATGGACAGTAGTAAGTCGTGTCTGACTCTTTGTTACCCCAAGGACTGTAGCCTGCCTGTCTTCTCTGTCCATGGGATTTCCCAGGCAAGAATACTGGAACAGGTTGCCATTTTCTTCTCCAGGGATTCTTCCTGACCCAGGGATTGAAACCATGTCTCGAGTCTCCTGCATTGGCAGGCAGGTTATTTACCACTAGCTTCACCTGGGAAGCCCAAGTTATATAACAATAGGCTCTATTGCACGTGTCTTTCCCATAATTCAGTCTGTTATAATCAGATGCATGTATGCATATAATACTTATGAACTCTTGACAGACTCCTGGCTGTCTAAGGTTACTTGAGTACACAACTGTGCATCAAGAGGACATGTGCCAGAATTGGAGAAGTCCCTGTGGTTAGTCTGTATCTACTCTGTGCCTAGGACCCATGAGCAGGAGCTAAAAACATCTCTGTGATTATTTTTGTGTGATATCTGTGAGCTCTCCTATGTGTGTCTGGGTTGGGCTTTAGAGATCACCTTGTATCTTTTTTGGCTAGGCCACTCCTCATGGCTCATGCCTAATTTCCCACCTCACAGAAACCAAAAAGTTTTCCAGCCACACACAGGAGGGATATAAATAGGGAGAGTATCTGTCCATACAGCCTTGGTCCCTAGACAAAATGGCTTTCAGCAATAAGGCATGGGTACAGTAATGCTCCCCCAATGATACATGTGTGCATGGGAAGGAAGGGGGTGCAACAGCAGAGGGAGTGGGGGGGGGAGAGCCAGACAAAGCCAGTACCAGGAATTACTTATAGAAAGCCATTTCATGACATTTCTAATTTATTTACAACTCTGGACAACTTCTCTATCTATCAGCAGGGTAGAGACACCCAAGGCCTTAGCTTTGGATGTCATGGTGATAACAATTTTGAAGGTGGAAGTTCTACCAGTGCTCTTGGTAGGAAGATCTATAGTAAATTCCCAACCTCAGCTGACGTGATGTTGATGAGGGTTTCACTGGGGGTGTAACCCAGACCAGAGAGAAAGTCTGTATAGTCCAGGATGGCTGCATCCAACAGGTCTCCAAATACTATTCTGCAAAGTTGTCATACGCCTACAGAATCTTCTGAGAAACTGAGTTTTCTGTTCAGGCTTAGCATGGATCTATGTTTCCTAGTATTTATCAGTTGTCACATTCTGTTAAGTGTGTAATATCAATGTTCCCATATGTTCCACCCTGATCTGGGCATTAGGAAGTGAGGGATTTATACTTCAAATCTTTAAAACTCAATGTTTATTGAAATGATGGCTTTTATTTGGTTGAAATCTATTGAGTATTTACTGACTGTCTGATATTCTCCAATTCACTCTGCCTCTTGTCAATCTTGGAAGAACTATAAATCACTTTGCT
This sequence comes from Ovis aries, assembly GCF_016772045.2. Taxonomy (NCBI): domain Eukaryota; kingdom Metazoa; phylum Chordata; class Mammalia; order Artiodactyla; family Bovidae; genus Ovis; species Ovis aries. Next base: position 113,170,389 of record NC_056055.1, on the reverse strand, counting down.
AACCTGGTGCTCTTAAATATTGCACCCTGCACCTCTTATACCAAAGCTTATTCTGAAAGTTACCCCACTTTCAGAAGATATGAGACCAGAGATGCCACTTTTCAGAGTAGTGACTTTTAAAATTTAGGCCATCTCTGGAATATTTCAGGAATCCAGATATATTTAGGGTTACTTTAGGCTCTTGAAAACTGATAATCCCAAGTATTCACGATGTTAGGAATTTTGAATAATGTGTGTATTTAATTCTCACAATCTATGAGAACTTATCATTTATTTCTTTTAACAACAACAACAAAAAAAAAACTGAATATAAGAAAGCTTAAATAAGTGACCACTCACTAAGTGAAAAAAGTAGCAGCTGAACTTCTAGATCCATGCCTCAACACTTCTGGGAAATTGCTCTAGAAATCTGAGTACAATTACATTTACTTGAATGTATTTATACTAGGATATAAATGTATACATATAATATACACTTTTTATCTATATGTCAAATATATATTTCTAAATGAATATATTTTTATTTCTAAATATATTATGTTTCTAAATAAATTTCATAATTTCATCTAATGTTTGTGTGAAACTACTAAACTATTGGCACTGAAAACTCATAATTTTATAATTTCTCTTAATTTCTCAAGTTTTTCTTCTTTCATTCATTTACCAACCAAAGAACAATCCTTGGACTATGAAGTTTAAAGTTTTTTAACTAAAGCACAATGAAGAGAACTTCCATGACCTAGGCAGAATTTTAACAGGGACCTGAAGAAGGAAAATTATGCGGATAGGCTATTAACAGAGAAAGCATATGACTAGGTCAATGTTTATTTCCCTTCCTGAATTAAAAATAAACCATTATGATAAGGATGGAATTGGCTTTTTAGGAAATCACCTCTTGGCAAATAAGTCAGATAAACTGACATAAAAAAGCCTACACAATCTAGACCCATTTTTCCAACTTAATTTCCCAGTGATCTGCAAAAATCCTATTTTCCACTTTGATTGGTTGATTTCTACAAATGTATTTTTGAAAGAGGCTTGAAAGTTGTAATATAATTTAAGTAGTGGTTCAACATAAACATGGTGCTTATCTATATTTAAAAAGTCCATAGTTTAAAGCAACACAAAACCTGATTGCTTTCTCAGCTGAGACCTTATAGTATAAGTGAGATTTCAGAAGGGGAGCAACAGAATCATACTGACATGGCAAATACAGAAACTTAGATAAGAAGTGAGAAGGATAGGATTCTTTAGATGCTCAACTGCAGTGTAGTTTTAGTCCAAGAAATTGTGCAACTTTTGGCTAAAAAGAATTTTATACTTTCATTACATTACACTTGCTTTAGTAATGACAGGGCAAATTATTCAGATAAGTCATAAGGGGTGGATATGGGGCCTTGAGGTGGTGACCTAATTTGGGAGCCATATCAGTCACAAAACAAAAAGGATATTGAAAAATGTCTGAAACTGACCTACAGCTTAGAACCTATCCCAGATTATTACAGTCTGCAGCCAAACTCTAAGCCTGATGCAATGTGAATGGAAAAATATTGATACTATCAACTATGGAAGAAATGGGATTCTGTTATAGTAGCAGAAGCTAACAATTACAATTATGTTTTGAATTTTTTTTTACATTTTAAACTAAAGAACCTGAAAATGAATGGCTGTTTCTAAACAAAATTGACTAGGTAATTTTCACCTTTTTAAATATTAAAAATTGTTCAATTTTCATTGTTTACATTAAACATTAAAATGATTAGCTGAAACTTTAAGTTTCTTTTTTAAATTGAAGTATAGTTGATTTACAGTGTACTAGTTTCATGTATAAAGCAGTGATTTATTTACATATATATTCAGTTATATATATATTTTAAATGAATATATAATATATATATAATGAAAATAAAATATTTTTCTTTCCCCTTATAGGTTATTAAAAATATTGAGTATAGATCCTTGTTGGTTATCTGTTTTATATACAGGAGTGTATGTTAATCCAAGACTCCTATTTGTCCCTCCTACCTTCCCCTTTGGTAACCATAAGATTTTTCCTATGTCTATGAGTCTATTTCTATTTTGTAAACAAGTTCATTTGCATCTTTTTTATTTTTTAGATTCCACATATAAGTGATATTATATGATATATGTTTTTCTTTGTCTGGCTTGCTGCTCTGAGTATGATACTCTCTGGATCTATCCATGTTGCTGCAAGTGGCATTACTTCAGTCTTTTTTATTGCTAACATTCCATATGTATGTATACATACATATACATACCACATCTGGTCAAGCCATAAGGGTGTGGCACAGTATATTTAAAGTGATGCAAGGGAAAAATCGACAACCAAGATCACTCTACCCAACAAAGTTCTCATTTAGATTTGATGGAGAAATTAAAAACTTTACAGATAAGCAAAAGCTAAGAGAATTCAGCATCAACAAACCAGCTTTACAACAAATGCTAAAAGAACTTCTCTAGGCAAAAAGGAAAACTCCACAATTAGAAACAAGAAAATTATGAAATAATTAAGCAAAGGCAAATACATAGTAAATACACAGTAAAGGTAAGAAATAATCCACACACAATTATGATATCTAAAGCAATAATTGTGAGAGGAGGAGAGTACAAATGCAAGATATTTGAAGTGCATTTAAAATTAAGAGATTAGCAATTTAAACAATCATATAAACAGCTATAGCAAAACCTCATGATAACCACAAACCAAAAATCTAAAATAGATATACACACAAAAAGGAAGGAATCTAAACACAGCACCAAAGATAGCAATCAATCACAACAGAAGAGAACAAAAAATGAAGGGAAGAGAAAAAAACCTATAAAAACAAATCCAAAAAAATATAATAAAGTGGCAATAAGAACACACTGATAATTATCTTAAATATAAACAGATTAAATACTTCAACCAAAAGACACAGACTGGCTGAATAGGTACAAAAACAAGACTCATATATATGCTATCTACAAGACGTCTACTTCGAATATAGACACACATAGGGACTGGAAGTGAGGGGATGGAAAAAAAGTACTGGATGAAAATAAAAAGAAAGCTGGAGTACCAATACTTATATTGAACAAAACAGATTTTAAAATAAAGACAAGAGACAAAGAGGGACCCTATATAATGATCAAAAGATCAAGGAAAAGATACAGCAATTGTAAATATATGTGTAACCAACATAGGAGCACCTTGAGTGAGTGAAGTCCCTCAGTCGTGTCCGACTCTTTGTGATCCCATGGACTGTAGCCTACCAGGCTGCTCCCTCCATGGGATTCTTCAGGCAAGAGTACTGGAGTGGGGTGCCACTTCCTTCTCCAGGGGATCTTCCCAACCCAGGGATCTAACGCAGGCCTTCTGTATTCCAGGCAGACGCTTTAACCTTTGAGCCCAAGGAAAGCCCTGGCAAAGATTAACAGTCATAAAATCTGGTTTCTTGGTAAGATATTACAGGAAGGGAGGAATTTCAACATGGTAGAAGAGTAAGATGTGGAGATCATCTTCCCCCTTACAAATACATTAAAAAAAAAATCTGCATGTGAAACAACTCCTACAGAACACCTATTCAGTGCTGGCAGAAGATCTCAGATTTCCAAAAAGGCAAGCTAATCTCCACATAAAGGGGTAGGGCAAAATAAATTTTAAAAAGAGAGAGAGAGAACAAATAATCAAATGAAACCTGTACTTTGAGGAGGGAACTGTGAAGGAGAAAAAGTTTCCACACAGTCAGAAATCCCCAGGACAGGGATGGGGATAGCTTCAGAACCTCAAGAGGGGAAAGTTGCAACAGGTGCATGGAAGAAGCAGAGGTAATTCAGAATGGAAACGAGTGCATACCAGCAGTTCTTAGACTAAGACACTTGTTTGATGCCTGCCATGGTAAGTGGAGGCTGGGTGCTGAGACTCAGGTTTCAGAGGTCAGATTCCAGGGAGAGGACTGGGATTATTGCCATGAAGGCTGACTGAGGGGACTATACCACACAGCTGAGAAATTCCAGGGAAAAGCCTGGGCCTGCCAAAGAAGCAAGAGTTCATTGTCATGGGGATCCTCTAATTCTGTGAGATCACAGAAAGTAAAATGCTGCCTTTGTGAGTGCCACAGGTGGGACAAGTTGTGGATATGGTCTGTGACACCAGAGGCAGGTGCAATGGCACCACAGCTGCCTCCAAGCTATGATACAGGTTATTGCCTAGAACTTCCCAGGAGACTGGATAATTTGGCACAGCTGAGGGACCCACAACCTAGGCCAATTCCCTGGGGAAAATGCATGACCTGTTTCATGCTGTAGCAACTTCCCACAGGCCTCTGCCACCACCACAGACATTCTTCACACATCCCAATTCCATCTGCCCTATCCCTGGCCTGATTGAACAAGTCAGCCATAAGCAGCTGCTGCTTTCACCGTCGTCTTTTGTCCAGGCAGGGAATGAGAGGATGGCAAAAAAAAACAGAGGTGAAGCCATAAACAAAGATGAGCACCAGGCATGGTGTGACCAATGAAGAGGAAAGGAATTCATTCCAGCAGCTGAAATCGCAGCAGATTAAATCCCTGCAATTAGCTTGAGGCTGTGGACTTGGGGGGCAATTGTAGAATTTGGAAGCAAGTACAAATTGGGTTAAGGCCAGATCCAAGTCTGAGTTGACACGACAGTGCCCACAACAGGCCCAGAGATGTTCCTAGTAATACTGAAGAACTTCCTGAGTAGGAAGATTGGCTGTAACTCACTTTATGGTAAGGACAATGGTTTGCTGTGGTTGTTGTTTGGTTGCAAAGTCGTGTATCACTCTTTCTGACCCTGTGGTTTGCAGCATACCAGGCTCCCCTGTCCTTCAGTATCTACCAGAGTTTGTTCAATTCATGTCCATTGAGTCAGTGATGTTATTTGACCATCTCATCTTCTGCTGTCCCCTTTCCATTTCCCTTCAATCTGCTCCAGCATCAGGGTCTTTTCCTATGAGTCAGCTCTTCCCATTAAGTGGCCAATGTATTGGAGCTTCGGTTTCAGCATCTGCCCTTCCAGTGAATATTTAGGATTGATTTCCCTTAGGATTGACTAGTTTGATCTCCTTGCAGTCTAAGGGACTCTCAAGTCAGCACTACAGTTCAAAAGCATCAGTTCTTCAGTGCTCAGCCTTCTTTATGGTCCAACTCTCACATTTGTACATGACTGTTGGAGAAATCATATCTTTGCCCATATGGACCTTTGCTGCTTTTTAATATACTGACTAGTTTTGTCAGTTTTTCTTGCTTCTTCCAAGGAGCAAGTGTCTTTTAATTTCATGGCTTCAGTCACCAACCACAATGATTTTGGAGCCCAAGAAAATAAGATCTATAACTGCTTCCAATTGTCTCCTTCTATTTGTCATGAAGTGATGGGATTGGATGCCATGATCTTAGTTTTTTTAATACTGGGTTTCAAGCCAGCTTTTTCACTATCTTCATTCACTCTCATCAAGAGCCTCTTTGTTTTCACTTTTTGCTTTCTGCTATTAGAATGATATCATCTGTTTATCTGGGGTTGTTGATATTTCTCCTGGCAATCTTGATTCCAGCTTTTGATTCATCCAGCCTGGCATTTTACATGATGTTCTCTGCATAGAAGTTAAATTTCACAGAGTGACAATACACAGCCTTGTTGTACTCCTTTTCCAATTTTGAACCAGCCCATTGTTCCACGTCTGGTTGTAACTGTGGCTTCTTGACTCACATACAGGTTTCTCAGGAAACAAGTAAGGTGGTCTGGTATTCCCATCTCTTTAAGAATTTTCCACACTTTGTTGCGATTCACACAATGAAAGGCCTTAGCATAGTCATTGAATAAGAAATAGATGTTTTTCTGGAATGCCCTTGCTTTCTTCAAAATCCAATGAATGTTGGCAATTTGATCTCTGGTTCCTCTATCTTTTCCAAACCCAGCTTGTGCATCTGGAAGTTCTCAGTTCACATACTGCTGACTTCTATTTTGAACTATTTTGAGTATAATCTTACTAGCATGTGAAGTGAGTGCAATTGTATGGTAGCATGAACATTCTTTGGCATTGGCCTTCTTTGGGATTAGAATGAATACTGACCTTCTCCAGTCCTGTGGCCACTGCTGAGTTTTCCATATTAGCTGACATATGAGGGCAACAGTTTGACAGCATCATCTTTTAGGAGCACAATTGACACCACTGGAAAATATTCTTCTTACTACCACTTTCTCTCTCTATATGTTTTTGTCTTTTGTCTTTTTTCTTTTGTTTCATTGTTGTTCTTTCTCATTATTCCTTTATATTTTAGTTTTTACTTACTTTTTCCTTTTTCTTAATGTTTTTATTTTAAAATAAATTTATTTCATTTTTCTTATTTTTACAGTAATTTACACTATATTGCATTTTTCATGTTTTTGGAATCAAATATATGTTATGCTAGTTTTTAGTGTTTTATTTCATTTATGAAATGAATGAAATGTCCTTATTTATTGGTTTCACTGCTCTCTTATTGTTATTTTTTTTGGTCTTTTTTCCTTTCCTCTGTGAGTGTGAATGTGTGAGTTTCTTTGTGTGTTCCTGTCTATTTAGCATTGCTTTTTCCATTTGTCTCTCCATTTTTTTTGCTGTTGTTTGTATGTTTGTTTGTTTTTTATATTTATTTTTTCCCCTTATTCTATACTGGGTGGCTTGTGGAAACTTGGTGCTCCAGCCAGGAGTTATGCCTGAACCTTTGAGGTGCAAGATTGGAATCCAGGACATTGGACCACCAGGGACCTCCTGACCCCATTGAATATTAATTGAATAGAACTCTCCCAAGGGCCTCCATCTCAACCCTAAAACCTGGCCCCACCCAAAGTCCAGAAAGCCTAACACCTCACACCAAACAACTAGCAAAACAGAAACACAAGCCTACTCAGGTCACCAAAAACCATACCCAGCTCACACACACCCTGAAACAAACCACTGGATGTGATACTACCCTTCAGAGAGACAAGATCCAGTTCCATCCACCAGATCACTGGACCCAGCACCCCAATTAGGAAAATGTCACAAAGCACTCGTCCAAACCCACCATCTGGGGACAGACTGTACAAGTAAAAGAAACTATGACCTTGCATGCTGTGGAAAAGAGACTCCAAATATAGTAAATTAAAAAAAATCCAAAATACAAAGAAGCATGCCGCAGGTGAAGAAGCACAGTGAAAACTCACACGATCAAGCACATAAAGGGGAAATATGCAGTATACCTGAAAAAGATTCAAGAGTAATGATGGTAAGATGATTCAAGGTCTCAGAAATAAAATAGTGGCACAGATAAATAGAATGGAGGCATGGATTGTGAAGATACAAGAAATTTTAACAAGGACCTGGAAGAAATAAAGAACAAAAAATTAGCAATGAACAACATAATTACTGAAATAAAAAACACACTAGAAGAAATCAACACCAGAATGATGCAGAAGAATGGATAAGTGAGCTGGGAGACAGAATGGTGGAACTTGGTTAGACAGAGAAGAATAAGGAAAAAAGAGTAAAAAGAAGTAAAGACAGTCTCAGAGCTTCTGAGACAACATTAAACACACCACTATTTGAATTATAGGAGTCCTAGAAGACCCCACTCCGGTACTCTTGCCTGGAAAATCCCATGGATGGAAGAACCTGGTAGGCTGCAGTCCATGGGGTTGCTAAGAGTCGGACACGACTGAGGGACTTCACTTTCACTTTTCACTTTCATTCACTGGAGAAGGAAATGGCAACCCACTCCAGTGTTCTTCCCTGGAGAACCCCAGGGATGGGGGAGCCTAGTGGGCTGCCGTCTATGGAGTCGCACAGAGTTGGACATGACTGAAGTGACTTAGCAGCAGCAGCAGAAGAAGAGAAAAGAAAGGGTTTGAGAAAATACTTGAGGAGATTATAAAGTCCTACACAATATAACCCCCAAAAGACGCATGCTAGACACATATTAATCAAACTAAAAAAATTACCCACAAAGAAAAACTATTAAAAGCCACACAGGAAAAGCAACAAATAACATACAAAGGGATCCCTATAAGACTGACTGTTGATCACTCAACAGAAAATCTGCAGGTCAAAAGTCAGTGGCATGACATGCTTAAAGTGATGAAAGGGAAAACCTACAACCAAGATGACCTCTATCAAGCAAGGATCTCATTCACATTCAGAAAGGAGAAATCAAAAGCTTAAGTGGTAAACAAAAGTTAAGAGAATTTAGCACCATCAAGCTTTATAACAGATGCTAAAGAAACTTCTCTAGGCAAGGAAATACAAGAGAAAGCAAAGACCTACAAAAGAAAACCTCAAATAGTAAAATAAATGGTAATACAATCATATATATCAAAACTACCCCAAATTTAGATGAACTAATTGCTCCAAACAAAAGAGATAGACTGGAATGATGTATACAAAAGCAAAACCCTTATATATGCTGTCAACAAGAGACTCACCTCAGGCTTAGGGACACATAAAAACTGAAAGTAAGGGGATGGAAAAGATATTCCATGCAAAGGAAACTAAGAGAAAGTGGGAGTAGCAATACTCATATCAGATAAAATAGACTTTAAAATAAAGATCATTAAAAAAGACAAGGAAGGGTATTACATAAGGATCAAAGGATCAATCCAGGAAAAATGTATATCAATTATAAACACATTTGCACCCCAAATTGAAGAACATCAATACATAAAGAAAATGCTAGTAGTTATTAAAGGGGACATTTATAGTAACATGATAATACTGGCGGACTTTAATACCCCATTAACACCAATGGGCAGATTATCCATACATAAAATTAATAAGAAACACAACTTTAAATGACAAATTGGACCAGATCTGTCTACTTGATATTCAAAGGGCATTTCATTTGAAAACAGCAGATTTCATTTTTTTTTCAAGTGCACATGGAATATTCTCCAGGATAGATACCATCTTGGGTCACAAATCAAGCCTTGGTAAATTAAAAAGAATTAAAGTCATTTTAAGCATATTTTCTGACCAAAACTCTGTGAAATTGATATCAACTACAGGGGAAAAAAGCTATAAAAACACAAACACATGGAAGGTAAACAGTATGTTTCTGAATAACCAAGATCACTGAAGAAATCAAAGGAGAAAGCAACATATACCTGGAAACAAATGACAATGGAAACACAACTCAAAACCTATAGGATGCAATAAAAGCAGTGCTGACATGGAAGTTTATAGTAATACAAGCCTACCTCAAGAAACAAGAGAAAGATCAAACAACATAAACCTACACATAAAGCAACTATAAAAAGAAGAAGAAGAACAAAAATAAACTCCAAAGTTAGTTGAAGGAAAGAAATAGGTATCAGAGTAGAAATAAATGGAAAATAAATTGAAAATATAGGAAATATTAATAAAACTAAAAGCTAGTTCTTTGAGAAGATAAACAAAATTGACAGTTACCTAGACTAATCCAAATTTTAAAAAAAGGAGAAGATGCAAAAGAATAAAATTTGAAATAAAAAAGAAGTTACAACAGACAACATAGAAATACGAAGGATATAATAAGCTACTATGAGGTGCCAATAAAATATTTATATGCCAATAAAATAGACAAGCTGGAAGAAATGGGAAAATTCCTATAAAAGTGTAACATTTCAAAACTGAACCAGGAAGAAATAGAAAATATGAACTGACAAATCACAAGCACAGAAATTAAAACTATAAACAAAAATCTAATAAACAAAAGCCCAGGGCCAGATGGCTTCAAAGACAAATTCTGTCAAATGTTTAGAGAAGAGCTAGCACCTATCATGCTCAAAGACTTCCAAAAAATTGCAGAGGATGGAAAATTTCCAAATCCATTCTATGAGGCCCTGTCATCATCTTCATAAGAAAACCAGACAGAGATGCCACAAAAAAAGAGAAAGAAATCTACAAACCAATATCACTGATGAATGTACATGCAAAATTCCTCAACAAAATTCTAGCAAACAGAATCCAACAATATATTAAAAGGATCATACATCATGATCAAGTGGACTTTATCTGAGGGATGCAAGGATTCTTCATATATGCAAATCAATCAGTGTGATATACCATGTTAATATATTGAAAGATAAAAGATATCATATGTTGCAGAGAAAGCTTTTGACAAAATTCAACATCCATTTAAAAAATTTATTTATTTTAATTTGAGGCTAATTACTTTACAATATTGTGGTGGTTTTTGCCATATTTTCACATGAATCAGCCATGGATGTACATGTGTTCCCCATCCTGAACCCCCCTCTCGCCTCCCTCCCCATCCCATCCCTCAAGGTCATTTCAGTGCACCAGCCCTGAACTCCCTGTCTCATGCAACGAACCTGGACTGGCAATCTATTTCACATATGATAATATACATGTTTCAATGCTATTCTCTCAAATCATCCCACCCTCGCCTTCTCCCACCGAGTCCAAAAGCCTGTTCTTTACATCTGTGTCCCTTTTACTGTCTCACATATAGGTCATTGTTACCATCTTTCTAAATTTCATATATTTTAAATAAAAAATCTCCAGAAAGTAGGCACAGAAGGAACATACCTCAACATAATAAAGGCTATACATGATAAACTCAGCGCAAACATTATTCTCAATGTGAAAAACCAAAAGCATTTCCTCCAAGATCAGGCAGAAGATAAGGGTGTTCATTCTTTTTTTTTTTTTTTAATCTTTTTTTTTTTCAATACTGTATTGGTTTTGCCATACATTGACACGAATCCACCATGGGTGTACATGTGTTCCCAAATATGAACCCCCCTCCCACCTCCCTCCCCATAACATCCCTCTGGGTCATCCCCATGCACCAGCCCCAAGCATGCTGTATCCTGCATCAGACATAGACTGGCGATTCGTTTCTTACATGATAGTATACATGTTTCAATGCCATTCTCCCAAATCATCCCACCCTCTTCCTCTCCCTCAGATTCCAAAAGTCCACTCTAGGGTGTTCATTCTTGCCACTATTATTGAGTATAGTTTTGGAAGCCCTAGTGACAGCAATCAGAGAAGAAAAAGAAATAAAAGAATCCAGATTGGAAAAGAAAAAAAAAATTCTCACTCTCTGCAGAAGACAAGATACTATACATGGAAAACTGTAAAGATGCCACAAGAAAATTACTTGACCTAATTATTGAATACAGCGAAGTTTCAGGATATAAGATTACTACACAGAAATCCCTTGCATTCTTATACACTAACAATGAAAAATCAGCAAGTGAAATTAAGGAAACAATCCCAATAGCCATTGCAAAAAAAATAATAAAATACCTAGGAATAAAACTACCTAGAGAGACAAAAGACCTGAATGCAGAAAACTATGACACTGATGAAAGAAATCAAAGATGACACAAACATGGAAGGATTGGAGGGATATACCATGTTCCTGGATTTCAAAGGAATGTTATGAAAATGACTATTCTACACAAAGCTGTCTACAGATTCAGTGCAATACCTATCAAACTGCCAATGGTATTTTCCACAGAATTAGAACAAAAAAAACACAATTAATATAGAAATACAAAAGAACTCGAATAGCAAAAGCAATTTTAAGAAAGAATAATGGAGCTGGAGAAATCATCCTACCTGACTTCAGACTATACTACAAAGTTATAGTCACCAATATGGTATGGTACTGGCAGAAAAGTGGAAATATACACCAGTAGAAGAAGATAAAATGAAAGAAATAAAGTGAAGTTGCTCAGTTGTGTCCAACTCTTTGCAATCCTATGGGTTGTAGACTACCACACTCCCCTGTCCATGGAATTTTCCAGGCAAGAGTACTGGAATGGGTTGCCATTTCCTTCTCCAGGGGATCTTCCTGACCCAGGGATCGAACCTGGGTCTCCCACATTGCAGGCAGATGCTTTACCATCTGAGCCATCAGGGAAGATAGAAAGTGCTGAGATAAATCCACACACCTATAGGCATCTTGTTTTTTGACAAAGAAGGCAAGGATAAACAATAGAGAAGAGATAGTCTCTTCAATAAGTGGTGCTGGGGAAACTGGTCAGCCATGTGAAAGAAAATGAAGTCAGAACACTTCCTAGCACCACATTAGTTCAGTTCACTGTCAGTCAGGTCCGACTCTTTACAACTACATGGACTGTAGCATGCCAGGCTTCTCTTCTCACCCAGAGCTTGCATAAACTCATGTCCATCAGGTGAGTGATGCCATCCAACCATCTCATCCTTTGTCATCCACTTCTGCTTCTGCCTTCACTCTTTCCCAGCATCAGGGTCTTTTCAACTGAGTCATTCTGTGCATCAGGTGGCAAAGTATTGGAGCTTCAGCTTCAACATCGGTCCTTCCAACAAATATTCAGGACTGATTTCCTTTAGGATTGACTAGTTTGATCTCCTTGCAGTCTAAGGGGCTCTCAAGAAATCTTCTCCAACACCACATTTAAAAAGCATCAATTCTTTGGTGCTCAGCTTTCTTTATGGCCCAACTCTCACATTCATAAAAGACTACTGGAAAAAACATAGTTTTGAATAGATGGACTTTTGTTGGCAAAATAGTGTCTCTGCTTTGCAATATGCTTGTCACATCTTTTAATTTCATGGCTACAGTTACCTTCTGTAGTGATTTTGGAGCCCAAGACAAAGTCTGTCACTGTTTCCTTTGTTTCTCCATCTATTTGTCTTGAAGTGATGGGGCTGGATGCCATGATCTTAGTTTTCTGAATATTGGGTTTTAAGCCAGCTTTTTCACTCTCCTTTTTTACCATAATCAAGAGATTCTTTAGTTCCTCTTCACTTTCTGCCTATGGCAGAAGAGTGGTGTGGTCTGCATATCTGAGGTTATTGATATTTCTCCTGGCAATCTTGATTCCAGTTTGTGCTTCATCCTGCCTGGCATTTTGCATGATGTACTCTGCATATAAGTTAAATAAGCAGGGTGACAATATACAGCCTTGACGTACTCCTTTCCCAGTTTGGAACCAGTCCATTATTCTATGTCCAGTTCTAACTGTTGTTTCTTGATCTGCATACAGATTTCTCAGGAGGCAGGTGAGGTGGTCTGGTATTCCCATCTCTTTCAGAATTTTCCACAGTTTATTGTGATCCACACAGTCAAAGGCTTTGGCATAGTCAATAAAGCAGAAATAGATTTTTTTTTTTTTTTTCTGGAACTCTCTTGCTTTTTCGATGATCCAGTGGATGTCAGCAATTTGAAATCTGGTTCCTCTGTCTTTTCTAAATCCAACTTGAACATCTGGAAGTTCACAGTTCATGTACTGTTGAAGCCTGGCTTGGAGAATTTTGAGCATTGCTTTGCTAGCATGTGAGATGAGTGCAATTGTGTGGTAATTTGAAGATTTTTTGGCATTGCCTTTCTTTGGGATTGGAATGAAAACTGACCTTTTCCAGTCCTGTGGACACTTCTGAGTTTTCCAAATTTGCTGGCATATTGAGTACATCACCTTTTAGGATTTGAAGTAGCTCAACTGAAATTCCATCACCTCCATTAGCTCTGTTGGTAGTGATGCTTCCCAAAGCCCACTTGACTTCGCATTCCAGGATGTCTGGTTCTAGGTGAGTGATCACACCATCGTGGTTGTCTGGGTCATTAACGTCTTTTATGTATAGTTCTTCTGTGTATTCGTGCCTCCTCTTTTTACTGTCTACTTCTGTTAGGTCCATACTGTTCCTTTCCTTTATTGTGCCCATCTTGGCATGAAATGTTCCCTTGGTATCGCTGATTTTTCTGAAGAGATCTTTGGTCTTTCCCGTTTTTCTCTATTTCTTTGCATTGATCACTAGAAAGCCTTTTTATTTTTTTTAATCTCTCCTTGCTCTTCTTTTAACTCTGGATTCAGATGGATATATCTTTCCTTTTCTCATTTGCCTTTCACTTCTTTTCTCAGCTATTTGTAAAGCCTCACGAGACAACCATTTTGCCTTTTTACATTTCTTTTTCTTGGGGATGGTTTTAATCACTGCCTCCTGTACGATGTCATGAACCTCCATCCATAGTTCTTCAGGAACCCTGTGTATCAGATTTAGTCCCTTGAATCAAAAGAATCAATATTGTGCAAATGACTATATTACACAAAAGCAACATGCAGATTTAATTCAATCCTTATCAAACTACCAATGATAATTTTTAGAATTAGAAAAAAAATTCAAAATTTATATGAAAACACAAAATACTCCAAATAACCAAAGTTATTTTTTGTAGGGTTTATGTAATTTATTTGTTTTAATTTATTTCAGATATTCTAAATTTTAGTTATTTTTAATTGAATGATAACTGTTTTACAATATTTTGTTGTTTTCTGCTATATGTCAACATGAATCAGTCAAATATATGTATATATCTCACCTTGTTATTTATCCTCCCTCCCATTTCCCACCCTATCCCACCCCTCTAGGTTGTCACAGAACATCAAGTTTGAGCTATCTGCATCACACAGCATTGTTCCACTGGTTATATATTTTACATATGGTAATGTATATATTTCAATGCTCTCTCAATTTGTCCCACTCTTTCAGTCTCACACTGTGTCCACTAGTCTCTTCTCCATGTCTACGTCTCCATTGTTGTCATGCAAATATGCTCATCGATATCATCTTTCTATATGCGAAAGTAATTGCAATTTCTGACCATGAATTTTAAATCATTATCAGGTCAGTTCAGTCATTCAGTCGCAATCGACTCCTTGTGACCCCATGGACTGCAGCACGACAGGCTTCCCTGCCCATCATCAAGTCCTGGAGTTTACTCAAACTCATGTCCATTGAGCCAGTGATGCCATCCAACCATCTCATACTCTATCATCCCCTTCTCCTCCCACCTTCAATCTTTCCCAGCATAGGTGTCTTTTCCAATGAGTGGGTTCTTCAAATCAGGTGGCCAAAGTATTGGAGTTTCAGCTTCAGCATCAGTCCTTCTAATGAATATTCAGGACTGATTTCCTTTAGGGTGGACTGCTTGGATCTTCTTGCAGTTCAAGGGACTCTCAAGAATCTTCTCAACACAGTAATTCAAAAGCATCAATTCTTTGGTGCTCAGCTTTCTTTATAGTCCATCTCTCACATCCATGTATGACTACTGGAAAAACCATAGCCTTGACTAGATGGACCTTTGTTAGCAAAGTAATGTCTCTGCATTTAATATGCTATCTAAGTTGGTCATGACGTTTATTCCAAGGAGCAAGCATCTTTTAATATCGCGGATGTAGTCACCATCTGCAGTGATTTTGGAGTGCCCCAAAATAAAGTCAGCCACTGTTTCCATTGTTTCCCCATCTATTTGCCATGAAGTGATGGGATTGGATGCCTTTTCGTTGTTTTCTGAATGTTGAGTTTTAAGCCAACATTTTCACTCTCCTCTTTCACTTTCATCAAGAGGCTCTTTAGTTCTTTGCTTTCTGCCTTAAGGGTGGTGTCATCTGTATATCTGAGGTTATTGATATTTCTCCTGACAATCTTGATTCCAGCTTGTGCTTCATCCAGTCCAGCATTTCTCATGATGTACTCTGCATATAAGTTAAATAAGCAGAGTGACAGTATACAGCCTTGACGTACTCCTTTCCTGATTTGGGAGCAGTCTGTTCTATGTCTGGTTCTAACTCTTGCTTCTTGACCTGCATGTTAAATCATTATAGCTAGGCTTAAACACATCTCTGTTAATCAAAATAGGAACCATTACATTCAACTCATTTTTGCCAACTAGAAATGTTTGTTTATTCTTATAGCATACAAATCCATGCTTCAGGACTCGAAGAACTCTTGGAAAGCATTTTCTGAATCTTGCTGGTTGTGGAAGCTTTTTTCCTGTAAAAAGTTGCTGAGATGGTTGAAGAAGTGGCAGTCAGTTGGTGAGAGATCAGGTGAATGTGGTGGATGAGGCAAAACTTTGAAGCCCAATGCACTCAACTTTTGAGGACTTGATTGTGTGAAGTGCAGTCAGGCATTGTGGTGGAGAAGAACTGAGGCCTTTTTGTTCATTATTGACAGAAACTTCTTGTGTAGCTGTAAAAGAATCAGCTTCTATGATTGCTCTCAATTGGTTGTCAAATTTTGATGACAACATTGGAAGTAGCTGGCTGGCCACTACACTCCTCATTTTTAAGGCTCTCATCTACTTTGCAAAACTTCTTGAACCATTACTGCACTGTACGTCCATTAGCAGTTCCTGGGCCAAATGCATCGTTGGTGTTGTGAGTTGTCTCGACTGCTTTACAACCCATTTTGAGCTTGAATAAGAAAATCTCTTGAAATTGCTTTATGTCTAACGTCATTTCCATAGTTTAAAATACATAAAAAATAAACAGCAAGTAGTAAGTCATTATCAAAAACACTTAAAATGAGAAGTGTGCATTTCAATGATATATAACATTTATTTGGAGAAGGTGATGGCAACCCACTCCAGTGCTTTTGCCTGGAAACTCCCATGGACGGAGGAGCCTGGTGAGCTATAGTCCATGGGGTCGCTAGGAGTCGGGCATGACTGAGCGACTTCACTTTCACTTTTCACTTTCATCCATTGGAGAAGGAAATGACAACCCACTCCAGTATTCTTGCCTGGAGAATCCCAAGGATGGGGGAGCCTGGTGGGCTGCCGTCTCTGGGATCACACAGAGTCAGACACGACTGAGGTGACTTAACAGCAGCAGCAGCAGCATAACATTTATTTAAGAATGTATTCCAGTATCAAACTGGAATTTCAGCCAATTTCCACAATTTAAAGCCACAAGTACTTTTGCATCGACCTAATTATATGCATTAATGTATGATATTTATTTTTCTCCTTGCGACTTACTTTGCTCTGTATAATAAACTCTAGGTTCATCCACCTCATTAGAACTGACTTAAGTGTGTTTCTTTTTATGGCTGAGCAATATTCCTTCATATATATGTACCACAACTTCTTTATCCATCCATTTATCAATGGACATCTAGCTTGCTTCCTTTCCCAGTTATTGTAAATAGTGCTACAAAGAACATTGGTGTGCATATGTCCTTTTCAATTATGGCTTCCTCAGGATGTATTCCCAGCAGTGGGGTTGTTGAGTCTAGTTTTACTGAGTTGAGTTGAGTCTAATTGAGTCTAGTTGTTGAATACTAGTTTTATTCCTGACATATTATTTTTCACAAAATCTCCATATTCTTCTTCATAGTGGGTGTAAAATTTACATTGATATATACACACTGTCATGTGTAAAATAGATCACAAGTGGGAAGCTTCTATATAACAGAGGGAGCCCAACCTGGTGATCTTTGATGACCTAGAGGGGTGGAATTATGGTTGACTCACATTGATGTATGGCAGAGATCACCACAACACTGTAAAGTGGTTATCCTCTCATAAAAAATAAGAAAGTCCATTGTCTATTTCTGACTTACTTCACTGTGTATGACAGACTGATTCCATCCATCTCTCTACAAATGACCTGTTATAAAGGAGAGGAAGCTCAGCTTGCCACTTTGTGATGACCTAGATGGGTGGGATGGGAGAAGGAGTGTGAGGGAGTTCTAAAAGGGAGGGAATATATGTATAGCATAGCTAATCCACTCAATTGTACAGCAGAAACTAAAAAAAAAAAAAAACATTGTAAAGCAATTATATTCCATAAAAAACAAATTTCATTGTTTTCTTGTAGTAGCACATGATATATCTATATATATATCCATATAAATATATTTCATATAGAGAATGCTAAGTTCCATAGCAATTTCATAGTACAAAAATGTATGCTGCTGCTGCTGCTAAGTCGCTTCAGTCATGTCCGACTCTGTACGACCCCAGAGACGGCAGCCCACCAGCTCCCCCATCCCTGGGGTTCTCCAGGCAAGAACACTGGAGTGGGTTGCCATTTCCTTCTCCAATGCATGAAAGTAAAAAGTGAAAGTGAAGTCGCTCAGTAGTGTCTGACTCTTCGCGACCCCATGGACTGCAGCCTACCAGGCTCCTCTGTCCATGGGATTTTCCAGGCAAGTGTACTGGAGTGGGGTGCCATTGCCTTCTCAAAAATGTATAAAATTTAAGAATTTACTAGTAAATATTTTGTTTGTGTTTAGAATACATAAATTATATTAGTCTTTAGAAAGCTTACCTTTCTAATTTTCAAAAAGTTACTAGCAATGAAATTGAATCAGTAATCAAAAATATCCCAACAAACAATATCCAGGACCATATGACTTCATAGGAGAATTCTAAAAACACTTAAAGAAAACATCTTTCCTTTCAAACTACTCCAGAAAATTGAAGGAGAAGGAATGCTTCCAAAGTCATTCCTTAAGGGCAGCATTACTCTGCACCAAAACAAGACAAAAATGTCACACACAGACACACACACACACACACACACACACACACACACACATGACAGGCCAATGTTGAACACAGATTCAAAAATTCTCAACAAAATATTAGCAAATGAAATTCAATAATATAGTAAAATAATAATACTATATGGTAAAATGGGATTTTTTCCAAAGAATGCAATATGTTTCAGTGCTTGCAAATCAATTAGTGTGAGGGGGGTTCAGGATGGGGAACACGTGTATACCTGTGGTGGATTCATGTTGACGTGTGGCAAAACCAATACAATATTGTAAAGTAAAAAAAAAAAAAAAAAAAGCAAAAGGCCACACATATATTAATAAAAGAGCACTGAGAATTTAAAAAAATTGGAGAATAAAAATCACATGATCATTTCAATAGATGTAGAAAAGGCTTTTTGACAAAATCAACACCTGTTTATGCTTAAAACTCTCAACCAAGTGGGCATAGAGCATGGGTGCTGTCCTGTGCTAAGTTGCTTTAGTTCTGTCCTACTCAGTGTGACCCTATGGATTGTAGCCTGCCAAGCTCTTCTGTCCATGGGATTCTCCAGGCATGAATACTGGAGTGGGTTGCCATTTCCTCCTCCAGGGGATTTTCCCAGCCCAGGGATCAAACCTGTGTCTCCCACATTGCACGCAGGTTCTTTACCACTAGTGCCACCTGGGAAGCCCCAGGCATAGAGCATACCTCAACACAATAAAGGCCATATATGATAATTCCACAGCTAACATCTACTTATCACACTCGTCAAGCAGAAAACATTTCCTCTAATATTAGGAACAAGACAACGTTGACCATTCCCATCACTCCTACTAACGAAGTATTGGAAGCCCTAGCCACAGCAGTCAAACAAAAAAGAAATTTGAAAAAATTAAAATTGGGTTTGGTTGCTGCTTCTCTGGAGTCATGGCACCATGCTATGGAAGGGCCCAAAGGGAACTGGCCTCTTTGTCATGAGGTCTTTTCTTACATGCAGCATCATTCTTATATGCAATTAATAGAAAAGAAAATGCTGCTGCTGCTGCTAAGTCGCCTCAGTCGTGTCAGACTCTTTGCTACCCCGTGAAGTATAGGCCACCAGGCACCTCTGTCCCTGGGATTCCCCAGGCAAGAATACTGGAGTGGGTTGCCATTTCCTTCTCCAATGCATGCCTGCATGCTAAGTCACTTCTGTCGTGTCCAACTCTGTGTGATCCTATGGACAGCAGCCCACCAAGGCTCCTCTACCACAGAATTCTTTAGGCAAGAATACTGGAGTGGATTGCCATTCCTTTCCCAAAAGAAAAAAGAATCACTGCTAATAGATATAGTTCTTCAGACACTTTTGGCATTTGCACTTACCTGTTATGGTATAGTTCATATTGCAGGGTCGTTTAAAGACATGGGTGCACTTCAGAACTAAAAAATAAGACGTATCATGCTTTAGGGAATCACACATCATTTTATGTATTTTATCATGGTCGAGTACTGTTTAAGCCTTCAGATACAACAAATTCTTTTCACCAAGGTGCAGTGTC
The DNA here is from genome assembly GCF_016772045.2 of Ovis aries. Classification (NCBI taxonomy): domain Eukaryota; kingdom Metazoa; phylum Chordata; class Mammalia; order Artiodactyla; family Bovidae; genus Ovis; species Ovis aries. The sequence continues at coordinate 113,150,557 of NC_056055.1, read as the reverse complement.
CTCAATACATCCTTAAAGTTATGAAAACTTGAATTGCTGCCTCATTAAGATTTCTACAAATTATAGTAACAGGACAGTACACAGAGCTGGAATATTGGGGTTTGGGATACAAAACATTTCCCTCCATCATTATTTATATTGATCTTTCAGAGCTAATTTTGAAAGCCTCTGACCATCATTTGTGCACTGTTAATCAAATCATTAATGCAATATCAGTTAAGTTCAGTTCAGTCGCTCAGTCAAGTCTGATTCTTTGTGACCCCATGAATTGGAGCATGCCAGGCCTCCCTGTCCATCACCAACTCCCAGAGTTTGCCCGAACTCATGTTCATTGAGTCAGTGAGGTCATCCAACCATCTCATCCTCTGTCGTCTGCTGGAAGCCAGTGTGAGGAATCCCGCCCATGACAAGGTCATGAGGAAGGAAGCTGACATACGCAAGGCATGCTCAGACTTCAGGGACCCCTCTGGAAATTCCTAAGCATGTACCCCAACAAAAATCTGCCGGCTTTTGTGCTCTGCTTTTCTACTCTTCTGACATTTTCTGGAAAAAGTCAATTCAGGGCTTTAATCTTCTGCATTTGAAAGAGTGTCTCAATCCAAAAAACCCTCTGATGGCTTTCTAGCCTGCCTGCAGGACTCATACAGCTGCGCGTGTGATTGTTTGAGGCCTCCTGACCGCAGGAGGCACAGGAAGCTTAAAACATCCTAGGAATGTAGGAGCTTCCGAGGAGTCAAAATCTTTAGAATAGGACTGATTAAAGGTTTCATTTGTTGAGTCAATATTTGCTGCCAAATTTTCACATCCTTTAGTTGTAGATATAGTTAGAAAAACAAGTAGTAGACCTTGTGTTAGCAACATTAGATCTTTGAGTTAAGTACCTTCTTTGTTATATCCCACTGCACCTTTGTTCTATAGAGATGTAACTTTAATGTTAATACTTTAAGGAGATGTAGATTAAAGAAAAAACACTTCAGGGGAAACAAGATTAACATTCATTAAGGAAGAGAGCCAAAAGGTGTTAACAAGCCTCTTGGCCAGAAGATAATGTAAATCACCTGAGACCTTTTGTATACCAAATGATGTATAGAAAGAGCCTGAGCTGCGAACGCTACATAATCTTGTGTTACCCATTGATCTCTGTGTTTTATCAAAAGTATAAAAGGCCTTCTAAACAATAAAGGATGGGGCCAGGGGCCAGGGGCCAGGGGCCAGCTTCTGGGGCCAGCTTCGGGGGCCAGCTTTGGGGGCCAGCTTCGGGGGCCAGCTTCTTGGACCAGCTTCTCTAACTAGTCTCCCAGCCTGGTTTCTTGGGACTCTGGCTCCCCCGTGTCTCTCTCTCTCTTTCTTCTTCTCTCTCTTTCCCTCTCTCTGCTCTTTACTTTAACTTCAGGCTGAATCTCCACCTGGAGCGCGGAGGCTCGCCAGGTCTACTTACTTGCCCCGGCTGTTAAGACCCGCGAGAAAGGGAGCTTAAGGCGAGGCACCCTTAGATATTCAAGCGGGCGCCGGTGGCCCTACGTAGATGGTGCAAATTCCTTGTCTGGAATTTTATTGGCCTTCCGCATAAACCAAGCTATTCAGCCCTCTTCCTCCACTTAATCTTCTTACTACACTATAGTTTCTTAATCTAATCTTACATTAATAAATAAACAAGTCTTTCCACGCCGACGCCGTCCACCCTTCGAATTCCCTGGATCCACCGGGGCTGGACCCCGGCAGTCGTCACCTTCTCCTCCTGCCCCCAATCCCTCCCAGCATCAGAGTCTTTTCCAGTGAGTCAACTCTTCGCCTGAGGTGGCCAAAGTATTGGTGTTTCAACTTCAGCATCAGTCCTTCCAATTAACACCCAAGACCAATCTCCTTTAGGACGGACTGTTTGGATCTCTTTTAGGATGGACTGGTTGGATCTCCTTGAAGTCCAAGTGACTCTCAAGAGTCTTCTCCAACACCACAGTACAAAAGCATCAATTCTTCAGCGCTCAGCTTTGTTCAAAGTCCAACTCTCACATCCATACATGACCACTGGAAAAACCATAGATAGCCTTGACTAGACGGAACTTTGTTGGCAAAATAACGTCTCTGCTTTTGAATATGCAGTCTAGATTGGTCACAGCTTTCCGTCCAAGGAGTAAGCGTCTTTTAATTTCGTGGCTGCAATGGCCATCTGCAGTAATTTTGGAGCCCACCCCCCGCCTCAAATAAAGTCTGACACTGTTTCCACTGTTTCCCAATCTATTTCCCATGAAGTGTTGGGACTGATAGCTATCTTAGTTTTCTGAATGTTGAGCTTTAAGTCAACTTTTTCACTCTCCTCTTTCACTTTCATCAAGATCCTTTTTAGCTCCTCTTCACTTTCTGCCATAAGGGTGGTGTCATCTGCATATGTGAGGTTATTGATATTTCTCCCGGCAATCTTGACTCCAGCTTTTGCTTCCTCCAGCCCAGCGTTTCTCATGATGTACTCTGCATATAAGTTAAATAAGCAGGGTGACAATATACAGCCTTGACGTACTCCTTTTCCTATTTGGAACCAGTCTGTTGTTCCATGTCCAGTTCTAATTGTTGCTTCCTGACCTGCATATAGGGTTTCTCAAGAGGCATGTCAGGTGGTCTGCTATTCCCATCTCTGTCAGAATTTTCCACAGTTTATTGTGATCACAGTCAAAGGCTTTGGCATGGTCAATAAAGCAGAAAGAGATGTTTTTTTGGAACTCTCTTGCTTTTCTTTTTGATGATCCAGCGGATGTTGACAATTTGATCTCTGGTTCCTCTGCCTTTTCTAAAACAATCTTGAACATCTGGAAGTTCACAGTTCACATACTGTTGAAGCCTGACTTGGAGAATTTTGAGCATTACTTTACCAGCGTGTGAGATGAGTGCAATTGTGCAATAGTTTGAGCATTCTCTGGCATTTCCTTTCTTTGAGGTTGAAGTAAAAACTGACCTTTTCCAGTCCTGTGGCTACTGCTGAGTTTTCCAAATTTGCTGGCATATTGAGTGCAGCACTTTTACAGCATCATCTTTCAGGATTTGAAATAGCTCAACTGTGATTCCATCACCTCTATTAGCTTTGTTTGTAGTGATGGTTTCTAAGGCCCACTTGACTTCACTTTCTAGGATGTCTGGTTCTAGATGAGTGATCACACCATCGTGATTATCTGGGTCATGAAGATCTTTTTTTGTACAGTTCTGTGTATTCTTGCCACCTCTTCTTAATATCTTCTGCTTCTATTAGCTCCATACCATTTCTATCCTTTATCGAGACCATCTTTGTATGAATGGTTCCGCTGGTATCTCTAATTTTCTTGAAGAGTCTCCAGTCTTTCCCATTCTGTTGTTTTCCTCTATTTCTTTGCAATATAAGGCATCTGTGAAATATGTCTTTGTTCTTTCATAGAGAGTTCTTTTTTCACTTACAACAAATCCACATTTTTTGTAAAAGTCACTGTTTTGAGAATATATTTTCTTAGATTTCTTCTGTTTTGTACTACAGTTTTTAGGATCCTTTCAGAAATAGTGGACTACTGCATTCTCCTGCATGAATGATAATAAAATGTTGTTAAGCTCTTAACAACAAATAGATATCTCGAAAGAGACCAAAATGGTGACTTATCAGTTTTTCTTATGCCTCCTAAAAAGTGGCTCTGCTTCAGCTGATACTTGGCAGTTTTAAATTTATCCATGATTTCTCAATCCATCCCACTCTCTTACATCTCCTAATATCAGCTGTCTTGTTTCATCACTTCTCTTGGGTTTTGTGTGCAGTGAGCAATTTTTGTGTCAGAAATCTTCTAACAAATATATTTAACAGATGCAACTTCTGTGTTCTCTTCATTTATCTGTAAAAAAAGAAGAAAAAATGTCCCTAATTGATAATGTAGCATAAGAATATCTGAAGATAGACCCTCCCTCCAAAAAACGTCCATGAATTTTATCCTGCCTATATAGAAGAATAATAATCACTGAAGAAAACTGATTACTTGCCACTAGCCAGTTTAACTTATTCAAAGCCTCTGTTGTTTTACTGCGTATTATGATAGTGAATTACCAAAATGAAACTGTCTCATTAAAGGTGAACTTCAATGGAATTGGCCAAATATGCTCTAAATATTTGGAAATAATAACTTTTAATTAAAAAAATTTAGGTCATTTAAGAAATTGTTTCATGGCTTCCAATTTGTAGCGGACTTAGCGATTTCCTTCTTCATTGTATTTTGCTGAAAATGAGGATGAAGGTACAGACTAGAATTATTTTAGAAACAGTAATTTAAATGTAGGAAAGCTTGGTTAGCTCTTTGGCTTTCAGGAAGCTTAATACTTCTTTGTAGAGAATGTTGCTTTTTTGAATTGTATAGATGTAAAGGGAATAACTATGCAGATTTAAAAAGGAAAAATTTTCTCACACAAGAGTTTTATCCTTGATGGCACTAGAAATGAACCTCAGCTCTTCTGCCTGATAACACACAGCCTAAAGTACAAGATTATTTTGTCATTGAATTTTTAATCATTGTTTAGTTTTGTTTTGCTAACCCAGTCTGTCTGTGAAACACTGATTCTGCTCTCTAAGGAGAGCAAAGTTAGGAATCTAAAATAATTTAGTAATGAGTTTACTGATAAAATGTGAAGTCAGGGGTTAAAGTAGTCATTTAAATCAAAATAGAGTATGAGAAACAAACTCTGTCCATCAGGCCTATCTACCATTTTCCTCAGGTATGACTTGATTTGCAACAGCTTCTTGTTTTCTTCTCTTTTGAGGCCTTTCTTCCTTTCCTAGTACGGTTTTATAATAATTTTATTAAGATATAATTCACATACCTTACTGTTGACCCATATGAAGGGTACAATTCAGTGGTTTTGTAATATATTCATGGAATTGTACAACTATGATCACAGTCAATTTGAAAACATTGCCATTATGCCAGAAAGAAACTCTCTGCCTTTTAGTAGTCACCTGTTCTTTCATCCCAATTCCTCCCAGCCCTGAGCAACCAGTAATCTACTTTATGTCTGTATGGACTTGTCTCTTCTGGTCATTTAATATGATTGGATTCCTATAGTATTTGATCTTTTGTGACTGGCTCCCCAAATATAGTTTTGTTCTATGTGGAATGAGAACTTCTCATGTTGAGAACTATGATTACTGTTAAAGGAAGTGATTGGTAAGAATCAATAGATGTAAGGAAGAAAGGTTGGATACCTAACAGGTTTCTCAGTCAATCTGATGCTGAATATATATATACTAAATCATAGCCAAGCATTCATGATATGTTACTATAATTGTTTGTCTCTGGGTATTGAAATCTTTGCCTGCTGAGTCAGGAAAGTCTTGCTAAAAATTATGCCAAATAACATGACAAGTAATTGACATAGCAGGCTTCCGTTATGTTTAATTTTGCTAGGAGCTTGAATATCTCTGGTCAGGGGGGCTTCCCAAATTTTTAATTTCCTCTATTGTATTTATGCTGTCTTTAAAAAGTATGCACCATAGGATTGGGTTGAGAATTAAAGTCACCTTTCTATTTCTATTTCCTCCAGAGGATCTTCCTGACAGAGGGATCAAACCCAGGTCTGTTGCATTTCAGGCGGATTCTTTACCATCTGAGCTAGATTATGAAGCAGTATTTCCCTGATGACTGCTGCTTAAGCATTGTGGCTTATTTTATTTCATTTTTAAATATTTGGTTATATATGTATATATTTTAATTTTTATTTTTACTTTATTTTACTTTACAATACTGTATTGGTTTTGCCATACATTGACATGAATCCACCACGGGTGTACATGCAATCCCAAACATGAGCCCCCCTCCCACCACCCTCCCGACAACATCCCTCTGGGTCATCTCCATGCACCAGCCCCAAGCATGCTATATCCTGCATCAGACATAGACTGGTGATTCGATTCTTACATGATAGTATACATGTTTCAATGCCATTCTCCCAAATCATCCCACCCTATCCCTCTCCCTCTGAGTCCCAAAGTCCGCTATACACATCTGTGTCTTTTTTGCTGTCTTGCATACAGGGTCATCATTGCCATCTTTCTAAATTCCATATATATGTGTTAGTATACTGTATTGATGTTTTTCTTTCTGGCTTACTTCACTCTGTATAATTGGCTCCGATTTCCTCCATCTCAACAGAACTGATTCAAATGTATTCTTTTTAATGGCTGAGTAATACTCCATTGTGTATATGTACCACAGCTTTCTTATCCATTCATCTGCTGATGGACATCTAGGTTGTTTCCATGTCCTGGCTATTATAAACAGTGCTGCGATGAACATTGGGGTACATGTGTCTCTTTCAGTTCTGGTTTCCTCGGTGTGTATGCCCAGCAGTGGGATTGCTGGGTCATATGGCAGTTCTATTTGCAATTTTTAAAGGAATCTCCACACTGTTTTCCATAGTGGTTGTACTAGTTTGCATTCCCACCAACAGTGCAGGAGGGTTCCCTTTTCTCCACACCCTCTCCAGCATTTATTGCTTGCAGATTTTTGGATCGCAGCCATTCTGACTGGTGTGAAGTGGTACCTCATTGTGGTTTTGATTTGCATTTCTCTAATAATGAGTGATGTTGAGCATCTTTTCATGTGTTTGTTAGCCATCCATATGTCTTCTTTGGAGAAATGTCTATTTAGTTCTTTGACCCATTTTTTGATTGGGTCGTTTATTTTCTGGAATTGAGCTGCATAAGTTGCTTGTATATTTTTGAGATTAGTTGTTTGTCAGTTGTTTCATTTGCTATTATTTTCTCCCATTCAGAAGGCTGTCTTTTCACCTTGCTTATATTTTCCTTTGTTGTGCAGAAGCTTTTAATTTTAATTAGATCCCATTTGTTTATTTTTGCTTTTATTTCCAGAATTCTGGGGGGTGGATCATAGAGGATCCTGCTGTGATTTATGTCTGAGAGTGTTTTGCCTATGTTCTCCTCTAGGAGTTTTATAGTTTCTGGTCTTACATTCAGATCTTTAATCCATTTTGAGTTTATTTTCATGTGCGGAGTTAGAAAGTGATCTAATTTCATTCTTTTACAAGTGGTTGACCAGTTTTCCCAGCACCACTTGTTAAAGAGATTGTCTTTACTCCATTGTATATTCTTGCCTCCTTTGTCAAAGATAAGGTGTACATAGGTGTGTGGATTTATCTCTATGTTTCTATTTTGTTCCATTGATCTTTATTTCTGTCTTTGTGCCAGTACCATACTGTCTTGATGACTGTGGCTTTGTAGTAGAGCCTGAAGTCAGGCAAGTTGATTCCTTCAGTTCCATTCTTCTTTCTCAAGATTGCTTTGGCTATTCGAGGTTTTTTTGTATTTCCATACAAATCTTGAAATGATTTGTTCTAGTTCTCTGAAAAATGTGGCTGGTAGCTTGATAGGGATTGCATTGAATTTGTAAATTGCTTTGGGTAGTATACTCATTTTCACTATATTGATTCTTCCGATCCACGAACATGGTATATTTCTCCATCTATTAGTGTCCTCTTTGCTTTCTTTCATCAGTGTTTTATAGTTTTCTATATATAGGTCTTTAGTTTCTTTAGGTAGATATATTCCTAAGTATTTTATTCTTTTCATTGCAATGGTGAATGGAATTGTTTCCTTAATTTCTTTTTCTACATTCTCATTATTAGTGTATAGGAATGCAAGGGATTTCTGTGTGTTGATTTTATATCCTGCAACTTTACTATATTCATTGATTAGCTCTAGTAATTTTCTGGTGGAGTCTTTACGGTTTTCTATGTAGAGGATTATGTCATCTGCAAACAGTGAGAGTTTACTTCTTTTCCAACTTGGATTCCTTTTATTTCCTTTTCTGCTCTGATTGCTGTGGCCAAAACTTCCAGAACTATGTTGAATAGTAGTGGTGAAAGTGGGCACCCTTGTCTTGTTCCTGACTTTAGGGGAAATGCTTTCAATTTTTCACCATTGAGGATAATGTTTGCTATGGGTTTGTCATATATAGCCTTTATTATGTTGAGGTATGTTCCTTCTATTCCTGCTTTCTGAAGAGTTTTTATCATAAATGGATGTTGAATTTTGTCAAAGGCTTTCTCTGCATCTATTGAGATAATCATATGGCTTTTATTTTTCAATTTGTTAATGTGGTGAATTACATTGATTGATTTGCGGATATTGAAGAATCCTTGCATCCCTGGGATAAAGCCCACTTGGTCATGGTGTATAATCTTTTTAATGTGTTGTTGGATTCTGATTGCTAGAATTTTGTTGAGGATTTTTGCATCTATGTTCATCAGTGATATTGGCCTGTAGTTTTCCTTTTTGTAGTATCTTTGTCAGGTTTTGGTATTAGGGTGATGGTGGCCTCATAGAATGAGTTTGGAAGTTTACCTTCCTCTGCAATTGCCTGGAAGAGTTTGAGTAGGATAGGTGTTAGCTCTTCTCAAAACTTTTGGTAGAATTCAGCTGTGAAGCCGTCTGGACCTGGGCTTTTGTTTGCTGGAAGATTTCTGATTACAGTTTCAATTTCCGTGCTTGTGATGGGTCTGTTAAGATTTTCTATTTCTTCCTGGTTCAGTTTTGGAAAATTGTACTTTTCTAAGAAGTTGTCCATTTCTTCCACGTTGTCCATTTTATTTGCATATAATTTCTGATAGTAGTCTCTTATGATCCTTTGTATTTCTGTGTTGCCTGTTGTGATCTCTCCATTTTCATTTCTAATTTTATTGATTTGATTTTTCTCTCTCTGGTTCTTGATGAGTCTGGCTAATGGTTTATCAATTTTTATTTATCCTTTCAAAGAACCAGCTTTTGGCTTTGTTGATTTTTGCTATGGTCTCTTTTGTTTCTTTTTCATATATTTCTGCCCTAATTTTTAAGATTTCTTTCCTTCTACTAACTCTGGGGTTCTCCAATTCTTCCTTTTCTAGTTGCTTTAGGTGTAGAGTTAGTTTATTTATTTGACTTTTTTCTTGTTTCTTGAGGTATGCCTATAGTGCTATGAACTTTCCTCTTAGCACTGCTTTTATAGTGTCCCACAGGTTTTGGGTTGTTGTGTTTTCATTTTCATTAGTTTCTATGCATATTTTGATTTCTTCTGTGATTTGTTGGTTATTCAGAAGTGTGTTGTTCAACCTCCTCATGTTGGAATTTTTAATAGTTTTTCTTCTGTAATTGAGATCTAATCTTAAAGCATTATGGTCAGAAAAGATGATTGAAATGATTTCGATTTTTTTAAATTTATCAAGGTTAGATTTATGGCCCAGGATGTGATCTATCCTGGAGAAGTTTCCATGAGCACTTAGAAAAAGGTGAAATTCATTGTTTTGGGGTCAAATGTCCTATAGATATCAATTAGGTCTAACTGGTCTAATGTATCATTTAAAGTTTGCATTTCTTTGTTAAGTTTCTGTTTAGTTGATCTGTCCATAGGTGTGAGTGGGGTATTAAAGTCTCCTGCTATTATTGTGTTATTGTTAATTTCCCCTTTCATACTTGTTAGCATTTGTCTTACATATTGCGGTGCTCCTATATTGGGTGCATATATATTTATAATTGCTATATCTTCTTGGATTGATCCTTTGATCATTATGCAGTGGCCTTCTTTGTCTCTTTTCACAGCCTTTGTTTTAAAGTCTATTTTATCGGATATGAGTATTGCCACTCCTGCTTTCTTTCGGTCTCTATTTGCATGGTATATCTTTTTTCCAGCCCTTCACTTTCAGTCTGTATGAGTCCCTTGTTTTGAGGTGGGTCTCTTGTAAGCAGCATATAGAGGGGTCTTGTTTTTGCATCCATTCGGCCAGTCTTTGCCTTTTGGTTGGGGCACTCAACCCATTTATGTTTAAGGTAATTATTGATAAGTATGATCCCGTTACCATTTACTTAATTGTTTTGGGTTCGGGTTTATACACCCTTTTTGTGTTTCCTGCCTAGAGAATATCCTTTAGCATTTGTTGGAGAGCTGGTTTGGTGGTGCTGAATTCTCTCAGCTTTTGCTTGTCTGTAAAGCTTTTGATTTCTCCTTCGTATTTGAATGAGATCCTTGCTGGGTACAGTAATCTGGGCTGTAGGTTATTGTCTTTCATCACTTTAAGTATGTCTTGCCATTCCCTCCTGGCCTGAAGAGTTTCTATTGAAAGATCAGCTGTTATCCTTATGGGAATCCCCTTGTGTGTTATTTGTTGTTTTTCCCTTGCTGCTTTTAACATTTGTTCTTTGTGTTTGATCTTTGTTAATTTGATTAATATGTGTCTTGGGGTGTTTTGCCTTGGGTTTATCCTATTTGGAACTCTCTGTGTTTCTTGGACTTGGGTGATTATTTCCTTCCCCATTTTAGGGAAGTTTTCAACTATTATCTCCTCAAGGATTTTCTCATTATCTTTCTTTCTGTCTTCTTCTTCTGGGACTCCTATAATTCGAATGTTGGAGCGTTTCATATTGTCCTGGAGGTCTCTGAGATTGTCCTCATTTCTTTTAATTAATTTTTCTTTTTTCCTCTCTGATTCATTTATTTCTACCATTCTATCTTCTATTTCACTAATCCTATCTTCTGCCTCCATTATTCTACTATTTGTTGCCTCCAGAGTGTTTCTGATCTCATTTATTGCATTATTCATTATATATTGACTCTTTTTTATTTCTTCTAGGTCCTTGTTAAACCTTTCTTGCATCTTCTCAATCCTTGTCTCTAGGCTATTTGTCTGTGATTCCATTTTGATTTCAAGATTTTGGATCATTTTCACTATCAATATTCGGAATTCTTTCTCAGGTAGATTCCCTATCTCTTCCTCTTTTGTTTGGTTTTATGGGCATTTCTCCTGTTCCTTATCCTGGTGGGTATTCCTCTGTCTCTTCATCTTGGTTATATTGCTGCGTTTGGGGTGGCCTTTTAATATTCTGGTAATTGGTGGAGTTCTCTTTATTATGGCGCTTCCTCACTGTGGGTGGGGTTGTATCAGTGGCTTGTCAAGGTTTCCTGGTTAGGGAGGCTTGTGTTGGAGTTCTGGTGGGTGGAGCTTGGTTTCTTCTCTCTGGAGTGCAGTGGAGTGACCATTAATGGGTTATGAGATGTCAAAGGTTTTGGAGTAGCCTTGAGCTGCCTGTATATTGAAGCTCAGGAGTGTGTTCCTGTGTTGCTGGAGAATTTGCGTGGTATGTCTTGCTCTGGGACTTGTTGGCCCTTGGGTGGAGCTTGGTTTCAGTGTAGGTATGAAGGCGTTTGATGAGCTCCTATTGCTTAATGTTCCCTGAATTCAGGAGTTCTCTGATGTTCTCAGGCTTTGGACTTAAGCTTCCTGCTTCTGGTTTTCAGTTTTATTTTTACAGTAGCCTCTAGATTTCTCCATCTATACAGCACCGATGGTAAAACATCTAGGTTAAAGATGAAAAGTTTCTCCACCTTGAGGGACACTCAGAGAGGTTCACTGAGTTACATTGAGAAGAGAAGAGGGAGGGGGTAGTTAGAGGTGACTGGATGAGATGCAGTGAGATCAAAAGAGGAGAGCTCAAGCTAGCCAGTAGTCACTTCTTTATATGCTCTCCATAGTCTGGACCGCTCAGAGGTATTTACGGAGTTATACAGGGAAGATGAGAGGGAGGAAGTAGACAGAGGTGGCCAGGAGGATAAGAGAGAGGAATGCAAAGGAGATAGACAAATCCTGCCAGTAACCAGTTCCTTAGTTGTTCTCCACCGTCTGGAACACACAGAGATTCACAGAGTTGGATAGAGAAGAGATGGGGAGGAAAGAGACAGAGGCCACCTGATGGAGAAAAAGGAGAGTCCAAAGGAGGAGAGAGTGGTCAAGCCAGTAATCTCGCTCTCAGGTAGAATTGGGTAGTGAAGTTTGGATTTTAAAATGTACAAAATTGACAACAAAAACCAAAAAACAAAGTTTAAAAATCTAGAGTAGAGTTTGGATTTTCAAAAATACAATATTAAAGAAAAGAAGCAGAAGGAAAAAAGAAAACAGGAAAAAAATAAAAAGAAAAAAACCCCACAAGAATTATTAAAAAACTCCAACCACACCACACAAAGACTATATATGGTATTTGCCTTAAAAAAATAGAGTATTTTTTTTTGAAAAGTAATAGTAGGCTATAGAAATAAAAATTTAGGAGAAATAGAAGACTGTTTTCGAAGACAATGGTCTGCTTTTCTGGTTGCCTGATGTCCTCTGCCAGCATTCAGAAGTTGTTTTGTGGAGTTTGCTCAGCGTCGAATTGTTCTTTTGAGGAATTTGTGAGGGAGAAAGTGGTCTTCCTGTCCTACTCCTCTGCCATCTTAACCCTCCCCCCCCTTGTGGCTTATTTTTGAATGGCATGACATCATCCCACTGGTTGTGTAGCAGGACAAAATATTGGCTTTCTATGCTCACAGAAGCCAAATTAAAAAAAAAATGTAGACAGAATTTGGAGGAAATAGAAAAGTGACTTTAATTCTCAGCCTGTGGAGAGGGGAACAGAGTGGCTCATGCCTCAAGAATTCCTTCATGAGAACTCTAGCAGCTTATATAAGACAAGGGCTCAAGGTCAGAAGTCAGTGATGAGGAACAAAGGTGATATTATCTTGGTTTCTTTCTCCTGTGTTGTTTCAAAGACAGTCATAGACTGGTGTCAGTAACCGTGCAATTGAGTCTGGCAGTTCAGTGGCTTTGCGACTTTCTTTCTGATATGTAACTACAAGGGAAAGGGTGTTGTAAGGGTAAACAACAGATACAGGATGAATTTAGAATAGGATTAAAGGAAAAAATGTGAATTTCAGCTCCTTCAGAGTAAAGGGGCAGAAAAGCAAACTTAGTTACAGACATTCAGAATTAGGAGGCAAAAAAGCAAACAGTTATAGACATTCAGAATTAGGGTGGAACAGTTAAAGTAAAAACACTAGAAATGTTCAGGCCTGCTCACTTCTCTACTTATCCTCTTTGTTCTTAGGAAAGGGAAAGAGAAACTCACTCCTCTTTTTCCTTTTTTACTGCAACAGTTGTATGTGGCCTGTTTCCATGATGTATTGAGTAAGTGTTGTTTGTTGTGAGCATAGATCCCTGTAACACCAAATTAAACACATTCTATCGGACTTCTCTTTAAATGAAAGTCTCACTTTGAAAAATATTCAAATTGGAAAGAAAGTAGTAAAACTGTTGCTATTTGCAGATGACATGATATTGTACATGGAAAATATTAAAGATGCCACCAGAAAAACAATTAGAACTAACAAATGAATTCAGTAAAGTTGTAAGACATGAAATTAATATACAGTAATCTGTCACATTTCTATATACAAATAATGAGCTATCAGAAAGAGAAATTAATAAAGCAATTCCATTTATAATCACATCAAAAAGGATAAAATACCTATGTATAAATCTAACCAATGAATTAAAAGACATATTCTTGGAAAACTATGAGGCATTGATGAAAGAGGTTGAAGATGATATGAACAAATGAAAAGATAATGTTGTTCCATGAATTAGAAGAATTCTAATTTTATTAGAATAAAAAGCATCCAAGGCAATCTACAGATTCAGTGCAGTCCCTATCAAAATACCAGTGATATTTACAGGGTTAAATACTTCTAAAATTTGAATGATAATACAAAGATCCTAGATAGCCAAAGCCTTGATCCTAGATCAAGCTAAATCTTGATTTTAAAAAAGCTGCAGATATCATGTTCCCCGATTTTAAACAGTACTACAAAGCTGTAATAAAACAGTATGGTACTGACAATAAATAAATAAACAAATGGACACAAAAATTAATGGAACAGAACAGAAAAAAACAGAAATAAACCCACACCTACATGTTAAACTAATTTATGGAAAAGGAGGCAAGACTATAATGGGTTGAAAAACTGGACAGCTACATGCAAAAGAATCAAACTCTAGCATTTTCTTAAACCACATATAAAAATAAACTCAAATGATTAAAGACTCAACTGTAAGCCCTGGGATCATAACGAAGAAAACACAGGTAGTGTGTTCTTTGACATAAATCTTAACAATATAATTTTAAATATATCTCCTTAGACAAGGTAAACAAAAGTGAAAATAAATAAGTGGGACTACATTAAACTAAAAAACTTTTGTACAAATCAATAGAATGAAAAAACAACCTACTGGTAAATGGGGAAATATACTTGCAAATGACATAGTGGTTAATTATAAAGAGTTAATATGCAGTATACATAAAGAACCTAAAAAAAGCATAAAAAAAACCTATTAAAAATGAGAAGATGACCTGAATACACATGCTTCCAAAGAAGGCATGCAGATGGTCAGAAGATACATGAAAAGATGCTCAAAATCACTAATCATCAAGGAAATACACATCAAAACAATAAAAGCTATCACTTCACATTTGTCAGAGTAGCTACAAGAAATTCCAGATGTACAAGCTAGGTTGAAAAAAGGGAAAGGAATCAGAGATTAAATTGACAAATTCTGTTGGATCACAGAAAAACAAAAGAATTCCAGAAAAGCATCTACTTCTGCTTCACTGACTACACTAAAGCCTTTGACTCTCTGAATCACAGCAAACTGGAAAATCCTGCAAGTGATGGAAATACCAGACCACCTCATCTGCCTCCTGAGAAACCTGTATACAGGTCAAGAACCAACAATTAGAACCAGACATGGAACAATGAACTAGTTCAAACTGGGAAAGGAGTATATTAAGGTTGTATATTGTCACCTTGCTTATTTAACTTATATGCAGAGAACATCATGTGAAATACCATGTTTGATAAGCACAAGCTGAAATCAAGATTGCCAGGAGAAATATCAATAACCTAAGATATGCAGTTGACACTACCCTTATGCCAGAAAACAAAGATGAGCTAAAGAGCCTCTGGATAAATGTGAAAGAGGAGAGTGAAAAAGTTGGCTTAAAACTCAACATTCAAAAATCGAAGATCATGGCATCTGGTCTCATCACTTCATGGCAAATAGATGAGGAAACAATGGAAACAGTAACAGACTTTATTTTCTTGGGCTCCAAAATCACTATGGACAGTGACTGCAGCCATAAAATTAAAAGATACTTGCTCCTTGGAAGAAAAGCTATGAAAAACTTGGACAGCATATTAAAAAGCAGAGATATTTGCCAATAATGGTCTGTCTGGTCAAAGCTATGGTTCCTCCACATAGTCATGCATGGATGTGATTGTTGGACCATCAAAGAAAGCTGAGCATCAAAGAATTGTTGTTTTCTAAATGCGGTGCTGGAGAAAACTCTTGAAAGTCTCTTGGACTGCAAGGAGATCAAATCAGTCAATCCTAAAGGAAATAAACCCTGAATACTCATTGGAAGGGCTGATGCTGAAGCTGAAGCTCCAATATTTTGGCCACGTGATGCAAAGAACTGCCTCATTGGAAAAGGCTCTGATGCTGGGTAGATTGAAGGCAGGAGGATAAGGGGATGACAAAGGATGAGATGGTTGAATGGCTTCACCGATTCAATGGACGTGAATTTGAGCAAGCTCCAGGAGATGGTGATGGATAGAAAAGACTGGCTTGCTGTGGTCCATAGGGTCACAAAGAATTGGACGCGACTGAGCAACTGAACAACAACATGCACAGTTGGTGGGAATGTAAATGGGTGCAGCCACTATGGAAAACAGTATAGAGAGCTTCCTCAAAAAAGTTAAAGCCATAATTACCATATGATCCAGCAATTTCACCTCTGGGTATTTTTCTATAGAGAACAGAGACACTAATTTGAAAAGATATATACACTCTGTTGTTCATTGTACCATTATTTACAATAGTAAAGATATGAAAGCAACTTAAGTATATATCAATGGATGGATGGATAATGAAGACATGGTGTGTGTGTGTGTGTGTGTGTGTGTGTGTGTGTGTGTACATATATACACAAAGGAGTATTAGCCATAAAAAAAGAATGAAATTATGCCATTTATAGCAGCATGGATGGACTTAGAGGGTATTATGCTAACTGAAATGTCAGGAAGAGAAAGAAAAATACAACTTCACATGCTTATAGTTACAGAAAATAAACATGTGGTTGCCAGAGAGGGGGTGGATATAAGTAAAATAAATGAAAAAGATTAAGAAGTACAAAGTGAGTTAGTTACAAAATGAGTCATAGGGATGAAGTGTATAGCAGGAGAAATAAAGTCAGTAATTGACTAATAACTTTTGAAGGTGACAGTAGCTAGACATTGTGGTGGTGATTTTGTGATGTATGGGAGTGTCAAATTACTGTGTGTGCACCTGGAATGAACATAGTGTTGTAGGCCAATATTACTTTCATTTTATAAAGGATATTATAGAAAAAACTAATCAAATTTGTATAAATTATGAGCTTCATTTAATAATAATGTATCAAGAAGAAACTTTCAAGATGGCAGAGAAATAAGACAGGGAGATCACCTTTCCCCCAAAAAATACATTAAAAATTCATCTGAATGTGGAACATCTACAGAATACTTCCTGAATGGTGATAGGAGACCCCAGACTTCCAAAAAGGCAAGCTAACCTCCATGGAATGAGGTAGGGCAAAAGGAAATAAGAGGAAAGAGACAGGGCTTTGGGATAGGAACCTGCATCTTAGCGAGTGAGTTGTGAAAGAGGAAAAGATTCTGCATGCTTAGAAACACCTCAGTGGGGAAGAGGGGGAAAGAGGCGAGCTTCAGAACTTCAAAGAGGAAGACAGGAATAGGTGCTCCAAAGGTAGCATGGAGAGAACTCACCACAGACATCATTACTGGACAGTACTTCCCAACTAAGAACTAGCTCACATACCTGTGCCCACTGCGGAGTGGGGGCTGACTGCTCAGGCTTTGGGGGTTAGACCCCAGGGTTAGGATCAGGGTGACTGCCTTGAAAATACTATGAGGGGGCCTCAGCTGAGGGAGTCCAGGGAAAAACCTGGGCCTGCCAGAAGTTCAAGAGATAATTGCCACAGCAATGCTCTAACTTCACACACAGACAAACATGACCCCGAATTTGGGAGTGCTGTAAGGGGATGAGCAGGCTGCAGTCTGTAGCTTCAGAGTTAGAAAAGCCAGTATGAGTGTCAGAGGGAGAGGACAGGAAGTGGCTACAGTCTTGATTCCAAGAGTTACAGCTGCCACCAAGCTATGAATGGGCATGGGCTGCTGCTCAAATCTTCCTATTAGCCTGAGAAGCCTGGCTCTGCTGACGGACCCACAACCCAGGGCCAACTCCCCAGGGATGTGCATGACCTGCCTCAGACTGTGGCTACCTCCCACAGGTCCTGGCTGCAATGGGCACTCCCTACACATGCAAGTTATGTCAGCCATACCCCTTCCTCTCCCCAGCCCAACTGAAGAAGTGAGCCTTAATAAGCTATTACTTTCACCTTCTTCTCTCTGGGCACAGAAAAGACACTGAAGGGTGGCCTACAAGCAGAGACAGGCTCCAAACCAGAGCAGAACACCAGGGACTGCATGAATAAAAGGAAGAAGGGGGAATCACTCTTGCAACCAGAGGTGCATTGAGTTAAGTCCCTGCAGTCAGCCTGGGATGGTACTTTAGGAGCAACTGTGGATTTGGGAAGCAAGTACAAGCAGGAGCAAGAGAAAATATGAGCCTGAGCTGAAATCATACTGCCCACAACAGGTCCAGAAACTTTCCTGGAAATATTGGAGGACTTTCTGAGTAGGCAGATTTACTGGAGCACACTGTGTGGAGAGGAAAATGGAGGAATCACAAAGTCATAATTCTTACTACTTCTCTCTATATATGTTTCTCTCTTCTTTTTTTGCATTTTCATATGGTTCTCAAGTTGTTCTTTTTCTATATCATTCTTTTAATTTTCAGTTCTTATAATCTACTTTCTCCACTTTTAAAATATTTTATTTTTGAATAAATTGATTTTATTTTTCTTATTTTTACAGTGCCCTTTAGTTATATTGCATTTTTTATGTGTTTTTGATTTTGTATTTTTGTTAGATCCAACCAGTCCATCCTAAAGGAAATCTGTCTTGAATATTCATTGGAAGGACTGATGCTGAAGCTGAAACTCCAATACTTTGACCACCTGATGCAAAGAAGTGACTCATTGGAAAAGACCCTGATGCTGGGAAAGATTGAAGATGGGAGGAGAATGGGACGACAGAGGATAAGACGGTTGGATGGCATCACCAACTCAATGGACATGAGTTTGAGTAAGCTGCAGGAGTTGGTTATGGACAGGGAAACCGGGCATGCTGCAGTCCCATGGGGTCACAAAGAGTTGGACATGACTGAGTGACTGAACTGAACTGAGTTAGAAGTATTCATTTTCACGTAGGAGTTTTCTAAGTTGGCTTGATTACTCTCTTCCTTTTTTACTCCTGCTTTTATCCTTTTCCCCCCTCTTTTTTCTCTTTATAAATGTGTGACTTTCTTTGGAAATTATAGCTGTTGAGTGTTGTTTTCACCATTAGTCTTGGGGTTTTGTTTTCTGTGCTGTGTGGCTTATGAAGTATTGCTGCTACAATAAGTGGTTGAACCTTAACCCCTGAAATGGGAGACCTGAGTCCAGGACTGTGGAACACCAGAAACACCCAACCCCATGAAATAATAATCAGGATGAGTGTTCCCAAAGACCTCCATCTCACCACTAAGACCAAAAGCCAGCAATCTCCAGTGCTGGGCACATCATGCCAAATCTGTAGCCATACATGAACATAATCCTGCTCATTAGAAAAAGGCTGCCAAGCCATGCCAAGCCCATATGTGCCCTAAAACACACTACTGGACATAGCATTGCCCTTCAGAAGGACAAAGGTCCAGCTCCATCTACTGGAATGCAGGAACAAGTCCCTCAAACCAGGAAATCTTCACAAGGCACTGGTCCAACCCCTTCCATGGGGTGGGGGTGGGAGGCAGACTTCATAATTAAGATGAACTAGGACCTTCCAACCTGCAGAAAGGAGACCAAAACATAGCAAATTAAATTAAATGGAGACAGAGAAACATGCAGGAGATGAAGGAACAGGGTAAACAAAACAGAAAAACCATAAGACAAAATAAGTGAAGAGGAAATCAGCATTCTACTTTGAAAAAGAATTCAGAGCAATTGTAGTAAAGATGGTCTAAAATTGTGGAAATAAAATGGAGGCACAGATAAATAGACTGGAGGCATAGATTGAGAAGATGGAAGAAATGTTTATCAAGGATCTGGAAGAATTAAATAACAGGCAATTAGCAATGAATAACACAATAACTAAGATAAAAAAATAAACACTAGAGAAAACCAATAACAGAATATCTAAGACAGAAGAACAGAAAAGTGAACTGGAGCACAGTGTGGTGGAAATAATTTAAAAAGAGCAGAATAAAGAAAAAAGAAATGAGGACAGTCTCAGAGACCTCTGGATTAACATTAAGTGCCCCAACATTCAAACCATAGGGATATCAGATGAAGAATAGAAAAAGGAAAAGTATGAGAAAATATTTTAGGAGATTGTATTCATTTTAGAAATTAGTGAACTAAAATGGATGGGAATGGGCAAATTTAATACAGATGACCATTATATTTACTATTGTGTGAAAGAATTAGAAGAAATGGAGTAGCCCTCATAGTCAACAGGAGTCCAAAATGAAGTACTTGGTAGTCTCAAACACAACAGGATGATTTTGGTTCATTTCCAAGGCACACCATTCATTATCCCAGTAATCCAAACCTATGATCCAACCACTAATGCTGAAGAAGCTGAAGTTGAATGGTTCTATGAATACCTACAAGAACTTCTAGAACTAACACCAAAAAAAAAAAATGTCCTTTTCATCATAGGGGAATGCAATGCAGAAGCAGGAAGACAAGTGATATCTGGGTAATGGGAAAATTTGGCCTTGGGGTACAAAATGAAACAGAGCAAAGGGGCTAACAGAGTTTTCCAACGGAACACACTGGTCATTAAAAAAAAAAAAAAAAGCAAACACCCTCTTCCAACAACATAAGAGACAGTAATACACATGGACATCACCAGATGGTCAATACTGAAATCAGATCAAAAGTATTCTTTGCAGCCAAAGATGGAGAAATTCTACACAGTCAGCAAAAGCAAGACTAGGACCTGATTGTGGCTCAGATCAGGAACACTTTATTGTAAAATTCAGACTTAAATTGAAGAAAGTATGGAAAACCACTAGGCCACTCATATGTGACCTAAATAAAATCCCTTATGATTATACAGTGGAAGTGGCAAATAGATTCAAGGAATTAGATCTGATACACAGAGTGTGTGAAGAACTATGGATGGAGGCTCATAACATTGTACAAGAGGCAGTCATCAAAACCAGCCCCCCCCGCCCCCCCAAAAAAAATGCGAAAGGACAAAATGGCTGTCTGAGGAGGTTTTACAAATAGCGGATAGGAGAAGAAAAGTGAAAGGCAAAGGAGAAATAGAAAGATATACCCATCTGAATGCAGGGTTCCAAAGAAAACTAGGAGAGAAAAGAAAGCCTTCCTAAGTGAACAATGCTGAGAAACAGAGGAAAACAATAGAATGGGAAAGACTAGAGATTTCTTCAAGAAAATCTAGAGCTACCAAGGTAGCATTTCATGCCAAGATGGGCACAATAAAGGACGGAAAGAAGATGGACCTAACAGAAGCAGAAGATATTAAGAAGAGGTGGCAAGAATAAGCAGAACTACACAAAAAAGATCTTAATGACCCAGATAATCACTATAGTATGATCACTCATCTAGAACCAAACATCCTGGAGTGCAAAGTAAAGTGGGCCTTAGGAAGCATCACTATGAACAAAGCTAGAGGAGCTGATGGAATTCCAGCTGAGCTTTTTAAAATCCTAAAAGATGATGTTTTGAAAGTGCTGCACTCAATATGCCAGAAAATTTGGAAAACTCAGCAGTGGACACCAGATTGGAAAAGGTCAGTTTTCATTCCAATCCCAGAGAAAGGCAATTCCAAACAATGTTCAAGGTACTGCATAATTGTGCTTACTTCACATGCTAGTAAGGTAATGCTCAAAATCGTTCAAGCTAGGGTTCACTAGTATGTTAATTGAGAGCTTCCATATGTACAAGCTGGATATAGAAAAGGCAGAAGAACCAGAGGTCAAATTGCCAACATCCATTGGATCATAGATAAAAGCAAGAAAATGTCAGAAAAACACCTACATTTGTTTCATTGACTATGCTAAAGCCTTTGACTGTGTGGATCACAAAAAGCTGTAGAAAGTTCTTAAAGCCATGGGAATACCATACAACCTTACTTGCCTCTTGAGAAACCTCTATGGAGGTCAAGAAGCAACAGTTAGAACAAAAGATGGAACAATGGACCAGTTCAAAATTGGGAAAGGAGTACATCAAGGCTGTACATTCTCACCTTCCTTATTTAACTTATATATAGAGTACATCATGCAAAATACTGGGCTGGATGAGGCACAGACTGAAATCAAGATTGCTGGGAGAAATAACAATAAACTCAGATATGCAGACAGTACCACCCTTATGCCAGAAAGTGAAAATGAGCTAAAGGGCCTTTTGATGAAAGTGAAAGAGGAGAGTGGAAAAGCTGGCTTAAAATTCAGCATTCAAAAACTAAAACCCAGCATCTTGTCCCGTCATTTCCTGGCAAGTATATGGGGAAACAATGGAATCAGTGAGAGACTTTATTTCCTTGGGCTCCAAAATCACTGCAGATTGTGACTGCAGCCATGAAATTAAGACACTTGATACTTGTAATAAAAGCTATGACAAACCTAGACAGCATATTAAAAATCAGAGATATTACTTTGCTGACAAATATCTGTAGAGTCAAAGCTATGGTTTTTCCAGTAGTCACGAATGGATGTGAGAGTTGGACCACACAGAAGGTTGAGCACCAAAGAATTGATGCTTTTGAACTGTGGCACTGGAAGAGACTCTTGAGAGTCTCTTGGACAGCAAGGCGATCAAACCAGTCAATCCTAAAGGAAATCAACCCTGAATACTCATTGAAAGGACTGATTCTGAAGATGCAGCTCCAATACTTGGCCACCAGATGCAAAGAGCTGATTCATTAGAAAAGACGCTGATGCTGGGCAAGATTGAGGGAAGGAGGAGAAGGGGATGACAGAGGTTGGATGGCATCACTGACTCGATGGACATGAGTTTGAGTAAGCTCTGGGAGTTAGTGATGGACAGGGCAGCTTGGCATGCTGCAGTCCATGGAGTGGCAAAGAGTTGGACATGAATGAGTGCCTGAACAAAACAACAGCAACATGAAAGATTTGCATTGTTGTATGGCAGAAACCAACACAACATTGCAAAGCAATTTTCCTGCTATTAAAAAGTAATTTTTTAAAAAATAATGTGACACTGGGTTTGAGGTATACGGTATTATCTATAGTATCGGCAATGTTTCTGTAAATATAAAGCTATTCTAAAAATTTATTTTAAAAATAAGAAGCACTTGTAAACTTAAATCAAACCACCCTTTTTCACTTTGAACACCAAAGAATAATAATTTCTATCTAGCTCATAAAAACTGATTTGGTATATGTTTCCTAGTGGTCTCAGGAAGAAATTTAGCACTTTGTAGAATTTACTTAACTGTTAGATGTTAGAAGTTTTTATAATCTGATTCATTAATATGAACCACCAAATAAGTAATGTATTATAGCTAGACTTTTAAAAATCCTTCGTGGTTTTTTTAAATAATAAATTCTTCTTCCTCGGCCTTCTCAGAGTTTATTATTAGTGCATTGCAGAATAATACAGAATTTTAAAAGCTTGATTTAATTTCAGGTACCGTATAGTGCACTAACTTTTCTATAGTTTCATATTTCTAAAAGCTATTGAATACCCTTCAGTTCAGTTCAGTCCTTTCAGTGGTGACCAACTCTTTGTGATCCTAGACTGCAGCTCAACAAGCTTTGTTCCCCATCACCAACTCCCAGAGCTTGCTCAAACTGATGTCCACCAAGTCGGTGATGCCATCCAACCAACTCATCTTATGTCATCCCCTTCTTCTACTGCCTCAGTCTTTCCCTATGTCAGAGTATTTTCCAGTGAGTCAGTTCTTCATATTATGTGGCCAAAGTATTGGAGTTTCAGCTTCAGCATCAGTCCTTTCAATGACTATTCATGACCAATTTCCTTTAGGATTGACCGGTTGGATCCCCATGCAGTCCAGGGGACTTTTTATGCATCTTCTCCAACACCACAGATCAAAAGCATCAATTTTGGTGCTCAGCTTTCTTTATAGTCCAACTCTCACATCCATACAAGACTGTTGGAGAAACCATAGCTTTGACTAGGTGGACCTTTGTTGGCAAGTAACCCCTCTGTTTTCAAATATTCTTTCTGCTGCTGCTGCTAAGTCTCTTCAGTCGTGTCCGACTCTGTGTGACCCCATAGACGGCAGCCCACGAGGCTCCCCCATCTCTGGGGTTCTCCAGGCAAGAACACTGGAATGGGTTGCCATTTCCGTCTCCAATGCATGAAAGTGAAAAGTGAAAGTGAAGTTGCTCAGTCGTGTCTGACTTAGCAACCCCATGAACTGCAGTATACCAGGCTCCTCCATCCATGGGGTTTTCCAGGCAAGAGTACTGGAGTGGGATGCCATTGCCTTCTCTGTCACTTTCATCAAGAGGCTCTTTAATTCCTCTTCACTTTCTTCCATTAAGGCAGTGTCATCTGCACATCTGAATTATTGATATTTCTCCCAGCAATCTTGATTCCAGCTTGTGCTTCATTCAGCCCGGCATTTCACATGATGTTCTCTGCATGCAGTCTTTTGTCCCATGTCCAGTATTTTCAACCAGTCTTTTGTTCCATGTCCAGTTATAACTGTTGTTTCTTGACCTGCATATAGATTCCTCAGGAGGCAGATCAGGTGGTCTGGTATTCCCATCTCTTTCAGAATTTTCCACAGTTTATTGTGATCCACACAGTCAAAGGCTTTGGCATAGTCAATAAAGCAGATATAGATGTTTTTGTGGAACTCTGTTGCTTTTTCCATGATCCAGCAGATGTTGGCAATTTGATCTCTGGTTCCTCTGCCTTTTCTAAATCCTGCTTGAACATGAGAAAGTTCATGGTTCATATACTGTTGAAGCCTGGCTTGGAGAATTTTGAGCATTACTTTGCTAGTGTATGAGATAAGTACAATTGTGTGGTAGCTTGAGCATTCTTTGGCATTGCCTTTCTTTAGGACTGGAATGAAAACTGACCTTTTCCAGTCCTGTGGCCACTGCTGAGTTTTCCAAACTTGCTGGCATATTGAGTGCAGCACTTTCACAGCATCATGTTTAGAATTTGAAATAGCTCAACTGGAATTCCATCACCTCCACTAACTTTGTTGGTAGTGATGCCTCCTAAGGCCCACTTGACTTCTCATTCCAGGATGTCCGCCTCTAGGTGAGTGATCACACCATCGTGGTTATCTGGGACATGAAGATCTTTTTATGTATACTGCTTCTGTGTAATCTTGTCACCTTTTCTAAATATCTTCTGCCTTTGTTAGGTCCATATCATTTCTGTCCTTTCAGTTCAGTTCAGTCGCTCAGTCGTGTCCGACTCTTTGTGACACCATGAATCGCAGCACGCCAGACTTCCTTGTCCATCACCAACTCCCAGAGTTCACTCAGACTCATGTCCATCGAGTCCGTGATGCCATCCAGCCATCTCATCCTCTGCCGTCCCCTTCTCCTTCTGCCCCCAATCCCTCCCAGCATCAGAGTCTTTTCCAATGAGTCAATGAGCATGAGGTGGCCAAAATACTGGAGTTTCAGCTTTAGTATCATTCCTTCCAAAGAAATCCCAGGGTTGATCTCCTTCAGAATGGACTGGTTGTATCTCCTTGCAGTCCAAGGGACTCTCAAGAGTCTTCTCCAACACCACAGTTCAAAAGCATCGATTCTTCGGTGCTCAGCCTTCTTCACAGTCCAACTCTCACATCCATACATGACCACAGGAAAAACCATAGCCTTGATTAGATGGACCTTAGTTGGCAAAGTAAAGTCTCCGCTTCTGAATATGCTATCTAGGTTGGTCATAACTTTTCTTCCAAGGAGTAAGTGTCTTTTAATTTCATGGCTGTGATCACCATCTCCAATGATTTTGGAGCACCCCCCCCCCCAAATAAAGTCTGACACTGTTTCTACTGTTCTCCCATCTATTTCCCATGAAGTGATGGGACCGGATGCCATGATCTTTGTTTTCTGAATGTTGAGCTTTAAGCCAACTTTTCCACTCTATACTTTCACTTTCATCTGTCCTTTACTGTGCCCATCTTTGCATGTCATATTCTCTTGTTATCTCTAATTTTCTTGAAGAGATCTCTAGACTCTCCCACTCTGTTGTTTTCCTCTATATCTTTGCCTTGATCACTGAGGAAGGCTTTGTCATCTCTCCTTGCTATTCTTTGAAACTCTGCATTCAAATGAGTATATCTTTTCTTTTCTCCTTTGCTTTTTGCTTCTCTTCTTTTCTCAACTTTTTGTAAGTCCTCCTCAGACAACCATTTTGCCTTTTTGCATTTCTTTTTCTTGGTGATGATCTTGATCATTGCCTCGTCTACCATGTCACAAACCTCCATCTATAGTTCTTCAGGCATTCTGTG
This sequence comes from Ovis aries, assembly GCF_016772045.2. Taxonomy (NCBI): domain Eukaryota; kingdom Metazoa; phylum Chordata; class Mammalia; order Artiodactyla; family Bovidae; genus Ovis; species Ovis aries. The sequence continues at coordinate 113,125,052 of NC_056055.1, read as the reverse complement.
CATAAGATATAATCCCTTGAATCTATTTGTTACTTCCACTGCATAATCATAAGGGTCATACTTGAATGGTCTAGAGGTTTTCCCTACGTTCTTCAATTTAAGTCTGAATTTTGCAATAAGGTGTTCATGATCTGAGCCAGTTGGCTTCCGATCTCATTTTTGCTGACTATATAGAGCTTCCCCATCTTTGGCTGGAAAGAATATAATCAATCTGATATTGGTATTGACTATCTGGTAATGTCAATGTGTACAGTAATCTCTTGTGTTGTTGGAAGAGGGTGTTTGCTGTGACCAGTGCGTTTTCTTGGCAAAACTGTTAGCCTTTGACCTGCTTCATTTTGTACTCCAAGGCCAAATTTGCTTGTTATTCCAGGTATCTCTTGACTTTCTACTTTTGCCTCCAGTCCCTTATAATGAAAAAGACATCTTATTTTTGGTGTTAGTTCTAGAAGGTCTTGTAGGTCTTCATAGAACCGTTCAACTTCAGCTTCTTCAGCATTACTGGTTGGGGCATAAACTTCGATTACTGTGATATCAAATGATTTGCCTTGGGCATGAACAGAGATCATTCTGTCATTTTTTATGCTGCATCCAAGTACTGCATTTCGGAATCTTTTGTTGACTGTGAGAGCTACTCCATTTCTTCTCAGGGATTCTTGCCCACAGTAGGAGATATAATGATCATCTGAGTTAAATTTGCCCATTCCAGTCCATTCAGGTTCACTGATTCCTAAAATGTCGATGTTCACTCTTCCATCTCCTGTTTGACTACTTCCAATTTACTTACCTGTACCTTTGGTTACAGGTTCCTATGCAATATTGTTCTTTACAGCATCGGACTTAACTTCCATCACCAAACACATCCACAGCTGAGCACTGCTTTTGCTTGGGCTCTGTCTCTTCATTTTTTCTGGAGTATTTCTCCACTCTTCTCCAGTAGCATATGGGACACCGACCTACCCGGGGATTTCATCTTTCAGTGTTACCTCTTTTTGCCTTTTCATACTGTACATGGGGTTCTCAAGGCAAGAATGCTGAAGTGGTTTGCCATTTGAAGTGGCCCCTTTCCAGCGGACCATGTTTTGTCAGAACTCTCCACCATACCTGTCTGTCTTGGGTGACCCTACATGGCAAGGCTCATAGTTTCACTGAGTTAGAATATACCCTTAAGTATCAGTAATATTCATGGGGTTCCAAAGGCAAGAATATTGAAGTGGCTTGCCATTCCCTTCTCCAGAGGACCACATTCTGTCAGACCTCTCCACAATGACCCGCCCATCTTGGGTTGCCCTGCAGGCATGGCTTGGTTTCATTGAGTTAGACAAGGCTGTGATCTCTGTTTGTCTCCAAGGCAAACCATTCAATATCACAGTTATCCAAGTCTATGCCCCAACTAGTAATGCTGAAGAAACTGAAGTTGAATGGTTTTATGAAGATCTACAAGATCTTTTAGAACTAACACCCAAAAAAGATGTCCTTTTCATTATAGGGAACTGGAATGCAAAAGTAGGAAGTCAAGAAACACCTGGAGTAACAGGCAAATTTGGCCTTGGAATGCAGAATGAAGCAGGGCAAAGACTAATAGAGTTTTTCCAAGAAGATACACTGGTCATAGCAAACACCCTCTTCCAACAACACAAGAGAAGACTCTACACATGGACATCACCAGATGGTCAATACCGAAATCAGATTGATTATATTCTTTGCAGCCAAAGATGGGGAAGCTCTATACATTCAAAAACAAAAAACAAACAAACAAACAAAAAAAAAACAAGACTGGGAGCTGACTGTGGCTTAGACCATGAAGTCCTTATTACCAAATTCAGACTTAAATTGAAGAAAGTAGGGAAAACCGCTAGACCATTCAGGTATGACCTAAATCAAATCCCTTGTGATTATTCAGTGGAATTGAGAAATAGATTTAAGGGCCTAGATCTGATAGATAGAGTGCCTGATGAACTATGGAATGAGGTTCGTGACATTGTACAGGAGACAGGGATCAAGACCATTCCCATGGAAAAAAATGAAAAAAAAGCAAAATGGCTGTCCAGAGAGACCTTAAAAATAGCTGTGAAAAGAAGAGAGGCAAAAAGCAAAGGAGAAAAGGAAAGATATAAGCATCTGAATGCAGAGTTTCAAAGACTAGCAAGAAGAGATAAGAAAGCCTTTTTCAGCGATCAATGCAAAGAAAGAGAGGAAAACAAGAGAATGGGAAAGACTAGAGATCTCTTCAAGAAAATTAGAGATACCAAGGGAACATTTCATGCAAAGATGGGCTCGATAAAGGACAGAAATAGTATGGACCTAATAGAAGCAGAGGATGTTAAGAAGAGGTGGCAAAAATACATGGAAGGACTGTACAAAAAAGATCTTCACGACCCAGATAATCATGATGATGTGCTCACTAATCTAGAGCCAGACATCTTGGAATGTGAAGTCAAGTGGGCCTTAGAAAGCATCACTATGAACAAAGCTAGTGGAGGTGATGGAATTCCAGTTGAGCTGTTTCAAATCCTGAAAGATGGTGCTTTGAAAGTGCTGCACTCAATATGCCAGCAAATTTGGAAAACTCAGCAGTGGCCACAGGACTGGAAAAGGTCAGTTTTCATTCCAATCCCAAAGAAAGGCAATGCCAAAGAATGCTCAAACTACCCCACAATTGCACTCATCTCACATGCAAGTAAAGTAATGCTCAAAATTCTCCAAGCCAGATTTCAGCAATACGTGAACCGTGAACTCCCTGATGTTCAAGCTGGTTTTAGGAAAGGCAGAGGAACCAGAGATCAAATTGCCAACATCATGGAAAAAGCAAGAGAGTTCCAGAAAAACATCTATTTCTGCTTTATTGACTATGCCAAAGCCTTTGACTGTGTGGATCAAAATAATCTGTGGAAAATTCTGAAAGAGATGGGAATACGAGACCACCTAACCTGCCTCTTGAGAAATCTGTATGCAGGTCAGGAAGCAACAGTTAGAACTGGACATGGAACAACAGACTGGTTCCAAATAGGAAAAGGAGTATGTCAAGGCTGTATATTGTCACCCTGCCTATTTAACTTATATGCAGAGTACATCATGAGAAACGCTGGACTGGAAGAAACACAGCTGGAATCAAGATTGCTGGGAGAAATATCAATAACCTCAGATATGCAGATGATACCACCCTTATGGCAGAAAGTGAAGAGGAGCTAAAAAGTCTCTTGATGAAAGTGAAAGAGGAGAGGGAAAAGTTGGCTTAAAGCTCAACATTCAGAAAATGAAGATCATGGCATCTAGTCCCATCACTTTATGGGAAATAGATGGGAAACAGTAGAAACAGTGTCAGACTTTATTTTTTTGGGCTCCAAAATCACAGCAGATGGTGATTGCAGCCATGAAATTAAAAGACGCTTACTCTTTGGAAGAAAAATGACCAACCTAGATAGTATATTCAAAAGCAGAGACATTACTTTGCTGACTAAGGTCCGTCTAGTCAAGGATATGGTTTTTCCTGTGGTCATGTATGGATGTGAGAGTTGGACTGTGAAGAAGCCTGAGCGCCAAAGAATTGATGCTTTTGAAGTGTGGTGTTGGAGAAGACTCTTGAGAGTCCCTTGGACTGCAAGGAGATCCAACCAGTCCATTCTGAAGGAGATCAACCCTGGGATTTCTTTGAAAGGAATGATGCTAAGGCTGAAGTTCCAGTACTTTGGCCACCTCATGCGAAGTGTTGACTCATTGGAAATGACTCTAGTGCTGGGAAGGATTAGAGGCAGGAGGAGAAGGGGATTACTGAGGATGGGATGGTGGATGGCATCACAGACTCGATGGACGTGGGTCTGAGTGAACTCCGGGAGATGGTGATGGACAGGGAGGCCTGGTGTGCTGCGATTCATGGTGTCACAAAGAGTCAGACATGACTGAGCGACTGAACTGAACTGATCAGTAATATTATATCTTTCCAATGCTCCTCTCTCCTCTCCCCATTGATATTGAGTCTCTACATAATGTCTGTTGAATTAAATGTATTCAAATGTAAGCCATGTGATTGTAAATGGATTTCCATTATTAGTTTTATGAAAAAACACATTTCTTATTTTTGAAGTATAATTGACCTACAACATGATGTTCGTTCCTGGTTACACAACATAGTGATTCTACCCAAGAGTGGAATTACTTGATCATATGACAGGTTGTTCTTAATCTTTTGAGTAATCTCCATATTATTTTCCTTAGTGTCTGCACCAATTTATAGCCCCCCAACAATGCACGAGGGTTTCCTTTTCTCCATATACTGTCTAACAATTGTTATTTGTTGTAACTTTTATAATGGCCATTCTGATAGGTATGAAATAATGTCTTATTGTGGTTTTGTCATGCATTCTCCTGATGACTGGTGATGAATTAACTGACTATATTGACCTGAGAAGAAAAACTCTAAAAAGGAAAGAAAAGAGAGGAAAAACTCTCTTGCATGCTAGGTTCTAGTCAGTTCTCTTTTCATTTTCATTTACCCTTTCCCCTTCAGATAAGCTGCCTGTCTTTAAAAAAAAATCACCGTACTTTCTTATGTGTTATTCCTTAAGCAGCCATAGAGAACTATCAAACCTTTTATGTTTTCAGTGAATGCAGACTTCTTGTCAAAGAAGATACCTGAAGATGGAACAAAATAATTTCAGTTTAAATACCTGGGACTTACATATTTCAACCAGATACCAGGTATATTTATGCTCAAAAAGTATAAAAATGTTTATCACTTAAATTACTATTCTTCTCTGAGAAAAGTTCTGAATGTAACATAAATGTTATTATATCATGATGTTCCTTTCTGATGAGATTTTTTCTGGCTTGATTGGAGTACCTGGTAGGTAGCTATTACCTGAACAATCACACATCTGGTTTGCGAAATTTGTTTATAGTCAAACACATTGACTAGAACCTGGTGAAGCTACTTTAAGCTTAAGTACATATTAACAAAAAAGAAAAGGCCCAATTATTTAGTTATCTAGCAAAAGGACCTACTTGTTTGTGCCCAGGAGCCTTAAAACTGAAATGAAAATATAACATCCTTTTTAATGTCTTCACTAGAACTCTGTAGTGAATGGTGTTTTGGTGTATAGCACAAAAGCCATAAAACTCAAAGTGTAGGCTTGAATTCAGCTCCAAAATTGTCTCCACACTTAACATTTTTGAGTCTTACTTTTCTTCCTATAAACTAATGAGCACACCAAAATTATGAAATTGTAGGGAGCATCAGATAAGGCAGCTAATGGGAAAGCACGAGCATGATGTACCTTAATAAACCTGTATAAATGTATATTTAATATAAACAACTTGTTCCCCCTCTTCTGATTAAAGAGCACTCTCTGCCTTCACCCTTCCCCCTTATCAAAATTTCTTGCTCTATCTCTATCTTTTTATAAACTGTTTTCAGTCAGAATTATTTTCAAGTTCTAGTTAATTTAAGCATAAAAATATTGCATTAAAAGATATTATATAATTCACAGAATATGGGAGGGTCAGAAAATCAGGTTTAGAAGATACTCCTGACTATTCCAGACAGGATCTAAACCACTACCACTGGCAACAGTCCCTCAAGAATCACCCTAGGCTGCTGTCGCTGGAATCTTGTTGCTGCTGCCTCCCTTGTACTTACCCAGAGTGGAAACCACAAAGGTTAAATGATTGTATCATCTGATTGGCAGTATACACCATAGCTGCACAGGGCTTCCCATGTGGCACTAATGGTAAGGAACCTGCCTCCCAATGCAGAAGACATAAGAGATGCATTTAATCCCAGGGTCAGGAAGATCCCTGGACATGGGCATGGCAATCCACTCTAGTATTCTTGCTTGGAGAATACCATGGACAGAGAAGCCTGGCTGACTACTGTCCATAGGGTCGCAAAAGGTCAGACACGATTGAAGTGACTTAGCATGCACACACCATAGTTGTAAGATAACCTGGAAAGGCGGGGTTCTGACTTCTACCTTGAAAGACAGGAGACAAAGTGAGGGAAATTCCCCAAACAAGAAATCCACTGAAGGGTTCTACTTGGCCAATAAACATAACCATTCCACCCTGATCTTTGTTTCTTATGATTCCCATCAGCTGATTAAATTCTGTTTCTGTATGAGCTTCTGTAAACAGAGGAAGCTGAAGAAGTGCATCTAATGTCAGAAATTTTAGGGCCAATAACAAACCACAAACCTCAGCTGCCCTTACCTTTATTTCTCAATCTCTCTGCCTAAGTGCTTGTGTGTGATGGTATTGTACCATACAAAGGTAGAACCTGTATTATTCTTTTAGTATATAAGTTGATTGATAAGTTGATTGATTGTTTAAACAGTTATTGAATTCCAGGATATCTGCAAGAAATAAAAAATATGAACAAGATCTGTGCCCTTCATTTTTGGAACTCATGTTCTAATTAGAAAATCTGTCATGTAAACTACTAGCTATATGCAACATGAGAAGAGTTTTAACAAGGAAGATGCAAGGCACAGTGCACATATGTAATGTTTAGAGATACAATTTTTAACCTCTAATAAGAAACCCAACATCAAAGGTATTGCCCCACAATGCATACATTATAAACATATTAGTAATCTATTTTGATAAACACGTGATTGAAGATATATCAATAGACTATTGTGTGTCACTAAGTTCAGACTTTACTTGTGCTTTCAATTTTTATTCATATTAAAGTTTTCAAATCTTTCATTACCTTCAAATAATTATTCCAACTTTGTTGTTGCTAAATCACTGTAAAATGATATTTTAGATCATAAAATGTCATTGAAAGAAGCAACTCGCTACTATGATACTGACATTTCTTTTCTAGTCTTAAAACACTATAGTCTTTAATTTATACTTCTTGGGCTTCCCTGGTGGCTCAGTGGCTCTTGCCATGCAAGAGACAAGGGTTCTATCAGAAAGATCCCATATGGCGCAGATCAACTAAGCCAGTGGGACACAGCTTTTGAACCTGTGCTCTAGAGCTGGAAACTGCAAGTACAGAGCCCTTGCACCACACTACTGAATCCTGTGTGCCCTAGAGCCCTTGCTCAGCAACAAGAGAAACCAACACAATGAAAACCCAAGCACCACAACTAGAGGGTAGCCCCCCTCACCACAAATAGATAAAAGTCTGAGCAGCAACAAAGACCCAGCAACATCAATAAATAAATTAAAAAACTTGTAAAAATTATACTTCTTATGTATACAAATTTAATAAAAACCTTAAATTTAGTAATCACATTTTCTCCTAATCTTTAAAAAACTATAGTAATTGAAAATATTAATAACAGAGTAATTTCATGAAAGAAAGTGAAAGCGAAAGTCGCTTAGTCCTATCTGACTGTTTGTGATCCCATGGACTATACAGTCCATGGAATTCTCCAGGCCAGAATAATGGAGTCAGTATCCTTTCCCATCTCCAGGGGATCTTTCCAACCCAGGGATCAAACCCAGGTCTCCCACATTGCAGGCAGATTCTTATCCACCTGAGCCATAAGGGAAGCCTGAGAATCTTCCACTCCCAGGAATTGAACCTGGGCTTTCTGCATTGTTGGCAGATTTTTACTAACTGAGCTGTCAGGGAAGCCCCCAATTTCACAAAGAGATTAATAAAGCATTCTTTTCAGGCCAAAAAGCAGCTTTCTAAGTAGTGTTTTTCAATTCTAGTGCTCTAAGAATCCTTCCTATTCTGTTTAAGATACAAAGATCCAAAACTCATTGTCTGGTCAACTTTGTCTTAGTCTCTCCTGGTACTGTGAGTCCCAGCAGAAAACTTAGCACACAGAATGCTGTTGAATCACTGTCTGGCCCTCTTAACCTAGACTAACAAAATAGAAACATCAGAGATAATCTCTTCAAAAATATAAAGCCTGTTAACAGATAAATAGGAAAGAAACAGACAACTGAATTTGTATATTTTCTCTAATTTTTCTTTAGCTCTAAACTCTATGTCAATGTTAATTTTTGGTTTGCCCTAAAGAATGGAATATATACATCAGTACACACTTAAAGGAAATCTCTGTGAAGACTGCCACACCAAATTATGTTATAAAATGATTGGTAGTAAATGGCTGAATATTTTCTGTCAACTCACTATTGTGTACTGAATGTTAATGATAACATTCCCAGTTACATAACCCTTTCACACTGCCATCCTAAATATTGTGTTCTTTTAAGTTTTATACTAATGTTATGTGATAGGGTAAAAAAGTCTACAAATACCTTGATTAACAGAGATTTATACTATCTTTTACACATTATGATAAAACCAAGCTGGACTGGTTTCACGAAAACTCATGTGCTATTTTAGGGCTCATGTTGTCTGAAAGAAAAATGCACAGTGTAAAAACTGTGAGTTTACATTCTATTTAGGGCACCTGTCCTACTCAAACTCTTCCAGAAAATTGCAGAGGAAGCTAAACTTCCAAACTCATTCTATGAGGCCATTATCACCCCAAAACCAAAATCTGACAAAAATGCCATAGAAAGAGAAAACTACAAGCCAATATCACTGATGCATATAGATGTGAAAATCCTTAATAAAATTCTACCAAATAGAATCCAACAACACATTTAAGAGATCATACACCATGACCAAGCGGGCTTTATCCTAGGGATGCAAGGATTCTTCAATATCCACAAATCAATCAATGTAATACACCACATTAACAAATTGAAAAATAAAATCCATATGATTATCTCAATAGATGCAGAGAAAGCCTTTGACAAAATTCAACATCCATTTATGGTAAATAAACCCTCCAGAAAGCAGGTATAGAAGGACCATACCTCAACATAATAAAAGCTATATATGACAAACCCACAGCAAACATTATCCTCAATGGTGAAAAGTTGAAAGCATTTCCCCTAAAGTCAGGAATAAGACAAGGGTGCCCACTCTCACCACTACTATTCAACATAGTTTTGGAAGTTTTTGCTACAGAAATCTGAGCAGAAAAAGAAATAAAAGGAATACAGATCGGAAAAGAAGAAGTAAACTCTCACTGTTTGCAGATGACATGATCCTCTACATAGAAAACCCTAAAGATTCCACAAGAAAATTACTAGAGTGAATCAATGAATATAGTAAAGTTGCAGGGTATAAAATCAACACACAGAAATCCATTGCATTCCTATACACTAACAATGAGAAAACGGAAAGAGAAATTAAGGAAACAATTCCATTCACCATGGCAATGAAAAGAATGAAATACTTAGGAAGATATCTAGCTAAAGAAACAAAAGACATAAAAATATAAAAAACTGTAAAACACTGGTAAAAGAAATAAAAGAGGACACAAATAGATGGAGAAATATACTATGTTCATGGATTGGAAGAATCAATATAGTGAAAATGAGTATGCTACCCAAAGCAAACTACAGATTCAATGCAATCCCTATCAAGCTACCAATGGTATTTTTTAGATAACTAGAATAAATAATTTCAGAATTTGTATGGAAACACAAAAACCTCGAATAGCCAAAGCAATCTTGAGAAAGAAGAATGGAACTGGAAGAATCAACCTGCCTGACTTCAGGCTCTACTACAAAGCCACAGTCATCAAGACAGTATGGTACTGGCACAAAGGCAGAAATATAGATCAATGGAACAAAATTGAAAGCCCAGAGATAAATCCACGCACCTATGGACACCTCATCTTTGACAAAGGAGGCAAGAATATACAATGGAGTAAAGACAATCTCTTTAACAAGTGGTGCTGGGAAAACTGGTCAAGCACTTGTAAAAGAATGAAACTAGAATACTTTCTAACACCATACACAAAAGTAAACTCAAAATGGATTAAAGATCAAAATATAAACCAGAAACCATAAAGCTCCTAGAGGAGAACATAGGCAAAACACTCTCTGACACAAATCACAGCAAGATCCTCTATGACCCACCATTCAGGATTGGGAGTTCGTATACACCCTTGGTGGATTCATGTCAATGTATGGCAAAACCAATACAGTATTGTAAAGTAAAATAAAGTAAAAATAAAATTTTTATAAAAAGCAAAAATAAACAAATTGGACTTAATTAAACTTAAAAGCTTCTATACAACAAAGGAAACTATAAGCAAGATGAAAAGACAGCCTTCAGAATGGGAGAAAAGAACAGCAAATGAAGTGACAGACAAAGAATTAATCTCAAAAATATACAAGCAACTCCTGCAGCTCAATTCCAGGAAAATAAATGACTCAACCCAAAAGTGAGCCAAAGAACTAAACAGACGTTTCTCCAAAGAAGACATACAGATGGCTAACAAACACATGAAAAGATATTCAACATCACTCATTATTAGAAAATGCAAATCAAAACCACAGTGAGATACCATTTCATGCCAGTCAGAATGGCTGCTATCCAAAAGTTTACAAGCCATAAATTCTGGACAGAGTGTGGAGAAAAGGGAACCCTCTTACACTGTTGGTGGGAATGCAAACTAGTACAGCCACTATGGAGAACACTGTGGAGATTCCTTAAAAAATGGAAATAGAACTGCCATATGACCCAGCAATCCCATTCCTGGGCATACACACCAAGGAAGCCAGAACTGAAAGAGACACGTGTATCCCAATGTTCATCGCAGCACTGTTTATAATAGCCAGGACATGGAAGCAACCTAGATGTCCATCAGCAGATGAATGGATAAGAAAGCTGTGGTACATATACACAATGGAGTATTACTCAGCCACTAAAAAGAATACATTTGAATCAGTTCTTATGAGGTGGATGAAACTGGAGCCTATTATACAGAGTGAAGTAAGCCAGAAAGAAAAACACCAATACAGTATACTAATGCCTGTATATGGAATTTAGAAAGATGGTAATGATAACCTTGTATGGGAAACAGCAAAAGAGACACAGATATATATAACAGTCTTTTGGACTCTGTGGGAGAGGGAGAGGGTGGGATTATATGGGATAATGGCATTGAAACATGTAAATTATCATATGTGAAATGAATCGCCATTCCAGGTTTGATGCATGATACAGGATGCTTGGGGCTGGTGCACTGGGATGACCTAGAGGAATGAGATGGGGAGGGAAGGGGGGTTCAGGATGGGAAACATGTACATCCATGGCAGATTCATGTCAATGTATGGCAAAACCAACACAATATTGTAAAGTAAAAAAATAATTAAATAAAACTGAGAAAGAAACATAATAAATTAATAAATTCTACTTAAGGTCTTACTGAGTACTACAGCCTGCCACACAACCTCTTAGAGAGCTGTGAGGAACTGTTCCAAAGAGGTTTATACATGATATACATGATTTTTGGCTAGAGAATAAGTGCAGATAATCAAGCATACAATTAAATAAAAGATTACCTGGTTCCTTACCACAATGAACAGGTAGTTCAGTTAATGATTTTAGTGTTTTTTCATGCATGGGAAGATACGAGAATATTGGTTTATTAACATTATTCCTCAGGTATGCATCTAACTATCTAAGGGCCTGTTTTCCAAGCCATGGAGTGCCTCATCCTGGTTTTCATCCTGAATTACGTTTGGGGAACGCCATTGGTCAGTGGGGGCTTCCTAGGTGGCTCAGGTGTAAAGAATCAAGCAGGAGACTCAGGAGATGCGGGTTCCATCCCTGGATTGGGAACATCCCCTGGAGGAGGAAATGGAAGCCCATTCTAGAATTCTTGCTTAGAAAATATTGTGGACAGAGGAGCCTGGTGAGCTAGAGCTCATGGGATCACAAAGAGTCTGACATGACTTAGCAATTAAACACGCATGCACACACATCAGTCAATGACTGCAGTGCTAAAAACTTGATCCTTGAAGAACTGGGGGTGGAAAATAATTTTTATTTTATAGGTCTATACAACTCTTTTAGGGTGAATGACAATACAGTTTGTTGGCATGTATAAATCTTTTAGTTCAGATTCTCCTCTCTGGTAGTAGAAAGATTGAAGAAGTGGTCTTTCACTAGTCCTTTTACTTTATTGTTTCATCCTTGAACCCCTCAAATGTCCCCCCAACACACACACACACACACACACACACACACACACACACACAAGCGAGAAAGGTGAATTTTGTCCAGGTAACAAAGACACAAAGTCACTATGCCTTAAAGGAGATAGAAATAAAAGTCTGAAGGTTGGCAAAGCATGCATCCTCTGCTGCCTTCCATCCTGTTACTACCCCTGTGTGGCTCCATTCTCAAAGGCATTGCTCTCCTTGCTCTGCAAGGGAGCCAACAGGAAGATAAGGGCAGAAGCATGGGGAAAGGACAGGGAACAGAGAATCTGTCCTTGAAGAAGTTATATTTCTTTGGCCTGATCCTAATAACATGACTGCACATAGTCACAATGAAGCTCCAGAAATGTCATTTAAATTTTTTATAGTGTGTTCCAAGTAGACACTTTTGTATGTCACTACTGAGAACAGAGGGGAAATTAAAGACAGGGAGACAACCAGCAAGCTCCTCCCCCACCCCAGCCAGAATGTGTGAGGTTTCATTCTCTGGACCGTCCTTGCATTTTCCTTTTCTTCTCCACCTACCCTACACTACCTTTCTCTCTTCCTCTTAATCTTCTAAAAAAATCTTATTTTTGTGTATCCAAACACACTTTTCCTGCTCAAAGGAAAGAGGGAGAGCAATTAGAAGACTAACTGACTTTCACTATTCAAGTTACTGAGTATTGTGAAATGAAATATTTCCTGTGATATTGGTGGGCAAGAAGTGTCACAGTCACCAGTGATTTGGGGCTTCCAATGGGAATGAGAGCCCTCAAAAGGGAACATAATTTCTGCGAACCAGAAGATGTTACCACCCCCCTCAATTTTTGCTGAGGAGCTTGAGGGGATGCAATAAACAGCCAGCTGTCACACCTGCCACCCTGTAGAGTGAACAAGGAGAACAAGGAATTGAGGGTGTAAATAATCAAGAGACAATATTTGGCCTAGATTGCTGAAGTACACATGAAAGGAGTAAATTCAGTGAGCCCAGAAACTTGCATCTTCCCATAAATAGAAGAATACTAAATTCCCTAACTGGATACCTGGTTTTCCTTACTTGTTTACTTAACAATAATCTTTGATATTCAGACTACCTGCCCCCTTTGTTGCAAATTTGTATATATTCTGACTCCCTCTCCTGCCTCCTTGGAGCAGTTTTCTCAGGGCTATTGAGATACTGCCTCCTGGGCTCGGAGTCCTTAACATTACAACAAAATAAAATAACTCCCTACTAATTTTTTTAGTTGACAGTTTCAAGGGTTTGAGGCTTCCCTGGCGGTACAGATGGTAAAAAATCTGCCCACAACATGGAAGACCATGGTTAGACACCTGGGTAAGGAAGGTAATCTTGCCTAGAGAATTCCATGGACAGAGGAGCCTGGTTTCACTACAATCCATTGGGTGGCAAAGAATCAGACATAACTGAGCAACTAACACTTTCACACTTTTTCACTTTTCACTTTCATGGATTTGAATTAGGAAGATCTGAGTCATATTCTAATCCTCTGACTGTGTGTTTGCTGTCTAAAATGAGATCATAGTTTTAATTGAACATAAAATTTCCTATTTGATTTTAAGCAGTGGAATAAGGTTTTGTTTGTTAGTAGGTTGATATTTAATTTCCTTCCCAAAGGAGCTAAACTTTAGTAATAGTTACAATAGTATCTCATTCAAACAAATGTTTAGAACATTTAATATTGCCTGGGAAGATACCAGCCTATGACAGTAGGAGAATTGGTAATTTAAAGGCAATTTTAGCTGGAAACAGTGCCCTGGTTATCAAGGCAGCTATTCTTGCACTTTACAAAGCACTAGAGGTATCTTTGGAATTTCCAAAGACTGGTACAAACCAGGCAGAGCCCACCTATCCCAGTCCATCTCCATTTCATCTGTATTCTATGCATTAGGTTTCTACACAAGATATGGCTTAAAGAAAGATTTTTCCTGCTTTTAAATGTTTGATCTCATTGTTCCCAGCTCAAAATCCATTTCTTGTGGGCATTACAACCTTGAACATCCTTAGACTTTCAGGAGCTGGTGATGCAGAGTAGAAAGAAATGGGACATATGTGAAAACTTCTGCTAATTTGTCATCATCACATATTTTTGAAAATCTTAATTAAATCATTTGGAAACATCACAATGATGTTTGAAAAATAGATCTGCAATATGAATGAGATTATATCAGTAAATATCTTTGTTTCCTTAGCAGTCACAATCTGTTTGTATAATTGAAAATCACTTCACTGTATTTTTAATCATTTAAATTTTGTTTTCTAACTCTTAAGTCTTTTTTATTGTGTAAATATATGTGTTTCCTGCCCCCCCGCCCCCCCCCCCAAAAAAAAAAAGAAACAACCTTGAGTATTTGTGTCTAGGTCAACCAACGTACACAGAGGCAATGATCAAGACTTGTTGGGTTTGCACATCACTGTTGCACCACAACTTTATTGTTTGTTTCTATTAGAATCCTCCCAGTAGCCCCATGTCATCTTCAAATATTTCATGGAACAAAAAAGAGAGAAAGCATTTGTGGTCTTATTGTTATTAGAAAACTCCATCTTTTCTTTCTGGCAAATCAGCAACTTAAAAAAACTCACACTGCTACAGAAATAGTTAAGGGTTCCACTCTAAATAAAATATTCTAAGAATTTATTTCTCTCAGCATCTGTTTCTTCATTTTCCAACTCATATTTCTTCATGGCAACAAAATACCGAATAAAAGTTTCTCCTAGAGCCTGTCTCAGACATTGATCTTCCTCTAGTGCCATGAGGGCATGTTCCAGTTTTAAAGGGATCTCAGAAGGTTTGGCCTGATGAAGGTCTGTGCTGTTCTCTGGACCAAACAAAACACCATCATCGCTGCAAAGTCCATCCAAGCCTGCAGCAATAGTGGCGGCCAGCACCAGGTAAGGATTTGCTGTGGCTGAGCCCAGTTTATTTTCTATTCTAGTGCCTTTCTCACCATGACACTTAACATTAAAAGCACAGCTGTTATCATTGTACCCCCACGTTGTTGGCACACTCTCCTTCAGGTCTTTACTCTCCTTAGAGTAGCGTTTCCTGCAGCTAACAGCAGGGGCCATCAAGCAGCTAAGGGCAGCAGAGTGCTTCAAGAGGCCTGCCAACCATTTTTTCCCAGGAATCGTGAGCTGCTCAATTCCAGAACTGCTACAGAACATGTTTTTCTTCTCATCGACATCCCAGAGACTATGCGACAAAATTCCTGAGTTACAGAATCCAGTCTCGATGAAAAAGCTGGTGATATAATTATACTTCCTTGCCACTTCTTTGACAGCCATTCTGAGGGTAAACGCATTATCAGCTGAACTGATGCCAAATTCAGGCAGAAAACAGATTTCCATCTGGCCAGGCCTGGTAGAGGAGGAAAAGCTCTCAACATTGGCCCCAGTGTGATACAAACCATCCACAAGTTCCTGAATGAACGGCTGGTCATGATTATTTAGCAGTGCTGAAGCAGGAAGAGATATGGTTTTTGAATTGATAATTTCAGGTACACCAAAAATGCAAAAATCATAGATGAAAGCAGAGAGCAGGGAGAAGCCGGCATCCTGCAGCTGGCTCAGCTGCCTTTTGGCGATGTGCCTTGGGGAGGTCAGAAGAGGCTCCCCGGTCACAGTGAACGTGTCACAGATCACCCTGGCTGTTCTCTTGGCCCACGGTAGAACTCTGAAGGTTGATAGCTCTGGCATCAGGACTATGTCACTATTAAAACACGTTGCTCTAATGTGATCCACTTCATTGTCCTTAGGATTTGGTATCAATTCAAGATAACCTCGGGGCATGTAAACACCATGAATCACTTTTTCCTAAATAAGTTAAAGGACAGAGCAATAAACTTTTGAAACTTGAAACCAAACAAAAAAGTTGGGGGATGGGAAGTGGGAGTGGGAGAGCATTACTAATGAGAAAAAAATACATGCTTCATCTGTTAGTTGAAACTAGCTTACTACAGATACATTTTAAATAGTTTAAAATAATATTCTCAAAGGTAATTTATAAACAAGTCAATAGCTTTAAACTTTAGCCTTTGGAGACTTTATATGATCATGCAAACAGCACTCATAAATAAAAGCTATAGCAATAAAGAAAATGTCTTTATGGCAAATGAAAAAAGGTAAAATCTAAAGGAATTATTTGAAATGATCATAACCCAAAGTACTTATAAAATCACATTTTATCACATGGCATAGTTGCTAATACTGCAGATAAGGCTTTATTTCAACTCATTCTATTGTAATCCTCCAAAAAGAGTCAGTAGGCAATCTGCAGTCCTTCTCAGAGAGCTGACTGTGATCACACACAGGACACATGGGACAGAGGAGCCAGGGTTGCTGACCATGGCACTTCTCTCATCACTCACCTTTACAGTCCACTAATGAGCAAACTACCTCATAGGCACAGAGTTCCAAAAAACTTGCCCATGAATGTGCACCTAAGTTATAGTTTCCAGAATGTTATAGCCTTCAAGTCAGCATGACTTGAGTATCACCCACTCTATCTCTAGTCCTAACTTTGTCATTAATTGCTTGTGTGAAGTTAGGCAGGTCATGGTGCTATATGCATGCCTCAGCCTCCATATCTGTGAAACAAGTGTTAGACTAAATGATTGCTGACACATCTTCTGGTCAAATGCTTGTTGGATTCAATGATTTAGTTTTTATTTAACTTTTCTATGTACCACACAACTGGGAAATAATGAAGTATGAAGTTGAATTGACACAAAATTTTTTCGAGAAATTGTGTGGTAGGAATATCAATAAGGTTTCATGTGTTGAAATTTACAGTAATGGGTAGAGAAAAAGCTAACTGTAAAGTTCAGTTCCCATGATGTCAGTGAACATGGTGAGGTTAATTCTGCAAGCCAATTTAGTTTTTATATTACCTCTAAATCTCAAAGAGCATGGCTACTGAGGAGCAGCTGGTACTAGAAGAGGTGACTCTTCTGCATTTGGTATTGAGTCACTGCCTCCTTCACTTTTCACCATCTCTACACATTTTCAAATGTCATTTGACTTGTGTGATCTGAATCTGCCTTTACCAGTAATAAAGTTGATAAGTCAAGCACTATTCAATGACTGTTTAATTTTTCAACCTACTCAAGGACCTGTATATATAAATTTCATGCATATATGTGTAGGCAGATCTAAATAATTTTTTTAAGATACATGTTTGACTTATTTGGAACTCCATAAAAATGTTTTGAAAAATTCCAGTTTTACTCAGTGTAAAGCAAATTAGAAAATTACAATTTAATATTGAAAGTAATATTTAAATAATAACCTTTAGGGATGCTTATTTTTGATACTTTTGTATAATACTGACTGATGTCCCTTCTTAAGAAATGTTTTAATAACACAGTAATCAGTTATTAAAATAAACACATGATATAAAATAAAAAAAACAAACTCAAGTCTCAAATATCTGAAAATGCAGTATTTCTTAATATTATTTTTGAAAACAATAATATTTATTGTCATCAAACTTTCTTTTTATATTTGCTTCTAAGTCTTCTGTCACAGTTTTCTCATATCAAACAAAGGTTAGATTGGTTTTCAGTTTGAATTGTTGTTTAGAGTACAATAAAATTAGAAAGAGTAATAAGGACCATTCACTTGCACATGAATTGAATGAAACGACATTCAGTCATAACTACTTGTAAAACTCACTTGGAAAAATTGTGCAGGGATACTCTTAGACCTGGACACACCATGGAGGTCTGTTGCTTCAAATCGCACAAATTGAAGGTGATTTTTGGCCATCTCTTGTTTAATGTGCTTCATTCTAGAGGAGAGTTGAGGTGCAGTAGAAACTCGAGTGTTGTCCCTGGTGTTATCTATAAAATAAAAAATTATCTGAATCATTAAGTCATGATGAACTGAGAAGTAAAATGAGGCTAAAGAATAGGGAATTAGTCATTATGATAATTAACAAAAGCATCATGTTTCCATGTCTTTGCCTTAGAGCTGGAGATTTTACCTTTCTTAGCCTGCCTTTGCCATATTCCTGAGAACATAGTCTCTAAACAGCCTAAGAGATTATCACTTGGGATGGGGTTCAGTCTAAGAGTATTTGCTTAAATAAACAGAAGTACTTACTGGAAATACTTAGTGAAAATGTCTTTGCTTACAGAAATTAAAATATATTTCCCTCACTGCTGTGGCACCATGTAAGATATATACAGATAAGTATCACTGAAAAGACTTTGAGCTTCTTTGAGCTTCACTATTTTTGAAAACTTAATGATATTTATTAAGTCATCAAAATTTCTTTTTATATTTACTCCTAAGTCTTCTGTCATAATTTTCTCATATTAAACAAATCATAATTTTATAACTGCAATAAGAGGAAAAATGATAGCTCTCTGAAGTGTAATTATTCAAGGCAGAACTAAAATTAACAGTATTAATTATAATTAGCTTTGCATTTCTATTGGGTAAATAAATGCTGTTTGGAAGCTGAAAGTATACATTTAGCTCCTAGGGGAACAATAATGTGTTCTGGTATTCCCCAAATAAAAAGTTACTGTAATATTAAAGGTAAAATTATTTGTTTTTGTTTATTTTCTGTTGGTTTGCTTTTTTATTTCCTTTTCTTTGGCAAAATGACTTTATATCTTTATAATAGCATCTGAATCTAAGATATCTACATCTATTTGTTAAATTCAAAACTTGTGTAAATGAGAATATAGAAGTGTTTTTTGTTTGACTTAGTATGAATAGAATGCTACATTTTTAATTTTAAAAAATAGATATGCAACAAGCAACAAAGGTTTACTGTATAGCACAGGGAACTATCGTCAATATCTTGCAATAATCTAAAATGAAAAATAAGTTCAAAAATAACATGTATATGTATAACTGAATCACACACAAAAAAGAATTCTACTGTTTGAAATTCAGTAATTTTTATCTTTTTGCCAGTTTTTCTAAATGTCCTATGGACATCTAATAACAAGGTATGAGATACAAAATTTTAAATATATTTGTGTAGGATATGATTAATATAAATTAGCTAAATATAAATCTGTTATATTTAAATTATTAATAGCAACATTCAAGAGGCTCCTATTCTTATTTTTTCTGCACTTAACAAAATGTTCTTAGAGAAATGTTAATGTCTCACTATGGTTATATATTTTTTCTTTTCCCATATATTTCTTCTGATTTTTCCTTTATGTGTCTTTGTTTCTTTGTTGTTAATGTGTCTAATGGTTTATCATGTCTATTTTCTTTGTGAATGAAATGGAAGTCATGCAGTCATGTCCGACTCTTTTCAAACCCATGGACTGTGTAGTCCATGGAATTCTCCAGACAAGAACACTGGAGTGGGTAGCATTTCCCTTCTCCAAGGTATCTTCCCAACCCAGGGATCAAATCCAGGTTTTTGACACTGCATGGAGGTTCTTTACCTTTTATTATTAAAAATATTCATCTTTGTTTCATTTAAAAGAAGTAAATAAAATTTAAATACAATTTTTTTTCAAGAATGAGAATGTAGAAGATGAAAAATATAGACTGAGTGTTCAGTTTAAAAAACTTGAAAACTAAAAAATATGTATTCATTTCATGACTTTTAAGATAGTCTACAGATTTTAAAACTTTAGAATTAGAAGAGACTTTGGAGATAAATCATCTAATTTAACCAATTCATTAGCTTGAATCCCAGAAAAGTACAGCCAGGTTCCCTGAAACACACTCTTTGTCCTTCACCAAAATTGAAACTGGAATCCAGACCTTTTGATTCCCAGTGGTGGCTCAATACCATAAAACAACTGAATGTATGAAAAGCATATAGAAAGCTCAGACCCACAGCATGCATCACAAATGTTAGATACTGTCTGAACTTTTAGGTGAGGCAACAGACTGTAATGATTTGGCACAAACACTGAAGCTCATCTGCCTCCCTCCATATCCTGCCTTTGCTTTGGTGACTTTTCTTATCTCGGCTTTCTTATGTGCCTCAGCTTTCTCCCTGACAAAATATTACCTACTTCATGGGCTGGTTGTGATGATTAAACAAGTTACTTAAGAGTTTCAGGTAGACAATAAGCACCATATCAATGCTTTTTGACTCTATCAACTTGGCACAACTACTCTAACTCAGGTAATGGTACCATGATCATGTCTGAATCCGAATATATCAATCTATCATATCACTGATATTGCTGCTGCTGCTAAGATGCTTCAGTCGTGTCTGACTCTGTGCGACCCCAAAGACGGCAGCCTAACGGGCTCCTCTGTTCACAGGATTCTCTAGGCAAGAATACCGGAGTGGGTGGCCATTTCACTGACATTGAACAGCTGTAATTTTAAAACGATGCTTGAATATCATTTTTTGAGATGTAGTTAGGCTTTTAAACCAAAAGACTGACAGTTTAAAAATACAGCTTAAGTAGATTTTAAGTATATGAAGCATGTGGAAAACAAGTTACTTGTTCTATCTATGCAAATATATTAAGAATGCTGTCTTGTCAATGATAAATTTGGCTTCTCTGAGGCTCCACAGGCTTTATAACTACCTTCTATTTAACACAAACAAGCTCTAGCAGTTACATTGTTTTACGCTAAATAAGCAGTTTCTGTGTTTCCAACCTATTATTAACTATTGGGTGTTGTGCCCAAAATGAATAATTCCCCTTAAAGAAAATAAAATATATAGGCATTTTAAAATATGGAAAATTTCAGATAATCAGTATTTTAAATGTAATAAGTAATTATATGTAAATATAAATACATTAACAACATAGAACTCTTATTAAAGAAATAAAGTCATCTTACTGATTCACGAATAATACAATCGCAGATAATCTAGTTCTTTGCTTTATCTGTGTCTTCTAAAATTACTACTATTTTGAAGTTTGTGTGTATCTTTTCCTGTATGTTTTAATTTTTTACAACATATGTACATGCTGAACATATATTGCTTTGCATTAAAAAATCTATATAAATGTTTTCCACTCAAAAAAATTACTACAATAAATGTATGTTATTTTAAAATTAAAAAAAAAGATTTATCCACTCAGTATAGTTTTTTATTGTTGCTGTTGTTGTTACCACATACTATTTATACTGGACATATATCTAGGAAGCAGCCAGAAAAAGAATGACACCTTAATAGAGCTTTATATTATTGAGTGAGAAAACTATAGGCAATAAACATGCCATCAAATACAAAGGGGGGATAATTTACCATGGTGAAAGTGCTGAAAAAGATCACCTGAAGTATTAATTCTATGAGATTTGATCAGAATGTGGACAGGTAAAACCTCTGATTCAGTCTAAGATCACCAAGTTGCACTATGTCTGGGCAGTGAGTGTACCTAGAGCTGCCATAACAAGTACCACAGACCAGGAGGCTTAAACAGATATTTTCTTCCAGTTCTGAAGGGTAGAAATCCAAGATCAAGGTGTCAGCAGCATTGGTTGGTTTCTTCTGAAGTCCTCGCTCCTTGGCTTGTAGGTGGCCATCTTCTTCACATGGTTTTCCCTCTGCATGTATGTTTCCTAACCTTCCCTTCTTATTGAGACACCCCATCAGACATATTGGATTAGGGCCCATCCTACAGATCTTGTCATTGTTGTCCAGTCACTCAGTTGTGTCCTACTCTTTCCAACCCTATGGATTGCAGCACACCAGGCTTCCCTGTCCCTTACTATCTCCCAGAGCTTGCTCAAACTCATGTCCATCAAGTTGGTGATGCAATACAATCATCTCATCCTCTGTCATCCCTTTCTCCTCCTGCCTTCAATTTTGCCCAGCATCAGGGTCTTTTCTAATGAGTCAGTTCTTCACATCAGGTGGCCAGAGTATTAGAGCTTCGGCTTTGGCATCAGTCCTTCCAATGAATATTCAGGATTGATTTCCTTTAGGCTTGACTGGTTTTACCTCCTTGCAGTCCAAGGAACTTTCAAGAATCCTCCAACACCAACATGATGTTGTTGGTGGTCCTGATGGTCCTCCAACCTGAACACTGATATTCAGAAGCATCAGTTCTTTGGTGCTGAAACTTCTTTACGGTCCAACACTCACATCCATACATGACTACTGGAAATACCATAGCTTTGACTAGCTGGGCCTTTGTCTGCAAAGTAATGTCTCTGCTTTTTAATATGCTGTCTAGTTTAGTCATAGCTCTTCTTCCAAGGAGAAAGTGTCTTAATTTCATGGCTTCAGTCAGCATCTGCCATGATTTTGGAGACTAAGAAAATAAAGTCTGTCACTGTTTCCATTGTTTTCCCGTCTATTTGCCATGAAGTGATGTGACTGGATGCCGTGATCTTTGTTGTTTTGAATGCTGAGTTTTAAGGCAGCTTTTTCACTCTCCTCTTTCACATTCATCAAGAAGCTCCTTAGTCCTTCTTTGTTTTCTGCCATAAGGGTGGTGTCATCTGCATGTCTGAGGTTATTGTTAATTTTCTTGGCAATCTTGATTCCAGCTTGTGCTTCATTCACACAACATTTCACATGATATACTCTGGATATAATTTAAACAAGCAGGATGACAATATACAACCTGATATACTTCTTTCTTAACTTGGAACCTTGGGAAACAGACCTTGTTCAGCATTATTCAACAATAATTATGTCTTTTAACACTGTGTCTTTAAATTTAGTCATATTCTAAGGTACTAGGGATTAAGACATCAACATATCAATTTTGAGAAGACAGAATTCAGCCTATAATAATATACTGCCCAGTTTCCATTTCCTTCACCACCTGCCATATTATTTAATACATGTTTACTGTCTTTCCCCACTTTCATGTCAGCTCCAGGAGAGCTTGCCTATTTATTTATTTATATACTCAATGGTATATCTCCAGTACCTATAGCAGGACAGATATATCACAGGCACTCACTGGCTACTTCTTTCATAATTTAATAATTAATGTGATTTAATTAATGAATGAATGCATCTTGTGTGCTTTGATCTTGTCTAATTAAAAAGTAAAATTTGGCATCACATGTTTTGATATGTATCCTAAGTATCAATTTTTTTAATTTATAAATTTAATTCTTTTACCAAATATGAGAGCCTTATTCAATCAAATTTCATTTTCAAGGCATCAACTAATCTGAATTGTCTGAATTTCTTTTCTTCAAATAAATCATACTTGCTAGTTACAATTAAATGTTTTGGTCAGCCCTTCCCAGATGTAAGATGAAGAGCAGGGAGAAATTTGCCAGCTCGGGGGTCATTTGTTTT
This sequence comes from Ovis aries, assembly GCF_016772045.2. Taxonomy (NCBI): domain Eukaryota; kingdom Metazoa; phylum Chordata; class Mammalia; order Artiodactyla; family Bovidae; genus Ovis; species Ovis aries. The sequence goes on along the minus strand of NC_056055.1, from coordinate 113,101,851 downwards.
CTTATAGTGTGGCTCCTGGGTGGTGTTTTCCTTTCTCTTCTTCTCAGAGAATTAATAAATTAAATCATTGTTCTTTTATAGAGGAAATTTTGGATAACCTGGCATAAAAACCAGGACAAAAACAATAAAAAGTCAGAGTTGGGGGAATTGCTTCTTGGAAAAAAATACAGGTTTTAATAAATTCAAAGTAGTTATTACAGAGAAGAAAATATCATGTTGAAATTCCTTACATTTATTTTAAGGATTGACTTTAATATTTATTTTGAAATTATTTATTGGTGGTTTGTTTGGAGTTGTGAACTTTCTCATGCTTAGGGCCTATAAAAAAATCCATCTCTGGGCCAAAGCAGAAGATTCTGAATTAACCAAACTGAGTCCATCAATAATTGTATTTACACCCCTTGTCATAGTTGATTGGTGCAAAGAGAGCTCATGACACAGTTCTCTCCTCAGATACTGAGTCTAAATTCCATTTCTCTCTTATGGCTGAAACTACATAAAACAAAAGCCACAAACTGTGGAAGAGCTAATGAGACCACCAGATGTTTTCTTATTAGCCTTCCTAGGATTTTGAAAACTTTAAAAAATTATTTGACATACATACTAGAAAATTTCATATAAAAATCTTGAGCTCAAGCTTCCCTTGAAGAAAGAGAACAATTTGGAACACTGGGTGAACATTTCTCCACCACAACCATTGGCTGGGACTCTGGGGTGGCCTTCAGATGGGGTATGTATGCAGCTTCTAATTCATGGGTTGGCAAATGTTTTCTGTAAATGGGTATATAGTAAATATTTGCAGCTTTGTAAACCATGCAGTCTGTGTTGGTTGACATGTCATCTATGTCATTATAGACTAAAATGAGACATAGAAAATACAAGTTTATTTACTGAAAGTGGTCAGTAAACTGAGCTTGCATCTGGCCATAGTTTGTCATCCTCAGCTCTAGTTTCCTCATAGCCTGCACTCACTACATTCTCACCAGCCAATTTCATTCATCAGCATTATCTGCCTGGCCTCTGTGGTATTTATATTAATATAATAGACATTGATGCTTAGAGACTGTTGGTGCTCATGTTCTTTGCTTCATGGAGAAATTAATGAAGCCACAGAGAATTATAGAGATGATAGATTATATGAGTTTTCCCCAAGATGTTGATACACTAAACCCTGGAACTTATAGAATATGTTAAACTACAGGGAAAATGGGTCTTTGCATATGTAATTAAGGTTATGGACTTTAAAACAGGTTCTGGTGAACCCTTAAAAGGAGAGAAATTTATTCAGCTGTAGGCAGAAAAGATGTGTGGAAGAAAAAGAGTTTAGAGAAATTCCAAATATGAGAAGGATCTGAGGCACAACTGGCTCAGAGATAAAGAACCAGAGGCTTCCAGGAGCTAAGAGCCACACCAGTTGGCAGGCAAAAAGGAACCAGAAATCTCAGTCCAGTGACTGCAAAGAACAGTGTTCTCCCAACAATCTAAATGGTCTTGGAAGTGTATTGCTTCTTAGAGTCTCTGGCTAAAATCTGAGATGGACAACACCTTGACTTTGGCTTTGCCATACTTGAAGTAGAGAAATCAACTGTGCCAGCCCAAACTTCTAGTGTACATAACTGTGATATAATGAATTGCGTTCTTTTAAAAAGATAAATTTGTTCATAGACAACAGAAAACTAATATATATGGAGTCTTGATAGTGTTCACACTTTGCCTCTGTCATGCTTAGGCTTTGTATGTAATAGAGAATTTTACCTTGCTCCTAAAGAGCTCTGGCCTTTACACTTAGCCCTGATGGGTAATATATAATCCCTTAGGATGTCCTGTCTGATGAGGACAGGATGTCTTTGGTCTGTGGCCAAAGTAGAAAGTCCAGCAATGTCATTTATTATTGAGTCACGTGGTATCAACTTGACCCCAGTGGGCCTGGAGACTGAGATCAGCTGTTTGGAGCTGACTGTGGAGTCGACCGTGGAGCTCCAATAAAAACTGGGCACACCAAGGCTCAGGTAAGTGTCCCTGGTTGCAATACTTCAATTACTTTGTTGCAAGTCATTGCCAAGAGAATAGTGCTGTCCATGTCTTCATTAGGAGAGAACAAATGGGAGCTACAATTCGTTGGACACTTTATCATGAATCTTTTCCATTGATTGACTTTAATCTGCATTTCTTTTCACTGTAAAAAAAACCATAATCTTGAGCATAATAGCTTTCCGTGAGTTCTGAATTCTTGTAGCCAATCACAAAAAAAAAAAAAAAAAAAAAATTAAGGAACATCTCATTTTGAAACTGGTGTCAGAAGTGTGAACAGCTGGTAGACACTGTACTTCTAACCTCACACCCTGATATATTTTTACTTTTCCAAGCCTTGTTTCTTCAGTCTTTTCATTATGAATTCCCATGTGGAATAAATAGCTTTTAAACTATTTTAAATTAGTGTCTATCTCAAGGATCCCAATTTTTTGACCAATTCACTCATAAGCCAAAATAGCTATATTATTGTTGATAACCCAAGAATTTATAATAGCAGAATTTCTAGTATCTGACCTTAATTTTAGGTCTTTAATCAATTTAGAGTTGGTTTTGTGTGTGTGTGTGTGTGTGTGTGTGTGTGTGTAGGGTTCTAATTTCATTCTTTTACATGCAGCTGTCCAACTTTCTCAGCACCCCTTACTGAAGAGTCTATCTTTTCTCCATTGTATATTCTTGCCTCCTTTTTCACAGATTAAATAACCATAGGTATGTGGGTTTATCTCTAGGCTTTTTATCCAGTTGCATTGATCTATATTTCTGTTTTTGTGACAGTAACATACTATTTTTATTTGTAGCTTTGTACTATGTCTGAGGGCTTCCCTGGTGGCTCAGTGGTAAAGAATCTGCCTGCCAATGCAGGAGACATGGGTTCGATCCTTGGATTAAGAAGATCCCATGGAGAAGGAATGGCAACTCACTCCAGTATTCTTGCCTGGGAAATCCCATGGATACAGGATCCTGGCTGGCTACAGTCCATAGGGTTGCAAACAAGTCAGACAAGACATAGTGACTAAACAAATACAACACTATAGTCTGAAGTCAGGGAACAGAGTTTGGAAGAATCTCTTTTTCTTTCTCAAGATTGTCCTTGGCCATTTGGAGTCTTTTGTGTGTCCATACAAATTGTGAAAACTTTCATTCTAATTCTGTGAAAATGCTGTTTGTAATTTGATAGGGATTGCTTTGGATCTGAAGATTGGCTTCAGTAGTCATTTTGACAATATTGATTCTTCCAATCCAAGAACATGTTATATCTTTCTATCTGTTGTGTCATCTTCAATTTCTGTTATAAGTATATTATAGTTTTCAGAGTACAGGTATTTTGTCTCTGTAGGTAAGTTTATTCAAAGGTATTTTATTCCCTTTGATGTGATGGTAAATTGTATTGTTTCCTTAATTCTTTCTCTGGTTTTTCATTGCTAATGGGTAGAAATGAGAGAGGTTTCTGTGTATTAATTTTGTATCTTTCAATTTTACTGAATTCACTCATGAATTTTAATAGTTTCATCTTTAAGATTTTCTTAGTATAGTATTATGTCTTCAGCAAAAACTGATATTTTTACTTCTTTTCCAGTTTGCATTCTTTTTCCTCTCTGATTGCTGTGGCTAGGATTTTCAGAACTACATTGAAAAAAACTCTTAGAGAAAAGCATAGGCAGAACACTCTCTGACATAGCATTATCTTTTTTTGATACACCTCCAAGAGTAATAAAAATTAAAACAAAAATAAACAAATGAGAATTAATTAAACTTAAAAACTGTTACACACTAAAGAAAACCATAAGCAAAAAGAAAAGACAACTCACTGGATGGGAGAAGATATCTGCAAATGAAGCAACAAACAAGGGACAAATCTCCAAAATATGCAAAAAGCACATGCAGCTCAATATAAAAACAAACAACTTAATCACATAATAAGTAGATCTAAATAGACATTTCTTCAAAGAAGACATATAGATGGCCAAGAGGCACATGAAAATATGGTCAATATCACTAATTATTAGGCAAATGCAAATCAAAACTAAAATAAGGTATCACCTCACACCAATTAAAATGGCCATCTTCAAAAAACCTACAAACATTAATGCTGGAGAGGGTATGGAGAAAAGAGAATCCTTTTACACTGTTGATAGGAATGTAAATTGGTACAGCCACTATGAAGAACACTATGGAAATTCCCTAAAGACTGAAAACAGAGCTACCATATAATCCAATAGTCCCACTCTTGAGCATATATCCAGAAAAAAACATAATTCAAAAGGATACATTCACCCCCAAGGTTCATTGCAGCACTACTTGCAATACTAAATATCCATTCACGGAGGAATTGGTAAAGAGGTGGCACATATATACAATGATAATTATTCAGCTATAAAAAAGAATGCAATAATGCCATTTGTAGCAACATGGATGAACTAACAATTGTTATACTGAGTGAAGTAAGTCAGACAAAAACAAATATCGTATTATATTGCTTATATGAGAAACAAAAAAAAAGGTAAAAATGATCCTATTAACAAAACATAAATTGAGTCACAGATATAGAAAATAAACAGGGATATTAAGCAGGGAATGGGGGATGGGTAACTTGGGAGACTGGGATTGACATATATGCACTGCTGCTGCTGCTGCTGCCAAGTCACTTCAGTCGTGTCCGACTCTGTGTGACCCCATAGACTGCAGCCCACCAAGGTCCCCCGTCCCTGGGATTCTCCAGGCAAGAACACTGGAGTGGGTTGCCATTTCCTTCTCCAGTGCATGAAAGTGGAAAGTGAAAGGGAAGTTGGTCAGTCGTGTCCAACTCAGCGACTCCATGGACTGCAGCCTACCAGGCTCCTCCGCCCATTGGATTTTCCAGGCAAAGATACTGGAGTGGGGTGCCATTGCCTTCTTTACTATATATAAAACAGATGACCAATGAACCTATTGTGCAGCACAGGAAACTCTATTCAATAATCTACAATGACCTGTATGGGAATAGAATCTAAAAACTAAAAAAAAAAAATAGAATAACAGATTTTCACTTTTAGAAAAGACTTGAGAGATCATCCATTGCAACTCTTCATTTTTCAGGTGAGCAGCCTACTGGGCAAAGAAACCTAAAGCATTTTTATAAAGTGATAGGTGTATAAATTGCAAGTATTCTGACTCCCAAGATAACATCCAACATCACATTATCATTAACTCAGATACAAATTTGAGATTAGTGGCTACATCCATAAAAGAGTTTGTTCCATAGTCCTTACCAGTATCACTGGAGTTTGGGTGAAATTCACCACCAGGAGCATTGATTAATGTTGGAAGGGGCAATGGTTTTATCACTACTGTCTGATCTTTGGAGTCCTTGTCATCTGGTGTCAAATGAGATTCAGGAGAGCCAGGCACCATGACTGGTTTGTTGGTGGCACACTCTGAGGTTTCTATTTTTTCTGTAGAAACAAACAAAAAAAAAAGTGTTAAGACCTTCTGCCCATTTTTGATTAGGTTGTTTTCTTGATATTGAGTTATGTAAATATTTTTGATATTAATCCTGTGTTTGTCATGTCATTGCAAATATTTTCTCCCATTCCATAGATTGTCTTTTGTGTTTTGTTGATGGTTTCCTTTGCTGTGCAAAAGCTTTTAAATTTATAGATACCATTTGTTTATTTTTGTTTTTACTTCTTTTGCTTTGCTCTAAAGAAAATATTGACTGATGTAAGAAAATATTGTCACAATTTATGTCTTCTAGGTGTTTTATTGTGTCATGTTATATTTAGGTCTTTAAACCATTTTGAGTTTGTTTTTGTGTATGGTGTGATGGAGTGTTCTAATTTCATCGATTTATATCCAGCTGTTCAGCTTTCTCAACACCAATTGCTGAAGAGACTTTTTTTTCCCTTCCATTATATAGGTTTGCCTCCTTCGACAAAGATTAATTGACCTTAGGTATGTGGATTTCTTTCTAGGCTCTCTATTCTGTTCCATTGATCTGTTTGCCTGTTTTTGTGCCAATACCATGATGTTTTGATTACTGTAGCTCTGCAATATTGTCTGAAATCTTAAAGGATTAGACCTCCAGCTTGTACATTTTCCTCAGGACTTTGGCAAGACTGAGTCTTTTTTGGTTCCATATAAATTTTAGAGTTGTTTGTTCTGGTTCTGTGAAAAATTTCCTGGATAATTTGATAAGGTTCTGATTAAATCTGCAGATTACTTTGGGTAGTATGGGCATTTGTGCAAAATGAAGTAGACATGTCTCCAAAGGAACATCCACATAGCCAACAGGCAAATGAAAAGATGCTTAACTTCACCAATTATGATTATAATCACCAATTATGGCAAATCAAAAACACAGTGAGGTATCATATCACAGCAGTCAGAATGTCTATCACCAAAATTTCTACAAAGAAATATTTGATAGAGTGTGAAGTCTCTTATACTGTTGGTGGGAAAATAATGGATGGGAAAATGGGTGCAGCCATTATTGGAAAACTATATGGAAGCTCCTTAAAAAATTAAAAATAGAGCTACCATAAGATCCAACAATCACACTCCTGGTCACATATTCAGAAAAGACGAAAGTTTTAATTTGAAAGGATACGTGTACCACAGTGTTCATAACAGAACTATTTACAATAGTCTAGACAAGGAAAAGAAATGCAAAAAGGCAAAATGGTTGTCTAAAGAAACCTTACAAATAGCTGTGAATAGAAGAGAAGCTAAGGCAAAAGAGAAAAGAAAAGATATACCCATCTAAATGCAGAGTTTCAAAGAATAACAAGGAGAGATAAGAAAACCTTCCTCAGCAATCAGTGCAAAGAAATAGAGAACAACAATAGAATGGGAAAGTCTAGAGATCTCTTCAAGAAAATTAGAGATACCAAGGGAAAATTTCATGCAAAGATGGGCATAATAAAGGACAGAAATGGTATGAACCTAACAGAAGCAGACGATATTAAGAAGAGGTGGCAAGAATACACAGAAGGACTATACAAAAAGATCTTCATGACCTGGATAATCACAATGGTGTGATCACTGATCTAGAGGCGGATATCCTGGAATGTGAAGTCAAGTGGGCCTTAGAAAGCATCACTATAAAAAAAGCTGGTGGAGGTGATGGAATTCCAGTTGTGTTATTTCAAATCCTGAAATATGATGCTGTGAAAGTGCTCCACTCAATATTCCAGCAAATTTGGAAAACTCAGCAGTGGCCACAGGACTGGAAAAGGTCAGTTTTCATTCCAATCCCAAAGAAAAGCAATGCCAAAGAATGCTCAAACTACCACACAATTGCACTCATCTCACACGCTAGCAGTAATGCTCAAAATTCTTCCAGTCATGCTTTAACAGTATGTGAACTGTGAACTTCAAGATGTTCAAGCTGGTTTTAGAAAAGGCAGAGAAACCAGAGATCAAATTGCCAACATCCATTGGATCATTGAAACAGCAAGAGAGTTCCAGGAAACATCTATTTCTGCTCTGTTGACTATGCCAAATCCTTTGACTGTTTAGACCAAAACAAACTCTGGAAAATTCTAAAAGTGATGGGAATACCAGACCACCTGACCTGCCTCTTGAGAAGTCTGTATGCAGGTCAGGAAGCATGGAACAACAGACTGGTTCCAGGTTGGGAAAGGAGTACGTCAAGGCTGTATATTGTCACCTGCTTATTTAATTTATATGCAGAGTACCTCATTAGAAATACTAGGCTGGGTGAAGCACAAGCTAGAGTCAAGATTGCCAGGAAAAATATCAATAACCTCAGATATGCAGATAACACCACCCTTATGGCAGAAAGTGAAGAAGAACTAAAGAGCCTCTTGACAAAAGTGGAAAACTCAGCATTCAGAAAAGTAAGATCGTGACATCTGGTCCCATCACTTCATGGCAAATACATGTGGAAACAGTGAGATACTTTTTGGGGAGCTCCAAAATCACTGCAGATGGTGACTGCAGCCATGAAATTAAAAGACAATTGTTCCTTGGAATAAAATTTATGACCAACCTAGACTGCATATTAAAAAGCAGACATTGCTTTGCCAGTCAAGGTCTGTCTAGTCAAAGCTATGGTTTTTCCAGTAGTCTTGTATGTATGTGAGAGTTGGACTATAAAGAAAGCTTAGTGCTGAAGAAATCAGCTTGATGCTTTTGAACTGTGGTGTTGGAGAAGACTCTTGAGAGTCTCTTGGACTGCAAGGAGATCCAATAAGTCTATTCCAAAGGAAATCAATCCTGAATATTAATTGGAAGGACTGATACTGAAGCTGAAACTTCAATACTTTCACCACACGATGTGAAGAACTGACTCATTTGGAAAGACCCTGATCCTGGGAAAGATTGAAGGTGGGGGGAGAAGGGGACGACAGAGGATGAGATGGCTGGATGGCATCACCGACTGGATGGACATGAGTTTGAGTGAACTCTGGGAGTTGGTGATGGACAGGGAGGCCTGGCGTGCTGCAGTCCATGGAGTCGCAAAGAGTTAGACACATCTGAGTGACTTAACTGAACTGAACTGAGTCATGGAAACAACACAAATGCCCCTAATGTATGACTAGCTTAAGAAAGTATGGTATATGTTGTTGTTTGTTTCTTAGTTGCAGTCATGTCCAACTCTTTTTTTAACCCCCTGGACTGTAGTCTGCCAGGTTCATCTCTCCCTGGGATTTCCCAGGCGAGAAAACTGGAATGAATTTGTTTCCACTTCCTTCCCCAGGGGATCTTCCCAACTGAGAGATCAAGCCTGTGTCTCCTGCACTGGCAGGTGGATTCTTTACCACTGAGCCACAAGGGAAACCCCCGAAGCTTTGTTTTGTTGTTTAGTCACTAAATCATATCTGACTCTTTTGGGACCCCATGGACCATATCAACAAGGTTCTTCTGTTCATGAGTGTTTGCAAGCAAGAATACTGGAGTGGGATAAATACAGTGGAATATTTGTTGCTGTTGTTCAGTCGCTCAGTCGCAACTCTTTGTAATCCCATGGACTGCAGCACTCCAGGCTTATCTGTCCTTTACTATCTCGTGGAGTTTCCTCAAATTCATGTCCAATGATGCCATCTAGGCATCTGACCCTCTGTCACCCCCTTCTCCTGCCCTAAATCTTTCCCAGCATCATGGTCTTTTCCAGTGAGTCAGATCTTCACATCAAGTGGCCAAAGTATTGGAGCTTCAGTTTCAGCATCAGCCCTTCTAATGAATATTCAGGGTTTATTTCCTTTAGGATTGACTGGTTTAATCTCCTTGCTTCCCAAAGGACTCGCAAGAATCTTCTCCAGCAACACAGCTTGAAAGCTTAAATACTTTGGCGCTCAGCCTTCTTTATGGTCCAAATATCACATCCATACTTGACCTTTGCTACCAGAGTGATGCCTCTGCTTTTTAACAGTGTCTAGGTTTGTCATAGCTTTTCTTCCAAAGAGCATATATCTTTTAATTTCATGGCTCCAGTCACCATCTGTAGTGAGATTGGAGCCCAAGAAAATAAAGTCTGTCACTTTTCCACTTTTACCCCATCTATTTGCCATGCAGTGATGGGACTAGATGCTATGATCTGAGCTTTTTGAATGGTGAATTTTAGGCCAGCTTTTTCATTCTCCTCTTTCACCTTTGTCAAGAGGCTCTTCACTTCTTCTTCACTATCTGCCATAAGGGTGGTGTCACCTGCATATCTGAAGTTATTGGTATTTCTTCCAGCAATCTTGATTCCAGTTTGAGATTTATCCAGCCCATTATACTGCATGATGTACTCTGCATATGTTAAATAAGCAAACTGACAATATACAACCTTGACAGACTCCTTTCCCAATTTTGAACCGGTCCATGATTCCATATCTCATTCTAATTGTTGCTTCTTGACCTGAATACAGGCTTCTCAGGAGACAAGTAAGGAGGTCTGGTATTCTAATTAAAAAAACAAAAATTTCCGCAGCTTGTTGTGACCCACACAGTCAAAGGCTTTGACATATTCACTGAAGCAGAAATAGATGTTTTTTTAAAAAATTCTCGATTTTTCTGTGATCTGAAGTATGTTGGCAATTTGATCTCTGGTTCCTCTGCCTTTTCTAAATCCATCTTATATATATGGAAGTTCTCAATTCACGTACTGTTGAAGCCTAACTTGAACGATTTTGAGCTTTACCTTGCTAGCACGTGAAACGAGTATAATGGCACAGTATTTGAATATTCTTTGGCATTGCCCTTCTTTGGGATTGGAATGAAAACTGATCTCTTCCAGTCTGGTTTCCACTGCTGAGTTTTCCGAATTTGCAGGCATATTGAATGCAGCACTTTCACAGCATCATTATTAGGATTTGAAATAGCTCAGCAATGTCATCAACTCCGACTCCACTAACTTTGTTCATAGTGATGCTTCCTAAGACCCACTTGACTTTGCACTCCAGGATGTCTGGCTCTAGATGAGTGATCACACCATCATAGTTATCTGGGTAATTGAGAACTTTTTTATATAATTCTGTGTATTCTTGCCACTTCTTTTTAATATCTTCTACTCCATTATGTCCATATAATTTCTGTCCTTTATTGTGCCCATCTTTGCATGAAATGTTCCATTGGTAGCTCTAGATTTTCTTGAGCAATCTCTAGTCTTTTGCATTCTATTGTTTTCCCTTTATTTCTTTGCATTGTTCAGTTAAAAAGGCTTTTTAATCTCTTCTTGTCATTCTTTGAAATTCTGCATTCAAATGGATATATCCTTTTCTTTTCTCTTTTGCATTTTGTTTCTTTCCTTTCCTCAGCTGATTGTAAGGCCTCCTCAGAAAACAATTTTCTCTTGTGTCATTTCTTTTTCTTGGGAATGGTTTTGATCACCATCTCCTATACAATGTTACAAGCCTCCATCCATAGTTCTTCTGGCACTCTGTTTACCTGATCTAATCCCTTGAATCCATATGTCACTTCAACTGTATAATCATAAGGGATTTGATTTAGGTCATATCTGATTGACCTAAGTAGGTGGTTTCCCTACTGTTTCAATTTAAGTCTGAATTTGGCAATAAGGAGTTCATGATCTGAGCTACAGTTTGCTCCCAGTCTTATTTTGCTGATTGTGTAGAGCTTCTCCATCTTTGGCTGCAAAGAATATAATCAATCTGATTTCAGTATTGACCATCTGGTGATGTCCATGTGTAGTCATCCCTCGTGTTTTTTGAAGAAAGTGTTTGCCATGACCACTGCATTTTCTTGACAAAACTCTGTTAGCCTTTGATCTGCTTCATTTTGTACTCCAAGGCCAAACTTGCCTATTACTTCAGGTATCTCTTGACTTCCTACATTTGCACTTCAATCCCCTATGACGAAAAGGACATCTTTTTTTGGTGTTTGTTCTAGAAGGTCTTGTAGGTCTCCAAGAACCATTGCACTTCAACATCATTGGTTGAAGCATAGACTTGGATTACTGTGTTACTGAATGGTCTGCCTTGGAAATGAACCAAGATCATTCTGTCATTTTTGAGATTGCACCCAATTACTGCATTTTGGGTCTTTTGTTGACTGTGAGGATTTTTCCATTTCTTCTAAGTGATTCTTACCCACAGTAGTAGATGTATTGGTCATCTGAATTAAATTTGCCAATTCCCATCCATTTTAGTTCACTGATTTCTAAAATTTTGATTCACTCTTGCTATCTTCTGTATGACTACTTCCAATTTTCCTTGATTCGTGGACCTAACATTCCAGGTTCCTTGCAACATTGCTTTCTACAGCATCAGCATCATCATCACTTACACCATCAGATATATTCACAACTGGGCATTGTGGTTGCCTGGTTTGGCTCAGCCTCTATTCCTTATGGAGCTATTTCCCTGCTCTTCTCCAGTAGCATATTGGACACCTACTGACACCTTTCATATCTTTTGTGTCATATCTTTTTGCCTTTTCATAGTATTCATGGGATTCTCAAAGCAAGAATGCTGAAGAGGTTCACCATTCCCTTCTCCAGGGGACCACATTTTGTCAGAACTCTCTATTTTGACCCATTCATCTTAGGTGGTCTTGCATGGCATAGCTCATAGTTTCATTGAGTTACACAAATCTGTGATGCATATGATCATTTTGGTTAGTTTTCTGACTGTGGTTTTCATTCTCTCTGTCCTCTCATGGATGAGGATAAGAGGCTTTTAGAAGCTTCTTGATGAGAAGACTGGCTGTGGCAAAAACTGGGTCTTGTTTTGGTAGGCAGAGGGACTTGTTCTGGCAGGCCATGCTCAGTGAATCATTAATCCAATTTTCTGCTTAGTGATGGGGTTGTCCGCTTCCTGTAGTTTGATCTGACCAAAAGACTTATACCAGCACACTGTGCCTCCCAGGAATACTGCTGCCAGTGTATCTGACCCTGAAGCAGGCCACTGTCAACCCACACCTCCACTGGAGACTCCCAAACACTCACAGGCAAGTCTGGCTCAGTCTCTTGTAGGTTCATTACTCTTTTCTCTTAGGTCCTGGTGCACACAAGGTTTTGTTTGTACTCTCCAATAGTCTCTGTTTCTTCAGTCCTGTGGAAGTTCTGTAATCAAATCCTGCTGACCTTCACATCAGATTTCCTTGGTATTCTTAGCCTTTTGCTGGATTCCCAGGTTAGGAAGTCTGTGGTGGGGCCTAGAACTTTTGCAACAGTGTGAGAGCTTCTTTGATATTTTTCTGCAATTTGTGGATCGTCCACCTGGTGGCTCTACGGTGGGGCTAGTGGCAACCTCCTCCAAGAGGGCTTATGCCATACGCCACTCCTCCCAGGACTCCTGAAGCCAGTGCCTGTGTCCCCACAGCAGGCCACTGCTGACCCATGCCTCTGAAGGAGACCTTCAAACACTCACGGGCAGGCCTGGTTCAGTCTCTTGTGGTTACTGCTCCTGCCCCTGGGTCCTGAGGCACACAAAGTTTTGTCTGTGCCCTTCAAGTGTCTCTGGAAGGTATTACTGGAATATTAGTAGGTTGGTACAAATGTAATTGTGGGTCTGGACCACAAAGTTTAAATCATTATAACTAAACTCAAACACATCTTTATTAATCAAAATAGGAACCATTGCAATCAACACATTTTTGTGAATGAGAGATAAGTTTCTTTATTCCTGTAGTGCAAAAGACCACGCTTTGGGATTCAATGAATTCTTGGAAAGCATTTTCTGCTTCTTACGGATTGTGGAAGCATTTTACCTTCAAAAAGTTGTTGAGATGCTTGAAGAAGTAGTAGTCAGTTGGCAAGAGGTAAGGTGAATATGGTGGATGAGGCAAAACTTCGTACCCCAATTCATCCAACTTTTGAAGCAGTGGTTATGTGATGTGCATTAGGGTGTTGGCATGGAGAAGAATTGGGGCGTTTCTGTTGACCAATGCAACCAGGAGTTGCAACTTTTGGTGCATCTCATCGATTTGCTGAGCATACTTCTCAGATATAATGATTTTGCCAGGATTCATTAAGCTGTAGTGGGTCAGACCAGCAGCACATTTTTTGCTGTGAGTTTTGCTTTGGGAAGTGCACTGGAGCTTCTTCTCCATCCAGTCGCTGACCTGGTCATCACTGGCTGTCATATAAAATCCACTTTTCACCTCACATCACAATCTGATCGAGAAATGATTCATTGTCATTGTGTAGAAGAAGAGAAGAGGACACTTCAAAAGACGATTTGTTTTCATTTTCAGTCAGCTCACTTATTGAGCCTTTCCACCTTTCCAATTTGCTTCAAATCCTGAATGAAGCAAATGGTCAAACTTGAGTTCTTTGACAAATTCTTGTCTAGTTGTAACAGGATCAGCTTCCATGATTTCTCAAAATTCACTGTTGTCAAGTTCAGATGACTGGCCACTATGCCCCTCATCTTCAAGGCTCTCATCTCCTTTGTAAAACTACTTGAACCACTACTGCACAATACGTTCATTTGCAGTTTCTGGACAAAATGAGTTGATGCTGCAAGTTGTTTCTGCTGCTTTATGACCCATTTTGCACTTGAATAAGAAAATCTCTTGAATTTGCTTTTTGTGTAACATCATTTCCATAGTCTAAAATGAATATAAAATACATAACAAGTAATGTCATTAGCAAAAAAAGTGCATTAAAATAATGTATAACATAGCCACATTTATTTAAGAATGTGTTCTAACATCAAGCAGCAAAGTTCGACACTGGCAAAACCGCGATTACTTTTGCACCAACCATATATATATACATATACAAGCGCTGCTGCTGCTGCTAAATCGCTTCAGTCGTGTCCAGTTCTGTGTGATACTATAGATGGAAGCTCACCAGGCTGCTTTGTCCCTGGGATTCTCCAGGCAAGAACACTGGAGTGGGTTGCCATTTCCTTCTCCAATGCATCAAAGTGAAATGTGAAAGTGAAGTCGTCCAGTCGTGTCCGACTCTTCACGACCCCATGGACTGCAGCCCACCAGGCTCTGCCGTCCATGGGATTTTTCTAGGCAAGAGTACTGGAGTGGGTTGCCATTGCCTTCTCCGAAATATATATATACACATATATGGATACACATACACACACACACAGACAATGAAATATTACTCAGCCGAATATATAAATAAATAAATGAATAAATAAATATTGCTATCTGCAGAAACATGTATGGACGTAGAGATCATCCTACTGAGTGAAGTAAATCAGACAAAGACAAATATATATCACTTATATGTGGAATCTAAAAAAAAAAGATGAATCTATATATAAAACACAAACAGAATTATATTTTCTGTAGCAGATTTATGGTATTCACAGAAACAAACTTTTGGCTACCAAAAGGGAAAGGGAGAGTGGGAAGGGAAAATAAAATAAGAGTAAGGGATTAACAAACACATATGTGTGTGTTAAGTCTCTTCAGTTGTGTCCGTCTCTTTGCAATCCCATGGACTATAGCCTTGCAGGCTCCTCTGGCCATGGGATTCTCCAGGGAAGAATACTGGAGTGAGTTGTCATTTCCTTCTCCAGATAGACACATATCACTATATATAAAACATGTAAGCAACAAGGACTTACTATATAACAAAGGGAACAATATTCAATATCTTGTAATAAACTATAACGGAAAATAATTAGAAAAACTGTATATAACTGAATCACATTTAAAAAAAATTATTTTTACTTTATTTTACTTTACAATACTGTATTGGTTTTGCCATACAATGACATGAATCCACCACGGGTGTACATGCGTTCCCAAACATGAACCCCCCTCCCACTTCCCTCCCCATAACATCCCTCTGGGTCATCCCCGTGCACCAGCCCCAAGCATCCTGTATCCTGCATCGGACATAGACTGGCGATTCATTTCTTACATGATAGTGTACATGTTTCAATGCCATTCTCCCAAATCATCCCACCCTCTCCCTCTCTCTCAGAGTCCAAAAGTCCGCTCTACACATGTGTGTCTCTTTTGCTGTCTCACATACAGGGTCATCATTGCCACCTTTCTAAATTCCATATATATGTGTTAGTGTACTGTATTGGTGTTTTTCTTTCTGGCTTACTTCACTCTGTATAATCACATTTTTATATGCCTGAAACTAACACAATATTGTAAATCAACTATATTTACAATTTTTAAAAAAGTAAGAAAAGTGTTAAAACATGTTGAAACTGTTTTCAACTGTCTTTCAATATGATATGAAGAGGAATACTTAAGAAAATAATTTATTTCTAGGCAGTGACATATCAAATAAGGGGCCATAGGGGTAGTTCATCCTAGTTGCAAGCCATATGGAGATGCATTGTCTGCAAAGAATTTTAAGAGTAATAAACTCTACAAAAGTCTGACTGCATTTTATTGTTGCTATGCACTGACCATTCTTACTGCCCCTGCCTTAGAACACTACTGTTCCTGAATTGAGAGTGCTGTCCAAACTAACTCCTAGGTTCAATGCTGTTTCAAATTCACTGGAGTCTATTTGGAATTCCAAAATGTGGTATGAAAACATGAGCCACTCCTTTACTGTGGCTTGCCTCAGTAATGATCTTTGCACTCATTCTCAGAGCAGAAATATGCTCTCTTTTTACTCATATGTTCCTTCAGTTCTCTCTTTCCCCTACTACTATCTTAGTTCTATCTCCCTTTAAATTCTAAATATATATACATATATATTTATCATTTTATATATTTATATTGTAAACATATATGTTCATCCTTTATGCTGCCTATGTAGGGGTAAGTTTTTTTTTTTTTTCAACTTTGCATGTTTTTATTTTTTATTTTTTATTTTTTATTTTTTAATTTTTTTATTTTTTAGTTTTTTATTTTTTACATTTTAAAATCTTTAATTCTTACATGCTTTAATTTTTTGCTTCCTCTAAAAAAAAAGAAAAACGCGTTATGAAAAAGAGACCAGATAGAGATTGTCTTTGATAACATATTCTTGAGGAATTATAATGGTAAGATACCTTTTGAATTGGATATATCCATTTCTTCTACTTCAGTTGAAGAAATATGTAGTTTAGTGACTTTCTCTCTTGTCCCCATCAATTTACTCATACTGCTGGCCTTAGTTTCATTATCTTCATCTCTTGTGTCCTAAAATAATCAATAAACAAAAAGTCATAAAGGGAAAAAATGATTGGATAGCCAAATATAAAAGTGACTATAGAGAGTTTTACAACAAGGTAAATTTTGTTGTTTCCACATCTACTTGAATAATTCAAAATTAAGTTGCTCAACATTGTGCTGACAAGATGGATTTTCTTTATCTTCTTTATATTTGGTACAGAAAATATCATGACATAAATGAAAGTTTTGCTCAACGAATCAAGATTTTCTATCATTATTTTTTACTCTGGGATATTTCATATTATATTTTTTTCCTTAAGTAATTTCACCAAACCCATTTTAGCTAAAAAACCTTTCCTCTATAATTTTTCTCTCTTTTTAGAATCTCTAATGTTTTTGAACCAAAGCATTCTCTTCTCCTTACCCTCATCCTAATGGCATCAATATTTATTGAATGCTTTGAAAAAGCACATGCTTTTGTACAATGCTATTTTGTGACTGTTTTATATATGTAAAACAATGTCATGCTCAAAGTGTTTTATAGCTTGGAAAAGCCTACAGAAAAACATTTTAAAACAAAATAATCTAACTTCAACACCCTAGTTATAATCTTTGACAGGATCCTTTGACAGAGTTGTCAAGGGCTGTTCTCCATAGGGAGCTGGACACTGAGGCAGGGCTAAAGAGCTTTGATGTCTCTGCCTCATCAGCAGACAGAATCACCCCTACTATCTTGGGACTCAGCTGAAATAAATAAGAATATATCTTTTTCTTTTTTACTCTATTTTTAATTGGAGGATAATTGCTTTACAATATTGTGTTAGTTTCTGCCATACATAAACATGAGTCAGCCATAAGCATACATATGTCCCCTTCCCTCTTGAGCTTCCCTCCCACTTCCCATCCCATCCCACCCCTTTAGCTCCTTACAGAGCACCAGGTCTGAGTTCCCTGCATCATACAGCTAAATAAGTATATTTTAAAACTTAAAAGTTGATATTGACTTTTTCAATTATCCACTTAATTTTTAATTCACTGAAGTAATTTCTAAAAGAATGTTAATGATAGAGTCTATACAAGTGCTCGCTATAAAGTTCAATTTTTTTTTTTTTTTTTAGAACATAGAGGATGGGAATTAGGTATGGTATTTTTTTTTTTTTTAGTTTTTTATTTTTTAAATTTTAAAATCTTTAATTCTTACATGCATTCCCAAACATGAACCCCCCTCCCACCTCCCCTCCCCATAACATCTTTCTGGGTCATCCCCATGCACCAGCCCCAAGCATGCTGCATCCTGCGTCAGACATAGACTGGCGAATTTTGATTTTCAAGGCGATTCTGAATTACATTAGGCAAAATAAACACCTCTCCACTGGCAAGAAAACTGAAGTGACAATGTCATTAATTATTAAAGTATTATATATATAATAGTTGAAACAATATGGCACTAAAATGTAATTCCATGAACCAGAAGTGATAGTTTTGAATTACATAATAGGATACCTACGAACTTAATAGAAGATAAAAGAAATGTTAATTATTTGGAAGAGGATGAATTTTTAAATAAATGTTGGAATGAAATAAAGTTAGAACTTCAGCTTAAAAAAATAAAAGAATCAATCATTTTTACGTAGAAGGCTAGATACTTTATGCACATTATAATGTACCAACTACAGATTCTGCCATGTTAAATTTTGTTCAGGTGTTATTAATTCTACCAAGTCAATTGTTATATTTTTTTAAATGAAGTATAATTTACTTACAATATTATGTTAGGTTCAGGTGTACAACATTCAATATTTTTGTAGCACATAATCCATACAAAGTTATAAAATATTGACTATATTTCTTGTGCTGCAGATCATATCCTTGAAGCTTATTTAGTAGTTTGTACCACTTAATCATCTACTAGTATTTCACCCATCCCTCCCCACTTCTCTCCACTTTGGTATGTTGTTCTCTGTATCTGTGATTCTGTTTCTGTTTTGCTGTATTTGTTCATTTTTTTACAAATTCCCATGTAAGAGAAAGTATATAGTACTTGTCTTGATCCAACTTATTTCACTAAGGATAAAAAGGCGTATATACCCAATGGAATATTATCAGCCATAAAAATGAAGTTTTGCCATTTGCAACAACTTGGATAAATCTGGAGAGAATTATGATAACACTGCTATTTTACTTTTTTTTTTTTTAACAAACTCCTCATTGTGGTTTGAGGAGAGAATGTCAGGGTCAAAAATTTATATTCTAAAATGTTTTGAGTCATTTTCTCTTGAAGAGAATAAAGAGCCATTTCTGAAGTTTCCATATCTGAAGGCAAGTTACAAATATATGTCTAGAGTTGTTGCTGGTGAACATCTTTACCATTGTCAATTATATAAATTAATCTCTAAATGTTAAAACAGGAAAAATGAATTTAACTTTTTGTGTCTATGTGTAGTTATGATATATTGTTATCATTGTTATGTTTTAAAAAAGATATGCTTCATAGGATAAAGCATGTGATTTTAAAGTTTCACATTTTAGAAAATTGTGGTTTTTCACTGAAGATAATCTTATATTGAATTATGTGCTATTTATTATTAGGTATAGTCTTTTTTTTATAGTAATTTATAATTTTATACAAATATTTGTGTAAATTTTCCCTACAGACTTTGGACAAGATTCTGATGTAACATACTAGTCTTATTGTATGTATTCACCACTTCTAAAGTTGCATTGCCAGAAATATACATTAGATAATTATAATTTTGGTAAATGTTATTATATATTCATATCTCTGGTTATATCAGAGAAGTCTTATTTAGAAAATTACATACAAAGGGGGCTTCCTTTTTAGCTCAGTTGGTAATCTGCCTGCAGTGCAGGAGACCCAGCTTTGATCCCTGGCTTGGAAAATACCCTGGAGAAGGAAATGGCAGCCCACTCCAATATCCTTGCCTAGAAAATCTCATGGACACAGGAGACTGGTAAGCTGCAGTACATGGGGTCGCAAATAGTCTGGCACAACTGAGCGACTAACACTTATTTACTTATTTACTTACTTACTAGGCTAGTTACATAAATATCAAAGGAAACTGAGTAGGCTAACATCAGTTCAGTTCAGTCACTCAGTCGTGTCCGACTCTTTGCGACCCCATGAATTGCATGCCAGGCCTCCTTGTCCATCAGCAACTAGTTTGATCCATTAGGGATCCTCTCACATACAGATTGAGGGAATCAAATGAAACAAACCTTAAGATTTCTTCCAGTTTCAAATTCTAATTATACTAAATAACAATGTGCTAAAATTGAGCACTCTGTCAGGCACATGTCCTCAGCGAAACCTTCAGGGAGGCAGAATCTCCACCTTATAAATGAGAAAAGTGAGACCCTGAAAAACGTCCAAAGCAATGGAAGTGAATTGCAAGTAGAGAGTACAGACAGGTCTTCTGGTTTCCAAAATGCCAACCTGCTTCTTAAATGCCAGAGACTGAAGTCCAGAGAAAGTTTATTTTAGTAATATGAACCTACCTTTATATAAACCAGACTAAAAGTGGGAATTTATTAAGAGAAAAACAAGGACAATTTATCCAGTTCCTAACATGAGAATTTCACCAATAACACCTCTGGACTCTAAAATAAATGCTCTTTTTTTTTAAAATGAAGAATACATTTAATCCAGTCCTTTGATTTTCTCTTATATACTAAAATTATCATTTCTATAATAGCTTAGACAAATTTTGTGGATCCCAGGTTTACCACACCTCTAATAAAGTATTTTTATTCTCTTTTATCTCTTACTACATTTAGTTAAAATGTGAATGATGTTTCAGTAAAAACTCTACTAGGCAAGATTCATGTGATTTGAGTCCTAATTTTGTCTTTTCTACTAAGTACAAGTCCTCTGGAACCTTGGTATTTTCATGTAAACACTGCTACAATTGTACTCTGCAAGTATATTAACAAGTATTTTAATAATCAAAAAATAAATATTTTACATCTAATTAAATACAACAACTTTCAGGGAACATTTATTATTACCTACATTTTGACAATGCATAAACAGAGTCACCATGATTAAAGCTTGGGGAAGCTTCCTACATCACCATAGCAGACAGTCAAACTGGATGAAATTCCACTTCTATTTTATAAGATTATCTGTGTGGTCCATAAAAATTTGTCCACTCAACTTGCTCAGTTACATATTCTTTTACAATTATATTGTGTTTTAATAACTTTTTCCTGAATAAAGATTAAAATCATCTTAAGCCACCATTGGCTTAAATTTCACCAGTCCAAACAATGAGGACTATGGGTAAGGCAAAATCAAAGATGTAAAAATAAATAAAACATGATCTTTTTCTGAAGAATATTACAATCTAGTATAGGCAATAAAGTGTTGTTATGGAAATTGAAGACTTCCATGTTGTAAAGAAAGTGATAGACTTAGGCTATTCTAATTCTGAGATAGCAGACTCAGTGCTAAGCAAGGAATAAAGAGATGCAGTGGGTTGGATGGTGAACACCCGAGTTGACATCAGTCCAAAGAAGGAGCCAATATGTGGCTCTGGCCAAGAGTTGCCATCACAAAATATGGCCCCAGTGATGCCAGTTTTATAAATTTCCAAGGAATGCCAGAAATCTGGATTTTTACTAGAACTTTTGTGATTTTTTTAAATGTTGGCAATCAATTTAAAGTATAAAGTAGGTGGTAAAGAAGAAAAGTTCTTAAGTCTCATACACGCTGATCTCAAAAAACACTGGAATGATGTTCAGAATATGCAACAGTACTAGACATTCTGGGCACAATGATAGTAATAGGAATCACCTAGTTTTTCCTCAACAGTGGTGGCTAATACACTACTGAGAGATGATAATTAAGATATTTATCCATTAATACAGGCAATAAAGGGCTTCCCTGATGGCTCAGTGGTAAAGAACCTGTCTGCAATGCAGGAGCGGCAGGAGATGCAGGTTCAATCCTTGGGTCAGGAAGATTCCCTGGAGCGGGTCATGGCAACCCACTCCAATTCTCACTCTATGAGAATCCCATGGACACAGGAACCTGGTGAGCTACAGTCTATAGGCTTGCAAAGAGTCAAGCATGACTGAAGTGATTTAACATGCATAAATAATAAAAATAACAATTTTATTTTACTTGCTATGTGTCAGGCTCTTCTAAATGCTCTGCATTTAGTCTCAAACAACTTCCCAAGATAGATACATTATCATCTCCATTTTAGAGATGAGTAAAACTGAGTCAAATAAAGATTAATTAGCCCCAAATCACACAACTACTAGATGATAGAGATAGGATTCAAACCCAGGCAATTGGCTCAAGAGCACATGGTGCTTAATGTATCCTTAATGAATACTGTCGGTCAGAATGCCCCAGAATAATTACTGGGGTGCTGGGAAGTCAAGACAGGGTTTTAGAGGGTCCCTGACTTCTTGGAAGAAAAGCTATGACCAACCTATATAGCATATTCAAAAGCAGAGACATTACTTTGCTGACTAAGGTCCATCTAGTCAAGGCTATGGTTTTTCCTGTGGTCATGTATGGATGTGAGAGTTGGACTGTGAAGAAGGCTGAGCGCCGAAGAATTGATGCTTTTGAACTGTGGTGTTGGAGAAAACTCTTGAGCATCCCTTGGACTGCAAGGAGATCCAACCAGACCATTCTGAAGGAGATCAGCCCTGGGTGTTCTTTGGAAGGAATGATACTAAAGCTGAAACTCCAGTACTTTGGCCACCTCATGTGAAGAGTTGACTCATTGAAAAAGACTTTGATGCTGGGAGGGGTTGACGGCAGGAGGAGAGGGGGGCGACAGAGGATGAGATGGCTGGATGGCATCACTGACTGGATGGACGTGAATCTGAGTGAACTCCGGGAGATTGTGATGGACAGGGAGGCCTGGCATGCTGTGATTCATGGGGTCGCAAAGAGTCGAACACGACTGAGCAACTGAACTGAACTGAAGGACCAGATAGTAACTCTTCAGTGGATAGATTAAGAAGAGGTCTAAGGGCCCCAGGGAAACAGTAAGACAGTTAGAGAAGTTTAGAGGCTTGGGAGACCTTCAAGGGATTCTTGTCAGCAGCTGCTTATCAACCTGTATGGAAATGTTTATCAAGTAGCTGGCGTTACAGGTGTAGCTGACAATCTATGCTGTTACTGTGTACTGTGACTTAGGTCCCAAACTTGGATTGGTAGTCAGGAAGTACCTAGCCTCACTAGGAATCGAAAGTTTGGAAGCTAGATGGAGCTCTAGCTCCAAGAACATCTCTGAGGATAAAGGTTACTCAGATTGGAACTACAATGGGTTTTTTCCCTTTGGTAACACTGGCTCTTAATGGACCAGAGGAGGCTCTTATACTGGTGTGGTGATGCTTGGAAGGAACATCTCAGTTTTATGTTTGTGTCAGTCTTACTGTGGTCAAGAATATACTCAGGGTCGTGCACAGGCACTCAGGTGACAAATATTTCCCCCAGTAGTCTTAGCTTGGGAAGCATTCTGGATGGTTACTTTGATTGCACCCTGGGTAGCATCAGAGGCAAGCAAGGTTTTAATGGTGAAGAGCTGGACGTCAGTTTGAGATGCCATCAGGTCTACCCCTGGTGCATCCCCACCCCTTCTTGGTGGTAGAACTGGGAGGGACGAGTAGGACGCCTTTGTCAGTAAGGGACAGACTAAGTCCGACCAGGAAAGAAAAGCTTTTGGTGTAAAGTCTGTCTACACTCCCATCTAGAGCAGGGAAGGACCCCTCCAGTAGAAAGATGGCACTGGTTGCTTTTTTTTTCTCTCTTACAGATGGGAGCTAACAATTCCAGCCTCACTCCTTTGAACTGTATTCTGAAAATCTGGGATAGATTTGATCCCTAGGGCTTAAAGAAGACACACCTGGTCTTCCTATGTGATACTGCATGGCTGTGGTACCCACTGGAGGATGGAGGGTCTCTTAAGTATAATACTGTTTTACAATTAGACTGGTTCTATAGAAAACAAGGGAAATAGGTAGAAGTAGCATATGTGTTGCCCTTTTTCTCTCTGCAAAATATGCCAGACTTATGTCTTAAGGGTATAGATTTGGGTGTGCAAACTTCAGCTCCTTCCTGTCCTCCTACTTTGCCCCAGTAACCAGGGCTCCAAACTGAGCAAACTGAAAGACAGGGAACCCCCCCCCCCCCAAGAAGGGTTGCCTTGGGCTCAGTGGAAACCCAAACTGAGATTCAAACTGTACACATAGAGGTCCAAACAACATCTGTCTCAGTACTACCTCAGATTACTCTGGTTTCAATAGAGACTCAGACCACTGAAGTAAGAGATGAAATGGAGGACAGGAGACAAAGAGATAAAGAAAAGCAGGTTTCTCCAATCTACCCCTGGGATCATATGTGCAGAGCAGCCAGAGAGACTGAGGAACAACCACACAAACTGTTGCCTCTTCATGAAGCACCCACGGGGAGAAACAATCAGTCTATGAGAGTTAATAAGCCTTTTTCTTATCAAGAAATACAAAGAATCAAGGAGGATCTGGGAGACTATTTAGAGGACCCAGAAAAATATATTGGAACTTTTAAAGGTGTTACTCTGCTGTATGACCTTACTTGGAAGGATGTGATGTATTTCTTGGGGCAAACACTGACTCCTGACTCAAAGAATTGACATTTTGGAAAAGCAGTTGCTTATGGAGATGAATGGCTTGGTAATGAATCAGTAGGGAAGAAGGAGGACAAGATAACCACCCTCCCCACTAGAAATCAGGTGGTCCCAACTACAGAACCAGACTGGGACACAGCTAAAGGAAGATGGGATCAGAGTCATTTTGTTAGATATATTCTTGAAGGACTAGGCAGGTGCGTTCTAAGCTTCTAAACTATGGCAAATTGGCAAACATAGAACAAGAGGAGAAGGAAGCTCCCGGTAAATTCCTAGATAGACTGAGAGATGCCCTTTGCAGATTCACTGAGATTGATCCCAAAAGTGAAGAGGGAAAAGTGATCTTAAAGGATATATTTATCACTCAGTAGGCTCCAGATAACTGCTGTAAACTATTAAAATGGGGGAATGGACAAAATCAGTCTTTAGATTATCTGTTACAACTGGCTCAGACAGTCTATTATGGTAGGGAATATGAGGAAAAGAAAGAAAGGCAGAGAAAGACAAAGGAACAAGTGGAAGCCTTCCCACTGGCTATGAAAACCATTCTTAAACAGCCTGGGAAAAATGCCCAGAGGGACCCAGGTGAAAAGGGATGGGCTTGCTATTACTGTGGAAAGGTGGCCTAAGGCATCTAGCTGCCCCCAGCTCCATGTCTGGTTTGCAAAGGACCACACTGGAAGAGAGACTGCCCCCAGAGGCATAGGTCTCAGGGGTCAGACTCTCAAGACAATCAGGACTGAAGGTGCCTGGGGTTCCCCACACAAGCTCCTGTCTTAATTACATCTGAAGAACCCCAGGTATTAATAACTGTGGGGGCCAATCCATCGATTTCCTTTTAGATACTGGGGCAACTTACTCTGTGCTTACTGAAGCCCCTGGCCCACTTTCTTCCCAATCCGCTTCTGTAATGGTACTGTCTGGACTAGCCAAAAGGTATCATTTCAGTTATTCTTTATGTTGTGACTGGGATTCTGTGCTATTTTCACACGAGTTTCTTATCGTGCCAGAATCTCCTTCATCCCTTTATGGGAGGGATATACTGAGCAAAGTCCCTGCCTCTGTTTTCATGAATATGGAGCCCTTCCTTTCTCTCCCTTTAGTTGAACAAAATCTAAATCCTAGAGTATGGGCTGATGGAAAAATCTGTGGGTCTAGAACAAAATGCTATTCCTGTAGTTGTCAAGCTGAAAGACCCGCACTTATTTCCACATAAGAAGCAGTATCCACTGACACCTGAGGTTAGGGAAGGGTTAAAGCCTATCGTTGAAATTTTAAAGGAGCAGGGACTATTAGTTCCCTGCAACAGTCCATGAAACACTCCTATTTTGGGTATAAAGAAATCAAAAGGTAAATGGAGACTAGTTCAAGATTTATGAATAATAAACGAGGCTGTAATTCCTGTACATCCAATGGTACTAATCCTTATACTCTATTGTCTGAAATTCCTGAATGAGCCAAATATTTCTCAGTAACTGATTTGAAAGATGCCTTCTATTCAGCGCCTTTGGTGGAGGGAAGTCAATTTTTATTTGCCTTTGAAGACCCTATGCAGCCAGCTTCTCAGTTGACCTGGACAGTTTTGCCCGAGGGATTTCATGACAGTCCTCACTTATTTAGACAAAGTTGTCATGGGATCTGCAAAACTTTAATAGCTCTGAAGCGGTGGTGTTACAATATGTAGATGATATTTTCCTCTGCGCTGAGACAGAGGAAACTTGTTCTTGAGCCTCAGATTTCTTAAACTTTCTGGCAGGCTGCAGTTACAAGGCATCAAGAGAAAGGCTCAGCTTTGTCAACAATCTGTTAGATATCTGGGCCTAATCATATCAGAAGGGACTAGGGTCATAGGCCCTGAGAGAATTAAACCTATACTAAATCATTCCCTACCTATGACTTTAAGACAATTGAGAGGATTTTTGGGAGTCACAGGCTACTGTGATTTGGATTCTGGGTTATGAGGAACTTGCCTGGCTTTTATATAAACTTATAGCTGAAACTCAGCAGGCCCAAACCGACAAACTGGTTTGGTCTCCTACAAAAAAGGCTTTTAAAGTTCTTCAGATTGCTCTTCTCAAGCTCCTGCTTTGAGCTTGCCCAAAGGGTCAGAATTTAATTTGTTTGTCACTGAAAGAAAAGGTATGGCCTTGGGAGTTTTGACACAGGCCCGAGGGCCTCACCAGCAAGCTATTGCTTATATAACCAGAGAATTAGATGTAATTTCACATGGGTGGCCCCACTGCCTAAGAGTAATTGGGGCAGTGGCTTTATTAGTGCCTGAAGCTTTAAAAATAATTAGTGGACAAAACCTTACTGTATTGACTTCTCATGATGTGAGTGGAATCTTATTTTTTAAGGTTAATATTTGGATGACAGACAATAGCCTTCTTAAATGTCAGTCATTGTTGTTAGAAGGACCAGTAACTAAGCGTAAAGTCTGTGGAAATTAAATCTGGCCACTTTCCTAGGTCTAGCCTTTACCCATGGCTTTATATTTTCAGAGCTTCCAGAAAAGCCTGCTAATTTACCCCACCTTAAAACTCGGTGGGCAAAGTCTGTATTTCACTGGTATGATTATTTGGCTGTAGTGTTTGTTCCCTCTTTGGGAACTACAGATGTTATGCTACGAGTGGATGCTTGGACTAATTTTACTCAACAGGCATTACAATATTCTCAAAAAGTGATTTCAGCTCTTAAAGCTGAAAAAGGACAAATTAGAAAGGTAGTTTTACAAAACAGATTGGCTTTAGATATCCTGACAGCTGTGCAAGGAGGAACTTGTGCCATTATTCATACCCAATGTTGTACATATATAACTGATATGAGCACTAATGTTACTCATTTTACTAAATACATGAACAAGATGATTTGGGCTATGGATACACTTGAAGCCTCAATTGCCTCACTTTGGGAGACATTAGGTATTTCCCCATGGTGGAAAACTATTTTAATTATAGTAATTCTGATTATTTTGTTTTTGCTGTTTGCTCCCTGCATCTGTAACTGTATAACTGGCTTTGTTTCTAATCACATGAAAGCTTTTAAGTTACAAATGATTGCTCAAACTTGTGCTACTGCTGTAGCTTCATGCAACTACTACTTGGGGCCCCTTGATCAGAAATCCTCAGTATGAGGGTTAGGAGAAACGTTGCCTGGCCAGTTTAGGGACAATGGCCCTTGTCAGCTCAGAAGCAGTTATGGAACGAGAACAACACCCCTTTCCCCTAGGCAACATAATTCTCCTAAAAGAAAAGGGGGGAATGAGAGGGTAACAGGCATAAAGGCTAGGGGTCTCCAAATGGAGGAAATAGGCTGTAAGTGTCAGACTTTTTTCCTCTCTCTTAAGTGGCAGGAGGAAACAAACTAGCAATATTTATTTCCTTCCCTATACAAATTTAAAAGGAGGTTTCTCTTAAAATACTGTGTTGCCATAATGACACCTGGTTTCACCTGAAGTTAACTATTTTCAAACCTTGAGTTAACCAATGCACTTGTCTTATATAAACGTTTGTCTTAAGCTATGTTAATGTACTATGCATTTATCCCAGATTCTGTCTTCAAGTCGGTTCTGCCTATGGCTCAGAACCTATTTGACAAACCAGTATGTTATACTCAGATATTGTTCCCCTAATCTATGTAAATGAAACTATTTGTATGGTAATCTGCCCTTCTACAAGATTCAAGTCAATCATTTTATAGCCCAGGATGAATTATCTAGTGCCAAGATTATCCCAAAATACATGTTATAGATGAGGGGCCTGGTGCCATTCTGAGTTTTAAGACATTACTTTCTTTCATTAACAGACTGCTAGTGACTATATAACATCCAACTGAAGACTAGCAGGGGATACTCTTTCTGGCCCCTCCTGATGTCTATGTCAGAAGCTTTCTCTATCTCCTTTATACTTTAATAAATCCTTATTACAGAAAAGCTCTGAGTGATCAAGCCTCATTTCTCACCCCGGATTGAATTCTCCTCTGGAGGCCAAGAATCCCAGCGTCTTTTTGTGAGTCAGCAACAACCTCTCAGATCACTCAGGTTTTGTTGGCAGAAGTTTTCTTATAGTGAAAACAGACAGAGAAAGCTTCTGACACAGACATCAGAAGGGGGATGGAGAGTGCCCCACACACTAGTCTTGTCTTATCAAGGCCTTGCATACTTTTACTAGACCCCCCTCCCACAACACGCATCTTAAATTAACAAGATTAGAACGAACAATAGAAAGGTCTTACCAGACCCACTCCCACAACATATATCTTAAGATAACAAGACAAGGCAAAAGGCTCTTGTTAAGGAGAAACATGTCATCAAGCAAGATACATTGTTATATAATCACTAGTACAGAACTTAAGGGAAAACATACCTTTGAGCAAGATGAGTTGTTTAGTTGTGTAGTCATTAGCTCTGGGCTAATAATTTCTTAAGTGACTAAGATGAAAGAATGTAGAAAAAAAAAGAGAACATTTGTTCCATTCTCCTTGAGAGTCCTGGGCCCCTTTCTCCTCCTGAGGGCTCCAGACCCCTTTCTCCTCCTGAAGGGCCCTGGACCCCTTCTTACTTGTGGGCCTCAGACTCCTTATCAACCTATTTAAGAATTATTTCTCTCATTACCCCCTTTTTCTTTTAGAAGAATAGGGCTGCTGAGGGGAAAGTGGTGTCACTCTCATTCTGTACCTACTTCCTGCTGGCCAGGGGCATAGGCCCTAAATTGTTGAGGCAGCATATTTTCCTTACCCTTATGTTGAGGGTCTCTGATCCAGGGACCCCAAATAATAGTTGGCAGAGGTTGTGGCATTTGTATCAGCTTGAACAACCATTTGTAACCTAAAAGTTTTTGTATAGCTAGAAACAAATCCAGCTACACAGTTACAGATATAGGGAGCAAACAGCAAAAACAAAAAATATAATTAAAAAGAAAAGTTACATTATCTCCATAGTTATATCAGTTAATTTTAGGATTGTTAGATGTCATCAGTCTAAGAAGAGGTGTCACATATGATTGTTGTGGGTGAAGGTATTTGTAGAGTTAAAGAAAGATTTTTCCTTGAAGCAGAGAAACCCACCATGTGAAGCCTTCAATTGATGAGGAGGGGAGCTCTCTGTAGACCCAGAAATTAGACTTATTGTGGAGGCTGGGTAAAGAGTCATCTTCAGAGTTCTTGTAATGTCTGTTGAAAGGCTGAAAGCTGAGTCACCAAGTTAGTTAATTCTTGGGCTTCAGAATCTATGTTAATATATGCTTATGTGTGCAAAACCAGTCTGCTTTAGAGACAATTCAAAAGGAGACAGTTCCTTTTACTCAGGGGCAGTTTGAGCCCGCATTAAAGTTATGCGTAAAACTTTACACCTCCCAGAATAATGGAAATAAAAGCAAAAATAAACAAATGGGACCTAATTAAGCTTAAAAACTTTTGCACAAGGAAGGAAACTATAATCAAGGTGAAAGGACAGCCTTCAGAATGGGAGAAAATAATAGCAAATGAAGAAACTGATAAATTAATCTGAAAAATATACAAGCAACTCATGCAGCTCAATTCCAGGAAAATAAATGACCCAATCAAAAAGTGGGCCAAAGAACTAAATAGACATTTCTCCAAGGAAGACATACAGATGGCTAACAAACACATGAAAAGATGCTCAACATCACTTATTATCAGAGAAATGCAAATCAAAACCACATGAGGTACCGTCTCACGCCAGTCAGAATGGCTGCTATCAAAAAGTCTACAAACAAATGCTGGAGAGGATGAGGAAAAAAGGAACACTCTTACACTGTTGGTGGGAATGCAAACTAGTACAGCCACTATGGAGCACAGTGTAGAGATTCCTTAAAAAACTGGAAATAGAACTGCTATATGACTCAGCAATCCCGCTGCTCGGCATACACACCAAGGAAACCAGAATTGAAAGAGACACGTGTATCCCAATGTTCATCGCATCATTGTTTACAATAGCCAGGACATGGAAGCAACCTAAATGACCATTGGTAGATGAATGGGTAAGAAAATTGTGGTACATATACACAATGGATATTACTCAGCTATTAAAAAGAATGCATTTGAATCAAAACTGGAGCTTATTATACAAAGCAATGTAAGTCAGAAAGAAAAACGCATATATATGGAATTTAGAAAGATGGTAATGATGACCCTATACGTGAGACAGCAAAAGAGACACAAATGTAAAGAACAGACTTTTGGACTTGGTGGGAGCAGGTGAGGGTGGGATGATTTGAGAGAATGGCATTGAAACATTACCATATGTGAAACAGATTGCCAGTCCAGGTTCTATGAATGAGACATGGTGCTCAGGGCTGGTGCACTGGGATGACCCTGAGCGATGGGATGGGGAGGGAGGTGGGAGGGGGGTTCAGGATGGGGAACACATGTTCACCCATGGTTGATTCATGTCAATATATGGCAAAAAACCACTACAATATAGTAAAGTAATTAGCCTCTAATTAAAATAAATTAATTAATTTAAAAAGGAAAACAAACAGCAAAATAGCAGAAAAAGATTATTATTATTTTATTATCATTATTATTATTACAGGGTTATTACAAGATATCGACTATAGTTCCCTGTGTTATATAGTAAAACTTTGTTGTTTGTTGAATATCTATATTTTTAAAATTTGAAATCTATCATCTTATTCACACTAAGTCAAGCAAGTGGAATCAAAATGTCATAAATTTTTAGTTAGGCAAAAATGCATGTTTTCTAAAATATATACATTATACATATGTGCCAGTGCCAAGTCATTTCAGTCATGTCTGACTATTTGTGACCCTGTGGACTGTAGCCCACCAGGATCCTCTGTCCATGGGATTCACCAGGCAAGAATACTGGAGTAGGTTATCATTTCCTTCTCTCTCTCTCTCTCTCTCTCTCTCTCTCTATATATATATATATATATATATATATACACACATACATATATATATATATATATATATATATACACACATACAAAAGCTTTTCTACTATTCCTGACAAAGGCTTGAGAAAGAACATAAAAAAAAAAGAGAGAGAGATGGAGATATTGGAAAACATAAACTAAATGAAATGGGAGCACTGAACATCAAATAGGAAAACTGAAACAAATTAGATAAAATTAAAAGATTTTCATGTAGACCAGTTGTTTTATAAGTATGGCTGCTCATTAGAAACATATTTGGAGCTCTGCAGAAGAAAAAAGAAAGAAAAGAAAAGCGATACCTGGGCATTTATATTTTTTCATGGTATGGGGAGGGAGATGAGAGTGGGGGTCAGGATGGGAAACACGTGTACACCTGTGGTGGATTCATGTTGATGTATGGTTAAACCAATACAATATTGTAAAGTAATTAGCCTCCAATTATAATAAATAAATTTATATTTAAAAAAGAAAAAAATCAAGATACTTTTGATATGCGTCTGGATTTTAAAAAGTGATTACAGGTTTTTTTTTTTTTTAATGGTAGTTTTGGTGATATAGAGCTCTATTAATTTTCTGTTGACCCATCTTGATACAATGGTATTAAGTGAGAGTGTGTGTGCTGGTCTCTCAGCTGTGTCCAACTCTTTGTGACTCCACAGACTGTAAACTTCCAGGCCTCTGTGTCCATGTGATTCTCCAGGCAAGAATAGTGAAGTGGATTGCCATTCCCTTCTCCAGTTAAGTAAGTAATAGTTACATAATCACAATAATAAAATATGCTTAACAATTTTCACAATCAACAGGCAAACAAAAGATAAAAGATAATTACAACTGCAAGCTATAATGGAAACATGATTAACTTAACAATATAAAATAATTACATATGGTTTGGGGAGGATCAAGCAGAGTGATGTGGTAAGTGGAAGTGCATACATGTACTTCCATGTACATGTTGGTTCATTTAATCTATTTACATTTAAGGTAATTATCAATATGTATGGGTTTGAGGGTTGAACCATAAAAAAGGCTGAGGGCCAAAGAATTGATGCTTTCAAACTGTGGTGTTGGAGAAGACTCTTGAGAGTTGCTTGGACAGCAAGAAGACCAAACCAGTCAATCCTAAAGGAAATCAACCCTGAATAGTCATTGAAAGGCCTGATGCTAAAGCTGAAGCTCCAATAGTTTGGCCACTTGATGGGAAGGCGGACTCATTAGAAAAGACACTGATGCTGGGAAAGACTGAGGGCAGGAGGAAAAGGAGGTGATAGAGGATGAGATGGTTAGATGGCATCACTGATGCAATGGACAAGAATTTGAGCAAACTCCAAGAAATGGTGAAAGACAGGGAAGCCTGGCGTGTTGCAGTCCATGGGATCACAGAGTCGGACACATCTGAGAAATTGAACAACAACAATGATACTATTACCATTTTTAAAATTGTTATGAGTTTATTTTCTGTAGGTCTTTCCCTTCTCTTGTGTTTCCTATCTAGAGTTTTTATTTATTTATTTATTTATTTATTTAGCATTTGTTGTAAAGCTGGTTTGATGGTGCTGAATTCTCTTAACTTTCACTGGAAAGCTTTTGATTTTCCCATCAAATCTAAATGAGTCTTCCCAGGTAGAATGTTCTTGGTTGTAGGTTCTTACCTTTCATAACTTTAAATATATCATTCAATTTCCTTCTGGCTTGTAGAGTTTCTGTTGAGAAATCAGTGGATAGCCTGATGGGATAGCTCTTGTGTGTTGTCATTTTTCTCTTGTTGCTTTTAATGTTTTATCTTTATCTTTAATTATTGTCAGTTTAATTACTATGTGGCTCAGTGTGTTCCTCCTTGGGTTTACCCTGCCTGGGGCTCTATGTGCTTCCTGGACTTCATTGACTATTTCCTTTTCCATGTTAGGGAAGTTTTCAGCTATTATCTCTTCAAATATTTTCTCAGGTTCTTTCTCTCTCTCTTCGGCTTTTGGGACCCCTATAATGCGAGTGTTGTTGCATTTAATGTTGTCCCAAATGTCTCTTAGGCTGTCTTAATTTCTTTTCATTCCTTTTTCTATATTATATTCTGCAGTAGTGATTTCTACTGTTATGTCCTCCAGGTCATTTATCTATTCTTCTGCCTCAGTTATTCTGCTATTGATTTTTTTCTAGTGCGTTTTTCATCTCTTTCTTTGTTCTTTAGTTTTTGTAGGTATTTGATAAACATTTCTTGCATTTTCTTCATTGTTTTCCTGAGATCTTGGGTGACATTCTCTATCGTTATTCTGAATTCTTTTTCCTAGAAGTTGGTCTATCTCCACTTCACTTAGTTGTTTTTCTGGGGTTTTATCTTGTCTTTTCATCTGGAACATAACTTTCTGCTTTTTAATCCTGATTAACTTTCTGTAATGTGGTTTTTGTTTTAGCCACTGTGGGACTGTGGTTCTTCTTGCTTCTTCTGTCTGCCCTGTGATGGAGGAGGCTAAAAGGCGTGTGTAAGCTTCCTGATGGGAGGAACCTGTGGTGGGAAAAACTAACAAACTTGTTTTGATGGGCAGGGCCTTGCACAGTAAAGCTTTAATCCAGTTATCTGCTGATGGTTGGGGTTGCACTTCTTCCTTGGTAGTTATTTGGCCTGAGGCAATCCAGCCCTGTGGTCTACAGGTGTTATGATAGGGTTACTGGTGACCTCAGAGAGGGCTTACACCAAGAGGGAATTCCTGGACTGCTGCTGCCAGTGCCCCCATCCCTGTGGTGAGCATCTGGTGACTCATGCTTCCACAGGAGACCCTTCAAAACAGCAGGTAGTTTTGGTTCAGTCTCCTGTGGGGTCATTGCTTCTTTCCACTTGGTCTTGGTGTATGCAAGATTTTGTTTGTGCCCTTCAAGATTAGAGTCTCTGTTTCCCCCAATCCTGTAGAATTTCTATAACCAAATCCCACTGGCCTTCAAGGTCATATTCTCTGGGGATCCCCAGACTTTTTGTCAGATACACAGGCTGAGAAGCCTGACAAGAGGTTCAGAACCTTCACAACAGTGGGAGAACTTCTTTGGTATTATTGTTCTCCAGCTTCTGGGTCATCAACCTATCAGGTATGGGATTTGATTTTATTGTAATTGTGCCCCTCCTATAATCTCACTGAAGCTTTTTCCTTTATCTTTGAACATGGAGTATCTTTTTTTTTTTTTTTATGGGTTCTTGTTGATGGTTGTTAAACAAGTAGTTGTGATTTTGGTGGTCTCATAGGAGGACATAAGCTCCCATCTTTCTACCACTATCTCAAGTCAGAAGCCCTTGAATGGTGAGTTTTAAGCCAACCTTTTCACTCCCCCTTTTCACCTTCATAAAGAGGATCTTTAGTTCCTTTTCACTTTCTGCCATTAGAGCGGTATCATCTGCATATCAGGTTGTTGATATTTCTCCCAGCAATTTTCATTCCAGCTGTGATTCATCGAGCCCAGCACCTCACATGATGTACACTGCTTATAAGTTAAGTAAAGCAGAGTGACAATTTATATCCTTAACGTTCTGCTTTTCCCAATTTTGAGTCAAAGTAGACTCTTTATTAAACTTTGTACCATGTTCGAATAACTCAGTTATTGTCTCCTTTATTACAATTGGCAAACTGTTTAGTTACCTCAGGAATCTCATTTAAGACTTTGTAAAATAACTCTCAATATCAATCAGTTCAGTTCAGTTCAGTCGCTCAGTCGTGGCTGACTCTTTGCGACCCCAAGAATTGCAGGAGGCCAGGCCTCCCTGTCCATCACCATCTCCTGGAGCTCACTCAGACTCACATCCATCGAGTCCATGATGCCATCCAGCCATCTCATCCTCGGTCGTCCCCTTCTCCTCCTGCGACCAATCCCACCCAGCATCAGAGTTTTTTCCAATGAGTCAACTCTTCGCATGAGGTGGCCAAAGTACTGGAGTTTCAGCTTTAGCATCAGTCCTTCCAAAGAAATCCCAGGGTTGATCTCCTTCAGAATGGAATGGTTGGATGTCCTTGCAGTCCAAGGGACTCTCAAGAGTCTTCTCCAACACCACAGTTCAAAAGCATCAATTCTACGGCGCTCAGCCTTCTTCACAGTCCAACTCTCACATCCAAACATGACCACAGAAAAAACCATAGCCTTGACTAGACGGACCTTAGTCGGCAAAGTGATGTCTCTGCTTTTGAATATAATATCTAGGTTGGTCATAACTTTCCATCCAAGGAGTAAGCCCCTTTTAATTTCATGGCTGAAATCACCATCTGCAGTGATTTTGGAGCCCCCCAAAATAAAATCTGACAATGTTTCCACTGTTTCCCCATCTATTTCCCATGAAGTGGTGGGACAAAATGCCATGATCTTCGTTTTCTGAATGTTGAGCTTTAAGCCAACTTTTTCCTCTCCTCTTTCACTTTCATCAGGAGGCTTTTAGCTCCTCTTCACTTTCTGCCATAAGGGTGGTGTCATCTGCATATCTGAGGTGATTGATGTTTCTCCTGGCAATCTTGATTCCAGCTTATGTTTCTTCCAGTCCAGCGTTTCTCATGATGTACTCTGCATAGAAGTTAAATAAGCAGAGTGACAATATACAGCCTTGACGTACTCCTTTTCCTATTTGGAACCAGTCTGTTGTTCCATGTCCAGTTCTAACTGTTGCTTCCTGACCTGTATACAGATTTCTCAAGAAGCAGGTCAGGTGGTCTGGAATTCCCATCTCTTTCAGAATTTTCCACAGTTTATTGTGATCCACACAGTCAAAGGCTTTGGCATAGTCAGGAAAGCAGAAATAGATGATTTTCTGGAACTCTCTTGCTTTTTCCATGATCCAGCAGATGCTGGCAATTTGATCTCTGGTTCCTCTGCTTTTTCTAAAACCAGCTTGAACATCAGGGAGTTCATGGTTCACATATTGCTGAAACCTGGCTTGGAGAATTTTGAGCGTTACTTTACTAGCATGTGAGATGAGTGCAATTGTGGGGTAGTTTGAGCATTCTTTGGCATTGCCTTTCTTTGGGATTGGGATGAAAACTGACCTTTTCCAGTGCTGTGGCCACTGCTGAGTTTTCCATATTTGCTGGCATATTGAGTGCAGCACTTTCACAGCATCATCTTTCAGGATTTGAAACAGCTCAGCTGGAATTCCATCACCTTCACTAGCTTTGTTCATAGTGATGATTTCCAAGGCCCACTTGGCTTCACGTTCCAAGATGTCTGGCTCTAGATTAGTGAGCACATCATCATGATTATCTGAGTCGTGAAGATCTTTTTTGTACAGCTTTTCTGTGTATTCTTGCCACCTCTTCTTAATATCTTCTGCTTCTGTTAGGTCCATACCATTTCTGTCCTTTATCAAGCCCATCTTTGCATGAAATGTTCCCTTGGTGTCTCTAATTTTCTTGAAGAGATCCCTAGTCTTTCACATTCTGTTCTTTTCCTCTGTTTCTTTGGATTGATCGCTGAACAAGGCTTTCTTATCTCTTCTTGCTATTCTTTTAAAGTAGATTTATTTTCATTTACATACCTTTTCCTCCAAACCCTAAGGCAGTGATTAGTTTAGCCTAAGTATCACATGATTCCTTAAGAGCCATGTGCATATTTAGATATTCCTTCTAGAATTAAGAATCTTTGCAGTCACAAACCTAGGAACTACTTAGACCTCCAATATCCATGTGGGAAATCTAGGGTAAAGATTACAGTGGTCCAAACTAGGATAATGGTTGGGAGCCGAAGGAAAATGAGCATACTACAGGTATATTTCAGAGGCAGACTTGGTAGATTGGTGATTGGATTTAGGAGTTAAAGAAGACAGAAGGATCAAATACAGTGGTAAGGTTTCTGAAGCCCCAATAAAGAGGAGACTTGAGGGGGTTGGGGTTCTGCTTTGTGTATATAGAATCTAATGTCTTCTGGAAGTACCTAGCAAATATTAGCCATATTGTCAGAATCAAAAAGATATTTAAAACAAAATGAAAAAAGAAAAACCCTGACAGTGGTTAGAATCATAAAGAAAAAAAGCAGAAATTGAAAAAAAATGAGGAATAAAATAAAACTGAGAAAAATGATATTTAATGATTAAATATAGAAATTGAATCCCAGAGAGTGTCAGAAAATAAAGATGAGAAGGTGACAGAATAAATGGGGACAAGATGGCTTCATTGATATTAAAAGATAAAAGCTGCATTATTCATAAAAGAAGGGAGAATCTCTAGGCCTGCTAATGAAATGATAAATAAGGTTAGTATCAAAACTTGCTCAGCCCTGCCCCTTTTTTGCAACCAGGTACTGGGGGCCGTGGTAAGTGTAGTTTCAGTGGAAAAATGTGAGGAGCAATGAGACTGCAGTAAACTGAAGAGCAATGGGAGGTGCTTAGTCCTGAGTCTACACACAATAAGCATACTGGAAATGCCCACTACAGGACTGGAAAATGTCAGTTTTAATTCCAATCCCAAAGAAAGGCAATGCCAAAGAATGCTCAAACTACCACACAATTGCACTCATTTCACACGCTAGTAAAGTAATGCTCAAAATTCTCCAAGCCAGACTTCAGCAATACATGAACCGTGAACTTCCAGATGCTTAAGCCGATTTTAGAAAAGGCAGAAGAACAAGAGATCAAGTTGCCAACATCTGCTGGATCATCGAAAAAGCAAGATGTTCCAGAAACAAAACAAAACAAAACAAAACAAACATCTATTTTTGCTTTATTGACTATGCCAAAGCTTTTGACTGTGTGGACACAATAAACTGTGGAAAATTCTTAAAAAGATGGGAATTCCAGACCACCTGAGAAAGGTGTGCTGCCGCTCGAGAAATCTGTATGCAGGTCAAGAAGCAACAGTTAGAACTGGACATGGAACAACAGACTGGTTCCAAATGGGAAAAGGAGTACGTCAAGGCTGTATATTGTCACCCTGCTTATTTAACTTCTATGCAGAGTACATCATGAGAAATACTGGGCTGGAAGAAGCACCAGCTGGAATCAAAATTGCCAGGAGAAATATCGATAATCTCAGATATGCAGATGATACCATCCTTATGGCAGAAAGTGAAGAGGAACTAAAAAGCCTCCTGATGAAAGTGAAAGAGAAGAGTGAAAAAGTTGGCTTAAAGCTCACCAGTCAGAAAAATAAGATCATGGCATTTGGTCCCATCAATTCATGGGAAATAGATGGGGAAACAGTGGAAACAGTGTCAGACTTTATTTTTAGGGGCTCCCAGATCACTGCAGATGGTGATTGCCGCCATGAAATTAAAAGATGCTTACTTCTTGGAAGAAAAGTTATGACCAACCTAGATATTATATTCAAAAGCAGAGACATTACTTTGCCAACAAAGGTCCAACTAGTCAAGGCTACTGTTTTTCCAGTGGTCATTTATGAATGTGAGAGTTGGACTATAAAGAAAGCTGAGCTTCAAAGAATTAATGCTTTTGAACTGTGGTGTTGGAGAAGACTCTTGAGAGTCCCTTGGACTGCAAGGGGATCAAACTAGTTCATCCTAAAGGAGATCAGTCCTGGGTGTTCATTGGAAGGACTGATGTTGAAGCTGAAACTCTAATACGTTGGCCACCTGGTGTGAAGAGCTGACTTATCGGAAAAGATCATGATGCTGAGAAAGATTGAGGACAGAAGGAGAAGGGGACGACAGAGGATGAAATGGTTGGATGGCATCATCGACTCTGTGGACATGGATTTGGGTTGACTCTGGGAGTTGGTGATGTACAGGGATTCCCGGCGTGCTGCAGTTCATGGGGTTGCAAAGAGTCAGATATGACTAAGCGACTGAACTGAATTGAAATGAACCAAGTGGAGATAGGCAGAAGTGCAGCTAAAATGTATAAGAAAATAATAGAGAAACGGCCACTGGAAGAGTACATAGAAGTCCAAGGAAAACTTATGTTGCTTTTAGGAAGAAAAGTCTTACAAGTATTTAAATGCTTAATGAAAGGAGTTAATAAAAAAGAAGGCATTAAAGAGAGGAGTAAAAGCAAAGGAGGCAAGAATATACAATGGGGTAAAGACAGCCTCTTCAGTAAGTGGTGCTGGGACAGCTGGACAGCTACATGTAAAAGAATGAAATTAGAACACTTCCTAACACCACACACAAAGATAAACTCAAAATGGAGTAAAGACCTAAATGTAAGACCAGAAACTGTAAAACTCTAAGAGGAAAACATAAGCAGAACTTTTGATGACATAAATCAAAGCAAGATACTCTATGACCCACCTCCTAGAATAATGGAAATAAAAACAAAAGTAAACAAGTGGGACCTAGTTCAAAAGTAAACAAGTGGGACCTAGTTAAACTTAAAAGCTCTTGCATAGCAAAGGAAACTATAAGCAAGGTGAAAAGACATCCCCTAGACTGGGAGAAAGTAATAACAAATGAAACAGCTGACTAAGGATTAATTTCCAAAATTTACAAGATCATACAACTCAATGTCAGTAAAACAAATAACCCAATCAAAAAGTGGAAAAAAGACCTAAACAGACATTTCTCCAAAGAAGACATACAGATGGCTAACAAACACATGAAAAGATCCTCAACACTACTCATTATTAGAGAAATGCAAATCAAAACTACAATGAGATATCACCTCACAGCAGTCAGAATGGCTATCATCAAAAAGTCTATAATAAATAAATAAATAAATGCTGGAGAAAGTGTGAAGAGGGAACTCTCTTGCACTGTTGTTGGGAATGTAAATTGATACAGCCACTATGGAATATGGTATGGAGATTCCTTAAAAAACTGGGAATAAAGCTACCATATGACCCAGCAATCCCATTCTTAGGCATATACTCTGAGGAATCAAAAATTGAAAAAGGCACATGTGTCCCATTGTTCATTGCAGCAGTATTTACAATAGCTAGAACATGGAAGCAACTTAGATGTCCATCAACAGATAAATGGGTAAAGTGGTGGTACATATACACAATAGAATATTACTCAGTCATAAAAAGAAACACATTTGAGTCAGTTCTAATGAGATGGATGAACCTAGAGCCTATTATACAGAGTGAAGTAAATCAGAAAGAAAGATAAATATTGCATACTAATGCATATATGTGAAATCTAGAAAAATGGTACTGATGAATTTATTTTCAGGGCAGCAAAGGAGAAACAGACATAGAGAATAGACTTATGGAAATGGGGAGAGGGGAGGAGAGAGTGAGAGGTATAGAGGGAGTAACATGGAAACTTACATTATCGTATGTAAAATAGACAGCCAATGGGAATTTGCTATATGTCTCAAGAAACTCAAACAAGGGCTCTGTATCAACCTAGAGGGGTGGGATGGGGAGGGAGATGGGAGGGAGGTTCAAAAGGGAGGGGATATATGTACACCTATGGCTGGTTCACAATAAACTGTGGAAAATTCTGAAAGAGATGGGAATACAGACCACCTGACCTGCCTCCTGAGAAATCTGTATGCAGGTCAGGAAACAACAGTTAGAACTGGACATGGAACAACAGACTGGTTCCAAATAGGAAAAGGAGTACGTCAAGGCTGTATACTGTCACCCTGCTTATTTAACTTATATGCAAAGTGCATCATGAGAAATGCTGGGCTGTAAAAAGCACAAGCTGGAATCAAGATTGCAGGGAGAAATATCAATCACCTCAGATATGCAGATGACACCACCCTTATGGCAGAAATTTAAGAGGAACTAAAAAGCCTCTTGATGAAAGTGAAAGGGGAGAGCGAGAAAGTTGGCTTAAAGCTCAACATTCAGAAAACGAAGATTATGACATCTGGTCCCATCACTTCATGGGAAATAGATCGGGAAACAGTGGAAACAGTGTCAGACTTTATTTATTTATTTATTTGGCTCCCAAATCACTGTAGATGGTGCTTGCAGCCATGAAATTAAAAGACAAGACAAAATATTTGGGGATGGGGACCTGCTCCCCAGGAAGGGAGTCATGAAG
This sequence comes from Ovis aries, assembly GCF_016772045.2. Classification (NCBI taxonomy): domain Eukaryota; kingdom Metazoa; phylum Chordata; class Mammalia; order Artiodactyla; family Bovidae; genus Ovis; species Ovis aries. Next base: position 113,060,867 of record NC_056055.1, on the reverse strand, counting down.
GAGGAAAAGTTTCCACATACTCAGAAGCCCTCTCACAAGGGGGAGTCTTGGGAGGACAGAAGAACCTCAGAGAGCAGTTAAACAGTGGGTACTCAGAAGGCAAAACAAAGAGAATTCACCCCAGAGATTGTGCTGAAGGGCACTTCCCAGCTGAGAAGCGGCCACATACTCACAGTTGCTTTAGAGAGTGGGAGATGGGTACAGAGACTTGGGTTTCAGGGGTCAGACTTCAGGAAGAGAACTGGGGTTGATTCCCATAAAGATACTGTGAGGGAGCTAGTATGACACAGTGGAGGCAGACCAGAGAAAAGCCTGAGCCCAAGAGAAGGAAAAAAATCATTCCCATGGGAAGGCTCTAACTTTGCACTCTAACTCTACCCAGTAGCAGAACAAAGGACCCCACTTTAGTGAATGCCAAAGAAGGAGGATGAGCCAGCTGTGGTCTGCAGTTTCAGAGGTAGAAAAGTAGGCTTGAGTGCCAAAGGTGGAAAGTGGGGTCTGCTACTCTTTTGGCCCCAGGGATTGCAGCTACCACCAAATTATGAGTGGCTGCAGGTCACTGCCCACATCTTCCTGGGAGCCTAAGTGACTTGGCTCTACCAAGGGTGTCATAACTCAGGACCAACTCTTCTGGGGAAGTGCGAGACCTGCCTCAGATTGTGGCAACCTCCCTCAGGTACCAGCCATGGCAGACAATCCCAACACAGCCCAGCTGTGTCTACTGTACCCCTCCCTCTCCCCACTTACAACTGAGCAATTGGGCCCTAAGAAGAGGCTACTTAAACCCCCTCATGTCTGGGCAGAGAACATGCCCTGGAAAGGAACATATAGCAGAAGTGGGCCCAATTGGAACACCAGGAGCTCTGTGAGTAAAGGAAAGAGGGGAAACTTGCCCTTGCAGTTGCAGGGAAGTGGATTAAATCCCCACAATTAGCCTGAGACTGTGAAATGTGGGGGCAGCTGTAGACTTTGAGAGCAAGTACACCCTGGATCGAGGCAAGATCTGAGACTGAGCTGACCCCACACAGTCCACAAGATGTCCAGAGACATTTGAAAAAATCTTGGAGGACTTTCTGAGTAGGCAAACTGATTAGTCAGAGGAAATCAAAACATTCACAGACAATATTAAGGGAATCCAGCATAATCATACCAGTTTTACAACAAATGCTAAAGGAGCTTCTCTAGAAAGGAAAACACAAGAGAAGGAAAATGTCTACATAAAAAAAAAGCCAGAGCAGTAAATTAAATGGCAATAAGATTATATATATCAATAATTACCTTAAATGCAAATAGACTAAATACTCCAAGCAAAAGACATAGATTGGCTGAATGGATACAAAACCAAGACCAATACAGTCTGAATGGACTAAGACAGGGTTTTCCAGAATACAAGAGCATCTGAATCACTAGACTGAATAAAGATCTAGCCTTCCCAGTGTGGCCAATATCCAACCTGTTGAAGAGCCCTAGTAGAAAAAATTGTATAACGAATGTGAATTCTCTTTCTTTTCTTTAGCTTGGATGTCGACATCTTATTCTCTTGGACAGGTTCTCAGGCTTTCAGACTCCTGGACATAGACCTGTGGCCCCCAGTTTAAGGTCTTGGAACTCAGGCTTAATTATACCAGTGACTTTCCTGGTTCTCCAGCTTGAAGACAACAGAACATTGACATACCAGCACCCATAATGGCTTAAACTAATTTCCATAATAAATCTTCTAAAATACACACACACGTACATACATATATATATATATATATATATATATATATAAAACCTCCCACTGATTCTGCTTTTCTGATGGACCTTGATTATACATAACATGTAGTAAGAAAAGCTTAGTGATCACCCCAAAATTCATGTTTTATATATCCCTATGTATACTTATAGGAGTTATTGATTCAATAGTGGATATTCCTTTAGGAGCTGGAAAAAGATTCCATGCAAATGGAAATAAAAAGAAAGGAGGAATAGTAATACTCATATCAGGTAAAATAGACTTTAGAGACCATTACAAGAGACAAGGAAGGATATTACATAACGATCAAGGGATTAATACAGGAAGAAGATATAACAATTATAAATATAGGTGCACCCAACATAAATAAGGCAAATGTTAACAACTATTAAAGAGGAAATCAACAGTAACACAGTAATAGTGGGGGAATTCAATACCCCACTGACACCAATGTACAGATCACCCAGACAGAAAATTGATAAAAATGCTTTAAATTATACATTGGACCAGTTTTACCTAATTGATACCTACATGGCATTTTATCCAAAAACAATAGATTTCACATCTGTTTATCTTCTAAATAGATTTCTCAAGTGCATATGGAACATTCTCCAGGATAGAGCATATCTTTGGCCACAGATCAAGCCTTGGTAAATTTTTAAAAACTGAAATCATTTCAGGCATCTTTTCTGACCACAGCAAGGTAGAGTACATTAGAAATGTACTACAGGAAATGAACTATAAAAAAACACAAAAACATAGATGTGAAACAATATGCGTCTGGAGAACCAACAGATTACTGAAGAAATAAAAAAAGGAAATTAAAATGTACAGGGAAACAAATGAGAAAAACGCAACAACTCAAAACCTATGAGATTTAGTAAAAGTAGTGCTAAGAGGGCAGTTTATAGCAATACAAGCCTACCTCAAGAAACAAGAGAAACAACAAATAAACAGCCTAATGTTACACTTACAGGAACTAGAAAAAGAACCAAAAAACACAAAGTCTGTAGAATGAAAGAAACAATAAAGATCAGCAAAGAAATAAGTGAAAAAGAAATGAAGGAGAAAATAGCAAAGGTCAAAAAAACTAGACAGGTTCTTTGAGAAGATAAATAAAATTGACAATTTGTTAGCCAGACTCATAAAGAAAAAAGGGAGAAGACTCAAATCAATAAAGCTAGAAATTGAAAAGGGAGAAGTTATAACAGATAACATAGCAATACAAAGGATCATAACAGACAATTACAAGCAGCTATATGCCAATAAAATGGACAACCTCAAAGAAATGGACAAATTCTTAGAAAAGTATAGACTTCCAAAACTAAACCAGGAAGACATAAAATACTTAGACCAATCACAAGCAAAGAAATAAAAACTTTAATTTAAAAATTATCAAACAAACAAAAGCCCAGGCCAGATGACTTCACAGGTGAATTCTACCAAATGTTTCAGTTCAGTTCAGTTCAGTTCAGTGGCTCAGTAGTGTCCGACTCTTTGTGACCCCATGAATCGCAGCACGCCAGGCCTCCCTGTTTCCATCACCAACTCCCAGAGTTCACTCAGACTCACGTCCATCGAGTCTGTGATGCCACCCAGCCATCTCATCCTCGGTCGTCCCCTTCTCCTCCTGCCCCCAATCCCTCCCAGCATCAGAGTCTTTTCCAATGAGTCAACTCTTCGCATGAGGTGGCCAAGGTACTGGAGTTTCAGCTTTAGCATCATTCCTTCCAAAAGAAATCCCAGGGCTGATCTCCTTCAGAATGGTCTGGTTGGATCTCCTTGCAGTCCAAGGGACTCTCAAGAGTCTTCTCCAACACCACAGTTCAAAAGCATCAATTCTTCGGCGCTCAGCCTTCTTCACAGTCCAACTCTCACATCCATACATGACCACAGGAAAAACCATAGCCTTGACTAGACGGACCATAGTCAGAAAAGTAATGTCTCTGCTTTTAAATAAGCTATCTAGGTTGGTCATAACTTTTCTTTCAAGGAGTAAGCCTCTTTTAATTTCATGGTGGCAATAACCATCTGCAGTGATTTTGGAGCCCCTCCCCAAAAATAAAGTCTGACACTGTTTCCACTGTTTCCCCATCTATTTCCCATGAAGTGATGGGATCAAATGCCATGATCTTAGTTTTCTGAATGTTGAGCTTTAAGCCAACTTTTTCACTCTCTTTCACTTTCATCAAGAGGGCTTTTAGTTCCTCTTCACTTTCTGCCATAAGGGTGGTGTCATCTGCATATCTGAGGTTATTGATATTTCCCCTGGCAATCTTGATTCCAGCTTATGTTTCTTCCAGTCCAGCATTTCTCTTGATGTACTCTGCATATAAGTTAAATAAGCAGGGTAACAATATACAGCCTCGACGTACTACTTTTTCATATTTGAAACCAGTCTGTTGTTCTATGTCCAGTTCTAACTGTTGTTTCCTGACCTGCATACAGATTTCTCAAGAGACAGGTCAGGTGGTCTGATATTCTCATCTCTTTCAGAATTTTCCACAGTTTATTGTGGTCCACACAGTCAAAGGCTTTGGCATAGTCAATAAAGCAGAAATAGTTGTTTTTCTGGAACTCTTGCTTTTTCCATGATCCAGCAGATATTGACAATTTGATCTCTGCTTCCTCTGTCTTTTCTAAAACCACCTTGAACATCAGGAAGTTCACTGTTCACGTATTGCTGAAGCCTGGCTTGGAGAATTTTGAGCATTACTTTACTAGCATGTGAGATGAGTACAATTGTGTGGTAGTTTGAGCATTCTTCAGCATTGCCTTTCTTTGGGATTGGAATGAAAACTGACCTTTTCCAGTCCTGTGGCCACTGCTGAGTTTTCCAAATGTGTTGGTATATTGAGTGCAGCACTTTCTCACCATCATCTTTCAGGATTTGAAATAGACCAAATGTTTGGGAAGAATTAGCACCTATCCTGATTAAATTCTTCCAGAAATTTGCAGAGGAAATAAAACTCCCAAGCTCATTCTATAAGGCTGTCGCCGCCGCCGCTAAGTCGCTTCAGTGGTGTCCAACTCTGTGTGACCCCATAGACCACAGCCCACCAAGCTCCCCCATCCCTGGGATTCTCCAGGCAAGAACGCTGGAGTGGGTTTCCATTTCCTTCTCCATGCATGAAAGTGAAAAGTGAACGTGAAGTCGCTCAGTCGTGTCCAACTCTTAGCAACCCCATGGACTGCAGCCCACCAGGCTCCTCCGTCCATGGGATTTTCCGGGCAAGAGTACTGGAGTGGGATGCCATTGCCTTCTCTGTCTACAAGGCCACTACCACCCTAATAGCCAAGCTAAACAAAGATGCCACAAAGAAATAATAATGTCAATATCACAGATGAACATAGATGCAAAAGTCCTCAACAGAATTCTAACAAACAAATCCAACAACTCTTTAAAAAGATCATTTGTCATGATCAAGTGGACTTTTTCCCAGGGATGCAAGGATTCTTCAATATATGCAAATCAATCAATGTGATACAACATATTAACAAATAGAAAGATAAAACCATATGATCATCTCAATACATGCAGAGAAAGCTTTTGATAAAACACAATATCCATTGATGATTAAAAAAAAAATTCTCCAGAAAGTAGGCATAAAAGGAATGTACCTCTACATGATAAAGGCCATATACAACAAACCCACAGCAAACATTCTCAAAGGTGAAAAATGGAAAATATTTATTCTAAGATCAGGAAGAAGACACAGGTGCCCACTCTCACCACCGTTTTCCAGTGTAGTTTTGGAAGTCCTAGCCACGGCAATCAGAGAAGAAAAATAAATAAGAAGTAAAACTTTCACTGTTTGCAGATGATATGAAAACCCTAAAGATGCCACCAGAAAGTTACTAAAGCTAATTAATGAATACAGTAAAGCTATAGGATATAAAATTAATGCACAGAAATCTCTTTCATTCCTATATAATAATAATGAAAAAAAGGAAAAAATAAGGAAACAATCCCACTCACCACTGCAACGAAAGAATAAAATATTATAAATATTTATATATCTAAATATACCTAAAGAGACAAAAGATCTATATGCAGAAAACTATAAGACACTGATGAATCAAAGATTATACAAACTGATTGAGAGATATACCATATTCTTGGACTGGAAGAATCAGTATTGTGAAAATGACTATTACCCAAAGCTATCTAAAGATTCAATGCAATCCCTGTCAAACCACTATGGTATTTTTTGTAGAACTAAAAGAAATAATTTCACAATTTGTATGAAAGCAAAAAGACATTTTATAGCCAATGCAAACTTTAGAAAGAATATAGAGCTAGAGGAATAAACCTTCCTGGTTTTAGACTACACTACAAAGCTACATTCATGAAGACAGCATGGTACTGGCAACAAAACCAGAACTATAGATCAGTGGAACAAGACAGAAGGCTGGGAGATAAATCCACACACCTATGGGTACATTCTTGCACAAAGGAAGCCAAAATATACAATGGATTAAAGACAGTCTCTTCAATAAGCAGTACTGGGGAAAGTGGGTAGCTACATGTAAAAGAATGAAATTAGAATACTTCCTAACACCATATACAGAAATAAACTCAAAATGAACTAAAAGCTTAAATGTATGATCAAAAACTATAAAACTCTTAATGGAAAACATAGGCAGAACACTCTTTGATATAAATCACAGCAAGATCCTCCATCACTAACCTCCTAAAGCGATGGAAATAAAAACAAAAAATAAACAAATGGGACCTAATTAAACTTGAAAGATTTTGCACATGGAAGAAACTGTAAACAAGGTAAAAAGACAATTCTCAGAATGGGAGACGATAATAGCAAATGAATCAATTGACAAAGGATTAATTTCCAAATTATATAAGCAGCTCATGAAGCTCAATTCCAGATCAAACAACCCAATAAAAAAGTTGAGAGAAAACCCAAGCAGACATTTCTCCAAAGACATACATATGGCTGTTAAACACATGAAAATATACTCAACATTGTTCATTATTAGAGAAATGCAAATCAAAGCTACGTGTTATCATCTCATACCAGTCAGAATTCAGTTCAGTCACTCAGCTGTGTCCGACTCTGTGACTCTATGGACTGCAGCACGCCGGGCTTCCCTGTCCAACACCAACTTCTGGGGCTTGCTCAAACTCATCTGCAATGAGTCAGTGATGCCATCCAACCATCCCATCCTCTGTCATCCCTCCTCCTCCTGCTTTCAATCTTTCCCAGCATCAGGTTCTTTTTCAATGAGTCAGTTTTTTGCACTAGGTGGCCAGTCAGAATGGCCATCATTTAAAAAAGCTGCAAACAATTAATGCTGGAGAGAGTGTAGAGCAAAGGGAACCCTCTTGCCCTGTTGGTGGGAATATGAATTGATATAGCCAGTATGGAGAACAGTATGGTTATTGCTTTAGGAAACTAGGAATAAGACTACTGTGTGTGTGTGTGTGTGTGTGTGTGTGTGTGTGTGTGTGTGTGTGTGTGTGTGTGTGTGTGTGCTCTGTCATGCCCAACTCGGGGACCCCATGGACTGTAGACTGCCAGGCTTCTACTTCCATGGGATTTTCAGGACAAGAATAATGGAGTGGGTTGCTCTTTCTTACTCCAGGGGATTTTCCCAACTCGAGAATCAAATCTGCATCTCTTGCATCTCCTGCATTGGCAGGTGGATTCTTTACCACTAGTGCCACCTGGAAGCCCCATGACTACCATATGACCCAACAATCTCAATACTTGGCATATACACTGAGGAAACCATAATTGAATAAAAACACACGTACACCCAACGTTCATTGCAGCACTATTTACAATAGTTAGGACATAGAAGCAGCCTAGATGTACAGTGACAGAAGAATGCATAAAGAGGATGTTGTACATATATTACACAGCTATAAAAAAGGATGCATTTGAGTCAATTCTAATGAGTTGGATGAAACTGGAACCTGTTATACAGAGTGAAGTAAGTTAGAAAGAGACAAATAATATCATACATTAATGTGTACATATTTGGAAAGAAAGATGAAACTTACAATCCTATTTGCAGGTCAGCAAAGGAGACACTGACATAAAGAACAATTTTGGACACAGTAGGGGAAAGAGTGAGTGGGATAATTTGAGAGAAAAGCATTGAAACATATACATTACCACATATAAAATAGATAGCTAGCGGGAATTTGCTGTATGACTCAGGGAATCTTAATCCTGTGCTCTGTGACAACTTTAAGGGGTTGAATGGGGTGGAAGGTGGGATGGAGGTTCAGAAGGGAGGAGACATATGTATGCATATGGCTGATTCACGTTGAAGGATTGCAGAAATCATCACAACATTATAATTCTCTTCCAATTAAAATAAAATAAAAATTAAAAAAAAGTTTAGTATTACTGTGAATAATTATTTTAATGGCTCATTTTCTAATAAAAGTTCTTTAATAACTGTTTCTAGATTTAATGTGTAATACTAAATAACATAATGCATCTTAAATAATGAACACCTAGACTCAGTCAGTCCTAGGTCTAGAAGCTCTAGGATAAATAAATTGCTTATTGTTCCATGGAATATAAGCATAATACATGATAAAGAGCTGTAAGCATGTGTTACGTGAATGAAACATCATTGGGACCATCTTCCTATTGAGGCAACTGAAAGATGCAATAATTTATCTGTCTTCACACATTTAAAGCAGAATTCAATATGCTGTTTGAAACCATTATTTTATTTCTTCATTTTACTTGTAAATTTTACAGGAACAAAATACTGAGCTCTAAAAATGTTGTCCTTAAAGAATGCTAAGTACTGAGTAGCTTTATAAAAAAAGCAGCAAGAAATTTGAGTCTTTTTAAATAACTTCACATTCCAACCTAAGTGGCATTTTAGTCCTTTGAAGTGACACTAAACATACATGGAAAATACAGATATATATTTTGAAAGTTACAGAGAGTTAGAATTTTGCTTAATATAAGGGGGTAAAAGAGGATGCGTTCTTTAGAAAAGTGTCATGTATTTTATCCTCAAGCTCATTTGCGAAGAGATTAGATAGTCAGGTGTTAGGGATGACCCAGATTGCTTTCAGTTCTACTACTATAGATTCTCACCACTTTTGCAATAAGATAACATAGATATGCACTGGTCATAACAAACATCCTCTTCCAACAATGCAAGAGAAGACTCTACACATGGACATCACCAGATGGTCAATACTGAAATCAGATTGATTATATTCTTTGCAGCCAAAGATCAAGAAGCTCTATACAGTCAGCAAAAACAAGACCAGGAACGGACTGTGGCTCACATCATGAACTCCTTAATGCCAAATTCAGACTTAAATTGAAGAAAGTAGGGAAAACCACTACACCATTCAGATATGACTTAAATCAAATCCCTTACAACAGTGGAGGTGACAAACAGATTCAAGGGATTCTATCTGATAGAGTGCCTGAAGAACTATGGGCAGAGGTTCATGACATTGCACAAGAGGCAGTAATCAAGACCGTCGTCAAGAAAAATAAATGCAAAAGGCAAAATGGTTGTCTGATGAGGCCTTATAAACAGCTGAAAAAAGAAGAGAAGTGAAAGGCAAAGGAGAAAAGGAAAGATATACCCATTTGAATGCAGAGTTCCAAAGAATAGCAAGGAGAGATAAGAAAGCCTTCCTCAGTGATCAGTGCAAAGAAATACAGGAAAATAATGGAATGGGAAAGACTAGAGAACTCTATAGAAACTTAGAGATACCGAGGGAAAATTTCATGCAAAGATGGGCACAATAAAGCACCCAGCAGAAGCAGGAGATATTAAGAAGAGGTGGCAAGAATACACAGAAGAACTGTACAAAAGAAGAAATTCATGACCCAGACAACCACGATGGTGTGATCACTCACCTAGAACCAGACATCCTGGAATGTAAAGTCAAGTGGGCCTTACGAAGAATCACTATGAACAAAACTAGTGGTAGTGATGGAATTCCAGTTGAGCTATTTCAAATCCTAAAAGATGATGTTGTGAAATGCTGCACTCAAATGCCAGCAAATTTAGAAAACTAAGCAGTGGCCACAAGACTGCAAAAGGTCAGTTTTCATTCCATCCCAAAGAAAGGCAATGCCAAAGAATGTTCAAAGTACCGAAAAGTTGCACTCATCTCACATGCTAGCAAAGTAATGCTCAAAACTCTCCAAGCCAGGCTCCAACAGTACACGAAACATGAACTTTCAGATGTTCAAGCTGAATGTAGAAAAGCCAGAGGAACCAGAGATCAAACTGCCAAACTCTGTTGGATCATCAAAAAAGCAAGAGAGTTCAAGAAAAACATCTATTTCTACTTTATTGACTATGCTAAAGGCTTTGACTGTGTGGATCACAACAAACTGTGGAAAATTTTTCAAGAGATGGTAACACCAGACCACTTGATCTGCCTCCTGAGAAATCTGTATGCAGGTCATACAGATTGCTTCCAAATTGGTAAAGGAGTATGTCAAGGCTGTATATTGTCACCCTGCTTTTTAAACATATGCAGAGTACATCATATGAAATGCTGGGCTGGATGAAACACAAGTTAGAATGAAGATCACTGGGAGAAATAGCAATAACCTCCAATATGCAGATGACACCACCCTTACGGTAGAAAGTGAAGAAGAATTCAAGAGCCTCTTGATGAAAGTGAAAGAGGGGACTGAAAAAGTTGGCTTAAAGTTTAACATTCGGAAAACTAAGGTCATGGCATCCGGTTCCATCACTTCATGGGAAACAGATGGAGAAACAGTGGAAACAGTGAGAAAATTCATTTTCTTGAGCTCCAAAATCACTGCAGATGGTGACTGCAGCCATGAAATTAAAACACATTTGCTCCTTGGAAGAAAAATTACGGCCAACTTAGACAGCATTTTAAAAAGCAGAGATATTACTTTCCCAACAAAGGTCCATCCAGTCAAAGCTATGGTTTTCCTAGTAGGCATGTATGGATGTTAGAGTTGGACTGTAAAGAAAGCTGAGTGCCAAAGAATTGATGCTTTTTTAAAAAAATTAATTTTTACTTTATTTTACTTTACAATACTGTATTGGTTTTGCCATACATTCACATGAATCTGCCACGGGTGTACGTGAGTTCCCCATCCTGAACCCCCCTCCAACCTCCCACCCCATATTATCCCAAGCATCCTGTATCCTGTATTGAACATAGACTGGCGATTCATTTTTACATGATAGTATACATGTTTCAATGCCATTCTCCCACATCATCCCACCCTCTCCCTCTCCCTCTCCCTCAGAGTCCAAAAGTCCATTCCATACATCTGTGTCTCTTTTGCTGCCTCGCATACAGGGTTATCATTACCATCTTTCTAAATTCCATATATATGTGTTAGTATACTGTATTGGTGTTTTCCTTTCTGGTTTACTAGAATTGATGCTTTTGAATTGTGGTGTTGGAGAAGACTCTTGAGAGTCCCTTGGACTGCAAGGAGATCCAACCAGTCAATCCTAAAGGAAATCAGTCCTGAATATTCATTGGAAGGACTGATGTTGAAGCTGAAACTCCAAAACTTTGGCCACTGGATGCGAAGAACTGACTCATTGGGAAAACCCTGATGCTGGAAAAGATTGAAGGCAGGAGGAGAAGGAGATGACAGAGCATGAGATGTTTGGATGGCATCACCAACTTGATGGTCGAGTTTGTGTAATTCCAGGAGTTGATGATGAACAGGGAAGCCTGGTGTGCTGCAGTCCATGGGGTCACAAAGAGTCAGACACAACTGAGCGACTGAACTGAGCTAGCTGATCATAGATCCTAGTTGGCATATTAGTTGGAATATAATATATATCCACATACACCTAAGAATTATAGAGAAATTATCTATAAAAAAACCTCTCTGTGAAGCAATTTTCACAATGTAAATGATATGGCTGTTCCTCATATGAAGACTTCTGAATATTGCTTCCATTCCCAGCAAGATGGCAATTATGCAACATCAACATCAAGCCCAAAGCAAATTGCAACTTTGGGAGCAAAGAAAAATCTGCAACAGAAAATTCTATAAAAGAAAAGCACACCTAGTCAATAGGTTTAGAGAAGGGAAAAAATGATCTTATAAAGGTATTGTGAGGGTTTAGTCACTAAGTTGTGTCCAACTCTTGCAACCCCATGGACTATAACCCATCAGGCTCCTCTGTCCTTGAGATTTCCCAGGCAAGGATGATGGAGTGGATTTCCATTTCCTTCTCCAAAGGTCTAAAACCATGTTAGTTGCATAACAGGATTATAAATAACAAAGGAGGCTGAAAAAAATTTAGTCAATTCCCCAGACTTGGTGTTAGCATACCAATTTTATTTTCTTTTTCCATAAGTGAACCAAAAAAAGAAATCTTTAGGAAACTTAAGGTTTTGCACCTAAGCATATTTATCTATGTAGGTAGGATAAAAACAATTTATGAAGGTATGGATGGGCAGGAAAGCAATGAATATGCTTAAAAAGCAGAAAAGACTTGTAAAAATTTTAAATGTGCATTTAGCATATTATATAATATAATGTATATTTATGATAATAGATTCTTAGAAAACTGTTCAAATAAGATCCAAGAACTTTGTAGAACTGTAGGTCAAATATCAAAAATATTTTAAATATGACAGGAGAAAGCATTCTATCTTTTAAAAAATATAATGTACCTATATCTAGAATTTTAAATATAGTTCTCATCACTGTACCTTAGGAAAGAGTTAATGGGCTAGAAGTAAACAGATGTGTGTTTATTTATATAAATGTATATCACATATAATTGTTATCATTATCACATAGAAAAGTAATGAAGTTCTGTCATGTAAAGAAAAAGTGTAAATGGGCCAAATAACTAAATAGACATTTCTCCAACGAAGACATACAGATGGATAACAAACACATGAAAAGATGCTTAACATCACTCATTATCAGAGAAATGCAAATCAAAACTGCAGTGAGGTACCATTTCACACCAGTCAGAATGGCTGCGATCCAAAAGTCTACAAGCAATAAATGCTGGAGAGGGTTTGGAGAAAAAGGAACCCTCTTACATGTTGGTGGGAATGCAAACTGGTTCAGCCACTATGGAGAACAGTGTGGAGATTCCTTAAAAAACTGGAAATAGAACTGCCTTATGACCCAGCAATCCCACTGCTGGGCATACACACCAAGGAAACCAGAATTGAAAGAGACACGTGTACCCCAATGTTCATCGCAGAACTGTTTATAGTAGCCAAGACATGGAAGCAACCTAGATGTCCATCAGCAGATGAATGGATAAGAAAGCTGTGGTACATATACACAATGGAGTATTACTCAATTAAAAATAATACATTTGAATCAGTTCTAATGAGATGGATGAAACTGGAGCCTATTATACAGAATGAAGTAAGTCAGAAAGTAAAACACCAATACAGTATACTAACACATATATATGGAATTTAGAAAGATGGTAATGATAACCTTGTATGTGAGACAGCAAAAGAGAAACAGATGTATAGAACAGTCTTTTGGACTCTGTGGGAGAGGGAGAGGGTGGGATGATTTGGGAGAATGGCATTGAATCATGTATACTATCATATGTGAAACGAGTCGCCAGTCCAGGTTCATTGTATGATACTGGATGCTCGGGGCTGGTGCACTGAGATGACCCAGAAGGATGGTATGGGGAGGGAGGAGGGAGGGGGGTTCAGGCTGGGGAACACGTGTATACCTGTGGCGGACACATGTTGATGTAAGGCAAAAACCAATACAATATTGTAAAGCAATTAAGCTCCAATTAAAACAAATAAATTTATTAAAAAAAGAAAAAGTGTAAAACTCTTCAAGCCTGTAAAAATGAAAACTTAGGAGATACTATTATTCAGTCTGCAATATAATTATGTATGATAAACAACTTCTGTTTTGTGCTCACTGTATTGTAAGCACCATGCAAAGCACTTTACATGTATTAAGGCATTTAATTCCACCACAAAATCTCTTCCATGTGGTATTATTAATGTCCAAATTAAACACAGAGAAGTCCAATAATTTCCTCCACATGACACGGGTAATTAGCAGTAGAATCGAGATTAAAACAGACATTTTGACTTTAGGGAATGTACCTTAATCACTGCTTGTGAAACACAAACCTAATTTTTTAACATTGATAGAGGCACTTGATGAACTGGAAGAAGGTAAAATTTAGCAAATAAAAATAAGTATAAAATAAACTAAAAACCTTGAAATCTGAAAACAAATCTTTGAATCCTAAAGGAAGCACCTTTAAGATATAAAAACAGAATTAAGAAGTCTTTATAAAGTTGCACAGGCAATATGATAAAGCAGGAAAAGTAAGGGAAGTTGTGGGAGGTAAGTCTCTAGCATTGAATGCAGTGGCCTGCATCAGCCACAGCTTCCCCTGTGCCATACTTACTGCCAACACACACAGAGGCTGCAGAAGATGAGGAGCCTCTTGCCTCGCCCCACCTGCCATTCATTTCTCTTCCACATTATAATGTGGAAGTATCAGCCTTTTGTGTCAACCTATGTGAATGTTTTCTGTATTGAGTCATAAGCATCTGCAGGGCAGATAATAGATGTTACTCAACTCACTTGGCATATCACCCAACTCAGTACCACACTCAAGGTTTTTGATAAATAGATTTTAATTTTGATTAGCAGATGTGCTGCTATTTTACTCAATTTCACAGTTTCATACACCAATAGGGTCTATTTTGAGGAATAAGAATGTGTTTTTGATCTAATATCTTTTCATTTTGATAAGAATATAGCTGAACACATGACTGCATGACATTGTTTGGAATAGAGAATGTCAGTAAAATATTCTTTACAGAATATCATACCACATCTAAGGTTAATAACAGTTCATTTTTACTGAAGATTCTGACAATGAATTTGTTCAGTTTGGGGACATGACCATTCTGAGCATTTTCTTTATGCACACAATCTGCTCTCCTGAATCTACTGAGCCTTTGGTTTTTGCAGTTAACCTCATCCTGCTGCTGCTCACGTTACCAGAGTATCTGGTATGGAACACAATCATTGTCCATTTCAAGGCATCAGTTAACTGGTAAGGGATGTCACACACCATCTTCCTTGCTCCTTCCTTATTCTTTCTCTTCCTGAGAATATGACCCTGTGCAGGAGAGCACAGAGGAGGTCATTCAGTGAAAAATTAGGTCAAGTGGACATCAAGACTCACGTTTTTTTTTTTTTTCTACATCTATTAAATATAATGTTCCATCCCAGCTGGCAAGGAATTTTTACCCAAAATATAGCATATCTTTTGTTGTAAAAACTGTGTACTATAAAAACATGGTTGGTTTTTCTGTTTTCCTAAGAGTGAGAGTGAACGATCAACATTTGGTCCACACTCATCTTGGGGAGAATGTGACTATTATAGATTAAAAAAAAAAAAACTGGGCCATCTGAAATTCTTAACTAAAATCGCGGAAGGTGGGGAAGAAAACACAGGTCTGCCACAGTCTCAGGAGTAGTAAAAGCTAATCCAGGATAAAATTAAATAGTTAGAAATAAAAATTTCAGAAAGCTAATGATGTGTATACTAATTATTTCCTTCCTCTAAGTCATCACTTGCAGCTACAAGTTTAATTTAGATTAATTTGTTCTATTACTCAAATATTTCTATCGTTTGATTCCACTGAAAGTAACAGGATGCTACTTGATAAACACTGCTCAGTGGGTTCCTTCTTCACAAAGTGTAACCTGGTTTCCTTGCGGAAAGAACTCATCTCCATCTGCTTATACTCATCATACACAGCAATGACCCCATTTTTCCTTACATTTTTAGTTGTCTTCTCTACTAGATTGAGGAGTCTACTTTCTATTTTCCACTATTTCAAACACAGTACATTGGTCTACCATTGTGCCTCACACATGGTATTTTCTTAACTTTAATGAAAACTCACATACTACAAGTCTTGACTACAGCATGCCTCCCTGTCTACATTCATAATGATCTGTGAGAATAACAAGCTGAAGGTGGGTACAGACATATTAAGGAATAATGAGAAATGCTACATGTTGGCAAATGAGTTGTTTAAGATATTCTAGAGCAGATGAGTGGTTATCACTTTAAAATATAATTTGAAAATGACTTCTCACCTTTAATCATTTAAGCTGAAAGCATTTTTTGTTTGAATGAACGAAAAACTTTGAGAAAAACAGATTTGGCTCTCAATAACAACCAAAATAGGCTTAAAAATTTTAATATACTTATGCTTCAAATGAAGTTATTTTAAATCAAACCAAATACACTTTCCTAATGTGAATTTAGTTTTTATTACATTTTTATACTCAATGTGTCATAGAGAGTTTCCTCACAAACTTCCCCAATGCAGACATAAAGCAAGTATAACCATGTTGTCCTGATTCATTCTGGCACTCAAATAGTTGACATAGAATAATAAAAAGCTTTTCTGTTTATATTTAGGTAAATAATATTTTGATTATTAATTTCATACCTCCTTCAGAAGGTCCCCTTCATCATTCATCTCACACTGTTTTACTTAAGTTGGCTTTGGAAACCACAATATCCGTAACAAATGCATTCAACATGTATTTATATGTATACCCCAAACAAACACTGCAGATGATGTATTGCATGGAGCCTTTTTCCAGAGGAATCTGGCAGTTAACAAAAGATAATCACCAGACTCTGATGTGTCATGCCCAAGGCACAGGACACCAGAAATGCACTAGAAAAGTCTAATCACAAATGCACATTTATGCCTGACTCTGCAAACAAAGGACAAACAAAGCTTGAAACTATGCTGATCAACATTTTCTCCAACATACTGAAGTTTTGCTCTATAACAATTGTATTCTGGAATAAAATCCATTGTTAGACTGAGACAATGAAACATTTATTAGACAACTATGCTATCAAAGTCCACAGACAAAAGCACTGTTGGAAAATATTCATGTGAGAGACCCAGATTTTCACTGATTCCCAACATCTACTCAGTTGTAATTTCCATTCTTATTTTATTCTCTAGCCTCACTTCTGGTCTCTAAATTAACTGCAATCTCTTGTTTCATAACTATTGTCATCTTTTTTTAGCCTTTTCAATTCTCCAAATATCAGTCTCTGAGGAACCTTGGCCATTCTAACTGTGTACATTGTACACAGAATCAT
The DNA here is from genome assembly GCF_016772045.2 of Ovis aries. NCBI lineage: Eukaryota > Metazoa > Chordata > Mammalia > Artiodactyla > Bovidae > Ovis > Ovis aries. The sequence continues at coordinate 113,043,991 of NC_056055.1, read as the reverse complement.
CTACAAGCTGCCTTACATTGTCCCAGAATCAGTCAGAGAAAATAGGAGATACTTTCTCAAAGGGAGGTTGCTGCCTTCAACCTCAAGTTCAAGACTCGTTGAAGGGGTGGTAGGAGGCACTTTGTGAATCCAGTCAAACTCTCTCTATCCTCTTCCATGCATGAAGTACAGTCTTCACAGCTGATCGTTCCTGTCTAAGTCATCTAAGTCTGAGGAAGTCCAGGCCAAACTCTAGCTGCTAAGCTGGGCCCCACTCTCTTGTTCTCTCTCTTCAGTTTCATAGTCATTATTTTTGTTTGTTGTAATCAACTCTATTTTTTCCTTATTTATTTGAAAGTCTTTTGATCATAATTTTTTTTCTTTCCTACCTTATGAACACAGCTTCTTAGTTTACACTCTTTATTTCTTTCTAATCAAATTACAATATTAGATTCAAATATATTGTATATAACAGTTACTATATTGCCAACAAATTTTGATCTCTGTTATTAATTACTAAAATATATACCAGAAAGATTTTCATTTCTCTCTTAAAAATTAAATTAAGCCTATTTACCTGTTCACATGGTTGTTTTTCATAATTTATTCCAAATCTAAATGCTGATTCTTTTTATAAAATTTAATAATACATACATTTATTTTCTGAGGGCTTCTCTGGTGGCTCAGCAGTAAAGAATTCGCTTACCAGTGCAGGAGATGAGGGTTCAGTCCCTGGGTTGGGAAGATTCCCTGGAGAAGGAAATGGTGACCCATTCCAGTATTTTTATCTGGACAATCCCATGGATAGAGAATCCTGGCAGGCTACAGTCCAGAGGGTCGCAAAAAGCCAGACATGACTTAGTGGCTAAACAAAACAAAACAAAGCCCAGAAGTATTTACTTTGAGATCTCAAGATGAAGTCAAAAGTTACAGCCAAAGTTTTCAGGTAATCTAAATTATTTCAAACACAACAATCTAAATACTTTTTGCATCCATATCCATACTCTCTTTCGTTAGACCTCCAAATTACTAAAATTCTAATATTTGAGACAAAATGGAAAAATTGTGTCATAAAACAGTTTATACATTTCTGACAAATAAATCAGATAAAGAATTAGATCTTACTTTTTAAAATTTAGTTGCTCTTCATTTATGAGATATTATGTCATGCAGAGCACTCTTACATACCCTATAAAGGGTAAATATCACATCATTAAGTCAGCGAGATCTTAATTCAGAGATTCTCATTTCTAATGACAATTTACTCGTTGAGCACCTTTTGAATTCTGTTGCACTCATTGGGCTTGTACACTATCACCTAATTGCCTAATCAAATTATCATTTGCCCCTCTTTATTATGATTGGGCTCCTCTGGCAGTAAACTACAAGATTAACCATTTTAACAAAGTCCCTGACCAGGGAACTTTTAGCTTCTTCCCCCCCCCCCCCCCCCCCCCCCCCCCCCCCCCCCGGATCTAGTTGTATGCTGACTGTGGTTAATTTCAAAATTGCTGAGTCTAGTTTTGCTGGTTATTTTATACATGCAATTTAATTAAATATTAAATAAACTAATATGAAGAAAGGTAGTCAACATTTCTTCAAATCTAAACTGAATGTTTTACAAAGACAGAAAATCATAAGCAAAAAGGGAGACAACAGAAAAAGAATTGACTGGTATAAAGCAGTAAGACAAATTGTACCTTTTAACAAACATCAGAGAGCTAACTCTACATAATCAGTAGACAATGCAGTGTATCACATAAAACTTTCCAGAATTAAGAGAAAGTAAACAAGAAAGAGAAGAGAAAAGAAACAAAGAGATGGAAAAAATGAAAAAGGAATTAAAACAGAAAAAGATGACCAATCCAGGAGATTGGACATAAGAATAATAAAAGATTCAGAAAAAGTTAAAAGAGAGAAAATATAGGGGGGATGAATCTTCAAAAACATTAATTTCCAAGAATCAAAGGGCATGACTTTCAAGAATAAAAGAATACACTGAATATCTACTGACATGGATTACAATTGATGCGAGACTCACCATCACAAATTTTAAGAATGCTAACACATATAATAGATAAGGAATAAAAATGAACTGAAGACTTCTTACTAACAACACTGGAAGCTGGAAAACAATGAAGAAAGAATTTCAGAGTCATATGTTAAGATATTAACCCATAATTCTATACTGATTCATAACTAATAATCAAGTGAAGAGCAAAATGAAGACGTGCTTCACACACTGGTCATAAACTTCTCTCAGAAAACTGATAAAGATATGTGTCTCTGAAATACAAAACCAATAGAGAAGAAAACCACAATTGCAAGTAACAGGAGATCCAAATGGGGAAAGTAAAAAGAATCTTCAGGAGATGGATAAGGTGAAATCTCACAATGATAGCTGAATATTAACAATAAAGTGCAATCAAATATGTTCAGCATAAAAAGCTGAAATTTAAAAAGCAGCATAAAAAGAAATAACTTACAAAAATAATAAATGTTATTGTATATGACTGTGGGGAAAAAATTGAGATTGAATTTCTAGTATATACATTCAAAGAGGCAGAGGAACCAGAGACCAAGTTGCCAACATTCATTAGATAATTGAAGGAGAGAAAGCAAGGGAGTTCCAGAAAAACAACTACTTCTGTCTCATTGACTACACTAAAGATTTTGACTGTATGGATCACAAAAACTGTTGAAAATTCTTGAAGAAATGGAAATACCTTACCTGTCTCTGAGAAACCTGTATGTAAGTTAAGAAGAAGCAGTTAGATCCAGACATGGAACAACAGACTGGTTTCAAATCGGGAAAGGAATACAACAAGGCTGTATCACCCTGCTTATTTAACATATATGCAGAGTACATCATACTATATTCTGGGCTGAGTGAATCACAAGCTGAAATCAGATTGCCAGGAAAGCATAAACAACCTCAGAAATGTGGATGATACCACTTTAAGGGCAGAAAGCCATTAAAGAAGAACTAAAGAGCCTCTTGATGAGAGTGAAAGAGAAGAGTGAAAAAGCTGCCTTAAAATTCAACATTCAAAAAACACAACTGGCTCCATCACTTCATGACAAATAGAAGGGGAAAATTGGAAACAATGACAAATTTTATTTTCTTGTGCTCCAAAATCACTGTGAAAGGTGACTGCAAACATTAAATTAAAAGATACTTGCTTCTTGGAAGGAAAGCCATGATAAATGTAGACATCAAATTAAAAAACAGAGACAATATTTTGCCAACAAAGCTCCATATAGTCAAAGCCATGGCTTTTCCAATAGTCATGTATGAATGTGAGAGCTGGACCATAAAGAAGGCTGAGCACTGAAGAACTGATGCTTTTTTTTTCTTTTCTTTTTAATGCTACAGTTTATTTTTAATATAAATTTATTTTAATTAGAGGCTAATTACTTTACAATATTGTAGTCGTTTTGCCATACATTGACATGAATCTGCCACGGGTGTACACATGTCCCCATCCTGAACCTCCCTCCCACCTCCCTCCCCATCCCATCCCTCTTGGTCATCCCACTGCATCAGCCCTGGGCACCCTGTCTCACACATCAAACCTGGACTGGTGATTCGTTTCACATATGATAATTTACATGTTTCAATGCCATTCTCCCAAATCATCCCACCCTTGCCCTCTCCCACAGAGTCCAAAAGACTGTTCTATACATCTGTGTCTCTTTTGCTGTCTCACATATAGGGTTATCGTTACCATCTTTCTAAATTCCATATTGTAGGAGATTTCTGGAGATTACAAGTGAAATGACATAAAACATACAAGACATACAAAAGACAGACTTGACACCACTCTGGCCAGAGGAACAACTGGGCAAACTAATTGCCATTTATTATTATAAAGCCCTCCTTAGGCAGAATTCCAGACTGTAAGAATAAGCCTTTTTAGTACAGTGCAGGTGCATACATGTTATCATATAGCAAAGGGGAGTGAAATCTCTGTCTACTGAAGAGTCTGCCCAAAGCCCTCATCTCCTTCTTATCTCAAGAACGGAATGCTCCCTCGTTTGCAAGGGACCATTAAACTCAAGGCTGTGTCCAGACTCTTTGGCAGAACGCCTTGTATGCAAGGATGCTCAGCCTGAGCAGAGAGACCCGTTTGCAGGCACATCTCTGCTACAGTATTAACCCTTCACATATATATGCGTTAGTATACTGTATTGGTATTTTTCTTTCTGACTTACTTCACTCTGTATAATAGGCTCCAGGTTCATCTAACTCATTAGAACTGACTCAAATGTATTCTTTTTAATGGCTGAGTAATATTCCATTGTGTATATGTACCACAGCTTTCTTATCTATTCATCTGCTGATGGATATCTAGGTTGCTTCCATGTCCTGGCTATTATAAACAGTGCTGCGATGAACATTGGGGTGCACATGTCTCTATCAATACTGCTTTCCTCAGTGTGTAGGCCCAGCAGTGAGACTGCTGTGTCATATGGCATTTCATGAAAAGATGGACTTGATAAAGGACAGAAATGGTATGGACCTAACAGAAGCAGAAGATATTAAGAAGAGGTGGCAAGAATATACAGAAGACCTGTACAAAAAAGATCTTCACGATCAAGATAATCACGATGGTGTGATCACTCACCTAAAGGCAGACATCCTGGAATGTGAAGTAAAGTGGGCTTTAGGAAGCATCACTTCAAAGAAAACTAGTGGAGGTGATGGAATTCCAATTGAGCTATTTCAAATCCTGGAAGATGATGCTGTGAAATATGCCAGCAAATTTGGAAAACTCATCAGTGGCCAAGGGCTGGAAAAGCTCAGTTTTCATTCCAGTCCCAAAGAAAGGCAATGCCAAAGAATACTCAAACCTGCAACACAATTGCACTCATCTCACAAGCTAGTAAAGTAATGCTCAAAATTCTCCAAGGCATGCTTCAGCAATACATGAGCCGTGAACTTCCTGATGCTCAAGCTGGTTTTAGAAAAGGCAGAGAAACCAGAGATCAAATTGCCAAAATCCACTGGATCATCAAAAAAGCAAGAGAGTTCCAGAAAAACATCTATTTCTGCTTTATTGACTATGATAAAGCCTTTGACTGTGTGGATCACAATAAACTGTGGAAAATTCTGAAAGAGATGGGAATACCAGACCACTTGACCTGCCTCTTGAGAAGCCTATATGCAGGTCAGGAAGCAACAGTTAGAACTGGACATGGAACAACAGACTGGTTCCAAATAGGAAAAGGAGTACATCAAGGCTGTATATTGTCACTCTGCTTATTTAACTTATATGCAGAGTACATCATGAGAAACGCTGGACTGGAAGAAACACAAGCTGGAATCAAGATTGCCGGGAGAAATATCAATCATCTCAGATATGCAGATGACACCACCCTTATGGCAGAAAGTGAAGAGTAACTAAAAAGCCTCTTGATGGAAGTGAAAGTGGAGAGTGAAAAAGTTGGCTTAAAGCTCAACATTCAGAAAATGAAGATCATGGCATCCAGTCCCATCACTTCATGGAAAATAGATGGGGAAACAGTGTCAGAATTAATTTTTTTGGGCTCCCAAATCACTGCAAATGGTGATTGCAGCCAAGAAATTAAAAGAAGCTTACTCCTTGGAAGAAAAGTTATGACCAACCTAGATAGTATATTCAAAAGCAGAGACATTACTTTGCCAACTAAGGTCCGTCTAGTCAAGGCTATGGTTTTTCCTGTGGTCATGTATGGATGTAAGAATTAGACTGTGAAGAAGGCTGAGCACCGAAGGATTGATGCTTTTGAACTGTGGTGTTGGAGAAGACTCTTGAGAGTCCCTTGGACTGCAAGGAGATCCAACCAGTCCATTCTGAAGGAGATCAGCTCTGGGATTTCTATGGAAGAAATGATTGTAAAGCTGAAACTCTAGTACTTTGGCCACCTCATGCAAGAGTTGACTCATTGGAAAAGAATCTGATGCTGGGAGGGATTGGGGACAGGAGGAGAAGGGGACGACCCAGGTTGAGATGGCTGGATGGCATCACTGACTCGATGGACGTGAGTCTGAGTGAACTCTGGGAGATGGTGATCTACAGGAAGGCCTGGTGTGCTGTGATTCATGGGATTGCAAAGAGTTAGACATGAATGAGCGACTGAACTGTACTGAACTGAACTTGGTGTTTGATCTTTGATAATTTGATTAATATGTGTCTTGAGGCGTTTTGCCTTGGGTTTATCCTGTTTGAGACTCTCTGGGTTTCTTGGACTTGGGTGACTATTTCCTGACCCTTTTTAGGTAGGTTTTCAACTATTTTCTCTCAAGTATTTTCTCATGATCTTTCTTTTTGTTTTCTTCTTCTGTGACTCCTATGACTCGATTGTTGGGGCGTTTAACATTGTCCCAAAGGTCTCTGAGGTTGTCCTCATTTCTTTTAATTCTTTTTTCTTTTTTCTTTTTTTATCTCTGCTTCATTTATTTCTAACATTCTATCTTCTACCTCACTTCTCCTATCTTTTGCTCTGTTATTCTACTATTGGTTCCCTCCAGAGTGTTTTTGATCTCTTTTATTGCATTGTTCATGATATATTGACTCTTTTTAAAATTTCTTTTAGGTCCTTGTTAAACATTTCTTGCATCTTCTCAATCCTTGTCTCCAGGCTATTTATCTGTAACCCCATTTTGTTTTCAAGATTTTGGATCATTTTCACTATTATTATTTGAAATTATTTATCAGGTGGTTTCCTTATCTCTCCCTCATTTGTTTGGTTTGGTGTGCATTTATCCTGTTCCTTTACGTGCTTGGTATTTCTCTGCCTTTTCAACTTGTTTATATTGCTGTGTTTGGGGTGGCCTTTCCATATCCTGGCAGTTTGTGGTTCCTCTTTATTGTGGAGTTTACTCAATGTGGGTGCAGTTGAACAAGTGGCTTGTCAACGTTTCCTGGTTAGGGAAGCATGTGTCGATGTTCTGGTGGGTGGAAATGGATTTCTCCTCTTTGCAGTGCAATGAAGTGTCCAGCAGTGAGTTTTGAGATTTCAATGGGTTTGGCATAATTTTTGACAGCTTGTTTATTGAAGCTTAGGGCTATGTTTCTGTGTTGCTGGAGAATTTGCATGGTATGCCTTGCTCTGGAACTTGTTGGCCCTTGGGTGGTGCTTGGTTTCAGTGTAGTTATGGAGGATTTTGATGAGCTCTTATCAATTAATGTTCCCTGGAGTCAGGAGTTCTCTGGTGTTCTCAGGTTTTGAACTTAAGCCTCCTGCCTCTGGTTTTCAGTCTTATTTGTACAGTAGCCTCAAGACTTCTCCATCTATACTGCACTGATGATAAAACATCTAGGTTAATGATGAAAAGTTTCTCCACAGTGAGGGACACCTGGAGAGGTACACAGAGTTACATGGAGAAGAGAAGAGGGAGGAGGGAGATAGAGGTGACCAGGAGGAGAAGAGGGGGAATCAAAAAGGGAGAGAGCAAGCTAGCCAGTAATCACTTCCCTATGCTTTCTAATTGTGTTGTTGAAGAAGACTCTTGAGAGTACCTTGGACTGCAAGGAGATAAAACCAGTCAATCTGAAAGAAAATCAACCCTGAATATTCATTGTTTTTGAAGTTGCATTATTTTGGCCACCTGATTCAAAGAGCCAATTCATCGGCAAAGCCAATTTATGGGAAGGATGGAAGGCAAAAGGATAAGGGTGTAGCAGAGGATGAGATGGTGAGACAACATTGATGGCTTACAGTGAATGGAGTCAGATTCATGATCTCTGAAGGAAAGAATTTCAGTTTTGGATCAAAGACACAGTTTCAGTCACTTAGAGCTTTGTGAGGCAAAAGTTTTATTACAGTAAAAAAGGGATAGAAAAACTTCTGACATAGGCACCAGAAAGGGACAGAAGTGCCCCATTCACTTGTTTTGGTGGGGCTTTATATAATTTTTCAATTGTTTACTAACAATTTAATGGTCTTACCAGACTCACTCCTGCAACAGATACCTTCAGATAACACTATTAGTCAGAAAGTTCTTGTTAAGAAGGAGAAAAAGTTCCTCAAACATGATACATTGTTGTTATGCAATCATTAGTACAGAGCTTAAGGGAAAACACCCTTGAGAAATATTGTTTTGTTATGTAATCACTAGCTCTGTGCTTAAAGAAAGTTAGTCTTAGAATAAATATATTGTTGCCATAACAACTCAAGAGTTCAAGAAAAAAAAAAAAGAGTCTCTTGTGACCAAGACAAAGCAATGTAGGGAAAAAAAAAAGTTTGTTGCTTTTTCCTCCTTGAGGTCCCTGGACCCCTTTCTCCTCCTCAAGGGCTCTGGACTCCTTATCAGTATACCTAAAATTAACTCTCTTAGCATCATTGATTCAATGAACATGATTTGAGAATATTTTAGGTTACAGTGGAGGACAGAGGACCTTGATGTTCTGCAGTTCATTATGTCACAAAGAGTCACACATGACTTAGTGACTGAAAAACAATGGCAACATTAAGCTAGTGGGAAAAGAAAAGACAATTATTAACTTTGAAACTGTATTCTTTTTTTTTTAGATATTAAATGTTAATTTTATTGGGAACAAAGTGTATTTTTTAACATCCCATTAATTTACCCCAAATACTCATTTATGTACATTTTTTAAAATTTATTTTTATTATTTTTATTTTTTTAATTTTAAACTCTTTAATTCTTACATGCGTTCCCAAACATGACCCCCCTCCCACATCCCTCCCCACAACATCTCTCTGGGTCATCCCCATGCACCAGCCCAAAGCATGCTGCACCCTACGTCAGACATGGACTGGTGATTCAATTCTTACATGATAGTATACATGTTAGAATTCCCATTCTCCCAAATCATCCCACCCTCTCCCTCTCCCTCTGAGTCCAAAAGTCCATTATACACATCTGTGTCTTTTTTCCTGTCTTGCATACAGGGTCGTCATTGCCATCTTCCTAAATTCCATACATATGTGTTAGTATACTGTATTGGTGTTTTTCTTTCTGGCTTACTTCACTCTGTATAATCGGCTCCAGTTTCATCCATCTCATCAGAACTGATTCAAATGAATTCTTTTTAACGGCTGAGTAATACTCCATTGTGTATATGTACCACAGCTTTCTTATCCATTCATCTGCTGATGGACATCTAGGTTGTTTCCATGTCCTGGCTATTATAAACAGTGCTGTGATGAACATTGGGGTACATGTGTCTCTTTCAATTCTGGTTTCCTTGGTGTGTATGCCCAGCAGGGGGATTGCTGGGTCATAAGGTAGTTCTATTTGCAATTTTTTAAGGAATCTGCACACTGTTCTCCATAGTGGCTGTACTAGTTTGCATTCCCACCAACAGTGTAGGAGGGTTCCCTTTTCTCCACACCCTCTCCAGCATTTATTGCTTGCAGATTTTTGGATCGCAGCCATTCTGACTGGTGTGAAGTGGTACCTCATTGTGGTTTTGATTTGCATTTCTCTAATAATGAGTGATGTTGAGCATCTTTTCATGTGTTTGTTAGCCATCCGTATGTCTTCTTTGGAGAAATGTCTATTTAGTTCTTTGGCCCATTTTTTGATTGGGTCGTTTATTTTTCTGGAGTTGAGCTGCAGAAGTTGCTTGTATATTTTTGAGATTAGTTGTTTGTCAGTTGCTTCATTTGCTATTATTTTCTCCCATTCAGAAGGCTGTCTTTTCACCTTGCTTATATTTTCCTTTGTTGTGCAGAAGCTTTTAATTTTAATTAGATCCCATTTGTTTATTTTTGCTTTGATTTCCAGAATTCTGGGAGGTGGATCATAGAGGATCCTGCTGTGATTTATGTCTGAGAGTGTTTTGCCTATGTTCTCCTCTAGGAGTTCCATAGTTTCTGATCTTACATCTAGATCTTTAATCCATTTTGAGTTTATTTTTGTGTACGGTGTTAGAAAGTGATCTAGTTTCATTCTTTTACAAGTGGTTGACCAGTTTTCCCAGCACCACTTGTTAAAGAGATTGCCTTTACTCCATTGTATATTCTTGCCTCCTTTGTCAAAGATAAGGTGTCCATATGTGTGTGGATTTATCTCTGGGCTTTCTATTTTGTTCCATTGATCTATATGTCTGTCTTTGTGCCAGTACCATACTGTCTTGATGACTGTGGCTTTGTAGTAGAGCCTGAAGTCAGGCAAGTTGATTCCTCCAGTTCCATTCTTCTTTCTCAAGATTGCTTTGGCTATTCGAGGTTTTTTGTATTTCCATACAAATCTTGAAATTATTTGTTCTAGTTCTGTGAAAAATGTGCCTGGTAGCTTGATAGGGATTGCGTTGAATTTGTAAATTGCTTTGGGTAGTATACTCATTTTCACTATATTGATTCTTCCGATCCATGAACATGGTATATTTCTCCATCTATTAGTGTCCTCTTTGATTTCTTTCATCAGTGTTTTATAGTTTTCTATATATAGGTCTTTAGTTTCTTTAGGTAGATATATTCCTAAGTATTTTATTCTTTTCGTTGCAATGGTGAATGGAATTGTTTCCTTAATTTCTTTTTCTACTTTCTCATTATTCGTGTATAGGAATGCAAGGGATTTCTGTGTGTTGATTTTATATCCTGCAACTTTACTATATTCATTGATTAGCTCTAGTAATTATCTGGTGGAGTCTTTAGGGTTTTCCATGTAGAGGATCATGTCATCTGCAAACAGTGATAGTTTTACTTCTTCTTTTCCAATTTGGATTCCTTTTATTTCTTTTTCTGTTCTGATTGCTGTGGCCAAAACTTCCAGAACTATGTTGAATAGTAGCGGTGAAAGCGGACACCCTTGTCTTGTTCCTGACTTTAGGGGAAATGCTTTCAATTTTTCTCCATTGAGGATAATGTTTGCTGTGGGTTTGTCATATATAGCTTTTATTATGTTGAGGTATGTTCCTTCTATTCCTGCTTTCTGTAGAGTTTTTATCATAAATGGATGTTGAATTTTGTCAAAGGCCTTCTCTGCATCTATTGAGATAATCATATGGTTTTTATTTTTCAATTTGTTAATGTGGTGAATTACATTGATTGATTTGTGGATATTGAAGAATCCTTGCATCCCTGGGATAAAGCCCACTTGGTCATGGTGTATGATCTTTTTAATGTGTTGTTGGATTCTGATCGCTAGAATTTTGTTGAGGATTTTTGCATCTATGTTTATCAGTGGTATTGGCCTGTAGTTTTCTTTTTTGTGACATCTTTGTCAGGTTTTGGTATTAGGGTGATGGTGGCCTCATAGAATGAGTTTGGAAGTTTACCTTCCTCTGCCATTTTCTGGAAGAGTTTGAGGAGGATATGTGTTAGCTCCTCTCGAAATTTTTGGTAGAATTCAGCTGTGAAGCCGTCTGGACCTGGGCTTTTGCTTGCTGGAAGATTTCTGATTACCGTTTCAATTTCCGTGCTTGTGATGGGTCTGTTAAGATTTTCTATTTCTTCCTGGTTCAGTTTTGGAAAATTGTACTTTTCTAAGAATTTGTCCATTTCTTCCACGTTGTCCATTTTATTGGCATACAACTGCTGATAGTAGTCTCTTATGATCCTTTGTATTTCTGTGTTGTCTGTTGTGATCTCTCCATTTTCATTTCTAATTTTATTGATTTGATTTTTCTCTCTTTGCTTCTTGATGAGTCTGGCTAATGGTTTGTCAATTTTATTTATCCTTTCAAAGAACCAGCTTTTGGATTTGTTGATTTTTGCTATGGTCTCTTTTGTTTCTTTTGCATTTATTTCTGACCTAATTTTTTTTTTAATTTTATTTATTTATTTTTTTTAAATTTTAAAATCTTTAATTCTTACATGCATTCCCAAACATGAACCCCCCTCCCACCTCCCTCCCCATAACATCTTTCTGGGTCATCCCCATGCACCAGCCCCAAGCATGCTGCATCCTGCGTCTGACCTAATTTTTAAGATTTCTTTCCTTTTACTAACTCTGGGGTTCTCCAACTCTTCCTTTTCTAGTTGCTTTAGTTGTAGAGTTAGGTTGTTTATTTGACTTTTTTCTTGTTTCTTGAGGTATGCCTGTATTGCTATGAACTTTCCTCTTAGCACTGCTTTTATAGTGTCCCACAGGTTTTGGGTTGTTGTGTTTTCATTTTCATTAGTTTCTATGCATATTTTGATTTCTTTTTTGATTTCTTCTGTGATTTGTTGGTTATTCAGAAGTGTGTTGTTCAACCTCCTCATGTTGGAATTTTTAATAGTTTTTCTCCTGTAATTGAGATCTAATCTTAATGCATTATGGTCAGAAAAGATGCTTGGAATGATTTCGATTTTTTTAAATTTATCAAGTTTAGATTTATGGCCCAGGATGTGATCTATCCTGGAGAAGGTTCCATGAGCACTTGAGAAAAAGGTGAAATTCATTGTTTTGGGGTGAAATGTCCTATAGATATCAATTAGGTCTAACTGGTCTAATGTATCATTTAAAGTTTGCATTTCTTTGTTAAGTTTCTGTTTAGTTGATCTGTCCATAGGTGTGAGTGGTGTATTAAAGTCTCCCGCTATTATTGTGTTATTGTTAATTTCCCCTTTCATACTTGTTAGAATTTGCCTTACATTTTGCTGTGCTCCTATATTGGGTGCATATATATTTATGATTGCTATATCTTTTTCTTGGATTGTTCCTTTGATCATTATGTAGTGGCCTTCTTTGTCTCTTTTCACAGCCTTTGTTTTATTTTTTTTTTATTTTTTTAATTTTTTTTTTATTAAAAAATTTTTTTATTTATTTATTTTTTTATTTTTTTAGTTTTTTATTTTTTAAATTTTAAAATCTTTAATTCTTACATGCATTCCCAAACATGAACCCCCCTCCCACCTCCCTCTCCATAACATCTTTCTGGGTCATCCCCATGCACCAGCCCCAAGCATGCTGCATCCTGCGTCAGACATAGACTGGCGATTCAATTCACATGATAGTATACATGTTAGAATGGCATTCTCCCAAATCATCCCACCCTCTCCCTCTCCCTCTGAGTCCAAAAGTCCGTTATACACATCTGTGTCTCTTTCCCTGTCTTGCATACAGGGTCGTCATTGCCATCTTCCTAAATTCCATATATATGTGTTAGTATACTGTATTGGTGTTTTTCTTTCTGGCTTACTTCACTCTGTATAATCGGCTCCAGTTTCATCCATCTCATCAGAACTGATTCAAATGAATTCTTTTTAACGGCTGAGTAATACTCCATTGTGTATATGTACCACAGCTTTCTTATCCATTCATCTGCTGATGGACATCTAGGTTGTTTCCATGTCCTGGCTATTATAAACAGTGCTGCGATGAACATTGGGGTACATGTGTCTCTTTCAATTCTGGTTTCCTCGGTGTGTATGCCCAGAAGTGGGATTGCTGGGTCATAAGGTAGTTCTATTTGCAATTTTTAAGGAATCTGCACACTGTTCTCCATAGTGGCTGTACTAGTTTGCATTCCCACCAACAGTGTAGGAGGGTTCCCTTTTCTCCACACCCTCTCCAGCATTTATTGCTTGCAGATTTTTGGATCGCAGCCATTCTGACTGGTGTGAAGTGGTACCTCATTGTGGTTTTGATTTGCATTTCTCTAATAATGAGTGATGTTGAGCATCTTTTCATGTGTTTGTTAGCCATCCGTATGTCTTCTTTGGAGAAATGTCTATTTAGTTCTTTGGCCCATTTTTTGATTGGGTCGTTTATTTTTCTGGAGTTGAGCTGCAGAAGTTGCTTGTATATTTTTGAGATTAGTTGTTTGTCAGTTGCTTCATTTGCTATTATTTTCTCCCATTCAGAAGGCTGTCTTTTCACCTTGCTTATATTTTCCTTTGTTGTGCAGAAGCTTTTAATTTTAATTAGATCCCATTTGTTTATTTTTGCTTTGATTTCCAGAATTCTGGGAGGTGGATCATAGAGGATCCTGCTGTGATTTATGTCTGAGAGTGTTTTGCCTATGTTCTCCTCTAGGAGTTCCATAGTTTCTGATCTTACATCTAGATCTTTAATCCATTTTGAGTTTATTTTTGTGTGCGGTGTTAGAAAGTGATCTAGTTTCATTCTTTTACAAGTGGTTGACCAGTTTTCCCAGCACCACTTGTTAAAGAGATTGTCTTTACTCCATTGTATATTCTTGCCTCCTTTGTCAAAGATAAGGTGTCCATATGTGTGTGGATTTATCTCTGGGCTTTCTATTTTGTTCCATTGATCTATATGTCTGTCTTTGTGCCAGTACCATACTGTCTTGATGACTGTGGCTTTGTAGTAGAGCCTGAAGTCAGGCAAGTTGATTCCTCCAGTTCCATTCTTCTTTCTCAAGATTGCTTTGGCTATTCGAGGTTTTTGTATTTCCATACAAATCTTGAAATTATTTGTTCTAGTTCTGTGAAAAATGTGCCTGGTAGCTTGATAGGGATTGCATTGAATTTGTAAATTGCTTTGGGTAGTATCCTCATTTTCACTATATTGATTCTTCCAATCCATGAACATGGTATATTTCTCCATCTATTAGTGTCCTCTTTGATTTCTTTCATCAGTGTTTTATAGTTTTCTATATATAGGTCTTTAGTTTCTTTAGGTAGATATATTCCTAAGTATTTTATTCTTTTCGTTGCAATGGTGAATGGAATTGTTTCCTTAATTTCTTTTCTACTTTCTCATTATTCGTGTATAGGAATGCAAGGGATTTCTGTGTGTTGATTTTATATCCTGCAACTTTACTATATTCATTGATGAGCTCTAGTAATTATCTGGTGGAGTCTTTAGGGTTTTCCATGTAGAGGATCATGTCATCTGCAAACAGTGAGAGTTTTACTTCTTCTTTTCCAATTTGGATTCCTTTTATTTCTTTTTCTGCTCTGATTGCTGTGGCCAAAACTTCCGGAACTATGTTGAATAGTAGCGGTGAAAGTGGGCACCCTTGTCTTGTTCCTGACTTTAGGGAAATGCTTTCAATTTTTCACCATTGAGGATAATGTTTGCTGTGGGTTTGTCATAGATAGCTTTTATTATGTTGAGATATGTTCCTTCTATTCCTGCTTTCTGGAGAGTTTTTATCATAAATGGATGTTGAATTTTGTCAAAGGCCTTCTCTGCATCTATTGAGATAATCATATGGTTTTATTTTTCAATTTGTTAATGTGGTGAATTACATTGATTGATTTGCGGATAT
This sequence comes from Ovis aries, assembly GCF_016772045.2. Lineage (NCBI taxonomy): Eukaryota > Metazoa > Chordata > Mammalia > Artiodactyla > Bovidae > Ovis > Ovis aries. The sequence continues at coordinate 113,028,893 of NC_056055.1, read as the reverse complement.
TGAAGAATCCTTGCATCCCTGGGATAAAGCCCACTTGGTCATGGTGTATGATCTTTTAATGTGTTGTTGGATTCTGATTGCTAGAATTTTGTTGAGGATTTTTGCATCTATGTTCATCAGAGATATTGGCCTGTAGTTTTCTTTTTTGTGACATCTTTGTCAGGTTTTGGTATTAGGGTGATGGTGGCCTCATAGAATGAGTTTGGAAGTTTACCTTCCTCTGCAATTTCTGGAAGAGTTTGAGTAGGATAGGTGTTAGCTCTTCTCGAAATTTTTGGTAGAATTCAGCTGTGAAGCCATCTGGACCTGGGCTTTTGTTTGCTGGAAGATTTCTGATTACAGTATCAATTTCCGTGCTTGTGATGGGTCTGTTAAGATTTTCGATTTCTTCCTGGTTCAGTTTTGGAAAATTGTACTTTTCTAAGAATTTGTCCATTTCTTCCACGTTGTCCATTTTATTGGCATACAACTGCTGATAGTAGTCTCTTATGATCCTTTGTATTTCTGTGTTGTCTGTTGTGATCTCTCCATTTTCATTTGTAATTTTATTGATTTGATTTTTCTCTCTTTGCTTCTTGATGAGTCTGGCTAATGGTTTGTCAATTTTATTTATCCTTTCAAAGAACCAGCTTTTGGCTTTGTTGATTTTTGCTATGGTCTCTTTTGTTTCTTTTGCATTTATTTCTGCCCTAATTTTTAAGATTTCTTTCCTTCTACTCACTCTGGGGTTCTCCAACTCTTCCTTTTCTAGTTGCTTTAGTTGTAGAGTTAGGTTATTTATTTGACTTTTTCTTGTTTCTTGAGGTATGCCTGTATTGCTATGAACTTTCCTCTTAGCACTGCTTTTATAGTGTCCCACAGGTTTTGGGTTGTTGTGTTTTCATTTTCATTAGTTTCTATGCATATTTTGATTTCTTTTTGATTTCTTCTGTGATTTGTTGGTTATTCAGAAGTGTGTTGTTCAACCTCCTCATGTTGGCATTTTTAATAGTTTTTCTCCTGTAATTGAGATCTAATCTTAATGCATTATGGTCAGAAAAGATGCTTGGAATGATTTCGATTTTTTGAATTTATCAAGTTTAGATTTATGGCCCAGGATGTGATCTATCCTGGAGAAGGTTCCATGAGCACTTGAAAAAGGTGAAATTCGTTGTTTTGGGGTGAAATGTCCTATAGATATCAATTAGGTCTAACTGATCTAATGTATCATTTAAAGTTTGCGTTTCTTTGTTAATTTTCTGTTTAGTTGATCTGTCCATAGGTGTGAGTGGGGTATTAAAGTCTCCCACTATTATTGTGTTATTGTTGATTTCCCTTTCATACTTGTTAGCATTTGTCTTACATATTGTGGTGCTCCTATATTGGGTGCATATATATTTATAATTGTTATATCTTCTTCTTGGATTGTTCCTTTGATCATTATGTAGTGGCCTTCTTTGTCTCTTTTCACAGCCTTTGTTTTAAAGTCTATTTTATCGGATATGAGTATTGCCACTCCTGCTTTCTTTTGGTCTCTATTCGCGTGGTATATCTTTTTCCAACCCTTCACTTTCAGTCTGTATGTGTCCCTTGTTTTGAGGTGGGTCTCTTGTAAGCAGCATATAGAGGGGTCTTGTTTTTGTATCCATTCGGCCAGTCTTTGTCTTTTGGTTGGGGCGTTCAACCCATTTATGTTTAAGGTAATTATTGATAAGTATGATCCCGTTGCCATTTACTTTATTGTTTTGGGTTCGGGTTTATACACCCTTTTCGTGATTCCTGTCTAGAGGATATCCTTTAGAATTTGTTGGAGAGCTGGTTTGGTGTTGCTGAATTCTCTCAGCTTTTGCTTGTCTGTAAAGCTTTTGATTTCTCCTTCGTATTTGAATGAGATCCTTGCTGGGTACAGTAATCTGGGCTGTAGGTTATTGTCTTTCATCACTTTAAGTATGTCTTGCCATACCCTCCTGGCCTGAAGAGTTTCTATTGACAGATCAGCTGTTATCCTTATGGGAATCCCCTTGTGTGTTATTTGTTGTTTTTCCCTTGCTGCTTTTAATATTTGTTCTTTGTGTTTGATCTTTGTTAATTTGATTAATATGTGTCTTGGGGTGTTTCGCCTTGGGTTTATCCTATTTGGAACTCTCTGTGTTTCTTGGACTTGGGTGATTATTTCCTTCCCCATTTTAGGGAAGTTTTCAACTATTATCTCCTCAAGGATTTTCTCATGATCTTTCTTTCTGTCTTCTTCTTCTGGGACTCCTATAATTCGAATGTTGGAGCGTTTCATATTGTCCTGGAGGTCTCTGAGATTGTCCTCGTTTCTTTTAATTCGTTTTTCTTGTTTCCTCTCTGATTCATTTATTTCTACCATTCTATCTTCTATTTCACTAATCCTATCTTCTGCCTCCGTTATTCTACTATTTGTTGCCTCCAGAGTGTTTCTGATCTCATTTATTGTGTTATTCATTATATTTTGACTCTTTTTATTTCTTCTAGGTCCTTGTTAAACCTTTCTTGCATCTTCTCAATCCTTGTCTCTAGGCTATTTATCTGTGTTTCCATTTTGATTTCAAGATTTTGGATCATTTTCACTATCAATATTCGGAATTCCTTCTCCGGTAGATTCCCTACTTCTTCCTCTTTTGTTTTGATTTGGTGGGCAACTCTCCTGTTCCTTTACCTGCTGAGTATTCCTCTGTCTCTTCATCTTGGTTATATTGCTGCGTTTGGGGTGGCCTTTTTATATTCTGATAATTTGTGGAGTTCTCTTTATTATGGAGCTTCCTCACTTTGGGTGGGGTTCTATCAGTGGCTTGTCAAGGTTTCCTGGTTAGGGAGGCTTGTGTTGGAGTTTTGGTGGGTGGAGCTGGGTTTCTTCTCTCTGGAGTGCAGTGGAGTGACCCGTAATGGGTTATGAGACATCAAAGGTTTTGGGATAATTTTGAGCTGCCTGTATATTGACGCTCAGGGGAGTGTTACTGTGTTGCTGGAGAATTTGCGTGGTATGTCTTGTTTTGGAACTTGTTGGCCCTTGGGTGGAGCTTGGTTTCAGTGTAGGTATGAAGGCTTTTGATGAGCTCCTATTGCTTAATGTTCCCTGAATTCAAGAGTTCTCTAATGTTTTCAGGCTTTGGGTTTAAGCTTCCTGCTTCTGGTTTTCAGTTTTATTTTCACAGTAGCCTCTAGACTTCTCCATCTATACAGCACCGATGATTAAACATCTAGGTTAAAGATGAAAAGTTTCTCCACCTTGAGGGACACTCAGAGAGGTTCACTGAGTTACAAGGAGAAGAGAAGATGGAGGGGTAGTTAGAGGTAACTGGAATGAGATGTGGTGAGATCAAGAGAGGAGAGAGCAAACTAGCCAGTAGTTACTTCCTTATGTGCGCTCTATAGTCTGGACCGCTCAGAGGTATTTACAGAGTTATACGGGGAAGAGGAGAGGGAGGAAGTAGACAGAGGTGACCAGGAGGATAAGAGAGAGGAATGAGTAGGAGAGAGACAAATCCTGCCAGTAACCAGTTCCTTAAGGTGTTCTCTACCGTCTGGAACACACAGAGATTCACAGAGTTGGATAGAGAAGAGATGGGGAGAAAAGAGACAGAGGCCACCTGGTGGAGAAAAAGGAGAGTCCAGAGGAGGAGAGAGTGGTCAAGCCAGTAATCTCGCTCTCAGGTAAACTGGGGTAGTGAAGTTTGGGTTTTTAAATGTACAAAATTGACAACAAAGATTAAAAATCTGGAGTAGAGGTTGGATTTTCAAAGATACAATATTAAAAGAAAAGCAGAAGGAAAAAGGAAGAAAGAAAGAAAAAAGAATTATTAAAAACAAACAAACAAACAAAAAAAAAACAAAACAAAACACCAACAACCATCCAAAGAGTATATATGGTGTTTGCCTTAAAAAAAAAAAAGTCTTTTTTTTAAAAAATAGTAATACTAGGTTATAGAAATAAAAATTAGAGGAGAAATAGAAGATTTAACAATTAAAAAAACTCGGAAAAAAAAGAAAAAAAAAAGCAAAAGGCAAAAAAAAAAGAATGATTTTAAAAATATTAAAAATTAAAAATATATCTGGCTCTTCTCTGATGTTATGGGCCGTGTGGGCTCACTTCCAAGGTGGTTCCCTCTGTTTAACTTCTTCTGTTTGCTGGTTTTTAGGCTCACTAGTTCAGTCGCGCTTTGGGGAGGGGGGTGCTGCAAACAAATAGCACTGTCGTGTGTACACAGTATCTCTGCCCCGCTTGACCTGTCCTTCCTCGCGGCGCACAAACCGCTCCGGCTCTACAATGCTCAGCCGGGAACCGTCTGGGGCCGGCCCTAGGCTGCGTGCACTTCCCGGTCCAAGCCGCTCAGGTTCGGCCCTCAGGCAGCCCTCAGAGGCACAAATGCGGCTGGGACTGCGCTTTGTGCCCTTCCCAGGTCCGAGTAGCTCAGGAGTTTGGCGAAGCAGTCGCCGCAGCTTATCACCTTTCCGCCGCTGCCGCTCAGCTCTCTGGGTGGACCGCTGGCGCACCCCGTGAGGCAGACTGTGACTGTCCAGCACCCCCAGAAGTCTTAGCAATGGAGCCTGCTTGCAGTTAGGTAAGTAAAGTCTCTCCGGGTCTGCAATTGCCCCTTTCCAGTCCTTACGGCTCTGGCTGCCTGTCCCCGGCGGGGAATGGTCCGCAGCTGGCTTTTTCCATTCCGTCCTTTGTTCTGTGCTCGGTCCTGGCGGTGTCTTATGTTCGAGCTTTTCGCGTGGTAGCTATCCCACAGTCTGGTTTGTTAGCCCAAGTTAGATCATTCTGGTGGAGCGTGGGGCGTTCCTGCCCGACTCTTACAAAGCTCTGCAGCCCGCGCCTCCCGCGCGTCCCTGCCCTGCCCCCACTTCCCAATGGCGGATGCAGGCGTCTGTGCTGCTTTTCCGCTGGGGGAGTTACTGGTGGGCTTGTAATCTCTTGGTTTTAATTATTTATCTATTTTTCCTTCCTGTTATGTTGCCCTCTGTGTTTCCAAGGCTCGCCACAGACTCGGCAGGGAGAGTGTTTCCTGGTGTTTGGAAACCTCTCTTCTTAAAATTCCCTTCCCGGGACGGGCTTCCCTTCCCGGGACTGAGCTCCTCCCACCTCCTTTGTCTCCTTTTTCGTCTTTTATATTTTTTCCTACCTGTTTTTGAAGACAATGGTCTGCTTTTCTGGTTGCCTGATGTCCTCTGCCAGCCTACAGAAATTGTTTTGTGGAGTTTGCTCGGCGTTGAAATGTTCTTTTGAGGAATTTGTGAGGGAGAACGTGATCTTCCCGTCCTATTCCTCCGCCATCTTTCTAAAAATTACAGCCTTTGTTTTAAAGTCTATTTTATCGGATATGAGTATTGCCACTCCTGCTTTCTTTTGGTCTCTATTTGCGTGGAATATCTTTTTCCAGCCCTTCATTTTCAGTCTGTAGGCGTCCCTTGTTTTGAGGTGGGTCTCTTGTAAGCAGCATACAGAGGGGTCTTGTTTTTGTAACCATGCAGCCAGTCTTTGCCTTTTGGTTGGGGCGTTCAACCCATTTATGTTTAAGGTAATTATTGATAAGTATGATCCCATTACCATTTACTTAATTGTTTTGGGTTCGGGTTTATACACCCTTTTTGTGTTTCCTGCCTAGAGAATATCCTTTAGCATTTGTTGGAGAGCTGGTTTGGTGGTGCTGAATTCTCTCAGCTTTTGCTTGTCTGTAAAGCTTTTGATTTCTCCTTCGTATTTGAATGAGATCCTTGCTGGGTACAGTAATCTGGGCTGTAGGTTATTGTCTTTCTTCACTTTAAGTATGTCTTGCCATTCCCTCCTGGCCTGAAGAGTTTCTATTGAAAGATCAGCTGTTATCCTTATGGGAACCCCTTGTGTATTATTTGTTGTTTTCCCTTGCTGCTTTTAATATTTGTTCTTTGTGTTTGATCTTTGTTAATTTGATTAATATGTGTCTTGGGGTGTTTTGCCTTGGGTTTATCCTATTTGGGACTCTCTGTGTTTCCTGGACTTGAGCGATTATTTCCTTCCACATTTTAGGAAAGTTTTCAACTATTATCTCCTCAAGTATTTTCTCATGTTCTTTCTCTTTGGCTTCTTCTTCTGGGACTCCTATAATTCGAATATTGGAGCGTTTCATGTTGTCCTGGAGGTCTCTGAGATTGTCTTCATTTATTTTAATTCATTTTTCTTGTTTCCTCTCTGATTCATTTATTTCTACCATTCTATCTTCTATTTCACTAATCCTATCTTCTGCCTCATTATTCTACTATTTTGCCTCTAGAGTGTTTCTGGTCTCATTTATTGCATTATTCATTATATATTGACTCTTTTTATTTCTTCTGAGTCCTTGTTAAACCTTTCTTGCATCTTCTCAATCCTTGTCTCCAGGCTATTTATCTGTGATTCCATTTTAATTTCAAGATTTTGGATCATTTTCACTATCATTATTAGGAATTCTTTTCAGGTAGATTCCTACCTCTTCCTCTTTTGCTTGGTTTTGTGGTCATTTCTCCTGTTCCTTTACCTGCTGAGTATTCCTCTGTCTCTTCATCTTGGTCATATTGCTGCGTTTGGGGTGCCCTTTTATATTCTTGTAATTTGTGGACTTCTCTTTATTATGGCGCTTCCTCACTGTGGGTGGGGTTGTATCAGTGGCTTGTCAAGGTTTCCTGGTTAGGGAGGCTTGTGTTGGAGTTCTGGTGGGTGTAGCTGGGTTTCTTCTCTCTGGAGTGCAGCGGAGTGACCATTAATGTGTTATGAGACGTCAAAGGTTTTGGAGTAGCTTTGAGCTGCCTGTATATTGAAGCTCAGGAGTGTGTTCCTGTGTTGCTGGAGAATTTGTGTGATATGTCTTGCTCTGGAACTTGTCGGCCCTTGGGTGGAGCTTGGTTTCAGTGTAGGTATGGAGGCGTTTGATGAGCTCCTGTTGCTCTATATTCCCTTAATTCAGGAGTTCTCTGATGGTCTCAGGCTTTGGACTTAAGCCTCCTGCTTCTGGTTTTCAGGTTTATTTTTACTGTAGCCTCTAGATTTCTCCATCTATACAGCACCAATGATAAAACATCTAGGTTAAAGATGAAAAGTTTCTCCACATTGAGGGACACCCAGAGAGGTTTACTGAGTTACATTGAGAAGAGAAGAGGGAGGGGGTAGTTAGAGGTGACTGGAATGAGATGCGGTGAGATCAAAAGAGGAGAGAGCAAGCTAGCCGGTAGTCACTTCCTTATGTGCACTCCATAGTCTGGACCGCTCAGAGGTATTTATGGAGTTATACAGGGAACAGGAGAGGGAGGAAGTAGACAGATGTGGCCAGGAGGATAAGAGAGAGGAATGAAAAGGAGAGAGACAAATCCTGCCAGTAACCAGTTCATTAGGTGTTCTCCACCGTCTGGAACACACAGAGTTGCATAGAGAAGAGATGGGGGAGGAAAGAGACAGAGGCCACCTGGTGGAGAGAAAGGAGAGTCCAAAGGAGGAGAGAGTGGTCAAGCCAGTAATCTCGCTCTCAGGTAAACTTGGTTAGTGAAGTTTGGGTTTTTAAATGTACAAAATTGACAACAAAAACCAAAAACCAAAGTTTAAAAATCTAGAGTAGAGTTTGGATTTTCAAAAATACAATATTAAAGAAAAGAAGCAGAAGGAAAAAAGAAAAAAAAGCCACAAGAATTATTAAAAACTCCAACAACAACCACATAAAGCCTTTACATGGTGTTTGCCGTAAAAAAATAGAGTCTTTGTTTTGAAAAGTAATAGTAGGTTATAGAAATAAAAATTAAAGGAGACATAGTAGAGTTAACAATTAAAAAAAAGTTAGAAAGAAAAAGAAAGAAAAAAAAAAGAGGGGAAAAAAAGGAATGACTGTAAAAATAGCCAAAATATATCTGGCCCTTCTCTGATGTTGTGGGCAGTGTGGGGTCACTTCCAAGGCGGTTCCCTCTGTTTAACTTCTTCTGTTTGCTGGTTTTTTAGGCTCACTTGTTCAGTCACGCTGTGGGGAGTTGGGGCTGCTGCAAACAAATAACAGTGTCATGTGCACACAGTGTCTCAGCCCCGCTGGACCTGTCCTTTCTCGCAGTGCACAAACCGCTCCGGTTCTACGATGCTCAGCTGGGAACCGTTTGAGGCCAGCCTTAGGCTGCGTGCACCTCCCCGGTCTAAGCAGCTCAGGTTCGGCACTCAGGTAGCCCTCAGAGGCTCAGATTCTGTTGGGACTGCGTTTTGTGCCTTCCCAGGTCCAAGTAGCTCAGGAGTTTGGCGAGCGCAGTCGCTGCGACTTGTCACCTTTTCTGTCCCTGCTGCTCAGTTTTCTGGGTGTACCACTGGCGCCCCTTGTGAGGCAGATGGTGACTGTCCAGCACCCCCAGAAGTCTTAGCAATGAAGTCTGCTTGCAGTTTGGTAGGTAAAGTCTCTCCGCGGCTGCAATTGCCTCTTTCCAGCCCTTACAGCTCTGGCTGCCTGTCCCCAGTGGGGGATGGTCTGCAGCCTGCTATTTCCATTCAGTCCTTTGTTCTGTGCACGGTCCTGGCGGTGTCTTATGTTCGAGCTTTTCGCGTGGTAGCTATCCCACAGTCTGGTTTGCTAGCCCAAGTTAGATCGTTTTGGTTATGCATGGGGCGTTCCTGCCCGATTCTTACAAATCTCTGCAGCCGGCACCTCCCGCGCTTCCGTGCTGTGCCCCCACTTGCTAGTGGTGGATGCAGGCGTCTGTGTTGCTTCTCCGCTGGGGGAGTTACTGTTGGGCTTGTAATCTGTTGGTTTTAATTATTTCTTTATTTTTCCTTCCTGTTATGTTGCCTCTGTGTTTCCAAGGCTCACCACAGACTCGGCAGGGAGAGTGTTTCCAGGTGTTTGGAAACCTCTCTTCTTAAAATTCCCTTCCCGGTACAGGCTTCCCTTCCCAGGATGGAACACCTCCCATCTCCTTTGTCTCTCTTTTCGTCTTTTATATTTTTTCCTACCTGTTTTTGAAGACAATGGTCTGCTTTTCTGGTTGCCTGATGTCCTCTGCCAGCCTACAGAAGTTGTTTTGTGGAGTTTGCTCAGTGTTGAAATGTTCTTTTGAGGAATTTGTGAGGGAGAAAGCGGTCTTCCTGTCCTATTCTTCTCTCATCTTAGGACCGCCCTGTCCCAAAGCTTTCTTATCCATTCGTCTGCTGATGGACATCTAGGTTGTTTCCAAGTCCTGGCTATTATAAACAGTGCTGCGATGAACATTGGGGTACAAGTCTCTTTCAATTCTGGTTTTCTCGTTGTGTTAAAAGCTTCGGCACAACAAAGGAAACTATAAGCAAAGTGAAAAGATAGCCTTCTGAATGGGGAGAAATTAATGGCAAATGAAGCAACTGACAAACAACTAATCTCAAGAATATACAAGCAACTTATGCAGCTCAAGTCCAGAAAAATAAATGACCCAATCAAAAAATGGGCCAAAGTACTAAATAGACATTTCTTCAAAGAAGAAATATGGATGGCTAACAAACACATGAAAAGATGCTTAACATCACTCATTATCAGAGAAATGCAAATCAAAACCACAATGAGGTACCATTTCACACCAGTCAGAATGGCTGTGATCCAAAGTCTACAAGCAATAAATGCTGGAGAGGGTGTGCAGAAAAGGAACCCTCTTACAATGTTGGTGGTAATGCAAATTAGTACAGCCACTATGGAGAACAGTGTGGATATTCCTTAAAAAATTTCAAATAGAACTGCTTTATGACCCAGCAACCCCACTGCTGGGCATACACACCGAGGAAACCAGAATTGAAAGAGACACGTATCTTTCTTTTATCCTTTCCTTTTGCTGCTCTTCTTTTATCATATACTTATAAGGCCTCCTCAGATAACCATTTTGCCTTCTTGCATTTCTTTTTCTTGGGGAGGTTTTCAATCACTGCATCCTACAAAATGTTATGAACCTCTGTCCATAATTCTTCAGGCACTCTTATCTATGAGATTTAATCCTGTGACTCTATTTGTCTCTTCCACTGGATAATCATAAAGGATTTGATTTAGGTCATGTGTGAATGGCCTACTGGTTTTCCCTACTTTCTTTTATCTTTGAATTTGAAAATTAGGAGCTCTTAAATGGGGAATTATAAATAGTAATATTGAGAAAATTGAGATGCATGCATCTTTTAAAATCAGTGTTTCAATTTTTAAAAATATATGTAGCTAGAATTGGAATTTCTGGATCACATGGTAGTTCTATTTTACTTTTGTTTTTTAAAGAGACTAGCATATGATTTTCTCCAGTGGCTACATGAATTTACACTCCCAGCAACAGTTTATATAGGCTCCCATTTTCCCACATCCTCCCCAACATTTTTATTCATGGTCTTTTTTATGATAGTCGTGTTCAGATGTGTGAGATGCTATCTCATTCTGGATTTTACATTCCTCTAATACTCAGCAGTGGCCACAGGACTGAAAAAGGTCAGTTTTCATTCCAGTCCCAAAGAAAGGCAATGCCAAAGAATTCTCAAACCACCACACAATTGCACTCACCTCACAAGCAAGTAAAGTAATGCTCAAAATTCTCCAAGCCAGGCTTCAGCAATACGTGAACCGTGAACTTCCTGATGTTCAAGCTAGTTTTGGAAAAGACAGAGGAACCAGAGATCAAGTTGCCAACATCTGTTGGATTATGGAAAAAGCAAGAGAGTTCCAGAAAACATCTATTTCTGCTTTATTGACTATGATAAAGCCTTTGACTGTGTAGATCACAATAAACTGTGGAAAATTCTGAAAGAGACGGGAATACAAGACCACCTGATCTGCCTCTTGAGAAACCCTATATGCAGGTCAGGAAGCAACAGTTAGAACTGGACATGGAACAACAGACTGGTTCCAAATAGGAAAAGGAGTACGTCAAGGCTGTATATTGTCACCCTGCTTATTTAACGTATATGCAGAGTACATCATGAGCAAAGCTTGGCTGGAAGAAGCACCAGGTGGAATCAAGATTGCCAGGAGAAATATCAATAACCTCATATATGCAGATGACACCACCCTTATGGCAGAAAGTGAAGAGGAACTAAAAGCCCTCTTGATGAAAGTGAAAGAGGAGAGTGAAAAAGTTGGCTTAAAGATCAACATTCAGAAAACAAAGATCATGACATCTGGTCCCATCACTTCATGGGAAGTAGATGGGGAAACAGTGGAAACAGTGTCAGAATTTATTTTGGGGGGCTCCCAAATCACTGCAGATGGTGACTGCAGCCATGAAATTAAAAGACGCTTACTCCTTGGAAGAGAAATTATGACCAATCTAGATAGCATATTTAAAAGCAGAGACATTACTTTGCCAACAAAAGTCTGTCTGGTCAAGACTACGGTTTTCCCAGTGGTCATGTATGGATGTGAGAGTTGGACTTGTAAGGAAGCTGAGCGCTGAAGAACTGATGCTTTTGCACTGTGGTGTTGGAGAAGACTCTTGAAAGTCCCTTGGACTGCAAGGCGATACAACCAGTCCATCCTAAAGGAGATCAGCCCTGGGTGTTCATTGGAAGGGCTGATGCTGAGGCTGAAACTCCAATACTTGGGCCACTGCATGTGAAGTGTTGACTCATTGGAAAAGACCCTGATGCTGGGAGGAATTTGGGGCAGGATCAGAAGGGGATGACAGAAGATGAGATGGCTGGATGGCATCACCAACTTGATGGACGTGAATTTGTGTAAACTCTGGGAGTTGGTGATGGACAAGGAGGCCTGGCGTGCTGCGATTCATGGGGTCACAAAGAGTCGGATACGACTGAGAGACTGAACTGAACTGAATGATTAGTAATGTTAAGGATTTTTCCCATGTGCCTATTAGCTAGCTGCATGTCTTCTGTGGAAAAAATGTATATTCATATTCCCTGCACATTTCATGATTGCATTGTTTGTAGTTTTGTTTATTTCATCAACTGTTGACTTTTATGAACTCTTTATATATTCTGAGTATTAATGACTTTTCTGTCATATTTACAAATGTTTTATCTTATTCAGTAACTTGTCTTTTCATTTTGTCCATGATTTTCTGTGCTGCACAAAAGCTTTGAAGTCTAGTTAGGTCCCATTTGTTTATTTTTGCTTTTATTTCCTTTCTTTTAAGAGACAGATCCAAAATAATATTGCTAACATTTATGTCGAAGAGTGTTTTATTTTTTCTTCCAGAAGATTTATGGTTTCTAGTCTTACATTTAGGTATTTACCCATTTTGAGTTTATTTTCATATATGATATGAGAAATGTTCTGACTTTGTTCCTTAACACATAGCTGTCCAGTGTTACCAGCACCACTTATTGAAGAGATTGTATTTGCATATTGTCGCCTCCTTTGTCATATATTAATTGACCACAAGCGTGTGGGTGATTTGGGGAGGCTCCTTATTCTGTTCTCTTGATTTGTCTATTTGTGTGTGTGTGTGTTGTGTGTGTGCATGCATGCATGTGTGCCATTACCCATGCGTATTGTCACTGTATAGTATTGCTTGAAATCAGAGAGTATGATAACTCCAACTTTGATATTTTTTCCCAAGATTGTTTTGGGTATTTAGGATCTTTGTGTTTCCACATAACCTTTAAAACTATTTGTTCTAGTTCTATGAAAAATGTCATTGATATTTTGGTTGGAATTTCAATGAGTCCATAGATTTTCTTGAGTACTATGGTCATTTTAACAATATAAAATCTTACAATTTTTGAACATGGTATATCTTTCCATCTGTGTCATAATTATTTCATTCATCAGTGCTTTATAATTCCTGAATACAGATCTGTTACTTCCATTACACAGGCTTATACATAGGTATTTTATTATTTTCATGCAATGTTAAATGGGATTATTTCCTTAATTTCTCCTTCTGAGAGTTTAAGTGTGTAGAAATGCAACAGATTTCTGTATATTAATTTTATAACCTGAAACTTTACCAAATTCAGTCTTCTTGCCTGGAGTATCCCGGGGATGGGCGAGCCTGCTGGGCTGCTGTCGATGGAGTCACACAGAGTCGGACATGACTGAAGTGACTTAGCAACAGCAGCAGGAGCAGCAGCAGCAGCAGTTTTCTGGTATTATCTTTAGGATTTTCTCTGTATAGTTTATATCATCTACAAACAGTGACTGTTTTACTGCTTCCTTTACATTTTGGATTCCTATTATTCCTTTTCTTGTCTAATTGATGTGGCCAGGACTTTCAATACTATATTCAATAGACGTGGCAAGAATGGTTATTTTTGTCTTGTTCCTGATCTTAGAAAAAAATATTTACTGGTATCCTGGTACCATAAAACATATCATAAGTATGAAGATCATGGTGTATGAATGTTTTCATCTTTTCCTGTATTGTTGGATTCAGTTTGGTAGTATTTGTTGAGGATTTTTGCATATACCTGCATCAGTAGTATTGGTCTGAAATTTTCTTTGTGTGTGTGATATCTTAGCCTCATTTTGGTGTCCGAGTGAGATTAGCCTCATAGTATGAGTTTGAAAGCATTCCTTTTCCCACAATTCTTTGGAATAGTTTCAGAAAAATACATGTCAACTCTTCTCTAACTGTTTAGTAGAATCCACTGTGAAGTAATGTGGTCCTAAACTATTTTGGGGGACAGTTTTAAATTACTGATTCCATTTTATTGCTGTTAAATTGTCCATTCATATTTTCTACTTTTGTTTCAGTCAGGAGGTTTTTCTAAGGCTTTATGCATTTATTCTAGGTTGTCTATTTTATTGGCATATGGTTGTCTGTAGTAGTCTCTTCTGATCTTTTGTATTTCTCTGCTGTCAATTATAACTCCTATTAGGGTGGTATAATCTGGATATGTGAGGTTGTTGCTATTTCTCCCAGCAATCTTGATTCCAGCTTGTGAGTCATTCAGCCTGACATTTCACATGATATATTCTGCATATAAATTAAACAAGCAGGGTGACAAAACACAGCCTTGATGTAATCCTTTCCCAATGTGGACCCGTCCAATGTCTCTTGTCCAGTTGTAACTGTTGCTTCTTGTGCTGCATACAGGTTTCTCAGGAGATAGGTAAGGTGGTCTGGTATTCCCATCTCTCTAAGAATTTCCCACAGTTTGTTCTGATCCACAGAGTCAAAGCCTTTAACATAGTCAATGGAACAGAGGTAGTTTGTTTGTTTATTCATTTCCTTGCATTTTCTATGATCTAGTAGATATTGGCAATTTGATCTCTGGCTTCTCTGCTTTTTCTAATGAAAGGTTGTTGAATCACGCAAAGACGCCGGGATTCTTGGCCCCTGGAGGAGAAGAATTCAATGAGGGTCCAGAGACAAGGCTTGATCTCTCACAGCTTTTGTGTAATAAAGTTTTATTAAAGTATAAAGGAGATGGAGAAAGCTTCTGACATAGGCATCAAAAAGGGGCAGAAAGAGAGCCCCTACTAGTCTTCAGCTGGATGTTATATAGTCACTGCTGCTGCTAAGTCGCTTCAGTTGTGTCTGACTCTGTGCGACCCCATACACAGCAGCCCACCAGGCTCCCCCATCCCTGGGATTCTCCAGGCAAGAACACTGGAGTGGGTTGCCATTTCCTTCTCCAAATATATAGTCAAATATATAGTCATTAGCAGTCTGTCAATAAAAGAAAGGAATGTCTTAAAACACAGAATGGCACCAGGTCCTTCACCCATAAGATGCATTTTGGGATAATCTTGGCATCAAATGATTCATCCTGGGCCATAAAATGATTAACTTGAATCTTGAAGAAGATCACCATACAAATAATTTCGTTTTCATAGATTAGGGGAACAATATCTGAGTATAACATACTGGTTTGTCAAGTAGATTCTGAGCCAAGAGGTGGAACTGACTTGAGGACAGAGTTTGGGGTAAATGCATAGTACATTAGCATAGCTTAAGATAAACATTTCCATAAGAGAAATGTATTGGTTATCTGTAGGTTTAAGAATAGTTAACTTCAGGTGAAACCAGGTGTCATTATGGCAAAACAGTATTTTAAGAGAAACCTCCTTTTAAATTTGTATAGAGAAGGAAAAAATATCGCTAGTTTGTTTTCTCCTGCCGCTTAAGAGATAAAAATGTCTGACACTTGCAGACTATTTCCTCCATTTGGAGACCCCTGGCCTCTCACTAGATCCAGCTTGTACATATGAAAGTTCTCAGTTCACATAGGGCTGAAGCCTAGTTTGAAGGATTTTGAGCATTACATTGCTAGAATGTGAACTGAGTGCAATTGTACAGAATTTGAATATTCTTTGGCTTTGCCTTTCCTTGAGCTTGGAATGAAAACTGACCTTTTCTCTGTCCTGTTTCCACTGATTAATTTCCTAATTTGTTGGCATATTGCATTGTAGGACATTAACAGCATCGTCTTTTATGATTTTAAATAGCTCAGCTGGAATTCCGTCACTTCCAATAGCTTGGTACTTCACACTCCAGGATGTCTAGCTCTAGGTAAGTGACCACACCATTGTGGTTTCCAGGTCATTTTTGTACAGTTCTTCTGTATATTCTTGCCACCTCTTCTTTATCTCTTTTGCTTCTGTTAGGTCCTTGCTGTTTCTGTCCTTTATTGTTCCCATCTTTGCTGGCTCAGAGGGTAAAGCATCTGCCTGCAATGCAGGAGACCTGGGTTCTATCCCTGGGTTGGAAAGATCCTTGGAGAAGAAAATGGCAACTCACTCCAATATTCTTGCCTGGGGAATCCCATGGATGAAGGAGCATGGTAGGCTTAGTTCATGGGGTCACAAAGAGTCAGACATGACTGAACGACTTCACTTTCACTTTGCATGAAATGTTTCCTGGATATCTCCAATTTCTTGAGGAAATCTCTAGAAATTCTATTGCTTTTCTCTATTTCTTTGCATTGTTCATTTAAGAAGACCTTCTTATCTCTCCTGCCATCTCTGGAATTCTGCACTGAATTAGGTATATCTTTCCTTTCCTACTTGCCTTTCACTTCTCTTCTTTCCTCTGCTATTTTTAGGGCCTCCTCAGAAAACTATTTTGGCTTGCTGCATTTCTTTTTCTTGTGGATGGTTTTGGTCACCATTTACTGTACAATGTTACAAACCTCCATCCATAGTTCTTTAGGCCCTCCATCTACTAGATCTAGTTCCTCGAATATATTCCTCACCTCCACTGTAGAATCTTAGAGTTGATTTTGTTCCACCCATACATTTTGGATTGCTTTTTTTGTTTGTTTGTTTGTTTGTCTTCAATTATTTTTTTAAAAATTTTCTCTTTCATTCCTTCAGTGATCCATTGATTTCTTCATAGCATATAGTTTAGGATCCACACATTCTTCTTCTTCTTCTTCTTCTTCTTCTTCTTTTTTTTTGAAGTTTTTTTCCCCTTGTAGTTTGTTTCTAGTCTCATATCATTGTGATTTGGAAAAGATGCTTAGCATCTTTCCATTTTCTTAAATCTACCAAGATTAATTCTTTGGCTTAGTATGTGATTTATCCAGAAGAATGTTTCATGTGCACTTGTAAAGAATATGTATTCTGTTACTTCCAGATGGAATAGTTTATATGTATATCTATTATATCCATCTGGTCTAAAGTTTCATTTAAGGCCTCACTGATTTTTCTGTCTGGATGATCTGTTCATTTATTGTATCATTATATTATCCCCCATTATGTCTTTAAGTATTTGCTTTGCCTATTAGTTGCTTCTATGTTTGATATTATATGTTCTTGAATTGACTCCTTGATCATTATATAGCATCCTTCTTTGCTATTTTGATGTATTTAAAGTCTATTTTTTCTACATATTGATACCCTGGCCTTCTATTGACTTTCATTCCATATTGACTTCCATTTCCTTTTTCCATCTCTTTCTTTTTGTCTGTGCATGTTAATATCTGAAAAGAGTCTCAGTATCTTGGTTTTGCATTCATTCAATCACTCTGTTTCTTTCAGTTGGATCATTTGCTCCATTTGCATCTATGGATAGTATTGATTTATAGTTTCTTATTGCCATCTTTTATTCTAATTTATTTATTTTTCATTTAAGGGTAACTGCTTTACAGAACTTTGCTGTTTTCTGTCAAACCTCAACATGGATCAGCCATAGGTATACACATATCCCTTCCCTTTTGCATCTCCCTCCCCATCCAATCCATCTAGATTGATACAGAGCCCCTGTTTGACTTTCCTGAGCCATACACTAAGTTCCCATTGGTTATCTATTTTACATATGGTAATGTAAGTTTCCATGTTACTTTTTCCATACATCTCATCCTCTCTTCCCCTTCCCTATGACAATAAACCTATTTTCTATGTCTGTTTCTCTATTGTGGCCCTATAAATAAATTCTTCAGTACAATTTTTATAGATTCTGTATATATGTGCTCAATTCAGTTCAGTCGCTCAGTCGTGTCCGACTCTTTGTGACCCCATGAACTGCAGCACTCCAGGCCTCCCTGTCCATCACCAACTCCCAGAGTTCACCCAAACCCATGTCCTATGTGTTACATTAAAATATTTACTTTTCACTTTCTGACTTACTTCACTATGCATAATAGGTTAAGTTTCATCCACCTCATTGGAAATGACTCATATGTGTTCCTTTTTATGGCTGAGTAATATTCCATTGGCATATGTACCACAACTTCTTTATCCATTCATCTGTTGTTGGACATCTAGGTTGCTTCCATGTTCCAACTATTATAAATAATGCTGCAACGAACAATGGGATACATGTGTCTCTTTAAATTTGTGTTTCCTTGGGGTATATGCCTAAGAGTGGGATTGCTGGATCAATGGTGGTTTTATTCCTTGTTTTTTAAGGAATCTTCATACCATCTTCCATTGTGGCTGTATCAATTTACATTCCCAAGAAAAGTACAAGAGCATTCACTTCTCTCTACACCCTCTCCATCATTTATTGATTGTAGACTTTTTGATGATGGCATCTTGACTGGTGTGAGGTGATATCTCATTGTGGTTTGAATTTTCATTTCTCTAATAATGAGCGATATTGAGCATCTTTTCACGTGTTTTTTAGCCATCTGCATTATTGCCATGAGAACCCCATGAAGAATATGAAAAGGCAAAAGATGGGACATTGAAAGATGAACTCCCCAGGTTGGTAGATTCCCAATATGCTACTGGAGATCAGTGGGAATAAACAGTGGAGAAATAACTCCAGGAAGAATAAAGAGTCAGAGCCAAAGCAAAAACAACATCCAGTTGTTGGTATAACTGGTGATAGAAGTAAAGTCTGATGCTGTAAAGAGCAATAGTGCAAAGGAATTGGTAATGTTAGGTCCATGAATCAAGACAAATTGGAACTGGTCAAGCAGGAGATGGTAAGAGTGGATGTTGACATTTTAGGGATCAGCGCACTAAAAAGCATTGGAATAAGTGAATTTAACTCATATGACCATTATACCTACTACTGTGGCCAAGAATCCCTTAGAAGAAATGGAGAAGTCTTCATAGTCAACAAAACAGTCTGAAATGCAGTACTTGGATGCAATCTCAAAAATAACAGAATGACCTCTATTCATCTCCAAGGCAAACCATTAAATATCACAGTATTCCAAGTGTATGCCCCAACTAGTAATGATGAAGAGGCTGAAGCTGAATGGTTCTATGAAAACCTATATGACCTTTTAGAACTAACACCAAAGAAAGACATCTTTTTCATTATAGGGGACTGGAATGCAAAAGTAGGAAGTAAAGAAATCCCTGGAATAACAGGCAAATTTGGCCTTGGAGTACAGAATGAAGCAGGGCAAAGGCTAATAGAGTTTTGCCAAGAGAATGCACTGGTCATAGCAAACACCCTCTTCCTGCAACACAAGAGAAGATTCTACACATGGAATGTGTAGAATTACACATCTACCAGATGGTTAATATCAAAATCAGACTGATTATATTCTTTTCGGCCAAAGATGGGGAAGCTCTATAAAGTAAGAAAAAACAAGGGCAGGAGCTGACTGTGGCTCAGATCATGAAATCCCTATTTCCAAATTCAGACTTAAATTGAAGAAAGTAGGGAAAACAACTAGACCATTCGGGTGTGGCATAAATCAAATCCCTTACCTTTATACAGTGCAAGTGAGAAATAGATTCAAGGGATTAGATCTGATAGCATGCCTGAAGAACTATGGATGGAAGTTCATGACTTTAAACAGGAGGCAGTGATCAAAACTATCCCCAAGAAAAAGAAATGCAAAAGGCAAAATGGTTGTCTCATGAAGGCTTCCAAATGGCTGAGATAAGAAGAGAGTGAAAGGCAAAGGAGAAAAGAAATGATATACCCATTTGAATGGAGAGTTTCAAAGAATAGCCAGGAGAGATTAAGTAAGCCTTCCAGAGTGATCAATGCAAAAAAAAAAAAAAAAAGAGAAAATAATAGAATGGGAAAGACTAGAGATACCAAGGAAATATTTAATGCAAAGATGGACACAATAAAGGACAGAAATGACATGGACCTAACAGAAGCAGAAGATATTAAAAAGAGGTTGTAAGAATACTCAGAAGAACTATACAAAAATGATCTTCATGACCCAGATAATCACGATGGTGTGATTGCTCACCTAGAACCAGGCATCCTGTAATGTGAAGTAAAGTGGGCCTTAGGAAGCATCACTACGAACAAAGCTAGTGGAGGTGATGGAATTCCAGCTGAGCTCTTTCAAATCCTAAAAGATGATGCTGTAAATGTGCTACATGCAATATGTTAGCAAATTTGGAAAACTCAGCAGTGGCCACATGACTGGAAAAGGTCAGTTTTCATTCCAATCCCAAAGAAAGGCAATGCCAGAGAATGCTCAAACTACCACACAATTGCACTCATCTCACACACTAGCAAAGTAATGCTCAAAATTCTCCAAGCCAGGCTTCAACAGCACATGGACTTCCTGATGTTAAAAGTGGATTTAGAAAAGGCAAAAGGGCCAGAGGAAAAATTGCCAACATCAGTTGCAATAAATCACATAATGCAAGAAAGTTACAGGAAAACACCTACTTCTGCTTTATTGACTATGCCAAAATCTTTGACTGTGTGGATCACAATAAATTGTGGAAAATTCTGAAAGAGATGGGAATGTCAGACCACCTAACCTGCCTCTTGAGAAATCTGTATGCAAGTCAGGAAGCAATGGTTAGAACTGACTGAGATGGAAGAACAGACTGGTTCCAAGTTAGGCAAGGAGTACGTCAAGGCTGTATATTGTCACCCTAGTCATTTAACTGATATGCAGATTACATCATGAGAAAGGCTGGCCTGGATGATGCACAAGCTGGAATCAAGATTGCTGGGAGAAATATCAATAACCTCATATATGCAGATGACACCACCCTTATGGCAGAAAGCGAAGAAGAGCTAAAGAGCCTTTTGATGAAAGTGAAAGAGGAGAATGAAAATGTTGGTTTAAAACTCAGCGTTCAGAAAACTAAAATCATGACATCTGGCCCTGTCATTTCATGGCAAATACATTGGGAAACAGTGACAGACTGTTTTGGAGCTCCAAAAATCACTGCAGATGGTGACTGCATCTATGAAATTAAAAGACGCTTACTCCTTGGAAGAAAAGTTATGACCAATCTAGACAGCATATTAAAAGCAGAAACATTACTTTGCCAACAAAGGTCTGTCTAGTCAAAGCTATGCTTTCTCTAGCAGTCATGTATGGATGTGAGAGTTGGACTATAAAGAAAGCTGAGCACCGAGGAATTGATGCTTTTAAACAGTGGTGTTTGACAAGACTCTTGAGAGTTTCTTGGGTAGCTAGGAGATCCAACCAGTCCATCCTAAAGAATATCAGTACTGAATATTCATTGGGAGGACTGATGCTGAAGCTGAAACTCCAATACTTTGGCCATCTGAAGTGAGGAACTGATTCTTGGAAAAGACCATGATCCAGGGAAGGATTGAAGGTGGGAAGAGAATGGGATGACAGAGGAAAGATGGTTGGATGACGTCATCAAACCAATGCTCATGAGTTTGAGTAAACTATGGGAGTTGGTAATGGACAAGCAGGCCTGGCTTGCTGCAGTCCATTGCCAAATCCATCGGATCATGGAAAAAGCAAGAGAGTTCCAGAAAAACAACTATTTCTGCTTTATTGACTATGCCAAAGCCTTTAACTGTGTGGATCACAATAAACTGTGGAAAATTCTGAAAGAGATGGGAATACAAGACCGCCTGACCTGCCTCTTGAGAAATCTGTATGCAGGTCAGGAAGCAACAGTTAGAACTAGACATGGAACAACAGACTGGTTCCAAATAGGAAAAGGAGTATGTCAAGGCTGTATATTGTCACCCTGCTTATTTAACTTCTATGCAGAGTACATCATGAGAAACGCTGGACTGGAAGAAACACAAGCTGGAATCAAGATTGCTGGAAGAAATATAAATAACCTCAGATATGCAGATGACACCACCCTTATGGCAGAAAGAGAAGAGGAACTAAAAAGCCTCTTGATAAAAGTGAAAGAGGAGAGTGAAAAAGTTGGCTTAAAGCTCAATGGTCAGAAAATGAAGATCATGGCATCTGGTCCATCACTTTATGGCAAATAGATGGGAAACAGTGGAAACGGTGTCAGATTTTATTTTGGGGGCTCCAAATTCACTGCAGATGGTGACTGCAGCCATGAAATTAAAGTACGCTTACTCCTTGGAAGAAAAGTCATAATCAACCTAGATAGCATTTTCAAAAGCAGAGACATTACTTTGCCAACTAAGGTCTGTCTAGTCAAGGCTATGATTTTTCCTGTGGTCATGTGCGGATGTAGAGTTGGACTGTGAAGAAGGCTGAGTGCTGAAGAATTGATGCTTTTGAACTGTGGTCTTGGAGAAGACTCTTTAGAGTCCCTTGGACTGCAAGGATCCAACCATTCCATTCTGGAGGAGATCAACCCTGGGTGTTCTTTGGAAGGAATGATGCTAAAGCTGAAATTCCAGTACCTTAAACCTCATGCGAAGAGTTGACTCATTGGAAAGACTCTGATGCTGGGAGGGATTAGGCAGGAGGAGAAGGGACGACAGAGGATGAGATGCCTGGATGGCATCACTGACTCGATGGACATGAGTCTGAGTGAACTCCGGGAGTTCGTGATGGACAGGAGGCCTGGCGTGCTGTGATCCATGGGGTCGCAAAGAGTCGGACACGACTGAGCAACTGAACTGAAGGAGTAAGAAATGAATTGAAATGAAATAGGACAACCAAGAAAATATTATATTAACTGTTTTGCAGAGATGTTCAGTTCAGTTCAGTTCACTCAGTCGTGTATGTCTCTTTGTGCCACCACGAATCCCAGCATGCTAGGCCTCCTGTCCATCACCAACTCCCAGAGTATAATCAAACTCATGTCCATCGAGTCAGTGATGCCATCCAGCCATCTCATCCTCTGTTGTCCCTTCTCCTCCTACCCTTATTCCTCCCAGCATCAGGGTCCTTTCCAATGAGTCAACTCTTCACATGATGTGGCCCAAGTATTGTAGTTTCAGCTTCAAAATCAGTCCTTCCAATGAACACCCAGGACTGATCTTTAGGATGGACTGGTTGGATCTCCCTGCAGTCCAAGGGACTCTCAAGAGTCTTCTCCACCACCACGGTTCAAAAGCATTAATTCTTCAGCGCTCAGCTTTCTGCACAGTCCAACTCTCCCATCAATACATGACCACTGGAAAACCATAGCCTTGGCTAGATGGACCTTTGTTGGCAAAGTAATGTCTCTGCTTTTGAATATGTTATCTAGGTTGGTCATAACTTTCCTTCCAAGGAGTAAGCGTCTTGTAATTTCATGGCTGCAGTCACGATCTGCAGTGATTTTGAAGCTCCCCAAAAAAGTTCTGACACTGTTTCCATTGTTTCCCTTCTATTTCCCATGAAGTGATGGGACCAGATGCCATGATCTTCGTTTTCTGAATGTTGAGCTTTAAGCCAACTTTTCACTCTCTTCTTTACTTTCATCTAGAGGTTTTAGTTCTTCACTTTCTTCCATAAAGGTGGTGTCATTTGCATATCTGAGGTTCTTGATATTTCTCCTGGCAATTTTGATTCCACTGGTGCTTCTTCCAGCCCAGCGTTTCTCATGATGTACTCTGCATATAAGTTTAATAAGCAGGGTGACAATATGCAGCCTTGATGTACTCCTTTTCCTACTTTGAACCAGTCTATTCAGTTCAATTCAGTTCAATCACTCAGTCGTGTCCGACCCTTTGCCATCTCATGAATCGCAGCACACCAGGACTCCCTGTCCATCACCAACACCAGGAGTTCACTCAGACTCACATCCATAGAGTCGGTGATGCCATCAAGCCATCTCATCCTCTGTTGTCCCTTCTCCTTCTTCCCCAATTCCTCACAGCATCAGAGTCTTTTCCAATGAGTCAACCCTTCGCATGAGGTGGCCAAAGTACTGGAATTTCAGCTTTAGCATCATTCCTTCCAAAGAACACCCAGGACTGGTCTCTTTTAGAATGGACTGGTTGGATCCCCTTGCAGTCCAAGGGACTCTCAAGAGTCTTCTCCAACGCCACAATTCAAAAGCATCAATTCTTCGGCAAACCGCTTTCTTCACAGTCCAACACTCACGTCCATACATGACTACTGGAAAAACCATAGCCTTGACTAGATGGACCTTTGTTGGCAAAGTAATGTTTCTGCTTTTCAGTATGCTATCTAGGTTTGTCATAACTTTTCTTCCAAGGAGTAGGCGTCTTTTAATTTCATGGCCCATGAAATTAATCACAATCTGCAGTGATTTTGGAGCCCAAGAAAGTAAAGTCTTACACTGTTTCCACTGTTTCCCCATCTATTTGCCATAAAGTGATGGACCAGATTCCATGATCTTTGTTTTCTGACTATTGAGCTTTAAGCCAACTTTTTTTTCCTCTTTCACACTCATCAAGGCGTTTCTAGTTCCTCCTCACTTTGTGCCCTACGAATGGTGCCATCTGCATATGTGAGGTTATTGATATTTCTCCCAGCAATCTTGATTCCAGTTTGTGCTTCCTCCAGTCCAGCATTTATCATGATGTACTCTGCATAGAAGTTAAATAAGCAGGGTGACAATATACAGCCTTGACGTACTCCTTTTCCTATTTGGAACCAGTCTGTTGTTCCATGTTCAGTTCTAACGGTTGCTTCCTGACCTGCATATAGGTTTCTGAAGAAGCAGGTGAGGTGGTCTGGTATTCCCATCTCTTTCAGAATTTTCCACAGTTTATTGTGATCCACACAGTCAAAGGCTTTGGCATAGTCAATAAAGCAGAAGGAGATGTTTTTCTGGAACTCTCTTGCTTTTTCCTTGATCCAGCGGATGTTGGCAGTTTGATCTCTGGCTCCTCTGCCTTTTCTAAAACCAGCTTGAACATCAGGAAGTTCACGGTTCACGTACTGCTGAAATCTGGCTTGGAGAATTTTGAGCATTACTTTACTAGCATGTGAGATGAGTGCAATTGTGCGATAGTTTGAGCATTCTTTTGCATTGCCTTTCTTTAGAATTGGAATGAAAATTGACCTTTTCTAGTCCGGTGGCCACTGCTGAGTTTTCCAAATTTGCTAGCATAGCGAGTGCAGCACTTTCTCACCATCATCTTTCAGGATTTGAAACAGCTCAACTGGAATTCCATTACCTCCAGTAGCTTTGTTCATAGCGATGCTTTCCAAGGCCCACTTTACTTCACATTCCAGGATGTCTGGCTCTAGATTAGTGATCAAATCATCATGATTATCTGGGTCGTGAAAATCTTTTTGTACAGTTCTTCTGTGTATTCTTTCCACCTCTTCTTAATATCGTCTGCATCTGTTAGGTCCATACCATTTCTGTCCTTTATTGAGCCCATCTTTGCAAAAATGTTCCCTTGCTATCTCTAATTTTCTTGAAGAGATCTCTAGTCTTTCCCATTCTGTTGTTTTCCTCTATTTCTTTGCATTGATTGCTAAAGAAGGCTTTATCTCTTCTTGCTATTCTCTGGAACTCTGCATTCACATGCTTATATCTTTCGTTTTCTCCTCTGCTTTTCATTTCTTCTTTTCACAGCTTTTTAAGTTTTCCCCAGACAGCCATTTTGCTCTTTGCATTTCTTTTCCATGGGGATGGTCTTGATCCCTGTGTCTTGTACAATGTCACGAACCTCATTCCATAGTTCATCAGGCACTCTAACCTATCAGATCTAGGCCCTTAAATCTATTTCTCACTTCCACTGTGTAATCTTAAGAGATTTGATTTAGGTCATACTTGAATGGTCTAGCGGTTTTCCCTACTTTCTTCAATTTAAATCTGAGTTTGGTAATAAGGAGTTCATGATCTGATACAGTTGGCTCCTGTCTTGTTTTTGTTGACTGTATAGAGCTTCTCCATCTTTGGCTGCAAAGAATATAATCAATCTGATTTTGGTGTTGACCATCTGGTGATGTCCACGTGTAGAATCTTCTCTTGTGTTGTTGGAAGAGGGTGTTTGCTATGACCAGTGCATCTTCTTGGCAAAACTCTATTAGTCTTTGCCCTGCTTCATTCCACATTCCAAGGCCAAATTTACCTGTTACTCCAGGTGTTGCTTGACTTCCTGCTTTTGCATTCCTGTCCCTTAGAATTAAAAGGACAACTTTTTGGGTGTTCTAAAAGATCTTGTGGTCTTCATAGAACCGTTCAACTTCAGCTTCTTCAACGTTACTGGTTGGGGCATAGGCTTGGATAATTGTGATATTGAATGGTTTGCCTTGGAGACGAAGAGAGATCATTCTGTCGTTGTTGAGATTGCATCCAAGTACTGCATTTCGGACTCTTGTTGACCATGATGGCTACTCCATTTGTCCTGAGGGATTCCTGCCCTCAGTAGTTACCTATAAAATAACAAAGAATAAATAATTAAAATCTGGACCATTTAAATTAAGTCTCTAGATGGTTTGTCATATAAAGTTTTCTGAGTAAGTGCACATTACCATTTGGCTGCCAAGGCCAAACAGTCATCGAACAATGAATTTATAGAGTTGTCCTGAAAACGTCTGGAAAATCCCATGGATGCAGGAGCCTGGTAGGCTGCAGTCCATGGGATCCTGGAGAGATGGACATGACTGAGCGACTTCACTTTCACTTTTCAGTTTCATGCATTGGCGAAGGAAATGGCAACCCATTCCAGTGTTCTTGCCTGGAGAATCCCAGTGACGGGGGAGCCTGGTGGGCTGCCATCTATGGGGTCGCACTGAGTCAGACATGACTGAAGCAACGTAGCAGCAGCAGAAGCCTGAAAATGTATAGCTAAAAGTTAAAGCTAATTTATAGCTAAATTTATAGGAAATGTATGAGAGAGTTGCATCAACAGAAATATAGTAAACTGAGAATTGTTCAACACTAAGACACTAAATATAAAAGACATATTTATTTAATCCCACACAAGAAACATCAGTACATTATAAGTTCAAAGATGTCATATCTCTCCCCACAAAGTCCTGAATATGATGTAGTCAAACTGTACTTGTTAATATAAAATTTATTAGCTTTTGTACATAAAGCATCAAAAATAAATTAGGAACTTCACACTTCAGAAATAGTTCCATCAAAATCTAAAGCAGTCTTTCATGTCAATCATAAATTGAGTACAATATGCTTTTGGTATATAATGACAAAATAACAGAACTTCATTGGTAAGTTACATTATTGGTGGACTGAATGGAAGCCCTACTAATATCAGCTAGAGCATCTTGGTTAACCTGATTTAATTTTGCAAAGCTAGCAAACTTACCTGAAGTTTACAGAATGAATTATGCTTGACATATGCTACACAACCTTGTATTTAAGATTCTAATCTTAAAAAAAATAGATGATAGAATTTAGGTAAAGTATAATTTTGAAACTGTAACTGGGTTTCTGTCTTTTAAGAGAAACCAGAATAAATTATAAAGAAAAAAAAGTCTGGATGGCTGCAGAATCTTGTAGAATAGAATGTTTGTTACTTTGGAAAATACTTTGAATGGAAATTTATTTACACAAATTTAAGCCAAAAATTCTCCATAAATTTTGACAGTAAATTTTTACTATGAATGTAAAGATTTTAAGATTGAAATCCATTAATATAAATGATTTTATAGTCTGTTCTACAAAGTCCTAATATGAATTCTTTATTTCCATAAATGAATTATACTCTTTTAATTTTAAATTCTTCTTGGTGGTTTGCATAGGTACAGCTTTTTTGGTTGTTTCTAAAGAGTTGGGGCAATATTTTTAATGAAATTATTCATAAGATAAACAAAGAATGTGCAGAATAGTCTTCTAATGGAGAAAATGTTATAAGTTCAATATAAACCTCATCATGTTAGTTGTTCAATTTTTCTGACTCTTTGCAACCCCATGGATATAGCCCACAAACTCCTCTGTCCATGAAATTTTCCAAGCAAGAATACTGGAGTGGGTAGCCATTCCCTTCTCCAGGGGAACCTGTTCTCCTGCATTTCAGACAAAATATTTACTGACTGAGCCTCTAGGAAAGCCTGTAAACCTCATTAGGTAATACTAATTTTCATATCATATATATTAATAAAATTTCAGCAAATTTGTTGATGCTGGGAAACTGTTATATGATACATATACTCCACAGATAGTAGGTTACATTTTATTGCATTACTGGTCTTCACTGCTATTCATCATCTTAAAAAATATCCCTGAAAGAGATAAAGAAAAAACTTAGATGGGCTCATAGGGGAACAGATTGTGGAACACTTTTTCAATGCTATTTTTCCTGCATATTGCTGCCTAGATACATAGTTCATTCAAGTTCAAGGACAGTTTTGTAGATGAAAAATAGCTTCATTCTAAGAACAAAGATAATACTCAACAGAAAGTAAATAAAAATAACCCTGAGTTTGAAAGAAGAGCCTGAAAGAAGAAACAACTAAGAGTAATTTTCAGCACCACTTGTTAAAGAGATTGTTTTTAATCCATTGTATATTCTTGTCTCCTTTGTCAAAGATAAGGTGCCCATAGGTGTGTGGATTTAACTCTGGGCTTTCTATTTTGTTCCATTGATCTATATTTCTGTCTTTGTGCCAGTACCATACTGTCTTGATGACTGTGGCTCTGTAGTAGACCCTGATCTGGCAAGTTGATTCCTCCAGTTCCATTCTTCTTTCTCAAGGTTGCTTTGGCTATTCGAGGTTTTTGTATTTCCATACAAATCTTGAAATTATTTATTCTAGTTCTGTGAACTATACTGATTGATAGGGATTGCATTGAATCTGTAGATTGCTTTGGGTAGTATACTCATTTTCACTGTATTGATTCTTCTGATCCATGAACATGGTATATTTCTCCATTTATTAGTGTCCTCTTTGATTTCTTTCATCAGTGTTTTATAGTTTTCTATATATATAGGTCTTTAGTTTCTTTAGGTAGATATATTCCTAAGTATTTTATTATTTTCATTGCAATGGTGAATGGAATTGTTTCCTTAATTTCTTTTTCTACTTTCTCATTATTAGCTTATAGGAATGAAAGGGATTTCTGTGTGTTGATTTTATATCCTGCAACTTTACTATAGTCATTGATTAGCTCTTCTGGTGGAGTCTTTACGGTTTTCTATGTAGAGGATCATGTCATCTGCAAACAGTGAGAGTTTTACTTCTTCTTTTCCAATTTGAATCCCTTTTATTTCTTTTTCTGCCCTGATTGCTGTGGCCAAAACTTCCAGAACTATGTTGAATAGTAGCTGTGAAAGTGGGCATCCTTATCTTGTTCCTGACTTTAGGGGAAATGCTTAGAACTGCCTTATGACCCAGCAATCCCACTGCTGGGCATACACACCGAGGAAATCAGAATTGAAAGAGACACGTGTACCCCAACGTTCATCACAGCACTGTTTATAGTACCCAGGACATGGAAACAACCTAGATGTCCATCAGCAGATGAATGGATAAGAAAGCTGTGGTACATATACACAATGGAGTATTACTCAGCCATTAAAAAGAATACATTTGAATCAGTTCTAATGAGGTGGATGAAACTGGAGCTGATTATACAGAGTGAAGTAAGCCAGAAAGAAAAACACCAATGCAATATACTAACACATATATATGGAATTTAGAAAGATGGTAATGATAACCCTTTATGTGAGACAGCAAAAGAGACACAGAGGTAAAGAACAGACTTTTGGACTCTGAGGGAGAGGGAGAGGGTGGGATGATTTGGGAGAATGGCATTGAGACATGTATACTATCGGGTAAGAAATGAATCGCTAGTCTAGGGTTGATACAGGATACAGGATGCTTGGGGCTGGTGCACTGGGATGACCCAGAAAGATGATATGGGGAGGGTGGTGGGAGGGGGCTTCAGGATTGGGAACTCATGTACACCCGTGGCAGATTCATGTCAATGTATGGCAAAACCAATACAGTATTGTAAAGTAAAAATAATAAAAAGAATACATTTGAATCCGTTCTAATGAGGTGGATGAAACTGGAGCTGATTATACAGAGTGAAGTAAGCCAGAAAGAAAAACACCAATACAGTATACTAACACACATATATGGAATTTAGAAAGATGGTAACTATAACCCTGTATGCAAGACAGCAAAAGAGACACAGATGTATAGAACAGACTTTGGATTCTGTGGGAGAGGGAGTGGGTGGCAAGATTTGGGAGAATGGCATTGAAACATGTATACTATCTTGTAAGAAATGAATCGCCAGTGTAGGTTCGATACAGGATACAGAATCCTTGGGGCTGGTGCACTGGGATGACCCAGAAAGATGATATGGGGAGGGTGGTGGGAGGGGGGTTCAGGATTGGGAACTCATGTACACCCGTGGCAGATTCATGTCAATGTATGGCAAAACCAATACAGTATTGTAAAGTAATAATAATAATAATAATAATAAAAGAAAAGAAAAAAAAGCCTTACAGAATAATGTCTTTTTAAACATGATTTCAGTGTCAGCTAGACATTCCTCAAAGAACACTGTATGTTTTGATTCAGGATATCATCAAAAAATAAGTTCTCAATCTCTGTGGAAAAATAATTTTCTAATTACATTTGATGTTTATTTCCTATTGTTATTATCAAAAGTCCAGAAAAGTCTTCATAAATATTATAGTCTTATCCTCAAGGAAGATTCCACATTAAGAAGATATCGTTGTCAATCTTGCATAAACTTTGCCTCTCTGTAAAATAAGAAGAAGATGTTTTGTAACTTATTGTATGATGACAGTATCACCAGATAAGAAATGTACAGAATAATATATCATAAATAAACATGGGCAACCAGTTTAAATAGCAAATTAGTTCATTGATATATAAAATAAGATAATATATCATATCTAAGAGGGATTTAACACAAAAACATTTTGTGAATTTGGTATGCTGTTGTTGTTCAGTCGCTAAGTCCTGTCCAACTCTTTGCTACCCCATGGAATGTAGCACACCGGGCTTCACTGTCCTCCACTATCTTCCAGAGTTTGCTCAAATTCATGTCCATTGAGTTGGTTTTCAAGATTTGATAGTAAATATAAATGTCTAAGAATACTGTATTTACATTTGAAAAGCCAATGAAAGTTGTTATCTCTTGATAAAATAAATAGTGTAAATATAATATGAAATTTACAATATAAACAGTGTAATGTACAAAATAAATGATATGGCTTACTGTTTAGGCAACTCTATTTTTAAAAGCATAAGAAAACATGAAGTGTATACTGTCATAGGAAAATAGAAAAATAAATTAAACAAAGTTTAATCAAAGCTATTTCTACAATACTGTCAAATAGATTACTTTTCTCTTGAATATTTTTATATTTTGCACCCATATAAAATCAAGAAACAGATAAGATTTTGTTTATGTTTTAAGATTAAACAAGCCAATAATTCAAATGCCCTAAGGCTTTAGGGAAATAATATACAATCAAGATACCACATGAGACAGTGTTAACATCTAATTACTTGAGTCATTAAGGCAACACTTCAGTTATATTCTCTGTCTCCACATCCCTAAGGCCTTGATGGCATATATTTGTGATGCAGTTTGGTGTCAGGATTTATTTTGATCTTACCTTTGGTATCTGGGAGTTTTATCAATAGTAATATATATAAAATAGTAGTGATATATGTAATATATATATATGAAAATAGTAATATATGAAATAGGTAATAAATATACTGGTGGGTTGCACTACCCTTTTCAGATCTATTTCTATTAAATACTAAGCAGCAGCATTCCAGGTGTTTACTTCTTAGCAAGGAGTTCTTCAGTAAATGATTCATTCAAGGGCTTCTGTATTTAGGGGAGTTGATTCATACTCTAGTTTTATTTTAAAAGAAAATACAGAGTTACAACAATCTTTGCAGGAGACACACATATGTTTAGAACAAAGTAACCACAAATCCATTCAGTTTGATTTAAAGTGTTTGTGGTAGTATATTCTGATACTTTCTTTCTTCAAATAATATTCATCCTGGTTTTCTCATTGGGTTTCCAATATATAGTCAGAAATAAACATTTTGGCAAATGAAGAATAATAAAAAAAGTGGGCACTTTTTCACTTTTTCCTGTAATCGTCAAGAAATAAAGTGACAGTAACAATCATATTTATAAATCAAATAATAGAGCATATCATACTTATGAGTTATAAACATGGATGTTTGTATGTATACAGAGGGGACAAAACAAGGAGCACTGTCTATAATAGTAGGTGGTAAAATAAAACATTAGAAGTGAGAGAAAAAGTGGGGAGATAAAGTATTAATATAAGGAAATGGGCATGTGCTATGTAACAGTTTGATAGACTGTTAACTTTCACTAAGCAAGAATGCATTAAGTGATATAATCATCTTTATAGATCCAAGCAGTTTTGAAAAAATCAAACTGAATAATAGAAATGTCATGCATTCACTAATATGATTTGTTTGGAATCTTAAAGTCACTGAATGTCAGGTTAAAGTAATCGTGGAAAATTATTCTCATGATCTTGCACAGAATATATTAAGCGAAGGAGTACAGAGACCTTACACTATTGTTACAGAGGATCTAGTATGGGAATGGTGTTTGGAAGATATCTTTCCCACAAGGTCAGAATGTGGGGACCAGAGAAAGCTGTAACATGGTAAGAAAACCTATAGGACATAAGAAATATAATTATGCATTGTAGACTAAGTGTTTAAATGAAATTCTATAGTGTTTCTATTATGTGGGCTCTAGAGGAAAGGATGTCTACACTGTCTTCCCAAATGTGTGCACCAATTGACAGCTGTCCCTGTTTGTGCCTGATTTTCACAACATATAAGTTTTTGAAATCATAGCTGTTACTCATAATTCAAATAAATAAGAAAGCTAAATATCTACTATGCATCACACCTTGTCTTATAATCTTTGGATTCATTATTGAAATATCTAGTTCCATTCTGGTGATTCAAAGTTTATACTAATATTCTCATCTTATTATTGAGGATATGTCTTGTGACAGTAATAATCAAGAAATGTTCTGATGTTCCATTTGAAATAGGTTTTTCCAGACAATTTTCTTTGAAAAAGCTAAAAACTTAAAATGCAATAATACATGTTTTATTGCATCTTGAAATTTATATACTTTGTACAGTAGCTTCATAGTTCTTATTTTTGTCAACCAAATTCCGCAATGTGCTCTGCTGGAAAAAGAAAAGCTTTTGTCCAAGATAGTTTCAGCTATTATCATAGCAGGTATAGCACTTATTTTGTTGCTGAAAGAGGAGAGTGAAAAGTTGGCTTAAAGCTCAACATTCAGAAAATGAAGATCATGGCATCTGGTCCCGTCACTTCATGGGAAATAGATGGGGAACAGTGGAAACAGTGTCAGACTTTATTTTGGGGGCTCCCAAATCACTGCAGATGGTGATTGCAGCCATGAAATTAAAAGACGCTTACTCCTTGGAAGGAAAGTCATGACCAACCTAGATAGTATATTCAAAAGCAGGGACTTTACTTTGCCAACAAGTTGGTCCGTCTAGTCAAGGCTATGGTTTTTTCAGTAGTCATGTATGGATGGGAGAGTTGGACTGTGAAGAAAGCTGAGCGCCAAAGAATTGATGCTTTTGAGCTGTGGTGTTGGAGCAGACTCTTGATAGTCCCTTGGACTGCAAGCAGATCCAACCAGTCCATCCTAAAGGAGACCCGTCCTGGGTGTTCATTGGAAGGACTGATGCTAAAACTGAAACTCCAATACTTTGGCCACCTCAAACAAAGAGTTGACTCATTGGAAAAGACTCTGATGCTGGGAGGGATTGAAGGCAGGAGAAGAAGGGGACGACAGAGGATGAGGTGGTGGGATGGCATCACCGACTCAATGCACATGAGTTTGGGTAGACTCTGGGAGTTGGTGATAGACAGGGAGGCCTGAAGTGCTGTGATTCATGGGGTCACAAAGAGTCACACACGACTGAGCAACTGAAATGACTGAACCTCCTGGTGAATAATAAAATAGGCTATGAATAATAGCATTTAAACATTTTCAAAATTAATTCAACGTAAGTGAAAAAGTTTGCTTTCACACCACAATTCCCGAAAGGGTTGAAGATTTCAGGTTACTAGAAGTACAAAGTCAGAATACCAAAGAAAACTTTAACTATTTTTCAGGGATGCTATCATTTAAAAATTTAACAGTTTTAAGTAATTTGTCTCAGAGCTAAAGAAGTGAGTCAGGAAAGAAATTGTAGAATCTCATGTTTTTCCTCCAATTGAACTGTTTTCATTAAGCTCAAATTCATGCAAAGAGAGTGTTCCAGAATTCAATTGATAATATTGAATTTTATTATTTGATGGACTTCTCTAATGGTCCAGTGACTGGGAGGCTGCCTCCCAGTAAGGGACACCCATGGGTTCAGTCCCTGGTCCAGGAAGAGTCCATGCAATAGGGCAGCGGGGCCTGTCTCCACAACTACTGCACCTGCTCTCGAGAGCCAGCAAGCCGCCCTTACTGACTTCTGCTTGCTTTAGAGCCAGTGCTCTGCAGCAAGGGGTGGGGGTCGTCATCTCAATGAGAGACCCAGAACCACAGCTAGCAGTGGGGGACCCCGTGTGCAGCAGCCAGGACCCAGCACAGTCAAAACTAAATAAATAAATACTGGATTTTATTATTTGAAATAGAGCGAGCAGGGTTTAGTCTGTTTTAGTTCTTTGTTTTCGATAATTATGTCAACACAAAATTATCATTCACGGTGGAATTACTATTTAAGTGACACTAGCTATTGAAATAAAGTGGGAGTCTGGCATTTTCAGCAACACTCTTAACGGAGACCCACTGAGCTCAACACATTTTCTGATCTCTTACTATTTCAAGTTTTGGTTCTTACCCCTGTAGATCAACATTCATATTTTGTCCACAGGAACCAAGCAAACCAGAGTGCTGAGGTCACTTTCATTGTCTCGGGCTTCTCAGACTCTCCTCAGCTCCAGCTGCTCCTGTTCCTAGTCTTCCTGACCATCTACACAGTCACTGTGCTGGGAACCTGGGCATGATCCTGATCATCAAGTCCAGTTCCAGGCTCCACACGCCCATGTACTTCTTTCTCAGCCACTTATCTTTTTTTTTTTTAATTTCTGTTAGTCGGCAGTAGTTACACCCAAGCTATTAGAAACCTTGATTTTAGAAGACAGAATAATCTCCTTCATAGGATGCCTCATGCAGTTCTTCTTTGTCTGCATATTTATGGTGACAGAGACATTCCTCTTGGCAGTAATGGCATATGACTGATTTGTAGCCATTTGAAACCCTCTTCTCTATGCAATTGTCATGTCCCAGAAGCTTTGTTCCTTGTTGGTGCATCATACTCTTGGAGTATAGCCTGTTCCTTAATATACACATACTTTTTGTCAACGTTATCCTTTTGTGGGACTAAGTTCATAAATAACTTTGTCTGTGAGCATGCTGCCATAGTGGCTGTTTTCTGCTCTGACCTCTACATCAGCCAGGAGATCACTTTAGTCTCTGCCACTTTCAATGAAATAAGCAGCCTGATGATTATTCTCACCTCCTATGTTTGCATTTTTATCACTGTCTTAAGGATGCCTTTAACTGGGGTGTGCGACAAAGTCTTATCCACCTGTGCCTCTCACCTGACCGCCGTTACCGTCTTTGATGGGATCACCCTTTTCCTCTACTGTGTTCCTAACTCCAGAATTTCATGGCTCATGGTCAAGGTGGCCTCTGTCTTTTACAGAGTAATCATCCCCATGCTGAACCCACTGATCTACAGCCTCAGGAATAAAGATGTGAAAGAGTCAGTGAAGAAAGTAATGAATATTAAATTGTTCTATGATAAAATGTAAAGCTAGAAAGATTTTTTGAGAGTAAGAGTATCTCAATAGCAGATTGAATCGTAAACCTAGTTTAACCTTGCAATTGATTGGCCAATTTCTGTTCACTCTTTTATTTTATTAAAGTAACTTTAAAATTAGAAATTAAAACAGAAATAAAAGGTTACTTAAACTAAATTTTTGATACAGAATTGTAATTTTCTTCTGTGTATAATATCTGACCTTGTAATTGTCCTGGTTAAACTTCAGTTTGATCTAAATCATGTGAAATGTAGGACTTTTGAAATGATCTAAAGAGTTATAGCCTACAATAAGGAAGTTTACTTTTTAATATAAAAGTAGTAAGTTAAGAGCTGCTCAGCATAAAACTGTAAGTATCTTAAGAAAGACTATTAATTCCATAAAAAACACTTTGGCTTTGGGAGATTCCTAGGCAAATAAAGACAAATAAGAAATATGTCTACCTTAAATAGTTCAGAATATGGCATAAACTATAATTGACAATATAAATAGATGTAAAATATTTTCTATGTGCTAGTACAAGAAAATGATACAAACGTTGGAGATATATATATCTATCACTTAAGTTTTTCCACTTACATCATTGTGGTTGTACTTTTTAAAATTTATTTATCTATTTATTTTACTGGAAATTTTACTGAGGTAATTTTTGATTCATTACAAGTTATGGCATGTTTAAATCATTTCTCCCATGGTTTAAAGTTTAAATAACAACAGAGAAATTGATTATGATTTAATATACAGATTTCAGTAAAGCATTAGGTATTCACTGATGAAAAAGAAACATTTATTGTCGCGGTCATTTAATGGACTGGAACCTGATGGTCTGGAGTCGACGATAAGAAAATGAAAGAGAGAAAGAAGCTAATATTCCCTGGTTTACACAGAGAACCAATAAAACCCCTAGAACAGGGCTTGCACTGCTCACAAGGCACAGGGCGCCCTCGAGAGGAGGTCTTTAAAGCCCAAGCAGTAGAGTGAGCTTGGGTTTCCACTCTCCAGAGAATTAGCTGGAGGGAGGGAGAGAGAGAGAGGAGTGGAGGGGAGAGAGAGAGAGAAAGAAAGAAAGACATGGGGACCCAAGCCTCTGGTGGAGCAAGGGTGTTTTAATGATTTTTCTGTGAGTATATATAGGCTGTTGTACAAGGAATTTCTTTCAACAATGATAAAGATCAGAAAACCAAACAACCATACAGCAACATTTGTCAAGGGAACAAGGGATTAACAATGGTCATAAGGCCAGGAAACAATCCATATCTTAAGAAAGAGGATCGAGACTAAGCAGTTTTGTCATAAGGACAATGTTTACTGAAGAAGATTCATGCATGCGTCTCATCCTATGACCTCAGTCCTGGGAGTCACATGCCATTCCACTCGTTCCTGTTGCCAGGAACTGATAAGGAAAGGAGGATTTATGAGAGACAGCATGTAGGAATCCTCCTGTTAAACGTTCCCTGACAATTTATGAACTCCAGTAGGTTGCAACAACAGCTTTCTTTGAAATAGTAAATTTATTGGGGTAGCTCTGCTGATATGAGGCAGGTCACTCGAGCTTCAAGGCTGAGCTAATCAGACCAGCTAATCTTCAGTTTACAGACTTGTCTGAAAATCATCCTCCTTGGACCATTCTCATGTTTAAATCAAGTCCCTGTTTGGGTCTCATCTATTAACTTTTTACAGATCAAAGGAAAAAAATAGTGTCTAAACTCAAAAGCAAGGTTTGAAAACTTTTGCTTCTTATAGAGGCTGACAATGCCTGAGTTAAATCTTGGAGGACAGTTTGCAAATGAGCTCTATCCGGATGAGCTATTAAAATATAATCTATGTAATGGATCATATATACTTGTTTATATCTAGCCCTAATATCTTCTAAAGTGGGATTAACAAATTTTTGATATAAGGTAGGGCTATTTTTCATTCCCTGAGGTAACACTTTCCATTGAAACGTCAAATAAGGCTGTTTAAGATTTTTTGATGGAAGACTAAAGGAAATCGCTTTTATCCTCAGCACTTAAGGAATGGTGAAAAAAAACGGTCTTATAAATCAATTACAATCATATTATATCCCTCTGGAATGGTTACTGGGGAGGGAGCCCAGGCTGTAAGGCCCCATGTCTTCCATGGTGGCATTAATTGCTCTCAAATCTTGTAAAAGTCACCACTTGCCAGATTGTTTTCTTAATGACAAAAATAGGAGTGTTCCAGGGACTATTGGAGGGCTCAATATGTCCCAATTGTAGTTATTCAAAGATTAACGTTTTAGCTGCCAGTAAGTTTTCTTTAGGCAGAGGTCATTGTTCTACCCACACTGGATATTGAGATTTCCATGTAATGGGGTCGGCAGCAAAAACAATGGCCTCCATTATAAATTTGGATACCTCAGTCTAGTACATAGCTGTCGAGGAGTTGGACAGATTGGCTCAGTTATTCCTGTCTGTTGTTTGCCTAATCCTTTTAATGGGTCATAGCCCATATGAAGCATTTGGGAGGTCACTTCATCATCAGGGCTAAAAAGTAGCACTCCCATTTGAGACAGCACGGCCCTCCCTCATAAGCTAAAGGGGAGTGAAGGAACTACATAGGGTTGGGAAGTTCCACAGGTATCCTCAAAACGCCAATCTAATATTTTTGCACTCTTAACTACTGTGGGGGCTAAAGGACTAGAAGCGGTAATTTCCTGCACCCCAAAAGCTAGATCACTAGATCCAAATCTTCTGGGGCCCCTAGCTTGAGAAGTCAAGGTTTTTCTTATCTGATAATAAGGTAAAATCAAAAGCTGTGCTATTCTTTGACCTTTATTAATTTGCACAGTTTTAGCAGGTGGTGAGATAAAAACTTTAATTTCCCCAGTATAATCAGAATCT
This sequence comes from Ovis aries, assembly GCF_016772045.2. Lineage (NCBI taxonomy): Eukaryota > Metazoa > Chordata > Mammalia > Artiodactyla > Bovidae > Ovis > Ovis aries. The sequence continues at coordinate 112,990,828 of NC_056055.1, read as the reverse complement.
ACTACACCAGGCACCACCGAAATTCCTTGAAAAGAAAGCAAGCTACACCCTAGCACAAGTCCAGAATGTCCTAATGCAGGGGGCCAGCCGCTCCCTTTGGAATCGGAGTAACTGGCACATCAGGGGTTAATATTGTTGTGGTGATGGAACTGAGGTCTAGTCCTGAGCTATCTGGGGTTGATTGGCATGGCTTGTTGTCTCTGTTTAGCAGGACATTGCCAGCAAAAATGCCCCATTTGGCCATAAGATAAACATTTTTTTTATTTGTAGAATCCTTTTTATTACGATTTTTTTTTCTCTTTTTCTCTTATTTTTTTTTCCCCAAGGAGTGTATGCATCTGTTTTAAAAGCCCCTTTGTTAAAAAAATCTCTTTATCTTTTTCAGCATTAGGCAATGTTCTGGGAGGCTTTGGAGGCAAAGTGGGGAATTCCTGGGCTCTGGGAGGTGCAAGCGTAGGTGGCGGTGGTCGCCTTAAATCAGAAAGTGGTGGATAAATTTTTAAAGGTTTGTGTAGAGGGGGAGGGGGATCACCAGGGCCCCTGGCCACAACTTCCTGTAAGCCCTCTCCTTCCTCGGGAGGTAGAGCACAGTCTTCCTCCTTTCCTTCGTCAATGACAGAAAATATCTGCGTAGAAAGTGGAGACCCACCACCATCCACCGCTATAGCCTCTCCCATAGGCTATCTCACAGCCTCATGATGGGGGTCCAGAACACTTTTAATCATATTCCACAGAGCAAAAGCATCTACAGGCCCATGCAAAGTATAATAAGTTTTAGCTGTTTTCCTAGCTTCACCCAAGTATCTTAATTAACAGTGCCCTCTTCTGAAAACCAAGGACATTGTTCTTATACAAATGTAGAAAGGGATTAAATATTGGTTTTCTTAACTTTAATTACTCTTTTGTTTAACAACCACAAGATTACTCCTATAAAAGCTGTCGTTCTTTAGATTTACTGTTACCCATGTCAGAAATTTTATAGAGAAAGATTTAAGATTTCAGTACAGATTTCTTGTCTGGTATTGCAAGAATCAACACTTCAGGTTTCCTCCAACCTATCAACCGGGTTTCTTTTCAACCCAAAGCTTTCCACCCTTCTTTCCCTACCTACCTTACGCAGGGGGTCCGCGGCACCCTGAGTGGGGGCCTAGCTGTCCAAAAACTGCACACTGGGGAGACCTACCTTTGGATAGCCTGTTCCAGGCACCACTTAACGGGGTCCAGCCCTGGCTGGATCCAGGGTATCCTCAAGGGACAGTGTCGGTGACCTATATGAATGATTTATTTAGAGATATCAAAAGAGATAAAGAAGGAATATAGCAGTTAGGGAAATATAGGAGAGAAAGAGGCTGATATTCCTTGGTTTATGCAGAAAGCCAATAAAGTTCCAGACAAGGAACTTGTACCATTCACATAGGCTGCAGGCACCCTCCCAGTTTCCTGACGGAGTGAAGATGCAGAGCGCCTTCCCATTCAGGTCTTGGAAGCCCAGGCAAGAAACTGAACACTGCAAGCCCCTGCACTCCAAGAAATCAGCCCGAAAAGGAGAGAAAGCAAGAACGACACAGGGGAAACCAGTCTTTCAAGGAACTGGTCGGTCTCTTTATTTTTCAGGGAAGCTTTTATACTTTAAGTTGTACATAGAGATAAATGTAAGAAGCAGAGTCGCAGAGTCAGTTGCTCTGACCCATATCTAAAGACAGAGTGTTCTTTGCATATCTTTGTTCTTACAAGGGTCTTAAGTTTGTTTACAATATCTTCTTGTCTGGAGACCAATTAACATTTTATGGCCCATCTTTCTTTCTATTGATAAAGGTTAGTCCATCAGAAAACTTGTTTTCCCTTAAGATGTTTTTTTTTTTTCCTGAAATCTGCTCAGTCTTAAGAAAGTGATAAAGTTACATTCTTACATAGCAAGGATAAAATGATTTATACAAAGAAAGAGGAGTACAGTAATTTATAACAAAGAGAAATTTCATTAACTCAAAAGTCTAGTATTGCTTACATCAAAACTACTATATTTCTTTTTCTACATTCCAATTACATTGATTAACATACTCCCGGGTGCCTAAGGGTATGGAGGGCAGGCAGTAATCATTAACTCAGCAATGAAACCCTTCACCAACATGATTTTTATCTCTAGAAAAACCCCATGCTAACTAAGACTTTAAAATACTCCAAACTCTCTGTGCTGTTTATGGTTGAGAACTCATAAACAATCATGTCTGTAGTAGCAAGAGTGTGGATAAACTTGTCACACAAGCTAGACAGCCAGCAGAGAGGTCTGAGATGAAACACTCCTTTGTATGTAGGAGACTATTAACTGGAGGGTCTAAGTTAATTTTCCAGAGAACGGTGGTCAGGGATAGACTCTGTTAATATAAGAAGAGTGTAGTATAGCAGACGGTAAACAGACAGATTTTGGTTGTGAGGTAGATGCTCAGGCAGAGGACCACTTGAGACCTGAACCACTTTGCCCTGTCAGGCTTTTCCACATGACCTTGTCATGGGGGTAGGGGTCAGGGAGTCCCTCGAGTCATGATCCTGCCATGCCTGCCAGGCTCTTCCACATGACCTTGTATTGGGTGGGATCTCCTGTGTTGGCTCCAGGCACCCAACATACCCATCTGCACTCGAGAGGAACACCGAGAGTCCCACCACAACTCAAGAAGAGCCCCGTTTTCACCTCCTCATCTCGAGATGAGGGTCCCTTTCTCCTGAATCGTTGGGAAAGGAATCCCAGCATTCCCGTCGCACCTCAAGAGGAGGTGGTCTTAACTTGAAACTCGAGAGGAACTCCAGGGGTCGTGCCACAATTCCAAAAGACAGGATGTCCCAATCCACTCCAGATAAACCTAATTCCCCTGCACTGACTTGATGGTCACACCGAGTATTGACTCAAAACAGGATGGGAGGTGTGACAGCCCTGTGGCACCTCGAGAGAAAGCCACATCCCTACATCAACTCGACAGGAACCTTGAAACTGCTTTTATAGCTCAAGAGGAAAGCGGACTTCCATGTCACCACAAGTGACGAGGCCTGACTCCCCTGTTGAAACTCCAGAGGAACCCCGAGATCCATGTCAGCACTAGAGAGGAAACCTGATGTTCCAGCCTCAACTCCAGATGAGGACCTAGGACCCTGCACTGAATGATGATGAATCCCAAGAGGCCCCTCGCAACTTGCATGGAGACTTGACTTTCCTGAGGGAACACGAGCGGGTCACTGAGGTCCCCATAGTAACTCGAGAGGAACGCCAAGCTTCTTGCCGCAACTTGAGAAAAACCAGGAGATTCTCCTCAACGCGAGATGAGGCCTTTGAGCATCTCGAGAGAAAGTCCACATTCCTTCTTGAGCATTGAAAGGGTCCTTGACACCCTTGATACAACTCAAGAAGTTCTCTGACATACCCGTGTCTACTCAAGAGGAACACCGAGGGTCCTGCAACAACTCAAGAAGAGCCCCATTTTTCCCTCTTCATCTTGAGATGAGGGTCCATTTCCCTGTTTCCTTGGGAAAGGAATCCCGGCTTTCCCATCGCACCTCAAGTGGAGGCGGTCTCAACTTGAATCTCGAGAGGAACTTCAGGGTCGTGCCACAATTCAAAAGACCCCGCAGTCCCAATCCACTCCAGATAGACCTGATTCCCTGCACTGACTTGACTGTCGACTCAAAACACGATGGGAGGTGTGACAGCCCTGTAAGGGGAGGTGGCAGCACCTCGGGATAAAGTCACAGTTCCCTATGTCAACATGACAGGAAGCCTGACACTACTTTTACAGCTCAAGAGGAAAGCAGACTTCCATGTCTCCACATGAGAAGAGGCCTGACTCCCCTGTTGAAACTCCATAGCGCCAGGAGTCAGCAAGGGAGATCCCACCCATGACAAGGTCATTTGAAGAGACTTGGCGAGCACAGTGGATCAGGACTCGAGGGATCCCTGGACCTGCTCAAGCATCTACCACAAAATCAGAATCTGTCTGTCTTATTATTTTGTGCCTTTCACCAATTCTTCTGACATTAACAGGGGCTATCCCCGACCACTCTTCTCTGGAAAAAATCAACATAGGGCTCTAGATAATAAGTATCCTGGACATGAAAGGAATATTTCAATTCAAATTCCCTCTGTAGGCATTCTAGCTTGCCTGACAGGTTTATCCAGACTTTGCAACTACGTATGTGATTATTCACTACCTCCCAACTGTGAGAGGCACTGGAAGCCTAAAACATTCTAAAAATATAGAGACTTTTGAAGAGTTAAAAACTATTAGTGTAGTGCTGGTGTAGGATTTCATTGTTGAGCCAATGTCTGCTGCTAAGTTCCATATCTCTTAGTCACTGCACACCTGGGAGTGCAGTAGTTAATGTAGTTGGAATTTAAGAAAAACAAACAATAGCCTTGGAATTAACCATATCAGACCTTTGAGCTAATTATTTCTTTTGTTATAACTCACTGCACCTTTGCTGTGTGAGAAATGTAACTCTGTTTAATACTTTCTGAGGCTGACATAGATAAAAAATATAAAGAAAAAACATTTCAAGGGAAAATAAGTTTCCTGGTTGAGCAGCCTTTATCAAAAGAGGGTCATAAAAAGTTCACAGGCCTCTGAGGCCAGAAGATAATATACATACATTGTTTATGGGAAAGGTATGCAGAAAAAAATCTTGGTTTTGATAAAGACAAAGCAGATGTAATGTTTGGGCTGACTCTGTATGACTTTGCATCTTTCATTTCCCTCTATATACAAGTCAAGGTATGAATGTTCCCTTTGAAAATAAAGTTACGGGCCTCACTCACTGAAGCTTCATCACCCCGTGTCTTTCTTTCTTTCTTTCTTTCTTTCTTTCTTTCTTTCTTTCTTTCTTTCTTTCTTTCTTTCTTTCTTTCCTTCTTTCCTTCTTTCTTTCTCTTACTCTCTTTTTCAGGTTGATCCCTTGGAGCACAGAGGCTCTCTGCATTCACTTTCCTGCCTGGGCTTCTAAGACCTGAACTGGAAGGTGCTCTGCATCTTCACTCCCTTGGGAGACAGAGAGGGTGCATGCGGCCTACATGAACAGACAAGTCCCTTGTCTTGGGGCTTTATTGACTTTTGGTCAAAACCAAGGAAAATAAGCCTCTTTATATCCTCTATTTTTTTTATCTGCAATATTCTTTCTTTATTTCTCTAAATCTCTTCACCAATGCCATCTCTCTGGAGGGTACACTTGGATCCTGCGGGGGCTGGACTCTGGCACATAGGAACTCGAAGATCCATATCAGCACTGGAGAGGAAACCTGAGGTTCCAGCCTCAACTTCAGATGAGGACTGCGACCTGGCACCAACTGGACAGGAATCCTGAGAAGCCCTTTGAAACTCGCATGGAGACGTGACTTTTCTGAGGCAACACGAGCGGGTCCCTGATGTCCCCATTATAACTTGAGAGGAACACCAAGTTTCCTGCCACAACTCGAGAAAACCATGAGATTCTCACCTCAACACGAGATGAGGCCCTTTTCTGCTGCAGCGTCTCGAGGGAAATCCCAACTTCTCTCTTGAGCCTCGAAAGGGTCCTTGAGAACCTTGATGCAACTCAAGAAGTTCCCTGACATACCCATCTCCATTCGAGAGAAACACCGAGTGTCCAACCACAACTCACGAAAGCCCCATTTTTACCTCCCCATCTCGAGATAAGGGTGCATATCCCTGCTTCGTTGGGAAAGGAATCCCAGCATTCCCGTTGCACCCCACGAAGAGGCGGTTTCAACTTGAAACTCCTGAGAAACTCCAGGGGTTTGACATAATTCAAAGACACTGATGTCCCAGTCCACTCCAGGTACACCTAATACCCTGAACTGACTCGACTGTCACTCCAAATATCGACTCCAAACACGATGGCTGGTGTGACAGCCCTGTGGCACCTCGAGAGAAAGTCACAGTTCCCAATGTGAACTTGACAGGAAGCCTGACCCTATTTTTACAGCTTGAGAGGAAAGCTGACTTGTATGCCTTCACACGAGATGAGGCCTGACTCCCTGTTGAAACTTCATAGTGTTGGGAGCCAGCAAGGGAGATCCCACCCATGACAAGGTCATTTGAAGAGACTTGGTAAGCAAGGCGGATCAGGACTTGAGGGATGCCCTGGACCTGCTCAAGCATCTACCGCAAAATCAGAATCTGTCTGTCTTACTATTTTGTGCTCTTCACCAACTCTTCTGACATTAACAGTGGGCTATCCCTGACCACCTTTCTCTGAAAAAATCAACTTAGGGCTTTAGCTAATAAGTATCCTGGACATGAAAGGAATATTTCAATTCAAACCCTTCTATTGGCATTCTAGCTTGCCTGACATGTTTATCCAGACTTTGCAACTATGTATGTGATTATTCACAGCCTCCTAACTGTGAGAGGCATGGGAAGCCTAAAACATTCTAAAAATATAGAGCCTTCAAAAGAGTTAAAAGCTATTAGTGTAGTGCTGGTGTAGGATTTCATTGTTGAGCCAATGCTTGCTGCTAAGTTCCATATCTCTTATCCACTGCACACCTGGGAGTGCAATAGTTAATGTAGTTGGAATTTAAGAAAAACAAGCAATAGCCTTGGAATTAACCATATCAGACTTTTGAGCTAATTGATTCTTTTCTGTTGTAACTCACTGCACTTTTGCTCTGTGAGAAATGTAACTCTGTTTAATGCTTTCTGAGGGCAGACACAGTGAAACCATACTCACAGAAAACTAGTCAATCTAATCACACTAGGATCACAGCCTTGTCTAACTCAGTGAAACTAAGCCATGCCCGCAGGACAACACAGGACAGGAGGGTCATGGTAGAGAGTTCTGACAGAATGTGATCCACTGGAGAAGGAATGGCAAACCACTTTAGTATTCTTGAGTTGTGAACCCCATAAACAATATGAAAAGGCAAAATGAGAGGATACTGAAAGAGGAACTCCCCAGGTCAATAGGCGCCCAATATGTTACTTGAGATCAGTGGAAAAAAAACTCCAGAAAGAATGAAAGGATGGAGCCAAAGCAAAAACAGTACCCAGCTGTGGATGTGTCTGGTGATAGAAGCAAGGTCCGATGCTGTAAAGAGCAATATTGCATACGAACCTGGAATGTCAGGTCCAATGAATCGAGGCAAATTGGAAGTGGTCAAACAAGAGATGGCAAGAGTGAACGTCGACATTATAGAAATCAGCAAACTAAAATGGACTGGAATGGGTGAATTTAACTCAGATGACAGTTGTATCAGTTATATCTACTACTGTGGGCAGGATTTGCTCAGAAGAAATGGAGTAGCCATCATGGTCAACAAAAGAGCCCAAAATGCAGTACTTGGATGCAGTCTTAAAAACGACAGAATGATCTCTGTTTGTTTACAAGTCAAACCATTCAATATCACAGTAATCCAAGTCTATGCCCCAACCGGTAACACTGAAGAAGCTGAAGTTGAATGGTTCTATGAAGACCTACAAGATCTTTTAGAACTAACACCCAAAAAGTTGTCCTTTTAATTATAGGAGACTGGAATGCAAAGGTAGGAAGTCAAGAAACACCTGGAGTAACAGGTAAATTTGGCCTTGGAATGCAGAATGAAGCAGGGCAAAGACTAATAGAGTTTTGCCAAGAAGATGCACTGGTCATAGCAAACACCCTCTTCCAACACAAGAGAAGACTCTACACATGGACATCACCAGGTGGTCAACACCGAAATCAGACTGATTATATTCTTTGCAGCCAAAGATGGAGAAGCTCTATACAGTCAAAAAAACAAGACCAGGAGCTGACTGTGCCTCAGAACATGAAATCCTTATTGCCAAATTCAGACTCAAATTGAAGAAAGTAGGAAAACCGCTAGACCATTCAGGTAAGGCTTAAATCAAATCCCTTATGATTATACAGTGGAACTGAGAAATAGATTTAAGGGTCTAGTTCTGATAGATAGAGTGCCTGATGAACTATGGAATGAGGTTCGTGACATTGTACAGGAGACAGGGATCAAGACCATCCCCATGGAAAAGAAATGTAAAAAGCAAAATGTCTGTCTTGGTAGGCCTTACAAATAGCTGTGAAAAGAAGAGAGGTGAAAAGCAAAGGAGAAAAGGAAAGATATAAGCATGTGAATGCAGAGTTCCAAAGAATAGCAAGAAGAGATAAGAAAGCCTTCTTCAGTGATCAATGCAAAGAAATAGAAGAAAACAACAGAATGGGAAAGACTAGAGATCTCTTCAAGAAAATTAGAGATAGCAAGGGAACATTTCATGCAAAGATGGGCTTGATAAAGGGCAGAAATTGCATGGACCTAACAGAAGCAGAAGAGGTGGCAAGAATACTCAGAAAAGGGGGCGGTCCTAAGATGGCAGAGGAATAGGATGGGAGACCACTTTCTCCCTCACGAATTCATCAAAAGAACATTTCAACGCTGAGTAAATTCCACAAAACTACTGAATGCTGGTAGAGGACATCAGGCACCCAGGAAAGCATTTCATTGTCTTCAAAAACAGGTAAGAAAAAATATAAAAGATGAAAAAGGAGACAAAGCAGGTAGTGAGGGAGCTCCGTCCCAGGAAGGGAATCTTAAGAAGAGAGGTTTCAAACACCAGGAAACACTCTCACTCCCAAGCCTGTGGCGAGCCTTGGAAGCATAGAGGGCAACATAACAGGAAGGAAAATAAATAATTAAAACCAACAGTTTACGAGCCCAACAGTAACTCTCCCAGTGGAGAAGCAGTGCAGACACCTGCATCCGCCACTAGCAAGTGGGGGCTGCGCAGGGAGGTGCGAGAGGTGCGGGCTGCAGTGCTTTGTAAGATTCGGGCTGGAACGCCCCATGCATAACCAGAGCAAACTATGGTTAGCAAACCAGACTGTGGGATAGCTACCACGCTAAAAGCTTGAATATAAGACACTGCCAGGACCGCACACAGAACAAAGGATGGAACAGAAATAACCAGCTGCAGACCACCCCCTCTAGTGACAGGCAGCCAGAGCCATAAGGGCTGGAAGGGGGCAATTGTAGCCCAAGAGAGACATTACCTACCAAAATGCAAGCAGGCTTCTTTGCTAACTAAGACTTCTGGGAGTTCTGGACAGTCATCAGCTGCCAGAGAAGGGATGCTAGCGTTACACCCAAAAACTGAGCAGCAGAGACGGGAAAGGTGGTAAGTCACAGTGACTGCACTCGCCAAACACCTGTGCTATTCAGAACTGGGAAGGGCACAAAACGCAGGCCCAACCAAATCTGCACCTCTGAGGGCTACCTGAGCGCCAAGCCTAAGCAGCTTAAACTGGGGAGGTGCATGTAGCCTAGGGCCGGCCTCAGATGGTTCCTGGTGGAGCAACGTAGAGCCTGAGCGGTGTGCACCGCAAGCAGGGGCAGGCCCAGCGGGGCTGAAACACTGCAATCACAAGCGAGTGGTACTTGTTTGCAGCATCCCTCCCTCCCCACAGCGTGACTGAACAAGTGAGCCTAAAAAAAAACAGTGTCCACCACCGCCCCCACCCCCCCCCGGTGACAGGAGGAAATCAGACACTGAAGAGACCAGCAAACAGAAGTTAAACAGAGGGAACCACCTTGGAAGTGACCCCACACAGCCCACAACACCAGAGAAAGAACCAGATATATCTTTACTATTTTTATGATCATTTTTTGTTGATATTGTTGTGTGATTGCTTTTTCTTTTCTTTTTCCTCTTCTTTTTTAAAACCTTTTTAAATTTTAAGTCCTCTATTTCTCCTTTAATTTTTATTTTCATAATCTACTATTACTTTTCAAAAAATGACACTTTTTTAAAGCAAATGCTGTATATACTCTTTTGTGGTTGTTGTTGTTTTTAATAATTCATGTGGCTTAAAAATTTTTTTTCTTCTCCTTCTTCTTCTTTTCTTTAATATTGTATTTTTGAAAATCAAACCTCTACTCTAGATTTTTAACCTTTGTTTTTGGTATTTGTTGTCAATTTTGTACATTTAAAACCTAATCTTCAGTACTCAATTTTACCTGAGAGCGGGATTACTGGCTTGACCACTCTCTTCTCCTTTGGACTCTCATTTTTCTCCACTAGGTGGCCTCTGTCTCTTCCCTCCTCCTTCTCTTCTCTACCCACTCTGTGAATCTCTGTGTGTTCCAGACGGTGGAGAACACTTAGGGAACTGGTTACTGGCTGTATCTGTCTCTCTCCTTTTCATTTCCATCTTTTATCCTCCTGGCCACCTCTGTCTACTTCCTCCCTCTCCTTTCCCTGTATAACTCCGTGAACATCTTTGAGTGATCCAGACTGAGGAGCACACATAAGGAAGTGATTACTGGCTAGCTTGCTCCCTGCTCTTTTGATCCCACCTCATCTCATTCCAGTCACCTCTAACTACCCCATCCCTCTTCTCTTCTCCATGTAACTCAGTGAACCTCTTTGGGTATCCCTTAATGTGGAGAAACTTTTCATCTTTAACCTAGATGTTTTTATCATCAGTGCTGTATAGATGGAGAAGTCTTGATGCTACTGTAAAAATAAAACTGAAAACCAGAAGCAGGAGGCTTAAGTCCAAATCCTGAGAACATCAGAAATATCCTGAGTCCGGGGAACATTAATCAATAGGAGCTCATTAAACGTCTCCATACCGACACTGAAACCAAGCACGACCCAAGGGCCAACAAGTTCCATAGCAAGACATACCACACAAATTCTCCAGCAACACAGGAACACATCCCTGAGCTTCAATATACAGGTAGCTCAAAGTTAATCCAAAACCACTGGCATTTCAAAACACATTACTGGCCACTTCATTGCACTCCAAAGAGAAGAAATCCAGCTCCACCCACCAGAACTCTAACACAAGCCTCCCTAACCAAGAAACCTTGACAAGCCACTGATACAACCCTACCCACAGTGAGGGAACTCCATAATAAAGAGAACTCCACAAATTCCCAGAATATAGAAAGGCCACCCCAAACGCAGCAATATAACCAAGATGAAGAGAGAGAGGAATACTCAGCAGGTAAAGGAACGGGGAAATGCCCACCAAACCAAACAAAACAGGAAGAAGTAGGGAATCTACCTGAGAAGGAATTCCGAATATTGATAGTGAAATGATCCAAAATCTTGAAATCAAAATGGAATCACAGATAAACAGCCTGGAGACAAGGATTGAGAAGATGCAAGAAAGGTTTAACAAGGACTTAGAAGAAATAAAAAGAGTCAATATATAATGAATAATGCAATAAATGAGATCAGAAACACTCTGGAGGCAAAATAGTAGAATAATAGTAGAATAATAGGCAGAAGATAGGATTAGTGAAATAGAAGATAGAATGGTAGAAATAATTGAATCAGAGAGGAAAACAGGAAAACGAATTAAAAGAAATGAAGACAATCTCAGAGACCTCCAGGACAACATGAAACGCTCCAATATTCGAATTATAGGAGTCCCAGAAGAAGAAGCCAAAGAGAAAGAACATGAGAAAATACTTGAGGAGATAATAGTTGAAAACTTTCCTAAAATGAGGAAGGAAATAATCACCCGAGTCCAAGAAACCAAGAAAGTTCCAAATAGGAACACCCCAAGACACATATTAATCAAATTAACAAAGATCAAACACAAAGAACAAATATTAAAAGCAGCAAGGGAAAAACAACAAATAAGGGATTCCCATAAGGATAACTGCAGATCTTTTAATAGAAACTCTTCATGCCAGGAGGGAATGGCAAGACATACTTAAAGTGAAGAAAGACAATAACCTACAGCCCAGATTACTGTACCCAGCAAGGATCTCATTCAAATACGAAGGAGAAATCAAAAGCTTTACAGACAAGCAAAAGCTGAGAGAATTCAGCACCACCAAACCAGGTCTCCAACAAATGCTAAAGGATATTCTCTAGACAGGAAACACAGAAAGGGCTTATAAACCCAAACCCAAAACAGTAAAGTAAATGGCAATGGGATCTTACTTATCAATAATTACCTTAAATGTAAATGGGTTGAATGCCCCAACCAACAGGCAAAGACTGGCTGAATGGATACAAAAACAAGATCCCTATATGTGCTGCATACAAGAGACCCACCTCAAAACAAGGGACACATGCAGACTGAAATTGAAGGGCTGGCAAAAGATATTCCACGCAAATAGAGACCAAAAGAAAGCAGGAGTAGAAATACTCATATCCGATAAAATAGACTTTAAAACAAAGGCTGTGAAAAGAGATAACGAAGGCCACTACATAATGATCAAAGGATCAATCCAAGAAGAAGATATAACAATTATAAATATATATACACCCAACATAGGAGCACTGCAATATGTAAGACAAAGGCTAACAAGAAGGAAAGGGGAAGTAAACAGTAACACAATAATAGTGGGAGACTTTAATGCCGGCGACGAAATGAAACACCAACACTGCAGAGTGGTTTAAATCTTTATATTTTAACACTTTCTACTTACAGCTGCTTTATTTTATATCTTTGCACAACCCCTACAGGGCAAGCTGCCAAGCACTATGATTCAGAGACTATAGTGCGCAGGGCGCAGGGCGAGATAACCTTTACCTTGGCTTATTTACTGCAGCTAAGACTTTGTTTTGGGGAACTTCCTTATCAACTTAGAATCCGTTTTGTCCCAAGGTCTGTTCCTTTTGAGGAATCAGAGAAACATCCTTGTGTGCAAGCAATGTTCTTTCCCATGGGAACAAACAGGATTTTAGCTGAACATCTCGTTTGCAAGAATGCTCAGCCCTGGTTGAGAGTCTCGTTTACAAGCACTTCTCAACCTTCTTTAAACCTAGTTCTCTACACTGGGCAGAACATCTCGTTTACAAAAATGTCCAGCCCTGGTTGAGAGTCTCGTTTGCAAGCACTTCTCAACCTTCTTTAAACCTAGTTCCCTACATCTCCCCTTTCTTTTCTTGTAGATGCTGAATAAGCGCTTGAATACGCAAAGCTTCTTCTTTCAATTGTTTCGCAGCGCCGGTAGACTATAAAAGCAATAAAACATAAAGCAACAATTAACAAAGTATTCACAAAGGATGTTGTTAACAATGTAGATACATGCCCTAAAGGATTAAGGTTGTCTAATCCTTCTTGAAGACTTTTCAGTATATCAGAACCAAGAATATCAGGCAGCGTCTTACTAAAAGTTGACAATATAGTTTGTTCCAATTTCATAATTTTAGCAGTTAAATTCTGGTGTCCCACTAAAGACCTTTTCACCTTTTCCCAACCCTCACTCATATTAAAGGGAACAGGGTTACACACAGGTGAGATGAGTTCTAATCACATTTTAACACACTCTTTGTAGCTAACACAGTCACTTGATCTCCTAACCAGGAAACTGTGTGTTGTAAATTCAATACATCAGTAGCCAATTGAGGGTCCAAATCATGCTGTTGTTGCCACAATAAATGAGCATCTTTATGCCATTCCTGACAAAATCAGCAGTCTGTATGCCTTGATGCAAAGCAAGACCTGCTACAGTTGCTGTTGCTGTTACTGAAGCCACGGCGAGAACTGATGCGATGACAATGCCAAGCATTCTTGAGATTGATGGAGAAGAGTGTGTACAGCATTCACAAGATGAGTGACAGCAAAAGAGTCCGACCAAGGTCGAGTAAGATTAACAGGCAACCAAAGTTCAGTCCGTGCTTTCACAATGACCAAAGAATAATTACTGGAATGGACCATCTTGTTTTCAACATTTTCCCACCAAGAACGATTTATACATTGAGTCAAGTTACAATCAGAACATGATATAACTCCAAAATTTCATTCCAAATCCATTGCCCATACAGTAAAGAATAAGAAAATTTTACACATGCTATAGCAGAGTAAGATTTATTAATATGCAAATGAACTTGAAATGGCCCCTTAGTGATATCACACCTTTTCCCCTTTCTTATTTTTTAAATGTATTCTCGAAGAGTCTGATTAGCTCTTTCAATTATAGCTTGTCCTTGACTATTATAAGGAATACCAAAAGTGTGCTTAATATGATATTGTTTTAAAAATTGAGATAATTTAGAGGATTGATATGCGGGAGCATTATCAGTTTTTAATTCTATATGTATGCCCATAATAGCAAAACAAAATAACAAATGAGTAATAACAGAATCTGCCTTTTCTGAACTTAAAGCTGTAGCCCATTGAAAATGAGAATAAGTATGTATAGTATGATGAACATATTTCTGCTTACCGAATGAAGAAATAAAAACAACATCCATTTGCCAGATTTGGTTAGATTGTAGTCCTCTGGGATTTACTCCAGGAGGGGGAAAGGCAAAATAAACGGTGCACATATGGAACAAGAACGAACAATGTGTTGAGCTTGTTTTCGTGTTAATGAATAAGTTTTTTGTAACCCTTTAGAATTAGTATGATGTAAGCAATGTTCTTGTGTTGCAGACTGTAAAGGATAAAGTAAGGCATCAATATTTGCATTTCCTTGAGATAATGGTCCGGGGAGAGAAGAATGAGCTCGTATATGAGTAAAAAGACAGGGTTAGTTCGCCTAATTAATAATTGTTGAACCTGAAAAATAATTTATCAATATTAGTTTTTAAAGTTACCGGTAAAGTGGCTTCAGGAAGATAAATACATGAAAAGACTGCATATTTAGAATCAGAAACAATATTAATAGGAATATCAAAAAAAATCCTGTAATGCCAAACAAATGGCCCAAAGTTCAGCAGGCTGCACAGAAGAAAAGGAATGTGGAACAACTTTAGAAGTAGTATCAGTCCAATAGCCAGCAGTATTTTTATTGGCATCTGTAAAAATAGTTTTTCCTTTAACTGGAATATTAGATATAGGAGATTTACACACCATTGATGTATGTCGAAGGAAATCTATCATTTTAGATTGAGGATATTGATTAGAAAAGTCCCTGAATAAGATGCAAGAGCTATCTGCCAATTTTTATTAAACTGTAAGCAATTAGAAATTTGGGTGGAAGTAAGTTGAGTAATAATTGTTTGCGGGTCACTTCCAATTAACTGAGTAACATGGCCTCGACCTTTCAAAATAAGGAAAGCAATTCTATCCGTATAAGTAGTAAGCTTTTTGTATAGTTATTGGGTAAAATACCCACTCAATCAACCCTGCAGATTGAGCAATAACTCCAGTAGGAGAATAGGAGTATGGAACACTATGAAATATATAGGTTGATCCTGTTGTAGATAAGTAAGAAACCCTTCATTTAACCGTTGCTCTACAAAGTGTAATTCCTCTTTTGCCTGAGAAGTAAGAGATCGAGGACTGTTAAGAGCAGTATCACCCTCTAAAGTAGAAAATAAATGACGCAATTGATGTGTAGGAATCCCTAACATGGACGTAACCAGTTAATATCACCCAAAAGCTTTTGAAAATCATTAAGAGTTTTCAAATTATCTCGTCTAATTTGGACCTTTTGAGGTTTTATTCTTTGTCGTTTCAAAATAGCACCTAAATATGAAATAGGAAATTCAGTTTGAATTTTTTCAGGAGCAATTTGAAGATTAAAATCACTTAAAGCTTTCTTTACGTGAATAAAAAATGTATCTTGTTCCTCTTTACTAGGAGTTGCCAATAGAAGATCATCCATATAATGATAGAGAAGACAATTAGAAAATTGTTGTCTCACAGTAATAAGAGCACGATTAACAAACTCCTGACAAAGTGTAGGGCTATTAATCATTCCTTGAGGCAACACTGTCCATTGATAACGTTTACGGGCTGCCCATGATTATACACTGGAATAGTAAAAGCAAATTTATTTCTATCTTTATTTGCAAAGGAATATTAAAAACAATCCTTCAAATCTAAAACCATCAAAGACCAATCCTGTGGAATCAAAGCAGGAGAAGGGAGACCTAATTGCAAAGCTCCCATAGGTTCTATACATTTGTTAACTGCCCTTAAATCAGTCAACATTCTCCATTTACCAGATTTTTCTTAATGACAAAAACAGGAGAATTCCAAGGAGACGTAGAAGGTTCAATATGGCCAGATTGAAGCTGTTCTTTTACTAATTGTTCTAAAGCCTCGAGCTTCACTTTGGAAGCGGCCACTGCTCAACCCATTTAGGGACATCAGTTAACCATTTCAATGGGAGAGCTCGAGGAATCTGAGCAGTGGCTACAAGTTTTCCGACGAGATGGTGAGTGTTGTTCCTAAAGAAAATAAAAGATCTCTTCCCCAGATATTAATAGGTATATTAACAATGTAAAAGAAATAGATACTTTCTTTCCATTAGACAATTGGCATGACAAAGGTTGAGTGCTTCTCCACATCTGCTATTGATCCTAAGCCTGTTAAAACAAGAGGAATTTTTCTTTTTTTTTTTTAAGTCATTAGGCCACTGCTGGAGAGAAATAACTGAAACATCTGCTCCTGTATCCACTAATCTTTCAAACTGTTTACCTTCAATAATCAGTGACATTAAAGGACGAGAGTCATTAATAAGCATTTCCAAAATATACTTTTCCCGTACTTCTAAAACCACTGACTCTCTCTCCCTACCTCAGCCTTGTCGGCAGCTACTAGAAATAGGGAGGCGTAAGGTGGTGCAGAAGGGTCAACAGCCCTGGAAGTTCATTTTTTATTTAATAAAACCTTTTAAAAGGCAGCAGTCATTGCCTCTACAGAATTTGAATCCTCCCCAGAACTCACATCTCTATCTGGCTCAGTGGATGAATCTGTACTATCATCCGGAGGTTTGGGTGGAGGCCGAGGTGAAGCCCCCTCCTCAAGATAACATGAGGCGGCCTCACTATCAGCAGCCATTAATTTTAAAGCCTGTGTTATAGCGCCATAGAGTCCACAGCCTTAAAGGAATCACATTTCCTTTTGATGCTGCCTTCTTAACTCTTTCTGCACCATTTTCCATTCCTTCAAATTCAGCTGCACTTCTGTTTGATATTGAAACCAATAACAATGCTACTATAGACAGAATAACTCACTCAAGCGGCGAGTAGACGTTTTAATTTCTATAGAATGTAGGAGCCCCTTAACTAGCTCCATATATTGTGACTTTAAAGATGGGAATTCCCATAGTTTTTTTCTTTTTCTTTTTTGTTCTTTTTCTCTTATTTTTCTTATTTTCTTGAAAGTCCCTTTCAGCGTTTTGCTCCGGGTGCTCTCCCTTTTGGATTTTTATTTTATTTTTCTCTTTTCTCGAAAGTCCCCTATCAGCCTTTTTGCTCCGGGGTGTTTACCTTTTGGATTTTTATTTTTCTTTTCTCGAAAGTCCCCCTATCAGCTTTTTGCTCCGGGGCATTTACCCTTTTGGATTTTTATTATTTTTTTCTTTTTTTCGAAAGTCCCCCTTTCAGCCTTTTGCTCCGGGGTGTTTACCCTTTCGGATTTTTATTCTTTTCTCTTTTTTTTTATTTTCCGAAAGTCCCCCTTTTAGCCTTTTGCCCCGGGGTGCTTACCCTTTCGGTTCTGTCGAGCCCCACGTTGGGCGCCAGATGCCGGCGACGGAATGAAACACCAACACTGCAGAGTGGTTTAAATCTTTATATTTTAACACTTTCTACTTACAGCTGCTTTATTTTATATCTTTGCACAACCCCTACAGGGCAAGCTGCCAAGCACTATGATTCAGAGACTATACAGTGCCCAGGCGCAGGCGAGATAACCTTTACCTTGGCTTATTTACTGCAGCTAAGACTTTGTTTTGGGGAACTTCCTTATCAACTTAGAATCCATTTTGTCCCAAGGTCTGTTCCTTTTGAGGAATCAGAGAAACATCCTTGTGTGCAAGCAATGTTCTTTTCCCATGGGAACAAACAGGATTTTTAGCTGAACATCTCGTTTGCAAGAATGCTCAGCCCTGGTTGACAGTCTCGTTTGCAAGCACTTCTCAATCTACCTTAAACCTAGTTCCCTACACTGGGCAGAACATCTCGTTTGCAAGAATGTCCAGCCCTGGTTGAGAGTCTCGTTTGCAAGCACTTCTCAACCTTCTTTAAACCTAGTTCCCTACACTGGGCAGAACATCTCGTTTGCAAGAATGTTCAGTCCTGGTTGAGAGTCTCGTTTGCAAGCACTTCTCAACCTTCTTTAAACCTAGATCCCTACACTGGGCAGAACATCTCGTTTGCAAAAATGTCCAGCCCTGGTTGAGAGTCTCGTTTGCAAGCACTTCTCAACCTTCTTTAAACCTAGTTTCATACACTTTAATACCCCACTCACACCTATGGACAGATCAACTAAACAGAAAATTAACAAAGAAATGCAAACTTTAAATGATACAAAAGACCAGTTAGACCTAATTGATATCTATAGGACATTTCACCCCAAAACAATGAATTTCACCTTTTCTCAAGTGCACACTGAAACTTAGATAGATCACATCCTGGGCCATAAATCTATCCTTGATAAATTAAAAAAATCGAAATCATTCCAGTCATCTTTTCTGACCATAATGCATTAAGATTAGATCTCAATTACAGGAGAAAAACTATTAAAAATTCCAACATATGGAGGCTGAACAACACGCTGCTGAATAACCAACAAATCACAGAAGAAATCAAAAAAGAAATCAAAATATGCATAGAAACAAATGAAAATGAAAACACAACAACCCCAAACCTGTGGGACACTATAAAAGCAGTGCTAAGAAGAAAGTTCATAGCCATAGAGGCATACCTCAAGAAACAAGAAAAGAGTCAAATAAATAACTTAACCCTACACCTAAAGCAACTAGAAAAGGAAGAATTGGAGAACCCCAGAGTTAGTAGAAGGAAAGAAATCTTAAAATTAGGGCAGAAATAAATTCAAAAGAAACAAAAGAGACCATAGCAGAAATGAAAAAGCAAAAAGCTGGTTCTTTGAAAGGATAAATAAAATTGACAAACCATTAGCCAGACTCATCAAGAAACAAAGAGAGAAAAAATGAAATCAATAAAGTTAGAAATGAAAATGGAGAGATCACACCAGACGACACAGAAATACAAAGGATCATAAGAGACTACTATCAGCAGTTGTATGCCAATAAAATGGACAACGTGGAAGAAATGGACAAATTCTTAGAAAAGTACAATTTTCCAAAACTGAACCAGGAATAAATAGAAAATCTTAACAGACCCATCATAAGCACGGAAATTGAAACTGTAATCAGAAATCTTCCAGCAAGCAAAAGCCCAGGTCCAGACGGCTTCACAGCTAAATTCTACCAAAAATTTCGAGAAGAGCTAACACCTATCCTACAGAAACTCTTCCAGAAAATTGCACAGGAAGATAAACTTCCAAACTCATTCTATGAGGCCACCATAATCCTAATACCAAAACCTGATAAAGATGCCACAATAAAGAAAACTACAGGCCAATATCACTGATGAACATAGATGCAAAAATCCTCAACAAAATTCTAGCAATCAGAATCCAACAACACATTAAAAAGATCATACACCATGACCAGGCGGGCTTTATCCCAGGATGCCAGGATTCTTCAATATCTGCAAATCAAACAATGTAATTCACCACATTAACAAATTGAAAAATAAAAGCCATATGATTATCTCAATAGATGCAGAGAAGGCCTTTGACAGAATTCAATATCCATTTATGGTAAAACTCTCCAGAAAGCAAAAATAGAAAGAACATACCTCAACATAATAAAAGCTATATATGACAAACCCACAGCAAACATTATCCTCAATGGTGAAAATTGAAAACATTTCTAAAGTCAGGAACAAGACAAGGTGCCCACTTTCACCGCTACTATTCAACATAGTTCTGGAAGTTTTGGCCACAGCAATCAAGGCAGAAAAAGAAATAAAAGGAATCCAAGTTGGAAAAGAAGAAGTAAAGCTCACTGTTTGCAGATGACATGATCCTCTATATAGAAAACCGTAAAGACTCCACCAGAAAATTAGTAGAGCTAATCAATGAATGCAGTAAAGTTGCAGGATATAAAATCAACACACAGAAATCCCTTGCATTCCTATACACTAATAATGAGAAAGTAGAAAAAGAAATTAAGGAAACAATTCCATTCACCATTGCAATGAAAAGAATAAAATACTTAGGAATATATCTCCTAAAGAAACTAAAGACCTATATAGAAAACTATAAAACACTGATGAAAGAAATCAAAGAGGACACTAATAGATGGAGAAACATACCATGTTCATGGATTGGAAGACTCAATATAGTGAAAACGAGTATACTACCCAAAGCAATTTACAAATTCAATGCAATCCCTATCAAGCTACCAGCGATATTTTCACAGAACTAGAACAAATCATTTCAAGATTTGTATGGAAATACAGAAATCCTCGAATAGCCAAAGCAATCTTGAGAAAGAAGAATGGAACTGGAGGAATCAACTTGCCTGACTTCAGGCTCTACTACAAAGCCACAGTCATCAAGACAGTATGGTACTGGCACAAAGACAGAAATAAAGATCAATGGAACAAAATAGAAGCCCAGAGATAAATCTACACACCTATGGATACCTTATCTTCAACAAAGGAGGCAAGAATATACAATGGAGTAAAGACAATCTCTTTAACAAGTGGTTCTGGGAAGACTGGTCAACCACTTGTAAAAGAATGAAACTCGATCACTTTCTAACACCGCACACAAAAATAAACTCAAAATGGATTAAAGATCTAAATGTAAGACCAGAAACTATAAAACCCCTAGAGGAGAACATAATCAAAACACTCTCCAACATAAATCACAGCAGGATCCTCTATGATCCACCTCCCAGAATTCTGGAAATAAAAGCAGAAATAAACAAATGGGATCTAATTAAAATTAAAAGCTTCTGCACAACAAAGGAAAATATAAGCAAGGTGAAAAGACAGCCTTCAGAATGGGAGAAAATAATATAAATGAAGCAACTGACGAACAACTAATCTCAAAATATAAAAGCAACTTATGCAGCTCAATTCCAGAAAAATAAATGACCCAATCCAAAATGGGCCAAAGAACTAAATAGATATTTCTCCAAAGAAGACATACGGATGGGTAACAAACACATGAAAAGATGCTCAGCATCACTCATTATCAGAGAAGTGCAAATCAAAACCACAATGAGGTACCATATCACACCAGTCAGAATGGCTGAGATCCAAAAGTCTACAAGCAATAAATGCTGGAGAGGGTGTGGAGAAAAGGAACCCTCTTACAGTGTTGGTGGGAATGCAAACCAGTACAGCCACTATGGAGAACAGTGTGCAGATTCCTTAAGAAACTGCAAATAGAACTGCCATATGACCCAGCAATCCCACTGCTGGGCATACACGGAGGAAACCAGAATTGAAAGAGACATGTACTCTATGTTCATTGCAGCACTGTTTATAATAGGCAGGACATGGAAACAACCTAGATGTCCATCAGCAGATGAATGGATAAGAAAGCTGTGGTACATATACACAATGGAGTATTACTCAGCCATTAAAAAGAATACATTTGAATCAGTTCTAATGAGATGGATGAAACTGGAGCCAATTATACAGAGTGAAGTAAGCCAGAAAGAAAAACACCAATACAGTATACTAACACATATATACGGAATTTAGAAAGATGGGAATGATAACCGTCTATGCGAGACAGCAAAAGAGACACAGATGTATAGAACGGACTTTTGGACTCTGAGGGAGAGGGAGACGGTGGGATGATTTGGGAGAATGGCACTGAAACATGTTTACTATCATGAAAGAAACGAATTTCCAGTCTATGTTCGATACAGGATACAGGATGCTTGGGGCTGGTGCACCGGGATGATCCAGAGAGATGATGTGGGGTGGGAGGTGGAGGGGAGTTCAGGACTGGGAACTCATGTGCACCCGTGTTGGATTCATGTGAATGTATGGCAAAACCAATACAGAATTGTAAAGTAAAATAAAGTAAAAATTAAAATTAAAAAAGAATACACAGAAGAACTGTACAGAAAAGGTCTTCATGACCCGGATAATCACAATGGTGCGATCACTCACCTAGATCCATACATCCTGGAATGTGAAGTCAAGTGGGCCTCAGAAAGCATCACTACAAACAAAGTTAGTGGAGGTGATGCAATTCCAGTGGAACTATTTCATATCCTGATAGATGATGCGGTGAAAGTGCTGCACTCAATATCCCAGCACATTTGGAAAACTCAGCAGTGGCCAATGATTAGAAAAGCTCAGTTTTCATTCCAATCCCAAAGAAAGGCAATGCCAAACATTGCTCAAACTGTGACACAATTGCAATCATCTCACATGCTAGTAAAGTAATGCTCAAAATTCTCCAAAGCAGGCTTCAGCAATACGTGAGCCATAAACTTCCTGATGCTCAAGCTGGTTTTAGAAAAGGCAGAGGAACCAGAGGTCAAATTCCCAACATCTGCTGGATGATGGAAAAAGAAAGAGAGTTCCAGAAAAAACATCTATTTCTGCTTTATTGACTATGCCAAAGCCTTTGACTGTGTGGATCACAATAAACTGTGGAAAATTCTGAGAGAAATGGGAATACCAGACAACCTGACTGCCTCTTGAGAAATCTGTATGCAGGTCAGGAAGCAACAGTTAGAACAGGACATGGACCAACACACTGGTTCCAAATAGGTAAAGGAGTACGTCAAGGCTGTATATTGTCACCCTGCTTATTTAACTTATATGCACTGTACATCATGAGAAACACTGGAAAGGAAGAAATACAAGCTGGAATCAAGATTGCTGGGAGAAATATCAATAACCTCATATATGCAGATGACACCACCCATATGGCAGAAAATGAAGAGGAACTAAAAGGCCTCCTGATGAAAGTGAAAGAGGAGAGTGAAACAGTTGACATAATGCTCAACATTCAGAAAATGAAGATCATGGCATCCGGTCCCATCACTTCATGGGAAATAGATGGGGAAACAGTGGACACAGTGTCAGACTTTATCTTCTTGGGGCTCCCAAATCGCTGCAGATGGTGACTGCAGCCATGAAATTAAAAGACGCCTCCTTGGAAGAACAGTTATGCCCAACCTAGATAGCATATTCAAAAGGAGATATATTACTTTGCTGGCTAAAGTCCATCTAGTCAAGGCTATGGTTTTTCCTGTGGTCATGTATGGATGTGAGAGTTGGAGTGTGAAGAAGGCTCAGCGCTGAAGAGTTGATGCTTTTGAACTGTGGTGTTGAGAAGACTCTTGAGAGTCCCTTGGACTGCAAGGAGATACAACTAGTCCATTCTGAGGGAGATTAACCCTGGGATTTCTTTGGAAGGAATGATGCTAAAGCAAAACTCCATTACTTTGGCCACCTCATGCAGAGTTTTGACTCATTGAAAAGACTCAGGTGCTGGGAGGGGCTGGGGGCAGGAGGAGAAGGGGACAAAGCACAATGCAGTAAGGCAGGCAGACTCTGGTTTGGGGGCAGATGCACGAGCAGATTCAGCGAGGCTCCCTTAAGGCCGGACTCCCGTTTGCCTGTGGGACCCCTTAACCTCATGACCTTTGCCACAGGCGGGACTCCTCGTGCTGGCTCCTGGCATCTCCTTTTTATTTTAAAACAGCCAGATGTAGTTCAGTCGAGTTTCTGAATGCTCCTGCCGAAGGATCCTGACAATACAAGGAAGAATGATTATGAGGAGCAAGATTAGAGCACCCACAGCAACATAGCTGAAAACAGTAGACAGAATATTCTTTCAGAAATGAAGTTAGAGATTATATGGAAAAGTCTTTTGCTGCTCCTGTGGCAGTAAAATCTAATCGGGAGTGTTCCATAGTCTGTATCCGATTAAGTTTCCTAAGTCTAAACTAATATCTGAGCTATTCCAAACACCTAAAATATGATTTTTCAACATATTGGGCAGTATGCACTTGTTGAGTCAATGATATTGCTGCCACAATAACAGTAACAGTAATAGTAATAGTAACAGTTAACAGCAGTAGTTGTTGTTATTAAAGCTGAATTCCCTAAGATTAGTAAGCCCATCAACCATCGTGATTGTATTAAATCTTGTAGTTGTTTTAACACAGCAAGACCATAATTATCATACCAATAAGTAGCTACAGTTACAGGCACCATAAGATTGGATGGACATTTTAGCACCACAAAAGAACAAACATTATATTGAGGAGTTAAGCAAGATGAAAGCATACATTGTTCACAAGACACTACATTAGGTCCACCTGTATAATTCATTTGTATATTAAGTTTTCTGAAGTTCTTAGCAAAGAGAACAATTTAAGGAGAGGGTAGACAAGCTAAAATAAAGTAAATAGAATTATTTTCTGGTCGGAGTTTGTGCTGCAGCAGCTCTGTCTCCGCTGGGATCTCGAAGTTTATCTCGCCTCTCCTGCCAGCGGGCACCTGGGCGTGGCCCTCACCCCTCGCTAAATCGGCCTCGGTCCTAGTGGCGGCCAAGTGAGCACAGATGGATGCACTGGGCCCTGGAAACCAGGCTGGCCCCACCCGCGCTCCCTGGCGCGTGGGCTCTTCCATGCGGCTGCAGTGGCAGGGCCAGAGGAGTGCCCTTTCTCTTATTTGTGGTAGCGGCAGTGGAGGAACCAGGTGCCTGGGGACTGTGATATGGCAAATCAGTCTTTCTGGGATCCAAATTGGTAATGCAGCACCCTGGGAAAAATACAAGCACACCTCTCCCACAAGTTAGCAGTAGCTGGCCCTTCTACTCTCTTGTAAGGAGATCTTTTCACTTAACCAGAGGCGGAGTCATAGCCCTTTCAAAGGCTGAATAGAAAATTTTTTCAGGAAAATTACTGGATGTGTCTTCAAAAATGCAATAGGAGATTAAGGGCAAATGAAACAAATTTGACCCTGAAATCTACCAGGCAACTTGCCAATCATCACTATTTTGTAAAGACTTGCAGTTGATCCTTATTGAATGGAATTACTATATTTGCTACTTATTTTCCAAAAGTTCCATACTTTTTAAAAAATAATTAATTGTGCCACCAAGCTGGGATAAGATAAAACTATTTTCTTGGGTCACTGGTAGGTGGTACCAATGGGCCTTCTTGTGACAAGCATCCTGTAGGTGTAGGTTTTGTGGCAAGAATAATTTAATCATGTTTTGGTAATATTAACTGAATTAACTGATCATTTAAAGCCTCATCCAGTTTAACAAGAACCAACTCTGTCTCACTAATCACCTTTCCTTAGAACTGGGATTAGGATAGTTTTTAAGCAATCAAACAAAGGCTTTAACTGCAGTAGTCAGTTTTAAATGTGGGAGTATCCTATTAATATCTCCTAATAATTTCTGGAAATCATTTAAAGTTAGTAAACAATCTCTCCACAGCTTCAAAGGGACATTATCAGTTTTCAAAACTTTTGGCAGAGCTAATATGGAAGCAAGTAAAGAGCCATTGCACAACATCTTTATAAGCTTCTCCAGTTATCCTTCTGTAACCTAAATCTGGTCTATAGCTTTTAGATGACAAGCAACCATCTAATCTTTGCTTGAATACCTCCAGCAATGGGGAACTCACTACTCTCCAAGGTTCTAAACTCTCCCTCATCTTATTCTCTGCAGCATTCCCACCACATACCACTTTCTCTAATCCCATCAACTCATATTCAGTCGTATGTATTGGCAGGAGCTGGGCCAGTAAAGATCTGTTAAAGGACTAGTGAATGGAACCCCAAAAGCTAGATCACTAGATACAAATCCTCTGGGGCCCCTAGCTTGAGAAGTCAAGGTTTTCTTATCTGATAATAAGGTAAAAGCAAAAGCTGTGCTATTTTTTGACCTTTATTAATTTGCATGGTTTTAGCAGGCGGTGAGATTAAAACTTCAATTTCCTAGTATAGTCAGAATCTATTACACCAGACACCACTGAAATTCCTTGAAAAGAAAGTGAACTACGCCCTAGCACAAGTCAAGAATGTCCTCAGGCAGGGGGTCAGCCACTCCTGTTGGAATCGGAGTAACCGTACATCAGGGGTTAATATTGTTGCGGTGGTGGAACTGAGGTCTAGTCCAGAGCTACCTGGGATTGATTGTCATGGCTTGTTGTCCCCATTTAGCAGGACATTGTCGACAAAAATGCCCGATTTGGCCATAAGATAAACATTTTTTTTATTTGTAGAATCCTTTTTTAACGATTATTTTCTTTTCTTTCTTTCTTTCTTTCTTTCTTTCTTTCTTTTTTTTTTTTTGCTCAGGTGAGGCCCCCTGCCGGTTTTCTGCAAGGAGCAGGCTCTGTATATTGCTTATGTGTCTGCTTAAAAAGCTCCTTTGTTTTTAAAATAGTGTCTTTCCTTTTCAACCTTAGGCAATGCTCTGGGAGGCTTTGGAGGAAAAGTGGGGAATTCTTGGGCCCTGGGAAGCAAGCAGAGGTGGCAGTCATCGCCTTAATCAGATATTTTTAAAGTTTTGTGTAGAGGGGGAGGAGCTCACTAGGGCACCCGGCCACGACTCCTGTAAGCCCCCTCCTTCCTCAGGAGGTAGAGCTCAGTCTCCCTCCTTTCTTTGTCAATGACAGAAAAATGATCTACGTAGAAGGTGGAGACCCACCACCATCCACTGCTATAGCCTCTCCCATAGTCTAACAGCCTCGTGATGGGAGTACAGAACATTTCTAATCATATTCCACAGAGAAAAGAATTTATAGGCCCATGCAAAGTATAATAAGTTTTAGCTGTTTTCTTACCTTCACCCAACTATCTAAATGAACAGTGGACTTTTTTGGAAATCAAGGGCATTGTTCTTATGCAAATGTGAAAAGGGATTTAATATTGGCTTTCTTAACTTTCAGTTCAGTTCAGTTCAGTCGCTCAGTCGTGTCTGACTCTTTGCGACCCCATGAATAGTAGCACACCAGGCCTCCTGACCATCACCATCTCCCGGAGTTCACTCAGACTCAGATCCATCAAGTCCGTGATGCCATCCAGCCATCTCATCCTGGGTCGTCCCCTTCTCCTCGTGTCCCCAATCTCTCCCAGCATTAGAGTCTTTTCCAATGAGTCAATCTTTGCATGAGGTGGCCAAAGTACTGGAGCTTCAGCTTTAGCATCATTCCTTCCAAAGAAATCCTAGGGTTGATCTCCTTCCGAATGGACTGGTTGGATCTCCCAGTCCAAGGGACTCTCAAGAGTCTCTCCAACACCACAGTTCAAAAGCATCAATTCTTCGGCGCTCAGCCTTCTTCACAGTCCAACTCTCACATCCATATATCACCACAGGAAAACCATAGCCTTGACTAGATGGATCTTAGTCAGCAAAGTAATGTCTCTGCTTTTGAATATATTATCTAGGTTGGTCATAACTTTTCTTCCAAGGAGTAAGTGTCTTTTAATTTCATGGCTGCAGTCACCATCTGCAGTGATTTGGGAGCCCCCCAAAATAAAGTCTGACACTGTTTCCCCATCTATTTCCCATGAAGTGATGGGACCAGAGGCCATGATCTTCGTTTTCTGAATGTCGAGCTTTAAGACAACTTTTTCACTCTCCTCTTTCACTTTCATCAAGAGGCCTTTTAGTTCCTCTTCACTTTATGCCATAAGGGTGGTGTCCTCTGCATATATGAGGTTATTGATGTTTCTCCTGGCAATCTTGATTCCACCTGGTGCTTCTTCCAGCCAAGCTTTGCTCATGAGGTACTCTGCATATAAGTTAAATAAGCAGGGTGACAATATACAGCCTCGATGTACCTCTTTCCTATTTGGAAGCAGTCTGTTGTTCCATGTCCAGTTCTAACTGTTGCTTCCTGACATGCATACAGATTTCTCAAGAAGCAGGTCAGGTGCTCTGGTATTCCCATCTCTTTCAGAATTTTCCACAGTTTATTGTGATCCACACAGTCAAAGGCTTTGGCATAGTCAATAAAGCAGAAATAGATGATTTTCTGGAACTCTCTTGCTTTTTCCATGATCCACCGGATGTTGGCAATTTGATCTCTGGTTCCTCTGCCTTTTCTAAAACCAGCTTGAACATCAGGGAGTTCACGGTTCTATTGCTGAAGTCTGGCTTTGAGAACTTGGGCATTACTTTACTAGTATGTGAGATGAGTGTAATTGTGCAGTGGTTTGAGCATTCTTTTGCATTGCCTTTCTTTAGAATTGAATGAAACTGTCCTTTCCAGTGCTGTGGCCACTGCTGAGTTTTCCAACTTTGCTGGCATATTGAGTGCAGCACTTTCACAGCATCATCTTTCAGGATTTGAAACAGCTCAGCTGGAATTCCATCACCTCCACTAGCTTTGTTCGTAGTGATGCTTTCTAAGGCCCACTTTTCTTCACATTCCAAGATGTCTGGCTCTAGGTTAGTGATGACATCATCATGATTATCTGGGTCGTGAAGATCTTTTTGTACAGTTCTTCTGTGCATTCTTGCCACCTCTTCTTAATATCTTCTGCTTCTGTTAGGTCCAGACCATTTCTGTCCTTTATTGAGCCCATCTTTGCAAAAATGTTCCCTTGCTATCTCTAATTTTCTTGAAGAGATCTCTAGTCTTTCCCATTCTGTTGTTTCCTCTATTTCTTTGCATTGATCACAGAAGAAGGCTTTCTTATCTCTTCTTGCTATTCTTTGGAACTCTGCATCACATGCTTATATCTTTCCTTTCTCCTTTGCTTTTGGACTCTCTTCTTTCACAGCTATTTGTGAGGCCTCCCAGACAGCCTTCTTACTTTTTTGCATTTCTTTCCCATGGGGATGGTCTTGATCCCTGTCTCCTGTACAATGTCACGAACCTCATTCCATAGTTCATCAGGCACTCTATCTATCAGAACTAGACCCTTAAATCCATTTCTCACTTCCACTCTATAATCATAAGGGATTTGATTTAGGTCATACCTGAATGGTCTAGCGGTTTTCACTACTTTCTTCAATTTGAGTCTGAATTTGGCAATAAGAAGTTCATGATCTGAGCCACAGTCAGCTCCTGTCTTGTTTTTGTTGACTGTATAGAGCTTCCATCTTTGGCTGCAAAGAATATAATCAGTCTGATTTTGGTGTTGACCATCTGGTGATGTCCATGTGTAGAGTCTTCTCTGTGTTGTTGAAGAGAGTGTTTGCTATGACCAGTGCATCTTCTTGGCAAAACTCTATAGTCTCGCCCTACTTCATTCCACATTCCAAGGTCAAATTTGCCTGTTATTCCAGGTTTTTCTTGACTTCCTACTTTTGCATTCCAGTTTCCTGTAATGAAAAGGACATCTTTTTGGTGTTAGTTCTAAAAGATCTTGTAGGTCTTCATAAAACCGTCGACTTCAGTTTCTTCAGCATTACTGGTTGGGGCATAGACTTGGATAACTCTGATATTGAATGGTTTGCCTTGGAGACAAACAGAGATCATTCTGTCATTTTTGAGATTGCATCCAAGTACTGCATTTCAGACTCTTTTGTTGACCATGATGGCTACTCCATTTCTTCTGAGGAGAAATGGATTTTTTCTCCATTCCTGCCCACAGTAGTAGATGTAATTGTCATCTGAGTTAAATTCACCCATTCCAGTCCATTTTAGTTCACTGATTGTTAGAATGTCGACGTTCACCCTTGCCATCTCTTGTTTGACCACTTCCAATTTGCCTTGATTTATAGACCTGACATTCCAGGTTCCATGGAATATTGCTCTTTACAGCATCGGATCTGCTTCTATCACCAGTCACACCCGCAACTGGGTATTGTTTTTGCTTGGCTCCATCCCTTCATTCTTTCTGGAGTTATTTCTCCACTGATCTCCAGTAGCGTATTGGGCACCTAATGACCTGGGGAATTCCTCTTTTGATATCCTATAGTTTTGCCTTTTCCTACTGTTCATGGGGTTCTTAAGGCAGGAATACTGAAGTGGCTTGCCATTCCGTTCTCCAGTGGACCACATTCTGTCAGGCCTCTCCACTATGACCTGCCCATCTTGGATTGCCCTGCAGGCATGGCTTACTTTCATTAGTTAGACAGGATGTAGTCCTAGTGATTAGATTGACTAGTTTTCTGTGAGTATGGTTTCAGTGTGTCTGCCCTCTGATGCCCTCTGGCAACACTTACCATCTTACTTGGGTTTTCTTACCTTGGCGTGGGTATCTTCACGGCTGCTCCTGCAAAGCACAGCTGCTGTTCCTTACCTTGGACGAGGGTATCTCCACTGCCACCATTCCTAACCTTCAAAGTGATAGCTCCTCTAGGCCCTCCTGTAATTCCTCTTACTTAACAACTGCCAGATTACTCATAAAAATCTCTTCTTTTGAGTCACTGTTACCCATGTCAGAAAATTAAGTCTTATAGAAAAGTCTACCTTATCAAGGTTTTTATCTTGGCAAGGGGTTTTTCTTTTTCAACCTGCAGAAAGTCTGCCTTGTCAAGCTTTTTACCTTTGGCATGGGGGTTCCTTTTCAACCCAGAAAGCAGGTTTCTTTCAACCTTTAGAAACCAGATTTCTTAAACCCTTTAACACTCCCCTCCTTCTCACCCTGTCTATCCTAGGGGGATCTGCAGCACCTAAGTGGGGTCGTATCTGGCCCGTGACACTCAACACTGCGGAGTAAACGAAATTACTCTGGGGAGTGATTGAACTCACTCCAGGGGAGCAACAGAGAGTCCTCGGGGAACAATAGAAATTGCTCTAGAAGAACCTACGTCAATGTCCCTGTTTGGGCGCCCTTGCTGGGGTCAAGCCCTGGTGGATCCAGGTGATTCGAAGGTGGGATGGAGTTGATGTCTTAGGAAAGAATTATTTAATTAGAAATATAAAATATATTAGGAAAGAATATAGTAGGAAAATTAATGGAGAAAAGATGCTGAATAACTTGGTTTGCGGAAAACCAATAAAACTCCTAGACAAGGAGTTTGCACCACCTACATAGGCCACCGATGTCCACTGAAATAGCGGAGGGTGCCTCGCCTTGGAGTTCCTCTCGGGCGTGCATCTTAGAAGCCAGGCAAGTAAGTAGACATGGCAAGGCTCCATGCTCCAGATGGGAATTCAGCCAGAAAAGAAGAAAGAAAAGACAACACAGGAAACAAGTCTTTCCAGGCACTGGTCCATCCTTTATAGCTTTTATACTTTTGGTTGTACATAGAGATCAATGGATAATACAAAGTTATGCAGGGTCAGCAGCCCTGATCTTATCAAGACCAGGCTTTCTTTCTTCACATCTTTCCGTATACAAAGGGTCCCAGGAGACTTATTATCTAAAAGTTCTAAATTAACTTTTTCCAGAAAAGGTGGTTGGGGAGAGCCCCTGTTAATGCCAGAAAAGTAGGTGAAAAGCACAATGCAGTAAGGCAGGAGACTCTGGATCTGGGGCAGATGCAGGAGCAGATTCAGTGAGGCTCCTTAAGGCAGGGGTCACATTTGCCTGTGGGACCCTTTAACCTCATGACATTTGCCACTGGCGGGACTCCTCGATCTGGCTCCCAGCAGGTCTCAACTTGAAACTCGAGAGGAACTCCAGGGCCCTGCCACAATTCCAAAATATCCCAATGTCCCAATCCACTCCAGATGCACCTGATTCCCTACACTGACTCGACTGTAACCCCGAGTATCGACTCCAAACACGATGGCAGGTGGACAGCCCTATGGCACCTTGAGAGAAAGCCCCCGATACCTATGTCAACTCAACAGGAAGCACGCTACTTTACAGCTCGAGAGGAAAGTGGACTTGAATGTCTCCACATGAAAAAGAGCTTGACTCCTGTTGAAACTCCATAGGAACACGAGATCCATGTCAGCACTGGAGAGGACCGTGAGATTGAGGCCTCAACTCCAGATGAAGACTTAGGCCCTGGCACTGACTGAGAGGAATCCCAAAGGCCCTCGCAACTCACATGGTGACTTGACTTTCCTGAGGCAACACGAGCAGGTCCCTGAGGTCCCGCCATAATCCGAGAGGAATCCCAAGTTTCCTGCACAACTCTGAGAAAACCAGGAGAGTCTCCTCCACACGAGAGGAGGCCATTTTCCACTGCAGCATCTGGAGAGAAATCCCACCTTCCCTCTTGAGCCTCAAAAGGTGCTTGACACCCTTGATGCAAGTCAAGAAGTTCCCCGACACCTGTCTCCACTCGAGAGGAACACCGAGTGTCACGCCACAACTCAAGAAGAGCCCTTTGTTTTTCCGTCCTCATCTTGAGATGAGGGTCCATTTCCTGCTAGGTCGGAAAGGAATCCTGGCATTCCCATCACACCTCCAGTGGAGGCAGTTTCACCTTGGAAACTCGAGGAGGAACTCCAGGGTTGTGCCACCATTCCAAAAGACCCGATATCCCAATCCAGTCCAGATTCACCTGATTCCCTGCACTGACTCGACTGTAACCCTGAGTATTTACTCAAACACGATGGCAGGTGTGACAGCCCTGTGGCCCTCAAGAGAAAGCCACTGATCCCTATGTCAACTCGACAGGAAGCCAGACAATACTTTTTCAGCTTGAGAGGAAAGCGGACTTGTGTGTCTCCACATGAGACGAGGCCTGACTCCTGTTGAAACTCCATAGAAACCCTCGAGATCCATGTCAGCACTGGAGAGGAACCCTGAGTTTCCGAGTTCATCTCCAGATGAGGACCTATGTCCTGGTACCGACTGTGGTATCCGAGAAGCCTCTGTTAACTCTCATGGAGACTTGACTTTCACAGGCAACGCAGCCGGTCCCTGAGGTCCCTGTCATAACTCGAGAGGAACCCCAAAGTTCCTGCTGCAACTCGAGAAAATAAGAGAGTCTCCCTGAACTCGAGAGGAGGCCCTTTCTGTAGCAGCATCTGAGGAAATTGCGCCTTCCCTCTTGAGCCTCGAAAGGTTCCTTGACACCCTTGATGCAACTCAAGATTTTCCCAACACTGAGAGAAACACTGTGTCCCATCACAACTCAAGAGAGCTCCGTTTTCCCTCCTCATCTCTACATGAAGTTCAGTTGTGAGCCAGCACAGGTTATCCCACCTATGACAAAGGTCATGTGTGTGAGGCCTGACAGGCAAAGGCGAGTCAGGATTTGAGAGACCCTACAGACCTCCTCTAGCATCTGTTCCAAAACCAGAATCTGCCTGTCCTGCTATTTTCACCAACTCCTATGTTACCAACGGTGGGTCCCTGACCACCTTTTTCTGAAGAAAATTAACTTAGAGCTCCAGTTTGTAAGTCTCCTGGGCAATGAGAAGTGTTTCAACCAAACCCTCTGATAGCTTTCTTAGTTGCCTTCACACGTTTATGTGGACTATGTCAACTATGCATGATTGTTTACAGCCTCCCAACCGCGAGAGGCACAGGAAGCTTAAAACATTCTAGGAATGTAGAGCCTTTCGAGGAGTTACAATCATTAAAATAGAACTGGTTGGTGTTTCATTGTTGTTTGGCCACTTGCTGCCAAGTTTAAGTATCTTTTATTTGTTGAGGCTGGTATAGAGAAAAAGATAGTAGCCCTGGCATCAGCAATATTAGATCTTTGAGTTGGGTACTTGGCTTAAACTCATACCTTATTCTATAGGAATGTAACTTTATTTAGTCCTTTGAGGGTGATGCAGATTAAAGAAAAACACTTCAAGGTAAAATGAGTTTTCTGTTGATTAACATTCTTCATCAAGGAAAAGAGCCATAAAATGTTAACAGGCCTCTTGACCAGAAGATAATGTAAATCACCTGAGACCTTTTGCATACAGGAAAAGTGCAGAAAGAAAGCCTGGTATCGATAAGGGTCAGGACTGCTGCCCTGCATGACTCTGCATCCTCCATTATGTAAAATGTAGGTATATTAGCTCCTTTTGAAATAATAGTTGCGGGTCTTGAACAAGATTGGCCTCCCTGTGTCGTGCTTCTACTTTTTTCTCAAACTGATCCCTTAAGTGCAGGGTCTTCCATGTTCACTTCTCTGCCCAGGCTTCAAAGACACGCCAGAAGGAGCCCAGGCAGTGGCACCTCCGCTAAACAAGGGGTGTCATCACATAAGCAGTGTAACTCCCTTGTCTTGGGACTTTATTGGCTTTCTGTGTAAAACCAAGGAATATCAGCCTCTTTTCTCCTCTATTCTCTTAAGTGCAAAATCTTTATCTCTCTCTATATCTATATATCTCTCGCCTCACCATCCATGCTTCTGATACCCTGATCCACCAGGGCTGGACCCTGGTAAGGGTCCATTTTCCTGCTTCCATTGGGAAAGGAATCCCGCGATCCCATCGCACCTAAAGAGGAGGCATTCTCAACTTGAGACTCGA